>NW_028258349.1:4903333-7355000 GCF_053883595.1 Heterocephalus glaber | reverse complement strand
GGAACCTAGAGCTTCCAAAGAGAACAAACAAGTTACATACAACAGAAAGAGAATGGCACTAAATTTTCATCACAACATTTGGGGACAGAAAGTAACAGGACACATTCAAAATGCTGAAAGAAAAATTATTTAAAACCTAAAATTCTTAAAGTCTACTTACAATAATGGGAGTATAAGAGATAGATACTTCAGGCACACAAAATTTCAAAAAATGGACCTCCATGTACTTTCCCATAGTTACTGAAGGCTATGTTCCCATCAAAATAATTAAAAAAGAGAAAACCATGGGGACCACGAAACAAAATAAATAAGAGCAAAAACGTTAAGAGAATGATAAAGACACAAGGAAAATAGTTCTCCTTTGCTCAGGACAGGAGTTGGTCCAAATTACAGCAAAGCTATGAAAAGACTCCAGTAGTAAGAGCGCTTAATTAAAAAAAAAGTGAAGAATAAATGATAGGTACAGAGAAAACTGTGCCGCCTAATAATAGCAGTTAATTTCAAATATAAACCTGTACAAGAATGAAATAAAAATATATTACTTTTAAGCATGAACACAGAATTAGCAAAAATTGTAATACAATACTTAAAAGATTCTGTTTAGCTGTGAGAAAAATGCAAGTCAGAACTACATTGAGATTTTATCACCCCAGTAAGAATAACTATCAGCAAGAATACAAAAATCAAGCTGTGCTCCGTGGCACATGCCCATAATCCCAGCACTCTGGGAGGGTGATACAGGAAGGTCTCGAAGTTTGAGCCCAGCTTGGATAACTTAGCAAGACGATGTCTCAAAAAATACAATAAATAGAGGGCTAGGGATGTAGCTCAGTGCAATGGCCCTGGATTCAAACCCCAGTACTATAATCAATCAATCAGTAAATTTTAAAATGCTGGGAAGGATGCAAGGAGGGGGCCCTTCTATATTGTTGTAATGTAAATTAGCCACTATGAAACTCATTATGAAGGTTCCTCAAAAAAAAAAAAAAAAAACCTAAAAACTAAGCTACCATTTGATTCAGCTATACCAGTCCTCAGTATATCTTCCAAAGAATTAGTCAGCACACTCTAATTTTTTGCAGCACAATTTGCAACGGCTAAGCTATGCAAACATACAAGGATAAAGAAAATATGGTATGCATACAGAATGGAGTATCATTCAGCCATGAAGAAGAATGAAATCATGTCATCTGTAAGAAAATGAATGGAATTGGAGATCGTTGTGCTAAGTAAAATAAGCCAAACTCAAAAAGTCAAATGTTGCGTGTTTTCTCTCATACGTGGAATCTTACAAAGAGACAGAAACAGAGACAAAGAAAGAGAGAAATCACAAGAAACCAGAGGGCAGACTATTAGAGAAGAGGGAACAGATGGGGACAGAGGACAAGAGGGACAGTAGAGGGGAGGTGAAAATAAAGTGTGTTATATACATGTATGAATATAACAAAACAAAACCCATTATTCTGTACAACTAATATGCACTAATAAACTAAGAAATTCTAAGATCCTTAACTTCCCTCTCCCTAGGAAACACTACAGATACAAGGACAGTGAGAATATGTGAAAACACTAACAGGTTCTCTTAAACTGCAGGCAGGTAGCTAATAGGTAATACATAAAAGTTAAAGAAACTGAGAAAACAGGATAAGCAAATTACTTGGAAAATATGAGTAAAGAGTTGAGTAACGAATCTATAGAGACCTTAAAAAAATTAGACCTCCCAAATTTAAAGACCCAATCCAAAAATGGGCATCTGAAATGAACAGACATTTCTCAGACAAAGAAGCAGAATAAACATATGAAAAAATGTTCAATAACAAATGCTGGCAGGGCTGTAGGGAAAGAGGACCCCTGCTCCACTGCTGGTGGGAGTGTAGACTGGTGCAACCACTGTGGAAATCGGTATGGAGATACTTCAAAGAACTAGGACTGGAAGTCCCATTTGACCCAGCTATTCCCCTGCTGGGTATCTTCCCCAAAGAATTAAAAGAATCATACCACAGTGATATATGCACACCCATGTTCATACCAGCACAGTTTGTAATAGCTAAAACTTGGAAACAGCCCAAATGCCCATCAACTGGAGACTGGATCAAGAAAACGTGTTTTTTTAATAAAATAGAGTACCACTCAGCCATAAAAAATTGAAAAATAAGAGTCATTTATTGCTAAATGGTTGTACATTGAGGCGATACTCTTAAGTGAAATAAATAGGACACACATGTGTAAATACTGAATAGTTTCTCTAGTGTGAGAAACAAAGCATAAACAAGGACTAAAAGGTATAATAGATAATGTGAAATAGGAAGAAAAGGGGCAAAGAGGAAGGGGAAGTGAGAGGGGGAGGGGAAAGGAAAGGAAAGAAAGGAATGGAATTAATGAGAAAATGAAAAAATGGAAACAAAGTCTTTGTAAATAGGGAGGGATAGAGGGGTTGAAGGGAGGGCAGGGGAAGGGGGAAAAAATAAGAACCAAGAGAGATTATGTAAAGATGCAAATTTCCAATGATGAATGTCATTATACTGTATACCTAAAATGTACCAATAAAATAAAATTTTTCAAAAAACTAGTGAGACATAGAGGTGTGCTGAGAGGGAAATAAAAAAATAAATAAATAAAGAGTTGAGTAAAAGAACAGCCAAAAAACTGAAAGTAATCACCTATTAGAAATGGGAACTAGGAACCAAGAGAAATAGCAAGGACTCTGATATCTTTTCATTATATGTCTTAAGACAGCATATGGAGCTTCAAAATTGTATATAGTGGTCCCCTGGAATCCAAGAGGAGAGTTTTTGAACCCCATTTTCCATGGATACCAAAAATCCATGGATGTTCAAGTCCCTTATATAAAGTGGCACAGTCTTTGCCTATAACCAAAATGTACCTTTAAATTATCTATTAATTACTTACAAAACCTAATACAGGGCCAGGGATTTAGCTCAGTGGTTCTGCCACCTGCCCTGCAAGCACAAGGACCTGAGTTTGATTCCCGGTACCAAAAAACACACAAAAAACACAAAACCTAATACAATATAAATGCTACGTAAGTAGCTATTATACTGTATTATTTAGGAAATAATAAAAAAGTCTGTACATGTTCAGTGCAGATGCAGTATTTCTTTTCATATATTTTCAATGCACAGTAGTCGAATCTGAGCAGGGGGAACCTGCAGATAGAGAGTGAACTGTATATTCATCATGCAAATAAAATTCGTCATACATTTAAATTCTGTAACAAAGTAACCATATATCTGGGAAATGCCTTCTTGAGGATATTCAAGAATGCACACATATATTGTAAAATATAATACAAATCCAAAAATCCAAGAAGTTTAACTAAATTCAAGTGGGACAAGCTCCCAAAAGACTCATGCTAAGACACACTTTAATCTAAGTGCTAAAAGAAAAAAAAAGGAAATTTTGAAATCAATAAGGGGAAATGAGACTCGTCACATAAGATTACCTCAATAAGATTACCAGTGGATTTCCTCCCTAGAAAATCTTTCTAAACAGAAAGCTGTGGGATGATATATTTAAGATTGTAAGAGAACTAAAACCAAGAATTCTACATTCAGCAAACCTGTCCTCCAAAAAGAGAGAAATCAGTACATTCTCAAAAAACAAAAGCTGAGACAGTTCATTACCAGCAGAGCTTTCCTATGAGAAACGGTAAAGAAGTTCTTTGGGTTGGCATAAATTGAAAATACATTTTTATGACTTTAGAATGTTGTATGTAAACATCAGGGTAACCACAAAGAAAATACCTATAAAATATTAACAAAGGAAGTGAGAATGGGATCAAACTGTTTTACCATGTAATATCAAATAAATATAAAGACAATATTAAAGAAGTGAGGGATGAAAGAAGCCATAAAACATACAGAAAACAAAATACGAGAGTACTTCTCCATCAGTAATTGTTGTACATGTAAATGGATTAAACTTCCCAATCACAAGGCACAGATTGGCAGAATAAAACTTTTAGAAGGATTTTTTTTTTTTTAAAGGATCCAACTACACACAATGTATAAAAAACTTACTTGCAGATCTAAGGTCACAAACAGGTTGAAAGTGAAAGAATGGAAGACATTCCAAATAGTAATCAAAAGAAAATGAAAAAGTACAATAAAAGCAGACAAAACAGATTGTAGGATTTTTTAAAAAAGAGGTTACAGTATCTTTCACTCGGGCCGGGGATTTAGCTCAGTGGTGCCGCTGCCTGCCTCGCAAGCACAAGGTCCTGAGTTTGATCCCCAGTACCAAAAAAAAAAAAAAACAGGTTACAAGGCTCAAAGGATACGTATTTTATATTGATAAAAGCCTCAATCCATTGAGAAGATACAGCAATTACAGACACATACACACCTAACAACAGGTCCCCAAATACATAAAGCAAAAATTTACATAATTAAATCATTTTACAATAACCATTGGAGATTCAGTATCTCACTTTCAGAAAGGATAAAATAGCTAAAAAGGAGCAATAAAGGAGTAAAGGAATGAACCATACTACATACAGACCAAGTGGACTTAACAGATATACAGAAAACTCCACCCTGCAAGAGGAAAATGTGTATTTGCTAAAGAAACATGGAACAGTCTCCAGATCAGAACATATGATAGGACACAAAATAAACTTCAAACAATTTAACACGACTGAAATCATGTGTACTAGTAGGCTTTCTCATCGCTGACACAATACCCACAATTTAAAAGAAAGGTTTTAATTTGGTTCATGGTTTCAGAGGATTCATGGTCAGCTAGCTCAAAGGCAGGAATATCACAGTGGAAGGGCATGGTGGAGCAAAGATGTTTAGTTCACAGCAGCTAGGAAGTAGAGCAGGGAAACAGTGCCAGCGGAAGGGGCCAAAGACCACACATACATACCAAGGCCATGCCTTCATGACCTACCCAGACATATCCAGAATTGTGCTCCACCAGTCTCCTAGGAGGATCCTAAAGCCAATCAAATTGACATTCTACCCTAACTACCACAATATAAAAGAAATCTTCCAATCAAAATGTAATGATCTGGGCTGGTAGCACATGCCTGTAATCCCAGCACTCAAGAGGCTGAAGATAGGAGGATTGCTGCTTAGTTCGAGGCCAGCCTCAACTATACAGCAAGACCCTGCCTCTGAAAACCAAAAAAAAAAAAAAATTTTTTAATAATTTTAAAAATAGAATGAAACTAAAAATCATTAACAGAAGAAAAAGTAAAGTATTCACAAAAATGTGGAAGTTTAACCAGTCAATAGATCAAAAAAGAAATCACAAAATAATTAGAAAATACCTTAAGAACAAAGAAAATAAAACCCAAGATACTAAAAATTATGGAATGCAACCAATGCTAACAATAAAGTTTATAAATACTTTAAAAAAAGATTTCAAATCAGTAACCTAACCATACACTTTAAGAAACTCAAAAGAAAGAATAAACTTAAACTCAAAGCTAGCAGAAGAAAAACAATTAGAAAGAAATAAAGAGAAAAATCAATGAAACCAAGCTTTGCAAAGATCAATAAAATTGACAAACCTTTACCTAAATTGTCTAAGAGAAAGAAGACATCATAATAAAATCACAAAGTGGGAACAAAACTAAATATAACTATGGATAACTAAATGCCAAGAAACTAGATAATCCTGATAAAATGGCCAAATTCCCAGAAAATAAAAACTACCAAAATTCATTCAGGAGGAACTGAGTATCTAAACAGATCTAGTAACAACTAAGGAGAAAGAGTCAGTAATCAAAAACCTCCCTCCAAAGAAAAGATTCACAGTCCTATTCCACCAAATAGTCAAAGAATTAACATCAATCCTTCTTAAACTCTTCTAAAACATCAAAAAGGAGGAAATAAATTCTATGAGGCCAGGCAAAGACATTAAAAGAAAATTACAGGGCTGGGGATTTAGCTCAGTGGTTTCGCCGCCTGCTGCGCAAGCGCAAGGACCTGAGTTCGATCCCCAGTACCAAAAAAAAAGAAAAGAAAATTACAAGTTAATATCCCTTAATGCGTGCATGTGCACGCGCGCGCACACACACGTAAATATCCTCAACAAAATACTGGCAAATTTAAATGTAGGAGCATTATGTAAAGTATGATTCCCTTCCCCTAGAAATGCAAGGATAGCTCAGCATAGTAAAGTCAATTAATGCAATATATCACATTAACAGAATGAAAGGGAAGACAAAAAAAATCATTTCAACAACACTCAGAAGACTAGAAATAAAAAGTGTTACACTTTGGATCTGGGGTATTCCCCCAATATTTCCCCTATTAAAGGCTTGGCTACCAGCCTCTGGCACTACAGAGAGGTGGTGGAAACATTAGGAGATGGGGCCCGAGTGAATGGAAGTTACATTCCTGGAACCGTGCACTGGAGGGTATATGGGACACCAGGCCTCTGCTCTCTCTTCTTACTTACTGGCCACCATGAGGGATGTAGCTTTGCTCCAGCATGCCCTCCTCACCAAGATGTTCTGTCTCTCTAAAGGCCCAAAGCAGCAGGGCCGAGCAACCATTGACTAAAATCTCTGAAACTGGGAACCAAAATAAACTTTTCCTTTACACACTGATTTTCTCAGATATTTTGTCACAGAAATAGAAAACTAACACAAAAGCAAATTTCCTCAACATGATAAAGGCCATACGTGAAAAACCAAGGTGACATTATACTTAGTTGGAACTAAATAGATATTTGTACTCTTAAATTCATAGGAGTACTATTCACAACAGCCAAAAGGTAAAACAACCCATATATCAATGTACAAATGAATAAGCAAGATGCGGTATATTCATTCAGTGAAATATTACTAAGTCTGAAAAAGGAAATTCTAATACATGCTACAACATGGATAAACCTTGAAAATATGCTAGGTAGAAAAAATTATTATATAATTCTACCTGTAAGAGCTACAATAGTCAAATTCATAAAATAGAATACTAGTTACCAGGGATTGGAGGCAGAGAACAATGGAGGATTATCAACGTAACAGGCATAGAGTTTTGAAAAGATGAAAAAGTTCTGGAGCAAAATAGTGGTTATGATTGACCAATAATGCTAATAATGTACTTAATGCCAATAAATTACATACTTCAAAGTGGTTTAAATGGTACATTCTATGTTGTGTGTATTTTACTACAATGTCAGAGGTAGGGACAGAGGATGTAAATTAGTTGTACACATATACATGCACACATACAGGTTATCCACAATATCACTGCTTTTAACAGCAATAAAACAACCTGAAAGCCTATCAATAAAGAACTGGCTAAATAAATTATGAAACAATGTAATGCCATGCAGTCATTTAAAAAATGAGACAGCAAGCCGCCACAAAAAAATTAAAAATAAAATTGCTACCATATGAGTGGATGTGCATGTGGTAGAGCAAAAATGCATAACTCTATTGTTATGAACACAAAGAATATTCCTGGAATGACAGGTAAGATTGATAACAGTGATGCATACAAAGAGACAAAAGGATGTTTAAAGCCAGGAAAACGAGGGACACATATTTGTAAGTATTCTTTAAACTTTGTATCATACCCACATATAACTTACTAAAAACTTTTATTTAAAAAAAGCATTCTGTGAATGATCTCATATATTATCTTTCTGTATGTCTATAATTTCAACAAACAGTGTGGAACAACTGAACATCCACGTGTACAGAAAATGAACCTGGATTTAATCTTCATACTTTATACAAAGTATATATAAAAAGAATACAAAATATGAACTTAAAAACAGGAGAAAATCTTTCTAAGGACTAAGGTTGAACAAAATGTTAAGTGTAACCCCAAAAAACATGATCTATAACAGAAAAAAGTAATAAACTGCACTTCAAATTTTAAAATTTTTACTCTGAAAAGGCACCTTCAAGAGAACAAAAAGATAGGATGGATACTGGGAAAAAATATTTGCAAACCATATATTCAACTAAGGACTTTAACCAGAATATACAAAGAACTCTTAAAACTGAACATTAAGATAATATATAACCTATTTTTTAAAATGGGCAAAATATTTTAACTGATAAAAAAGGATAAACAGCAAGTAAGTACATAAATCAATGTTCAACATCATTAGCCATTAGGAAAATGCAAATTAAAAGTGCTATATACCTATTCAAATAGCTAAAATTTTCCAAACTGCCAATACCAAGCACTAGGAAGGCTACAAAATTACTTTAAGGTTCATACTCTGCTGACAGAGGTATAACAATCGTATCTTGGAAAACATTCCTTGAATATCAAACATACATTTACCATATGACCTAGCAATCCCACATGAAGATATTTACCAACAGCAATAAAAATTTATGTTCACTCAGAAACCTGTACATAATGGTTTAAAGCAGCCCCAAGGAGGGATGGCACGGTGTAGCAAAGCTGGTTAAGGGAATAGGTGTGACCAGATTCCAGAACACACACACACACACATACCAAAGAATTCCCAAGGGCCCGGATATGGAGTTCTTGCAGGTTCCTGCCCTGTGTGGACTAAATAAAGAGACAGGACACCACTGACGGCATGACTTTCCTCATGGTAGCCTGCCAGGGTGTACTTTTACTTTATTTTTAATTGTTTCTCTTTTACTCAGCCCAAGTTCCCTCTGCAGAGCCAGTTTCTCCCTTACCCTTTACTTTTCAAGTAAATTTTGCCACTGTTTTTGCTTGTTTCATGCAATTCTTTGCCTGAGACAAAAAGAACCTGGAAACCAAGAGGCAAGTACCCCAAAACCCAGTAACAAATGGCTCTATTCAAAACTGGAACAAAGAGGCAACCCAAATGTCCTTCCTTCAACAGGTAAACAGAAAAATGATGATATAATACATATATATATATTACTCAGCAATAAAAAAGGAATGAATTTTTCATGCATTGAACAATTTGGATGAGGCATTACAGTGAGTGAAAAAAGCCAGTCTCAGAAGAGAATCAGACTTATATGACATTTTGTGAAAGCAAAATTAACAGCATAGAGAACAAATCAGTGGTTATCAAGCCTTTGGAAGCTGATGCGGGTCTGACTACAAATGGGCAGCATGAGGAAAGCTTGGGTATAACTTTGTGTTTGGACTGCTGCCATGTCCTAGCCTATATCCTGATAATGGATGATTAAACAAAATAGGGGCCGAGGATTTAGCTCAGCGGTTTTGCAGCCTGCCTTCCAAGCACAAGGTCCCGAGTTTGATCCCCAGTACCAAAAAAATGTGTGTGTGTGCGTGTGATAACACGCAGAATGCAGTATGTAAAATAAAAAATCACTTTCACTATATGGTAATTCTTTTAAATTTTTAAACTTTTAAAAGATGGTCATATTTTAATTGGCAGAAATATAAGAAAACAAATGATAGGGGCACTGGGCTTAAGGTCTTCCTAAAACATCTTTCTCTGGCCTCACAGCTTCCTCCTTGAATTCTTTGTTATTGTTAAATTCATGCAGCCCCTCATAATGACTACTCTCTTGACAAGCAAAGACTTCCTTCCACTTTCCTCAATTACACAGTCAATAAGGAAATAGGTGACCATATGTTTAACTTGTTACAAGTTTCTGCCTTAAGAAAAATACAGCAGTCCCTACTCATTCACCTTTCACTTTACACAGTTTCACTTACCCATGGACCAATATAAAATGGAAAATAAATATTAAATGGAAAACTCCACAGAGAAATTCTAAATTGTGTGCCATTCTGAAAAGCATAATGACTCATGCCTCCTAGGCAGTGAATCAACTCTTTGTCCAGGATATTCCTGCTGGATAACCCTTAGTAGCCAGTTTAGTTATCAGATCAACTGTCACAGAATGGCCTCAGTGCTTGTTTACTTAACAATGGTCCCAAAGTAGAAGAGTTAATGATGCTGGCAATATGGAAATCCCAAAGAAAAGCCATAAAGTGCTTCTTTTAAGTAAAAAGTTGAACATTCTCAAGTAAGGGGGTAAAAATTGTATGCTGAAGCTGCTAACCTCTATCCATGAAATTGTAGATTGTACCAACTCCCCATGACGGATGTGATCACTACATATTTATAAAAATTTAAATAAAAAACTTTTTAAAGATACAAAAATTCAGGCCAGATTTGATGTTACACCTCAAATTGCAAAGTTATGGCTTCAATGTATGCTAAGTGCTGAGTTAAGAGGGAAAAGGCATCAATCATAGGTTCATTGACTGATGCAGTTTCAGGTATCCATTGAGAGTTTGGGGATGTATCCCAAAATTGTGGCTTTCTTAATAAATGTTAAATACAATATACCAAAATGTTTTCTTTAGCTATTATCAAATATTATATAAATTACTACAAAACTATGAATAAAGCAACTAAAAATTTGTGTATTACATTAGGTTCTCAGGTATATTTATATATACTTTGAAATTATTTTAGATAAACAAAGATCCCAAAAGTCATCATTGCTGGTCATGTCCCAAAACCATATTTAACTACTGGAAAGTGATCTACCAAAAATTTTTTCTCTACTCTACAGCTCCATTCTATTTTATTAAGTCTTTCATTGTTAATATTTTAAGTCGTAATTGATTCTGAAGATTTCTTCACTGAAATATGAAAATCAAAGTTAGCCAACTTCAACAGGCTATGAACTGATTCCTTATTAACAGGGCTACCCCTGTGAATAAAACTTCCTCTATTAAGAAAGAACTCTAAGAAAGAATTACACTCATTGTCTTCTACCTAATATATAGGACTTATTTGAATGTACCAAAACCAATAGATTTATCACCTAACAATAAGATTCTGATTGGTGTCACAAAAGATCAAAATACATATCAATTAGAAACTTATGGGAGCTGATTTGCAATTAAAGTCTCCAAATATAGTTCCTAAAATTTCAGAGTAAATGAGTCCAACGAGGACCCACTCATGTATAAGTGAAATAGTTTCAGTTTTAGAAAACTCAGCTGTTTTCTATCTAGTATGACCTCATTTATACAGAAAGATTGTCAAAATTTATTTCAAAACACATTTATTTAAAAGGTTGAAAAGCAGGTAGGGACAATGCCACACTATCAATTTAAGTATGTTATTGGCAACGTAAGAACACAGATTAGAAGTTAAATAAACGAAATTCTAAAATACTAGAACCCAAACTAACCCATCCAACTGCAAAGTGTGTGTGTGTGTGTGTGTGTGTGTGTGTGTGTGTGTGTGTGAGTGATAGAGAGAGGCAGAGACAGACATCACAGTACCATGGATAAATCAAACCAAAGCTACCTTAAAATGAGCCAGAGAATACTTAAAAAGCATAAACGTGTCAATTTAGATAGCATCTTTCCGAATCTGTTCTCTTCTATAAAATGAAAATGTGGTTTCTTTCCAAACAAAAAACATTTTTAAGAATTGTCAACTTTTTAAAATGGATATTTTTCGGGCCAGGGATTTAGTTCAGTGGTTCCACTGCCTGCCTCGCAAGTCCAAGGTCCTGAGTTGGATCCCCGGTACCAAAAAAACAAAAAAGAAAGAAAGAAAAAAAAAAAATAGGTATTTTTCTTTGTTCACTAAGCAGAAAGTAAATTATTTGTGTACCAAAGTATTATAAACCAAAGGTCTAAGAAAGCAACTAAAACCACTTATAAACCATAAAATGTTCCCAATTCTTATGTCTTCCTAACTTTTATCTATATACCATGTGTACTTTTATTACAGACAGCTAAGTTAGGTAGAAATATTATAGGCAGTCAGACAGGGCTAGGCCCTTGAGGGAGTCAGTGCAGAAGATGAGAAAACATTACAACTGTGGCTGGAAATGCCATCTTTAGAAGGCCAGGCCTCAAGATAAAGGCAGAATGACCAGACCTACTTGCCTCTCTGAGCAATAAGCAATAAATTGAAGATTATACTCACCTGGTCCAATAAAGTCTATAAACCCATCAGTCAGGCAGGTGAGTGACCAGGACTTCCCAATCCATCCCTTCCAAAAAAGGTCTTTGTTCTTACCATGTACACTTGCTACATGACCTGCTTCCCCACTGGATCAATATTACCTACACGGCTATACTCATAATCTTATTGGTTGATCATAGTTCTGACCCACATTGTACCCACCTCATAATTTTGCTCTATAAAACTTTCTCTGAAAAGTGGGGTCTGTGGCAACCCATTTTCAGATCCCCTCCTGTCTCTCAGGAGCTACCGTTCTCAATAAATTTTTCCTACTCTTATCTTACATTGTTCCTTAGAATTCACGCTTTGATTTTGGGGAACATAAAGCTGGTGTATCTGACATCTAGCAGGTTGGGAGTTACATATCCCCGCCCCCATATCACTTTTACACTTGCTAATTTCTGAAAAAATGCCAATGTGGGTGATATTTCAAATCCAGATTTTCTATTCTATATAGCTCATTCTCAGATGTTGGTTCTACTCCAATTTATTAGAATTCAACAGAATTACAAATAACTAACAAATCATGGCAGGTATTTCTGGTAACAAACAGTTCATCAGTTTTGCATTTTGTGAGCCAATACATACAACAAAGAAACATCATTCCTAAGTGGTACCTACGTTCCTTCCGGTGCTCAACTAAACCTACAGCCTGCTTTGCGGAGCACTTTGCAAACCAGTTGTCCCCAAGTAAAACAGTCACTTCATTGGTATGGACAAGTTTTCCTGGCATGAAGGCAAAGGGGCCAAATGGTACCTATTGTTAAAAGAAAAAAAGAACAAAACATTTCAAACACTAAAAAATACCTTTTACGAAACTCTTAACATTAAAAAGTCCTACATTATTACTGAGTTCTTTTATACACTGCAAAAAAATGCCAACCCTGTAGGAATTTAATACATTAAAATCTATAGAAAATTGCTTAAGATTAATAAATCAATGTTAAAATACAAAAATAAACCTGTACCATATTTATACACAGCTCTCAGAGAAAGTAGTACTGCCTCTGAAGGTTTATGCTTTTCATTAATTCTTAAATCTAAACGAAACCAAAATAGTTAATGAAACAATCAATGGAAAATACTTTCTCGTAAAGACAACTGAAAATTATTTCTAATAAAATGCCTATTCTTTACAAAGTAAGAATTAATAAACAACTTTCATGAGTCCACCTATATTTACAAAATATTTGGGCTAGTATAATATGAACCTAGTCTTTGTGAGAAAAAATGCTCATGCAATGAAAGATTCTAATCCAGGGCTCACAAACAGATCACTGTCAGTAGTAAAGGTCATTAAAACAAAAATTGGCAGCACCTTTTTATATAAAAATCAACGTCCTAGAATTTAATTCTGTGAATTACAAAACACTATGGCTTATTCCTACTCTGACTTACAGGAAATTAAGTGCCATATTCCTGTTGTGATTACATATTTTATGTAGTAAGTTTGCACACCCAATGTCTAATTCATGCTAACAATTGTTACTATAATGCAATAATTATTTATATATTTTTAAAAGATACCAACTATTACAAGTATTGTATTGTTATAAGGTATAAAAAAACTAAACTTTCCTGCTATGATAGTTACCTTTGATAGAAACCATCAGTTTGGCAATGTGTGAACTGATAATGCACACAACAACAAAAAATGTATTATTTTACATTTAATAATTAGTTAATATAATAAAAATTATATTAACTTTTTCATAAAAGTTAACATATTTACAAGAAAATAATATATTACTTAAAAAAAAACACAACAAACATACCATGATATTATAAGACAGCTTATCAGGCAAAGTACTGAGTCTTTCTTGAAGAGCATTATAGTCATCATCTACCTTCTTCCTGTTGACAAAAACACCATATATGAATACACGAATTACCAATTCTTCCAGATGTGTACTATACGACAAACTAATCAAAAACCATTTGTAGATGAATAGTTTTTTCTAATTTTAAAATTCTGTTCTTATAAAGTTTAGTAATAGTACTATCCTACCATATATTTATTAAAGAATTGAGACATTCTAGGGACTTTGGCTTTTACAAGTAGAACACTCACATTTTGACAATTAGTGTTTCCTAAATTAGAGGATCACTTGGACTAAATATAATATAAAAATTAAGGGAAAGTGAAGGAGGGTCTGATTTTTGGAGGAAAATAGGACTCAAAGTGAAAGAAGAAGAGATTTTAATAAAGCTTTTGAGTGAATAAATAACTGACTATGAAGTAGAAATCATGAACATAAACTTTGGTGACATGTTTTTAGTCCTCATCAGAAAACTTTAGGCTGAGAAATGTGGTGTCATCAATGCTTCAATTATTCATACTAATGTGGATTAAGGTGACAGAAAATCAACCAGGGGGTAGGAGAAATTAGGTGAAGTACATGTAATACAAAAGGCATTAACGCTTTATCAAATCAGAGCTACTAAATACATTAATTTTACACAACCAAAAAATGTAACTTTGAAGCAGGGATGGTCGTGTTTCTGTGCTCTCAGCCCCATTCAGGTCGTGGGCCTGCTGGAAATGAACAGCCCCTTTTTTTGAGGGATACCAAGCACTATTCTAAGCTGTGATCCCCATTTTCAAACCTCTGGAAATTAGGTCTCCTAAGGGTTTCCTGCTAGATACAGACCTGCAGGCAAAACGAAAACACTGAATTTTTTTTATAAGTAGGGCATTGTTAATTGTAAAAAAAAAAAAATTAATGAAAACAAAAACTCACCAACTCAGCAAGTAATTTAAATGAATATGTAGATATTGTCAAATTGAAATTAGGATAAACTGCAACATAGGTAATGACTCTGCAGATAATAAAAATGACTATGCTAGAAACATCATGAAATTGGTTTCGGTTTACTCCTTAGATCCTCAACAGCAATAGTTGCATAATTAATAAAAATTATCTGACTGAGTCTTAAATTCTCAAGGAATTTCACATATATATTATGTATCGTAAAAATACTCCTGTAATGTCACTTAACATTTTCTCTCACAGAAAAGAAGGTGGAAGATGGAAAAAACCACACATTGGAGAGAAATCAGATTTCCTATAATTTCCTATATGAAAGTAACGTAAATACACTAATGCGTTTAACCAATGTTTTATGACCTATATTCTCTTAAGCACATTTTCTCATTTTCTAGTGTTCAAGTGCTTTTTACTTTCCCCCAAAATCTTTTTCTACAAATCAACATAAAATTTTACTCTATTTGTTTAAAGCAAAAATTACCCTTAGGATATATTTTTATAGAAATAAAATGGAAAAAAAACTTCATGCACAGGGCTATGTACCAGAAAGAATATGGATTTGAAGTCAAAGCAAACAATGAATCCCAGCTCTGCTGCTTGACTTTATACAAGCTAACTTTAGTTGTACTATCTTCAGTGGTAAAGCTGAAATAATGCCTAGCTCACAGGTTCAAGAGAATTAAATATAAAGGGTTTAACACCTTGCTTAGCATAAGTACCAACTTTTTCCCTGAAGTGCCAAAACATACCAATTCTAAAATTTTTAGGAGCGACTACTTTTGCCCACAAAGGTAAAATTTTATTAAGTGAAATTCATTCAACTGGACAGTACGACTTGCTGAAAGACAGTGCATTTGAATATAACCTTTCAGGGTCTCTAGATACAGGATTAGTGTGAGCAATAAATACAGTAATGTTTATAAAGGACAGATTTGGTATAGTGCCTACACATAATAAACAGTATTAAATTTATGGATGCTAACAGTTTATTTCTGTTTCAGAAAAGTGACTCTGCAAATTCTCAAGGACTATGTATCAGCTATCTAGCTGCTTCTATGATCAAGTAGTATTAAAGTTAATGTTCAGTATTTCCTATATTGGTAGTTACGTCTGAAAAAAAAAAAAAACTACCTAAAATGTCTTCTTTGTACATTAAGAGAACAGTAAATTGAACCAGGGACAATACCAGAAATCAGTGTCAGTATTTCAAATTCAGTATACTCTGTTTTCAATCATTATTAATTCTCCCCAGAAAAAAAATGTGGACACACTGGAAAATAGTTTAAAACTGGAGTTGCTACTTCTAAATTTTGAATTTTTTCTAAAAATGTAAGGGGAAGATAATTTAGAATTCATTCTGTGCAGAAATCTCATTTGAAGAGAGGCTAGCAGGAGGCAAGCAGTATCTCTGGAAGAAATTACAGTTTGAGGAACTCTCTCTCTAAAGGCTGCACTTGTCAAAATGTCCAGGACCAAGCACTAAATCAAAGGGTTAGCTCCAAATAGTCCTCCTAATATTTAGGGATTAAATAATCATTAAAAGTCACAAAGCCTGCACTACAGAAAATACAAAACTTATTTTAAGAAAGAGCATTAACTGTTACACAGGCAAGTGAAGATCTTTATTTGCAACAAAATTTGAACATATTTTTCTATTTTATTACTTGGAAACAATCTTTTTTTTGTTTTGTTTTTTGTTTTTTGTTTTTGGTACCGGGGGATCGAACTTGGGTCCTTGTGCTTGTGCAGCAAGCAGTGAAACCACTGAGCTAAATCCCTGGCCCCTCTTGGAAACAATCTTTGAACTCTATAATCATTAAAATATAGTAGTCCAAAGAGGTGCGTTTTTTTTTTTTTTCAAAATTTAACATGGAAACAATTATTTGGAAATCAAAATTAAAACACAGAATAAACCTCTCAAGTATATACTTCCTATATATATAGACCTATTTGTTTGGCTTTACCATATTTGATCCTTATAGATTATAAATTCAACCTTTAATTCTTAATTTTAAAATTCTACCCAATAAACAAGATTTAATGTGTACCAGATATCCTCATGCAATAGTCCTTACAAAAAATATCAATTAAAGCAAAAGTAAAAGGCATACAAGAAACTTTTTCAATCTTTTTTTGAGTCTTGCTAACCAAGGAACTCCATATTTTTAATCGTGCTCTTATTAAAAAAAAATCTTTGTAAAGAAAAAGAAAAACTAAGTCTGTATCCCTTGTTTCAGGCAAGTAATAAAAACTGCAATCTCCATCGTTAAATAATAAAAGAGATAAAACTTACATCTCTGAAACAATCTAAAATTTTACTCTGAAGTAGGAAGCTGGACTAGGCAGAAAATACTAACATTAAACCTTTTTTCCCCCTTAGAAGAAGTTTCCCATCGTTCTCCTTCCCCTTACCTAACATGCTAAAAACAAAAAGAAAAATACTGTATCGTGAGATACTTAAAAAGGAAACTAGTAAAAGGGCTTTATCTTGATGTTAATATCTGGGTTAATCTCAAGCAAAAATTAACTTTTTATTTTTTCATTTGAGAAGTGACAAAACCCAAAGATTCTGAAATAAATGAGTCAATACATGACCTTCTTTTAGCAGTTATTTTTAGTCTATCACAGTCTAAGCAACCAAAGAAGTCTTGCTTCAATTCAATTTACCCACTACTGGGCCAGGGATTTAGCTCAGTGGTTTCACTGCCTGCTACACAAGCACAAAGACCTGAGTTCGATCCCTGGTACCAAAAAAAATAGTAATAAAAATAAAAATAAAAATAAATTTACCCACTACTGAGCGCCTCCTCTGCACTAAGTCTTATATCTGCCATAGGCTGCAGGGATCGTCACTCAAATATAACACGCTTTTTAAAAAAATTTGTAATGCATCTTTGTTAAAGATCCACAGGCCTGAGGGTTTCCTGAGTTTTCACCTCTACAGTTAAGGAAATAGAGTAATATTGAGTTCAGGCGTAGACTGTACAGGTAGAGATGTACTCTCCATTACTAAAGTAAGAAGTCATTACTTTTTTCAAGGTATCTACTAAAGAGTGTAATGAAACTGTTAAAAGTTACATTAAAAAATAAAAACATTGTTGAAAACAGGACCCACATTGTTATCCTTTCTGCAATTTGGTGAGAAAAGGAAGGATCCTCATTAAAAATTTGAATATATTTGTATAAAATCAATAATATATTTTTTCCTACACGGTCATGGTAAAGTACTTAGCTTCATTTAATAAAATAACTAAGATCTACCACAAAAGTCAACCAATATGGAAGTATATTTCTTTTTTATACTTCTATTGTACCTAGGAATTTATATCATCAGAATTTACTGATGAAATAATCCATGTTCATCTTATTCTGAGTCATCAGAAAATGTTATTAGAAATAACCTGAAGATGAAAAGAAAAATTAACCTAAGTATAAAAATTTATAATTTTTCAAAAGTCAATTAAACAAAATTATTCAAAGAGATAGGTGCGGCTAACATTCTACTAAATGTTTTCATATATTGTGAATATTTGTCAGTTTTTATTTAAATCTCACCATAATTCATAGTTTGTCATTTCAACTTAGATTTCCTATATTTTACTTCTATACTATATTTTAGAAAAAGTAAATGTTTTGTGTTTGCATTTAGAGTGGTGACTTAAGCTACAGATCTTTCTGAGAAACTGAGAAAAAAGGACCTATATTTTTCCATTCAATTTCAATAGAAGCTTGCTTGTAGATCTCTCCAGAATAGAGATTCTGTCAAGAGATTTTACTTTATAACAGTGAAAAAAATGGCAATACTCGGTTCTGACCCACCAAATATTTAAAATCCCCCAAATTATTTTTACCTCAACTGACTTAAAAATAATCTTTTTGGTGGGGAAACATACATCAATTTGGTCATGAGTTCAATACAAATTAGTAAAAAGTAAGTATTAATAAGCATGCCTCAATTTGTTTACAGTCTCATTTTCCTAAGTCATACATTGATACTCATCATCTATCTTTTTTTTTTTTTTTTTTTGGTACCGGGGATTGAACTCAGGTCCTTGTGCAGCAGGCAGCGAAACCACTGAGCTAAATCCCTGGCCCCATCATCTATCTTTACTATATTGGAATTTAAACTTTTGCTATCTCAAACCAAGATCAAGCACTCAGTATTATCAGTGATCCACCTCTCAGCCATGCACTGTAATTCCTGCAATATTTACACCTTCATCATTACACAGTAGCTGTGCTTCAAAGTTTTATTGCATGTATTACTCTTATTTTACTGGGTGCATGCTTGAATTTATTTTAAAAAGAACAGAAGGGCCGGGGATTTAGCTCAGTGGTTTCACCGCCTGCTGCACAAACTCAAGGACCGAAGTTCAATCCCCAGTACTAAAAAAAAATTTTTAAATTAAAAATTAAAAAGAACAGAAAATGAAAAACCTTGAAGTACAGGTGGCATAGTTATCAAACCTAATACAGTTAAAGAAGAAAATGAAAAATCATAAGTCGTGCAAAAGGCAACAAATCCTTAACCTTAATCAGATTAGATATTCACTGGACTTAAGATGATCTTGGGAAATGATGACCCAAACAAACTAAGTACATGGATTCTGGAAAAACTACCTTCCACATACCAATTTGTAATTAGAGAGGTTTTAAAATAATTGTTTAAACTCTGGGAAAAAGGTTCCCTTCTAACATAAAAGTTTGCCGTTTATTTTCAGAAATGCATTAAGTATTAAACTGCTTTGAATGTTTCTAAGACATGACACAAAGACATGGGACCCCTAGAACCAGTAACTTCTACATATAATCCAAAAACTATTAACTCTCTAAAAAGAAAAGGGAACAAGCATTTATAGTTTGATCTTGGTGCACAAATACACAAACAGAATTAAGAAGCTGGAAGGAATAAAATGAGCTTCTCTTTAGAATTATGAGTAAGTTTACCTTTACTCTTTTCATATTTCAATCTTTCTTTAACCAGGCATGCATTCATTTTATACTCAGAGTAAGTTTTAAAATCTAACTCAGACTGTTTTCAAAAATCATACTTAAGATATTCAACTTGAATCTTACTTATTTTTTTCATTTTATTTTGCTTTGAAACCTCACACACAAAAGTTTTAAATTTACTTAACCTCCGAACTACATACTAAAACACTAGTTTTTTTTGAAAATGAGGAACTTGAATAATGACAGAGAAGGATTTGTATATGTAATTCCTCCACACTGCCCTATTTGAATCAATCGTTAACTACAGAAAGTCCAGGGATAAAGCATGTGAAATCTCCAGAATGTCTGGAAATTGTTCTCTGCTTCATTCAAAGGGAGAGTAAAAAAGGAGGGAGAGTAAAAAAGGAGAGAGAGAAGATAATGGCCCAACAGAAGGTTCTACACAAAACAGTGAATGAAAACTGTCAGTAAAGTAGGAACTTTGAAATACAGTTCCAAAATTTACCTCACATAAAGAATGAAGTCACCTTGACGAATATTTTTTAATGTCTTAAAAGTATCCAGGTCAACATTTCACATTATGCGTAATAAAATAAATTCCATACAGGCACATGAAAGTAACTGGAGAAAATACTGTTTCAGGTATTCATGAGAAATACACTGTAAACCATACCACTGTTATGATAAAATAGTTCAGTACAATTGTGGGCATTTCCCTCAAAAGTACCAAACAGATGTATTATAAGACACATATACAGGGCCGGGGATTTAGCTCAGTGGTTCCGGTGCCTGCCTTGCAAGCGCAAGGTCCCGAGTTCGATCCCCAGTACCAAAAAAAAACAACACACACACACATATATATATTCATTCTAGAAACCACTTGTTCTAAAGACAGTATTTCTTGTCCTGTTTCCTTAGAAAACACAACAAATGTGAACTATCTGCTTCAGAATCCTTCACTCAAAACTCACATGTATAAAGTGGTTCTCAACTTTTATGTCTAAATTTAAAGCTACTCTTTCTAAAATTAAATGCTTGAACAAATACCTTCTCTATTTTCATTTAAGTCTGCTTCATGCAATTTTATAGATATCTTTACTACTTAAAATTCTCTTAAGATGATTTAAAGGAAGCAAGACATTTTTATGACTCATAAGAATACAATTTATGATTATAAACAATGTCTAACATATAGATGATTTGAATGTGCCAGGCATCACATGCATTACTTCATTTAATTCCCACAAATCAACATAAAGTAATGACTTTTTTTTTTCTTGTGGGACATATTCAACAGAAATCATCTACAGTGCATTAAAAATGACCCTAAGTTCCTTGTTACTCCTCCTACCACCAGGTGCACATCATTTTTCCACCTTTTTGAAAATAGGCTGGCTTTGTGAGTCTCTGTGGCCTTGCAGCAGCTTCCATTGCTGCTGCCCTGAGATCAACATGGAAAGTGACCTGGCTAAGAGCACAAGGACAGAGAGGCTTAGCTAACCGCCAGCACTAGACTCACTCTTGTGAGGGAACCCACTTGGACAACCTGCCTGACCTAGCAAGCAAATAGCTACAATAAAATGAGTGAGCCAATACAAGACTACTGTAAGAGGAACACGAGTGAGCCCAGCTCAGTATGCCACAAATAAGTGGCGGTTGTGTTAAGCCATTATGCTATGGAGTAATTTTACTGAGGAGCAAAAAATAAAGAATATATCATTTTATCAAGTATTTGTTTTTGAATTGTAGAGCCATTATCTCAATGCTGTGGCCATTATTTATTAAGAAACAAAAACTATGGGGATGGGGATTTAGCTCAGTGGTTCCGGTGCCTGCCATGCAAGCCCAAGGACCTGAGTTCGATCCCTGGTACCAAAAAAAAAAAAAGAGACAAAAACTAGGGCCGGGGAGTTAGCTCAGTGGTTCCATCGCCTGCCTCGCAAGCGCAAGGACCCGAGTTCAATACCCAATACCAAAAAAGAGAAAGAAACAAAAACTACTACCAAATAGCATTTGATAACTCTAAAAGACATGTGACACAATAAAATCTATGTGAAGAATAAGATTTACTTAACAGAGGACAATCTCTAAAAATATATCCCCCCCACCTGGTACCAGGGATCAAACTCAGGACCTTGTACTTGTGAGGCAGGCACAGTGCCACTGAGCTACATGCCTGGTCCTACAGTTTTATTTTGAACAAAGGCATGGCAGTAGAATGAATGAATGAATATATATCTATATCTATCTATCTATTTATATCCCTAACTTTTGCAAACAATTTCTGAAGATTTATAAAAAGTTAGTGAAACATTTGCTTCTAGAAAAGGCAACTGAGAACTGGGGGACAAGGGCAGAAAAAAACTATACATCATTTACACCTTTTTATATCTCTTAAATCTTGAAACATGAATTTACTGCCTGATAAAATTCATTTAAAACTTAAAAAGCTAATGTATAGTCTTTTGTAATCTCTTAAAACATATATAGTGAAGAATTTCCACATGGAATATGATTTAGATTCATTTCAAAATAACTGGAGGTGGGGTAGTGGTCAGATATTAAAATGACACAGTTTATAAAATCAACAGTTGATAATTATCAAACCTGACTGATGGGTACATGAAAGTTCATTATACTTCTCTGGCACCTTGAGTTTGAAATTTTTTGTAACAAAAAGTTGTTTTAAAATATTAATGTAAAGCTGTAACAACAATGCTCAGAAAGCTAACTATGAAGATAAAAAGATATTGTCATGATTACAAAACATTCACAAATATTTACAAAAACATAGGCTTTTTTACTTATATTTTTCTTTATTCATCTGACAAAACTTTCAGAAAAGACGTATGAGCTATTATTAATACTTAAGTGCCAGGCTGAGTATTCTTTAGACATCATCCCATCTGATGCTGAGTATCTGTGAATTAACTAGCATAATTTTAAAACAAACTAAACCCTGACATTTCTAGCATAATTGCATGGACTCCAAAGTCCACGCTCTGTAAGGAAGAATTTTAAAAGACTGAAAAGTTACAATTAATCTACAAACAGAATAATCAGCTGTTAGAGGACCAATGGGACACATATTTATATTTTAATGAGAAAATAGTATTTGGATTTTATAACATCTTCTAAGTAAGAGAATTATAAAGGTATAAATTGTTTTATATGAAAAAATTTTAAATCCTCACTAACTTGAAAACTACTATTAATGCTAAAACAGTGTCACACAAATTCTCACCTATTAGGCTCACATATTTCCTTTCTGTTATTAACTAAACAAAAACTATAAATTTCTTCCCCATAGTTTTGAAATTTAATTTTCTGGAAGAGAATTTGTCTGTGGTTTCAGACCATTTTAACTCCTACTTATCTACAAATATTTTTGTTTCTTGCCCTACACTTTCAAAAACTTAGATTATTTCTGAAGCCTAGGCTATATATTACTTGTCCTTTAATTTTAAAAAATCCTTTTAAATTGCACAAACAAGCATAAACATCAGTAAAAAAAGAATACATTTTTAAAAATCATGTATTTTATTCCTCCTTGTTATAAGAATATAAACAATTATAAAGAATAAGTG
Source organism: Heterocephalus glaber (assembly GCF_053883595.1). Lineage (NCBI taxonomy): Eukaryota > Metazoa > Chordata > Mammalia > Rodentia > Bathyergidae > Heterocephalus > Heterocephalus glaber. Next base: position 7,331,779 of record NW_028258349.1, on the reverse strand, counting down.
TTGAGTTATACAAACTGTGTTTTAGAATCGGCTAACACTAAGGGTCAAAGAATTAAAAGCAGTTTGTTTTCAAACCTACTAATATGTAAGACATACTTAAGAATGGCTCCAGCCTCTAAACTCCTGCTGTATTTGCTTCGTATCTCTGCAAATAGCACAAAATTACTGTGATTTCTCTGTTTAACATCTGACTACAAATCCCTCTATGGCAGGGTCTTTCAATTTCAAAGAGCAGCACAATATTGGCATGCGTAGGAACTCAATTATTTTTTGAGGAATTAAGAGAATGTAAAAAATATCCAAGAATTCCACAATGCTCTCAAATAGCAATTTCCTGGCTTTTAGAAGAATGGGGACACTCTGGTTTCAATTTTTGAATATAATAAATTGATGAGTTCACTGCCCATTTAGATTCCAGCAATATCATGATACCATGTACAGATTCCCATTAAAAAGCAAACAGAAGTCTGTTTCCTAAAACAGCAGAAATGATTCAGAAGAAAAAGCAAATATAAACTGAAAAGTTTTCAATTTTTAATGTACAGATAAGATATGGCATTACTTTAAGATACGTGGAGGCAAATATGCTAAGCTTATGTAGTTTGGAGGGCTTCAGAAACCTAGAGAGTGAGACTGAAGGTTATACATGCTTGCTCTAAAGTATCACATTTCTGCCTCTCATTGCTCACCAGACTTGTACAGTGCGATACTGTTTGTAAAAGGTTATATATAAGATAACTATGTATTTTCTCTTCATTTATCCAAACATTAAGAGCCTACTTTGAACCAAACACAGTAGGATGGACTGTGGATAACAGAATAAAAACATGCCCAGTATCCCCAAATAACCTTAATACAGAATTTTATAAATCAACCAGGGGCCAAGTACTGATTCACAAATTTGTGCAAACTAGTATCTGTTATGAGTGAATACAACCTCTTCTAATTTTCTACACTCTTTAACCAAAACCAAAAGATAGAAGTCCACATTAATGAAATTTCCCCTGGGAGTTATTTATAAAATGGCTCACTTTGGCCAAATTTGCAGGGAAAAAACATTCTTTGGCCAACAACTTGCATTTCACATTTTAACCTGAACTGAATGTATAATGAAAGGCAAATGGTCCATTATGGAAATGTTGACAGACTTACACCACCGGTGGATGCAACTACAACGATGCATTTATTGAAAATTAATGAAGTTCTGAATTTTTACTTATAAAGTGGATATTATTAGTTTTAGATTATTTTCTGCAAGCCAGTAGTCAAAATTTAATAAGATATGTACAGATTGTGATAATTTTCACTCTTATCCACTCCTTGCAGCCTATGTGCATTTAAACCAAAAAACATTTGATATATACTAACTATAAATTATTGCCTTGGAGATCTCTCAGGCATGAAGAAAAAGCCTCTTAAAATAAATTTAAAATATTATATGCTTGATGGTGTATAACCGAAGGTTTAATCTCACCACTAAAGGGGCAGTTACCATGATTCTGCAATAACCCTGCAGACAATAATCAAGACAGCTCCTGTTGTTCTCTCAGTAAAATCTTCGTAAACACAGCATGGATATATTGTAATTTGATATCTGTACGATCAACAGCTATACCCTATAACTCATAAGATTTTATTCACCATTAAATTGAGCATTTTCCTCAAAAGCAATAGAAAAGTATGTTATTTACCAAGCATTGTCTTATTAACTATAGATTAGAACATTAAAATAAATATGCTTTCTTTCGCACTAAAAAAGTAAGACCCATAAAGCAAGCTCCAAAATGGAGGGAATTAGTTACATCCTTCAAACTTTGGGAAAATGTATCTGTACTACACTTCCATTATTATTTTAGAACAACCAATCCCAATCAGTTTTCTACTACAAATATAAGAAATTGTCCCCAAACAGAGCTCTCTATGATCAGTTAGATTCAAAAATGTCTGTTTCCACTTCATAATGATATTAATATTATTCTAACTTTTTTAAAAAAGGAAAGGAAGAAAGAAGACAATTAGAATAAACACAAATGATGACACAACTTCAGGAAATTAGGGAACATGTTATTTAGAAAAGGATCAAAGACAATATAAATTTGTATCAAAAGCATTCAAAATGGAGATTACAGGAATTCAATTACTGGTTACACACACACACACACACACACACACACACACACACCAGTACACACGTTATTAAAAGACAAGTAGATGACCCCATTAGTATTTCAGAAGTATAATAAAACCATCTTTCACTCACCAATGCTGGATTTTCTCTTGGCAGTTAGTGACCACCTGTCATGAAAGCAGATAACTACTCGTGAAAAAACAGGGCTATGCACAGAGCTACAAAATCAGTATATCAGAAAACTAGAACAGTGGCTTTACAGATTTAATAGCATCTCAGTATACATTTTTATTTGTCAAAGGCACAGAGATGTGAACGTTAGTTTTTAAGCAGCACACTTTATCATAACCCTCTAATGCAGGCTGATAACTGCAGAACAAATTACAGCTTTCCAATTCATACTTGGGTACAAAACCCTCTTCATAACTATTAGGTGACATATGATATAAGATAACTAGTATTTTGTACAATCTACAGACCTGTTTTCAATGTTACATATTTTGTAGAATACGCAAATGTTATAAATAACAAGAAACCAATGTAACATCCACATTCCATCAGTTAAAAAAAATAGTGGTGAAAATATTTTATTTTGTCAGTATATCTCCAAATGTTTTCACCTGTAATTTTTATTCTGATGTATTAAAAATGAGTTCAAAGAGATTTTTCTACTACATTTTCAAGAAGAAATACTTGGGCTAAAGAGATGCTCTGAACAGCTCATTTTTCTTCAGTGAACAATGATAAAATTTTAAGCACTTCATAGTCAATTTAAACTATTTTTATAACACTACAGCAATGAAATTAAGTAAAAAAAATTATTTGTTTTCCTTTGAAATATTTCAGTAGATTCTCAAAATGCTCAGAAAACTTATCAGCATTGGCAAATACAATGTAAAAAAAAAAATCACTTTCTGAATGGCAATTTTAAAATTAATACTATTTTCACAGATTACTGATCACTTATCACCCACTAATAAAATTTTTAAACAGTAATCTAGAACACCACAACACCATTTTAGAGACAGAGAAAGTAAGGGATAAAACCCAAAATGCCAAGGCCATATGAAAAAGACAGCAGTATGATCTGGTTCACAACACACTGCTCTAGTTTACTGTTCTAAATAGCAATATTGTCTCCTGTACAAGCTCGATGTTTCACCCAAAAAACACAAGATTTTTTTTTAGACCTGTCACTAAATTCCTCTATTATAACATTTAATTCCTGAAATAAATGTCCTCCTTTGGGACATTTTAAATACTAAGGCAGCAATCCTGCACCAAAATACATGCTGTAATCAGATACCCAACCATACTACACATTAACTCAGCATAAAAAGTCTGCTTTAGAATGAAGATCTCTCAGTAAGTATCAATCACATAGCAACACTTAATAACAGTGGTAATATATAATAGAGTAGTGACTACATCTGGAAGAGCCAAGCTAAAACTACATCAATCTATTTCACTGTTTCTGATTTAGCAGTAATTATGAAATAGACAAATAGAATTAAACGTAAATTGAAAAAGAAAAAAAGCTTCATGAAATCCTTTTCATAAAGTTCCCATTTAACAACCCCATTAAAAGATGAGACCCAAAAACAGTCAGGATGTTTTCCAATCCCAATGCCTGTGTTTCCAAGCATGAAGTGAGCCAAAAGCACAAAAAGAAAAGCCCTGCAAACCATAAGAGCAGAATGTTCATTAACCTCTACATGATAATCCTTTCGTAGCTGCATATTAACTAGTTACATATTCATAATCATTTACATTATTTAAAGGACCTTCAATGAAATCTTCTAGGCTATATCCATTAGTGACAGTGTTAAAGGTTATAGAAGATAGTCTACTTAATGTTTCCAGGAAGGCTTTTTAATTAGTAAATATGTAAATCTGGCACAAATGCATTTTATGTTTAAAAATAAGTCACTGGTAGAATGGCATGGGTTCTTGCCATCACCCCAGTCCAACCTCTACTTTGTTCTAGTCATGTTCCCCCATTCCTCACCCTTTTTCTTTCCTAAAATAGTCTCCTTTGCCATATTCAAGGATAAACCAACAACAAAAATCCATTTCATAATTTACAACCGAAAATTTTCACTACCAAAACACTGCTTTATATTCAATGCCTTTATTGGTTACATATAGCACTTAAGACAACAGACACTCGAGGGTCTCAAGTAGACTCAAGAAGTGCTATTCTGAAAATCAGAAATAAAGGAAAAGATAAAAGAAACAGATATGGAAATGTGTAGAATAACCTTCCAATGATGTGTCTACTGTTATTTGTGTTTATAGTATTTATGATTCACTTACTTCCAAAAAAACATTTAAACCCAAGCACTTGTATTTATATATTAAGATGCTTTTAACTTAACTGGCAAAGAAATTTTTAGAAGGGAGAACATTATATGAATCAAATTTTAATGTACCTGGTAAAGAGGGGACAAAGAAACCCTTATTTTTCTGTGAAGTTAACCTCAAATAATCTTGTTTTCTGACTGAAAACTGAGGATTAATTCCTTTAAGTGTTAAATGAAGTGACTGTGAAACAGTGGCTCTACAAGCAACTCCTGAAAAAGAAAACAAGAGTATTTTATCACTTTGTTGACCTCCACAAAAGTAAGATTGCTGTGGAGCAGCAATACTAGTTTTGATTTGTTTAAGATAAATCTGTTAAAAAAAATAAATCTATTAAAATCTACAAAAGTTATTCCTTTTAAAAAATTCATTTTTATAAAGTCTATAACTAGACTTCTACTATTAAAATAAATGACCTAGGAAATTCTTTAATATGACTATACTTAGTGTCAAGAAATTATAAATAAAATATGTATTCATATAGTAGTATAGCTGTTAAGTCCACAGTAAAGAAAAAGAGCTATAACCTGATTTTGCACTTTTTCTTTTCTTTTTTTTTTTTGGTACTGGGAATCGAATTCAGGACCTTAAGCTTGCCAGGCAGGCGCTGTGCTGCTGAGCTAAATCCCAGGGACGCTGATTTAGCATTTTTTTAAGATACAGACTATCATTAACGGTGTTTACCAACAACCCAATAGCTACAAAATCATATGGTATACTTTATTAACTCAAAACTGGCCTTAACCTAAGATTTGTAACACTAGTGGTATAAGCGAAGCCTTTATATGATGAAAATCAATATGCAAACATTTCAGTGAATTAGGTTTTAACCTCTAATTTTGAAGAGAGAAAGTAACGTACTCAAAATTATACAATAGTCCAAGATCTGGGTAGTTTTACCTAGGTCTATCAAATACCAAAGCCCTTATTCCCTTGTATTTGGACTGTTTTCAACCATATAATTTACTGCACAACAAGAAAAGCTGATTACATCTACAATCTCTCTTAAAATATTGTTGCTATGTTCTCCTCAACCTTTTCCAATACAACACTCATATACAAATAAGACCTGGCCAATAATGAAAGCAACTAAGCTTAAATTCACCTATTCATTAGTATGAATTCTTATTTCTTTCACTGCTTCATACCACTCCACACCATTTCAGATCAACTAAGCCTAACAAATTTCCCAAGCACCAGTTACACATGTGCATGCATGTGTGTGCGCGCACGCACATGTGTGTGTGTGTGTTTGGGGGGAGGTTGGGAAGGTAACGGGCTAACCTCCTAACAGCTAACACATCTCATCACATTTATTTTTTGTACCAGGGATCGAATTCAGGGCCTTGCGCTTGCAAGGCAGGCGCAGAACCACTGAGCAACATCCCCGGCCTCTCATCACATTTTTAAGACACTTTTGACAATAATCAAATTAATGCTCAGGATGACTATGATGGACAATCCACCCAACAACCTATTTTTCTGTACATCAGTGTCCAGATAACATATTGCTAAAAAGCTAAAATTATGTTTGGCAAATTTTAATAAGGTCTAAGGTGAATAAATTATATGGAGAGCAAGAATAATTCCTTGGCTGGTTTGCCTCAGAAGTTGCTTTCTAAAAAGTATTTTATAAACAATGATGAATAGTTTAATATACAATAAGATCTCCAGTACTTATTTTTGTGCTATTTATTTTGGTAACAGACCACAAGGGGGCATCAACCTATGTGTTTTCCAAGTTAAATATAGTGCAACATTAAAACTAGACTGAAATACAAAGCCTAAAAGGGTAAGTTTGCTTCTTGAATCTTGATACTTGTCACTGAAATGCTTCATTTCATTTCTAAAACTCTTCTCACTGTACTACACTTTCAAATTCTTTCATTATGGGTTAATGTATAAGTTTGAAAAATGTACTCATCAAAGCTGTCGAAATGTATATAATCTACTTCTCTTATCAGACCACATCTTCAAGATATCTTACAATTTTTGGTTTTAAAGCTGCTGAGTCAAAAAAGGAAAAAGCATCAGTGAAAGCTAAAGCCAGTAGACAGTAGGCAAGCACCATTAACCTTATATTTACCTAAAGGGTGAAAATAATTTTGTTTAAGAAGTAAAGAGTGTTAATTAAGGAGATATGTAACATGTCACTACCAAAGAATGCAAGAAAGGTACTTTCAACAAAGTCAGTAAAAATTACAAATCTTTTAAATAAACTCTTCTGCAAAATAGGAAGGAAATGATTACAGGTTCCTAACAGAAAATATGCTATAAGCAGCAGATGAACTGCAATAAACCAAGTGCTACTGTATTAAAAACCACCACAGGGCCGGGGACTCAGCTCAGTGGTTCCGCCACCTGCTCCGCAAGCACAAGGTCCCAAGTTCGATGCCCAGTACAAAAAAAAAAAAACACCACAAAAGTTAAGAAAGCCACTTCAATTTTAAACAAATTCATGTTCTAAATATACTGAAAAGCAAAACTGCTACTACTAAATACTAACTCCAATTATACAGAAGCATTTCTTTAAAATATTTACATGTTCTTTTTAAAATTAGCTGAGATAAAATCAAAATGATCATTAGCCCATTTTCTCTACACAAGCTTTCAAGGCATTCTCTCAGTATTCTAATCTTGCCTCTTTTTACACAAATATTGGACTATGTCTGACATGCTTTTTGTACTGTCCATTTCATTCCACTGTAAATTTTACCTACAAATTAGGGTTATTTTTTCTTTCAGTATTTATTACTTAAAATCCCAAGTGTTCTAATTATATACAGTTTTCTCCCAGTGGAAATTTTTTAACTGGTAGCATTGCCAGGCATGGGGGCACACACCTGTAACCCCACCACTCCTGAGGCTCAGGCAGGAGGATTGCTGTGAGTTCAAGGTCAGCCTGGGCTCCATAGTGAGTTCAAGGCCAGCCTGAACTACGACACCCTGTCTCAAAAAAATAAAAACAAACAAAAAACTGGTAGCATTTACTTTAAGACACTGACATGTTTGGGGAATTATTTAAATGAGATATCCAGGAAACTACCATACACTGGATGAAAGCTCTGTGTGGCGGGGGCCATGTCTACTTTATCCAACAATATTCACCTGCCACACAAGAAGCACATAAATCCTTTTAAAATAGTAAAGTTTTACAGTCACATTTACAAAAACCTCAGGAGCCACATACTATATATTACAGAACAACTCCTACATGAAATATAATAACATTTGCACTGAAATATATAAATATTCAAATGGAATAAATGCCTCAATCCAATCAGTTCTAGTCAGTTTTGTCAATACATTACTATGCCACAAACTTACAAATTAACTGTTTTCAATACTTTTCAGACTTCTAAATTGCAAGTAAGAGACTGTGGCCTATATTTGTGAATCTGAAATACTGCCTGAGTAGACTGCGTGGTCACCCTTTTACTACAGACATCAGTCATTTCTTCTAAATTCACATACTTTCTTCCTAGAAATCCTGTTCATCTCCCATCAAGAATAAGCAAAGATGGGCCAGGGATTTAGCTCAGTGGTTTCGCCACCTGCTGAGCAAGCGCAAAGACCCAAGTTTGGTCCCCAGTACCAAAAAAAAAAGAATAAGCAAAGAACCTTGTGTGGCGGTGATATAGGAGATAGGGTGAGGAAATGTGGGACCTGCCAATTACAAGATCTCAGGACAGTGGCCAGGACCCCATATGTAGAACTTCTCACAAGCTTGCAGGAGACGTGGACAGCATAAAATAAGACTGGCCATCCCATGATGAGTTCCCAGGATAGCCTGTGCTGTGTTTCTCAGACGCTGTATGTGCTTTTTCTTTTACCCTCTTTTTCTCTTTGTTCAGCCCAAGTTCACTCTAAAGAGCTGGTTTCTTCCATACCCATTCACACCGCACTTTTCAAATAAACTTGTGGCACCATTTTTGGCTTGTCTCATCCAATTCTTTATTCGAGGCATGAAGGATCTGGAATACTTTTGATTGGCAAGCCATTTCTAACGGATCTACCCCAAAACATTGGCACATGCCTATAATCCGTACTCTAGAAGACTATAGCAGAAGGATCACAAGTTCATCCATGCCTAATTCTTGGCAACTTAATGAGACTGTGCCTCAAAATTAAAAATAAAAATGGGCTGGGGGTATAGTTCAGTGCAAAGGCTCTGAGTTCAACCTTTAGAGAGATGGGCAGGACAGACAGGGAAAGACAGAAAGACAGACAGGAAGAAGGGAGGGAGGAAGGGAAGGGGAAGGGCAGGTAGCGGGGAGGGGAACATGAGGAGGAGTAGTAGGGAGGGAAGGAGAGAGGACACAGAGAGGAAGGGAGGGGGAGAGAGGGAAAAAAAGGAAGGAGAAAACAGAAGAAAAGGGAAGAGGAGGGAGAAAAAGAGGAAGACAGGGGAAAGAAGAAGAGGGAGAGGGAGGGCAAGAGAAAAAGAGAGGAGGAACAAGACATATATATATATACCTGCTACTAACTGAATCAATCTAATATACTGTACTCTGGGGAAAAAAACTAAAGTGATTTCAGAGATTCTGGTTCTGAAAGGGTGGGTGACAATGAGATTTCCACAAACTAACAAACCATCTAAACAGCTGGTGCACAAAGTAATACTATAAATATACAAATATGCAAACACACACAAATCCTACCCTTGAGTTCCTCCTGATTTCTTACAGTAAATCCTTTCAGAACTTCCCTCTAAGTGTAATAAACTTGTCACACAGATCAAGACAATAGCATGCCTCTGAAACATTCAAAGGAAAGAAATCACTAAAGAGTAAATACAAACAGTATAAAAACGTGGATAGAGGGAAATTCCCTGAGGTAAAGTAGAACATCATGTTAGTAACATACAGAGGAAGAAAGCTGCTCAACACCTGACAGCCAGGAAGCAGAGTGAGAAACAAGAGCCAGAGAGGAGGGAGCCAGGGACCCCAAGGTCATGCCCCCATAACTCCCCCCTTTAACTAGCCCCCACCTCCTGCTCCCATCATCTGCCAATAATGCATGCCACCAAATTATGATCTCATCAGGGATTATGCCACTGAGGAAGTTGAAGCCCTTACGATCCAGTAACTTCTCCAGGCCCCACCTCTGAACTTGCTCCACAGGAGATCAAGCCCTCAATGCATGAGTCTTTGAGGGACATTTCATAAACCATAACACAAACCTCTGGTATAGGAAGCACATTAGTACTCTTACTCAACACTATACTGAAGGTTCTAGCTCATACAGTAAGGCAAAAAACAAAACACACAAAAAACATAAGTGGTCTTAAGAACTGGAAAGAGTATAACTGTCATTTTTAACAAAATAATATATAGCTACATATATAATGTATATAGCCACATATATACTATGAGAATATACAGAGAAGCAGTTAGAATTCAAAATGATTTAAAGCAGTTAGAATTCAAATAAATTTAGGTCAGTATATAAAAATGTATATATACATATATCAGCAAAAAATTAATAGCAAAGAAGCAAATATCTAGGAATGAATCTACGTGCAAGATTTATATACCTTAAAAGCTACCAGGCCCTTGGTTTAATCTCTGATGCCTCAAAAAAAAGAAAGAAAAAAAAAAAGCACATAATGGGAACAGTTATAGAACTAAATAAGTGGAAATATATACTACGCTCATGAATTGAAAAATACTATTATAAACACATCACTTTTCCCTAAATTTATCTTTAGATTCCAAGTACCCCAAGCAAAACTCAAAGGTTAATTTGTAAATGTAAAAAGTTAATCCTAAAATATATACCAAAAAAAGCACAAGCAAACTTGAAAAGCAAAGAATTTTACTACCAGATATCAAAATCTATTATAAAGATAAAATAATTATGAAAATTTAGTACTAGTTTTGGTACAAGCAAATAATTCACAGGAACAGAAGAGAGAAACCTAGCTACACATACAGTTTCACATAACTTATGAAAAAGACATTCTCTGTATGGATTACTTTGGCTACTAAAAGGAACAACACTCATTGAAAAAGAACTTCATCTACCATCTTTAAAATTTTTCACTACAATATCTAGCATCCAATAAAAAATTACAATGTACAAGACAGTCAGTCTATAAAAACAGGGAAAGCTGACATGAAATCAAGAGAAAATCACACTACAAACAGACCCTTATTTGATTCCCATGTTGCAGCTGTGCTATAGTTTCAACCTGAAATGTCTCCCAAAGGTCTAGGAGTTAATTTCCAGCTTGGTTCTATTGGCACATGGTGGAAATTTTAACAGGTGGGGCCTAATGAGAAGTCTTCCAGTCACTGGGCGTGTGTTCTTCAAGAGGACTACAGGTTTCATATTACATTTTCCCTTCCTCTTTTTTCTTCTCTAACCATGAGATGAATGGCTTCCTCTGCACCATGAGGTACTACATCACCACAGACACAAGGGACCAAGGCCAATGTTGCAACCTTTAAAATTATAGACCAAAATAAACCTTTTCTCTTTACAAGTGGATTTATCTCAGGTACTCTGATACCACAAAAGGTAACAAAAGCTACAGACTTTATGATTAACAGGTTCATGAAAATGGAAGGCTAAATTAGACCTGCAATCCATTTTAAAATTTCAAAACAAATTATAAAATTTAAAAATATAATAACTGCAATTAAGAATTCAGTAAGAGACTTTAACAGATATATAAGAACAGTGAATTAGTAAACAGGAATATAAATCAATAGAAAATATCCAAATTGGCACACAAAACAAGAGATAGAAAATGCAGATGAGAAAGTAACAAAAGACACAGTGACAATACCTAACATGTATATTCAGAGTATCAAAAGCAGAAGACAAGGACTTAAAAGATACATTTGAGGGGCCGGGGATTTAGATCAGTGGTTCCGGCGCCTGCCTTGCAAGCCAAGGTCCCGAGTTCCATCCCCAGTACAAAAAAAAAAATACATTTGAAGAGCAGATAGGAGTTTTCTAAATCTGACAAAAGATATCAAATTACAAACTCAAGAAACTATATACTCAGAGCAGGCTATTAAATACAAAGAAAATATCTAGGAATAACAGAATAAAATTCTTGAAAATTAAAGATGAAGAGGGTAATTCAAAAGCAGATACACATCCCCCGCCTTGTAAGAAAACACCAAGGCCAATGAAAGACTAAAAAATGATAGAAGTTAAAAGATAATGTAATGACATCTTTAAAGTACTGAAAAAAGCCACTTTAGAATTAAATAAAAATTAAAATAGAATCTTCAAAACAATAATTCTAATGTCTTTGGGATTGAAAACACAGAGGAGTGGTTAATGAAATTAAACTATCAAAAGATCATTTAATTTAAAAAGTGGCAAAATTTAAGATAGACTATAATAAATGGTGCACATTGTCATCTCTAGGATAGTAACTACAAGGAAAATAAAAATTTTTAACTATAAAGCTAACAGCATTTAGGAGATATTAACATGAAAGAAAGATAAAAGAATAAAAACAAGTATAACATAGCAAGATGAATAAATCCCAAATAAGTAATGGATAATTTAATGACCTAAATAAACAGATATATCATGCTTACAGATTAGACTTGCAAAATAAAAAAATAATTAGCTAACACCAGAATGTTTACAACTAAAAAGAGTAACAATACCAAGCTTCATCGTAACATTTAACTAAAAAAAAAATCTGGCATATTATTTTTTAAGACCCTAAATTAAGATGGTGATCCTTAAAATAGAGCATACAGATTACACATAGGGAAATGACAAGATTAATAAAATCAGTAGATGTTATATTCTTAGTCTATCTAGGCTGCTATAATAAAATATCATAAACTAGGTGATTTATAAACAACAAAAACGTATTTCTTACAGTTCTGGAGGCTGGAAAATTCAAGATGAAGGCACCAACAGATTGAGTTAGCAGGTGGCCCCCAGACAGTACCTTCTCCTTGTGTTCTCACATGGTGACAAGGGTAAGGTAGCCTCTGGGGCCATAAAGAAAAGAAGGAGAACCCAGAAAAGATCTGAAGTGAAAATTAAGCCCACAGGAGAGTGAAGAGAGACCTCAGCACAAAAAAAGGAGGGGGCAAGCCGTGCTTTTTCCCTGGGCCCTGACTGTGTGGGAGGGGCAACTCGAACCTGCAGATAGAAGTGACTACTGGTGACTCCAGAGGCCCCCACAGAAAAACTCACCAGCACAACGAAGCAGTGGATGCAGAGGACTGAAGTGGCTGCTGACTTATTTGGGTTCAGAAGACCTCTAGGAGACGGCAATTGGCCGATGGCCATCTTGGAGAGAGGACAAATGAGCTTGGAACTCCAGCACACCTGTGGGCTGGCTCCATTTAGCAGTTCCTAGTGTCAGGGTAAGGCAGAACCGAGTACAAGTCAGCAGAAGGTCAAGGAGCTGAGTTCATGCCAGCAAGAGGAACACAGAGTATTGCAGGCTGAACAAATCAGGTACCAGCCTCAGAGCTAGAAACTAGCCTGAACTTCAGTAGAACTAAAGGTGCAGGCTTGCTGGGATTATCCACTACCTCACTGTAAATTATGGCTGGCTTCCTGGGATTAATCAACACGATCTGGGTTCTGTTTGCTCACTCTGTCAACCAGTGACATCAGAGACTCGCTCCGAAGTGGACATTTTTTTTTTCTTTTTCTCTTTTCTTTTTTCCTTGACTATTTGGTCTTGTTCTTATATAAGTGTGAACATTGTTTCTAGTTTTCTTCTCGTTGTTCTGTTCTCTTCCGTTTTTGTTTTTATTTCCTCCTTCTCTCTTATCCCATCTTCACCACTTTCCCAAAGATCTTGTAATTAATCTTGCTTTGTCCTCCAGCCTTGTTTCTAACCTTCTTCTATTTTTTTCCCCTTAACTTCTTTTAAATTTTCTCCCCTGGGGGGTAAAATTGCCATACTGAAGGCATATTTACTGTATACAACTTTCTGGATTGTTCTGGATTTTTTTATGTAACCACTAATATAGTTCATATGGTTAAAGGTGGCAAATTAATAGTTAGCACAATTTGTCATTTTCTAGGCTGTGACTGATGCTATTGCTACTCCTGATTGTACTACTCTACCCAAGGAGATACAATTATTCTAATCAGTTGTTCTTCCTGGTATGCCAAGACTGAAATTGCCTAAGGATCATAATAACATAGTCCAGTGCCAAAGAACCAAGGGCTAGGCCAAATAGGAACCAACTTCTCATCGTCCATAAATTGAAGAGGTAGGAACCTGCAACAGACACAAAACTTAAAACCCAGCTATATCTGGAAGACTCTCTGAGAAGCAGTCATTTCCTAAGGGTTCTAAATACTGGCAATAAAGCTACTTGCAGTAAGCATTAAGTAAGTAAGCAATTTACAAGCATCAACCCCAAAATTAAAATTAAAAAAAAAAAACAAAAAACAATGAGAAGACATTTAAGCAAAATCCAACCCCAGACTTCAGCTCACCAAAAGCAAACCCAGGGAGGCAACAAGGTAGAACAATTTGAAAGCCACTGACCTAAACTCTCTGAAGTGGTACCAACAGAAGTAACAAAACAGATTAATGAGGTTCTAGAAAAAAAATCAAATCAGAAATACTCTCTCAGGTAACTACAGAGATAGTGACCATAATGAAACACATGGTTAGTGACTCTAGAGCAGATACTGATTTAAAAAATAAAGACCTTAGGAAAATGGTGGAAACCATGAATGCCCAACGTAAGAAAGAAATGGAATCCATGAAACAGACTCAAACAGATATCCAGGAGATTAAAAATTCCACTTAAAGTATACACAGCAGAATGAGCCAATGTGAGGACAGAACATCAGATATAGAAGACAGGATTGTAGTTAGCAATCACAAAAAGAAAGATCTCTTAAAAATAGCAAGGGACCATGAAAAATCAACACAATGGCTGCTAGATGATGCAAAGAATAATGTAAGATTGATTGGAGTTAATGAAAAAGCAGGATAGTGCAAACAGCACAGAAAACCTGTTCACAGAAGTAGTAGCAGAACACTTTCCAAACAGGGAAAAAGAATCTGACATACAAATAAGTGAGGCATATAGAACTCCAATTAGCTATGATCAAAAATTAAATCTACAAACAAGATTTATCATGTAAAGGTACAAATTCCCAGTGATGAGTGTCATCCTATTATATACTTAAAAGGTACCAATAAACTTGATGAATTAAATAAAACAATAACATTTAATATTGTTCAAGGTAAAACAATCTGCATGCAAATTTAATTATAATCTATAGAACTATAAAAAAAATCTACACCAAGGCATGTACTACTCAAGATTCTAGAAATTCAACACAAGAACAGACTATTAAAAGCTATTAGAGAAAAGAAACAAATCACCTATACAGGAAAGCCCACCAGAATCACAGCAGACTTCTCAACATAAACCCTCATGTCAATGACAGTGAAGTGAAGTACGTCAAACCGTAAAAGAAAGTATCTTCCAATCCAGACTGATGTACCCTGCAAAACTATCTTTCACATTTGATGGAGAAATAAGATACTTCCATGACAAAGGACACCTAAAGAAATTCATGACCATGAAACTAGCACTTCAAAATGTTCTGCAGGACATTCTAGAAAGAGATAATAAGGACTACAACTCCATGAACCGCAAAAGAATTAATCCACCAAGCAAGGCAAGTAATTAAACAGAGAGGGGAAAAAAGGAAACCAACAACAGGAAAATAACATGACAAGGATGAGTTAATACATATCAGTTATAACCATCAATGTATATGGTCTCAATTCACTAATCAAAAGAAACAGACTGGCAGAATGGATCAATACGCTGCATACAACAAACATATTTAATTCAAAAAGAAATTCATAGACTGAAAGGCAAAGGATGAAAAACAATACTCCATGCGATAGGAATCCAGAAAAAACAGAGGTAGCTTTTATTCTGCAGATAAAGTGGATTCCAAGCCAAGACTAATTAAGAAAAACGAAGGTCACTACACCCTTGTAAAGGGAACACTCCAAGAAGAGGTAACAATCATAAATATTTATACATCAAATACCAGCACACCCAACTATATAAAACAAATATTAACAGACATGAAAATCAAATAAGCACTAATACAACTGTAATGGGGGACCTCAATACCCCACTGTCACAAATAGATCAACTAGACAAAAAATCAACAAAGATATATCAGAATTGACCAAACTTTCGATTAAATGGACTTAGATGTCTAGGGTTCCACCCCACAAAATCAGAATTCATATTCTTCTCAGCTGCACACAGGACGTTCTCCAAAACAGACCACATACTAGCTCATGCAAAGGAAATAATACTATCCTATGCATATTATCAGACCATAGTGCAATGAAATTAGAAACCAATGGCAAAGGAAACCATAAAAACTTTATAAACAGATGGAAATTGAATAACACCCTCCTGAACAATCAATGGGTCATAGATGAAATTAAACAAGAAATTAGACAGTTCCCAGATTTAAACAATAATTCCAATATAACATACCATAACTTGTGGGATGCAATTAAAGCAGTCCTATGAGGAAAATTTATAGTGATGAATTCTCATATCTGAAAAACAGAGCAAGCTCAAATAACCTAATGTTGAGCCTCAAGCTTCTAGAAAAAGAAGAACATGTCAAGCCCAAAGCTCATACAAGGAAGGAAATTATAAAGATCACAGCAAAAATTAATGCAATGGAGACTAAGAAAACAATACAAAGAATCAATGAATCGAAGACTTGTTTCTTTGAAAGATTAAATAAAATTGACAAACCCTTAGCCAATCTTATCAACAAAGGAAAGACTCAAATCCATGCTATTATGAATAAAAGGGTGAAATCACAACAGATCCTGCAGAAATCAGAAGACCATCTATACCTACTTTGAGAACCTGTATTCTAGTAAGATGGAAAACAGAAGAAATGGACAAGATTCTAGATACATATGAATTACCAAAGCTAAATCTAGAAGACACAAAAATCCTAAATAAACAAATATCAGTCATCAAATTGAAAATGTAATCAAAAACTTACCAACAAAGAAAAGCCCAGGCCTTAACAGATTCACTGCTGAATTCTACAAAAAATCCAGAGAAGACCTAATGCCACTACTTCTCAAACTCTTTAATGAAATTGAAAGGGAAGCAATACTCTCATACACATTACTGGAAGCAAGAATTACCCTATACCAAAACCAAAAAAGGATCCAACCAAAAAAGAGAATTACAGGCCAATCTCCCTAATGAACATAAAACACAATAATCCTCAATAAGATACTGGCAAACAGAATGCAGCAAATCATAAGAAGACTGACCAAGCAGGATTCATTCCAGGGATGTAGGGATGGTTCAACTTACACAAATCAATAAATGTAATATACCATATTAACAGAGCCAAGGACAAAAACACATGATCATCTCAATAGATGAAGAAAAAGTGTTTGACAAAGTCTAACACCCATTCATGATAAATAACCTACAGAAAATTGGAAGTCTTTACCTCAATCTGATAAAAGCCATCTACGATAAACCAACAGCCAGTATCATAACTAAATGGACAAAACCTGAAAGTTTTCACTCTAAAATAAGGAACAAAACAAGGATGTCCATTATCACCACTCTTATTCAATATAGTTCTGGAAACAGTAGCCAGAGCAATTAGATGAGAAATAAATAAAAGAAATAAGGATTGAAAAGCAAGAAGTTAAATTATCATTATTTGCATGACATGATACTCTACATAGAAGGCCCCCAAAACTCCATCAAAAGACTTCTAGATCTAATAACCAAATTCAGTAGTATATCTGGATACAAAGTCAACACTCAGAAATCAATAGCCTTCCTGTACACAAAAGAAAACAAACTCACTGAGAGAGAAATAAGAGAAATAATATTTCACAATAGCATTCAAAACAAAATTAAATACCTAGGAATCAAGCTAACAAAGGATGTAAAAGACCTTTCCATGAAAAACTGCAGTACCTTGAAACAGGAGATGAAAGAAGATATCAGAAAATGAAAAGATATCCCTTGTTCTGGGGTAGGAAGAACCAATATATTGAAAATGACCATACTTCCAAAATTGTTATACAGATTTAATGCAACCCTGATCAAAATATCAAGAGCATATCTCACAGAATTAGAAAAAACGATGCTAAATTTCATTTGAAACCCAAAGTGACCTAGAATAGCAAAAGCAATTCTGGTCAACAAAGGTGAAGCAGGGGGGGCATCACAATCCCTGACTTCAAATTATACTACAAAGTTACTATAATAAAAACAGCATAGTATTGGCAAAAAAAACAGACCCAAAGATCAATGGAACAGATTAAAAGATGCAGAAACTGAGCTGGGGATTTAGCTCAATGGCACTGTGCCTGTCTGGGAAGCATAAGGTCCTGAATTCGATCCCCGGTACCAAAAAAAAAAAAGATGCAGAAACAAATCTAAACATACTGAGCCACCTTATCTTTGACAAAAGAGCCAAACACTGTCACTGGAAAAAAGATTGCCTCTTTAATAAATAGTACTGAGTTTCACTGCCTGCTGCACAAGCGCAAGGACCCGAGTTCAATCTCTGGTACCAAAAAATAAATAAATAAATAAATAAAATTTAAAAAAATAAATAGTACTGGAAAAATTGGCCTTCCACATGCCGAAGATTAAAACTAGACCCGTATCTTTCATCACATACTAAACTAAAATCAAAATGAATTAAAGATCTAAATATTAAAACAGAAACATTAAATCTGCTGAAAAACAGAATAGGTAGAACTCTTGAAGACACTGGTGTAGGCAAAGACTTTATAAACAAAACCCAATCACCCAGGAAATATCAAAGAATCAACAACTGGGATCTCATCTTATTAAAAAGCTTTTGCACAGCAAAAGAAACCACCAATAGAATAAAGAGACAACCTACAGTGTGGGAAAAAAAATTTTTGCCAACTGTTCCTCAGACAAAGGACTAATATCTAAAATATATAAAGAACTCAAAAAACTCAGACCTCCCCCCCAAAATTTTACACCTAATTCAAAACCGAGCATCTGAAATGAAGACACTTCTCAGATGAAGAAGTAGAAACGACAAATGCATGAAAAATGTTCAACATCACTGGTCACTGGAGAGATGCAAATTAAAACAACACTGAGATTCCATCTCACTCCAAAAAAATGGCTGTTATCAAGAAATCAACCAGTAATAAATGCTGGCAGGGTTGTGGGGAAAAAAGGAACCCTTCTCCACTGTTGGTGGGAGTGTAGAATGGTGCAACCACTATGGAAATCACTGTGGAGATTCCTCAAAAAACTAAAAGTAGAGGTTCCATCTGACCCAGCTACTCCCCTTCTTGGTATCTTCCCAAAAGAATTAAAAATATCATACCACATAGGGCTGGGGATGTGGTTCACAAGTAGAGCTCTTCCCTTGCATGCACAAGGCCCTGGGTTTGATCCCCAGCACCACACACACACAGCAATATATACAAACCCATGTTTATAGCAGCACTTTTTGTAATAGCTAAATCTTGAAAACAGGCCAAATGCCCATCAACCAATGAATGCATAAAGAAGATGTGCTTTTTTTTATTTTTATTTTTTGGTACCGGGGATCCAACTCAGGACCTTGCGAGGCAGGCGGTGGAACCACTGAGCTAAATCCCCAGTCCAAAATGTGGTTTTTTAATACAATGGAGTACTCTGTCATAAAGAAGGATAAGCTTGAGACATTTCTAGCTAAATGGATGTACCTTGAGACCATACTAAAGTGGATAAATCAAACACAGGTTAAGTACCACACTGTTTCTCTGGTATGAGGAAACCAAAACTGTAAATAAGGACCAAAATGTATAACAGATATTGGGAAATGGGAAGAAAATGTTCAATGGGAAGGGGAACAAGGGAGGGAGAAAGGGAGAATGGAGGAAGGGACAAGGAATAAAAGAGAACAGAAGAAAAATGGAAATAAAGCTTTTGTAAATAAGGAGGGGAAGAAGGATTGAAGGGAGGGAAGCAGAACGGGAAAACAAAAGAAGTAAGATATATCACATATGGGTATAAATTCCCTATGATGAATGTTATCATTATATATACCTAAAGTGCACCAATAAAAAATTAACAGGTAAAGAAAAACACACTTCTAAAAAAAAAAAAAAAAAAAGAAATAAAATAAATAAGAACCAGGGCATGTTGAAGAAATACTCCATTTGAGGATGAGGGCAGAGAAAGTACAGTAAATGTGGGACATCCTGTGCCAGAAAGCTAGGTAATGATCAAAGAAAGATGCAACATATGGGAGGGAAAAAAAAGCATCCTTTAGCCAGTTTCTAGGAGCTCCCTCTTCCAAATTTGGGATGCTCTAAACATCAAAAGAACCTCAGAAATTACAATCCAGTGAATTTTTAATGTGTGTGTATATATGTATATACATTAGAGAGAGAGAAAGACAAAGAGTTTATGGTGCTGACACTAACAGGGGGAGCTTACTGCAAGGGCTCTTCATTAGAGAAAAATGCCGGGTAATAAATACAACTGGTTAGAAATCATTGATTTGCAAACACCAATATACTAACTGATTTAGGCAAGGATCATCCATGATAAAAGGTTATTTTTTATCATAAGGGAACAGAATATTCATACTGTCTTGTATTATTAGCATTTAAAGTACTGGTATAAAGTAACATTGTGTATCTTCTGATGTGATGCACTGGTAAGTTACCATCACCTATGTAGAATTTTTG
Source organism: Heterocephalus glaber (assembly GCF_053883595.1). Taxonomy (NCBI): domain Eukaryota; kingdom Metazoa; phylum Chordata; class Mammalia; order Rodentia; family Bathyergidae; genus Heterocephalus; species Heterocephalus glaber. Next base: position 7,311,563 of record NW_028258349.1, on the reverse strand, counting down.
CCAAAACTGTTTCACTTTGTTTCTTCATGATTATAATCATTAGACATCTCCAAATTGTGAGACATTCTACAAGAAAACTGACCTAATCTCTTGAAAAATGTCAAATTTCATAGACAAAGACAGAAGTAAAATTATTTTAGATGAAAATAGACAAAAGAGATAATACTCTACTGCAGCCAAATGCAATGGTGATCTTTGACTGGATCATGGATTGAAAAAGGAGTTGGAAAGGACAATCTTAGAAAAATTGAAAAATTTTAATTTGTTACTTGTCAATGTTAACATCTTGGGCCTGAAAAAAATGTATTACAGTTTACAGGAGAATGACCTTGTTCTAAAATGACATCCACTCAACTATTAGGGATCTGATAATATCTATAATTTATTTCCAAATGGTTCAGCAGGGAAAAAAGTAAAATAGAAGTAAAGGAAAAGCAAACAGGACAGCTGATGTCTCTAAACAAAGAATGTTCATTATATTTTTCTTTCCAATTTTCTATAGTTTTATAATTTTTTCAAAAGAAATAATTATAGTTGGGAAAAAAATATTGTGTTACAACAGACTTAAAAAACTGAGATTTGCCGGGGATTTAGCTCAGTGGTTCTGGTGCCTGCCTCGCAAGCTGAGGACCCGAGTTTGATCCCCGGTACCAAAAAAAAAACAACAAAAACTGAGATTTAAGATCTGGAGATGAAGGCAAATGATACAAGTTAACAAATCTTCAAATCCAAACTGAAAATATTGAAAAATAAAATCATGTATTATGATTAAAGCGTAGTCTATGTCCCTCCTTCCCTCTCTCCCTTTTTCCCAGGACCATTCTTGTCTTTTGTTCCAATCTAAAGAAGCTTAACACATGAAAACAGGGTTTTCTTCCCCTTTGAAATACTGTATTGTTTATTAAAAATTTCCAAAAGACTTAAACCAAAGTTGCTTTTCTCATACCTCTCAACTAGAATGACACTGAGTGTTAAAAACAATAACAAGTTGTTCTAAAAGGAAATATAACTTATAAGCAGTGAGTTCCGAAACCTCACCTACTTACAAAATGAAATGTACCTTGGGCTATACAAACATGTTCTTGCAACTCTGCCATTCTTAAAAAAATAAAGTAGAAGGGAGGAACTGCACCATTAGATCAAATTCACTTTTTTCAATAAATCACCTATAATTCAATTTAGGAAAAAGCATTTTCTAAAGTTCAACACCTCAGGTCAGGGATTTAGCTCAGTGGCACCACACCTGCCACACAAGCTCAAGGTCCTGAGTTCAATCCCCCATACCAAAATAAATAAATAAATTAAATTAAATTCAACACCTATTCATAAAAACTCAGCAAACTGATGTAAGAAAATTTCCTTTACCTGATAAAAGTATTAAAAAAATTCACTGTAAATATCATTTTTAATGATGAATTTATGAACATTTACCTGGCAGCCACTATCACTACTTCCATTCAGCCTTGTACTAGACATCCCAGCAAGCACAAAAGTTAAGAAAAAGAAATACAAACCAAAAGGACTGAAACAGGTAAGATAAGATAATCTTGAGGAACCACAACTATGCTCACACTGCCAGGTATCATGATAACTTGCAAAACCACAATGATTAACACAGTTTAGGTGTGCTGAAAGAATAAAGGAAACAGAACAAAGTTGAGAATTAATACAGTCACTTGGTTTATGACAAAGATGACAATGCAACGGGAACATGACAGTTTTTCCAATAACTATGAGGAGACAACTAGACACCTGCCCATGCAGTAAGAATGAAACTGCCTCAATTGCACACTGAACATAAAATCAATTCCAGACAGAACATATATCACAATATAGTAGTTTAGTTTGGTTACTGAGTAGGCACAGAGGCCTGATGATAGTAAAAACAAAATAAAATAGGCCTCTCATGTAAAGAACTAATTTAACAGCTAAGCCAGTGATACAAAGATAAACACACAAACAAAGGATAAAAGGTTAAAATAAAAAGAGACACAAGAACTCTTCCCTCCAGGAAGTTGCTCCCTGAGTACCTAGACCTACGCTTAAAAAAAAAAGAAGATAACCAATTTCTTTTTTGAACTCATCTCCTTTAAAGTGAGCCTCCCATCCCCTCCCCACCCATCTATATTAGGCCAAGACAAAGCTTCCTAATTGGACTTCTTTTCTCTCTTTGTGGGGGAGTAATCAAGAGCTTTTTTCTTACTATTATTTCTAATAAACACTCCCCTAAATTCCTTTTTGTTCTCAAATTTATTCTTCAGTTTTCACAGACGAAAAACCTTAGGTTTATACAAAATTAACTGTTTCAACATGCAAGGCAAGGCAATAAACCTTCTAGAAGATAACATACGGATACGTTCAGAACATTCATAAGACTTCTTACAAACAAGACAGGGGTGGACATACAGTTCAGTGCCAGAGCACTTACTAGTATGTATGAAGCCCTGGGTTCCATCCCCAGCACAGGAGGAGGAGAGCTGAGGAGGGAGCAATGAGGGAAGGAAGGCCCACCAGCCATGAAGAATATAATTAAAATTAAGAATTTCAGTTCAACAAAGACATCATTATCACATGTCAACTCAACCCCACAGAGTTGGGGACAAATTTACAACCAATAATTGAAAAAGTACCCATATCAAAAATACACAAAGAATTACTATCAGTAAACTAGAACATGGCAAACATTCCAAGTGAAAATGGACAAGAATTCAGCAGGCATTTATTAAAAATCCAAACAGCCAATAAGCATTGGGAAAGGTGATCAACCTCATCAGTTATTACTAGAATGGCTACCAAATACGAAAAGGACTGGTAATACCAAATGGTGTTAAGGATGTGAAAGTAGCTAGCTGGACCTTTCAACACTGCTGGCAGGAGTTGTAAACTGGTATAACCACTTTGGAAAACAGCATTATAAATAAAGCTGAAGACATAAATATCCCGAGAAAATTCTAGGCAAAAACTAGAAGCAAAGTGTTCAACTGAAAAATTAAGTGAAACTGTGATAGACATACCCTCCCTGACTCCTTACATAAGAGGTATTCCTTAGAATTCCCTTGCCTTCTTTGATTCACCTGGTCTTATCTATCACATATCAGACATTTTAAATGTACCTACTGCGTGTGTTCACTACTCCAGCAATCTCCATGAAAGCAAGCCTTTGCTCTAGTTTGTTCATTACTGCATGCTAGCAGAACATGCAAGGCATACTCAGTAAGTGTGCTGAATAAATTTTATGACTTGGAGTCCCAGCTTGGAGGGAGCAGCTTGTACTTGTTGAATAAAGTACATGGCTAACAGATCCTTAAACTATCTGGTTTAGTTTATCATGATAAATATGAGCAGCCTCCAACTAACTTAGCAATTCTACTTTAAAAATAATTTAAAATATTTACTTCTAATGCATTTAATTCTCCAATGTTCTATTATCAGGAAAGTGTAAGCTAATTCAAAACTCAAAATGAGAAATACATTAGGCACTCAATAATAAAGAAATAGTCTTAATAAGTTTTCCATTCTTACTATTATCCTACAAATAAGCTTTTCATGAAAACATACTATATTCCACTTTTTTCATAGTATAATGAAATCTTAATAATTCAAATAATAAAAAAATACTATCAGGAGATATAAAAGATATCCCAGAAATATCACCTCAGCCAAGAAACCAAATTTCAACATAATTCAATTCTAAGACAGAATCCAACTTAATATGATCTCAGTACAAGAAAACCACTAAGAACAGCCAAAGACTTTCCTCAACAGTCCTTCCTAGATTCTGTACTTTATGGCATAGGTCAGTGTACACAGGCTCCTAAGCAGCTTACTTTTTAAAAAAATCAAATACTATAGTTTAATGCTGTTGAAAAAAAATATTTAGTTTAAAAAGATGATCCAAGTTTTCCTCTTCTTGTATCTTTTGTAAGACAATAAAGATTAAACAAACCTTTGAAGTGGGAATAAAGGAAGTGAACTGGGAAATGTTTCAATAAATTTTGTCAGCTGTGGAGTAACTAAGAAATAAACCTGCCTAACTGATATTCAAACCAGCCACGGCATTGTTCAGGCTCAGAAAGTATTTAGCAATTGATACTGTACAACATCCAAATTTACATAAAAAATTTAAATAAATATTACCAATATCCTTAACTGAAAAACTAAAATCTCATCCAACTGCACAAACCTTTAGGTAAAGTTGCGCTTTAAAACAACGGTATGTTTTCTAATACAAATACATGTGAATATTTATACACATAAACTGGAACCATGCTATACACAACATTCTACAGTTTTTAATGCCTCCATAATAGCTAATCATTATGTTTCATAAGTTATTTAATCAATCCCGTCAGATTTTTATTTTTTCATTATTATAAACAAAGTTACAGAGAACTTTTCTTATGACTTTTTGCTAGATCAAAAAAGGAAAAAACCGAAGTTTAAACTAATAAAAAGGTTTCTTGAAAATGTTTCAGCATTGACTCTAAAAGTGAAAGTAAAAACTAATAAAATATTTGATCCTGTGTGTTTACTTCAGATGTGTCACACTGCGGTTGTGGTTCATTCGTGCCCGGTTTGTTGTTTCCCTCGAGTTGCCAATTTTGTATGCTTTTTATTCAGTGCTGGAGCAGATGAACAAGGAAAAAACGGGACAGATACCATGGTAAAACTTGTCACAATTAGAAAAAAAATTATGAGCAACATTTAAACCACATTACTATCTAGCAGCCCTTCTCAACATAATTCAAGGTTCCCAGAGAAAATTATGCCCTAAGCCTATCCACTGTATCTGATGAATTCATTTCTCTCTTCTACATCTAGAGCCAGCTAGCTAGGCCTCATCCCAGGGAAAACTGAGAAAATAGTCATTCAAGCCAATTTCTTCAGTGTTTCATTTTCTCTGAGGGAATCTACAATGGGAAAAGCCTTTATATAAAGGAATACTAACTGACACACTAATATGATATACTATGACATATTTGTCTTTATACATTCAGAATGTCACACCACTATGTACTGTCAAAACTGAACTGGCTTTAAATCCTAAAGTCCCTCACAAACACATTTAATTCACTATTTACCCGATAAACTTCCTGTATTAAACTATAATTAAAGCATAGCTATCTAACCAGTATATTTTGTGGCTTTATGGGTATTCTGTCTACTAAAGTAGATGCTTCTATTAAATAATCTCTTTACTGAGGCACTTTATCAGGAAGCAGTAATTTCACTACCCATGACAGGTATGAATGGCTATTTTATGTGCCAAAGTAACATTAACACAACATAAACAAATAATTTGGTATTATGGTCAATGTCCACTGAAAACAAGGATTCAGTTTTCCACTGGTCTGTAATGTAACTGCAAAAGCAATTTCTTTCTTCAAATGTAAGCGGACACCATACCAAAAAGCTGTTCAGAGCACCCCGTAAAGTATCCTTCGTATTTCAGCCATGCTGACATCAGAATAAAACCAACGACATCTCTTAAAGATGCCAAATGGGAGAAAACTTATCAGCCAGAATTAAGCACACGCTATGTTACCAAAGAGATGAAAGTAATTCCACCATAGATTACAGGCAAAGGAAACACCATCTTCTGAAGGTCTTTTTCACATTTTCTATTTAACAACAACAAAAATGTAAATAGTTTGGTCAAAAAGGAACAAGTTTTCAGGACCATCTAACTCTTCTTTCTTCTTTCCTTTTCAATTTTTTCTTTAAGAAATAAAAGACATATTAATGTCTTGTAATTTAAACACCTACACGAGGTGAATTTTTAAAAAGCTCCCACCTTGGAAAGAAGTCACCAAGTTTAAAAACTAAAATTAAATATGATACTAAGAAAAAATATGGCTCCCAAAAGGAAATCTAATGCAAAAAATAACTGAGCCAATCTAAACAAAGTAGGAAAGATTTCCCCAGTTTACCCCAACAAGTGGTTTCCAACCAAAGCAGGGTATCTTGGGGTCTATGAAAATCCTCATCAAGTTGAGGTCTGTATATCTGTATGCCTCTGTAAGTACTAGTCATTTTCACACAGGAATATTCCATAGAAAAAGTTAGGGATTCTCAAATCTTCATAGTTTTGAAGCAATTTTCTGTTTAAAATCCATGATATTCTCTACCAATATGACCTGGAAAGCTTTAAGTAGATTAACGTTGCTTTTTTTAAGACAAGGTCTTGCTAGGTAGTTCAAAAGGGCCTCAAACTTATAGTGATCCTCCTGCCTCAGCCTCCCGAATGCTGTGATTACAACAGGCAAGTGCTGGGATTACAGGCGTGTGCAACCAAGTCTGGGTAAATGTTATTTTTTCAAAGAACTTTAAGATACAGCAGAAGAGAGAATCAACCTGAAATACCACAAATATCCACGGAAATTTTTCAAATTTAACAACAAAACTGTATTTCTCAATCGAGTATACTTACCTACATACAACCGCATTAGAAAACGCAAACCGTTCTCCTCCCTTCCCTGGTAGTTTACAACTCATCTATTATACGACTAAAATTTAAATTTAACAAAAAGACATTTTACTTTGTCAAGTACTAAACCTCAAGGCTGGGCTTGCACAAAAAGCGTATCGTAACAAACACAGTAAAACGTTTACCTGTAAATAATGAGTAACAGTATACATTTTAGCAACACTTAGATCATAAGCTTAAAGCAAGGTGAACACTTTCACTTACAGCGCACCTCGCCAAATTCCCACGTTCTCTTCTTGTATGCATTTTTTTCAAAAATGTACTTCTACGTTCACATTAAAGGGACTGTCACCTCCCTCTACCCTATCCCTCCCCTCCGCTCCAAGGTCAGAGGGCTCCAGACCAAAAAAAAAAAAAAAAAACAGACGCACGTGACAAAAGTTTCTCCCAACCCTTTAGCTCCCGAGGCCTGGAGGCTGCGCTCCTCCTGCGCGCCGGGTCGGGGACGCGCTGGCCCTAGGCCGAGGGGCTGCGGCCCACGGAGGGCAGGAGGGGCGGCCGGGGGGGATCGGTCCGCCGGGGGCCGAGCCGAGGACCGCGGGCCGGGCGGAAGCGGGGCGCAAGGAGCGCGGCCTGTTACCTTCTCCTGCTCCTCGCAGAGTCGCGCCACCTCCGGGGCACGCAGAGGCGCCGCGGCCGAGGCGGGGGGGTTGGGGTCTGGCGGGGGCTCCATGCCTGGGCAGCCGGGGACCTCAGCGAGGCGAACGAGTCCTAAACAAGTGTTTATGGGAGCGGCGTGGCCGGCGGCTGCCCTGCGCCCGCGTGCTCTCCCTCATGCACCGCGCGCCCGGCACCGAGGAGGCCGCGCCCGCCTTCGCCGCCACTGCGGGGGTCGCTGCTCGCGTCCGGGCTGCCCGCGGCCGCATCTCACACGCGCATGCCGCCCGCCGCCGCCGCTGCCGCGGGCTCAGAGCACCAGGCCGGCCGTCGAGAGCAGAAGGCGCTCCTCCGGTAGCCGGGCCCAGGCATGCGTCCCGAGGCGGCCGCGCCTCCTCCGCGCCTCCCAGCAAGCCCCGCCCCTCTCCCCGCCCCGCGCGGCACGTCAAGAAGCGCGCGCACCCCGCGCAGGCCCCGCCCCGCAGTCACGTGGGCGCGGCTGTCCGCCTCTGCTGCGCTCCGGAAGCTCGCGCTCTAGCGAAGCCCGGGCGCGGGAGCGTTGGAGCGCGCAGACTTCAGGTGCCAGCCGTACTCTCCCAGTCGCTCAGCGCTGCATCTCACGCGGGGAGCTGAGTTCGTGCGCCGAAGCTGTTTCGTAAGCACATTAAAATTTAGCAAGTTCAACTCTTTCCAATGCCTTTTTAATGAATTAAAATATACAATTATATTTTGCATATGTATTAGTGTACACACTAGAATTTTTCCATAAAGTTGCTAAATATCACAGTGTTACAGTGTGTATGGGCTACATAAGAGATTTTCTAAGGAAAACTTCGCCTTCACTTTTTCTTTTTGTATGTGTGAGAGATAAATACTGAAGATTGAAACCAAGACTTTTGCACTGAACTTCATCTCCAGACCTTTTTTTATTTTTTATTTTGAGACAGAGTCTTTCTAAGTTGCCCGTGCTGCCCTTGAGCTTGCTGTCCTCCTGCCTCACCCCCACCACAGATTGCTGGAATTACAAGCATGCGCCACCACGTCCAGTTTACCTCCTTATTCTAAGTCTTGTGCCCTCTTCTTCTTGTACACTTTGTACACAGCAGACCTCCGAATAACCTTACTAAATGGACTGGCTTTGTGCTAACTCCGCTCCAGGCCCTAACAGTGGGAATGGATCCTATGCCTTCGGCCTTGTACAGTTAGGAATTGGCTGCAAGGTACCTGCACATTTCACACTTTGGTGTGTCTCCTTGCACCTGTTTCTCTTCCCTCAGCCCTGGCCAGCTTCTAAGTCCAGATCCACCCTTTTTCAATTTGTGTCAAAGAATAAAAGCAAGGACAACTTGGGGAAACAATAAATTTTAATTCCTGTCTTTCCTGGATGCGTATCTGTGGTTACCTCGGAAACACAATCTAGATTTTACTGGTCTTACCACCTCCTCTAGCACCATCATCATCTCTCCATCCTCAGCCATCTCGGTAGCTACTTCTTGTCCCATTGTTTTCACTGCAGCCCCTGTAAGGGACATGGCTGTCAGCCTTTGGCTCCTCTTTGAGGCACTCAACCCTAGCTCACATATCCCTGTGCAGGTGGGAAGCTGACCATCCCTAGCAGCAGTTGAAGAGTAGAGCACTTCCCTCAGAAGTGATTGCTTCAAGAAAGATCTTGTGACACCACATAAAGGTTTCTGGAGGCTTCTGAGAAAGGTCTCCCTCATTCTTTGAAAGTGCTTTCATTTGGACTCATCCCCTGGTGGAGAAGTACAAAGCAGAAAGCCCCGTGTGTTCCAGGTAGCCGTCCTGGGCACCACTAAGACTTGGAATGAAGTTCATCCTATGGCCAGCAGAGCCAAGAGACCGAACTTGAGTCCATGAACACATCACACAGTTGATTTGGGACTGAATCAACCAAACCAGAAGTCTGCATTGCCTCTGGACTTCTGGTTTAAAAGACCAGTAAGCTTTCTCACTGAGCAAGGAAGTTTATACCCACTTTTCTTCTTTGTTTAAATTTAATTTCATTTTTGTATTCATTAAGTTTATTGGTACATTTTAGGCATACATTATAATCACATTCATCATAGGGAGTTTGTACCTGTACATAATCTCTCTTGGTTCTTATTTTTTCCCATTCCCCTCTCCTCCCCTCCCTTCAACCCCTCCATCCTTCCCTATTTACAAAAGCTTTGTTTCCATTTTTTCCTTCTTTTCTTATTTTTTCTTTCCCTTCATTCCCTTCCCTCCCCACCCCACCCCCATTCCTCTTCCCCTTTGAGCATTTTCTTCCTATTTTACAATATCTATTATACATTTTGGTCCTCATTTACACTTCCAGTTTCTCACACCACAGAAACAATTCAGTATTTACACAAATGTGTCCTATTTATTTCACTTAAGAGTATGGCCTCAAGGTGCATCCATTAAGCTATAAATGACTAGTTTATCTTTCTTTATGGCTGAGTAGTACTCCATTTTATAAAAAGCCACATCTTCTTTATCCAGTCACCGGTTGATGGGCATTTGGGCTGTTTCCAATATTTAGCTGTTTCAAACTGCCACTATAAACATGGGTATACATACATCACTATATATACTCAATTTTCTACCACTGTCAGCCAGAGACATCTGATTCACACATACCCCCTCTATTCTCTGCTTAACACCTTGAATGAGCTTTTAAATTAATCAGATCATATTATTCTCCCTTTTAGCACCCCTCCATGGTTTCCCACTGCAACTAGAATAAAATCCAGATACCCTACTAGAATTGTATATTATCTGACCCACCTTCCCTACTTCTTTGCAAGTCACCTGTCAGTCATGTCAACTATAACAGTTTCTTTCTTCTTCAGCCATGCCAGACTAGTCCCTGGCACAGGATCTTTGCACTTGCTGATCCCTATGCATGCTATACTTTTCCCAGATCTTTGCATAGTTGACTCCTTTGTGTCACGCAGGCCTCAATTCAAATAAAGAGACTTGCCTGATACCCAGTCTACAGAAGCCCCTCCTCATTCTCTAAGCATCCACTGTCACCTATTTACATTTGTCTCATAACACTTGTCACTTTGTGTGTGTGTGTGTGTGTGTGTGTGTGTGTTTGAGATAGGGTCCCACTATGTAGTCCAGGCTGGCCTCAAACTTGCAGTGATCCTCCTGTCTCAGCTTCCTGAGTGCTGGGATTACAGGCATGTGCCACCATGCCCAGCTACTTGTCACTTTTTAGAATGATGAGTGTCATCCTTGTGATCACCTCTCAGCAGTAGACCGCCAGCTCCATAAAGGCAAAGATGGAGCAAACATTCACACTCAGGGAACATTTGCTGCTGCTTTAACTAGAGCAGAGACCTTACCATACTGCCCAGTCCTTTCTTGGTCTCTGCTCTGTGGCCTTAACAAGAGCCAAGCACTGCACAGGCTCACAGGCTGTTCTGTTTAAACAGGAGAAAGCAGACTAGTCTGTGTTAGATGTTTCCTGTTCAACATAGCAAGTACAGATGTGGCAGCAAAAAGACTTGGACTTTACAACTAATCAGAACCACCCTATGGCCCCATCTCTACCACTTACCTGCTGAGAAGCCATAGACAACCAACCAACCCTGAATTTCACCTCCCCAGTGGAGGTGAGAATAATGCTCTGCCTCGAGGTTTTCCTGAAGAACAAAAACCATCACAAATATATGAGGTGTTTGTTCGGGGTTTTTTGTTGTTGTTTTTTGAGACAGTCTCTTGCTATGTAGCCCAGGCTGGCCTCCAACTTGTGGCAGTTCTCCTGCCTCAGCCTCCAAAGTGCTGGGATTACAGGCGTGTGCTACCACACCTGGCAAGACCGTCACAAATATAAAAGCCAAATGGTAATAGTGCCATCCTTCTAAAATCTGTCAAATTTTAATCTCTTATCCAAGAAAACATCAGCTACCCCAAAACACTTTTAATAAAACAAAGGTAAATTTCACCAAATATTTGTTCATCCCCTTCCATGAATCAGGCCCTCCATTGGGCATAGGAGGCAAGAAGTGACCAAGGTAAGTGTCAGCCCTGTTTATGGACCTTGGAATTGATAGAGGACGACGGATGAGGAGCTTGCAATTCTATGACAGGATCATTCTTAGCCCCAAGCTCAGAAGAGCATAGTCTCTGCCATGAAACTCCCATAGCACTTCATCTGCATGTCCCTTCAGATGCTGCTGATCTTTATTCCTCATACAGTATGGGTTTTCTGTACACATCAACCTGTCCTGCAAAGGATGAAGATGACATCTTCCTCAAAACTACAAAATCTATAGCACTAGGCGTAGAACCCGGAATAGATGATAACAAACTGTTACCATCTCTCAGATGCCAGTGATTTATGCAAAAAAAAAATCAAGAGGACAGCATGCAAAATGATGGAACAGGAAGTGTTCAATGAAAAAAGAGTCTACTGATTTTTGGCAAGAGAACAGTACAGTAGATGGAAGCCAGTTGTCATATCCATTCCTCAGTCCCCACCCCACCTGGAACTGTAGGAATAGCATTTCTGAAGTACCTGGATGGTGCCTTGTCCTCCAAACATTGGGGTTTGTACATCTGGTTGGTCTAGAAGTTCCCTGAGAGACTGGTGCAGACTCGTTTTGGTTTCAGCCCTCCCTGGCTTCCTGTGGCAGCACCTACTACTACTAGGAGATGTAATCAGAAAGAATAGCTTTTTGGAGCCAGACATTAAGAAAATTTTTGCAATGATTATACACAAGGAGATCTATATACTTTGCAAATATCATTTCAAAGTCACTAAAAAAAAGCTACAGTCTTCAACAAGTAAAAATTAGCAGTCAATAAGGAGGAAGAGAATGATGTCCAGCATGAACACATTATATAGTACTTAAAATGTTCAGTTTTCAATAAAATATTTAAAAGGATATGTTTTAGCCTTCCATTACTATCATAAGTACCTGTGATAGTCAGCTTATAAAGAGAAAAGATTTCTTTTTGCTCATGATTTCCAAAGTTCCAGTCCATGCTAAGTTGGCCCCATTGTTTTAGGCCTGTGGCAAAGCAGCACATCATGCTGGGAGTGCATGGCAAAACAGAACTGCTCACTTCATTGCAGGAAGCAAATGAAAGAGGAAGGCACCAGGTACCAAGAGCCCCAAAAAGGGCAGCAGCCTCCAGTGACCTAAAGATCTCCCACTAGGCTCACCTCTTGCAACCTCTCAGCACCTCCCTTGGGACCGAGGCTTTATGTCCAATCTAGACCTCTCCAGGATAATTAAGATCCAAACTATAGCAGCATATAAAGAAAACCATTCACAGGAAAAAAAAAAAAAAAAAGGATTGAAATAAAGCCATCCCTGAGCCTCAGACTTTGCAACATTCCTCACAGATATTAAATCAATTGTTTTAAATATGCTCAAAAGCTAAAGAAAATCATTTACAAAGAACTAAACAAAAACACAAGAAGAATGTATGAACAGATAGAGAATGGCAATAAAGAGATTGAAAGTATAAAAAGGAACAAAATCGGGCCGGGGATTTAGCTTAGTGGTTCTACTGCCTGCCTTGCAAGCACAAGGACCTGAGTTCGATCCACGGTACCAAAAACAAAACAACAACAACAACAACAAAAGGAACAAAATAGAAATTCTGGAGGTGAAAAGTACAATAGCTGAAGTATAAACATACACTATAGGGGCCAAAGAGCTGATTTGAGGAAGAAGAAATTATCAGCAAATCTGAAGATCAGGCAAATGAAATCACCTAGGCATAGAAAGTGAAAAGAATGAAGGAAAATAAACAGCTTCAGGGACCTATGAAATGCCACCAAAGAAACCAACAGGTATAGTAGAAGGAAGACAAAAATCATACAACCATTTTGGAAGACAGTGTGACCGTTTCTTTCAGTTAAGCATAGGCTTACCATAAACCCAGCAATTGTACTCCCAGTTTATATGGACACAAAAACCTCCATGCAAATGTTTATACCAGTAGCAGCAAAGCAAAGACATAGTTCAGTTTTCATGGGTTTAATTGACTGATATTATGCAAATCAAAGGCTGCCTGTTTTGAATTTGTTACTTCCTATCTTGAGCCCTCACTTTCCCCCAATCAGAGGAGTAGCCCAGAGGTTTCTGGAGTGTCTGCTACCTGCTGTCAAGGGACTCAGAAGTCCACAAATGTCCCCAGCTAAGTCCCATGTACCACCTTGACTTGGCCTCAAACTTAGGCTTGCCAGAGTTAGCAAACAAAAATGTCACCCAATTAAATTTGAATTTTGGATAAACAACAAATAACTTTAGTATAAATATATACATGTAGGGCCGGGGATTTAGCTCAGTGGTTTCGCCACCTGCTGCGCAAGCGCAAGGACCCGAGTTCAATCCCCGGTACCAAAAAAAAAAAATGTATATATATATATATCCATGTAACATTTGGAATACACTTATACTTTTAAAAATTCATGATTTATCTGACATTCAAATTTAACTTGGCCTCCTGTATTATACCTGTCGATCCCATTCATATTACTGTCTGCGAACACCTGTTTCCTTTCCACATGCATTCTCCTTCACAGCTTTCAAAATGAATACCTCAAGCATGAAGCACAAAGTCTCTGCCACCCAAGTGGATCACTTTCAACTGCCAAAAACTGACCATGGACATAGGTAAGGGGAGGTGGGGAAATGAACGGCCATTTTATGAGGTTGACTCCAACCTGTTCTGCACTGCCAGGTTGGGAAATCCTGCGATCAGCTCCAAAGGAGTGATTCTCAACCTTGGTTGTGTAGTGGGAGTTTAACAAAAAGTAACGCTTGGGTGTGGCCGGGGTTTGGAGAATTTTCACAGCTTCTTTGGTGGTTCTTCTTAATAGGGCTGCTATTTTCCTTGTGGCCCTAAATCACCCAAACAGTGTGCCGGGGATTTAGCTCAGTGGTGCCGCAGCCTGCCTCACAAGTGCAAGATCCCGAGTTTGATCCCCAGTACCAAAAAACAAACAAACAAACTTAGTGGCACAGATCATTGTTCTGAAGGTTGACGGCTGTCTCTCATGCAGCTGGAGTCATCTTGGAAACTTCTTCATGCACGTCAGAACTTCAAGTTAACTGTCACCATCAACCTGAGTAAGGCAGTCAGCCAGACCACCTATGCCACAAGGCAGCATAGGCTCGTAATTGAAAAGTATAGTGAATGTGTATTTTTCAATGTGTTATAATAAAAGGCACATTGTTATTAATCCATCTCAAAATGCTCTTCCTCACTTTAGGACATTTATCCCATCGTTCTTGCCAGTTTCTGAAGCAGTCCTGGAAATCTTTTGTGAATATCTTTAGTTGTGTTATCATGGCTACTTCAATGTCCTAAACTGATTCAAAACATTTTCCTTTCACGATTATTTTGACTTTAGGGAAGAGACAGAAGTTGCATGGTGTCAGATCCAGTGACAAGATGGATGAGGACACACCATGATGTTTTAACAAGCCTATCTTTCCATTAGATGGCACTTGGCAGTTTCACTCACCGTATTTTTGATCATACATCGTAAAGACACTCAGGAAAGAGGACTTCCAGAACTGCTTCAGAAAGTGGCAAGAATGATGGGCTAAGTGTGTTACAAATGAGGGGGAGCATTTTGAGGAGAATTAATGGCAATGTGTCTTTTAGTGTACTAAAAACTTTTTTTAACTTAAACATTCCCTGTATTTTGATCACACACTGGCATATATGGCCTTTTCTTAGGCCTAGGGTGTCTCATAGTGTGGTGGCTGGGTCCCAAGGGAGAGCCAGGAGGAAGCGATATCACCTTTTCAAATCTAGCATGGGAAGTCATGTGGCATCATTTTAGCCACATTCTCTTTATTAGAAGCAAATAACTAAGGCTGGGCATATTCGAGAGATATGGTCTTACACTTCATCTCTTGATTGGACAAAACGTGATCCTGGTTACAACCACCACATGTACCATGTACACATACCAAACACATTTCCCAAATTCCTTCTGTTCTCTGTACTCCCCAGGCCAAGCCACACCTTGCTTTCCTGGAAAACTCCATGGCCTATCCAGTGTCTCTCACCCAACCTGCCCTCCATGCTCCAGCTGAAATCTCAAGCTCAGAGCCAGCCATGCTTCTTGCTGCCCAGAGGATAGAGCCCAGGGCTCCAGCAGGCTGGCCTTTGCATCTCTCGCCCACTCCACCTCCTCATGCTCCACAGCAGAGCCAGCCTTAATACAAGCATATGCTCCCCTGAGTCTTGCATTTGCCAGGAAGAGGTCCACTGCCTTGCCCCTACCTCCTGCTCCTCCTCCAGGGTTTTGCTTGGGAACCCCTACCCCACCCCAGCCTTCTCTGGGTACCCCTAAGGCTAGTCAGTCACAACCCCCTGGACTTCACATACAAATCCTTTCACTTATTTTCTTTTACTTTTGTATTTTGGCATGACATATGTGCAAAAGAGTACACAGAGGGCCGGGGATTTAGCTCAGTAGTGCCACTGCCTGCCTCACAAGTGCAAGGTCCCGAGTTTGATCCCCAGTATCAAAAAAAAAAAAAAAGTACACAGATGCTTATGGTATGTACAGCTTGATGAATATCCACAAAGAGAGCACACTTGTATAGCCAGCTCCCATATGAGGAAATACATTATTTCTAGGACCCCAGAACCCCCTCCAAGGCCCTTTCCATTTCCCATCCTCTGTCACTTTGCCACCCTAGCCCTGGTCCACACTGTCCTGACCTGTAGTCCTCTGGATTGGTGTCACTTGTTTTTAAACTTTACGTGAGTGGACCCATGCAGTACGTGTGTGTGAATCCACCCTCACGTTAGATACAGTGTTTTAATCAGAGCTGATGATGTAATTTGCAGGGCCCAGGGAAAATAAAAATGCAGGTCCCCTTGTTCAAAAATTAAGAATTTCAAGGTGGCAACAAGGTCTTGATTGACTCTATTCTAGAGTTGGGCAGTGCTTCATCCCATAAAATAAGTACTCCAGTGGCTGATCAGAAGAGATTTATAGACCAAGAAGGGCTAAAGAATGCAGAAACAGAGAATAAACAGCAGACTGGTCATTTCAAAGTCATTTCCTCTTATAAGATGGGGACAGAGAGAACAGTAGAAAAATAATTTCAATATTAGATTATCTTTTTTTTTTCTTTGTGGTATTGGAAATTGAACCCAGAGCCTTCACATTGAGCTATATCCACAGGCCTTTTTATTTTTTAGTTTGAGACAGTGTCCTGCTAAGTCCCCAAGTTGCCCAGGGTGGGCTCCAACTTATGATCCCTTCGCCTCCGGCTTCCAAACAACTGGGATTACAGGTGCGCATTTCCTTGCCTGGCTTGCTTTTCTTGGTAAAGCTTAAAGCCAAAGGAATTTCATTATTCCGCTCATGGAAACTGCCCTTTTTGGGAAATTTGGCTATTATCCATCTTACAATTTCTCCAAAAGTCAGAAAACAACTTAGTTTCAGTTTGGTAATGTGGAGCTTTAGCATGAGTGACTCCATTTTGATTTTTAGACTGACCTAACTGGGCCTTAATCCAAAACAATGTCCTCCTGTCTTTTTTATTTCAAACATACATAAAAAATTTATTAACCAAAACCTTTCTTCCTTCATCTGAGCCATGCAGCTATAAGAACTAGAGAGTGTCTCTATCTAACTAAGCGAGAGGGAACAACTGGAGAGGTTGGGGGAATGGGCAGGAGACTTGAAGGTGGCAGACCTCCCAGGACCCCTGAAAAGCTGAGTGATTGAACCACAGCATGGTTGGCCTAGGCACGGTCTGGTCAGCCCTCTGCCGTTGAGTCTGTGTGGGAAGTACCCAGGAGTCCCTGTGGTCACTGTATTACTGGCACCCAGGACAGAGTCTGATTGGCTCCTCTCTGGTCAGGTGCCCACCCCTGTGTGTGCCAGGGCTGGGAGCACAAAGGTCTCTGGTTTCCACAGTGGGAGGGAGGGAATTCCTCAGATGGAAACCAGAGGGTCATGAAGACTAGAGAATGGAAGCCAGATAGCTGAACCATGACAAAACCCCCCTAACACACACACTTGTTTGTATTGCCAGTACACAGAACTATAGTGAGGGGCTCTCAACCTTGAAAATATACTTTGAGCTGGGAATGGTAACACATGCCTGAAATCCTAGGAACTCTGGGAACCTGAGGTAGGAAGATGTGAGTTTGAGCCCAGCCTGGGCAACTTAATGATTAAGTGAGACCATGTCTCAAACTGAAAAATAAGAAAAGGCCTGGAGTTGTAGCTCAGTGAGAAGGCCCTAGGTTCAATCCCCAGTAATGAAAAAAAGACAGAGTGAGAAAAGGAAGGAAGAAAGAAAACTAACTTTGTCTCTGCCTATGGAGAAATGTAAAGCCAGGTAAAAGTTGAGTGTACAAGCACCAACAGTTTGTGAATGGGGTGTGCGGTGGTTAATTTTAGGGTCAGTTTGACTGTGTCAGGGAGCACCAGATAGCTGGTGTAGTGAGGGAGTTTTCAGATGAGATTAGCATTTGAGGTGGGAGATGGTGAGATCAAAGAAGATCCACCCTCATCAACCCTGGTGGTCATCATCCCAGCCACTGAGGGCCCAGATGGAACAAAAAGGCAGGGCCGGGCGTGGTGGCACACACCTGTCATCCCACAGCACCGAGGCAGAGGCAGGAGAATCACTATGAGTTCAAGGCCACCCTAAACTACAAAGCAAGACCCTGTCTCAAAAGAAAAAAAAAAAGGGCTGAGGAAGGGCAAATAAGCTCCCTTTCTTCTGGGCCTGGGACCTCCCTTTTCTCCTGCCTGTGGACATCAGTGCCCCTAAGTCTGGCTGCATTATCCTCCCCACTTTCCTGTCTCTCCAGCTTCCAGGTGGTGTGCAGCAGGACCTCTCAGCCTCCATAACTGCCTGAGCCAACTCCTGTAATAAACCCCTCTTACATAGGGGACCCTCAAGTTATGACTGGCCTGACATACGAACAACTTGGGTTAATTAGGTTAATGAAAGATTCATCTGCCTCTTGTTATCTATGGTGTGTACCCAGGTAAACATCCAGAAATCAGCTGTGTTGCCTTACAACCAACTTGAGTTACAACCAGCCCTTGAGAACCTATTGAATTCATAAGTCAAAGGTCTACTGTAGAACATAAGTCCATAATTTCATGGATATTACTGTTAAATCTTTACAGAAAGAATATGAGTTGATTTAAATAAAAATAACCAGTAGATATTAGTACAGGTGGCAAGAAGATATAGCAAAATATCAGTATAATTGTAATATGAATGGCTAAAGTGCTAAAAAATATGATTTGAATAAAAACTGACACATTCAAAGTTTCTCTGGGATTTTGAAACCAACCTGGCCTGGTGTGGTCCTTTATGGCCCTGGGCACCATGTCACAACCTTTTTCTGGGAACAAGGAGAGATATTTGGACCCTGCTTACTGCCAGCCTGCTTCAGGTCACCTGCAGCCAGCTGGCTCCATGGCTTCTTGCCCCCTGAAACTGTACCCCTGAGACTTGCTTGGCTCTGCTCCTCACATTCAGAGCTCTTGCAGCCAGCTTGGATCCAGGGGGCTTTGTGGCCTCTGCTGTCAGTGTCTCTTACCCTCAAGTAGTAGATTACATTACTGGCCCTAATTTGCTATGTCTCCCTGGGTCCATACTGTCTGTCACATAACTCTCATTCTGACCCTGGGCTGGCATGACACCTGTGTTTACCAATAGAATGAGGCTGAAGTGACAGTGTGCTGACTGAGAGGCCCTGTGTGTCTGCTTGTTGTCCTGTTCCCAAGAGAAGGACAAATCCGACTGGTCTGAGAATGAGGGTGAGATGTGTGGAGGAGAGCTGCTCAGCCCACCCACAAACTCATGAACAATAACACATTATTGTTCTTTTGAGCCACTGAGTTTTGAAGTGGTTTGTTACACAGCAATAGCCAACTGATACAGTGGACCCTTGACTTATGAACTCAATTCATTCTCAAGGGCTAGTTGTAACTCAGGTTGGTCAATTGAAGGCTCAGATTCCTCTACTTAGCTTTCAAAGTCTGTCTTCTACATACAGGCAGATCTCAGTGTCCTTAGAGAGACATTGCCCAGGATTTCTCAATTAACCCCACACAGGAAAGGATGTTGGAATGCTCCTTCTAGAACTCTTTAAGGGTTAAATCTGTATCTGAGACCATCTGGAAGCACAAGTGGCTGGCATTTGGGTCATTACTCAAGACTTTGGTTGTAAAATTCTCGTCGTAACCCAAGTTGTTCATATGTCATATGTCAGGTTGGTTTTAACTTGAGAGTTCACTGCAGTTATATTTTTGTCTAATGCCACAGTAAACTAAATATATAGCCTTCAGGATAAAAAATTATTCATAATGTTGAAGAAAGAAGTCATAATATGATATAGTGTTGAATTCATTTATACAGAGATCAAAAATAGGCAAAACTGAGTCATGTCACTGCATGTTGGAGGTGAAGTTAAAAAGAGCCATCTGCATGAGAAACACACGATGCAGGAGAATGACTTGAGGGGTGAAA
Organism: Heterocephalus glaber; assembly: GCF_053883595.1. Taxonomy (NCBI): domain Eukaryota; kingdom Metazoa; phylum Chordata; class Mammalia; order Rodentia; family Bathyergidae; genus Heterocephalus; species Heterocephalus glaber. The sequence goes on along the minus strand of NW_028258349.1, from coordinate 7,291,976 downwards.
ATGGGGTAGACAGTAGGGGGCTTTGGGTGGTGGGTAATTGTTCTCTCTTTAAGAAAGACAGTATGTAAAGTATGTGCTTTATACCTTTATATATACAAGGCATAAAGGTATCAAAAGTAGTGTGTATTTAAATAAAAAACATTTATTACAGTTAAAGACACATTGCTATTTATCCCCCTTAAAATGCTCCCCCTCGCTTGTAACACACTTATCCCATCATTCTTACCGCTTTCTGAAGCAATTCTGAATGTCCTCTTTCGTGAGTGTCTTTAGTTGCACTGTTGTGGCTGCCCTGATGTCCTGAATTGATTCAAAATGTTTACTTTTCATGGTCATTGTGACTTTAGGGAAGAGCCAGAAATCATATGGTGCCAGATCTAGTGAATAAGGTGGATGAGGACATACCATAATATTTTCCATTGGATCGCACTCAGCAGCACCATTCACTGTATTTTTGGTCACACTGTGTAAAGATGCTCATGAAAGAAGACTCCCAGAACTGCTTCAGAAATTGGCAAGAACAATGGGATAAGTGTGTTCAAAGCAAAGGGAAATATTTTAAGGCAGCTTAATAGCAATGTGTCTTTTACTGTAATCGTTTTTTTTCCTAATTTAAACATTCACCATATTTTTGATCACCCCTTGTATTAGAAATGATGCTTTGTAGATATTCAATTTTTAGAAAGAAAACACCAAAAGAAAGAAAGGAAAAAAAGAAGGATGGGAGGGAAGGAGGGAGAGAAGAAACACTGTTGCAATAATACTTATTAAGCAAAAAGCACAACAAAACTAGGACAAAAACTTCCTGCCCATAGCACGTAGAATCCCATCTCTCTTGCTGCACTTTGAACGGCTAAATCTTGAAGGTCAGGCCCACCTGCTCAGATGCTCACCTGGGCCCCTAGGTGGCCTGTGTGGATGGCAGGTGCAGAGTGGCTTTTGAGGAACTCCTAGGCTGAGACCTCTGGCTGGGCAGGATGGCAGCAGGGACCAGGCACACAGCTGCCCTGAGACAGCAGGGAGCTGACAACAGCACTATGGCCACGGCATGTCAGGCATCTGGCTTCACTGCAGACAGCTGGATTCTTGGATCTGTTTCTGCGTTAAATCTCTTTTCATGTATTGTTTCTGTTGAAGAATATGAATAAAACCCAGACTCACACAGATACGTATTTGGAAAAAGGAGAAGTATTTCAATGGCCTTTTCGGATAATCCTGAATAGTCTTTATTTCTGCATCAAAACTCAGTAAGAGAGCCAGGCACAGTGGTGCAGGCCTGTAATCCTAACACTGTAGGTGACTGAGGCAGGAGGATCACAAGTTTAGGCCAACCCTGGGCGACTTAGCAAGACCCTGTCTCAAGATTTTTAAAAAGGGTTGGGTTACAGAGTAGAATCTAAAAGATACAAATAAACTTTTCTGCTCTGCTATATTAAACTACATTTCCTACCTTGAACTGGGTATTTAAAGTAGATTTCTTTACAGATAATGCTTAATGAGGTCTTGCTCTTTGTCCAATCTGACAATTTCTTTCTTTTAATGGGTGTGCGTAGATCATTTATAATTAATGTAAATATTTCTGGATTAAGTTTAAATCTACCTTCTCTGCCATTGTTTTCTATTTGTTTCATTTAGTCTTTCTTTCTCCCTCTTTCCCTCTTCTCTCCCTGCCCCTAATTTTTGGGTTGAGTATTTTTAGTTCCATTTTTCCTTATTCCTTATCATCTATATCTCTTTAAAATTTTGTTTACTATTTTATTTAAAGCTTAACATATACAGTTATGTACAGGCAATGATTGAAGCTATATAAAATTCATGTTTATAGATGAGTATAAGGTACTATAGCAATTATTTATAGTAATGTATTTGTGAATGCTTCTCTTTGTCTTTATTTTTATCATAAAATTTATGCAATAATAAACATCATATAAATAGGACACACGTGTAAATACCGAATAGTATCTCTAGTGTGAGAAACTGAAAGTGTAAATAAGGATGAAAATGATTAAAATGAATAATTGATAATTTGAAGTAGGAAGAAAAGGTCCAAAGGTGGAGGGGTGGTAGGAGGGGAAGGGAAAAGGGAAGAAAGGAAAGGAAAGGAAAAAGTATGAGAAAGAAAAAAAAATGGAAATAAAGTCTATGTAAATAGGGAAGGGTGGTGGGGGTGAAGGGTGCATAGGTAATGGGGAAAAAAATAAGAACTAAGATACATCATGTTCAGGTACAAACACCCAATGATAAATGTAAATGGATTGTATACCTAAAATGTACCAATTAATATATAAAATAATAATAATAATAAACATCATTAGGAAACAGTTGACAGCTCTGAAGTCACCAAACCCTTAGGCTCCTTCTCCTTTGATGTGCAGAGCTACATGTGTTCATTTCCTACCATTTATGGTTGGATGTTGTTAGGGGCCCAGTCTAGTCTATCCTACACACATTGCTATACTTCAGACAGAGCTTAGAGGGTATTCTTAAAAAGTCTTCCATACTCTGGAAATCCTTTTCAACACAAAAGTATACACATATAAATGCAATGATGGAAAGTCTCAAGTGTTGGTGAGCACATATATCATGCAGAGCTCTCACACCCTGGTAGGGCCAATTTGATTTAGCACAATCACTTCAGAAAACTACATGGTATTGCTTAATATATTACATATGCTATGACTATAAATCCCTCTTCTAGATGTATACCCAACAGAAATGTGTATATGTATGTGTATATATATATATACATACATATATGTTGCACATATATGTATGTATATATATGTATTGCTAGAGTGAGAATGTTTATAGCAGTATTATTTGTAATAGCCCAAACTGTGAATTATTCAAATGTTCATCAACAGAGAATGGATAAATGCATTGTGGTAGACACATGATAGATACTATACAACAATTAGAATGAGGTCTACAATTATACATAGTCATATGATTGAATACCACAAATATTTAGAAAAGCCAGATACAAAAGAGTACATAGTATATACTTCCACTTATATAAGTACAAAACCAGACAAAATTAATCTGTGATTTTGGAGATTAAGATGATGGTTATTAGAGGCAGAAGGGCAGATACTTACTGAAAGGAACATAGACTTCTGTGGTGCTTATCATGTACTATTTATTGATCCAATAAAAAGTTATATGACTGTGTTCAGTTGGTAGAAATTCTTCAAACTATAAAACTATTTGTACTTTTCTGAAATGTATATTAAACTCCAACAAATTTCTTTTTTGAATATTGATAAGCATTATTAAAAGCATTAAGAGCATTAAAAAATTTTGTTTATTATTTTATTTAAAGCTTAACATATACCTTTAATTACTGTCTAATCTCAAATAACATTGTATCATTTCCCTTAGAATGTGAGAACCTGGCAATTTTTCTCTCCCATATTTTGGATTGTGATGATAGTTACTTGTTACATATGCTTAGCATATATTTTAGTTTTACACTATATTATAAACTCTTAATAAACTGCTAATATGGGACTGGAGGGGCCGGGGATTTAGCTCAGTGGTTCCGGCACCTGCCACGCAAGCACAAGGTCCAGAGTTCAATCCCCAGTACCAAAAAAAAAAAGGATAGTATAATATGGGACTGGAGGTGAAGCTCAGTGGTAGAGCACTTGCTTTTTATTTTAATCCCCAATACCACCCAAAAAAATAAATAAATAAAAAGAAAGCAAGCAAATAAAGAAGAAAAAAAAGCCTGCTACTATTGGGTAGTCAATTTTCTTCTAAGTGACTAAAAATATGAGGGGAAACTTCTTCTACATCTTACCTTTTACAGTGATCTTTATTTCTCAGTGTGTATCCAGATTTCTGTTTGGTGCCTCTGAAGTTCTTTTTGACGCCAAATACATGGCATCTTTCCACACTAGTTCTCCAACACCAATAGATGTCCAGTCTCTCATTTCACTGCTGACACCAACTGTCAGAGGAGAGACTACACATTTTGAGGGCTCAGTCCCCACTTCAGAAGCCAACAGCAAATGGGATGCCCATTCAACTCACACTCCTGTTCCGACTCCACACTCAGAGTCACTCCCATGACCCCCCTCAGGTCCTATACTTTGCAAGAACCACTTATAGAATCAAAAGCATGTATCTTTATTATTAATAAAAGTACCAAACCTGCATGATGATGACACTGTTTTACATTCTGACCAAAAAAAACCCATATTTTTTAATTTTATTTTTTTATTTATTTTTGGGTTTTGGAGACAGAGTCTTGCTTTGTAGCTCAGACTGCCTTTGAACTCACTATGTAGACCAAGCTGGACTGGAACTCATGGTGATCCTCCTGCCTCAGCCTCCATGCCCACCTCAAAAACACATTTTAAGTATATTTGCTGGTTTATTAGAAATGGTGTGGTTCAGGAACCACCAACTGGATGAGATGCAGAGGGCAAGGTATTAGGGGAGGGGCGGAACTTCCTTGACTGCTCCAGGACACCACCCTCCCAGCGCTCTACTGGGTGTAACCTGGAAGATCCCTGCTTTTCACTCAGAATTTGTGTAGCGCTCCATCTCCAGCCCTCCTTCCTCTCCCTGAGTGTGGTGGGTAGGACTGCAAGTTCCAGACCTCCAGCCACTTGGTCTTTCTAGTGAACAGACCCTTCTGGGAGCCCCATCCAAGTTACCATGCCAGCATAAACTCGGGTGTGATTTAAAAGGCTCATCATGAATAATAAGATACTTCCAGCACTTAGGAAGTCCCAAGAGTTTTCGTATCTGTGTGCCAGGAACTGGGAACAAATACCCTTTTCTTTTTTTCTTCCACGCTGGGGATTGAGCTCAAGGACTCTGTACTTAGCTACATTCTTCAGCCCCTTGTTAATATTTTTGTTTTGAGACAGAGTCTTACTAAGTTGCTAAGTTGCCCAGGTTGGACTCAAACTTATGATTCTCCTGCCTCCGCCTCCAGAATGCTGAGATTACAGGCATGCCTTTGTGTCATGATTTTTGATCGAATGCTGCACATCATGTGTCGGAGCCTGAGAAAACAGTAAGCCTGCCTAGAAGTGGGCAGTCCTCCTCTTCTGCTTGTCATTAGTGTAGGAAGCAGAGAGCCAGTCAGGACTCAACTTGTGTTTGGATTTTGTTGTTTCTCTGACTTCTGTCAGTGTAACACTAGCTGCAACTTCCTCTAGCATTACCTTGTGCTTGTCGTGGGGATAGTGTTTTTGATCTTCACCCTCAGTTTTTGCCTCCCCTTTCCCTGTGCACTCACATCTCAGAGGAGCGCCCTCTCCCACTCTTGCTTCTACTTATCTTATGGGAAGAGTACTATTGCCTGTTACTTGCTACTTCCTAAGCCCTGTGTCTCAGAGCGAGGGCTTTCTCTCAGAAGAGGGCTTTCCTCTTCCCCATGGCAGCTTATGGTGTTTGTTCTTTGGAGAGGAAGGAGGATCCAACAGTGTTCTATGCCTTCCATGCAAAAGCATCTGCTACAGTTTCAGTGTATCCTCTAAAAGCTTATATATTAGAAACTTAATCCCCGAATTCATGGGGTAATGGTATTTGAAGGTGGACTTTTGGATTAGATGAACCAGGATTCCATGAATTGAGAGGGTAGGATCCCCATGATAGCATCGGTGGCTCTACAGGAGGGACTGAGGCTTGAACTAACATACTTACTCTGGCTTACTTTTGTTGCCCTCTGCCATGGAACAGCACAGCAGGAAGGCCTTTGTCAGATGCCAGCACCATCCCCTTGGACTGCCCAGCCTTTAGAACCATGAACTAAATCTCTATTCTTTATAAATGATCAGTCTTTGGTTATTTTCTCATAGTAATAGAAAATGGACTAAGACAGTGACCAGCCCTGTGCTCCAGGCCTGTACCAGCGAGGGAGGCTTTCTCTGGCCTCCTGCTCTCCTCTGATCTTTCTCATAAGCACTTGATGGAGGCCCAGGGAAACTCTCATTGAGTCAGTGCCCAGTGTGTTATGCTCTTACACTAACTAGTTCATACTCAGTCTCTAGGAAATTTGATAAAAATTTTAACTAAATTCCTTTTTCTCTCTTAAGTAGTACTCGGAGCCTCTTCTTGTGCCCCGCTACAGGTGAGTTAGTGCCCACACCTCTTCTTCTCTTGGAGACAACTGTTCTGTCTTAGATTTTGGCCCACTGGGTTGCCCTGCACCTTCTACTCTCCAGTAGGGTCAAGCAAATATTTGATTTTGTAGTTTCCCATTTTCTTGCTGTTGGGTTAGGAGAAATGCTGTTTCTCCCTTTCTGCATCCTGGCTGGAAGTGGAACTGCTTCATCTTGGGCCGGAGGCTTGGCTTAGTGGCACCAGCACCTGCCTGGCAAGTGCAAGGTCCTGAGTTCGATCCCTGGTTCCACAAAAAAAAAAACAACAAAAAACTCCATCTTGCACTTTGAATCACGCATAGTCATCTGGAAAATGTTGGTTCACTAAGTTATGCAAAGCTTCCCAAAGTCAGTGTTATTATACAGTATCAAAAATCATATCGCCACTGATACTTAACGTTGGCAGAAAAGTCTTTAAATATTGAGAAGCTGTCAAGCTCCTGGTGGAAGATACAAGGTTTCCCAAAATTCCAGGGCTCAACTTGAAAGCCTGAATTTTATCACTGGTAACACGTACTGCCAGTTGTTTTCCTTGAAGTGACAGGCTCATTTGGTTCATTTTTTAAGAAAATGTCTGCTAAATACTCCAGTCTGAATGACCATAGTTTGATGAATCAGGCCTAAATCTCAAATAAAAACTGTGTTGCAGAGCTGGGATTAGAGCTCAGTGGTAGAGCACCTGCCTAGCATGCACAAGGTGGGCAAGGTCCTGGCTTTGACTCCTCAGCACACTCCATCCATTGATCAATCAGTCAGTCAACCAATCAACCAATCAATCAATCGTGTTCCATGAAGAAAAGCAACTCGCTCAGCCCCCAATACAAATAATTGCACCAGTGCAGCCCCGGCGGAGCCACCACACCCAGTGTGAGCGGAATTGCTCAACGTGTGTGCCCCATTGGTGACACAGACCCTTACAGAGAAGCGTACTCAAGGACTGAAATGGAAAAATGACCATTTCTACTACTTACTTGGAATGCTCTTAAGTGGAAGTTTTTTTTTTTAACTTGTGTGTAATATGAAGAATACAATGAATACCAAAAAAGTTTAAAGGTAACTAACATCTTACTATTTATAAATTATAATCATAAATTGTAAAATAGTTATAAATTCTAAGTAACAACATTACAAAACAGTTTTTACCTTCCAGACTGTTGAGAGGATCTCAAAATCCAGAGACAGAAAGTAAATGAGTGGTTTCTTAGAGTTGGGGGGCGTGATGGTAACAGTTGCCTAGGTTACTTTTCAGGAATTTGAAGACTACTTTTTTGGGGAGGTAGGGGTTTGAGACAGGGTCTCTTTATGCAGTTCAGGCTGGACTTGAACTCACCATGTAGCCCCAGACTGGCCTCAAACTTGTGGTAATCCTCCTGTCTCAGCTCCAAAGTGCTGGGACTATCAGCGTGCATCACCACAACCTTACCCTTGAAGGCTACTTTTTTTTTTTTTGGTATGGGGGATCGGACTTGGGCCCTTGCACTTTTGAGGCAGGCAGTGAAACCACTGAGCTAAATCCCCAGTCCTGAAGGCTACTTTTGATGAGACCACTGGCTCTTCAGCTGGGCCTGTGCAATACGGGTGTGTGTGTGTGTGTGTGTGTGTGTGTGTGTGTGTGAGTAGTAATAGTAGTAGTAGTGGGAATTTGAACCCAGGGCCTTCACACTGAGCTTCATCCCCAGCCTTTTTAAAAATTTTTTATTTTGAGACAGAGTCTCACTAAGACAGTAAGTTGCTCAGGTTGGACTCAAACTTTTGATCCTCCTGCCTCAGCCTCCCAGGAGGCTGGAATTACAGGTGTGCACCACCACGTCCAGTATAGGTGTCTTTTCTGATATGTACAATAGATGACTTTTTAATGTCAGTGAGCCAAAAACCCCGCCCTCAGGTCAGGCTAATGCAGGTTTCTGAACATGTGTCCCATAAAGAGCTGTGAACACAGATGACACACGCGTGACCACCAACTACTTCACCTCCATTCACTTCCATTCGCCTTCCCACACCTCATCCACCCTGCTTCTTTATCCCCTAAGTACTGTATCCCTAAATCCTATCCTCAACAAGCAGATTTGAGGCTTGCTCTCTTATCCATTCTTGGCCACCTCATTCACAATCTTTTTCTTTTGCAAAACTCTTCCCTTCTGGGATTGGCATACTGCCCAACAGGTACAATAGGCCTAGTCTGGCTGGGTAATAGTATCACTCAATATCCAGTAGCGATTCAGCTTTTGAAAAAAAAAAGTTATTTTTATTCTGTTTCTGTCGGTTTCTAGTTTCACTCCAAAATGGTGTGAGACCTCATGTTGTAGGATTTCCATTTCTTTGGATATGTTAAGGCCTTTTTAGTGTTGCTATGGCCTATTTTGAAATTTATTTTAAATTTCCAGAATAGGAAAATCTGTGAAGATAGAGAGTAGCTCGGTGACTGCTAGATTTAGGGCGGAAGGATTGCGAGATGGTAGCTAGTGGGCAGAGTGCTTTGCTTTGGGATAACAAAAGTGATCTAAATTTGACTGTGGTCATGGTTGTACAACTCTGGCAATATGCTAAAATCTACTGAATCATACACTCTGTATGCAAACTGTATAGTGTGTAAATTTTAATTCAATGAAGCTGTTACTTAAAAAAAAAAGAGAGAAGACTGAGAATATAGCTCAGTAGCAGGGTGCTTGCTGAGCATGAGGGAGACCTTGGGTTCCATGCCCTGCACTCCTGGGCCCCTCCAGATTTGTTGAGCCTTGATTGTAATTCAACAAGACCCCTGGGTGGGTCTTCCTCGTTGAGGCCGAGGCAATCCTGCTGTATCCATGTATCTAGAAGTTTCAGCTGTGTGCATATAGGGTGGTGGAGAACTTCCATGGAGTCTCAACCAATCATTATGGAAAATGCCGTCTTTAAAATTTAGGGGTTTTTTTCTCTTCCTTTTCAGCACTGAAGATGGAGCCCAGGACCTTCACACTGAGCTACGTCCTTGGCCCTTTTTTATTTTTTATTTTGAAACAGGATCTCCCCAAATCACTAAATTGCCCAGAATGGGCTTGCACTTGCAATCCTCTTGCCTCAGCCCCCCAAAGTCGTGGGATTAATAGACATGCACCACCACGCCTGTCTACATTTTTGATTCTCAGTAGAGAAAAATCATGATTTCATTTCTCTTTGAAATAAACAAGAATAAAACATTGCAGATAAAACTAAAGTGTCCTCCAACCGCAACCTCTAGTGCTTTGAACACTCTGCCTAAGCCCTACACCAAGCGTGTCTTTCTGAAGCTCCCAAGCTTTTGAATCAGGTTTCCCCTCTTCCTTAATTGTCCTATCCACAGATGGCTCCTGTGGCCTTGAGAATTTTTTCCTTCACCAGCCCAGGGTTCCCTCTTCCCCTGGCTTTGACAAGGTTACAGGCTCTGCCACTCAGGCCTGTCTCTGTTCCCAGGAATCTTAAATATGGCTGATTTCTCCCAAGCCTCCTGGTTTGCCAGGCTACTGACATATAAAGAAAAGGAGATACAGGTGCAGATGAAGGAAAATTGGCCAGGGATTGATAATAATTGACACTGGACATGGGAAGGGAAGTGTACTATTCCATCTGCTAGAACAAAGGTTTATATTTCCATCATGACAAAGTAGGGGGGAAGGAATCAGTAGGGTGCATGAGATAGGTATGACCTTGTGTCATGTAGCACGGATGATACGATGAATGTAGAGTAAGGGCTGTGGACACCCACAAAAATGTAAAATGTTTTTAAAAAGCAAATCAGGAAGCTGAGCATGGTGGCTCATGCCTGTAATTTCAGCACTCTGGAAGACTGAGATAACAGAATCATAAGCTCAAACCTAGCCTGGACAATTTAGCAAGCTAGGGAGATCCTGTCTCAAATAAAAAATAATTTTTAAAAAAGGACTGAGGGGGCTGGGGATTTAGCTCAGTGGTGCTGCTGCCTGCCTTGAAAGCATAAGGTCCTGAGTTTGATCCCCGGTACCAAAAAAAAGGACTGGGAATATAACTCAATGTGAAGTCCCGGGTTCAATTCCAAATGCAAAAAAAAAAAAAAAAAAAGCAGCTGGACATAGTGGTGCACACCTCTAATCCCAGGACTCGGGAGGCGGGAGGATTGCCATGGGTTCGAGACCAACCTGAACTACATAGTGAGACCCTGTCTCAAAAAATAAAAAATAATTTTTCTAAAAAGGCAAAGCAAAAAGAATTAAGATGAATTACATACACGTACCAACTCCCCACGGTGAATGTAATCATTACACGCTGCAAACATGTAGTGATAAAAATAAAAATTTTACCATAATTAAAAAAGATAAAAAAGCAAATCGGGAACATCCCAAAATAACAATTCTAGGCTGTTGCATGTACCATACCATAACTAGATGTAAGAAGAAAGCTTAACTTCCCTGGAACTCCACAGCCTGGGCCTCCTTCCCGGGTGATTACCAGGAAGTCGAATCATTTGTAGGGCAACTGCTCAGCGCCAAGGTCAGGATTTAATGGGCTCTGTGGCTTAACTGCTACAACTGATACATCAGTCTTCCTCCTGAGAAACGTACTATTATTTTTTCATTACTTACAGTGATTATTTTATTGATAATAATCATACCAGTTTTTTTAATCTCAGGTACAGAAACATGGCGCTGCTTCCTAGGGGGAGCGAAATTAACCTGATGAATTATACTTCCTTGCACAGATCTATAAGTGATGACCTCATATTTTTCTAATTTGTCTTTCTCTTTTTGTTTCACTCTCCCCTCAATGATACAAGTGGCCAAACAGTATCACTCATTATTTACATGCAAACCAGGACTGCAGGGTTATAGTCATCTATCCTCTGGAGGAAATGAGGTCGATGTTGGCTTTTGCCAGCTGCATATATTATTGACCTGGTGGTCCTCCCAGCCCTATGGGCCTCCCTGTCTGCCCTCCCTAGGAACGTACCCAGGCACTGTGGCGACTTACACAGTAGATCATCATAATGTAAAAGAACCTGGCTTTCCCTCCATCCCTCTGAACTACACTGAGCCTTTGCTGAGCACCGAGAGCCCAGCTCCAGCAGGCAAACAAGGCCTCACGGAACACAGCAACAGCCATAAAAGGCAAAGGCAGAGAAAAAAGAAGCCCATTTTACTGAGCACAAAATCAAGCCTCTAAAATTTGATTAACCAGTCAACCTGGAGGAGAATGACCTGGCTCCTCCCCTCAGCCATTTTTAGGGTCTGCACAATTCTTTTCTCCTTTTTCAAATGTTCAGGTAGTACAGGAGATGCACTCTGTGGTACTCCTTCATTATGGTTTTCTTCTTTTTCCAGAGAAAATCTTTTCTTTCTTTCTTTTCTTTTTTTTAATTACAGGGAAAGTAATGATCATAATCGACGAATCAGAGGGCCGGGGATGTAGCTCAGTGGTGTCATGCCTGCCTCACAAGTGCAAGGTCCTGAGTTTGATCCCAGGTACTGAGAAAAGAAAAGAAAAGAAAAAAGAATCAGAGTGGGTCAGTAATCTAGCACTGCGAGGAGGATGAAGGAGGAGGATCATGAGTTCAAGCCCAGCCTCGGCCACTTACAGAGACTGTCTCAAAAGGATGTTAGAGGGGTGCTGGGATGTAGCTCAGTGCAAAGTGGTTCAATCCCTGGAAACATCCCCCAAAAGAAAGTAGAAAATACAAGCAGAAAAAAAAATTAAAGAAATCAAAAATCGCACCCTCTCAAGGAAAAGACCCTGTAATCCTCTCTATGTATGTACATCCTTCAATAGCCCTTTCTGCCATTCATTTATTTATGTAATGACAGTATTTTGAGCTACTAATATTGTGCCAGGTGCTTTGCAGGTGTTAGATATACAAAGTCATCAAAATATGATTCATCCCCTAAAAGAGATCAACCAAGTAGAAATAAAGAACATAACTAACAATTTTACCCAGTTTTTCTATATATGCAGTATGTATTCTTTACCCAAAAAGTGAAATTATACCATAAGTGCTATTAACCTAATTTTTGGCCTAAATGTATCAGCAAAAAAATGTTCCTATTAAGAGATTCACTTCAGAACAACAAAAAGAAACTCTAGAACTGAATCTAACAAGAATTGTGCAAAACCTACAGGAAGAAAACCAAGTAATTTTTACCAGCTATCACTAAAATAAGAACTTCTAAAAATCAAGATATGAATCATCTGCAATGACTCAGTGCTGTCAAACTATGATCCTCTACAAATTAATCTATATATTTGATGCCATCCTAGCAAAATCCACATAGAATTTGTTACGAATTTGTTAATATTCTCAAGTTCATTTGGAAGAGTAAATGCCAAGAATAAAAAATTTGTATAGAGAGCAACTGGGAGTAGTTTGCCTGAAGATACCAAAATGTAGTTTAAGACATCAGCAGTCAAACAACATAGTATTGACACAATGCTATGAAAGATCAGTGGAATAGAACAAAAATTCTAGAAACAGCCCTTAATTAAAATCTAGTTAAAGGATTGCATCTCAAATTAAAAGGAAGTAATGGAGTATTTGATAAACACTGTTGGAATAATTACCTATTGTTTTGGGAAAGACTCTTATTCTTAACTCAAAATAATAACCCAAATAGGGTCTAGGGTACTGAGTGGCAGAGCACTTGTGCATGAGATCCTGCGTTCATTCCCCAGCACTGCAAAAAAACAAAACAAAAATAAATGTTGGATGATACATAGACCCAGAACAATAAAAAGTATTATAAACACAATAGCAGAAAATAGGATCAATTTGTAATAGCTTTTGAATGGGAAAAATATTCTTAGGCAAATATAAAAAATAAAGAAAAAATATTAACAGATTTACTCATGTAAATACATTAACCTTCTCTCCAGTAAAGGATACTGCAAAGTTTAAAAACCAACCTCAGAAGGTCCAGGGATGTAGCTCAGTGGCACAGCGCCTGCCTGGCAAGTGTGAGGTTCTGAGTTCAATCCCCGGTACCAAAAAGAAAAAGAAAAAAGAAACCTCAGAAGTAAAGAAAATATTTGCAATTGTTTTAAGGGAATAAAAGATTAATAACCAGATTACATAAGAATCTCCTACATGTAATCATGAAAAGACAAAACACTTATTATAAAAGGGAATGAAACGGAGTAATTGAGAGAAGAAAAGTAAAATGGCTAAAGAGTATATGGAAAATTATTCAATCTCTCTGACACTCAGATATATGCAAGTTTAGATACTATATTTCATCTATTAGATTGATGGCAATTAAATATTTTAACATTCAGTGTTGGAAAACATGAGGAAACATAGATGCTTATGAATTGCTGATAAGAATGTGAATCAGCACAGCTTGGGTAGGCATAATTTAAGAATCTGTTTTAAAATTTCAAATGTGAAAGCTCTTTGACTGCAAATCTTCTAAAAATAGATTTTATAAAAATGGTTTTTAAAAATGAGCCAAGCTTTCCTTGAAATAGTTCTCTTTGCTAAGTCTCCATCTGTTAAAACTGATTAAATAAAGTGTAGTACCTGCCAGGCACATGCCTTGCAGTTGGGAGGCTGAGGCAGAAGAATCTCAAGTTCAAGCCCATCCTGGACAATTTAGGGGCTCAGTGAGACCACATCTAATCAATAAATAAACAAACATTAGATAAGCAAGATGAAATGGAAGACCTGGATTGACAGTTTGAAACATTCCAACAAAGAAAACTCCAGGCCCAAATGGATTCCCTGGTGAATCCTATTATACTTTAAGGAAGAGAGAGAGAGAGCACAATTTTACAGAGACCTCTTCACAAAATAGATGAAAAAGGAATATGCCCCAACTTAAAAATTAGTCAATGTAATTTGCCGTGTTAACAGAATAAAGCAGAAAGATCCAATGATTAGGTCAATAAATGTAGAAAAGGATTTGACAAATTATAATTGTATATTCAGGAGAAAAAAAAAAAAAAATTTAGCAAACTGGGAATACAGAGGAACTTACTCAACCTGAACAAAGGTACCTTCGAAAAACTTACACTTAAAATCATTCTTGCCGGATGTGGTTGTGCATGCCTGTAATCCCAGCACTTGGGAGGCTGAGGCAGGAGGATTACCATGAGTTCAAGGCCAGCCTGGGCTACATAGTGAGTTCAAGGCCAGCGTGTTTTACAGACTGTCTCCAATGATAAATAAATATTAAAATCAAATCAAATCATTCTTAATGGAGAAATAAGCGAAGACTTTCCCTAAGATTGAGTACAAGGTAAGAAGTCTTGTTCCTAACGCTTTTATTCAGTATTGTCCTGGAAGTTCTAGCCTTTGCAACAAGATAATACATATATCTGATATGATAAAGTAAAATAAAATAAAAATAGAATAGATAAGTACTGGAAAGAAGGAGTCTGAAATTATATGATTGTTTACATTAAAATTTAATCTACAAAACAATTGCTAGGACTAATAAAGGAATTTAACAAAGTTACAAGATACAAGGATAATATATCAAATCAATTATATTTTTAGATACTAGCAGCAAACAATTAGAAAATAAATTTTAAAAAAATATTTGAAGTGGTATTGACAAAACAAAATATTTTGGAATAAATTTAACCAAAGACACACAAATCCTCTCTAATGAAGGTTATAAAACATTGCTGAAAGTAGATCTAAATAAATGGAGAAAATAAAATATTTATAGATTAGAAGTTTCAGTATTATTGAAGTATTAATTTTCCCCAAATTTATTTATAAATTGAAAAGTAATCCCAGTAAAAAAATCCCAGTAGAATTTTTAAAAAGTAATTGACAAGCTGAATTCTAAAGCATATATGTAAATACAGATGACCTACAATAGTTAAAGCAGTTTTTTTAAAAAAGGAAATAATATTAGAAGCTTTACACAACAAGATACACAAGAATCTGTAGTCAATGGGATAGGGAGGTATTGTCAAAAGAATGAAAACAGAATAAAATAGAGTCTAGAAATAGACCCTAGACAAAGATGGCAAGGCAATTCAATAGAGGAAAGGAAAGTGTTTTCAACAAATGAAACAACTAGACACCACACCTGCCTGGCAAGCGCAAGGTCCTGAGCTCAATTCCTGGAACCAGGGGAAAAAAATGGAACAACTAGATATCCAAAGCAGAAAAAGAATGTTGACTCTTTTTTTTCTTTTTGTGGTACTGGGGATTGAACTCAGGACCTTGTGCTTGTGAGGCAGGCGCCAGAACCACTGAGCTAAATAACCAGCCCTAGAATGTTGCCTTTTAATTCGTATCATAATCAAATCAACTTGAAATGGATTATAGACCAAAATGTAAAGTGTAAAAATTCAAGAAGAAAAATCTTGATGACCTTAGGGAAAGCAAATGTTATGATAAAGAAAACATGAACTATAAAAGAAAAAAAATGATAACCTGGACTTAATCAAAATTAATAATTTTTGCTCTTAGTTACTCTAAGAAAATGAAAGGACAAAAAAAAAAGAAAATGAAAGGGCAAGTCATAGGCTAGGAGAAAATTCTACAGATAGATATATACATACATACATACATTCATACACACATACAGATAGAGATATTGGTCAAAGTACTTAAATCCAAAATATGTAAAGAATCCTTACAGATATAAGAAAATAACCCAATTTGTAAAATGAGCTAAAGATTTGAATTAGACAGTTCATAAAAGGATGACCAATAATCACATAAAAAGATGTTTAACATTATTAACCATTAGAGAAATGCAAATTAAAAGTATAATGAAATACAACTATGTACCCATTAGAATGGCTCAAATTAAAAAGACTGACAATACCAAGTGCTGACAAAGATATCAAACCAATGGAACTTTCATGTACTGCTGGTGGTGTATAAATGATATCACCACTTTGGAAGATTGTTTGACATTTTGTTTTTTGTAAAGTTGAATATACACCAACCATATAACCCAGCCATTCCTCTTCTAGATATTTACCCAAGAGAAATAAACACATCTATCTGGTGGTAGACAGAATGACCTACTAAGACAAGTGCACTATAATACTCAAATCCTACAGCTATAGAAAAAGAAGTTTGAAGAAGTAATTAAAGGAGATTATCTTGGACTATACAGATGGGTCAAATCTAGGCACTTGAGCCTTCAAAGCAGAGTATTTTCTCCACTGGAGGCAGAAGAGATGTTAAAAGAAAGAAGTCGGAGAGATTCCAAGCATAAAAAAATGTGACATACTTGTGATCCTCTGAGATGGAGGTGGCTTGTTCAAAAACCAAGGGCATTTTCTAAGAGGAAAGCCTGCCCTGGACTGAGAACAGCAAGGGAAGAAATTTTTGTCCTGCAAGGGAATGAAATGAACAAGGAAATGAATGAACCTAGATACGGAATCCGCCCTCAGCACTTCCGGATAAGAATCATGACCTTGATTTCAGCCTCAGGAGATGCTAAGTAAAGGTCCCAACTGATCCGCATGGTACCCACACTTCTGAGCTACAGAACTTTGAGGCAGTAAGTGATATTACTTTAAGACTAAATTGGTTGTAATTTGTTACAGCAGTTATAGAAAACTATTATATGCCCACATGAATACACTCACACATAAATCTTATTTTTTAACTGTGCTAGGGATTAAACTCAGGGCCTCATGCATGCTAGGAGAGCACTCTACCACTGAGCTGCACTCCAAGCTCCAAAATGTTCATTGTTTATTCACCAGTAGTCAAAAACTAGACACAAAACAAATGACAAAACAAGCAAACTGATAAAGAAAATAGGGTATATCCATGCAAGAGAAAACTATCTGGTAATACATGTAAACAGGCCATGTGGACAGATGTCAAAATAACGCTACTTGAATGAAAGATTCTAGCCAGTCAAGAATGCATAATTCCACTTGTATAAAATCTAGAAAATGCAAACTAATCTCCAGCAGATCTAAAAATTGGATCAATGGCTGCTATGGCCAGGGACAGGGAAGGAGGAACAGAGGGGGGTACTGCAGAGGGGCAGGAGAAAAATCTGTGGGGTGATGGAAATGTTTTGTTCCCCAACTGCACTGTGTTCAGGGGTGCTCATATCTCCCGAACTCATCAAGGTGTACACTTTAAGTGGATGCACTCTTTTGTATGGAAATTAAACCTCAATTAACTTGATTAAAAAAATAAAATTAAAAAGCATCAAGGGGTGCCTTTCAGGAGTTTCTAGAGGAAGGCATAAATTTTTTTGATAAAATGAGTTCACTCTGTGAAATTACATTAAATTTTCAGACTAATCCAAGAGGAATGATTTATCATTCTAATAATAAGTCTTAACTCAAGCACATAGTAGGGCTTTTCTATGCTCTTACATGCTCAAAGAAAGATGATTGTTTCTGGTGCTTAGGACTTGATGGAATTCACCCATCAAATAATCTGCTCTGGGTGCCAGGGGAAAGAAGGGGTGGATGGTGGCCAGGAGGGCTCTCGTGCTTCATTGCAAAGGTGGAGTTTGTCACCCATTCATCACCACTTTCTGAGTACTTGAGATGAGTGGTCTCCATTCAGGTTTTGATTATGCATCTTTTGGGGTGAAAACTTTACAAATGCCAGAGAATGCTTTTAGCAAATGCTACAGATGGCTAACCCCACTGTCTTTAGCTCATCCCTGAGTTCACCAATAGCGGCAGTGGACATTTTCTGTGCAAGCTGACAGCTTCCGGCCACCAGTTTTGCTCCTCTCTATTTTTAAGACCACTGCCTCTTTCTGGCTCCATGGAAGCTCACTCGGCCAACTGGAGGAAAGTCTGGACAGTTAACATCCCACAGGTAACTCGCAACCCAAATGAGACAGAAGCCTGGGGAAATACCTCTGCTTCCTCATCCCTCAATGGGACGATTTGGATGCAGCCTTCACCTCTCAGAGGGTCCTGCTCAGCGAATCACTAAATTGTCTTCTTCCTCCCACCATCCCTTCTTTGTGCTTCTTGAAATCACCTTGAAAATAGACCACCCACACCCAAGATCTTGTCTCAGGTCTGCTGTGAGGGGATCCCAGATAAAAACGTGCCGCAAATATCTGCATCCTGACAGCACTATTTCACCATGTTTCTAACAAAACATTCACAAACTAGGCATTTTAAGGATAAGATAGAGACAAAATGAACTCTGTAAAATAACTTACTAACAACACAACCCTTCTGCTGTTGCCCAAATATTAAGTATGATATTCTTAGTGAGTGGTAATGTGATTAAATGTGCTACATTACTTTTTAAAATCTTGATTAAACTCTTTGGGATGTAGCCATTTGGAAGCCTTTATCTTGGTGCTTGGTGTAAGGGTTTGATAACTAAACAGCCACTTTGGAAAGATAATGTTGACCCCAACGGAGAAGGGGCCTTACTACGTCATGGTACCCACTTTCCTATGAAGATGTGCCACTCATCAACCAGATAACTCTGTCTGCAAAGATCTCACTTCAAACCAGCCAGTGAATGTCAGTTGCATTTTTATGTTTCTGTTTTATTTTGGGTTTGTTTTTTTTTTTCAGTACCAGGGATCAAACTCGGGTCCTTGCACTTGCATTTTTATGTTTCAACGAATAAGAACCAAACTCACCAAAAGGCACATTCTGGTTCTGGGAGACTTAGTCTGGTTAAGCAGGGTTATATATTTGCCAAAAGTCATCAAACTCTATTTTAAAAATGGATGCTTGCTATTTTGATATGGTATTTGGTGCTGTTTAATGGGTAACAAATAAGCTTCAAGGTGTCCTCAGGGAAACGCGCAGGCATCGAAGCATCCAGAAAAATTTTGTCAGTCACCAAAATGGTTGTCTCCTGTCTTGAGTGAAGCAGAGTGTTCGCTTTGGGGTCAGGGAGGCCTTGCAAGGCAGGGATAAGGCTGCACTGCTGCAGTGTGTAGGGCACAAATAAATCATCCCTCCAGGTGTGTCTCTCATGACAGACTGTTTCCTTCTGGTGGTGTCAGCTTGGCTTGACCCTGGGAACTGCCACCCCTTGGCCTGCCTAGGCCTGTGGAGGGAGAGGGCAGATGCCCAGACTGCATTTAGAACAGGTGGAGGGCTGCCAAACGGGACACAGGAGGTGCTTGATGCAATCGTTGTGCACACCAGCTCGCCAGCCCCACCAATGGGTGTGCAGGAAGCAGTATCTGCTTTCCACCACCTTCTCCTCTTCATCTTTCTGGTAGGCAGAAGTGGGCCTTCCTTTGAGGTGCCCCAGGTCCCCATCAGCAAAGCCTGGGGAGATGGGCTGCTGCTCAGGCTTTGGAAGAAGCTCTGCTTGACGTAAGATAGCACTCTGACCTCAACGACGCAGGCTCTCACCATCTTCTTGACAAGAATGAAGACATAGTCTCAGCCCTGAGCCCTTGTGAAGAGACAGACTAGGTTCTCCTCATTGGCGTCTGATCCTAGAAGACTGAAGAGCAGATGTGCATTGTCGGAGCCTGGTGGGTTAGTTATCACCATGTCTGCTGCACAGATAGAGACCCTGAGACCAAGCTGTTTACCCAAACCCTGTGACAACCATGTCTCTTGTAGGAAGCCCACTCTTATGAGAGGGGAGCAAAATAATGAGATAAGATGGATTTAAAATTGCCTGAAAAGATGCATGGGACATCTAGTAGCCAAGGAGGTGGAAATTAAATCAACCATGAGGTACTATTTCACACTAATAAAATACAAAAAATATTATCTAATAGTACCAAGCATTGGAAAAGACATAAGAAACTAGAACTCTCACATGCCATGGTAAGAATGTAAATGTGGTAGAAAGTGCAAAGTTGAAAATGCCCCTGTCTTCTGGGTAGAGGCCATAGAGAATCACGCCTGTTTTCCAGGACACACTTAGGAGGTTGTTCACTACCTGGAATCACCTAAATGCTATCACTAGGCAATAGATAATTATAATGTCTACTACTTTCTTACTTCCTTTAAAAAACACCTTAAAAAGAAATGACCAAAAAAAGTTAACTGGAATTTATGATTTTATCATCATTTTATTTTCATTGTCTGAATTTTCAAGTGATTAAAAAATACATGTAGTGTGCTCTAACAAAGTTCAGCTTAGGCTGGTGTGGAAATGCATCAGTGGCCCAGGGACCGTGGCCATACACCGACCCAAGCCTAAATCTCAACTGGAGCCTGGCTTGGAAACCCAAAGATGGAGTCTTGTAGAACCTCAGAAAATGCCTCAAAGTATGAATTGTCCTACAGACCCATCCTGGCAGTGCCCGGAGCTAAAGGGATAGGCCCACTCCTTGCCTGCACTTGTGGGCTGGTGATCTGAGAGGAGACCCAGATCGCAGACACGTACTAAGGTCAGGGCATTCATTACCCTCTTCCTGCTGAGTAGACGAGGATGGCTAAACACCAGATCCATCTCCATGTCCTATGGGAGGGGGGCCCTGGCACCAATACTCGGAGGTTTTCAGCTTTGCTGAAGTCTTATCCTCAACTCCACATCTGCAGTGTCAGCCTTTATCTCTGCTGTTGCATCTACCAAAATAGAGAGACAGCCTGTGTGACTAGATTTTCCCTCTACACTCCAAGCTAAGTGAAATAAGCCAGGCACAGAAAGACAAGTGCCATAGCCACTCACTCACATGTGGAGCCTAAAAAAGTTGATTTCATAGAATAGAACAGTATTTACCTGAGGCCAAGGGGGGAGGGAGGAGAGGGCGCTGGGGAGAGGGAGATGATGGATAGGTATGTTACAATTGGATGGGAAAAATAAGTCCTGATGTTATATGCTATGGTTAACAGAAATCTAGTACATATTTCAAAATAGCTAGAAGAAAGGGTATTTAAAATTATTTATTTTTAATTGAAAAAAATATTCTAAAGACAGAATCTTGCTGTTGCCCAACCTGGCCCTGCATTGCTGGGCTCAAGGGATCCTCCTGCCTCTGTCTCCCAAGTAGATGGGACTACAGGCAAGTGCCAGCAAAAAGAAGATCTTCAGTGTTCTCACCGCAAAAAACAAACAAACAATCAAAACTAGGGTGAACGTTTAAGGAGATGTTTATGCTAATTAACCTGATTTAATTATTATGCAATGTATGCATCTATCCAAACATCGTATACCCCCATACATATGTACAATTATTACTTGTCAATCAAAAATTTTTACAAGAGGGACAGGGCGGGCGGAACTTAGTGGTAGAGTGCTTGCTTAATATGCGTGAGACCCTGAGTGTGATCCCCAGCAGTGCAAATAACAAACAAGCAGGACAGTGGATTCGCCCCTATATGAGGCAGGAGACATATGCTATGTGGGAAGGAGCAATACCCGGTCTGCTTCACTGTGTGCTCCCCAGTCTTGAGGAGAAGAGACACCACCGGGCACTGGGACATAGTCCATAGTCACACCTGTAAATGTTTAAGTGATGAGTGGGTCAGTGAGTGGATGACACAGAGTCCCCTACTTCCTCTAGTGCCCCACGTGAGATGTGTGGCCAGAGCGGGGCCCAGAGCTGCCAGCCTTCTGTGTCCAGGAGCTGAGGCTCCTCATGCGGTTGGAAAGAGCAGCGGGGGCTCCAGACTGGACCCCAGCACAGGACAAGGGCCAGTAAAGTGAGTTGTGAGTCCTGACAACTTCCCTGATTGAAGATCATACTGGGAGTTAACTCGAGAGGAAACTGCCAGCTATGGTTGTGTGGGTGCTGTTGTCTGGGTCCGCAAGAAGGCACTGGCTTGAAAGGGAGCAGGAAGGTGTTCTCTGCTGGAGGTGGGAATCCAGATCAGGATTCCAGGCTCCAGGCCTGGAATCTTCCACCAAGACTCGGTCAGGCCCGCTCTTCTGCAGCCTCAGCCTTCGGAGGAGGAGGAGGTCAGCAGGCCCCAGCTCCCCACCTTGTTCTCTGTGCTTGGCCCTGGAAGCTGGGCGTGAAGGCAGAAGACACCATGGACAGACAGCAAATCCCCAGACCCAGCACACTTCATCCACCAATCCGCCAGCTTCTCTGAGGCCTGGAGAGCCAGGCCTGCCTTTCCAAAGGGCCTTGGAAAAGTCAGAAAACAAAAGACTGAAAAAAAAAAAATCTCTGTTTTCGAGAATGAAATACAGGGTCATGAATATGGTAAGTCATCTTATTAAAATTTGCTGATTGATTGATTATAAACTCGCTAATCTCCTGGATTAGAATTTACCTGAGTAGTCGGTGAAAACTTGTGAATTCCAGTCAAATATTACAGGACACTGCCTAACTTGGGTACTTTAAAGTGACTCATCCAATAATTTTGACTTTAAATTCTACATGAATATTTCATAAATACCCCATACATTTAATATTTTAACAATTTTACATCATATCTACAGTACTTTAGTACCTGACTTGTATATTTATGTGACTATTGTTAGAAGTGACTAATTGGGTTTGATTAGCTCCATCATTAATATTCTGTCCATAATTTAACATGCTTCAATAAAATACCCTAAAGCAGTGTAATGATTAGATTTCAGGAATATGTGTTTTGCAATTAAGTTCCTCTTGATTTTGATATGCAGATGAAGAAATGGTGGTCTCATTTAAAAAAAAAACTGCCCTTATTAACTCAGCAGTATACTCTGAAGATTAGGTAAGAAATCCAAGATTTTCTCTTTGTATATGCTAGTTAAAATGTATTTCAATCAAGCCTATGTGGGCAAATCAGATTTGATTAGTTTAAGTTCACAGTCATTCTATCTAAATGAATAATGTGTCACCTAACATTGCAAAAATTTGATTAATAGTTTATCAGTTAATTAAAAATGAGGTTTAATTTTTCTTTTTTAGGAAACTGCAAGGTAGATATTCCTTGTGTTCATCATAAATGCAAATTATTTCAGCTTGAATCTATTGTTCCTTTTTTGCTTCTTAGCCAACTGGCAAGAAAATAAAGCTCTTCGAAAGCTCTCTGGGAGGGAGGAGAAGGGAAACTTTCCTTGCTCCCTCCAGTGCTGTCACTTGCACTTGCCTTAGCTGCTGATTGTTCTAGGTGGAGCTGGTTCCCTGGGCCTTGGCTTATCTCACCTCCTGGCCTCCCCTTCCCGCCCATTCCGGGTGCTCCCTGCAGTCTTTGACCTTAGGAATTTTCCAAGTGACAACTTTTGTTACCTTGTTCAGTTTGTCTGTGGGGCAGCAGCCAGGGAACCCAAAGAGCCCCTTTCCCTCAGAAACCGAGGCCTGACTTGACAACAGTCCTCTCCCACCCTACAGGGGGCAGGGTCCCCACATCCAGTAACTGAAACAGGGAACCTGCTTTAAGGACGGTGGGTCTGCCACTGATGGGCTCCTGAGCAACGAGCTCCTTCAGGGCACTGCTGGGAGTGTCACTGTGAGGCTGGGGAGGGAAGAAGCCAGCCCAGTGTAGCATGCAGGGGTGAGCAGGCACAGCTACTGGCAGCTCCAGCCTCGGGGACTGTGCAGGATAAAGCAGACCGGGCCTTGGTCATCCTGAGGCTAAGACAGGAGGGCTGTTTGTCCACCAGATTCTGTCCATCACTGACTGAGGGGTGTTCCCCATGGGCACCATCCCGTACACAAGCACAGCAGACTTCTGCAGCCAGAGCCTGTCCCCAGGCGGAGCAGGTTTTTGCTGGGTTCCACCCAAGGGAGTGGTAAGAACAAAGGAACTTGGGTAGGACATCTTCAGAACCTTCTACAGGGTCCCGTGCTAATGTGGCCAGTTCTTCTCCCTCTCCTGCATTCATCCTTAGCTTTAGGAGGAACCTGCTGCCATTTGATGCACACACCTGTAATCCAAGTACTCTGGGAGGCTGAGGCAGGAGGATTAAAAGTTCCAGGCAGCTTAAGCAATTTAGAGATTTAGTGAGACCCTGTCTCAAAATGTAGAAAGGGGCTGGAGGTATAGCTCAGTGTGAAGGCCCTAGGCTCAATCCCCAGTGACACACATTCAAAAAAAAAAAAGGAATGTAAGAAAGCAAGGAAGGAAAACAGGAAGGCATCAACAACAAAGGCTTAAATGGGAGCCATCCTGACAACAGGCACTGCAGCTGTTGCTGTCAACTTGCATTCTAGAAGCAGGAGACAATGCAGATGTGCCAGGTGTGAAAAGTGCTGTGAGGGGGGGAGGGTACTTCAGTCTGGGTGGTCACGGAGGGCTTCTCAGAGGAGGTAACCTTGAGCTGAACAGATGTGAACTATCCTGCCATGGAGAGGCCTGGGAGAAGAACATTCCAGGGGCGACACAGAGCGACTAGCAGAACTTCCAGACAGGAACAGTTTGGTGAGTGACGGTGAGAGAAAGTCTCCATAGTCAGAGTGCAGGGAGCGAGGGGACCAAGCAGAGGTGACTTAGGAAGCAAGGACAGGACCAGCTGGCTGCTGGAGGGGTCTCTACCCCACGGGGCTCTCAACAGACCCGAAGCAGAAGTACCCTGAGATCCCTGGGGCAGGACCTGCGATCTTAGGGTTCACAGCTCCATACAGCAAATCTCACGTGAGCTTTTTGGAGAAACACCAGGTGGGACCAAAGGACTTCTGGGAACTGCAGAGCAATTCCAGGTCCCTAGCAGTGAAGGGACAGAACTGAGGAGCTGCAGGGGTTCCCTGGGGCTCAGCTTTCTCTCTCTCTCTCCCCCTCCCTCCCTCCCTCCCTCTCATAGAATCTTCCTGATCCTATCCAAGAGAATGGAGCCCTGTATTCCAGCCAGGACTGGACTGCGGTTGTGCTTGGTTGGAGCTTGCTGGGTTTGCAGCTCCATCTTGCTCAACTTGGCCTCACTGTTGTCTGTAGAGCTCTGGTGTGGGTCCCGCTCTCCTGCCATGCACGATCTGGGCATTGGCACCCTGCTTGGGACCTGGGCCTGGGCTCAGGCTGCAGTCAGTACAGAGGTCAAATGTGTATCCAGTGCCTGGGACACCGGCGGAGCATGAGAGGACACAGAGGTCCATGGCGAGCCCCTCAGTCCAGGCCACTCCGTCCTCACGCACCTCTGATGCAAACGTTGTCACTGTGTCCAGCCGGTGTTTCCAGGAGTGTCCAGGTTGAACCATGATACCAGAAGTGGCTCAGGCTTCTCATAGCCCTGCAGCGGCCAAACTTGCAGAGCAGGTCTAGAGGAAGACTCTTCAGGTGAAGAGGACCCTGACTGGCCGGGTCACCTTGACGGGGACTGTGCCCTAGGCCACTGAGGCAAACCTTCTAGGGCTTTCAATGATATGAACAGCACTCGAGCTATAGGTTCGCCACCACTGCCCTAGGCTAACATTATTGACCATAGGCACTGCCCATGGACACAGACTGACCAACTCCTATGTGGGGTTTTGGGGGTTTTTTTTTGGTACCAGGTTGGAACTTGGGACCTTGCACTTGTGAGGCAGGTGGCAGAACAACTGAGCTAAATCCCCAGCCCTCCTATGTGCTTTTTTAATTCTCACAAGGAATATCCAACAAAGTCAAAGGGTCAGGAATTTTTTTTTTTTCTTGGTACTGGGGATTGAATCAGAATCTTCACACAGCAACATTCCCAGCCCTTTTTAGGCAGGGTCTTGATAAGTTGCTAAATTGCCCAGGCTGGGCTCAAACTTGTGATCCTCCTGCCTCAGCCTCCCAGAGAGCTGGGATCGCAGGTATACACCACCACACCCAGCTGGAGATCTTCTTATATCCTCATTTTACAGATGAGGCATGGAGATGTTACCTAACCCCATTGAGGGCACACACCCAACAGTGAGAAGAGGAAAGTCAAATGCAGGCGGCAGCTGCAGGGTTCACTAGCTTCCTTGCTGCTGCACCTTGGTGCTGAGGTACAACATGCCCTCACCTCAGCATTTATCCAGCCTGCCTTGGAGATTTACTCCTGGCAAGCAGAGAAGAGGCTACTGCTCCCATTCTACTGATAAAACCGAGGTAAAGAGACTTCCCAGTCTCTTTACCAGTCATAGGGCCAGGCCTGCAAGGAGGCGCCGGATCCCAGCCCTGGTTCCCTGCAGTCTGCCTCCCATTCCTGTGGCCCTGTGCACACCACTTTTCCAGCATAGCTCGGGCCCATACATATTCAAGGGACTCCCCTGCTACTGGGAAGATGAGAGGCGGCAAATTGTCAGTTTTGTTTTTTGTGGGAAAAAAAAAGGAAAGGAAAGAAAGAAAAGTTCTCCAGAACTCACCAGGAACAAACTCCCAAGACAGCATCTCTCAGGCAGGTTCGGGAAGAGTTCTGAGCATTTCGAAAACTCAGGGTTGGTGGGGCCTGGAGGTATGTGAATGTCTGTGAAGCTATGGTTTTCAGAGCAAGGTTTCCCATATATAAGCAGGACCATAAAGTGAATTCGGACTATTTCTGCTTCCAGAGGAACCACTGTATCTGAAAAGATAGCAGACTGCACCGGCTTTTCTCTGGGGAACGGGGTGTCAGAATGACCCGATTAAAAGTGGAGGGACCCCCTAGCTCCGGCTTTGGCTGAGCTCAGACCTGCTGGGCACGGCTAATGAAGCCCTGATGGTGCATCTTGAATTCCAAGTGCCAGCCCCACACTCGAAGGCTGAATCTCCAGGTGAAAGGAGCGGAGTTGCGCCTATGAATTGCTAACTCCCCATCTACCGGAGGCACAGGGGGGAGAGGGAGGGTGGGGAGCCCCCTGCCAGCTCAGGCTCCACCAGAGCTGGGCTAAGAGGAGCTGTTTTCGGAGGAGCCGCACTCCCAGACGAGGGCCATGTGTGAGCATCTGAGGACACGATTAGCCCTGCATCTGTGGCCTCCCTCTTTAGGCTGGCTGCTCCCCAAGACGGAGCCAGGCCCCTTCTCCCTGCCAGCAGGGCAAATGCTGCTGTAGGAGGAGTGGCAGAGGATTTGGGGAACTTAACGAAGTGGTTTGCTGTTACTGTAGATGCTGCTTGGCCTCTTATTAGTTTTCACACATCATCCAACAGACACTCATTTGAGCATCACAGGTTCCCGAGCTCGGGGCTAGGGGAGCAGAGAGCCCATGAACAGCCAACACAGACACAGGCCTGCTCTCCTCGAGGCGAGGAGCTCCCGAGGAGGCAGGTTTGGGGCAGCCATGCGGACGATTTAGCAGTGTTCTCCGGTATTGGCCCAAGTGTTGCCACATCCTTCAACCCTCCTGGTGCACCTACGGTGCCCATCTCTCAGGTACAGAAGTGAGCGTGGAGAGCTTAAGGGACTTAGCCATGCTGCTCAATAGTAAGTGATAAGTAAGGCCAGGGTTGGAACCCGTAGCTAATGTCCTCTATCACTCCTCTAAAGCCACAAGTTCCAGGACCCAAAGACCAGAGGCCAGTTGTGAATAACACAGGGACAATGGATGTGCACTGTCAGGATGAAAATGTCACTCCCTCGTTGGATGGAGTCGTGCTGGGTTGGCGCCAAATAGTCCTTTTGGGTACTGTGCCCATCCCCCATCCTGTGACACTGTACAGCGCAAGCCATTTCCTATGGGTGACAATCAACATTTGTTTCTTGCCTGCCATGGAGCCCAGTCATGTGCCAAACGATGTGGAGTAATTGTCAGGCCAGGTAATGTTTGGACCCCTTCGGTCCCCCAGGCAGCCCCCGGGCAGACTCAAATCTACCACCCAGTCATCCCATGGATGTTTGTTGGGGCCTGTTGTGTGCCAAACTCAGCTACATGCTAGCATACTTAGTGGGAAAAATAGTCAAGGTTTCTGTCTTTGGAGAGCTGAGGAAGATGACAGTGATGATGATGATAGTGACCATGAAGAGACGGTGAATCCAATAAACAAACAAATACTTATCAATGATAACGATGATAATTGCTAGAAAGGAAAGAACAGGATTTCCCTATGAAAGAATAGCCCCAGAAACTAAACTTGGACCAGAAGTGTATTATTGGGGGTACCTCTATTCACAGGGTACACAATCAGGGTCTAATAGGTGTTCATAGTTTGATGATCATGTCTGAAAGTCTTGGAAGGAAAAGGAACAAAGCAAGAAAAGGAAAGGGAGCTCCAAGCAGAGGCAAGGGAGACTCAGACTGTAAAGAGAGCCTTGCATTCAATAGTCAAAAACTTTTCAAAATTTGAGGGATAAAAGCCCAGTGTGAAGATGAAAAGCATGGTCCCAAAACAAGTGGGCCAGCCCCTCTGTGATGAGCTACAGGTACACAGGGCTCTGGAGGCAGCAGGAAGTGCCAGAGGAAAGTACCATAGGCTCTCGTACCACACATAGATCATTTCTGCCAGTAAACCAGGGGATTAGGACATTAGAGATGAGGACCAGGCCAAATTAGTCCATCTATCTCTAGCAGAATGCCCTGGGCTGAAGTAACTGTGACCCTGACCAGCCTCTGAGAGCTGAGAACAAAGCAGGGTGCCCAGGGTGCCCAAACTCTGTCTCCTCTGGAGTAGTACTGGCATGATGGGGATGGGGTGAGTGGAGAGTCCAAAGCTCCCTTGGAGAGATACCTAGGGAAGCAGGGAATGGCAGTGCCCTTCTGAACATCTCAGGAGCCGTGGGCCCAGTGCCCCAAACAATGACATCAGGACTCAGATTGCCACAGAGGCTCCGCTGTCCTCAGAGTTGGTTTCTTTCTCAGACAAGTTCTCCCCAGTGGTGTCAAAGATGACCTTAGCTCCAGGACTGTGAGACTTCAAGGAAGTAGAGGTTCTCAGAAAATGCTTCCTGCCAAATTCTGGGTTTCCTTCTCAATGCTTTAGCCTATCACCATGAGCCAATCACGGTGGCCTGAGCATGGGGGCATCCTCTCATTGGTCTGTCCTGGTTAACACCCCCCACCCTAGCCCCCTCCAGGGCACAAGGTAACACCATACAAATCACAAGGTCTGCCAGTGAAGGGTGAATCCCCTAAAAAAATAAATAAAGCCGGGTGCTTTGAAAAAAAAGAAAGAACAAGACTGTCCACTATAGCTGGAATGAGAGACAGGTTAAGGGAGAAAAATAAAGCCACAATGGAAAAGAGAAGAGTTTCACAGTTCAAAGGTGGAGCCTCCCCTACAACAGATGTGGAAGGGGGTCTTAGAAGGGGTGACAGCGGGATGGCTTTAGAGACGGGACATTCTTGTGAACAGTAACCATCAGCCCATTTTCCACTCTGTCCTTTTGCTCTTCTCCAGGTGCCTTTTCCTTAATTACACCCAGAGAGCACAGGAAAGTGGATGCCTGCGATATTTATTTTCTGCTCTGAGCCCAACACAGGTAACTCACCGGGGGCATCTTTCTTAATGAAGGAAGGAAAATGTCAGAACAGCGATCAGCCACGATGCACCCGATGGACTTAAAAATAAGCAAAAATAACACGAACATTCATTTTGCATTAGCTGGCTGTACATATCATCCATGATTAGGAGAGCAGGCTTTTCTTGGTGCTATGGGGATATCTATTACCAGAGGTTGGCTCCCTTACAAGTGGACGTGAGACGATATTCATTCTGGGCACTGTTTCACTCCATGTAAAACCAGAGCTGGTGGTGGACACCTGAGAAGCCCACATCTGTGCCAGCAGAGGTGCTGAGCTCCTCCTGATATCTCAGGTCTGAACCCTCAACCTCCAAAGAGGCTCTGGACCTTTTGTGGGTGCTGAGGAAAGAGAAATGGTCAAAGTCCTTGCCACTTAATAATACCAACAAGCCTCTGTGAGCTTGTATTACACTTAGGCAACCCCGTGAGGTAGGAATGGTCAACCCTGTTTGATAGAAGAAATTGAGGCTCAGGACAGGCCACACAGCCGCCCTGTCTGCTCTGCTGGGAGCAGACAGACACTGAGCCCATCAGTGCTGACTGCATACCGGGGGGGGGGTGCTCCTGCTAAGCTGCACTGCATGCTGGCACAGGTATCCCCAAATTGTGTCTATGGCTGGACACACAGTAGGAGCCCTCAATAAGGGCTGCAGGCACCAGGGAACTAACTCCTCCTTGCTAATTCCAGGTCAAAGCAAGGAGAAGGAGGAGAGGGCCTGGATGAAGAAGTCCTTGAAGTAATGAAAAGAAAGTAATCCTGATTGGCTTCATCTAGAGCAGTTCAGAGGAGGAAGAGTGGAGAATCAAATGAAGCTGTCCCCAGGGCTCCGCTACTCCCCGCCTCCCCGTGGTAGCAGCGGAGAGTCCTTCGGGGCCCATTGCAACTGGATCCCTTGGGAGAGTGGATGACACACACACCCCACCTCATCTGCAGCACAGAGAAGTGGGGAAGGGCATAGCTAGAGGGGAACAGAAAGGTGTCCAGGAGATGGCAAGACAGTGGGAAAGAAAGGGACAGTGACAGCACAAGGAGAGACAGAAAGGCTGGGGAGGTGGGGAGGCTGTGAGAGGAGCAGCCCAGTCCCCTCTGCCCCTTCTCCACCTGCGCAGTGCACCTTCCCCATAGACACATCCTGTGTGGGCCTTCCCTCTGCCTTCTGCCTGAGCTGGACTCTGGGGGTCCTGGCAGGACCCTGGGTGGAGAGGAGAGGTGTGTAATGGGGTAGCTCCTCCTCCAGAGGTCACCATTCCTGTCCCATGCTCTTTAAGCCATCTTGAGCTCCACATTCAGGTAAGGATGCCTGGCCCGTCCCAGCAGCCCCAGAATGGGAACAGTCCTGCTGCTACTAGACCCGGAGTGATAGCCCTCCTTCTGGGGCCCCCCTTGGTAAAGAACTCCTTTATTCCTGCTGGATCCTGATGGTACAGGGATATCCCGGGCTTCTACCCTCAAAGAGGAAAAGAAGCCTTAGGTGCAGAAGAGAGGGCCTTGCAGCTGATGTGAGAAGCAGTCCCCTCCTAAAAGGTCAAATGGCATCCTTAGCAACAGAGCACGACCTCTCTTGGAAGGCAGCAGCCAGCACAGCCTGCTCAGAAGGACCCAGCTCCTCCACGCACCTGAGCACCCACAACTGGCTGTTTGACGAGTGTGTCCCCCAGGCTAGCATGCAGCTGTCCCCAGAGGATGGCTCGAAGGATAAATAAATAAAGCCTCCACCGACTGTGCCCACCAGTGTCCAGGCTCCAGGGCCTATTCTTAGAATGTAGGACAACTTTCTCCCAGAATAGACAAGACAGCTAACTCAGGAGGGAGGCCTGGGAGAGATGAAGACGTAGAGTCTAGATATGAATTAGTTGTGAGTATATTATTTGAAGAAATGTTGAACAGCTAGGCAAATATTTGATACCTGTGAATGGAGCCAGCGTTTTCACAGGCAGAGTCGGCGGCTGCTAGAGACACCCCCTCCTCTTCCTGAAGGGTGTACCTGGCTGTCACAGCCAGTTCTGGAGGCCACCTCTTGCTGTGTGCGGAGAAGTAATTAAGGCCGTACACCTGCTGGAACTGAATGCAGCCACACACCCAGCCGTTTGGGGACAGTGCCCTGCTGCATGACTAAATCCAGATACCTTTGTATTTTATTTATTTTTCTTAAAGCTACTGTTATCTTATTAAAGGGATGAGGTATCTGGCTCAGTAGGGCCTCTTTTTGAAAAGTGCCAGAGAGACAGGTTTCTGATTTGGACCTTTAAGCCAGGTGCAGCGGTGCACACCTGTGGCCAGTAATCTCAGCACTTTTGGAAGGCTGAGGCAGGAAGATCAAAACTTCAAGCCCAGCCTATGTGCCTTAGTGACTTAGGAACGCCTGTCTTAAAATAAAAAATAAAAAAGGGGCTGGGGATGTAGCTTAGTGTGAAGGCTCAAGTTCCTAGCTTCAATTCCCAGTTTGGCAAAAAAAAGGAAGCCACCATAGCCCAGCACACGTGCCTTGACTCTAAAGATGAGGATGGGGCAGGGCCTCCCGTATGGCGCTTGGCTGGGAGCTCCTCGAGCACTGGTGGACAGTTCGCTTCCAGGAGCTCAGGGGTGGTGATGCTGGTAGCTGTGACAGACCTGCCAGAGTGGCCGCTACCCTTCTCGGCCCCTCACCGGGATTAGAGCCAGGGAAGACTGAGCCACATTCCCAGTACTTTGGGTTTTTTTTAACTGATAGTCTTGAACTGGGTATCTTTCTGCCTCAGGCCCCAGTGTGCCTCCTCCCACACCTGGCCGAGCCATCTTTTTACCGGTTCCCTCATTTGGATGTGGAGGGCACCGCGGGCATCCTTAATTTACAGTTGAGGAAATAGAAACACCATGCTACGGCCAGCGTTTTACGCGAAGGTCTGCAGTCTGTCCTGCTGGTTTTAGGTCAGGACTAGCCAGTATTAAGCACGCTCTTCCCACGCGCTTACACACATTCGTCCAGGCCATCATTGCAAAGGCTCCCGACACGAGCCGAGGTGAGAAAATGGGTTCAGAGACATAAAAGGCCCCGCGGCCCAGCCTCCCTCTCAGGGTGTGGCGAGCCAGCACCCGCTCCAGAGCCTCGGCGCCCACGGTCTCCTTGGGGACGCCGGCCGCTCGCGTCATCCGAGGCAGCCCCGTCAGCAGGGGCGCGGAGCTCGGGAGTGGAGGCTTCTCAGGAGACCCGAAAACCCTGCCCGCGCCCCGGGCCAGGCCTCTCCGCGCTGCGCCGCAGCTGCCCGAGCGCCGCCACCAGATGGCAGCAGACGCTTTGCGATGGCGCCGCCGGGGAGGAGCGGGGTCGGGGCGCGGAGCCTGGCCTCGGCGCGTCGGTCGGTGCTGCTCACGGCTGGGAGTGGGGGACCCCGCCCCGCCCGGGCCTGGACCGCAGCCCCCTGCTGCTCCGGTGCCCTCACGCTGATTGGTTTGGGCTGCAACCCCGGGAGCCCGACGCGCAATCATCCCCGCAGGGTCGGGGCCGAGGAGCTGCAGGCGCGCTCCCTCCGGCCGGCCCATCTCGTACCCCCTCGCCTGGTCCCTGCTTGGCGCTGTCACCCCCACTGGACCTCCAAGAAAATGTCCCCGACGGGTGGCAGGTGGCAGACCCACGCGGGGCCACACCAAGCTCCATCACGCCCGTCGATTCCCAGACCTGGCTCGGCCCAAAGTGGGTCCAGGCAGCGTGAGCCGTCGCGGGCACTTCCTGAGCTGACGTGGGGTGTGCGTTGTGAGAAGGGGCTGAAGAAAGAGGGAGGCCAGGGTCCCTGCCCTGCCGGACGGGGTCGAGAACCAGGGCTACCTGGGGCCCTCTGGCGGGACTCCACCCTCAAACAAGGAAACCGAGGCCAGGAGGAGCCAGGCCCTGGGAGGCCATGAGAGTGGGGACAAGCCCTGAGGAAATGGGGTGGTGGCTCCAGCTGTAGCCTTTACGGAGCTAAAAGAAAAGTGCCTCCAAGGAACGTTCTAAAATTACTAGCAGACCTCCTCCTCGGCCATGCCATAAAAAGCCCACTTGGCAGTGCGCAGCCCTGCGCTGCCTGTGGCCTGCAGCCAGGTAGCACGAGGAACACCGTGCCAGGGACCCGCAGGCTTCAGGCTGCCAGGCCAAGCTGCCCTCCCAGGGGTCCGCCCCAGAGCCCCCTTCCCCCCCCCGCCCCGCAAGCTGGGGCTCTGTGAACGCGCGCGCGCGCGCGCACGCACGCACACACACGTACGTATTCACTAGCCCTTAGCAAAGGAAAGAATGAGAAACAGAGGAAAACAAAATCCATGGGTTCATCACCGGATTCAACCAACAGGAGATGGAATATAGTTCCCCCAGACTGCATCTGAGCTAGAAGCAGTGGCACTAACCTGTAATCCCAGCGGTCTGGGAGGCTGAGCCAGGAGGATGACAAGTTGGAGCCCAGCGTGGGCAACTCACCAACTTAGGGAGACCCTATATCAAAATTAAAAATAAGAGGGCCGGGGATCTAGTTCAGTGGCACTGTGCCAGCCTCACAAGCCCAAGGTCCTGAGTTCGATCCCTGGTACCAAAAATAAATAAATAAAATAAAATAAAAAGAGCTGGGGATGTAGCTCAGTGCAAAGGCCCTGGGTTCCATCCCCAGTACCTGGAAGGGGGTGCCTCTGTGTTGGGCATGTAGACTTTTTCCCTTGTCATTGTTTCCTAAACAATACAGGAGAGCAGACAATCTAGAGATTATTTAAGTATATTGTTTAAGTGCAAAGACTATATCCCAGTATGACACTGTTATATATGGAAGGGGTGGAGGGTTATAAAGGGATTTTGGTAACCCCAGGTAGTCTTAGAATCAGTCTTCCACAAATACCAAAGGACCACTGTCCAAGGAAGGGAAGTAAGAAAACAAAAATTTTACAAGACAGTGACGTGGAGACATTCTCTGTCCTGTCTCCTGCACTCCATCCCCCTGCTTCTCTGGGGCCCCCAAGCCTCCCGTTACGTAGGAATATCAACGCATGCGCGCGGGACTGCTTTGGAAGCGTGGGAAAGTGGAATCATGAAGTGTGAGGACCCGCTCTGTTTCAGGAGCTCAGATGCCCTAGAGCAGCGATGGGGAACCCCGTAGACACTGAGTACCAACCTGCAACCCAAACCCACTTATATCTCCCAAAGTGGCAACGCTGCCCCTGTGTGCGTTGTTGTCCAGTACTCAGCTGTTTGAGTGATGCCAGGGTGGCTTGGCTCGCATGCCAGCCGAGAGGATCCTGCATGCCCACTCACTGCGCCATGCATGCCCTAGGTTTGCCACCACTGCCTTAGCGTTGTGCCCCAGGGCATGACTGCTTTCATTTTATGTTATCTTATATTTTCTTTTTTTTGGTACCCAGGATCAAACTTGGGACCTTGCACTTGTGAGGCAGGCACGGTGCCACTGAGCTAAATCCCCGGCCCCTTATCTTGTATTTTCTTAATTCATTTGTATTTTAATTTTTATTGTGTATTGAACTTTTTTTTTTCATTTGCAATAATTGAGATTGAACCTGGGGCCTTCATATTGAGCCACATCTCTAGCTCTTTTTTAAACTTTTTTATTTTGAGACAGGGTTTTGCTAAGTCATGACTCTCCTGCCTCAGCCTCACAGAGTACTAGATCACAAGCCCACACCACCACACCTGGCTTATTCATTGTTGTTACTCTTAGATGGCACAGGCCTGCTCCCCTGGCCACAAGCCTTGCACACCCTGTGAGCCCTCAGTTTGCAATCATTTTTTTAATTTTAATGTAATCAACCAGATATTAATATAGAAAATGCTTAAAAGTACTCTTCTTACTTCTATGAAAAAACAAAGCAAAATTTCTTAACAAAATAATTAGAAAATAACAATAGCTAATACACTGTGTATCACAATCTTACAAGGATGCCCAAAATGTTACTCAGAGAAAAGTCATAGACAAAAAAGACTCTCACAAAGAAGTGAGAAACAGATAAAAGCACAAAACTTAAACAAAATGATATTGGCATATATATTATTTTTGAATCAACAAAATAGATAATTGGAGAATTATTTGAACTCTTTCCTGTTTCCTAGTTATATATCTTCTATTTTGCTCTTTCTGTATGTATATAGTTTTTCTCATATAAGAGAAACCATGTGATATTTGAGCTTGTGTGTTTGACTTATTTCGCTGAACATTATATTCTCAAGTTGCTGAGTTGAGCATGGTGGTGCACAGCTGTATAATCTCAGCACTGAGGATGCTGAGGCAGGAGGCCAGCCTGGGCTACATAGTGAATTTGAGGCCACCCTGAACAAAAAAGTGAGACCTTGTCTCAAAGAAAAAAAATTAAGTTGCATCCATTTGCCTATGATTGACTCAAGTTTATCCTTCTTTATGGCACAGTAGTACTCCATTGTGTATAAATACCACATTTGCTTTTATCATTCATCTGTTGATGGGCATTGCTGTTTCCAAGATCTAGCTATTACAAACTGTGCCACTGTAAATATGGGTATTCAGGTATCACTGTAATATGATGGCTTTAACTCTTTTGGGAAGGTACCTAGAAGGAGGACAGCTGGGGCATAATGGGATTTCTGGTTTTAGTTTTTGAGGAATCGCCACACTGATTTCCATAGTGGTTGTAAAAGTTTGCACTTCCACCAACAGTGTTGAAGGGTTCCTTTTTCCCCCACAAGATTGCCAGCATTTGTTACCATTTGATTTCTTTATGATAGGCATTGTTCTGGAATAAGACAGAATCTTAGTGTTGTTTTTAATTTGCATTTCTTTTATGTCTGGTGACACTGAACATTTTTTCATGTATTTATTGGCTGTTTGTATTTTTTCTTCTGAGAAGTGTCTATTCATTTCAGTTGCCCTTTGTTTTTGTTTTTTTGGTTTTTTTTATTTTGTTGGTACTGGGGATTGAACTTGGGACCTTTCACTTTTGAGGCAGGTGCTGCAACCACTGAGCTAAATCCCCTGCCCTCAGTTGCCCTTTTTTTCTGATTGGGTCTTTTATTTTAGAGGACTCTAATTTTTTTGAGTTTGTTGTTGTTCTTGTTGTTTTTGTTTTTTTGAGACAGGGTCTCACCATCTAGTTCAGACTGGCCTTGAACTCACTATGTAGTTGAAGCTGGCCTCGAACTCATGGCGATCCTTCTGCCTCAGCCTCCCAAGTGCTGGGATAACAGGCATGCGCCACCATGCCTGGCTCCTTTATATATTCTTTTTTTTTGTACCAGGGATCAAATTCAGGACCTTGTACTTTCGAGGCAGGCGGCAGCACCACTGAGCTAAATCCCTGCTTGATATATTCTTGATGTGAATCTCCTCTCCAAGGAAGAGCTGGCAAAATATTTTCCCATTCTGTAGGTTGTCTCTTCACTCTCTTGCTTGTTATTTTTGCTGTGCAAAAGCTTTTTAATTTGATAGGACCCCATTTGTTGATTCTCAGTATTGCTTCTTGTGCCTTGTGGGTTCTGCTCAGGACGTCCTTGCCTACAAGCCCTCCGTTTGGGCTTCAGAGCCCCAGGCTGGCCCCTGCCTTTGGTCTGTCTGAACTGCACCTTTTCTGGGGAAGAACCTAGTGGCTCAGCCTCTGGGAGCTGTCCCTGCTCTCAGGGTCGGCCTCCCTCACCCCTCGTCCTCACCGTAATACATGCAGGGCTCCTCCAAATTGACAACAAAAAGACAAGAGAAAAATGGACTCAGATAGGACCAGAAAATGCACTGAAGCGGAGCTGCTGGTGTCTTACAAGTGCACGAAAAGACCCTCGACATCTCTAAGTGTCAGGAGCATTCAGATGAAGTCAGCACCCATCATTATGGCAAAAATTCCAAGGAGCAATAGCTTTGGGGGCTGATAGCGTTGTGGGGAGCAGACACCTGTCCAGGTTATTGTTGGCAGGATGACAAACTGCTACCTATCTGCAAAGTAACTGTTTATTACAATTAAGAATGCCTGTGGGGGTGGGGTTACTATTAGCTATGTGTTATTTTCCACCCCTGGTACCCCTCTTCCTTGTCTCCTGCCCCCACCAAGTGCAGGTTTGGCTCTTCCTTTGCTCATCATCTCAGGAGAGAAGGTGGTCAGGCAGGGGGAGACCGCAAGTCTTTCTCTAGATCAGGAAAATGCAGCCCTTAAGTGGAGAGCAAAAACAAGCGAGCAGGAAGCAACTTCAGGAGAAGAAAGCTTGTGACCCTCCTCTTCCCCACCCGCCAGAGAAGAGCTCCTGAACTGGGGTCTGCCTGGGTGGCCTGCAGGGGCAGGGACATGTCGGAGGATGTGCACCAGCCAGGACACCGGCCATGCGGGGGTCTCTGTCTTCCTGAGGGGCGGGCCCTGGCTGTGGGGTGCGGGGAGTCCCTGGATTGTCCCGGCCCCAGGCCTTCCTCACAGCCCTCCACGCCCAATCAACAGAAACAGCAGCGCTGCCTGGTTTGCAGTGCTGGGGACCCCGAGTCATGGCTGAAGCCAGAGGGCCTGTGACCAAGAACCACACATTTCTCACCATACATCACTGCCTGGTCATCTTGAGGACCCGAACTTAGACTCAAGTCTAGAGGAAGGGAACCCCAAATTAACTTTGATTAACTAGTCAGTTGTCCATGAAAGCAAATAAAGTTTTAGTGGAAAGGTACTTCTTTCTCTCCTGCACTCATACACAGCATAGATGTCTGCAGCCCAGCAATCTCACTCTCCAGACTCCACAGACAAATCAGCATATACAGTAAAGGTATCTTTGCTGGGTATGGTGGCGCACACCTGTAATCTCAGCACTCTGGGAGCCTGAGGCAGGAGGATCTGGAGTTCTAACCCAGTTTGGGCAATTCAGCAACATCCTGTTTCAAAGTAAAAAATTAAAAAAGCTGGGGATGGGGGCAGGGATTTAGCTCAGTGGTTCCAGCACCTCCCTCACAAGTGCAAGGTCCTGAGTTCAATTCCCGATATCCCCCCCCCAAAAAAGCTGGGGATGTAACTCAGTGTGAAGGCCCCACATTCAATCCCCAGTGGTGGTGTGGAGGGGGTCTATGCAAGGATATTTCCTGAAATATTGTGTATAAGGCAACAAAAACTGGAAATAAGCAAATGCCCATTAATATGAGGAAATTGAATAAGAGCAGCAATTATCCTTGCATGGAGATGCTAAAGGTAAAAATAACCTATTAAACTTAAAGAGCGTTTAATAAAGTTCTTAAATTTCAGATAAATATACCAAAATCAATGGCTTTTCTCAATACTCACAATAAATGCTTAGGATGAAAATGGGAGAGAATCTATGCATAATGTTCACAAAATCCAGAAAATAACAAAGGACAAATTTAAGAAGAAAAGCTTACCATTAAAAAGGAGACTGTTTTAAGTCTTATTAAAGAAGATTAAGGGCTGGGATTTAGCTCAGTGGTGCCATGCCTGCCTGGCAAGCACAAGGTCCTGAGGTTGATTCCTGGGATAAGAGAAAGAAGGAGAGAGAGAGAGAGAGAGAGAGAGAGAGAGAGAGAGAGAGAGAGAGAGAGAGAGAGAGAGAGAGAGAGAGAGAGAAGGGAGGGAGGGAGGAAGGAAGGAAGGGAAAAAGAAAGAAAGAAAGAGAGAAAGGAAGGAGAGAAGAAAAAAGATTAAAGCCAATATTTGCAAGATATACAGCATTTCTGGATAAGAAGACATCAAATAAAATATCAGTTTTTCCCATATGTATTGGACTTATATTTTTCTTCCTTCTTTTTGTAAGCCACTTTTTAAATTGTCTTCTCTTATTGCATTAGCTGGTCCTGAAACATGGAATAAAAGGCGGACCTTCTAAGGGCAGGTCACTGGTCACTATTCCAACTCTTCTGTGGTTCTTGATAACTTACATGTTTCTACCTATTACTGAGTCAACTTCAGTAATATATATTTTCTTAGAAATTATCCATTTTCCTCATGATGGTAACTTTGCTGCCATGCTGATGCTCGTGGTGGGGAAGCATGTCTACCACGATCTACACTCCCAGCCCCGGAGCTTCTTTATTTCTAATACAACTCTATATTTTTTTAACTCTATATATTTTTGATGTCTTCTTTTTTTCTTAATTAGATTTGAAGGGAGTCTACCTAATTAATTGGTTTTTTTAAAGAATCAAATTTGTGTTCATTTATCTTTATATCATTTCCAATTTTCTGTCTCATTATTTGCAACTTTTACCTTTATTAATTCTCTCCCATTGTGCAAGTGTGTGTATATGTGTATGAATGCATGTCTTTTTGCATTGTTCTTTTTTAAATTTCCTAAATTAAATTCTTACGTGGGGTTTTTCACTCTATTTTTTAAATACCAAAAGATTTATTTACTGTAAAACTTCCTCTAAGTGCAACTTTACCCATGTCTTTAGATTTTAGTGTAAAATATTCTCCTTAATTCTTTTCATCAATGGGATATTAAGAAGAGGTTTCTTTCCTTAATGATCTGGCAATGGTAGGGGACCGTGTTTTCTGTTTTCACTGAGATATGATCAGAGATTGTGAAACGTAGAATCTCGACTTCACTGAGATTGCCTAAGGTTTTGCTTGTGGGCAAGAAAATGCCTAATGTCTAGGAATGTCCAGGGAACGTAAGAGAAGAATGTCACAGGTTACATTTAACCATTAAATTAAGGTCCTAACTACATTATTCGAATCTTCTACATTTTTGTCAACTAAAATCTTCCACTTTCCAAAACAGACACAGGATATCATCGTTACCCAAGAATAAAATTACTACAGGAAAAAAACATAAAGTGAATCCACTTAGGGGATGACAAAATATCATGCATAATGAAAAAAAGATTTTAATGGCATTATATGCTGAGAAATAAAACATATTATGAAGCATATTTATTTTATCCAATATTTACTTTCATTTAGGTTGTAATTACAATAATATAGTACTTTTTTAAACACACAAATACAGGCTGGGGATTTAGTTCAGTGGTGCCGCCACTTGCCTCGAAAGTGCAAGTTCCCGAGTTCAATCCCTGGTACCAAAATAAATAAATAAATAAATAAAATAAAACACACAAATACAAGTTCAGTGTATTTTAACCATATGTACATTATACCTGAATGAAAACATTGCTTAAAAGCAATAAGACCCATGGTGAGTTTTTAGAAGTGCAGTATTCCCAATAAAATTGTTTAATACATGCCAAGTCACCTCTGAGTCCACATTTGACTTGGGCGATGCTCCTGTGTTGCAAAAAGTAATTGATGGTTTCAGTCTTGTTTTAAGAGCCTCTCTTGCTATTTCTATCATCAGGATTGCGGTTGACAGATACCCAATTTTAAAACTTAAACAAGAAAAAAACCTCTTTTTTCTCATATGACCAAAAAAAAAAAAAAAAAAAGAAAGAAAAAAATTCAAGGGCAAGCAGATAGGCAAGTGCCATTGCTTACAGAAAATATCACAGGCTCCACCCCTCCACCTTCAGGTGTCTTCTGCTCTCCCAAGGTGTCACTCTCCTCCTTGCATTCTCAAAGTTGCTGCTGCCATTCCAGGCATCGTGTCTACATTCCAATCCAAAGAAGCAGGCAGAACTCAGGGCAAAATTTTCAAGCCAGCTTAGTCTGTCCCCTATTTGTCAGGAAAACAGTGACTTTTTCAGGAGCCCCGTAAAGTAGGTTTTTATATACATCTCATTGACCAAAACATCTTCACATAGCTATCCCTTGCTTCACATGAGCCTATGAGGTAGGAATTTTTAATTTAGCCAGGTGCGTTGGTACATGCCTATGATCCCAGTGCTCAGGAGCCTGAGGCAGGAAAATGCCTGCAAGTTCAAGGCCAGCCTCAAGTATATAGCAAGACCCTGTCTCAAGGGGAAAAAAAGCCAAAAAAAAAAGAAATGGTTTTTTAATTTAGCATATCACCACCCTGAGAAAAAATAGGTTCTTGTCAGTAAGAAGAGAATGAATTTTGTGCAGCTATCACAACTTCTGTCACAATAATCAACCCACTTTCCTGTGAAATATCTCCTTTCTACTTTTTAGTAAAACATTTCATCATTGTTTATTAATCTTATGTGCTCAGGGGTTAAGCATGTGATTTAGCAATTCTCCAATGTCACTTTTAAAAATTTCATAAAATACTACTTTTTGTTCAAAATCTGTAGTTTCACTTTGCAATTAACTTGGATTATACTGTATGATGGAGCTACTTCTACAGTCATTGAGAGGCCCATCAAACATTTTGATGTATTTGTCCTGGATAGATGCTAACTAGGGGGAATGTTTAAGCAGAGAATAATTTTGGTACTGGGAATCAAACTCTGGACCTTGTGCTTGCAAGGCAGGCGGTGGAACCACTAAGCTAAATCCCCAGCCCAGGAATAATTTTAGAAATGGCTTTTTTTTTTTTTTTTTTTTTTTTTTCTAGTACCAGGGATCAAACTCAGGACCTTGTGCTTGCAAGGCAAGCATGGCGCCACTGAGCTAAATCCCCAGCCCCCAGGAATAATTTTATAAAAACTCAGTTTGGAGGGCCGGGGATTTAGCTCAGTGGTTTCACCACCTGCTGCGCAAGCGCAAGGACCAGAATGCGATCCCTGGTACAAAACAAAACAAAACAAACAAACAAAAAACTCAGTTTGTTCATATATGGATTCGAACTATGGCCTAACTACTTAGAATCTGTGAAAATTTGGGCAAACTAACCTTTCTGTGCCTGTTGCTTTATTTGCAAGATGGGGTGGTTTATCAGTTATGTATTTCTGCAAATTTATTTTCTTGTGATTCCATCAGTTGATGGCTTGGACTTGGATCCGTGAAGCGGTTCTCTGCTGGTCATGTCTAGCATTACTCATGCACCTAGAGTGCATCGTGCAGTCCGGGCTGGCTGGTCTGAGGCAGCTCACTCACCTGTCGGCTGACGGGTTCAGCCACAGGTCTCCAGCACCCCAGGTCCCTCATCTAATGGAGAAAGAGTTCCAAGAATGCAAGCTGCAAGCTCTCTTGTGTCGTAGTTCAGAATCACAGAAAGTAACTTCTCCCACCTTCCATTGTCAAAGCAAGTCACAAAGCCAGATCAGATTCATTAGCTGGAAAAATAGACTTTCCTCTTGAAAGGGGAAGCAGCGAAATCACATTGCAAAGGGTTGTGTGTACAAGGGCGAGAGGAGTTATTACAGGCATCTTGGCAAACAGTAATAATCCTGACGCGTAGTCTGCGATGAGGATGCATAAAGTGCTTAGAACCGCGGCTGACATCCTGTCAGGGCTCCATGTTTGTTACTCTGTATTGTCATCGTTACCAGTCATTGTTATTGTAATAGTACTTTTGTTTCCCAAAGCCACTTTTTTAATATAATTTTTTAAATGTTATTAGTACACGATTGCAGTTCATGCAGTTTACAATCATCTTGGGGAGTGGGTACAGATACACGTTACAGCTTGTTTCTTTTTTAATCCACTTTCCTCCCCTATCCCTCCCTCCTCCTCTACCAGGTACCCTGTCCCCTTTTTCATTCTTGTTGATATTATTTGTCTTAGCTCATGTTATGGCATATGGTGTTTACATTAATTGGGGTTATTAGGTTCCCATTCATGGCACATCTTTATTCCTCCCATTTCCCCTTCCCTTCCTCCCCACCCCTCACTCTTGTTCCCTTGGACCACTTCCCTCTTGCAGAGATCCATCCCCTTGTCCCTTTTTATCCATCCTTTATCATTTTTGTTTGTACGTTGCCTCACTCAAATGAAAGATACCGTACAGTACTTAAGCTTGTATGTCTGGTTTATTTCATTCAACATTATATTTTCCAGGTGCGTCCATTTTCCATCAAATATCTCAAATCTGTCATTCTCTATAGCTGAGTAGTACTCCATTATATGTAGATACCACATTTTCTTTATCCAGTCATCTATTGATGGGTATACAGGCTGTTTCCAGGATTTTGCTATTATGAATTGTGCTGCTATAAACATTGGTATGTGTGTATTGTCTCAAAGGAACTTCTTTTTTGAGTGGGAGTGGGGGTAACTGGGGATCAAACTCAGGCCCTTGCACTTGCAGGGCACACGGTGTCACCACTGAGCTAAATCCCTGGCCCTCAAAGCAACTTCTTAACTGCGGGACCTTGAGTAACATATATTCAGATCATTCATTTTTGTATTAAAACCTATCGTAGTTGTATTTTATCTTGTTATCTTACTCTCCTAGGAACTTTGCTTTATGTGTTTGGGCACCACATTGTTTGGTACATACATGTTTATGAAGGTTTTGGGTTCTCTGTGAATTGTACTTCCATGTTTCCTAATCTCCCCATCTGCCCTGCTCAACACTTTATCCCCTGGACTCCACACTGACCAGTATCCGTAAGGCCACCACAGCTTCTTTTTGTTTGCATTTTCTGATTTCTTTGCTTAACAATTAATCTCCAACCTTTTAAAAAAATCTTTATTTTAGCTAGGTGTGGTGGTGGCTGCCTGTAATCCCAGCACTCGGGAGGCTGAGGCAGGAGAATCACTATGAGTTCTAGGACAGCCTGAGCTACATAGTGAGTTCAAAGCCATCCTGAACTGCATAGTGAGACCCTATCTCAAAAGAAAAAAATAATAAAGACTCCAAAAAATTAATAATGAAGTTCATTTCTTGAAGAGAAGATTATTGAAGAATTTGTGGGCATGCTTTTTTAAAAGAATAATATAATTTATTTTAGTTGCCCTCTTTTTTTTCTTTCTTTTTTAAATTTTATTTTATCCCATTCCTGCCTCAAACTTCCCCCTTTCCTACGTACAAAAGCTTTGTTTCCATTTTTTTCCTTTTATTTTCATTTTTTTCTTGTCCCTTCCTTCCTTTCTCCTTCCCTCCTCCCTT
Organism: Heterocephalus glaber; assembly: GCF_053883595.1. Classification (NCBI taxonomy): domain Eukaryota; kingdom Metazoa; phylum Chordata; class Mammalia; order Rodentia; family Bathyergidae; genus Heterocephalus; species Heterocephalus glaber. Next base: position 7,247,931 of record NW_028258349.1, on the reverse strand, counting down.
GTTCCCCTTCCCATTTGAACACTTTCTTCCCATTTCCCAACATACATTATACATCTCAGTCCTTATTTCCATTTTCAGTTTCTCACACCAGAGAAACAATGCAGTATTTAAACATTTGCGTCTGATTTATTTCACTTAAGAGTATGGTCTCAAGGTCCATCCATTCAGCTATAAATGTCTGAAGCTCATCCTTCTTTATGGCAGAGTAGTACTCCATTATATAAAAAAAACCCCACATCTTCTTTATCTACTTGTCAGTTGATGGGCATTTGGGCTGTTTCCAAGATTTAGCTATTATAAACTGTGCTGCTATAAACATAGGTGTGCATATATCACTGTGGTATGATGCTTTTAATTCTTTTGGAAAGAATACCAAGAAGAGGTTAAATGGATCCTCTTGTTTTATTTTTTTAAGAAATCTCCACACTGATTTCCACAGTGGTTACACCAATCTAAACTCCCACCAGCAGTGGGGCAGGGTTCCTTTTTCCCCACAGCCCTTCTAGCATTTGTTATTGGTTGATTTCTTGATAGCAGCCATTGTTTTAATTTGCATCTTTCAAATGACCAGTGATGCTGAACATTTTTTCATATATTCATTTCCTGTTTCTAATTCTTTATCTGAGAAGTGTCTTTTTGCCTTGCAAGTGCAAGGACCCAAGTTCGATCCCCGGTACAAAAAAAAGAAGAAGAAGAAGAAGAAATGTCTTTTTATTTCAGATACCCATTTTTGCATTGGGTCTTTAAATTTGGGGGATCTGATTTTCTTGAGTTTTTATATATTCTAGATATAAAAAATTTTTCCTACTCTGTGGGTTGTCTCTTCACTCTGTTGATGGTTTCACTTGCTGTGCAAAATCTTTTTAATAAGATGAGGTCCCAGTTGTTGATTCTTTGTAGTATTTCCTGTGTGGTCTGGGTTTTATTCATGAAGTCAGCATGTGGAAAGCCAGTTTTTCCAGCACCATTTATTAGAGAGGCTTTCTTCCAGTGAAGGTGGTTGGCTCCTTTGTCAAAGATAAGGTGGTTGAGTATGTCTGGAGTAGTTTCTGCATCATCTAGTCTGTTTTATTGATCCTCAGGTCTGTTCTTTTGCCAGTACCATGCTGTTTTTATCACTGTACCTTTGTAGTACAACTTAAAGCCAGGGATTGTGATAGTCCCTGCTTTGCCTTTGTTGCCCAGAATTGCCATTGCTATTCTTCTAGGTCACTTCTAGTTCCAAATGAATTTTAGGATTTTTTTTCTAATTCTGTGAGATGTTTGTTGGGATTTTGATTGGGATTGTATTGAATCTTTATAACTATTTTGGAAGTATGGTCATTTTCATTATATTGGTTCTTCCTATCCAAGAACAAGGGATATTTTTCCATTTTCTGATATCCACTTCAATCTCCTTTTTCAGAGTACTGTAGTTTCCAATGTAGATGTCTTTTTACTTCCTTCACTAGATTGATTCCTAGGTATTTCACTTTTTTGGATGCTATTATGAAAGGGATTACTTCTCTAATTTCTGTCTCCATGAGTCTGTTATTTGTGTACAGGAATGCTATTGACTTTTGAGTGTTGATTTTATATTCAGCTATACCACTGAATGTGGTTATCAAATCTAAAAATCTTTTGGTGGATTTTTTGAGGCCTTCTATGTAGAGTATCATGTCATCTACATGATAATTTAACTTCTTCCTTTCCAATCTTTATTCCTTTTATTTCTCATCTAATTACTTTAGCTAATGTTTCCATAACTATATTAAGAGTGGTGACAGTGGACATCCTTGTCTTGTTCCTGATTTTAGAGTGAAAGCTTTCAGTTTTTGTCCTTTTAATATGATGCTGGCTGTTGGTTTGTCGTAGATGGCTTTTATCAGATTGAGATAAAGACCATCTATATCAATTTTTGTAGGTTTTTTTTAAAATCATGAATGGGAGTTGGACCTTGTCAAACGCTTTTTCTGCACCTACTGAGAGGATCATATAGTTTTTGTCTTTGGCTCTGTTAATATAGTGTATTACAGGTACTGATTTGCGTATATTGAACCATCCCTGCGTTCCTGGGATGAATCCAGCTTGGTCATGGTGTATAACCTTCTTGATGATTTGCTGCATTCTGTTTGCCAGTATCATGTTGAGGATTTTTTCATCTATGTTCATTATGGAGATTGGCCTGTAATTTCCTTTTTTGGTTGGATCCTTCTCTGGTTTTGAAATCAGGGTAATACTTGCTTCCAGGAATGAATTTGGGAGTATTGCTTCCCTTTCAATTTCATTAAAGAGTTTGAGGAATAGCAGGATTAGGTTTTCTCTCTAGATTTCTCATAGAATTCAACAGTGAATCCATCAGGGCCAGGGCTTTTCTTTGTTGGTAGATTTTTAATTGCATATTCAATTTCATTGGCTGATATTGGTTTATTTGGAATTTCTATATTTTTTTGGTTCAGTTTTGGTAATTCACATGTATCCAGGGCTCTGTCCATTTCGTCTGTATTTTCTATCTTATTAGAATACAGGTTCTTGAAGTAGGTATTGATGATCTTCTGGATCTCTGCAGGATCTGTTGTGATTTCAACCTTTTCATTCCTAATTGCATGGATTTGAGTCTTTTCTTTTTTTGATAAGGTTGGCTAAGGGTTTGTCAATCTTTCAAAGAACCAACTCTTTGATTCATTGATTCTTAGTATTGTTTTCTTAATCTCCATTGCATTAATTTTGGCTCTGATTTTTATAATTTCCTCCCTCATACAAACTTTGGGCTTGACTTGCTCTTCTTTTTCTAGAAGCTTGAGGTTCAACATTAGGTTGTTTATTTGAGCCTGCTCTACTTTCCTGATATGGAAATTCATGACTATAAATTTCCCTGATAGGACTTCTTTCATTGCGTCCCTTAAGTTCTGGTATGTTGTATTGTCATTATCATTTAATTGTAGAAATTGTCTGATTTTTTTCTTAATTATATCTGTGACCCATTGGTTGTTCAGGAGGGTGTTATTTAATTTCCATGTGTTTATGAAGTTCTTGTGGTTTGGACATACTTTTTAAAGCATCACATACAACATATTAATTTGAAACAACTGTACCTTATCAAGATGTTTCTCTTGCTTTTCACTAAGATGAAAGTCTTCGAATCCTTCTCTTCCTTGTTCTTTCCCTTGTCAAGCTCTACTCCATTCCCGACTCCCAGTGTCAGTCTGAAATCAATTTCTCTGTCTCTCTGTCTCTGTCTCTGTCTCTCTCTCTCTCTCTCCCTCTCTCACTCTCTTAAACTCAGGGCCTTTGCAGTGAGCTATATCCCAGCCCTTTATTTTTTATTTTGAGACAGAATCTTGCTAAGTTGCTAAATTGCCCAGGCTGGCTCGAATTTATAATCCTCCTGCCTCAGACTCCCAGGGTGCCAGGATTACAGACATGTACCTCCATGTTTGGCTTTAGTTGATTTCTCTTACTTTGCCCCGATTCACTTGTTTCTGGCTGTAGCATTTTTCCAGTATTTTCCTGAGACAGGATAAAAAAAACTTTGCTTGCATTGAAATCCCTGGCCACTGTTCCAATACATGAATGTACTTAGTACGAAAATAGGATTCTTGATCACTGTCCTTGTTCCACAAGTTTGAAATCACTATTTTTTTTTGAGACAGGGTCTTGCTTTGTAGTTCAGGCTGACTCTAAACTCACTATGTAGCCCAGGCTGGCCCCCCAGTTGCAGCAATCCTCCTGCCTCAGCTTCCTGAGTGCTGGGTTAGAGGTACACGCCACCACGCCCGGCTGAAATCACTATTTTACTCACCAGTCTTCCGACTTCCAGGGCACATATGAGAAAGCCAATACTAACCTGATTTTTCTTTCCTTTGTAAGTAACTCCTTTTTGTCTAGAAGTTTATAATTCAGGAATTACACCAGGGTCTGTCTAAGTATATGTCTTTTTAAATTAATCCTTCTTGGAACTCTATCAGCCCTTTTAATCAAGGCTTTCTTTGGCTCTGAAAATGTTCTTTAATTAATTGTTCAATTATTGTTTTGCCTTTATATGTTCTTTTTCTTTTTTCTTTTCTCTTTTTCTGAAGCCCCTCTCCTTTGAATGTTATATCCCTGGATTTGTCCTCCAAATCTCTTTCTGGTTTCACACAGCTGTGAGATTTTCTTCCACATGAACTCCCAGGACACTGACTTATTTCTCAATAGTGATCATTCTCTTTCTGAGTTCAGCAGTTGAATTTTTAAATTGAGAAAGTGTTTTATTTAGGTCCTGATAGTCCTCCCTCAGCCCATACGACTGCTGGGGTTCATCTCCTTGAAAATTCTTCTGACTTTTTTGGTTCAAACTCACTTCCTTCCTAGGCAGAGTAACCCTGGCTTCTCAGTTTGGACGTCTTCCCTCGGGGTCCTGGGTTCTCTCAGATGGGGGGGCTGTTTCCCAGCCAGGGCTTCCCTGACACCCAGGTGGTTTGGGCTGCTGACATCTCCTTGGTGGACACAAACCAGCACTGTGGTTTTGGCCCTCATGGGCTAGCAGTGGCCAAAGTAGGACATTGTTTCCCTTCTGCCTAGTGCTGGCAGGGTCCTCCCAGGCCACGCAGACGCCAGGTTTTCTAGGACCAGCTGTGGCACACAGACTGACGAGTTCCTTTTTCCAGGGGTGAGGAGCCCAGGAGCAGGGAGGGCAGAGGTACCATGGCCCTTCTCCAGCCCTGAGCTCTGCCTTGCAGGATGGAGAAGAAATCGAGGGGAGAGGGCTGCACCCCACATCTGGGTCCTGCAAAGGCTGGAAAGTTGAACCAGAGGCCCTGGGGGTGGGGATATTAGAACTACCTCAGAGCTTCTAAAACAGATTAAACACTGGCCACACTCCAGCCCAATTAAGTCAGAATCCCTAGAGGTGGGAGCTCCACCATCAGCATTTTCAAAGGTCTGTTTAGGTGGATTCCACTGGGATAGCTCTAGATGGCCAGAAGACAGAACTACTGGCCTGAGGTTGCTGCAGAAGTTTTTTTTATTCTGAGACAGAGTTGCACTGTGTTGTCCAGGTCGGCCTCCATCTTGTGATCCTCCTGCCTCAGGCTCTCAAGAAAATAGGATTACAGGTGTGCACTACCATCCCCGGTTTCTGAAGCAGCCTTACCTAGACCTTTTAGGTCATGTGCGCCACCTGCCTTCTAGTATGCTGATCATATTTATCTGTTGCTATAGTCTGGGTATCATTTCTCTCCCCACAAAACTCATACAGAGGGTTAATTCCTCCCTGCAGCAGTACTGGGAGGTGAGGCCCAGAGGAAGGTGCGGGTTGGAGGCAGGGCCCTGGTGAATAGATGGATGCCTGCTTGGGGCAGTGAGGGCGCCCTCTTGTGGGACTGGATAGATTTCCTCGGGCACAGACTGTGACAAAGCTGTGCTTGTGTGCCTGCCACCTGCCCTTCCACTTTGCTGCCAGCATGAACCAGACCAGGCCCCCACCAGGAGCCAACCAGATGCAGCTGAGCCTCCGCACCATGAGCCATGTGAACCTCTTTTTCTTTACAAAATGCCTAGACTCAGGTATTCTGTTACAGTGACAGAAAACAGACTGATACATCTATTTACATGTCTGTGAAGACACTATTTTTTCTGTGTCCCAGCACCTAGCCCTGTGCCTGACACATAGCACTAATATATAAATGAGAGAAAAAATCTACATTTTAACATAACTGTGAACTACAGCACGAAAGGCCCTTCAAGGCCATTTAATCAATAACACCCATGTACAGACTTTGCACATGGAGAAATTAAGGCCCAGGGAGGAACTGGGATTCCCACAGCCTGGAATCCAGGCCTAGAGGCTGCCAGGAAGCCTATCTTTGTTTGTCTTATTTTTGGTTTCTTTTATGTTCTTTATAAGCCCATGCATATGTGAGGAGAGGTGAGACAGACTGTCATGGCATAGGGTGGGAAGCATGGTCATTGGTCCCCAATCCCCTCTTTCAAATCTGTTTGATAAGCTGAGCCTGGTAGCACATGCCTATAATCCCAGCATGCTGGGAGGCTGAGGCAGGAGGATCACAAGTTTGAGTCCAACCTGGGAAATTTACCAAGAACTTGTCTCAAAATAAAAAATAAAAAAGGGCTGGGGATGTGTCTCAGTGAGAAGGCTCTGGGTTCAATCCTCAGAACCATGCATTTTTTTAAAAAAAACTGTTTTATGTCCATGTTTCACAAAAGGGTTTGAATATAAACTGAATGTTGGCGGCCAGGTGTGGTGGCCCACACCTGTAGTCCTACTACTTGGGAGGCTGAGGCAGGAGGATCACCATGAGTTCGAGGCCAGTCTGGATTACATAGTGAATTCAAGGCCAGCCTGAGCTACATAGTGAGAGCCTGTCTCAAAAAAACAAAACAAAACAAAAAAACTGAATGTGGGCAAAACTAGTCTAATCTATTCAATAAATATTTACTGACTATGTCAGGAATGGTTCCAGTGTCCATTTAGAGATACATCAGTGAACTAAAGAGTAAAAAGGTTCTTACCCTGGTAAGGTTACACCCTAGCAGGACCTGGTGGCCATTCTGCAAAGATGGCGGCCAACAATTTCAAAGATGACTACACTGCGCATGGTGCTCCTCCTTCCAACAAGAGTTGGAAGCTAATTCCTCTCCCCTTGAACCTGAGCTGGTTCTTACCAGCATTAATGTCATGGGAGTGAGGCTCTGCTGATCTGGGCCTCATCCTTAAGGAAGCTGGCAGCTTCCAATTTGGGTCTCTTGGAGCCCAGTGTCACAGTATTTTCAGATACCCCTAGCCAGAAAGAGCCCAGGGTGACCAGTAATGCTGATATGTCAGCTTCACTGGATTAGGAAATACCTAGCAGGTGAGCAAAGCACTCTCCTGGGTGTGTCTAGTTGGGTCAGGGAGCCCTGCCCTTGTTTGGTCTCTTGCCTTTCCCTACTCTGCTTCCTGCCATCATGAAGTAAGAAGCTTCTCTCTGACATGCACGGGGGTTTTTGTTTTTGTTTTTTTTGCGGGGGGAGGGCGTTTGCTTTTAAAAAACTTTTATTGGCCCATTTTAGACATGCATAATGATAACATTCATCATAGGGAATCTGTACCTATACATGATATATCTTGCTTCGTCTTTTTTTCCCATTCCCCTCCCCTCCTTTCAACCCCTCTTCACCTCCTATTTGCAAAAGCTTTGTATCCATTTTTTCCCTTCTATTCTTTTTTCTTGTCCCTTCCTTCCTCTTCCCCGCCCTTGTTCCTATTCTCATTTGAACATTTTCTTCCCATTTCACAATATCTATTGAACATTTTGGTCCTTATTTACACTTTCGGTTTCTCACACCAGAGAAAAAATGTGGTGCTTAACATGTGTATCCAATTCATCTCATTTTAAGGTGCATCCATTTAGCTAGAAATGACTCAAGCTCATCCTTCTTTATGGCAGAGTGGTATTCCACTGCATAAAAAACTCACATCTTCTTTATCCATTCATCAGTTGATGGGCATCTGAGCTGTTTCCAAGATTTAGCTATTACAAAAAGTGCCACTGTAAACATGGGTGTGCATCTATTGCTGTGGTTTGATGCTTTTAATTCTTTCAGGAAGATACCAAGAAGAGGAATTGCTGGGTCAAATAGAACCTCTAGTTTTAATTTTTTGAGGAATGTCCACACTGATTTCCACAGTGGTTGCATCAACCTACACTTCCACCAGCCATGGAGAAGGGTTCCTTTTTCCTCACAGCCCCAGCAGCATTTGTTGTTGATTGATTTCTTGATAATAGCCATTCTTTCTAGAGATGCAGTCTCAGTGTTGTTTTAATCTCAGTGTTGCATCTCTCCAATGACCAGTGATGTCAAACATTTTTTCATATATTCATTTGCCATTTCTACTTCTTCGTCTGAGAAGTGTCTGTTCATTTCAGATGCCCATTTTCGGATTGGGTCTTTAAATTTGGGGGGTCTGATTTTTTTGAGTTCTTTATATATTCTAGATATTAGTCCTTTGTCTGAGGAACAGCTTCTGCCATGCACTTCTTCCACAATATTTCTGCTTTGAGACCAACCAACTGCAGACTGAATCCCCCAAACTGTGAGTCAAGTTCAAACTCCCCTCCTTTAAGTTTTGGATGTCAAGTATTGTGTCCAGCAATGGGAAAGCTGACTAATCCACCCAGCCAGCCCCAGCCATTCCAGCCACCTCCGCTGAGGTACCTGACATGAGCAAGACTGTTGTGGTTTATATCTAGATGCCCCCCAAAGCCTCATGCTGTCATAGGTGGGGCTCCTGGAAGGTGATTAGATTCAGAGGGTGATAGCTGACTTGCTGATAGGAAGTGGGATCTGGTAGAAAGAGGCAGGTCGGTGTGGGCGTGACCTGGAAGGGTGGCTCTCTCTTCCTAGCTCCTGCCTGGCTGCTGTGAAGTGAGCCTCTATTCCTCATCAGGTCCCTGTGCTCAGCTGACCTACCATGGAGCCAACTGACTATGGGCTCAAACATGAGCCAAAATAACCCTCTCCTCCTTTATTGGACATGTCAGGTATCTGGTCCCAGCAACAAGAAAAGTGACCAAGACAAAGGCCACCTTGGTATTCTAGCTTCAGTCAAGCCCCAAGTTGAATGCAGCCATTGGAATGATCCCAGCCACCATCACGTGGAACAGAACTGCCCAGCTAAGTCCAATCACACATGTAGTCATGAGAAATAATAAATCCTTTAAAAAAAAAAAAGAAATAATAAATCCTTGTTGCTTTAAGCCACTAGTTTATGAGATATGACAACTGAGACACGAGGGGAGTCAGACGAGAAACAATAAGCATAATAAATATTATTTACTATCAATGATATGATTTATTGTCTACCAGTGACTCCCAATTCTATGGCTTTAATTCCATGAATACTCTCCTGCCCTTCTCTTGGGAGTGACCATCCCCCTGGGTCTCCCTCTTTGGGGGATAGTCAGATGGCCGAACCATGCCCCCGGACTGCACACTCCAGATCTGCCCTAAATCTCTCAGTGTCTGTCTGGTCCAGAGAAAGTGCTTTCTCAGTGCATTAGCCTTGCTAGGTCAGCACCCGCCAGTCTCCTTCAATTTACACTATATAACTGCCTAGATATAAGCCCATCCCACCAGGGAAGGAATGAGCAGCAATAAGCTGGAACACAGGACCTGACCATGCTCCCACTCTCCGGGGCCAGCCTTGCCTCCTGCTCCCACATGGGAGGCACCCTCAGCAGGGAAAGTTTCCAGAGTTGGGGAGATCCCCGGCAGAGTGTCACTGTGGTAGCCTGCTCCCCACTTCCTCTTGCATCCACGTGCTCTCCCTGAGGAACAGAGCACAGGGTCCCTGCTTGGAAAGCCAGCCCTCTCTCTCTGTCCCTCCTGTCCCGCTTCCCCCCACCTGGCACTCTCTTCAGCCAGCCCATGAGTGCATTCCAACCATGGCACAGTGGTCGGTTCATGAATGGGTACAAGACCAAAGTCCATCCCATCAGAGCTGCTCCTGGAACTGCTGAGCTTGTAAGGGGAAGAAAGCTTCCTTCTTCCACTGGGATATCTTTTTGTAAGGATAATGTATATGTGCTGCCGAAGCGAGCACTTTGTAAGGATAATGTAAACCTGGAGCTGCAGGAGCTAGAACAGGAAGAAAGTTTGCTGGAGAATGAAAGCAACCTGGCAAAAATAGGGCCAAGGGAGCAACAGGGTGGGGAGAGGAGAGAAAGAGGGACAGAGAGTGATGCTATTTGAGCTCCTGGACCCAGTGGCTCCAGAAACTTGCTGGTCTCATCAGCAGGGAACAACAGGTGTCACAAGGATTCATTTTTTTCTGTCTTAGCTGCCTCCTTTCATTTTGAAGGGCAGAGGACGTATTCAAGGAAAATAAACAATTTGCTGGCAGGTATCTGAGCTACTAACAAGTACCATTTACAGTTAAAAAATTAAAACTAATTTTATCTGCATATAAGCTACACAACTCTAATTGGGAGGGGAGGAGTTGATCGAGCCTCTTTTAGTTGTAACTGATTTTGATTAGCTTAAAAACACAGGATGCTACTGACACGCCTATCCCACCACAGAGAAAACTTGGGAGTTCTGTCTTCAGGAACAGCCAGGTCCAGGGATTAGAACAGGGTGGGACTGCCTTGGGCTTTCTCTCTTCTCTTTGTGTGTCAGATTCATCCTACTATGGGTTGGATTTCTCTGGGTGGCAGGGTACACGGCCCCAGGAAGTCCTGGTTTATTTCCTTACGCCAGGGAGACTGGCTCCTCTGACTCCAGTTACAAAAATCCTGGAGAAAGATTCTGATTGGCTCAGACTAGGTCACACGCCTACCTGTTCGGCCAAGGCCAGGATCTGTTATCACAAGCAGGAAGATTGGTACAGATGTGGCCTTCCGGGAGCCCAGCAACCAGTCCTAATTGTGTCTATTTGGAGAGGGCAGGAGAGGGGAGGAAGAAAGGGGAGAACTCTGTGGGTAGGCATGGGGGAGCTCTGTCTACAGCAACCAGCTTGCTGTCTAATCAAGCGATCATGCCCTTGATGTGGGAGACCCCGGGCTCAGAGCTGGATTCCAAAGTGAGTGTCCCTCCTGCCAGGCAGAGGGACATTTGGACAAACCTGTTAGGTGGAGGGTGGGGAGTCAGAGAGATGGCTGGCTTGCCTTTGAATTATGCAGAGTGGAGTGTCATGGTGGCTTTGATGGTGTTTAATTAAATATTTGGCACATTTAATTAATTAAATATTTAAACGTTAAATACAGAATCAGATGTGACTTAGTGGACATTATATCTCAATAGCTATTACTCATTCAACAGCCCTCAGAACGGAGTCTCTGCAGCCCAGCCTCCTTCCCCTGCGTGAAGGACTCCAGGGGACACTTGGGGAGCATGATTAATTAATTACCAATTGAGCCTGCGCTGGGCTTTGCTTCGGCACAATATCCTTTGTCACTCAGGTGGGGTCCTCTCCTGTTGGGTTCCAGGACTGGCTGACAGGGAGGTGCAACAGGACAGGAGAGTGGAAAATCTATACCAGACCTACACATACACCTGCCCCCTCCTCTGTCCAAAAACAGTGGACACTCAAGTACGACCCAAGTGCTTCTTCACTTCCAGGCCATGACTTCCCTGTGACTGCCATCTACCCAGGAAAGGTGTGTGCTCTGTGACTGCCACAGAAAGGGGGCGCTGTCCCTGTTTCTGTAACCTCTTCAGCTGCTCCCTTGGGCAGGGCCAAATTACCTGGGCTGTGGTACCCTGGGGGCAGGAGGATGTGGAGCCCACACCCCCTCCCCACCCCCACGCCCGTCCTCTTGCAGTGGGAGGCACTGGTGTGTGAGGAGATGATGAGCTGTCAGGCAGTCAGTGATCTTTCCAAAGGCAGGAAAGATTCTACCCTCAAGACAAAGTTCAGGCTTCACTCAGGCAGCCCTGGTCCTGCTGTCCCCACCAGGTCAGCCCTTTCGCCATCCTCAGATAGGCTACATTCTATCCACATCAGCCCGCTGTGAATTCTTAAAAGCACCGGTGTGGGTTTCCTGGATTGTAATATGTTCTGTTCCTTAACTGAAATCTTTTAATGTCCTTCAGATCTCTTAAGATGACAACTGTTTCAGGAAGCCCCTGCCTATCTAGCATGGAACCACCTGCCCCATCTAGCTTCCAGGCACTTCTAGGGCCTGCAAGCCAGGAGCTTCCCCCAGGTACCTGGGTCATGGGGGACTCTGGGGCAGAAGGAAGGTGGCTAAGAGGAAAGCTCAGAACTGCCACCTACTGGCCACTAAGTGAAAAGGTCTGGAAATGCTCTAGCCTTGGGTGGGGAAGAAGCCCAAGCACTGAGGTTTTCGGGATATTCTTTTAAAATAATCAAGGGAAGGGGGCAAAACTAGGTCACAAAAAACATGAATTATTTACAATGAACAAGATAATAGTTTTTATAGCAAATATATATATATATATACAGTGGCGTATAATAAGACTTTTCACATGATAAATGATTTAATCTAAAGAATAGCTGTGCATGGACCAGCATGGATGTTCTGGAAACAGCCACAGCTCTACTGCTAGTGGATGGATGTCACCTTCTCTCCCTCCTCTTCCCCTGACTCCGAATAACCCAATTTAGAGATGATGGTCCCTTTGAGGCCCTGACGTCTGGGTCCAGTGATCCTGGTACAGAAAACAGGCCCAGACCCAGGAGGAGCCTGGCCCAGATGAGGTCCCACAAGTCAAGCTATCCCTGTGTCTCAAAGCGCCTTCCCTCGGGGCTCCATGGAGCTGTGGCCCTGGCACAAACCTGACCTTCCAAGCCCCAGGGTCCAACCACCTGTGCCCAGCTGCCTGGGGCACCCCGGCCATCCAGTGTCCTCTCCTTTACTTCCTGACCCTCTGTGAATATACATTGGGCCCGTGAAATGGGAGGAGGGCTCTTTTTGAGGGAAAATTAAGCACAACGACAAACTTAGTTATTCATGCAAACCATCAGCCTGTTATCCCTGATTATGCAGGATGCAAACTGTGAGTATCTGAGTGACTGAGCCGGCTCATCAAAGGCGCCATCGGGCAGTGGGGCTGCTCCTGGCCCAGCCCACCTAGCCGGGCGCCTTTGTACTCCCTTCTCAGCCCGATGTGGGCCGACGGGCCACCTCTCTCTGACAGCGCGTGTTCCTGACTCCAGGACCCCTCTGTGCTGTATTTTAAAGGATTAATTAACCTTGTGAGATTGGCGGGGAAAGCTCCACCTGGCTATCTACTGCATGAAAGCATCCGCTCACCAGAGTATTTTAAGCTCACAGTGCAGACCATATGGTATTTCAAAGAACAGAAGTTGAAAGTACAGTACATATTTATTCCTTCCACAGAGAGCATTAAAGGGCTTTAAGTATTTTATTAAAGCCTATATGTGCAGGCATGTGTGCGCGTGTGGGTATGTGTGTGAAACAAGCGGAAATATTCTTGACGCATGGAAAAAAATAAATTACACAGATTTATTTTCATCTCTCTGCCAACCCACCCCATAGCAACAGTGAAAACTTGGGCTATGTAAACTTGAGAAAACAAGAAATATTTTATCGAGTCGTCTCAACTCATGGCTACTGCCAATTTTTCCTCTTTTTTGAAACACCAGCAGTCTCCTGGTATTGGGGAGGCAGGCAGAGGGAAAGGAGTGGGGTGGCAGGTGGAAGACACTGAAGGAGCCAGGTCAGCAGGAGATGCCAGGCTTTGCCTTCAGAAGGAAGTTCAAATCCAGGGCAGCCAGCTCAAGGCAAGGTACTGAGCTCTGAACCTCAGAGCCTTTATCTCAAGCAACACAGATCTCAATGGGTTCTTGTGAGAAGAGGGCCTGGGTCTAGAATGTAAGAAAATCTGTTCATTTTACACCATCTCCCTCCTCTTGGTAATAGCTTTGTCCTTAAAGAAGTCCCCTTTCTGTCCAAGTGACTGGGTTGGAGTTAATTCCACCCTTAACTAAAAGGGTGGCCATGACCAGAGCTTACCAATCAGAGCCTAGCATCTCCCTGGCCAATGATTGGTTTAGAGTTGGTCACACGACCCAACACAGACCAATGGAGCTCTGTCCTGAGACTTTTACTGGAATTATCAAGAAAGAAACTTTTCTCAGACAGACTACTGAATGTGGGTGCTTGGAGCCCACTCTTAACCTAGCCCTGGGCAAAGACTAGGGCACCTAGGGCATATGTGGACTCTGTCCAATGGACAACTCACCTCTCCTAAGCAGGAACAGAAATGGAAATTCTAATTTTAAATAAAAATTTTTATAGTAGAGTAACAACAAAAAAAATTTTTTAGAGCCACTTATAGTCTCAGCTATTCAGAAAGTGGTGGTAGGAGGATTGCAGGTTCCAGGCCAGTTTGGGTGACATAAGGAGAAATCCAGTTTCAAAAAAATAAAAAATTTAAAGGAAAACAATAAGGGAGAGTAGGCAAGCTGGTCAGGTTCAACTGCCCAAAGACCCAACTGTCCTCTTGACAAAGCCACAAATCTGACCCAGTGTGCAGAGGAAAGAGCTCTGGGGGATGAATGCCATGGTGCTATACCCTTCACAGCTCAGGCCCAGCCTGCAGTCCCCAAACTCCTCAGATAGGGGATCGGTGTGGCCAGAGAGAAGAGGGACCTCAGGAACAGGGACCGGAGAAGGTGCTTATGGCTTAGAAAGGGGTCCCAGACCCAGGACTCCCTGATGTACACCTCTTTTCTTAAGAAGGGACTCTCTCAGGTCAAGAGTTTGTGCCTCAGAAGTTCACTAGAAGCATACAGCCCAGGGGTCAGAGGTCAGATTTTGACATCTTCTAGGCCTCACTTCTCCCACCATTCTGCTGGTACAGAAATAGTACCAAGCCTCTCCCCAACCCTACACTTACTGTCCTCAAGTCTTTGCCTTCATAGGAGAGAAGGTACAAGCCATGGGATGTTTGTGGGTACTGGGGATGGAACCCAGGGCCTTGGCACTGAGCTACATCCCTAGGCTTTTTTTGTTGTTATTGTTGTTGTTTCTTTATTTTTTTATTTGAAAACAAGGCCTTGCCAAGTCGCTAAATTGCCCAGGTTGGAATGGAATTTGTGGTCCTCTGCCTCAGCCTTCCAGAGTGCTGGGATTACAGGTGTGTATCACCATACCTGGCTCAGGTCGCAAGATGTAGGTGGCAAATGCAAATTTCTCTATTATGATCCAACTGAAAGCTGAACTGTCATTTTACATGATGGAAGAAGTTAAATGGCTCCAGGTTGGTATTTTTTGTTTTTTGGCATTTTCAGATTTGTTCAGTCATTTCAGAGTTAAGCTCAGTCTGTTTAGATTCTCCTCCCCAGCCCCTATTCATTCTGAGTTGGACAAGTTAAAAGTCATGGCATTGGTGACACTGGCCACCAGTGTCAGCCACCAAGGTCCTGCTCGAGTTTTAACCAAATAACTCACATCTGGCCAGCCCCTCTGTGGGTAACAACCACAAATTCTAACCCCAACTGAAGGCACCGAAGACATTCTGCTAAAAGACATCCTGGAGGAGTGTCAATCTTTCCTGGAAGGGTTTAAACCTAAGAGCTGGCTCTGAGCTGCCCCTCAGAGGACCCAGAGAGAAAATCTTAGAAAACTCAGTGCTTGAAGAACTAAATACAGCAATAAAAAAGTGACTGAAGGGGGAAAAAAACCCAAAAAACTTTAAAAATAAGAAAAAGATAGTGCCATGGAAGAGGAGACCTACAATTTATGGATCAAAAGTCTAAATCTCTTGCTGACCTCAGAATCATGCACAAGGGAGTCACAAAGCAGATGGCTAAGGCTGAAAGAACTTCGCTGAGATTTCAGCTCCCCTCCTCTGTAGAGGAGACAGTTGAGTTCAGCCAAGTTTATTGTCTCCTTTAACAAAAACCAATACTTCTCGTACTTGAAAGTCACCAAGAGAGTAGATTTTAAATGTTCTTACCCCCTCCACACACGCAAATGACATGAAAATAAGGTGATGGACAATTATTAGCTTGTTTAATCATTTTTACAATGGATACATATATCAAAACACATTGTACACTTTAAATATATACATATTCTCATTCATCAATTATACTTCAATAAATCTGGGAGAGAGAATTAATATTCCTCAGAGAAATATAAAGAATACAGAGTCCTTATCACAACTTCTAGGATAAAATCCAAAATTACCTGACATATGAAAACAGGAAAATTCGACCCCTACCATAGAAAAAGACAATTGATGTTCGCAAACATAAAGTGACTTTAGAGCCAGGCATGATGGTGTACACCTGTAATCTCAGCACTTGAGAAGCTGAGGCAAGAGGGTTACTTCGTTCGAGGACAGCCTGAGCTACATAGTAAGACCCTGTCTCAAATAGGCAGACAGACAGACAGACAGATAGAGTGACATTAGATTATAGAATTAGCCAACAATAATTTTAAGGCAGCTATTATATGTTGAGTATCTCTTATCTGAAATTCTTGGGACCAGATGTATTTTAATTTTTTTTTAAATTCTGGATCATCTGCATGTACATAATGAGATACCGTGGTGAAAGGATCCAAGTCTGAACACAAAATGCATTTATGTTTCATATAGGGATAGACTAAAAGTAACGTTACACAATATTTTAAGTGTGCCCATGTTTTGAAATCAGGTGTGGAATTTTCCACTTGTGGCCTCATGTTGCTGCTCAAAAAATTTCAGATTCTGGAGCATTTCAGATTTCAGATTTCGAGATTAGGCATGCTCAACATATGTAAGCATGCATATGAATGTAAAGGAAAGTTTGATCATTAAGTAAAAAAGATAATATTCTTCACAGAGAAATAGAAACTACAGGAAATTTGTAAATGATGCCATCCTCCTAGTGGAAATCCATTTGCCATAGCTGAGACATCCATACTTGCGAGTTTCGGCTCCCTAGAAAGCCACTTCTCCATCTGGGTGGGACTTTTCAGACGACAGTGTCCCCTCTTCATCCTCTCAGGTCTACAGCACCTGTCCTGAGGAATATCTATTCCATCTTTCAGGCACACATGACCGCTGCTCACAAAACTTGAGGCCAAAGAAGCAACCAGGTGGCATCACTGGCACCCTACACAATTGTGTCTACTCTACAGCAACCATGCCACGCTGACTGGGAAAACTTCTGGACTGAATCTTTGAACCTAGGAAAATGTAGGTCTTATCCAAGCACTTTGTTACAACTCTAGTTTAATTTCCCTAAAATTGTGCTTTAAATATCATCTGTATGGCTTGTGTTTAGATAGCTGCCCCCTAAAGCCTCATGCGGTGATAGGCGGGGCTTTTTCAGAGGTGGCTGGATCTAGAGTGTGTGATGCTGGAATGGATTCCTGGTGCAATGCCAGGCTCAAGGGCACTACGGTTAAGGGTGGTAGTGCTACCCGCCCTAGGTAGTCTGGATAAGATAAAAGAGGCAGAAAGACACTGTAAAGGCCCCTTGTTGCTTTGCTACCTTCTGTCCACCATGAACTGATGCCCTCTGCCATGTGCTACCCTGCCTTGGAGCCAGCCAATTATGGACTGAGACCTCCATGAACTATGAGCCAAATAAACCTTTCCCCCTTTAACTTTGGGTGGCAGGTATTTTTGTCTCAGCAAGGAGAAAAGTAACTAACATATTATCTCAGAGCTTTTATTTCCATCCATAGTGAAGTAACCATTGACAACTAGAAATCTGGACAAAACATGTGAAAACAACTCTTTTCATACACTAGACAACAGGCACCAAAGGATTGATCCCCAAGACAAGGGTAACAGAAAAAGTGAGCGCTACCAACATCAGATTTTCTTCCTGAAAGCACTTTCCGGACCATAGTGCAGGGCGCCAAAGAACACGGTAGACCCACTGAGTTGCGGGAAAAGATCAGGGTACAGGAAGACAAAACAGCTGGGATCTGCAAGACAGAGAACCAGAGAGGAAGGAACTGCACAGAGAAAGACCAGGTTAAGTCTGTGGGTGAGTACTAGGCTGTGTCTGCCTAGAGGGAAACTCTACACAGTCAGACAAAAATGAGTATGGGGCTGGGGACCATTTTAGCTATGACCAATCAGAGTAAACATGCAGAACACCTTTAAGCAACCAGAAAATGTGCACAGAACATATAGAAAACCCAAATAGGAGCGAGCATCAACTTTCTGTCAAAAACACTGCATCTGGGGCCAGGGATTTGGCTCAGTGGTTTCGCCGCCTGCTGTGCAAGCGCAAGGACCCGTGTTCGATCCCTGGTACCAAAAAAAAAAAAAAAAAACAAAAACAAAAACAAAAACACTGCATCTGGCCAGGGGTTTAGCTCGGTGGTGCGGCCACCTGCCCCGCAAGTGCAAGGACTCGAGTTCAATCCCTGGTACCAAAACAAAACAAAACAAAAAAAACACTGCATCTTAGCCATCCGTGGTGGCATATACCTGTAATCCCAGCACTCAGGAGGTAGAGGCAGGAGGGTCACCATGAGTTTGAGGCCAGCCTGGGCTACACAGTGAGACCCTGTCTCAAAAAAAAAACCCCAGAAAACAAAAAACACTGCATCTCAAAAGACAGTGAAACAGCATGTCTAAAATGATAAGAGAAAAAATATAGTTAGTAACCCAGAATTCTATACCTAGCAAAAGGATCCTTCAAAACTAGAGATAACAATTTTCTGAGAAAAAAGCTGAATGTGTTACTGACATACGTGCACTGTAAGAAGTATCAAAGAAAGTAATTCAAGTGAAGAAAAATATTATCAAATGGACACTGAAACAGTAAAAAAATTACAAATATGCAGGTAATATAATAAACTTTTTAGTTTAAAAAACTTTAAAGGTAACAAAGGCAAAATTAATTGCAATATGCTATAGTCTTTATAAAAGAGAAATAGCCAGGTGTAATGGTGCACACCTGTAATCCCAGCACTTGGCAGGCTGAGGCAAGGAGGCTCACTGTGAGTTCGAGGTCAGCCTGGGCTACATAGTGAGTTCAAGGACAGGCTGAGCTACATAGTGAGACCCTGCCCCCCCCCCAAAAAAGAAAAACCAAACAGAAATCTACAAAATCTCCAAGTATTTGAATTTTAAGTGACATACCCCTAATTAAATTGATTAGTAGATTTCAATAGATCAACATAAAATCACAAGAGATATTGAAAATACTCTGAGCCGGGGATTTAGCTCAGTGGTTCTGTCGCCTGCCTCGCAAGTGCAAAGTCCCAAGTTCGATCGCCAGTACAAAAAAACCCCCCCAAAACAGTAACTTGAAACTAGTGAAAAGGATAACAAAACCTATCAACATTTGCAGGATACAAATGTTAGATTAGTTCTCTGAAGGAATTTATAGTTTTAAATACTGTAGAAAATAAGGTCTAAAATCAATTATAAAAAAGAAAAATAAGAAAAATTCTAACCTAAAACAAGTAAAATAAGAGTGAAAATAAATAAAAGTGGGCAATATGTTCAACTGCACGGAACTAGATTCTTTCTTCCTTTCTTTTTGAGACAGGGTCTCGCTATGTAGTTCAGGCTGGCCTTGAACTCACTATGTGGTCCAAGTTGACCTCAAACTTGTGCTGATCCTCCTGCCTCAGCCTCCCAAACGCTGAGATTATAGGTGTGCAACACCACACCTGGCTAGATTTATTCTTTGAAGAGATGAAAATAAGTGGAGAATTTTCACTACTGATTTCAAGACTGGCAACAAAGCTACCATAATCAAAATAGTACAGTGTTGAGCTGGGGGTGGTGGCACACACCTGTGATCCCAGCACTGGGGAGGCTGAGGCAGGAGGATCGCTGAAAGTTCGAGGTTAGCTGGGCTACATAGTAAGTTCAGGGCCAACCTGAACTACAAAGGGAGACCCTGACTCGAAAAACAAAACAAAACAAAAAATAGTATGGTATTGGTAATGGTATATGGACACATATATGATTAACAGAACAGAATAGAGTCCAAAAATAAACCCAGACAGATATGGTATGGTCAACTGATTTTTGACAAATATTCCAAGATGATTTGATAGGAAAAGATAGTTTCTTCAACAAATGGTGTTGAAACAGCTGGAGACCCATATGGGGGGGGGGAACCCTGAACTTTGACTCATATTTGGGGGGGGGTACCAGGGATTGAACTTGGGACCTTGCGCTGGTGAGGCAGACAGTGGATTTGACTTGTATTTTGAAGCATAAAAAATTTAAAGTATTTCATAGACCTAAACATAAAGAATAAAACTATATATATATAGAGAGAGAGAGAGAGAGAGTGAGAGAGAGAGAGAGAGAGAGAGAGAGAGAGAGAGAGAGAGAGAGAGAGAGAGAGAGAGAGAGAAAGAAGGAATAAAACTATAAAACTACCAGAAAAAATACAGGAGAAAATACTTGTGATCTTGGAGTAGGTAAAGATTTTAAAAGCATGCCATAAAAAGCATCAATCACTAAAAATAATAACTTTGGATCTCATAAAAAGAAAAACTCAAAAAATGTTTGTGAAAAAAAAAAGAATAAGCAAGCCACAGACTGACCTGCCTGCCTGGCAAGCACAAGGTCCTGAGTTCGATTCCCAGTACCAGAAAAAAAAGGTGACAGCCTGAAAGAAAATAATGTCAACCATAAATCTGACAGCAGAGTATCTCTGACCAATAAAGAGAATAAGCCTCTCTTGGCCACTCTGATTTCTCTTTCTGTACACAGACCACATGTATCTTCCCCATTAATTTTTTGGTTTGTTTTTTTGAAACAGAATCTTGCTATGTAGTTCAGGCTGGCTTCAAACTCAATATGCAGCCCAGGCTGGCCCATTCGTTAATTCTGTATGTAGTAAAGCAACACTTTTCATTTTGGTGTAGTCAAAATCCATCACTTCTCATCTTCTAGATTATGTTTTGAAAGTCATGAGAAACCATTTCCTATCACAGAAATATTATCATACTTAAAATATCAGCTTTATACTTTTACCTTTAGTAATTAGATATTTAATCTATTTGGAGTTTATGTATATGGAATGAAGTAGGAATCCAATTTTATTTTTTCTCCATTATAAAAAGTCAGTACTCCCACTGCCATTTACTAAATAATCTAGGCTTTCTCTAATGATGTGTGATTTTCATCTCACATCACAATATTGTATCACGAGTTACATACATAATTTATTTGATTTTGGACTCTTCCAGTATTGCATTTACCTGTTTGTTTCTGTACCAATACTACATTACTTGAATGACTGGGCCTTTGTAATTTGTGTAGAGTAAGCCCCTTCCTTTGTTCTTCTTTTTCAAAAGTGTCTCAGCAGACTATGGATCTATATTCTTCCATAAATATTGTATAATCAGTTTCTCAAGCTTCAATACAATTAGGCTGGAATTTTTACAGGAATTTCATTGAATATAAAGATTGTTTGTCAGGGATTTAGCTCAGTGGTTCCACCACCTGCCTTGCAAGTGCAAGGACCCCAGTTGGATGCCTGGTACCAAAAAAAAAAAGATTGTTTGATGGAAAGTTTATGTTCTTTCAAGGTAAAGATATTATCCCATTATTTATGCATTCAGTTCTTATTTCAAAAATCTAAATATTGGCCGGGCGTGGTGGTGCATTCCTGTACTCCTGTAATCCCAGCACTCAGGAGGCTGAGGCAGGAGGATCACTGAGAGTTCGAGGCCTGCCTGGGCTACATCATGAGAACTTGTCTCAAAAAAACAAAAAACAAAAAAAGACCAGGGATTTAGCTCAGTGGCGCTGTGCCTGCCTCACAAGTACAAGGCCATGAGTTTGATCCCCAGTACTGCAAACAAAACAATCTAAATATTGAAGTTTTAGATTTTTTTCTTGCATAAATTCCTGAATATTATGCAGGACATCTCATTTTAATTACATTCTTGGGAAATGTATTAGTATTGCAGAGGAATCTATTATTGACTTTATATTCTAATCATTTTTTTCTTCTTGGTGGTATTGGGGATTGAACCCAGGGCTTTCACAATGAGCTACATCCCCAGCCCTTTTTATTTTTGTTTTGAGACAGGGGCTCACTAAGTTGTTTAGTTGTCCAGGTTGGGCATGAACTTCCCGTCCTCTTGCCTCAACCTTCCAGAGTGCTGGGGTTACAGGCATGCACCAGCACACCTGGCTTATATTCTAATTTTCAACAAACTACCTTGTTCAACTCCCTTACTAATTTGTGTGTTAATCTCTTTTCTATGCTGATGACCATTTGACAATAATAATGATGTGATATTTTTGCCTCTACTCCTTATATAGCTCAATCTTCTCACTATTGCATTGCCTGGGATTTTCAAAGTAATCAGCGCTCCATATATGCAGGTACACATCCAAGGATTTAACCAACTGCAGGTCAAAAGTATTCAGAAAAAAAATATGGAGGTATTAAACATGTACAGACATTTTTTGTCATTATTCCCTAAACAATACAGTAAAATAACTGTTTATATAACATTTACATTGCATTATGTATTATAAGTACTCTAGAGATCATAAAGTATACAGGAAGATGTAAGTTTTATGCAAACACTATGCTATTCTTTTTAAGAGATGTGAGCATCCTTGAATTCTGTAACCGAGAGAGTTCTACACTCAAATCCCCAAGGATGCCAAGTAACTACTGTTGTATGATGAATAGAGGCAGAGCTAGGGGGAATCTTTTTCTTCTTTCTGACTTTATAAAGATGAAGAGGTTTGAATTTCAGCCTAGTGCTTACAGAAGACAATTGCAATCATTTAGAAATCTAATCTTTGAGAAAGATCTTTGCAATCGCCTATGAGGCTGGACTTGAGAGTAAGACAAGAGGCAGAATGACAGCTCTTCTATGTGTCCAGGTAAATCATGATATGTGAAGCATGATATGGGACCATGGCGATAAGAGAACGTGGCACGGAGGGAGGGAAAAAATGACAGGATTCTAGTAATGTTTTGTGTTTGTGGCTTGGCTACCTGACTGGGCGATGGGGATACCAGTGACTGAAGAGATTAAGGGATAAAATAGATTTGAGGGGAGGAAAATAGGTTTCACTTCACACAGGTTGGCTCTGAAGGGCTGCGGAACATCGGTCGAAGGGTCTAGCAGTGCTGTGGATGGAACATTCTGGAGGTCAGAGCACTGGGTCTGAGTGGGAGGATGATTTAGTTGTAAGGAGTCCAAATTATATCAGTTCATGAGCTAAAAACAGTTGGAAAGTGCCGGTCATACAGTAAAGACGCGTGGATCGGCCAGCAACTGTTAGAACTATCAGGATCACCCGCATACAGATGAGTAAACAAGATGTAACCGAGGCCTGGGCCACCGCAATCCAGTAGGAGCAGGAAAGATGAGCGCCAAGGAAGTCCAGGAGTACAAGGCTCAGCGGAATGTGGGCGTTAAGGCGCCCTTCGAGTTTTATCCAGTTCTATCTCCTCGAGGCGGGGAGAAAGCCTGGCGAGCGCCACACCTACCTTCTGCTGCCCGTGGGACCAGCCTGTCAAGACAGCCGAGAAGACACCAGAGCGCCTGCGTACTCTTGACACCGCCCGCGCCCCCGCCCACAGCAGCTCAGGCCCGCAGCGGAGCAATCACGGCAGACCCCCGCCTAACTCCGCCCCTTCCATCCGACACCGTCCCTTTCATCCGGCCCGCCCCCGCCCCTCCGCAGTTCGCACCTTGCGGAGTCCCCGCGCACTGCCTGGTCTGTCCTGAGCCTTCGCGGGGCGGCCCAGCGGAGCTCCCACGATCAGACTCCCCGGGAGTAAGGGGCCTGTTTCATTCTCCCGGGCGGGCGAGCCCGCAATCCATACAGCGACACCGTGCAGCCTCCAGGCCAAATTGAAGACGGGCAGCCGCTGCCGAAGCGGGGCGGGGCGGGGCTGCGGGGGCGGGGCTGCGGGGGCGGGGAATGGGCGGGGAGGTGTCACGTGGGTAAACACGCCGCACGTGGAGCTCAGCCTCAGCCGGGAGGGCGGGGCCGACGGCGGCCGAGGAGCCGGCGCCGGGAGGCCTGGAGCAGCGGGTTTAGCTGGGGCTGCCGAAGCCTCGTCCCAGCGTCAATTTTCCCACTCCGCCCAAACCATAATAGCTGTGGCTGATCCTGACGTTGGCCCAGCCAGGCCAGGCCCGCCGTAGGCACCGCAATAAGCCTGTGATAACCCTCGAGGCGAGCGCTCTCCCATTTCACAGATGGGCTGAAGAAACTTGCCAAAGCCACGTGGCTGGAAAGCGGCACAACCCAGCTCCTTCCTGCTTGGGCTGTGGCTTACCTGACAGACTTTCTGGCGGCCACTGGGCTCTGGGATACCCCTCCTAGGGTCCTGCTCTGGCCTCTCCGAGCTGAGAGTGGCCTGGGACGCTCGGGGACGCCTGACTCCCGGTTCGTGCACAGCGATGCCAGAGGCGGTGCCTGTTTAGAGGCAGCCTTGGCCAAACTGTCGCGATAGCTGCCGCCTGGGTGTGGCGGGGATGGAACCGGCCGAGGCCTCTGGCCCTACTTCCCCCTCACCCACAGCCACTGTCCCAGGCTCCCTGGCCCCTACTGGAGCGCCGGCGTGCAGCGCCCCCTGCAGGGGAGGCGCCCAGAGCTCCGCGAGCTCCTTCCCCGGGCTGACTGCTGCCCAAGCCGGCCTCCTTCCTTCCTTTCACCCCCTTCCTGCCCCCTCCTCCCTGTCTTCCTCCTGCTTCTCCTCCTCCTCCTTCCTCCCTCTCCCCCTCCTCTCACCGCGGGGAGGCGCCGCACACCGAGGCTGCCAGGCCTTGGGCCGAATCAAGTTGTCAGCCCGGCTGGTCTGGGGCGGGGTGGGGGGAGGGGGCCAGGACAGGAAAGCTCAGGATTAGCAGGGAAAGCGTGTTCCAGGTAGAAGACAGCTGCCGGACTCCAGAGCGGCAGTGAGCACCCTTTCCAGGCCTGTGAAGCCGGGCCACCCTGAGGCCTGCAGTCCCTGAAGGCTGATATCTGGCTCTGGATTGGGTTTGGGGAACCCATGAGCTGGCGTCAATAGGATGTCACATTAACCAGGCCCAGGATTCCCGTAAATGTAATATAACCAGCCCTGAAGTCAGGCCTCACGAATGGCCTCGGGCACATCTGAATCTCCTTGTTTCTCAGTTTTCCCTTCTCTTAAATGGGCCCCTGATAGACTCACCCCATAGGACCCTGGGAGGATTAAATGAATAAACAGTTGCCAAGGCGGGCAGCAGGGCCCTGCTCACTGCTGGGGAGGACTGCGGGTGGCTGGGAACTGTGTGCCTTCCTGCTGTCTGATTGACCCCACTCCTTCCCTCCAGGTTTATTTTATGAAAGTTTCCATTCAGGCTCCTTTGGTGACTCATGAAGAAACATCAGAACTCTGATATAGGATTGTGTGGCAGCTCACGAGCTGAGCCCCGTTGGCCTCCTCCCTGTCCACTTGCCCACTGGCCAGCCTCAGCATGTCCTTCTCTGAGGGCACTGCTTTCTTGGTCCTCCCACGCACCTCATACGTGGGATAGGTGTCTGGCCCCTTTGGTGCTAGGCCTCCCTGCACTACTGTAAGATGTGGGACTGGGTATCCCTGCTCTTTGACAAGAGGGCGAGTCTGCCTTGCATGGGTTTCTTGGTGCAGACCCCCCCACACACACACCTCGTAAAGACCTTCTGCTCTCTGGTCCTCTCTTCCAGTTTATATATTGGGGATCTCTGACTGCTGTTCTAAGGAAGAGGAAGATGGAAGGCCTAGGACACACCAAAGGAAAATTTGGGAGCTGGCGGGTCACACAGACCTCAGCTGGGCACAGTCACACCCCTGAGGCCAGCTGGTGGGCAGGTTTCCCCATCAGGGTGCCCAGAACCTTCCCTGATCCTAGGCCTGGCACGGACAGCCAAATTGTGGAATGATGAACCCCGAGGGGATGAATGACAGTGGCCACACAACTGCAGCAAGAAGAATCCTGCTGCTGGAAGCAGGATGTTTGCAGCTGTTCCTGAGCACACTCACATCTCTGCTGTCACTCATTATTTAGGAGGGTCTTTGTTGTTTGTTTCTATATTTGTGCTTTTGCCAAACCAGCATCCCTTCCCCCTTTCTGTAGAGCCAGGTAGTTCACACGGGCTGACTCCAACTCTGCCCTAGAGACTGACACACACAGGATGCCTGGCCAGTCGGAGCTCTGCATTCCTCTGGCCACACTGATTAGCGACCAGGGCTGGACCAATGAGAATTATCCTCAGAACTTTTGCTAGAGGATCTGGGAAGGAGGTACTTAACTGGTAGGAATGTCGGCCTGGAGATACTGGCAAATACCTCATGAAGAATGAAGTCAGCACAGAACAAAGCAGAGCCTAGCAAGGGGGAGAGCCAGAATCCCAAGGAAGGCTCATAAACACCCGGATCCAGCCATGCCTAAGGCTAGATATGCCCCTTGGCTGTTCATGTGAATCCCTAAATTTGTTTGAATCCATGAATTCTTTCTGTCCTGGCAATTTGAATTGTGCTTTACTTAACAGCTACATTTTATCTCAATGGACTCTGGTTAACCAGAGATAGTAGCCATCATTTCCAAATGAGACCTCAGGCTTCAGGTCAGATGGCTCATCCCAGGTGGAACTGGCCTACTAGCATCTCCCGTGAAGTCTCTGACTGGGCTGCTGCCCCCCAGGCCTCCTGGCCGGTCAATCTGTGGCCACCCAGCCCACTGGTGGTCTTGACTGTGTTCTCTGGACATCTGCTTTCTGGGTCTTTCCATACCCATAGGGCCTGGGATGAAGCATCTCAGTCAATGTTTGTGGAAAGAGTTCACGAGTCGTGAAGGCTTTGTGGCTTGTTGGGGTTCACGAGTCGTGAAGGCTTTGTGGATTGTTGGGGTTTGCAGGGTTCCTTTCCCACACTGCCACCCCCCCCACCTTGGCCTGTACTGGCACACAGCACAGCAGCCCCTTGCCTTCCACTTCTTCTGATCTGCTGCCATTCAGCCCCTTCCCTAGGTGTTGCATGGATGACAACAGGGCCAATCTTAAGGAGTCAGGTGAGCACTAATGCACCCTTCTGGAAGCCCCAGCCTCACTTCTAGGGCTCAGGTGCTCTGGATGCTTCCAAGAATACACCCTGAAGGGCCACAGCTGCTACCCACCAGCAGGCCAGAAGTGGGGTAAGGATGCACAGGAGGAGAGAGGCTGCTGCTGGGATGCAGACGGTGCACCTCCCAAAATGTGCAGCCAGCACATCTGCCCAGAGGAAAAGGGAGGCCCAGAATCACAAGCTTTGTTATTTTTACTTTTTGGTGTGAGGGGCCATCTGTGCAGGTTTGCACTTGTCTGGAAGAAACCAGGATTTGTAGATGAAATTCAAATCAGGCTCACTTTGCAGGCTGTCATACTGAGACTTTCTCCAGGAGCTGGGGTGGCAGTGCTGATATTTTTATAGAAGCAGAGGGATGCCAGTGTCCGGCAGCTGTTTGGGGTAAGTGTGGAGCCTCCCACCACAGTGTTGGCTCCACCAAATGCCTGGAGGGCCCTGGACCCCTAGCTGTGCAAATCAGCCCCAGATGCCCCGGGAGGGGATCTGGGGGGTGCACAAAGTCCAGTGAGGGCAGAGTTCTTTGGTGTCAGAAATAGGGGTGAGGGTGGCCGTGAGTCCTTTCCAAACTGCCTCACTCAACTGCAGACCCCTCTTGAAGATTTGCCCAGGGCCCCATTTTTAATGGCAGGTCACCCTCCAGTCCCTGCTGGGAAATTCCAGAACTACCCCATCGGAGCCGCAGGTAGGGATGGCGAAGTTGGAACTTCCCTCTAGGGTCTTCCCACAAACCAGAACTTCCTGGAGGGAAGAGGCATGCTGCAAAAGGACACCAGGAAAGTTTGTCCAGTCTCCTCCTGGAATCATCTGTGTAAGAGTCCTGCATAGATCCCTCCCTTAACAGTTGTCCACTGTGCACCACCTCCCCTCTCCTCACACGCTAGTGAAGTTTTTATCCAATAATGACATAGACGGCAGATGTGCACACTTGTCTCTCATGCATAGCAGGAAGCATTGGACGTTGGCAGGATGCTCTTCTCAGGGGCTTTTCCTGGGCCAGATGTGCAGCAGCCCCCTCATAGGGTGGCATCTGGAAGAAGGAGGGGGAGGGAAGGCCAGGAGGTTTAGCACATGTAAGTTGTGAAACTCTTTAGTGCCATTTCTGACAACTGGTCCTGTGTCCTAGGCCGGGGATGGGCAAATGATTTATGATTGTTCCGATCATTGTCATACCCCACAACAGATATATCTTTTTTCTTTACTCCAAGTAATGCAATGTAATAATAGGCAGGGGGCAAGAGAAAGGAAGGAAGGAAGGAAGGAAGGAAGGAAGGAAGGAAAGAACTCATAACCTATTTCTCTTTTTTCTTCAAAAGGAACCCTCGAGTAAGGATGGGCTTTGAGGGATCTGCAGCTCAGAATTATTGCCTCAAACACACACATCCACACACCCTGTCATTGTACCCAAAGAAAGGGCTCAATCCCAGTGTCAGAGTGCCTGTGTGTGGGATCATAGCAAAGCAGGATGGAGAAGGCAGGGGCTGGGCACTTGAGGAGCAGTGGAGCCAGGGAGAGTGAGGGTACAAAAATGATAGGCAGAGGGGCTCAGACACTGGTTTTCAGGGCCTTGCTGGGCTTCAGGCTTCTGCTGGGGCTGCATAGCTTGGGCAGATAGACTTTGTTTTTTTGTTTCCAACAGAAACAAAAGGATGAAATCGTTAGCATCAATTGGGCATATTTGGTGTCGATTACTGACATGCCATTGTGATGAAGATAAAAGAAATATAATTAATAAACCCCACCCGCCTTTTGCACTTCCATGAAATCCTTATTGACATCCACATCTATCTAATCCTGCAGACCAGCCACCCCTTTCAGCTGCCCTGGACATCACTGAAATGAACAGTGCAGAAATCACTTCAGGACCTGGAAATCCATCTTTTCCAGCCATGATTTGTCTTCCAGCGCCTCAGTTTTTTTCCATCCACACCCCAGGGGCAGAATTAAGAGAGGGTTTTCTAGCAGGGGAGTGAACAATAAGGAACCACCAGGAACCACCAACCTGCCCCATGGCAGAGGGATTCTGGGAGAGGCCCAAGGTCCCTCCCACCCAGTGTCCTTCCTCAGGGCCACCTGCAGGGCAACCAGGAGCCTTCCAAGCCCCAACCTGTGGTGAGGGGGGGCTTTTTTTGGGCACCACCCTGGAATCTCACCTGCCCCACTCTGGCCTTGACACGCCTCAGGTGGATTGAGTCAGAAGTTACTCTGAGGACCTCCTGGAGGCCAGGAGGGCCAGGGGAAGGTGGGGGTCACTTGCTTACCAGCTTGACTTCTGCCTTGCACCCTGCACATTGTCACCCTCAGCTTCTACCCAGCCTGGCATCTAGAGAAATGAAACTGTCTTTGCATAAAAGGAAGCAGGGGAGGAGTTCCCGGAAGTGTGATTGCAAACCTGAAAACACCCAAACCAGTCTTTCATCACCATCTGGAGGACAAGAGCTTGAGGAGAAACAGAAGGCAAAGTGTCGCCTCTGAGAGGCTGGGCTCTCTCCCTGGTGCATGCTGGGAGAACGTGCTGCGGCCTCCTTGCCTCTGACCTAGGCTACTGGCTGAAGACTTGCAGCCCAGCTGGACTGATAAGGAAACTGAGGCCACAGAGCAGGTAAGCAACAAGCTGAATGGTATTAAAACTGAGACTCTTGCCTAAATCCAAGCATGGCAAACTCAGAGTCTTTGGGAGACAGGCAGGTAAAAGAACATGTCTTTGAACAATAAGACATTTTGTACTGAATATTAGCTGTGGTCACTTCGTCTGTGTGTCTGGAAAGAAATAGGCTCTCTTTGCCATTTTCTTGAACTACTCCGCCCTTTTGACCTATATTGTTTTCTCCCCCTTGGAGGTCACAGATACAAGAAATCTGTCTACTCCAAGAAGATGTGCCAGGTGTATGGGAAGATGAACAACAATGGCGCCTGAGACCACACATGGTGGCACATGGTAGGGAGCAAAGAGGACTCTGGCACAGTGCCGACTGCATGCTCTGCAGAGCTAGGAGCTATATCTGAGTGGGAACTCTCCCGGATTTTAAGTGTTGGTATAAAGCAGGTGGAAAGGGTGGGGTATAGTTCAGTGGAGTGTGCCTGCCTGGCAAGTGCAAGGTTCTGAGTTTGATTCCAGGTACTGAAAAAAACTAAATAAATAAACCACATGGAAAAGCCCTTGGTATCAAAAGCACAGCAAAACTCTATAGCACACCTGGCTCTCCAGCCCTGATGTGTGTGTGCTTTAGCCTGATTATTGTGTGACTTCTCAGAGCCTGGAGGAGGAATAGAAGATGCAAGATGTCAGGGGAACAAGTCACCATCAGACAGAGACTGAACGCTCATTGTCTATAGTAAGAGGGCCTTTGGTTAGGCAGTCAGCAAGAGGCACACAGGGCCTTTTCTGGATGGCTCAAGTTGTGGCTGCTAGAATATATTAATGTTGAACTTTTTGTTTTTCTTAAAAAGGATGAGCCAAGTGTGGTCATGCATATGTGTAGACCCAGCATTCGGGAAGCTGAGGCAGGAGGATCTTGAGTTCAAAGCCAGCCTGGACAACACAGAGAGACCCTGTCTCAAAAAAAGGGGAGGTCTATTCCGGCCCCTGTCTGACAGTGCAATGGAGACTTGCCTCTGTGATGTGATCTTGTCCTTGTACTTCCTGCCAAGAATTGGAATTCGTTGGTGTGGAGCTCTTTTTCCCTGGAAAGGACCAGAACCAGGGCTTGCTTTATTTCTTTTATTGTCTTACTATTCAGTCTTAATTTTGATCCTTTGCAAGTAGAAGATAATCTATATTCTTCTGGGTGTGAAAAAGTAAGATGAATAATGAGAGTGACTAGGTCGGAATCAATCCTTCTATTCATATACGGAGCAAATTTTTTATAGCAAAACATTTATTGGTACATTTTAGACATCCATAATGATAACACTCATCATAGGTACACAGCAAATATTCAGTGAGCACCTATTTTGTGTCAGATAAATTGGCAGATAATTACTAAGAACTAAGGTCACAAAGAGAGTGACTTTTATGTGCACTTTCCTTATTTTATTTTTGAGGCAAAACCTCGCTTGTTGTCCAAGCCAGCCTTGAATACCTGGGCTCAATTGAGCCCCCTGCCTCAGCCACCTTAACAGTGAGAACTGTGGGCACCAACCACCACATGTGCCTACTGCATGTGCATTTTAAACCATTTACAAATGATTCAATGGAATAAAACAGCCCTGTGGAAAAACAGCAAATATTTTCATTTACTTATATATAAGTATGTGGAGGGAATAAGTCTGGAATAAGGTACATGATTTTAATACCAACACTGTTAAGAAAGTTTTTGGGGAATTTTCACTTTCTATGATGTACACATTTGTAGTATTCTAGTTTATTATAACTAACAAGCTTTTACATTTGTAACGAGTGAAATCTATAAAGTTATTTTTAAATAGCTATTTTAATGGGAAGAAAAGCTGGCAGTACCAAGTGCAGGAACAGATGTGGGAGGTGGGAACTGAGCCTCCCTAGCTGCGAGTGTAAATGGGTGTCATTTGGGGAAGGATGCAAAAGCACACGCCCTTTGACCCAGCAGTTCCTCACCTAGCAGTGTGCCCTGGAGGAATGCACATGGGTGGCACACATGTGCCCAAGATGTCAACCACAGCACCATTTGTGTTGGTGAAAAAAGGGAAGTCTCCTTGTGCACCAGGTTGGGGGGAATACTCACATGAGGGAAGACTCTACTGCAGTTCAGTATGAGCGAATGCCGCTATGTAAGTACAACATAGATAAATCTCGAAAATAATGTGAAAAAAAATAGCAAATGGCCTGGGCATGGTGGTGCACGCCGGTAATCCCAGAACTCAAGAGGCTGAGGCAGGAGGATTGCCATGAGTTTGAGGCCAGCCTGGGCTAAGTGGGGAGTTCAAGGCCAGCTTGACCTGCATAGCGAGACCCTGTCTCAAAAGTCACAAAAAAGAAAATGACATCGTTATATATAAGGTTTGGATTGGTGTGATTTTTTAAGCACTCAGAGCAGTGCTTGCTGTACTTCTATTTATTGCTTACAGATCCAGATATAAGTGATAAAAGCCTGAAAAATAAGAGTGGGAATTATACACAACCATTTTCTTCTGAGAAGTGACAAAGGACCATGAGATTGGGGAGGGACACCCGTGGGCCTTCAGTTTGCCCGTCATGGTATATTCCTTAAAAGAAAATGGTATGAAGCCAATTTGGCAAACCTGAGTGATGGATCCACAGGTAACCCTTTGCATTATCCTCTGCACTTTAAGACTTTTGGGACCCTGATAGACACGAACACATCTCATTGTTTGGGTCTGTATTTCTCTGATGAGAAATGTGAGTTGGATAGTTTTCATGTGTGTGGCAGCACTTGGCATTTTCTGGCTGGTGTTAACAAGGGAAGATGGTGGAAGGTGTGCTGTAGGGAAGAGATGGAAGGTGGAGGGCCCTTCCGGCTGCACACTCAGCTGGGAAGCCAGAGGAGCTTGGGGTAGGGATGGGATGTGGAGCTGAGGGAGGCAAGAGGAGGTGGTGAAGACTTTGGAGTGGTGAGCTTGCCCAGGGACGGGCTTTTCAGCCTCTGATGAGTGGCAGAAGCATGTGGTGGAGCTATCCCCCTGCTGACTAGGTAGTGAAAGAGAAGAGGAAGGAACTAGTGTCCACTGGCCCCTTCAAGGGCTCACACCCAGTGATTTAAACCTTCCCACCAGGCCCTTCCTCTTAAAGCTTCCCCCTCTCAATGGTGCCAGGCTGGAGACCAGGCCTTGAACACATAGCCTTTGGGAACTTTCTAGATGCAAACTATAGCAGATGGATAAGGGCAGAAGCCCGCTGGAAGTTGCTACACTTGGGAGTGACAGCAGGTATAGACGATGATTTCAAGGGGGCTGCTCCTACAGGAGAGAGGGAGGTGGTGCTTTTTCCTGCAGAAGAGGTGCAGGTTGGAGAGGAGGAGACCAGGGCCAAGGATGCATCAGAGCCAACCACCAAGTCCTCCCTGGCTTCTGGTGCTCTCGGCTGGGCTGTGCAGGGCACACAGGAAGCTTCCCTCAGCACTGTTC
This sequence comes from Heterocephalus glaber, assembly GCF_053883595.1. Lineage (NCBI taxonomy): Eukaryota > Metazoa > Chordata > Mammalia > Rodentia > Bathyergidae > Heterocephalus > Heterocephalus glaber. The sequence continues at coordinate 7,215,389 of NW_028258349.1, read as the reverse complement.
CCCAAGAATCTGTGCACAGGGTGAGGATTTGCCCTGGATTGTGAGCCCTGCACAGGAGTTTGTTCTGGATCAAGGCAGAGCATAGTAACGCCAACGTGTTCAGGGGTGGCCATAACAGGGACAGCAGCAGCCATTTCTTACTTCTTTTTAATGTCCTAAGCCCTGTGCTAAGCATCTCCCACACACTGTCCCACTTTCTTTCTCCCTCCATTTCATGGGGTAAATAGTATTTTCATCCTCAGTCCTCATTTCACAGAAGAGGACACGATGCTTGGAGAAGTTAAATGGCAGAGCTGGTTCTCATCCCAGTGAAGAAATGACATCAGGGTGGGCCAGAGGCAGGCTGGACTTCTGCAGGCCTCAAGGTTCAAGGTTACCTGTGCCCAGGCATGGCCTCAGGAGAGATCCGGGCAGTCACTCAGACAGGGCCATTTCGTGTTGGCACAGCTGGCTGTTACTGATGTCCCCGTTAGCTGCCTTCTTGTCCCTCGTGAGCTGCACAGTCATTTCTGATGGCATGAAGAAGTGTAACTCCACACTTGTTTCCTCAGCCTCTGCCTGCAAACTGGCTCCAAGCATGTCGCTGTCACCCTTCTCTACCAACCCGGCTTCTTGCTACTGGGGAGACCACACCCATCTTCCATTTGCTGTGCAAAACCTCCTGGTGACATGGGCTCTGTCACTTCTTCTGCCTCATCTTCCTCTACCCCAGTGTGAACACTTTTTGTGCTTCCCAGGGTCACCTGCTCATACCACAGCCCTTCGGGGATTCCAGTTGTTTACCTGTCTTACCAGAGTGCTCACCTGAGCTCCTCATCCACAGCCTGTGCCTTAGTCTCCAGGACTGGTGGTGCCCAGCACACAGTCAGGGCTCAGTAAGAAGGCATCTCAGACATACAACTGGGAAAAGCCAGCATTAGACGTGAAGCTCCCTGCACAGGCGCTAGGGTTTTGGAGCTGTCATTGATCAGGAAAATGATTTAAAAGGGGGATGGGATGGTGAAGTATTTATTTAATAAAGGACCCTGTTGCCCTCTAGGCAGAGGCACCTGGGAAACAGTACCTGGTAAGCCAGTGAAATTGAGCACATTAGAGTCTTCTGGAGTTAAATTTGGAATTAGGATGAGGTAGGAAAAATCTATGCACATTGAATACAAAATGCAATTGTCTGTCGGTGCAGGAACTGAAGTATCTGCAGCAAATTATATTTAAGACTCTATTGTCACAGGCAGATTAGCTAATGCTTGATTTTAAGTATAGGCTTCTAATGCTATTACTCCTGGTTAACTCTGCCTGGCAGGTAACCTTGTGGAACAAATGACTGCATTGCTTGAATAACGTATTTGATCAAATAGGACAATTCTTTCAAAAATTGAGTTCTCTGTAGCAATTTGAGACCTGTAATCAGCAAATTAGATGATTACAGCAGGGATAAAAATAGTCTTCTAACAATGTCCAAGGTATAAATGTGATTTGAATTTCAAAATGTTGAGCATCTGGTAGGAAAATGCACGGTTGGGTAAATATGACTAGACATTATCAGATTTGATTTTTCCTTCCATTCCTGCTTGGAGGTAGAGCCTAATTTTGCCCAAATAAACTCCAATCTCATTTGTGTCTGAGCTAGAGGACAGCGGTCCATCAGGCACTGCGCTCCACCTCTTCAAGGGCTCCGCAGCTTCCCTTCTGCCAAAGGAGCTGGCAGCCCACGTGAGTCTCCGTGGCATTTATTTATCTGCTGGGTGTGAAATGGCCTTTGAGAAACAGCAGGAAAGGGGGCAATGGGAAGCCTTCCACACCCCCACCTAGAGACTGGGGTTTTTCCCGTTAGGCGTAGTATGCAGAGAACTCTGGTTGAGATCTAGTGAGTGACTTCTGTGACCTGGAGAGACAGGAGGAGGTGGCATGTTCTACCACAATCCAATCCTTCTCCAGGGTGGGCCACTAAGTTACCCTTCATCTCTAACACAAGAACTTTCTTAGTCTTTTGTTATTGTAACAAAATACCCGAGATAAGCCAGGCATGGTGGCGCACACCTGTGATCCCAGAGCTCAGGAGGCTGAGGCAGGAGGATTGCTGAGAGCTGGATGCCAGCCTGGGCTATGTCGCCTGGCCCCAGTGCTAAGGGCCCATAGTGAAGTGAGGCTGGACATTGTGGCAGGAAGCACATGGTGGAGCAGGGAAAGAGGGAGACTGCTGTCATAACAGAGCTCTGCCCCCTAGACCCATCAAGCTATGAACTCAGCCATGATTAATCCATTCTTGAAGTCAGTGCCCTCGTGATCCAATCAGCTCTCAAAGGCCTCACCTCTAAGTCCTGCTGCACTGGGGACCAAGCCTAACATCCAAGCTTCCAGGGCACCTTTAAGATCTAAGCCATAACAAAGCCCGATGGAGGGCCACACCCTCTGCTCTGGCCCTTGTGGGCCTGAGCATCTGCTCACCAGGTACACCTGCCACTTTACCGCTGCCTCTGTTTCATCACCTAGCTGGACAGGATGACAGGTGACCTGCAGACAGGATAGGAGCCAGCCAGGGAAAGCCAGCACTAGCGCAGACTGTGCACTAGCAAATGCACAAGCGCCCCTAAGCGAGGGACCTGATTTTCACTCACTAGCAGCTAAGAGTTTCTGCAGAGCCACAGAAATTATTGATTACTATGGATTTTCTTTCCCATCTGGGACTTGTCCTTCACTAGCACAGATGATTACGAGCTGCCTACAAAGATGCTGACTTCCAGAAAGGCAGCATTCCAACAATTTACCTACCAGCCATTCTTGTTTAGTAACACCCTCTACAATATGATGGCTGGCTGAATAAAAATTTACCTCAGCTGACCTGTCAGATCCATGGTACCTCACATTTCTCAAGCTCTTAAATTTATGAAACTTTGGAAATAGAAAAAAAAAATTTTTGTCATACTGGGGACTGAACCCAGAACTTTCAGAGCTACATCTCCAGTGATTTTCAAACTTTTGAGCCAGGTGTGGTGGTACACAGTTATAATCCCAGCACTCGAGAGGCTGAGGTGGGAAGACCGCCAGGAGTTCAAGGCCAACCTGGGCTACATGGTGAGTTCAAGGCCAGTCTGAACTACATCAATGGCTTTTTCTTTCTACTTTTAAGTTTTTGCAACATAAAAAGTTGAGCAACTTTTCTGCTCCATCTTCCCTTGTACCCATCAGGCCCCCTACATACACACACTGAAACGGGGTTAAGACAAGTGAAAACACAAGGTGTGGCAAGGTCTCTTTTCCCATGACTGGGGATTGAACCCAGGGCCTTTGCTGAGCTACATCCCTAGCCCTATCCCCAAAATTTTGCAACACAGCCCAGCCAGTTCCAAACTCAAGATCCTCCTGCCCAGGCCTCCCAGAGGGCTGTTAGAGGCGTGCAGCACCATGCCTGACAAGACCACTTCTGACACTGCTCAACAGAAAGCAGCATCAGCAGGATATGTTATATTTCAAGGGGACAACGGCCATTAGCAAGGCCCGGGGTGAGTCCCCTGCTGGTCAGGGAACGGGCTGTACACTAAAATCCCAGCCTTGAGCTGCATCTTTTACTTTGTATTAAAGCATACCTTTAGGCTACTATGCTAAAAATTCTCCCACGATTCATCTATTCTTTAGGGTAAGAATGGGGAATATTAATTACAGATTTTTTATGACCTTTAAACAGTCCTAGGAAGGAAATTATACTCAGAAATCCTCTTGGGTGTGGAAATGACTTCACCACTACAGCCCCCGATGGCTAACGACCCTGGCGGGAGCAATGACCTATACAGGACATCATGGGAGAAGTGACAATTGGAAGCCTCTTAGTACTAGGACCTCATGAGACCAGGCTGCTACACCTGAAGCTCACTTCAGTTTTCTTTTAAATGTCTTTCCTTGAAAGACCTCACCTTCCAGAAGCACAAAGACAAAAAAGAGAACTGATGTAACCACACCACAAGTTGGCTTCTAATTTAAATGACCAGACATAACTCATGAAACCGGCTGTCTCAAAGACAGATTATCTTTATTAAACAAGGGTAGATATAGCAGCACTTACAAGAGTTCATAAGAGGCATGGTACACTGCGATGAGTGTCTGAAGTGCGGCCCCGCCTCACCGGTCGTGGGCTCTGCATCCCAGTGAGTGCTCACAATCACGCGTGTCACCTAACACGACGCAGCTCGAGCCCCATGTGGAGCTCAGCGAAGCACCCGCACTCCTCCACTTTAAGCCCTTCTCATTTCTGTGAAGTTGATCAAGTCAAGTATCACCTTCCTTAGCAGCATCTGGAGCACGCGTTGGTGTTCGGGAGGTGGCTGGTGTACTTGACCCACTTATTAAAAAAACCTAAGCATTTAATAAAAAATATTTCTCCCTGTCCAAAGCCGTCCACAGAAATACTTTGGTCACAGGAGAGACACTCTTCCATTTAAATATCTGTAAAAGCTAGCACAGGCCTCCGCTGCAGCAGACAGAGCGAGGAGCAGGCACTTCCACATGACTGTCTTTGGAGGAGACGGCTGCATGGTCATGCCGTGTCCGGCTCACTGCTCCGCTTCTCACTGCTCTGTGGGGGGGTGAGGACTCCAGACGGAGTGGGAGAAATCCTATTCTGTTCCGACAACATGGCTTTTTTTGCTTGGGCTTTGTCCTGTTGATTAGAAAACAGAGAGCAGTTAAAGTGAAGAAATCATCCTTCACTTTATTATATGCTTTTTCAACGGAAGCAAAGGGGGAAAATAGCAAAAAACAACCTAAAAGTACAGTCTTATACAATTTGGAGATATAGCATCTATGGACCAGAGATTTTCTTTTTCAAGGAATTAAAAGAATTGAGTTTTTCGAGGGTTGCAAGCTCCAGCCCTGTGCAGGTAACTTAGTGAGATTCTGAATTAAAATAAAAAATGAAGAAGGGCTGGGGATATAGTCAGTGTGAAGGCTGTGGGTTCAATCTCCAGTACCATATAAAAACAAAAAACAAAACAAAACAAAAAAAACTGAACCTTTTCTAGGATGCCTAGAGACTGCCCGAAGGAAAATGAACAAGCTAGGCAGTGTTTTTGTATTTTTTAAAACAAAGTCTCAATACACAATTCAGCCTGGCCTTGAATTCATGGCAAAACTCCTGCCTCTGCCTCCTAGAATGCTGGGATTACAGGAGTGTGCCACCACACCCAATTGGGGCAATTTTAAGGATCTGTGTGGACAAGAAGAATGAAGCAAGGAACAGTAAATACCAGCAAATCCAAGCTATTGATATGAGTCTGTATGTTATGGGCATCTTCAACAGGAACTCCCCGGAAGTGCTTTATTTTGGAACTTTCTGTCTCCCTTATAACCATGACAAATGGAACCATCCATTTGACACATTTCTCTATATCGCACCACTGATACCCTGCAATGATAAGAAATTATAGGCTCAGTGTGAGACTACACATGGTTTGTGAGTTTAATACACCTTGTTTAGGAACTTACTGGAAAGCAACCTACCTGAAACTTTTTCTATCAATTCAGATGAAGAGAAATGATACAAGGCAGAAGCAGCAAGGACACCATAAGGAAATTCTAAGCAGCCAACATCCAGAACACAGAGATCCAAAAGCTGTGGAGAAAAGAACACAGGTTGACACACATTGCTTCTAGAGTTCCTCGCTCTACCGGGAGACTGGGAACCCCCAGAAGAAATGGAGCCACTTACCTCTGCGATCTGTACAAAGATTTGCTGGGGATACTGTGGCAGTAGCACTTCATATACATCATTTAGATATGCAACCTGCATGTACACGTTTAGCCAGGACACAATAGTCAGGGGACTTAAACGCCACTTGAGAGCCTAACGGAAAATAGGAAAGAGACCAACAGTTGTGAAATGAAGTTCAAAATGCAGCTGTATTCTATGCCACATGTCCAACCGGAGAAGACCTAGCAGATACATCCACACTTCATGTGGGGAGGACATTATGTATGAATTCAAAACATGACTGGAAACTAACTTGTAACCTACCTGCATAATCACTAATTCCATAGTGAGGATTTCATCTCCTGAACAAGCTCCATCTGTAACATAAGCAAACTGGTGCAACTTTGGAGGATAGATTTCCTAAGAGGAAATACAAGGAAAATATCATTAGCAAAAAGCCAATCTCAAAAAAAAAAGCCAATCTCTAAGAGTTTTAACTTGTTTGTTTGTTTGGTACCAGGGATGGAACTTGGGATCTTGCGCTTGCAAGGCAGGCAGCGGAACCACTGAGCTAAATCCCTGGCCCCTTAACTTGTAATATGCCTCCACAATTATTCCTTTTGGCATTCTGGCATGTGTGAAAAGAGGATGCAATGATTGGATCAATACAGAAGCCATGTCAACAGCTCAAAATGTGTTAGCTGTAAAAGAAATGCAACTCCCACCCCCACTGAATATGTAAGTGAATGAATACATACACACACACACACACACACACACACACATTATATATAACATTTAATGATATATTTTTTTAAATTTCCCTTTCTCAATACCTTTCACAATATATTTGAAAGTTGGCCAACATATTCTTTTATAATTATATCAAATCAATCTTTAAAGTTCAATTTTTCATTTAATATTAACTACAGTAACCTAAATGTTCTATAAACTTATTTTTCCTCTCTCTTCTTGGTTAGTTCCCATCTTTTTGGCATGTATCTTAAAGAGAAAAGTATAAGATATGAGGCGGGTGTGGTGGTGCACAACTATAATCCCAGCACTTGGGAGTCTGAGGCAGGAGGATCACTACATATTTGAAGCCAGCACGGACTATATAGTGAGTTCGTCAGCCTGAGCTACACAGGAAGACCCTGTCTCAAAAAAACAAACAAACAAAATATATATATATTTACTATAGACAAATAGCTGATCTCTCCCCCTATTTCAATAGAGCTCAAGAAACAGGGCATATTATATATCAATCATTTGAAAATTATTTACCTCAAGTTTGGCAGCAATAAATAAGGACGAAATCCCAATAAGCTGTAAAAGTGTTTTTACAATATTTTCTTGTGTTGCCATATACCGATCAAAGAAATCTTGTGCCAAGTAAAATGTCTCCCTGTGAAGTTTATAGACTTCACACACCTGAAAAAATATTGAGTATGGTTTAGAAGAGTTACTTGAAGGGAAGAAAAAAAAACTTGTCCTGAGTTTTGATGAAAGACAACATAATCAAATCAAGAGAGTTAAGAAAGGTAACTTTGCTTTTCTGAGAGGATGGGTACCTTGGCTGACCCTAAACACATGTACAATGAAAAACTAGACCTCAGACATAAAGGTTAAGTGTTCTGTGACCCATACAATAATCAGAACAAATGTTCATAGGTCAGAGGAGAGGTTTCAAAGCCTGGTGAAAGCAGAATTTCCATGAAATTAGACATAAATAAATAAATAAATCCAAATTTTTGAATTTTCTCAAAGAATGTTGCCTTTTTAAATAAGTCTCATTAAGACTTAAGGAAAGAACTCACAAATTCCCTTATAACTAAGCAATAGCAATGAGAAAGCTTAAAATCTGAAACACACATTTATTTAAAGACTGTAACATGCCCCAAACACTATACCATGAGAGCCAAAAGCTTTGTTAAAAAGCATTAAAAAGACCCAGAGACCTGGGTTGTAGCATAGGCTCTGGCTTAGAGGATTCCATAGTATTTAGTTTTTAGGACTCACCCTGCATACCCCCTAAGACTGCTAGAGGACCTGATGAAATAAATAATATACATGATAGAGTTGAAAAAGCCCAGGAAAATTAGTCATCAATTCAGTACTGCCATCAAAAGTCTGGCTATACACATGGAACTCTAATACCACACTGCCACCCCTCAACAGGACACCCGTCAGTGTACTTCACAGGGTTAGCACTCAGGAGCCTGAGAAACCAGACAGAATTCTGCTAGAAAATTCCATCTATCACCACAGACTTTCTCTAAAGTCCAGATTAAGCTATATATAGCCATTTATAACAATATTCCTTAAAAAAAAAAAGCACAAAACTCAAACAGCGTTCCTTTGAAGTATAAAGGAATTGGGGCCGAGACGTAGCTCAGTGGTGCTGCACCTGCCTGGCAAGCGCAAGGTTCTAAGTTCAATTCCTGGTACGGGAAAAAAAAATCTGGTTTCCAAAGTATAAAGGCATCAATCACATTATATAACATAACTGGGAATGGTGGCACATGCCTGTGATCCCAATATTTGGAAGACTGAGGCAGGATTGCTGTGAGTTCAAGGCCAGCCTGAACTACATAATGTCTCAAAGAACGAAAAAAAAAAAAGCAAATTAAAAACATTAGAAAGGCCACTACAGTAAGCAAACCATGCAGCTTCAGAGATACAGAAGGTACAAATGGAATCAACCACAACACATACATACAAGAGATCCTAACAGCATACAAGGACCTAGAAATGGTCAATCCTAAGTGAATGAAAAAGCTTGAACTCACCTCCATTAACCAATCCAGAAGAATCGCTCGCATTTTAGGCTGTAGAAGAGGGTGTCGCTGCAAAAAGTGCTCATCGCGTAAATATGTCTCTTCCTTGTTTAACATGATTTTCCAGACCTCTTCTCTATTTGCCCAGCTGTAGAAAAAAAGCGAAAAACAAACCTTATCCAAGTGTCAGTGTCATCCATATAACGAGGTCTGAGAAGATGGATTAAAAGAGCAAGAAGCCACGTGGCAGAATCAATGCTTACTTCAGTACAGGCAATGGTGAGGCCCTGGGTGGTGGGGTGGCTTTCCGAGGCACAAATGTAGGATTCGGGTATTCTGGTTCACCTTCTTCTTTATCAGGTGTAGGGATCAAGGAGCAAGGGTTTGCACCTCCTATATCATCATCCCAAGACTGTAAATGAGAAACACAATTTAAAATGTTTGATGTAAACCCACTATTTTTACACTCACTAATTTGTAGATCAGACAGTACTGTAAAAATAGCTCCATACCGGAGAGTAATCTCTAGGCCTAATTCTTCTGGCCCAAGATGAAGATGACATGGATAAGTAAAAGCCACAGTACAGTAATGACACCTAGCTTTCCTTTCATTTCTGTCACTAGCTTAGGAATCTATGGAGTAAATTCCTAAGAAAACTAGAATATCTAGCACATCATCACTTTCAGGTGAGGTGCTTGAACAGCAAGAGACACAGGAAAGGTAAGATAAAATGCAAACAGCTCATACAGTACAAAAACAGTAGCCAAATATAACAAACAATAGGGACCTTTTGTTTTTCCTAACTCAAAACAGCAAGCAGTCACCTAGTTAAAACTAACTCAAGCAATGGTCACAGGTCATATTAAGAAGTCCATAGAGATAGAGACACTCCTAAGACCTTTGAATCCTACTCCAGAGCCTGTGGAGGAGTAAGACTTACATATCTGATAGATGAACAATGATATCATTAAAAATCAAAATAGGCTTTTATCAATAAGATTTCAGAGACTTAATTTTATTCAATTTTCAGTATTTGGAAAACACTAAGATCATTTTGCCACTTAGGTTAATTTCTGCTATAAAATCATGATTGAATCAACAATGACGGTAACAATCATGCTAGTGTGGAAGCCCTGGGAGTCAAGCCTGTCATTTTGTTCTTAATCAGCCATCATTAATGTTGACCAGAGGGCTAAACAGACAACTAGAATGACCATAAATGAACATGGACTGCCTAGCTCTAAGAGCTCCTTCCCAGACACAGTACACAGGCCACCTTCAGAGGAAGCCCAATCACTTTGCCCAGTGAGAAGAGCAAAGCTGGAATGAGCTCTTCTCCACTGACTGCACAAAGAATTGGGCATGCAAATTATCCATGACAGCTCCTGCCAACAGCTGTGTAAGAAAGGCAACTTCCTTTCAGTTCTAGTATCATGTGCTGGTAGCATTTCCTTGACTCAAAAAGGTTCACATTACAAACGCTCTAAATTGCTCTTCCTTCAAGAATGAATTCTAGTTTTGAAGGCACAAGCTGGGTGCCACCCTCCAAAGCCAGATGGCTGGCATGTGTGAGAGCAGGTCTTTGGAGATAAACGAACTGGCGGCACTTCCCAACCTCCAGTTCATAGACAAACTAGGTGAACCACAGCAAAAAAAATGGTTTCCAAAGTAGATTTTTTAAGGAACCAGTGGATGAGGCAGGATAATTACATCTATGCTCTTTAACTTGGTGTATACCAGGTTTCAAAGGAACCAAGATGAGTCTGACTCTATTGATGAAGGAAAGGGTACCAGCAAGAGACCAATTTTGACTGCTGCTAACCATCTCTGACTCTTTATGACACTTTTCTTCCTTATATAAAATTTTGAGAGGTATTTAAGTCTAGGATTCTGCCTCAAATAAAAATGTTGGGTCTCTTGAGGAAAGTAAACCACAAAATGGACATGGGAAATAGATTTTAGTCTTTCCATTAAGAATGGCCTCAGACTAAGAATCATCAAAAGTTCTGTGGTCTTGAAGCAGTTACACTGAATGTAGCATGATGACTCCTACTAGCTTAAAGTTGGTCTGGGATGAACTGTAACTTCAGAGAAAAATTCTGTGTAATTAGTCAGCAAAAAAGTTGTTGTACCCCCAAAATCTAGCTTCATAAATCTTCATAGAGAAAAAACAAAATATCACTTCAAAAATAGATGGATAATTTTCAAGCTCTATCCTAGGAAGTGTTGAAACCTGTTGTCATTAATCTCTGGACAGCCATGAAAATGCCTTCTCATGAGAAGCAATATGTTAGTCATGTACCACAGCTATCACCTCTCTGTGGTCCAGACACAAAGCCACAGACCTGCCCTATACACTCATAGAGTACTGCTCAGGTTATCCCCGAGAACAGAAACGTAAAACTCCAAGAAGTCAATATGGATGGCTTCACCTCATCTTCAGTTGGAAATTGCTATACAAAACACAGCTGGGAAAATAAATCTTCAGTTTTACAAAGTAGGGACTCATTTTGATAATATCCATAAAATAAACTTGATTTGAAATTTTTTTTTAAGGGGAACGTCAAAAGAAAGAACTTGGGATACACTATCTTATTGCCTTTCCTGCATTGAAGCCTTCTCAACAGAGAAGGAAACCAACCCCTTATTCAGTATGCAATGGGTCGTCCTCAAAAATGCTCATCACTAGGCCGGTATGTGCAATGACATCTGCCATATCGAACAAGGTGGCCATCGCTCTGAAGCCCACCCCTCTTTCACATCAGTGCTCACTGCTCCACAAAGTGACATGCTGTCCTTGCTAACCCAGTTGGACCATTGCACTCAGGTCAAACACTGCTCCTGATCAGCTTTTATCTGTGATAGAGGCAGAAGGCCAGAACGACTGGTTTGGAGACAGGCTGCTTCTCCCACTGGAGCCATAACTATAGTCTCCAGCCATTTCTGGAGGTAAAGAGATAATATAGACTTTCTCTACAAGGAACTTCTGATATTACAACCATATCATGTTATGTGCAGCGACTTCTTTAATGGCAAGAGAAATGGAATAGTTAATAAAGTGCTGAGATGCCCATATTACAGATGTTGATACTCTTGCTGAAGCCATGTTAAGCTCAGATAGCAGAGTAGGTAAAAGTTTTGTTTTTTTTTGGGGGGGGGGAGGTTGAGATAGTGTCTTGGTAAGTTGCTAAGTTACATAGACAGGCTGGACTCAAACTCAAAATCCTCCTGCCTCAGCCTCCCACTGTCCAGGGATTACCTGCCTGTGCCACTATGCCCAGCTTAGGTTAAATCTTATATATTTATTTTTATTCAGTTCATGAGATGAAGTTTCACTATACAGTTCAGGCTGGCTTCGAACTCATGGTGATCCTCCTGCCTCGGCCTCCCAAGTGCTGGCATTACACGTGTGACACCACACATGCCGCAGTGGGCTGTTTGTATCATTGGAAGTTCTAAAAGGTTTGCCACACTGGGGTAGACGATCTTTCAGGACTGCAGAGAGGAAAAAAGATTGACCTAGAGCCAATGGGAAGCTGGGCATGGTGGCACATGCCTGTAGTCCTGGCACTTGGGAGGCTGAGGCAGGGGGATCTCCATGAGATTGAGGCCTGCCTGGGGTACAAGGCCAACCTGAACTGCATAGCAAGATCCTGTCTCAAAAAAACCCAAAAAAACTGCTGAGTGTGGTGGCGCACAGCTGTGAGGCAGCCTGGGCTACATAGTGAGTTCGAGCTCAAAGCCAGGCTGAACTACACAGCGAGACCCTGTTTCAAAACAAAAACCCAAAATTAAAGGCAACGGAAGCTCGTAAGCACCATGACAAAAAATCATGGGTGAGTATAGGGTGAAACCGAGGTCCTAACCCCAGTTCACCAGCCACTGGAAAGCCTGTGGGCCCAACTTTGCCCCTGGCTTGCACAGAACTCTGAGTTGCTTTCTTCCTGAGTCTCAGTTTCCTCACAGGCAAAGGGAGAGGTCGGATGTCTACTCTGGTTCTCCCAAGGCATCAGCATGTATCTGTAACTTCAGAGGGCGCCAGTCAGGAACACAGCCCTTCCTGGAATCCCAAGGCTGCAAGCAGCCAGTGCGCAGGACAGGCATGGTGCTTAGCCATGTGGACTGGGACTCCAGCTAGAGAAAAACTAACCCTAACCACAGCATCTTCACCAACAGACAAGAAAGAACGAACCCAACAGGGCACAGGAGAGCAGGAGGCCCTCCATGCAGGTCCAATCCACCAGGTGTCTTACCTGACTGCCACACTGGCCTCTCACAGTCCTGTCAATTTTGGCAACTTCTTCATCGAGATCCTGCAAAAACTAACATAGACAGCCCCCACCCCCAAGGAAACACACCAAAGACAGAGAGAAAAGGAGGAAAAGTTCATTAGATTATGTGTGTCATTTCTGTCAAAGGGATGCCCCCCCCAAGTTAGCTCCCGTCAATATATGTGTGGGCCGACTCAAGTCTGGTACCCAGGTTAAGATGGAGGGGGGAAAACTCCTCAACCTGTCTCCTTTGTACTCACAACGGCCACATTTGCCTTCCTTTTCCTGGAGCGAACAGAGAGGTCGGCGGCACCTTCATCTTTCCTGGCGTCCTGTTCCTTGGCATCTCTGCAAAGCCCCGGGGGCAGGGGTGGGGGTGAGCGCTCCCCAAATCGCGGCCCGCCCCTCCCCCACCGCTGCACACCCTTCCCCTCCCCAAGGCAGCCGGGCCACTCGCTCACCTCTCCTTCCTTTCCCTTGGCATGGCTCGGGGCTCGGCCTCGGACCTCGGGCCTGGGGGCACGGAGCGGGCATCAGGGTGAGCACGCCGGCGGAGGGGCCCGGACCCGCCGCCCGCCCCAGCGCCCCAGCACCCCTCCCCCCTCCCGCGCGGGCGGCGGCGGCGGGAGCCTCCCGGGCCGGCCGGGAAAATGGCCGATGGGCCGGGGTGGCCTGTCACCCGCGGCGCCGCCCGCACCCCGCGATCCCGGGTCCGAGTCCGGGGTGCTGGAGGGGGCCCACACAGCCCCCCCGCTTTCCTCCCCGCCCATCGCCCCCGGTGAGGCCAGGGCTGCCTCAGTCTCTCCTCAGCAACTCGCCCGACCCGTCTCGGAGCCACCCTGCCCCGGGCACCTCGCGCTGACGCCCCCGGGACCCTGAGACCCAGCACCCCACCCCCACCCCCACTCCCGCCCGACCCGGCCCGGGCTCCCCAAGAGTCCCCGCCTGCGGTGTCCGTCCCCGCAGCCCGCGAAGGGCCTCACCAGAAGCGGTGTCCGCGAGAGGCAGGCGCGCACGAGCCAAGACGGGAGGCCGGGGCTGAGTGAGAAGCCAGGAAGCGAGAGGCAGCGACGGGCTGAGCGCGCGGCGGTGGCGGGATCCGCGCCTGCCCCCTACACCGCGCTGGCGGCCGAGCCGGCTGCTCCTGCGCCCGGCTTAGAGCGGGACATTTAAAAATCCCAGCGCGCGGAACCAGCCCCGGCCCGCCCTCGCGCCTCCCCGCCCCCTCCACCCCGCCCCGCCCCCGCCACAGCGCCAGCCAGCGAGGCTCTTCGGAGCGACTGGGGGCGGGGCAGAAGGCGGCGGGGCCTCCCCGTGGGGCGGGGTTAGGGGCGGGGGACGAGAATGAATCCGCTCGGGGGGCGGAGCCAAGTGACAGGGCTTGCGCGCCGGAGCGACAGGACGCGGGACGTGATGGGCGGGACTACGAAGCCGTGGCGGGGCCTGCGCGGGGCGGTACGCGAGAGAGCAGGGCGGCGCGCGCAGAAGGGGTGGGGCCGAGCTGGCCGGACGCGGGAGAAGTCTGGCGCGAGCTCCGCAGATGGGCCGGCTGAGGGATTTGGGGGCGGGGCCGAGCGGCGCGGGAGCTGCTAGAAGCCGCGTGGCGGGCGCCGGCTGAGTGTCAACACGGCGAGCAGTGGGAGATCGGGCCGCGCTGACCCTGACCGGGCGGATGCGAGTGATCGCCTGGCCCGAAGCACCCGCCGTCAGCCTCTCGGACCACCAGTCCTCCCCAGCGCGCGCACTATCCCTCCCTGCACGTCCTCCCCGCCCTCAGACGCAGAGTTCCGGGCCCTGAGTCCGGGGCGTGGATGTCCCCAAGGTCACAGCGCGTGGTACCTGGGCGTGGAACCAGGCCTTCAGGGTTATGGGCCGGGTGTCCCCGTGGACCAGCTGTTATTTCTGGCCCAGTGTCCATTCATCTGTCGTTGCATTCGTTCGTTCCTTCATTCATTCAACTGTGCTTGCACATTCCGTGCGCGCTTTCCACACGCGCCCCTCCCCCGCAGGCCTGTCCTGAAGCCTCGGAAGGCTTTTCTGACACAGATCCTCATGCAACCATCTGTAGTTTAAGACCTTCCAACTGTTTCACCTAGGATCAAATCGGCAGTCCCTGTCCCAGCCTACGGAGCCCGACGGGTAGTGCTGCACTCAGACCTGGTCTTTAGGCCTCTGACCTCGGCTGCTCAGCTACCCCCTTGTCCTTCCTCACGTAGAAGCCTTGGACCTTGTTGTCCCTTCTCTGGCCCATTCGGGCTGCTCAAGGTCTTCAGGGGCCATTTCATCTAAAGCATGCCTCTCCAGGAGCCCCTCTGGGCTTTCCTGCCCTGCCACAATTCCCTCACTGGCACCATGTGTGTCTCACTCCTGGTGTCCCTGTCCCTCTGCCTACCTTGTTTGTGCCTCACTGCTATAGACCTCAGCTCTTGGTGTGTTTCCTAGGGCAAGGGGGCACTGAAACCAAATTTGGGAATGAATGACACACCAGCCAACCTCTGCAGCTTACAGGCTAGTAAGAGACAAGTATTACACAATTGTCACTAGCAAGTACCTCCTATATTCCACGTGGCATGAAAGAGAGGGCTCTGAACACACCAAGTCCCTTGCTCATTTAGTCTGTCTTGTCTCCCTCAGTGGCCGTGTTCGTGAAGGTAGAGCCTGGGTGTTACTGAAGAATGTGCCCTGTTTCTTCCCCAGAGGCCCTGACTAGCATTTTTTTTGTTGCCCCAGGATGTTCTGAAGCCAAGCCACTGAGATGATTTGTTCAGCACTGAGCCACAAAACCTAACTGCCTAACCCTATGCTGGTTAGTAATACTGTGTGATAGCATTTCCAAAATGGCTCTTGGGGTTAAGCCCTTCAAAGTGTTATCTCAATTCAACTTCACAATAATCCTATCATGTTGATGCCTGATTATGCTATTTCACAGATGCCAGAGATCTACTTCCTGAAAATATTGGGAGGATTAAGTGAGAGGATGCAAATGAATCAAGATGGTATCTGGTGCACAATAAATGCTCAGTAAATGAGTTACTGTAATGATAGATCAGACAGTTTTCTTTAGCAGTTGTTGCAACATACACTCCCATCACCAAATCATGAGAGTTCCAGATGCTTCATGTCCTAGCTGACAAGTTCATGGACAATAAAATGGATAAATAAATTTTGTTATGTAGCTAGGCATGGTAGCATATGCCTGTAATCCCAGCATTCAGGAGGCTGAGGCAGGAAGATCATTGTGAGTTCGACTACAGCCTGGACTACATAGTGAATTTAAGGTCACCCGGAACCACATAGTGAGACCCTGTCTGCAAAACACCCCCCCCCAAGGGAATAATATACAGTAATAAAAAAACCACAAACCACTGAAACATGCAGCAACAGAAATGAATCTCTTGAACACAACATTAAGGACAAAAAAACAGAAACATATATTTGAAATTTCCTTTTCTTTGAAGTTAAGGGTTGGGGTTTTAGCTGGGTGATAGAGCACATGCTGCAGAGAGAAAAAAGAAAGAATATGGCAACAGTAATCAGAACAGTAGTTACCTCTGGAGTGAGGGCAATAACCAGGAGGAGACCAAGGGAAACGTCTGGGTCCTAGACAGGTTTGTGTCTTGATCTGAGTGGTGGCTGCAGGCTGTTACAATGATGGGTGGTTCCATACATAAAACTTCACTGAACTATGTACTTGAGATTGGTGCACTCTACCGAATGTATCTCATACAGACCGTCTTCAACTTCACTATGGCTTAACGATCGACTTTACTGCAATGCAGAAACATAACCACACGACCATCCTGTTCTTTCTTTCAGTATGGTATTCGATAAGTTACAAGATAGTCAACATTTTATGATCAAATAGGCTTTGTGTGAGGCAATGTTACCCAACTGTAGGCTAACGTAAACGTTCTGAGGATGTTCAATGTAAGCGAGGCTTAGTTACAATGTTGGGTAGGTTAGGTGTATTAAGTGAAGTTTTGGCTTATAATATTTTAAAATCACAATATGTTTATAGCCCTATTGGAAGTTGAAGAGCATCTGTAGTTCAGCTTTTTAAAAAGACTTTTTTGTTGTTGTTGTTTTTTTGTTTTCTGAGACAGGGTCTTGATATAGTTCAGACTGGTCTTGAACTCACTATGTAGCCCAGGCTGTCCTCAAACTCACAAAGATCTTTCTGCTTCAGCCTCCTGACTCCTGGGATTACAGGCATGAGCCACCACACCTGGCTTGTTTTTCAAAAAACAGTAAAAGCCATACACAAACCCTGTGAATTTGGGAGCTTCCGGTCTAGAAGGAAGATGGTTGTAGCTTAGCAGTTACTGTAAAGAATAAGGACTGGGATGAGAAAATTCTGGGGGCTGTGAATTCATGTGGGGAGAGGGGCAGCCAACCTAGCTTGGATGCCAAGAAGGCCACATGGGGGAAGAAGCAGCTAAGCCCAAAGGAGGAATGAGTTGTTCAAGGCAGTTGAAACAGCCTGAACGTTAGGTCCAGAGTATTCCAGCATTGGCTCCGCCCTGGGGAAGACAGTGCATTGCATCAGAGATGGCGAACCCCGCTGCTCCCCTCCGTCATGAGCCATGTGGAGAGTTCCTGACTTCTCCCTGTTGTGTTTTCTCTTCTGTAAAATGGGTAGATTCTCATTGTCTGACCCTCGATGGGTTGCTGTGAGGGGTAAATGCATTAATAACCATCATGCACTTACAACCTTATCTGGTACATATGGAGGAAGTGTTCGTTATTATGTATAAAGCAATTAGGGGGATTTGCTTAGCATCCTATGTGATCCAGGCCCTGATGATGGGGGCGGGTGTACGGAAGGGGCCAAGATATAAAGGTTAAGGAGATGTAAGAGCATGAGGACTGCAGGGAAGAAGTTCTTTCCAGATAGGATTCCTTAACACGAGGCCCTTGGACAGGCTCCACAGACCTGAAAATCTGCCCATGGAAGGGCAGACCTACTGGTGAGCCTGTGTGGACGTTACTGGGCAACTGGTACTTGACCAGTTCCTTAAATGCATGTTGTTGTTGTTGCTGTTGTTGTTGTTGTTTTGAGTCAAGGTCTCACTATGTGGTTCAGGCTGGCTTTGAACTCACAGCCATCCTCCTGCCTCAGCCTCCTGAGCGCTGGGATTACAGGCATGCGCTACCACACTCAGTTTAAACACATTCTAACAGGAAAATGGAGATGACTGACCAGGGAAGGTGAGGGCTGTGGCTGAGAGCTGAGCTGCCTAAGGCTCTGCTGCTGAGCAACCTGGGTGAGCCAAGGAGGGGTGCCTTGGGGGCCCCACCTGGGGACATGAGGAGAGGGAGGGGCCCTGTGAGCTGTGAGGTAATGTCAGGCAGTGAACAGGACCAGGCTGTCAGACACAGAGTGACTGCACCCCACACGGTGCCAGGGAACCCGAGTGTGGGAATGCCCTGGAGGCTTGGCTCTGGTCCCCCAGGTTTGGGGAATCTGTCTGCACTCGCCTGCCAGGCCAACCTGAGTCGGGACCTAGTGCTGCTCCCCGAGGCTCGGTGACTGATCCTATGGAGCTCACACAGCTGTACCTGGGCCCTGAGGTGGCAAGATTTTGAACTCCTGGACTGTGCTAGCTCAGGCCCAACTCCCTCTTTCACCGGGGTGCAAGTCCAGTCAACATCTCTTTAAATGTGACCGACTAAAAACCCCAGGGAGACATAAGAGCCTTTAAGCTTCATATGTGATACAAAAGTGATGTCAGCTGACATTTATGGATTCTGTGCTAAGCTCATGATTGCCAGAAACAGAAACTAATTTAAAGACCCTTGAAGAAATGGGAGTGTGTGACCAGCTTCGGGGTGCTGGCAGGGGCAGCAAGCAGCTCTCAGCATGGGCAAAGGCACAAGGAGGCTTTGTTCTGTGTTCGACCACCATATCCCCAGCTTTAATTTAAATCTCCTCATTTTGGGTTTTCTGAAGACAGGCACAGCTGCAGAACAGAGGAGGAGCTTGGAGAGAGAGGGTCTGGCATCTCCCTCCTGGTCAGGGATCAACATTTTTCTCTAAGCACCAGGCTCTACACTTTCATGGGAGAGGGAGACTCAGCCAATCAGGGCACTGCATTCCTGGCTATATGATTGGTTAAGGCATAGGGACATTACTGCAAGCTGAGCCAATAAGAATCCTAAGGAGTTGCTAGGCTGAATGGAAGTGGGCCTGGAGCCATGAGGCCATCTTGCCACATAAATTGACCTTCTTTAGGGGGAAGTTCTTCCTGGAGAGCAGAGCTAGAGGTGCTGGGAGGGAAACTTCTGATCTGTTGAGCTCCTGCATCCAGTCAAGCTTAAACTTGGATTATTGGAAACTTTCTGGATACTAAAACCAATTAATTATTTTCATATATTTATTTAGCCAGTTGGGCTTATAACTTCCAAGCAGGAGTCATGGGTGTATCAAAAGGTGAGGAACTGACAACTTTGTCTGGCCTCCCGGTCCATTTGAGCTCACAATTGAGCCTCCTAACAGTCCCCAAAAGCCTTTCCCACAGGGTCAGTAAATCCACTGACATGGTTCTTGGGGGTGCCAGACCCAGGTATCTGAGTGGGTATTAGGGCCTTTGTCTGAACTCCCCTTTGTCTTCACTCAGTCAGGGATCCTGACTTCCCTGGCAGCATCCCTGTTATTTATGAAGTCCAATTTCTTTTCTTTTTTTTTGGTACCAGGTATCGAACTCAGGACCTTGTGCTTGCAAGGGAGGTGGCGGCACCACTGAGCTAAATCCCTGGCCCCCTGTTATGTATATCAGCCGCATGGGAACCCACTGACAAATCAGCCTGGCAGCCTCAGCAGCCCCTGTGAGGATCAAGCACCAGCGGGCCTACATGGACTGGGGTGGTCCTGCCCTCCAGGAACTCTGAGGAACATCTCACACCAATTGTGGGCAAGTTGGACACCAACTGAGCAGAACTTACCCAAAACAGCATTGGACAGAAGTCAAACACATTGGCAGCACACAGAAAATTAGCAAAAATTTGGATTCCTCCACACAAGAGGGTTTCCAGCTCATTGAACAATTAGGATCATTTGGCAAAGTTGAGCCTACATCTGTGTAGAGCGGCAGCAATTGGCCGCCTTCTGCTTTCTTTAGGTATCAACCTGGCTGCTGTGGTTGTCTGCCCCCAAAAAGCCTACCTTGAAGTTCAGAGCTAACTCAGAGCCTGCATATCCTGGTGCAAGGAACAGGAAGAGAAGGAAGAAGGCAGGGAGAAAGGGCATAGATTAGAAATCTCCCAGGCCTAGCAGATCGAGCATTCCCCAGAGCCCAGCCCATGTTCTGGAAAGCTGGATTTGGTAAGTAAATAGATGGACAGATGAATGAATGGGAGCAAAGGTGACAGCTACAGAAACCCTCTTCCAAGTGACAGTGATAGGAAGCCAAGGAGGCTGGGGGCACGGAGTCCAGTCTGGGGCACATTCTTTTGCTGGTACTAGGGACACAAAGGAGATTCCACACTCAAGGCCAGGACTTCCGGCCTCCCACCTCCTCCTTTCCTCCTGCTTGGCTCTGAGGACCTCCCCACCTTCAGCCTTTCACCACAAGTTGTATTTCCCATGTCAATCCATTGGTTTGAAAGGAAAAACATCTATTCTTACCCTAAATGGAAAAACCAGCACGTCAAGCCTCAAGGAGGGAAGTATTAAAATGTTTACATCTAAAGACAGTACAATGTGAGGCAGAGGCTGCTGTCTGCCCCACTATGAGCCCAAGGCCCCATAGCTTTCTGTTTAAAGAGGAAATGCCTGATGATCCTACTTATACGAGGTACCTGGGATAGTCACACTGAGAGACCGGAAGTTGAGTGGCTGTTGGTAGGGCTGGGGGAGGGGAGAGTGGGGAATCACTGTTTAATGGGGACAGAATTTCCCTTGTAGATGGATTGAGGTAATGGTCATTAATGCTGCTGAATTATGCACTTAAAAATGGTGAAGGGAGCCAGGCATGGCTGGGCGGCTGAGACAGGAGGATGGAGCTCAACCTAGGTAATTTGGTGACTTAGTGAGACCCTGTCTCTAAATAAAAAAGGGCTGGGATGTAGCTCAGTGCAAAGGCTCTGAGTTCAGTTCCCAGTACAGAGAAAGGATGGGGGTGGGGGCTGGAGATGTAGATGCTAACCTAGCATGCACAAGGCCCTTGGTTCAATGGTTCAGTCCCCAGCACCACAAAAAAGAAAGAAGAAGGGGGGGGAGGGGCTAGGCATGGTGGCACATGCCTGTAATCCCAGCACTTGGGAGTCCGAGGCAGGAGGATTGCCATGAGTTCGAGGCCAGCCAGAGCTACATAGCCAGACCCTGCCTCGAAAAAGAAGGAGAAGCAGAAGAAGATTATTCATATTTTCCCGTAAATTTATTCTGGCTTTTTTGGCCAGGCTCGCCTTGAACTTGGGGGTGGCATCCCTCCTACCTCAGCCTCCCCAGTGCTGGGATTATAGGCTTGCGCCACCATGCCTGGTTTATGACAATTATTAAAACCAGATAAACAAGCAGAGAGGGGTTAAACACTTCTCAGTTTCAAGCTGAGCCCTTCCCCCATTGAAGCTGAGCCTCTGGTGAGACCTGGGGAAGGAGAGGAGAGAGTAGCCCACAGCGTGCGGGATGCACAAGATTGAGCTGGGCATCTGGGAAAGCTCAGTGATCCGGAGGCGGAGGGGGGACGCCCCGCAGGTGGTGGCCCTGGGTGCCCACAGGGTGAAGAAGAGTGGCCTGAAGAGAGTGCCCTGGACCAGGGCTCCCAGCCTCCAGCTCCTGCCTCGATGTGGTCTCAGGGGAGCAGGAAGAGGCTGGTGGAAACAAATGTGGGAAGCTCAGTGTAAGCCTGTCTCAGAGGAGAGGGGGCTGTGTTCTCAGGGTCACTTCCTGGGTTCCCTCTGATCGGTTTTTGGTGGGGAAAATGAGAAGCGCAGTCCCTGTGTCTGGGGAGATTTGATCACACTCCTTGCTGCAGTCCCACCATTCCCAATGCTGGATAACAGGGAGAACTGGGGGTTGTGTCACCGCACAGGGCCCATGAGTCCCCAGCTCAGTCAGTGCTCAGGGACAGTGATGAATTCCAGATGCTCACCAGTCAGGACAAAACAGCCAGGGAAATGCAGGCCAGGGAGGCACCTGCTCGAGGGGGCCCTGATCCAGCACAGGAAGCGGAGGACAGGAAGTGAAGGCACAGATGGCATCTGTGTCAGGGTCCCTGCTATGTAGGGTCGGACCCTCGACCCTCGAGGTGATGTCAGGAGGCAAGGCTTCTGGGAGGTGTTGTTCCCTTAAGAAAGAGGTCAGAGAGGGAGTCTCGGTCCCTTCCAGAACGTGAGGACACAAGGAAAGGACAGGTCTGTGAACCAGGAAGCAGCTTGCACCAGGCTCTGGACCAGCTGATGCCTTGATCTTGGGCTTCTCAATCTCTGAAAATGTGAGCAGTGAGTTTTTTTATGTTTATAAGCCACTCAATTTGTTGCATTTTGTGATAGCTGCCTCTGGAAGGACTAAGATAGACCCTAGGTTCCCCCTCACCCCGTTTTTTGGTTGTGGTACTGGGGAGAGAACCTGGGCCTTTGCACTGAATTACATTCTCAGCCCTTAAAAAGATTTTTAAAAAAAAATTTTTGAGGCAGGGCCTTGCTAAATCACTAAATTGCCCAGGCTGAGCTCAAACCTGTGATCCTCCTGCCTCAGCCTCTCAGAGGCTGGGATCCTAGGCCTGTGCTACTAATCCCAGCCCCCACCCCACCCCACTCCACCCCAAACCCCGCCCATTTTGGCAACACTGCTTTTTTTTTTCTTTTTTTGAAACAGTCTCCCTACGTAGTCCAGGCTGGCCTTGAACTCAGGCATTCCTCCTGCCTCTGCCTCCTGAGTGCTGGGATTGCAGGTGTGTGCCACCACGCCTGGCTACTATTTTTTTCTTTGAGACAGGGTTTCACTATGTAGTTTGGGCTGGCCTTGAACTCACGGGGATGCTCCTGCCTCAACCTTCCAAGTGCTAGGACTACAGGTGTGCACCACCACACCTGGCTCTTCCTCCTTTTAAATGATGGAATTCCTCAGACCTTCACTGGGAGCCTCATTTTCCACACACTCCCTCCCAAGAGTTCTTGCTCTCCCCACCCACACTCCTGTTCTGCCTACCAGACATCTCCACCGCAGATGTCTCCCAAGCAAACCCAATGGGGGACGCCCAAAGGTGAGCTCTGGATTTTCCCACCGTGCCCCTCCTTCACCCCAGAAAATGCCACCACCACTCACTGGCTCAGTTGCCCTAATCCACAAAGCTGGGGTCTTCCCTGATGTTTTCTTTCCCTGCCCTCTGCGTTGCACACTCCCACAGCACCAATCCCTGCCCGCCATGTTTCCGGTCTATTTACTTCTCTCTCTGGTCTTTCCCTAGACCAGCCCATTGCTGCCTGGATGGCTACAGTGTCTCTTGAAGACCTCCCGGTTCTGCCATCTCTTCCCTGCTAAAATGCTTTCATCCCTGTGCAGCTGGAGTCAATCCCATCAAATGTGCCTCTTCTGGAAGCCACTGGAAGCTTCCCTGATTAGCGAACACATTTGCCTCTGCTTCCTCCTACCCAATCCTGGCCCGCTGTCACCCCTGAAGTGCCAAGCCTTTTGCTGGGCACGTTTGTACCTGCCCCGACCCTTCCCCAGCTCTCAGCTTCCACCTCCCCTCCTGGGGCCTCGCCTGGCCACACTCTACATGCGGTTATCTCAGGACTGTTATTTTCTGTCTCACTTCTCACCAATTTCCTCCTAGCATCCTTTTTTTAAAAATTATAAAAATATTCAGACATACACATGAGCAGAGAGGTGATAGCACAAAGAGCCCTCACATTCTCATCCTAGATATTTCATACTTGGAAATTTTCATCTCTATTTCACTGAGCCAGGGCTTTTTTTTTCTTGGCTGATATATTTTAAGGAAAATTCCAAACATGATGTCATTTCATTTTTACACACTGGAGCATGCATTTCTAAAAAGAATCAGTGTTTTCTTACATAACCGTAACACCAGTAAGACACCCAGGAAAATGAACAATAATTGTTAGCATCGTTTCATACTCAGCTGAAGTCACATTTCCCCAGCGTCTTGAATGTGGCCTTAACTGTCGGCATGAGTCACAGTCCAAGCCTGATGCACTTGCCGCGTCTGCTTCTTGGATCCTTCGGCCTTTTTCACCCTGGAAGAGCCCCTTCTCTTCTGTCTGTACTGTGGAGGCCAGGTCAGTTCCCGGTACAATCATTAAACATTCTGCATTTGTTTGCATCTTCTTGGAGCCATGTAATGCCTGCCTCTCTTCCCCATGTTCCCTGTAGACAAGAATAAGCTCTAGAAGCTGATTAGATCCATACAGGTGATGCTGTGTATTCCTGTGTCACCAGCCCCAGTGCTTTCTGTACCATCTTCACAATACTGGGACTGGCCATGTGATCCAGTGCCTATAGCTTCATCCTTCTATTATAAAACTTCCCATCAACTCTTCCCTTGACTGTTTCTCCTGGTGATCTTCCTGCCTCAGCCTTCCAAGTACTAGAATTACAGGCACAGGCCGCCATGCCTGGAAGGTACTGGGAATTGAATCCAGGGCCTTCTCACTAAGCTATACCCCTAACCCTTCTTTTTACAAAAATTTTTATTTCGAGACAAGGTCTTATTAAGTCTCTAAATTTTCCTGGCTGGGCTGGAACTTGTGATCCTCCTGTTTCAGCCTCCCAGAGTGGTGAGATCATAGGCATACCAGATAATAGTTGTTTCTTGAATCAGTTGCTTGCTTTGGGATTGCAAAATGGTGTGCATTCTCTAGTCCATTCACTTACCCTGGGAGGACACAGTGTGGGCAGGGCTGCATAGTCTCTAGAGAGCTTTGAAACAATCATAAAACAGACAGAAAGTCCTCTATGTTTTATCATTCCCATGCCCTCGCAGTCCTAGATGGTGTCGGTAGTCAAACACTCCTCCATGCCGGAGGGGAGGACCCCAACTTCCCTCCCCCACCTGGCCACACCCTGAATATTCACTAGAATCCTCTAGAAAGAACGTTTCCAGGGCCATTTGGTTGTCTGAGAAGACAGCTCACATGGTGGAATAAATACTTCATTCTTTTAATTAAATTCCATGATTTTATTTTTCATAACACGAGACATTTTGTATTTGGACATTTGTTTACTTGTTTGGGGGCCCTTTCCTGTCAGAAGGAGCTGCCAGAAGGCACATGGGAGGTGCTCACATTGTAAAAGAGCGGGGGTCTGTGAATGGAGTCCAGGGAGGGTTGGCTCCCAGGTGGCTCTGGGCCCCCAGAGAGGATTCTGGGAGGCAACTCAAAGGAAGTGAGAGTGTCATGGGGGTCTGGGGCCCTGGCTGAGGTAGAGGGGTGTGCAGAGGTTGCAGGAGCCCCAGAGTCACCTCCTTGGACCTGTGGAGTGGTCATGGCTCACCTAGGCCCCTGCCTGAGCATGAAGAAGCACGCTGTACCTGCGCACAGGGATCTGGGCCACATTCTGAGCCTGTCCTCACCTCCCTCCCTCTCTTCCCTTCCTCCCTCCTTCCCTCCCTAATTGCTCTGTTTTCCTTCCACTTCACAAGTGGGTTGGCTAGGAACACCAAAGTCTGTTTTATATACATATAGAGAGTTAGCAAACACAAAATGTGTGGTGAGCTGTGTTCGTCTTTACGTTATTAACACACAAAAGCAAGAGAGCTCCAAGTTAGAGTAGCTGCCTGCCATGCAGCCCAGCGCGCAGAAAGCCATATGGTGTGAACTGAAGTGGAGACAGCAAGAGCTCAGCCACACGCCTTCATTTAAGGGGTTCCACACAGTTGGGAGCACCAGCTTCTCTGCCCTCACATGCCAGGGCTGTTTCTATTCTGGGGAGAAAGGGGAGCAGGGCAAGCAGCGACCTGTCCACAGGTAGGAGAGGGCTCAGGTCATAAGTAAGCCAGCCAGCATATGAAGAAGATAAGATGCTTCAAGAACCCCTGGGAGACTGACCGGCTGATGTGACGGAGAGTAAATACAGCCGGGCGTGTGGCTTCAGATAAGGCTCGTCTAGAAGGGCTTTCACAAGAGGACACATTTGACCTATGACCTGAGGCAGGAGAACAATCCAGCAAGCAGAGCTATGGGGGACAAGGAATAGTATGTGCAAAGGTCCAGAGGCAGGGAGGCCTTTGATGTGTTGGAGTAAGTCGAGGCAGGTGAAGGGATGGGATGAGGTTTGGGACAGGGGCAGGCAGGGTCTCAGGCTGGAGAAGAGTCTGGATTTGCTCTGCTGCCACCAGATGTCCTTGGAGGGTTTTTAATCAGAGGGTAACTCAGCTAATGAACATATTTAAAGGTCCCTGCGCATCAGGAAGCTTGGACTGTGGAACTCAGGGAGATTAGAAGCTTGGAAGCCAGTGGTCCAAACAAGGTTAGATGGCAGCTTGGCCAAAGTTGTGGGATGTAGGGCAGACACAGGGCTCAGATGTTTGCACTAGAGAGAAGGAGGACCACGAATCGCAGGCAGCTTGGGTCTCTGAGGGGGTCTGGGTTGGACGTTCTTCCGGGACTACAGGGTATGATGGTGGCTATGTGCTGCCCATGCTCAGTGAGGAGACGGCAAGCAGCTCCTGTGGACCCGGGAGGCCCCCCCTTCCAGCCCACCCTGTGCTTCTCGCCTTCTTTTTCTGCTGCTGTTGTCCCTCTGGAATGTATATCTTCCATCTTTGTCTGTCACAATCAGATCAAGGTCACCTCTCCTGAATGTCGTGGCAGTATCTCTGCACCTCCCTGGGACGCTGACCTGGAGTCCTATTGCCCTATGTCTAAGCGATCTGGCCTGTGGCGTCTGATCACAGTAGATACAGAGGCTTCCCATGGAGGAGAACCCCAGTCCTCGGCATTCTTCGAAGATTTCATCAGAATAGCAGAATCTTAGCTCACACTGGCCTGATGAGGAAGGAGATTTACTGGCACACTTCATGAAATATCTGGGGGCTTCAGGTACAGCTGGGTCTGGGGCCTTAGTCCTGAGGGCTGTGTCTGTCTCCCGGTCCTGCTGCCCGGCAGGCTCTCCTCAGGTAGTGGAAACGATGCCCAGCCCTGCCTTCCCAGACATGATGCCCACTGGGCTTGCTTAGATCCTGTATCACCCCTGCCCACTCTGCTTGGTCAGGCTCGAACCATGTGCTCACTTAGGATTTGGGATGTTACCAGGGTCCACGAGTGGGAAGGGATGTTTCCCAAGGGGAATCTTGGACCCTGACCAAGCAAAGCCACAGACTCCCTCTGGAGATAGTTCCCCCAGCTCTTTCCACCCTCTCAGTCCCACACAGAGGTCTGCAGTATTTTTTTTAAATCTACATCCTCCCTCACTGGAGCACTGTGACAGCCTCATGTTGCTGTGACCCCTTCTCACGACCCTGCTCCCCATCACCATCCATTTTCCCTGCTGCAGCTACAAGAAGTCTTCCTAAAGCATGAATAGACTGCATTCTGCTTAAAATCCTCGATGGCTCCCTATTCCCTGCTGCAGTCATCCTTAGGAAAGTATGTCCACCCCTCAGTGACCTCACTAGCCAGGCCCTCTAGCTGCTGCTCCTTCCTCCCCCCTGGGACTTATGCTCCAGGCTCCTTAACCCCTCTGAAGTTGTCCCACGCCTTTATCTAAAACACTCTTTAATCAGCTCCTCTGCCTGGCAAACTTCAGTCACCACCTCCTCTCAGAAGGCCTCCGACTTCTCCAGCAGGTCAAAGCGCCCTCTGCTGGGCATAGACAGCTGTTTACCGGCTGAGTTGGGCCATTCTGGCCAGGACACTCCTTCGGTCCCGATGGCCCTTCACATCCTGTGCTTGCCCCATCCAACTCCACGTCGCAGAGACTGTGACCAGGCCCAGGGATGGCACTGTCCATGGACAGATGGGGGACCTAGGCAGTGTCACCGGCAGATCTTTCCCGGATGGTCCCGTGCCTTGGGGAAGGTAGAGTTGCAGTCCTCCTGCCTGGGCCCTGACAGCTCTTGGCTAGCTGATTCCCCCACCTTTCCCCGGCACTACTTCCAGATTCAAGGTGCTGGTACCAGTGGGGTTGGGTTCAGTGTTCCAACGGTATTGATGGTCCTCTCCCCACCGTAACCCTGTGTCTGCCCAGGGCTTGGACTGTTCCAGAGAGATAAGTAACTCATGCCAATCTAGGCATCTCAAGCCCCAATTCTCAGTGCATCATCAGTGACCCCAAAGCAGAAGAGCCTGTGAGGAGGAAAGGGTGCTGAGCCTGCCCTCCCACTGGCTACTGCTCCCTCCCTTTCCTCCTCCTTGTGTTACTGGAGATTGAAGCTAGCACCTCACCCGCGTTGGGCAAGTGCTCTCACTGAGCCACTCACCGAACCACACCCCATCTCCCACTGCTGTCTTCTCTAGATGAACTTCTGGGCAGCCTAAGGTGTCCTGACCCCACCATCATGTCTGTGCAGCCTTGAGCCTCGCCTTTTCCTTCTGCTCTGCTTTCCCTTCTCTGGTCTCTTTCTTCACTTCTTTCTCTCATGGCTTTCCCCACCCCCTTCATGGTGGGCAGCACAAGTGTATAACACCTCTCTGTTGGTCAGAGTCAGTTTATAGATCTGTAACATTTTCCTCTCATTGGAAAAGAGGAGCTGATCCCTCTTCAACTCTTCCTTACCATCCTCCTCCATCCCAAGGCTCCTAGTACACCATACCAGTCAGCTCCTTCTATTCTTATGGTCCATCCACTCATCCATATGTCCACCCTTCTATCCACCTGTTTACTCATCCATCTATCCATTTATCTACCTTCTTAACTATCTGTCCACCCACCCATCTGTTCACCCTTCCACCCATCTATCTGCTCATCTGTCTATCCATCTAGCATCCATCCACCCACCCATTCGTCTACTCATCCATCCACCCATCCATCCATTCATCCATCCATCCATCCATTCACCCATCTATCTGTCCACTCTTCCATCCACCCATCCACTTATCCATCTATCCATCCATTCACCCACCCACGAGTCAACTACCCTTCTGCTCACCCAACCATACCTATGTGCACTGGGTAGGGACAAACTCTGGATGAATATGACACTGCTGCAGGTGGGTGATGGGATAAGACAGATACACACTTAGGTATGCTGCGAAGCAGGGCCTACAAACCAAGTGTAGTCAGGAAGCGCAGCAGCCTGATTATAGACAGCCAAGTATGGTGCATGCCCCAGTGTGGGTCTTTCTAACCCACCAGGCTAACCTGCTCACAACCAATGGGTTTCCAGTGTGAGTCCGGCCTGTCATCCTGGCAGGATCACATTAGGGGACATCACCATTGTAAGAACAATTCAGACATTACAGACATGGTCAAAGCCCCTCTGGCCAACCAACTCCAAATCTACTTCTCACCTCCAGGGGTAGACACAGTTCATGGTGTGAAGGGATCTATTTTGCTGTGTTCTCTACATACTTTGCTTATTTACTTGGGGACAGATGTGTGTGTGTGCATATGCCTACAGATGGGGCATGTTTGCCTATGGATTTACCAGTCATGATGTATGAAATTTTTTAGTGAGGTTGAGGCAGGAAGATCATGAGTTTATTAAGTCCACCTGAACAACTTAGGGAACCTCCTGTCTCAATAAGTAAAAAGGGCCAGGGATACAGCTCAGTGTGAAGGCCTGAGGTTCAGTCCCCAGTAGAAAGGGGTAGTGGGTGGAGAAAGCGAGGGCACATTGCCCATGGACAACTAACTCTATTTTAAATGTTCTTTTTTCTCTTTCTCAGCAATGTTTCTGTGACCTTCTCCACCTGAGAAAGTACCTCATTCTCTCTCATTGTTGCTCCAGCAGGCGGAGGCTGAAGAGCTTATTTGACTGCTACCCTACTGCTATGTAGACTGTTCCTCAATATTTTTCCCCTCGGAGAGCCGGCTGGTGATTGTTCCCATGCCTGCCTGCCTCCTCCCATGAGTGTTGCTGCTGGGCAGAGTTGGCATGACTGAGCCACTTTGCTAATGACCCTGCCCTGCTCTCTGAGCCTCGGGAAAGCCTGGAGTCAGGGCCACCTGGGTGGGCGTGTGAAGGATCCACTCCTTAGACCTGGACCTCAGAGGCAGCCTTGACTCAGACTGGATGCTCCTTGGCCCAGAACTGCTGCACACCAGACCTGTGACCAGGCATCGGAGTGTTGGCAGCCTCGGTCCTGCCTCACAAGCTCCCGGTGCACAAGGACACATAAAGCATGCTGCCTGCCACCTGCTGGTGTCAGTGCAGGGCTGGGAGCCTGAGGCCAGGGCCGCGAGGGGCGGCTGCCAGCTGGGGCCTGAGTGAGTGGCTGTCGGGGCGGGACCAGCGTGTGAGGGGCAGAGTGAGGACCCTCGGCTCTGACAGCCCTGCCCTGGATGGCCCCAGGGCCACGGAGGAGTCTTGCCTTCCTCTGTCTTCTGCCCCGCAGTCCCCCCGCCTGCATCTCTAATTCCAGTGGGCTTCAGTCTGCAGCTCCCCGGTGTGCTCGGCACAGGTGCCAACTGTTATTTCACTCTGCAGCTTCTGTTTCCACAGCCCGGCACCTGCAAAGCCCCCCATTAGCGGGAGACCAGTGAGGGGGGCTGTGGCTGCATGCATGCCGCGTGCGAGCCCACGTTCCAGGCTGCTGGTGCCCGCAGGAAGCGGCGAGGGAGGTTTCCAGCACAAAGACCGTATGCCTGAGAGAGAGGCGAATTGCTCAGCAAACTTCAGAAGCGATCAAAATGTCCTTTCCATAAAGTCCCGGCTTAAAAAATGTTAGCAGGTGCGTGTACAATAGCGAGTCAGTGGGGATGGATTACTATAGAATACCATTTCCGCTCATGCCAGATTAGGAATTCTAGGCATAATTTTCTATAAATTGTCATTCTTGTCTGGTAAGGAAAGCTAATTTTCCCCTCCTATGGGGGAAAGCGCCACTCTACTGGGGCGCTACTCTTTGGAACAGCGTGTCACTTGGGGACCACCTGGAGGGGTGGGGGCTCTCCCAGAGCAATGTGACCAGCAGCGCTGCAGAAGGTGGAGATGGGGCACCCGACACCGGCAGGGAGGACTTCGGGGAAATCAGAAAGGCCCCAGAGCTGGGTCTTTTCTGAAACAGGGTACGGAGGGTGCGTTTAGCATGAAGATGAGGTGCAGGTGGCCAGGGAAGTGGGATTCACTGTTAAAGCGTTAGAGCCTGGGCCTATTATTAATTCACCCGGTCGTTCATTCACTCACTCAACTGGTAAACGTTTACTGAGCATGTACTATGCAGGGACCTCTTCTAGGTGCTGAGTTCACAGCGATGCCAAGGTTGTCTCCTCCACTGGGGAAAAACAGGTAAAGGACAAGGGACGAAAGAGCAGAGGAAGAGGAGGCCACTGGAAGAAGGCCACAGGGAGGTGATGTTGGGGCTGAGCCTGGAGGAAGAGGGGAGCCGGCCATGTGGACCCGGTGCATTTTGCACTCTTGTGCTCCAAGTACTGGCCCGGGCCAGGAGCAAGTCGGGCTCATTCTACACTGGGCAAAGGCCAGTGAGGGCGGAGGGAGATGAGAAATCGCACTGTGGGAAGAGCTGGTGGAGTTTTTGCTTTGTTTTGGTACTGGGGGGTTGAACCTAGGGCCTTTGCACTGAACTACATCCCCAGACCTTTATTTATTTTTTATTTTGAGACAGAGTTGTTCTAAGTCTCTAAGTTGCCTGAGTTAAAGTCAAATTCTTCTTTCTGCCTCAGCCTCCTGGAGTGCTGAGATTATAGGGTTGCACCACTGAGCCCAGGTTCATGGGTGGTTCTGGGCATGGAAGACACCACTGGTTTCTGTCAGAAGCTCCCTCAGGCTGCAGGGCCCAGTAGAAGGTGGCACAGTGCTGGAGCCCTCTCCCCCACCCCCCCAGGCAGGGAGAGGCTTAAGCCCCTAGAGAGCGTGCAGTGGCTCAGTGCCAGCTTCGGAGGGGTTGGAGCTGCTGTCTTCATTATGATGGCAGGATACTCTTCAAGACAGGAAAACTGGAACTCACTCTGGTAGGGGCCCCACAATTCACTGAGATTCATGAGAGGATGGGCCAGAGAGGTGGTCCAGTGAGGGAAGCTAGAATTGACCTGCTCCGGTGAAACCTGAAACAGTGACCTATGATTGACTGTTGCTATTGAAAAGCTCAGGGACCAAAGGAATGGCTGGATCCAGGGGCTTAAATCATTTGGACAAGAACCCCTGATCGTCTCTGCTTTTGTCTGAGGTGGTTTAGATCCCAGGCTGAGTGGTGGTAGAAATGCCATTGGTAGCTCTGGACTTAACCTCCTGTCAGCCAAAGACAGTCCTTTGCTCAAATGGGACTCTTCGTGGAAGTCCAGGAGGTAACCAGCTTCATGTCCCTTCCAATAAGGACACAGCCAGACCCCCCCCGCCTCCTCCCACCCTTGAGATGTCAAGAGGCCCCTGTGTTCTCTCCAGCCAGCCAGTGCTCCTTGAGATTGCAGCTCTGGGGACAGATGACTTGAGTTGCTAGCTGTGCTGCCTTGGACAAGTTCCTTTACCTTTCTGTGCCTCCATATCCTTGTCTGTGAATGAGGGAGCTGATACTCAGCTCTTTCGAGGGCCAAGTGCAGTGACAGGGAGGGTAACCGGAGCACAGCAGGTGTTCTGTGGATCTTGGCTATGCTCACTATTAGGTTGACTGGGCCTGGGGCCCTGCCAGTCTGGGTTAGGGCCGCCAGCAACAAAACCTCCCACAGCCACTTCCAACAGAAAGGGCGTCCTGTAGCCGCTGAGGTCCTACAGAGACATCCAGCTGTCCATGCTGTTGTCCCCTTGTCTGTCCCATCTCTTACTTGAGACCTGCAGCCTGGGGAGCCCAGCTCTGGCCTGTCCTGTGGGCACGAGTTTGTGTGTGTGTGTGTGTGTGTGTGTGTGTGGTTAGTCAGGTCTGAGCTCATCTTGGCTCTGCTGTGTGAAGGGTAGCAAGAAAGAGACAAGAGGGCCTCTGTCACTGCACCCATAGGGGCTTTCAGGAGCCAGGGGAGAGGCTGGGCCTGAGCCCCACACGTGTGTAGCTTGGGCTGCCAAAAGGTCTTTAAAAAAAGTAAAGAATCATTTTTAAAAAATCTATTGTGTTGGTGAATCCCTATAATCCCAGCACTTTGGGAGGCTGAGGCAGGAGGATCGCAAGTTTGAGCCCAGCCTGGGCAATTTAGCGACTTATCTAGACCTTGTCTAAAAAAAAAGAAAAGAAAGAAAGAAAGGAAAGGAAAAATTAGTGTGGGGATGCACCTCAGTGCCAAGGCCCTGGGGTCAATCCTCAGTACTGCAATAAATAAATAAATAGATTAAAAAATAGGAATTGAGGGCAGATGAGAGGGAGGGGAGGTAGAAGGAACCAAGATGCAATATGTTTATGTACCAGTTCTCCACAACAAACGTATTTATTGTGTGTCACAAACATATGCTAGTAAAAAATGAACAAAAGTCACTTTTTCAGGCACTGCTCAGCTCTGGTGGATATCAGTGGGGAGGGCCGCAGAGAGCATGGTCACGAGGCCCGAGGCCTGGGTCCCCGGGGCCTGGGCGGGTGTCCTGGCCGTGACCCTTCTGCACACCAGTGCGTGGAAGTCTTATGTGGGACCAGAACAAAGCCGCAGAGAGCAGGGCTGTCCGAAGGCCTGGATACACCTGGGGGCCGGCCCCCACCCCAACCCTGCTGAGCTCCGAGCTCCTCAAGGGACAGAGACTGAGAGAACATGGAGCTTCAGACTTGAGGTGGGGGTAACGGTGCTCTCGGGCTGGTCCTCGAGCCACCCTTTCCTTTGCATCTTCGAAATGGGTGTGAGACGCCTTCCTCACGGGCCATCGTGGTAGGGAGGGGATCTCATATTCTGTGCTCTGAGCATCACTGAAAAAGGCACCAGGGGCAGCGAAGGTGCTGTTACTATTACTGTTGACCATAAATACTTGACAAATGATTGCAGAGTCTGCAGGCCGGGGGGAGAGGGGAATTCCTGGGGAGAGATTTGAGGGCTGTTTTAAGAGTCTTTTGGAGCTGCAGGCCCAGCAGAGGCAGCGGGGAAGCCTTTAGGAGTGGGATACTGGGGCTGGGAAGTCTTTGATTGCCTTACATCTGTCTTTATGGCAACTTCTGGGAGCAGCTGAGGGGAAATGGAATTGTAAACCGCACAGCCGGTGTGGCCTCCTCACCAGATTGTTAAGGGGGACTTGCCGGCGTGGCTCCCCCCCACGCCTCATGCAGACTTGGCCCTTGGTCTGTGGCAGGAGTTATTAAATGATACGAGCGCATGGAGAGCGGGATGCAGCCACAGAAGAGGAATCAGGCTTTTATGCCCCTCGGTTCTGCGCAGTAAAAGAAAATATCCCCGTTAAGTGCGAATTAATTGGCTCCTGTAATTGGCGCATGGTGCTTCCCCTGGCCTCTCTGCGTGCTGGGCCTGGAGCTAGGGCCCACATAGGGCCATGCTGATGACTTGCTTCCTGGTGCTCCCTGGGGGACCTGCTTCCAGGAGTGCTCACTCCTCCTGGGTGTGCAGGTCAAGTACACAGCAGGCCCAGAGAGCCTGTCAGCTGGGCAATGGTCACCTTTGTCCCTGTTGCATCTTGTTGTTGCAGAAAGCTAGGTCCCAGTCAAGCATGGTGAGGCACATGCTCACGCACGCGCGCGCGCACACACGCACACACACTCTATTCAATTCTAGAGAGAGGACTTATGTCTGCCCAGTCCAGTCCTGATATCGCAATCTCTATGCACAGCTGTGGATGTTGTGCACGGTACAAGAGCATCTGGCCAAACACCATTTTGTACTGCATTCACCGTGCCATGCACCTTTGGGCCTATACCATAGCTTCTGGGGCTGGGAAGTCTGTGATTACTTTCCATCTGTTTCTGTGGAAACAACTGTACCCCAAAAGGGAACCCTGTCAGCTGGCAAAGCCACAATCTGTCCACATTCTGTCACCCCCGCTGCCCCAAACACACCCCAGGGCAGTGTCCTCACCACCCCTGGCTGCCACAGTACCCTTCTCTCCCAGTGCCTCCAACTGGCACTTCTCCTGCAAAGCCCGCGTGAAAGCAGCCGCCTCCTCCAGGCCCTTCCTGTCCCATGGATGCCTGAGCCTGGCCCGAAGCCCCTGCCTTTCTTCCGGAAGCAACCCCACTCCCATGACTGCTTGGGGAGCTGCTTCTCCCACCCTCTTGCCGCCATCATTTTCACTGCCATCCTAGGTGGGCATAGGACTCCAGTCAGTCACTCAGCTCTGTGCCCTGGTTGGCTGTGAACAGCAGCTTGGTCCTATGGTGGGGAGTAAGCATGCCAGGGTCTCCGGGGGCCTTGCTCCCTTCCCATGTGGAGGCCAGGCCATCCCAGTCCTTCAGGTGGCCCCTGGCCCATCACTGTATCCTCTGCCAAGACCCTGTCATAGCCACAGAGGGAGGGTGGCACTGCTGTCCTGTGGCTCTCAAATTAAGCTCAAGGTTGGAGGTCTCTTGGCCTGAAGGGAGAATAGACCCAGAAGGACAGTCCCCTCCTACCCCACCAGGACAGCCCACTACAGCCTGGCTTTCCCTCCTGCCCCTCCAGATAGGCACAGGCCAAACAAATCTCTGGAAAGAGCCCATAGGAATCTCATGAATTCCCAAGAATTCTTGAGAATCCTCAGGCCCTTCACAGCCTTTCTGGGGGTCACCGTCAGTGGTCAGTGATGTTGGCAGGGTGGCAGAGAGATGGCTGGGCTGCAGGCTGGCACTGGGAGGTCTGGGAGGTCTGCCTCAAGCCGTCTGATCCCACAGGCAGGGGCTGCCCTGGACGCCCCCGGGCAGGGGCACCTTGGACCTGTGTGCTCAGCCTCTCTGAGAAGCATGGCTGGAGCAGTGCTGAGATCCTGGGCACACCGGCCACACCTTTGCTGCAGTTGCCAGAGAGTGTGGGAGGTGGAAGCTCCAGCCTCCAGGCAAGGTCAAGGTGGGGTCAGGAAGGGCGCTGCTGCCTCCCATTGCTTGAGCCCCTGCGAGCCGCTTCCTTCTCCAGGTCTCAAGGTCCTGTGGTGACCAGGTGGTGTCACCAAGATGAAATGAGCCAATTCGGGAGAGTGCTAGCTCCTGGCACACACCTCTCCCTGCCTTCAGGGGTGTAATGCTATTCTTGAAGTTTCCATCCTGGTCCCAACCAGGCGAGCCTTCAGTTCCACCGGCAAGTGCTCCAAGCTGGGTGAGGTGGGAGAGAAACCGCATCACCAGCAGACAGCCCCTCCGGGGACTCCTGGAGGCCCTAGAACCTTCTCAGACCCAGGCGCAAATATTTCCCTCGAGGAAGCAGAGGAAAGCTGCAGCCTGGCCCTGCAATAGCAGAGGGAGACATGTATGGATTCAGTTCTGAACTCACAGCCTGTATTGACTTCCACAACACATTGTCATACTTTTTTCAAGTTTATTGTTAAATTTTTATGAGTCCATGTTTGCAGTACATAATGATTACATTCATTGCAGGGAGTTGGAATATGTACATAACACATCTTCATTCTTTCTACATCCCTCTCCCCTCCTCTCCCTCCACTCTCCCTCCATCTATTGGTTCCCTTCCCATTTGCAAAATGTCACAAACTTGGTGGTCTTACATCAACAGACATTCCGAAACCAAGATGCTTTAAGTCAGAAATCAAGGTGCCAGCAGGGCTATGCTCCCCCAAGGGCTCTGGGAAGAATCTTTCCTTGCCTCCTCCTGGTTTCTGGTGACCCCCTCGATCCTTGATGTCCTTGGCTCATAGCCGCAGCATTCTGATTTCTGCTTTCATCTCCATGTGCCCTTCTCCCTTCTCCCTGTGTCAGCCACTACCTGAATCTCCTTCTTCTTATCCAGACACCAGTCACTGGGTCTGGAGCACACCCTAATCTAGTACAACCTCTGTGTTGACCGAGTGAAGCCTTTATTTATGTAGAAATCCAACTGAGCAGAGCCCATTAAAACTGAAAACACAGGGCCGGGGATTTAGCTCAGTGGTTTCGCTGCCTGTTGCGCAAGTGCAAGGACCCGAGTTCAATCCCTGGTACCCAAAAAACAGAACAAAACAAAACAAAAAAACAACAAAAAAACCAAACTGAAAACACAGCCAAGTGCTGTGGCCCATGCCTATAATCCCAGCAGTCTTCGAGGCTGAGACAGGAGAATTCCAAGTTCGAGTGCAGCCTAGGCAAACTTAGTGACTTAGCAAGTCCCTGTTTCAAAATAAAAAATTAAAAACAACAAAAAAGCTGGGGATGTAGCTCAGTGCAAATGCCCTAGGTTCACTTCCCACTACTAGGGGGAGAAACCAAACGACCACCACCAACGACAAAACAAAAGAAAACACACACACAAAAATAACAGCCTTGAAAGTGTGTCCGCTGGGGAGGCATCAACTGCGCCTCCTGGTACCCCTGTGAGAAACGCTCCCCACACATGCAGAGGGCACCACGGTCAGGCAGTGGCAGGCAGGTGGCATGAACTGGGCCCCCTTCCTGCAGGATCAGAAG
The DNA here is from genome assembly GCF_053883595.1 of Heterocephalus glaber. Taxonomy (NCBI): domain Eukaryota; kingdom Metazoa; phylum Chordata; class Mammalia; order Rodentia; family Bathyergidae; genus Heterocephalus; species Heterocephalus glaber. Next base: position 7,178,138 of record NW_028258349.1, on the reverse strand, counting down.
CCTGGAAAGCATGCTGCAGACTGAGGAGGGCAAGTGAGGGACTCCATGGAAGAGGGTGGCTCTGTGTCTCTAGACGTTTCCTACAGGTGCGCCCAGGTGCTCAGAAGCACATGGAGCCCTCGGGACAGGACAAGAAGAGGCATCCCAAAGGGACAACACTCAGATGGAAGGGGCAGGGCAGGGCCATTAGCCCCATCTCTGAGGTTGTTATGTTTCTACGTGGCAAATGTTTTCATAAATAATTTCAAAGAAAAGCTATAACCTTCTATCCGTGCACATGACTTCTAACTCAGGGCTGCTCCTCTCTTTTATCTCTTATATCCTTGGGGTCTGGAAACAGACTCAAGATCAGGTCACCCTGCTACAAGTCCTGGGGTCAGGTGCAAGGAGTGGAGGTGCTGATAAGAGAGTTGCGGAGGGGTCGCCACAGGCTGCTGTGCCCAACCAGTGGCCCCTTCCGAGGGAAGACGCTATTTTGTCGAGGCCAAACCTTCCCTTGCAGCCCTGGTGCCCAGGTCCCCGAGAAGTAGCTGCTGGAGTAGCAGCAAGGGCCTGGACTCTGACCTGGTTCGCTTGGCTCCTGAGTTCCACAGCCTGAAGGAGCCTCGGAAGCCACTGTACTGTCATCTGATGACCAGGAGTCCCCGGCGAGGTGCACAAAGCTGTGCAAAGCCAGCCCACCTGAGTGTGACTCAAGCTGACAATGAACCTGTGGAAAGGAGCCCTTGTACCCGGACGCATCTTTCACTGCCAAGATTTTCTTGTTACAAAGAGAATGAGTAAGGGCTAAGCTGATGTGAAGGGAGGATGTGTGAGCTGTGTGCTTCCTGGTGGAGGTGGTAGGCGTCCCTTGTAGGGGCTGAGCAGATGGGGCAGTGCCAGACTCCAAGGTGGCCATTCAGCTAGGATCAGGGGTCAATGACAAGAGCAGGAAGCAGGCAGGGAAGAGACAGTTCATGGAGCCTGGTCCCAGGAAGAAGAGCAGATGCAACTCCAGGGCACAGTGCATCAAATGGAGAGTGCAGGGCGGGCACGGCCAGCCTGGAAGGGACCTGCTCTGCCAGGGCAGCTGCCTTAAGAAGTGCCCAGTCCCCAGCCCCACAGAAAGAAACATCTCAAAAACATCCAACCCAGCAGTGTAAGTTCCTGGGCCTTCATACTTTCTTCCCGTCTCCAAAAGATATACTACAAATGCTATCAACACTTCCATCGAGAATGCTAAATCTTCAGATTTCTCTTAGCCAAAATCTCGCTTAATCTAGTTGTGTAAAATCCAGGGAAAGGTAGCACCTCTGACCGCCCCTTTAACCAGAACTCCCAAGTCAGCAGCTATTCTACTTATCCACTGTACCAGGAGACCCAGCCTCTGATCCCAGGAATCTGCAGGCTCCTGGAATTCTTCGGAATGATCTGCAAAACCTTTGAAGAGTTCTGTATATACTCACTAATCTGTGACTTCTATCTCTAGTCCTTTTGAAAATCAGCCATGCAGCCTGGTGCCCCTGGCAGTTGTATATTAAGGTGGCTGCTATTATCTAACAGCCGTGGGGACCACATAGCCACCCAGGCAGGAAATGCAAGCCGGCATGGTGGTTATGGAGATGCATCCTTGGGATTACCAGCACTCCAAGATTGCACATCGAGTCGAGGTTGGTGACTGGAAGGGATCACAGCTTGCTTCCTATTTGACAAACGAAGGCATACATTGATTATTAAGTTGGGACAACTTAATGGATCCAGCTATAAATAAGAATCAAGACTATTGATATAAAGAGACTCAACGTTGCATCCAGTTAAAATTGAAAAGGGTGTGTGTGTTTGTGTGTGAGAGAGAGAGAGAGAGTAGATAGGAGGCTCACTGTGTGTGTGTGTATCTGTGGGGTCAGTCTGGGAGCCGAGGCATGTATACAGAGTTGGCTTAGTCATCTTACACTGCTATAACAAAATGCCATAGACAGGGGGGCTGGGGATTTAGCTCAGTGGTTCTGTTGCCTGCCTCAAAAGCGCAAGGTCTGGAGTTCGATCCCTGGTACCAAAAAAACCAAACCAAACAAACAAATGCCATAAATGGAGTGGCTTAAACAACAGAAATCTATTCCCTCACAGTTCTGGTGACTAAAGTCCCACATTGGTAGGTTCGCTTTCTCCCAGGGCTGCTGTCCGTGGCTTGCAGATGGCCACCTTCTCACTGTGTCCCTCATGGACACATCCACGGACACACATCTCTGTGTGCCCCCATTTCCTCTGGGCATAAGGATGCCAGTCAGTTGGATTAGGGCCACCCTAATGGTCTCCCTTTAACTCTTTAAAGTTCCTCTCTGCAAATCCAGCCACATTTGGAGGGAAACACACTTCAGCCCACAGTGGAGGTGCCAGTGGTGAGAATGGGTGGGTTGGCATGTGCACCATGTGGTCAGTGTGTGGCTTCTGCCTCTGTCCCCCCACACTCCATCCTCTGCTGCCCTGGTGGCAGAAGCTACTCTGGAGGAGAGGCCGGGGCCTGGATTTCTGTGAAGCAGACCACTCACCCTCCAATTGGGATGTTCACCCCTTTATTTTGCTTCATGTAATTTTACGTACTCATCCCACCTGCCCGAGACCAGCGCCCTGTTCATTTAGCGCATTCCACCACTTAGGGTAGTGAAAAGTGTTCAGAGTTTTTTTTAACGTGGAGTAAACAATTCAGGGGTAGGGCCGGGGATTTAGCTCAGTGGTTCCGCCGGCCTTGCAAGCACAAGGTCCTAAGTTTGATCCTCGTTACCAAACCCCCCCCCCAAACACAATTCAGGGTCCCTCCAGAGATAGCTTGCTGGCCACGGTCAAGGTAGCAGTCACGAAGCCTCTCTAGTGACCCCAAGGGGCCCACGCCCACCCTGTGTGGCTTGGGTGTCTCCCTGCTCTCTCGGACATGGCACTTTTGCAGGATCCAGCTGCCCCACTCCTTGCTGAGGTCCAGCCAAGTTCTGAGGGAGGCACCTGTGGATCTACTCTGAGCCTCCAGAAATCCCCAAGGCTTGAGGCAATCCCCCCTTTTTCAATGCCATGAGACACCCAGAGGCTGAGATACCTCCGACCTTTGGGAAGGCTGGACCTCAGGGCTCAGCTGGGAGTGGTGGGCACTGCAGCTACCTGAAGTGGACAAGCTCCCGCTGGTCCCTCAAGTCAGTCACATCATGGCTACTTCAGCTCCACGTTGTCATTTTCTCCAACAAGTAGAGAACCCTTAATTTTAATGTCATTTCTCCACATTTTTAACCACTGGCAAGTATCTCGAATTCTTTCAAAACACTGTTGTAAAACAAACACACTTGTGCCAATTAGCTGCCGCCCTGACTTCAGCACCCCAGGCCCCGGGGGAGGAATGTGAACCGGAATCCTGCAACTCCAGGGGATTTCTGGCTTGGGGACACACCTAGTTTCACAAGGGTTTAAGAGCACAAAGAATTTGGGGACAGAGACCCGATCCTCGCCCTAAGCAGTTCACAGATGTCCCCAGGTGGTGTTAATATCCCTCAGGGGAAACTGAGGCTGGAGAGGGCAGGTGGGTGGCTCAGGGACACACAGGGAGTTGGTGGCAGAGTTGGAACTATCACCTGATTCGCCAGGCTACCACGTGTTCATTAGAGATGGACATGCACATGGACAGGGCGGGTGCTCTGGGGGAGGCTGTCCATCTGGCCCCTCACAGTGGCATTGCTGCCTGTCCTTGGGTACAGGCAGCACTCACGGGCCCTCCAGCCTCTGAAGTGCACATGTGGGCCCCCAAAGGCATCATTTTTGGCTGGGTAGATTACACAGAGGCAGCCACATCTGGCCAGGATGCAAGGCCGACTTCAGCTCCCTTCACCTGTCTGCTTTTTCCCTCACTTCAGGACACAAGGGGATTATTGATATGCAGCAGCCAGAGGAAAACTCCCAAAGTGTGGGACGCAAGGAAAGGGCCAGGCGAGGACCAGTAGCCACAATATGGTACCACGAGTAAGCGGGGAAGCCCAGAAATCAGCATCATGCATACAGGTGTGAATCTGTCTGTGTTTCATCTACATGTCTATCTGTCTGTCTATATCTATCAACTACCTCTTTTTTGTTTATTTTTAAAATTTTAAACTTTTCTTAATCCATCTTTGCAGTATACGATGATTACATTCATCAGGAGTTGGTGTATGGACGTAACGCACCTTCATTCTTACATCCCCTTCCCCTCTCCTCCCTCCCCCTTCCTCGTCTCTTTTTTTGTTCCCTTCCCTTCTTTCTATCATCTATCTCAAACGTCTATCTAGAGCTAGCTTCTGTCAATCATCCACCTCCTTCATTTATGATCTGTCAATCATCCATCCATGTACCATCTACCTTACTGAGCAGTCATCTGTCTTATCCTATCTGCCTATTATCTGGCATCTGTGTATCTATCAATCACGTCTGTCTGTCTGTCTGTCTGTCTGCCTATCTATCTACATAAACATGAAGGGTAAAGGTCTGTAAGGACTTCCCCAAATGTTCACCAGGGGCTGTCTCTTGGTGAAGGAGTCAAAGAGGGCTTTAGCCCGACAGCAGCGGTTTCCTTGACAGTCACTGCAAAAGCAGGGAGGGGGCCAGCCCACCCCAGGCCGAGGGGCTTTGGACCCACGTGGGCAGCAGTGCCTGGAAGGAGGCCTGGCACCCGCCCCTCCCTACCTGGGACAGGCCTGGCTCAGGTTACCGAATCCACGCTGACCCTCCCTTCTTTCTTCTGCCCTCTCTGTTCTTACTTATACAGCGGCAGATGTTTATTCTCCCAGGAAATGGTGATGACATGTGAAAACCGCCTTTGATCAGCGCCCAGAGCTCCAGTCTGCTCTCCGGTGATAACCTGTTATCAGCCGGCTGGCCTTCCAGACACAGCCTGCATTTCACACGTGGTTTCCCGGTCTTTGCAGTGCGAGCTCTCAGGGCTGGGCAGTCTGTGCCATGGGGCCATCCTGAGCTTGGTAGGATGGTTACTGCATCGCTGGCCTCGGGGTGGTCAGGTGCCAGTAACATTCTGCGCCCATTAGTGACAACCAAAATGTCTCCAGGCTTTGCCACTTCTCCTCTGTGGAGCAGAACTGCTCCCTCCTGTGACTCATTCCCCAGATGACTGGTCATACTATGCTACTTTGCACGATGCTTTTGCTAAAAACATGCTATTGTAATGTCATGTCGGTCTTTTTTCTTTTTCTTTTTCCTCTCCCTCCATCTGTCCCTTCCTTCCTCCCTCCCTTTTTCCTTCTTTCCTTTCTTGCTTCTTGTGGTATTGGGGGATTGAACCTAGGGCTTCTGCACTAAGCTCCATCTCCAGTCCTATTTATTTATTTACTTTTTTTAAGAGTAGGAAAATTTATTGAGAGAAAGATAGCTTCTGTCTAAGAGAAACGGAAGGGGGACCGGAAAGTGAATTGCCCTTATTTATTTACTTGTGAGACAGGGTCTCACCATGTAGTTCAGGCTGGCCTTGAACTCACTATGTAGCCCAGGCTGTCCTTGAACTCAGGGTGATCCTCCAGCCTCAGCCTGGATTACAGGTGTGCACGCCTATGCACAGTGTGTTGTTTCTTAACTGTCTTTTAGCCTGGCACCATGTTCATAAAGGTAGGCATACCTCCTCCTTGGCTGTGACACACAGCCCTTGCATGGCTAATTCACAATTTATTTCACCAGGCTTTTCCTGACCTCAAGGATAATTGATCACTCTTGTGATATAGCTACAATGAAGGTACCTGCATAGGCTTCTTTGTTTAAAGATTTCTCCACAGCGATATGAGGAATGGAACTTCTGGGTCATAGAGTATGTGCACTTAAAATGTTGAAACATGTCACAAATTGCATCAGACCATGGATCTGGGCGTATTCTCCCACATTCTCTCCAGCACTTGATATCGTTGTCCTTTTACATTTTCATCAGCTTATGAGCATGGTGTTCACACCACTTCACCTTCCCTTTCTGTCCAAATGGTGTCCATGCACTTCTAAGCTGCTCTGCCCATGAATCAGCATGCTGAGTACCTCCAGTTTGGGGGTCTCTGTGGAGACAACAAAGACAGCAAATGCAGTTCCTGTCTTCTAAGTGCTTCTGGGTTGGGCGGGGGGCAAGAAGACAGTGTGGCCTGTGCTCAGGGGGGCCAGCACAGAGGCTAGGAACAGAACCCACTTCCCTGAGGAGGCTGGCAGTGGGCAGAAGAGAATCCCCAAGCGGAGGGAGCAGATGGGCCAGGGTTGGGAGGTGGCACAGCCTGGTGCCCTAGCTGTGCAGTCTTCGTTGTGATGAGTAGGGCTGGAGTTCAGTGAGCATGTGGGCCCCAAGAGCTGAGGACCCAAGGAGTCTTGCAGGCTGTGTGGAGACCCCAGGGACCCCAAAGAGTCTGAATGAAGGGATCAGGAGGCTGGAGGGGCACCTGTTGGGGTGCTGAGGCAGCTCTAACAAGTGCCCCCTAGACTGGTGGTTTAAAACAATAGAAATGTGCTCTTTCACAAGTATGGAGGCCAGAAGTGCAAGGCCAAGGGAGGCTTATTCCTACCTCTTCCAGCAGCTGGTGGCTCCAGGTTTTCCTTGGCTTGTAAACACATCGCTCAAGCCTCTGCCTCCATCCTCTCGTGGTTTTCTCTTGAGGACCTTGTCATGGGGTTTAGAGCCCACCTGGGAGGGCTGAGATGATCTCATTTCAAGATTCTTAATTCCATCTGAAAGATTGCTCCCTCTTTTTACAATACTGGGAATCGAACCCAGGGTCTCACACTGAGCTACATTCGGCCTTTTTTTTTTTAGGCAGGTTCTCCCTAAGTGCAACTTTGCCCTGGCTGGGCTCGAACCTTCGATCTTCCTGCCTCAGCCTTCCAGAGGCTTTTTCAGGTTTTGCAGGCAAGCACACCTGGCAAACCTGTTAACAAATAAGGTTGCATTTACAGGTTCTGGGATGTGGACAGATGGCTTGGGGCCCAACATTCAAGCTGCTCAATGCCTAAGAGGGCAGGGAAGCACTGCTCCTGCCCCTGCTGTGGGGCTGTGGGTGTGGGTGCAGGGCAGTGGGGCCCAGTTCTCACCCTCCCCCTGCTCCCTGCTAGGGCAGGAGCCCAGGTCCCTGAGGAAGGGGAGGAGCCCCTCCCGCACTGCTCAGGGTGCTGGCTGTGAGCTCCCAGAGCTTTTGGGTACAGCCATGTGACAGGAGGAGGCGATCTGGCTCATGACAGGGACTCGCTAGATATTTTAATTGAAACTTTTAAAAACACCAGGGAAGCCCAATAAAGCCCCTGTGGCCAGCTGTGTCCCCCAGGTCACCAGTTTGCTCTGCCTGCCACGCCCACCTATCACAATCTCATCTGGTGCCCACCCAGCCCTCCAGGAGGGTTTCAGCTCTCCGTGGCTGCTCACCACCCAAGGTCACTTGTCCAATTCCGCTTGGTTGAGGTAAGATTTGAACTCAGATCACTAGATTCCTAAATCCATTGGTTTAAGAGTCAACTCTACAAGAAGGAGAGGAAGCTGAGACTCCCTCGGCTACTTCCTTGCTGGATTTCTGCTTGGTCTGCAGCCTCTAACCCACTTCCTTTAGGCCGTGCCATCCCCAGCTGGCTATGCACCGTCACTGAGCTTTGATTTGCCCATCTACAGAGTGGGCCTGATGCTCCGGGCTCTGTCTACCTCACAGAGCTCCTTGGGGACACCAGTGCCCAAGGACGCATCTGAAATAGTCATGTGCTGTGCACAGAGCAGGCACTTGGGGTAATGGCTCCCAACGCTGATGTATGAGGAGACACGGAAGCACCGCAACACTGGTATGTTCTCATCATCCCTTCCTAATTTTCTCCAACATCAGGCAGAGAAGGGGAAAACTGCATTTTCAGATGCAAATTTTTCTCTGAACCACAGAAGCTTTAAACTACCAGATGAAGTACAGAAAGCACTTGACAATTTCTTTAAGACTCATTCTCTGGGTTAGAATATCACGCGTGAGTGTGTGTGTGTGTGTTGTGTGTTTTCAATCGTGCTATCATGAGCAGCAGGTAGCAAAATGTTGATCTTTAATGTGTTACTAAAACAGCATACATTTGAATATTGGCTTTTTCTGCCATCTGGACCAGTTGACACTGTTTTTCATACCAGCTTATTACATTTCTTGTACAAACATACTTTTGGGTGTCTCTGTTGATTCATGCTATAGTTGCTCTGGTATTTGTGTTAAAATAGCATTTTAAAACTTATGAAATATTGTCATTTATGCTTTGCTTGATTCTTTGTCGTTTGACAAGCTCTGGAGCAGCGCATGTTCCCCAAAGAGGCAATTTCAGTTGCGATTCTCTCGAGGGGGCAGCAGGCTGTGGACTGGCCAGCCTGGAACCGCTCAGGCCCAGGCTGACTCCTAGGATGCTCAACTTGTATCCTGCTTGGAGCAGGCTTGCAGATCCTTTGGAGCTATTTGTAACACCCAAACGAGAAAAATAAAGGTGCTAGGGTGGGTTTCACAAAGCCGGACCTGCTTGCTCATTTTGAAGACCTCTTATTCTTTGATTCTTTCTTCCCATTTGATGCTAATATTTCCTTTTTTGGGGTAAAATGGAGGGAATCTTGGATGATGGTCTCTTTTTTTCTTCCCAAATAGCTCTCCTTGGCAAAATCATGAGTTAGGTCCCTCTGTTGCACCCCAGTGGGCCTGAGGGGGGTCATTTTCCCTGTCTGCAGAGCTCACCGAGCTCCGGGCACTTGGTGAGGTCTTCTGAGCCGGCTCCTGCAAGGTCCGAAGGAGGCTCTGCGGCAGTGGGTGGTGCTTGCAGCCGGCTGTGCATAGCTGAGGCGTTGTGCCACTCTAAAAACGTCTACAAACTGCCACAGATGGGAGGAAGAGCCAATATTCAAATTGGAGGCTGTTTTGCTAACGTGTTAGAGATTAACGTGTTTTTACTGGCTGCTGCAGACGGTAGCAAGATGAGTGTTCTTGCTAAGAAAGAAAGAAGATGAAAGAAAGAAAGAAAGAAAGAAAGAAAGAAAGAAAGAAAGAAAGAAAGAAAGAAAGAAAGAAAGAAAGAGAAAGAAAGAAAGAAAGGAAGAAAGAAAGAGAGAGAGAGAAAAGAGGACAGCCATTTAGGGCCAGTGCCAGGCGGTGGGGGTGCTACCTCCTCTGACCCTGCTGCTGCACCTCCAGCTCTAAAGCCCCTGTCTTGTTGCCCCGAGGAGCTTAGAGAATCACTGACTCCTAGTTTGGGCCTCCATCCTTCTGCCTGGAGGGCTCTGTCTCCTTTGATTCTGGCTCAGCCCAGTGATGACGATGGCGATGCTGATGGGAACTAAGTCACTACATGCCAGCATCTGAGCCAAACATTCCCCTACGCCACCTTGCTGCATCCAGGGAGGATCCGTCCAATGGCTCCATTTTACAGAAGAGGAAACAGAGGCACAGAGAGGTTAAGTAACCTGCCCAGAGACACACAGCTAGGAAAAGAGGCTCGAGTCCAGGCATTAGAGGTCCAGACTGAGTATCCAATTCCTGAAACAAAGCTCATCCTCTCCCTCGACCTCTCACCTCCGCCAGCCAAGCCTTTCCCTTCTCAGCCGCCTCCCTCCTCTGCTGGTTGCCATGGTGAGCACACCCTCTCTCCTCTTTCCTGACTCCTGGCCCAGGCGACGGAGCGAGGTCCTGGAGGGTCTTTGTGGGCTGAAATGAAGCTCTCTGTGAAGGAATTAATTTTTTACTTTTGCAAAATGGGGCACCAGGTGGAATCTAGGTAGGGATGTTTAACGTCTATCTGGAGTGATGGAGGAAGCTTGACAAACGGAGCTGGCGGGTCCCATCGGGCCGGTGTGTGACTGTCGGGAGACTGTCCAGAGGTCTAACGTCCGGTCTTGGCTGTTTGCTCCTTGAAAACGCTCTGGGCCGACTCCCTGGAAAGAGGCTCTCTGGTGGGTCTCCTGGCCAGCCGCCCTCCCTAGGAGCCTGGGGCCGGGTGCCCTCTGCTGGTCAGTGACGGAAATGTAACTGGCCTCGGTTGCAGGGCTAAGACTCCAGGAGGCCAGGGAGAAGAGCCCTCCAGGGGACAGCAGAGCGCCCTGGGGGTGCTGCTGGTCACCAGCCAGGCCCTGCTGCTCCATCTGTGCATGACCGGATGCAAATCGAGGGTCTCGGTTTCCTGTCTGTGAAACCGGTTCACTGAGGGTCTTGATGTTGCTGCTTTGTGCATATGTAGTGGATTCCAGGGGACTCTCGTGGCCTGGCAGTGCCCACTGCTGCCCTGGGAAGGAGACCGCACCTGAGGGGACAGAAGGGCACAAGGGCCATGTGAGGGCCTGTGTGGCTTCAGGCAAGGACCTAAGAGGAGGGTAGCTCGGCTCTCCACACATCACTCACCCCAGTGTCCCAGCTGAGCCCTGAGGCCTCACAGTGCCTGCTGTCTCCTGCTTTTCCCCATGGCAGCCATTGTTAGTGGCTTTCTGTCCATCATGGGCCTCTCGTCCTAGGTTGTGGGCACCCTTGCACCCAGCAAGTCGCCTGCACACAGTTGTGGCTTATTAAGCACTGGCCAGATGAGCTGTGATCCAGTGGGCTCCCCAGGTAGGTCACTCCAGGCCAGCCTCCACCCTCAGCCCCCCACCCCCATCATGCAGGGACAGCCACTCACTCCTGGTCTAGTGAGCACACACAGTATTTTGAAGTATTTTTCAGGTCCTCAGCCAGGCTGAGACTAAATGCAGAACCACAAACAGTATTGTACTTCTAAATGATAAACAATCACAAACTGAGAGGACAAATGCTTCCATAAGATGTGTCCTAGCTCTCTCTTCCTAGAAGAATTAATTTAAACTGAGCATGTTGGCACACACCTGTAATCCCAGCACTCTGGGAGGCTGAGGCAAGAGGATCGCCAAGTGCAAGGTTAGCATGAACAATTTAGCAATTTAGGAAGACCCTGTCTCAAAATAAAAAATGAATAAGGGCTGGGAAATGTAGCTCAGTGCAAAGGCCCTGAGTTCAATCCCCAGTATATAAAAAAAATATTTAATTACATAAAGATCAAAGACCCGGAACACAGGTTCAATTTTATAAATCTCAGACTCTGTGGTGTCCCTGGAACTTGGCGGTGGGGAAGGGACTGGCCTGGCCTCTCCACCTGTGCACCTCCTCTACACACTGTCCATTCTGTGCTGCCCTAGCCCCTCATGTGTGAGGACAGCCCAGGCTGCATCCCAGCTTCTGTCCCTGCTTCCCTTGCCATCCCTGGGGCCCGGGGCCTGGCTTCTCTGCACCAGGGACTCTTCGGCCTATAGTGCGCCCCCCGCCCACACTGTGAAATCCAAACCTGTCGCAGGCTTTGTGAAATGTCCCCCAGGGAGCATCCCCTTCCTCCCACTCACCAAGGTGTGCAGGATCAGAGGCCTGGGAAAGCCCCAGAAACAGGCCTGGGACTCAGTGCAGGGACTTCCAGGGTGCAGCCGGAAGGGCCCAGGCTCCAGGTGGGCCCATTTTTTGGCCAGATGGAGTTCGAGACTCAGGGCGGGGCTTCATGAGGAGGGCAGCAGTGCTGCCTGCTCCCACAACCCTTAGAGAGGAGCACCAGGAGCCCAGGAGTACTGCAGTCGGCTCCCTCTTGGGCCGACCCACTGACTCCTTCAAAGCCCTTTCTGAACAGGACCGGAGAAGCTGTGTGGTGGCGCAGGCCTGTAATCTCAGCATTCTGGAGGCTGAGGCAGGAGGATCAAAAGTTTGAGCCCAGCCTTGGCAATGTAGTGAGAGCCTGACTCAAAATAAATAAAAAAGGGCTGGGAATGTAGCTCAATGTGAAGGTCCTTGGTTCCTTAGTATCACACACATACACACACAGAAAAGCAAAGAAACAAAAACACCAGGGCTGAAGTTCACCCTCCACCAGCAGCCTGCCTGGGCTTTAGGGATCCATGGCTTTCTCCTTCCTGACTATTTCCTGTGCAGCCCCCTTGACCACCACTGCTGACTTCACTGATGTCACTGGTTCCTTCAGTGTGCCCAAGAGCGTGACTCTGCTGGTGCCAGGACTGTCGAGGCTGTGCCTGGACAGACACTGCTCATTGTAGTAGCGCCAAGTGCCTCGGCTGCATCCTTAGGAAAAAATAGTGTTGGGATGAGGGTAGGTGTTTAAAAGCTACTATGGTTTCAATATGTTCCCCAAAAGTTCATGTGCTAGAAACTTGGTCCCCAACCTCACATGTTAACGATATTTGGAGCCAGGGCCTCTGGCAGGTAACTAGGATTAGACAAGCTCATGGGGACGGGCCCTCATGATGGCATTAGTGGCTTTCTAAGAAGAGGAAGAGAGACTCAAGCTAGCACTCTTGCTATGTTTCATTGTGGTGTGACATGCTATGTGCACCAAGAAGGCCCTCACAGCTGGACATGGTGGCACACACCTATAATTCCAGCATTCTGGGAGGCTGAGGCAGGAGAATTTCAAGTTCAAGACCACCTTGGAAATTTAGCAACTTAGTGAAACCATCTCAAAATGAAAAATCAAAAAAAACTGGGAATATAGCTCAGTATGGAAGTCTTGGGTTCAATTCCCAGGACCAGAAAAACTAAAATAAAATAAAGAAGGCCTTCACCAACTTGATATTGGACTCCCAGCCTTCAGAACTGAAGCTAATTAAACTTCCATTCTTCCCATATCACCCACTCTCAGGTATCCAGGCGCAGCAGCAGAAAATGGACTAAGACAAAAGTGTTAATTTTCCTACTGGCTAAAGACAGCGCAACTTGAGTATCCGTAAAAATAACAACTGCAAGGTGGTGCACACCTGGAATCCCAGTATTTGGAAGGCTGAGACAGTAAGACTGCTGCAAGCTCAAGGCCAACCCGGGCTACATAGTGAGTTCAAGACCAGCCGAGACTACTCCTCTATCCTATAATGGCACTGAAAATGACTCTATCGGTCCTCGCTGGGTGGGATGAGTGTGTATTCGGGCTCACTGCGGCACATCCTGGTTGGTGCCCATCGCTTTCTCTCTCACAAGTGTCTGGATGTGGGTGATGAGACACACGGTCACCCTCCCCATTCAGTATGTGGCCAAGGACATCAGCATTGTGAAAACTGGTAAATGGAGGGGTTGAATGCAGGGTTTATTCTCTTTCCTTGCCAAACTGGACCTCAGAGTAACCAAACAATTTTGAACATAACAGGAGCAAATCCAGCTTTACCAAGACAAATAAATTCGCCAGGTCCAGGACACTGACCAGGTCACTGGCTCGGGGGTTACTGAGGTGGGGACTCAGCAACAGGCACTGTGGGTGTGACCTTGCAGGAAGCCCGAGTTCAGGGATCTCCTCCTTGTCCCTGCCCCTACCATACCATACAGAGCTCTCCATGCCAAAGTGCACAGCTCGGTGCTCCCGGGACAAATGTAAAGGCCAGTGTCTGAGGCCTAAAGCCAAATGAATGGCAGAGCTCACGTTCAAGAGCAGGTATGTGCCAGACAGAGCAAGGGCTGACAAAAGACGTCACACTCAATTTGGTTGCATTAACGCTGTCCAAGACGTGGGAGGTAAAATCTTCTTCCCCTTGGGCTCCCCTAAACACAGCTCTGGCACTGTTGTCAGGGTCCTGAAGATGTTAGGGTGACATTGTGGGCAAAGGCCGAAGGATACTTGAAGCCTCCCCTACCTGCTGCCCACATCCTGCCCCATAGGGTACAGAGCAGATAGGAAATGAGGAGCTGCTGAACTATCAGCTGAAACAGAGCCCAGGAGCTGAGCCCCGAGCTAGCTTTCGAGGGGAGAGGAGGGGCAGGGCAGGGGTTGCATTCCCCGGGCCTCCTGGATGGAGGCTCTGGATCGCCCCCACCAGCTCCAGGTACGGGACCCTCAGGAAGAGATTCCGGTGTGCAGAAGGAGCCCTGCCTGTGTCAGCCCTGCCACCCCAACTGTGCCACCGCGCACTGGGCTGAGCCCTCTCCATGTGACATCTGCGTAAGCGACAGTGGCCGCTCCACATCCTGTGGTGTCTGTCTCCAGAAGGTCCCACATCCGGTCAGTCCCCAGATCTCCTTTCAGACATTGCCTTTTGGTCACTTTGGAATTTGTCCTAGGACAAGCCCTTGCTTCAGGCCCAGACTCCTCCCTCTCGCTCAGAGCCTGCAGAACATACATATTGGTGGTTCCCCAATTTGGGCTCCTCCTGGGCACTTTTGGGCACAGTTCGGTCCAAATGCCAGGCGGGGCAAGACCCAGGTGTCTCATCCCCGGGAGCCGGGCCTTGCAAGGTCTGGGAGGACTGAGCTCCTATGCCCGGCCCTGGCCACATGGGAGGCCCCAGGGAAGCAATGGGGGAGGGGGCTTCGCTTTGATGCAACATTTGTTGACACTTTTTTTATGCTCAAGCTGTCAAAAAGTATGTTTGCTGAGCTCAGATGTTTGTTTTGGATTGTTGTTCTCTTGAACAACACAGAAGGGGCGGAAGCGCCTGTTCTCTACAGGCAGGATGGCAGGCAGCAAGTGGTGGGGCCCCCAACCCTTCCAGGGTGGCTACCCCACTATGCTCGTGGTGGCACACTCTGTACTGATGCTCCCTACTCCAGGGGGCATCTGCAGCCAGAGGCGAACTCGAGGCAGGTGAAATTCCTCTCTAGTAGGGGAAGGGACATCCTGAGGCCCCTGACCGGAGAAAGGACTCATACCTGAGTCATAGCCCCACACCAGAAGCTGACTGACTGATGGCTGGCAGGATGGACCAGCTCCACTCTGAGTCCCCCAGGTGGACATGGGCAGCCCCTCATGGGCAGCCCCTCCCACCCTTGTGCTCAGCCAATCAATGAACAATAGAATGGTATCCTATGACTTCCATGATTGGGTCAAAGGTGGAGGACACGTGACAGCTTCTGACCAGTAAAAACAGCAATATGGAGAGGCCTGACTGCCACTTTCCTGCTCATTTTTTTTTCTTTTCTTCTCATACTGGGGATGGAACTCAGGACCTTGGGCTTGCAAAGCAGACATGGTGCCACTGAGCTAAATCTCCAGCCCTTCCTCCTCAGTCTGAATGGAAAGGGATTTGAAGGTTAGCTATCTCATCACCAAAAGGGCAAGCCAGATTCAGAAGTCTAGGAAGCCTCAAGCACAAGGAAGCCAGGGGGGATTAGGAAGCTGGTGACATGGGTAGGAGAGCTCTTGCCCTAGTGTCCCCACCCCTCACTCTTTATTTACATGAACTACATTTTTGTTTTGCAGTTGGGCTTTCTAATTTGTAACTGAAAGCATTCTGACTGGATTGGGTTACCACTTACTCTTCAGAAGCTCTCCCAGAATCTTACTGGAATTCTCTGTGCCTTAGTTATCTAAGCTATAAAGTGGGGATAATAAAAGAGCCTGTGCCTTCCAGCAGTTGTGCTGATTAAGCGAGTTCATACTTGGAGAGGGCTGGACAGAGTGCCTGGAGCATAGTGATTGCTACAGAAGTGCTTGTGACTATTATTCTGAGTATTATCATCCAAGTGCCTGCAGGCTCCTCGTCACCCTGTGATTTCAACCATAGTCTAGCCTAAGTCTATTTTAGACCACACCTCTGAAGCCAAAAGCAGAGAGAGAAACCCTTGGGTTGGGGCTGGTTTGAATTTCCAATAATTTATCAAGAATCAAGAGCCAGATTTCCTCTGGGAAATATTAGCCCTTAGGTTTACAAAGTGCCTCGGTTGTAAATACTCATAAAAATGACAATTTGTTGGGCCATATTTATTCTTAAGCTGGTCAAAAGATATTAGCATGTTCTGACTGTATAAATCTGCCAGCGCTGGATGCCTGCATGCTCCCAGCACACCTTGCTATCTGGGCATGAGCAAGCAGGAGGCTCTGCAGCAGGACCTGGGTGTTAACCGCTTGGAGCCCCGGGAGGATTCTCCTGGAGGTTGAGGTGTGCTTGTGCAGGCAGAGCAGGCTCTGGCCCAGACAAGGAAAATGTGTACACAGTGGCACCTCCCAGGGCTGGGAGAGCAGAGAGAGAGACCCGCAAGAGCTGGCCACTCCTTGAAGCCTGACCAGGTGGACTAAGCCAGGCTTCTGATGGTCACTGAGAGTTGACTGGTTGGAAAACACTTCCTGAGATGCAACCCCCGTGGTGCCTAGTGTTCCAGCCATGGCTTTCTGACCTGCCCCTGCAAAGAACCTTTGTTCCATCTCTGGTGCTATGTAAGATAGTCTGAATGATGAAAGAGACCACCTAAAGGTCCATCCCTATGTCAAATGCTTGGTCTCCAGGGTGGCACCGTTGGGAGGAGGTGGAACCTTCAGGAGGTGTCATTAGGTCCTTAGGGCCATGCCCTCAAAGGGGATTTTTTTTTTTTGGTACCGGAGATCGAACTCGGGACCTTGCACTTGCGGGACAGGCGCCAGAACCACTGAGCTAAATCCCCGGACCTCAAAGGGGATTATGGGACCCTAGCTTCTTCCTCTTCCGGCCCATAAGATAAGCAGTTTACTGTGCTCCTCCTTCCCCTTGGTGCCATCCAGCAGCCTCACAAGAGACCTAATGGCAGCAGGTCCACCGGATCATGGGCTGGAGCCTCTAAAACCACGAGTCAAAAATATCGTTTCTCTTTATAAGTCAGTTATCTCAGGTACTTTGTTACAGTGATGGAAACTGACTAATACTGTTTCTGTGGACACTGCTCCCTCTAGGCTGTGGCCCTCTGAAATGCCCTCCTTCTCTGCATCTTTCTCCTTCTCCTCCTCCTCCTCCTCCTCCATCTCCTTCTTCTTCTTCTTTTTGAGATGGGATCTCAATCTGTGGTTCAGACTGGCCTTGAACTCACTATGTAGCCTAGGCTGGTCCTGAACTCACAGCGATCCTCCTGCCTCAGCCTCCTGAGTGCTGGGATTACAGCCCTGAGCCACCATGCCTGACTCTGCATCTATCTTGACTCTACTCACAAGTCAGTTCTCAACCCCTATTCCTTCTCCTTCAGCTTCCATAGCACTGATGGATACCACTTAATACTTCCTGTCTCCAACAACGCATATGATCTCTTTGAGGCAGAGCCTGTGGCTTAGCTCTCTCCCTCCTCCGTGTACCTAGGTCAGGGTTGGGAATACAGCCTGTCCCCTGCTAAGCACTCTTAGCTTATGTCCATGATGGGAAAAATGAACAAAAGAGGGTCATCCAATCTCCTGGCTGCCCAACATGGTAAGGTGCATTAAGGTTTTATCTCATTGAATCACCACAGGTTGTGAGATGGTTATACCAATGTTGGAGATATAGAAACTGAGGCTCAGAGAGAATTAGTGATCCAGGTATTGATGAGCAGAGTTGGGAATGAAATCTGGGCCATGATCCAATCCTGCCTAACAGTTTATCTCTGAGGTTGTGTTCAAAATGGTAAAACCAGCAGAGGAAATAGTTACTAAAATGACTCAGGTAACTTGAGGAGGTAGGCTGGTATTTGGGAAAACAGAGCTTGGACTTTAGTTTCAAACCTTTATACAAATGTAAGCATGGCTCCTGAGGTCCCAGCCCAATTTGTTTCTCCATGTTGATTTCTGCTTTGGAAGACGCAAAGGTACGGGAAGCGCAGAAATTGTGCAGCAAGATGGTGCGCAGCGGGTGACATAGGTGCATGGACGCAGTTGGCATTCGATAAAGTCTTGGACATGGTGTTGATCGGTGAGCGATGCCCGTAGCCTCATGGCCTCGGTGAAAACAATGTGCTACTACTTTATAAAGTGTCCATCTTTTGACCCATGGTGGTGGGGGCCCCACTGCCTTCTAAATGCAAGGAAGGGATGGGAACAGGAACAGCAGTGCGGGCAGCTTTTTAGGTGATCCTGGGCAGGGGCGGGGGGGCAGTAGGACCCCGAGAGTTGTGGACAGGGCTGGGGACCCCTCATATTTGAAGTCCTCACTTTCCCAGGTAAGCACTGCCCACTTCCATCTGTGGGATTGCTGAGGAATCATGACTTCTTCCTTGCGCAGAGCCATCACATTTTTATTCCAAACATTTCACTCGCAGGGTTGACAGGAAGGCTATAGATTTCTCCCCAAATATCCATTTGCCTTGCCATTTATCTCCTTCGATCTGAAATACAGAACATGATGGGTGCCCTAGGTAAATCAAGCATTTCCTGTCTTCTGAAATGGGTTTGCAAAAGCTTATTTCATGCCATTACCATTTTTCTGTTTCAAACAGTAAATCAAAAAAGTAGCGCCCATTCATCCACTTTAAGAGTAATGCCTTTCTTATGCATAATTACACATACCCAGTGGAGATCTGTGTGTGCATAGTAAATCTACTCCTTTAAAAGGTTTCCCCTTAAGTACATCGGTGACATAAATTGGTGTAGAGCAAATTTATTTATTTAATAGGTTTATTCTTTTAACTGGTCTGATAACCATTACTGTTCACTGTTTGGTTTGGGGGGAGGAGGGAATTCTTATTAATTTATCTGATTTATTTCTATGACAGATATTTATGTAAAAGGGTTCTTTGGGAAATGAGGGCGAATATAATTTATTGGTTTAGCAGGTTTATTCTTAACTGGCCTTCAGGCGATCCACATGGTGCTCATAGGAATTAGGGGAGTGTATTAAAAGAGAAATTGGGGGAGAGAAAGGGCTCTAATAGACCAGAGGGAGAGAAAATGTGAAAAAGCCCACATTTGGATAAAAATTTTCTAAATACTAAAATAAAGGAACAGAAGTCAC
This sequence comes from Heterocephalus glaber, assembly GCF_053883595.1. Taxonomy (NCBI): domain Eukaryota; kingdom Metazoa; phylum Chordata; class Mammalia; order Rodentia; family Bathyergidae; genus Heterocephalus; species Heterocephalus glaber. The sequence continues at coordinate 7,159,480 of NW_028258349.1, read as the reverse complement.
ACAACTGAAGAGACTGAAAAAAGTTAAAAAGAAGGAAGAGAAGGGAAGGAAAGAAAGAGAGAGAGAGAGAGAGAGAGAGAGAGAGAGAGAGAAAGAAAGAAAGGAAGAAGGAAGGAAAGAAAGAAAGAAAGAAACTCAATAATAACAATTCCAAAATGTTTTGGCAAATTGAAGATAAAAGAAAATCTGCTAATCAGGCCCATGTAAACTTGTTCGCTTTTGTAAATCTTGTTTGTAGCTCCTGATGGTGTCGGAGTGAAACCAGACAGGCCCAGCTGGTGGAAGCGAGGGAGAGAAATGCTGAATTTTTAGCAGTTCAGGATTATTTTTAGGCATTTAAGTGTATCTTTGGCTTCCCAGTAAATGAGTCCATCAGAAGGCCATATAGGAAATAATTGGAATGTAAAAATACAGAATAGAAACTCGGGCCCCTGTGACCACACTGTGCAGCACAATCCCCTCCCTTGTGGCACAGCTAGGGTTGGGCAAGTTTGTGCCCCCCACCAGCCGGCTGCCCACAGCCACCTGGAGAGGGACGGGGGCAGTCTGCTTCCTGCTGAGGGGCTGGACCTGCTGGAGAGCTGACGCCTCATAGGAACAGGGATCTTGTTCTGTGGTGGACTTGGCTGAGACATGGCAGGGCCAGGCAGGACCGCACCAGGGTGAGTCTTGAAGAATCTCCGGACCCCAAGAAGACCTCTGTGGTCAGCCCTGCCCCTCTGTCCTCCAGGAGTTGCCTGGGTCTCCCTTGGGATGCCACATTGCACTGGGCACTGGGTAAATCAAGGCAGACCTTGTCCTCATGCCTTTGTCTTCTTGTAACACTGACAAATCCATTATAAAAGAAATATTCAACTACGTGATTTTTGTCAGGAGCTGGTTTGAGGAGTAATGCACTTTTTAAAAAATCATGCTCAATGTCTGCCCTCAAAATGGGCTTCACATCCAGGAGATGTAAACACAGCTCTGGGACAAAGTGGGACACCTACCATAAGCTAATGCCGTCATGTGGTGGGCAGGCAAGAAGCTGGTCACCTCCCCTGTCCCTCATGCCCCTGGGGCCTGGCCCTCAGCAAGTGCTCCACACATCTCTGTTGAATGCTGAGTGATAGCCAGACCCAGCCAGCCAGGCAGACTGGCATCCCAGCTTCACAGATGTGGCCTTCTGGGTGCTGTGGAAGACCTCCTGCCCCACTGCCAGGGCCTGAAGATGCTGCTGGCCAGGGCCAGGCACAGGGCGAAACTGCCAGGAGTTGGAGATGTGGTGGCCACTGCCATGAGCCGCCAGCACTGACAAATGTCCCAGAGCCTCAGGTCTTGTGCCAGGTGGCTTCTTAGGGAATGGCAGTGCTGACTTCCTCTCCCCAAGAGGAGAGGTCTCCAGTGTGGACAGGGGCGGTGGGAAGAAGTCTGGAGGAGGATGTCACAGGCCTAGAGAAGGCTCTGGCCCCAAGGCCTGTTCCTGCTGCCCGGTGAGGTCTCCAAAGCCTTCCCCAGGGCTGTGTGACAGCAGCCAGAGTGGTGGAAGAGTTTTCTCAAGCTGCCTTCTAATTTCTGTGTCTCTCTCTTTCTCTCTCCCTCTCTCTCTCTCTCTCTCTCTCAATCATGAGTGTGCTGTGGTCTAAAGCTGCTCAGTGGGTCTGGGTCTATAAATGTTAGCCCCAGGACTCCCACAGGCCCCAAGACCAGGTGACCCTCAGCCCTGATGCTGACGCAGGCTGCTTCTCCCTGCTGGGGAGCCTGGCACAGTCAGACTGGTTCCTAAAGTCACAGGGAAACTTGATGAGAGCCTCAAGGTCCTGCCCCATCCTGCTGAAGATTTAAAGAGGATATTCCAGGTAAGAACCAATAAACTTGGCCTGCTCTGCACTCTGCAGTGGTTTATTGTTTGTTTGCTTTAAAATCCATAGTCAGGTGCAAGGAGCCACTGTGAGAATGAGTGAGTGGTCCTTAAGATGGCCTGGGTTTTCCTTACAGCTCGGACACACCAGGCCCAGCTCTGTCTTGGGTGCCCCGTGTGCAGAGTGTGGGGGCTTGCGGGCTCCTGCAGGGCTCCTGGGCAGATTTTCCAGCCTCTGTCCTCTGTGGCTTTGCTGTGGTTGCTCCCCTTGCCCAGGTGCACTTGCCCTGGGTCCTGGCGTGGGGACTCCTTAGCATTCGCTGCTGTCGTGGGGAGACAGGGACCTTTCTCTGTGGTCACTCCTCAGTACAGCGGTGAGGATGGGCAGGCTCCCTGTACACCTCTGGGGATGGTGGTGAGGGAAGGAGAGAATCAGAGATCGGCCTCTGGGTGAGGCTGAGACAGGAAGCCCAGGCTCGGCCTCCGGGCAGCAGAGCTCAGGTGTCTATGTGGGTGACCACTCTCTTCTGCCTTCAGCCCCAAGAGATGCCTGGCCTAAACTACCCTGATAATCCTGCCTGCCAACATCCAGATAACTGAAATAGAAGCCCTTCCTCCCTCCCGGGGATGGAAGCCAGGGCCTTGTGCATGCTAGGCTTGTGGTTCACCACTGAGATGTACCCCCAGCCCCAGCAGCATTTTAAAATATATTGTTTTCAGCCCCAGGGATGTAGCTCAGTGGCACTGCACCTGCCTGGCAAGCACAAGGTCCAAAGTTCAATCCCTGGTGCCGCAATAAATAAATAAATAAATAAATAAATAAATAAATAAATAAATAAGTAGTTTTTGTTGCTGATGCCTTAATTCTCCAGTTTGCTCAGCTTCTGTGGAGAAGACTTCTTTGATGGCTGCCTTGTTGGACCAGTCAAGCCAGTGGTCTCCCTCCTTTTCCTTTGCTTTCTCTTATCCCTTAATGGAACATCCCTTCAGCCCAGCATCCATCCTCTCTCTCTCTCTCTCTCTCTCTCTCTCTCTCTCTCTTGATTGAACTCAGGGCCTTCCCACTGAGCTACATCCCCAGCCAGCCCTTGTGTAAATTACTTTCTATTTTGAGACAGATCTCACTAAGTCACTAAGGGGCCCAGGCTGAGCTTGAACTTGTGATCCTCCTGCCTCAGTTCTCAGAGTGCTGGGGTTACAGGTGCGCTCCCTCGTTCTTGTAAGGACACTTTAGGGTTCAGATCTGAAGTGTCCCCCAAAGGCTCACATGTTAAAGGCTTGGGCCCCAGCTGATGCTGCTCTTGGGAGCCGGTGGAAACTTTAATAGGGGGGACCCGGGCGGAAGGAAATTAGGTCCCTGGGGACATGCCCTCAAAGGAGGTGTTGCAGCCCTTACTTCTGTCTCTCTTCCTAGCTGCTATGAAGTGAAAGGCTTTCCAGTGCCACACATTCCCGGCCATGATATTCTGCCTCACCACATGCCCAAAGTGATGAAACCAAGTGACCATTGACCAGAAAGAATCTCTGAAATTGAGTGGAAACAAACCTTTCTTTCCTTATAAGTTGACTGTCTCAGGCATTTTGTTACAGCAACAGAAAGCTAACACAAACACTTTAGCTTTTCTCTGGGAAACCATCTTTCTCCACTCTCAGCTCTTGCACTGTGGGTAGGGATGGTTGTCATATTCCATGCCCCTTGGCCCGGTGAAAGGATCAGAGGGGCATGAATTGGGCCAATGAGAAAGAAGAGAGGACCCTTGGATTTCAGCTGCAGGCACAGAAGAGAGCTCTTGCTTTTGTGGTCCCAGGTGTGAGCTAGAAGCCATGTAGCTGGAGATGGCATCAGTAATGACAGAGAACGAATTTCCTTTTGCACCAAAGCTGGCTTGGGTTGCGGATTTTGCCACACGTTGGGAGGCCCTTGACAGCCGCCAGCCTTCTCTGGCTTCAACTTCTGAGTGCATGTCTTTGCCTGTGGACCCAGAGCTCGAACTGGGCACTTGGCCATTCCTTAGGGAAGACAGAACCCTCTTTCACAGATGTGTGGAATCTCTCCGTGACCTTGGTCACTGTGTCAGCCCACGGTCTCGATCACTTACCCATGGGGCCTTGCACCTGGCTGGGACGATATCCCGAAGAGCCATTATGTAGGCACCCAAGGACAACAGCCCGGGGTCCAGGAGAGCGGGAAGAGTCTGTGGGAGGTGGAGTAAGTGAAATATCTTAGTCCTTTGGGGCTGCTATGACAAAGTCCATAGACTGTGGTCTTCTAAACAGCAGGACTTTATTCATATAGTTCTGGACTCTCGAATCCCAAGATGAGAATGGCAGCCTGCTGAGCTCATGAAGGTCCTGTCCCAAGTCACAGCCACATCCTCACATGGCAGAAATAAGGCATAAATAAGGGCACAAATCCCATTCTTCTGGGCTGGGGATTTAGCTCAGTGGTTTCGCCGCCTGCTGCGCAAGTGCAAGGACCCGAGTTCAGTCCCCGGTACCAAAAAAAAAAAAAAAAAAATCCAATTTTTCTGCAGAGGATCCACCTCAAAACACCATCACAGTAAGTGTTAGGATTCCTGCACATGAACTTTGTGGTGATCTAAACATTTAGTCCTTAACGTAGATAGGATGGGAGCTAGAAAACCTACTGGTCACCCAGGCCCATACGCCCTGTGCCCTGCAGACTCTACCCACAGCCCCCACATTTGTTTAGCCAAGGTATCAAAATGGCCCGGGGGAGGAAGCTGATGGAGATTCTCACCATTAGGCCGGTAGCTTGCCTTGTCAGTCTGCTCTAATATGGTACCTATGTCTTTGTCTGCTCAGAGCAGAGCTCCCCACTCAGAGCTGTGGAGGGGAAGCATTTTTAAGCTGCAAATATTGTTATTCATAATAAGTTGGCAAATATTTTCAAATGAAGCTAAGTGGCAAACTCTGGAATTATGACTGTGAATCTGTCGGCATTCAATAGTCGTTGCTCTTTCATTACTCTCAGGCTGGGAGGGTTGGAGAAGGAGCTGCCGTTAGAGGCTGAGTGATCTGATGGTCTCATCACCACTCACCTCCACTTCTATTTCACCTGGAACAAGGTGCAGTCGTCCTCCTCTGAGCAGCACCTCTCCAGGCAGAATGCTTCCTGTGGCTGGGAAGTTCTGATTGTCACTTCATGCATCTCACCAATCTCCGTGTGCTGGCTTTTAACCATGATGGCAGCTGATGATCATGTAGTCATTCAGCAAATGTTCCACTTGTCTAGTGACTGCCAGACCCTTCGAGCAAAGCCTAGGATCCAGAGGAGGGGCAGCATTCCCCTGTTCGTGAGGAATCTACCTTCCAGGGACCAGACAAAAGGCACTCAACTCTTGTACAGGACAGAGCAGGTGGAATGGGGCCTGGGGAGGGGGTTCTCACAGAAGATTGGGGGGAGCTGAGCAGGGCCTTGAACGATGAATACAACTCAGATTTGCCATCTGGGGAGTCAGTGGGAGGTGGCTTAGTACTGAGGTGCCCCGTCACTGACAGCGTAGCCAGAGGGGCCCCATGCCCGGAGGAGTAGGTGCTGGGGGGGCTCTCTGTCCTGGATCATAGGCACAGTCTTCCTGCCTTGTCCTCCCCTGGCAGGAAAGGAAGGAGGGAAGGAAGGCGGAGAAAAGAGACCTCCGATCTCTTCCTCTCCGGGGCTGACCCCTCATCAGGGCTCCTCAATCATCCTGAGCAGGACACCTCCCACTGCCATCCCATGGCGCCCAGGGCTTGCACACGGGAGTTCTGCCACCTCCAACCACCCCACACGTCCTGGGGCGGTCATTTTCTTGTGGCCTTACCCTCCCTTCTCCTACTCTAGTGGCTTCCTATGGCTTTTAATTTTGTTTTTATTTTATTTTTGGAAGTACTGGAGTTTGATCCCGGAGCCTTTGCACTGAGCTGCATACCCCAGCCCTTTTTATTTTCTGAGACAGGGTCTCACTAAAGTTGCCCAGGCTGGATTTAAACTTGCGATCCTCCTGCATCAGCCTCCCAGAGTACTGGGATTACAAGCCTCCACCACAAAGTCCCAAGTCCTAGTGGATTCAGAGGCCCCACAGATAGCTCCACCCAGCCCAGGCCCTGGTTTGAAAACTCTGCAGCCCACCTGTTTCGTATTGGTGCCTGGCTCAGGGGCTCCCTCTGCTGGCCGGCCAAGGAGGCCCTTCCCAAGCGACTTCCGCTTTGCCTGGACGTCTCCCACCCCTCCCTCTCCACCCACAGAGTCTCGCGCCCAGTTCCTTGGTCCATAGGGGACGACATCTAATCAGACAAACGTCCTGGGTCACTAGGCTGAGAGGTGCTGAGAGTGGCCTTCACCCATCCACGTCGCAGCCTTGCCTCGGACTGGCTCCGTGAGCAACTACTGCGTCTTACTACAGGACTTGCAAAAACGGAGCAGTTTTGGACATCACATCAGTCCTGACGGGGCGCTATCTTGTCTAAATTATTTCTCTAGCAACTCCTTTCGGATCAGAGTTGATCTGGATCATTTTAAGGCATACGAACAATAGGAGACCTTCTTTGCCCCTAAATAAAAGTACTTGCAAGGAAAGATACCCCGCTGGCTGGGGCTGGCCCTTGTCTCAATGCGCCCAGGTTCCAGTGGACCCCTGAGGGACAGGGCTGGAACCGGGCCCTCCCAGAGCCGGGTCAGATCAGCTGCTGGATGTGGGGCCCGGGCCACCCCTCCGAGGGCCATCTTGGGATCTGGGCCTGGGGCACTGCCTGTAAACAGGCACCTGCGGGAGAGAGCAGGTGGGAAGGCAGCTAAGTGAGGGGTCAAACTGGCTTTCTTTCCGCCTTAGCCTGGCTACTGAACTCGCCGTGCCCTGTGGAGTCCTCACCCTCGGAGCTTGTTTTTGCCTTTTTCTGTACAGCGAGGATTAGGCAGGGGGCAGTAGCCAAAACCTCCATGCTCATTAAAAAGGAGGCAAACCAGCCTGCCCTCCTCAGTGCCTCTGCAGCTGCACAGCGGGAACAGAGACCTCAGCTTCTGTGTAAAGCCCTTCCCAGCCACCTGGGTACAGCACAAGCAGGGTCCAATCAGGCCTGGGAACGCAGATGGGATCCCCAGCCCAGGTGTGGTCCGGTGCAGACTGGAGTCCCTTCAGCCCTGGCACTCAGCACTCTTTCTGCTTCCGAGCCAGGAAGAAGCCCAGAAGAGCCTGTCATTCCCGAGGTCTGCCTACTCATCAAGCAACAACGGTGCTTTGGCCTCTCGGGCAGTCCGTGAGCAGCCTGACCACACGGGAAGAGGGACCCTCTCTGTGAGACCGTCCTTTCCTCCTTGCCTGGTGGTAACTTGGCTCTGTGCATAAGCACAGGCTCATGTGTGGGGAGTCATCTGCCAGGTGGGATGGATGGATCACCCCTTCCCCTCCTCAACTCCAACAGGGAGTCACGTGTAGAGAGTGGGTCACCTGGTATTTGTTTTGTTTTGTTTTTTAAGACAGGATCTCCTCTGTAGCCTGGGCTGGCCTTAAACTCACTATGTAACCCACTCATGGCAATCCTCCTGCCTCAGCCTCCTAAGTACTGGAATTATAGGCACGTGCCACCACATCCAGCTAGGGGTGTCCTGTGTTTTACCCCAGCCTGGTTGCTTGCTCACCTCAGGAGCTGCAGGCTGGCAGAGGAAGATGGCTGCCGAACTCTTCGGAGGCTTGGCGTATGTCCCTGGGAGCCAGGGCTTACAGGGGCATAGTGACAGGGCACACTCTGGTTTAAAGGTGCAGGACAGGAGTATCCCAAGTCTGGAGGCTGGAAGGGACCAGCAGGAGAAGCAGCCTGAGAAGGAAAGAGTACGGCACAGGCCACCCCAATTCCCTGAGGCCCTCTGAGAGTAAACAGGGGAGCATGCAGCCCCCAGCTCCAGGGGACAGGATGCGCGGATGGGGAGGAGCAGGGGGACAGAGGAGCCAGAGGGACCCCAGACTGCCACTCGGAGGGGGCCCTGAGCCCCAAAAGGGGCCCAGGTGATGTTGACACCCTATCCCCCAAGGAGCCTGCTCGAGGGACGAGAATGGGGAAATTCCACAACAAACGGCTGAAGGCAGTACTTGGTAAAAGTGAAGTCAGTTTACATCAGTGAGATAAGCAGCAGCTAGGGAGGTAAAGTTGACAGCCCATAGCCAATGAACTCACAGGCAAATGGTGGCTGTGATTACTGCCTTCGGTTTCAAGCACGGTTACCACTTTTTAAAAGCACTTTCACTTAACACGCATTGTTCCGAACCCTAAATTTTAAGAATGCAAGATCTCTCAGGAACCAAATAGCTAGATGCTGATCATTAGGTCAGAGAAACTGCTGGCCATTTACAAATCTCTCCATTGCTCTCCTTTCGCCCTCCGATCATAAAACAGGCCACAGACCTCAGTGGGCCTGGGCTCCAGTAAGCAGAAGCAGCCAGGTGGCTTCGAAGCTACCGAGTTCTTAAAGAGTTTTCTCCCTCAGGTGGGGCCCAGCCATTCCACACTCCTGTGGCTGAGGGAGTGCAGACCCCTAAGTCGCATGCTTCACAGCTCCACACGACAAGGAAAACATAGTGTACCATAGTGCACACACACACCACTCAAACTTCTTTTCTTTTAACACCAAAATCTTTCTCTCCCCATCTCATCAGCATCTTGATCTGAATGTAGCACGTTCAATCCTGTGGAGATGGGAGGCAGATCATTTAGGAAATAAGGCCGACCACCTGCCCAAAAGGAGGGATTTCACCAGCTTGATAAAAGTGGCACTGGGGAGCTGCCCAAGCTACGTGGAGTGGCTTCAAGCATCCGATGGAGTTAGACAAGGTAACAAACACAAGGATAATGAGTTCCTCCTGCAATAGGAGTTCAGTAAAGAGTTATTTGGGGGCCGGGGATTTAGCTCAGTGGTTTCGCCGCCTGCTGCTCAAGTGGAAGGACCTGAGTTCGATCCCCGGTACCAAAAAAAAAAAAAGAATTATTTGAGTATCAGATGTTGGAAGCTTCAAATGTTTTTAGAGAAATGATCATTGCATGGCCATCCTGTGGAGGTCCTAAATAAAAGATGTTATAGTATGTCATCATATTTTTCTTTTCAGAAAGGATTCTCTTCCTGAGAATGAAATCAACAATTAATTTCACTCTTTGTCCTAAGAATTAGAGCATAGTAGCAATTATACCTTACATTTTAATTTAATCCAATAAAATATGAAAAATAAATTTATTTTCAATAGTTTGTAGATTCAGTTGTGAAGATAATAACCAAATCACATTCTGTACCTAAGTCATTTCTGATTGGGAATTTTGTCCCATCTTTCAGTGAACAAAGATGTCCCATATTTACTCCAAAGAGGTGGATTTGTTGTTTATCTATGCTTTTGCTGAATTGACTAATTTATGACTGATTAAACTGCTAACTAAACTTATTTGTGTATTTATTTCTAATTTTTATTTTGAAATTACCTCAAACTTACAGAAAAGTTGCAAAAATAGAACAAAGGACTCCTATATATCCTTCACTCCAATTCCCCTATTTGGGGAAAATATATTTGTATTTTTTGTTTTGTTTGAGACAGGGTCTCACTATGTTGTCCAGACTGGCCTCGAACTTGTGGTGATCCTCCTGCCTCGGCCTCCAGAGTGCTGGGATTACAGCCGTGTGCCACCATGCCAGCTTCCCCAAAATATTTTCATGTTAACATATTTGCTGTGTTATTCTCTCTTTCTTTGGTAAATAAATAGATAATTTCCTTTCCTAAACATTTGAGAGTAAGTTACAAATATAATTTCCATTTCTTCCTAAATGTATCAGCATGAATTTCCTAAAAACAAAGACATTCTCTTATAAAATCACAGTTCAGGTATCAAAATCGTGAACTAACCACCAAGACAGTACTATTGTTTTTTGGGATTTTTTTGGTACCAAGAATTGAACTCAGGGCCTTGCACTTGCCAGGCAGGCACTGTAACACTTAGCTACATCCCCATCCTAAAGACAGTACTATTGTCTAATCTATAAATATTGCTCAAATTTCCTCCTAAGTTGCTGGGGTTTTGTTGTTTGTTTGTTTGTTTGTTTATATGGGGTCTTGCTATGTAGTCCAGGCTGGCCTCAAACTCACCGCAGGCCTGCCTCTGCCTCCAGAGTGCTGGGATTACAGGCATGCTCCACCATGCCTCGCTAAGTTGCTGTTTTGACCTTCCATGGACAACTTGGATGATGGCTTGGGAAAAGTCCCATTCATGAGTTCATCTATCCACCTAACCGGTTGATGCACATCACCCTTTGCCATGTGCCCAGGACTCTGCTGGGGCTGCAACCGGAATCCATCCTTGAAGTGACTTTATCAAAGTCTCATGAGGAAAATCCTTGATCCCCCTTCTTTCATTCACTGGCTTTCTTCCAAGACTTTACTCTCGGTCACCACGTAGTCTGAATAGCACACCAGGGGCTTGTTGGTGACACTGTGCTCCCCAGACCTGGTGACAGGAATGGTAAAAACTCTGGATGACCTAGCAAGAAGACATATGTATGCCAAAAGTAGGAGCTAAACTTGAGAAATACTCAGGGACTGCCACACTGGCCATATGTTTAGGGTCCCAGTGTTTGGGACATGCCAGGACATCCCTGCTATGGAGAGTTTGGTGAGCCTCAGCAGAAGAATCACAGACTTTTAGTGTTCTGGAGTAAGGCTGTGCTTTCTGCTGCTGAGACCTGTTCATACTTTTTTTTGGTCAGGGTCTCGCTATGTAGTTCAGGCTGGCCTTGAACTCACTAGGTAGCCTAGGCTGGCCTCGAACTCATGGTGATTCTCCTGCCTCACTCTCTCGAGTCCTGGGATTACAAGCATGCACCATCATGCATTTCATGGATCAAAGACTTATGGGGAAAGACATTAGCTGTGAAACTACTAGAAGAAAACATAAGGGAAACACTTCAGGACATTGGTCTGGGCAAAAATTTTTGTTGATATGAATCCAAAAGCACATGCAACAAAAGAGAAATTTGACAAATGGGAGCATGTGACACTAACATGCTCCTGCACAGCAAAGATAAGAGGAAATCTAGAGGACAGGAGACAGTATTTGTAAACTGTATACAGGATTAACATCCAGAATATGTAAGGAATTCAACAACAAAAATAACATATAATCCAATTGAAAATAGATAAGTGACTTGAACAGACATTTCTCAAAAAAAGATAGGCAAATGACCAAAAATATATGCAAATATGCTCAATATCATTAATCATCAAGGAAATGCAAATCAAAACCACAATGAGATATCAATTCACCCCAGTCAGAATGGCTATCATTGAAAAGAAAAATAAATGCTGGTGAGGATACAGATAAAGGGAAACTCTTGAATGCTGTTGGTGGGAATATAAATTACTAGAATCATGATGGAAAACAGTATGGAGGTGCCTCAGAAAACTGAAAACAGAACCATTATGTGATCCAGCAATCCCACTAGTGGGTACACATCTAAAGGAAGGAAAATCAAAGATGTGTATTCTGTGTGTGTGTGTGTGTGTGTGTGTGTGTGTGTGTGTTTATGGTACTATTCAAACCAGCTAAGTTATTGAGTCAGTGTAGGTCTACATGGATAGGTGAATGGATAGAGAAAATGTGGTATATGTGTGAAATAAAATACTAATCATTCTTGAAAAAGGAAATCCTGTCATTTATAACAATCTAGGCAAGCCCGGAACACATTATGCTAAGTGAAATAAACCAGGCTTAGATAAACAAATACAACTTTTCATTTGTATGTGGAGTCTAAAAAGGTTAATCACAGACACTGAATAAAATAGTAGTTACCAAACACTGGGGAGGGTGAGGGAAGGAGGGAGATTGAGCCAAGATCATGAGTGGATACAAGGGAGCAATTGTCTAAGAGGAATAACTTCTACTGTTCTACAGTACCATAGAAATACTACTGTTGACAAAAATTAATTTTATATTTAAAAATAGCTAGAAAAGAGTATTTTTTTTTTGGTACCTGGGATCAAACTTGGGACCTTGCGTTTTTGAGGGAGGCATGGTGCCACTGTGCTAAATCCCTGGCCCTTGAAGAAAGGATTTTTAATGTTTTCAACACAAAGAAGTGCTTAATGTCTGAAGTGACGGATATGCCATTTACCTAACCTGATCATCACATACTCTATACATATACTGAAAATTTCACTGTGTACCATAAATAGGTACAACTATTATGTGTCAATAAAAAAAATACAATTTTTTAAATGATGCATTTGGGATCTGGCCCAAGGATGTCCAAAGGGAACATCTAGGTAAGTGAAGAGGTGGCCTAGATGCCCATGTCACCTGCCTTCTGTGACACTTCTCTCCCAGATGACACTAGTGGCCTTGTGGGCATGTGGCAGAGGAGGGGTGTCTCTAGGACCAGCTGACAGAGGAGACACACACCTGCAATCCCAGCAGTTGGGAGGCTGAGTCAGGAGGATTGCCATGAGTTCAAGGCCAATCAGCTACATAGTGAGTTTGGGCACCCTGAACTATACAGGAAGATCCTGTCTCAAAAAAATATAAATAAATAAAGTCAAAATTAGTATAAAAACGTCACAATGAGCAAAATCTCAAAATCTCAAATTGGGACAGGACCAGCCATGGTATATGCTGAGCCATATCACCTGAGACAAAAGGAAAAGCCGATGAGACTGACTTATGGGAATGGACACCATGTGCCCACCTTCGGGCTTCTGTGAAGGGTGCCACCTAGCACTTCTGCAGGGGAGGCACTCGGCACCCAGGCACACAGATGACCCATCCTGGGACAGCAGAGAGCATCATTCACCCCAAGTTTGGGCCGAATGCAGCTCCAGGGGTGGGCTGGCAGGGTAGCAACAATCAGACTAAGCATAAGCCCAACACCATGAGTCCTTGCTTATTAAGGACACTGCTGATTGCCCCACCTTCCATCAGCATGGACTAACTCTGGGCCCTCACATTCATGATTTCTTGAGGAGACCAGGGAGCCATTGGCAGGAAGTTAATTATGTAGGACCCCTGGTACCACAAATGAGACAGTGCTTACTCTTTCTCAGAATCGACACCTACTCTAGATATGGATTTTTCTTTCTTGCCATCAGTACCTTCTCTGGCATCAGCATCTGAGAGCTTACAGCTGTCTGCTTTTTTGACGAGGGACCCAAACAATATTGCCTCAAGCCACAGATTATGTTCTATAGCAAGGGAGGCTCATGACCTCAAGATTCATCCAGAAGCAAATGGCCTGACGGAGCCTCGGAAAGGCCTCTCTTGTGACAGCTCGGCGAGCAGCAGCATGGTTGGGATGCTATCCTGTAAACCACAGTGGATACACTGCAGCAAGAGGAGACACATGACATAGTATTCCCCACAGTGGAAAAGAGAAATGTGTGCTTCCTGTCCCACAGCTTTGGGAGAGCACTGGCAAGTTAGACGTCTTTGTTCTCACTGAGAGTGAACCAAGTGGAGGAAGGCTCTCTGTTAGAAGATAACACATATCCCACTACTCGGAAGGATAAATATCATCCTCACCTTGGGCTTCTCATGTCAGAGGGCCAAAGACGATAAAAAGAAAAAGGGAAGATGGAGAAAGAAATAAGAAGAGGAAGAGGAGGAGGACAGGAGAAGAATACAAATCAATTTCCACATGCAAAAGAATGAAGCATTCCCAACATTACACCCTTGACAAAAATTAATTTAAAAAAGTTACAAGACAAAATGAATCAAAGACCTGGGCATAAGACATAAAGCCATAGAACTCTTAAGAAAAAGCATGGGTAAATCTTCATGAACTTAGCTTTGACAATGCATTCTTATATATTACACCACAAGCATGAGCAATAATAGTTAAACCTTGTCAAAATTAAAAACTTTAGAGCATCAAAGGACATTATTAAAAAGATAAAAAGAATAGGAGTAAATATTTGTAAATCATATATCTGATAAGGGTTTAACATCTAGAATGTATAGAATATATAAAGAACCCATACAACTTGGCAACAAAAAGATGAACAATGCAATTAACAATGAGTAAAGGACTTGAATAGTTATGTTTCCAAAGAGAATGTATAATGGCCACATGGAAGAATTCCCATTATTAATTAGAGAAATACAAATGAAAACCAAAATGAGGTATTACACTCATTATACCTAACATTAAAAAGAGACTAAAACAAACAAAATAATAAGTGTGGTGACAAATTGGAATAGTTGGGCATCATTGGCGGGAATGCAAAGTGATGCAGTTATTATGGAAAACAGGATAAGAGGTTTTTTTAAATTAAAAATATAATTACCCTACAAGGAAGCAATTCTACACATAGGTATATACAAAAAAGAATTGAAAGTAGGGATTTTAGCACATATTTGCATGCTGCTGTTCATTGCAGTAGTATTCACAGTACCTAAAGATGGAAACAACGTAAGTGCCCATCAACAAGTGAATGAATAAACAAAATGCAGCACATATATTTAATGGAACACTATTCAGCCATAAAAAGAACAATATTTTAATACATGCTACCACTTGGATGAAACTTGAAAGCATTATGCTTTGTGAAACAAAGCAATTACAAAAGAACAAATATATGGTTCTATTTATATGAAACATCTAGAATAGGTAAATTTATAGAGACAGAAATTAGATACTGAGGGCTGGGGTGGGAAGTTGTTGCTTCATGGTTACAAAGTTTCTGCTGGAAGTAATGAAAAGCTTTTAGAAATAGGTGGTAGTGACTTGCACAGTATTAATGATGTAAATAAGATCATGGAATTTAACACTTAAAATGATTAAAGTGGGGGCTGGGGATTTAGCTCAGTGGTTCCACCGCCTGCCTTGGAAGCACAAGGACCTGAATTCGATCCCTGGTACCAAAAAAGAAAAAAAAAAAAAGACTAAAATGGAAATTTTTATGTTGCATGTATGTTTTTGCAATGAAAAAGAAGGGAGTGATCATAGTGTCAGGAAACGGTGATCCTGACTCTCATGAAGAGCGAGGGAGGGAAAAGCCTGGGACCAGGGGACTTGCTGGGTTGCCTCTTGGTGGGTCCTTGTCTTGCAATAAAGATAAAGTGACAACCTCAGCAGCCATGGACCAACAAAGACCAAGTAGCTGAGGACTCAGAAGCCTCAAGGATGAATGAGTGGTCACCCCATCTGGCACAGAACCTAAACAAGCCAATGCACTGGCTAAGAGGGAGGGAAATCTGGAAGGGTTGGTGTAGGTGGGTCTATTAGCTTTGAATTGCTACAGTGAAATGCCTGAAGCAGCTAACTTTAAAAAGATAAAAGGTTGATTTACCTCACAGTTTTAGAGGTTTAAAATCCAACATCAGACAGCCCCACTGATTTGGCCTCTGGTGAGGTCGGAGAGAGTGGTACCATGGCAGATGTAGAGGGACCAGTGATCACATCTCGAACAGGTCTTCTCTCGTGAGAACGACCAAAGGGGTTGTGGGAAATGCCTCCTGGCCCCATGACCTAACCCACCAAGGCTCCACTGCCTCCCAACATTGCCACCCTGGGAATCAAGTCTCAAATCACAGAGGACACTTGGGGGACCTTCCAACCTCACCCAAGACTCGGCAAAGGGAGTTGATGGATACCAATTATGGCTTCAGCATTGCAGTCGCCCTCCACCTTGCAGACATGGTAACAGAATGGATGAAATGCAGGGCACACATGGACATGAGGGGCCCCAGGGATCGAATCTGAGACGTCCACGCACTGCTCTCATCCGGTCGGCATCGCTGATTGCAGCCATGGCTGTGGTAAGCATCTTGTGCAACTTCTGCTTGCCTTGACCCCTTGGTGCCTTGCCTTGAGCACATGTTGCTTTGGTCCCAGGGTCCCCCTAAGGCCGTGGCATGGGATGCCAGAAAGAGCCCATTCAGCAAGCACCCATGTGCAGACTGGCAGTCCCGGTGACAAATGCTCCCTGGAGGCCCTCAGCCAATGACAAGAGATTCTGGGTGTGTCTGCGACATACTCCTCTGAAGTCCTCACAGAACGGAGCCCTGGTCGCCTATAGTAGTAACCAGCCTTGATAATTCATCCTTATATTATCCTTTTTTTTTTAGTGTTTTGTTTTCTTTTGTTTTGTTTTTTGAGACAGGATCTCACTACATAGCCCAGGTTGGCCTCAATCTCATGGCAATCCTCCTGCCTCAGCTTCCCATGTGCTGCGATTACCATGCCTGGCCATCCTTGTATTATCCCTCTCCTCTTTATCTGTGTCACTTTCTCTGCTTCCTCATCCCTCCTTCCTAGGGATGCCTCTGAATTCCAACTTCCCTCAGAGAAGGACTGTTCAACACGAGTGGGATTTAGTGTCAGGCTAAACAGGACAGAAACACAAAGTACATCAGGCACAAACACAAAGTGTACACCCTGTGGACCTGAGCTCTGCAACTTCAGCCAGCCTTGACATTCCATATAATCATGGCTGTATATATTTTCCAAGTTGGCCATATCTAGGATAATTTCATCACAGCAAAGATGAGAAAGGCATAAGTCATTTTCAATATGCAGTTCTCACGAAGTGAAATGCATAGATTAAAATCAGGAGGGCAGCATCTTGCGCCCTCTGGGGCCCCATTGGTTCCTGGATTTCCTGATCTACAGCGCCCTCTAGTGTTATTCTTAATTCATGTCCTGAGCTCCAAGGTGAAGCCCAAAATACTTCTTGGCAAAAGCTGTGGTCAATGAAAATTTGGGAGAGAAGCAATTTCTCTCGTTGATTTTTGTTTTGGTTTGTTCGTTTTCCTAAGGAGAGATCATCAGGAGGTTCTCTCTGGAATCTCAGCAGAATAAGTCCGTGCCACTCCTTTATTTTTTTACTGTCTCCTCATAGTTTTTCTTTTTTCAAAATTTCATTGAGCATTGTGCTTAATGTTTTATGACCATTCTATGTGGAATAGAAGGCACCAAGCTACAGTCTGAGGTTTCAAATGGAAATGCCCCCTACTTTCACAGACAAACAGTGAAGGGGGAGTGTCAGACTGGGGTCCAAACAAAAAAGTGGCTGCCTGCTGCGTGCAGGGCAGACAGACGCCACCATTCGCATCAGCCCCACACCAGAATTCGTCATCGTCCCTGGCACAGTGGCAGACACGGGGAGCATCTGCTGTCTTTATACTTCACCCCGCAATCGACTTCAGGGCATCTGTGCAGGGTGCTGGGAACTGTCCTAAACGTCTTCTAAAATAAAAAGACACCTTTGCCTTAATCAGGGTTTAAAGCTTTAAATTAACTTGGCTTGAAGGCTGTAGCACACTCTGTGGGGGCTTATTCTACACTTTGGGTAATTCGTATGCATGAGAAGACATCCTCATTTTTGGTGCAGTTCTGAAAGGAAGTATTAAGGGCGAGAATTTGATTTTAAGTGATGGGAAGAAAAAAATAAGGTGTGAATTCAGCTCCAGACTCTGCAGAGGATGAAAGAAGATGTATTTCTGTCTGAGATGGTGCAAATCACTGTAGAATGGCCCCTGAACTTTTTCCTCCATCCACCTGTGCAAGGAACGGCTGGGCTTTGCTCTGTGGTGTCGCCTCTCTGGGGAAGATTTAGCTTCAGGAAGCCCCTGAAGTCACTGCACGAGACAACAGATTATGCAAAGGGATGGCACACAATGCTCCAAAAGGTCTTGAAGGAAACCTAAGGTTGCTCTCTCAAGATGATTTTGTGTTTGTTTTAACCAGCAGTCTTATGGGTATGAATGTATATGTGTGGGTCACTAGGATGAAAAAACACCACTAAAAATCAGAAAATTAGACTAGAGTGCTGCATCTTCTAAGGGGGACAGGGCAGCTGCCTAAATTGTCATGGGAGTAGAGTAAACCATTTTATCCACTGCTTCCCTGTGTTTAGAAGGGAAGGGTACAAGTCTAAAACACTTGAACACTCTAAAGGTAGGGGATTAGTTCAGAGTTTTGGGCTCCAATCTTGGAGTAGATGGATTTTCCTGTCACTGACTATGGGAAGAGGAGTCCAGGAGGAGCATAGGTGGGGAGTTAGAGCTTAGTCCATTGAGAAGGGATTATTGAGAAACCCAGTGAGATGGTGAAAGTACGGCTGGGCCCAAGTGTTACTTTCAAGAACCAGGATGTCACAATGTCCCTTTTCAGGCTGCTTGAGGGCCGTGCTCTGATGCCCAATCTCTCTGGCCACTGTAGGTGAAAGTGCTGAAGTCTATGACACTTACTATTTTGTGTTAGTATCACATTTGTGCTAAGTATCACGTTCAGAGGTAAGGCCTGGTTGCAGGAGCAGGTCACTGGTGGTATGACCTAAAGACTGTATTTTTGTTCCTGGGTCCTCCTTTCTCTGTTTTCTTGCTACCATGGTGTGAACAGCTTTCCTCTGCCATACTGTTCTGCCATGCCCTTCTGCCTTGGAGCCAGCTGACCATGGACTGAACCCACTGAAACTATAAGCCAAAAAAGACCTCACCTCCTTCAAATTTCAGGTATCCGGTATTTTGTTCCAGTGATAGGAAAGTGACTAATACTGTTAGAGATCCTTTGGGAAAGTCCCTATGAAGACCTGGAGTCCTCATGCATTCATGCCAGGCCTACTAAGTCCAGGGGATTATGGAAACTGAAAAGGAAGGAGAGGCAAGAACCAGGAAGGGTCAGGCTTCATGGAAAAGGAAGAGCCTGGCTCTCCCTGTGACTCTCAATGATCTTTAGGGTTCTGGACCAATGTTCCTCTGTAAGTGGATTAAAGGCTAAGTCACTTTAATTGATTCATGTTAAGGATGGTGAGCAGTAAATATGAAAGACTTGGGGACATCGACAAGGCTGATAAATAAAATTTTAAATATAAATATAAATATATATATATATATATATATATTTGGTACCAGGAATTGAACTCAGGGCCTTGTGCTTGCCAAGCAGGCACTGCACCACTAAGTTACATCCCCAGCCTTGGCTGATAAATATTAAATAATAACAAAAATGATAATCATAATAATTTTTTTAAGTATTGGGATTGAGCACAGGGCCTTTGGGCTGAGCTATATACCTACCCCCTTTTTATTTCTTATTTCGAGGTAGGCTCTTGCTAAGTCTCTAAGTTGTCCAGGCTGGGCTTGAACTTCAATCCTCCTGCCTCAGGCTCCCAGGGTGCTGGAACTACAGGTGTCCATCACCATGCCCAGCTCAGTAATAATTATTATTAATGCCAGTACTTAGAGATAGCAGTTGCACACCCATCAGGTTTCTAGGCTCCAGAGATGCAGGGGTGGCTAAAATGTTACAGGTTCCTGGCTTGTGGAGTGCACTTTCTGGGAAGCAGAGTGCCATGCGAATGAGGGTGAGGGTGTGACAGTGGGAATGCTCCATCCCATCCTGTCTGTCCCAGGCTTAGAATGCAGGAAACCTAAAGGGCCTGGTCATTTCAGATGTCCAGTTTGCAGAGGACCAAGGTATACAGACCCTAGCCACGGCATTCAGGGCTGAGTCTCCTCCCCCTGGCCCCTCAGGTGACTGCATTGCCCACCAACACCTTCTGTAACAGTGTAGCCTGAATTGCTATTTGTCTGCTTGTGTTTTCTTTGTCTGGAACATGAGGGACTAGAGAGGGGCACCGTATCTCTCTTGTTGACTGTTCTATTCCCTAGTCTGGAGGGAGAACTGGCACTGAGAGGGCCCTGCGTCCATTAAAGTAAGCGATTGTTTAAATTTGCATGAACTACAAAGACATATAAGAAATGATGGTGGGGGCGGGGTGCTGGGGATGTAGCTCAGTGGTAGAACATGTGCTTAGCTTGAGCAAGGCTGTATAGTATTCCCCTCCAGATGCCCCAACACACCAGAAAAAAAAGAACAACCAGAACCTACCAAATAATATTAATGATAATCACTGTGGTAACCAGTCCCGAGGTGACCCCCAGTTCCCTGAAGACCCATGTTTACTACTTTTGATGCCTGTGTGAGCACCCCACCCCCTTACCAGCAAAGATTAGACTGTGTAACCAGTAGGATGTTGGAGCCATAGCTCTAACTCTCAAAGCTGGACCATAAAGATACTGCTGCTTCTCCTTCAGCTTCCTGGATCATTGCCTCTGGAAGAAGCTAGCGTCTTAGTCTTTAGGATGCCCAAGTAGCCCTGCAGAGAGGCCAGCGAGTGGGGAAACTGAGGTCTCTCTGGTGGTAGCCAGGACCAACTTGCAGCCATCCCAGCAAGCCATCTTCAAGGCACCCCTCTCTAGCTCAGTCATCCCTCCAGAGCTTGCAGCCTTAAGAGGCAGCCCAAGCTGGACCCGCCCCAAGTCTCCTCCATTCCTCACTCAGGGAAGCTATGGAAGTAACAAATGTTTAGTTATTTCAAGCTGCTAAATTCTGAAGTTGTTTTGCAGCAGTAAATAACAAATACAGGGATGTCGTTCCTTAAGGCCAACTACTGACATCTGCTCAGTTCATACAGAGTTAAGCAAAGCAAATTTTAGAAGACATTACCTTTTTGAGCTGGGCGTGGTGGCATACACCTGTAATCGCAGCACTCTGAAAGGTTAAACCAGGAGGATGGCGAATTTGAGCCTACCTTGGGCAATTTAGTGATTTTGTGAGACTTGTGACTCTGAATAAAATATAAAAAGGGGGCTGGGGATGTAGCTCAGTGGGAAGGTTCTGGGTTCAACCCCCAGTAAAATAAATTAATAAGTAAATTAATTTTTTTAATTACCCTTTTAAAAGTTGCAACATGAAACTTTAGTAACAGTGTGTTTGGTGTGCGAGTAAAAGTCAGAGAAACCCCTTCCTGCTACACTGTTGCCCTCGAGTCCCTTCCACGTGCAAGGAAAACAGCCAGAAGAAAGTGAGAGCTGAAGTTCAAGCTCAGTCCGGCGGTCCCTGCGGAGTTGGCAGACAGGACTCCGGTATCCGCCTGGCAGGACAGCCCCCTGAGGCCGCTGTGCTTCCTGCCCTGAGTGAATTGTCTCACCAATAAAGGACAGGAAGACTTTATTTCGTGTAAACAAAACAAAAACTCGGGGCCATAACTCATTAGTTTTATTGAAAGGGCATGCAAATGACTCGATGAAATTCAGCAGAAAACAGCTTACTGCAGACCACGGGCATTGTTTGGGAGCGTGATTCACATTCGTTTCAAATCCACATACCGTTATTTCCTCTGCGCTTAATTATCTCCCTACCGCTGTCTCCCACAAAGCTGAGCCCTTTGTCTCGCTTACTTTGCATACGAGGAGAAGCAAGTGCAGTGTGGAGGCCTCCCTCACCCTCACCTTCACCCCCGACCCGGAACATCCGGCCCAGGGCCTTTGTTTTAGGGCTGGAGCAACAGGATGTAGAGATGGGGTGCTGCCAGCCTCGCGTTGTGCCCCCTGCGCGGTGCCCTCCCTTCCCCTGGCCCCATTGCCTGTCGCATTATTGGAAGCCGCTCTGCTCCCATTGTGTGGGCGCTGTGATCTCTGAGGTTTCTGCAGATAGACTGAGGAGCTTACTTGCGAGAAATCACTTGGCTCGCTGAGATCACTCCCTGAGAACCTCTGGCACCGGCAGAGCCGCCACTAAAGCGTGGGCCTCCGGTCCTGGGAGCGGAGCTCCTCCTGCAAAACCTGACAGCAGCCAAAGAGGAGAATCCTGCGCGGGAATTTAGACCACGAGGAGCGAGGGTTTAGGGCCTGGCACCTGCTGGAGCCTCAGGCAAGGGTAGAAAATCACTACTGGGCGTGCCCGGTGCCCACCTGGCATCCCTGAATTCCTGGCCCATAGAAACTACTGAAGATGATCTATCGCTCCATCGCTACCTTATTCAGGGCCCGAACATTGAGATGAACCGAGCATCTTTAACCCCAGGTCCCCCAGGAGAAACACTGCTGGGAATTCAGCGTGAGGCCCTGCGCTTGAGCATCCGAGAGGCACCCCAGCACCGGGCTGGAAGACAAAAGGAGTCAGAAGTGTGCACCTGCAAGGGAGGTGGAATTTGGAAGACAGCACAGCTGCAGGATGATAACGGGATAAAATACGGAAGGTGCCACCCAAGAGGCCGCCCCCCGCTTCCCGATGAGACTGAGCCTCCAAAGAACCACTTGTAAATTCTGCGGAGCCTGAGTCCGCTTCTGGAAGCTCCAAACGTTCACAGAATGTTCTCCCTGCTGGAGGATTCGCTGAAACTTTCTCCTTTCTGATTTTCTTCAAATTTACTGTGTGAGTGTGTGTGTGCGCGCGCGCGTGTGTGTGTGTGTGTGTTACCCCACTCGGCCTCCGTGCTTTCCTAAGGCACTCTGTATACAAAGCAAATCCATCGTGTAGTGCTCTGCGAAGTCTCCTCTCGCCCCCCCGCAGTTGGTGCTAGGGAAGAACACAGGCCGGGGGGCCAAGAGGTCCGGAACTCTGCTCTGACTTGGTTACTCTCAGGGTGAACACGGCACACCACTTCCTCTATTCCCTGGGCAGCCTAAAATTCAGCTGAGAGCTAGGGAACTCTGTCTAATCAGAACCTGTGATTGGGGTGGGGGGTGGGGGTAGAAGGGGGGCATGTCTGTAATTTTTGCACTCAGGAAGCTGAGGCAGGAGGACCAGTATGAGTTTGTGGCCAGTTTAGACTACACAGTGAGTGTTCACGGCCAGCGGGAACTGCATGGTGAGACCCGCTCTTAAAAAAAAACAAAACAAGTCTAAGATTGGGGAACCTATTTCTTCCCAGGAGCGAGGAGTTGTACCTCCATCCACAGTTCCTGGCTCTGTACCTGAGAGTGTATTTTAGCAGGGATGTGTGGGAATGAGGGTTAAACTGAGGCAGGACTGTGGATAAATGTTCTGCAGCTTGCATAGTCCTTAAATCCTACCATAGTGGAAGAGGAGGCCCATGAGTTGAGGAGCTTCCTCCCTCAGAGGTGCTGTTTTCTTGGGCACTAAAAGCCTTGCCATACAAATCAGCAAACACATCAGAATCCCAGCTCAGCCTCCCCCAGTAGGGGTGAGGGAGGGGGAGGTTTGGGAGCCTGTGATTCAACCAAGAAAATCCCTCTCTCCCACACTTCACCGAGCTGCAATACCACCAGAAAGAGGATATTGCCTAACCTGAATGCACCTTGAAGTTTCAACTTCCCTATTGTTGCTGTCTCTAATATTACTGATCCCTTCTCAAAACATAATATTTTTCAGTACTGGGGATTGCACCCAGGGCTTTCACACTGAGCTATATCCCGAGCCTGCTTTATTTTATTTTTATTTTTAATTTTGACACAGGATATTGTTAAGTCACTAAATTGCCCAGGCAGGGCTCCAACTTACAATCCTCCTGCGTCAGAAGTGTTTAGTTTCATTTAATATAAGGGCTGTGGGGATCTCTTCAGCAATCATTAAAAACTATGGAAATTTAGGTGAATTTAAAAAAAAATTGTGTGTAACACAGGCTTGCAAACAAATTCCAGGGGTGACTTCATAGTATGTGTACTAGAGCAAAAGAAAAAATTCTGCCATTGAACAAAATCTCAAAGTTTAAAAAAAAAGAAAAAGAAAAACCACCAAAAAAAATTCCAAAGCAGCATTAAAGTAAAACTACTTAGGGAAAAGAATTTCCATCCTATGAATAATTTGAAATACAAACTTCAGAATCATAATAGTGACTCTACCATAATTTTCTATAATAAAACATCTATTATAACAGATATGACAATACAATAAAAGTCCTATTGTTCCAGAAACTGTATTATAACTGAAACAGGATAATTATAGAACTACTTTTGTGAGAATTTCATGTTCAACAGAACCATTGAAACTGATTCTTCTCAGACTGAAAATAAGTCTTCTGAGTACAGAACTCTTCAAAAGGATCTGAAATGAAAGACATGGTGGATTTTAAAAAAATCTTTTATGGCTGTGTAACCTTCCAAAGTCCCCTGAGAATCATCTGTAATGTTTCTCAGAGTCCATACAACACTGATTTCTGTGCTCTATTTGAAATACTAAAATCTATTAGTATATTCTTTCAATAGACAGATTTTAGGGTGAATCTCAGCTCTATCGAGTTTATTTATAAATTCAAAATTAGAATCCCTAGCTTTTTAGAACAGTTGACCCTTGCAATGTTCTGCAGCAACCCAGTCATGTGTTGAAGGCCTTGCTAGCACTGCCATATTCCCTCCTGCTTTATAACTTACAAAAACACTTTTCATTTCTTTTCCCCATTTAGTCTTCACAGGAACCCCAGGTTAGCCAGGAGTGGTGGTCCACACCTGTCATCCCAGCATTTGGGAGGCTGAGGCAGGAAGATTGTGAATTCAAGGCCTACCTGAGTGACACAGCCTTTTTTCAGAAAACCCAAACCCAAACCCAAAATAAGAACAAACAAACAAAAAACTACCCTAGGTTGTTGAGAGCAGGGATTCTCACCTTCATTTTATAGTTGAGGAAATTGCAGATTATCTGTTTGGGAACAAGCCCTGGTGGGTTTGTCTGAAGCCATATGTGCGTGCTAAGCACACTGTTCTCACTTAGCTTGTCTGTTTTTTAAATGTGGCTTTGGGGAAACTGACAATAATTACAGAGGAGGAAAGGGCCGGAGAGCCTGCAAGCCATCCCTTGTGACTACTACCAACTTTGAATGTCTTATCCTGGGTAAGTCGGCACTTAAAAGGCAGGGAACCTGGAGGGATTTCACAGTGGTGATGGTGGCTGAGGGACTAATGAAGTACCAGGAGGGATAATAGCAATAATGACACTGATAACAGCCCACACTCTGCACTATGGCAAATGGGTAGAGCAGTGCTAAATGGTGACTAAAGGGTCATGATAACTGTCTACAAATATTTGAAAGATGTAAACACCAAGGAAGAAAATGAATTAATTATTTAGAAGAACAGGGAGGAAGCCTGAGACAAGATCATTACCCAAACCACCTAGCTCTGCAACAAACCTTTCAGAACTAATCTCTGAGTGGGGTGCGGTGCTGCACGCCTGTAATCCCAGCACTGCGGGAGGCTGAGGCAGGAGGATTGGAGCTCAGTATGGGCAACTTTTAGTGAGAGCCTGTCAAAAAGAACCCAGTGCTGGGGCTACGGTTCAGTGCAAAGGTGGGTGGTTGGATGATCCCCTGCACACAGTGGTCTTGAGATAGGCTTGGCGTGCACATATTATTTTTGTTGTACCATGGAGTGGACCTGTGTGTGCCATGCACATGGTCTGATAATAGTCACCATTGACATTTGTTGAATATCTGGGTATGGGTTGGACTGTATCACCCCCAAAAAGATACGAATTCCTGTCACTGTGAAGGTGACCTTATTTGAAAAGAGGGTCCTTGCAGATGTAATCAAGTAAAAGTGAGGTTGCTTAGGTGAGCCCTCAGTCCAGTATGAATCACGTCTTTATAAGAAGAAAGAAATGTGGACATCAGCACAGACATGCAGGGAGGATGCCTGGTGCAGAGCCCTCACTTTGAGCCATGGAGCACTAGAAGCACCAAGATCGGCGGCCACCACCAGAAGCCAGAAATAGGCAGGAAAGGAGCCTCGCCTCCAGGTTTCAGAGGAGTGTCTTACTCCACTCTGGCTGCTAAAACAAAATACCTTAGAAAGCCCAGAATCAAGGTGCAGACAGATTCCACGTCTGTGAGGGCCCATGTCTCACGATGGCACCTTTTATTGTGTCTCTCAAGCCTCTTTTAAAAAGTCACTAGTTGGGCCAGGGATTTAGCTCGGTGGCACCATGCCCGCCTCGAAAGTACAAGGTCCTGAGTTCAATCCCCAGTACCAAAAACAAAACAAATTTAAAAAGTCACTAATCACCTCCCAAAGGCCCCACCTCTTATAACATCACCCTACTGGGGCTTAACATGTTCCCACTGGGTGAAATCACCAGTGCTACATGCATGACTCCCTCCCCTTGGGCAGCATGGGACAGTCATGCATGTATGGCCACGGTGTGAATGTATTTTTATCATACGAATTTTGAGGAGACACCAACATTCAGATCATAGCAGGGTGCGTGGCCGTACTGACACCTGGAGTTTAGAAATTTGGCCGCCAGAACTGAGACAATAAATTTCTGCTTTTAACTGTCTGGTTGCAGTATATTATTCTGCCTGCCCAGGCAAGTTACCATGCCTGGCATGTGCCATCAGTATGCTGGGCACTCCACCTGTGAGGGGAGCAGTGTGTGTCCTGGGCTCCAGGACAAGAGGAGACCTCTTCAGCCCTCTGGGGCCAAGGACTCAGAGGTCCTGGAAGGGGTTCCTCTCCTGACCAGCTACACGAGCTCTGTAGGATGCCTTGGGGCAAGTGACAGGCTGAGCGGCTGGACCAAGATCCCCAGGAATCCCTAATTATTAAATACATTTGTTGCCTCTTGAGAGGTTGTTGAAAATTTAAAAAACACTGTAATTAAATTTAACTTTCAAATGATACCAAGTTGCCTTTATGCTAGTACTGAGAGGGTGCAGGGTTTGTGGGTGTGGCCTACACCTGGCTCATTCAACTCCCGGTCTGGGCAGGTGGCTTTATCCTGAAAAAGCCCTGTAAGTAAGGATCAGATGTCCTCAGCCTCAGGCAACAGTGTGAGGTAGAGTGCTGGCCTTGGGGGCTCCCAGAGGTCCAGCTTTGTGAGCACCATCAAGCTCCCTGTGAGGCCCCTCAGGAGGAGAGTGCTTTGTCAGGGCTGGGATAGAACAAAATGAATAGCACACAGTTGGCACTTTGGAGAAGCTGTTCATTTTCATATCCTACCATGTAAACAAGAATATTTTTTTTTTTAGATAGGGTCTGACTAAGTAGTTCAGGCTGGTCCTTAACTCGCTATGTAGCCCAGGCTGGCCTTGAACACAACAATCCTCCTGCCTCAGCCTCCTGAGTGCTGGGACTACAGGTGTGCACCACTAGAATGCCTGGCAAGAATAATTGTATTAGTTTCCTGTTGTTGTGACACAACACCTGGCAGCCACAATTCAAAGGAGGAGAGGTTGAATTTAGTTCATGGCTTCAGGGGATTCAGTACATGGTTTGTTGCCTCCAAGGGAGGAATATCATGGCAGAACAGCATGGTGGAGGAAATATACCTAGGGCCTGATGGGTGGGAAGCAGAGCAGGGGAACAATGTCAGATAGGAAGAGGCTAGGGACCAGATGTAGACCCAAGGTCACACTTCTGTGACCCACCCAGAAGTGTGCCCCACCAATCCCCTAGACAGCTCCCAAGCCAGTCAATGAAGCTTCAAGCCCACAATATGATTCCTACTCATCCCCTTCTTTACCCTTCAGAACAACCCTAGAGACAGGCACTGCTGTAATTGTCATTCCTCAGATGAGGAAATGGAGGCACAGGGACGTTGAAGAACTTTCCCAAGGTCACTGGACAGTATTATGGAAGCATCAGCACTATAGAAGCATTCTGGATGCTGGGGTAACACACTGACCACACCAGCATGGAGACCCAACTGTGTGCCTCGTTCCTAGGACCTGGAATGGGTTCCATGTGTAACAGACATTTCTGAGCTTCAGTGCATGCAACTATTTTATGATTTAATTCATGGAGGAATGGAAGTCCTGGGCTGCTGAGTGGTTGAAGATGTGCATAAACTTACAGTTTACTTTGAGGTGTCTTCCTTCCCTGCATCATTCCCTGCTCCCGGTACCCTCCTTCCAGTCTCCGGAAGCAGTCAGCAGGTGCATCCAGTTCTCCCATGTGCCGCCAGAGGGAGCTGCCCGTGGAGAAACAGCAGCATCTCTTCAGGCTCTGGCTGCAGACGACAGCTAGTTGGTCTATTCTTAGCCTCCGTTAACTTTCATCCTTGAAAGTCACCCAAACTCAGGCACACAGCTCCTGCTTGGCAATGGATTGCATTATTTCACGCCAGTGTGGGAATCTGGGCATTGAGGGCTTCGGTTCTTTCTCACATGGGTAACAAAAGGAACACATGTAACAAAATGATTCCAAGAGTGGGAAAGAGGTGCCCAGAGCACCCGGGGCAGGCAGGCAGAATGCAGGTCAAAAGCAAGGGCTTAGAGCCTTATAGACTTATTGTAGACAACTAAACTAATTAGGTATGTTATAGAGAGTTTGAGGGAGTCAATACAGAAGACAATCGAGGCCCATCCATTCAAAGCCAAGACTCAAAAAGAAAAAGTACTACTCTCACATACCTCCCTACAGATGAATAGCGGTGATTAATATTCTCAATAGACATCAATTACCCTAAGTGAGGACCGGAGCCTCCCTAGCCCATTCCTTCCCAGAAATCCTTACTCATTCCATGGTTGCTTGCTTTGTGACTTGTTTCCCCATTTGATCAATATTACCTAAGTGACTGTACTTGGAATCTTATTGGTTGATCATGGTTTTGTTGCACCTCTTGCCCACCTTGTGATTTTTCCATTAAATCTTATTAGTTGACTATAGCTTTGTCCACTTTGTACCCACCTCACCTCGTGGCTTTGCTCCATAAAAACCCCCTGAGAAACAAGGTCCCGGGCAACCCACTTTCTGGGTGTCGTCTCCTGTCCCTCTCAGGCAGGAGCTATCTTTCCCTCAATGAACATTTCCTACTCTTAACCTCCTTTGTTCCTAGAATTCATTCTTCAATTTTAGAGAACACAAAGCCAGCGTTTTGGATATCTAGCAGGTTGGGAGTGATACTATTTCCCTTGTTTGGATTATTTACATTATTTGGTGCCCTGTATCGGACCCAGGCTGGAGTCTGCAACCTGACTTCTCCTTACTGGGTGGTCTAACCGCTCCGTGTCTAGGTTCTCCTTTCTGACACGTGACAGTGACAAATATGCTGACACAGCCAGGCTGCTGTCAGGGTTAAGAGGAGTCATGATCCTGGGAAAACCTCCAGACGCCTCCTTCAGATCTGGGTCCAAGGCCAGCCCTGCATCTCTGGGAGGAGGGCAGGGCTTTCTCCATAGACCTCTCTAGTGTACTCTTCCTCCTTCCTCCTGTTACGGCACTCCACCCCTTTTGACTCTTCCAGTAGGCTCCCCAACTCAGCCTTGCCCTTGACATTGGACTGTTCTCTCTCTGGAGGCCTAGAGGCAAGCAAGGCCTGTGCTTTCCATCCACCTTCCCCTCAGTACTTGGAATTGAATCCAGGGCATTTACACTGGGCTAGAGTCCCTGGCTCATTTTTATTTATTTTATTTTATTATTTTTGTTGTTTAACCATTCTCTTTGCAAACATAGTATTTCCTATCAGCTTATAAAAGCTATTTACAGAGTGTTATTCTACTACTCCTACTTTTAAATATATCAAACACTTCTAGATATCTAGAACTAGACTTGTCATAAAAGAACTTACCTGTTATCATACAGCACTGATACATAAAATTGCACATATAGCCATGGTTGTAATCTGAGGTATCTTCTATATATGACCATCTTGGCCTCATGTCCTTCTCTGCCTTCAACCCAGTGGACAAGTACAGGCATATGTAATGTTAGAGATGGTTAAATCAAAATTCATTTACAGCAGACAAGTGTTGTGTATTTCAACATGAAGTGTACAGATGTGCTAAATTTACTACATTGTCATGCACTGGCAACCCCTTTAATGCTTAGGGACTAGATGTTGCAAAATTTGGACTTATTTGTCTGTTATATACACTACATACACAGCAAAACAAAACCTACAAAACATACAGAAAGATGATGTCTCAAAACATCCAAGTAAAACTCACTAACATAACACCTTTGCAATTGCTTCCCTCCTACCTCCTCCAAACCACTGAATAAGTACAGACAACACCATATTGCTCAAAGGTGGCTTAACTATTCCATTCCTAAAACACAATGTTTCATATGAAGTTTAGCAAAAAGATATTTACAAAGTGATATTTTACTACTTCTACATTTAACATACACTGAGCACTTCTAAACATCTAGATAAGACTAGATGTTTCAGGCTGAGGCTTTAGCTCAGTGGCACTGCGCCTGCCTCACAAGTGCAAGGTCCTGAGTTCAATCCCTGGTACCAAAAAAACCCAAAACAACTAGATTCAAATAAGGACTCAATTTATCTGTTACATATACATAGCAGTCTTGATTAAACTGCACACATGTAATAATAATTAAAAGTGTCTTGAAAATATGAGCAGTTTAGTCTAGAACCCTTCCTTTCTCCACTAACCGAGTGGGCTAAAATGCTAAAATTTTCAGAAGACAATCTTTTTTTTTGGGTACTGGGGATTGAACTTGGGACCTTGCACTTGTGGGGCAGGCGGCAGCACCACTGAGCTAAATTCCTGGCCCAGAAGATAATCTTTCCTAGGAATTTTAATATGAAATGTAAAAAGTTTGTTAGTTTACTAACTCTACTTTTATCAAAACCGGGAATTTCTTTAACATCTAGGAAGACTAGATGTTGTAAAAGGTCTCATTTGTCCTTTACATATCCTGCATACACAGCAAAGCAGAAACGCACAGACGCAGGGACAATGGTAACTTGCCTTGTCAGTGCACTAGCACAGTGCTCTGCATTCCCTTCTCTTCCGAGAACCAGTGCATAAACAATGTGTACTACTCAAGAGGGGGTTTGCCTGTCCCGCCACAAAATAACACTTCATGTGGACTTCTAACAAGAAGAAATTTACAAAATGTGTTATTTTACTACTTCTGCTTTTTTAACATGTACCAGGGATTTGAGAATTAACTCAAAAGACTAGATAGTTCAATAAAGTACTTAGCATTGTCAGCTGGGCAGGTGGTCCACACCTGTAATCCCAGCACTCAGGAGGCTGAGGGAGGAGGATCACCAAGAGTTCAGGGGAGACCTTGCCTCAAAAAAACAAACAAAACAAAAATAAAGTACTTAGCACTATCGTGTATATATATATATGGGGGGGGGACTGGGGGGAACTAAAATGCACACACAAAACAATGCTTACAATATGAACAATGTCTTCTACATGTAACCAGTCTGGTATTGGACATTCTTTTCTTTTTGTTTCCATTAAGTTTATTGGTACATTTTAGGTATACAATGCAGTTACATTCATCACTGGGAACTTGTACCTTTACATGATGCATCTTGGTTCTTATTTTTTCCTTCATTCCCCTGCCCCCTTCAACCCCTCCACTGCTCCCTCTTTACAAAGACATATTTTCCATTTTTTCCTTTTCTCATATTTTTTCCTTTCCCTTCTTTCCTTTCCCCTACCCATCCCACTTCCCCTACTCATTTAGACTTTTTCTTTCTATTTCACATTACCAATTATACATTTTGGTCCTTATTTTACACTTTTATTTTCTCACACCAGAGAAACTGTTTGGTATTTACACGTGTGTACTTATTTATTTCACTTAAGAGTAAGGGTCTTCTTCTCTTCTGTCTTCTGCTCCTTGTCCTCTAACCCACAGAACAAATAGACAAGTATCACTCCTAGTTGTCGCTTCTCCAGGTGGTCTATCCAACTCCATTTCAATGTCACTTTCTGTAAACATTTCTTCTGTCATCTTTTAAAACAAATGGGCGTTTCCAAGACGTGTGGTTTTTCTAACTACATTATACATGGGCAACCTCTTTACATCTATATTGTCCACTTGCAGCAAGTTTTCTTTTAAAAGGTTGGGGGGAATGTTGAGAGCAGCCTTTTCATATTATACACACAGGCCTTCTAAGAACGGCCAGTGAATCTTTCCAACAGGTGGTGGGCGCTTTGGCAACCGCCCATGGCCCACCGGCAGCTCCACCAGTCCTAGGACCCAGATCTGCTCAGTTCTATGGCCCGAAGTGGCCGAGCTTTCAGACCTGCCTTCTTGGGCCCTTCCCTCTGTGGCTGTCAGGGGGCCGCCATTCTCCTCACTGCCACGCTGCAGCCACTGGGGGGCTTGGCCTAGGCTGGCAGGGCTGGACCAGGAGACCCTGCGGCCTGAGGGGTTCCATTCCAAGGCTTTCGCCACCATCAGGTCGTCCAGGTGGGGCAGGGGAGCCGTTCTACTGTTTTACAGCCTGGGCGTAGCCAGCGGGCAGTCACAGCGAGGGATCCGAGAGCCGGCAAGGCAGAGGCGCACCCATCTCGGGCGCCCCAGGTCAACCACCGCCATTGGCAGGAGGGCCTGGGGAACCCTGGGGGGGCAGGTCTGCTCTATTTCTCACTGCACTCTCCCGGGCTCGATTTTATTTTGTTTTATTTTATTATTTTATGTGACAGGATCTTGCTAAGTCATTAAGTCACCCAGGCTGGGCTGGAACTTCTCCTGCCTCAGCTTCCGAGTGCTGGGACTACAGGCACGTGCCACCTCACACTGCTCCTTTTCAAACCATTTGACCCTGGTCTAAGGTATTCATACACCAAATAGTGACTTAGTGCTGTGGACCCCCATGTGCCCCTGCGCCCTCTCCCTTGCCCAGGCTGCGGGGAGGGGCCTGTAGGTCTGGGACCCTGAGCCCAGGCCAAAGGGGACAAGGGTCTCTCTCGTGGGAGGCCCTCGCAGGCTTCAGGTAGGCCAGGGAGCCAGACCGAAAAGGAGTGTGAGGTGCAGGAGGCGTGGACAGGGCCCCACCCCGACTCGGCGTCCCCTTCCCAGCCCGGTGGCGGGGGAAGGGACAAACGGGCGGGGAGAGGGGGCGGAGGGGACCAGCGACCCGGAAGGCCCTGGCGCCGGAAGGCGGAGGGTGGGGCCTGTGGCGGCGGCGGCGGCGGCGGCGGGAGCGGGGAGCTGCGAGCCGGTGTGGACCGGGCGGGCTCGGAGCGCAGACGCAGTCGCAGATCAGGCCCGGGGGCCGTCCCGGGGCAGGTAAAGGGGCGCCCGGAGGCAGGCAGAACCCCGAGGAGCGCAGCCAGCACAGTGCTGCGGCCTGACGCTTACTGTGGCGGCGTGGAAGCCGTTCGCGCATGCATTTTCCATGTGGAGAAACTGAGGCACGCAGTGGCCACAGAGCTCCGCGCCGCGGGCCCCCGCCCTTGAATGGGAGGTGGGCGTGGGGGTCACGCAGCAGGCCCGAGTCCTGCGGGGTAGCCGACGGCCCTCGCCTCGAGCCCGCATCCGCGGCCTTGCCCCGCGGAAGGAGGATGGGGTGCTGGCTCCCCTGGAGAGGATCAGGAACCAGGAGGGTGTTTTCGCAGGCCGTCGGTTTTGTGCGGACAGTGAGCTTCGTTAGCTTTTCTGAGAAGCACTAGGGATCCTTTGAGAGGCTGTGGAATGACCTTTTTATGGACCAAATAGGTAGCTAACCTGCATGGCAACGCCAGTCTGGCAGAGCGGGCAGTGCCCTGCTGTGTGTGTGTGTGGGGGGGTGTCCTGGGTGGATGCCAGGCCCTGCCCAGCCTTGGACCATGTTACCACTCAGAAGGGGAGATCTAATGTGGCCTTCTGAGTTTCTAGGAGAAATCAGGAATCTGAAGAGAATGTGAAGTCTTACGTTTAAGTATTGGGAATTAATTAAAACACACAGACACACACACACACACACACACACACACACACATTTTGCAGGCTAATCTGCAGTGTTGGTTGGCAGCACCCACCTGTGGCCTTTGCCCTGAAGCATAGAGAAGAGGGGAGGTAAGGCTCACCAAGTCTGAGGACGCCTAGAGTTTTGTGAATCTCCCAGAGAGCTGCAGGTGTGTGAATCAGAGCAGCTTGGCCCATCTGCAGTCTCTGCAGTGCCGGGTCCTTGCACGTCTTACCTAATAGTTCTTGAAAAGAGCAGAGTGTGGCTGCGTGTGGTGGCTCCTGCCTGGCATTCAGGAGGCTGAGCCTGGCAGACCAAGGATGGCAGGGCACGGGGTCCTCAGGCTTCTGGTAATGGGGTCCCCTTTAGTCTTCAGGGGGTCCTTCCTGCGCCTGGGCTGTGCCTCCCTCTTTCTTGCACAATTGACAGATTAAAATCTGAGTCTAAACCAGAGCCAAGCTAGAAGGTGATTAGATACAATACAATAGGATTTTTAGCTTTTTGAAAGATTTCACTATAAAATTAATTCTTTAGGTTACCTCCATATGCACTTGAAATAAAACTCCTTTTGTTTGTTCACATAGCTTTTCAAGACCATGGCCACTGAGTAAGTCCGGTCATGCCCTCCATCTCCCCAATTCTGGGTGGCTTCTGCTGTGTTTTTTGGTTTTGGTTTTGGTTTTTTTTGGAGACAGAGTCTTGCTTTGTAGTATGGGCTGGCCTTGAACTCACTAACTCACTAACTCACTATGGAGCCCAGGCTGGCTTTGAACTTGTGGCGATCCTCCTGCCTCAGCCTCCAAAGTGCTGAGATTACAGGTGTGTACCACCGTGCCTGGCTGCTCCTGCCTTGTCTAGTGCCTTCCCTGTGATACTGTGAATTTATTGTCGTGATCTGTGTGGACCGGTGGACAAGTCCTTATCACTAGAACAGGGAAGGAGGCTGTAATCTTTTGGTGGTGGGGAAGGCCAGCCTGCCCTTGGTCACGCCTCTGCCTGGTAGTTCCCTGCCAGCACAGCCATTTCCTGACTCCAGATAATTCTTCTAAAGGTCATTTTTAAAAAGAAGCAGAAAGTGATTTATTAGGCAGAAGTTTTGGTGGTGGAATTTGTGAGTCTGTAGGAAGTTCTGTCCTGTTCTTGGTTGGGGTCTCCATCCACAGGAAAGCTAAAGGCCCATTTTACAGGTGAAAGGCATGAGCCCCATCATTATTTTGGATAGATATAGGAAGTTTTGCTTTAAAACCATTCTTTGAACACTTAAAATCTCTTCCTTTATCTTTTTTTATTTTTGGTACCGGAGATCGAACTCAGGTCCTTGTGCTTGCGCAACAGGCTGCGAAACCACTGAGCTAAATCCCCAGCTGGCCTTTCTTCCTTTATCTTATGATTAGGTTTCTGCACTTTATTTTACCAACTAAGATAATTTTTAAAAATTATTCGTTTTATTTAAGCTCTCCGATTTCTTTTTCCCCGGTACCAGGGATCGAATTCAGGACCTTGTGCTTGCAGGCAGGCACAGCACCACTGAGCTAGATCCCCAGCCCCCCAACTAAGCTAATTTGTAAACTTAAGTTTCTTTAAGGGAGTTTGGGTATGACAGGCTTAGAAGAAAAGAAGCATAAACAAACTTCGGGAATATTGCTATAGATAACCGTGGGTAACTATGTCCTGGAGTTGCAATCTTCTAAAACGTATAGTTTTTAGTTCTGGTTTTCCTTATTTCCTTTCTACCTATCTTTATTTCTTCTATCCTACCTCATTTCCCCCAAGTTTATTGTTCTAAAGGTCCATCTGCCATCTGATCAGGCCTGTGATCCCAGCACTCTGGGAAGCTGAGGTAAGAAGATTGTAAGTTTGAGCTCAGCCTGGACAGTTTAGTAAATTAGCAAGCACTTGTCTCGAAATAAAAAAAGGCTGGGGATATAGCTCAGTGTGAAGTCTTTGGGTTCAACCCCAGTACCCAGTAGTTTTTATAAAAATAAAAATGAAAAGAGAGGTCCATCTTCCATCTTTCCAGCTAGAGTAGACTCTCAAGTTTTGACCAGCCTGACATACGAACAACTTGAGTTACAACCGGAACTTTAGTTTTATCTTACGACCAAGGTCTTGAGTTACAACCTGAATGCTGGCTGCTTGTGCTTCCAGATGGTCTCAGATACAGATTTAGCCCTTAAAGAGTTTTGAAGGAACATTACAACATCCTTTCCTGTCCGGGGTTAATTGAGAAATCCTGGGCCAGTGTCTCTCTAAGAACACTGAGATCTGCCTGTGTACAGGAGAGAGACTTTAAAGGCTGTGTAGAGGAGCCCGAGCCTTCAGTTCACCAACCTGAGCTACAACCAGCCCCCGGGAATGAATTGAGTTTGTAAGTCAAGGGTCCACTGTATATTGCAAACTCCTGGAAATTTTTATTGTCAGCTTGCTCATCTTACACCTTCATATTGACCCCATTTTTTTTTTTTGGTACCGGGGATTGAACTCAGGACCTTGTGCTTGCAGGCAGGCGGCAGAACCACTGAGCTAAATCCCCAGCCCCGTGGCCCCACTTTTACTGTCTCGTGCAGACCCGTATGAGCTTTTAAGAGTAGTTGCTGCAGGAAGTTGACACACGGTCTGCACTATCCCAGACCCTCACTTGTCACTCCGCATCCACCCGAGCTTACTGGATGGAGCCTGGGGCTGGTATATGTCCATGTGAAAGCCAGGTCTGTGACAGGAAGGGCACAAATCAGTCAGATGCCAGTGTGGCCCGAGTTCTCTTTTCTTGGCTTGGTATTAGCTTACATGCCCTGTCATCTGAAAGAGGGGCCGGGTGGGACTCTGTGTTTGAGGACTTCCTGAGCCAACTGAACTGCCGCTGATGCCTTGGGTCGGCCTGGCTTCCTTTGGGATTGGGTAGAGCATGTGGTTTGTGTTGCTTTTGATCTGTTACAAAACAGAAGTTCATCAGAGGCAGAAAAGACCTTTGGTCCACTCTGCTGCTTCTGCTTGCTTAGGAGCTAACAGCTGCCCTGCTTCTCTATGACAGAGAAGTTTCCACGTGACTAGGTCTCACAGGCACAGGGCCAAGCTGTTGCCTTTTCCAGGAAGTGACAACCCTTCCTCAGAGCTCCCAGGAGAGTAGCATTGGGGTGGAAGTTTGCCTGCTCTCATGAGAGCTCTGCCCTTGAATTCACCTTTAAGGTCTGCCGAGATGCCCATCATGGTGGATGACATCATGAGGCTGCTCTGCTCCATTTCCCAGGAGAGGAAGATGAAGGCAGCAGTCAAGCATTCTGGGAAGGGTGCTCTGGTCACAGGGGCCGTGGCCTTCCTTGGTGGTTTGGTTGGTGGCCCACCTGGACTAGCTGTTGGTAAGTACGCGTGTCTCCCTTGGACAGCCAGCCTTGGTGGTGTCAAAAAAGGGTCTTTGAAATTATAGAGAGGACCACCTTGTAAGAGTGATGCCTGTGCCAGGTGTAGTGTAATTTCAGCCCTCGGGAGGCTGAGGCAGGAGGATCACTGCAAGTTCGAGGCCAGCTGGGGCTACATAGTGAGTCCAAGGCCAGCCTGAACTATATAGCGAGATCCTGTCTGAGAAAAAAAGAATGATGCCTCCACGTGGGGTTTGTGGAGTTAAAGTTGCATCTGTGAAATGATCTTTCTGTATCTAATCTGTCCCGTTAGGACACCTAGGCATGGTGGTGCATGCCTATAATCCTGGCCCTCTGGGGGAGATGAGGCAGGAGGGTCAAGAGTTTGATCCCAGCTTGGGCAACTTAGCATCTTAATGAGACCCTGTCTTAAAATAAAAAGTAAAAAAAGGGCTGGGAATATAGCTCAGTGTGAAGGCCCTGGGTTCAATCCTCCCAACTGAAAATGAATGAATAGGGCCGGGGATTTAGCTCAGTGGTTCTGGCCCCTGCCTCGCAAGCGCAAGGTCCCTAGTTTGATCCCCGGTACCAAAAAAAAAAAAAAAAAAGAATGAATGAATGAATAAATAAATAGAAACATAAGCTTCTTTGTGGGTGCCTCAGAAGGACAGAGTGCTCTTGGCTATGACTTTCATGTCCCTCAGATACTGGAGGAGCCCTTTCCCCAAGTGGAGGATCCCAGGCCCACTGACCCTGCTGCTGTCCCCCAGGGATGAGTCCTGGAGGCTAAAGCTAGGCGTCTGCGACCTTCAGGTGGCCCTCTGCACATGCTCACCATCGTGTCTCTTTGGCAGGGACCTGGTCGGGGAATGGGGGTTGCTGAGCCCCTACTCTGAGCAGAGGCCGTGCGGCAGCTTCCGGCCAGTTTCCCCTGGGCAGTGTGTTCAGGGCCAGCTCCCAGCTTTGAAAGAAGAACACCCACTGCAGTGGCTGGAGCAGATCAGCCTGGGAGCTGCATTTGCTATTAGAGCAGTGTCTCATTCACCACCTGCTTCAGTGGAGGAGCCAGTTTCTAGTGACAATGAATGTTTGGTCTACCTCTTCTTGTTCCATGAAGCTCAGGTGAAGTTTCTTTCTCTGGATTAGGGGCAGGAAGAATTCCCATGTCCCCAGCCTTGGAAGAGCCATGTAACTCAGATT
Organism: Heterocephalus glaber; assembly: GCF_053883595.1. Classification (NCBI taxonomy): domain Eukaryota; kingdom Metazoa; phylum Chordata; class Mammalia; order Rodentia; family Bathyergidae; genus Heterocephalus; species Heterocephalus glaber. Next base: position 7,121,718 of record NW_028258349.1, on the reverse strand, counting down.
GTGGCCCAAGAGGTGGGCTAGGGTGGAGTCAGAAGGCCACCGCCATCCGGGGGACTGAGAAGAATTTGAACTGGTGTCGCTGTGATGGCTTGCCGTCTGCCACGCTGGGCTGGCCAGATATTTGCCGAATGCCTGCCCATGGTGTGGTAAAATCCTTCTGTTATGCGTGACAGCCTCCTCGTGAATGTGGGCTGGAGACAGAACCACTTTTATGCCCGGCTGACTTCTGTTTCCCAGCTGGTGGGCAAGGAAAGCTTCCTTCTCTCTTCTTCCCTTGACATTCAAGGACATTTCCTTAAACTAAAGCTGCACTGGGGAGTAAAACAAGTGTGGGGGTCGCCCCAGACCTGCGCAGTGTATCTTTCCCTTTCCAAATTTGGTGAGTTCTCAAGTCCTGACTTCCGCTCCTTCCCATCCAGGAAGGAAGCAGAAAGGGAGCAGACAAGGCCACTTCCGTGTTCCCAGATGGTATTCTAAATTCTGGCCCCTACCCCATCTAAGCGCTCATGGGGCACCTCCCTGGGCTCATCTTATTATAGTGCTGTGCCCAGTGCCATCTGGGAGCACATTTTATTCAGGTTGGGTAAAAGCTGGTGGACAACAGCCTGTCTGCTAAGAGAACCCAGGGGACTTGGTGCTTCCAGGTCCTGGTCATGGGTAGAAGCCTCACTTTACCCGGAAAACAAAGGACTTTTCTCTTCGCTGAAGAGCTAGTAATTTGTTGGTTGATATTCCTGGTGACTTTTGGCATTAAGTGCTACTCTAAATCAAATATTGTTGTTCTCATAAAGGTTTAGCGCAGAGGAGTGCAACTCTAGTCAGCTCTGTGCGTTTCACTGGTGTCGTGGGGAAAAAGTTCAGTGAAACTTGTACATTGGCTGGCTTCCCTCTCCAGCATATTCCTTTCCTCCAGGGAGGCCACAGCCTGGCCCTGGTCTCGGGATCAAGGTGGTGTCTGCACCAGGGTGGGTTCTCTCTGTCCCAGGGTGGGTTTTTTTTTTTGGTACTGGGGATCAAGCTCGGGACCTTGTGCTTTCAAGGCAGGCGGAGGAACCACTGAGCTAAATCCCCAGTCCCCAGGTTGCTTTTTTTTTTAAAGTCTTCTTTCTTTCTCCCTTCCTTCCTTCCTTCCTTTCTTTCTTTTGGAATTGAATATTTTATTTCTTGTTGGGTTGCAAAGCTGTTGCTTCACTGTATAAAAACAGCACTGAAAAATGCAGCATATCGTAAAATTGTGACAGTATTGTTCTCATCTGACAGTGTACAGCTCACATACGCTTTCCTCCACTCCCACGTATTTCCAAGGGGAAGATCATTTAAGTATTTTGACCCAAACCCAGGGAGGAATGTAAGCAAGTTATGGTATTACAAAAGGCTTATGATAACTGTTATCTTCTATATTATTTTTTATAAGTATATTTTATGATAGATAATTACATGAATTCTGAATATCAGAACCTATATCCTAAGCCAGGCATACCTGTAATCTCAGCACTTGGGAGGCTGAGGCAGGAGGATTGCCATAAGGCCAACCTGGACTACACAGTGAGTTCAAGGCCAGCCTGAACTATATAGCAAGACCCTGTCTCAAAAAAACAAGAACAAAACAAAACAAAAACCTTGCAGCCTCATCTAAAACTCATAAGGTATAAAAAAGATGTATATTGTGTTTATCTGCAATCATTAGGAAATTAAGGGGTATTTTCTTGCAGTAGCAGTGTTGAGAGTAGTTTCTTTACCATCTATCTATCTATCTATCTATCTGTCTGTCTGTCTTATCTATCTATGTATATATTTATTTATTTTTGTACTGGGGATCGAACTCGGGACCTTACACTTGCAAGGCAGGTGCCAGAACCACTGAGCTAAATCCCCAGCCCTCCCATCTATATTTCTAAAAGTTGTCATCTTAAGTCTTCTCTCCACCACTAATTTAGACAGTGTTGCTGGAGTAAGTTATTTCATACTAGTTTTCGTAGGGGTGCTGCTTTTGCTCCTCAGTAGATTTTACATGCTTCTCATACGCTGCTTTGTGCGTGAGTTCATCCAGTTTGAAGGGGGCATTCAGTGTCGTCTTTACCAGCCAGCTGTCTTCCCAGCGGGATTCACCTACAGACCCTGGATCTTCTGCAGGTCCTTTCCTCCTGATAGAGGAGACCTGCACTCACTGGCAGCTTTCACTTTCCAAGGCACTGAACTGCTCTTGCTTTTATCCCAACTTCAGGCAGACCATGGTAAACAGTATCGCCCCAAGCCCCCTGTGCTGATCCCCATGTTCCACTGCCATTTCCTGTTGCCATCTGTCCACATTTCTCTGTGAATTTACGCACCGTGGGCAGAGCAGTCCTGGTGAGCAGCATCTGTGTGATGCCCACCCACACGGGGCAGGGCGCAGGGCAGGGTCCGGCTGGGTTCACCAACTCTTGGCCGCTCGCCGTGCCATGTCCGCAGGGGTAACTGGGGTTGCCAGGCTGCACCTCGGGCCTAAAGGAAACTTTTCATTTTGCAGTAATAATAAGTTTACAGAGAAGTTGCAAAGGTTGTGTGGAGAATAACCTCCATCCCTCCCCCTTCCCTGTTTCCCCAGTGCTAACGTGGACCACGGTGCACTGTGGGAGCTGAGACACCAACACTAATGCGCGCGCGTCACTGTCTGCTCTTCCTTGGCCTTGCTTTAGCCCCTCCAGTGTTTGCATGAATAGTCTTGTTTTGCAACATTGTGTTGGATTGCCCTGATTCTCTGGTCTCTTCCGATCTGTGACATTTTCTCAGACCAAGATACCTGATCCCTTTGAGGAGTACTGAGCAGATATTTCATAGAATGGCTCTCAATTTGGGTTCATCTGACGTTTTTCTCATGGTTAGACTGGAGTTATGGGTTTTTGGAAAGAATATGTTGGAGGAGAAATGCCCTCCTCTTGCTTCGGTCCAGGGGGACAGCACAGCTGCATGACATCACTAGTGATGTATGTGCTGGGTTTTTCTGTTGTAAAGTTTCTGTTTCCTGTTCTGTCCTTCGGGAGTGAGTCACTAGGTCCAGCTGGGCTGCGTCTTTAAATATCTGATTGCTGATATTTTTAAATTGTGAGACATTTTAAAGACACAGATCTGGTGTTCTGTGAGGCAGCAGTTGTCTGGCATAGGGTCGCCTCTAGAGACAGGGGCCCTGCACCCCGGGTCCCCACAGGGCTGCTCTGCCCACTTCTCTCCTTTTGATCACCCACCTGGGCCCCCAAAGGGACTGGCGTTTGAGACCCCAGGGCACCGTCCCTCGCCCCATGCCATCCTGTGTGTGGCCTGGGTAGGTGGAACTCTCCATTGTAGGGTATCCGCAGGTCGCAGAATAGCATGCCTTAACATTGGCAACGCATTTGGATTGTTAGAAAACGTTTGTGCCCTTCTTAGGCAGCAGAAAGAGATGTAGTAAGCTACATTCAGTTTACTACTTGTCATCAAAAGACCTGGAGGGGCTGTATGAAAAATATTGCTTCAAGAGACAAGAACCTTATTTTCTGTCCCCAGGGCCCTTTAGCCTGGAAACATCCCAGCTCAAGGGCAGATTTCCTGTCTGCCACTGATAGAGGAAGTTCAGCTTCACCATGGAGATGGCTTTCCTCAGAAATACTTTTGCCTCTCAGCCCTTCTTAGTGATGAGAGGGACGCTTTGCTGGCACAAATGCGGGGCCTTCTTCTGCCCATGAAGAGGATTTTAGCTGGCACAGTCCAGAGGTGGGGGTGGCACTTGCTTCATTTTGCCTCTCTATGAGGAGCTCAGGGAAGGTGTCTGGGTTCCATTATCTGGGCCCAGGGACTGAAGGCCACATAAACCTTTGCCCTCTATGCTTCCTAGAGGAGCAGGGAGCCCAACTCACTCTGAGCTGTTCACCAATGTTCCCATTCGTCACCAAGGTGGACATGTGCTCAGCGAGAGTCCGACACCATCGATTGGAGGAAGGCTGGCTAATTGAACCCTTCCTTCTTTTCCAGGGGGCACTGTCGGGGGTCTCCTCAGTGCCTGGATGACGAGTGGACAGTTTAAGCCAATTCCTCAGATCCTAATGGAGCTGCCCCCCGCCGAGCAGGAGAAGCTCTTTAATGAAGCCACGGCCATAGTGCGGAGCTTGGACTGGACCGATGCTGTGCAGCTGACCACGCTGGTCATGGGCAGCGAGGCCCTGAAGCAGCAGCTGCTGGCCATGCTGGTGAACTACGTCACCAAGGAGCTGCGAGCTGAAGTTCGGTATGACGACTAGGCCGCCGCGCTGGGGAAGTGGGTGAATCTGTGACTGTCAAGGGGGCTGCTGGGCCGGTAGGGAAGCCTGGCAGATCCCCCTGAGAAGGACACACGTCACCCGCATGTCACCTTACGCTGCAGCTGAAGGTGTTGGGCTGCATCACGGCCTGGTGACTCTTTCTGAGGAAGCTGTGTTTTATGCTAGTTGCACTCCTGCTGCCCAGCAGCCTGAGGAGCTGCAAAAGCAAAGACAGCCTCTTGCAGGAGTCATGGCCACTCTCCCAGTCCTCTCCCTCAATTTTGCAGGGGCCTGGAGAAGTCAGCTTGCACCATGCCTCGCTGACCACACTTCCTGCTCCTCCTCATCTCCTGAGGGTGGCTCCTCTTCCGGGCCCCTCTTGCAGGACTGGACCCCTAGGCTTCTGGCTTGCAGGGCCTCACAGCCAGCCCTTGCCAGAACCCTGTTACCTCCTGAGTGTGCGCTGCCCCGCCAGTGACTTGAATGGTCTCGTGGGGAGAAAGACTGAGCCACAAAAGCCACAAAACAATGGGCCCTCCTCCCACTGGCTGCAGGCCTGGCCCCTCCCACAAAGAGGGTCTTGCCTTCCCCCTCTCAAAAGTCATAGGAGTTCTTTTATTATTGTTATTCTGGCTGTTTTTATTCTCTAGATGTAGGTTAAATATCACTTCACATATTTCTCCCCCCGAGACATGGTCTTACCATATTGCCAAGGTTGGCCTCGAACTCCCGGGCTTAGGTGATCGATCCCCCTGTGTTGCTGGGACTACAGACTTGTACCTGGGTGCCCAGCTTCAGCTCAAAGACCACATTTCACTATGAAGCCCAGGCTGGCCTTGAACTCAGGCAATGCTGCCTCAGCCTCCCGTGTGCTGGGATTATAAAGCCAGCGTCACCACGCCCGGCTCCTGCCACTTTATCTAAGGTAAGCCCTTCTGTTGTTCCCATCCTGCTCTGTTGCTTCAGAAGCCAAGTCATAACTCATAACTTATTTGTGTCAAAGGCAAAATTACAACAAAGTGAAAGATCTTAACTGAGCTGGCTACGGTGGAATATGGCTCTGGTCCCAGCTACTTGGGAGGCTGAGGCAGGAGATTCACCTGAGCCCAGGAGTTCAAGACTAAGCCTAGGAAACATAGTGAAGCCCAGTTTCAAGAAAAGAGAGAGTCAGAGACAGAGAGAGACAGATCTAATTTGGATTTTATTCACACTTGTAGAATCAGGCGACACCTTATTCTATAAAATAGAATGAGTGTATGGAAGAGCCAAGTGGAAGAGGTAAATAGAGAAAGCTGAGGGAAATCAGAAACAGAACAAAAGATGCATTGTTTCAAACTGGCCTTCTTCGTAGAGGTTAAAGCAAAGTGCCTTGTCACCCCAGGAAAAGCTGGCTTGTTTGGGGGGATATGGCTGTTCTCTCTTTTTTTTTAATTTTTGAGACAGAGTCTCACTATGTAGTTCAGGCTGGCATTGAACTCACTGTGTAGCCCAGGCTTGCCTCAAAATCAAGGTGATCCTCCTGCCTCAGCCTCCCAAGTGCTGCGATTACAGCCATTTGCCACCATGTCTGGCAGCTGTTACCTCTTATCCTGATTTCTCCAAAAGACCATGAGTGATCCTGTTCTGGTTTGGCCCATTGGGTCTGGTTCATGAGCTCAGTCCAGGGCAAATGCCTCTCACACATTCAACTGAACCTTTCTTCCTTAGCTCTTTTTATCCCCTGTTCCTCTTAGAAATATTATGTCAAGGAGGATAGGATGGACCTCTGGATCTCCTCTCCCCAGCCTAACACCATACCCATCATGTGGTAACAATAAGTATTTTGGAATCAGTGTCTTTGAAACACTTTATCTAACTCCTCCAGTGAGGAAACATGCTTCTCTCTTTCGCAAACAGGGAAGGCAAGGGTCAAGTTTCTAACTTCTCTGAAGTCCCTGAGCTACTAACAGAAGAAGCCAAGACTTGAATCCATGTCTGTACAATCCCAGAGGCCTCTCTGAAGTACCTCACAGAAGCTTCCCAGTTTGCAGGAACTGGTAGTTCTTCAGTTAGATTTTTAAGTGAAATTTTTTTTTTTTTTGGTACCAGGGATTGAATTCGGGACCTTGTGCTTCCGAGGCAGGCGTCAGAACCACTGAGCTAAATCCCCGGCCCTTAAGTGAAATATTTTCAATAAGAAGTCTTGTTCTTTCTGAAGTGGTGATGAGGCAGAAGATTAGGGCCTGGAAAACTGGCTGGGGAAGTTCCTTAACCTGTCAATTACACAGTTCCAGGAGCAGGCCCAGAATAGCTCTGCATGTGGAACCAATCAGAGAGTGCTGTCTTCAGTTCTCACAAGAACCCAAGCAGGTTTCTGATAGGCCGGCCTAGACCTGACCTCAGCCTGAGGAGTGGGAGATACAAAAGATGGCGGCCATTTTCCTTGTGGCCACTGTGCTCTCTTTCACAGTCCTCACGCTGTAGCGTATGCTTCTTCCCCCACTTTTATTTGGCCCAAACTCATTCTGCAGAGTATATTTCTTTCCTTTTCCTACCTTTTAATAAATGTGAAACTTTGCCACCTTTTGCACTTGTCTTGACCAATTCTTTTTCAGGACAGAAAGAATCTAGAAACCACCTCTAAAAGGAGATTCTAGCACCCCATAACCCATTAAGAGTGGGATCCTAAACCATTGAAGGAATGTTTCTACTCTGTTATGGTTTATATCTAGATGTCTCCCAAGAGCCTCAGGCACTCATAGGTGAGGCTTTTGGGAGGTGGTTGGATTATGGTGGATTATGGGAGTTTATAGATGGCCTGCTATTAGGAGGTGGGCCTGAGGGGGAGGGAAGTCACTGGGGGTGTGACCAGGAAGGGTATCTCTCCCTCCCACGCTCTTCCTCTCTTTCCTGGCTGCCATGATGTGAGCAGTTTTTCCCTCCGCCATGCCCCTCTGCCATGCTGTTTTCTTTGAAGCCAGCAGCACTGAGCCAAAATAAACCTCTCTTTAAGTTGTACATGTCAGGTAGTGTGCCTCAGAGATGAGAACGTAACTAAGACGTGCCCCTAAAGATTGCCCTAGTACTGTATTCACTTTGCTTTCAGAATTATAACTCAACTATGTCATCAGATTACAATAAACTTTTCTGAAAAGTCATTTTCCTGTGGATTTTGTGTAACATATCTGACATTCAAAGGATTACACAAAAATAAGCAGGAAGTACCAGGCTTGTGGCTTTAAAGGGTAGAAGGAAGCTCCTCCAGATCCATGCCAGACACTTTCCTCCCAGGCTGGCAGCAGGGCCCTCCTGTCCCCAGGTCCTGCATGGGGCATGGGCAGGACTTGGAGCTGACGGAGGGCTGCAGCACATGCCTCCCGGGGTGCAGAGGGAGGCGCTTCTGAAGGCCAGCTCGGGAAAGCTCAGTAGCCAGCCATCCGCAGCTGTAAAGGAAGCCCCAGTGTGACCTGTGTCCCAGGGTGAATCAGGGAGGATGGAGCCTTTGTCTCAGAGAGTCGCTCTTCGGCTCCGCTCAGCCAGCGCAAATCCTGGGCCCCAGCACAAAGCTACCTCCTAGAGCTGATCAAGACACCTGGATCCTTTATGTAACTCTGGAGCTGTGTTAATGAGGTCGGGGGTGTCATCTCTCTGTGAAAGCTGAGTGTGCCCTTCTTGTTGGACCATCACCTCTGCTCTTCCTACTTTGAATAAGACCCTCACAGGGTCTCTTGAGCTAAATATCCAAGACCCAGGCATGACCACTAGCCCCATGGTTATAGCTTCAGTGGGCTCTAAAGTCTCCCTCTTTTTTAGTGTGGAGGAGAAAACATTGATTTGCAGGTACGTGAAAAGGAAACCAGAATACAGACTTGGTTCGAGGCTTGATATTCAGGGATATTTTCCATCTTGAATAGCATGCTAAACTCCGCTCATCCTGGAAGAATCAGGCTGTCACGGAGTTCCCTTTGTCACACATTTGGGCCCCACCCATTCCTACTCCTCTACAGGGTCCCAGCTGCCAGGCCAGGCCCAGGGACTCGGGTCTGAGACCCAGCGTCCACCAAAGGCCAGGCCTGCCCTGGCCTCCCTGAGGTGCCCTGCTGACCACTCAGCCCTGATGAGCCAGCCCTGGGTGGACTTCATGGGAGCTGAAATTCCCTTGATTTCCACCAAAATTTCTTCTCTTTGGTGTCTCTTCTCAGCTCCTGCAATTTTAGATTTTATATTTCTGTATCTTTGTAGAAATTTATTTTTGAATAATAACCACCTGCTACAAAATTTAAAAATACAGAGAGCATGGACTGTAAGAAAGGCTTCCCCCCTTGCCAACTCTGGTTAGCAGAAGGATGAAAAGGTTGGCCCCAGTACCCATCTCTAGACTCGGACTTGCTCTGCCCACGCCTTTAACCCTGTTTTAAAATAGCCTGTGAGGGCCAGGGATGTAGCTCAGTGGCACCGCACCTGCCTGGCAAGCTCAAGGTCCTGATATAATTCCTGGTACTGGAAAATAAACAAACAAATAAATAAAATAGTCTTAGGAAACTTCATTTCCTTTTAGCTGCCAATGTTTATTGCTGAAGATTTGGAAAAAATCCAGAAATGTATAATGAAATAAAAATCACTACAAAATCCACCATCCCAAACATTGCTGTTAAATCTGGTATATTTTCTGTAGAACTTCAAATGTTACGTGTGTGCATTTCTAACATATTTGCATTTTTACTCTATATACCTCTTTACACATTTTTATCAGTTAATATTTTAATATTTAATGATTTTAGTGTTATTTCAAATCCTTGTGCACATCTGTAATGGCTACATAGCATTCCATGGTACTGAACCAGTGAAATATACAAGTGTTTCCTTTATGCAGACTTTTACTATTATAATTTTGCTGTGAACATTTTTGTGTTATTCTTTTCATACTTTGAATTTTTCTCTCCCTTCCTTTCTTGCTTTCTTTCTTTTTTATTCTGGGAATTGAACTCAGGACCTTGTGCTTGCCAGGCAGGCACTGCACCACTGAGCTATATCCCTGGCCTGCCTGCCTGCCTTTCTCTCCCCTCCCCTTTCCCTTTCCCTTTCTCTCTTTCTTTCTTTTTTTTTTTTTTTTTCTTTCTTTCTTTCTTTCTTTCTTTCTTTCTTTCTTTTTCTCTTTCTTTCTTTTCTCTCTCTCTCTCTCTCTCTCTCTCTCTCTCTCTCTCTCTCTCTCTCTCTCTCTCGTTTCATTCTTTGACAGTACTGAGGATTGAATCCATGGCCTTTGCACTAAACTGCACCCCAGACAATTCTTTAAAACATTTTTTATTTTGAGACAGGATATCATGGAATCTCTGAGTTGCCCAGCCCGGGCTTGAACTTGCAGTCCTCCTGTCTCAACTTCCCAGAGTGCTGGAATTACAGGCATGCATCTCACACAGGATCACTGTATTCTCACCAAGGAATAGAATAGTGAGGTCTCAAATCTTTATTAATTTGATGGGTGACCTCTGACGTCTTGGCTGTTTCTTTCCTTTCTGCTTATTTAATTTAATTTTTTATAACCCGAGTGGTGCCAGCTAGGCTGCTGATGAAGTCCCTGTGACGAGGGCGGGTGGACCCTGACACCTCAGGGCTGGGGTGTCCTGTGTCCCTGCGGGGGCTGTGCGGTGGGGGGGGGGGGCGGGGGGGCGGGGCGGGGCGAGCAGGCCGCCTGGGTGGGGACCCAGTAATTATGAAAAGGAACCCTCTGCTCCAGAGCCGGTTATTAACCTGCATCGGGTGCTGACGTGACAGCGCCGAGCGTGGTTTTTCACCGGCAGCTGGTGTATTTTCACCTGGAATGAACGTTTCAGTATTTCTGCGCAGGAGATGTCTGAGTGGGCTTGGCGAGCGGAGGCTGCGGAGCCCGGCCGCGCTCTCAAGGGCGTCCGGTCCATTCGTTATTGTGAGGCGCCATCTAGCGGTCATGCCGGGAGCGTCCCGATCCTCTCCCCGGGGCCGGGCCCACAGTGCCCTCTCCTGGTCACGGGCGCCTCCGGGCACGGGATGCGGCTCCGGGAGGTTCCCTGTCGCAGGGACTGAGGCCTTCCGGAGGTTTTAATAACCCGTGCGCGAAAGATCAGGCAGTGTCTCCGGCAATCTTTTTGCATATAAAATAGAATGTGTCTTGATCCTGAGCAAGCAACATATGGCAATTACGAAATGCCAGGACTCATCTGAAGCTTGCAGGGAAGGGACTGTCCGCTGTGCTTTCAGGTTGCCCAGAGCAAATAGATGGCTTTATCAGCTGGAGCAGCCTTCTTGGGCCACTATGACAACAGTGATTCGGGGTCGGCCACATTCAGCCTTGGGGTCAGCCGTGGGTATCCCCCAAATCCGGACACATGGAAAAACTGTAAGGTTCCCCCCTTCCCTAGTACTGAGGTTGAACCCAGGACCTTCACGCGGTGCTATATGCCCAGCCCCAGCCCCCTTTTTATTTTTAAATGTGAAACAGAGGCTCACTAAATTGTCCAGGCTGGGTTGGAACTTGGGATCCTCCTGCCTCAGCCTCCCAAAGTGCTGCGATTACAGGCATGCACCAGCACGCCTAGCTGAAAAGTATTTTTTTAAAAAAATCTATTGATGTAGCCGTTTATTTTATTTTTTCTGGGTTTTAAGAGGAACTTACTCGTTCTCACTAGCAATTCAGTAAATGCAGATATAATGTCTAAGAGATATCTTCTGTAAACTAGTGAAAATAAATACAAATGATCACACCCAGATCTGGCAGGTCTGTGTGAAAGCAGGATAGGAACCTGTACCCACACGGGAGGCAGGACATGTGATAGTCCTTTGAGAGAGTGATGTGAAGAGAAAAAAATCTCAGGAGCCATTAAATTGTATATTCTTTCTAGCCAACCAATTTTACTTCAGGGAAAACATTCCAATAAAATAATTCAAATGGAAAAAAAAGATATTCATAGCTTTACTGTGTGTGATAAGAGGAAAAGGGGAAATTATTCCAAAGCTGAACAACGGGGAAATAATTGTGCTATATACGTGGGTATTACAATAGGATACTAATAGCCAAATTTAATAAATAGCAAATGGGAATGGGTATATGAAATTCAGTGGAATGGCCCCACAGGTATTTTCTACCTTACATAAAATTCACTTATTTTCAAAAAAAAAAAAAATCACTTATTTTCTTGGGGAAAGAAAAAAAGGAAAAGAGGAAATGCAAATGGTGCTGAGGATCTCCTGGGCTTCCTGACCCGGGAAAGGAGAGCTCAGGGGAACAGAATAAGCGGTTATGAGTCCCAAAATGTGGGCATCTTGTGCCTGAGGGGCGTCTAGCGTTTTAAAAGGCGTTATTTCTGTGTCTCTGAATCACACCAGCAGCAGCCAGGTCAGACATACGGAGACCAGCGGTGGAGCCCCAAGCCCCAGTGTGAAGGCCGCTGTGACTGAGGCAGTGTCCTCCCGAGCCCCCTGTGACCCCAGCCTCCTAGAGGTGCGGCCCCATGCCTTAAATTCCACAGCAGAGCCCAGACCACGCCTGGGTGAAAGCTTTATCTGCTGTGCTATGAACACTGCCCTAGGGCAGAAGGCCGCTGCCGATGTCCGGGATGTAGGGCCCTCTCACGGTTTACGTCTGTCCTTTCACGGCCTCCCATACTCATAGGTGAGGCTTTGGGAACGTGAGTGGATTTGGGACCCTGTGGCGACTCCCTGTTAGGAGGGGCCTGGTTGTAGAAGGCGGGTCGCTGGGGCAGGGCTGGAAGGGTCGCTCTCCCTCCCAGCTCCCCTCACCCTTTCCTTCCTGCCTGCCCTGCAGCTCCCCTTCCCACGCCTCACTGTCAGGCTGCCCAGAGTTGGAGCCAGCTGAGCACAGACTGAAACCGCTACGGATTGTGAGCCAAACTAGACCTCTCTTCCTTTAAGCTGTGGGTGTTGGATATTTTGTTCCAGGGACAAGGAAAGTGCCTAACGCAGGTCCTCTATGCATGCCTGATCCAACAGGAGTGGGATGCAGGGCAGAAATGTAAGCCACGGGTCTACTGTTAAATTTTCTAGCAACCATATTTTAAAAGTGAATAAAGAGATGAAATTAACTTCATAATATACTTCAACGCAATAAAGCCAATATACTATCATTTCGACAGGTAATTAATATCCAAGATTAGGAGATACTGTATTTTCAGTATTTTGCCCATTTGGTCTTTGAAACAGCTCCGACATGTCAAGCCACATGTGGCCAGTGGCTACCACACTGGGCATCATAGCTCTGGAAGATACACCATAGAAAGTACAAACATGAAACACTCCTCTTTTTGTCCCACTGGGGTTGCTGTGATACAAACATGTCTTGTAAGAGCCAGGACGCATTTCCGTCCCTCCTCTGTTCTGAAGCCCGGCACCTGGGCATGTGTGTGGTCCTTGTTAGAGACTGAGAGCAGGTCATGAGGGGCGGTGAACTACAGGGCGTCCCCACCCCAACCCCAGGTCCCATGTGGAAGCCCTCATCCCAGAGTGATGGCTTTCGGAGATAGGGTCCTTGGGAGATAACTAAGTTTGGATGAGGCTGCAGGGGCGGGTCCCTCATCATGGCATTAGTGCCCTTGTAACAAGAGATATGGGAGAGCTTTCTTGCTGTTTCTCCTCTGTATAAAGACTCCATTAAAGGTGATCATGTGCAAGCCAGGAAGAGGTCCCTGGCTAGAACCCAACCAGGCTGGCACGTTGAGTGTGGACTTCCAGCCTCCTGAACTGTGAGAAAATAAACTTGTCATGGAAGACTGAGCTGGAAAGACAAGGGGGAGAGTGGGGGGGAGTGAAGGGCTTGCTGGTGGCTTCCCTGGTGCTTGCTTTCTGGCCAGATTTCAGGGCAGGATGTTCCCCGCTTTGAGGGTCAAGTGGTCCTGGGATGTGGGGCAGACATCCTGCCTGAGGAGCAGAGAACCTGGCCACAGTGGCCTGGAGGACGGCAGCTGGAACATCTGCCAACCCACCTGCATCTGCCCTCTGCCTGTGGCCACAGAGAAGCTCCAGGCCCAAGGTCTGGCCTCACTCTCAGCTCAGCCTCTTTCCTCTCAGCAGGCTGCAGTACCCGGGCAGTTATCTCATACTTCCCCAGTCCATTTCCCTTCCCACTCTCCTCTTCTCTCCTTGGGCTCCCAACCTTCCCTCGTGTCCTCTGCCTGTGGTGCTGACCTTGCTTCCTGTTTCACTGAGAAAACGGAAGAGGATGCTCGTGGCTTACCTCAGTGCCTGGGGAGCCACCTTGCTCTGGACCGAGGCCACCTCTCCCCGAGGCAGCAGATCCTGTCCCCTCCCACCTGAGGACACTGCTCTGGCCGTTCTCAGCTGCCCTTTTTGTCACCATTTCCTCCTTTCTACAGCCTCTGTTCCATCATCGTGGATATGGGTGTGAGTTCTCCAACAAGGGATGGGGACAGGTGGCTGGAGAAATAAAAGTTGGGACACCTGAACAACTGCATGCAAAATGATGAAGATGGATTCTTACCTTATACCACGTAAAAAAATACAGTCACAATAGATCATAGGCCTAAATGTGAGAAGTAAAACTATAAAACTCAAGAATATAGGAATAGATCAGTGGTTTCTTAGATATGACACAAACACACAAGTGCCAAAAGAAAAAAAGAAAGTCAGTAAATGGGACTCCTTCAAAATTAAAGCCTTTCTGGGTGTGGTGGTGTGTGCCTATAGTCCCAGCCCTCAGGGAGAGAAGGCCAGAGGATCTTGAGTCCGAGCCAGCCTGGGTTATATAGTGAGTTTGAGGGCAGCCTGGATTTTGTAGTGAGATGCTGTCCCAACCAAAACCAAAAGCAATAAAACCCAACTAAAATCAAATTGCATTTAAAATGTGAAAAAAAAAGAACAAAATCTTTGTGCCACAGATATCATTAATAAAGTTAAAAAAAAAACATGAAATGGGAGAAAAGTACAAATTGGGTACTGTGCTGGTAAGGGACTAGTATCTAGAATATATGGAGACCTCGCCCCAGTGAAGAGACAGACGACCTGATTTAAGATGGGAAGTAAGTGTGTGAGAAGATGCTTAGCACCATCCGTTTTCAAAACCACAGCACAGGTGGGGGATTTAGCTCAGTGGCACCGTGCCTACCTCACAAGCGCAAGGTCCTGAGCTCGATCCCTGGTACCGGGGGGGAAAACAAACAAACAAGAAAACACAGCTTGAAACCACCTCTGCCCTATTAGGATGGATAAAATAAAGTTGGTGCTGTGGGGAAGAAATCGCAGCCTTCTTGCATTGCTGGTGGAATGTAAAACACTGTAGCCACTATGAAAAGTCTGATGGATTCTCCAAATGTTCAACATAGAGCGAGCCGTTAAACTGAACAGGCCCAGCAGCCCCACTTCCAGGCGTGTAGCCAAGAGGGCTGGAAGCACATGTCCACACAACATGTACGTGCGAATGGTCATTAGTATGCTGGCTGTGCATGTGTGATCCTGAGGCCTGAACCCGGAGCCTTCTCACTGAGCTTCGTGCCACCCTGGACCCTTTTTTGAGATAAGTTTGTTTTTGGGTTTTTTTGGTGTTTTGAGATAAGGTCTCACTCTGTAGTTCAGCCTGGCTTTGAACTCACTATGTAGTCCAGGTTTGCACTGAACTCTCAGGTGATCCTCCTGCCTAAGCCTCCCAAGTGCTGGGATTACAGGCATGCGCCACCATGCCTGGCAAGACAGGTTCTTATTAAGTTGCTAACTTGCCCATGTTGAGCTTGAAGTTGTGATCCTCCTGCCTCAGTCTCCCAGAGTGCTGAAATCTAGATGACCGCCACCACACCCACATAGTATCATTACCCTAACAGCCACAAGGAAAAACCCAAATATGCATCATCCAAAGAAAGGAAATTAAATGTGGTGTATAACATGCAATGGAATATCATTCAGCCACGAACAGGACTTAAATACTGATTCATGCTACAACATAGATGAACCTTGAAAACAATGTCACAAAGATCAGTACATGTTGTATGACTCCATTTGCACAAAATATCCAGGATAGGCAAATCCTATCCTGGACAGAAAGTAGATTAATGGCTGCCAGGGCTGGGGCAGGAAAGAAATAAGATACAACTGCTCACAGGTACGGACTTTCGCTTTGGGGTGATGAAAATGTTCTGAAATTAGATACTGGAGATGGTTCCACAATCATGTGACCATTCTAAAAACCACTGAAGCGGAGATTTCCAAGAAGGGGATGCGAATTATATCTCCATAAGGATATAAAAATAACTCACCGGCCTGTTTTTTGCTTTCCCTTTGCAGTGGGCTCACGGGCCCCACTCCATCTCCTGCTGTCCTCTCAGTCCTTCCCAGCAGCCATCTGCTCCTAGAGCCACCCCAAGGTCACCACTGACTTCTGCGTGACTAACAGGACGCCAACTTTCAAGCCCCCCCCCCCCCCACACACACTTTGGTACTGGGCTTGAGCCCAGGGCCTTCTCATTTAGCTACATCCCCAGACCTCTTCAAATTTAATTTTTTTTCCAATTTTTAAAATTTTGATACAGGGTCTTGCTAAGTCACTAAGTTGCCCAGGCTGGGCTGGAACTTGCAATCTTCCGGCCTCAGCCTCCCAGAGTGCTGGGGTTATAGGGCCCTGCCAAGGTGCCTGGCTTCAGTTCTCATTTTGCTGGACCCACTGATTCACTGGTCATTGCGCCCTCACTGGGCCTCTGAGGCGCCACACTCTGCTCTCCTCTTCCTCCTGTGCTGACCAGAAAGTGCAGAAGGCCCCCAGGCTCCGGTCTTTCTTCTGCACCCACACCCCGGGGGCTGCCATCCTCTCACTGTAGAGACCCCCAAATGTCTGTGCCAGCCCAGATGTTTTTCCCGCCCACTCAGTCTGCATAGGAATCTCTAAATGTCCTTTGAAAAATGAGTTCCTGTCACTCACCACCCTCTTAAAAAAACCACACAATGTAACAGCGGCAGCAGAATAATAGTTTTCCCTTCCGGTTCTCCACCTCAGAAACCAGGAACTTCAGGCTTCCCACGTTGAGACTTCCTGCTTCCCCACAGCCGACCTTCTAACAAATGCTCTTGGTTCTGGCCCCAGAGCTGAATCTCCTCTCTGCACCCAGGTGGCCCAAACCCACTTTGTCTCCTCCACTCCCCTCCCCTCCGCCTCCTGGGTCTCAACCCTCTCCAGGAGCCTCAGTCAGAGCCCTCAGGCGGGCGAGTCAGATTAGCCTCCTTCCAGGGAAAAACCAAAGTCCTTCCCATGCCTCTGGGCCTGTGTCAGGTCCCATCGCCCCTGCTGACTTCATCCCTGCCCTGCAGCACCCAGGCCTCCTCCCTGCCCCTGTCTGCTTCAGAGCACCCGTGCTGGGAAGACCCTCACCCCACTGCACCCCTGCCTGGGTGTCCTCCTCTCCTCCAGGCCTTGACTCAGTTTCCTTTTCCAGGGGACACTTCCTCTTCCCTCTCCAGAGACCCAGGAATGGATTCAAAATAGATGAACCAGAGTAAAAGGGGTACAGATGCATCTCAAGTCCTGGATGGCAGCGGGAGTGTGGTAACCCAGGGTCCCGTACGCTCCACGGGCTCATCTGGCCTTCTTCCCAGAGGACAGGAAGAAGAGAAGTGGCCACTTTGAGGGGTACATGGCTCCGGGGGACTGAATGGGCCCAGGGCTTGGACAACAGTAGCAAATGATGCCCTTTGGGAACTGAACAGGCCTAGGAGACAGACAGTAGCTTGTGACAAGATCCTGTCCGGTGTGCTCACACGCTTGCCTTCGGCCCCGTAGTAGGTGAGTTCGGTTAATGAAACTCGGAAGGGTCCAAAGTCTGGAGCCGGGATAAGGATTCTGAGAGAAAAGGCTCTCACACGTCTGCGGCTCTCCAGGGGCCTCTGATTTAAACCTGTCAGCACCCCAGGGTGCCACATTTTGGAGTGAAACCTCTTGGGTTCCTTCAGTAACATATTTTTTTAGTTGTGTTTTGTTGTCCTTCTCCCTTCCCTAGTGTGAGTGCTGGAGGGGAAGGAGCTTTGTCAGCTTTGTTCACAGCAGCACCCCCAGTGCTTGGAGGTCCTCAATAAATATTTGCAGAATGAACAAATACAAGATTAAGAAGCCAGCACCAATTCTGAGCCTAGCAACCGACTGCCTCTGTGGAACCAGGCAGACACGGCTCTGCCCATGAGCCTGGAGATGCCAGCCCGGGTATAGCACAGTGTCTGAGGCCTGAATCCTAAATACTCACGCTGAGAGATCACAGTGCAAAGGGCGGATAATACCAAGTGCTGGTGAGGACACCAAGAAACTGGCACTCGGACTCTGTGGGGGTGAGGACAAATGTGTAACTACTGCGGAAATCTGGTAACAGCTACTAAAGCCAAATATACATGGCCCAGTGCTATATCCATATATACCACCAAATATACACAGCATGTTGGTACATGCCTGTAATCCTAGCACTTGTAAGGCTGACGCAGGACAGTTCTGCTCCTAGTGACACAGGAAATAATATCAGAGATGAAATATGAAATATTATATCTCCCAACCTGTTAGCTGTATGATACACCAAACTGTTGTTCTCTAAAGATCGAAGAATGAGTTCTAGGGACAGTGGAAGTTAAGAGTGGGAAGATATTTATTGGCAGGAAAGTGCCTGAGGGGCAGGAGTTTTATAGAGTGAAACACACTTTACAGAGGAGTTTTATAGGGTGAAACGCATATGGGTACAATGTGGGCCACAGCCATTATCATCCAGTAAGTTTACCAGTATAGTCACTTAGGTAATGGTGGTCCAATTGGGAAACGAGTCACGCAACAAGCTCGGATGTAAAGAACAAAGATTCTCTGAGGAAGTGATGGGTCCAGAGGTCTCTGGTCACCCATGGGGGTGGCTGATGTCTAACTAGACTTTATTAGGCCCAGCGTTTGTTGTTGAGGAAGTATGCAGGTTTGGTCATCTTGTCTTTATCTTGAGGCCCAGTTTACAATGGCTGCAGCTGTGGTGTGTTTCACCTTTGTCTAGACTCTCTGGGGGACCTAGCCCTATCTGACTGCTTGTAATATTCCTACCTAACTCATCTGTCTATAATACTAGTTATGCACCTCAGAGAAATGAATGTCGTGTCCCCCCCCACCCCCCGCCTCTGGATAGTGGCACACACAGGTGTAATCCCAGCAGATGGAACCTGAGGCAGGAGGATTGCCAGGAGTTCAAGACCAGTCTGGGTTACATAGTTCAAGGCTGAACTACACAGTGAGACCCTGACTCAAAAAACCAAAAAAGAAAGAAAGAAAGAAGGAAATGAATGTTTTTATGTCCACCAGGAAGGTTTGCCACAACTTGATTCATAATAACTCAAAACTAGAAACAACCCAAAGAATTGTCCTCAGCAGTAGAATGGGCCAGAGATTGTGGAAGGTCATAAAGAACACTCCACCACGAGGATTAAGAAGAGACTGTGGGGTCCCACGACACGGGGAGTCACAGAGCCGTAAAGTGGAACACAAGATGTCAGGACAAAAGGGCACGTAAGGTGTGGCTCTATTTGTATAAAGTTACATTTTACACTTGATCTTAGCCAAAAGGCCGAGAAGCGATTAAAGTTACATTTTAAAAAGAGGAAAGAAGGGGCCGGGGCTTTAGCTCAGTGGTTCTAGAGCCTACCTTGCAAGCACAAGGTCCCGAGTTCGATCCACTGTACCAAAAAAAAAAAAAAAAAAGAGGAAAGAATCCAGAAGTCCAGGCAGTTAACCCTGGAGGCACACACTGTGGGCAGGGATGGAGGGGTCCTTCTCGGGGTGCTGGCGATCCCTGCGGTGCCTGTGTGTGAAATCTCACCGAGTGGCACATTAGGATCTGACGCAGGTTCTGCAAGAGAGAGAAGAGCGGAGGAATGTGCTGACGCCTGGCTGGCTGTCCCCGCCCCTGATCTGTGTGTCTGACCCCACACTAGCTTCCTCCCAGTCCTTCTCTGAAGACATTGATTTTCTAAGCCGCTCACTCCTTGACCTTTGGGCAGATCAATAAGCAGAAGCTCCCTGAACCTGATCCCCGAGGGCTCAGGGGGCCTGAACAGAGTAAATTCTGGAAGACCCTGGGGCCATTTGCATCATTGTTCTCCCTCTGTGGAGGAAGGCTGGGCTGGCTTTGTCTCCCCAAATCAGAACTGTATCTGAATCACATTTCTTTCGAGGCATTTTGACTCATGTGATAATCAGCTTGGGAGTACTGACTGAAGTGTGGAACTGTTTTTGAGTTGAATAAAGCGAACAACTATGGTCCACTGTTCTGTTCTCAGAGCTGCCCATTGTTAACTGCACTGAAATCCACACAATGCATCCTAGAATGTGTCCGCTGGTCAACAGCCTCATTCTAGAGGTGAATCTGGATCCCAAGAACCTCACTTCAATTTTTGTTATTCAAGAAATAAAAAATAATACAGTGGTTCCTTGGCTCATGAACTTAATTCTTTCCACTATTCTAGTCGCAAACCGAATTGGACAAGAACCCAATCAAATTCAATGGTTAGGTTCAATGTTGACTGCATGGGGAAATTTGATTCGGTTCTTGTCCAACTGGATTGGCAACCTCAATCGTGGAAAGAATTAAGTTCGTGAACCAAGACACCAGTGTGTTATTTAACTTACCTTTCCCGGGAATCCCTGACAGGGTCACTGTGACCTCAGGGACCACCCCTCCATGCACGCAGCTAGGAGATGCTCTTGCCCCCACAGACTAAGGTGAGGGCACAGAGGGCACTGGTGGTCCAGATCTGGGTCCTGGGCCCATCCCTAGAGCCAGGATGTGGGTGGAGCCCCCTGGATCAGACCACGATGCTGAAGGTGAGGAAGAGGGCCACCCCAGATGTGACCACTGGAAGGAAAACAACACGCAGAGGGGCTCCCCAGGCACCCATCTTTCCATGAACTCACTCCCAGCACCAGGTGGCAGGACCTTCAAGCACACTCCATGGCCCAGAGTTCAGGGGGCCCAGGGCCATCCTAGGGCGTGTGACTTGTACTCTTCTGCCCTCAGGAAGTGTCCTCTCTGAAGCCCAGGTCCCCAGGCTGCTGCCCACCCAGCCCAGCCCTCCTGGCAGCACCAGGAGGACCCACATCCCTCTTGCCCTCAGGACCAACTCTAGCTCAGGGCCCGGAGGAGGGAGGAGGAAATCCTCTGGGATTTGGTTATGCCAGCAAGTGGCTGACTTGGCTGAGGGATGTGAAGGTTCAGAGGACTTTACTTCCTAGGAGGGGTGGGATGCTGTTTGGGACCCAAAGGAAGGTGTTTTGGTGTTTTATTATCTTATTTATTTACTTTTTAAGACAGGGTCTCACTATATAGTCCAGGCTGGCCTCCAACTCATGGCGATCCTCCTGTCTCAGCCTCTTGAGTGCTGGGATAACAGGTGTGCACAACCATGCCTGGCCCTCTTTGGTGTTTTAAGGATGCAGGTAATTTGTAAATTGTGAGGTTTCTGTGTGTGTGTGTGTGTGTGTGTGTGTTCTGGAACCCTGGGTTTCCACAGCCTGGTGCTGCTGTGGGCAGCTAAACACACTGGTATTAAGAGTGGCGCCCCCCAGGGGCCTCTGGGCAGCAGGGATGACAGACAGGCCCAGGTGCTCTGCTGCCTCCCAGTCAGAAGCCACAGTTGGCAGGAAGTGTTCCCTGGAAAGCCTACTTTTTTAGGGTCAGAATGCTGGCAGGGCCCCCAAGCTGAGGCTCCAAGGATTGAAATTTCCTCTTGTTTTTGCCCAGAAACTTCTGGCTTTGTCTGCACACCCTCGCTCTTTCCTTCCCTGCCTGCTGCTCTGTTTGGAACGCTGGAACTTTCCCGTCAGAGCCGGACTCTGCCGAAGGGCTCAGGAGAGCAGGAGACTGTTCCGCCACAGCTTCTCACGCTGTCCGACTCTGTCAAGGCTGTGCCTGCTTTCCGGGCCTCAGTTTCCCAACCCAAACTACGAGGGGGTGGGAGGGAGGCCTGAGGTGCCCTGGGGTTCCCGCCCGCCCTCCTTTCCTGGGTGAGGGCTTGCTCTGCTCACTGCCTCCTTCTCCCGTCCACCCTGACCTGAGGAGGAAGGCGTAGAGGAGCTTGGGAGGGTGAAGGTGGAGACAGAAGGCTCAGCCAGGCCTCCTGCAGCCTGGAGGAGTGGTGTGCGCGTGCGTGCGTGCGAGCGTGCGTGCGTGAGTGCGTGCGTGAGTGTGACCAATGCCCTAGGGGAGCCCAGGAAGGGCTTTAGACTGGAGGTGGCATCTGTGCTGGGTTGGACGGCGAGGGACAGAGTGCACGGGTACAGGAGGAGAATGGTGGGCCTGGGCTGGCAAGCAGGCAGAGCAGCCCAGAGTTGGGCCAGCCGGGCAGGGCGAGCAGATACCTCGACCCCACGCCTTGCCCTCTGGGCCTGCTCGGGGTGACGGGTCCTAGTCTGTCTGCTTGGGGCTGAGGCAGAGCACAGCTGTGGAGGGCGTGGTGCTGGGACAAGGGCGAGGCCGGTACTGGAAGGCGGGCTCAGGGTCAGCTCGTGCCTGCTGCCCCAGATGTAAAGTCTCATAGGCAGAGGTGGCCTCTCTTCTCCTCACAGCTCCTGGGAGGCCTAAGTCTCACGGAGGCTGAGTGGAAGTGGCTGCTCAGTCTGCACGTGTGGCCCAAAATCTCAGATCTGGCTGAGAACTGGGTCAGTGTCTTAGTCACTGGATCCTTCTGGCCCCTCAAGTCCCTGCCTGAGTGGCGCTGAGCCAAGGAGCAGATCTGACTTCCTCCAGCAGCCTCTTCATGGCTGTGTTCAAAGAACAGCTTGGGGGGGGGGGGGCGCCAGAGCAGCAGCAGTCCTCTGATGCCAGCCTGGGGGACATCCCCAAGGAAGAGCCTGGCCCAGGTCTACAGGCAGGGCACGTGCCATCTCTCCAGAAAGCTCTGCCAGGAGTGCTGTGGTGTGTACGTCCTGCTAGGGAAAGCCAGTCAGTCTGGGGGGAGCCTCCTGCTAGCCCTGCTCCTGCAGAGGGGCCAGGACATGCTCCTGTCATTTAGTGATGCCACCCACCCAATGTGGCTCTAGTGTGAGGCTCAGATGTGGGTTCATTATCATGCCCTCTGCCCCAGTGCTCCCGGCCCCATTTCCTGCTTGATTTGTTTAGCATGTGCTTAGATCCAAGGACCAGATGGAACAGTTACTAACCAGACCCGGCGGCATCCATTCATCCATCCCCAGGAGCCCAGGTTGATGCCACACCTTGGCTGCTGTGACCAGCACTGCAGTAACCATGGGCGTGCAGTGTCTCTGTGGTGTGGTGACTTCACTCCCTTTGGATGTATCCCCAGAAGTGGGGCTGCTGGATCATGTGGTAGATCTATGTTTGGTTGAGGAACCTCAGTACTGTTCTCCATAATGGCCGTGCTAATTTACGTTCCCACTGACAATATATAAGAAGTTCCTTTTTCTCCACATTCTTTCTAGCATTTATTATTGTGTTTTGACAGTAACCATTCTGACTGATGTGAGATGCTATCTCACTGGAGTTTTGGTTTGCATTTTCCTGATAGCTAATGATAGTGAGCACTTCCTTCCTGTATTTTTTGGTCCTTTGTATTTATTCTGTTGAGAAGTGTCTATTCAGATCATTGCCCATTTTTTTAAAAATTGAATTACTTGGCTTTTATTGTTGTTAAATTTTCCAGTTCATTTTATACTCTGGCTATGAATGCCTGTGCAGCTGGATCGTGGCAGGAAACTTGTGCTGGCTTCTGGAGGCTTGGCTCCGCAGGGCACAGTCTGGCCTGACTTTCGCCCAAGCCTGGCTGAGGATGTTGTCTCTGGAGGGAAACAAACCTGCTGGGAGTTGGAGACAATCTCCAGGCTGTGCCTTCCCTTCCAGGCTCTCATTTTCTATTTCACAAGAACCTGATTCCCTCTAGCGCTGTCTCCACTGCTTCAGCAGCCCGGGGCGCTGATCGTCACTCAACTTCAACACCAGCTCAGGGTCACTTGCTGTCACCTATGAGGCTGAGATGAGGTGGGTGTTGTTTAACATTCGGCAGAGCAGTGAGGTACCGGTCTTTAGGACAAGCTAAGGACAGAAGCAGGGCCACCTAAGGCTTCCTGTCCAACACCTCAGGCAGAAAGGCTGCAGATCCGGGTTTGATAGCGCTCACCCCCTCCTCCCCTTGGGAATCCCACGGCCCTCATGCCTGACAGCCTCCCAGCCATCCGCATGCAGCCATCAGGGCCAGTTCTTCAAAGCAAAGTGGTCCTTGCTCTGTCAGCACCTCTGCCCGGTGCTGGCCTCCTCTTCACCGTAGCACCAGGCCTCAGCCCCCATCACAGCACACACTGGTGCTGCCGTATGCTCCTGTCTCCCTTGCTAAAGAGCCTTGAGAGTCGGGACCTTGCCTATCTGACTCGTAGCTGTGTCCCCAGTACCCGGCAGGGTACAGGGCAAGCATCAGTAAGTGGGTTTGCACGCACAAGGACTCTCCAAAGGGTGCTGGCCACTCTGTACCCTGGGTCCGTACAGGTTCCATCACCTTGGGGCTCAGAGAACCAGCAGGTGTGAGTCCTGGGCCCAGCCCCCAAGTGGGGTCGGATTGCCCCATGTGCTCCGGGTCCTGTCACCTCAACCTTGTTGGCAGGCAGCTGTGGAGGAGCCTAGCTGTACCCTGGTTCAGCTGTGGGAAGTCCCCTGTCCTGTCCAAATGAACACTGCCCTTTAGGCCTGGAGTTTCCAGGCAAGTGACTGCCCAGGAGGCCAATGGAGCCAGCACTCCCCACCCTGCCAGCAGCCCCGGGGGGAGGGAGGCTGGATTTCTGGGTGAACACCGGATCTGTCCTCTGAAAGCTGCCCCTCACCCCATGACCTGTCTGGCAGGAGAACCAGCCTGAACCAGTCTGTGAGGTGGACGGAAGCCAAGGAGGGAAAGGCTTGCAGACAAACAAGTCCTGGAAGCATCTGACCCTCCCCTGCCTGGTCACTCTGCCCACGTGGGGTCACAGGCAAGTGCTGGGTGCTCCATGCTTTCTTTGTCCCTGCATGTGGTCACCTGTCTACCGCAGACCTTGTCACCCAGTGTGGTCCAAGGGAGCCAGGTCCTGACTTGTGGTTCAGAATGGGCCCTGACTCGACCTCTAATGTTCTGTTTGCCAGACAGGCCCAGCTTCACTGGGGAAACAGAGCTGCAGTGGTGGGGTTTCACCACATTGGGAGTGAGGGGAGCTTTCCCAGCCGAAAGGTGACCACTTAAGCCGACAGTCATGCCTTGACTCTGGCCATGGCCAAGGGTGTACAGAGGAGACACTCGCTCAGAAGCATCTGCAGGAGGCATCTGCAGCTCTGCAACCACCAAGAGGGCCAGCTCTCAGGTGGCTCCAGTTCCAGAGTCACACTCACTCTGAGTAAGGCTTGTGGCTATACCTGGGGCTGAGCTTCTCCACTCACTGGCACCATCCCAGGGGCCGGGCAGGAGACTGCACAGAAGACACCTTTCAACCCGGAAGGCCCAGGCAGTCAGACAAAGGCTCCTTGTTCCTCTATTCCACCTGCCTGGCCTACCCACACCAAAGCGGATAGAGCTGCAGGTGCTGGGCCACTGTCACAGAACCCGGAATGGGCTGTGTCCTTGGGAAGCACCCAAGGGGTGGTGTGAACACCCGTCTCCCTGGGCTGCCAACAGTCCCAGAAAAGCCCAGCGTGGGGGGTGGTTACTAATGTTTGCCCCTCTGCATGGATTCAGCTCTCAATCTGGCCGTGTCTAAAGCAAGGAATCCTGGACTATGCAACCATAGGTGCTAGTAAACATTCTTTTTTATTAGTATGTCAGTTTGGCAGAGTTTCCAACCTAACAGAAAACACTGCTTCCACTGTCTGTAGGGAGAGATGAGGACAGGATTTCATCAGACACCTGGACACCTGGAGGGACATGAGACAGGGCAGCAGCCTGGTCAGGCTGGCTTGCGCTGTGGGGGGCTCGGGCTACAGTCCCCTGGGCCAGGTGGGCACACACAGCAGGGCAGTCTTTTGCTTGGCTTAGGTGAGCTCTGTGCCTGGCCTGGCAGGGCTTGGTGGGCAGGTGGTGGGGACAGCATAGTGAGGAGGCCCAGACTCATGCTCTTCTGAGGGTGTGCTTGTCTGGGGGGCAGGACTGGGGTTCTGGGGCTCAGGCTTCATCTCAGAGGGGACCCTCACTCTCCTGCCTGTCCTCCCTTTGCATGCTGACCCACACCTGGTATCCCAGTGCTCCGACACCTGGAGCTATGTCAAGGGGTTGTCTGGAGCTGCAGCCATAGCCTGCAGGCCTGGGGAATGGCCTATGTTCCCAAGAAGCCTAGATGTTCTGGGGCTTGCTAAGTGGGAAGGTTATTACCTGAAGTGGACCTGGAAGTGGGCCTGGATGGATGCCCGTCTCCAGAAAAAGGCACTGAGAATCGAAAGAGCCACCCCCACCCTGCGCGCACCACCATGGGGCAGGGTTCTGGGGACACAGGGCTGCTTGGGCCCCGGTAGTGGCACTGGCATGGATGCAGCAGCTCTGCCGGCCAGGGTCAGCTGTGGAAGGCTGACCAGGAGACACCAGAGGCATAGAACTGCACACGGCTGGGCCAGTCACCATCCCTGCTGCCCTCCTTGTCCTCATCGGAGTCATCGTCATCGCCATCATCTCCACTGGATGCTCCGTAGAAAGCCCCACCCAGGTGGGCCAGCTGCTGCGGGGAGACCCTTCCCTGCTCCTCTGCTTCCTCCTTCAGCTTCTGGGCTGCCAGCTCCCGGTAGCAGAGGCTGCAGACGCGCAGAGGCTTGGGCGAGAGGCGCGGCAACAGGAAGCGTTCTCGGGAGCACTCGGCACAAACCACAAAGCCACACTTTCGGCAGTGGTGGCGTCGGGTGAGGGCTGAGAAACGCGTCTGTGTGCAGCGCATGCAGATGTCCGTGGCCTTGTCGGGGATCCAGGGCGCTGCGTGCTCCGTGGTGGGCTGGTGGCCAGTCGCTAGCAGCTGGCGCCGCACACACTCCTCGATGTGGCTGATCCACTCCTGGCGCTCTGTGGTGGAGGCGGCGGACACCACGAAGGACTTTTTGGCCGTCTTGATCATCCAGCGGTTCTTGGCCTCCATGGTATCAGGCAGTGGCTCCAATGTCACCTCCTCCAGAGGAATAATATGCTGGCTGCGGTACTTCCGTTTGCTGAGCACAATGCTGCCGTACACCAGGATGTCGTTGAAAAGGAAGAAGATTCGTGGTTTGGCCTTTTTGCGGCACTCTTTGGTCAGCACACCTTCTCCCAGTAGCACCCGGCCTGGCAGGGCCAGCGGCTGCCCTGATGCTCCAAAGCAGTGCTCCACAGAGGCAATCCGCTGGCTGTTGATCTCTGTGTTCACCAAGTGGTCCACCATCTTTGTTTTCTTGGCTGCAGGAGGAGGCAGACAGAGGCATGAGCTTGCCCAGGTGTGGTCAAGGGTGGAGTGCGGGTTCACAGCCACCCCCATTTCACTAGCCTACCAAATATGCACTGCCCTGGAAGACAACCCTGACAGTGGAAGTACAAGAAATTACTGGGGCTTGAAAGAGGCTCCCCTGGAGGAGGCATGTGGAAGCCAGACAGGGCTGAGAAGGCAGCATAAGGAGCAAGCTTCAGAGGGTGACTACTGGGACAATGGAGCTCGAGCGCGGAGGAGCCCTGGAAGACAGGACAGAACATGCCTTCATGGCATCTACCCAGGGACAGGGCAAGGAAGCTGGGATCATGAGTTTCCAACTCCCAGAAGCTGGCCCCAGGGCATTCTGGGCCTAGCCCTCAGGTGGAAGGATCCAGGTGCACGTATGGCAACAGTGTACATTGGGCAATGTGGGCATCTACAACCCCAACCAATCATAGATCTTGCAACTCCTCATCAATCCAGTGTGCCCAGCAACTGCGGTCGTCATAGGTAGCAAGTGCTGAGTACCTTGTCCACTCGACACATGACTTTATCTCATCTAGTCCTTATATAAACCCTAGGGGACAGGATCCCTATTTCACAAGAGGGAAACTGAGGCTGTACTAGTAAATCAGGTGGCCACAGAATTTGCATTATACCACCTTCCTCCAGAGTATAGGGGCCACTTGGGCCCGGGCTGGTGCACTAAGCACTAAGGGTAGGTGGCCTCTTGCAGCCCTTTCTGTCCCATTCACAATACTCCCTTTGAGCCAGGCAGGCGCACAGCTCTGAAGACCACCTGGAGGCTGTTCACCCCCAGCCCAAGCCTCCAGGCCTGGCCTTGTCACTGAGCTCCAGGTATGGATGTCCACCTGCCCACCTGCTCATCAATATGCTCCTCACACTTAACACCACGCCCAGTTTCTCTCTCAATCACTGGAACCATTTGCCTAGAAGTTCAAACCCCAAATGTAGGGCCCATCCTTGTATCTCCTCTTTCCAATACTACCAACATTCAACCTGTGAACAAGGTTACCACGTCTCTCACATCTAGCCGAGCCTGCTCACTTCTTGGCACAATTCTACCACTGTATCCACAGCGAGCTGCCTGCACATCCCACCTGGACCAGATCCCTGTGTCAGCTTTTTCCTGCGAGCAGCTTAGTTCCCATCTCCCCTTGAGAAAGGGGCTCCCTGTCATCCCCCATCAGGCTTCTCCCCCAATGGAGGATGGGAGTTGCAAACTATGGTCTCAAAAGTGACTCACAGCCTGTCTCTAGAAATAAATGAAGTTTTAACGGAGCCCAGCCATGCTCACTTGTTTACCATTGTCTGTGTCTACTTTCATGAAACAAGGACAGAATAGTGGTGACAGAAGCCACAAGGCCAAAGGCCTAAAATACCTACCTTCAGAGCCCTTACAGAAAGTTTGCTACCCCTTCTGTAGGATGCTGCCCTATTTTTTGTCTTCACAAGACTTATCAGGACCTTGTCCTTTCTTGTCTGTTCCTTGTTTGCTTGTCTGTTGTCTGTTTCTGTCACTAGATTCTTAGCTCCATAAGAAGGGAAATTTTTTCTTGTTTATGGCCGAATCACCAATTCTGGAGACAGCACCGCCCACACAATAGGTGCTTCCCAAGTGGCTGGTGAATGACTAAAGCTCCCAAGGACCCACCGTGCCTAATTCAGTGCTCACCTCTGCAGAGCTGGCCCTCCTGATCACCCATACACATGTTCGGGCATGCAGAGCACACGCAGCTGAACCCCCACCCCCCCCACCCTGCCACCATGAGACACACGAACGCAGCGTTTCTGGGTCTCACAACTGCAGTTCTTTAGGCCATCCGAGAGCCAGCCAGAGAGGGCCTACACAGGGGCCTGGGTGTGCTAAGCAGGAGAGGGTCCTGGTCCCCTGAGTGGCATTCCACTTGCCCTTGGGGTCCTGAGGCCTCCTATGAAGTGCTGCTCACACCACCTCATGTCAGAACTGCTAATTTTAGTTTGGTGATCTTGGCTGTGTTCCACAAACGCTGAGCTGTCCTGCCTCAACAGCATCAGGCCCCTGGCTGATGGACAATCTGGCAAAACCAACACATCACACCATGCCGCCTCCCCATCCTACCAGGCTGAGTGCTGCAGGCTGTGCAGTGCTCTGGATGAGGTTTCCACCAGGGCAGAGCCAGAGCAGAAGAGGAGAGAGCCCCCCAAAAGTATATGGACTGCTGTTCAAAGAGGCAACCAAAGTGCCTGTGAGCAGCATCCATGCGTGCGGTCCCCAAGATGGACCAGGGCCAGCACGTGCTGAGTGGGAGAAAGCAACCTGCAGGAAAGAATATGCAGGAGGACATTGTGAAAAACAAGTCTGACATTTTAAAAGCGTTCACTGCCTGGATCTGTGAATAAAGACAGGTAGAAGGGAACCTCATTAAGATGGCTACTGAAACCAAAATAACAAGTGTCAGTGATGATGAGGCGCACGGGTGTAGCTCAGTGGCGCGGTGTCTGCCTGGCAAGCATGAGTCTCGGAGTTCAATTCCTGCTACCAAAAAAGAAAAAAAAAAAGAAATCAGAACACTCGTGTACTACTGGTGTGAACACAGAATGGCGCAGCCACTATGGAAAACACTAGGAAGGTTTCTCAAAAAGTTAAAAGCAGAGATACTATATGATCCAGAAATCTCACTTCTAAGTTTACATCCAAAAAGACTGAAAGCAGCTACTCAAAGAAACACCAGTACTCCTACATGGGCAGCACCATTATTCACAATAACCAAGAGGTGGAAGCAATCTGAATGGCCTCAATGGTCAGCAAAATGGATGAATGGTTAAGCAAAACGTACACAATGGAATATTATTCAGCATTAAAAACGAAGGAATCTTATAATCTCCCACACTCTGGGAGGCTGAGGCAGGAAGATCGAAAGTTTGAGCCCAGTCTGAATAACTTAGTGACTTAGCAAGACCCTGTCTCAAGTTTTTTTAAAATTTTTTTTTAAAAGGGTTGGGGATGTAGCTCAGTGTGAAGGTCCCGAATTCAGTCCCCAGTACTAAAAAAAGAAAAAGGAAATGAAGGATTTTTCTTTTTTTAATTTGAGGCAGTCTCTTTCTGGCTGGCCTCAAACTTCTGATCCCCCTGTCTTACTGCTGGGATAGCAGCGAGCACCACCACAAACAGCAAAAAGGAAGGAAACTGTGATTAATGAAACGATGGGTGAATCCTGAAGACATCATTTAAGCAAAAAGACAGGGACAAGGGGCAAATTTTGTAATGATTCCACTTATAGGAGACACCTGAAGTAGCATCGCATAGAGACAGAAGGAATGGTGGCTGGCAGGTGTGTGTGTGTGAGGTAACGGGAATTGTCTAATGGGCCCAGAGATTCATCTTAGAGGAATATATTTTTAATCGTATGAACTGCACACTTACAGATGGTTAAGATGGTTTAATAAAATAAAAAGCATGGCCACAAACCAAGGCCAGGAGAAAGTGGCCTAGGGAAGGGGATCTAGACGTGGTCAGGAGCAGGTATGTGGGAAGTTTCAATTACATCTGCACCTTTATGTTCCATTTCTTTTATGAGGAGATGGTAGCCAGCAAGGTGATGAAATCCAACACTCTTCGATTCCAGGACGCAGGAACACGTGCTCCTTTCTCTAATTTTAAGATGCTCCAAGAGAATAAAATTACAGGAGAGTGGCTGGGCTTTTTGGGCTGAGAGACAACAAGTCAGGCCTCATGGGGGGACACTTGGCTGGGTTGGTGGGTAGGGTGCACAGGATGGGGGACCTGGGTAACTGTGGGAGATGCCAGGGGCCCTGAGGAAGGCAGGCCACGTGTCCCCCCAGCACGTGCAGGTGCCAAGAAATCTGGGCATCAGTGGAACTGGATGAAAACTGCTCCTGTGGCTTCTGCAGACTGAAGGCCAGAGCATTCAGTAGCCGAGGAGCTGGGCTGTGAGCCTGGAGGGCAGGAGCTCCCACACAGGGTGGAGGGTGAGCTTCAGTGGCTGCTGGCTCAGGTCCACCTCCCACGGATGCCCCCAAAAGCACAGCACACAGGAGGTGAGAAGTAGCACCCAGGCGAGGAGAGCTGTGGCAGGGGTGCTAAACCTGCAGGGGATTCAGCCAACAGAGGGGAAAACCCACACAAAAGCTTCTCCCAAACGCTCAGAGAGCCCACACAGGACCTCCACGCTGCTGTGCCCCTAGACTGTGGCCAACAGACCCCGTCCAGGCCCCAGTGGCTACTACCCAGATGCTGGTGGAGAAGGTGGAGCAGGAAGGGCAGGGGGACCTGCTGGTGGAAGGGTCTGGGCTGAGGTGACCGCTCACTGATCAGCTAGAGGGCTCTCATGTCCTCTCCTTTGTGACCCTACAGAGGTCCGGGGTTGGGCACGGCGGGCCTGGGAAGATAAACCCTCACGGATGAGACCACACCTTCAAACCTGGCTTGACACAGCCTGAGGTTTTTCTTGGTAGACACAGCAGGCTGTCACATGGGGGATCTTCTCTTTCACTATTCTCATCAGAGTACAGAACAATCTTCGCTTAGGAGAGGGGAGGAGACAGCTGAGCTGCCCCTACCCACTCAGGGCCAGCGGCCTCAGAGAGACAATGAAGATAGAGTCTCCCGCAGCCTCTCGGCCTTAGACGATGCCTGTGCCAACCCTAGTGTGGCACTCAGACCACTGATGGAGAGAGGACACTGCCACAGGGTCAGCGAGGATGAGACACAGAGGGATGAACAGCCTTTCGTTTCCTGGAGGGTTCAGAAAGGTGGGGCCTTCAGGCTTAACCTCCCCTCCACCTGACCCTGGGGTGAAGGTGTTCACAGTGGGCACCACGGTTTGGGAGCTGCATCCTGGGAGTCACTGGGTGACTGTGCATTCGTGTGGCCAGCATTCTACGCCTGATAGTTGAGGAAGGGTATGTGATTACAACAAAGGGCTGAAAATCCGCGCCAAACCTGGCCCACTTCCAGCTTTTTATTTGTTATTGGAATACAGCCACAACGACAGACTGTATGGTTTGCAAAGCCTAAAATATTTACTATCTGGCCCTTTACAGAAGAGGTTTGCTGACCTCTAATCTACACCACCATGTGCTGTAAAATGCACATCAAAATTACTCCTAGGATAACATAACACCTACCAAGCCACTGGGTGCTTGGTGCTGGGTCCTGATGGAAACCAACGTCTCCTATTACCCACTCAGGATACAGCCTTTGGGATTAGACTTCTGGGCCCTGGAATCCTGGAAAATAGGATCCAGCACTCCCCCTTTCAGAGAGTAATGTAGGCAGCCACAGTCACAGATGGGCTTGGAATCAGCAGGGCGGCACAGCCCTGCCCTTTGGACTTTCCCTTCGCTTCAAGAGCGAGGCCTCTTCTTCCCAGCAGGACCTCAGCCCAGACAGGCCCACACTGGCTGCCTGAGTTCACCTTCACTCTCATAGGCCAGGCACCCAGCCAGGCTCTGGGTCACAGTGGGGTGCAAGAGACCAGGCCCTTCAGTAACCTACTTCTTTCTCCTGAGGGAGACAGGCTGGAAGAGATCCGCCAGGTGTTTTCTCAGCCTACCAGACAAAAGGAAAAGGCTGATGTGCCTGGAGGGGTTGGAGTTGGGGGTGGTGTCAGGGAAAATCTTGTGAGGAAGTTACCTCACCCCAAGCTGAAAACAAGGAAGGAACCAGCCCAGCAGCCCAGGGGAAGTGTTTGGGCCCTTAGGAACAGCTAAGGTGGAAGGAGTGAAGAGGCAGCAGAGGAAGGACAAGTGGACAAGGTCGGAGGTCAGGTTACGGGGGCTGGCAGGGACCATTCTGAAGAGGAGTTGAGTTTTTCTCCAAGTCCAGGAGTGCAGTTTCAGGATCCAAATATCATTCTTCCAGAGGGGGTGCCCCTCAGGTTTGTCCTCCTCACGGACAAAGCTGTGCTTCCTGGAAGGCCCTCCTCCAGGAAAAAAGGCTAGGAACCAGTCACTTAAGTGTTACTGCAGCCCAGTCGGAGAAAGTACCCACCACTACATCAAAGTCACTGACCAAGGTCCCAGTCGAGTCACCAGGAAGTCCAGCTCCCAAACAGCCCCCAGCTGCACAAGGCTGCTTTCAAGCGAACACTCAGAATCTGAAATCCTCAGGGCCAGAGAGTGGGTCTTCTTCCTAAATGCCAGAACTCCCTCCCCACCACAAAAACACAGGGTAGCCTGAGCAGGTGCTTCAGCTTGGCCGGCCCCCTGAGCCACACTGGCCAAATTCCATTCTCCACTTGGGGTAGGCTGGCTGGAAAGGTCCCTTTGCTCCGCTGCGCTGTCCCTTCACCTTGGTAGCCCCAAGGGAGGAGGAGAGCAGGCACGAAGGCTGAGGTCAGGCCCCTCTCAGTGTACACACCCCCCAGTGGGAATTGAGCCAAGGATGACCCCAGAACAAGCCTGGCCTTTTCCCTTGGCCTCTGACGCTCTCTGGTGATAAGATAACGGCTTGGTTCAAATTCCAAGAGTGCGCGGAAAACAAGATTCAGGGTGACTGGAAATTTCAGTTATCCCACCCACAGAGGACAGGCTGGGACACATCCTCAGGCCTCAGGTAGCCAGGACAGAGAAAGAGAAGGACAGGACAGGCCACTTCTGGGAGCCGGCCTCAGAAACTTCCTCTGAAATGGGAGACAGCCTGACCCTATTTTATTTGATCTTTCTCTCTAAGAGTCACAAACACAAAGGCTCCAGGGAAAAGGGAGTCCCTAAGTGAGAGGCCAGCGAGGACCGGATCACCTCAAAGCACGGCTGTCCTGAGCTCTGCCCAGCCCACCGCCCCTCTTGGTCTCAGCCTCACATCCAGATCCCTCAGACTGAGTCCCAGGAGTGAGGACCCCGCATGCCCGAGAGCTCACCAAACACCTGGCGCGCTGCGATCCCAGGAGCAGCCCCAGGACGCCTCGGAGTCCTGCCCCGCAATCATGGGGACCCCGCCTCGGCCCCGATACTGCGACCTGCCCTCACCCCATTTCCCGCTTAGCTACGATCCGCCAGCGTGCATCGGGCTCCTTTCTCGCGACTCAGCTCCGGGACAGAGTCCGAGACACCCCGCTGCGCTCCGCGCCCGCCCCGGCCCCGGGCCCACCTCCGCCGGGCCGAGTCCCGTCTGCTCCGCCCCCGCAGGCCCACACCCACTCTCCGCCCTGGGCGGGGGTGCTCACCTCGCCAGGGGCCCCGCGTCCCGCTCTCCGCCCGAATCGGGGGCGTTTACCCCCTCGCCGGGGACCCCGTGTCCCGTTCTCTGCCCGGATCTGGAACGCTCACGTCCCCGCCTGGGCACGCAGCCCCAACTCCGCCGCCAAGACCCGCCGGAGGCTCCGGTCTGTCCCCGCGTCGCCCACGACTCGAGTTTCAACTACATTGCCACGCCCCCCAAGGGCGGCTCGGCCAATGGGAGTCTGGGGCGAGGGCGAGGGCGGAGCCAACCCGAGTCCCAGAGAAACGTGCGCGGGCGAAGCGGTCCGGGGTGATTCGGTAAGCCGTCAGCTCCCGCGGCACGCTGGGGTGGGGCGGGGCTTGTTCGGGCTCTGGCGAGGCTGGTTCACCACTTCGTACCTCACTTCACGGGTGTCCCTGGCCCGCTCCGCCGCACCCCACGTTCCCGCTGCTCGCCGAGAGGTGGGGGGCGGCCCTCGACTGGGTGACACGGGGTGGAGCGCAGGCTGGGGCCGGGAGCGACGGGGCGAGTTCCCCTGACGCCTGTGGCGGGGCGCCCGGCTGCTAGCTGACCGACTCACCTCAGCTTAGCAACCCCAAGAGACTGATAATCATTAAAAATCAGCAGCGCTTTATTATATATTTTGAAACCCTTTGACAGTGGAAAATTTCATACACTAAAGGAAACAACAGTTTCGTGGACCCCATGCGCTCATCTCGCAGCAGCAGGAGCAGGTTGTGCTGGCCCTTGCTTAATCCTGCCTGGCTGCTCGAAGTGAAATTCCAGGGCCCCAGGCTTCACCTTCTCAGCCTCCCTCTGGCCTCATCCCGGCACAACCTCTCCCACTGGCGTCTTCCAGTTTAGGAAAACCCCAGCTCCCTTTGCACAGCCTCTATGTCTCTCAAACTGACACCTCTTCCCTGACCCCCACAGCATCTCCCCACCTCAACCCTTTGCCCTCAACTACCTCATCCGGTTTTGTTTATTGTAAAAAAGGAAACAGCCTGAAGTCATCTCCTTGGCCAGTTGTTTAGCTTGGTACTTTGCCTCTCTCTCGAAGCTGTGATGGCATTCACCCGGCTCATTCTTTTGTCACTAGGGCTGAGGTGCAGCACTGGGTCACAAGGCAGTAAATGTCCCATAGATAGAGTTGCCAAATAGGACAGAGCCTGGGAATCCGGGAGAGGGACTGGGCGCTTGCTGGGGCTGAGGAGGGCTCTCTGGCTCAGGTCTCTGTGCAGTGGGCAGTTCTGGCCTTGAGGCTTGAGGCTTGGTGCTGGGACTGCCACTCCCAGCCCAAAAGGGGAAAGAATGGGGTGGGCCAGGAGAAGGAGGAGGAGAGGGCCGCCAGAGGTGACCTTGGAGAGCCCCCTCTACATCCCTGCCATGCTCCATTGCCGTTACTGTCATCAGGAAGCACAGTGTCTACTGAGCACCCACAAAAGCCACCGTCTGGTAGGTAGGCTCTGAGCTCAACTTAACTCCAATAACCTTCGTTTTTGCCTTGAAAAATATTTTATTGCTGTGAACATTTCATATTGGTAGAGTTCCCCTTAAAAAAAAAGGACTTCTAGCTTCTCTTAAATCAGAAGATACAAAAATTATTGGCCCTCATCTTCGCAGCAAGCTGCACCCTTTAGATGGGACTCATGTTTTCCCATCTACCTGGCCCCTCCACCCTCTGTGGCTTCTCCCTTGGCCTGTGTTTCCTGCTCATGTCCTCCCAGTTGGGAAAGCATTTGAATTTCCCTGTCTTGCTGGTGTAGTCAGGCGTCTCCACCATACAAGGGAGAAGGAGACAGGGTCTGAAATCCCAAGGGCTGGGTTATAACCAGGTAGGTCAGCTGGGACACCAGGACACTGGGAGATGCTGTCCCAAGTGCACACACTGCGTGTGTGCAGAGGGGCCTGAGAGTTGAGCTCTAAGGCCACCTGCCAACCCCACCTTGGTGCCCAGAACCCCTACCTCCTCAGCAAGAGGGGCTTTTCAGGGAAAAGCAGAGGTGCCTGGGGTGGAGGTTGCCATGAGATTTAGAAAGGAGCTGCTAAGGCAGGGCTGTGTTGTTTATGATGGTGTTCAGCTGTCTAACACTCTGCCTGGCACAGAGCAAGTGTCCAGAAAGGGGAGGCCTTTTCATGATTCTGGAAAAGCAGGGGGTGGGGAGATAATTGTTGGTCCTGGGGCCAGGAGACCCCTCCAAGCCTCATCTCACTGGTGATTCAGAGCCCACTTGGGGCGCAGTCTCTTCATCTGTTTTCCCTTCCAGCTCCACCGTCCTGTGGAGCTGAGTGGAGCTCTAGGAAATGCTGGGAAGGCGGTGTAAAAGGATCCTTCAGCTGCCTCCCCTTTCCCAACAGGGGCTGGCCTGAGGGTGGGGGTGAGGGGGGGAGACCTGGGTGGAGAGCCTGCTCTTCCAAATAAGAGAGGAAAAACTCGTGACTCAGGGAAAGGCAGAAGTTGAGTCAGCCAAACCACAAGGAATGGAAAAAATGAGGCTTCCCTGAGGCTTTTCTGCTCCCTGGGTAAAAACCCCTTTCTGAGGAAAAACTGGCTTTTGGGCTCTGAGAACCAGGGTTTCAGGAAAGCACCAAAGCTCAGGATCTCAAGTTGGGTGTTTTAGCAACCACCTCTGTAGGAATTTTTATTTATTGCATTGCTTATTAAATTGTGCCAAGTACTGTGAGCTGAGTACTTTATATTTATTATCTTATCTCTTCCCGAACTAAACCTGTTAATCCCCTGGTTTTAGCTCAAGAAAGACTGGCATATTTAGAGGTGAAGTGTCAAAACTAACACAAATGTTCAGCAAGAAAGAGAGAAGAAACAAACAACACAATGTATTAACAATTAGTAAGTCTAGATCAGGCGTAAAGGGATAAAGAGTAAGTATTCTGGGCTTCGAAGGCCCAGGGGGGTCTCTGTGACAACTACTGAATTCTACCATGGTGAAGCAAAAGCAGCCATAGGCGGTATGTAAACAAGTGGGTAAACTTTATTCATGGACACTGATACTTGGATTTCCTATAACTTTTATGTGTTAGGAAACATTCTTCCTTCTTTTAATTTTTTTTCCAACCACTTTTAAATGTAAAAACCACTCTTAGCTCACAGGTCAGACAAACCCCTGGGGCTGAAGTTTGCCAATCCCGGATCCTGGCTGTTCCTTGTACTTTTATTGCAACTTGGGTCAGTTTGAAAATTTTCAAAACAAAAAGCTGGAAAACAGAATACAAAACAGAGATCCCACTGTTTATAACTGGCTGATCTTAGTTAGAGTTGACTCTAAATATGTCTGATTCCCAACCCACTCTCTGCTGCCTTTCTTTGTTGCTGATATATTGAGACAGTTTGTCTCAAAGGCATTAAAATGTGGGGGTTGTTTTAGGAAGTTTTCTATTGAAATGGTCAAGAGGATGAGTTCTACATGAGGAAGCCCTGTGAAAATGATGCAAAACAGTTTGGAAAACTATGATTTCAGGAGAAAAGTTTGAGAGTGGGACTGCTGAATTTGCCTTTGGAATTGAGACTGTACCTGCACCCCACTGAACTACAGAACTGTAGTGATTTTGCCTCCCCCTCCCGCTGCCTTTCTACAATGGCGATACTTATTCCTTCTGCATGTGTTTGCCCTGTGTTTATCATTGCAACTGCCTGCAAATCCTTTTCATGCTTGTGGCCACTGTTGTGCCTGTTTCCCATCATGGACTTCTCCCTTGAGACTCTAACCAGGCCAAGAGGAAGAGGGGAGAAAAATGAAGAGAAAACATAAAGAAGCCTTTGAAAAGTGCTTCTGATGGATGAAATAAATGTTTCATGTAAATATAATCTTCAGAGTGTGCTGGACACACCTGGTTTCACAAATACAGTAAAGCCAAGAGCCCTTTGACAGCATTGGTTTGGCAATATTCCATCTGGGTTATTCATCCATTCGGCAAATGGTTATCAGGCAGCTCTTTGTGGCACTACCTGGGCAGTGGATGCAAAGATGAATGAGGCTATCTCTGTCCTTGGAGAGATCACAGTTGAATATAGGCAGAGTTGTGAACATTTGTTTAACCAAAAGAAACAAGAACTGCTCACCCAGAGAAGAGGGTTAGATGATACAGCTGGGAGAAGAATGTTGCAGAGTTAGCCTTGGGTTGCTGGCTGGCAAAGAACTCATCTGCTACATTGAAAGCAAGAACAGAAATTGTGGGTGCCAAGGACAAACAAACTAGGGCTAGAAAAAAGCTTGGCATATGATGTGCAAGAAGGCCAGAGGAAGGTCTCCAACTGAGCAATCTAGGGTGGCTTATAAAAGACTTCAAAGGATTGATGTGGGTGATATTTCATTTTAAATTACTTGTTGAACTTCCTGGGCTGCCTTCCATAGTGGCTACTACTCCCCAAGACTTCATGACTCCATTCCCTTGCTGAGGAGAGCATCAGTGCTACAGTCAACCTCTGTGGAGGGGAATGTGGCAACGTCTATTGTGATAAAAAATGCACAAATCCTTCTGTCCAGCTAGTTCACTTCGAGGCATTTATCCTTAGACACCCTTGTACTTGTGCAAAAGGATTTGTGCACACATTCATTCATTGCAGCACTGCTTACAGTAGAAAGACTCATGAACACCCAAACATCCATCGATCCACTGTGTCACATCCACACAGTGGAATGGTCTGTTGCAATTAAAGGGAGACGGGGTGAAATAAATCAGACACATAAGCTTAAATACTGCATGTTTCTCTGTGAGAAACCGGAGCTCTAAATAAAGAGCAAAATAAAGGATAGATAATAGGAAGCAGGGAGGTAGATCTTTCTCAATTGGGAACGGGATCAAGAGATAGAAGAAGGGGGAAGGAGGGGATAAAAAAAGAATTGAGATGAAATATGCACATGTCCAACTCCCCACAAGAAATTTAATCATTATGTGCTGCAAACATGTACTAATAATTTATAAAATGCTAAATAAATAAATACATAATTAAATTAGTGAAGGGGGATCTTTATGTCCTGATGTGGATTTTCAAGATGGTGAGTGAAACATGTAAGCTACACTACTGGATGTATGTGATTCCATGCGTGTGTGTGTGTGTGTGTGTGTGTGTCTATCTGTCTGTCTATAAAATACTGCTGGAGAATTCCTAAGAAATTGGTTATAGTGGTTGCTGCTAGAAGGGAAAATAGGTAGCGTGGTTCTGTGAGAGATAGATTAATATTTTACTGTCTACTTTTGTGATATTCATGACCTTGTATAGTTGCTTCTCCATACTGAATAAGATCAGTCGGTGTAAACAAAATGTTGTATTAGTCAGCTTTCTCCTCTCTGGGACAAAATACCTGACATTTACAACTTAAAGAGGAAAGGTTTATTTTGGCATATGGTTTCAGAGGTTTCAGTCCATAGTCAGCTGACTCCAAGGCAGAAACAGCAGAGTGGAAGGGCCTGATGAAGGAAAGATGCTCAACTCATAGCAGCCAGAAAACAGAGAGATTGGCGGGGGGTTGGGGGGGGTGGAGAGCCAGGGCAAGAGCTATACTTTCA
This sequence comes from Heterocephalus glaber, assembly GCF_053883595.1. NCBI lineage: Eukaryota > Metazoa > Chordata > Mammalia > Rodentia > Bathyergidae > Heterocephalus > Heterocephalus glaber. Next base: position 7,082,384 of record NW_028258349.1, on the reverse strand, counting down.
AAGGCATGCCCTTAATAACCCACCTCCTCTAACTGGGCCCCAACTCCTAATAGCACATTCAGCTATGAACTCATCAGTGGATGAATCCACTGATAAGGATAGCACCTCCGTGACTGTGGTGGATTAACTAACGGTCAACTTGGAACGCCCAGCTGAACTGAGTCAGTGTGGTTCTGGGGATGGAAGACCCATGTGAAGATTGTTGCCAACTGCATAAAAAGAGAACTAGAGGGGAAGATTGTATGCAGTTAATTTTCCTGGGGAAGCTTGCTGGCTGGTTTTCCTGGTGCAAACTTGGCTGTTCTCATTGGAGGACCTTCAGTCCTCGCTGTTGCCTGGGAATGGCTACCATTCTCTTCAGGGAGCTCTGGTCTTCACCTTGAGCATAGCTTCCTGGCTCCAGTGCAGATTCCTCAGTCTGGTGGCACAGATCCTTTAGCCCATTGGCGCAGACTTTCTAGCTTCCCAGTGTAGATCCTTGATACAAACTTGTATAAGACAGTACTGTGGGCTCTAGGCCTCTGGGTGGACTCATGGAGGACATTGCCTTGGGCCTAGGCCTTTAGCTGGACTTGTGCAGGACATTGCTCTGGGATCCAGGTCCTCAGCTGGATTCTTCAGGTCTCTAGCATGTGGACAGATTTCTTGCACTCCTCTGCATTTGACTTTTTTGGTGAATATTATAAAATAATCCTATAAATTATGTGTCCTATATTAAATCTGTTCCCTTGCAAACCCTGGCTACAACAATGACCCAACCACCTTTTGAGAACCTCACCTTTGAACACATGAGACTTTTGGGAGACATTCCAGATCTAGACGTTATAGATGTGGAAATGACAGGGTGTGGCTTATAAAAGACATTGTGGTTCCTGCCTTGCTCTCTTGGCTCAGGGTGAAACCAATTGCTAAGTCATAAGGATGGTGAAGCAACCATGTAGAGAAGCCCATCTGGGAGAAACTGAGGGCTCCTGCTAACAGCCAACACCAGCTTATCAGCTCCATGAGTGGGCCATCTTGGAGGAAGATCATCTAGCCCCAGAAAGCCTTAGGTGGTGACTACAGCCTAGGTCAAGATGATTGATTGATTGATTGTGGTACTGGGGATTGAATCCAGGGCCTTTTTGGAGAGTTACACTCCAGCCCTTTTTATTTTCCATTTTGAGACAGTCTTGCTAAATTGCGCAGGCTGGGTTTGAACTTGCAATCCTCTTACCTCAGGCTCCCAGAATGCTGGGATTACGTGCACCACCACACCTCGCTCCAGGCCAACATCTTAACTGCAACCTCATGAGAGATGCTGAGACAGAACCATCCAGCTATGCCCTTTCCCAATTCCTGACCCACAGGAGCCCTGTGCTATTATAAATGCTTATTGTTCCAAGCTACTACATTTTGAAATAACTTATTATCCAGCAACAGGTAACTAATATGGCTTTTTCTATCTTTTGAATCTCCTGGCTTTTGCCTTTGTTCATGTCTATCTTAGTTACTTTCCTTATCACTGGGACAATATGCACAACACCCAGGATTTAAGGAAGGAGAGGTTTATTTTGGCTCATGTTTCAGTGCAGAGAAGCATGGTGGAGGAGCTGCTCATGGCATGGCATCCAGAAAGCAGAGAGAATCAACAGAGGTAGGGAGGAGATAAGCCTTTCCAGGCCATGGCCTCAGTGGTCCACCTTTTCAGACCAGACCCCACCTCCTAACAGGAAGTCATCTATGAGCACCAATAATCCAATCACCTTCCAAAAGCCTCACCTAGGAGCACATGAGGTTCTGGGGGTACATCTAGATAGAAACAGTAACATTCTGCCCCTGACACCCAAAAGACTTGTGTGCATCTCTTTATTTTAAAACATAAATTTATTTTGAGACAGGGTCTCGCTATGCAGTTCAAGCTGGCTTTGAATTCACCATGTAGCCTAGGCGGGCCTCAAAGGTTCGGCAGTCCTCCTGCCTCAGCTTCCCGAAAAGGGCTAGGATTACAGATGTGAGTCATTATGCCCCACATGTGCGTCCCTTTATAAAAAAAATGCAATCAATCCATCTCTAAGACTTTCCAAAGGCCAAACAGTTTCGGCATTACTGAAACGTCCAAGTCCAAAATCTGCTCTGAAAGTTAAGGCAAACTCTTAACTGTGAGCCCCTATAAAAAACAGAAGAATGTTAAACACTTTCAACATACAATGGCACAGGATAAACATTCCCATTCTAAAAGAAAAAAATAGGGGCTTAGAAAGGAATGGGTCTAAAGCAAGATTGAAACCCAGCAGGACAAACACCGAATCCTGTAGCTCTGTGTCCAGTGCACAGAGCAAGCTCTGGCAAGATGTGAATTCCAAAGGGGTTGGGTGGGCCTGCCTTTGTAGCACTGCAGGTGGCTGTAGCCCTCATCACTTCTCTCTTAGGCTGGCTTTGCTCATTTTTTGCAGCTTCCCTCAGCTGTTCCGTGTTCCTGGCTTCTCCAACCTTCTGGGATCTCCACTGTACTTTGGGCTTCACTTTCATAGCTTCATGCACTACCCTTTCGGGACACACTGCCTGGCCTCATAGGCCTTCTGAAATCTGAGTGGAAGCCTTCCTGACCCCACAACTCTGGTGTTCTGCATGTATCTAAAACTAGCATTCAGCATTATGTGAATGATGCCAAGATCTGCCACCAGACACTTCGGAGTAGCAGCTGAACTTTGTGTCTTGCGGGGAGGTGTGTGTGTGGGGGGGGGGTGTTCAGAGGCCTGGGAGTGCCTGGATGGCTGAGCATGGTAAACTAAATCCCAAGGAGCCAATTCCCTAGGCTGCCCTTATCCAACAGAGTACCTGAGATTCTCTTTTTAATGCAATCTTTCACTTTTATAGGCCAAAGGTGGAGGTTGTCTTGCTGTTTCCTGACATGCCCTCAAAGCCATTTTTCCTATTGTCTGGATCCAAACTACAGTACTTTGCTTCTTTTTAATGCTAATCTTTTCAGCAAAGAAGCTCTCCTCTGCTACAACTTTGCAGGCCTCAACTTTACTAGAGCTTCCTTTCTGGCCAAACTCAAAATTTTTAAAATCACTCAGCTGTGCCATTTGCTCTTGATTCTCAGCATAGAGCTGGCTAAAAGCCCCCAACAGTATCCATGTCACAGCCTCAATATTAGGCTGTCTTGAAATCTTCTCTCCCAGATTAATTAGTCCACCACCTTTAATCTCAGTCTCCTGAAAAGACATGAACACAATGTAGACAAATTTTCTGCCAGAACATAGCACACATGGTCTTGAATCTAACTGCCAGTGGAGTTCTTGTTCTTAACTGAAACTTTCTGAGCCTGGTCTTTACCATCTGCCCTTATGTCAACATTCTTGTTTGCTGAGCTCTGACCAGAATCAACCATCCAGCTGGCCTTACAGCATTCTAGGGCTGCTTCTCCAGCCAGCATCTCCAAAGCTTCCCAAGCTCCTTCTGAACCCCGGTTGCAAAGGCTTCTGAACCACATAGACAGCATCATAGCAAGAGCCTCACTTCTCTGATACCAAAATCTGTCTTAGTTACTTCCTTTGTTGCTGGGACAATATACCCAACACCCAGAACTTAGGGAAGGAGAGGTTTATTTTAGCTCATGTTTCAGTGCAGGGGTGGTCACCTCTAAGAAGAAACAGCATGGTAGAGAAGCATGGTGGAGGAGAGCTGCTCATGGCATGGCATCCAGGAAGGAGAGAGAATCAACGGAGGTGGGGGATAAGCCCTTCTATGCCATGGCCCCAATCACCCACCTCTTTAGACCTGACCCCACTTCCTAACAGCAAGTCATCTGTAAGCCCCATAACCAATCATCTTCCAAAAGCCCCACCTACGTGGCTCTTGGATGACATCTAGATGGAGATTATAACAGTGTACAAACAATGCTTCTGATAATGATAACGATAATGATAATGATCATCATATTAGCCTAATATACTGTTATAACTGTTTGTAATTGAAATTCAAGAACATTACAGTTGGATAGATGTGGGGTGGAGAGATGAGAGCCACTAAAGAGGGACTCCACCTGAACACTCTGAGAAGTAGAGGAGGATCCTGACTTCCAGATAAGGTGCTGGGGGCACGTACGAAGCCGATGTAAAACTTTGGTGCAAAGTTTGCAACTACATACCTGCAGACATGTGTTTGTCTGCTTTCCATCACTGAGAAGAAATACCAGAGAAAAACAGTTCAGAAGAGGAAAGGCTTATTTTGGCTCATGGTCACAGACCATGGTCAGCTGGCTCCAAGGAAGAAACATCATGGCAAAAGGGCATGGGAGAAAAAAGCTGATCATCGCATGGCAGCCATAAAGCAAAGAGAGCAGGAGAGCCAGAGAGGAAGGGAACAAGAATAAGATACACCTCCCCAAAGGCATACTCCTAGTGACCTTTGTCCAACTGGGCCCGCCTCTTAATAGTCTGTTCAGCTGTGAACTCATCGATAAATTCATTCATCAAGAGATTAGTATCTTCAATGCATGAGTCTTTGGGGACTCTACAGTCCTTTTTGTTTGGCCATCGCATTAGATTTTAAAGCTCAGAACTTGAACTTGAAGCCAGGCTGGTGGCACATCCCTGCAATTCCAGCTCTGGCAGCTGAGTCAGGAGAATCACAAGTTCTAGCCCAGCTAGGCAGCTTAGTGACTTAGCAAGATCCTCTCTAAAAAGAAATTTAAACTTGACACCAGAATTACTAAAATTATAAATATTGACAATAGCAAGTGTTGACAAAGACATAGAGCAACTGTACACTTGTACATGGCTGAAGGAAGTATAAATTGGCACAACTACATTGGAAATCCATTTGGTTTTCTAAAACTCAACATACAATATCTTATGATCCAGAAATTCTGCTCCTAAGAATAGGAATCCTTGAGAAATGAGAGGACATGTTCACTGAAATACATGTACAAGAATGTTCATAAAAACTTCATAATAGTTCCAAAGTACGTTCATCAGTAGTATAATAGGTAAATAAATGGTGCCATGTTCATACAATTGAATACTTCTCATAAATAAAAAGAATGATGCTACACAAAAGAACATGAATAAATCTCACTGCCTAATACTGAGTGAAAGAAGCCAGATATAGAAGAGTATACACTATATTAACTGAAGTCTAAAAAAATGCAAACCTACCTTGTAAGAGAAATCAGAATAATGATTTCCTTCAGTGGGATACAAAGGCATCCTCTAGGGTGCTACAAAGATTTGTATAAATTTATATCTTGATTCTGATGATAATTTCACATGTATATGCTTAGTAAAAATTTATAAAACTATATACTTAAGATTTGTGTACTTTATTTTGTGTATAGTAATGTAAATAAAATAATTCAATAAAATAAAATAAGAGTACCCACCTCCAAACTCTGAGCATAAGAGCCGTTAGAGGAAATACTTATCCTGGCTCCCTGCAGTCTTCACCACCTCCCATTGGACAACCCTTGGCTACTTGCATGGAAGCTCTGAAGGCAGAGTTCCAGTTCCTGCAGGAAGTGCCCTCTCATGGAGTATCCTGTTTCCTGACAAGTGTCTGTGTGCTTTTCCCTCAGTATCCCAGCGTCTGATGAGGCCAAATACTATTACTGAGATTTTCTTCCTCATGCTGTGCTTCCCAGTCACTTCCCTGACTGGTGAACAGGAAAATGGACAGCTCTGCCTCCTGCTGCAGGGGCACTGTTGATAGAGAGACGTAGTGTTCTTTCTGGTTCCACCCCTGCTTCCTCCAGGCTGCTGCCAGCCAGGGTCTGAGCATGGCAGGGAACTAATTCTTCTTGGCCCAAGAGTTCCCCATTGGCCTGAATGACACGTTCTCAGAACTGCACTGCAGTTTGAGACTTTTCCTACCCAATTCTTCCTTCTTCCTCTTTCCAGGTATCAGACTGGCATAGTATGCGCAGAACTACATATATTCCTGTGTATAGATAGGTGGTATCTGAAGACTTCCTCTATCCTTTCTGGCTACCTTTTTGTCCCTCACAAATGTCCCCTCCCACCCCATATATCTGCATGCCTGGTCCTGTGTCTACGTGAAAGATCCCACCTGAAACAGAGAAGTACCAGTGGTACCCTTCTCCCTCTCTCAAGATCCCAATGGCTAGACACCTTTAAACTCTAGACATACCACCTCTGTTCTCCTCTCTACTTCCTGAGTCCCAAATCCTCACCTCTCTCCTTTCCAGTACAAGTGCTGAGAGAGCTTTAATTCACCTTTACTTCACGTCTTAGGGACATTTCAAAGTTATATTTTAATTTTTATTAGTACCTGTTAGCAGTACATAATGATTCCACTCATTGTGAGGAATTGGTACACAAGGGATTTGTTTTTGAGACAGAAAAATAATCGTCTCTTTCATGATGTATTTTATTCCTGTTTCTTATTGCAAACTCTGGAAGAATCTTTATTACTGCCCTATAAAACCTTCTTGTGTAAACCTCTTTGAAGTTTAAAGAAGGGAGATCTTTCATTTACTAAGAAAGTAGTTGTTTTTTTTGTTGGTACTGGGGACCAAATTCGGAACCTTCTGCTTGTGTGCCAGGCGGTGGAACCACTGAGCTAAATCCCTGACCCTCATTTACTAAGAAAGTAGATGGAGAAAAACATCAACCACGGGAGCTAATGACCCCATTTTATGAATGAGGAAATCGAAGTTTATAAAACTGAGTAGTCTGTTCTAAGTCACACAGATTTAAAAAAATCTGGAACCAAGATTCAGATTCTGTCCTATTCTAAAGGTTGAATTTTTCATCATTATAGTCTGAATTTCATTTCACTACTTTAAAAAGAATATTGAGATCTTTTGCCAGAGGAAGGGAGGGCATCTCAGAGTGCTGAAGTGAAGACAGCTCGATTTTGTTCATATTTCATAAAATTACATTAAGAATAGTACAAAGGGATTTTTGGGTGCTGGCCAAGCTGGAGTGAACCCACTGAAACCTACCTATGTGCCATAGGTTACAACTAAAAATTCTGGGCCAGACACAAAGAGCAACTGAAGACTCTGAAAAAATACAAGATCCAGAGTCTCACAACATGATATTCAAAATGCCCAGGATACAATCTAAAATCACTCCACATATAAGGAACCAGGAAAGTGTGACTAAAAGACAGTCAATAGATGTCAACTCCAAGATGCGCCAAATGTTGGAATTATCAAGCCCTTTCAGCAGCTGTACCATTCTCCACAAGGGAAAGTAAAAGCTCCTGAAATAAATGGGAAAAAAGCCTCAACTCAATAATCTAAGGTTCTACTTTAAGAAATGAGGAAAATAAGGACAAATTAAATTCAAGGAAGCAGAAGATAGGAAATAAGAAAAATACAAGAGAAACCAGTAAAATTGAAAAATAAGAAAAAACCCCAAAGAAACCCAAAGTCAGTTGTGTGCAAAGGTCAAGAAAATTTATATTCCTCTATTCAGACTGATGGAGAAAATGAAGAGGAGATGTAAAGGACCAATATCAAGAATGAAAGAGGGGACACCACTATAGACTTCATAGACATTCATATGATAGTAAAAGAATAGTATGAATTTGACAATTTAGTTGATATAGACAAATTCCTTGAAAAATATAAACTAAGAGCTACTCCAGAAAAATACAGCTGGACATGGTGGTGCATGCCTTATGTAGTTCAGGCTGGACTTGAACTCACTATCAGGCTGGCCTTGAACTTGTGGCAATCCTCCTGCCTCAGCCTCTGGAGTGCTGGGATTACAGGCATGCTCCACCATGCCCAGCAATTTAGCAGCTTAATGAGACCTTATTTTAAAACAGGAAATTTAAAAAGGACTGAGGATGGCCCTGAATTTAATTTCAGTATCACACACACACAGACAATAAGATAACATGAAAAGTTCTATAACTGTTAAAGAAATTTATCTTGTAATCAATAACCTTCCAATACAGAAAATTCCACACCAAATAGTCTTACTGTTCAATGTTATCAAATATTTAAGGTATGATACTAATTCTAAAAAATTCTTTCAGAAAATTTTATGAAACCAGAATTACCCTAATTCCAAAACCAGGGAAAGATCATATAAGAAAACTACAGAGCAATATTTCTCATAGATACAGATTCAAAAATCCTTAACAAAATATTAAGATATTGAATCCAGCAATATATAGAAAAGATCATACATCAAGACCAAGTAGGGTTTATCCCAGGAATTCAAGGCTTGTTTAACATTAGAATAATCAATCAATACAATTCACCATATCAACAGATTAAACATCATTCTATAAATCCTAGCCATTGCAACAAAGCAAAAAAAAAAAAAAAAGAAAGAAAGAAAATGCATAAAAATTGAAAAGAAAAAATAAACCCATGTCTACTCTCATATAACTTGGTTGTCTAACAGAAAATCTCTAGGAAGGGCTGGGGATTTAGCTCAGTGGTTCTGGCGCCTGCCTCGCAAGTGCAAGGTCCTGAGTTCAATCCCCGGTACCAGAAAGAAAGAAAGAAAGAAAGAAAGAAAGAAAGAAAGAAAGAAAAGAAAGAAAGGAAGGAAGAAAGAAAGAAAATCTCTAGGAATCTATAAGAAAGTTGCTAGAACTAATAATAATAATTAACAAGTTTATCAGGCCTGGTGGTGCACACCTGTAATCCCAGCACTTGGGAGGCTGAGGCAGGAGGATTGTCATGAGTTTGAGACAACCCTGGGCTACATAGTGAGCTCAAGACCAGCCTAAACTAGTAGTGAGATCCTGCCTCAAAAAACAAAAATCAAAGAAACAAGTTCATAAGATCAAGATTTATATACAAAAATTGTTATACTTCTATATACTTACAATGAAAATTTGGGAATAAACATTTTTTATTTATTTATTTATTTTTGGTACTGAGGATCGAACTCAGGACCTTGTGCTTGTGAGGCAGGTGCCAGAACCACTGAGCTAAATCCCCAGCCCAATAAACATTTTTTAAATGATACCATTTATAATACTATGAAAACATGAAATGCTTTGATATGTCTAGCAAAATGGTTCGTATGCTAAAAACTATAAAATACTGATGAAAGACATCTAAGAAGAACTAAATAAATGAGGAGCTATAACACATTGATGGATTAGAAGACTCATTATTGTTTTTTTCAGTGTTGTTAAAATTCTTATTTTAACTTGACCTCTATACTCGATGAATAACAAGCCCAATCAAAATTTTAGAAGGATATTTTCATAGATATTGACCATTGTGTCTAAATTTTGAGGAAAGCAGAGGAAGTAGAAATACCATAACATTTCAAAAAAAGAAGAAGGGAACAGAACAGGACGTGCAAACTAGCTTTTTCCGGAAAGCTATAGTTATTGAGGCAGTGTGGTATGGAACAGACTGGGTCCAAAGACCGATCCAGATGAATTTGATCAATTACAGGACTTTAACAAGAGTACACATACAATTAGCGGAGGAAGGACAGTGTTTTTAAAAAACGATGCTGGAATAATTATGTGTTGTTGTAGTTTAGATCTAGAATATCCCCTGAAAAGCTCATGTATTCAGAGGGTTTTTGGAAGGTGTTTGGATCTCAGAGGTGCTATACTCATCGGTGGATTAGGCTACTGAAGAACTCAGTGACCTGGAAGAGTGCAGCGCCTTCCCTGGCTCCTCCCTTTGTTGCTTCCTGGCTGCCATATTGTGAGTAGATTTCCTCTTTGCAGGATTTTGCACCACACTGTTTCTGTGTTTGAGCCTGACAACCACCGACTGCAACTTCTGAAACTGAATCAAATAAACTTCTCCTTTAAGTTGTGGCTGTTGAGTTTTTTGGTCCCAGCAATGACAAAATAATTAAGACATAGATCTATATTCAAATAAATAAGTCTTGACCTATATGTTATACCTTACACAAAAATTAGCTATAAACGGATCGATGGAACTGGGGCTGTAGCTTAGTGGTTGAGTGCTTGCCTAGTACATACTGGGCTCTGGGTTTGAGCCCCAGAACTTCAAAAAAATCATTATTTAAATGTAAAACATTGAACTACGAAACTTTTAGGGGAAAATATTGGAGAAAATCTTTATGAAACTCTTGGCGTGGATTAAACAATGAGTTCTGAGGTAGGAACCAAAAACATAATTCATTAAAAAAAAGATACAATGGACTGCATCAAAATTAAACTTTTGCCCCCTGAAAAATAGTTTGAATAAAAAGAAAAACCAAAGGCTAGGACTGTTGGCAAGTCACATATCTGACAAAGTGGGTTTATGTCTAGCATATATAAAGAACTTAAAACTCAACAACAAGAAAGCAACCAGCCCAATTTAAAAATGGGAAAAGTCTTCTAAACCAGGCTCATGCCTGTATTCCCAGCACTTGGGCAACTCAGGCAGGAGGATCGCTGAGAGTTCAAGGGCATCCCGGGCTATATAGTGAAGCCCTGTTTTTGTTTTTCAAAAAATAAGACAAAACCAAAACAAACAAAAAAGAAAAATGGTAAAAGTATTCCAATAGATACTTTACCGAAGAAGTTATATGGATGGCAAATGGGCACATAGAAAGATGCTCAACATCATTAGACATTAGGGAAACACAAGTTAAAACCACAAGACCAGGGCCAGGGATTTAGCTCAGTGGTTCTGGCACCTGCCTCACAAGTGCAAGGTCCTGAGTTCGATCCCCAGTACAAAAAAAAGAAAACAAAAACCCACAAGACTATTACATATCCATCTGAATGGATTTAAACAACAAAATTTAAAAATGTCAATACCAAGTAGGAGTCAGTGTGAAAAGTGGCTGGAATTATCTTCACTAGGAATACAAAATGGTACTAACATTTGAGAAACAGTTTGACAAGTTCTTACAAAAATTAATAAATAGTCATACACTCACCATATGACCCGGGGGATTCTCACTCCTAGATTTTTACTTGAGAAATTAAAAAAAATTTTTTGATCACACAGGAATTTATGAACAGATGCTTATATAGCCATTTTCTTCATAAAAACTAAGAACTGGAAACAATCCAAATGACTTTTAAGTGGTGAATGGATGAACAAAATGGAATAAAAAAGAACTCAGCCACTCAGCCATATAAGGAACAAGTTGCTGGTGGGGCCAACAAGAAGGATCCATCTCAACTACACTGTGCTCCAAGAAAGGTGGCCGCCTCAAATAACTTCAATCTCAGGCATTCTATGATGACAAAACTATGTGTAAGGATGTTGTAAGGGTCACTAGAGGAACAGATTTAATGTAAAGTATGTATGTGTACGTGTAAGGATGTACCAGGTAGGCTTATAATGGCTTCCTACAGAGTCAGGTGTGAGAGAATGCAAAAGGGCCATCTGTGTGCTGGAGAGCTGAAGGATCCAGTCAAAGTTGAAGACCTAGAGCTTGCTGCAGAGTCCCGTATAAGTCCATATGGGGAAGCTGAACTGTCCACACTGGAAGGCTGAAGAGTCTGCACTGGAAGCCTGAAGAAAGACATCCAAAAGCAATGGCTAAGACTGGAGCTCGCTCCTCTGAAGAAGCCCAAGTGAAACTTCCCCCTTCTTTCCCTTTTTCTCCATCCAGGCTACAAGCCTATTTGTTGGTGCCACCCACAGGGTGGGTCCTTCACCTTCGACAAGTCAAATATACTGACACCCGGAACTGGGCTAAACCACTCAGCAAAGTGTTTCTTATTCAAGTTGACATCACAGTTAACTGTCACAGATGTGACATAGTCAGAGACCACTATAGGGAAAAAAGACAAACTCTTTAACCTGTCAGTCACTAAAATCACAATTTATGTTTTGTTCCAAGGCAGACAGGGGTTGAAAAGCAGTTTTTGCTAAAACCTATGACGCTTCACTTGGGCCTACAGATGTTCAATAGTAACTAAGAGTAGAACAGAACTTGACCTTCCTTTTTGTATCCTTTATTACCTTAAAACTTTGGTATAGGCACTATTACTCATTTTTAAAAAGATAGCAAGAAAACAAAGTTTATTAACTCCAGATTTACCTAGTCTATCACATTCCCCTTCAAGAGGACACCAAAATAAGAGCAATTAATTTTCAGGATTCACAGGGATATCTAATTTCCATTCTTCACATCGTTCAGTTCCAGACCCTTCCCCCTTGAAGCAATGCCCAGAAGTCTCCAGCCATTGTCACGAACCAGTAGCCACCTAAGTCCCAGGGAAAGCAGAGGCTCATGTGACTGAGACCCCTTCAGAGACAATCATTTCATGGAAAGGGAGTCACCCCCAAGCCATGAGGATTTCGCCAGAGCTACAAAACCATGACTGAGAGAATGACCACCTGGACCTTGGCCTACTGCAACACCCCATAAAACTGGTCCTGTCGTGTTCATAGACTGGTTGACTCCTCTTCATCAGCGTGAGCCCCTTCTAGCTACCACTCAAACCGGAGTCCGTTCCTTAGCCTCTCTTTACCTTTCAATTAAAGCTTTTGCCTGTAAATTCATGCTGCCACTTTAGTTTTAATTTCTATAATCACTAAAGCAAGGACCTGTGCTAGCTGGTGGCAGAGGGAGAACACATTAGTGGTTACTAGTGCGGTGACTGCAAGGGGTTTGAGGGAGGATGGAAACTGTAGCGTTTTGAATTTACTCTTCTCTTTCAAAGTTCAATATGATCTCTGAAATAAACTGACAAAGGACAGGTAACAGATAGAAGAATACACAAAATGTATGCTTGCTGGCTGAGAAGGGCAAGGCCTTTGTGTAGACCTCAAAGGGTTAGGGGCTGGGCTACTGGAGGCCAGGGAGGTGGCCCTGTCACTCTCTGCAGGTTGAAGGGAGGACAACCCAGCAGCAGGGGTGGCCTTGGTCTGCAGATGATGTTTCCCAGGTAACAGTCCCTGCGCCAGACCTCAATCTCATCTTCCAGTGAGAAGCCCCGCCCTGGGGATGGTAGCCAGGTAGAAAAGCCTCTATCTGCATTTTCTATTTGCTAATATAGAGAGGTGTAGATTTCTTTTTTATAAAGGGACAGCTTTTCAGAGACATTCCCTTATCTACAGGTCTGCAGTTTCTCCGAATAGCCAATTTGAAATATGTCAAAGATATATATTTGGAGTGGGATATTTTATTCTCCCACAAGACTGAGGTTTTTTGTGTTTTGCTATGTAGTTCAGGCTGGCCTTGAAAATGGGTGACTGCTGTCTGGCCTGAAATGTTTCCCACCTAGGGCTGCACAAGACTTTGGTTTCCAGTGAAAAAATGATCCCCAGGGCCAAGAGCAATTCTCCTTTCAAAGTCAGTATTGAGGACCCGCATGGCTCAGCAGCCCAGCTGTCAGAACTGGGCCTCTCAATCTTCCCAGAAACACTGTAATCCAGAGCAGGTACTGCCTATTTGGAGACTGCCCAGGAGTGTCACCTGGCCCCTAGAGCCCAGATCCTGTCAGAACTACAGGCAACAGATCTAGTGAATGGACAGATACTGACCCCTCCCTTCATCCCCTTTCACAGGCTGTGTTACCTTTCTGAGACTGTGACAACATGATTGAGGTAATCATCTTAAAAGGAAGAAAGTTGACTTTGGATCACGGTTTCAGAGGATTCAGTCCATCGTCGTTTGGCCCTGTTGTATTGGCCTGTGGTGGTTGTTAGGCAGGAAGTTGGCCATGAGCATGTGGACAAGGTCCGGGGCCCAGACAAAGTCCAGGCCACAGATGATGGGTTGAAAAAACTAGACAGAAATGGCATAAACAGAACTTTCTTCCCTCTAACGTTGCTCAGAACAGCTCCATCTTCCTGTAAAAGAACAACAACCTTGGGGGAAGAAAATGATATTCCTTGAAGACCCACTGAATCATATAAATGTAGCTTGAGCCTTAATTTGGCACAACTGGCACCTTCATGCTTGAAGATGCATTCTATCACTCTGAAAATCTGCCATTCTGCCATAAACTCTACCTAATGCTGTGTGCCTGCCTACCTGTCTTATCTGAATTCTTCCGTGCTGTCGCCAGTCTCTTGTGGTGTTAGGACCTGGCTTCCTGGCGACCCTGGCTTTGGGCCTGTGGTAGCAAGATCTGTCATGGCAGGATCGCATGCCAGAGGAGGCCTGTTCACCTTATGGGGACCCGGAAGCAAAAACAGAGTCACAGAGGGCCCAGAGTCTCAGGATCTCCATTGTGGGCATGTCCTAGTAACCCAGCTTTCTTCCACTAGGCCCTACAGAAATAGCCCCATTAAACTTAGGATTTTAAAGCTAAGCTACTTCTCCAGTTTCCTACAGGAAGTCATCTGATGCTTTCAGAAAAAACTGCCACTGCCCAGCCCCAGTGCCAAGAGGGTGTCAACAAAACCAGAATTTCAACCTATCTCTAGGCCAAACTTAAGTCCTCAGCCTGGCTAAATCTGCCTATGTAAACACCCTGGCTTTTGTTCCATCCTGCTTATAAGCTGAAGTGCTTCTGTGTGTTCAAGGAGAGAGCATTAGCTAGCAGAGTGTAGTGCGGTACAGGCCTGCAATCCCAGCACTCTGGGAAGCTGAAGGGTCACAAGTTCAAGTCCAGCCTCTGTGATTTAGTGACAATGAGACCTTGTCTCAAGATAAAAAATAAAAAGGGCTGGGGGTGGGGGGTGGTAATTTAGTGCAAAGGCCTTGCGTTTGACCCCCAGGACCACAACAAAGGGAAAGACTAAGTTAGCTGTCTTCCCAATTTGGCTAAATTGTGAATAACCTCATTTTTCCTTTTTATCGTGTGTCTCTTCTTCAGAAGGCCAACAGATAATCTAGTCAGTTGGGACCCTAGGTTCAGGCCTCTCTCACTGGGTCCCTTGTGACACTGAGCCCTAAAGGGGCCACCACCTCCTAACAGCGCCACAGGCTGAGGACCAAGCCTTCAACATGAGCACCTTTCTGGGGTGCTTGACCAAACCTCAGCAAGGCTGGAGGGCTCCCAGGACTCACTGGGAAGCCTGGTGTCCACAGAAGAACTCACACAGAGAACTTCATGTGAACCCATGACGGGGCCTGTCTTAGAATCACTCAAACACCCTTTAATGCATCTGCACGTTTCTGAAACAAAGTTTGCATCTGTCCTCAAAGCCAAATTCAGAATCCACTTCCAAGAAACAGGGGAAAAAAATCTAGTTGCAATATGGTGTTAGTTTTCCCTCCTGCTTCTGTGCGCATTACAATATTTACTCTAAAAAATGACAGATAAAACAACAATACCATTTCATCACATTAAACTGTACTGTTTAAAAATAAAAACAAAGCAGGCTAGGGATTTAGCTCAGTGGTTCTGGCACTTGCTTTGCAAGCACAAGGTCCTGAGTTCGATCCTTGGTACCAAAATAAATAAATAAATAAATAAACCCAAAGCAAAATAGTACCTAAAGACTCATTTTAAAGTCCCTGCCCTCGCCTCTCCTCTTCTTCCCGGTGACAGCCACTTGTATCTCATCCAGCTAATTTGTCTACTGCTTTCCAGGGACTGTAAAAAGCTTGTTCTCAGAATCAGGGAGGATGATGGCTCTCTCAGCTCCTTGAGGCTCAGGACAGTGAATGAAGTTGAGGATTGAATTTGGAACTTTTTTTCTTCTTGTACTGGGGATTGAATCCATGGCCTCCGAATTGAGCTATACCTCTCTCTTCCCCTACTTTTGAAATTTTAAGACAGGGACTCAAGAAGTCACCAAGTTGCCCAGGCTGGGCTCAAGTTTGCAATCCTCCTGCCTCAGCCTCCCAGAGTGCTGAGATTACAGGTGTGCTTCACCGGGCCCTAGCTTGCAGCTCCTTCAAGAGCTGGGCCAAGCTGTGTGGATGAATTGATGGGTGAGAAGGGTCTGGTGCAGACCAAGCACATCACAAGAATGGGCTGCTCTTAAGGCTGCTATGCATTGTGACCAGGCAGTGGTTTTCAATTATCTAGTTCCTGTTTAAGAAGTGGGGCCCTTCTAGCCTGTGTGGTGGTGCATGCCTCTAATCTCCTCAGCCTGAGAGGCTGAGGCAGGAGATTGTAAGTCTGAGGCCAGCTTGGGCAACTTAGCCACTTACTGTGCAAGCCTGTGTCTCAAAATTATGAAAGAAATAAAAAGTGCTGGTGATGTAGCTCCCAAAGTCCCTGGGTTTGATCTCCAGAATAGGAGAGGGGGATACAGAAAAGAAAGAAACAAAGAATAAAAGAATTTTAAAACCTGTTTGGTTTTCATTCTCTGGTGTTAAGACTGCCCTGAATTCCCTTTGCTGTTGCTCTCACCCCCAGCCCCTGCATGAACATCCTGGTCATTTGGACCCCTGGCCATGGTCATTGTCCATCAGAGCTGAGTTTACCCGGTCAAGGGCTGCTTGAGTACCTAGGGTTCAAATGTCCTTACTCAATTTACGTTTTTCCTGAATTTGTCAAGTAATATATAAAACAAAATTTCTCAGTGGGCAATACTGTGTCTAACTAAAACCCAGAATGTACTTATTTCCTTTAGTTTCTTAGTTATGTAGTTACATGTTACCCTGCCCTAAGTTCAGAGGGGAGCCTTCCTTTCAAGACTGTCACATACAGTTGAGAAAGTTGTACACTGCGCAGATGCTCAGCAGAGGGGAGAGGGTGGCAGGGTCCACTTCCTTCTGTCTACTTCCAAGCTGTGCCCTGTCAGCAGCTGCCTTGTGCTGTACTTCTTAATTCTCTGACACACTCCCAAAGCATGTGGCATGGACACTGCTCTGTTGCATGATGGCTTCCTTTCCAACTGGGCCTCCCTGGAGGGCATGAGACCCGGGAACACGGCTGTGGCTCAGTCCCCACCTCACACACCCACAGCAGTGACTGCTTACTATTTCCTTGGCTGTAGCTGAGGCCCTGCTAGGAGTGCAGGTGAGTCAGGAAATGAAAAGACAATCGGACACCAGCAGAGTTGATTCTGCCTGAAGTCTTAGACACGCTCTTTAAGTTCAAAACTGTGTTCTTCATGAGGGCTCTCTCTGGAGCGCTGGTGCCACAGACTCACTAGGGAGGGCTTGCATGTGTCTGCCCTTCATGTGTCTCTTTCTCTTCCAAGTTCTGATGGAGGATGAAATCCCCTTCACTGGGTCAGGGTGACAATCTCAGAAAAAAACCTTACAGTGAATTGACTCAAGATGGAGATACAATAAGAAAGAAGGCAAAAATGTGACTTGATTTTTGAACTAAAATTGTAAAGGTGTTTATTTTATCTTTCATTGAATAAAATGAAAGGATATCTTTGCAACTATCTGAAATTCTTAGAAGAAACAAAGACTGGATCATGCTGGTACAGAGAAGGCATAGAGTTTCAGACAAAACCCATAATTGGTTGATAAGGGATATGGTGTCCCATCTTTCTCTTTATATTTGATTTTTGCTGCTTGGTTATGAGCATCATTTTTACAAAACATTCTACCATTGTGGGGGAAATCTTGAAAATTCTCAGAGATGAATGCTTTTAGTTTCTGTAGTATTTGATCTGTTAATTCATTAAGAATCAAATCATTTTCTTTTGAAACCCATATCCTATCCTAACCTAGCTGGTAACTGGTCTATTACAGTATTCTCTAATTGGTGACTAGTTTGTTTGTTTATTTAGCACTAGTAGGAATTGAATTCAGGGCCTCTCCTCTGAGCCATAGATCCATATTTCTTCTTTTTTCTCTTTTTAAACCTTTTAAAAACATTTTTGAAAAAAAATTTTTTTTTGAGCCAGGGTTTTGCTAAACTGTTAACTTGCCCAGACTCATCTGGGCATGGTGGCACACACTTGTAACCCCAGTACCCTGGGAGGCTGAGGAAGGGACATCGGTTCAATCCCAACCTGGTAATTTAGCTATTTAGTGAGACCCTGTCTCAAAATAAAAACTAAAAAAGGACTGGGGGAAAAAAAAGAAAAAAAGAAACAAAAGGATTGGGGATGTAGTTTAGCATGAAAGCTCTAGATTCAATTCCCAGAATTAAAAAAAAGATCGCTTCAGTTAGGCTCCAACTTGGGATCCTCCTACCTGTCTCCCAGAGTGCTGGGGTTACAGGTGCATTGTAAGTGTTCACCACCATGCCCAGCTGGCAAAAAAACCACATACAGGTCAGGTATGGTGATGCACACCTGTAATTCCAGGTAATGCACACCTGTAAACTGTGGAGGCTGAGGCAGGAGGATTGCCACAAGTTCAAGGCCAACCTAGACTGCATAGTGAGTCCAAGGCCAGCTTGGACTATATAGTGAGACCTAGTCTCAACACACACACAACAACAACAACAACAACAACCCCACACACATAAATGCATTGTTCATTTTTATCAAAATGACATTTCCCACCCCTCCAATTGCCGATGTCAGCTGAATACTCTGAAGGCCCACCCAGACTGCCTATGTGATCTTTTTCCATGACTTTGTTTCTAATTTTCTCCTCCCATGAAAAAAATGCAGTGAATTTCTTGCCTCAAAGCCACCATCTTGGTCCCCAGTCCCCACAGCCTGTCCATCTTCGGGGGAGAGCAAATCAGTTCTCCCAGGCTTGACCTCAGACCTGCAGGTCAGGGTTTGGGGCCCTGTAGAGTGGTATATGAGCATGATCGTCTGAAAGCATTTGCAGCTCTATGTTAACTCCCAGTGACTGCTTACTGAGCACATCCCGTGTGCTCGGTGGTAGATGCAGTGATTTTTAGATAGCTCACTCTAGCCACACGACACCCCAATTAGTTTAGTTCCCAGATGCATCTGATAATTAATCTCATTTCACATATGAGGACAGGGAAGCTCAAAGAATCCAAGGACTTTCCCAGGATGCTCAGTTACCACAGCAGAACTAGACTCCGCTCCAGGGCTGTGTGCATCTGAGCACTCGCTTTTGGCTACTCCTGGGTTCTCTACATCTTTCTAATCCTGCTCTCATCCTTGTTAGTGTAACTTAAATATAACTGGGAGCCTAACTCCCTTGGTCTCTATGTGTGTTGTTCAAAGAAAGATAGAACTGTATCACAAAACAATGAAAACACTGTACCTGTAAACCTATCCTCAGCCTCTTGAGGAAAAGCCACAAGAGAAATACATTCCCAAGGCTTAGCCATCTTTGGGCTCCCTCCTGGGAGACAGTGCCAGCTCTGAGAGGCCTGTTCCTCCTCGGTCTTGTCTCTTAGTCCCTCAACGACTCCCTGGTGATCAGCCAGGGCAGCTGTCCTATTTCTTTTCTTCCTCATATTTTTCCATCTTAGCTGTTTTTGATTGATTTATTGATTGCAGTGCTGGCAACTGAAACCAGAGGCTTCATGCTGAGCTACAGCCCCAGCCCTTTTTAAATTTCTGGGAGAGTCTTACTAAGTCGCCCGGGCTGGGCTCAAACTTGGGATCCTCCTGCCTCAGTCTCCCAAAATGCTGGCGTGCACCACCATGCCCAGTGTCAGCTGTTTTATTATGTGGTTCAGCTTTATCTCACTTGTGTCTTGAGTTTTGTTTTTCCTTCATCTGTTATCCAGACCAGCACAGTTAAGGATAGGCCTGCAGATGATCCAGAAAGCAAAACTCCCTTCCCTGGAAAGCTGAGAGGAGAGCAAGAGAGAGTGGAAGCACCTCAGACAGGTATACTGTTAGTGCCTGCAACCTTGGTGAGATGATTTGAGCTTCCCTGGGACTGAGGACAGCATCTTGCCCCTTGCAGGAGAGAAGAAAGTATCTCAAAGTGAGGTTTCTCTGCACCTTTCCTTCTTGTACCTCTGCTGAAACATCAATTCCCTGGGCACAGGGAGGGCCTCATCCATTTCAGCAGCGAGGCCACCCGTGGGTACCGCCATCTGAGCAGCTACTGTGGAGAGGAGGTGGGCAGCTGGGGCCCTGACAGCTGGGATCAGCAGCCCCCATCTTCGGAAAGCGCAGAGCAGCTCCTCTCCCCGCTGCCTGCAGACTTCTATACAGCAATAAGACAACTCTGGGCAAGCTCATCTTGCTTGAGCTCTGGGAGTAATCATCTAATCACATTCAGGCTGATTTGAGGCACTTATCTGGACCCAACGCCTCCCCACACCCCAGGATCAGCTGTATGAGGCAGCAGCCAGGCCCCATCAAGTCGCATTGCTTAATTAAAAGCACCCCCCCCACACACACACACAGAGAAATGGATTGTTCATTTTATCAAAATGAAACATATCTTTACTTTTTATTTTTTTAAATTTTTGCCTTCCTGTAAAACCTCCAGCCGTACAAAGGGTAAGGAACCCCCCAGGGTGTCTGCAGAGGCAGCTGAGACTGACAGCTGGGTGCTGTGCTGACTGTCTGGCCTCTTTGGGTGGGGTTGGGCTGATATGGAAAAACCATCCTTCAGGGGCGATCCTCTGAGTCTGAGAACAGAAGCTTAGCGGGGAGGAAGTGGAGGAGTCCCCCACCCACCCCCCCCCCCCAGGTTTTAGCGTGTTGCTCTGGGCTGCGACAGACCCTTCAAAATGCTACCACCCTACTGGGGCCTTAAGTCTCCTGCCTGCTCCTGCCTGCCCCAGCCCACCCTTAGTGTCTCCTGGCAGGTCCACGGGGCGGCCCCTCGTGCCTCTCCTGCTGTGCAGGGGCAGCTTGAGCCTTACAAAGGTTCATTCTGATCTCTGGGAGAACCTAGAGGGCCCAGGGGCCCAGGCATGGAAGTCCTGCCCTTCTTCCCAGGGTGACTCTGGGCCCCTCTCTTTTTTCCTTGGGCCCATTTTCCCTAGCTGAACAAGGAAGACAAGTTCTACTTGCCTCATGAGGTGATGAAGGGGTCGGGGTGGACACGGAACTGCACACGGAACTGTGGGTGCCAGGCTTCTCTCTCTGTGGGGCAGAGGAAGACACGTGGGTGCTGGGCCTCTGAATGGAAAGCAGTGCTGAGAGCGCATGCGCTGAGGCCATTCTAAAATGATTCATGTGCTTTGGGGTTTGCCCGTGGTGCCTGCTTCAGAACTCCTTCCTTACGGGAATCGGTAGAGACCAGAATTCCTCCTCCCACGCAGGTGATAGAAACTCTGATCTTCCCCTGCCTTTCTGACTAGAGGTCCATAAAGAGATTCTCTGACCCACCCTTGTCTGATAGTAAGTCATAAGACCTTCTTCATTCCACAGGGGTCCCCATCCCTTACCCTGCAGGGAGGAAGCTGCAGAGAAAGGCCCAGCAGGCTGCTGGGCAAGCAGGCCTTGCTGGATTCCCCACCCTTGGTATTCGAAGTAGATCACGTCCTTTGTGTCCAGTGCATACACACCTGCAGCCCAGGTGAGGACCGGCCTCGTTTTCTGCTGGGCCTAGCTTGTCAGGGTTCCCTGCACTGGAGTCTGGGTCTTGATCCCTGCAAAGGAGGCATTTTCCCTCTAGGGCTCTGCAGGGACCAGGAGAACATTCTGGAGGGATTCAGGCCACCTTCAGGCCCATTTCTTCCGGGTTCAAGATCACATAGCTAACTCTCAGCTGCACTGGGGAATAAGAGAGGGTAGAGAAGTACAGGGTGACGTAGCTACTCCCTGAGGATCTGGAGCAGGTATGGTTACTGGGACTAACTCTGAATTTAGGGATCCTTCAGCCACACCCACACAGTGCAAGCTCACTTGGGCTTTCCAGGTTCCAGAAGAGACTTTACAGTCAATACATGGTTTTGTACTTATTCTTAAAGTGTCCCTGGGAGGCTGAAGCAGGAGGATTGCAAGTGAATATATTCACGAAGCACATTAAGAAGCAGAGCCTCTTGAGCAGCCCAGAGGGCCTGCTTCAGGCATCTCTGCAGCTTGGTGTCCCTAGGGATAACCACACCCTGCCTCCCATTACCATCCTGAGCTTAGTTCTGTTGGTCTTTGGATTTCATATCAGTGGAATCAGAAATTATGCATTTTTTGTTTCTTCTTTTTCTCAATGGTAAGGTTGTTGGATGTGGCAATAGTTTGTTATTTTCATTGACATGTAGATTGGCATCATGTATGAACATTCTACCCTTTGTTTGTCCACTTGTTCTGGCTGAACATCTGAGTAGCTTACAGTTGGGGATGTTATTGCTAGTTCTCTAGCACTTGTCTTTGGGTGAAAACTTGGGCCATGTCTGAGGAGGGGTAAACATCTGAGAGTGGAGCTGTGGGTCAGAGAGAAGGCATTTTTCAGCTTTTTTAGAGAGAGTTTCCAAAGTGATTGAACCAATTTGCCTATCCACAAACAATGTAGGCGGGTTCTAGTTGCTCCAAATTCCTGCTATTCCTTGACATTATTTGTCCTCTTCCATTGATTGATTGATTGATTGGGTTTATGAGACAGGGTCTTGCTATGTAGTTCAGGCTGACCTTGAACTTGCTATGGACCTCAGGCTGGCCTTGAACTCATGGCAATCCTCCTGCCTCAGCCTCCTGAGTGCTGGGATTACAGGTGTGAGCCACCACATCTGGCTTCCCCTTCCTTTTAGCCATTTTTGTGGGTTTATAATAATAAAGTATTATGCTTTTAATTACAATTTCTTCAATGACCAACTGGGTTGAGCTCCTATTCATATATTTACTAGCCATTTGGATCTTTTGTTCATTTTTCTATTGACTTGTCTGCTTTTCCCTCATGGATTTGTAGGAATTTGAAAAATACATTGTAGGTATGAATTTATTGTTGCATATATATATATAATCTTGCCTTAATCTCCTTGGCTTTTCTCTAACTTAAGGCAGTTTTAGTTTTAGTTTGTTTTTATTTTAATAAGAAATAGGACCTCACTGGGTTGCCCAGACTGGCCTTGAATCCTCCTACCTTGGCCTCTTGAGTAGCCAGGACTCCAGGTATTCACCATCGTGCCCCGCAAGGCAGTGTTTTCATGAATAGACGTTCTTAATTTTAATATTGGGAAGTAAAGTCAGATTAGAAATACACAGCGAGCTTTTTGTCTGCTACATGGGTCTTTTATTTCCCACATCACAATTGTGCCTCAGCCCAGTTCTGCAGGTGTGTCTCACTTTAGAAATGAGGGCTTTGTAGAAATTACATATAATATAAACTTCTTCAACTCAAGGTATATTTTCTCATAGGCTTTGATTAGGGATGAGACTTCTAGAAATAGTTGTGTTCCTGTGATAAGGTGAAATCACCGAGAGAAGAAGGTGGCAAACCCTTCCCTGACAAGTCCTGACTAGGCAGGAACGACTGTGGCTTATATTTGGGGTACAAACTGGGGATAACTTGTTCACAGAACTGAAAAGAAAACGGAGTTCTCTGTCCTTACAATCCTGATTGCCTAAGACCTCGCCTCCTGGGATTGCAATTTCTGTAGAAGGGCCGAGCCCACACATTGTCCCTTCTTCTCATCTCTGTCGTCACTCAGGAAAAAGAGCCAAGTGGCCAAAATCAGCCCTCGAAAGATTGCAATCAAAAGCAGAGATCTTTCACCACTTCACAAAGAGGCAGCTTTTCCTGGAAAATTTAACGGTCATTCATTAGCATCTGCAGAAAAACACTGCAGGAGAGAGACTCCACGGAGGCTGTGGTCCCAGAAGGGAAGCACTTGATCAAGGGCCACCTTGGGCACTCAAGGGGTCCCAACAGGGGCCCCGGAGAGTGGCCATCAGCAAAGGCAGGCAGCTGGAGGGGCTCTCATGTGGTGGCTCAGCTTTTCTTGTCTGAGAAGTTGGCAGGGCCTGGCAGTGGCCTAGAGTTAATTACCCTGCTGAGTTTGTGGAGGTTCGTGCATGTGTGAGTTGGGAGGGACAGTGGCTTCAAGTCAGAGAATTGGGGTTCAATCCCTGCTGTTCCTTCTTGCCAGCTGAAGACAGGTTTCTGAGACTCATGGATGAACTTGAATGTTGGTAATTGCTATATGCAAAGGGGTTACACTACAATATTGTGATAGTTAACTGTGTCAACTTGAGTAAGAAACACCCAACTAAATTGGATAGGCGTAGTTCTGAGTGTGGCTGAGAGGATTTATCGAAGACGAAGACATACCCTAGGGTGGCTTGTTGCCTGAATGTTATAAAGGGGAAGTGAAGAAGGAAGGCTCGGTTCGGTTTCTTCCAAGGAGCTCTAGTCTTTGCCTTCACAAAGCCAGCGTTGGCTCCTGGCTTCCAGTGCAGACTCTTTAGTCTCTGGCACAGACCCTTTGGGCTCCTGATGCAAACCTGAACCAAGCTTCAGACCTTCCACTGGATCATCTGTTGGATCTCCAGTATGCAGACAGCCCTTCTGCTGTCTTCCACACCTGACTCTGTGGGCGGCCACTGTAAGCCAATCTTGTAAATTCTTATATATTTGTATATCTTATATTAAATCTGTTTCTCCAGTAAGTGTTGCAAGTACCCAGCAGTGGCTTGATCGATGTTAACTCCGTAGGAGGCATGCTCAGTGCCTGGCCCACATCCTGCAAGTTGAAGTCCAACAGCCAGTCTCTGCATCTGACTCCCTAAGGGCATCTTCCAAAGCTCTAGGACATACCTGTGTCCACCTGCGTGGCCATCCAGAAGTGCCAGCAGATTGGCACCTCCTGGGGCAGGCTTAGCGGCTGGGCACGTCCTCCGCTCTCGCCCTTCTGGTGGGGCCCCTGAGCTGGGTGTGTGATGCAGTATCCTGAGAACCCCCAGGGATAAACTGCTCCATAGCAGTGTCTTTGCTGGCGGCCTTCCTTTTTCTCTCACTCCCCCTCTCCATTGCCAGTGCTTGTCTGTAATTCCAAAATAAATAACTCGAATTAAAATTCTTGCCTCAGGGTGTTTTCTTTGGCCAGGCCAACTAAGGCAGTTATTTCTCCCCCAGTCTTATCTCTCGACTTGTAGCTACTGGATTGGCAAAGACTTAGTGTAATAGTCCTATTGTCATCCTCAACCACGGTCTTCTCCTGAAATTTAAGTACATCAGAGCTGTACAGATATCTCCCTCTACCATTTTTCCCTGCCCAGAATCCTTTCTCCCTGCAGGCAGAGGTACCTGTTATTTTTTTTTTTTTTTGAGGAAATACATCTTTCTTGTCATTCCTCTGACTGGGAACTGGTCTTTGTCCTGGCCTTAGAGACAGACATGTGGTCTGAATCTGGCCGGTTAGAGCACCTTTTCCCCAGTTCCAGATGGTTCAGGGTCCTGCATGTGCTCTACCTTAGCCAGAGAAGGAAGACCTGCCTCAGGCCCTTTGCTGGTGCTGTTGGGAAAGAGATACCCTTTACCGTGGGCTATTGAGCTGGTCAAGTGGGAACCAAATGCTTCCCAGGAGTGATTGGCAAGATGGACCCCAGTGGAGAATAAAGGCTAACATGGAAGGATGTACAGTGATTGAGATGGAGAAAGACAGATTCCTGAAGACATCTTTGAGCCCCTGCATCCAGCTACATGTGAAGTTACAATTGCTGCCATCCTTTTCTTTTATCTAAACCCACATATCCCCCATTCATTTTTTTTAAAGCACAGGTCAATTTTGAGTTTCTTTTCTACACTTGCAGCTGACTAATACATAGTTCAATCACGCTTCGCTTTCTGATCAGGAGGGGATGTGTGATTTGGTTGAGACTGTGCCTTTCTGGGGTGTAGATTCTTCCTTGGTAAACTTGGTGGCAAACTACAACCTTCAAAGGTTGCTTGAAGAAGAAATGTGTCCACACCCTTTATCAGTTAGTATTTTTCAGCCGCAAGTAGCAGGAACTCTGAATCAAATTGGCTTAAACAAGACAGAACTTTATTTCATAAAACAGGAAGCTGAAAAACAGAGGTTTCAGGGTTAGTGACATAGTGGCCTGACCGTGAATCGAAGAGTCCCGCTTCTCTCTGTGCATTGGGTCATCTTTGAGTGGTGGGTTCCCTCAGATTGGCTTCAGGTCTCCGGGTAGGGGCTGAATTCCTGGCTTCTCATCTGGACATGCATGGTCTGGAGGAAGACAATAGATTTGTAGGTTCTTGTTCTGTGCTTCATTCTTAGAAGCAAAAAATTCTCCCCTTGGCTCCTAGTAGAATTTTGTTAGAGGTCAGGATAAACTAGGTTATTCAGCAGTAACAAAATTTCCTAAAGCATCAATGACTTAAAACAGCAAAGGTCAGGGCCTGAGAATGTAGCTCAGTGGGGCTGCATCTGCCTGGCAAGCGCAAGGTCCTGAGTTCAGTTACGGTAATGGAAAAAAAAAACCCCAGCAGAGGTCATTTTGTACTCATGCTACAGGCTACAGAAGGTCAGTGAATGGGCTGTCTCATGGAAGGACCTCAGGGGCCCAGCCTGAAGGAGTAGCACCATCTGAGGGAAGAGAGTTCTGGAAGGTCTCACACCAGCAGGTAAATGCTCTGGCTCCTGCTCATGACTCATAGACCAGCGTTGTTTTTTGGCCCCACTTAACCACAAAGAGACAGGAAATAAAATTTTTCTCTACAGGAAATAGAGAGGACTGGAAACATTGGACAAACAGTGCTAACAATTACAACTGCCCCTCATTGGCCAGGATAGGGTCTCATGCTCCTTTCTAAACCAATCCCTGATGAGGAGTTGGAGTTGCCAATGCAATCTCAGAGCCCCTGTTTGGAGGGGACATGGTGCTGGGCAGTCATCACAAGGTGCTCCTCACCTGCACTTCAAGGATGTTCCTACTGGATCAGGGAAGATGGCTTTTGCCCAGGCTCTGTCTGTGGCCCCATGAGGTGAATCTAGACCAGGTTTTCTACTAGGACAGAGATTCTCCAAACTGAACTTTGGTGATTGGCTGAAGCAGATCCCCCGACAGAGCCCGGGGACCTTGGGAGTCCTTGAAGGTAGGGGGTGGACGGCTGGTCCGGGTACTGGAGTGGCACTGTCTCATGTGTTACTCCTGGGCTCATGGGTGATTTCAGAGCGAGCAGCTCATGGACTGTTTGTGTAGGGTTCTAGCAGAGAAGCAGAGCCACTAGGGGAATAGATACAGGGTTTATCACAGGGATTTGATTCACCCCTCATTCCAGTTCAATAGTCTATAGCAGTGTTGGCAAACCTTTTAGAGATTTCAGTGATACAAACAGCCTGCTGTGGCATGTGTGCCATAGGTTTGCCACCACTGGATGGGAAGCAATTGCTTCTCTGTCTGGAGCTGGAACCTGGAGGCTGCAGAGAGGGTTGAAGGAGGAAAGATAGATGTGAAGTGGGGCAAACAAGGACAGAGTGAACCTCGAGGCCAGCCTTTTGCTGTCTCCCAGCTTCCATTTCACCCAGAGGCATGCCTTTGGGAGATGCTGGCAGCTTCTCCACTACCCAGGAGGACTGGGAAAAGGGGCTGGGTAGTTGGAGAGGCTATGGGCCTGGCTATTGCCTGTGCCAACCTCTGAGCTCAGATCCATCCCAAAGTGAGCTCTCAGCCCTCATTGCCCTGCAGGGACCCTCCAGAGCACAAAGAAGTCTGCTGCCTCACTTCTGCCTTCCACAGTGCCCCTTGTGGCCCAAGTAGTCCTTCCTGGGCCTGTACAGGTCAGGGGATGCTGGGAGACAGTTCCAGCTCACACGGGTTGGCTGGATACCTCTGCAGGGACTCTTGGTTAGTTATACCTTTTTCTTCCTTCAAGAGCTTGGCAATGGACATTTATTACTGATTATTATTTTTGTCACCCAGCATCCCTCCTTCCTTCATTTTCCTTCTTTTCTTTTCTCCTTTCTTCTTCTTTCTCTTCCTCTCCTTCTCCTCCTTCTCCTCCTTCCTCTCTCTCTCTCTCTCTCTCTCTCTCTCTCTCTCTCTCTCTCTCTCTCTTCCTCTCCTCTCCTCTCCTCTCCTCTCTTTCTTGGCAGTATTGGAAATCAAACTCAGGATCTTTGCACTGAGCGACATCCCCAGTCCTTTGAGACAGGATCTAGCTCTGGCCTTGTGATCCATAAGGACATATTATCACGTCCAGCACCTTGATTTCCTTTGGAGGGATAACTGCTTTCCTGGCAATCTATCCAAAGACTGTCAGGACAGAGCATGTGACCCAGCCAGACCTGATGTATTAGTACCTTGGGTACCCCAGGCACAGCACAGCGATGAGGACCTGATCCAAATGGTCAAATTGGAGCAAAGGAATGCTGAGACTGGAGGAGTGGATACCAGGAAAAAACGAAAAACAAATCAAAGCAGAAACACTTATTTCTTTCTAGCTGGAATGAAGGAATGTGAAGCTTGTACAAACATCTTCAAACTGTGAAGGAGGTGCTTGTTTGAACAAAGAGGCAACTCAGAGCAACGCTATGACAAGATGGAGGTGGTTCTGAGGGGGTTTCATGCTCTGGATCAAACCCATGCGCCTCGGGGTCTAGAGACCTCCATCTTTACCCATAACTGAAGCAAAACTAGAGAAAATAATTGACCTGACACAGGCACGATTCACTTGATATATTTTTTTTTGGTACAGGGGATCGAACTCAGGACCTTGTGCTTTCGGGGCAGGCAAGTGGAACCACTGGGCTAAATTCCCGCCCCTCACTTTGATATTTTATTTTTCAATCTATTCTATTTCTTTTAAAATATTTTGATATTTATTTATTAATTTTGGTTTTTCAGACAGGGTCTCACTATGTAGCCCAGTCTGGCCTGGTTTTTTAAAAAGTGTTCATCACCACCTGCTATCAGGCCCAGCGAAGTTGCTATGTGTAGCTTGGAAACATTAGCCCAAAGCACTGCCTCTGTGAGACAGGGAGCATGTGTGCGGTGGTCAAGGGAGCCCTCTCCAAATTACAGTCCTGCTCCAGAGACGGCCTTGCAATGGCCCACAGAGGCTTGGGCACCCAGCTGTGGGAATTATTTGCTGATTCACTTATTCATTCTCTGAGCACCTTGTCCAGCCAACCTTCATGTTGAGCCCTGGGACTCGGGTGAATTTCTCAGAATTCAAGGTTGAGGAGGCAGTAACCCAGTACTTTAAGGTCACGACAAATCCACATCCCTGGTCCTAGGCTCTGGCTGGAAGGGTGCCTGGCCCAGCCTGTGGCCCTGTGTGTGGTTGTGGTCAACCTCAGAGACCTGGGTGACGAACCTGAGATGGTGAGACATGACTGTTTCCAAAGCCCAGGTTTCTCCAGCCGTCCTCGGAAGCCATATACTATCCATTTGACCACAGAAAGAGCCCAAACAGAGCACCTACTCTGTGCAGAGTCCTCTTTACTTCTACAATGTAGACTCCCAGAGGCAGGTGATTGCCCAAGGCCATGTTGATTAAAAGCAGAGTTACCAGGACCTGACCCCTAAGGTTTCTAGTTTAGGCTTAGATGGTGGTGAAGTCTGGGCTTTGGCCCTGTTTTGAAAACTCCACAGCTGATTCTACCATGCAATCAGGATTAAACAGCACTTTGCCTAGTGTACTTTCTTCCCAAGCAAGGCCAGCCCCATACCTTTCTGCAGTTGGCACCTGTGAGTGGGAAGGACAGGCTTGGGCAGCTGCTGTGAGGCATGGGAATGCACTGGCTGTGGGGAGTCCTCTTTGTTCCCCAGGACTGGGAGAGGGGACTGACTTAGTCAGAATGGCTGGAAGATGGGGGTTGTCTTTCCCTAGAAGATGGGGTTATCTTCTTTCTGAGGGGCTGACAGGAACCAGGCTGCTCTGCACTGAATACATGTGTTGCCTTGATGTTGATCTACTGAAACCTAATCCTCAGTGTGGTGTGCGTCTGCCGGGCATGGCAGCACATGCCCCTAATCCCAGAACTCAGAGGCTGAGGCAGACAGATTGCAAATTGGAGCCCAGCCTGGGCAACTCAGTGATTTATCAAGACCCTGTCTCAAAAAAAAGGGAGAGGGGCTGCTGCTGGGGACACAGCTCAGTGTGAAGGCCCTGGTTTCAATCTCCAGTATGGCAAAAAGGAAAAAAAAAAAAGAGGTGGGATCTTGGGAGGTGATTAGGGTATAAGGGTGGAGCTCTCATGAGTGGGACTGGTGACCCGCAAAGGCCCCAGAAAGGTCCCTCACCCCTCTGCCATTGGAGAACACAGTGCAAAGACAGCTGGCTGTGAAGAGCAGCCCTCACCAGACACCAGACATGCAAACACTTTGATGTTTATGTGTGGTGGTGGTGGGGATACTAGAGACTGAACTAAGGTCCTTCTCACTGAGCTACATTGCCAGCCCTTTTATTTTTATTTTGAGACAAGTTCTCACTAAATTGCCCAGGCGGGGCTCAAATGTGCAAGCCTCCTGCCTCGGCCTTCCGGACTGCTGAGATTATAGGTGTGGGCCACACCCGGGCGGCTCCTGGATCTTGGACTTCCCAGTGCCTAAGAATGTGAGAAATTGCTGTTATTTATAAGGTACCCAGTTGGTGGTATTTTTGTTACAACAGTTTAATGTGTGAAGGTAGAGGTGGGATGCAGCAGACCACCGGTTCAGATACCCAGGGGCCAGGCCTGAGCTACTGGGACTGGGGTAGGGTGACCAGCTTCCCTGGCTTGCCTGGAACTGGGATAAAACCAGGCAAGTAAGTCACTGGCAGACCTGGTCAAGTTGATCCCTTTCCTTGGAGCCAAAGGACAAGAAGGAGCTGGCATGAGGCAGGGCTGGAGGGGGCAGGGGCTGCTCATGCAGGCCTTGTCCTGTGTGTGCCAGGGAGTAGGAGCAGCAGTCTCCCCTCCAGGCAGGCCTAGGGATGTCACCATTTGGGTTTGGGGAAGCAAAAGGAAAGAGCGTGTATGGTGGTTCCTCTGCCATCTGATTCGGTGCTCAGCCTGAGCTGCCCTACTTCTGGGAGCCCATGACCCCTTCCATCTTTATTATTTAGGGCCATGACTTACCTTTTACTCAACAAAGCCAGAATGGGGCTGCTACCATAAAGTCCCTGGAATGAGGCCCAGGCGGCTTGGCAGGGCCTCCTCAGAGAAACATAAGCCTCTGTGAGCGGACCATAACTATCATTTACATTAATTAGGCAGCCAGATAATAGGGTGTTCAATAGTTATTGCAGTCTTTAAATTTTGCAGCAAACGCCGCCCAGGAGCCAGAAGCTGGCAGGGGTTTATGCCTTGCAAAAAATAGTCTTGTTCTCCTGGTAATAGGGCTTTAAATTCAGGGGGAAATGTAGCCTTCCTCAAGCTCTGGAAGGATGGCTGATCTGGGGACAGGGGCCCAGTCATGCGATCTACTCCCTGGCTGCCTGATCCTGGGTGGATTAATCTAGTCCTTGGGCAGCAAATGGGCCATGTGTGCTGACTCTTTAGGGTTAGTTCGAGGTTCCACCAGGAGTTTGGGCGTGGAGGGGACCGTTTTGAAGAGCACCCAGTCCTGTATGTTTGGAGGGTGATGCGGTAGACATGGAGCAATCTGAGTTTTCAGGTGATACTGTAGGTGGGAATTTTGTTCCTTATGCTTCATTTAGGATGCTTATTTTACAGAGGACACTGAGGCACTGGCAGGTGGTGGCTTGCCTAGTGTCACAAAGTCAATCTAGGCAAGGACCCAGCCCTCCAGAGCCCTGGAGCCAGCTTGGCCATCTCCTTCCTCATTTCCGGCTGGCCAAGGGCTCCTTCTCCCCCCCCCCCCCCCGCCCTGCCCATTCCTCTTCTAAGACCTTGGCTGCAGCTTTGCACCTGACTATGGCCTGCTGATCTTGACTCCCAGCCCCTCATTTACCAGCTTGAATAGCTGGCACCAACCCCTTCCCCCCAGTGGGCTGCTGTCTCTCAGGGCACTTGGTGGTGACTACATGGAGTCTCAAGGGGACAGGGTCTGTGTCCCTAAGGCCTTATTTATGGATGCTATATGCAATCACAAAACTGTGTATTTCTAATACCAATGCTGGTCCAGGCTACTGATGTCCCTCACAGGCCAGGGCCTCCTGAGGGTCGCCTGGCCCTTGCTCTGGTCCTGCTGGCTCACCCCTCCATCCTGCCCTGGCTTCCTGCTGCCCTGCCCAGGGCCTGAAGCCCCCAGCTGCATCTCAGGGACTCTCCCCTCCCAGCTCCTTTGCAGCAGGCTCCTCTGCCTGCTGTCTCCAGCTCTCTCTAGCTTCGTCCTGAGGTCAGGTCCCGGGAGAAGCTTGCTCACTTCCAGACCTGCCAAGGCCTTTGACATAGGCATGGTCTCCTCCCTATCCCACTCCCCATCCATATCCCCTGTCACCACCACTCACTGTCATACTTATTAAACTAGAGGCCTCATATGGGTGGAGACCAGCAGATCTAAGGCAGCCACATCATAATGACTGAAGTATTGCTGGGTTTTTGGTCCCCATGGGTCCAGGGCAGAGAAAGGGCCAATACTTTGAGAGATGGGGGCAGATAATAAAATTGTGAATTTGGTGACACAGTGCAGTTGTAGGACTCCAGGTTTCCTTGTTTTAACTGTGTAATTCTTAGCCAAGGGCCATTAGAACCAAGATTAAGAAGCAAGATTGCTGGGGAGATGCTTAAGTGAGTTTAGATGCCTATTAAGCATCCATATAACAGACTTAACGGTTCTCCCACAAATAACATTTTTAATTGAAGTATAACACACACCGAGAGAAAGACACATATTTTGAGTTTATAGTTCTCTGTGTGTTCAGCCAGCAATTGCTCTGAGTTTTTGGCCCTCAGGACAGGGTTGCATCTTGCCTAGGGCCAGTGCCGAGGGCCAGGCTTCAGGCTCCACTTGCAAGCAGGAAGGACACTGCAGAGACAGAGCCCCGGGGTAGAGCTCACAGGGCTGGGGCTTATCACTTTGAACGCAGCTGGTGGGGTCTGTTTGGGCACTGGGGTGCTGCAAATGTTGGGCCACCTCCGACTGGTGCATGCTGTGAATTGCCAGTGTGCATGCTCCCACCACAGTGGGTTCAGGCTGCCTGTGTGAGTGTGGAATTGGGCAGAGACTGGGGTTCACATGAGCTGGTGTGAGCTCCTGTAGCGCCCCACAGCTCAGGGCCTGTGTGCTTGTGAAACGTATTAGAATCACACACTTTTGGGAGACAAGGCCTCCTACTGATGCTTTCTATCTACTCTCACTGCAAGGCAAACTTCCGCAGAATGCAGGGCAGGGCCGGGCCATTGGCAGCACTCTCTGCAACCTCCTTCCTCTCTCCCGCCCTCTCTTTTGGCAGAGGGTACAGTTTAATTTGTGTAGAAGAGAGGTGTCTCTAATAAATGGTACACCCCTTTCTTCACATCTTCTGTTGGTGGAACTGAGGGACAAGTGTAAGCTGAGCCTTGAACTTGGGTTTTCTGACTCTTGATGTCCCCACCTGCATTCTGGGATTTAATGGGTGAAACTGAAAAGAGTAGAGAAGCACTGGTCCCATAACACACTGCTGTTTATGGAGTGTAGCCACATGGGTCTGAGCAGCAGGAGGGCCAGCATCTGATGACTTAGGGCTCTTGGATCCTGGGGACTCTTGCTTGCTGGGGGGCCTGCCAGCGTGGAAGGGCGGGGTAGCATGGTGACCTCAGGCTAGTGTGCTCTCTGTGAGGAAAAGTCACAGGGGCTCTGTCTGGGCCAGACTGGAGGTCACACTGGCTGTCTTCACAGTTGGTATGTGCAACAACCCTTATTGTCGTTAGTGCCACACCTTTGGCTCACTTTTTGAGGGGAGGTAGACAAAACTTTACTGAGCACTTATTATACACAGAGGACTGTTCTGTATCATACAGGGGTTACAATAGTTACAATGACAACAAGACAGGCAACATCTCTCTGTTCCTGGGGATCACATTCTAGTGAAAGAAAGAGACTATAAATGAGTAGATAAGATTATGTTACATATGAGAAGGGACAGAGGATATATGATGGGTAACATGATAGAGACGGGAGGGGAAAGAGCGGCTTTTTTGGGAGGGAGACTTCTGGCTGTAGAGAGCTGGGTGCAGAGGAGGCTGCCTTGAGATTGAAGGTCCAGGAGAAGAAAGTCTCGAAAAGAAGGAAAGGTGATGCAGCTGCACAGAGTGGAGCGGCGGCACAGAAAAGGGCTGGGGCAGGACTTGGGGGAGGTGGGCTGAGACTGGCTGGAGGAGTAGGCAGAGTGTGAGGGTCAGGAGCAGGATTTAACCTAAGTGAGTAGGAAGTTGCATGTGGGTTTTAAGCAGAGGATGGCACAATCTGAATCAGGGTGGCTGAGCTGGAAACAGGGAGACCGATGGGGGATGTGGCCGGGACTGGGGTGATAGTAGGGGTGGACGAGGGCTGCAGCAGGGGAACTGGGAGAAGGGCTGGGCTTCATGCAAGATTGGACAGGGGGTGCCATTGCAAGAAAGGTATTAAGGATGACTCCTCAGATCCTCAAGTTACAGAGCCATTGACTGAGGGGGCGAGTGGATTTGCAGTGCAAAGTCAAGAACTCCAAATGCATCCTATCAGGTCAGGATAGCTATTAGATACCCGGGTAGAGATATCAAGGGGAAAGTTTATGCATTCTCTTTATGCATATTGTTTAAGTACCCATCACAGGTCAGATATGCTTCTAAATAACTGAGGAGAATACAGCAGCTATCAAAACAAAATCATTGTCCTTAAGGAGCATATATTCCAATTGGGTGGAGGAAGACAATAAACAGAGATACACATTGGGTTCTGGTCCACAGTATGATTTTGAGATCGGAAGTATATCTGGAGTCGTGGAATCCACTGCTGTGGAACAGAAGTCCAAAGATGATGCTCAGGGGTGTCCCCACATGTACAGTTTGGAAGAGGAGGGTCCATTGCAGGACACTAGGAGAGGTCAGGGAAGTGGGAGAGTCAGAAGCATGGGGATACAGAGATGTTTCAGGAGGGAGGAATGGCTAACTGTGTCAATGAGAGAGGTCAGATGAGAAAAAAATGGAAACTGACTCTGGAAAAATGCATCATTTGAGTGAGAACCGTTCAGTGAGGCACGGAAGCAGAGTGATGTAGTAATGTTCCATTTCATCCTGTCTCACCCCACTCTGCTCACCCGCCCTTCCCAATCCCACCCTATCCTCATTTGTTCTGTCTCACCTGACCTACGGTAACACACCTTGATCCGTGATCCGTAAATCTAGGGGTGAGTTCCTATGTCCTCCTTTATCTTCCTCTCACCACCCGTTTCTCACTCAGCTCAGTGTGATGGGCCAGGAGAGAAAAGCTTTTCTGTACAGGTTGTATGGAGGGGCAGGTCTTTCTCCTGAGAGGTGCTTCCTACGGCCAGAGTATCATCTTCTTTGGGCAAAGCTAACAGGGACGTAGAATGGTGGACCCCACTCGAGGCCTATCCCCTGGGGATGCCCCGGGGACGGCAGCTCTGACACTTCTCCGCGTGCAGCCCTTCTCTGTGCCTGTCTGCTTAGCAGTGCTCGTCCTTCACAGCTCAAGAAAAATTACCAAGAATGTTATTGACTCTAATTTCAATTTGTCTAGCACTCTTGTTAATGATGTCTATTTAAGACATCCATTAAAGGCCCATGAGGTTAATTAAATGGACAATTCCAATACGGTTCTATTAGAACCCCCTCTATTAAATTAATATTATAGACATTTAACAGATGTCTTAATGAGGCATTATAGCTAAGAAATGCAAACTAAATTAATGCTAAAGCCATTGTCCAGAAAGAAAGCTTTTTACCATAATTTATGGCTTTGGAAAAATGTTCATGTTTACTTTTCAGAACCTGAGAGATTAGTCACTTGGTGACCTTTTCCAGCATCCAGAAAATACTGGCCCAAGAATCCCAAATCTTAAATTACAATCCAGACGTCAGAGCTGGGAGAGATGTTGGATATTATCTCTGGTCTGCTGTCCTCAAATACTAGTGACTGAGGAAACAGCTGGGATCTTACATAAACACACAGCTTTCTGGGTTCTGCCCTGGTGTCTGACTCAGCAGGCCTGAGTTGCAGGCCAGGATCAGGCTGTTTTGGACATGTAGCCTGCTGATTCTGATGTGGAAGCTCCTCAGCTATCTCCCATGGAGATGAGACTGGCAGCACATCCCTTTCCCACCTCTTCTCCTACCTGGCCCTTAGTCATTTGGGCAGACCCTCACAAACCATCCTCTGACTTCCTGGGTCCTCCATGATGACTCTATAGGCTCCTGCCCTATACCTGGGTGACTACGTTCTTCATATCCCCCCAGTTTCCTAGATCTGGAGCCACTTCCTCCCAAGGGGCCTCCTCTGCTAGCCCTTCCCACTTGCTTATACATCTCCTCCCTCAACCAGATTGCCCAGTGGCCCCAATGGGCAGGAGAAGGAGGTTGAGTTCAGCTGTTTGTAAAGATCAAAAGGAACCTAAGCAATCCTGGACCTAGGTTCCTATATAAGCAAGTCATGAAATCCCGTGGAAATGGTGGCTAAGCATTGGGTTGGCTGAACTGGCTAGTGGTCCAAGCACCCCAAATGTTGGGCTGGGAAGTCCAGGCGAGTGTCTGAGGACAGGGGCCAGGGTGGTATTGGAGCCTTCCTGGGAAGTACAACCAGTGTCCTAGTTGGGAAAACTTCCTGGCTGCTATGGATAGATTTGTGTACATATCCCCTCCAGTCCCCTGCCTATTCATATATTGACCCTAACCTCCAATATGACGATACTGTATTTGGAGATGGAGTTTTAAGGAAGTAATTAAGGTTAAATGGATTCACAGGGTAGGGCCCTAACATGGTAGCATCAGTGTCCTTATAAAGGCATCTCTGTCCTTGCACATGTAGGACAGTGAGGATCCAGAGAGAAGGCAGAAGCCAGAAGAGGCCTCACCAGTACCCAACTCTTGACAGCACCATCCTCTTGGATTTCTGAGAAGAGAATAAATCTGCTGTTTTAGCTCCAGTCTGGTGTTTACTCATGGAGGCTCGAGCTGACTTTTACAAGGGCCATGGCCCACACACACCGCCCTCACTTTCCCCTCCGGGTGCTTCATCCTCCTCCCCCAGAGGCTCTGGCTTGTACCCTGTGAGCTCTGTGCAGCAGCTGAATCCTCCAGTCAGCCCTGGCAACTGAAAAGGGGCCATCAGGCCTGCTGAGAGAACAGTGGGTTCCGGGGCTGACATCTCCCAGGCCAGCAGCCTCCTGAGGTGTTAACCACTTTCTCTGGGGCACAGGTATCTCTGGTGCAGTTTACACGAGGCTGATTGAGCTGTCACACACAGGTCTGCATGTCCAAGGCTTCAGCTAAGGTAGTCCTGGTTCTTGAGTGAAGACAGATCAGATCACCCAGTACCACAGTGCTCTCCATGATGAGCCCAGGCCATAGCCTGTGGGGACTCAGCCACTCCTGATCTATGGCCCTGCTGTGTAGCAGTTAGCACAGCCACATCAGGGCCGGAGCCCTGCTGGCCTGGGCCTCCCCTCTCCTTCTGCTCCCTAGGAGGTTGGTGTGGAGACAAAAGTGCCTTCTGCAAATAGGCTTGCACGGCAGCAGCTATGTGGTAGGTGAGCATTCTCACCAAGCCTCTGGGAAGGGGAGAGAAGTCTACAAATTACACAGCCACTCACACAGCAACTTGAGTCTGCGCCAAATGAAAAACAGATTTCACATGGCAAATGGTACCAACAACTTTTCTGGAAAGCAACTGTGTATTTACACAACATTTGATGCCTTTTACACTGCAGAGGGTGGGTATGAGTAGGCTGCTCAGGAAGTTATACCACCTATGCTGCTACAAATGTGGCACTTCAGATACTTGGAACTGAAGCTACAGTACATTGTAGATGTAGACTTTCTTAGCAGACCAGGTGATAAAGGAAGTATGTTAAGTACTTTAGCACAGTCTCTTTCTCATCCCTGCAGCCACTCTGAAGTGAAAAGCCCAGTGCTGGAGCCAGACTACTGGGTTCAAATCCTGGCTCTTCCTTTACAGGCAGTAAGGCCTTGGGCAAGTGATCACAAAATGCAGTTGTCAGGCCAGCTTTCCCTGTTCAGGCTGGTGCTGGGACTTACGCCTGCCCGTGTGGGCTCTGCACCTCAGGCGGCAATGATAGTGCTAACGGTGGGAGCACCTGGGCGGCCTCACCAACGTCCCAGTAAGCAGGGAAAGGAGGAGGGCCAAGCTGCTGGGCTGGTTCCTGTGGCACTTGGGTGCACTCGGTGCCTTTGGGATGTGCAGTGGCACAGAATGAGGCCTTCCTGCTCTCCTGTCATAAAGGAAGTGTTTACACTTCCCTTTACCATTGTTTTTCCTCCAGTGTGGAGTTTGAGGGGAAAATACTGAGAAAGTCAGGACTGTCATTGCTGCTTCTCCTGGTCTGAGAAAGGCACATGATTTTCTGTCACTAGCAGTGACACTTTGTCAGTCGGCACACATTGGCTCTTAAAGGGAAGGGGTGACAGGTCCTTCCGAGCTGTGTTTCTGCACATCTGGCTTTCCTAACAGAAACCTGGAAGGCTGTTCCCACCCTGTTCTCACTCTGGCTCCAGCCTGATGCTGCATAGAAGGACCTCATCAAGTGGCCTTATCGATAATTGTTAGGGTAGAGCCAGGCTGAAAAGCCAGTTTTCTCGGCAATAAGAACAGACCAAAGGTGTCAAAATGGGCCATGTTTGGGGACTCTGGCATTCCGAGCAGGTTAGACTGTGGAAAGAGAAACAGTGGCCAGGGAGAATGCTGTCTATGCCTTAGTCTACCTGTACCAGGTCAACCACTACTAAGCACATGCAGACCCGATGTTCTGCCTCCACGGTCCACCCCAATTCTAGTTCCTCAACTGAGTGAGCCCTAAGTCACTGAGCAATTTCATCATTCACTCCTGCTGAACTTTAGCAAAGTGGACCTTGGTTAGCTCAGCTTGGTGGCAGGCACGCTTGAAAATGTGTTACATTTTCTCTACCACTCTACCACTGCACAGGGCAGCCGCTCATGGCTGGGGCAAGTGAAAAGCATGATCTTGGGGCTCCCCTTTTCTTTCAACCCAGCTGGACTACAGCAACAGTTCCTTTATTTCCAGTTTACGTGTGCAATTTATCAGTGAAAGAATAACTGATTTATCATAGAACATTCAGAAAACTCAGATTACAAAAAAGCATGTACAAAAAAGATTACAAAAAAGAAATAACCTAAGAGTCTTGCTCTTCAAGACAACCAGAGTTAATCCTGGTGCAGATTCTGGCTGTCTTGTCTCTCCACAGGAGCATTACAAAAATGAAGGTCACATCTTCCTGTGCTATTCAATGTCCTTGGCTTTGATTTCCACTGGCTGGAGCTGTCTATAAGTGGAATCTCGCCACTGAAGCATGGGTACTTCGAGTGTTTCCAATTTCCATGTGCCATAAACAGTTGGCTTAGGTGGCAAAGAAGTCACAGGTCAATTGTTCCTTTTCCTTTGAACTTCTTGGCAGACCTCTCACTTGACCGAAGCTGGAATTTACTCCCATAAATGTAGGAAATAAAGTCATCGATTTCTATAGCAAACACACAATTTAGCTTGGGGATAACTGGAAAAAAAAATGGTGGAGAAAAAGAATGAGGAAAACTTCAAGCAGTAAGTTAATTTCTAGGTAGAATGTTATTTATAAAATGTTTATATTTAAAAAAGAAGCCATTAGGAAATGGGGAAACCCACAAAGGTGATAGCACAGGATTATGTGTAGTTACTCTGTCATCAGGGCACCTGATTCACATTCTAAATATAATGTAAAAAATAAATAAATAAAATAAATATAATGTAACACCTCATTTTCTGGGTCAAAAGCTATGAAACAAACTCCCAGAATCAGAGGCTCCCAGAAGCACTGCAGAAATAGGTTTTCCCAGGTCCAGGGATTTAGCTCAGTGGTGCTGCCGCTTGCCTCCCAAGGGCAAGGTCCTGAGTTCGATCCCCAGTACTGAGAGGAAAAAAAAAAAGGTTTTCCCACATAACTTTCAGCCCGGCTTTTGGCCTTATGCTCAGCGGGGAACTTTCACACCACTTTCTGAGGTTTGCAATGTGAGCCGAAGAATACTCAGGAAAATGGAAGGAAGAAGCAAGATAAACCAAGCTCCAAAATTAAAGGAACAGGGACTAGGGCATAGTTCAGTCGTAGAACACATACCATGCACCAGGTCCTAGGTTCGACCCCAAGCATCCCCACCACCACCAACACGAAAGGGGGTGGTGGTGGTTCTTAAGACCCTCCAACTTGGTTAGAAGGCCCTGATTTGTGGGCAAGATGGGGTACAGAAATCGCAGATGACCCAAAGTATCTGCTCAAGCAATGTGAGCCACAGAGTGCGGTTCTCAGAACTCCAGGGTCAGGCCCTACTCTGTTTCCTCCCTGTTATCTACTTAGTTATACTCCTTTTGGAGGCAGCAGGCTCTGACAAGTAGAGGGCCCAAACAGACCCAGTTCCCTGAGGTCCATGCAAGCAGCTCTCCCTTCCCTGACTGTTCTGGCTGAGGCTGCCAGCTCTGCTCACAAATGCCTCTGGGGAGAGCCAAGGGGCCAGGGGTGGTCTCAGCAGGCTTGGATCTTAGAGTCAGTATGTATCTGCAAAGCTGGGCATAGTGACATTATGTCTGCAATCCTAGCACTCAGGAGGCTGAAGCAGGAGGACTTCCGCAAGTCTGAGGCCAGCCTGGGCTACACAGTGAGTTCAAGGTCAGCCTGGAATACATAGCAAGAGCTTATCTCAAAAATAAAACAAAACAAAAAAAGAAAACAAAACAACAAGCAAACACATCAGACAATAGAAAACAAAACAAAACACTAAGTATATGCAGTGTATATTGACTCTGGACTCTTGGAGCCTCAAGGAAAGGGATAAAGTAGCAGCTGGGGTGGCTGGCCTGTGATGCCCCCAGAGACATGAGTACTTACCTTTCAGGCGATCTTCTTTGGTGATGATTTTGAAAACATGCTTTGTCTCCTGTAGAAGGATTCCCGTTACACCCACGTATGAGGGGCATTTGGACTTTGTGACTGCAAAAGAGAAAGGCAGCTGAAGGCTCCGGCCTCCGAGACCTTGGGGAGCCAAAGACAGGCGGATCTTAGGGGCTGGGGACATTGGTCCCTCCTTCTGGGCTAGCAGAAGAAAGAAAATACCCCGAGGGTAGAGGCTGGTTGGGCAGGGCAAAGCTGGGTAGTGTCTGGGCTGTTCTGACAGCTGTCCTCTGGGGGCCTGTGATTACTGGGATCTTAGGCAGTGATCTGGAGACACAGGTTACACATGCATTCAGCACTACCAAGGCCCACAGTTTGGCTGCTCTGAAGGAACCAAGTGTTGTCTGCAGGTCTGAGTAAACACCTGGCCATCACGAGCTACCCAGGGCCTCCTGAGCTCTGGCTAAATGGGAATCGGGCTCAGAGGTGCCCTGAAGACAGTGATATGAGATTAGCCAGTCACAGGCAGCAGGCCCTTCATCTGTCCCGAGCCCTGCCCTTGATGCAGTCAACAGACATTCCCTGAGCACCTGCTACACACCAGCACTGTCTGAGGTAGGTGCTGGGGGCACACTACTGCATGGAGCTATGTTGCAACAGGGGAGGGACAATGTGTGGCAAACCAAAGACAGTTACATTTCCTGACAGTGAGGAGTGCTAAGAAAAATAAGGGTGGAGTAAGGACGGTGGAGAGGTCACCTGTAGTGATGGTAAACTCTGAGGAAGTGACATCTGAGAAGAGAACAGTGTATGAACAAACAGGAGAACTCTCTGGGCAGAGGGAAGAGCAAATGTAAAGGTTCTGAGGCAGGGTGAAGCCTGGTGTG
Source organism: Heterocephalus glaber (assembly GCF_053883595.1). Lineage (NCBI taxonomy): Eukaryota > Metazoa > Chordata > Mammalia > Rodentia > Bathyergidae > Heterocephalus > Heterocephalus glaber. Next base: position 7,041,009 of record NW_028258349.1, on the reverse strand, counting down.
ACAGAAGCAAAAAGGCCAGTATGGCTAGACCTGCTGCCCAAGGACACTGAAGAGGCCTTTTAGACCTTAGGCAGAATTTTATTTTAACAGGATGGAAAACTGCCAGAAGGTTTAAAGTAGGGAAGGGACATGATCTGATTTCTGTCATAAAGCATCCATTCTGCTTGTTTGGTTCAGGTTGGGGGAAATGTACCAGACAAGAAAGGATTAGGTGTTCTCTCAAGAAATCTGGGGAGAAGATGCTGGTTTAGATTTGGGTACTAGGATGTGCTAGCAGATTAGAGGTGGGGATTAAGAAAGAAGGAATGTCTAGATTTTTGGCCTGGACAAAGTAAATAGTGTTTCCATTAAGAAATGGAGAAGGCCGGGTGAGGGGCTGGCTTGAGGGGAGACCAAGAGTTCTGTTTTGGATATACAGTCCGAGGTGCCTACCTACTGGACTTCCAGGTGGCCATGTGCAGAAGCTAGTTAGGAGAATGAGCCTGGCATTCAGGAGATGGCAACTGGAGAGCTGTTCATCACAGCGGACACTGAAAACCATCGGAGTAGATGACAGGGATTGTGTTCAGATTGTGCAGAAGGCGCACAAAGACTGCTGAAGTGTGTCCATCAAAGGGCAGAATGGGCCAAGAAGGCTGTAACCACCTCCAGCCCTCAGTGCTAATGATCTGCAGAGACCTTAAGAAACCCACATGGGGAGGCACAGCACGGAAGGTAGTCGCAGAGCACATAATCCCCAGGAGGTAGGGCCTCTAACCTCTTCCAGCTCGAAGATGCTATAGAAGAAAGACCTCCACTCCTTCAGCACCCCATAAAGAACTATGAGGATACACGTCCCTCAGGGGGAAATGAGACAGGAGACTATGGCATGGCACAGCTGCCTGGGAAAGTAGGTGTGACTCGTTAACTACAAGATCCTGGAACACGTGGGCAGAACAGTTTCCAAAGCCCTGCATGTGGACTTCTTGAGAGAACTTGAGCAGGTTTTCAATAGGATGGCCTAGACCTGAAGTCAGCCTGAGGGGGGATCTCAGCACTGCCTCTCGGGACCCATATGTACAAGTTCTCTAGGGTTTCATCAAGATTTAGACAGCATAAAAGGACACAGATGCCATGAAGAGCTTGGTAACATGGCTTTCCTCATGGCAGCCTGCCTTGTGTTTTCCAGGGTGTCCTTTTATTTTGCTTTTTCCTCTTTTACTTGGCCCAAGCTTGCTCTGCAGAGCCAGTTTCTTCCTCACTTTTCACTTTTACTTTTTCAAATAAACTTTGCTACATGTGTAATATAGCAACACACGTGCCACACTGCCACTGGGTGATAGTGCTCTTAGGCAAATTACCTGAAATAATAGCACCATGAAGATCCGCCTTTAACAGCTTGGCTTGAATCATCTGTGGCTGCCTATGAGATAAACAGAAGCCCTAATTTACACCATGACGAAGTGTTCTGAATGAAGCAAACATGTCTACAAACTTCTGTACCCAAGGAGTGCAGATGGCTGGTTCCTGAGGATGCATACACAGTGATCCTAAGAGCCAGGATCTACCCCAATGGGTAAGCTTCAGAAACACAACTCACGTGTCTGGCTTGAGGCCATTGCACAGGTCCCGGATGTACTGTTTCCAGAGTTCATGGAGAGGGAGAAAAAGATTATACCTGTGATAAAGCCAGAAACAGGTGACAAGTTAGGCAATATCGGTAAGGCATTACAATGTCCAAATAGTACAGAGCTTTCTTGATGCCAACAATGATGACCTGGGAAAGTTAGGGACTGGGTGTAAATCCTACTTTCACTGCTGATAATCTGACTAAAATCTTGCCAGGGATGTAGCTCAGTGGCGCTATGCCTGTCTGGCAAGCACAAGGTCCTGAGTTTGATCCTCGGTACCAGGAAAAAATAAATAAAATCAAATCTGACTAAAATCTGGTGCCTTCACCTTTTGAACCTCGGTTTCCTCCATGGTAGACCCTTCTGAGGGTGAGGTTAAGTTTCTGCTAATAATGAGGAGGGGCCTTTCTCTGCCCTGTGTTGCTTCCCCCTGGCCAGATGTGGCCACGGTAGCTACAGCTCAAGCAGTCATCTCAGACTTTGTGCTGAGCTCGGTGGTAATCTGCTGCTTGGATCCCTCATGTCTTTGGGCCTGTCTTCCTCACTAACCCAGGCCACTGTTCATGGGCAAGAAATGAATTTAAGCCACTGACACAGTGAGGTTTTCTGTTACATAAAACTGAACTTAAACTTTCAGTCCACAGGATCTGCTGGTTGCCATGTAGCTCCTTATTAAGGTAACAGGTCTTTCTGGAAGGTGAGCAAGCAGGCTTCGGGGAGAATAATGAATGACAGGGAGCAGGTGACAGGACCACAAAGGTTTATATTGGGGCCATTATCACTTGTTTTGGTCCTTTATGGGGAATCCATTTACATGAAGTCCTAGCTTAGAGAAACAAATAAGCTACTAGTGAGACACTCTGAACAGGGAGAGGTGTTTTCTGTGTCTATAGCCCTGCTGATTTTGTGAGAGGTGTCACTGACAAAGTGACATACTTTGTCTTCTGGAATGTGGAAGGCTATTTGCCTATACATCTTTAGGAAAAGGCTATCAACAGTCCCAAGATGTGCAAACTCAGACTGTTGCCAGGGAGGGTGGAGTGTCAGTCAGAGGATGGAAAATGTCCTCCCACAAGAGTGATGTATCCCTTTTAGAAACTTCTGAAATGTGTAGGCAGCATCTTTCCTTGGCAATAAAACCCCTGTGGGTGATTCTGTCTAGTGATATTAAAAGCTACAGATATATATATATATAGATAGATAGATAGATAGATATCCCATAAGTTCCTCTTTTCAGTCTGAGAAAGCCAAAAGACAAACAGTCTGTTGCCAAGGGCAACAGACTCACTTATGGCATGGCCTTATTAGTTAAGGCTAGGACAGAAGCCAAATAATAAGTCCTTAGTATCATCATGTCTTGCTATTGAAAGCAAACCCAAACATGAGGAATTGGTAAAGGAAGGCTGCCCTCTTGTGGCAAAGGACGGAGAGGCTTCCTATTAAGCCACTGGGCTCCCAAACCTACACCAGATGAGAAGAGTAAGCCACTGTGGGCAAGAAGGCACAGGAAAGGCAGGGCTTACCTCTGTTGCTCTGGTTTAATGTCAAAGAGCTGTAGATCTCTCCTCTCCCTGGCAGAGAGGCCTTTTGATTTTTTTTTCTTCTCCTTGCGCTTCCGGCGAGTGAAGTACTCCAGAATAACAGCTTTGCGCTGCAACTGGTTCTCACAGGCCTGCTGGCTCATGTGGGGCATGCTCCGCTTCAGGAAGGCGCTCACAAAGGCTTCTGCCCTCTGGGCTCCCAGTTGCTGCAGAGACAGGGTGATGCAGTGCTCACTGTTCTGGTCTGGGCTGCCAGGACCCCAGGCACTCCCACCCGCCACTTCTGAGAGCCAGTCTTCACTGATCCATCTGTCTACCCATCGAGCTCCCATAATCTCTCATCTGCCAAGTGTCTGCTACCCACAGCCTCCAAGATGTGAATGTCACATCCATATGCCAGCCTATGACCATGTGTCTTACACAATGCCCATATCAGTGACTTCCTGCCCTGTTTCTCTGAGGTTGTTCTGCTGAGGACTGAAAGCCTGATATGTGGAAGATTTCCCTCATCCTTGGCAGGAAGGCAAGCTCAAGAATGTATAACACAGACATTTAATTAGTCATGACCCCAAGAAGACAAACTCGGAATAGAACCAAGCCATGGCTGTGCGGGAAAGGATCCTAACACCAGGGGAAATAGTAAAACCAGGTGCTCCAGGGTGGGCCAAGCCTGGGAGGAGGGATTCTGACAGAGCCCCTATCACAATCCCCTTTACTTGGGTTCCCAGTGCTGTGGACAGTGTGAGCTTTCTCTGAGAGGTCTGCTCCTGTACTGCTTGGAGAAAGAATCAAGTGCACCTGACGCCCTTCACTACTCTCTCCAACATGGTGCACAGTGACAAGTTACTGTGATAAACACAGGCCCTGAGAGAGGACTTCTGGGCATAATAACAATCACATTTGTGTGTAGTTCTTGAAAAAACCCCAAGTGTCATTACTTCTCAAGTTGTAGTTCCAACAATCTACCCCTCATTTGGCAGTGGCTGCCTTTGCCCTCTCATGTGCTACCTCTTGGCTGGGCCATTTCAGCACTAAGCAGACTGCAACTGACAGCTTGAGGTTAATGTGTCAATAGTAATGAAGACCTCCCACACGGCAGAGAAACAAGGGAATGAAAAGATATGATATGCATAATCTCTGAGGGAGCTCCCAGAAGGGATGGCAGAACTATGTCTGTTTCAACACTGGACTGTTAGATGTTAACTAAAAATGAATTCATCAGCATCATTATAAGAGCACAATTATTTAATTCTTTTAAATAGGTAAGAGGTCTCTTTCATGGAAAAGCAAAATAAAAGTACCCTGATTTCAAAACCTTGACTTCAAGGTAATACTCACTGTGAGCCACAAGTGGAGATTTTGGCCAAGTGACAGAACATAATCTAAGTTCCACTTAAGAAATGTGATCTATGTGCCTTTTTCAGGAGCGAAGGGGACAGAGTGACGAGGTCCAATGATGGTGCTTATCAGGGCAGGTTTCAGGTGAGCCTGGCCTAGTGTCCCTCCATAGTGGGAGATGACACAAAATCAAGGAGTTCAAGTTTATCAAACCTGACTGAGACAACAGGAAAGCAGGTTGCATCTGGGAACATCAGTATAACATAGACCTTGATGGAGCCTAAAAGGTTCACTGGAAATGTGAGGAGTAAGACATGGCAGAAAACAGTTAAAACCAATACTATAGGCTTAGATGCCACTAAGGCATCTCTGTCAGCACCTTTGTTGCTCCTAGACTTCCTGCAAAGACTGTACCTGAACATCGTACTCTTTTGCTTCCTTTTGAGAAAAAGTATGGTAGATCACACCTGGGGGATTAAAGAAAGAAGAAATGATTAATTCCTGTGGAGTATGGCTACAAGGCCCATGGCTTTTCTGTTTTTTTTTGGTACCAGGGATCGAACTCAGGACCTTGTGGTTGCAAGGCAGGCGACAGAACTACTGACCTAAATCCCTGGCCGGCCCATGGATTTTCTAACTATAAAAATGAGTATGCTAAAAAAAAAAAAAAACAATGAGTATGCTTACTGAGAGGTAGAAGATGGGTCTGGTATGAAAAACCAAAGCTTAAATGCTTCCTTAGACTCCTTAAAAAAAATTTTTTTTGGTGGTGCTGGGGATCAAACTCAGGGCTTCAAGCATGCCAAACAAGTGTTCTAACACTGAGCTACACCCCTAGTCCTTTTGGATGCCTTGTATCTGTACACCCTCTGGCCATGTCTACATTAGCAGTTCTAAAGGTGGCTTACAAAAGAATGCTTATCACATTTGACTGTGTTTAAAGAAATCTTTCTTTTTTTGGTACTGGGGATTGAACTTGGGACCTTGCGCTTGCGAGGCAGGAGCCAGAACCACTGAGCTAAATCCCCGGCCCAAAGAAACCTTATTAAGCCACAGATTTTTGGTCCCTATGCTCAGATCCTGGATTTCTAACAAATTCCTAGATGCTGTTGCTGGTAAATGAATCATACTTAAAAGTTGCTCTGTTTTAAAATACCATAAGTTAGAAGCTTAAGCAATTACACTAAGTCTAATGAAGTAACCCATTTAAAAGTTAGGTTAAAAAAAAAAAGATGATACAGCTGTAAGATAAGATCGCTAAAAATATATTTTGCTGACTGCAAATGTTTAAAAAAGGCTTTTCAAGCTGGGTATGGTGGCATCTGCTTGTAATCCCAGCACTATGGGAGGCTGAGGCAAAAGGATCATGAGTTTAAGCCCAGGTTGGGCAACTTAGTGACTTTGTCAGACCCTGTTTCAAAACAATAAAAAGAGCTGGGGACACAGCTTATTCCAAAGGCCCGGGGTTCAACTCCTAGTACCATAGAAAAATAAACAAAGATTTGTCACATGTTAGTATCCATGCAATTGGAACATATTATATAATTGATGGTGTCCTGAACTGAAAAAATGCAGCAGTCATTTTTCAGATTCTAAATATATATATATTGATCAATGTGGTATCAACCTCGAAAAACATCCTCACTTCTGCTTTGTACTTAATTTTTCTAAAGAAGAAAACCGGCACTGAAGACACGACAGGGGTATGAATAAATAAGAATGGGACCAAGGGCTTGGTTTAAGAACCAAATAATTTGAAAATTTATTTCACACTACACTCTACACATTTTGTCCCACCTTTCTTGTGATTTCCAGTACATGTCTGATCAAGCAAACCACACGTCACAAGTTTCATATAAAGAGTCTAGTTGTCCTCACATGGAAAATGGGGATTAAAAATCTATTTGTAGAGAGAAATTTGCAGGAACCCCAGGAATGATTTTGCTTCCCTTGTCATAGATGCCTAGCATCAGACTTGGAAGTCTTTCTCCAACAGTACACACGTAATAGTTACTGAACACTCATTTCTTGTCAGGCAGTTGATTGAAAGCTACATATTTTTCTCATTACACATTCTAAACAATCCTTTGCAGTGGGTATTCCTACTTATACTCACAAGAAAGGTAAGCTTACATATGCTGATCACTTAACTTGGTCGTATAGGGTAAGGAGTAAGGACCGGCAGGAGTGGAAATCAAAATTCTGATCTGTCCAGTCTTTATAGGGTCTACACTCCCCTGGCTATACTACTCTGGTACTTGCTTCTCAGCCTTGGCACATCTCTGCTCCTATAACAAAGCCTTGGGTGATATCGTTCCCAGCAACTCTCAGAATTTTATACGAGACAAAAGGTGGAAAATTAGGTGGCAGAGGAGGGCAGGGATGTAGTGGCCAGGTCCGGCCAGGGCTCTGACCCTTTATCCTTTAGCATCACACACCACTGGGCAGTCCCCACGAGAGCTTGTCGGGTCTCCTGACATCATTGCTCGCTCAGAGGCGGAGTCTGCGGATCTGCACTGTGGGTCTGTTTCTTTTAAGTAAGGTGGAACAACTCCCATAGAGTTCCGTTAAGACTCTGGAGTGACAGGTAGCCCTGACTCATTTTATCCACCAACATCAAGTCTCCAACCCTTCGTAACCGCCCCCCCCCCCCAACTTCGCACCGTCCCTTACTCTTCATTGTGGGCCCGCTTCCGGCGCGCTCGGATGAAGTCGTCCTCACGCGTTGCAGACTCTTCACTTTGATCAGCGGTTCTCGGCCACCAGGAGTCTCTCTCGTCAAGTTTCCTCTGGAGGCCTGCCGTGGAGGCTCACGCTTGTTAACCCAGTTTACTGTGCGATCTAAGAAGATCACAGGTTCAAGCTCAGCCTGGGCAACAGCGATTCAGCGAGACCCTGTCTCAAAAACAATTAAAAAGGGCTGGAGATGTAGCTCTGCGAAGCCCCTGGATCCAGTTGCCAGCATCACAGGAAAAAATGCTTTCGGCTAGAAAGGCTCCTTAATCCAAGGCGGTGAGGTAGACCTAGTCAAGATTCGCCAGGGCTTGCGGGCAGCGGGAGTGTGGGAGACTTTCAGAGCTCGGAGATGGCGCTGCGCGTGACGTCACTGACGTGCGCCGACCTAGGGTGGTGCATGCGCCTTGGGGCCAACTCCGTGGGCGCTGAAGGCGCTGGTGAAGTTGTAGTAGTGGGTTTTGTGGGATCATTTCAGGTTTTTTGTTTTTTGTTTTTTGGTTTTTTTCCCGGTACTAGGGCTGGAACGCAGAGCCTCTTGCATGTTAAGCTGACACTCTGCCACTGAACTAACCCGGCCGGCTAGCTTGCATCTTTGTAGGGGGAGCAGTAGGGTTGGGGTGAGGGTATGCCGGTGAAGACCTTGGGTACAGCGAGGGGGGCAGACTTGGAAAGGACACAGGGAGATTGGGGACCAGGGAGGGCGGAAATGGGACAGAGTGGTGGCGGCGGCGGTAATGAGGTCTGTGGGGTCTCCAGTCACAGTTCTTAAAGGTCGGCGGAGGCAGCTGCTGTGGGGGAACTGGCAGTGAGGTTGGGATAGCTGGCAAAGGATATCATTGTTTCTGCTACTCACCAGATCTGTGACGCTGCTTAAGGCATTTCCTATTCCTAGGTCCTGTCCTTTTGCTATCTTTAAAGAGAGTGGGGTCGGAATATCAGTTCGTATCAGTACGATAAAAGGCAGAGAAGTGATTCTCTTCGTTCTAGGGATGTCCAAATGTGACAAGAAGGCCTGGCTTAAACCCTGTGCCTGGGTGCAGAAATGTGTCGCTTAGTTTCTGCTGAGTGCCAATCCTGGGCTGGGTGCTGGGCGGGAGAGAAAAACAACATGGTGTCTGCATTCGTAAGTCGGTGGTTCTCAACTTTGAGTACCTTGTAAACTCCTTTTAAGGGGAGAAAAACCTCAGAGAACCCTGAAAGTATGTCCACAGGTGCTGGTTTGAGAAATATTGGCTTAAGGTTTCTTTGGTGATGACTTTGTGGCATTTTGATCTTAAACTTAAGAATGCAAGCCCTGATATTCAGTGAGCTTGAATGCATTTACTTTATATGTTGATTAACTGATATCAGTATGGAGACACAGCAGTTGAACCTGTTGCTCTGCAGATACCTGTGAGTAGTTAGCGATCTTCAGAACTGAAGCATATATAGGTAAATATATACATTGTACAATGGCTAAATCAAGCTAATTAACACTAATTACCTTATGTATTTACCATCTTTTTTGTGGTGAGAACATTAAAATCAGTGATTTTCAAGTATACAGTATATTGTTACTAACTATAGTCACCATGTTGTATAATAGATATCTTAACAAATGTGAACCTTTTGTGTGTGTGTGTGTGTGTGTGTTGCTGGGAATCAAACCCAGCACCTCACCCATGTTAAGCATGTGCCCTACCACTGAGTGACACCCCTGACAAATGTAAACTTTACAACAGCACTAAACAGCAGAAGATGTAGGAGGCAATTTGGGGCTATAGACTCAAGGGGGACTTAGTGATTATGGAGCCGTATGAGAAGGCAGATGTCTTTTTGAGTTTCTGTTAGGAATCTAATTTTATATTGACCCTTCTTGAATATCCAGGGCAGCTCTGAATGTCTACCAGTCTTCTCTACAATTCCTAGACTGTGGTGGGGTGGGTACTAGTGGAGCTGCAGCTACTCCATAGTTTCCTCCTGACTACAGTATTTTAAAAAAGCAAACCATCAGAAAATAATTGTGTTTGTATGCAGAGAGATACCTTTAAGGAGATTTATGATTGTAGAATAGAAAAAATGTGGAAACAATTCAGTAATTGACAGTGGCAGACTAAGCAAATGAAGTATATGCTAATTTATTAGGTAGATTAATTAAATGTATTACAGTCAATCACAGAGTAAGCTTAAAAAATTCAGATTCCTTTTCCTTGGAGATTATTTAGTAAGTGGGTTTCCCAAATCTGTATTGTATTTTTTTTTTTTTTTTTTTTGGTACTGGGAATTGACTCAGGGCCTTGTGCTTGCCCAAATCTGTGAAAAAAAAATTTTCAGGTGTGGCATATTTACATAACATTTAGAGTGGCATGTCATGAAGCATTAAATTGTGCAACTTTTAGTATGGTTACAAAATGTTAACAAAACCAAATATATAAAGAAAAACAATTAGGATTTATACAAATGTACTGAAAATTTTTATAGCAAGAAATTCTTTTCTGTTTTCTAAATTTCATTTGGAATAAACAAGGCTTTAGCTTTTGTCTCTTTTAAAGCTATAAATGCTAAGCTTTCTTTTTGTGAGATTAGTGTGTGGGGTCTCACTGTGTTGCTACAGCTAGTCTGTAATTCTGGGGCTCAAGGGATTTTCCTGCCTCAGCCTCCCAAGTAGCTGGGACTGCATTCTGCTGTATTTGCACAGGTTTCTTTTGATTGCTGCTTTAAGACATTGAGGCAGTTATGTTGCCTACTCAAGAAACATTTATATAAACTCAAAAAGATTAAGCAGCATTAAGTAAACCATGAAAATCATGGTACCCTGAATATGTAAATACAACATCAGTTTATTCTGACAGTACAGCAGGAATTTTTCCTGCAGCCCCTTTCCTCCACTTTTGAATTAAAGAAAACATTTCTAGAAGCATTTCCTGCGATTATTTTAAGAAAAGTTAACTATTGGATGGAAGTACCACCAACCCTGCGATGAGAATGTGGAGGGTTTTGTTTTCAGTGAAAGTTGGAATCCACTAAGTTAAAAAAAAACTACCCATTTATTTATTTGTTTATGGTACCCAGGATTGAACTTGGGTCCTTGGACTTTCGAGGCAGGCAGCAGAACTACTGAGCCAAACCCCTGGCCCTACCCTGTTATTTTATATATTATACATGTGCATATATATGTAAATACATAAATACACATATACACATACGTGTGCTTATATATGCATAGTTTAAATGATTATATGTGCCGTGTTCCAGAGGGTGAAGCCTGCATTTCCACACAGGAAGGCCTTGTCTGTAACATAGGTTGTTAATAGTGCGGGTTGAGTATCCTGTATCAGTAACACTTGGGACCAGAAGTATTTTAGATTTTGGAGTTTTTCTGGGCTTGGGGATGTTTGCACAGATTTTAGTGGTCGAACATCCCTAATCTGAAAATTCAAAGTCTGAAATGCTCTGAATCCAAAACCCACTCAGTACCCTTCAGATCTCAGAACATTTGAGATTTTGAATTAGGGATGCTCCTGTACCTGGTTCCTAGAACGCTTGGTGCACATAGTGAGGTGCATGTTATACCTGCCTGGCAGGGACTGTGCTCTGGAGATTGTAGCCTTCATTAGGGTGGCCTCACAGAGATGGAGGTGCAAGATCTGGATACCAGTCCAAGTCTAGAGTATTGACAAGGGGAGCAGTGGGTGGGGAGAACCAGGACACAGGGTTTAATAGAGCATGCTCAGGTTTAACAGAATGAAGAGACTTGGCACTAAGGTGCCAGGGCTAACAATGGACTCACGCAGGGTAGGCAAGTAAGTACCAAACACAACTATTGTAGATGTTTTCAGTTCCCTGAAGCTTTACTCGGTAGGCTGAACCCTCAGAGGAGAGCTTGGTTTGGGTTTTCCTGGGGGACAGTGTCAGATGGGCAGGAGGCTCTTTGGGGAAACGAAGAGGTCTTCACTGGATTGATGGGTGGCTCCTGAGGCCTTGGGAGGACTGCAGGGACATCGCTGCAGGATGCACGTGTTTGTGTATGTGGTCAACTTTGGGGGAGCAGCCTTGGGCTTTAGGCCCAAAGATCTGTGTGTTTATATACAGATGAGTCCATTGTCATCCAAAATATGGGAAACCTGGGGGAAAGGAGCAGAGATATAGTCACTTCACTGGAATCTGGACTGGCCTGGAAAGTAAATAAGTCTGGATTTGTGTTGCTTGGATTCCAAAGCCCAGCTGGAAGTAGGGAATACACCTCCCCTTTAAAATATTTGAATCTAGAGGGGCCCAAAACTATTTAGACCTGATTCAGACAGGAGATTTGCCCCTCTATATGGCTCTGACAGGAAAAATTGCACCCTTTCTGGGAGATGGAAATAGCTTTTAGTCTACTCTTTTCAGTTCTTTAATATACAACAGCCTGCTTAAAATATATATATAAAAATATGTTATATATATAACATATATACATATACATATATATACATATGCATATATATATCCATATCCATATCCATATATATATATATATATATCCCACAGAAGCAGCAATCTGTGACCTATATTATGAGAAAAGTCACTCGAACAACAGATGATCCAGATGTTTGAACTGGAAGACATGGCCTTTAAAATGATAAATATGTCAAGTAACCTAGAGGAAAAGATGAACCCAGTGGGTGAACAGATGAGGACTTTCAACTGAGACGTGGAAATTCTAGAGCTGAAAAACACTTTCATTGTTCTCTGTGATGGTAAATGCCTACACGTGCAACTCCTGAGAATACATCCCAGACCACATACACTCTTAGTCATCTGTGTCTAAGTCAGTTTCTCATTGCTGAGACACAATACCCAGCACCTCAGCTGCCTCATAGCAGGGCAGTATAGCAGAGGGCTGCTCAGCTGTGGCAGCTGGGATGCTGTGAGCATCAAGGGAGGTACCTCAGAGGGGGATGTACCCTTCCAGGCCATTCCCCAGGGGCCCTCCTCCTCTGACCAGGCTCCACCTCCCAAAGTCACATTTAGCTGTGAACTCATTGGTGGACTAATCCACTGCTGAGTATCACACACCCATGGTGCAAACACTTCCCCAAAGCTGCACCTATGAGGGAGGGCATCTAGATTTAAGCCTTAGCAGTCTGATAAATATTTATCTCCTCCTAGTCATTTTGTTTTTGTATTTTTGATACAGGGTCTCGCTGTAGTTCAGGCTGGCCTTGAACTCACAGCCTCCTGTTTCAGCCTCCCTAATTGTGGGATTAGAGACATGTGCCACCACGCCTGGCTTCCTCAAGTCTTGCCACTCTGGGATGCGGTTTCTGAAGAGCTGGGCTGTGCAGGTTGCCAGCTTGGACCATGACTCCACTTCTGCTCTGAATTCAGAGTGGACTTCCAACTCCTTAGTGCCGTCGTGGAGCCCCATCCCTCCAGCCAGGGTGTGGTTCCAGGGAGGACTGGCCCTAAGTTCATAGGGGGTGCTGTCTGCAGAGCTGCTAGGGCCTGGAGTGGGGTGCAGCAGGCCTCCTGGTGAGCTTGGAGCAGCTTCTCTGTTTCTCAGGTCTGTGGCCTTGTCAAGGCCCCCAGGAGTTCGAGGGAACAGGTGGAGCATACATCTGCACCCTCCTGGTCACTGGTAGGGCTTCCTTAGGAAAACGGGCGGCTGTGAGATGCCCTTGCACTTTTCCCATCAGGAGCCAAACAAGGCCGAAGCTCATCTGGTTTAGGTTTGAGCGGTAGGAGAAGGTAAAGAAAGAGGTGGCTGGAGGCGCCTATTATGATAGCACATACGTCAGATTTTTGACAGAGGTCGAAACTTCTAGGAAATTATTTTTCTGTATAACGAAGTTCCTTGGCGTCTGAAGAATAACTGCCTTTAATATTAATTTGGCTATTTGGGCCATGATAGGTTATACCGGAATTTATTATTTATTGGTTTACATATTCCCTCCCCCCAAGGGAAGGACTTAAAATATTAGACATAATAAAAGCTGCTCATGGTGTGCAGTAGTATACACGAGTCCGTCACTAGAGGGCAGCGTAACACAAGGAATGGAATGGGAGTACTTGGCTGGAGTCTGAGAGTAATTCCCCTCCACGCCTGTCAAAAACCTGGTTTACTGGACCACTTGAGAGAGCCACAGCCCTTGTGACTAGAAACGGTGGACATCCTAGGTCTGGTTATTCGTCCAGAAACAGTGAACTGGATCTTGATCAACACGTTCAGAACAGTCAGTGCAGAGTCAGTGCTTTAATAAAACAGAGGTTAAGAGGAGGCAGAAATTATGAGACCCTGGAGAAGAGGCGTGATCGTGGATGACATTCAGAAATTGATGGCGCGTCAACGTGATGGAGGGAGAGGATGCGAGGAGCCATTCCAGATGGCAGGATTCGTGGGTAGACTGCAGCCTGTGACAAGGCAGGGTGGCTTTGAGGAAGGTGAGGGATTGATTTCCACTCCTGGTTTTGGTTTTTTGAGGTGCCCTTTCCTCCCTCTTACTGTGAATGATTTTCTGCCCAATGACCTTGTTATCCCCATTGAAAGAGACACTCATACCCACAGAGTAAATACTACAGCATCGGGCAGTGATGTATGGACATGAGCTCATGAATTTCATGTGACAAGTGTCCTTTTGTGTCCCGAAGTAGAAACAAACAAAAGGAGCAGAAGCTACTTAGCGAAATTGCTACCCCTTAGGCTTTATTTATTTATTTATTTTTTGACATTTAGTGACTATCTGGTGACATTTATTGGTGACATCCGGGTTAGAAACCACTTGATTGCAATGTTCCCTCCTCTTCCTCCTCACAGGAGAACAAGCATTTGTGACGTGGAGGCCAAAGGCAGAAGGGATGGAAGGAATGGTGAACTCCATCCACCATGTGCCAGTCGGAGCCTGGTGCAGCCACGGCGCATTGGTGGGAGATGAAAGGCAGAAATAAGGGGACAGGGCCTGGCCCCTGCTTAGCAGGAAAGGTGGCTTCCTGAGCAATATAATCCAGAAGCAGCATGGGATGCTGGCCCCTCAGACCCATTAGTGTGATCATCAGCAACTCCTGCTTTAGGAAACCCCAGGCGCCCAAATTCAAATAATGGGGATTCATGCTTCTGAGTGGAGCATAGATTTCTCCAGAGTTTTATTTTAAAATGGCAAATACCCCTAGAGAGGGTCATAAATAAGCCCTGCGGTGTGACAAGGTGAGCCCCTTTCCTGGCAGCTGAGCTGTGACTAATGGAGTCAGGATGGAGGTGGGGGCAGGAGGACCTGTAGGAGGAGAAGCCGAAGCAGGGAGGGGATGCAGACCAGCTACACACTTGGGCTCTTTCACCCTTTTCCCTTCATGCTGGAACCTGGAGTTAGAATTTCATCTGGTGTGGATGGAGTCACCAAGAGCTCAACTTATCTCTGTTGGATGTAACTGGGGACAAATGAAGTGTTTTTCTTCATTATTCCCTGGCCCCCCTCCCACTGAGGGTCCTAATAAATGATTGCAGAAGACTGAGCGCTAGAGAGCTCATTGCTTTGGGAGGTGCTGGACTGCCCTTCCTCCTGGAGACACACATGCTTTCCTTGGGATCACGGACCACAAATGTCTCATTGTGCTTGAAAGATTATCTGCTATTGATGGTGAATCTCAAGCAGAGACCCAGCCTCGAGGCATAGAACACAGGAGGCACATAAATTCTCTCTGATGCCCTGGGAGGCCCTTCCTCCTCCTTTTTTTTTTTTAATTAGGTAATTGATTAGTAACATTGATCAGAAAAAAATTATGCCTTGTTGACCATATTCTTGGATGAAGATCAATGATGTTAATTTTCAGTACATCAATTCCTGCATTGGGCACTAATTGGAAGGGATAAAGCTGTGTGATATATTCCTGGGTGAGACCCAGGGCAACCACACCCTCAAAGGAGGTCCAGGAGATGTGATCTTACCAACCTGTTCAACAGATAAAGTAAGAAACTGCTCTGGGTAGAGGGGCTCTGAGGATTGAAGTTTAAAATCTTGCCCTGATGCTGCTTGATGTTCCCTGGGCTACAGTGAGATAGGAAAATGACTCTGGAGAGTTTGGGGCACCCTGTGCTCCTGGAGCCCCCACCCCCGCCAGCCAGCACACCTTTTCTTCCCTAAACCCTGTATTTTGTCACCATTGTAAGAAAGTTGTAAGTTGAAAGATGACAACGGACTGAATCAAGTATAGAACAAGTCAGAAATAGTATAACAGCAAAGGCATCTAGAGTTTTAGGTACAACATTGACCAAGTCACTGTTTTCTTTTTGTGATGCTGAGGATTGAACCCACGTTGTTTGTACTGAACTACATCCTCACTCCTTTTTAAAATTTTATATTTGGAGACAGGGCCTTGCTTAGCTGGAGTATTTAGTAGCTGGCCGGGAAGTGGATAGAGGAGCCAGGGATTCCTGGGTGCTGTAGTTTGGATCCCGAATGCCCCTGCAAAGTCTCATGTGTTAAAAGCTTAAGCTCCAGGGTGCTGCTGTTGGAACCTTTATAACATGCCCCCTCCCCAGTGGAGGGTCCTTTGGTCATTGGGTGAAGTCCCCTCAAAGAGGCTTTGGGGACCACAGCCCTTTCTTGACCTTTCTTTCTTTCTTTCTTTCTTTCTTTCTTTCTTTCTTTCTTTCTTTCTTTCTTTCTTTCTTTCTTTCTTTCTTTCCTTCCTTCCTCCCTCCCTCCCTCCCTCCCTCCCTCCCTCTCCCTCTCTCTCTCTTTCTCTCTCTTGCTTTCTTGCTTCCTGGCTCATAATGAGAACAGTTTACTCTGTTATAAGCTTCCCACCATTGCCACCCCCACCAGAGACTCAAAGCAAAGGGGCTGCTGAATTTTGGACTTGAGCTCCAGAACTGTGAGCTAAATAATCTTTTCTCTGATAAGATAACTGTCTCAGGTGTCTCTTTGTAGTAACAGGAAGCTGGTGAATGCACTGGGATGTAGGACCCTCACCTGTCTGCACCCTGGGGGTGCAGCTGTGGAGTTGCTGGGTTGGCCTGTGTGGGTGCTCTAGGGAGGAAGAGTTCCAGCTGCACATGGGGGACCCAGTTTGCATCTCAGACTTGCGTTCAGTGGGACCATTCCTCTGGTTGCTTTTCCAGACTCAGGTTGTGGCTGAAACTTCTAGATTCTCAGACACTAGGTGGGGGAGATCCCTTAATCTGAGATAGCTCAGCTCCTACTGCCTTAGCCTGACACTGAATGGTGATGAAGAATGTCTTCTGACTCCTTGGCATGGGCCACTTTAACATTTCCATTTTCCAGCTGCCCATTTGACTTTCAAACATGCTAGGGCAGTTTTTGGGAAAAAACATTGTTACAATACCAGGTGTTGTCTTCAATGGGATGAAAAAGTCAAGAAATTTAGTTTAGATGAACTCAAAAGGAACTGTGTTCTGACAATCGATCAATGCAAGCCTCAGGGTACATTGGTGTATGAGAGAGGGGATGAGGAGGGTTTTAGTTTCCCTGAGATTTTTAAGTGGAGAAGCAGCCATCTAGTCTAGATGATGCTGGCTTTCCTTCCAAGTGGCAGGAGGCTAAACCAGCTGCTGTTCAGCTCTGCTCAGCTGGGGACTTGCAGGATCGGTAGGTACTATAGGATAAATCAGTAGGCGTAAATGTCTTGGGAGTTCTTGGGCACAGGACCCAAGGCTGCCTGCTGTGAACTGAATTTTGCCCTCTCTCATTCAGATGTTGACCCTCCCCTGCCAAATGATGGTATTTGGAGACAGGACCTTTGACAGATAATTAGGTTTAATGAGGTCATGAGGGTGGGGTCCTCATCATGGGATTAGTGCCCTTATAAATGGAGACACCAGAGTACCCCTCTCCCATGGAGGACATGGTGAAAAGGCAGCTGTCTGTAAGCACTGCAGAATTGTGAGAATGGGATTTCTGTTGTTTAAGTACCTCTGTCCCCCAGAGTGGCCCCCATCCCTGTGTTTTATTTTATTTTTTTGTGGTGCTGGGGCTTGAACCTACTGGGCCTTTGTTCTGAGCTACATCCCCAGCCTTTGACTTTGACTATTGACTTTGAGACAAGGTCTTGATAAGTTGCTAATTGCTAAATTGTCCAGGATGGACTCAAATCCACCATCCTCCTACTTCAGCCTCCCAGGGTACTGGAATTACAGGAGTGTGCCAGCTCTCCCGGGGCCAGTTTGTGGTATTTTGTTATGGAATCCTGAGGCAAATGAAATGCTTCCGGGAAGTTCAGACTGCTTGTCTGCAGAGGAACTCGATGGGCTGGGTGAGGAGGCTTGTAGCCCTAGGTGGCTTTGGTTAACACCTGCAGGGAGTGTCCTGGGCTCACAGTCTAAGCTTTAGCCATGGTTAAGCACGCCAGATCTCCAGTTTCATTGTTGCTGATGGAAGACACAAGATTCCTGGGTCAGAGCCAAGGGACTTTATTCCCACAGCAGTGGTAGTAGCCAGAGTATCAGTACTTGTTCCCTGAATTCTGATGTCCCCAGGGCAATGCCAAGGTCCAGGGCCACCTGTACATGCAATGGGTTGTGTTACAGGAAAGGAACATTGAGGATCCCTGACTTTTAAAACAACGGGTAGTCAGCATGCCTGCTCTTTGATCCAAAGGAAGAACAACTGTACTTCTATCTTCCAAGGCTGATCATTATACAAATACCCTTAGAAAGAAAGTCCCGAACACAGCAACTCTGCTCACAAGATGTGCAGAAAGGTGAAAGACCCATGAAGAATGTCTCCTAATTCTCCATGCCCCAGGTCCCCAACCTTACCTCTCTTCACCTCCACCTCCCACTTCATGCTCATTCATGACAAACTGCTTGTGGTTCCTGGGCAGTTTGTTTATGATGGCTCATAGTGTGGACTGTCCTTTCTTCCCAGACCCTTCTTGCTCACTCCCTACAACTACTGAAGTGCTACTGTCTCCATGACTATGAACTCTGTGAGCACCTGAGTCCTGAGAAGGGGATGTGGCACATTTTTTCCTGGATGAAGACCCCTCCCCTAAGTTCTCCGTGGTCATTTTCAACCAATGACACTGCAATTGATCCTTGGCAAATTCAGATTTCAGTGTGGCTGATTTTTCCCTGTGAACATCTTCCCTGGCTGGGCTGTCTACAAGCCCCCTGAGGACAGGGCTCTGTGTTAGACAGCTGGGCTGAATGGCAGCCAGGTAGTGAACACAGGCTAATTCCTCTCCAATGTGTGGGCAGCTCAAAGCCTGTGACTCAGCAGGAGAAGTGAACAGGCCAGGTAGACATGTGCTGATCTGGGCTGCAGGGAGGTCCCTCCTGGAATGTTGAGATTGTCCGCTGGACACAATTTCCTGAAATCAGTTGCATTGACTTTTGGACTCTTTGGTAAGTAGCTATTGTCTTTGCAAAAATCATTCCACGAATCACACCAAAATGGTTGAGATCTGGGCTGAAGTGGTTTCTGTTAATTGAAGAGTTGCTTGTCTCATCATGAGCTGAGGAAGGGAATTATTTCTTGGAGAAGGAAATATCTCTGGGATTCCAAAGTTTATCCTACATCAAAAGACACATTCATGCAATTCTGGTGAGTGTTTATTAAGCATTTACAGTGTGTGTGTTGGGGGGAGTGTGCTTAGGGGAATAAGCAGGGAGAGGGGATAATTATGACCTGGCCTCTCCCCTCAGGCAGCTTCTGCACAGTAGGGTAGGAACACAGCCCTGAGCATGCACTGCAAATATAGAGGGACAAGACTTGTTTGCCTGCATCTGGAAGTGGAGCTTCATTATTTATTACTGCATAGTCACCCCCAAAGTATAGTGGCTTAAAAGAACATTTACTCCACTTTTGGGGTCAGGAATTAGTAGTTCTGGCTCAGAGTTTCTCCTCTGGCAGTCAGATGGCTTCAGTCATCTGAAGGCTTAGCTGAAAGTAGAAGACTGCTCCCAAGGTGGCCCACCCACATGCATGAAGGCAGGGGCTTCTATTCTTTGTCATGTGCATCTTTACAGAGGACTGCTTTTTTGTCTTGTTTTTGTGGTGCCGGGAATTGAACCCAGGTCCTGGTGCATGTCAAACAAGCATTATACCCCCAGTTCCCCAGAGAGCTGTGTGTCTTTTCAACATGGCAGCTGGCTTCTTCCATATTCAGTGATCCAAGAGTGATCTAAGGCAGAAGTGCAGTATCTTTTATGACCTACCCTCCAAAGACAACATCATTTCTGCAATATTCTGTTGATGGCACAGGCTGGTCCTACTCATTGTGGGAGCCAACAAAGATGCCAAAAGACTAACAGAGGGACATAAGGTACATAACAACCCCAGTTATTTCTGTGTCTGTTCTCTCTCCTAAACAAGCAAGCCACCTGTGATGGATTAACTAATGGTCAACTTGGAATGTCCACCTGAACCGAATCAGTGCGGTCTGGGTGTGGAAAACCCGCCTGAGGAGTGTTGCCAATAGCATAAAAAGAGAACTGGAGGGGAAGATCATTGGCTGTTGATTTTCTTGGAGAAGCATGCTGGGGTGGTTTTCCTGATGGGAACTTGAGTGTTCTCTCATCATAGGTGGAGCTTGGGTCCTTGTCACTTGGAATGGCTGCTGTTTTCCTCAGGGAGCTCTGGTCTTTGCCATGAGCATCACTTCCTGGCTCCAGTGCAGATCTCTCAGCCTGGTGGCCCAAATCTAGCACCCCACTGGTGCAGGTTTTCTAGCTTCCACCACTGGCCTTCCCGGTGCAGATCCTTGATATGGACATGCATGAGACATTGTTGTCAGCTCTAGGCCTCTGGCTGGACTCATAGAGGACATTGCCTTGGACTTAAGGCCTTCAGCTGGACTTGTGCAGGACATTGCTGTGGGATCCGGCCCTTGGCTGGATTCTTTGGGTCTCTAGGGTGTGATTAAATCTCTTGCACTCCTCTGCATTTGACTTTTTGGGTGACTATTACAAAATAATTCTATAAATTATGTGTCCTGTATTAAATCTATTCCCTTGCAAACCCTGATACAATATCACCCCTGAAAGAACTACTTTTGCCTCCTCTTTCTCAGGCTCCAAATAGTGAGGGGACCTCAAGAGTCTGTGCTAGAGATGTTGCTGGTCCTGCTTATGAGGATAGAGATACCCCTTGCTGTCCTGGAAGAAGGTGGCGGGATGGTGGGAGGGATCAGTAGGTAGCCTCTGGAGCCTCCCCTTGCTGTGATAGCTCATTTTCTTCATTTTTTTTTTTTTTGTAACTGAAGAGTGAAAGCTTCCTCCACCCTTCATCCAAGCTGTGGTTCAAGTCTCTTGAAAAAATAGGCTTTTGTGTTGCTGACCTACACTGGTCACAACAAAAGCAAAGATGCATTTTACCCCAGGCCCAAGGCAGTCAGCTCCTAAATGAAGTTTATTTAATAAAGGAATTAATTCCAGTTGAATTCTTGAGATGGAATTATGGGTTCATTTGAAGGAAGATGACAGGGGCACCAAGCTCAAAGGTCGAGGGGAAGCTAATGAAAACTGTTTTCAAAGCACACATGATGCACTGTCTGAAAAATGCAATGTTTCCAGAATGACATTTTCATTTTCCAAGCTTGTAGCAGGCTGCCTTTCTCCTTCACAACACAGTACCTCCTTCTTCCTGTGTGTTTTATTCCTGGAGCAGTCCTCCCAGGGCTTATGCCTTGGGTGAGCCCCTTCAGAATTCTTCTAGGGAGTGTTAGTTGTTTCCTGTAGCTACTCCCCAGTGCAGGTAAACCTTACCTGATTTTTGCCTGGGGATCCCTCACCCCACTCTTAGCCTATGTGCGTACAGTGAAACTAATTCCATCCAGGGCTCACTGAATAAGCACATCCCCTCTCTCTGGGTCTGGTGATTGGCTCAGGAATAGCACGTGATCCAGGATGGGCCAATCAGAAGCCTGATGACTCAACTCTGGGACTTTTGTTGACCTGGTGAGCCTGCTGCCAGCAGCTACCACTGCACCAACCATCTGTGCATCAGGCAGAGTGAGAGGTGGAGAAAAGAGGTGGTGGTCTGACATTTCTGTGCTCTGGATCCAGCTGCAGTGGAATCTAGCTCTATAAATTCTCTTTTGGCTTAAAGAAGTTTGGATTGCCAACTTTTGTCAGCCATGGGAAGTATCACTGATACATGTGTCTTTGGTAGAAATCAGACGGTTCCTCCTCTCCTACAAGGGACCTAATACTTCAGTTACAGATGCTGAGGAGAATAGAATTTTTTCACTGGTCTCTGGCTCTCGGCCAGCCAGGAGCGAAGCCAGGTTTGTCTGTGCAGCTCTGGTGCTCATACAGCCCGGAGTCAGGCATGCCGTGACTGCTGGACACATCTACCCTGAACCTCACAGCTTTTTGTGAGACCATTCTGCAGCAAGTATAGCATGAGATGCCACCCAGGCTTGGTTCTCTGCTGTCTCTCTGATGTGGAGAGAAATGAGGTATCCAAAAAGGCAGCTGGAAAGGGAGGCTAGACCCTTGCTGCTGTCTCTGGGCCAGTATTCCCAACTCTGGGCTTTGCATGGAGAGTTAAATCATCTTCCCCTCCCCGGCACCACAGCTTCCGAATTATACACTCTATTGCTCTGCAATTAAGCAATAATGCAATTAGGAATAATGGCAGTGAAGACGATGTTCTGTGGGTCCCAGTCTTGATGCTTCATTTAAATATTGAGTTCTGTGCAGACAGAGAATAAACACACATATTTCTATTTCTTTAATGTAAAAAGGAATTGTGTCAAAAGGGTTGTGGGTTATGAGTCATTTCTCCCATTCTGGCTGCACTTTTCTGCTGTGAGTTGCATTGGAGAAGTCTCTTCCTTGTGGTATCCACCATGCTCATAACCACCAGGCAGTGGGGGTGGTTCCGCAGGCAGAACACGTCCCTGGCTGCTTTTGCGCCCACTGAACCTCTGCCATGTCTACCTGAGGACCAATGACAGCTCCTTAGTAACATCCACCCCCCTTCCTCTCCCAGGAGCTCCTAGGGCCTGGCTGCTGGGTCAGTGTGATAGAGAATCAGCTGTGGACTCTGAGTTTCATCCCTGGAGCACAGGGTTTCTGGGGCAGTGGCCGCAGAATGGGCTTTGACACAGTGGGGAAGTGAGTCCTGGACACTCCGGGGTGACATGGCTCTCTGGCTTCCAAAGTTGGTCCCATGAGCTCAGCAGAGACAGCAAAGCAAGTTCTTTGTAAAGTATCAAGTGTCATATTCTGAGATGTGGCTCTTTACCTCTTTGGTTAAAATGATTTTCCTATTTACAATGTTGGTAGTAATGCAGTTTTTCAATCTGAAATTGGCTTCCCAAATTGTGTTATACCATGTGAAATTGCCAAAATTGAATTGTTTTGAACCTATAAAAATGGCAAATTTGCTATTATTTGCTCATTTTGACCAATAAAAATGACAATATTATATGGCCCAGTCTAAGGACTTTACTAATTCAGGACAAGCCAAACGTCTGGGACCCCCACAGTGTAGAGGAAGGATTTTTACACTAGGACTGGCAGGTGTACAGTCTAGTTTGCCTTTTCCTTCCAGCATCTCCCCTCATCTGGATGATGCTGGGTCTCATGGTCCACATGCTCCCCATTACAGGGTCACATGAGATGATGCCCATCAAATCAAGCAGAAAAGCACCGGTGAATGTTGAGTGAATGAATGATAGCTGGGATGCCTCTTATGTGCAGTGATCAAATCCTTGGCCTAGGACTTTTGCTGTCTTCCGAGTTCTCCCTGGATGCTCCATCCCAGGAACACAATGCCATGCGTTTCCTCCTGGGCCCATGTATGTCTGTTTCTGAGGCTCCGAGGGTGGTGTCAGGTTCATCCCTGCTGTCAGCAGCCTCATAGAGAGGCGGTTTGCAGAGTTTCTAATGAGATTGCACTGCCCTAAATGGGCACTGCCTTACACTCCATGGGTGGCTTAGAGGGAGTCTGTAACCATCTACTGACTGGCTGGTAAGGAGGGAAGGTCTGCAAAGGGCAACACTGGTCACATCCATGAAGAACAGTGAAAATAGAAGAGTCAGGTACTGGTGGCAGTTCAAACCAAATACAGGGCAGAATAAGACAAAAGCAGTTGGGGAGGATGGGTTGGGAAAGGAGGGCACAGGTGTCTAAGGCTCTAGTATGACTTTGTGTGGGCTGGAAATCAACTCAGGTGAAGGCAGAAGATGCCAGGACTGAATAAGGAGGAGATTTACAGTGGGCTGGGGCCCACGATTGGTAGCTGAGGACACCCTGGGGTCTGCGTAAGGGAAGCGGATGAAGCGGCCCACTTTGACATGGCTGGTTGAGGTAGCTGAGCCAAAAGTGCTGTGACAAGATGTAGAATTGCTGTTTTTAATTGATTGCTGATGTTCCTATCATAGTCCCTGGCAGAGGATGGGGTGAGGCTCAGGGCTGGGATCTGATTTGATCTGGTTTGATTATTACTTGGTGAAAGTAATTACTTGGCTGAAAGTTTAATGGTTTGGTCTGTAGGCTGTGTTAAGTGTGCCTGTGTTAAAAAAAAAAAAAGCCCCATCAAAATGTCATCAACAACTCATTCCTTATCATATCTAAACTAGAAAAGAAGTCTTCCTTTTAATCTTTGCTGTTCAGCAAATAGGTTTCTCTTGTGGAGTGGAGGAGGGATGGGCAGCTTACTCAGTGAGCCTGAAAAGGGGAAATGTGTCCTTCTTAGCTGATTCTGTAATGCCCTGCTACTCAGGCTGCACATGCCACTGGGCAGCCTCAGCACCTGAGAGCTTGTTAGAAATTCGAGCTCTCAGGCCTGAACCCAGACTCAATGAAGACCTGCATTTTAATAAGATCCTCCCATGCTCTGTGTGCATAGAGACATTCTGGGAGGACTGCTGTTACAGATATTCCTTATGGCATTTTTCAGGTTACAATGGCACTCTGTCCTCATCAGCAGGAGAGGGTGGAGCTGATAGCCATACTGGATACCTGATAGCTTGTCATGGTTGATTGGGTTGTGGCTGGTCATCTGACCCAAGCTGGGCCAATCAGAGCTCTTCTCTGGAGATTCAGATTAGGACTTGTGTGTGTGTGTGTGTGTGTGCGCGCGCGTGTGTCTATTTGTATGTGTGTAAGAGAAAGGAGAAAGGAGAAAGGAAGGGAGGGGAAGAGGAAATTGGAGAGGAGAGAGGAAAGGGAGGGAGACAGACAGCTCTTCTTTAAGCAGCTGGGTATGTGTCATTTATACCCAGGAGTGAATCATTTTATACTGGTTGCAAGGCCCTGAGCAAAGGAAACTAGTGGGTAGAGAGCTAAGATTGAGGCATATGTGTTAGACAAGGGACAGTGACCATGTCTTAGTCCATCTGAGCTGTGATAACACAGTATCAGAGGCTGGGTGGCTTATGAATAATAGAAAGTTATTTCTCACCGTTCTGGAGGCTAGGAAGTTCAAGATCAGATTGCCAATAGATTTAGTGTCTGGAGAGAGCTCTTCCTGATTTTTCAATGATGCCCTTATATTGTTTCCTCATGTGGAAGAAGGGGTGAGGGGTGTCTAGGGTCTTTTTGATAAGGATATGAGTCCCAGGAGATCCCTCATGACCTAACCACCTTCCAGAGGCCCTATCTCCTAACACTACCACCTTGAGTCTTAGAATTTCAATGCATGAATTTTCTGGGGATGCAAAATATTCAGATCATAGCAGATAGCTTTTATGTTCTGCTCCTAGTCTCATCCTAAAGTAAAGCTGAAATTTCACCCTTGGGCTCCATCGAGCATCCCTGAATCTTGATACAGACCTGCCAACCATGTCAGCTAGGATTTGTGGTGGCATCAAAAGAACCCAACTCTGGCTGTCTTCCATTGGGGAGAATCTCTTGGTTGGGGGTGGTGTCAGAGGCCCATGGGAGGTAGGTGATACTAAAGGAGCCGAGTGAGTCAGACTGAGGAAGCCACATCCAGGGCCATGAGGCAAGAACAGTCTAGTAAACAGAAGTCACTGCCACCAGAGATTGACCACGTGGTGCCCTGGATCTACTGTCTATAAAACCCACACATAGGAAGAGCACGGCCATTTCGCCTGGGAACACCCAGCGTGTGCCATCATGAAGGAACAATATATGCTGGGCAGTAAAAACTGCAAAGGACTGTGTCCTGGTCTCTGTCCTGGATTAAGGATTTGGGGGAAGTAACTTATTTGGTGGTGATTCCAGAAAACAGGAAGGAAGGAGGGAGCAGATAGAGTAAGCCTGGAGTCCGATAAAAGATGTGTTACTTGGTCATTGCTGTGGGCAACAAGGACTCTGCTGGTTATTGAAAAGCAGGCAGAACACCTCTGAGGATGCTCTTCCTGAGGCAGGGAGGCAGGAGAGCCCACCTCTGAGGACCCCCGAGTACCACCCATCCCCAGTATGCTTCCACTGTGGCCCTCTTGTGGCCTTGTGGCTTAGAGGGAGCTCTGGGCAGAAAGCAGAGAAACACCGGGTAATATGCCCTGAGGAATCTCTCCCCTGTCCAGAAACTTTGGTCAGTGCTCTGGAACCTTCTGCTCCAGCACAGCTGAAATCAGAGAAGACGGAGGGAATGTCACACATGGCACAGAAACACCTTCTGCAGTCACAGCACATCTAAATGTCACATCGTCTTCTCCTCAGGGCCTAAGTAACCCAGACGCTGGGAACACAGTAGATGCTCCCAAATTGGAATGGCCGCGTCATTATCTCGGGTCATCGGCCTATTATCTTCCAGTTAAAATTCCCCCTTTTGTCTGTACAAACGGAATAAATTGGGCAACTGAGAACTTTATTCATAGTAACAAGCAAGGACAAAATCTCTCAACTTTCTCTCTTTTTATAGATTTCTATGATTTTTATTTTGTAGGAAATGTACATCGTAGCATGCCAAACACCATACATCTCTTTAATAAATAAAAAGCAATCACTGAAACATTTCCTGCTCAATAGATCATTTTCCTAGTTCCCGCCTCATAAAATTTGTGGAGGAAATGGCAAATTTCTCATTTATTTGACTGATTTTAGTTTTCTACATGGTCAACAAATGCATCTTTTGGACCTGGATCTTCCCATTCATTTGCAAAATCTCCACGTGGCAGCCCCGGTGCTGTTGTCTTGGGTGAGTCTCTGTGTACAGAATGGCCTGCTCTGGCAGAGGTAAGGGCTGACATCTCTTGTTTTCTTGGACTGGAGTTTTCCTTGTTATTTTGTTTTTGCCTCATTGTTTTTGTTATTTCCTTGCCATGCCCACACACCTGTCCCTGTCAAGACAGGTGCCCTCTGATTCCCCTAGTGCAGCTCTGTCTCTTTGGCAGCCACCACCTGCCGAATTGCTGAGTGCGCCCCTCTCTGTGGTCGACTGGACTCTTGGGGCATGCAGCTGTCACAGCTCTTGTCCCAAGGTTTACCCATGTTCCTGAGTGGGTTCTGACTCACACAGGCTCCTTTTGGCTCAGACAACCCATGACTCACAGACTCTTGTTTCCATATCTGAACATACCCTGAAAAGAGATCCAATAAGGCTGTCGTGTCTGGTGACAGCCGCTTGTGAAAAAGCAGAGTTTTGCCTAAGCTCCGGTCACTCTGGGTGTAACGAAAATCCAACTGTGTCTATGTGTGACAGGACTCTCCAAGTATCAGGGAGAGGAAGGCAGCCTCTTCAGGCCCAGCTCAAATACCACTTCAGTTCAATCCCACAGATACTTGATGAGACCCTGTTATCTCCCCCACTCCCTGGGGACCCTATTGCAATTAATTATTTCTCCTCCTGGGTTCCTTTTAAAACTCATTACTGTGTTTATTGCAGTCTGGCTTAAATTCCAGTTAAAGATAGGCGTGTTTTTTCTTCTTGCTAGATGCCAGCTCCTTTATGGGGTAAGGAGAGTCATTCTGCAGTTATCTATTTCTCTTCCTAAACACAGCTATTTACAGAGTAAGAATCAATGTGTGCTTGTTGAGTGAATGCATGTGGTTTATGTCCAGGGTCTACCATGTGGGCGCATGGTCCCCAGGACAGCCTACATTCCAGCTACCCCTTTGCCTGACTTCTGGTAGCTACCCCTCTAGTCCTTGAGGTGGTGGGGTGCTGTCCACTAACCCCAGATGTGCTTCTCACTTCCCACCCAGGAGACTGGCTTGGTGCCTCACACTTAGCCACCAGGAACTGGGATGGAAATCATGTTCCGGGTGGTTTCTCCACACAGAGTAAGTTCTTTTGAGAACAAGTGGAAAGTTACATCTTTACAAATGGAATCTTAACTCTTTTTTTGGTGAAATTGTCTGTTGTTAAAAAAAATTAAAGATATTTTATTGCTTTCATCATATTACAAAAGTAATAAATGCTGGTTATAGAAAAGTCAGACCTCAGCCAAACCTTAAAGTCCATACAGTTCCTCCTGCACGGAGACATAAATTTTTAACACTTTGGTGTATAGTCTTCTAAATCTCTATTCTTGGGCATGTGTGCACCCTCTCTCTCTCTCTGTCTCTCTCTCTCTCTCTCTCTCTCTCACACACACACACACACACACACACACACACGTACTTCTCTTTCTCTGTTTAATAAAACTGGGATTCAAATCCTATTTTAAACATTCTCCAGGAGCTTGCTATTTAAAGGAATTCTAAAGTGAATCCTTTTGAGAGGCGAATAATTCCCTGGGGATTTATTTGTGCTATGGGCTCAGGTAAAATCCAGAAGGCATAAACTGTCTATGGTTGGGAGGAGGAGAATGTCTGACAGTCTGAAAATTTCTGTTGAGGTCTCTGCCCATCCATCCATCCATCCATCCGTCATCTATTCGTCTATCATATATTTCCTAATTGAGTGTTGAGAGACTGACATAAAAAGGCAGGCAGGAAAGCCAGAGATGGGTTGATTGAGTGCCCTCCACGGGGAGCCTCACACACACAGTGCCACATATTTATGACGTTCCCCAAGGACTGGATTACATGGCGAAAGATTAACATCCCTGCTGCACAAATTAAAAATGCTCTATTATTTGCAGCATGGAGCGGACTAGCTGAAGATCAGCATCTTCTCTTTGAACAACATAATTGAATGTCTCTCAGCCTGAACCCCTCGCTGTATTGATTTGAATTAATTATTTGTGCATTTATAATCTCCTGGCTTCCCCAGCGCAGGAGTGCCCTGCATCGCGCCACTGCACGGCCGCTCCTCCCAAGCCGTCACCCCTGGTCTGGAAGCCTTTGACAGTCCTAAGGACAATTAATCAGTCAAATGGAATCAGTTTTTGCTGATAAAGGAGAGCCTGGCTTGTAAAACTGACATCCCATTTTATGGGAATTAACGTTCTGAAAAGCAACTGTGGTCTGCCTTAGTTAAAAGCACCGATTCATTAGATTCCCGTTCAGAGAGGCTCTGGGGGGCGGTGGTGGGAGGGAGCAAAGTTTTATTACTGAGGATCCTAGGGCTGGGGCTGCAATGAGAACTTGAACAATCATGGCCAAGTCTTTTGGTATTTAGAGAGCAGAAATTATGTAGCTGCACACGGAATTAATCTGTTATGTAGATAAGAAGTTAGCAGATTGTGTTGTAGACACATTGCAGATTTTCTTCCAAAACAAAATAGAACATTTCATATACTAAATTTGTCAAAGAGAAAAAAAGGTACACACACACAAAATCAACATTTTCAAGGAAAAAGAGACTCAAATAATTTGTGATCCAATTTAACTTTGTTGCTGAGTTCTCAAATTGAAAACTGGACACACCTTATTTTGAAACATCAATGACCTGATTCAGCAGTGGGATTGTGGTTAGCCAGAAAACTTGTTTTGCTTCTGCTGTCTTTTGAGGACTTCTCTGAGGGGTAGTGATGTCTACTGGCCATATAAGGCCAGTAGGGTGACCACAGCTGGTAGAGGTTGCTGAGTAGAAGTAGGACGGTGCTGGCCGAGGACTCCTGGTTGCAAAATCTTAACCTCATAGGTGCTCAGAGACCATGTGCCTGCAGCGGGGAGCTGGGCAGGAGTGGATGGCAGGGTTCAGAGGGAAGTGGGGAGACAGCATTCACTATCAGGGGGCAGCTGCTGACAGCACTCACCAGTTGTTACCAAATCAGAATATGGACCCCATGTAGCAACATATTACGATTTTTTTTTCAAGAGAAGCCAGAAATTTGGATTTTTACTTGAGCGTGTCTGATATTGTAAGGTAATAATAAAAATCCTTATTTTAGACAAAACAAAATGTACCAGTGAGCTAGATGTGCTTGTGAGCTGTCAGTCTGCAACTTCTGGGTGGGAGGTGGAGTTAGATGTAAACTTATCTTGGATGTGGTGGAAAGGGACAGTTATTACTTTTTTGTTTGTTTGTTTGTTTTTTTTGGTACCGGGGATCGAACTCTGGTCCTTGTGCTTGCGCAGCAGGTGGCGAAACCACTGAGCTAAATCCCCGGCTCCAGTTATTACTGTTTTTGTTCTCAGAGAATAAGACTGATAAGACTGTCCTTTTTTTTCACTTTGCTTTTAACCTGCATGAGTTGAATAATCACTACCCTTGTTTATGAGATGCTATCATCATTGTTCTGAATAGGACAACATTCAGTCATTTATTCATTTGTGATAATGCAATAAGTAACCTGTCCCACCACTCAGCGTGAAACTACGATCTTGATAGTCACCTTCATCTGCCGGAGGGGTCCCCCTCTACCCACCCTCTGCCTTTCCACACCAAATTAACCATGGTCTTGTATCTATTTATCACTCTCTTGCTTCTTCTTCTTCTTTTTTTAAAAATAGTTTTATCTTAACTGTGTATTTTCTTAAATCAATCAATCTATCAATCTATCTATCTATCTATCTATCTCCATCCATCTATTCTCACCCTTTCTTCTACCCATCCAGTTTTTTTTTTTGGTTCAGTTTTAACTTTTTATCAAAAAGGGTATCATGCTATATGTAATCTTTTGGACTTTCCTATTTAAACTAACAGATGCTAAGACCCACAGTTTGGTTGCTTTTTTAGTTCCTGTGCTTTGACTCTTATGTAACATTCCATCATGAGACTGCTCTACAACACATTCATCTACTCTCCAGTGTATGAGTACTTGTCTATTTCCAGGTTCTATGAAGAGGCTGCCACATGGTTTTGTTCACATGTTCCCTTGTGTATATAAGCAAGAATTTTTGCCACTTAGGAGTTGACGCTCTGGGTCATAGTGTACATGAACATTCAATTTTAAGAGTTAGTGCCAAAGTGTTTTCAGATGAGGTCATACACAGTTAACACTCCCATGATCGATATGTAAGCAATCTTGTGGATCTGTATCCTGTTTAACATTTGTTATTGTCATGTTTTAAAAAATTTGGTAAATTAGTGAGCATAGTTATTGTGGCTTTGATTTACATTTCTTTTTATCAATATAGAAGCTGAATACCTTTTCCTGGTCATAGTTTTTCTTCTATAACATGGTGATTCATATTTTTTGTCCATCTTCCCATTGTTTGTGCTTTTCTTTACTGATATTTAGGAGTTCTTTACACATCCTTGACACTAGTCCTTTGTTGGTTGTATTTTGCAAACATTTTTTCACTTTCTTAAAGGTAGCTTTTGATAATGTAGTTACGCAGTCAAAATTATACATCTTTTATTTTACAGTTAATACGTTTTGGATCTCATTTAAGAAATCCTAACCTCAAAATCTAACAGACACCATCCGCATTTCTACCAAGAGTCTACCTGCCATTTTCCCTTTTAAAAATAATCATTTGTAGGGAACAAATCTGACCATTGTTGGGTTTTTGCTAGTTGGTAGCAGGTTAGACTTGGTGTGAAGTCACATTTTCTATGACTTGAAATATATTTTTGGTGCTCCCTGGGTCTTTGTCATTTAAAAGAGGTCACCTCTGGCAATGTTTCTAGACTTTACCTCATGTTGTGTCTGCAGCCACAGAGTGGGGTGGGTCTCTCATAAAGGTCATGGGTTTTCTTGCATTTTTAGGGCCCCTGGGATGAGGTAAAGGGTATCCTTTCACCTAGTGGGTGGTACTGGCTTTTCTTGGCTGATGACAGCAGGGGACTCTGAGGGGCAGCAGCAGTGCTGTGCAAAGACTGAGTGTCCAGGTTGGCTGAAGTTTCCCGTGTGCTGTGTCATTTCTGCTGCGTGTCACTCTCTGGAAGGAAGGCGAGAGTGTTCCAAAGCAGCAGACTGCTACACACAGACAGGTGTGAGCACAGAGGGTGCAGTTGCCTCATGCTTGTTACCACTCCTTATCTGGGAGAAGCAGGGGGTGTGCCCCCCGAAATGCTGAGGAAATGGATACCCAGTGTTTGTTGCCTGATTTGCACAGGGGTCTGTAGGGGCGAAACCATGGAAAAATAATCAAGAGCTGTTCCCCTGCCTGTCAGTTCAGATGCCTCTTAGCTCCAACCCCAGAAGCTCACAAGTGGCTCATTGGTTGCAGTCCAATTTAGGGCCATCTTGGATCAATTAGTCTTTTTTTCCCCCCTGGGTCAGAGCTGTAACTTGGAATGTGGGGTTGAGATAGCACTGAACCTCCGAATGTTACCTCTGATCATATCTTTCCTATCAGATTCTAAGAACTCCTGTCCTTCCCCCAGTGTTATACCCCTGGAATACTGGGTGCTGGCTGCAAGACACAGGTGACTGGGCCACACAAGTTGCCACCAACCAGGGGCGAAACCCTTATCTTGACTATAGGATGCAGGGGAGCCCTCACTGGATCCAGGACATGGGTGACTTCCCCAGCATGCCTATCTTATCCACACTTGCCTTTCCTACTCTTCTCCACTCTAACTCAGTGATGGTTCCGTTCCCACCTCATGTCCCTTATTTTGGTGTTAGTTACAATGCTGAGCCATAGTTCTACAAGGTTTTGAAGCAGATCAGCAGATCCTCATAGGCTGGGACCAGACCTCCTCATTACCTGCAGTGAGTTCTTCTCAGAATCCAATCAGCTTGTCTTCAGATCCTGGCCAGGTCTGTCTTGGGCTGACACCAAAATGCAAAGGAGGAGTCATTTTGTGGAGTGAGCCTAATGCCATGCTTTTCATTTCTCACAAGTGATTGTCCTTCCTGGTTTGTATGCATCTGATAAAAGCCACTGCAGGCTGCCCACTTGTTGTCCTCATTCTTGGAAGGCTACACGAGGACTCTGGAAAGCAGGAGCCCATGGCTGCATTGTGAATTTGCAGGTGTGCACTTAACTTTTCCTTCATGTCTAGGGCCCTGAGCCATCAGGGAAGCTGGCAACAGTTCCATGGCAGGGCCTGGGGGATTTGCTTTAGCTTTCTGCTTGGCCATGGCTTCAGTCTGAATTCCATTTGCTTGTGCTGTTAGGGTGCAGGTGGGGCTAAACTTCCCCATCTGGGAACTTGCCCAGCCCAGTAATTTCCTTCTCCTGGTTGCCAGCAGGCAGACATAAGCATTTGTTCCTTTGTGTATGAGGTGCTATTTCTTGAGGAGAACAAGGGTAGCCCAGGAGAGCAGTTTCTCCAAAGCACACCTGCCTTGCCCTCCCCTCTGCATCAGTCTGGGGGCAGGAGCTTCCAGGCAGGAACCTGACTGACTCTGCTTGTGAAGGGCAGTGAGGTTTGATGACAGGAAGTGTTTTCTCAGCTCCTTGCCCCCTGGAGTGATCTGGCACAACATCAGCCCATCTCTGACACATCGCCTCCATTCAACCTGGCATCCAGAAAGTACTTTTTTCTTTTCCAGCACAGAGGGCCAGTATTTAGCATGACATTATCCTGTTGCAGTATTGAGTTAACTATAAAAAGAGATGATCCTTCTGGACAGAATCACTACTCACCAGACCAAACAATTAAATTTACAGTTTGATTGGTACTGATCAATAGAAATGAAGTGTGAAACAACTCAATGTATCCATCAGAAAGAGCAGTCCTGAGGTTTTCTTCACACAGGCATCCCAGGACATCAGTGCCACATGGAGAGTCTCTGCGTGTGTGGGATTCTCCAAATGCACGATTTCTTTTAACTAAATACAGTCCATTAACTAAATACTGAGCCAGTCAGGATAGTCTGGGGTATACTGTATAATAACAAGCAAACCCCAAAGCTCAATGGCTTGAAATGGCAAAGCCTGGTTCTTCATCATGCTGCATATACAGTGCTGGCCAGCAGGGGAGGCTCTGCCCATCACAGTCAGTCAAGGACCTGAGCTAGTGCAGCACTATTTTGAATGTTGCCAGTCATCATATTAGAGGAAATGAAGGCTCTGGGAGGCCTTGCCCTGGATATCATATGCCTTGGCCTAGAAGTGATGCAGGTTCTTTCTGTTCACAGCTCATGGGCCCCATATATCATTAGAAGCCAGAAAATGTAGTCTTACCATGTGCCTGGTTAGCAGAGGATGGAGGTATTTTGGTGAACAATATCAATGACAACACATGTGTTTAAACTGCAAGTGCAAGAATCTGGCTAGGTTTTAAGCAAATCCTTGGGACTGGCTATTTAATGGTAGCCTGCCATGATGTGAAGACCAATAGTTTCTAGGACATGCCAGTTTCCTTAAGATGTGTAACCTGCCCTCAGACCCATGGATTTCAGGGACTCAAAGCAATCTCTAGAGGCATGGAGAAAAGAGTGTGGAAGGCTCCACCTTCTCTCCAAATTCTCTAACCTAGTAGTAAAGTCAACAGCAATAATTGCACCTTGGTGTATAATCTCCAAGTGGGCAAATGCATTGCACATTTAATTGAAAGCAAGAGTGGAAAGAACGGTTGTTGATTCATATAGTGACCTCCTTTCCTTCGGGATCTAGGCTGAGGGGTTCTCTCCCTCTTGCTGCCATGAAGTTTCTTGTCCCTAGGGGAGGCTGGGCAAGTGCCCCTGCTTGCTGTGGCCTCAGCCAGGTGCCCTGGGCTGTCTTCCATGCTGGGAGACACCAGCCAAGAGTACAGCTGGTGTTGGAGAACAGGAGGTTATGGCATCCAGGCTGCAGCGGGCACTGAGGCTGAACAGTCATACATGGCTGTAGAAAGGTTATTTCAAAGTTGTTTTTTTATTCAACTGTTATTCAGCAATATACAATACAGTTTATAAACAAGTGTCTGACCTTGTTTCCAATCTTTATTTAAAAATAAATATTATTGACAGTGAATTTTAATTATGATGTGCCTTTTTTAATCAAAATGTCTCAAAAGAAATAATTTAATAAAAAAGAAAACCCCCCAAAGGAAAAGTAAATAAAAAAAATCCTAAACACATTAATCTACTAAAAATATTTTGCTTTGTCAGAAAGGCTTTGACCCAACATTTTTTACATATTATCCTAAAGATAACTGCTCAACAGTTCGTGCAACATGAAGACTTGGAAGGAAAGTGTAGAAAAGAAAAATACATTGAAGTAGAGAAATCATTGACCCCATGCTTATTGCATGGTCCAAACTCCATCTTATTTGGAAACTAGATGCATTATTTTAGCTGTTCTACGTTTGCGTGACTTCCTCAAAAATATGATTTATTTATTTTCTGTGTGTACTTCTTCATGCTTCTCAGTCTCTGTGTGTCTGCCTGGCCATGTGGTCCTCTCTGGTGTGCAGGCAGGAGTGTGCCTGCTGAGGTGCTCAGGTTGCCATGACTGTCAGTGCCCCAGCAGCAGGCGAAGGAGCTTATGCAGTGCTAACAGGAGCAGGGACAGGAGCGGGTCTGTGGCAGAGCTAGGGCCAGTGCCTGCAGAGGATGAGAAAACAGGAGAGGTGAACCCTCGAACTAGGAAAGCTGGGCAGCTCACAAGCAGCCAGGCAGAGTGAAACTTCCCAGGGCCACTTGACTGCAGCACTCGGCTGGAGGTGGCACGTGGTGGTTTTGGGTTAGTGACAAAGCATTTTGTTACTGCTGTTTGTTATTTATAGACCACACATTTTAGGAGGCTACTGCGGACAGACACCAGGTGCCCCTGGCCTGAGGGGAATGTGGTCTATTGTAGTTCTAAAGTCCAAGTCCTTATTGTAATAAAAAAGACCATCTGCTCCCCTTGCCCCCTCCTCCTGCATGAGGATGCCTTGCTCACATACAGATCCACTGTGTGTGTCCCGTCTAGCTCTCTGCCTAAACTACATAGTTCACTATTTCCATAGGTCCCGTTTTAGACGTCCTGATGATTCCGTGTGAGTCTTTTTTCTGAAACTACATTGCCAATCCACTCATATTGCACCAGGGAGTTCAGAAAACACTGGTGAAGGTGGGGGGCTAGGGTCCTGCAGAAATGACTGCATCGCTGTCTGGGTCAATCCCTCCTGCTTCTCCAACTCAGTCATTAACCTAGGCCCCTGGCCTCCTCTGAGGCCCTAACACCAGCCTTCCTCTCAGCTTACTTGGGCCACCTGCCTGGTTCCCCATCTGCCGTCAGGTTCCCAGCAACTACAAGGCTTCTCGTGCAACCAGGGAACACCCACCTCTGAGCTTCATCTAGAAATAACGAGGCTCTCTTCAGGGTCACCAGGAGATTGAGGGACCCTCTGAGCAGCTCGGTGCCTGGTGACCTCACTGCTAATTGGCTGAGAGACCAGCAACATGAATGGAAGCAGTTTCCAGCCTCCCTGTGCTCACCTGCACTTTCTCGATGCCTTTCTCCTCCCTTCCTCTAACCAGCCAGCTTCGCAGGAGCCCCGTGCCTGGGATGGGCCATGGGAGGCCCTTCCTTGCGTCAACACCAGATGGTGCAGAAGGCAAGGCCTCCTGCACACAGCTGACTGTGGGAGCTGCAGCCAGTTCCCTCTGGTCTCACTTGGTGCAGATTTGTGGCTTCCCTGACAAGGCTTGGCCTGAATGCATGATTCTCCTCTCTCCAGGTAAAAGCACTTTAGTCTTTTCCACCAAAGGCCTTTCTCCCACCCTATCATTCTTAATCTGGCTCCAACTGTTGGTGTCACAGAGTTCATGCCTGGGCCCCCACCTCCCTTTTGTAAAAGGAGGAGATTGGACAAATGATCCAACTTGAAACTTCAGGATTGCATCTGTCCATCTGGGGAAACATTTTGGGTTATGTTCAAGCCTCTGCATGGAAAGGGGGCTGGGCTGTCTGCTGTGCACAGAGCTCTGAAGCCCTGCTGAGAAGCCCAAGGACAGGTCAGATCTAGATGTGCTAACCTTCCTCTTCAGATCTTAATTTTCCAGACAGTCCTCACTCCCAGCCCTCCTGCAGCTTGGCTCAGGTTGCCACTCTGCCTCTGGCCATCCATCAGCGGGAAGAATCGCAGTGCAGTGGTCACCCCAAAGACTCTGAATCTGCTCTGCTGCTCCTCGCTGTCATACATCACTGGGAAGGACGAGAGGTGGACGTGATGGGCGAGCTGATGGCTGACCAGGTGCCTGGGTAGCTCTCACCAAGGCTCAGATATATGGAAAATGGGGATCTGGCCAGCAGGGCAAAGTGCTGCCTACTGGGCTCATGGGGCTCCCAAGGCCAGATGGGCCCATGGCCTCCTGATCTCCTGCTCAAGTCTTCATGCTTATGCAAAACCTGATGCTCAGGCAAGTGCAGGTGAAAGAGAAACAACCCATGTGAGGTGCTTAAGAGCAGGTGTATATGTACTTAGGACTCCAGACCCTCAAGGTACACAGCAGCAGGAGAATGACCAATGTGGGCACAATTAGGCTGGCCTGGTGGCCTGGTGGAACTGTGGACGTCGGAGATTTGAGGAGAGAGCCCCCCAGTAGTGCTGACTGGTCACTGCCACTGTACCAGTCTCACCCACTCAAGTTTAAAAGTTTGAAAATTGCTCACAGCTTACAAAAGGCCCTAGAGTCAAATAGCCAGCCTGGCCTTCTGCAGTGGGGCAGGGAGGAAGCAGCAGGGCCAGGAGGGCTTCAGTGGTGGCTCCTGGAGGCTGGTGTGTGAGGATGGTGGGGATCAGGCTCTGCAGAGTCTCTGCTGGTGGATGTCTGCAGGATGGCCATGGTTTGGCTCCTGGGGGGCACCTCATTCTCGCACTGCCATGGGTACCAGGAGAGGTGGTTTGGGGCAGTGAGCTGGCATTAGAGAGATGGGCATCTAAGCCTTGCCCTGTTGCCAGGTGCTGTGTGACACCAGGCAATACCTTTTACCTTTGAGTCTTGTGCTACATTCTATAAAATGGGCACAAGACCCAGAGAGGTATGAGCATGGCTCCATGAAATTAATATGTACATATTAATTTCTCACTGGGCTGTCACACTGGACTGGGGTCCAGATTGAGCAATATTGCAGCAACAGTTTGAAAAAATGGGAACAGGAGTCTTCCCTATCCCCCAGCATCCATACCCTGTGATTGTACC
Organism: Heterocephalus glaber; assembly: GCF_053883595.1. Taxonomy (NCBI): domain Eukaryota; kingdom Metazoa; phylum Chordata; class Mammalia; order Rodentia; family Bathyergidae; genus Heterocephalus; species Heterocephalus glaber. The sequence continues at coordinate 7,003,603 of NW_028258349.1, read as the reverse complement.
CTCCCACACTAACTGTGGGCTTGGCCAATGACCTGCTTTGGCCAAGTAAGCAAAAGCTTGAACAGTGCTTGTGTATTAAAGCGTGCCCTCCCTCGTGGGTCTTGGAACTCACTGCCACGTGAACAAGCCTTGGCTGGTTAAAGGAGAAGAGCTTATGTCCTAGCAGAGGTCCATGTGGATCAACCAGCTCCCAAGTGAATTGGTACTGATTGCCTGCATGAGTCCAACAGAGACCAGCAGAAGAACTGCCCATCAGAGCCCAACCCAAATCGCTGAAACACAGAATCATGAGCTAAGTAAATGGTTATGGTGTCACACCAAAGCCACTGAGTTTTAGGGTCCTTAGTTACATAGCAAAAGCTAATGTATACAAGGACGTGAACAAAGAGCCTCAAACAGAGTCATGTGCCTTGCAAACTGGTCTTCAGAAAAAGCCAGTAGAGCTACTTGTCTGAAAAGAGATAGAGAAGAACTAATTTGAGAAGAACTAATTTTTGCCCTGCCTGTTCTGTCTTAGAAACATTTTCTCTTGAGAGCAGGACAAACTACCTTGTCAACCACTTATTGTTAGACATCCTTGGAACTCTGGTGAAAGAACCACCCAGGATTTGGAACTTTTTACCACATGATTCATCAGATGCACAAACACTTTGTGTTGGTTTCTAGTGAAATTAGGGCAGACAGGGAAGAGTGGTCTCCAGGCTTTCCCTGGAGGAAGTGGGATCTTTGCACCAGCAAAGGTTTGGAATTCAGGGGTTTAGAAGCCCAGGGCTCCCCTCATTCCCATGTGTGGGCTCCTTCTTGGAGAATGACCTATGTCTAGTATGTGGCTACAGCCCTTCTGCATCTGGGGCCCAAGTCTCTGCCTCACTGCCTCTTGGAGAGAGCTAGGATGGTCCCCTGCTGTGTGAGATGACAGGTCCCAGCTCATTGTTTTGGACACAAGGTATTACTTTTAGTTCAGGCTGGTCTTGAACTCACTATGTAGCCCAGGCTGGCTTGCGAACTGGCAGAGATCCTGGCTGAGGAAGCCTCAGCTTCCTCCCTAGTGCTAGGATTTCAGGCAGGCACCACCCTGCCTGATCCAGCTCACTTTGACCCCCAGTGCAGGGGTGAGGAGGGGCCATTTGGCTCAGCTGAGGTGGAATCTCCTTTCCCCACTGTGGCCTCTTTTCGCATTCAGCTCAGGCATCTGTGCTCTGGGGCACAGGGCTGAGCAGGCCAGCTGGCTCGGAGTCTGCTGCGCTGATTGGATGCTAACAGTCTCTCAATCTAGTTCTTCCCTTCCTGAAGGGTATCAGGAATAGCGCTGGAACATGAAGAAGTTTATCTGTCATGATTAAACTGGAAAATAAGGCTGCTCAGGAGGTGAGGGAAGCCTTCTGATGCAGGAACAGCTGATTCATCCTGTACATTAAATGAGCATCACCATTTGCCTAATCATTCTTCAAGAAATCAAAGCCTCTTTGGCTCCAGAGTAAGGTGTCAATTAAGATATTAATTTTTATCGTTTAGATAGTGAGCAGGATAAAAGACACACTGGAGCCATTTAAAAGAGATCCCAAAGGAACACAATAGAGGCACTCACTCCTTGGGCCCCCCACCCTCTCACCTTGGGAAATTCCTCATCTCCATTTATCCAGAAATGGCAAATTCTAAAGCCCTGTAAGAAAAGAATATGGAAGCTTTGAGGCCATTCCATTTAGTACCTGGAGATGAAAGTAAAGAGTGAGGTCTTGTTTAGGACATCCTCTGTGACCTACCATTGGCCTACACTGTGCAGGGCATGCCTGTGAGTTAAGCTCCTAGAGGGGCCATGGGATGGAACAACTGGTCTGGCCTGGACTTCCATGTGCATAGGGGTTCCAGCTCGTGTTGTGCAGCACAGGGCTGAGGAGTCCTTTTCAAGGGGCACTGCAGAGCTTGTTCTAGCTGGCAGCAGGGGCAGGGGAAGATGGCCTGGGTTGGCGGTTTGCAAACAAACACCACTCAGAGTTTTTGCAGAGTTGCTCCCAGGCTGTGCTTCTTTCTTTCTTTTAAAGTTTGAGAAGAGTAAGTAAAAATAAGATATTTTAAGGTCAGTGGGCTGAGTGTGGCTCTTGCAGCCTGGCCAAGTTGGAGGTTCATTTTGCAGGCTTACACTGTAATGCTTTGCCGTCTTTGCCTCTCTCCTGTGCAGCACGAAATATTCTCACATTGAGCAGAGGAGCCAGAGAAGAGCTACTCCAAGGATCACTATGGCCCGGACTTCAGTGGGCAAAGCCATTCTGACAGTGAGCTTGAATGTTGGAACACGAGGACTACCACAGGGTCTCAAGGTCAGGGCGCCCCTCTGAAGAGCAGATCAAGGCCACTCGCATCTGCTGTGCACTTTGTGCTGATAGGACACGGCTTCTGAAGAAGGTTTTCTTGGCTAGAAAAGCCCAAGGTTGTCTTTTGCTGCCTTCTGAGGAGACAAAGGAAAGTGCTGCCTCCAAGTGGCAACAATGGCTTTTAGGGGCTGTACTCTATTCCTTCCGGGCTGCATAGGCCTGTCTTTTCTGGGCTCCATCCTGCCTCAACTGCCCTGGACCCACTCTGAGCACAGTTCTTAAGGACAAGGGTCCCTCTCTGAGGAGCCATCCCTGTCTCTGCATGTCGTACAGAAGCCGAGGCCGCGGTCAAAGGCAGAGTCAGCGGCTGCGGTTAGCCTGGCCCTGTGCTCTTCTCCACTGTTTCCCACTTCCCGCCCCACTGGTTAGAAGATGCCACTTTCCACAGACTCTGGGAACAATGTAAAGGCAAAAGTGGACGCTCGGATGCTTGAAGATGAGCCTGGTTTCCAGAACCGTCGCGTTTGGGGCTGTCATGATAGATAGGTAGATTTTATTTATGACTGGTGATTGAACTCAGGGCCTTCACACTGAGCTACGTCTCCAGCCCCTCCCCCCTTTAAAAATTTTGATATGAATTCCCACTAAATTGCTAAGTTGCCCAAGCTGAGCTCCGACATGTGATCTTCTCACCTCAGTCTCCCAGAGTGGTGTGTGCCATTCAGTTTTGAAAGTTGTAAATTCAAATCTGACATATAAAGTAGGGGAACTTCTGCATAAAAGCTTTGGTACTGCTTTCTAAAGGCCCAAGAGCCAGTAAGCCTGGGCTTGCTTTTCCACCAAGCTGTGGTCAGCTGGGTGGGCCAGTGGCTGGCTGCCCTTCTTGGCAGAATCTACCTCCCCTCCTCTCTCCCTCCTGACCCACAACCGAGGCCTGGGTGAGCTGCCAGTCACAGCCCCTGTCCTTTTGCAGTTGGGCTCTACGGGCCGAGCCTGCATCACTCAGACTCATTACCTACACTGCATCCTTTGCTGCTGAGAGCTTGAAGCCTCTGAGCCAGCCCCGGAGCAGGATGGGAGGGGTGTGGCTTGCATCCCATCTCTATGAAGCAGGCCACCTCTCCCCTGATGTGGGCTGATGCTCCCTGCCAGTCTGGCTCTCTGCTCTCCCCTGGATGCTGCCCTGGTCCAGCTCGCTGCTGAGTGAGATTCCACCTCGCCAGCCTGCTTCTCTTGTTGACATTTTAATTAAAGTCTCTTCATGGATATTTATTCAAAGGGAGTCGGTGAGGAATAATTGAGCACTAACAGTATTTGTTTAGGTAGAATTAATTTCTGCCATAAAATTAACGTGTGCTGGTAACTTGGGCAAAAACTAGCAGCAAATAATATCTTCAGGTTTTAAAGAAATAGGAGTATTTTTAAGAAAAGTTCAGTGTGGGATGTAGAACCACTGACCGGGTGAAATATGGGCCTGTGTCCTTGCTGACGGTACCTGTGGGGGGCCTTGCCCCCCGCCCCGCCCCCCCCCCCGCTAGAACTCTTGAGTGCCTTTTACGGGCATGTCTGGGCCTGCTGCAAGTCTACCCGGCAACAAGGAAGTAGCCCCAGTACCCTCCCCTTGCTCCTTCCCTCTAGCCCTATGGTATATATGCTGTAGCAGCTTCTGCAATAAACGAGACTTGATCAGAAACCTGTCTTGTCTCCATCTCTCGTGTCTCTTGTCCCTTGTCATTCTCACTCCCCCTCTAGGGTCTCCGTTGACTTACCCGCGGGTCGGGACAGGTACCCGAAGTGCCTCTGCTTCTGCCCAGTTCATCTTACTGCCCAGGCCTAGCAGCTAGCTCCTAGGTTTGTAGACAAACTGCCCTCCTTGCGGACATCAGCCCACGGGGCATGGTGCCTGGATGGCAGCCTCAAGGTCCAGGCAGGGGAAGGAGCCCAGGTCCTCCTGGGGTGAGCAGAGGCAGAGGTTGAGCCACCTACCATTTTAGTCTTTCTGTGCTGCATGCTCTTACCTGGCCATAGCCCCATAACAGCAGTGACTTAAGACTTCATCACCAGTGCCCACCCTCTCCCTTCTGACCACCTGGAGAACGCTCCCAAGGGGGCAGATTTTCGCTGGGTTTCCTCTGTCTGCAAGAGGAAGAGACAAAGGTAGGGTTTCTCCATGGTCCTTCCCAGTCCCCTTGCTCTCCCCTGCCACCAGCCACATGCTGTGGTCGACTGCTCTCTGCAGGCCCTTGGAGGCTGAGCCTGTGGGATAACTCCCCGGCCCGTTCCTCATCCAGGTCTGACCAGTCTCTCAGGAGCCCTCCCTGCACCCAGGGACAATTCTGTGCTGCTCGTGTAGCCCTTGCATCTGTCCCCCTATAAATGCCTTCCTTACACATCCTACCTCTCTGGTCTTCGTAGGAGCCCACGAACCAGAGGGCTGGCCTTGGCTCCCTGGCAGGAGCCCCACCCACAGCCAGGAGAGGAGTCTGGAGACTTGCTGCAAATGTAGCCTGCCTGTACCAGGGTCAGATGCTGAGCAACTGCACTGCCTTTGCTCACTTCCGCCCTCTTGCGGTAGAAGTTACCCTTTATCCCTGCTTTGCAGATGGGAGACCTGAGCCCCATGGGGGCAAAGTGAATTACCTAAGGCCGTAGGTTGCCAGGACACCCAGTCACATTAGAGTTTGTGGTAAACAATGGATACTTTTTAGTATAAGTCTGTCCCAAATAGCGCTGGAGACATACAAAGGTATCAAAATATATGGTGAATGTTTAAACTTTAAAAAATGTATTGTAGTAAAAGACACATTGCCATTAATCTCCCTCAAAATAGTCTCCCTTGTTTCAAACACATTTATCATGACTCTTACCACTTTATAAAGCCATTCTGGAAGCCCTCTTTCGTGTCTTTATGGGACGTGATAAAAACAGTGAATGCTGAGGGCCATCCAACAGAAAGGCAGGTTTGTAAAAACATTATGGTGGGTGCCCATCCCCCCCAATTCACCAGATCTGGCCCCATGTGACTTCTGAGTTTTCCCCACAGTCAAAATGACCATGGAAAGTAAACGTGTTAGCTATCGAGGCAGTCACAACAGCACAACTAAGGGTATTCAGGAGAGGGGACTGCTAGGACTGCTTCGGAAAGTGGCAAAAATGATGGAATAAGTGTATTCAAAGGGTGGGAGAGTGTTTTGAGGGAAATTAATGGCAGTTTGTCTCTGACTGTAATACATTTTTTTTTTGAGACAGGGTCTTTCCATGTAATTCAGGCTGGGCTTGAACTTGCTATGTAGCCCAGGCTGGCCTTGAACTTGAGGTTATCCTCCTGCCTCAGCCTCATGAGTTACTACATGAGGGACTACAGGCATGTGCCACTATGCCTGGCTATAATAAAATTTTAAAAAATATAAACATTCACCATATTACTCAGTCACACCTTGTACTTATATTGAGGTGTTATTGATAGTTTATCTAAAATGCAAGTTTAATAGGACAACTGGCGGTCCTACCAGTGCCACACTAAGAGAAGCAGCAGGGCTGGGACCTGAACCCAGCAGTCTGGCTCTGTGAACACACTGACCTTCAGCATGCTTACCACCGGTCAGGGCTGAAGATGACTCCTCCCTGATGGCCTCTGCTGGAGCCCAGCCCCAGCTACTTCCAAGGGGGAAGACAGAGGAGGAGGTAGTTTCCCTGAGTTTGGATGTTCCTGACAGCTTGCTAACTTGGCCAACTTTGTCTCAAGCTTCTCTCCAGCTTCCTTTTCCTTTCGAAATGGAATCTTGCCCCCAGTGACCTTTTTGTGGTGAACAAGTCCTTTCTCTGTAGTGGGGTGACTGTTGCAGGCAGGGCCACAGCAGCCAAGACCACAGTGGACGTCACAGTGCTCACCAGGCAGGGACTGTGGCCAGTGAATCCCTGGTTCCTGGGAATTAAATCCAGGCTCCCCAGCTGCCTGCAGCCCTGACTCACTGACCAGACAGACAGACAGCTCTTTCCCTATCTCCACACTCTTGAGTGCTCCAAGATCCAAGCAAGCAGGGGTCCTCTACAGAGGGCAAACGCATCCAAACTCTCCTGCCTGCAACCTTTGTCAGACCATGCACTCCTGCACAGGCCAGAGGCTCCCACAAGGTGACTCTGGAATTCTGGGACAGTTTGGTTTTGGCAGCACTGGGATTGAACTCAGGGCCTTTGTGCTGAGCTACATCCCCAGTCCTTTTTATTTTTATTTTGAGACAGGGTCTCGATAAATTGCCTGTGTGGGGCTTGAGCTTGTGATCCTCCTGCGTCAGCTTCCCAAAGTGCTGGGATTACAGGCATGCACCACTGCACCCAGCTTGGGACAGCTCTTCATCTGCCAGCTTCCTGCCCTTCTGCTGCTCTGTGCCACCTCCGCCCTGGTCCTTTATTTCTCTCTCCCACTACATCAGCCATCCCCAGGCAGCTTCGACAGCTCCTTACTGCCTTCCCCATGCACTGACCCCACCAGGCCTGGCCGCCATGCGCTGCTGCAGCTCCAAAGGACAAGCCACTCCTTCACCCAGCTCGAGTGACTCCTCCACCTGGCTCTCAGCCATGCCCTGTCATCCCAGCCCGCCTCACTCCCCACCCCGCCCTCTCACCTCCATCACCCACCCACAGTGCTGGCCCTGTGTCCTCCTCCTTCCCACCTGAGTCTCCATCAGACACAGACCCAGAGGATTCCTCTGGTCCACAACACAGCTTGGGAACCACTCAGCTCAGGCTTTCTCATAACCCTTCCCAGTCTAAACTCTTAGACTGTGGATTCCAGAGTTCGGATGTGTTCCTCACACAGACTGGGAAATGGGGGCACAGTCGGGGTTTTGGATAAGTGGACATTGCCCCTCCTTATTTTAGTCCACTGCCTGGGGCCCCTTGCCTCACGCCCCTCAAGTCGGAGTGTGCCCCAGGTCTCCTGGGCCTGGCAGACAGTGGGGTCTCAATGCCTGCTCACTGAGGGCTCCTCAGTGTGGGGCCTGGGCCTTGGCTCTTCGTCCTGCTCATGGGAGGAGACCTGGCCACACAAGGATTATGGACACAGTCCCGGACTCAGGGAGGAGGGCAGAGGTCCCTGTGGCCGGCATACCCAGGAGCCCAGTGGAATAACAGCTCTTTCCTGTTACAGCCTTCCGCTAGGATCCGCCTCAGAAAGGCCTGAACATTTCCTTTTGTTGCTCACCGAAGACCTTTCTTTAGCAATACAATTTAGCCAAAAAGGTTAGCACATTTTAATTGCCCAGGGATAGTGCTCTGAAAGTTCTATAACATGTGCTCATTAAATAAAATTAGCACTGAGGAGCTGCCCAGGATATGTCAGGCATTAAAATATGACTCTGTAGAATAGAATGCATTATGAATTATCGCCTTGTGTATTTTTTTCGTTACATTAGTTTTTAATGCAAATACAGTTATTCATCTGCCCACCTGGAGATTTGATTTTGTAAATGCCTGGAAAAACACAGCTATGTTAATTTTTACATGGACAATAATCAGGAAGTCCAGGCCAGGCCATAACTAGCAGGGTACTTAGTGTCTAGCACATGGAGGGGTCCCCTGCTCCTGCCCCCGAAGGCTGAGGGGCTGGGGTGGCTGGAGGCAGCTGGGAAGTGGGTGTGGCCGCTCCCTTGGCCTGTCCCTCCTGTCTGCGCATGGTGGCCCAGGCCTGCAGGCAGAAGCTTGGGCTACCCTGGAATTCTGGCCACCTGGAGCTTCTCTTGTAGGGCCCTGTTCCTAGAAGATGTGGCCTGAATGTGCAGCACTGGTACCAGGGACCCCAGTCTGGGCATGTCTGCAGTTCCAGTCCTACCTTCTCGGAAGGGGCCTAATTCCCAAGTTCCACTTCCACCCATCTTTCCATCTTATCTGTTATCCACATATCCACTCATCCATTCACCCATCTACTTACCATTCACTGGCTCCCTTCCATACATTCATCAGCTATTTATTTTCCCCCCATTCCCAATCCACTTCTCCTTCCATCCATCCACATATCCATCTACCCACCTGTTCCATTCTTCTACCCATCCACCTACCCATTAGGCCTTCCTCCCACCCATCCCCTATCCCCTTGTTCAACCATTCACACACCTTTCCCTCCACCCACTTATGAGCTACTTGTATTTCCACCTATCCACCCATCTAGACATCCATCTACCCATCCAAATTAGCTCAATTCCCATGTCTGGGCTGGATGACTGACTCTAAAGTGGTCTTTCCCCTGCCTTTCCCATCTCCACACTGCAGCCAGATGGATCATTTTCAAAGGCATCATGCCCTGCCCCAGCCCTCTGGTACCCCATACTGCTGCTCTTAAGGTAAAGCCCAAACCCTATATTCCCCTCATAAAACCTTACAGCTTGATCCTATTTGACCAGTGAACTCTCCTTTACTTAATTTCCCCTTTGCCTCTCCTTGCTTTCTCTGCCATACTAATCTTTTGTTAGGCTGTCAAATTTCCCTGGCTCTATCTTACCACAGGATATTTGCACATGCCATTCCCCTTCCTTTACCTTACCTCTCGTGTTACCTAGCTAACTCCTTTTAAAAAATATTGATTATGCTTGCCATATCTAATAGTTACGTTTGTTTTAACGTCACTATTTATTTATTTTGTTACTGGGGATTGAACTCAGGACCTTGCACTTGCAAGGCAGGCGGCGGCACCACTGAGCTAAATCCTTGGCCCAGTTATGTTTGTTTTGACGAATTGGTACACATGTATGAGGTATGATAAAATATGGTGAATGTATAAACTTAATAAAGTTTATTACAGTAAAAGACACATGGTCATTCATCTCCCTAAAGGTACTTCCCCTCATTTAGAATACACTTACATATTGTTATTGCACTTCTAAAGCAGTTCAGAGATCTTTTATGATTGTCTTTCCATCTTTCATAATTGTTTTCAGTTGCCCTGTTGCAGCTGCCTTGATGTCCTGAATTGATTCAAAATGGTTATCTTTCATGGTCATTTCAATTTTGGAGAAGAGCCAAAAGTCACATGGTGCCAGATCCAGTGAATAAAGTGGATGAGGACTCACAGTGATATTTTTATGAGCCCGCTTCTCCGTTGAATGGTACCCGGCAGCAGCATTCACTGCATTTTTGATCACACTTGTAAAGACTCATGAAAGAGGACTTCCAGTACTGCTTCTGAAAGTGGCAAGAGCACTGGGGTGAACGTGTTTGAAGTGAAGGGGAGTGTTTTGAGGGAAATTAATGGCAATGTGTCTTTCACTATAAGAAAACGGAACAGTCACCATATATTTTGATGACACCGAATGCATCTTGATCATTTTTGATCCCTTTCCTATCCCTTTCCTCTCTCCCTGTGCCTTCCTCTTCTTATCCCTCAGAACCTTACCCTGAATGTCAATCTCCTTATTTTCTACCATCTCTCCTTTATTTTATTTTCCATTTATATTTTGTTTCCCATATAAGACAAACTGCGCTATATTTGGTTTCTGTGTCTGAATTATCTCATCCATTTTCCTGCACATGGCACAAATTCATTCTTCTTCATTTACTTAGCCAACTCTTAAGAGTCTTCCAGAAGAGCATAGCTCAGATATCACTTCCTCAGCGTCAAGCCCTCTACTTTTAGCTCCGATGACTCTGGGTCTCTCCTTTAACACACGCCCGCCATAGTCACCGATTTCCACTTGGGACGTGTTGGTTTGACTCACATCCGTCTCTCCCTCTCCCAGGCTCTCAGTACCTCATCAATCTTATTCAAGGCATTCCCTCAGTGTCTGGAACAGTTCCTACAAATAAACAATGCTTGATGGACATTTGTTGAATGAATGATGAGTGAATGAATGAATGAGTTTCAGGTCTAGTGAATGTAGGGTAGTAGAAATATAGCAATGGAAAAGAATCAGGCCTGGCCTCCAGCAGCATCATTCTGCATGGATTATTCAGCTAGGTACTAACCCCGGGACAGGAAGGAAATATTGGAGATGCATCCAGGAACTCCTGGAAGCTCAGGGTGGATGAGATCCCATTCACCACAAGGGCGTGGAAGCTATGTTCGCAACAACCAGTTCACCTTGGTCCTCTTTGCCCCAGCTCCTCTACGTTCCCGCTGAGCCCTTTCATTCTCAGAGCACCCCCTGCATGGTCTGGCCACCAAGGCTAGACTGTGAGGCAGGGGCTGGGTCTCTCTGATGCTCTGAAAGCCAAGTACAGCTGGCCAGGGACCCCTTCCCAGTTCAGATGGAGCCCTGACGTGACATCAGCTCCTTTCCTCTAGGTTTATTTCACATCCTCCTTCTGAGCTAAGCAGCCTTTGTACAAGAATCAATTGCGATAAAAGGCTCTCTGAGGGGACTGGCACAGTGACCACTGGGCTTTTCTGGCTTAAAGAAAACCCTAGCTTTCCTCCTGAGGAGACCCGATGGGCAGTGGACCAGGGGTCAGCACAGGGAAGGGCTCTGTGTCTTTGGAGCCAATTTCAGGCAGGGGGTTGTGTCTGCAGTGAGCTCTGAGCTAGGTGGAGCCCAGCCACATGGGGCATCCTGGTGTCTGTCTGGACCCTGAATGCAGCCTGCTTATAAGTGCAGCATCTCCCACAGGTGGTGTGTTCATCCTGTATTCCTCTTACAGGTCCCCACGGGCCTCTGTTGGCAGGCATCTGGCCCAGATGTAAAGCCAGTCAGGGAAGATGAGTGAGATGTGAGCATGAGAAGCAGATCCAAGCAGAAGAGCCAGTATACACTCTGAGCCTGAGAAGGAGGCCCTGGCTCTGCCGCCTTACTCGCCATTCCTCACTAATCACCCCATCTCTCGTGGTATGATCCCGAGTGGAGGGGACCCCAGCACCTCCTCACCAGTCCAGACCTTTTCTGGAGGCTCATGGGCTCCTGCTCCCATTTCCCACGGAGATGCAGGTGTCCAGTCCTGCAAACACCAGCCTTTCCTCAGAGCCTGGCTCGCTGCATGGCGCCTCACACACAGCATCAAAACAAGGCCAAGAGCAACACAGGTGTGGCTCCCTCACACAGCCCCCCGGCACAGCCGGGCCTGTGGGGCACCTGTGCAAATGTGCTGATTTAGTTGTCTGGTGGAGCAACAGAAACAATAATGAAGCTGTCCTTGTTCACCAAGGAGCTCTCAACTCAGGGAAACCATCCCAGCCAGGGAAGGAAGAGAACATGGCATCACCCCTCACTTCCTGTCCTCCTCTCCCGAACCAGGGACAGAGAGGACGGGGTTCTCCAGTGACGGCTCAGTTCAGGGCCACCCTGTCTAGCTTATTTACAGATCCTCTATACTTAACACCATTCCCACAAGACAACATCAACTGAGCATTTGCTAGGTGCTAGGGTCTGTGCTATGCTGACATCCATCTACAGGTTATCTCTTCTGACCCTGTCACCTTGCCCCTGGGAACTGGACTCACGCAGATGATAACAGATAAGGGAACTGGCATGTGGAAAGTGATGGAGCCTAGATGTGAATCCAGGAGGTTGAACTCATCTGGAAAATGGGAAGCATGGTACTTATGAACCACCTAGGTTAAGGAGAGAAAGGCACACATACTGTGTGGAGTGAGTTGAAGCCCAGAAATAGAGAATCTGTCAGCACTCCAACCTGGGCTTGCCTGTGAGTGAGCTCTCTGAACAGTAAGGAACATTTAGAATGCCAGGAGAAAGAGAGATCTGGCGGCTGGAAATGGTGGTGACTAGGACTTCTTTGGGAATGTCCTCAGCCTGTATAAGGTTCATGCTTTGGCTCTTCCATCGGAATGGGCAGCTTTCCAGAGGACTGACTTCTCTGGGTCATTTCCTTTGGACTTGATCCCCAACAACAAGCATTGGGTGCTCAGCTGGGTCCTTTTAGGGGAGCTCCTGTTGACACTCAGCCTTCAAGGACTGCAGAGCAGTCTGTCCTTCAGGGCAGACCTTCTGACAAGCTGGTCATTTGTGAGCTGGACAAAGCAGGACTCAGGATCACTGGAGGGTAGGTGTGTGTAGGGATGGGAAAACACTTCTGAAATATCCATTTTGGCTTCTTACTTTATGCTGACACCAGGCCCCCAAGAAACCGAGCTGGGAGTGAGGGCACATGCTTATAAATGTAACACTCTGGACGGCTGAGGCAGGGGACCACAAGTTCACTGTCTCTGAGGAAAAAAGGGGGCAGGGGGCTGGGGATGCTCAGTACAAAGGCCCTGGGTTCACTTTCTAATTTCCTGGTACCATTTGCCCTGCCCCCCAAACCCCTCTGCTTAAGCCACCATAAAACCAGAACCAACTGCAGCCAGTCCAAAGTGCCTCGGATGTCAGCCTAGAGAATGCTAATGACAGAACAGACTGACCAATAATTTCCAGAAAGAGTTTCCACCTAGAAATGTGTCGGGGACAGGCTTGGCAAGGCCTCTCTCAGGGGCCATCTCCTGGACGACACTGGCAGGAGAAGAGGCCTGAGCACAGCCCTGGCCTCATAGTCCAGCCAGCTGTTGAGAGTGCCTGGTCGCCGAATACCAACCTCCTGCAGCCTCCTCCATTGCTCAGTGCCCAACAGCAGCTAAGCCCTAACCCAGGGGAGGCCAAATGGGGTGATCCGTCTTGGTATTTATAGCACATCTTCTCTAAAAGCACCAAAGCCTCTGACAAGCAGGCTAATTTCCTCAGAAACACCACCAGAGGGAAAGAGGTTTGTCATCCTTCATAAGGAATAGGTAGGAATTGGAGTTACAGGGGCCAGGCCTGCCTGCTTATCATCTTCAACTCTCCTGCAGCCCTTACATAAGACAAAGTGAAACTTCTCCCTGTTTTGGATGTGAGTTTCCAAGAGATGCCTGGTAAGAGTCAGCAGAGCATGGATAAAAAAGACAATACTTCATTTTTTTCCCTGTGCCACAAAAATGTCTTAAAACCATGCTGGCATCTCCCATAAAGCTCAGGGGTTTAGACCAGAGCCAAGCCCTTGCCCCCGAACACATGGAGAGAACTAATCAATATCATATTACAAAAGCACTTGACCTCGGTTATCCTCATGGATGCTTGGGGAATCCTTAATATTCAGAGCTTTAAAAATGTGTGCCTGGCCTATTTAATGGGAAGCTTCTCAGTAGGTTTGGTTCCCGGTGACATTTAGAATGGCTGGCTCTCAGCTTCTCTCCCAGGGGCTGCCACTCCAGCTGAGGAAAGGGCCTGGGCTCTGGCTACCAGCAGGGGAGGGAGGAGATGTGTCCCTGGGGATGCAGCAAGGTAGCGTCAGGGAGAGGGGAGCAGGGTACGAGGAGTGCTCACTAGAGAGTGAGGATGATTACATGTCCTCATGAGAATCTAAGAGCTGCTGATTCATCCTTTGGGCTCTCTCTGATGCTGACAGAATGGCTGTGCTTCGAGTCAGCTGACCACCAGTGAAAGATGTGATGGACAAAGGATTCCACTTGGTGTAACTTTCTCAGTTGATGGGGTACTGGCTGGGGGAAGGAGAAGAGGCAACCAGAAGCTACCCCAGGACTGACCAGAGCTGGAGGGTGTCAGTCCCCTGCACCTCTTTCAAGCATGAAATTGCACACTGCCTGCAGGAAGCCTCCCCTGATTGCCTCAGGTGAATTAGGGCTGTCCCCACCAGGACTCCCTCGGCACAGTCCCTTTATCCTGGAATGACCTGGATGCCCTGACTCGATTAAGCACAAGTCCATGGCTGACATCTCTGCTTCCTGCTCCTGGCCTGGCTGGTGAGGGAGAGGAGGCTATGTTGCTGATAATCACATGCTTTTGCTGCTACCGGGGATGGTGCAGGCATCTCTCCACAGCTGTGCAGCTCAGCCGTTCCCTTTATGAAATCCTTTAATTTTTCTCCTTCAGATGCTCAGAGAGCTCATCCTCTCTTCTCTAGGACATCTTTTTGGCAGATTTATTTTCTCGTTCATTATGATCCTCATGTCACATCAGAGCTTAGGGAAAAGTGGATTGTTTGTTTAAGGCAATAGTTTTGGGGTCCGTGTGGGTCCAGGGTCCCTGGCCCTGCTGGTAGGCCCTGCTGGCAGGGATAGAGACTCTCTCTGCTGCACTGTGAATCTCCAGGGTCACACTGGCACTATTTCTGACAGCTTTGTCATCTGCCAGGGCATGGGTTGAGTTGTTCTGAGTGTCTTTACCTTGCCCACAGTCCCCTTTGGTCACGGTTTATGGTTGCCATGGTGACACGCAAGGATACTCCTCTTCAATGGCTCCCAGCAGCAACGGTCTCTCAAAAGCCGTCACACCTATGGCCTCGGCTGTCTTTCGCTCATTATTAATTGAAATATTGAGAGTCAGTTCTCCATGCGGGCACCAGGCAGCAGTTTGCCACATCCAGTCGGCTCTCTGTGGGGGCCATGGCGCCTCTCCTTGGAGCCAGAGCCCTGAGGCTAATTAGAGGTTCACACACCATGATCTAATCCTGAGGTCCCTACAAAGGGGAGCCTCTTGCCAACACACAAGCCATTCAGCCGGAAACTGTATTCTTTGCAGGCTCTAAGGCTTCACTGCGGCGCCTTTCCCAGTTACAAGCATTTGTTTGGAAGATCCTCCCTCCCTCCCCCATGGCAATCAGCAACAAAGTGCTTCTAACAAACCAGTCAGTGTTCAAATTAACCAGGAGCCAGATTTCCAAAGGTGACTGAGAAGGGGCTCAGCCTCCAGTGCCTGCTCTGCTTTGCTAATCTAGCCCATGTTTATTTTTAAGCACAAATTCCAAAATGTCTCTTGACAAATGAGACGTGAAATGAATGAGTTTTTGCACATAAACTTTTAGTGCAAATATGTATTTGGCTGAGCTGGTCACATATGGTCAAGAAGGGCTTTCCTGCCCGGCTGTGCATAGTTAAAGAAAGAGCTGAGCAAATCTCCCCGTCTGCCCCCTGGCATTCCTAAAGTAGCTCACTCAACTCCTCACTCAACACCAGACTTCCTTCTGCTGGCTTTCTAGGAGCAGGGATATAATGGGAAATGTCTGGAGAGGTGTGCTGAACCTCTCCTAAAGAAGTCACCAATCAGAAACAGCCAGAGTGTCCACTCCACCCTGGTCTGGGGTGAGCCTTTTAGTCCCTCTGATCCTCCATCTACCCTCCACTCTGCTCCGAGCCCTGGGCTGACCTCCATCGGCTGCTTCAGTCTGGAACCCTTGCCCTTGACTTCCAGTAGAGTCAGGCCAGTGGGAGGCTCTGATAGGAAAATGGAGGAGAGGTTAGGAGGAGGTTAGGAGGAGTGGGCTGGCTGTGTCCCTCCACTGAGGCCCCAGCTCCTATCAGGCAGTCCATCCAGCTTCCTCTTTGACTTGTGCTAATTACTCCCTTCCCTTGCTCCTTCAACCTAGGGGTGCTGAAGGCTCCCACTGTTGCTAGCCCTAGAGACCTGCAGCCATCCTCTGCTGGCCACCCTGACCCTGTTCACACCTTATAAATACCCTTTCTCAGCTCCCTTTGGTGGCTTTGAACATGCCCTTTATTTCTTCCAGCACCTTGACTGATACAGACTCTGCAAACACTTGTGCCTATTAACCATGAGGACTGCCCCCCACCCCGCCCCAGCCCCAAGCTGCTGAGAAAACTGTGGGCTGGAGAAGTCAGGTTCAGGTCGCTCTCCTCCAGCTCCTTCTCCAGCCTATGGCACAGGAGGAGCTGAGCCATGTCTGGCTGGCTGCCTCCTGGGAACGCTCAGTGCAACCCACGTTGGCCTCCGAGCTCCAGGCACTAGCCGGCAAGACAGTCCTGCAGAGAGGTTATTAATGTCTACCACCCACAACCGCCTGCAGGCTTTACTCCCTGCCAGCCCAGGGCCTGGGTGACCTTGGGTGGCTGGGAGAGATGGGACACAAGCCTGGGCATAGTTTCCTCCTTGGGACCAAGGCCATTCAGATGCATTTTTGGATTACAGGTCATGTAACCTACTTCTTTCTGCTCAGAGTAGGACACAAAGTGCCTTTCCTAAGAGCGTCACATACAGAGCTGAGGACATGGGCTTTCTGACCTTTCAGCTGAAGACTCACCTTCCAAATCTTCCAAAGGAGAGCAGGAGAGAAACCCAGGGCTCCTTATGAGATACACCTGTCCAGTTCCTGGCCTGTTGAGGAGCTGGCAAAGGTTACTGGGTGATAGAGACCCCAGAGGTACTGCTGAGTTCAGCCTGTTGTCACTTTCTGGGTGACAGTGAACACTACGCACCACCTCAGGAAAGACAGAGAGGAGATGCTGGCCTGACCTACGTGAGCATTACCATAGTGCCTTGCAGCTGGCAGGCGTCCAAGGCCCCACTGGCTGGGATGACCCTGGCCCTTGTGCCATCAAGACTGAGCTCATGTGAGGACCCCATGACCCTGGGACTTGTGCCACTGAGACTGAGCTGATGTGGGGACCCCACGTCTTCTTGGAAGAAGGGCACCTTTCATGGGTGGGTTCGCAGTCATGGGAATGGAATGCCTGGAGCTTTCCCCCTCTCTCATTTGGCCCTGTGGCCAGCTCAGAGATTGGAAACCTGACGGGCTGTGCTAGGCTCAAGGGTCCAGGAGAAGAGGGATGTTCAAGTAGGAACAAGTTCACAAACTTTGTCTCATTACCATTTTTTCTTTTTGGTACCAGGGATTGAACTCGGATCCTTGCACTTGCGAGGCAGGTGGCAGAACCACTGAGCTACATCCCCAGCTGTCTCATTACCATTTTGTGGGGAAGACCAAGTTCACTCTCACGGATTTCTTTCATATGGTGCTTCCTTCATCAAATCCTTCAACCAATCCTGTTCATTCTATTTAGCTTTTAAGCCCTGCCATAGCTTAGCGTCCAACTGCCAACCACTGAGGTTTATTCTCCCCAATTCCTTCCCCTCCAACCAGGGGAGCTAAAGGCCATGGTCATAACAGTGAACGTATGTACAGCGATTTCCATATCAAGTTCCCTCTGAGGTCGGGGATTTTAGATGCCCATTTTATAGATGACCCAGAGATGTTAAACCACTTGCCTTACCGGGGATTTAGCTCAGTGGTTACGCTGCTTACCTTGAAAGCCCAAGGACCCGAGGTCAATCCCTGGTACCAAAACAAAACAAAACAAAACAAAAAACCACTTGCCTAAACTCACATAGCCAATAAGTGGTTGAGGTACAACTTATACCTAGGGTTTCTGTCTTTCAAGTCTTCCACTTTGCCACTGTACTCATGGTCTAAGAGACATCCCAGAGTATGTTCTAGCCTCTGCTGCTCAAGTTTACTTGCTGGGGCCCAAAGGAATAGGGTGAAAAGGTCTTTCACCAACCGGCATCAATGAAGCCAACCACTCTGTAAGTCAACAAACACCTTTCCAAAGCATCTATTAGACACTAAGTAGAGGTGGTCATCTCCCCCAAAGTGTCAGTCTCCTATTTCACGGTGAACAGAGGATGTTGGGAAGCAGTTGCCAAATCAACAAATAACATTTTCCAAAGATCCTTTTATCTGTATTGGACCACGGGATGGGAGAGGATGAGGGCAGAAGCAACATTTTCCATATCTAGGCCTCCTCCGGAGAAACTCACCTTGCCATTCTCAACACCTACTTTTCCTTGAGAGGGTGAAACACCACAGAAGAGTTTTGAGAGACTATTTTCTCAGGTTCCCAGGAACAGCACACATAAAGGGCCGTTCTAAATGCATATATACAGCACATGCCTTACGGTCTTAGAGCATCATTCTGTCAGGGAACTGGGTCAAGAAGGGCCACTTCTGTCTCTTCCCTCCTCTGTTGGCCACGTGTCCCTTCACAGAGTGACTCTGGGAGACACTGGCTGAGGCTGGTAGAATCTCTGTCAGCCTGAGTGGGACTAACTACATGGAATGAAGCCACCGCACCCTATTCCAGACTTGATGTGTATGAAAAAAAAAAATTGAAATGTGTCAAGCCACCACATTTTGAGGTTTGTAACAGTAGCTAGTGTCAACTGAAATTAATAAAGGGGGTGGAATGTTCCAGGCCAGGTAGGTGAGCTTGGGGTTGTTTGGCGAGGCTCTCTACAGGTTCCAGCTGGCTCACTTCCCCTAGCCTGGAGGAAAGTCCCGAGAGCCCCTGTGCGGTGCTGAGAGGAACGAGGCCTCCAGATCCAGGCAACAGCCTGAGATACAGGCAGCTCCCACAGGGGAATAAACGAGCGAGAACCAGCACTGAGCTGACATGCAAGACAGACAGCAGCTCCACACTGTTCGTGGGGTGAAGAATCAGCCAGGGAGGTGGGATAAGACAGTGACAGGAGACTGTCTCCTCCATTTAGCAGTACAGCCAAGGCCTGCCTGGCGGCTGGCAGCAGGTGGCAGCACTTTGAGCACTGTCCAGAAGGACAATGTGTTCCATCACTCCTGCCCAGAAGGTTTTACATGTGACTGTCCCAGCCTCTCAGTGCTGTATTAACAGCAGAGATGCTCTCCTTGGGACTGCATCACAGGAGACGGAGGGTGGGGTTCAGGCAGGGAGTGACTTCCTTACAATCAGACCCGAAGAGGGAGCACTGGAGCTGAGCCCCTGACTAAGGCCCACTTTGGAACGGGGGGGGGGGGAATGTCGAGGGGGAGGGACACACTGGGCAGCAGGCCTTTCTGCTCACCACAACCCACTACTGTTGGGCAGCCCCTGAGGTGCCTGCCATGGCTCTCCCACAACCCTCCCCCAAATCCTCTCCTCCCCATCCCACTGAGCTCCCTAGCACAGCCAGTCTTAACCTCTGGTGACTTCCTAACGCGGAATGGGGCGCTACCCTTAACCCCCCAGAGCCAGCACCTTGGACCCTCCTCAAATTAGCCAGGCCTGTCCACAAGGTCTAGGCTAAAGTGTGTTCAACTGAGCTTACACTCAACTTTAGCCATCATTCCCCAATCTCAGTGAGGGGCCAGTCCTTTGCCGCCGCCCCCCCCCCCCCCCCGCCAAAAGCCCAGAGGCACACGTGGGGCTCCAGGAATAACGGTGACCAGCCCGCGCTAGGAGCGCCGCCCACAGGGCCCAGTTCTCCAAACACAAGAGACAGCTCCCAGTACTCCAGCCTCGGTGCCACAGGGCAGCCCCGACCTTCAGAAATGAGCTTGGTCGAAAGCTCCCAGAGGCCACCGTAAAGACAGACAAGGGGCGGGGAGACGGCTGGGAAAGCGCCGACAACGACTCAAGGGAGGCAGAGGAGAATGACCCAGGGCCACAGCCTGGCCCGGAGCCAGCCCGGAGCGTGTCTTCTCCCGCGCGCCCACCTTACCTGAGCCGTGTCTCTGGCGCAGAAGCACCGCCCGGCGGGGTGGCGGAGACGCCGACGAAGCCGCGGCTGCAGCCGCCACAGTGGTGGTGGCCGTGTGGGCCACGGAGGCGGCAGCGGCCTCGGGGACTTCGGGTCCGTGGGCGGCAGGAGGGCTCCCAGGCAGCTGGCTCTTGTCGCTTTGGCCGGGCTCAGAGGTGGTGCGGCCCGCGGCGCCCGCGTGGTTGGGGTGGGCGGCGCCGTGGCGCCGTGGACCGCTGCTCTGGATGTGCGACACAGCCTCGGCAGCCTGCATGTTGGGCGGCGCGAAGCGCGAGAGCACGCGCAGCAGCGCCTGGGCCTTGTGCTCCTGCGTGTCGTCGTCGCTGTAGTCCGACACGCGGCACTCGTACACGCCCTCGTCCTGCAGGCGCACGGCCGACAGCCGAAGCCGGTGCGAGATGTCATTGCCCTGGACGCGCACCGTCTGCAAGAGAGCGGGGTTAGAGCCGGGGCTGGCAGGGCTCAGACCTGCTCCTAAGGCTTGAGCTGTCAGTGCCCCAACCCTGCCACCGCGCCCCCTTGCCAGTGCACCCCTCCGCAGTCGTGTGGGAGCTCCCAGCTCTGCTTGCCACTGTGTTGCTAAGCCCACTGCCCTGAGTTCCCCGTTCCTCACCGTACTGGACGCCCCATCTTGCATACCCCCACCACCGCCGGCCCCACACACCTGCCTTTCTCATCTTTCCGGAGCTTTCCCTTCCCCATCCTACGACCTTCAAAAAACCTCCCGCTGGGCCTCTGTTCGCTAAGGGTCCACGTCTTTCCAAGTAGGTACTCTAGCCCATTGTCCCCAACCCCCGCCCTCCCAAGGGGGCAGGCGACACTTAGCTGCTGCCTGGCCCCCTGGCCTCCTGCTAGGACCAGTGCCTACAGCAAATCGAGCCTCTCGGCCCCGGTGGAGGAGGCGGGGGAAGGAACCACTCAGTGGCCTTCGCCCAGCGCCCAGGGGCCCCTCGCCTCTTCCCCTCTTCCCAGAGCCGGGGAGGAGGCTGTCCTGATCTCCAGGCCCTGCTACTTCCGCGCCCCAGCTGGGAAAGCTTGGGTCAGTCTTCTCCGGACCTGGGCCCTGCACAACTCGGAGAAACTGCACACCATCCCACCCTCCACGAGCCTTCCACGCTCAGCTCTCGGCGGAGGGAGCGGGGTGTTGTGAGGCACTTGGCCGCTGTGCTGGGCGGGGCAGAGAGGGTGGCAAGCAGCAACACGGGTCGCGGAGAGGGCGAGCATCCGCGCGCTCGCGGCGCTGAGAGAAATGGCAGCAGAGGAAAGGCGAGCAGACGGAGCAAACTGAGCGCGTGGTCCCGGGAAGAAAAGTTTACAGGTGAGCGCCCGGCCGAGTTGGGGAAACTCAAGCCTTGGACTCTTGATTTACACAAAAGTGAACCTGACCGTGCTACCGGCGACAGGTGGCGCTCAGACATGCCTAGCAGCCGACTACGCCTGGCCAGGAGCGCGGGTCTGCACCGCGCTGCCGGAGAGGAGCGGTAAAGGGGAGGGAGCTGCGCAGCGCGAAGCGGCCAGAAGGGGGCTCCCGCGGCCCACGCTGGGCTCCACACTTACGCTGATTTTAGTTGCATCCTTATTTGTTACCTAAAATGCAAAGGGGAGGGAAAGACATTAGGCTGGTGGTATTCGGACTTGGGGAACTCAGACCCGCCTGCAGCTAGGGGACCCTACCTGGGCAGGCTGGTCCCCGACATTTCTTGGAGTTGGCAGGGGCTGAAGGCCCCAAAGATGTCAGGATTTCCAGCAGTTTGTTAGGAAGGAAGCCGTGTTTGGAGCAAGCAAGGGGCCTAGGCAAGAAGTGGCTATCCTACCACGCACTGGCACCTGAAGTGGGGAGCTGGGTTCAGTGTGGGAGTGGCCCATCTCTCGCCTGCAGAGCACCGCACTGCCTCCCAGTTCCTCCAAATCTTCAACTTAATTAATTAGGAATCGTGAAAAACTGGATGGAAGGGCCGGTGTCTGGGCAGGACCGGATGGGAGTCATGAGCAGTAACTTTGAGTGGGACCCTGGGGAGAACGTAGGTAGGTGTGCAGGTGTGAGTGTGTGCTGGAGTGCATGTAAGAGAATATGGGCGATAAGGCAGACGCGATATTCAGCCACAGGGAAGCCGTCCCCCGCATCCTGGGGAAGCGAGAGGTGACCCGGCTTCCCCGTACGTACAGTACACGGTTCTCTGCCGGCCTCTGGAATGCAGCCCGGAGGAACTTAACTCGTTGGCCCTGTGCCCCGAGCGAAACTCAGAGTGGCAGAGGGCAGCGAAAGACCGGTGGGATCAAGCGATTTCCCCTCTGCAACCAGCACCCTATCCGATGCTAGTCCCGCACAAGAGAGAAAAGGGGAGCTGGATGAGGTGTCGGTTTTTAGGGGCTAGGCGTGAATGGAGTTCCAGGAGGTTGCAGAAGGGAAACTCAAAAAGAATTGGCAGGATTTGAGGATACCAACGGCTGACTCAGAAGATGCTGTGGGGTTGCAGAGGGTGGGCTG
This sequence comes from Heterocephalus glaber, assembly GCF_053883595.1. Lineage (NCBI taxonomy): Eukaryota > Metazoa > Chordata > Mammalia > Rodentia > Bathyergidae > Heterocephalus > Heterocephalus glaber. The sequence goes on along the minus strand of NW_028258349.1, from coordinate 6,981,542 downwards.
CGCGACAGGGAGTCGCCCTGGGTCCGTGAACCCCGCTGCTGCCTTATTCCCGGGGGTAACCCTCTCCGCCCCCGGGCCTGAGCCGGGTGCGCGCCGGCGCCGCGTGGGCGGTGGGTTACCTTGCTCCGGGCGCCGGGCACGCTGAGCGCCAGCTCGTGCAGCAGCTCCCGCGGCGGCTCCTTGAGATACCACCACTGAATCTCCAGCGAATATGAGGTGGCTCCACTGGCCCGGAACGCGCAGGGCATTTCGATGTCGTCTCCCTCCCGTACTGTCACATCTTTGGGGACTTCGGTGAACGTAGCTGGGGGCGGGGGAGAGAGAGGCGTGACCAGCTGCAGGGCGGGGGCTTGGGGCAACCCGAGGCGAGGCGGTCGGTCTCCCGCTCGCTCGCTGGCTGGCCTTGGGCTCCCCCTCTCCCCAGCTGCTGCGTGGTCCACGGCCCGAGGCGCCAGCAAAGTTCAGCGGAGCAGCTGCAGGGCGGGCGCAGAGACCGGCCGCCGGCCGCCGGCTGCTTCCCTCCGAATCGGGCGGGGCGGCTGGGGAGGCACGCTTCTCCCCCGCGTTGGGCCGCACCACCAGAGCCCGGCCGGGGCGCGCCAACTCTCGCTCCCCGCATCCTCCTTTCCGAGGCCGGACCCCCAGCCGGACTCTCCTCCCCCTACCCTTCCAGGCCCACGCTGCACACTGGAATGGCTGGAGACCTCGAAGCCTTCCCTTCCTTCTCTTCCTTTTTTTTTTTTTTTTTCCTGTGGCGGCCGAGGCAAGCTGTCTCCGGCGGCCCCCGCCGAGGGTTCCCCGAGCCCACCGCCGCGGCGAAGTTCCCGCGCTCACCGTCGGCCACGTAGAGCAGCAGGGCGTGCAGCAGCAGAGGCGGCAGGTATCCGAGGGCGCCGAGCCGGTTCCGCTGTTCCATTTCCCGCAGGGGCGCGGCGGCGGCGGGGGCCGGGGCGCGAAGAGGCGGAGGTGGCAGCAGCGTGGGCTCGGCTCCGGCTCCCGCTAGGGCTAGGACGCCTCGGAGCCTGCCATGGCCCCGCACGGCGCCCCCTCCCCTGGCCGCCGGCGGCCGCCAATCAGCCCCGCTCCCTCGCCCGCTGGCCCGGCGCGGCTCCGGCGGGGGGCGCTGCGCGGAGTGCGCTGCGGGCGAGGTCCCGCCGGGAGGCTACTGGTGATCGGTCAGTGTCTCCCTCTGTCCGCTGGTCCACAGCACGACGGGGATGCGCTGTTCAGTCTCCTCCCGGCCGGCCGGGAAGGGGCCGGGCTGCGCCAGGACCCATCCCTGGCCGAGGGAGTGCGCAACTCGGAGCGGCGAGCTAGTGTCTCCCGTTCTCCTTCTGCTTCGGCTCCCGACTGCCACCTCCTTCGGCTCTCGCCGTCGCCCCCGCCGGTTTCTCCGCGGATCTTTCCGCAACGCGAGTGGGCGCTCAGCCGCGGCGCGCAGACCTGGCGTCCGACCCAGCGCGGCGCGGGCAGAGAGGGTCCGGCGTGGCGGCCCCGAGCCGGAGAGAGGAGGGGAGGGGGAGGGGAAGCGAAGGGAGGGGGCGGTCAGTGGCTGGGCGCCGAGCCGCCTCCGCCGCCGCATCCCCCCCGCCCTCCTCTCCTCTCCTCTCCCCTCCCCTCCCCTGCCTCAGCCCGCGCCGCCCCCGCCCTGGAGCGCTCCCTCCTTCTGTGGGGGTCGCTTGGAGGGACCACCATCTCTCCGGCTGGAGCGCAGCTCCGCCCCGCACCCGCTTTGCTTGGGGGTCCTCCCACCTAAACTCTCCCTGGCTTCTTCTCAGTCTCCATCCCTCGAGACGGCCGCCTGTCCCTGCTCCCCATGTGTCCCCGGCCCTCTCCGCAGCCCCCGGGCCTCAGCTCCTTACCCGGCTTCGGGTAACGAGCTGCACCACTCTTTGGCCCGGGCGAGGGCCATGGTGGGTGGGTGGGCTCCGGGGGCCGGGAAGAAGGGCGGAGCGCTGTGCCGGGCCGGGGACGAGGCCGGGTGACGGCGGCGACGCCGAGTCTGCAGTGTGTGAGCCAGAAGTGAGCGCACAGCGCCCGGCGAGCAGGTGCCTGTGGCGCGGAGAGCGCACCAGCGAGCAGCGAGCAGCGGCCGTGAGTGACGGCAGAGGCGGCGGGGGTGGGGGGGTGGGAAGCGCCGGGCACGACTCGGGCCCGGGAGGTTTCTGGGCGGGGGCGGGGTTCCTGCCCCTCGAGAGCCTGTCCCAGCGTCCTGCACGCTCTTCGCCGGCCCTCGCTCCCTCTTTACCTCGCAAGGGGGAATCCCGAGGCAGCGGCAGACAGAGGTCGCGTCCACAGCCGCGCTCCGGAGCCCATCCCCCCTCTCGCAAGCCCAGCAGCCCAGTGCCTCCCTCAGCGTCCCCCGGAGCCTGCCAACCCAGCCACCGTGGGAGTGCGGTTTGGTCCTCGAAGGGAAATGTGCGGCGGCTGTGTGGTTCGGGCAGAGCACAGAGTCCTAGGGCCAGTCCCATAGCTCGGCTTGGGTCTCTTCGCATTCTCTTCCCCGTGGGAATTCCCGGTCAGTGGATTTCGGTATCTCCGTCCCTACCCCAGGGCCAGACCCCAGCAGCTTTGACCTGAGGTTGGGTGGGGCAACTCAGTGGATTCCGAGTCTGCCTAGCCCATTCACCTCCCTGAGGTTTCCAGGGAGCCTGGGACAAGGGGAGCCAGAGGGAAGCCACTTTCCGGCAGTCCAAGCCACCAGTGAGTGGCACAGCCTCTGAGAGGAAGAAGCTGCAAGCCCCTTCTCAGCTTTGTTCTCACCAGCTGGTGCCCCTGGGCACCACACGCCCTTCCTTCCTGGGTCTTAGTGTTAGATAAGGATCCATGACCAAGGACCTCTAGGCCATCTCTAGCCTTAGGTCTTGGGTGCTCACTGCTCACCAAGGTCTCCTGGTGGAGCAGGAGGAGGTGCAGGACCTAGCTCCTCTCCCTGGAGCGCATCTCCAGGGCTCTGCAGAGTCATTTCTTCACCGGCTTTCCCTTGGGAATTCCATCTGCCCTTGGGAGCCACTTGGGACCCAGGAAAGTAAGACCCCTCAGGGACATTGCTGTCCTCAGTGTCTGAAGGGAGGGGGCAGACTTGCACTGTGCCACACGGATTCAGGCCCATGATAGGGTTCTAGGAAAGCAGATTTCATCTGGAGATTGCTTTCTGGCAGGGCTCTGATGGCAAGAGCTAGCTGTGCAGGGGACCGCCGGCCTGCAGAGGCAGCAATCGGAGGCTGAGGGCCAGTGATGGGGATGTGCAAGCTAGAGAGAGCACACCTCTACTTTTAGGTTACTTTTAGGGTTGGCCGTCCACATCTGTACCGCTGTGTGGAGTAAGGTGGTACTTGCCAGTGGCCTGAGTTAGTATTATTACTCACAAGAGGAATAGCTGTGTGCTACAGCCTGCTTTTCATGTAGCAGACACCAGCTGCATGCTTTCCACGCCTCAGTTCTCAATGTGACAACAGAGAAATCCTTCTCAAACCAAGAAGATCAGCCTTCTGTTGCTCACAACCCCGCAGTAACTCCCGTTTCACTCAGCATAAGCACCAGGGGCTTGACAAGGTCAAATGATCTGCTTCCCCAAACCCCACTTTCCTCTCTGCTTTCATCTTCTCACCTTTTCTGTCATTTCTCTGGTCACACTCCTCTCACCACAGTGTCTTTCCTGCAGTGCCACACCCTGGGTTTGCTCCCACCCCAGGGCCTTTGCATGAGCCATACCAGCTGGCTGGAATGCTCCTCCCTCAAGCACTTGCTTGGCTAACTCCATCAGGTTCTGGTTTTTGTTGGAAAGTCACCTTCTCGATGAGCCCCACCCAGATAGAGCAGCTTACCCACTCCTGTCATCCTGCTCTCCATGTTCTCTCTTCCTTTCCCTTAACCACCTTCTGACATAGGTGCAGTAGTCTCATTTACTGCGTTTCTTTTTCAAGGTCTGTAAAGCTCTTTGCCCTGATGTATCTCCAGTCCGCTAAAGCAGGCTAGGTATTCAGTGGGTATATTTTGAGTGTGCAAGTGGGGTTATTTCATCCCTATAACAACCCCATAGGACAGACATTGTGATCTCACCCCATTTTATGGATGGGGTGACTGAAGCTCAGAGAGCATATGGAACTTCCCTGAGGTCACACAGCTAATAAGTGGCCAAGTGAGGTGTCAAGCCCAGCCTGCTTTACTCTGGGATGCTGGTTCTTTGGGATCTTACCCCTCCAAGTAAGACTCTGGCCCCTCCCCTATGCCCAGAGCTGGCAGAGATAGCAAGGTTCCCTGTCCTGAGCCGGTGGCAGCCAGGAGCGGCCTGACTCAGCCAACGTCTGCTCTGCCTGCCCAGCCTTGCACTGAAGGGTCTTCGTGCTCTTCTGTCCATGCTTGTAGACTTGGGGGCAGCGATGGGACCTTTGCTGTGTCCCATCTCAGCTGGGCCCGATGTATACTCAGGGCCCGAGAATGTTTGAATTGGGGGTGTCCTTAGGAGCAGCGGAACAGGGCACTTTGTTGTCCTTTGCTGGGGATTTCCTGCTGGGTCAGACAGGGACTTTGGCTTAGCCTTTTGGCCGGCTGGAGGATCTGTAAGCAGAAACCATAGCTCCCACAGGTCCTTGCTCACACCTGCAGGGGAGTCAGGGCCCGGTGGGCTGAGGGGTCTCCCTTGGCGGCCATAAAGAGGTGTCTCTGGTGGAGCCTGTGTGTTGCTTCTCCCAAGGGACACTTCTCTCTAGGGACACAACCATTTGGCCCTACCAACTGCAAGTGCCCCTTGAGCTCCCACAGGATCCCCAGTTGAGAGTGAATCTTGCTTACGTGATCTGAAGTAGGGTCCCTGCTGTTAGATTCATGAAAGCATTTCACAACTGCTTTGTCTCTGGCCTTGATTGCTTGTCAGCAGGTTGGGAGAAGGGCCTTCCCGCCTCGCCTCCCTCCTTCCCGCCTCCCTCCTTCCTCCCCTCCCCCTCCATCCCCCTTCCCTCCCAGCATAGCTCTGAAGTGCTCCTGGGGTCTCTGCGGACAGGTGTCTGGAGGTGATACCTGTTGTTATATGACCTGCAGGGGCCGCAGTTTCCCTGGCTTGTCCAGGGGGCTGTGCCCATGGGCTTGCTTCTGCCAGGGTCTGGTGTCTGTATGCCCAGCCTTGGTGTGCCTGTCCACGCCTGCCATCATCGTTGCTGCTGTTGCTGGGCTTCAAGTTGGGGTGCTCAAAGTTTGTTGATACTGTTTCGTGGATGGCTTCTCTGTGCTCTCAGAGGTCCCTCAAATACTGCCATTTAAAAAGCCTGCCTAGCCACGTGTGAAAGCGCTGTTAAATTACAGCCCTAAGTGAATGTTGTTCCTGGAACTCACTTTCAAAATTTATTTATTTTAATGCTCAGGTCCTTTTTGAGTTGGGGTTTCGGTATTCTTGTCTTGGCTGACCTTTCCTGTCCTCCCTGTGGCACATACAGCAACATTGATTTTGGGTAATGTATTTTGATTTTAAGATGCAGCCCATCCATAAACTTTTCTATCAATAATCCTAGCACATTCTGTGTACTCGACAGCTTAAAGCAAAATATCAGATTTATGGAGACTTTTATTTTTGGTCAATTTAGTCGTTCACTTGTCATCGGTGTCAGGGCCTAAGTCCGGCCCCAGTGGACTCCCCTCCAAGGTCACACGTCAGGTCAGCAAGGGTGGGGGCCTGGCCCTCTCTGTGCCCTGTGGAGAGGACAGTGCTCCCAAGCAGGGGGAGGGCAAGTGAAAGGGCTTGAGTTTTGTTTCCTTTGTCTTTTGTCCCACCTCATCACCACCGTGGAGTCCCACATCCCACGAGGAGGTTAGCCAGGCTTTAGCCTGGCATTGTGTAGGCACAGAGGGTCTCTGCTCTCCCTAGGCCTAAGGCCCCTCGGGAGGCAGCCGGGCCTGGCCTGGGTACCCTTGGCAGAGCAGGCCTGGCTTCCAGTCAGTCTGGGCTCAGCCAGCGTGGGGTGGGGACTCACAGCTTTGAGGCCCTGGGGTCTGGCCTGTCATTGACCATTGCTGTGTCAGTGTCACCTGGCTGGGTCCCCAGAGCTTGGGGCTGTTTGCTTGTCAGGGGCAGGATTGATTTGGCTTGGGGGATGCAGCAGGAGAGAGTCTGGATGAATCTGTTTCACCTTCAACCTGTATTCAGTCCCTGTGTGCCAACACCCTCACCTGTTCTCTGGGATATACCTCTGGACACCTGCTTCACTCTGTATGGCCAGTGCTGGGGACATTGCAGCAGGCAGCAGGATCAAGTTCCTGCCTGCAGAGAACCTGCCCTTAATCCAGGGGATGGGAGGAGACAGACCCTCAGAGAGCAAGCAGCCTGATCATCTCCTCCAGGGCCAGGTAGCCTACAGAGTAGTGATGGGGGAGGTCGGAGAGGCCAGCCAGGCCAGGACCTGGGAGAGGAAGCATGCTGCAGGCTGCAGGCAAGCAAGCTCAGAGAGCCTAGGGTGAGGGTGGAGGGTGGCAGAGTGCAGGAGGGAAGAAGGCATGGTGTGGGAAGGAGGCGAGGCAGGGAGGGGCTGGGCAGCTAGGGTGAGTGTTGCTGAGCCGAGAAGGAGACATAGCCCTGGTTGTGGCTTTCCGAGCCCAGTGGGGAAGCAAATCAAGCTCACAGTGATCTTTTTCCTAGCAAGGGACCTTCAGGGAGGGGAGAGGTGAGTCCTGCCAAGGAAGGCTCCCTGACTCTGAGCTGAAGGAAGAACAGAAGTGTGACTGGCTAGGGTGGAGGTAGGGTGTGTCAGCGTCTGAAATGAGCAGCTGCCTTTGTGGGGATGTGGCTGGGATAGAGAGGAGTCCAGGGGGACAGGATGATCAGTGGAGTTGAGGGACAGGCCAGGCTAAGCCTTTGGCCATGATGACAAGGAAGAGATGGGAGCTGTGACCCATGGCATGGGGTGGGATGCTAGGGTGGGAGCAGGGAAGCTGGCAACACCATGCAGAGTCCCGCAGCATCAGCAAGGTGGTTGCCACAGATGCCTCCTTATTTGGGCCCTGCTCCAAGAAAGGTTACCACCTGTCACCCTTCCCTGCTTCATGCTCCTCCTGCACTTGAGAGCTGGCCTTGACAACAGCAGCACACCCAGCACAATTCAGGTATGAAGGTTTGAGGATGAACCCCATGGTGCTGAGTCTGGGGGGGTCCTGAGTGCCCTACCCCACCTTTGAAGCTCTGAATTTGGTTGGGAAAACCAGGACATCGTCTCTAATGAATGCCATCAAAGCGAGATCTTGCCGTCATGGCCTGGGTTGTCTGTGACTCATTGCACAACTAAGTAGAAAGCAAAGCAAAGCAAAGGAAAGCAGAGGAGGACAGGGTAGTGCCCAGGGCTCTGGCATTAGATAGACCTGGGTTCAGATCCTGGCCTGGCCTTTCAAAGCCTTGGTTTCTCATTGGCAGAAAGGCAGTCCTGGCTGCAGAGGGCCACTGGCAGGCCTGATCTTGAGAGCAGGTCACTCAGTGCTGGGTCATAGTGCTGACAGCAGCCATTCATGCTGTAAAGCAGGAACCTTGTTGGCCTTGTGTTGTGAGGCTGTAGGATGGAGCATTTCTGGGTGCTGCTGCCTGATGCCCTTGGGCTTGGGGTGGTGGGGAAGGGTGGTGTTATTGAGAGGAGAGGAGGAGTCAGATCTTCCAGATGACCAGTGGAGCTGAGCATTCCCTAATGGATTTTATGACAGCCTCTGTGTGTGTGTGTGTGTGTGTGTGTGTGTGTGATTTAATCACTTGCTGAAATAAATCTTACAGATCCACGGAGAGTTTATTTTTTTATTTTTCATATTCTCAGTACACTAGAGGTTTTATTTCCCACTAGATCTATTAGTTTAATTTAGTAGAGGACAGACAGTATACTTAACCAAAAATTGCTTTGACATTATGGAGAATTAAGAGGCTGGGGCCAGATGGATCAGAAGGGATCGATCTGTTTGAGATAAACTCTGTATTTCCCCATGTGCTTTCCTCACCTTAATGGTGAGGAGGGTGATTAGAAAACACGAGGCTGGCTAATAATGACTAAGGGTTGGCCAGAGGGTCAGGACGTTGGCTTCTGTGCTTTTTTTGGTAGCCACTGAGAGGTCTCCCCCTTGGCTTGATGAATCCAGTGGAGATGCTTTTGGGGGTCAGGGGCATGTGGCAGACCCTGGTATCATTCCTGCCAGCCTTGGCCTCCCAGTGACTGACCAGGCTTTTGAGGAGTCAGCCTCGTGTCACTGGAGAACCAGGGTATGAGCTTACACAGACCCTGGGGCAGGATGCTACAGAAGCGGCTTTGCTGGGGAAGTTGAAGCATGGGGGCAGATGCTGCCTCTGAGGGTTCTTGGCTGAATTTCCTCCATACTGAGCACCAGTGCCTACTGTCAGAGAGCACCGGGGCCTCTACCTCCAAGGGCTACTGCAGCATCAGCTAACAGGTGCCTGGAAAGTAGCTTTGTAAATCATCATGGGGTAGACAAATGTCAATGACTATAGTCTTGTGTCCCCTGCATTTCTGGATCCCATGAAAATGGTAGTCTCATTTGAGGATGGTTCCAGGACCCCAAGGTTCTGACGTCCTTCTATGTTCTGGGCCACCACCTAGAAGTCTCACCAGAGCATTCCCTCTGGGAGCAGGGTCAGGTAGAGGCACTGAGGCACACAGGAGCCTTGTGGGCACTCAGGGACTCATCTGTGAGCCCAGGGATGGCTCTGAATCATGAGGGGAAGAGGAAGGGCCCTCATTTCCATCGATGCTGTCTTGGGTTGCGTGTCTTCTACAGTTCTAGCACAAGGCCACCTCTGGCCCCACCTAGAAGCACCAAGGCTGAGCTTGGGCACTGACCCTGGTCCCAGGGAGCCCAGTGTGTTACGCCAGCTCTGGCTGTTAACCTGGCTCTCATGGCTGACTCTGGCCAGTTGGCCTCTTTCTTCCTCCTGAAACCTTCCTCATCATTTCTTCCTTCCACCACATCTGCTTGTCCTTGTGTTTTGTCCTCACATTCAGAGTGGGCCTCTGGCATGACTTAAAGCTCTAGCTCCAGAGAGGGCCAGACCTGCTTTCGTCTCACAGCTCAGCATTCTGGAGGGTGCCATGGCTGTGGAGTCTTGCTGAGCAGGGCTCTGAGGCCACATCTGGGCCTGTGGGAAAGTGTGGTGATTAGTGATGTCTGCCATTGCCGTGGGGCTGGAGCTGGAGATTTTCCACCTCTGCAGTGGCTTTGGGGGCCTCCCTGAGACCGGGCAGAACTTGTGCCTTCTCACAGCTGCCCGTGCCTTACTGCAGCTCTGCTCCCTGCATCTGCCCAGGTGGGGTTACTTGGGGGAAGAGATGGCTGGTCTGAGCCTTTCCAGGACAGGAGCTGTGCCCTGTCCCTCCTATCTGTATGGATACCTTGCCTGGCGTGCAGCAGGTGCTCCATGGGTGCAGGGTGACAAGAAGCCCAGACAGTCGCGTGGCTTCTGCTGGGTTCTCAGCTTTTGCTCTCTCAAAGGAACCTTTTTGTCTTTCCTGGTCGAATCCTGAAGCAGGCCCCTCCCCATTGTGGGCCCACAGCATGGGGGCAGATGACAGTCCTCACCCGATTTGGATTTAATGTTGTCTTCAGCTTCAGAGCCTTGTTAGGTCTGGGCCTCCTGGAGGTTGGTTCATCTCCCCCACTGGAATGTGTGTGGGCAAGTTCACATCAGGGTCCAGAAGGGACAGCATGGTCATGTGGGGGCCCCTGCTCCCCTTGGTGCTAATGCCAGGGCCTGGCAGGGGCTCCCAGGCACTGCGTGACCTTCACGCCTGACTTGCCCCTTAGAGTTCCTTCTGCCGATGGACTGGCAGCTGCCAGCGCTGCTCAGTCTGTGAAATGTCAGTGGTTTAATATCAATTCTGGAGGTTTTATTGCCTTCCCCCCCCATTTTCCAATGGGATTTTAATCCAATCAAGGCCGATCCAGAATGAAGGTAGATTTGTGTTCCCTTTCAAAGTTGACAAAAGGTCACCCCACCTGGGGAGCGGGGGTGGGGTGGGTGGTGGTGGTGGTGGTGTGTGTGAGTGCTTTCCTCAGGGGTGCATCGGCAGGTGGGTTTAGTGCTCTACCTATGGGGCCGCTTGCTGGGCCAGGGCAGCTGGAGCTTTAAATCTGCAGTTGCCAGCCACAAAAGGGCCGGGTTTGATTTGCAAAATGCCCGGGTGATTTGCAAAATGCCTTTGATGCTTCAGATCTAACTTAATTTTTCCCAATAATGTTTCAAAATGGCATTTTTCCTTTCTGGAATAAAAAGTTGTTGAATGAATTTCTGTGTTTGGGGGAAGTCTTGGTGCCAGACTATGCTGGCCTATGCCCAGTCCTGTCTGTGACTCAGCTCCCTGCAGGGAATGAACAGACTGTCCTGCTGCTTCCAGGACCAGGGGGCTAGCAACAAGGGGCAGCAGGTGCAAGACTTTTTGTCAGGTTTTAATCTAGTCTCATGCCACTTGACAGAGATGATATCTGGAGACTCAATAGCTTGGCAGAACTTCAGGGAATGCCTGGTGTGTGAGCAGCCTGGGGTGGCTCAGGGGCCAGTGGTAGACAAAAGTGGTCCCAGTGGGTTCCGAGAGCTCTTGTCCATGCTGGGGGAAGGACTGGCCCATGGGACTTCAGCAGCACCATAGCGGGTCAGGCATGCAGCGGGCTTTCAGAGCCCTGTTAGCCCAGGGATGGGCAGAGGGAGACCAGGGTGGCCAGGCCAGGGCTGGGGAGGCAAGGATAAGTCACAGTGCTGAGGCGTGTATCACAGTAAGAGAGAGCAGAGTGCACTGGGAGTAGATCTGGAGGCTAACGCTCCATGCACACCTGCCCCACCTGCCTGCTATCTCTGGCCTAGGTAGGGGCTGGAGATGCTGTTGCCCTTGGGTTCCAGCTTGAACTGCCCCCAGCCCCTGTCTCTCCTGCATTCTCTCACCTGTAGACTCTTACCTTGAAGACAGCCTGGAGCAGGCACACTCTCCAAATGGGCCCCAACCTTCTCTCACATCCAGGGCCAGGGGCCCAAGGGTGCGTATCAGGACCCAGGTGATGGGCATGTGCAGATAGTGCATATGCAGAGGTGATGTATGTGTGTGTGCATGTGTGTGTGTGCCCTTGTGTGTGCAAACAGTGCAATCATGTGCGGACAGCGTGCCTGTTGAGTGTGGGCAGAGTGTTCCGATGCGATACCTCTGTGTGTGCAGTGTGTGCACAGATAGCATTTGCTTGCTGTTAGACAGAGTGGCAGCTGGGTGAGCAGATAGCACAGGTGTACATAAAAGATGTGCCAATACCAGGACAGCATGTGTGCAGACAGCGTGTATGCACACAGAGTGTGTGGTGTGTGCAGGGTGGTGTGTGCACACACAGAAGCAGCCAGGCAGCTTCAGCTGGTCTACTGAGCCTCCCCTTCCGGGCTGGAGGAGGAGAGGAAGTGGAGACAGCTCTAGGCAAGGCCTTCTGCTCCCTCCCTTCCTCCTCTTTCACTTCCTTCTCCTCATCTTTTCTTTTCTCCTCCTTCCCTCTGTTTCCTCTCCTGTCTTTCCTCTCCCCTCCTCCCCCATCCTTTCTAATGGTACACATCCCTCCTGCTCCATTCCTGCCTCCTTTCTCAGAGCACTGACTCCCCTTGTGGAGATGCTGATCCTTCCCCTTCCACTCTGGCAGACCCAGTGGCCTGAGGATCTGCACCCAGGCCCTGCCCCAGCCACAGAAGAGGGCCCAGGGCCCCCTCCACTTCACACTGCTTGGAAGGTTGTGTCTGAGATCTCTTGGAGGCCTGGGGTGGAGCACATGGACCTGTGAGGGCCAGGCAGACATATAAAGAGGGGAAGGGGCACATTGGAGAGAGAGTGGGAGAGGTGGAGGAGTCAGAGGTGCCTGTCTGTGGATGCAGCCTGAATCCCGAGAGAACACACACTCTTTAGCATTCCTCTGACAAATATTTACGAGCCTTCTTCTATATGGGAGGCACAGTGCCACTTTCGGAAGAGGTGATGGAGGCCTCATCTCTGCCACCCAGCCCACATGCTCAACCTGGGGCCAGAGGCTGCTTGCTTAGCTCTGGGCTGTTGCTGCCATGTGGAACGATGGCTCCATGTGGCAGCTGATCTGGGGAAGTATCTGTGCAGGTGGTGCCAGCCTCGGGGAAGTGTCTACACATTGTGTTGGAGGACTGGGATGTGCAGCTGGTGCTGGCCAGGCTCCATGCTCGCATTGTACCCTCATGGAACCTTTAAAAAGGTGTGTGTGTGTGTGTGTGTGTGTGTGTGTTTGTGTGTGTGTGTTTTGCTGGGGACTGAATCCAGAGCCCTTGCGAAGAGCTACATCCCCAGTCCTTTTTGAATTTTTTTTAAACTTTGAGACAGAGTCTTGCTGAGTCTCTAAGTTGTCCAGGATGGGCTTGAATTTGAGATCCTCCTCCCTCAGCCTCAGCGTGCTGGAATTACAGATGTGCACCATTATGCCTGGCTAGAATTGCTCTTCTTTTTGCAAACAAGGAAACTGAGATGTGCAGAGAAAGAAGGAATGGGAGCCTGGGTGGGATTGTTTTCCCTCACTGCCTACCTTGCTTCTGGCTTCTGGGTTTGAGGCTGGGGAGGAAACACATCTTACTCCAGGATCTCCTGGCAGAGGCTGATAGGGGCCACCACCTTTCTCTCTCTGTGTGTTCTTTACCTTTTCCCCTGTAGCTCTGCAGCCTGGCTTCCACCAAATTCCTGAAATGACTCCTGGTCAGATGACTTAGAACTCTTAAAAATGTTTTTAAATTAAAATTTTTGATTGACACATAATTGTAGGTCTTTCTGCATAGTATTTCAATGCATGTATACAGTATGTCATGATCAGATCAGGGTAGTTCTATGGGACACATTTTGTCCTCATCTTGACTTTTTGGCACATTCTGCATGGTTGAGCATGGCTTTTTCCCCCCTGTGGTACCAGGGGTTGAACTCAGGGTTTTTTTTTTTTTAACTGAGCTGCATCCCCAGTCATTTTTGAATGTTTTATTTTGAGATAGGGTCTTGCTAAGTCACTAAGTTGTCCAAGCTGGGCTTGAAATTGAAATTCTCCTGCCTCAGCCACTCAGAGTGCTGGTATTACAGGCATGTGCCGCCACACCCAGCTTCTCTTGGCTTTGTTAACCCAGTCTCTTGATTTTCTTCTCCATGCTCTGGCCTGTTGCAGTCTTGCCCCATCCCAAACCCCTGAGTGTTGGGTTACTTGAAGCTCAGTGTGCAGCCCTCATCTCTACCTTTGTCTTCATGATCTTCTGCCTAGATGTCCCAAAGGCACCTCTCGATGTGCACAGCAGGCTCCTGGTTTTATTTACAAACCTGGCTTCCTACAGAACCTGGTCTACCACTAAGCTGACTTTGCTCTGTGACTGACATGGCATGCTTGTGGGCTGACAGGAGGAATCTGACGTCTTTTCCTCCCTGACCCCATTGCCCATTGCTATGGCCTGTGCTTTACCTTTGGGTTGTCTCTCAGATCTGCCCACGCCTCTGCACCTCCTCAGCCATCACCGGAGCCCTGGATTCCATCGCCTGTAGGACGATGCCAAAGGAAATCTGCCATGGCTTTGGCACCTGGCACCGTGTCTCCCACACAAAAGAGGCTCTGTGAATGGCTGGTTGCTGAGGAATGCTCTTGGTGCTGAGGGTGAATCCTCAGGGCTTGGGGTGTGTCTGGAGATAGACTTCGCTCTGGTTTTTTCTGCCTTTTGTTCCTGCTGGAGCCATTCAGTCCTGAGATGCATTGTCGCCTGGGGCCAGGAGGCACCCACAGACCCGACCTGGTAGAATGTGCTTTCTCTCCCTGCTCCTCTTCCTCCTCACTCCCTTTTAATGAATACCTACAGTATACTGGACCGAGTAGAGCTGCAGTGAGTATTTTTTGAATTAGCAGCAGACGAAGGTCTAAATAAATGTATTACCTTTCCCGGTCAGGGGGTTGCTGTCACCATTCTCGTCTCACAGATGAAAAGTCTGACTTTGGAAGCCAGAACCCACACCAGGACTGGTGCACAGTGGAGCTGCACAGTGGAGCTGAGGCCAAGCCTGCCCCCCGCCACTCTGTAGAGGCTTCCTAGGTCCCCCACTCCTGTGCTTGGGGTCTCGTCTCTCCTCCTTCCCAGTTGGAGTGTTTCTCTCTTAGTGTCTCAAGTCGGGAGCTGTGTAGACACAGCCACTGGGTTAGTTGGTGCAGACTCTGGTGAGCAACTGGGTAATTATTTCCAAAAATATTGACTTGTAATGTGAAGAAAGCTCTTCTCTCTGCCACCCGTCAGCAGAAAATTGCCTTTGGTATTAACATTTCATCAACCGCATAATGTGAATTGATGTAAATGCATAATTAGAAATAATAGCCTGGGAAAATTCACTCTTATTTATAAAATTGGGCTTGTTAAATTAAAATGAGAGCTAACGACTTCCATCTCACTGTTAAAACAGTCCGAGGCTTTGCCTGCTCGGCTTTGTGCGTCCCATCATGGAGTGCTCCCCCGCTGCGGCTCCTGGGGGGGATCCTGGTGAGGAAGCACCCTTGGAGGAGGCATGCACACCACCTGTCCTAAAGGTGGCTCTCTAAGAGCATGAATGGGCCTCTCAGAAACATCTCAATCACAGTGTAATGAATGGCAATCCCTGAGAAAAGCAGGCTGCGTGACACTTTCCTCGGCCCTCATTTTTCTTTAGAATGAGGAATAGCTCACCTGGTTAGGTGATGTTGTGAGATTTTCTCTATGGAGATGATAAACCCCTTCTCCACCAGGTTCTTACTGGCCAGTACTTGGCCCCATTCTGCACTTTCAGACACAAAAATAATGACCTAGTCCTTGACAGTCAGGATGCTTGACACCAATAATAGGTTCAGGAACGCATAAGGCCTCCACTGGGCCTACTTGAATCATAATGAAGAATGACCAGAAAAGCAGTCCTGAGAATGGCTGGAGCCATCTTTGCACTATGTGGGGACAAGCCAGAGCAGAGACACAGAGAAGGCTCCTGTGATGTTAGGTCATCGGTGCCACTGCACCTGGTGGGCAGTGCACCAAATACCATGGCCACTGCCCTCTTTTTCAGTTTTCACACTCCCACAGGAGCTCAGTTTTCTGTCATTTAAATGCAAGGAGCCCTGGCAGGATCTGTCCAGGTCTTTAGCCCATTTAAAAATCACTTATTAGGGCCAGGGATTTAGCTCAGTGGTTCCATCACCTGCCTCGCAAGCGCCAGGTCCCGAGTTCGATCCCCAATACAAAAAAAAAATCACTTATTAAAGAGTAGCTGTGCTTAAATAGACTAGAGGATGTGGTCAGAGCACACACCTCCAGTTGTTGCTGTATTTGCAGAGCACTTGATGTAATGGTGGGTCCAGAACAAACCCCCATCTATGGGCTGTGGTCACAGCGGGGAAATGAGTCAGCGTAGGGCTGGCCAAGCAGAGAGGTGAGGCTGGCTGGCTGGGGATGAGATGGCCCTGAATGATGGGCAGAGTGACAGCACAGCGGGAAGAGCTGCCTGCCTGCAAGGAGTTCACCTTAATGAGCCCTCTCCCTCCCACCAGAAGCCCTTGCTGATCAGCAGACCTAACCTTGTGGGGCTGCTGTCTGCCCCTACTCCAGGGTCGGGCGCTTGGCCCTCTCGGGAAGGAAGACCCATGTGCTCTGCTGCTGAGTCAGGCAGTGCCTGATTCTCAGGGAGAGCATCCCATCTGCCTGAGGTGAAGTTAGAGGGCAGAGAGAGCCTGTCCTGGGAGAGAGAGAGAGAGAGAGAGAGGGAGAGAGAGAGAGAATACCACAATAAAGACTGGTGCCGAAATAGGTAGATTTCATATTGCTGAAGAATGAAGTCTGTGATTTATGATAAAAACCAGGAAGAGGAGACATAAAAAAGAGAACTTCCTTAGCTGGTTCTCAGAGGATCCTGCTGAGGGCCTTCTACTCCCACAGCAGTGCGCTTGGGCTCCATTGGGGTGGACTATCCCGCATCTTTAGGGTTTCTGCTTCATGTCCTCCTCGGGCCTTAGGAGCAAAACATGCCTTGGGCCTACATTGCTCCTTGGCCCAGGCTGGGCAACCGGAACTGGGGCCCTGGTCTACCTCCCAGGCAGACTCGATGTCCCTGTCTGGATCCTCACCTTGCTGTGTCCTGTGTCCTGTTCTTTCTCCTAGGAAGCTGACCTTGCTAGCAGATGGCCCGCTTTCTTCCTTGAAGCTCTTCCTCTGCAAGCATCGTAGGGAATATTCTCCAACTGCTACTTTTTCAGTGGAGAAAACTGAAGAAACCACACGAGGGCATGGTGCAGGCCCAGGGTCACACAGGGGTCGGTGGCGGTGGTCAGGCCTCTGCCTCCTGCAGAGCTGAGCCAGTGACGGGTGTCCAGGTGGGGCTGGGCAGCATGCTCAGGGCCAGAGCTGCTGTCCCCTTCCTGACCCCACCTGGCCCACCCCTGGGCACAGGAGGCCCAAGGAGGGCGCTTATATTCATGCTGGGCCTCCCCTGGGCCTTCCCTCCTCCGCTTGTCCCTTCCCCCAGGACACAGGTTCCCTTTTCATGTGGGAAGAAAGCTGTACACTTGTCTGCAGGAACAGCTGGGCCTTGTCCTCTCAGCTGTGGCTCAACGCCTGCCGAGTGCTGGACAATCCCGGCTGTGTCCCAGGGGCCCCTGGGCTGACGGAAGCGCCTTGGCTGGGACCCAGGAGCTGCAGGGGGCATTGGGCTGAGTGAGGCTGGGCCCCAGGAGCACCCGTTTCTATGGGGCCTCCTGGTTTCTCTCAGGCCCCCCAGGGGAGTCAGCGCTGACATCCTGGGCCTCCTGGCTCCCTGGGAGGTGTGAGGAGCAAGTGAAAACAGCTTCGATCTGGCCCCCTCTAGTTGCCTTCCCTGGAGCTGCTTCTCACAGGGGCCAGAGCCTCTTCTCTGGGCCGCCAAGGAGGAGAGCAGTAGGAAGCAGCTGAGCCAGGCCTGGTTCCCCATCTGGGCCTCAGTGGTGCATTTGTTTCGGCCTCTTCTGCCCTTAATTCTTGGGGGTGGGCAGCTCTTCCCACTGCGCTGTCACCAGGGACAGAAGCTTCAGTGCACCGTTCAAGGCCAGCTCATTGTCCTCTGCCCAGCCTCAGCTCTAGGCATGGCCAGCCCTGAGCTGACTCACTTTCCCACTGGTAACCACAGCTGCAGGCAGATGATTTGTTCTGGACCTACTGTTACGCCAGCTGCGCTGGAGACACAGCAATATCAGGATGCATATGCTCTGATCATGCTCATTCTGTGGGTTGTGGAAGCTGAGACTCAGGATGGTCAAGTGACTTGTCCAAGGCCACACAGCTGACATCCTGGATCTGTCTCATGCCAAGGCCTCTGCCCAGACCCAGTAGCCTCTTTGGTTTCTCTGGGTGTCTTAGCTCCAGTAGCTGTGTCTTCTGTCTGGAAAGCTGTTTTCTTTATTCAGATGACGATCATTTATTGAGTTCCTACCCTGTGCTTAGGCATGGGCTTACATTCCAGAGGGAGAAACAGCTCATAAACATATGGATAAAAGGAAGAGAAACAAATCGGATAACGTTAACTTCCATATAGAAAATTGACAAAGTGCTGTGCTGGGGCCTGACTGAAGGCACACTTGCAAGGAAGGGCACCGTGAGGATTTGGGATCTGGGTGACTGGGGGGGAATGGCTGTACAGAGACCAGAGGAGAGCGTGCTGTCAAGCAAAGGCCTGGGCTGTGGAGGGACACAGTGCACTGCAGGAGCAGTGAGCTGTGGGTCTTGGAACTGCAGAAGCAGATGTGGCATGTGTAGGGAGGGGCACGCAGAGCTGCTGGAGGAATGAGCCTCATGAGGCCTTTTGGCATCAGACTCATGTCCAGTCTGGGCACTGGATCCACAACAGCCCCTGCTACTCAGGCGCCAGTGCTGCAGAGGAGCCATGCGGACCAACAGAGAACTCTGCCAAGTAGTCAAAAGATTGTCATGGGAAAGAGTTGCCCCGCTGCCAATGGCCCAGGCACTGGAGTGGCCTGTGGTGGGAGATGCACTGGGAGTGTTGAGTAGCTCCAGACACCCAGTGGGAGCCCTGCTTGGAATCAGGACCTAGTGTGACAGCTGGCCCCTGGGGACAGTGCAGGGGAAGCTGAGTGCTGGCTGTGGCCAGGCTGACACTCCGGTCTCTCACAGTGGCCCGGGTGCAGCCCGAGTGTGGCAGGCTGTCCACAGTGGAGAAAGGGGTGCACATCTCCAGGGCCTGAGCCCTGGGGGGTCGGTCAGACTGCAGAGTTGGCTCCGAGCTCTGGTCTGGAATGTGTCTGGTGTTTGATAAATTTTGTCTCTTGATTGATTTCATCCTGGCCCTGAAAGGAAGCAAAGGGAAGATTTCTTGATTTGAGGGGACCAAATTAGGAACAGATGTCTTTTCAAGCTATTAATAGGCAGTCAGGGAACAATGGGGCTTTTTTAAAGGAGCCCACTGCATGTCGGGTGCTGCTGACCCTTTGAATGTTTGGTGTGGGAGCAGAGCAGGCTTGTGGCAGTGGAGAGTCAGTGGCGGGGGATGATCAGCTCTCCCAGTGCTCTGTTTAGATCATCATCAGCCGATCAGATTTAACCTCCTCTTCCCAATTACTCAGTTTCACAGTAAGGATTGCAGAATACCTCATGCTTCTGATAAATGGGTATAGCACAGAGTGCTTTTCCAGATAAGGGGGGACATGGAAGATGTGTATAATTGGCCCAAGTCATCTTATTCTTCCATATAGAAATCTGGAGCTGGGCTTTGAGGCAAATGAATATAAACCGCCATGAAAGCTATTAGTAGCATTAGCAGCATTATTCACAATCACAATGGTTGAAAATTAAAATCTGTGCGCTGTGTGCGCGCACTTTTTCTCTTGACTGCAATGTAAAAACCAACACTACTTAGCTCATCAAAAACAATACTAGTGAGGAAAATGGCTTTTCTTTTAAAAAATCCCCAACATTTTGCCTTAAAGTGTTCCTTTGAAGAAAGTAAAGTTAATTATGAGGCAGACTAGAGAATTACCTGACTTGATTTCACATGACAGATTGAGCCACTGCCCCCTCCCTGCTGCCTGCTGAGACCTGGGGGCAGAATTTTATTCTGGGCCAAGTGTGACTTCTGAGCAGCCACCTGGGGACGCAGCTTCCAACACTCCCAGGGCGCTGGCAGAGTCCAGCAGGAGGCACCCAACTTCCCTTGTCACCTGGAGCTGTCTCAGCCCCATAAAGTCCTGCTTCGAGCCTGTGGTGGACACTGGGGGTGTGCTGTCTGCATCCCCATCGGCCATTGTTGCCCCTTGCATAACGCTCAGGTACCCTCAGTGCCTTCAACTTTGCCTGCAGGATGCAGGGACCTGGCTGGGGTGATGAGGGGGTCCTGGTTCCCAGGAGCAGCCCTCCACTTCCTCTCCTCTTGGGACATCTCCCAGGTCTGTTCTGTGCAGTGGCCCAGCGGTGCCCCACCAGCTGGAGCCCTTGCTGTTCACAGCAGTAGATGCTCAGGACCGCAACCTGTGCCTTTTCTCCCTGTCTCATTTCCTGCCCCACTAACAAAGCATCTCAGGGTTTGCTTCCAGGGTTGGTGGTGTGGGGTCCAAGCGGCAGAAAGGATGGAGGTGTTTTGTGGGGCAAAGCCAGGGGATATGACTGTGACTGTGTGGTAGGGTATCCAGAGTAGGCTGTGCCTGGGGACATGGAGGCACTAATGGGCACATCGCCTGCAGGCTTCTCCCACAGCCTCCATCATCTCGGTGCCTGGAGCACTCAGTCGGGTGGTCAGGTAGGGCACATCTCCCTGCAGTGGGCACTCTGCCCCGCCATCCCCTCCCCACTGCTCACTGGCTTCTCTGCAGTTTAGGACAAGGCAGGAAAGACCCCATGCAGATACTGAAACATGCAGAACCCCACCCCAGGTCAGTGATGGAGTCAGAGGAAGCCAGGAGCAACGGGCCCCTGAAGGTGCCATGGGAGCCATGGCCCTACTCTGGGCATCTTTCTCTTTGTTCATGGGGTATCTTTGTCTCCTTCGCCCCTGTCATATCCTTCCTACTTGGGGGGGCTTTGTTCCCTCATGCACCATACAGTTCCTGGGGCTGGGCTGGGGCTGCTGCTGATAGGAGAGGTGGGAAACAGCAAATCTCATAAGGTGGGATATGACTATAATCCCAGCACTCTGGGAGGCTGAGGTAGGAGCATGCAAAGTTCAAGCCCAGCCTGGGCAACATAGTGACTTAGTGAGACCCAGTATCAAAATAAAAAAAATTAAAGGCTTGGGGCCAAGGAAGGTCCTGGGTCCAATTCCCAATATTGCAAAGAAAAAAACCCCTCAAATGTGAAGCAGCAAGACTTCAGGAATGAAGCTGGCTTCCTGGAAGGGTGGGGAGGGGAGACAGGGACCTCCCTGATGTCCTGCCCATCCACACAAGACTCCTGCTCTTCCCGAGGCTCGGCCCCTGAACTCACACATCCTCCCGCTTTGCCTGATCTGGCCTTGTTTAGGTTTCTGTCACTTGTCACCAGAAGTCCTGACTGTCACATCCTCATTAAGATGTATTTATCTACCCATAGAGGTTCCTTGCTCTTTGTAATCCTAACGACTGACTGCAGCAGCATAGAAGACTGTCCTTTGGCAGATCTGTTCCAATTGAACCATTCACTGAATGTCACTTGTCACTAAAGCACTCTGAGGCAGTCCCCATTCCAATCAGGAGACCTCAGGGGAAAAAGCCAGGCTGAAGAGAGAATGGAAGGGCCGAGAGCCATGGTCCCTTCAGCTGCCATGGGCCGTGGGGCCAGTCAGCACTCCTGGGAGGAGAGAAAGGGCAGGGCAGTGGGGTGAGGGTCCCCATGCGCTGGCTCAGCCAGCATCACTGATGCCCAGGGAAGCTGAAGAGCACAGAGCACCTCTGTGTGACAACACGGTCCACGGCAGGGGTAAGAACCGCTCTCCAGTCTGAATTCCCCAGATTTCAGGTCTGACCTTTGCTTCCCATTTATAAACAACTTCTCATCAGATTCTGGGTCCCAGTCAGGGTTTGGGGAGGGGTTACCATACAGACAGATGTACACAAGTAGGACTGGTGCCAGGAAGGCAAGGATGCTCTCCATTCAGGGCTCGGAAGTCTTCAGGGACCCCAGACGAAAGGCCACATCCCTAGGAATCATGAGCCCCTCCCTGCCTGGGCTCCGCTAGGTGCTTCCCTGGAAGCCTTCTGAGGCTAACTCAGTGGTCATAGTGCATCCCAACAGCTAGACTTCTGGAGGTGCCTTGGCCTGCTTCACAAGGCCAGCTGCTTCTCCTCCTGGTGAATCTATGAGCCCTTGCTACCCTTTGCTCCTGACCAGAAAACCTGCGGAGCTAGTCTTCTGAGAATCCCTAGGAGGCCATCTTACCCACACCTCTGTTCTGTACGGGCTTACAGTCTTCATGGCCATTCACATAAATCGGCTTCACTGGTTGGCCTCTTCTGAGCTCTTCCTCATTCTTTACTGAGGAAGTCCCCTCTGATATCTGACCACAAGCCATCCTCTTGTCAGGTATGGTGGACTGTATTATAAATTTGTGCTTGGGATGAGGATTTTAAAGAAGGAAGAATCACTTGGCCATGATCAAATTTCACTGATTTTGTTTTTTAACAATCAGAAAGGGTCTTCTTTTGACCAGAAATGGATCTTTCTACTTCCCATCTCTCTCTACCTCTGTGGGAGCTGTCACTCCCAAAGCTGCTTGCGTCAGGCCTCTCAAATGTCTGGAATCCTGAGTGGTTTCCTGGAGACAGATGGCATTGATTTTACATTTGTTCCACTCTGCCTGTCTCTCGCAAAATATTAGCATCAGCTATTGACACAGGGCTCCCGAGGACATCAGAAACAATTTAATCTGTGGCTTAAAAACAATATTTGGTAACATACTAGCCATTGGGAGGGTTTCAGAGAATGGACTGTTTTTCAAGCATTTGGAGAATCTTGGAGAGTCACCAAATTGTTGCTCCTTTTTGCCTGTGATCTTATCTCTTGCTCCTGATATTTTCTATAATTTTGTTATGTTTTAGTCATTTCAGGATAAGAGGAAAAGGCTGACCATTGCCCATGTCTCATTGTAGTGGGAAGAGCACTGGGCTACGAGTCTGTAGGGGAGCCTCTGGTGCTGGCTCTGCTGCTAGCACTCCCTGACCCTTGTCAAGTCATTTCAACTCTGCATTCTGGCCCTCCAGAAGGGATCCTTCAAGATCTTCTGTTCTGACCTCACAGAGCCCCAGGTTGGTGGCTGGGGAGGAGGGAACTCACTTGCTCAAGACCCCAGCCTGCAGGGCCCTGAGGTGTTATAACCAGGTCTGGCGATAACAGTGGGGTCTGGGTTCCAATAAAATGGTTTGTGATGCTCAGCTGAACCTGATTGCTCTATGGGAAAGCAGAAAGAGACAGTTGGGTCCAGGCTGGCTACAATCACTGCATGAACTCAGGAAAGGTGAGGGGTGCTTCCTTCCATGGGCTCCTCACCCCCACTTGCCTGTGTCACTTCTACTTAAGGAAACCTGAAAATGCCTGCCTGGTGCAGATACTTGAAGCAATCATGTTGGACAGGAGAGAGAGGAAGTTAGAAGGTCAGGCTGTTGGAATAGGCAGAGATTGCCCTAGGCAGTCTGCTGCTACTAACCTGCTGTCCCTGCCCAAACAGCCTCTTCTTTCCCTCTTTTAGAGGTGTCATTTAGAGGGGCCTGACACAGCCTGAGTGTCGAGAGAGCAGGGACCTTCTCTCATTCATTCATTCACTTACACATTTGTTTATTCAGTTCTGAAACCCGGGCCAAACAGGTTCAGAGATGGGTCACACTGGGCTCCTCACCTTGAACTGGCAGCAGGTGGGGGCAAAGTGGATCCAATGGCAGGCTGAGGGAAGCTAGGAGTGTGCCAGGGATGCCCAGTGTGGGCCAGAAGGCTCACTGTGCCTCTGTCCTGCACCCTTCCTTTATTTGCTGGAGACCTTGGAACCTCAGGCTCTTCTAACTCCCCATCCTCACCAATAGCAGCCTTTGGGGCTGAGTGTACTCAGCTGTTCTACGAAACAAGCTTTCTTGGCAACGTCTGCCTGGGCCTTTACCTGTGGCCTAGCTCTATTTTGTTTTCCACCCAAGCACTCCCTTCCAAGCTTTTGAAGTGGAAGCAGGCCTGGGATGATGTCCCCAAGCCAGGATGGATTCTCCAAAGGATGGTGTGTGTGTATGTGTGCGTGTGTGTGTGTGTGCATTTTGGCCATGTGGGGATTGGCCACATGCAGCATTTGGTTTCTTCTAGATGTCAGTCCAGGGGACCTTGCCACTAACTGCTTTACTTGACACTTGCCCTTGGGAATTGTGCAACCAAGACTCAAATCAGGTGCATTAGCATGAACTTAGCAGGGAAACATTTATAGGTCAAAAGTGTCCCTAAGTCCCACCTTGAAGGGCCTTTGGGGGCTGCTTTACTGAGATGCATGCATTTGCAGATGATTGGAAATCATCATATACTCAATAAAGCAAAAATGGCTGATGTTTCAGGAACTGAAAGGCTCAGGTTTCAGGCATGGCTTGATTCAAGGGCTCAGCTTCTTTCTTTTTCTATATCTTTCTATCTTTCTCTGTTTGGGTTTAATCCCTTTGCAGACCCCACCATGTGGATGCTCTCTTTTTATATGGATTGTCATCTGACCAGTTTAGGTGCTGAAGCAGAAAGAGGTGCCCCTTCTGTGACAGTTCTCACAGAAGCCTTAGGAGTGAATGCCATCAACCAATTTGAGTAGTGTTTCTGTCCTGAACTTCTGGCAGTGGTCGGGACTGGGATACCTTAACTGGCCAGGCTTGGATCGTTTCCCTCTCAGAACCACTAGAACTTGAGGGGATGATGTGTGCTGACTAAAAGGAACATCCATGAGTTGTTTTGAGAGGTGACTTTGCCAGAAGAAAGCAAATCACATCCTCTGCGGGGGTGATGGATCCCACCCTCCCAGCTGGCAGGGGTCTCTCCATGTGCCTTCTGACTGAGCAGCATCCAGGCCCTCCTCCTTGTGCCTGTGTCCTGCCTGACACTGTCCTAGTGTTCACTCCTTTCACTTGCGCTGCTCCAGACCTTCCTACACTCCGAGAGAGACTCCAGTGTTGAAACACAGTGACAGTGCCTGAGCTGCTCCTCTCCAGCAGGCCATGCCTGGTCCCTCCGTACTGTCGTTTGTCCCCAGCTGGGCTCCCCTGTCATGGCCACCCCTCCAGGTGTGTCCAACTTTTCCTGTCCCTCCTTCAGCAGGGGGCCAGGTCTTGCCCCACCATCCCTGCCCTGACATGCTGCCTCCATTGGGTACCTCCTGGCTAGCAGGTGGTTCTGGTCCAGGGAGTACTGGTCCTTACCCTGTCCAAGGGCAGCATGGGGGTGCAGCTTTAGGCTTCAGGTTGAGGCCATTGCAGGGAAGGAACAAGGGAGGATGCTGAAAGTGAGGCTTCAGAGCAAGACAAGATGGGGCTCAAATGCTGTTTGGGGCTCACCTGTTAGGTGAGCACCCTTGGCTAAGTTACTGAAGCCACCTGGGCTTGCCTGGACAGGTGTGAGAGTCAGAGTGGAATTCTGCCACAGGGTTATCCTAGGGCTATCAACTACAAGCAGAGAGCCCAAAACATCAAGCCTAGTCCCTTCTGCACAGGTTTACTTTGCCATTGCTTTTGAGAGTTCACTGCACGACAGACTCAGAGCTGGCAGGCCCCTTAGGGACCCTCTCCTTGGACAAGGTGGACACTGAGACCAGGAGGGACTTGCCCAAGGTCACACAGTGAAGCCTTGAGCAGCTGGGTCCCAGCCCATGGCTCTGGCCACTCTGGCCTTAGATGGGCTCAGTGGCTTCTACTGATACTGCATTTGTTTCTGAAGGGAATTGAGGGCAATATAAACAAAAAGTGGGGAGGAAACCTGAGCTTTAGGGCAAAGTCAAAGCTTGACACAAAGTCAGTTCTGCCAAAGGTCCCCTCACCTCCAGAGGAGCCTTAATCAGTCAGAGCAGTGAGTGGCTGGGCTGTCACCACCCTGTGAGTGTCCAGGAAGGTGAAACATGCCAGGGGAGGGAGCTTGAACCCTGATTGCCTTGAAGAACAATGGGTGGGAGAATCTGTGACAAAAGCCTCAGGGCTTTGATGGTTTTCTTTCTTCCTTCTTTCTCTCCTGTATGGGTAGAAAAGCGTGATACTTTTCTTCACCCCCAAGAGGGTCACAGCTAGCACTACTACAACAAAAGACAGGTTAACAAGACAAAGCATAACACACTTATTTAATCAAAGTTTCGTGTGACATAAAGGTCTTCAGAAACGAGACCCAAGACCCAGGGAAAACTATTTTTATGCTCATATTCCATGAAGAACAGACAGCTGTGTGGAAATGTGGCTGGACATAAGGGTCAGTTCTGATGGCCATGACTGGGGCAGGGGGTCACCCAACAAGTCCTGTCGGTTCACATTCTTCTGGGCATCTTGTAGCCTTTTTCCTTCTGGATGTAGGATGCGCCCCCTCCGAACTGAGGGTCTGTAAGGGAGAGGGGAGGAGGGAGAGAGTGACCTTGCTAGGTTTTATGACTAGTTTTGGGAGAGAAGGGTTCTGATACCTGTAATCTACCTGGGGGAGAAGTCTCATTTCTGACTTGCTTTAGGGGACAAAGAGGGTGAGAGATTGGAGGGCAGGAGAAGGCCAGAAAGACTTTGCTTCTGAGGTCGTAGAATCTCCTTCAGTTTAAAGGCCTCAAAAAAAAAGTCCTCAGCAGGCCAAGGTGGGTGGAATACTTTTGGATATCATGTCCTGACTCCCTTCCAGCCTCCCTCTCCCTCTCTCTTTTTCTCCCTTCCTCCTTCTCTTTCTCCTTTTTCCCTTTAAGAATAATGACTTTATTGATTTTACAAAAATAAGTCATCCTAATAAACAATTCAAGTGAAAGAGAAGTGAAAAAAAAAAAGGAGAATATACAATTCAACATCTCACCAGCCAGAAATAGTTGTTAAAAGTAGGTGGTAGTCATTCCAGATGTCTCTCTAGGAATATGTACAGGTGTACAAATAGAAGCAGTTTCATGAAACAGGAGTATTTAACATGTACTATTTTAAAATGAAAGCATTGAATTTTGCTTGAATATCATAGCAGCAATGAAAGACTCAAAATGAAACTGAAACACTGGTTGAATTTGGGAGTAATTTTTTTTCCACATCAAAACATTCATTGTTTTTAGCTGGGCGTGGTAGCACCCGTCTGTAATCCTAGCACTGTGGGAGGCTGAGGCAGGAGGATTATCAGTTCCAGCCCAGCCTAGGAAATTCAGCAACTTAGCAAGACTCAGTCTCAAAAAAAAAAAAGCGTGGGAATGTAACTCAGTATGAAGGCCCTGGATTCAGTCCCTAGTGTGGCAACCAAACAACTCCCCGCTCTGACCTGGTCATTCTTAAGAGTCTCTAAGATTAAGGGAAAATAAAGATTATAAAGAACAGGATGTTCTGAGAGTCATTTTGGTTAAACCGTACTTCTAATTCCATACAATTTTGACTTGCTTTGTACTGTGAAAGATGAAGATTTGAGCATCATTTTTTGTTGAAGGTCCTTACCGATTTTTATTTACTGGATTAGACTTTTACCTTGTCCAAGTTTAGAACACTTGGATTCTCTTTTGTGGGTTTCCTTTAATTCCATATTTTGTTATATTCAATGCTTGCCATTTTTCATGACCTTTCTATTTCAAAGTCCCCCCTCCATTTCAGTGTTTCATTTTACCGTGTAATAGCTTTATTCCCCCCTCCTAAATGTGTTGCTTGAGTTTTGTGTTGGATAGTGCCTCTTTCTTTCTTTCTTTCTTCCTTCCCTTCCCTTTCCTTCCTTCCTTCCTTCCTTCCTTCCTTCCTTCCTTCCTTCCTTCCTTCCCTCCTTCTTTCTTTCTTTTTGTGGTACTGGGGATTGAACTCAGGGCCTTTGCACTGAGTTGCATCCCTTGTCTTTTATTTTTGAATTAGCATCTTGCTAAATTGCCCAGCTAGGCTGGGCTTGAATTTGTAATCCTCCTGCCTCAGCCTCCTGCAGTGCTGTGATTACAGGGTCCCCTGGATGAATCTCTTGATTTTTCTCTTTTAAGGACAACTTGAAACATATGTGGTTTTCCCTTTAAAACTGCCTTTCCACAGGCATTGCTCTGCTGTTGAGGATTCCTCCTCCACCCCTCCTCCTCTGTCTCCTTTTCCTTCCTTCCTTCCTTCCTTCCTTCCTTCCTTCCTTCCTTCCTTCCTTCTTTCCTTCCTTCCTTCCTTTTCTTTCAGCCCTCCCTTCTCCTCCCTGGTCCGGACCCTCTTCCCCGCTCCATCATGACCTCTTCCTCCTCCATCCTCTTCAGGCAGCCCTGGAATTCCTGGCTCCTCTAGTTTCCTTTCCCTTGTGATACACTTTGCCTGGATGTAACTGTCAGTGAGAATTTTAAGACATGTTTCTGGCTGCTATAGTCTCTCCTGTTCTCTGAGAGTGTCTGCCTGTTGCTTTTTATGCTTGAATGCTGAGGTGAAGGCCATGACACTTCGAGTTCATATTTCCACTGCGGTTTGTGGACATTGCTGCCTCATATTTCTCTGCATTGAAACTTGCTGAGGAAGAATTTGAGTGGCTTCATGCATTCTTTCTACCTCAGAAAATACTTCTTTTCCCTCCAGGAGTTCCATGAAGAATTATTTTCTTCATTTCACCATTATATTTCTTGATGTCCATCATTTTGAATACATTTTTTCCCTGAACATGTTGTACCTGTTGGATGTAAAGATGAAGCCGTTCACCTGGAGGCAAATTTCCTGCCTGGCAGGTTGGAATGTCTTTCTTCTTTCATTTTTCACTCCTGTATTCAGGCCAGGCAGGAAGGAAATAGGTGTGAAAAAAGTGGAAATGTTCTCAGACTCATTTTGCAAGGCGAGTCTATTCTAGGCACTAACATCAGACAAAAGTGGCAAAAGAAAACTGTGAACAAAACTCATTTAGGAACAAACGTTACGTACAAAATATTAGAATATCAAATCAAGCACGAGATCATAAGAAACATTTAGCGTGTTCAAATGTGGCTTATTCCAACAACAAATGATGATTGAACATTAGAAAATATACTAATGTAACTTTTTTCATGGACAGATTAAATTGTGTTTCTTTTAATAGAAGCTGAGCAGCAGTTGATGTGATTTAACACCCATTGTGATTAAAAAGAAAGATGAGGCACCATCTTAGCCAGCATTTACTTACTGTCCCTTTGGGAGGGAGCCTGAGCAGTCAGGTGGCTGGAACAACACTTTAATTTGGAGCATTCCGGTTTGCTTGGGACTGTGCGCTTTCCTGGGATGTGGGACTTTCAGTGCCCAAACTTGGAAGCCTGGAAGGTAGTCACCGTTTGGCAGGATCTCAGGGAACAGAGGAAGGAAAGAATGATCAAAACCATTCTGCAGAAGAAAATGAGATTTTTAAAACTGTTGTCATTCCAGAGAGGGAGGGAAAACTAACAGAAAAAGGGAGAAAGAATATAAGGAAAGAGTCAGGGATGTGCAAAGATAGAGTCGACGGGGGCGAGGGGCACCCGGAGGCATGAGCTGAGGATGTTTAGAGGCCATGGCACCTGATGCTGAGTGGGAAGCTGTGTTTTGCTTTGGAGGAAGTTCTCCAGCACCGTCTCTTCCTCCTGCCTGTAGGCAGTGCTCAGGTTGGATCCAGCTGTACAGGCTTTCCACTTACTGGACTGCTGCTCCAGTCCTGGATGGACGCCTTTCATTGAGGAGTTGCCTGGAGATAATTGAGTCCTTCTGTTCCCCAGAGCCCAGGACTGACTTACAAGGGGGTGTCCCAAAAGATGGAGCTGCTACAGACCCATCTTTGAAGATGCCCTTCAGCAAAGCCTACCGCATTCATGTGCCTTTGTTGAAGACAGGGCTGGGTGTCCCATCTGAGACCATGCAGTGAGGGACAGAGACAGTGTGCAGGAAAGCAGGACGATGGGGCGGAGGTGACCACCAGGATTGGCAGAGATCTAGGAGAAGGCACTGGACTTACACAGAGGACAGGGTTGGAGTTTGGGCCGGTCTTATCTGGGCTGGGGTGGATGGGGAGGCTCTGGCCTGCATCTGCACATAGACTCATCAGCTCAAGTAACGAGACCAGAGTCTCCCAGTAAGGGGCAGAGCTGGGATCAGAACCTGATGTGTGGGAGGCAAAGTTAGAGACTAGACGTGATTCCAATCACCAGGCCGAATTGCTGAATGTGTGATTTTGAGCTGGTTTTATCCCTTCCCTGGACCTCAGTTTCTCCAAGAAGGCAGTGGGAGAAGTGGATCAAGGAACATTTCTACTTCTGATGACAGTGTTAGAGAAAATGCTGGGGTTGCTGGAATGTGAGAGGGACTCGAGGTCCATACAGTGCTCTAAGTAGGTTGGTTGCTGTCTAAAGTGGAGGGTGAGCTGGGGGATTAGCACTGAAAAGCAGGCCTGGCTTATTGGGCACCTTTTTCTTTAAGAACAACATCTTCTTCTAAGTAGGTTACACTTACTGTGGCTTGTTTGCATCCTTCTTTGCTTAGAAAGCAAACTCTTTCTTCAAAGCTAAGCCTCCCTCTAGGCCTACGAGATTAGCACCTACTTCAGATTAATGGGGTCCATATTAATGTGATTTAGCACCATGGCTTTCAAAAGCTGTGGTCTACTTATACAGCTACCTTTTCTTTTTTTCTGGACCAAAATTTAGGGCACTTGGGCTAACAAAAGATATTTTCTCAGTTGTGCATTGCAAACATATGGACCATCTTAGAGAGGTGTGGGAAGCAGATTGTGCCTGTGGGATAGAGCAGAATGATACGCCAGTGGGTGGAACCTCTCCGGAAGTCCAGAGTGCACTGCCATGCAGATCCTGGGTGTGATATAGGAGCAAGTCAATGTCTTCAGCTAGATGATGCTTGGAAATCTCCAAAATGTTGAGTGCTACTCAGACTTCCGGAGAGTAAGAGAGCAGGCTCTCTGGAGTCACGCGGAAGACGCCGAATCAGCCCGCTGCAGACAGGCAGGTCTGTGCACGCCCTACCGAGGTCCTGAGTCACGCAGAAGACACCGAATCACCCCACTGCAGACAGGCAGCCACCTGATTCCACATTACCAAGGTGCAGAGGACACCAGACCACCAGACCAAGGTACTGAGTCCCACTGTTCCCGGCCCAGAGGTAGGGGCTTCTGAGCTGTCGTCCCACTGCTCCTGGTCCAGAGGAAGGGGCTTCCCGGTCACCATCCCTCCCACTGCTCCCAGCCCAGAGGAAAGGGCTTTTGGGCCACCTTCTGTCCTGCTGCTCCTGGCCCAGAGGAAGGGGCTTCCGGGCCACCATCCCTCCCACCGCTCCTGGCCCAGAGGGAGGGGCTTCTGAGCCACCATCCCACTGCTCCTGGTCCAGAGGAAGGGGTTTCCCAGCCACCATCCCTCTGGCTGCTCCCAGCCCACAGGAAAGGGCTTTTGGGGCACCATCCCTACCACTGCTCCCGGCCCCTGTCCCACCTCACCCAGCTCAGAGGAGGTAATCCGTGCAGGCCCTAACAGCCCCCCACCCCAGTCGAAATGAGAAAACACATAAATAAATCTCAAAACCAGACTTCCAGATCACCTACAGCAACCCCAAAGGGAAATGAGATGGAACCCTCTGATACTCAACCACCTGGACCCACTGAACTGGCAACAAAAGGGGATCTGGAAAAAATGAAATCAGAAATAATTTCTCAGATAACAGGAGAAATTGTGCCCTTAGTGCAAGACATGATTAATAAATCTAGAGAGGAGCTGAGGAACATGATGGAATCCCAACATAAGAAACAAATGGAATCTATAAAACAGATGCAAATAGATTTCCAGGACCTGAAAAACTCCACTGAAAGTCTACACAGCAGGATGAGCCAGTGTGAGGACAGAATTTCAGATATAGAAGATAAGATTGCAATTAGTGACCAGGAAAAGAAAAATTGCTTCAAAATTATAAGGGAACATGAGAAATCAAGCCAGCAGCTGCTAGATGATGCAAAAAAGAATAACATAAGACTGATTGGGCTCAATGAAGAAACAGGAGAGAGTGCAGATGACATAAAAAATCTCTTCACAGAAATAATGGCAGAAAACTTCCCAAGCAGGGGAAAAGAGCTTGACATACAGATAAGTGAGGCATATAGGACTCCAAATAGCCTTGATCAAAAAAAATCTACACATAGGCATATAACTGTTAAGATTCCAGAAACACAACAGAAGAATAAAGTTCTCCAAGCAGTCAGAGAAAAGAAACAAATCACATACAAAGGAAAGCCCATCCGAATCACAGCAGACTTCTCAACACAAACCATCAAGGCAAGAAGAGCTTGGAGTGACATATTCCAAGCCCTAAAAGAAAACAGCCTCCAACCCAGATTGATGGACCCTGCAAAACTATCTTTCAAAATGGATGGAGAAATAAGATACTTTCATGACAAAGAGCACCTTAGGAACTTCGTGAATACCAAACCAGCACTCCAAAGAATTTTACACAATATCCTAGGAACAGACATTGAGGATCACAACCCCAGGAAGCAAAGCAGAATGAACCCATCTGGCATGACAAGAAATTAAATGTAAAGGGGGAGAACCCAACAAAAAGAAAAAGTCATGGCAATGACAAGTCAATACGTTTCAGTTATAACCATCAACCTTAATGGTCTCAATTCACCAATCAAAAGAAATAGACTGGCAGAATGGGTCAAGAAGCAAAATTCAACAATATGCTGCATACAAGAAACACACTTAATTCAAAAGGAAACTCATAGACTGAAAGTTAAAGGGTGGAAAACAATACTGCATGCGACAGGAACCCGAAAAAAAGCAGGAGTAGCTATCCTCTTTGCAGATCAAGTAGATTTCAAACCAACACTAATTAAGAGAGATGAAGAAGGACACTACATCCTTGTAAAGGGAAGAATCCAAGAGGAAGAGATGACAATCATAAATATCTATGCACCAAACACTAGTGCACCCAACTATATAAAACAAATACTAACGGATTTGTCACATCTGAAAGATGGAAATGGGATGCAAACAAAGATTGTTGGTTCAAAGTCCTGCAGGGCTTGAGTCCATTTAGAGAGGCCAAGCTGACCAGCTTGTTTTCCGGATGTGCTTGATTTGTTTCATGGCACTGATGAGCTCTGACACTGATGACATTCTTCCCCACGGGCGTGGTCTCAGCTGCGCCCAGCCTGCCAGCCTGCTGGTCCGCCTCCAGCTGGGCGATGAGCCCATCGATCTGCCTGATCATCTGCTGCACCCACTGTGTCAGCGTCTTATAGCTTTTCGATGCCTCCTCGAGCTTGTCCTCACCCATCTTGGAAAGCTCCTTCTTGATCTTGCTGTGGTCCTGGATGTCCTCCGTCAGCAGCACCAGCTCCTCCTCCTCCTTGGTCAGCGACTTCTTCTGCTCCTTCAACTTGGAGCACGCATTGCTCAGCACATCGATTTCCTCCTTAGTTATTTCCTCTTCCTTCAAGCCCTCCAGCACAGGGGCAGTGTCCTTCAGGGCCTCAGAGGGCAAGATCACATCAGGCACCTCCGGCTGCAGCTTGGCCACAGACTTATCGGGAGTGGTGGCACCCACACTTTCTAGCTCAGCGCCCTTCGCTGCTTACACCTCTGCAGCCCACTGCAGCTCCTTCTCGTGGTGTTTCTGCCACATGGTGGCCTCCTCCTGCAGCGTGGCCTCTAGCTTGGCTTTGTACACCTGCTCGCCTTGCAACCCGAATGCTTTCACCTGGGGCTCCTTGGCCACAATCTCCGGGAAGGTCTGGAGGTAGACTTGAGCTGGTCAGCAGGTGAGAGTGTCTGGGAGATTCATGGCCTGAGACCGCACAAGCAGCAGTGTGGGCATCTCCTGGTGCTGGTGCAGATCCAACCACTGCTTCAGCTGCCTCTGCAACTGGTCCTCGGTGACGCCTAGGGTCAGCATGCCCCGCGCCCGGCATGCCGCCTGCAGCTCCTTGACATTCAGGCTGTCCACCCTTTCCTCAGGATCAGCTTGTTGTCGGCCTTTATGGACCATAACGCATGGTGAGCTGGAAGTGCAGGAAGTTGTTGGTGCTGATGGACTGCAGCTCCATCGGCTTGTACTCCGCCACCAGCTGCGGCCACATGAGGTTGTCCAGGGTCAGCTCATCCTTGAAAAGCTTGGAGAAGTGCATGATTTCCTCTTTGCTGGGCTTCTCCCCCATCTCACGTATCTTCTGGAAGAACGCAGAGAAGTCCTGGGTGGCGCTGACCTTGACCGCCTTGTTCTTCAGTGCCATCTCCTCGATGATGTCCTGGAGGAACTTGGCCAGCTCCAGCTTGATTCGCAGCTCCTTCTTCAGCCTCTCTTCCTTGATGGACTGCGTCTTAAGCGTGGATGGCAGCATGTTGGGAAAGAGCTTCACAGCCACAGGCAGCAGGAACTCCATGAAGGGCACCAGGCGGAAGAGGTCAGCATAGTTGTGGAGAAACTGCCTATGCTGCCGGCTGGAGCATGCGCACAGCGATCTTGGCGTCAACCCCTGGCAGGCGGAAGCCATGGTAGTAGCGCTAGAGCTCGTCCTGTACCCTCCGTCTCAGCAGACTTCTTCAGTGCCACCGGGGCCGCCAGGCTCTACATCCTCCAGCTTTTTGTCCTTGACCTTCAGGGACTGGAGTCATCGCTGAGAGGGGGCGATACCGGCCTCCCCGACGAACACACCGGCTGCAGCGGGAGTCCACGGCACTCCTGCCACCATACACAGGCGCTCAGGCCTCGGCTTCCGGCGGCCGCAGGACTTGGCTCTGAGGCACAGGTACAAAGGGTTGTGGTACAGCAGCCAGAGGGGACAGTCCCCTCAGGGCAGTGGCACGGGGCGGCGGGCGGCAGGCACCCGGCAGCTACAGCTCCTCAGCAATATGGACGCCATATGCGGGCCGCTATGGCTTCCGGCTGCGGCCTCCTCCTTGCCCTGCTCCTTGGCTCCTCCCAGACCCGCACCACGGCGGTCTGTTTCTGGCAGCAGGCTCTTGCTCAAGGACTGCCTTGCCCTGTCATCGACGTCCGGGGGCACGGGACTCATTTATTTCTTGATTCTGCATTGTAGTCTATTGATCTACACATGCCTACTCTTTGGCAGTAAAACATACTCTTGATTACAGTAGTTTTGTCACTTTGAAATCAGCATATGTGAGGGTTTTTTTTTGGTACCAAGGATCGAACTCAGGACCTTGTGCTTGCAAAGCAGGTGGCCGCACCACTGAGCTAAATCCCGACTCTCTTCTACTTTTATTCTTCCATCTCAAGATTGTTTTGATTATTCTATGTCCCTTGCATTTCCATGTGAATCTTGCCTAAATTTATCAGTTTCTGCAAAGAAGTTACTATGATTTTGGAAAAGAATTTTTTTCTTTGCAGTACTG
Organism: Heterocephalus glaber; assembly: GCF_053883595.1. Taxonomy (NCBI): domain Eukaryota; kingdom Metazoa; phylum Chordata; class Mammalia; order Rodentia; family Bathyergidae; genus Heterocephalus; species Heterocephalus glaber. The sequence goes on along the minus strand of NW_028258349.1, from coordinate 6,947,094 downwards.
AGGATTGAACCAAGAACCTTTACACTGAGCTATACAACTCAACTCTTTTTTTATTTTGAGGTGAGGTCTTGCTGAGTTGGTAAGTTGCCCAGGCTGGGCTTGAATTTAGATCCTCCTGCTTTAGCCTTCCAGATTACCAATGTGCACTACACACATGCTTTTTTTTTTTTTGGTACTGGGGATCAAGCTCAGGACCTTGTGCTTGCAAGGCAGGTGGCCGCACCACTGAGCTATATCCCCAGCCCACCACCAATGTGCATTACAGTGTCTGAGTTGCATTTCTTAATCAATTTGTAGAGTATTACCTTGCTAAAAATTATGTTTTCTAGTCCATCCATAGGGGATAGTTTTATATTTACAAAAGTTTTTCTTAGTTTCTTTCAATGATGTTTTGTAGTCTTCAGTTTCAATTTCATATTATTCATTGCTTGTGTATAAACAATTGACTTTTGTGTTTTTATCTTAAAACTTGGAACCTTAATGAATTCAGTTATCATCCGAAATATTGTATGTGTTATAGTTCTTAAGATTTTCTATATGCAAGATTAAGTCGTCTGAAAGTAGAGATAGTTTTGCTTCTTTTCCAATGTGGATGTTATTTCTTTTTCTTGTCTAATTTCCCTGACTAGAAGCTCTAGTACATTTTTATTAAATGTGGAAAGAGCAGTAATGTGGAAAAAAAAAAAGAGAGCGGGCTCTCTGTAGTTTTCCAGTGTGGCTGTCTGTGCTTGTAGCCACGTATGTGCAACGGGCAGGATTTCCATGCCACAAACAACAAGCCACCAATGGATTCCAAACTCACCATCTCTTTCCTGGTGTGTCTAATGGGAGCTGATTGAGAACTCTCACTTGGGTCGTTCTTTGGCAGCTTCCACATTATCCATTAAGTTTGTGGTTGATTGATGCCCGGGACAAGGACCTTGTGGTTCGTCTAACTATTTCCGAGCTGATTTGGCATCAGAAATAGGTCTTAGAGTTCCCAGTTCCACAGGAGGCACCTGGCGCCCCCCTTACCCTCATGCTCGGGAGATTGTCCTTTCACGGTGCCATTTAACTGTATACGATTATGTAATTACATCTGTGACTGTAATCCTGCAGGACATTATTCTAATTATAGCCCACAATCCTTTTCAGCAGCTTTCAGAGAAATAATTTGTGCAATGAAACTGGGGCTCTTCAGGCTGCAGTAATGTCTGAAATCTGGCATACACAGTCAGCTCTGCCTCTTGAAATCCATATGTCCTTGCCTCTTTCTTAGGAAGGAGAATCAAATCATCTGACCCATAGAAACCTCTCCTCTGGGAAGGACCAACTCAGCACAAGTTTAAATTGCAGACCCCCGAACAACTCTACAGAATTTCTTTTTCTCTTGATAACTTAACTCAGCTCTTAATCACTTCTTATGCATTCTGTAAAAATAGTTTTGAGTGAATTTGGTGGTGTGTAGATTATATCTTAATAAAGCTGTTTAAAAACAAAATAGTTACTAAGTTAATTGTCATCAGGGACAGAAATGTCTGTATCAGAAAGACAGTTGTTGTTTTGGGTCAAAGGGAGCTAAGTGACTTGAAAGCTCTTAAAGTAGACAATGAATGGTTCTAAGATTTAATTAGCAGACATGTAGATGATTAGGCATTTTTCTAGTAAGTTGTTCTCCTCCCTTGACCCCTTCCCGTTCCCTTCCTTCCTTCCTTCTTTCCTTCCTTCCTTCCTTTTTTCCTTCCTTCTTTCCTGCCTTCCTTCTTTCCCGCCTTCCTTCTTTCCCTCTCTCCCTTTTCTCTCCCCTTCTTCTTTCCCTTCTTCTTTCCACTCTCCTTTCTCCTCCTGCTCTACTTCCTCATCATCTCTTATTTTTTGGTTTTGTTTCTTGATAAAGCTGGGATCTTTCCAGTTGTGCTGAAGTTTTATAGAGATGATAAAACTGTGTTGGGTAGTGGGCTTCCTGAAGAGTCCCATCAGCCCTAGGTTCTGTCCCCTGTCCCCTGAGAGCTCACAGGCTGCCGGGAGAGGGGCCACTATCACAGACACTGGGGCCACAAGTGGAGCTGCTTACTCTTCCATGGCACAGCCTGCAGGCTTGTGAGTGTCACCTCGTTCTGCACGCTGAGGATGGAATTAGAATGTTCCAGAGCCTCAGCTGGAGACAGCATTGGGGTCGGTCTTTTGCCGAACCCATGTGTGGCATGTTGTGGTCCCCAAAGTCACCCATCTTATACTTTCTGTATGATCTAATTCAAATTTTTTGCCATCTTTTTAAAAAGACTTTGATATTTTATCATTATGAATTTTATATTAGGGTTCTCCAGAGAGACAGAAGCAATTGGATAAATATGTAGCACTATAGGAAAGGAATGGGCTGATGTGGTTATGGAGGCTGAGTCTCACAGCAGGCATCTGCCAGCTGGAGACCCTGGGACTCGGGAAAAATGGCTTGGACCAAGGCTGAAGGCCCAGTACCAGGGAAGCCAATAGTATTTGAGGTGAAGGCTTGAGATCCTCAGGGCTCTCGTGTGAGTCTTGGAGTCCAAAGCCTGGAGAGCTTGAACTTCTAATATCCAAGGGCAGGAGAGGAATAGTGTATCCCAGCTCCAGGAGAGAGGGAAAACAATTCACCTTCCTGTTTTTGTTTATCCAGGCCCCTGGCTGAGTGGATGTGCCTATCCACGTTGAGGGCCAGTCTTCCTATGGAGTCTTCTTAGATTCACACTCTAGTCTCCTCCAGAAAAACCCTGACACCCCCCCCACAAAGAACACTTTCCCAGTTCTCTGCATGTCCCTTAACCCCATGAAGTTGACACCTAAAATTAACCACCACAAATTGCTACTCTGAATTCACCTTAACATTACCATCACTGATTCACCTTTCCAGATAATCATTGTAGGTTCTAACAAGCCATAGGTGTGTATTAAAAATGGACCACAAGGGGCCGGGGATTTAGCTCAGTGGTTTCGCCGCCTGCTGCGCAAATGCGAGGACCTGAGTTTGGTCCCTGGTACCAAAAAAAAAAAAAAAAAAAATTGGACCACAAGACAAGAAGTGTGACATCAGGGTTTTTCTGACCTGCTGGGTCAGGCCAAGGGTGTTTACTCACAGTTCTGTTCTTGCACATTGAAGTTGTGCTTCGTTCATTTAATGTTTTACACAGAAAACAGTTTTAATCAACAGGTTCCATAAGTAAAACATTCTACAAGATTCTCAAGCAGCTCCTATTGCTTTTTTATGAAAACTGTCTACATGTAAATGAAGCAGGGACCTGTAAATTTCTTTAAGTTGGAAAGCTGTTTATTGAGGTCTGTTCCTTTGCCCTATTTTCTTATTATGTTTTATCTACTGTTTCTAATGTATTGAGTTGAACTCTTAGTTCATTAAATTTTATTCTTGTTCAGTAATGAGACCAAGCAAGGTTATTAATTTTCCTCTGAGTTTACTTTTGGATGGAAGATTACATAAATGTTGATGTGATGACAGGAACATTTCATTGTTCCTTTTTAATAGCATGCAAATTCTGCTTAATCCAAGAGTTTTGTAGGAGGCTTGTAAATTTTTTAAATTAAAAAAGTCTAAATGCTTAGGTTTAAAAATTAAGCATTTATCATTCACTTCTAGCTTTATTATATTGTAATAAAAGAATGTGGCCCATATAATTTAATATAATTTTGGAAATTATGGAGGTATTTTTGGAGTCAAAAATATTTATTTTTGCAAAGCAATCATGGATGTTGGAGAAGTATTTCCTGTATGAAATCAAATTTATTAGATTATAGTCTGATTTTCTATATTTTTTTGTTCATTTTGCTTTTGCTAATGCATTCAGTCCAAGGTTGGTCTAGGACTGAGCTGAGGCTCCAGGTCCTTTGGGCCATTGTATGCAAGTGACCAGAGCATGGGGTTGTCCATCTTTTCTTCCCTGCAGTCTTGCCTGGGAAAGAGCTCATGAGTTGGATGGCATAGGTCTGAGCCCTGGCTCCAGCTGCCTCTCACCGTAGTTGCAGTCTATGAACTGGGAATGGGAGCATTGACTTGGCAGAGATTCAAGGAAGCTTAGGTCCTTACCTAGGGGAGGGAAGAATGTCCCCTACCCCACCCCAGTTTGAATGGCCCCTCTTCTGCCCAACACTAGCCTCTGTGGGCTGCTCCTTCCATTCTGCTACATAAGGGGCACTGCCAGGAGCAGAAGGATGCAGGGCTTCTCTCTAAGGTGAAGTGGGGCTGGTGCATACCTCGTGCATTTTCAGACATGTTTGGGTGGTCATGGAGGCCTTTCTGGGAGCTTCTCAATCCCACTGGGCAGGCTTCCTGTAGGGTCTGTTCTGTAGAACCTGATTTTGACTTGGGGTTGAGGTCTTCTGTTCTGGCCAGTCTGAGTGGGTGAGGCCTGGGAGACGTACCCAGTTGGTGGGAGCAAGTGAGAGTCCCTGTGGGATGCCTGGTCCAGCATCTGTCAGTGGGGAGCACATGGATGTGGGAAGGGGATGCAGCCAGCTAGTGATTCTGAGGAGACAGAAACTTAGGTCCCAGTGCCTACACCTATGGGTCGGGACTGTCTTGTTTCTCCCAGGCACCAGGGAGAGGAATAGTGGAAGCTCAATGGATGCAAGTCTGGGAAGGGCCTGGGAATCCTCACTACCTCCCAGGCCCCACCATGTACACTTGACTCAGCTGCAGCCCTTAAGGTCAGGAAGGCATTTGTCAAACAGGCAAGCTACAGTGGTTCCCAGGAAGGCCAGGGAGGAAGCTGGGGCCCCTGGAGCCCTGTCACTCACACCAAACTCCTTGCCTCCACCACCTCTGGCCTGGGGTGGTCAGAGGGGCACCCTGCTGCACTTGCTCCCGTACCAGGCCTCAAGGGAGTCTGTCTACACCTCCTCAACCCAAAGCCTCTCCATGGCTGGAGTCCGAGGGCCTGGCATGGTGTCAGCTTTGCCATGAGGCCTTGGCAAGTTATTTTATTTTCTAGTCCCCAGCTTCATTATCTGCACAATGGGCCTGGAAAGACAGAGCCTCTATTCTTCATCATCAATTGTGATGATGGCTTAGATTTGACTTTGGAAAATGTCAGGGGAACATCCAGGGACTTCGAGTAATGTCAGGGAAAGCACCTCAGCCCTTCCAGGGCTGGCTGCCTGTGTTCCTCATCATCCATCCATCCATCCATCCATCCATCCATCCTAATCTGTGGAGACTCCAGTATCCCAAAGAAATGGGTCCCCATCTTGGACCACTTCTATCACTGCTAGAGACAGCCAGGCACTGCATTTTAAAGAATCAGTTTGGGGTCAGAGAAATATAGCCCTGTAACCTCAAAAGAGTTCCTTAACCTTTCTCAGCCTCAGTTTTCTCACCTGGAAATAGGCCCTCCTTCAGAGGTTGGTGGGAGCTACAGAGAGTAGGGGTCTTCCTGTGGCTGGAGGGGCACAGAAACACTCTGCTGTTAGGTGGTCCCTAGTGTCAGTTCCCCAGGTACTGGGCAGACATGGCACACAGCACTGATGGTCCCAGGGGGTGTTGAGAGCCTTCCAAACTTTCTGTTCTGCCCAGATTTCAGGGTGATAAGTGGGATTGTTCCTGCAGAGCACAGTGGGAAAAGAATGAGCTGCTGGGAATTATTTTCATATATTTTTAACTAGAGACGTTTTTCTGTTTCAAGCCATTTTCACAAATCTCTGCTGATGCCAAGCTCTCTCCACACCCTTTCCTGGTCACCTCAGGCCCTCACTTTTTCATGGTCCTTGTTTCAGCCCTTCCTGGAACAGTAAATCGGGCGCAGCAGCGTCGGTCAATGAACCACCCTGACATTTAATCGTTTCCCTGCTCTCCTTTTGAAAGTCCCTGTAGCACCTCAAAGATCCTCCCTAGCCCAGGAGATAAATCAGGGGCCTTTTCATTCCTATGGAGGCACTGATGCTCTTCTGGAGGTGCCTCTGCACTCTGGAGGCAGGGGATGGTGGAGTTGGCATGCTGGGATCAACCCGGGTGGTGGGCAGGCAGACGTGCCCAGGTTGACTGCAGTACATCTTGGCATCTCTCTCCTGGCAGATACCATGGGCTGAATGGAAATGCATCCACACTCATCTCTCTATGAGCTGTGTGTGTGTGTGTATGTGTGTGTGTGTGTGTGTGTGTGTGTGTGTGTGGTACTGGGGGTTGAACCCAGGGCCTTCACACTCCTTGTTTAAATTTTTTTGTGGGTTTCCACCACTTTGGGGAAATACTGTCATTTGCCAACTGTATGTGGGCCAACGTGCCTGACAATAGCTCTTCTTTGCTGTGGCCATGTACGTGCAGGGCTGGGGTCTCATGGCTGCACCCAAGATGCTGACCTGTGATCTGTGCTTGTTTTCCCAGGATTTACTGAGGCTGCAAAGCTGGCCCTGTGAGAAAGGGTAGCCTGAGGGTGTCTGGGTGGGGTCACAGTGATTCTGCTTTCTTGCAGACCCTAAATTGTTACAGGTGGAGCCATGGCCAGTTGGTGGGTCTTTCCAGGTGTGTTTCAGGCGGGTCTTCCCATGTGTGCTTGGTAAGTGCTGCAAGCAAACCCAGGGCTCATGCTTAGGGGTCCTAGCTCTGATGTGCCCCAGCTTCCAGATGAGCTAGCCCTCCATTCTGCTAGTCTGGGCCCAGGGCTGGTAGTCACCCTTCAGCCTGAGCTCTGGTCATTTTGCTCTGGGATAGTCAATTGTCTCCTCATGCTCTCAAAATACAGAAATCATTTAGGGGTTTTCTTCTTCCACATTCATGCAGATTGAGGATCCTGGAAGTGTAAGGCTGAAGGCTTCCTCTAAATGATCTTTTCTTGGAATCAGAAGGCCAGCATGGCTGTGTGGTTTTGGGCAAGTTACTTAACCTCTCTGCATTGGAGTTTCCTCAGCTCTAAATTGGAGATTATCAATTAGCACCTGAGCCACTGGGGTACTGTCATGCAGCAAAGCCTGGCACCAAGGGAGACCTTTATCAGTGAAGGGGTGACCAGGTGGGTCCGAGGAGGTCCTGAGCCCAGCTCGAACTGCTTTTGCAGAGGTGAGCTCCACACACCTGTCTTCCTCAGACCTGATACTCTCCTGACTGCCTCCTGACTCCTCTCTGCACAGATCAGGAGGTGGCTGGGCCTGGACTCTTTCCTCCCACTGCTGGGATAAAGGGTCCTAGGAAAGGCAAAGCCCACGGAACTCTTTTGTCTTCTTTGTATGCCTTCTGTTTATCTCAGACCCGAGTGAAGACATAGGAAGTGTCCCTCTCGGGCTCCCCATTGGTAAAGGAGAGGTCTTCCACATCTGCCCTCAGCATCTGTGCTGGCTTTGAGGGTTCAGGTTGAGTAGTTTTGTTGGCCCCTAGGGGGCGCTCAAAGCCTCCCCGCCCCAGCTCTGCTGATCCTTCCAGAGAAGGGCTAAGGACCCTGTAGCAGGGCCCTGAGCCCACGTAAGGTGGGGGCTCCTCTGAACTCTTTGTGGGAGCCTCTGAGGCTCTGCTTGGGTATAGGGTAGACATTCTTGCTTTTTGGCAGGTGGGCAACATTACTGGCACACTTTCCCCTTGTGCTCCCTGCCTGGTTCTGAGGCAGAGGGTGAGAATTGGCCAGGGGCTTAGAGGGACCGACTGGTTTTCTTTAAGAAGGTGACAGGGCAGTGGGTCAGAACAGGATGTGAGAATCAGCCAGTCCATATCCAATTCCATCCTGTCCTTCATCAGCTGAGTGGCCCTGCGCAAGTTATTTAACCTCTGTGAGCTGCAGTGTCCTTATCTAGAATGTTTTAATTTAGGTTGCTCTGGAAGCAGAACTGGGGTGCAGGCAATTTATTTGGGAGGTGATGGCAGGAGGCAGGAGTGAAGGACTTGGAGGAGGCTAAGAGAGAGGAGAAGAAACGAGGTGTACAGAGTTCATGGTTGAGCTGGGTACTGCTGAGGACAACAGGGACTCATTCTTGTAGGCATCCTCAGAAGTAGTAGGCAGCATTCCCTTCAGATTGTCCTTCCAGAGACCTCAGGGTAAGGCATTATCCATGGATACCTGTCCCCCACTGCCTCCATCAGCCAAGGGTTGCCTTCAGGGTTCCCCGCTTCTGGGTAGTGGCCCCCACTTAGCCCAGCTCCCAATTCAGTAGCTTCATCCTCTATTCCGAGAAGAAAGACCAATGGCTGAGTGGCTGCACAAGGCCCAGGAGTGGCTGTTGGCTGTACACAGGGACTTGTTGCCCATAGCAGCTGCTGACGCCCAGGCTGGGCTGAGGGGACCAAAGGCAATGCAACCCCACCTCCTGGGCTGGTTTAGCATGAGCTCATGCCAGTGGCTTCAGCACAGGCTGTCTGGCAATACAGGCATGGTAAGTGGGAGTTGGCTTCTATCGTTACTGTTGTTGTGATTGTGTTATTATATCACTTGGACTTGCCTCGCCAGATTGATTGTGTCACCTTGCCAGCCCACGTGTGAAAATGGTAGCCCAGAGGCCACCACAACCTGCAGACTTATTTAGTTTTGCCCGGCAAGTAGAGCCTTTTAAAATGAATTGCAACTATTAACAAATTTGAGCACTTTCGTATAAAATAGGGAGTTCCAGTCTCTCAGGAATTTGTCCTATGGGGTAGGAGAAGTACCCAGTATGGGAGCTTAGGGTTGGCAGGTCCAGGGGTCCTGGAGAGAAAGACCTGGCCAGGAGAAAGGCCTCCTGGGAGCTCAGGAGTTTGAAACCTGTAGGATCTACCATAGCCATTTCCTAGTTTTTGGAGTAGCTGCCCTGCTGGTTGCCTCCTGCCTAGATCTTAAGAGGGCCCCTGCTGCTCTAAGTACTGTGTGCTGTTTCTGATGATGGTAAAAAACGGCTAGTCTGGAGTGTGACTGCAACAGATCCTGTCCAGGAAAAAGAGTCAAGAGCAATCAGAAAGACCAATGGGAGAAAGCACAGGGGTTTTTCATTGCCATTCATTTAGCTCTTTCTAAGGTACTTAAACTTCCCGTGTATTAACATTAAGTGCCTGATAATTAAGCATGGGAAGTGGGAGGTGGAAGGAGGGGGTGGCACAATGAATTGAGCAGCTTCTTTTACTTACAAGGACCCCTGTTGCTTGAGTGGGACTGGAGGGACAATCAGAGTTTGGCTTTCAAATAGGCCCTGCCCCCTCCCTTCACTTGGGTGTGCTGACTTTATGGGTTTAGGATTTTGGGGACTATTCCATCCTCATTCGGTATTGTTTCTCTGCTTCTGATGCCTAACATTCCATTATTAGAACATGAAGTGGCATCTTAGGGTGCCCACTCTACTCTATTGGTTGGTTGCTCTGTATAAGGTAACTTCTCTGAGCCTCAATTTCTCCACTGTGAAATGGAAATAACACTGATAAGATATCACAAAGTTGTTTTAAGAAATAAACCTAAAAGACATGGTTGGCGGGGGGTTGCTGGTGGTGGTAAGCTTTTTAAGTTGTTGAGCAAATGGGCACATGTGGCACACAGGACCTGTCCACGTGTTGGGGATTAGAAGGAATACCTGTCCCTGTCTTCACAGGCATCATGGGAGGCCTCCCTATGATAACCTGGTTATGGGGACAGTTACCTTGATTTTCAAAGGCCAATTTTCCGGGAGAACAATACTGGCTTTTATCTCTTGTTACAGTCCTATCCCCGGGAGGCTGGTAGGGGGGTGGGGACTTCTGGAGCCCTCACTCTTGAGGCCTGAGGTGGTGGCAGTGATACTGAAATTTAAATTCATCCTTCCCTTATCAATTCCCCAGACACCTGTCTTGGACAAGGTACTCTGGGAGCCAGGCTGGATGTCCAAAATATTAGCATCTCTTCCACAATCCAGGCTTTTAAATCATAACAGCTTAGCAAAATGCTTTTAAAAAGAGCATTTACTATTTTTGTTCAGCTTATAAAAGTCACACATGCTTACTGGGGATAGTTTAGAAAATACGAAAACATGCAAATAAAAGAATAAAATTCTCCATAATGCCCACCCTGAGATAGTTGGTCTCAACATTTTGGTGAATTTCTATTTCAACTTTCATCCCTCTTTCCTTCTTTCTTTTCCTTATGCATTTCATCTTTTAAAAAGTCTTTGTTATAAAATAATTCAAATAAAGGAAACAACATATAGGGAAAATATAGGAATAACCCATGTTCTTATTATTCATCCATCTTTTTGTCTGTCTCCTTTTCCCTTCTCTCTCATTTCCTGTCCTTTTTCTTGAGGAAAATGTTTATGGACTTGACGCTCTTCTTACTGTCTCCCCACCAGCCACTCCCTGAAATTGAATGAATACTTCCTTATCGGGTTTATGCTCGTACTTCATGTACAGTATATGTATCCATAAACAATTATGGAATATATATATCTCCATTGTTTGTGATCCTGCATTTTTGGAAATGGTGTTGTACAATACCTACATATCTGCCTCTTTGTTAATTTTCAATGCAACATTATATTGTTGATGTCTATCCTCATTCATTTTCCTGGTGGGGTTATATCCTATCGTATGCATATACCACAATTATTTGTCCATTCTCCTATCAATGGATTTTATGTTTCAGCAAAAAACATTTTTGATTACTTTTTCTTGATTTTGTATGCTACTTTTATTTTATTTTCTTCAGTATACATTCAGAGGTGGGATTGCTGAGCCATAAGATGTGGACACTTTCAGTTTTAGTCAATTTTGTGAAATAGTTGTAGCCATTTTAATTCCCACCAACAACTTGTGAGTATTTTCATTTCTCTTCATTTACAACCACCACTTGATATTGCTGGATTTTAAGGGCTGGGGATTTAGTTCAGTGGTTCTGCCACCTGCCTTGAAAGTGAAAGGTCCCAAGTTTGATCCCCAGTACCCGACCCCCCCTCCAAATGGAGGAGATATTGCTGGATTTAAAAATTTTAGACAATCTGGTGATGTGCTCTGAAGTATATTGCATCTCATTTTGATTTGCATTTTTTTGAATACTAGTGAAATTAAGCAATATTTAATATGTGCATGGTCCATTAGGGTTTCAACTTTTGTGAATTTGACCATTAAATGATTTGTTTCTAACTACCTTATAATTCTTTATATATTCTTGATACTCATAAGAGTTGGTTACACATGTTGGGATGCATAATTTTAAATTATGACTTATATTTTAGGTTTGGTAGTAATATTTTGGACCATAGAAGTTTTAAAATTTTAATGCAATTACATTTATAATTTTATTCTTTTTGATAATATATATATGCTTGACAATGTATTTAAGGAATTCTGATATGACAGTCAATGAAAATGAAAATAGGCAAGTGGGACATCACACTAAAATCTTGTGCACAGCAAAGAAATCACGTCAGGGCCAGGGATTTAGCTCAGTGGTGCTGGCGCCTGCCTCACAAGCACAAGGTCCTGAGTTTGATCCCTGGTACCAAAAAACAAAAAGAAAAACAACAACAACAACAAGAACAACAACAACAACAAAAGAAATCACTCCACAATATGTAAAGGCAATGTACAGAATGGGAGAAAATATTTGCAAACCATATATCTGATAAGAGGTTAATATTCAAAGTATACTATATAAGGAACTCCTACAATGCAGTAGCAACCTCCCCCTAAATAACCTGACTAATAAAATAAGCTTTTTCAAAGAAGATATACAAATGGCCAAGAGATAAATGAAAAGATGCTCAATATCATTAAACATCAAAGAACACAAACCAAAACCACCATGAGCCATGCATGGTGGCAAATGTCTGTAATCCCAGCTACTCTGGAGGCTTAGGCAGAAAGATTGCAAGCTTGAGGCTAGCCTAGACCTTCCCAGCCCTGTCTCAAAATGAAAACATTAAAAGGGGCTGGAGGTGTGGATGTGGTACAGAGGCAGAGCTGTTGCCTATTTGAGAGGTTCTGGGTTTAATCTCCAGTGCCACATTAAATGTAAACAAAAACAAAAGACTCTCAAACGAGGTATCATCTTATACATGTTAAGATGGCTATTATAAAAACGATGAGATAACAAATGTTGGTGAGGATGGGGTCGGGGGAGAACTCATGCCCTTTTGGTGGGAATGTAAGTAGGTACAGCCATTATGGAAAACGGCATGGAGTTTTTTCAAAAGCTTGCATAGAACTGTCATATGATCCAATCATATTTTTATCTGGCTATATACTTGTTATGATTTGGATCTAAAATATACCTCAAAAGACTCATGTATTGGAGGCTTGATCCCCAATACAGCAATGTTAAAAGTGAGGCTTTTAGGTGACTGGATCAAGAGGACTTTACTTCATTGGTGAGTTAATCCTTTCATGGATTCATAATTTGATGCCATCATTGGAAGGTTATGGAAACACAGGTGAGGTCCAATTGAAGGAAGTGGAGCATGGGGGACATGTCCTTGGGAACTCTATCTTGTCTCTGATCTCTCCCCCCCCTCCCTTCCTCCTCCCCCTCTTTCTCCCCCCTTCCTGGCTTCCAGGAGATGAGCAGCGTTCTTCTGCTATGCCTATCTCCCATGATATTTCCACCTCATCACAAGCCTAAAACCAATAGAGTCAGTTGACCATAGACTGAAATATCTGAAACTGTTAGGTTTCCTCCTTTAAGTTGTTATTCTTAGGTATTTTGTCACAGTGGCAGAAAGCTGACTAACACAGAAATATCTGAGGGAAATGAAATCAGTATGTTGGAGAGATAACTGCACTCCAATATTCATTGCAGCATTATTCAAAATAGGCAAGTGTGGAAGCAACCAAAGTGTCTATCAATGGATGAATGGATAAAGAAAATGTCACACACACATGTTATTGGTCAGCCATAAAAAAGAAATCCTGCTATTTTTGGCAACATCAGTAAAACTTGAAAGAATTAGGCTAAGTGAAGTAAGTTAGACAGAAAAAAGACAAATACTGTATAATTTCACTTACACATAGAAACAAAGAATGGAATGGTGGTTGCCAGGAACTAGGATGTGAGAAATGGGGAAATGCTTGTCAAAGAACACAAACGTTTCATGACAAGATGAATAAACTTTAGGCATCTAATGGTGCAGTAACTATAATTAATAATACTAGATCATATACTTGAAATTTGCTGAGAGTAGATCTTAAATGTTTTCACTAGAACAAACAGAAAAGTAATGATTTGAGGTGATAAATATGTTAACTAGCTTGAATACGGTAATTATTTTAAAATATAAACATATATCAAGACATCATGTACACTTAAATGTATAATTTTATTTGTCAATTATACTTCAATAAAGCTGAAGGAAAACTCTAAATCTTTCTATATTTTCACAGTTATAATATAATTTCTAGAATGCCTTTTTGTTAAGAGGGAAGTGTAAGATATATATATCTCACAGATATATTAATATATATTCATATATATATAAAACAAATATATACTCATATTTATACTTGGGTATATATCAATAATGGCATATCATTTATTTGGAGATACACACATATATGTATGTATAAACACAACATTGATTGAACAGTTCACCTTTCTCCACTAGTTTTAAATTCTATTTCTGCAACCTATCAAGTTTTGGTATTGGCCTCAGTCTGTTGCAGCTCTTTCTCCTTGTTCCACTCATCTATTTTTCTCTTCCTGTGCAATATCAGATTGTTTCAATGATTCTACCTCCATAAAAATATTATCACCTTGCACCTCCTCCCTTTCACTGCTAGTATATTGAAATATAATTGATTTTTGTATATTGATCCTATATCCTATGACCTTGTTAAATTCATTTATTATTCATAGGAGTTAGGTTTATAGATTGTTTTGAGCTTTCTACATAAGCATAATGTTGTCTATAAATAAAAGGATGTTTATTTCTTCCTCTGCAACCTGTATGCAGATTAGTTCCTTTTCTTCCCTTATTGTAGTAATGGGGACTTCCAGTATGATGTTGAATAAGAAAGATCAGGATAGGGATCCTTGCCTTGCTTCTTATTTTAGGGGAAAACCATTTAATTTTTCACTATTAAATTTGATGTTAACTGTAGGATTTTCTGTAGATTATTTTTATCAAGCTAAGGAAATTCCTGTAAATTCTTAGGTTACTGAAAATTAAGACAAATCATTATAATTGACTCTTGTTGAAGGTTTCTTCTGCATCAATTAAGATGATCATATGGTTGTTCTTTAGTTTGTTAATATGTCAATTTACATTAATTGCAGCCTGAACTAACCTTGCATCCCCAGGAAAACCTTCATGATCATCGTGTATTATTCTTTCTCAGTAATACTGAAGTTGATTTGGTTATATATATATATATATATATTTTTTTTTTAGTACCGGGTATTGGACTTGGGTCCTTGCGCTTGCACAGCAGGTGGAGAAACCACTGAGCTAAATCTCCGGCCTGATTTGGTTATATTTTATTGAGGATTTTTGCATCTACATTATTGAGATTTGTCTAATTTAAAAAAAATTCTTATAATGTCTTTGTTGGATTTTTGAATCAAAGTAATCAAGGCTTACAAAATGATTTGGGAAAATATTTTCTTTTTGATATTCTGAAATAAATTGAGTAGAGTTGTTATTGTTTCTCCCTGAAGTATTTATAGAATATAGTTGAGCTTTTAAAAAAATTAAATTGATAATCTTTGTTTTTACCTGGTCTGTTTAGACTATTTACATTTAATACAATTATTGATATGCTTATATTTAGGTCTATATTTTAGTTTATTTTTTTTTGTCTTCTCTATTTTTGTTTTGGTCTTCTTTTTCTGCTATCTTTTGAAAATTTTAAAATTTCTTTTTAATCAGTCTATTGGCCTCTTTTTAGTATTACTCTATAACTGTTAACTTTTCAAAACCTTCAAGTAGTTTTTGTATTTTTTGTCCAAGATTTATAGTTATAGTAAGTGGGAGAGATAGGCTATCTTGGGCTTAGTCAATCTTGGCTGTCCAAATACTGCCTTTCAAAAATGAAATTTTGTTAGTTTTCTGTTTTTCTAGAAATCTATCTAGTTCTTTTAAAACGAGTGACTTTTGGATGTATTAAACATCTCTCTTCGTTTGTTTTCCTCCTATGTAGAATTAGGTAACAGGCTCTGTTGGTGCCCTTACCAGAAGACTCTTTCATTCTATTTGCTAGTTTTGGATGCCCAGCTCCCAGCTTCTGTACCCTTTATTCTGTACACTTTATTCTGGAAGGTTCATACTTGAAATCTCCAAAAGACTGCTATTGTGGGGCAGGAAATTAGGGTAGAGAAGAAATGCTGGGCCATAGGGCGTGGCCTGTCAGTCATGGAGAGGAGGCTGGACAATAGGGTGAGACCTGCCAGTCACAGAGAGTTGTCAAATCACTGGCAGATCACCTTTCAACAGTCTGGATCTGATGTCAGAAAAAGGATATTAAAGACTGGCTGCTCCGCTTGCAGGGCATATTTTCTCTTTTCACTTCTTTTTACCTGCTTTGTGTGCGGGGCATATTTTCTCCATTCTTTTCACTTCTTTATCAGTTCTACTTCTTTTCTTATTTAACTTTCAATAAACGTTAAACTTGCAAATTCAACAACTGTCCTGTTCAATTTGTTGAACAGAATAAGAACTTGAAACCACTGGCCCCCACACCTGTCTGGTAACAGTTGGGGCCTGGAGCCAGCTGCTGGTAGGGAGAGCTAGAAGTGCCCCAGGTTTATATCCTTCCCACCCTCAGGCAGCCTGTAGCCAGCAACTGGTGAGGCAGGAGGACGATATCTCAGTTTTTTTGGCAGGAGATGGAACAACTGTTCTCTTTCCTTATTATGCTTCTCTGTTCCCTTACTGCTTTGTTCTGGAAATGCTATCTTAATAAACTACTATATAATGTAATCCTTAACTAAGATGATCTTCCTTTTAGTGAAGTTTAATCTTTAGTTGTATGAGTTTTTTTTTTCATTTCTATTTTTTACACAAATAATTTCATGGAAAACTGTATAGAACTTATCACACAACTTATGCTGTGTGGAACTCTTCTTTTTATTGAAACAATGTGGTATTATGCAGGAAGAGAGAGATAGATTAGTGGAACAAGGGGAAAGAACTGAAACAGACCCAGGCAAATATAGATACTTGATAGATAACAGAAATGGAATTAAAAGTTAGTGGAGTAAAGTGAACCATTCAATAATTCATATGGAAACAATGGTGTTTGTCTATACATACATACATACATACTTAGATGTTTTCATGTATCCATTACTATTTAAAAATTTGTGTGATTTGCACTTTTCATACACGAGTAATTTAGAACTGTTATTTTTTAAATGTTCTCTATTTTTGTCTTTTGTCAGCTTTTAATTTGCCACATTGAGATCTGAGAATAATATTTGTTAATATTTGATTTTTTGAAACTTGTTGGAACTTCTGCTGTGTTCTATGCAAGATTAGTAATTTACATATATTTTATTGAAAAGAATATATATTTTGTATTTGTTGACTGCACAATTCTCTATATATCTATCAGATCAAGCTTCGTATAATGTTCTACAAATTTCTATATTATGAATAATTTTTGTCTGCAGGAGCATTTTCTGATACACCATGTTAGAATCGCCCATTCTGATTATAGATTCATCAGTTTCTTGTAATTCTGTCAGTTTTGCTTTATATATATTTTGAGGCTGTGTTGCTGAGAGGTACATACAATTCATGACTGTTACATCTGCTTGGTTGGTCTTTTCCTTTTCTAATTACACAGGTTTCTTTATCTCTGGAAATGCTTTTTGCTTTAAATTCGATTTTATCTGCTGGGGGAATTGCTCGTCTGTTCCGCTGTGCTGTTGCGCTCCTATGTTGCTGGCATTGTGCCAGAATATCCTTTTCCATTCTTCTATTTTCAGCCTCTCTGGGTCGTTTGTATTAGCATGTCTGTTGCAGTGAGCAACAAATCACTAAATTAAGAAAAATCCAATCTGTTAGAATCTGTTTTCCAATCTGTAACTTAAATCTGTTTACATTTATTGTGAATGTTGGTATGAGATATCTGGACTTATTTTTTATCGTGTCATTTTGTATGTTTTCTTTGCTGTGGTTTTTCTTTTCTCTACCCCCTTTCTCTGTTACACTTGATTATTAAAGCTTTTACCATTCTCTGCCAACTTGGAAATTTTCATTTCTATTTTTAAAATTATCTTTATTTCTCTTAAATGTATTTTTGAAGTTTAATTTGCATAAAATTACAAAAAACAACCTTGCAAAATCAATATTCTTTTATTCACTTGATATTTTGGTAAAATTGCTTTAAAAAATCATTCCGTTGCTTTTTAAAACAATTGTTATTACAAAGTATTATATTTAATTTACTAGAAATTAATAGAAAATGTTACTGAAGTGAAACAGGAAATTATAACTTCAAAAAAATTTTTTTCAAATATAAAAAATTATTTCCTAGAAAATCCCTTAAAAATAAAAAGAGATTGCGAAAAACATCAGGAGTTTTATAATCATTATTTTACAAAAGTTTCAAATGTTAAATTTGTTTAGAAATTTATACTTAAAGCCTACTGACTCCATTCTTTGAGAAATGAGTCATGGATGCACTTACTTTTCTGTCATTTGACTGTCCCATCTCATGAAGTTTGCTAATTATAGAAATATCACTTTACCTTGTCCAGGTCAATTAATTTCATATTTAGTTCTGTAATCATAATTTCCCTAGTTACTGAGTGTTTGTCTACATTTAAATGAACTCTTTGCTCATCCTGGTCTCTTTTACTCAAGTCTTTAGTTTATATTTACTATTATTATTATCATTATTTTTATTATTCATCTATTAATTATCTGGATATAGCCCCACCCCACCTGGGAAAATGTCCTTCTGCTCTGTATACTGAAGTATTTAATGTTTCAGGACATATTTATCTTGCCTTTACACATGAATAACTTTATCCTGGTAATAGTTTTTGTTCACTTTCCCCCCTCCAAACGCTGAGACATTAGTACCTTTTGTCTGGCTCTGAATGTTACTGTAGAAAAGTCAGAATCTGGATTGAATTTCTCATCGTGTGTGATTTTGTGAATTCTTCTTGGATGTGTGAAAATTTCTCTCAACTTTGAAGTTTAATGACTTAATTGAATAGGATGTGTCTCTGTGTTGAGATTTCAGAATCAAATTTTCCTGAAACACACTGTGCTCTTTTTTTGTTTGTTTTGCTTTGTTTTTGTCAGGTTCATTCCTTTTTTTCAATACAGAGGAAATTTCTTGTATTATATCATTGAGTACATATTTTGTCCTATTTGTTGGGTTTTCTTCTCAGGCATACCAATTATTCTTAAGATAAACTGTCTTTGTCTCTTTGTAGTGTTTCTCTAATGGTTTTAATTTCTTTTTTATATGCATTCATTTTTATTATGTCAATTATATATTATATCATTTTCTCTATGTCAGTAATTAGATTATCAATGGTGTCTATTCTGTTTCTCTATAATAATGCTATTTGGGTTCTAATTTTGTTTCCCAAGGTTTCTAATCTCTTTTTGCATCTCATTCTGTAGTTTTATCATCTCATCTTTGAATTTTAATTGTACTGAATTCATGTTTCTATTAAATTTTCCATTCATTTAAAGCAATTACAGTGATTTTCTTCTGTTCCCTGAATAATGTCTTTGTCTCTTTGGACTCCTTCTCTCTTTGGGGCTATGTTTCTATTGTCTTTCTCTCAGATGCTTGCATGGCTTCCTCACTGAGAAATTTCCTCTTGTTTACCTGTGGTGATATTGTCCAGGCATCATCATACTTGGGACCTCCAGGTATTCCTTTGTAGCTACAGTATGAAGGCTTCATAGTTTTTTTTCATCTGCTGTCTCAGGTGACAGTAAAGAGAGGGTGAAAGTACCCTTGGGTAGGCAAGCGTTGTCAGATTTTCTGGGATTTTCAACCTTTTTGGAGATTTTTATGAAATGCCCTGGGGTTTGCTGCACCTGTGTGGAAATGTGCACTATTCATGTGGGAGTACCCTAGCAGTCAGGACATATCCTGGAGTCTTCTTTCTCAGAGGAGTCTCAGTCCTGTTTGCTCTCTAAATCCGCTATGTCTCCTCAAAAGCAATTTGCACTCCATTAGAGTGAGAAAAAGAAAAAAAAATAAAGATGCTTCTTAAGTCAGATCTGTAGAAAAAGCCTCTGAGATGAGTGGGGTGAAAGTGGTTCGTTAAAGCAGTGCTTTCAGGGAGGCTGCTGGGGAAGGTGGGACAAGGAAGAACTCTTATCTTTTCATAGATACGTTAAGGGAAGGATGGGTTACTATTTCTGGGGGAAAAACTTAAAAGAGGGTAAACTGGAAAAAACTATGCTCTTCACTTCTACAGTTGGTCATGAGGCCATGATGGGTACTTTGTATCTCCATCCTCAGCTACCCACTGGAGACTACCCTCTGGCAGTCTTGGTGGCTTGCCTGGGGGAAGGGCAGCCCAGACCGTCACTGCCTCAGGAACTGGACATGTGCTTTCAGATTATGGTTACTAAATTGCCATTTATAACGACCATATGTGGGTGCCAAGACATGTCCCAATGGATCCTCTATATCCCAAATGCAGCTTTTCATGTTTCTATTATGAGTTCTAAACTGTACTTCCCTGATAGTTCTGGCCAGGATGGTAACTCCTTTCTCTTCCTGATGATCCACTGCTATGGGGAGCCCCAGATGACCAAATAGCAGCTGTACTTTAAAGTTTAGTGGGACTGCGTTTCCTCTCCAGGATGACTCCTCAAGCTGGCACCTTCAGGGTGACAGAGTACAATAGGCCCGGTGAGTCCTGTATATGCCTGACCTCTTTTGTCATAAAGTAAGTAACTTGGCACAAGGCAATGTGTGTGGAACTCAGTGACAATAAATCACAGTTTGCCTTAGATAGTGGTCTTTGCTGAGACAAAGCAAAACTCTACCAGAAATATCTGTTAATTCCTCCCAGGATGAATCAGCACTCTTTCCAGGGTAGAAAGTGTTAGATATAATTGTCTCGGTACAATGGTAAATTCTCTTGTTATTGTGGATGACACTGAAAGCTTTTGCTGGCTGAGTGAACAGTCACAGAGCGGGTATTGGAATAGTTGATGTTTCTGATTGACACCATCTGTGCAAGAGTTGCTCCCTACTTGGTTTTTAATGTCTTCCTTGTGGTGGCTGCTTAGCATGAACATTGATATGTGATGTGAAAATCCACATCCTGGGCTCCCATAATTCTATCCCTATGACTTTTGCCAAGATCTCCCTGTTCTCAATTTCCTAATCTTGCTCTTTTGAGACTGACCAAGCAGCAAAACACTAACAATTCATACCACCCAGGAATATATGAGTATTTTTCTCTTGGGCCCCTTTTCTCTGCATGCAAAATACATGACCAGAGATACAGCTTGAACTTTTAGGGCCACTGCTACATGTAGTACAGTAGAAGTCCATTCTTACCTTGCGCCCCCATGCTGAGTGGAACCAGCTGATTATAACAATCACTCTTTTCCACCTCCAGTAAGAGGTCACTCTTTTCCACCTCCATGGCCAGGGGCCCAGCTGGGCTTTTGCACTCCAGGAGCTGATATTTTAGGTAAGGAGATTGTGTGTCTGTGTGTGTGTGTGTGTGTGTGTGTGTGTGTGTGTGTGTGTGTGTATGGATATATATGGAGATAGCTTAACTTGCTCTAAAACCTTAGGTGCTTGTGCTATAACTCTTATTGGGGTTATCCAGAGACTCCACATGATACTTTCATCTACCACAAATATTTTTAGCACCATAAAATCTGTTGAATCTTATGACTCAAGTGTCTGGTATGCTTGCACTGTATTATGGGCCTGAAGCAGAGCCTTCTTTTACTCTAGAGCCTACTCAGAATCACTTGTTCAGTGAATCAGAGTAATGTTCCAAGTTCAAAGTATGGTGGTTACCAGCTTATCAAGCACTGTGCTCTTCCTTAATGGGTGGAAGGGTAAGATTCAAAAATGTGCCTGAGGCCACCGGGCCAATGTGACAAGCCCTGGAATCTTGCCTATAGAGTATGTCTTCCAACCTCTGCAGAACAATTTTGGACCAGTGTAATTTTCTGTGAAATGTCCAGTGTTCAAGGTCACCTTGGGCTGTACTATAACATAGTCACAATTAGATCTAGGAAAGGACCATGGATGTATATTGTCATCTGTCCCATGTGAATAAAAGCTGCTTCTGGGTCTCCTTCCTGATGGGAATTTATGAAAACCAAATGCACTAGATTAATAGCTGTATTCTACATAGCAGGGATGATGTTGATCTGTTTTAGGTAAAGATACCATCTGTGACCCAGTATCTATGACTAAAGCTAAACTTCTTTAAGTCTGAGGTGGTCAGCTCTCATCTATGATGATTCATGTGGATTTTGCAGATTCTAGACTTGTGAATTAAATAGGGGGAGCACAAAGGAGAACCCTGCCACTACATCCTCCAAGTCTTTGAGAATAGCACTCATTTCTCCCTCTGCACATAGACTGTGGGATTGTTTTTGATTGCCTGGGTCGAGGAGTCAGGGGGCAATTTCAGGGACTGGCATTTGGCCAGTCCTACCATGCCTGCTGCTAAGTGTGTCCATACTGATGATGTGTTCAGGAACTAAGATAGTGATCACTTGGTGGGTCTCTAGGCCTATTGGATTCCCTGAGAGAAAGATTCCATTTATCACCTGCACCCTTACCTTTGCTTTAGTGGAGATGAAATGATTGCTTTGAATCCCCTGGTCAGCTGTAGTTCTTACTCAACAGTACACTAAAAGTATGGATTCCCCTTCTACCAATGCACGATTACTCAGAATTTGAGTGGTTGCTGGTATTTAAGTTTCCTGTGGTATTGCAGGGTTGGTCTTTCCTCAAGAGAGCTTGTCCTTCAGTTGATGGGTCTGAGAACTAACATAGCATGTAACTGTCCATTGGTATGGCTAATCTCTACTTTATGCTCATTTTTATGCATTCTTGATCAATATCATTGTCAACCACACATGTCTCTTGCCCATAGATACACTATGGTGTATTGAGCATCACCGCACATCCCTGTTAAATCAGATTTCCCTGGTTGCCATCTTGATAGTGTCTGCCTTGCTTCTGTGATAAAATGTTGTAGAATCGTTCTGTCCTCAGTGTCTCCAAGGAGCCCAGCTCCATGACAAGATCTATTATTGCATAGCTTGGAGCAAACAGCTACACTGGAGCTTTTTAATGGTGCCTCCTCAATCCCTGTTTTCCCTACTTCCCCATTTCCTTTCCAACTTGTTAGTGAAGGAAGTTTCCTTTGGATTCTCTTGAGGAACATAGCCTTATAATGAGAACTGAGATCTTATATAATAGATGCATTATAATATTCCCACTTCTCTGAAATCTAATCTAACACTGACAAGGCTGCTCTCATACCTACACATCTTTTTTAAAAAATGAAGTTTATTGGTACATTTTAGGTATACATTATAATCACATTCATCATTGGGAATTTGTA
The DNA here is from genome assembly GCF_053883595.1 of Heterocephalus glaber. Classification (NCBI taxonomy): domain Eukaryota; kingdom Metazoa; phylum Chordata; class Mammalia; order Rodentia; family Bathyergidae; genus Heterocephalus; species Heterocephalus glaber. The sequence continues at coordinate 6,924,691 of NW_028258349.1, read as the reverse complement.
CCTGTACGTGATATATCTTGGTTCTTCTTTTTTTTCCCCATTCTGCCTCCCTCCCTTCTACCACTCCACCCCTCCCTATTTACAGAAAACGTTGTTTCTGTTTTTCCCTTCTTTTCTCATATCCTACACATCTTATTTATGGTAAGACTCCCCCCCCCAAGATTCTAGAAACTACTCAGAATTTATTACAAAGTGTGAAATTCCTTATCTAGGCTTATATTTTGTGCTACTTCCCTATCCACCCTTGTTTTGACACCATCAAGGACCAATTCTAACCAAGCTCACATGATTCCTGTAAGATCTTATTGGTCAGGTCCCTTGGTGAATAACCCTTCTCTTAGAAGGGCCAGCAGTTTTACAGTTGCACTCTGCTGAGACTTGACCCTGGTTATTGTTCTAGTGGCCAGTAGGGAAGGTGAGGGCAGATCTTGAGAGAAGACAGTGTCTTGCAATGGATTTGTCACATTTTGTGGCCTCTGAATAGATGTGGGGCAGGAGAGTCTAACAGTATTCTAGAAAGGAATAGTTGACTATTGTAGGCAGAGAGATCAGAGGATCTGAAGGTTCAGTGTTTTTAAGACACAGAGTCTCTATCACAAGTCTCCAGGTTCCAGTTCTTTCTTTCAAGACTTTGACTTTGGCAAAGAGGACCCCAGTTTTCTTTAAAATTTCATCGCTCCCACAATCAGATCGTAGGGCTCATCTTCAGCATGGTCTTCTCTCCTGCCATAGGAGGGATGATCACTTTAAACACTGCCAATATCTCCTTCTCTCATCTATCCCTTAAGTTAGTAATTGTTAGTAATTGGCTGACTTGAGTCTGCTTTTTCTATCTTCAGTGTATCAATAGCACTCAGCAGCACCTAACAGACTCTAGATATTATCATTGGTACTTCCTTCCAATGTGTACCTCAGATTCTAGATGTGTCAGTAATTTAAGGTATCCTTTTTACTTGTCAACAGTTGGTCAAACTTTTTCCTAGATACCTTTATAAATTCGGGGCACAGCTTCAGGCTCACACAGTGGCTTTCAGTCATGCCCCCACCTCACACGGGATATTCAGTCTCCACCACCCCTCACAGTGTGAATGCCATGGAAACACTTTGTGTTTATAACTCATGTAATGTTCACCTTGTTTTTGAAGACAGTCATGGATTTTACAGTTTTAAAACATTATATTTCACCTATCATAAAGGCACAGTCTCCAAACAGAAACTTGTAACCGAACCCCAAGTGACGTCTCAGTCAGCCTTTTTCTATGTCTACTTTAAAAAATGGTTAATGTTTCTAAGGTACCTAGTTATTAATTGTGTTCTTTTGATAGATGACTTTGTCATTATTATGTATGTGGTGGCTGTGTATTGCAATATTTTTTTGGAAGCCTCTAGCCAGGAACTGTGCCGAGCACTTTACAAAGATCATTTCATTTAATTTTTACTGCATATAATCTCCATTTTATTTTACTGGTGACAAAATGAGTGCTCAGAAGGTAAACTGCAAAATGACAGTCAGTGAGTAGAAAAGCAAGAGTAGAACCCAGACTTTATAACTCCCTGTCTGGTATTCTTCATTCTACTGTTTGTCCGATTCATTTAGTCACTCATTCACTTATTTGCTCACTTGGATATCAAATGCATGCCAGCCTCTATGTATTTCCCAGGTATGTCAGAGCTAGTTCACTGTGGGGCAGTAGAGTCCTTGAGCTTCTGAGACTTCCTGGGTGGAACCTGGGTCCTGGTAATTGGCAGAAGGGTCAAGAGATGCCTTTTGTCCCATGGACACTTGTGCAAGTTAGTTTAATGTTCCCTCTCTTGAGCCTGGGACACGCCTTGGTGTAGTTCAGTACAGTGTTTGAATTGAATTATAATAAAGTCTTTATTTGATTTTCAGCAAATATTGACTAAAGTCCCACTGCGAGCTTTTAGAGCTAAATTAGGAGGGGTCTACATTACTAATAATGGGATTTGTATACAGAATTTCTCGAGTGAGACTCAGGAAGGGTTACCTGGAGCTGATGCTGATGAAGTGGCTGGCATGATGGTGTGACTTCTCACACAGAAGAGGGGAGATTGTTCTCTGCAGTTGTTGAGCAAGTAAGCATGTGCCAAGTACCTTGCTCATTGCCGGAAGGTGGTAGGGCAGGCTGACAGCGAGCTCATTTTATACAGAATGAACCAAAGCAGCTTGTGTTCATGGAGGGAAGGGGGTGCTGGGCACTGTTTTGGTTAGGGCCAGAGTAATGTTGGTACTGCAAATGGAAATCTAGCAGCCCAGACCTTTGAAATGAGGATGAGAGGAGGGCTGTTGTGGGCTGGTTGGCTTCAGGGGCAGACTGGAAGTATGATTTTATCTTTGGCTTCTAAAATGGAGCCTGGGCCAAAGCAAGTTTTGAGGTTAATAGAAGTGTGTCCTTTCTAATCAGATAAAGACAGGAAAGAAGATTCTTCAGTTGAATGGAAGCTTTCGGTTTGGCCAATGTCTTAGTCACTTTCCTCCTTGCTGGGACAAAATACCTGATACCTGAAACTTAAAGGAGGAGGGGTTTATTTTGGCTCATGGTTAAAGGGTAGGGTCAGCTGGCTCCAGGGCAGAAACAACGTGGCAGAGGAGCATATCGGAGGAAAGCTGGTTACATCAAGGTGGCCAGGAAGCAGAGAGAGAAGGAAGGAGTCAGGGAGAGAGATACACCTTTCCACATCATGCCCTAGTGATCCACTCTTCAGATCATGCCCCATCTTTTAATGGCACATTCAGCTATGAACACATTATTTGGATCAATTCACTGATGACTGTAGTGCTCCCATGATCCAATCACCTTCCACAAACCCCACCTCTGAACACATGAGGCTTTTGGAGGACATTTTAGATCTAAACCATGATGGATAGGTGGGAGAAGTGATACTTTCACTGATGTCCATCTACTCTGGTCTCAGTAGGTCAGAAGAGCATTCGGGACCTGGGAGTTGGACACTTTTATGGGTGGAAGGCTTCTCTGGCTTGTCTTGAGGTGGTTTCTGAGGGATGCTCTTGTCCAGAACTGTACAGGCAAGCCACTGCTGAGCCCTTCATATCTTCAGGGCCTCCAAAGAAGGGGTTACACTAAAGAGCATGGCATGGACAGAGCAATGGACCAAATGAAGTTTAAAATCAGGAAGGTCTGAGTATAAATCCACTTTTACCATTTAACTGCCTCTGTGATTTTGAGCCAATTCCTTAATCTCTCCAAGTCTCATCTGGCTTAGTTGTAAAATGGAGACAGTGATAGTGACAGTCTCACAGGGTAAATGGAAGGATTAACTGAGGTAATAAATGCAAAATTCCTAACTTCCTGCCTGACACTGAGAAAGTGCCCAATAAACTCCAGTGGTTAGTTTCACTTCCCTCACTTGTAGTTCCTGTGGGGGCTTTTATGTCACGGGATGACTATTGAATTGTCCCTCTTGTTGGCCTGATAGGAGATATCATCTCTCTATGGATCCTGCTACCATCTTGCTGGGGACATCTACCAAGACTGGCTCTTAACTCTGTGCCTAGGGGAGTCTCCATTGGTTTGGCCAATTTCCCTCCCACTGCCATGGAATAAAACTCTCTGAATAAGCATTTAATCCTTAGGTGTGCTGAGAGCCTGCATTATTTGTAGATGACATTTGTTTCTTATTAGCATTACAAGATGCTTAAAGAAGGGATGTGCTGGGAAGTGTTGGCAAATCATTAACTGTGTTTTCGTGCCTCACAATACCTTCTGCTATGAATGTGTGCTGCGATGGACAAGGCACTTCAGAGTTCACACAAGGGTCAGACACGATGGGGTTAAGGGCTCTTGGGTCAAACAGATTTACATAGGGGGTCATCTATGGATACTCCTCAAGAGCAAAGGTTTTCTGAAGTTGGAGAAACAGGACAACCAAGGAAATGACCAGCAGGTGTGGTTGTTACCTCCTGAGGAAGCTCAGCTTACCTGGAACTTGACTCTGATATAAAGCAAGGACACATCTCTGAATGGGTCTCTGGTGCTAAGTCAGATTGTGGGCCATATCTTGTCCAAGTGGAATATACTAGGATGCTTCTATTTTCCTGTACTAAAACTCCCTCAAGAATCCGACTGAGGTCTTGACAACGATCACAAGTCTGGGATTGGGCTACAGCACACTTGGGCACTGCAGCCATGTTTTGCCATGTGTCTTAGTTACTTTTTTTTGTTGCTGAGACAAAATACCTCACATCTAAAGTTAATGGAGGAAAGGTTTATTTAGCTCACAGTTTGTAGAGGTTTTAGTCTATAATCAGCTGACTCTAAGGCAAGGTACTGCAGCAAATAGGCATTCCAGAGGAGAAAAGTTTATGGCTGGCAGAAGGTAGCAAAGCAACAAGGGGACCTTAATAGAGTATTTTTTGTCCCTTTTACCTTATCTAGACTACTTAGGGAAGATAGTACTCATACCCTTAATCTTAGTGCCCTTGAGCCTAGCATTGCACCATGAATCATTTTTAGCATCACACACTCTGGATCCAACCATCTCTGAAAAAACCTCACCTATGACCACATGAGGCTTTGGGGGGACATCTAACCACAAGCCATAACACTCCACCTCTGGCCCCCCAAAGACTCATGTACATCCCTTTATGCAAAAGACATTTAGTGTATCTCTAAGAGTTGTCAAAGTCCTAACAGTTTTAGCATTGCTGAAAGGTTTTAAGTCTAAAGTCTCCTCTGAGATTTAAGGCAAACTCTGAGCTGCAAGCCTCTGTACAAATAAAAAGAAGGTTAAAAGCTTTTAACATTTAATGGCACAAAACAGACATTTTTATTCTAAAAGTTATAAACGGGGATAGCAAGGTATGGGAACAAGTCAAGACCAAAATCTAGCAGGGTAAACATTAAATCTCACAGTTTTATTCTACCATCCTCAGCAATCTGTGGCAAGTTGTGAACTCTAAAGGGCTTGTGTGGCTCCATCCCTTTGGCACTGCTTGTGGTTGTAGTTCTCATGGCTTTTCTCTGGGGCTGGCTCTGTGCCCTCCTTGTAGTTGTTCTCAGATGATCTACATTTTTGGCTTTTCTAACCTTTTGGGGTCTTCACTGCACCTTTGGCTTTACACTCACAGCTTCACACATTGCCCTCTTAGGGGCACAGTGCCTGGCTTCCCAGGCCTTCTTCTGAAATCTGGGTGGAAGCCTTTTTGACCCTGTAACTTTTGTATTTTGCACGCACCTAAAACTAGCACCATGTGGATGATGTCATGGTCTGCTGCTGGCTAGAGCAGTAGCCAGGCTTTCTTTTCTCTTGGCTGTATAGGTCAAGTGCCTGTGAACTAAATTTTGAGGAACAATCTTTTTTTAGGCTGCTGCTATTCCGGAACATGGTGTTTTGGGGCTTTTTTTTTAAAAGCAAAGTCTTTTACTTTTGTAATTTTGAGGCTGTAAGGGGTGGAGTCCTCTGCCGCTTTTTGTGATGCCCTCAGGCCATTTAAAAGTTTTTTGCTTTTTTTCAGCAATCAATATCTTCTCTGCTGTATCTTTGTGGTCCACAGCTTTACTGGAGTTTTCTTTTTGGCCAAGCTAAAAATGTTTTAAATCATTCTGCTGGACTCTTTGCTCTTGATTCTCAACATAAATCTGGCTAAAAGCCGCAACAGTAGCCATGCCACTACCTCAACATTAGACTGCCTTAAAATTTCTTTTGCCAGATTATTTAGTCTGCTGCTCTTAATTTTAGGCTTAGGAAAAGTCTCTGGATATGAGCAAAATTCGGACAAACTTTCTGCCAAAGTATGACACACATTGTCTTGAGTCCAACAGCCAATCCAGTCCTTTTTCCCCAGCAGAAACCTCCCAAGCCTGGTCTTTACTGGCAGGATTTCTGTAGGCCTCTGGTCCTCTGATCTCTGAGCAGAATCTACCATTAAGTACAGCTTAAGGCATTCCAGCTCTACATTCTCAGCTGGCATCTCCAAACCTTTTCTAACTCTTCCCCTTTCCACAAGCCAGCTCTAAGGGCCCCTAAACCACATGGTCCGATACAGTCACAGCAACAACCCCACTTCTGGTACCAAATTCTGTCCTAGTTATTTTAGTTACACCTAAAGTTAAAAGAAACAGTTTATTTAGCTCATAGGTTATAGAGCTTTTAGTCTGTAATCAGCTGGTTCTAAGATAGGGTGACATGACAAACAGGTTCTGCAGGAAAAAAAGTTTATGACAGGCAAAAATAACAAAACAGGGAGACCATAACAGCATCTTTTTGCCCCTTTTATCTTATCTAGACTACTTAAGGCAAATAACACTCATACCTTTAATCTTAGTGCCCTTAAGTCTAACATTATACCATAAATTAATCCTAGCATCATACACTCTAGATCCAGCTATCTCTAAAAAAGTCCCACCTGTGAGCACATAATGCTTTAAGAAGACACCTAGACACAAACCCTAACATGTCAGAGAAATCACAGCAGGGGGCTCCTACCATGAGACACATTGTACTGATGGGACTAAGCAGTGACAGGGCATATCCATGTGGTTGTGTTTGGCCATTGACATAGCATGATAGACTTCTATTTGGAGAGCCCAGGTATTCAGAGGATCGGGGAGGGAAAGGCCAATTATATCTGACAAAGACCCAGCCCTACTATCCAGGGAGTTCTGTGGAATCCATTTTTCATTGCTCAGGGAGGTCAGAATCTTGAGTACTCAAATCCAATAGCTGTCCTATGCCCATAGGGGAAGGCTAGTTTCTGATGACATCAGGATTAATACATAGACATGGTACTGGGACTGTCTCTAGTAGGGTATTAAAATAAAAGAATTCCTTCAGTGTTTTAGGCAGTGGTCCATATAGGCACTGGCATGGATTGAACATTTTGGACTGCAGGACAAGACCTGACTGTGTCCTATCTTTTGTCATCTAACACTGGGGGATTCTGAAGGCCAATCTAGGGAGTGGAGCCAGTAGCCCAGGGCATGTAAGCTGGGGAGCATTAGCTGGTTCAAATATTACACTCAGCTACCTACTCACTGAAGGCCTGAGAGGCTGAGAGAGGTGGGGGAGGAAAAGAAGATAGGAGGAAGAGAGGTGAATGTGTATGAGATCCAGGGAGCAGTGAGATGGCCTGTCTTTGGGACCCTGGGCAGTACGGGAGTGGGGTAGGGGCTCTGTTAGAGTGTCAACTTGATTTGCTTTAGGATCCACCGGGGGATTGGTGGAACACACTTACAGGTGTGTCTGGCTGGAACATGCAGGCATGGTCTTGGGGTCTATGTTTGGTTCATCATCATTTCCTCTCTGGCACTGTTCCCTGTGCTATTTCCCAGCTGCCATGAACTAAGATCTTCATTCTGCTATGCCCTTCCACCATGATGACTCTGTTTTGGAGTCAGCTGACATGGATAGAATCCTCTAAGACTGTGAGAGAATTGAAATGTCTTCTCCTCTAAGTTGTTGGTGTCAGACACTGGGTCCAGCAATGAAAAAGCTGACTAATACTCAAGGTTACCTGCTCCTGACATAGGATGGAGGTGCTATTCACAGAGATGGTGCCTCAGATTGAGGGATGCATGAAGCTATCATTTCCAAGTGCCTGGAGTACAGATTTGGGAACCATGTTCAGTGAAGCCAGAGAAGCATGGATAGAGATCAGAAAAAAGAGAAAAACCTCTCATCATGGTTATGGATTCTAAGTTGGTGATCTCCTGAGAAGAGGAGGAGTATCCCTCTAGCTGATGAACAGCTCTGCCCTTTCATTCTCACTCCGTCTCCACTTTCAGCTGTGGCAATGGCTCTGTTTTGCAAAAAGAATTCTTCAGTTCTGGTCACAAACATTGATCAAAAACAGTAGCTGCTCCACAATGCTTGCTGAATGGAAATTGAATGCATGCATGTGTGCATGAATGAATCCAGGGAAGCTGGGGACTTGCCATTAGTTAAACCATTTATCCCACACACATAGACTCTGTTGGGGATGACAGGGAAGCTCAGACTCTTGTGCTGTGGGAGGCTAGGATACAATTCTCTGGCATGGGCCCTGGTCCTTGGGCAGGTGCCTCTTGAGTTGGCAAAGTAATTGAGGCTCTCTGAGATCTAAAGGGCATGCATCATGTGTTCTACCCCTACCTTGCTATCTTTTTGGGGGTGGTGGCTACTTTCACTTTTGGTCTTGGGTGAATTTCATGTTGAAGTTGCTGCCAGCAGGCTGCTGGAGCCATTGGTGAAACAGCTTGCACAAATGAGGAAAGAGCTGCTTCCTGGGAAGGGATGAGACGAAAATGTGTGTCTGGAGCAAGGTGGCCTGACAGCTAGGGGCTCTAGGGTGGGAGCAGCCACAGCCAATATGTCTTTTTGTGGTACTTTAGTGGTAAGCCAAGAGGAGAAGGTTCAAGCCCGGACCCCAGAGGGTGGGGCTGCTGGAGCCTGGTGCTGTGACCTGCCCTGGCCTTCCTAAACATTAGCATGGGACAGCAGGATGGATGCTGTAGGCACAGCACACCCTTATTGGAGAGAGGCAGCGGTGGGACAGAGTAATCACAGAAGCCTCAAGTCTTGGGCTGACTAGCTGGCTGGCTGGCTTCCTTTCTTCTCTTCCCTTCTCTTCCTTTTTCTTCTTCTCTTTTTTTTGTAACAGGATCTCTGTATGTGGCCTAAAACTCAAAGTAATACTCCTGCCTCAGCCCCCACAGTGCTGAGATTGTGCCTGGTATTACAGGCATGCACCACCATGCCTGGCTCAAGTCCTGGCCTGTAGAACCTTTGTCTGGACAGGGACAGTCAAGATCTCCTTGGCCAGTCTTTCATAATTCTGCAGACTTCTTCAGAATAGGGCTTCGTCCTGTGCCTTACTCTTCCACTCTACACCACAGCAGGGCTCTCAAAGCACAGTGTGAGCCAGGCAACTGATCCCCTGAGGACTAAGGTGAAAATCCCTCCCAGCCAGACCTGGTGGCTCATGCATGTAATCTCAGCATGTGGGAGGCTGAGGCAGGAAGATCGAAAGTATGAGTCCTGCCTGAGAAACTTAGCCAGACCCTGTCTCACAATAAAAACTAAAAATTCCTCCCAACCAGCATCTCCTAGGATGCAGCTCAGGAGTCAGCAGCTACTTCAGCTCCCCAAATGGCTTCTTTGCTCATGAACTTTGAGGATGAGTCCCAGGAACTCCTGGTAGGTGATTTGCTTGTAGAAAGTGCCTACTTAGTGCTGAATGAGTGGAATAAATTTCAGATCACTTTTGGAGAAAGATAAAGATTCCCTTAACCAGGACCCAGGGAGCACCAGCCATAAAAGAAAAGATTGATAAAGCAAACTTCATTAAAATCAGGAACTCGTTCCTCAAAGGCTATCATGAAGAGAGTGGAAAGGCAAGTCATGGACCAGGGAAGATGTTCATCACACGGTTCAGGTATTGGACAAAGGGATTGGTATCTGGGATGAGCCTGCGTGGCATTAGACTGGAGAGTAGAGCTGACTCCTTTCTCCCTCTGCGGATAAGGGTTGGGAAGAGGCTGAAGAAGGGGCTGTGGCTTCCAATGTGGAAAGGTAGCTCTGAGGGCCCTAAGCCTGAGCGACCCAGAGTGCCCACTCCAGTGAGCAGAAAGGTTAAACCACTTGCCCAGAGTTGTTGCTGGTAGGTGGAGAAGCTGTGACTCAAATCCAGATCTTGTGATTCCTTGTGTAAGACACAGCAGCTACCGTTATCACTTGCTGTCCTTCCTGCATGTCTGCCAGCAAACGTGCTGCCTCTTCCTCCTGAGTCTCTTGCTCCTGGACTGGTGGGCATCTGTGTTTCTGTCCACTTCTTTGGAGCCACTCCTCCTGCCCTCCTTCCAGTTGCTGTAGAGGAGCCTGGATCTCACTTTACCTGCCCATGTTCACATGAACACATGACCACATGACCCAGCCTAGCCAATCAGTGTGATCCATCCTTGTGGCCAGTATGATTGACTCAGAGATGGCCATGTATGATGGTTATTCTCGATTGTCAACTGGAATGGATTAAAAGACATGTAGCAGATTAGTAAATCACATTTCTGGGTGCGTTGTTGTTGGTGGTAGGTTTTGCAGAGATGATTGGCATGCAGATGAACCAACTGAGGGGAATGACCAGCCCTGATGGTGGGTGACACCATCCAATAGGCTTGCAGCCCAGATGAAAGGAAAAGGAAGAAGAAGAAAGTCAGCTGTGTTTGAAAAGCTCCATTCTGCTCCAGTGGGCCCATCTTTTGCTACTGCTGTCACCTATGGACATCAGACTCCGGGTTCTTCAGCCTTTCAGTACAGGATTCCTCAGGGAGCTTCTGGACCTCAGCTTCCGACTGATGCTGCATCTCAGTCCCTCTCATTCGGTGACTTCCAGCTTCTTTGTCTGAGCAGCTACTGAGTTCTCTGGCTCTCTAGCATGCAGACAGCCATTGTGGACGCTCCTGCCTCTGCTCCTTTCACCTCACCTAGTAAATCCCCTGTTCCTCTAGAGAATCCTAACCAATATCCCATATGACCTAGGGTGGGGCATGAGGTGCTCCATGGAAAACATGGATGCACACCACCCCTTGGGGCAGGGATTCCTCACCCAAGTACCTGGATAGAACTGCAATTTAGTATAACTGATTTCCTGTTTATATATTTTATTCCTTGCATGTATATGTTTTAAACAATTAAATATATATTTTGTACTGTAATTTTCATATTTATTTTATTTTACTATATATGTATATAAAATGAAATTTAAAATACTCTAAGAAGGGTTCCATCAGCTTCAATAGATCAACATAGTGGCTTATGGCACAAGAAGAGCTAGCAGCCCCTGTTTACCAAAACCTGGTTGAGAGAGAAGCCCTCAGAGGGCAAGGAGGTCCGAGATGAGGAGAGAAGCTGTCCCAGTGACACCACTGAGCCCGGGATCTGGCCATCCCTGAGGCTGCCCCTGGGCTTTTCCATCAATGTGGCAGTAAATCCCCCCTTTTTGAGTAGCTAGCTTGAGTGAGTTCTTGTCTTATAGTCCCGGGGTTGCCCCTGATACATCTGCTACACATGAAGTGTCAGTGCTGGCCACTCTAGGTGGGGAGCAGAGAACACAGTCCATTCAGTACTGGCCTGAGGTGGGTGAGGGGCAGACCGCAGTCATCCAGGACCTGGGTTAGGGGGACGTGGTGTCTAGGGGGAAGCTGTCCCCAGAGACCTCTGTCACCACGTGTCCAGAATGCAAGGAGAAGGGAAGCCTTCTGTGTGTGCAGGGGCTCTGGCTGCTGTGGGTGTTAGTGAGTCTCTGACCCCACAATCACTTATTTAAACCAGTGTCTTCCTGACATTCCCAGCCTCCTTCCCCTGGGACAGCAGTGTGGGTGAGGGCAGCCCTGGGACTTCCTCCACAGCAGGTACCTCTGGTAGCTTCCTGAGCCAGGAGTCTCCATGAGCCTTTGTGATGGACCTCCCTGTCTGCCTTTCCTGTAGGGGTCCCCAGGTTTACAAGGGAAAGAATACTTTTTTTCCCTGTACAGAGCCTACATTCTAATGGGAGAGAGCATGAACAAGGCTAGCACACCAAAACAAAATAATCCAGATCATAGGGAATGCCATGAAAGAAATAATCAGGGTCACATGAGGAAGAATAATGGCAGTGGCAGTGCAGGGAAAAGTCATGATAGACCTTTCAGAGATGGTGACATTTGAGCTGAAACCTTATCACTGGGGAAATGCTGGAGAAGTTTGTCCCAAGCAGCATGTGCAAAGGTCCTGGGACAGAATTGAACTGGGAAGTTTTGTGGCATAGAAAGACCAATATGGCTGAGCCATAGAAACGAAAGAGTGATTGATGAATCTATATCATATATCTGGGATCCAGTTGCCCATGTCTAGTAGGTCATGACAAGGGGAGTAGATTTTATCTCCAATGTAGAAATCTATAGGAGAGTTTTGAGCAGGGGAATGGTATGGTTTGCCATGCTTTTATGAAAGATTACCTTCACTGCTTCATAGAGGATGCCTTGGAAGGGATTCCTGGTTCATGGACCATTGCAGTGGTCCTAGAGGAGAAGAATGGTGAACGGAGCCCAGGAGGAGAGCAGTACTCTTCGAGAAGAAAACAGATCCTTACTTTCTTATTAGCATCTTTCCTGTCTCCCTTCCATCCCTTTCCTTCCAGTGTTACCCCTCCACAACCCTCTGCACCCCTCCTCTGCACACTCATTGAGAACCCAGCCCTGAGTAGGTTGCTGGGGCCCAGTCCTCAGCCACAGCCAAGCTCTGCTGCAGGAAGCTTCACTGCAAACAGGAACGTGAGTGTCAGCATCTCATGCTACACCAGGCAGTCAGTCCCTGCAGCCCCGTGCTCCCACTAGTTGCATAACATCTTGTCAGAGGGAGACACTGTTGAAATCACAATGGTGAAGCCACAGTAATAGCCTCCTCAATCAGTAATCAAGGTCCTCAGCTCAATTTGGGTAGCAGCTTTATGTGGTAGTTTAATTCATTGTACACCAATTTCAGTTGTGCATTAATTACAGGCGGCTGAATAGTAATTAACTAATCACCATGTCACTCCTTTGCCGTTAGGAACAACCTCATTAATTCCAGTCTGCAAGGCTGCTGGTGTCTTTTGCCACCCCTCCCCATTCTCTCTTTCTCCCTCTTTCTTTTTGGCTGCTCTTGACTTATAATCAAATATAAAGTCATGCATTTTTTAATAAGTCCTCGGCTGTTTTTGCCACTGAAAAATTCATGGCATTATACAATCCCTTTCAATAATGTTTATTCATTATACATTTCTTTTCTACATGTTTGGTGCTTCTCTCCTTACCAACAAGCTGTTGGCACTCTTTTGGAGATGTTGGGAGTTGGTCTGGAGCCACCTTGGGTAATTCAGGAGGCTCTTTCCTTCTGCATTGTGTCATGACTTCCTGGCAATCACATGGGTGCAGTAAACAGCATTCCTCTCCCTTGGTGTTTCACTGAGCTCGGATATACCATGTGCTGTCTTTCTGCACCTCACAGTTTTGCATGTGCTGTGCCCTGCTCTGGTAGAGTTACTTCCATTTCTGTTTGACTGTGAGCTGGGCATCTAGGTCCAGAGATTAACAACCACTGGTTCTAAGCTGTCCTCCTCCACTCATGGTTCAAACTCTCATGTTCTGCCTGAGTTGTGTACATGAGCGTCTTTAGTTGTGCTGTCATGGCTGTCTCAGTGTCCTGAATTGACTGAAAACATTTACATTTCATTATCATTTAGACTTCGGGAAGAGCCAAAAGTTGCATGGTTCCAGAGCCAGTGAATAAGGTAGATGAGGACCCACTGTGATGTTTTAGGAACCTGCCTTTCCATCGTATGATACCTGGCAGCAGCATTCACCATATTTTTTATTTTATCTTATGAAGACAGTCAGGAAAGACAACTTCCAGAACTGCCTCAGAGAGTGGCAAGAACAATGACATAAGTGTGTTCGAAGTGAGGGGGAGTAATTTGAGGGAGATCTGTATATTTTGATCACACCTCATATGTTGCTATTACAGCACATTTTACATTCTTACCTGCAATGAGCATTCAGTCCAGGGCTCATTCCTACCACCCCAGGAACTAGAGGGAGCCCCTCGGTGGTGTACAGTTAGTGGAACATCTGTAGCCATTGCTTTATTTAGTTTTCACAACTCCATGACAAGGGAGTCCAGCAGGATTCCTGCTTCATTTCAGACCTGAGAACTCAGGTGGGAGAGGTTTGTCCAAAGTGATATTAAAAGCATCCTCTGGATGCCAGATAACAGGAAAAGCAATGCCAGGGTCCCTGAATGACCACTCTTGAGACATGAGACCCTGTTTGAGGTCAGGGTACTTATTCTTTCCATTTAGTCTGTCAGCTCCAAAACACTGCAATGTCTGAACCTGTCCATTTCTCACCCCTACCCTGGCATTGGCCTTTGCTGCACTCCTGCCCAGATTTTTGCTTCATTTGTGGCATGTCTTCGTTTAGTCTCACCTTAAATGCTACCTCCACTGAGAGGACCTCTCTGAACAACCCAGCTAAAGGGCTCCCCATCACTCTGTTCCACATCAGCCAGGTTTATTCTGTGGCCCTACTGTGGTTTGGGTCTTAAATGTCTCCCAAAGGCCTGGGTGTTATAAGCTTGTTTGCAGCTCATGGTGCTACTGGAGACTTGGTAAAACCTTGTGAAGACAGGGCCTAGTGAATTGAAGTTGGCTCAGTGAAGGAGGCTGTGTTATCACCTTCCTGTCATTGCGACAGAATACCTGACATCCACAACTTGAAGGTGGAGAGGTTTATTTTGGCTCACGGTTTCAGTCCATGATTAGCTGGCTCCAAAGGAGAAATGGTATAGCAGAAGGGCCTGGCAAGGGAAAGCTGTTCATCGAGGCAGCCAGGAAGCAGAGAGAGAACAGGAGCCAAAGACAAGAATACGCCCATCCAGAAGGAACAAATTGCTTTGGGGCAAAGATGGTACCTTGTGTATTTCTCCAACACCTAAAGCAGACAGTTCCTGATCCTCAGAGTTTATGGCATGGAGATTCCCAATTGCATTTTTAAAATGTTGTGAGCCACGTGCAGCAGCTAGACCTAATTTGATCAATTTACTACATTGAGAAGGATAAAGAAAAATCACACTTTGTATCATGTCCTTCTGCCTTCAATTCAGATCTAAAATTGGTTTTTGGACAAATTTGGCCCAGGAAGGTGCTGAACATATTTTTCTGGATCCTCAAAGGCAGCATGATCTGATCGGGATATGACCTGAGCCATGTATGTACTTTCAAATATCCTACTAGCTGTATTAAAAAATTTAGTAAAATATTTTACTTACCTCATATATTAAAAACATTCATTTCAGCATATAATTAATATAAAAATTATCATTGAGATAGTTTACATTTTTAGAAATAAGTCTGAAATCCAGTGTACAAATTTTACATTTATACCACATCGCCTCTCATACTAAACACATTTTGAGTTCTCCATAAGTGTATGTGACTAGTGACTACAATACCAGACGGTGCAAATCTAAAGGTTTTTGTGAGATTGGAGATTAAAAGAAAAATATGCTTGAAAATATTCTGTTTCAGAAAATAAATATTTTGGAAGATGCTGTATGTCACACACTGTTCTCTGCTGGCAGAGCACTCTAAGATTGTTTCAGTAACCCCATTCCCAGCAACTTTTAAAGAATAAAGGCAAATATAAATCCCCCTCTCCAATGCACCCTTCTGAGTTAGACCCCTAGCGACCCACCTCCAACCAGGCACCATCTCCTAACAGTGTGTTTAACCATGAATCATCAATGGATTAATTCACTGATGAGTACAGCACCCCCATGACCCAATCACCTGCCCAAATCCCCACCCTCTGAATATGTGAGACCTTACAGGGACATCATAGATCTAAACCATAACAGGGATGTTGGGACCCTGGCCCTGTCCTCTCTTTCTGCTTCCCAGTTGCCATGAAGCAATCAACTTTGCTCCATACTGTGTACTCCATCATCCTGTCCTTCTAAAAGTAATAGAGCCAACTGTCCATGGACTAAAACTTCTGAAACCATGAGCCAAAATAATTCTCCCCTCCTTTTAAATTGATTATCTCAGGTATTTTGTCACAGCTATGGAAAGCTGACCAATATAGGTCCATACACCATGATCTGACATGGTCTTGCTCATTTACTTGTTTAGTTGCCCGTGATCTTGTTTCCCCACTAGAGCATTAGCTCTATCAGGGCGAAACCATGGCTACCTTCTCAACTGTTGAATTCCCAAGAGCTGCAAGTGCCTCTGTATCTCTTCAGTGGCTTATAGCTGCATAAAGACCAAATTCCTCCATATGACCCATGGGCTATACATCGCACAGCCTTGCTGGGGGCTCTAGAACTGTGCCTTCTAGCACTGTGCTAACCAATAGAAATATACTTTCTTTTTTTCCCCTTAAATTCTTTTATGGGTACATTTTAGGTATACAGTACGTTTACATTTATCATTGGGTGCTTGTACCTGTACATGATGTATCTTGGTTTTTATTTTTTCCCCATTACCTGTGCGCCCTTCACCCCCTCCACCTTTCCCTATTTACATAGACTTCGTTTCCATTTTTTTTCTTTTCTTATGATTTTTCCTTTCCCTTCTTTCCTTTCCCCTTCCCCTCACGCTAGAAATATACTTTCAATTACTTTTAAATTTTCCTGTAGGAATATTTAAATGAGAGGAGGAGGAGGAGGAGAGGAAGGGATGGAGGGAGGAAGAGAGGGAGAGAGAGAGGAGAAGGAGGGAGAGAGAAGAGAGTGACAGGTGAGATCAATTCTCATAATTTATTTTCCTTAACCTAACACAGTAAAAATGTTATCATCTCACCATGTAATCACAAAAAATTGTTAATGAGATGTTTCATCTTCTTCTTCTTTTTTTTTTTTTACCCCAAATCCTCCAAATTTGATGGGGCTTTTGTGTGTATAGCACTTCTCATTCTTACTGAGCACATTTCAACTTCTCACTGGCCAGGCGGTGCTCTTAGACAGCTCTAGGAATGACTAGGAATTGACCAAATGGAGAAAGCAGGAAAAGGCATTCCCAATAGTGATCTAAGGTGTGGAGATAAGGATTGGCAGAGGAAATGACAAGGAGGATGGTGATGGCAGAAGATGGGTTTGTGGAAAGGGGGTCTGGCCTGGGACGAGGTTGTAAAGGGCCTCAGTTTTACCTCACTGCAGTGGGAACAATATGGGAGGGGCTTGGGTCGATGGTGTCAAGCCATCCCCTAGTTCTGCAATGCTGGGGGCCGGGGTGGTGCTGGGGTATTCTACTAGGGTAGAAGTGTGGTGCTAGATAGGCTAAGGTACTAGGTCACATCCTTTATGGATCCCCATACCATTGCTTAAATGGGCTTAAATGTGAGTGAGAGGTGGCTGGATCAGCAGGCTCTTCTTGGTCAATGATCTGAGCTAGGGCTGAGCATGGCCTGGAGTGGGATGGAGGCCCAGGCTGAATCTCAGACATAAAGGCTGGGCCACCCTTGGGTACTGGCCCAGATCCTAGTGAAGAGGCTGCTCAGAAGAGGCAGGACAGGGAAGTGAGCCTTGGGAGCCCACACTGTGGGTCTGGTATTTTCCAGTGTTATCGCCCTTTCTGGCCATGAGGACAGAAGTCCAAACTGTGTTCATGTTGCAGATGAAGTGAATTTCAGGGTTAGGGGCCCTGCACAAGGTCATAAACCCAGTCATAACCCCTGACTCTCTTGACAGCATGACCAGCAGGTGCTAGAATGGGCCCAACTTCAAGAAGGCATTCTCTGGGACTCTGGGCCCACCGTGCTGAGGGGAGGGAAATGAGAGCCTCTGCAGCACTGTAGGAGCAGAAAGGCCTCAGTCAGCGTTCAGGAAGGACCCGGCTCTGGGTGGATCCTGGAATCTGCAGAACACGGAGCTCCCTTGTATGCGGGATTTTGAGGGACCGGCCGGGATGTGTTAGATGAATTGTGGCTTGGCACATGGGGCCAAATGGGCACAGCAGGTGCAGGGACTGACATGCCACCTGCTCTGGGTCTGAACTGTGTGGGGATGGAAGTAGCCACTCGGGTGGCAGGCAGTGTGGGGCTCAGGCCCTACTGAAGCTGAGTTCTAGGCCTTTGACTACAGATGTGTTAGGGCCTTGAGCCTGCCCCAGGCAATTGAGGGCTATATCCTTGATGTGTTAATGTAAGAGGGTGGTGCTTGGCCAGGCAACTAGGTCAGTCACTGGCTAGGGGAAGGATCAGCCAGAGGTCCTCCCAATGCAAGGTGTCCTAGGGGTACTCTGCAAGTGACCTGGGTCATGCTATGTCCACCTGAACCTTGGCCTCTCTCCTCACCTTAATCTCTTTGCAGCCTCAAAGAAGGGAAGGCCATGTCTGGCCCCACCCAGGCCTCTTCAAGGCTTCCACCTGTAGACATTTTGCCCTACGCTCAGCTTCTCCTATCAGCACTTTGTCAGGCAGTATCTGGCTTTCCCCATGCCAGAGAGATATCTTTCCTCTCTAGAGAGCGGGATATGGTGTCCCTGCCTGGCTAAGGAGCAAGACATGATTTCCCCAAAGCCCCCAGACCACCCTGCTGCTGGAATAAATGGAGCTCTCACTAGGTATGGCAGGGCACACTTGTAATCCTGGCTGTATGGGAGGCTGAGGCAGGAGGATTTTAAGAACAAGCCCAGCCAGGGCAACACTGCCATACATCTGTGCTGAGAACTGCATGGGGGGGAGTATCTGTGCACTGTCCTTGTCTCCTGAGGCCATGTATTTGTGAGCTCTGTGCTCATCAAGACAAAATGCTGTGATGACACACAGTTTAGCAGTGTGCCTGGGGACTACTGGGGGTGACAGTTCCAGGCTGTTTATAGTGACACCACTAGACAAGGAGGCATATATATATCAGCAGCACTTAATTTGTGAGAAATGTACCTACTGTAGTGCACGTGAACCCAGCATGCTCCTGGGAGAATGATTATGTGAGGATAACATCTTATTGGAGATGAGATGACCCAGTAGACAACTGTGCTGCATATCAAAAAGCAGAAAGAAAATGCCTTAAAAAGAATTTTTGTAATACTGGGCATAGGACAGAAAAAACTAAATATTCTGCTGACATTTT
The DNA here is from genome assembly GCF_053883595.1 of Heterocephalus glaber. NCBI lineage: Eukaryota > Metazoa > Chordata > Mammalia > Rodentia > Bathyergidae > Heterocephalus > Heterocephalus glaber. The sequence continues at coordinate 6,906,091 of NW_028258349.1, read as the reverse complement.
TGTAGTAAGAGGGCTTATTCAGTTAATGATAAGCAGTATTTACTGCTGATCTTACTCTTGGCCAGAGAAGTCTCCAGATTATGGACACACTATGTTTTCGAAAGTCACGTGGGCCCTGGTATCTGAGGCAAATGAATGGTTTCCTTAGCTGCATCTCATGTCGCTGACTCAGCTTATTTTTCACTTCATGTTAGTTTGGGTTGGGAGATGGTCAGTGAATGTGAGCTACCACTGTGGGGCTCCTTGGAAGTGTCCAGAAAGGATTCTATGGCCAGCCTGGCCCTGGAGTTCTCCTTGCTGGCTCAACCATTTCCAAAGTGGGCTTCACTGAATCTGAGTCTGAGACACGCTCTAGGAGAGGTGCTCCAGGCTCATATAAGTTTGGGAAACACCCCATGTGATGGAGCTCTCTGGTGAGTCATGACATCATGGAGTGAAGGCCCTGTGATCCACACTAGCTCAGTTTGTTTCAATCTGTTCTTTCCCTTTTTCTCAATGACAGGACCTTATCACCCTCTCCTGCCCACCCTGGGTGTGCATGAGAACAACATGTAGAACTTGGAGCTATAAGGCACAGACTTCAGGCACATCTTCCCCATGTCTCCTGCACCAGGCAGGCCTCATTATGCAAGGCACAGCACTTCTTCTTTTTTTTTTTTTTGGTTGTGGTAGAGGTTTAATAGGCTAGTGGTGTAGGACAAGGGATAAATAAATAAAAGTGTTGAAAATCAAGCATAAAATCTAAATTTCTTAGATGCTGAAACTGAGGCATAACTTGATAGAAGACTTGTTTGAGCTGAGTGTGGCCTGTAGTCCCAGCACGTGGGTGACTGATGCAGGAGGATTGGTGTGAGTTGGAGGCCAGCCTGGGCCACATAGTGTAAGGCCAGCTTGAACAACATAGTAAGACCCTATCTCAAAAAGAGAAAAAAATCCTAGTCCCTTGGTTCAATCAGAATTTTAGGAGCTTCTGAGAAAATTTTTCTAATGTGCAAGATTTAGGATATATACCTTATTCTATCATGGAATTTGGTATGAGGGGCTGTTTCATTCTGAGTTGTTCAAAATAACAAACTCTTGACCAATGGTAGATTTTAAAGCAGCTTTCATATAGACAGCCACATGTAGATCAGCATTATTTCCTTAAAGACTTGATAAGGAAGAGGTTGTAGGTGCACAACTGTAGACTTAAGGGTACTTTCCCGAATGCTGATGCTGGCCTCATGCTCTTTAGTCTTTTTTTTAAAATTAATTTTATTGGTACATTTTAGGTATACAATATAATGACATTCATCATGGGAAATTTGCACCTTTACATAATCTCTCTTGGTTCTTATTTTTCCCCCTTCCCCTACACTCCCTTTAACCCCTCCATCCCCTATTTACAAAGACTTTGTTTCCATTTTTTCATTTTCTCATTAATTCCATTCTTCTTTCCTTTCCCCTACCCTTCCCACTTCCCTTTCCTCTTTGCCCCTTTTCTTCCTATTTCACATTATCTATTATACCTTTTAGTCCTTATTTACACTTTCAGTTTCTCACATTAGAGAAACTATTTGGTATTTACACGTGTCCTATTTATTTCACTTAAGTGTATCACCTCAATGTGCATCCATTTAGCTATAAATGTCTCTAATTTCTTGTTTTTTATGGCTGAGGAGTACTCCATTTTATTAAAAAACCCACATTTTCTTGATCCAGTCTCCAGTTGATGGGCATTTGGGCTGCTTCCAAGTTTTAGCTATTACGAACTGTGCTGCTATGAACATGGGTGCACATATATCACTGTGGTATGATTTTACAAACAAACAGAGTGCCATAGTTTTCAGAGAAGAGGTCTTTGATTTCTTTTGTTAGGTTGATTCCTAGATATTTCAATTTTTTGGATGGTATTGTGAAAGGAATTGTTTGCCCTGTTTCTCTCTCAGTGAGTCTATTGTTTGTGTAGAGGAAAGATACTGATTTTTGTGTGCTGCCTTGTATCCAGCTACACTACTGAATTTGATTATTAAGTCTAGAAGACTTTCGGTGGCATTCTTGGGGTCTTCTATATAGAGTAACATGTCATCTGCAAATAATGACAATTTGACTTCTTTGTTTCCTATCTTTATTCCTTTTATTTCTTTCTCTTGTCTAATGCCATGGTTAATGTTTCCAAATCTATGTTGAACAGGAGTGGTGATAGTGGACATCCTTATCTTGTTCCTGATTTTAGTGTGAAGGATTTCAGTTTTTGACCATTTAGTATGATATTGGCTGTTGGTTTTTCATAGATGGCTTTTATCAGATTGAGGTAGAGACTGTCTATTCCAATTTTTTGCAAGGTTTTTATCAGAAATGAGTGTTGGATTTTGTTGAAAGGCCACAGCATTTCTGAGGGCTGGTGACATGGGACACCTAGATACTTCACCACGTTTTCCTTCATCCCACCTTGAGATGCAGAAATATTGGAGCCAGAGGTCAGGGTTTGTGTTAATCATCTTGCTGTTACAGTAACAAATACCTGAGATAATCACTTTGTAAAGGGAAAAGTTTTACCAAGGCTCACAGTTTTGGAGGTTGAAGTCCATGATATGTTGGCTCTATTGCTTTTGGCCCTGTAATGAGGCAGCTCACCCTGGCAGGAGCACACGGTGGGATGAAAATGCTCACCTCATGGCCAGGAAGAAAAGTAGAGCAAGGAGGGGCCTGGGGTCCCACAGTCCCTTTCAAGGGCACATGCTCCCAATGATCTATAAACTCCCTCCAGGCTCTGCTCCTTCCAGAAGTTCTTCCTTGGAGAGCAAGACTATAACACATGGACCTTTGAGCACACTGACCCACACCACACAGGGGTACAGCAATCCTCCACAGCAGGCCTCTGTGCCAGGGTGGAAGTTTGAGTGGGGAAGGGGAGTGATCTCACTTTCTGGGGCAGAGCCAGCTCTACTTTAGAAGTGGAGTAGAATCCCCATGGCCCTGGCTTCCAGTGCCAGGACTCAGTAACTCCTGGGGGAAGGCCTTTGTTTCCTGCTGACTCCTTCATGTGCCCTGTATCTTCTGATGCCAGGTAGCCTCCCAGGCTTTGTGCACCCATGTCTTCCTGCCAGGATGCCCTCTGGGCCTTGCTTTGCTCTTATCTTTCCTTTCAATGCAATGAAGGCCACCATCTGTTTGCTCACTTACCATCTCATTCTCTCCTGGTAACAGACTGCGACTTTTCTCTAGGAAATTCCTCTACTCTCAGCCCATGTGTTTCATGTGGATCTGGCCTCACCTTCTGGGTCCATGGTGGTCGTATGGTCCAGGTCTGACCACCACGATTGGCTCAAAAATGGGCACATGACCCAAGATGGTTCAATAAGAGAGAGCTTGCTCCCTGCTGTGGTTCCCTAGCAGAAGACCCAGAGGTGAGAATCTCAGGACAAAGAGTTGTCTTTGAAAATGATATGAAGAAGCTGTGTAGGGAAGAGGAGATGTGAGATAGTGATGAGAAAGAAGCCAATAAGCAGATTACTGCAGTGGGCAAAGGAAGCTCAGCCTGCCTAGGCACCTCTGGGAGGTGCTGCCGAACACAGCTCAAAAGAGGTTGCTGGCTGGGAAGCTGGGTATTTATACACCAGCTGCTGTATGTTACTGGTCTTACTGGTTGAGCATGGTTCCTGTCCATGTTAAATTCAGCAGCCTTCTGTGCTATTCTGCTCAGAGCACTGGCCCTCTGTGCTCCTGTGACCAGAAACTGTCCTTTGGAGGATGCTGTGGTGCTGGCATTGGTTAGATGATAAATACAGAGTAAGGGATGTGTGCAGGGCATCAGCTGTGGGAACGACATCCACCTCTCTGGTTCTCTGCCCATCTGGCACCAGTACCTACCATACCTGTGCCACCTTGCCTGTCCCTATGTCCCACAATGCCGTTACCTTGTCCCCTTTTTGTATTTTCTGGATGGATTTCTTTCTCCATCCTTCTCTACCAAATAAAATGATTATTTTGCATCAAAATAGCCACTGTCCCTGGAGGGTTTGGATCACAGATGTGCATTTCCCACAGTAGGTTTGAAGGGTGGATTTGGGGCTTTTCCCTGAGTCCCAGATCCTCCTGGTGGGTGGTGTTCTTCATCAGACCCTGGAACATGACAATAGGTAGATTTTCTCCTTTCCCGTTTGAGGCAAGGCCACGTATAGCTGAGTAAATGTAATTGGAGATAATGTAGCTGTTTACACAGTAAGTGATACTGTTGTTTTATTTTGTGCTACATTTTGCCCTAACTCTAGAAAACATAGCACTAAAAACATAGACATTACAATCTCCCTCACATCTTGGTTTTTTGCTAAAGATTAAAAAATGTTACTTCTCTAATCTACTTCTGAAATTGCTTTGGAAATGCCATCATCAAGTCCAAAACGCACCAGGCAGTAGTTAGAAAAGCAAATAATACTCACTCCTCATTTGCCTAAAACCATCACTAGATCATGCAATCTGTGAAGAGCACCCAGTCTATCCCCTGAGTCCTGTGTGCATTTTGGAAATTAATTATGACTCTCTTATAAGCATTATAAAAGTGATGTACATGGCCATCAGCTTGCTCCATTTCTGCAGGCTGGAGCTATTAAGGCTGTGAGAGGTTATGTAAGCAGTGGCCTGGTTTGTATGTGCTGAGTTGGGGTGGGGGGACTAGATGATAGTGGTGTGTGGGGAAGGAACTGAGGACAGAGGAGCAGGACAGAGGGAGGCTCTGGGCATCTGTGAGCGTTTGCTCTTCAGAGCAAACTGGAGCACGGGGCAAGTGCCCTAGCAAGACTTCCCCTAGCTGTGTGGTCTGGGGCAGTTTGTTTTGCCTGCCTGAGCCTTAGTTTCCTGGTCTGTAAAGCAGGCACAATAATAATATTCATGTGGTCCAGCTGTTCTGAGATTTGGAGGACAGGTATGTGGCAGTTAAGGTGGAGGGACAACTTGATTGGCTTGGGATCCACCTGGGGTATTGGTAGAGCACACTTCTGGATGTGTCTGAGTAGGTCATGGAGGTGTGGCCTAGAGTTTTTGTCTGGTCCCTCTCCCCTTCAGCTCTAGCTGCCACTGTTTCCTTAGTCTGTTTCTCAGCTTCCACAAACTGAGCAGTTTTGCTCTACCATACCCTCCTGCCATATTTCCATGACCAAGAACTGAATCCCCTTTACATTTCCCCTGTAAGTTGGGGACGTTGAGTATTGTGTCCCAGTAACAGGAAGAAGAACTCAGCAGAGCACTTGCAGGTGTTGGCTGTCATTGCTGTGGCTGTCACTGCTGGCAGGAACCATGGCAAACCAAGGAGGGAACAATTGAGTCCCACGGGGTGGTTATGTAACCAGGCCATCACTACTTTCCTGGAGAGCATAAGCCTCTGTCCCTGCCTCAGGTGTGACGGAGTGTGACTTTCCCATCTGGGGGCCCTTGGCCACAGTGGCTCAGCTAACTGGGCCGTCTTTTTCTCTGGTAAACTGGGGTCCATGTGTCAAAATCTTTCCCATCTGTGTTGGTCAGCTTTTAGTCACTGTGACAAAATACCTAAGATAATCACTCAATAAGAGAAATGGTTTATTTTGGCTCACAGTTTTAGTGGTTTCAGTCTCTGGTGACCTGGGCTTGGTGCTTTGTGCCTGTATGACATGGTGAAAGCATGATATGGAGAAGTCTGTTCACCTCTGATGCTGGGAAGCAAAGAAAGAGACAAGAAGGGGCTGGGATCTCAAAGACTCCTTCGAGGGCAAAGCCCAATGACTTAACTTCCTAAAATAGGCCCCAGCTTCTAAAGGTTCCATTAACCTCCTAGTAGTGCCACAGGGTGGGGACAAACCTTCCAACACATAGGCCTTTGGGGGACATTCAGGAGCTAAAATGTAGCACCATCCGTGAATATCAAGTTCAAATGTCACTTTCCGAGAGGTAGCAGAATGTGGGTTAGGGGCTTGGACTTGACCCAGAATACCTACGTTCAAATCCAGGTCCCACCACTTAAGCTGTGTGACCTTGGACATGTCACTTAGCCTCTCTGTACTTCTTGCATATCTTTAAATAATAGTACCCACCTTACAATAATAGTACCCACCTCACTGTGTTGATGGAAGGATCAAAGGAGTCAACACACATAATGCACTTAGAGCAGGATCTGACACACACAATCTGGATTAAAGCAACAATGACAAGAGCTTTCTTAGGAAAGGTCTCTGACCCATGGAACTCACTTGATTTCTCCTCCTCAGATGTGGTCATTCTGTCTCAAAAGGACCTGATAAAGAGTCTTGAGTGCAGCAGGTGCTCAGTAAATATTCACTGAGTTAAGCAGAGAAGTGAAAGCATGTTAAGGAGAAGGGGAGATTGGAGAAGCTGACACTGTCTCCACCTCCCTCCTCCCTCCTTTTCCTTCCCATTCCTTTTCTTTGCTCCCTCCCAGCACACATTCCTTGTGCCAGGAAGACTCCCTGGGGAGCTGAGTCTTTGGCCCCAGATTTAAGGACAGGTGGAGGAGATGCAGACACCTCAGGGTGGGCAGTTTCCTAGGGCCAGGCTGTGGGGGAGCCCAGTGTTGGGCTCCCTCTCTGGTTGGCTCCTCTGCCCTAGCATCCATTAGGGGTCTGAGCTTTTGACCAGCTCCCGGATTGCTCTCCACCCTCAGTGAGACCCTTTTTAATGCTCAGATGTGCCTGGTGCTGCTCAGCCTCTGTTCATGGGCTGCCACCTGGCCCATGGCTTGGCCCATGGCTTTCTGGCCCATCGGACCCCCTTGTAGTTCAGTGACCACCCCAACCCTGTCCCTGGGAGGCTTTCTCTGCCGTCCAGTCCTCAGTGCCGTCTGCTGAGCCTGGGAGCTCTGTTGCTGGTCCCCTGATCTTGGACTTCCCAGGCTCCAGAACTGTAAGAAAGAAAAGTTTGTTATTTAATCTCCCAACATATGACATTTTATTATAGCAGCCTGAGCAGGCAAAGATACGGTGGTTGGGGGACAGGGAGACCAGGAGGAGGTGCTGGACAGGCAAAGGGGAGCTGTCCTCCCCTCAGGGTGACTTCCGAGCTGTGAGTTCCTAGACAGAAGTGAGAGTGGAAATCTCTCCCTTGCTCTGGCTCCTGGCTTTGAATCACAGCTGAGTCTCTGCCATCTGCCGGCTCCCTGACAAATGAGCCTTCTTGCCATGAAGCCTCAGGTGGAGCCAGTTAGGAACTTGCTGGGAACAGGATGGTGACTCTTCATCTCCCCCTCCAGCCTCAGTTAGGGTCAGGCTTCTTTCATATTCCAGGAGCACACACACCTTGTATTATTCCCAGAAAAACTAAAAAACAATGACAAACTTGCTCAAGAAAAATGGGATGACCTCAGTATCCAGAATCTGTGAACAAAGTAGGTAAAGCATTCACATTACAGGTTTCTGTGAGAACACAAACTTGATTTTTCTTGGGGAGGTGCCCAGGAATAGGATTGTAGGTCATAGGGTAAGGGTGTCTTTCCCAGCCTGCCCAGGTCTGACACCTCAGCTGCCACCCAGCAGACCCTGGGTCCCCAAGGCAAAGGCAGGAAGATACACAAGCCCTGATCCAAAAGCTTTCAAGTCAGGCAGGAGCTGCTCAGGCAGCAAACCTGCTTCCCCTCAGTCCCTGCTCTCATGGTCAGGGACCATGACTGACAGCTCCTGGACACAGAACCCAGCACTGTCACCTGGACTGCTGAAACTGCAATAGCTCAGTTCCCTTCAGACCTATCCCCCTCAACCCCGAGGAGGAGGACAGGTAATGTTACGGGATCCAGGGGGCAAACTGGCAGCCTTTTAGCAGGCTGTCTCTCAGGCTCGCCCTCCAGCATTTTGGGGTCTTCCACCTCTCTTTCCGAGCATCCCTTCCTCCGTGCTGTGATTGCAAAATGTTGCAGACACCCACCTTGCTTTTTGCCCTTTGTGTAATGGGCTCTTGCTCTCCAAAGCTGTGTCCCAGCAACAAAGAAGCATTGCCAATTCCACTATGGACCCTTACCAACTCCAAGAAGTACACTCCGCCTGGCTTCTGCAAAGTAAGTATCCCACATTTCCCAGCTGCTCTAGTGAGCAGTTCCTCAGGCAAGCTTTCCCCCTCATTCCTGCCCCCTCAACTCTCTTGAACAGTTATAGTGGGCACTGGGCTGATTTCCTGGACTGCTGGGCTGCTGGTCCCCTGAAGTACACAGCACTTGGGGCTGAGTTACAGCCGTTGCTCCTGCCATGTTGAAGCAGGAGATTAGGGCATGGCAAAGAGGCTGGACAATAGACACGAGCTGTCAATCATGGAAAGCTGTCAAATCATGGAGCCAGAACAGCTTCTGACCTCCTGGATCTGACATCAAAAGATATAAAAGACGGTGGCCATTGGCCTTATTGCTATGGTCTTCTTACTCTTCCAGCGACTTGCTCTGTGTGTAGAGCACATTTTCTCTTCTTTTCACTCCTACAGTGGACCATTGACTTACAAACTCAATTTGTTCCCAAGGGTTGGTTGTGACTCAAGTTGGTCAATTGAAGGTGTAGGCTCCTCTACACAGCCTTCAAATCTCTCTCCTGTATACAGGCAGATCTCAGTATCCTTAGAGAGACATTGGCGCAGGATTTCTCAATTAAACCCATACAGGAAAGGATGTTGTAATGTTCCTTCCAGAACCCTTTAAGGGTTAAATCTGTATCTGAGACCATCAGGCAGAACAAGTGCCCGGCATTTGGGTCATGACTCAAGACTTAGGTCATAACTTAAAACTAAAGTTCTGACTATAACCCAAGTTGTTTGTATGTCAGGCCAGTCATAACTTGATGGCCCACTGTTCTTCATTTCTCTCTTCTTTTTCACTTCTACTGTTTCCTTCCTTTATGTTCAATAAATGAAACTTTTGCATCATTGGCTGATTCCATCCAATTCTTTGAATAGGACAAGAACCTGGAACCACGGGACCCTCCAGTGTCTGATAACAATGTCACTGTGTGACATTTTTGTATGTTATAGTTACTGATGCTTCCATTACAAGGCTGTTCTTTACATTTTTTATGGATATGTATCATTCTTTGCTCATTTGTTGCAGAGGTTCGTCACAGAAGCAGGCCGTAGCATTTTTGTTTTCGTGTTTTCCCCAACTTGCAACCAAAACAAAACACTTAAAACCAAATTCTCCATGCCAATAATCAGACTTTATGTTGTATTGTAGTCAGTGGTTTAAGGAAATAGATTTAATAGAGGACACATAATTTATAAAATTATTTTATAATATTCACCCCAAAGTCAAATGCAGAAGAGTGCGAGAGATCGGTCTGCATGCTGGAAATCCAAAGAATCCAGCTGAGGGCCTGGATTCCATGGCAGTGTTCCCTATGAGTCCACCTCAGAAGGCTGAGGAGTCTGTGATGGAAGATTGAAGGTCAGCGCCAGAAGCCCAGGGGCTGGTGCTGAAGCCTGAAGAAACTGCTCGAGAGCCAGGAGATGACACCCAGGTGAAGGTGAAGATGGGAGCCTCAGCAGCATCTGCTCTTCCGAGGGTAGGAGGCAGGCGGGAGGTGAGATGCTGTTTGGAGTCTCTGGCAGCCCACATAAGGTGAACCACAGTGGAGGCCTCCAGAATTCTGGAGTAAGGCCCTTCCAAAGAAAATCAGCAGCATGCAATCTTCCCCTCCTGTTCTCTTTTTATGCCATTTTGGCAGCAATCCTCAGGAGGATCTTCCATGCTCAGAACCATGCTGACTCAGTTCAGCTGGGAGTTCCCACTTAAGCTGATCATGAATTAGTCCAACACACAATACTTCGTATTAATTTAAACAAAATTGTTATTTAGTTCAGATTTAATTGGCTCCCAGTTAGCTGTTACATTTGCATGTCAAATGTCCTACAAAGGCCCTCGTATTGAAGGCAACTCCAGGGTTGTGGGACTGGGAAGTGGTGGCAGCTTTAAGAGGTGGGGCCTTAGGCACTTAGCGCTTAGCTCTTAGGCCCTAGTGCTGAGAGGCACTTAGTTAAGAGGGGGCAAATCCAGGAAGGGGAGTGCATCACCACTTCCCCTTCTCTTCCACTGTGACTTCTTTACACGAAGTGAGCGGTTTTCTTTGCCCAGTGTGCCCACCATGACGTGCTGCTTTGCCAAAGGCCCAGAGCAATGGGGACAATAATGAATCCTGGATTAGAACCTTGAGAACTGTGAAGCAACATATTTTTTCTCTTAATTAGATGGTTATCTTCCATATTTGCTATATTAGGAGAAAACTAATATGGCAACCAATAAAAATTTTAAAAATATGCATAAAATGAATTGAGAAGGGAACCAAACTGATATACTACCAGAAAAAAACCCAACAACCAAAAAACATGATGTAAAGCAATAATGGAAGAAATGAGGAAGAAACAGTCAAGACATAAGACATGTGAGACAAAGATGGATCAGAATAAACACTTTCAATATGAGTGGAATAAATAAAAAATATGAATGGAATAAAATTTCCAACTCAAGGGCCGACATAAGGAGAACAGGAACAAGACATGATCCAACTCTATACTGTCACCAAGGCATGAACTTTAGAGCCAGATACACAAATAGGTTGAAAGTGAAAGGCTAGAAAAGATATTCTGCACAACTATTAATGAGAGTGAGGGAGAGAGAGAGAGAGAATGAGATTATACTAATCTAAAGCCAAAAACTGTTACAAGTATAGGTAAAAGACAATGTCATATTTAAAAAGGCTCCTTTGGCAGGCATGGTTGTACACACCTGTAATCCTAGTCACTAAGGAGGCCAGGGCAGGAGGATGCTGTGTTATAATGATTAAGTGAAAAGGGCTAGCCATGTTGCCCAGCGTGGAGCATTTATGTAGCAGCCCAAAGGCCCTGAGTTCAATCCCAAGTATCATAGAAAAAGTCAGGAGGGGAGTGGTGGTCAACTCATCAACATAACATTCACAAGCAAATCTGCAGCCCACCACAGAGCTTCACAGCATATGAAGGGAAACCTTCCAAAATTGAAGAACACACCACTGAACAATTATAGTGGGAGAAATCAATACTGCACATTCACACAGTGCATAATTAGCACCAGAAAGAAGAGCAATAAGAAAACAGAGAACTTAAAAAAAACAAAAACAAACCTCTAAACCAACTAACCTTGGAGACGTCTAAAGCACATTCTATTCAATGCAGGAAAATATGGGTTTTTCTCAATTACACATGAAACAGTCTTTAAGATAGATCTGTGTGTTAGGTGCTATAAAGGGCTCAGGAAATTGTGGAAACTCAAAGTCATACAAAATTTCTTCTCTAACCACATGGAGTAAAACTAGAAGTTACAAAGAAGAAAAAGTGGAAAATTAAAAATACATTAAAAGTAAACAACATACCTTTAAAGGACCAAGGGGCTCCTGGACTCCTAGGTTCCTGGACTCTAGGCAAATTGGCTACTGAGCTGGAGTCAGTGTGGTTCTTTCTGCATGGAGAAAACCAAGACAGACTATCTTACCGTATCATCAGGACTCATGAAATACATGAGTTGATGGTACACACCATTGCCACTCCTGCTGATGTCCACCTGTAAGTATAGACATGGAGTCACTATGAGACTCATACCACACAGATTCCCATGTGCATGGGTCATTTGTGCACTTGGTAACATTAGAAATTCAGTGACAAACGGTGGACAAGACAAGGAATCTCACAGGCAAAAGCAGAACAAACCTACTTATGCCAAAGACCACAAGCTCTTCATGGGGAAGTATGTCTCTAGTATGGTTTTGATGACATTTACAACATGCATTTCTAAAGGAAAAAAGATATCTGCTGAGAAAAAAGATTGGGGCCCTCCAGTTGTCAAGGATGCTGTCATGTGTTAGCTGCCTTAAATCAGTTCTCAGTTGGAGACAGAACCTCCCTTGAAATTTCACCATGCTACTTCTGTATGCCATCTATAAGATACGTGTTTAGATTTTCTTAACTCAGTTGAAGACAAAGAAAGAAACAAAGCAAGCTTATTTTCTATTTCAGAGAATGACAAGAGAATTTACCTGGGCATTGGATGTGTCCTCCATGTCTAAAACATCTGCATAGTAGTCCTCATACTTATTGATTAAAAAGAAACACAGAGACTGTAAGCACACTGGCCCTTTTGCCCACGGTTTATCTACGAACATCATTTTATCAAGAAAAGGATACTTCTACAGGATACACAAAGCACAACTTGGAAAATTTATGTTGATTTTGATTTAATGAACTTTCCCTGTTCACTTGTTTCCTTTCAAAAGCCCCCAAGAAAGATCAAGAACCCATTTCATCTGATAAGTTGATCGAGGACCTCATGATGACTGTCCAGACCCACAGCTACATTGATCTCCCCACTTGCAATGAATGACCTACTTGAGCCTCCTTGGAAGGAAGTCCTGGGCCTTTCCATGTGCACTCCCTCCAGCAAACCTCTTCTTCCTGTTTTCATTGTGCAGGATTCTTTCTCCAGTACGTACTCAACAGGGAAAGGCCAAGTGATGGGACACATTTTCCACATATGCATGGCAAGAAAAAGACACAGGAAACAGTTTGATGCTGATAATTTTAAGACATTTTAAGGAAACGCTAAAGATGATGTTACAGGGGCCATACACAGCAGCAAGGCCTACTGGGTAGAGGTATCGGCCCCTTCTGCTGTGCTGAGCCTGACCTGTACTGGAATCATTGCCCCGACCTTCAGCTTCCCTATAACAAATCTGTGCTGTGAGCCTCCCCTCAGTTTCACTGTAGTGATTCCAGCAGACAGCATTCAACTGGCAGTGTCCACGTGAACAACAGCCATCACATGACTCTAAGAGCAAGTATAAAGTAAAGTATAAACTCATGCCTATTCCAGCCTGGTAGAGGCCAAAGAATCTGATACCTATTTCTGCTGATTCATATATTGCCAGGAGAGTGAGAGAAGTGGGGAGCTGGCCTTCTTTCTTACCCTCTCATCCATTTTGGTTGCTGTTACTGCCATTTACAGAGTCCTGAGTGTGTCAAGCAAGGACATATGAACAGGACGGAAGGCTGACCATCCAGGCTTCTAGGAAGAAAGCCAACTAGTGCCCAGGAATTGCATGAGGACCACATCCTGCTTGCTGGCATTCAGAAAGGGCCAAAACTTTGCTCGGCTCCCTCAGAGGATGACACTGATGATGCTGACATAAAAGTTTGAGATCCATTGCAAACCCCATGGCCTGAATTTCCTTCATATCTTCCTGCTGATGCTCTCCTGACTCCTTAAGTTTTGGTCGAATCCTCAATCCTGTACTCAGTTGTAGAACCCACTGGTCAGCTGGCCATGAAGTCCTGGGCCTTTAAGGGTGGAAACAATACATTTATATCTAAAAGAGAGCATGAGGTCTTCTTCAAGACTTTTTGGAAAATGTTGTGTAGAGAACACAGAATTACACAACAAAGTTGTGTCAACTTCATTGTTTCTGACATTCACCAAAGACATCTTTCAATCCAGAGGCCTCACCTTTAATCATTGGGGAACAATACTCATCATACTCACCCAACACTCAAATGTAATGAAAGTAAACTATATTTTCACAGAATGGATATTCCTTGAGAATACACAAACCACAAATTGGATCATTTATGTTCCTTTTTTTAATTAAAATACACTACATTGTTTCCAATCAGAATTCAGAACCAACCAGGAACCCAGTTCAGCGGATGGGTTCATCAGCAACAGGGTAAAGAATGGCCTCACTTTCAGTTCCTTTGATCTCTCTACACCTTGCAATAAATGATCTAACCTCAGGATACCTAGGAGTGAAGTACTGGACTGCTGATGTTTAGTCATGCAAGCAGACCCCATGTTTCTCTGTTTGTTTTACTGGCTTCCTTGCTCAGCACTCAGTAACCAGGAGCAGGCTTAGTGAAGGAAGGAGGGGTTTCTATGGGAGCAGGACATTTCCTACTACTAGCAACACTCTTGAAAGGTCAATAACAGCTTTCTCTGTGGAGAAAGCTGGAGTGCTTCTCCCAGTCCGCTTGCAGGCTCCAGCAACCTCACAGTGTTCCCTGAACTGGGCTGGTCTGTGGCTTTTCCATGGGCCAACTGCAACATGAGAGATTCCCTAAGATGTACTGTGGAATGCAGATTCTGAGGCCTTTCACATAGAAGTACAGTGAATAAGAAAATGCCATGACCAATCAAATGTTATGGGACATACAGAGGCATAATAATGGATCAGTTTCATGATTAAATGAAATTCCTGGTGATCCACAATTAGGAAGGATGAAACACAGCTTTGTCATTCTAGGGCCCCGTGAATATGGTCTTCTGACTCATGGGATATTTCCTTGACATATCCTACACATGCAATAAATGATAAACATAAAAATTTTACAAATAGATACACATATAATCAGGAAACATTTGTGATGACACTTTAAACTCAGAATGTTGAAATGGACAACTTGAAGGATGTATACCTCCTGAAACACACACAAACACACACACACAGAAGTCATAGACATGCACACTCAGAATCACACCTATGAATTCATGCATGGAAAGTGAACACACCCATGTATTCACACATGGAAAGTGAACACACCCACACACACCAAACTTAACCCACATGAATGGAGCACAGCTGCATCCAGGACTACAAGGAATGACTACAGTTTCTTTTGTGGGAATTCACTGTCTACCACAACCCCCACTGATAGCAATGAGGGTGGCTCTGCACAGGAGAAAAACCAAGACAGGCTGTCTTTCTCAACATGACATCATGACTCATCCCAGTGCTCTCTACTGTACTCCATCATCTCCACACCTGCTAATGTACACCTGTAATTACAGACAAGGAGTCACTGTGAGAATCAGAACACTAAGGTTCCCATGCGGACGGGTCATCTGTTTACTTGGTGATATTAGAAATTCAATATAACAGGGAAAAAGACAAGTGATTCCATATGCAAAAGCAGAGCAATCCTACTCATGCCCCAAACCACAAGCTCTTCATGGGGATGTATGTTCCTTGTCTGTTTTTGTCGACATTTATACCATGTCTTTCTGAAGGGAAATAAACATGCTGGGGAAAAAGCTTGGTACCCCTTGGTTTGCAAAGATACTGTCATGGCTTATGGCCCCTTAAATTAGTTCTCAGCTGGTATTAGAGCCTCCCTTGAAATGCCACCTACTAAGCTACTTACTGTATTGTCATCTATATACCCATGTTCAGGTTTTCTTATCTTAGTTGAATAGTAAAAGAAATCAAGAAAGCTTCATTTCTGTTTCAGAAAGTGACACAAGAACTTACCTGGGCATCTGATGTGTCCTTCTCATCAGAACTTCTGGAGGTGAGAAGGCCACCACAGGATCCCAAGGGACTAAAAAACAAAAAACAAAAATGAAACAAAAAACACCCCAGAATGATTCTGTACACTGATCTTTTTGCCCATGGATTACTCAGGAACATCAGTTTACCATGAACAGAACATGCAAACCACAACTTGGAAAATTCATCTTGATTTTGATTTAATGAACTGCCTTCTACTTGTTTCCTTTCAAAAGCCCTCAAGACTGAACAGTTTTCATAGGAAACTGATAGGTTCTTCAAGGTCATTGTGAAGTCTGCCCATAGCTATCTTGCTTTCCCCACAACTTGCCAAGAATGACCTGCCCTTGAGCCTCCCAGGAAGGAATACTCACTCCTTCAAAAAAACCCCTCTTCTTCCTCTTTTCATTGTGTAGGATTCTTCCCTCTGCACATAGAAACCAGGAGAAAATTAAATAATGTGACACATTTTCCTTGAGTGCACGGCACTTTCTACTTTTAGCGCTTCCTACTCTGAAGGTCAGTGTCAGACCTTCACGAGAGAACTAGAGTGATTTCTCCATGTTTGCCTGCAGGCACCTTCCCTCCTAGAATTTTGCCATAACGCCGGTGTCATGTAGCTGTCCCAGGTGTTACTTCAAAATAAGCATTCCTGGTAAGGTGGCTAAGCTGCATTTTGGAAGATGACTCCCAAGGCATTTTACAGAAAGGCCCTGTGACCAAGGCAAGGCCATGACAAATCAAATGCCATAACACAGGGGCCTAATAGCAGGTTACATTCATGACTAAATGAAGGTGCCACTGGTCCAGAAACTGCTATGATATACCAGGCCTTTGTAACTCCAGAGCTGTGCTGAATTTTTATGGAATATTTTTCTGTCTTAATTGATTTGTTTAGACATGCAATGAACTCTCCATATAAGATGTTTATATTTGATTAATTATAAGTAAAATCAGTCCACAATAGCAATGGCACTTTAAAGTTAGGATACTAAAAATAGCAATTTCTGGAATATATATCTAGTGAAACACAAAACTACCAACATAGTCATACTCAGAATCAGACCAAGGAATTCATATAGACATTCAGGACCCGCATGCACACAACCTCACATGAACTAGTGCAACACAATTGCATTGAGAGAATATAGAGAAAGTCCATATTAATTTTTGTAGAAAACCAACTTTTACCACCACACCCCAGCTCCCATTCACAGGAGAAGGCCAAAATCAGGGTGGCTCCTCTGTCTGTCTTTCTCATCATATAATCACTACTTATCAGTAAATTCATGACTCCAGAGCAGGTACCATATCTGGTCTTGGTTTTTTCCACCTGCAATTATGGACAAGGAGCAACTGTGAAAATCAGACCATGCAGTGTCCTGTGTGCACACGTCTTTTGTGCACTGTGCAACTTTAGAAATTTAGTGTCAAACAGTGAACAAGACAAGGGATTCCAAAAGCAAATGAAAGCAAACCTACTCAAGTCAAAAAGCACAAGCTCTTCTTGGAGATGTATGTCTCATTTCCTCAACCAACACGGGTGAACCTGGACCTGAGAGGTGGCAATGGGAGTTAGAGAAAAAACACAGACACACACATAAAGAGAAAGCTGGGGCCAGGTGGGACATAGTCCTCTGATGGGGAAACTGCAACCCAGTGCCTGCTCAGCTTGTTTATTTTATACAGTTTCAAGGGGGAGTGTTCAGGGGCAGTTTCAAGAAGAACAAGCTTTTTGTATTATGTTGAGAACATGGAAAGTAGGACATTCTCAAGGCTAGCTAGCTCTGCTGCAGTTAGTTATCTGGAACACTGAGCTCTCTGTGCTGCTCCCCTTGTCACCTGAGTTACTATACTAGAGGTCAGGAGCTGAACATAAGAAGTCTCTGAAGACTCTCAGCTCCCTACATCTCATGCCTGTTTTCGTTGACATTTACAACATGTATTTATAGAGGAAAAAAGTTCTACTGAGGAAGAAAGTTGGTACCTCCACTTTGCAAAGATACTGTTATGTTTTTTGTTACCCTGAATCAATTCTCAGCTGGTAACAGATCCTCCCTTGAATTACCACCCACTAAATAATTGTATATTATATACATGTTCATATTTTCTTTTCTGGTTAATTGGGAAAAAAAGAAACCAAGAAAGCAACGTTTTTCCTTTCAGAGAATCATATGAAAACTCACCAGGGCATTTGATGTGTCCTTCTGGACTTAGGAAAAACTAAAAAGACGCAGAATGACTGTCAGTACACTGATAATGCTGTCAATTGATTATCCAGGAAAATTACTTACTCAAAGAAAGGATGTTTCTAGAGGTCACTCCAACATAAGCTGGCTCATTTATGGCTGAGCAGTGAATACAGTTCTGTAGCTTGGAGCATTTGCGCTGGGACCTAGGCCTGTATTTGCGTTTGCCTTTTCCACTTATGGATCTAGAGCCTAGGTCATTCATCTCTGCAGCATCTCCATCTAAGGTGTGGGAATATTCACGTACCCTTTAGGTTGGGTCATGGTCAGTGTTAAATGAATTGATTTATATAAAATATGCAGCGGTCTTGGATTTTTTTCTTAAAACTTGACACTTGTGCTGTACATTTGAATACATATTTTCTGAGAAAATATGCACATCCTCACGAACACATTTACAATCACTTCATATGGACTCAATGAGAGACATTTACCAAACTTTAGGCACAAAAACACAACACCAAAATGACAGCTGCTTCTGGCCACAGTGGTAGATGGCCATAATTCTTCCTGGGAAGATCAGGTTCTTTCATCATACTACCAAGGCTCTTCTTTCAAACAGAAATGAGCAGTAAAGTCTAACCATCTCAGCACTGGAATTTTGCTCAGTGTGTGAGTTGAGAATACATATAGTTTCCAGTGACTGTGGACTCCACCTGCAGTGACAGAAAGGAAGATACTGTGAAGCTCACATCACACCTGTTCCTGTTTACCCAAGTCTTTTTTCTTTTCTTTTCTTCTTCTTTTTTTTAAAAACAGTGATGACATTAAAAAAACTGGATGGCAATCGTTGGTCTAAACAATGACAGAAAAGCAAAGCATAAAGGGCACATATGGCAAAGAACAAGCTCTGCATGGAAGATTTCTCAAGACCAGTTTGGTTGATAACTACAAAATTCTTTCTCAAACAGGAAACACGTTGCTAAGGAAAGTGCTTGCCATCATACAGTTGGTAATGGATGCTATTATATTCCAATACCATCTTCAATCAAGCATCAGCTGCTGATAGAATTTCATCTGACATACAGTAGACCCAAATAAATTTGTTATGTCCTTTGTAACATACATGATCAAATTATCATGTCTGAATTTGAAAAATAAAGAAAACAAGAATACCACATTTTTACCTCCCAAAAGAAGACAACCTTACCATTACATCTTCTGCCATTTCACTCTAAAGAACCTCTCTAGAGGAACCTAGGAGGACACAGAATAATTGTCATTACATTGGTCTTGCTGGAGAATGACTGAGGGATCTTGCGTGGTATAGACACAAGACTTAGGTGGGTGGAGGTGGTTGAATAATACCATCTCTGCTGCTACTGGGGCACAGTCCTCAGTGGCTGAAAGAACGAAAGGGAGTTGAACTGCAAATAGAGAGAGAGAAAAAGGACAGAATTTCAATAAGAAGTAGACATCCACTACTAGAGTGGAAGATTTCAACAGCCTTTTGACACTTCTTGACAGACCCAACAGGAACAAAGTAAGTCAGGGTATAGTGGAACAATACTGCTATGGGTTAAATTATGTCACCTAAAATGTGTGTTTAAGTAAATTCCTAATCCAGAACCCAAGAATTTGACCTTACTTCAAAATAGCCTTGCATCTGTAATTAGTCAGAGGTCACATTGGAGTGGGATGGACCTCTTATCCAACATTACGTTGTTCTAATAAAGACAGGAGACAGATCTATGTGGGGAGAATGCTAGATAATAATGGAGGAAGAGAGGGCAGTGCTGCAGCTGTAAGTCAGGAGAGGCAAGATTGCCTGCCAGGAAGCCTGGAGAAGCTTGGAAGGGGTAAGGAGGGATGCTCCCCTAGAAATTTCAGGGGAAGGATGGTCCTGCCTACACCTTCATTTTGGACTTCCAGTCTCCAGAACTGTGAGACAATGATTTTTTTTTATTTTAAGACAACCATCCTGGTACTTAATCAGGGCTGACATAAGAAACTAATGAAAGGACTATCAATCTACTAGATTTCTTTGGCATTTGTACAAACCTTCAGTCAACAATGAGAGAATACACTTTCTTCTCCAAGTCATGTCATATAATCATCAAGACATTCAACATTGTAGGCCATAATTTATACCTTGACATATTGAAAAGGATGAAAACAATACAAAATATGCTTCCAGACCACTACAGATTAAAGTAGAATTCAACAACACAAAGAGAAATGAAAAAATCCCAGAATATTTGGAGATTAACACGCAAAAACACATGAGTCAAAGAAGAAGCCTCTATGGAAATTTTTAAACATTCTGAACAAAATGAAATGAAAATGTACCTTGTGAAATTTCTGAGATGCACTGAAAGTGTAGTGCTCAGAGGGGAATTCATAGCACCGCATGCCATATTATAGAAAATAAAAGGACCTAAATTCAATAATCAAACTTCCTAAAGAAGTATACTGTAAAGCTAACAGAAGAAGAAAAACAATTATTGCAGAAATCAATACAATAAAAACTGGAAAATGAACAGAAAATCTACTACCCCAAAATATAGTCCTCTGAAATGATCAACAAAATTGATAAACCTCTAGGCAGCCTAACCACAAAACAACAACAACAACAGCAACCCCCTAGAAGTCACAAAGAACAAGCAATATAAATTAAAGAAAAGTAATCATTACTGATTTCATGGATGAAAAGGAAAATTTTGAACATTTGTGTGCCCAAATTGGATAGCCTGCAGAAAATGAAACAGTTCCTTCAAAGGCAGACACTACCCAAAGGTACACAATAAGAAACACAATTTTAATAATCTTATATCCATTAAAGAAATGGAATAAGAAATTAGTAACTTCTAAAAATGAAGCACTATGCCTAGATAAGTGCACTTATGAATCTTACCAAATACTTAGAAAAGAAAACATAATCTTACCATGCAAGTAACTGGTAATGATCCTAGGTACTTACGCGCTTAAATTACAAATTTATGACCACACAGATATCTTCAGAGTGATGAGAAAGATGTTTATGGAAGCTTTAGTCCTAGTTGCCCAAATGGCAGGCAGCTCCCTCAATAGAACAGGTTACCAGGAAACATAAGTCTCATCTATTTAAGACAAACGAGAAGGGCCTGACTCTCCTACTCAAGTCCCCACACTGGGGTGTGTGTGTGTGTGTGTGTGTGTGTGTGTGGCTTGGCCAGCTGCTGTCCTGCTCCCCCCCTTTCACTTCCCATTCTCCTCTTCACCCCCTACTGAACTAGGACAGCTTGCTTTGATGTCCACCCTGGCTATTTAGTGGCTACTCTCTGCTACATCGTCATGGGCATGCCTCTTTCACCTTGGCCACTACACTCTACTATTGCTTTTATGAAGAAGGGGGGAACTGGAGTGGCTAAGATTAGGGAAGGATGGTTCTGGACCCCTTATTTACATACCCAACCTTCACAGCAAGCCTTCCAGAACATTCCCTGGTTTCAGCCTTGCCTCCTCATTGGATCTCCACCATGACAGCTGAGGCTGTCTGGGAGCCATGCACCAATCAGGGGCCTGTACTTGGACCAATCACAAGCCTTCAGCTGCTATATAAACAGCACTCCACAGCCACTTCTCCCATTGGTCCAGGTGGACTCCCTCCCATGTACTGACCCTCTTGTATTGCAGAACAAGCCCCGTTAAAATAGAGACTCACTTTGGTGGGCCTATAAACCTTCTTGGGATTTATTTCTTGGCTGGTGTGGGCTCTTATCCTTATCATGGGAGCCCATAAGAATGAGCTCTCATTCTTATCCCGAGACTCAAGGACAGAGCAGGACAGAGAGGTAGGTTAAAAAAGAATAGCAATAAATATTAAAGGCTGTTAGCACTGAAAAGCTCCAGAGACAAGCAGCCAATGAAGATCACCAGCAGAGACCAGTACTGGAAGGCAGCAGCTGGCAGTGGTAGTGACCAGTAGTTGGCTTTGTCAACTGTTGGCACCCAGCATTATGTGTTGTACCTGTGATATCAATACTGCTAGCAGAGTTGCACTTTGCTGGTTCACAATTTCCATCTGAATTGTACAAAAGAACCCCAGGCTGATTGGGAATATATTCTTTGGAACATCATTCCCTGATAAAAGCCATTGAGCTATCAAGTTACAAAGCAATACAAAAATCTTAAATGTATGTTGCTAAGTGAAGTAAGTCAGTCTGAAAAAGTTGCATACCTTATGATTCTAACAATGTGGAATTTGGATAAAGGGAAATTACAGAGAATCAGTATTTCAGTAGTTGCTAGAGGCTTAGTGAAAAGGGGAGAGGGATTAATAGATGAAGCAGAGGGAATATTTGGGGGCAGAGAAACAGTTTTACAGTGGCAATGAATAACACTAGGCATTTGTCAAATCCCATAGAACTGTACAGTACTGACATTTTCTATATTGGTTCTATCATTGCAGCAATGTACCCCATTAACAATGGAATATTATCTTTATTTTTATTTTATTTATTTATTTTTTGGTACCGGGGATCAAACTCAGGTCCTTGCGCTTGTGCAGCAGGAGGCGAAACCACAGAGCTAAATCCCAGGCCCTGGAATATTATCTTTAAAAGAAAACAGGTTTAGGAAAGAAGATTCAAGACCTTTCTCTACTATATGTTCAATTTTTATATTCATCTGAAATTGTTCTAAATAATATCATTTACTAATTGTTTTAAATCTGGCATCACAATTGCAAGAAGAGTTCTATTTCAGATAATGTTTGACAATTAGGTAAATTAGTAAATATTTGCGCGAGATGTTTACTCTCTCAAGACTAAGTTGTAAATAGATCTTCACTTCTGTTTGTAGTGCTACTGACTGACTTAATGAATTTAAATTCGCACACATGAACTCCAAAAAGAATGTGTAGCACTTTTAGCATTTTCTTTTAAATATGGGACAGTGATATATCAGAATCATTGTTCTGGAGTGCAAGTAACCACTGAACTTGTACAGCTTTATCATGTTTCTTTTCACAGTGCCACCAAGGGAGGCAGAAAGAGAATCTCTCAAGGGCCAGGGATTTAGCTCAGTGGTGCTGCCACCTGCCTTGCAAGTGCAAGGTCCCGAGTTTGATCCCCAGTACCAAAAAAAGAGAGAATCTTTTGGTACCCTTTTGCTGGCTGGCAGGAGGTTTTCTTGAATTCTCACCACCTCTTATATCTGAATCTTCCATGTCCAATTCTGGGAAATATGTTACAAAAGAGACAGCTGTGGATATCTTGGTGACAGGAGACCACAGGTTAATTAGGAATACTTGCTCACAGTTCAGACTTTTTATTGACACCTAATTGTACATATTTTGGGGAGTCCAGTGTGATGTTTCCCTACTTGTATGTACACTGTGGAACGTGATATATCCAACATGTTAAGCACTTCACTATCTTTCTGGTGATGACAATTTTGCCATGTGTGACAATGCAAATGGATGTGGGGGCACTGTTTTCAAGGACATAAGCCAGGCATAAAAGGACAAATACTGCACCATCTCATTCTTAAGTGGAACTGAAAACAAGTAGATGTCATAGAAGCTGAGTGAAAGCAACAGTCACCTGAGTTGGGAGAGATGGTTTTACAATTTGACAGCAGAAATATCTTTTTTTGTTGTTGTTGTTGCACACTCGGTGACTCTAGTTAATAGTGATGCAATGTGTATTTTAGCATAGAAGACAGGATTTTGAATGTTTTCATGGTTCAAATTTTGATCTCCTGATCTTGTACTGTAATTTGTACTTAAAACCCAACAGATTACTGTATGGGCAAATACCTGTACTGAGAAGAGATCATACAAAAGGCAGAACCCTGACCAGGAGCACAGGGTTGGGGTCTCATGATGTGGGTTCAAATCCTACTTAAAAGTTGTGCACGCTTGTGAAAGTTAAACCCCATGTGCCCCACTCTCTTGTTTCGAGATGTGGAAATGCTAGTCTTGCCTTTGTTATAAGATTAAAAATCATTAAATGCCAGTAAGGTGTTAAGAAGTTTGGTGTCTCCTCAGTGCTCAAAACGTTGAATGATTAAAAGTCTGGAAGAGTCACACTGACACTTGGTAGCGTTTGAACACAGATGGCTCCAGGGCAGGGGAGGAGGGAAGCCTCCACCTGACCCTTTACATGAGAGCGCTGCTCTGCAGCTCAGGGGAACACTTGTCATTTCCTGAAGCCTACATCAGCCCTGAAGGGAGGACAGAGCAGGGGCTGCAACTCACAGTTTACAGTTCAGGAACCTGAAATTTATGTCATCTGCACACCGTCCTGTTTCTTCTTTGACTCCAATCAGTTTTATGTTATTCTTCTTTGCATCGTCCAGCAGCTGCTGGATTGATTTCTCGTGGTCCCTTACAATTTTGAAGCAATTTTTCTTTTCCTGGTCACTAATTGCAATCTTATCTTCTATATCTGAAATTCTGTCCTCACCTTGGCTCATTCTGCTGTGTAGACTTTCAATGGAGTTTTTCATCTCCTAGAAATCTATTTGCATCTGTTTTATGGATCCCATTTGTTTCCTATGTTGGGATTCCATCATGTTCCTCAGCTCCTCTCTAGATTTATTAATCATGTCTTGCACTAGGAGCACAGTCTCTGCTGTTATCTGAGAAATTATTTCTGATTTCATTTTTTTCCCAGATCCCCTTTTGTTGCCAGTTCAGGGGGTCCAGGTGGTTGAGTATCAGAGTGTTCCATCTCATTTCCCTTTGGGGTTGCTGTAGGTGACCTGGAAGTCTGGTTTTGAGACTTATTTACGTGTTTTCTCATTTCGATCCAGGGGTGGGGGGATGTTGTTGGCGCCCGTGCAGCTCACCTCCTCTGAGCTGGGAGTGGTGCGACAGCGGCTCAGAAGCCCCTTCCTCTGGGCCAGGAACAGTGGGACAAATGGTAGCCTGGAAGCCCCTTCCTCTGGGCCAGGCCAGGAACCTGAAATTTAGACATTTTAAAGGATGTTCCCAAATAAAGACATGTGCAATGTGTCTGACATGGGAATGTAGTTGATTCCCTGGAGACACAGATCCCTCAACACCCAAGTCCGAGCTCTAGATTATGTCCTGAGACCCTGAACCCAGAGCTTCACCTCCTCTTTCCCAAATCTTACTGCCCAAGGTTTCCTCCAGGAGACTGATGCCTGAGCCAAGAGAAGGGTCTATGTCATCACCCAGTCTGCAGCCACTAGGTTTGAAGGTTTCCTTCTGCTGAAGGAAAGCAGTATCTGCTCACTGTCAGCTACGTCTTACTGAACCTTCCTGATGAGCATGGGACCACTGCAAGTGACCAGAGGTCTGTGTGGCTCATAGGCTTTCTCGTGTAGCCTGCTGTTGGGTGAATTCATCCCGCATGGCCCACGGTCAGCAGCCTCTCCAGGTCTTGCACTTGGAACTGACTCTCACTACTTAGCACCTTACTTAGCACCAACATCAATTCCCTCTTCCTGGGTAGCAGGGCAGCAGAAAACACCTCTCTGAGCACTGAACTTCCTTTGTAAAGTCAGAGGGAGAAACTGAGGAGGATGAGGTAGGATAAGCACTTGCTTGTTTTCTTGTTTATGTGCTGTGATTAAACCCAGTGCCTCCTGCCGCTGAGCTATGCCCCCACCCCTAGGATAAGTTTTTAGAATCCTAAGCATTGTCATTCATTTTAACCCCATTGCCCTTTTATCAGCCAGGGTAGGCTGTGAGCCATCCATTGTACATCACAGAACCTAGTTTACCTGTTTCCTTTCTAGCTCCTTTATTTGAACCTTAGAATCTGTATCTCATTCCAGCTTGGAAAACCCATCACCGGCTGTTCTTTGTAATCCACTACTTATGACACAAAAATTAATGCTGCAACTTTTTCAAGGCCAGGCATTTTGATACTAAAAAAAATCAGATGTTTGAAATTCTAAAAACAATTTCCACTTCCAGAACTGCTTCAGAATGTGGCAGGAATGATGGGATAAATGTGTTCCAAGTGAGAAGGAGTATTTGAGGGGGAGTAATGGCAATATGTCTTTCACTGTAGTAAATTTTAAACAATGTCAACATCCACCATAGTTTTCAGTCACCCTTTGTGTGCTTGGGAATCTCGGAGGGGAGCTCCTGTCCCTCCATGCTTGTGTATAGTCAGGTTATGAGAAAGCTCTCCAGCTGCGAAGCATGGCTGCCCCAATGGGGAGGAAGGAGCTAGACACAATTCCCTACACACCAGCCTGTCAAGGAAGTATGGCCAAATGCTTTCTCTGCCTCCAAGAGGTCATCTGGACATAGGAAAGGGGCACAGCTGGCAAGGCCATGAACCAGAATAGGCCCAGTCTGACATGGCCAGAGGGGAGACGTGTGCCCTCCAGGACCTTATGAGGTATAGCAGTGAGAGAGCAAAGAACTCACCCTTGCCCTGGAGTCCACCAGCACCTCTCTGTCTTCCACCACAAGCAAGCAAGCAGCCCCTGAGTGTGCAGATGGACCCCACACTAACTGAGCAACAATGAAATTCTGAGATCCTGTATTTTGATGTCCCTAGAGATCCTTGATGGGGACTTGCTATTCAAATGGGATGATTATGGTATCCCAAGAGTCACATCCACTTTACCCCGAGGCAGAGGCCCTCAAAGTTAGAGTTTCAAGTTCTAGAGATAGAATTCTTCTTGTCACTGTTAAATAAGTCTTTCCTTTAAAAATACGGTCTCAGTGTCTAATTTTCCAGGGCATCCTGTAACATACACATGTGTATCTGGGCCCAGGAAAAGGTCTGAACTTCTGAGAAGGCATTTTAATGGTATATTTGAAAACAAAAGTTGGGCTGGGGGCAGCTCAGTGTTAGAATATATGCTTAGCAGGTATGAAGGCCTGGGTTCAATCACCAGCACCATAAATAAATAAATAAATAAATAAATTATTGCCTTTAGCATGATATTTTATTTCCTAGCATCTTCTTTTGAGAAATAATTTCCTATGCAGATTAAAAGGAAAGTATAGGCATTTTCAGCATTATAACACTTATGATAATGAAAAATGGAAAATATTCTGCCAGTTGACACACAAGTGGTTAAATAAACTGTTGTATCTCCACCCTACAGAATATTAGGCAGCACATTTTTAAAGATGTGTATTAGGTCTGCATTGTTCCAAGGTGAAAAAATCAAGATATGAAATTTAAAAAGTAAGGTATAGGGGAATATATATGGTATGACACCACTGGCATAATCACATGGATGCGTACCCCACAAACACATACATAAAAATTCATATGTGTCTATATAAACATCTTTGTTAAGTAAATGTAAGAAATACAGATCTAGGAAGATATTCACCAAGCTGAATACAATAGCTACTACCTCCGAGGTAGGGACTGCAATAAGGATATTCAAAGTTAAGGCAGATAGTTGTCACTTTATGGGTATTGCTTAAATTTTTACAGCAAGAATATATTCATGTATTATTTGCATAATTCAGGTTTTATTTTTTTATTTTATTTTATTTTTTAAAATTAAATTCTTTTATTGGTACATTGTAGGTATACAACACAATTACATTTCTCATTGGGAATTGTACTTTTACACACTGCATCTTGGTTCTTATTTTTTCCCCATTCCTAGCCCTCCCTTCATGTCCTCCACCCTTCCCTATTTACAAAGACTTTATTTCCATTTTTTCCATTTCTCATCATTTTTCCCTTCCCTTCTTTCCTTTCCCCTGCCCCTCCCACTACCCCTACCCCTTTGGACCTTTTCTTCCTATTTTACATTATCAATTATTCATTCTAATCATTGGTACATTTTAGGTATACAATATAATGACATTGATCATTGGAAATTTGCACCTTTACATAGTCTCTCTTGGTTCTTACTTTTCATGCTTGCCCAGCCTTTCTTTCAACCCCTCCAGTCCTCCCTATTTACAAAGATTTTGTTTCTATTTTTCCATTTTCTCATATTAATCCCATTCCCTTCTATCCTTTCCTCTAGTCCTCCCACTTCCTTCCCCTTTGCCCCTTTTCTTCCTATTTCACATTACCTATTATACATTTAGTCCTTATTTACACTTTCAGTTTCTCACACCAGAGAAACTATTCGGAATTTATTCATGTGTGTCCTATTTATTTCACTTAAGAGTATCGCCTCAATGTGCATCCACTTAGCTATAAATGTCTCTAATTTCTCATTTTTTGTGGCTGAGTAGTACTCCATTTTATAAAAACACCACATTTTCTTTATCCAGTCTCTAGTTCATGGGCATTTTGGCTGTTTCCAAGTGTTAGCTATTACAAACTGTGCTGCTATGAACATGGGTGCACATATATCACTGTGGTATGATTCTTTTAATTCTTTGGGGAAGATCCCCAGCAGGGGAATATCGGGGTCAAATGGGACTTCCAGTCCTAGTTCTTTGAGGTATCTCCATACTGATTTCCACAGTGTTTGCACCAGTCTACACTCCCACCAGCAGTGGAGCAGGGTTCCTCTTTCCCCACAGCCCCGCCAGCATTTGTTATTGGCTGATTTCATGATAGCAGCCATTCTTTCTGAGGTGAGGTAAAATCTCAGCTTTGTTTTCATTTGCATCTCTCGAATGACCAGTGATGTTGAGCATTTTTTCATGTATTTATTTGCTATTTCTACTTCTTTGTGTGAGAAATGTCTGTTCATTTCAGATGCCCATTTTTGGATTGGGTCTTTAAATTTGGGAGGTCTGATCTTTTTAAGTTCTTTATAGATTCGAGGTAGTAGACCTTTAGCTGAGGAAAAGCAGGTGAAGATTTTTTCCCACATTGTGGGTTGTCTCTTCACACTGCTGGTGGTTTCTCTTGCTGTGCAGAAGCCTTTTAATAAGAAGAGATCCCACTTGTTGATTGTTTGTGCTAGTTCATGGGCAACTGAGGTTTTGTTCATAAAATCTTTTCCTACACCAATGTCTTCAAGGGTCCTACCTAACCTCTGTTCCAACTGTTTCAGAGTTTCTATTTTAATATTTATATCTTTAATCCATTTGGATTTTAGTTTAGTGCATGGTGATGGATACAGGTCTAGTTTTAATCTTTGGCAAGTTGAAGCCCAATTTTTCCAGCACCATTTATTAAAGAGGCTATCTTTCCTCCAGTGAGGGTGTTTGGCTCCTTTATCGAAGATGAGATGCCTGAGTGTGTCTGGCATTGTTTCTGCATCTTCTGATCTGTTCCACTGGTCCTCAAGTCTGTTTCTTTGCCAGTACCATGCTGTTTTTAATCACAGTAGCTTTGTAGTAGAGTTTCAGGTTGGGGATTGTGATACCCCCTGCCATGTCTCTGTTACCTAGAATTGCTTTTGCTATTCTGGATCTCTTCTTGTTCCAAATGCATTTTTGGATTGTTTTCTCGAGGTCTGTGAAGTATGCTGCTGGGATCTCAATTGGAATTGCATTAAATCTATATAGCAGTTTTGGAAGTATGGCCATTTTCACTATATTAATCCTTCCTACCCAGGAGCAGGGGTTGTCTGTCCATTTTCTGATATCATCTTCAATCTCTCTTTTCAGAGTGCCATAGTTTTCAGAGAAGAGGTCTTTGATTTCTTTCGTTAGGTTGATTCCTGGGTATTTCAGTTTTTTGGATGCTATTGTGAAAGGAATTATTTGCCCTATTTCTCTCTCAGTGAGTCTGTCATTTGTGTAGAGGAAAGCTATTGATTTTTGTGTGTTGACCTTGTAACCAGCTACTTGACTGAATTTGGTTATTAAGTCTAGAAGACTTTTGGTGGAGTTCTTGGGTTCTTCTATATAGAGTATCATGTCATCTGCAGATAATGACAATTTGACTTCTTCATACCTATCTTTATTCCTTTTATTTCTTTCTCTTGTCTAATTGCCGTGACTAATGTTTCCAGAACTATATTGAACAAGAGTGGTGATAGTGGACATCCTTGTCTTGTTTCTGATTTTAGTGTGAAGGATTTCAGTTTTTGACCATTTGGTATGATATTGACTGTTGGTTTTTCATAGATGGCTTCTATCAGTTTGAGGTAGAGACCATCTATTCCAATTTTTGGTAGGGTTTTTATCATAAATGCATGTTGGATTTTGTCAAATGCTTTTTCTGCATCTATGGAGATAATCATATGGTTTTTGTCCTTGGCTCTATTGATATAGTGTATTACATTGATTGATTTGGTATATTGAACCATCCATGCATCCCTGGGATGAATCCCACTTGATCAGGGTGTATGATCTTCTTAATGATCTTCTGGATTCTGTTTGCCATTATCTTATTAAGGATTTTTGCATCTATGTTCATTAGTGAGATTGGCCTATAGTTCTCTTTTTCAGTTGGGTCTTTCTCTGCTTTGGGGATCAAGGTGATGCTTGCTTCCAGAAATGAATTTGGGAGTATTGCTTCCCTTTCAATTTCACTGAAGAGTTTAAACAGTAGTGGCAGCAGTTCCTTTCTAAATGTCTTGTAGAATTCAGCAGTGAAGCCATCAGGACCTGGGCTTTTCTTAGTTGATAAGTTTTTAATTACATTTTCAATTTCATTGGTTGATATTGGGTTGTTCAGAATTTTTAGGTCTTCTTCGTTCAACTTTGGTAATTCATATGTATCTAGGAATCTGTCCATTTCTTCTGTGTTTTTCATCTTATTGGCGTATAGGTTCTAGAAGTAGGTATTGATGATCCTCTGGATTTCTTCTGGGTCTGTTGTGATTTCACCCTTTTCATTCCTAATTGCATGGATTTGGGCCTTTTCTTTCCTTTTTCTGACAAGGTTGGCTAAAGGTTTGTCAATTTTGTTGATTCTTTCGAAGAACCAACTCTTGGCTTCATTGATTTTTTTTTTGTATCGTTCTCTTAGTCTCCATTGCTTTGATTTCTGCTCTGATCTTTATAATTTCCTTCCTTGTATGAGCTTTGGGGTTGTCCTGCTCTTCTTTTTCTAGAATCTTGAGGTTCAGCATCAGGTTGTTTAATTGGGCTTGTTCTGTTTTCCTAATATGAGTATTCACTGCTATGAATTTCCCTCATAATACTGCTTTCATTGTGTCCCATAGATCCTGATATGTTGAATTGTCATTTTCATTTAATTGAAAGAACTGTCTGATTTCTTCTTTAATTTCCTCTGTGACCCATTGGTTATTCAGAAGTGTGTTGTTCAATTTCCACATGTTTATGAAATTTTTTGAGTTTCTTTTGCTATGGATCTCCAATTTCATCGCACTATGGTCTGATAATATACAGGGGATAACTTCAGCTCCTTTGCACTTACTTAATCATGTTCTATGTGTGAGTATGTGGTCTATTTTTGAGAATGACCCATGTGCAGCTGAGAAGAATGTGTATTCTGATTTTGTGGGGTGGAAGATTCTGTAAACATCTGTTATGTTCATTTGTTCAAGAGTTCGATTGAGTTCTAGTATCTCATTACTTACTTTTAGTCTAGTTGATCTATCTATTTGTGACAGTGGGGTGTTGAGGTCCCCCACTACAATTGTATTAGTGCATATATGACTTTTCATGTCCATTAGTATTTGTTTTATATAGTTGGGTGCACTAGTGTTTGGTGCATAGATATTGATGATTGCCATCTCTTCCTCTTGGATTGTTCCCTTTACAAGGATGTAGTGTCCTTCTTCATCTCTCTTAATCAGTGTTGGTTTGAAATCGACTTGATCTGCAAAGAGGATAGCTACTCCTGCTTTTTTTCGGGTTCCTGTCTCATGGAGTATTGTTTTCCACCCTTTAACTTTCAGTCTATGAGTTTCCTTTTGAATTAAATGTGTTTCTTGTATGCAGCATATTGTTGGATTTTGCTTCTTGACCCATTCTGCCAGTCTATTTCTTTTGATTGGTGAATTGAGACCATTAAGGTTGATGGTTATAACTGAAACGTATTGACTTGTCATTGCCATGACTTTTTCTTTTTGTTGGGTTCTCCCCCTTTACATTTAATTTCTTGTCATGCCAGATGGGTTCATTCTGCTTTGCTTCCTGGGGTTGTGATCCTCAATGTCTGTTCCTAGGATATTGTGTAAAATTCTTTGGAGTGCTGGTTTGGTATTCACAAAGTTCCTAAGGTGCTCTTTGTCATGAAAGTATCTTATTTCTCCATCCATTTTGAAAGATAGTTTTGCAGGGTCCATCAATCTGGGTTGGAGGCTGTTTTCTTTTAGAGCTTGGAATATGTCACTCCAAGCTCTTCTTGCCTTGATGGTTTGTGTTGAGAAGTCTGCTGTGATTCGGATGGGCTTTCCTTTGTATGTGATTTGTTTCTTTTCTCTGACTGCTTGGAGAACTTTATTCTTCTGTTGTGTTTCTGGAATCTTAACAATTATATGCCTATGTGTAGATTTTTTTTGATCAAGGCTATTTGGAGTCCTATATGCCTCACTTATCTGTTTGTCAAGCTCTTTTCCCCTGCTTGGGAAGTTTTCTGCCATTATTTCTGTGAAGAGATTTTTTTATGTTATCTCCACTCTCTCCTGTTTCTTCATTGAGCCCAATCAGTCTTATGTTATTCTTCTTTGCATCATCTAGCAGCTGCTGGATTGATTTCTCATGTTCCCTTATAATTTTGAAGCAATTTTTCTTTTCCTGGTCACTAATTGCAATCTTATCTTCTATATCTGAAATTCTGTCCTCACATTGGCTCATTCTGCTGTGTAGACTTTCAACGGAGTTTTTCATGTCCTGGAAATCTATTTGGATCTGCTTTATGGATTCCATTTGTTTCTTATGTTGGGATTCCATCATGTTCCTCAGCTCCTCTCTAGATTTATTAATTGTATCTTGGACTAGGGGCACAATTTCTCCTGTTATCTGAAAAATTATTTCTGATTTCATTTTTTCCCAGATCCCCTTTTATTGCCAGTTCAGTGGGTCCAGGTGGTTGAGTATCAGAGTGTTCCATCTCATTCCCCTTTGGGGTTGCTGTAGGTGATCTGGAAGTCTGGTTTTGAGACTTATTTATGTGTTTTCTCATTTCAACTGGGGTGGGGGGCTGTTAGGGCCTGCACGGATTACCTCCTCTGAGCTGGGAGAGATGGGACAGAGGCCGGGAGCAGTGGTAGGGATGGTGCCCCCAAAGCCCTTTCCTGTGGGCTGGGAGCAGCGGGAGGGATGGTGGCCAGGAAGCCCCTTCCTCTGGACCAGGAGCAGTGGGATTGCGGCTCAGAAGCCCCTACCTCTGGGCCGGGAGCAGCAGGACTCAATACCTTGGTCTGGTGGTCTGGTGTCCTCTGCGTCTTTGTAATGTGGAACCAGGTGGCTGCCTGTCTGCAGTGGGGTGATTCGGCATCTTCCGCATGACTCGGGACCTCAGTAGTGTGTGCACAGACCTGCCTGTCTGCAGCAGGCTGATTTGGCATCTTCCACGTGACTCAGGACCTTGGTAGGGCATGCCCATAATTCAAGTTTTAAATTTCCCCCTTGATGCAGCCAAGGTGCCACAGGAAACTGATGGTACAAAGTAGGATAATTTGAGATGAATTTAATGAAGGAACTTGAGTAGTTACAGGTAGGGTTCCAGAGAACTGCTTAGGGAGCTGTGTACCCCAGGGTGGGTAACAGTGGGGGTCAGTGTCTATGCAGAGCATGTGGGTTAGAGGCCTGGCCTCTGGACCCAGAACACCTGGGTTCAAATCCAGATTCTACCACTTACAGCTGTGTGACCTTGGACTCATCACTTAGCCTCCTGTACTTCTGTCTTCATATCTGTAAAATGGAGACAATAATATACCCACCTCATTGTGTTGTTGCAAGGATCAAAGGAGTCAACACACATAATGTACTTAGAACAGGGTCTGACACACACAATCTGGATTAAAGCAACAATGACAAGAGCTTTCTTAGGAAAGGTCTCTGACCCATGGAACTCACTTGATTTCTCCTCTTCAGATGTGGTCATTCTGTCTCAGAAGGACCTGGTAAAGAGCCTTGAGTGCAGCAGGTGCTCAGTAAATATTCACTGAGTTAAGCAGAGAAGTGAAAGCATGTTAAGGAGAAGGGAAGATTGGAGATGCTGACACTGTCTCCACCTCCCTCCTCCCTCCTTTTCCTTCCCATTCCTTTTCTTTGCTCCCTCCCAGCACACATTCCTTGTGCCAGGAAGACTCCCTGGGGAGCTGAGTCTTTGGCCCCAGATTTAAGGACAGGTGGAGGAGATGCAGACACCTCAGGGTGGGCAGTTTCCCAGGGCCAGGCTGTGGGGGAGCCCAGTGTTGGGCTCCCTCTCTGGTTGGCTCCTCTGCCCTAGCATCAAGGGTCTGAGCCTTTGACCAGCTCCTGGATTGCTCTCCACCCTCAGTGAGACCCTTTCTAATGCCCAGATGTGCCTGGTGCTGCTCAGCCTCTGTTCATGGGCTGCCACCTGGCCCATGGCTTGGCCCATGGCTTTCTGGCCCATCGGACCCCCTTGTAGTTCAGTGACCACCCCAACCCTGTCCCTGGGAGGCTTTCTCTGCCACCCAGTCCTCAGTGCCACTTGCTGAGCCTAGGAGCTATGTGGGAAGGGGATGGAGGGAACATGCAGGTGTGGACAGGCAGGCTGTGGGGACCTGAAAGACAGTCCCGGGCACAAGGACCTAGAGCAAGGTTTCTTGGAGTGGGCACTACTGGCCCTCTGGGCTGTACACTTCTGTATTGTGGGGGCTGTCCTGTGAATTGTAGCACTCTTAGCAGCATCCCTTGTCTCTACACACTAGATTCCAGTAGCAGTCCCCCAGTTGTGACAAGAAAGTCTCCAGACACTGCTGAGTGTTCTCTGGCTGAGAACCATGCAAAAGCAGAGGTATAGGAAGGCTGTGGGGGGCAGACATGGCAACGTTCTGGGCAGGAGGGAGTCTGGCTTTCAAAGAGCTCCAGGAGGCCAGTGGATCTGCTTGGCAGGGATCATGGTGAGAGTCACAGCCAGGCTGGAGCAGGGGTCTGTGTCTCTGGTTGTCCCATATACCCCAGGGCCCAACCAGAAGCTTTGGCAGCAGCCAGGCCTCATGGCTTTGGGTTCCTGTGACCTTCAAGGCATTTCTTGGGGAGCAAGGATTGGAGTGATGGATGAGAGGTACAGAAGGTGGACCAACTACTCATACTGACATGGGAAGGTGAGTTCTTAGCCATCAGATGCTGCAGAGGTTGGATAAGGAAGAGGGGGCCTGACAGTGCCGTTGGGAAGCCAGGCTGCATTGGGCACCTGGCAGGGGTGGGGAGGTGCCAGGAGTACTATAAATGATAAGGTACAAGGGCACCCTGGAGGGTTCTAGACAGACGGTGACTCATCATTGTCCTTAGATGGTGCTATGGACTGAATGCTTGTCTCTCCCAAAATGTGTATGTTGGGGTCCTAAGCCCTATTAGGAGTTGGGATCTTCGGGAGGTGATTAGACCATGAGTGTGGGGGCCTCAGGAATGGGCTGCTACCTTACAAAAGAGATCTCAGAGACGTCCTTCACCTTTTTCACTGTGAGGGACTCAGGGATAAGATGGCCCTGGACAGGTCAGCAGGTCCCACTCTAGTCCCTGTATTGCTGGCCCCTTGATTTTAGTCATCCCAGGCTCTAGAAGGGTAAGAAAGGTCTGTTGTCTAAGCCTCAGTTTATGATATGTTGTTACAGCAACCTGAACAGAGGCAGATGGTCATGAGCCACATGGGCAGTGGGGTGTTAGTGGTTGGGGAACAGGGAGGCCAGGGGGAGGTGCTGGACAGGCAGGGAGAGCAGTGCTCCCCTCGGGGTGACTCCCCAGGTGTGAGTTCCTGGACAGAAGTGAGAGTGGAGGTCTCTCCCTGTCTCACCCTTGCTCTGGCTCTGGCTTTGAACCGCAGCTGTCTCTTCTGTCTGCCGGCTCCCTGACAAATGAGCCTTCTTTCCAGGAAGCAAGAGCCAATTAGGAACCCGCTGTGGATGGGATGGTTACTCTCCATCCTTACCCCCAGCCTCAGTTAGGCCTGGCCCAGGCCTCTTTCATACTGGCAAACAGGGACCACGTCCAGCATTCTGCTTTGCCTGGAGCAGGGGCAGGATGAGACAGCTTTTGAGTCTAGCCAAGGTCACTGGGGCAAAGTGGAGCAGGACATCACCTCCACTTTCCAAACAAGTGGCCTGGAGGCTGCCCTGCTCCCTCCGTATGTGTGTGGATCTCCTAGAACGTGCTGCACAGTTGTTCCATGTCTGGACCCATTGCCAATAAGATGCTGTCTTCACATAATCATTTTTGCATGAGCACTCTGGTTTACATCCTCCACAGCACACACACTTCCTACAAATTAAGTGCTGGCGGCATATCTACATGGTTGTCTAGTGGTGTCACCATAAAAAACCAGCAAACTGCTACCTTATTATACTCCAGGGACACAGATCAGCTGACTATGTCTCATCATATGTTTTGTCTTTGTGAGCATAGTTCTCATGAGTACACAGACCTCTCTCCTCCCTATTGTATTTTACTTCCCTGCCCAAATCATTTATGCTATTTGACTGAACTCACTGAAGGCAATTTCTAAACCTAATGCTAGATTTTGAGAGCCTTCCAAAACTAAATGCTCCATATACAAGTAAGAGTAACATTTTCTCCCAGGAGTTTTGATCAGTGTAATAAATATATTTTAAACTTATTTTGAATATATATTTTCCTACCAATCAGTCCTCTTCTTTCTCTTTCTCTTTCACTAGCAATATTGAGGGTTGAACCTACAGTCTTCCCACTGAGCTACATCCCCAGTCTCTCCATCCCTTTAAAATTTTAAGACCCAACCCTTTTAAATTTTAGGACAGGATCTCACTAAATTGCTAAGTTGCCCAGGCAGGGCTTGAACTTGTGATCTTTCTGCCCCAGCCTCCCATTGTAATGAGTAATGTGGGGTTATAGGCATGCACCACCATACCTTGGTCTTTCTTCGTTTTTTCAAAACTAATTTTATTTTATTTTATTTTATCCCATTCTCCCCTCAAACTTCCTTTCCTCCCTTTGTACAAAAACTGTTTCCATTTTTTCCTTCTATTTTCACTTTTTTTCCCTTCCTTCCTTTCTCCCTCCCTCCTCCCTTGTTCCTCTTTCATATCTGAACACTTTCTTCCCATTTCCCAAAATCCATTATACAGTCCTTATTTCCACTTTTCAGTCCTTATTTCCACTTTTGGTTTCTCACACCAGAGAAACAATAAGATATTTACACTTGTGTGTCTGATTTACTTCACTTAAGAGTATGATTGGTCTTTCTTCTTAAATATAAATATTCATATATGTGTATGTATCTCTCCTCTCCTCTCCTCTCCAAAGCATCTCTCCTCTCCAAAGCATTTCTCATGTGGCAGGAAGTCTCTGCAAAGAGCCATGGGTCTGGGGCTGGAGTAAGTGGAAGCTATGGTTCCAGGACAGAAATACTTCTGATTTGTGGAT
Source organism: Heterocephalus glaber (assembly GCF_053883595.1). Lineage (NCBI taxonomy): Eukaryota > Metazoa > Chordata > Mammalia > Rodentia > Bathyergidae > Heterocephalus > Heterocephalus glaber. The sequence goes on along the minus strand of NW_028258349.1, from coordinate 6,869,267 downwards.
GACCATCTATGGCCAACTCTTCTGCCTCTGGACACACAAAGAAATGTACTTCCCAGTGGCCTAGACTGGCATCCTGTGACTATGTTCTACTCAGTGAGTGTCAGAGGCCACAAGGGCAGGTTTGTCTCAAACCTGAGATGTGTGTTCCATTCTGTTTGAACTTGATGTTTCGAGTCCAGTTGCCTTTGACAAGAGCATCACTTCCCCGAGGCCCTGTGTGATCAGTGGAGAAACAGGAGCAGTGAGGCTTCATGCTGCAGAGTGACCAGGGCTGGTCAGTGATGCAGGGCAGGAGGCTGGGTGGTGCACCTGCTCACCAGGCTGCCAAGGCTGCAGCCAGTCCTCATCAGCCTGCAAGGCCATGTCTTCCACCCCCACAGTCGACATCAGGGCAGAGGTGAGGGGAGAAACATCGGCACTTTTGATCAGGCACAGCCTGCAATGGTATGATGATGGCCATGTCTTCAGAGCATGGGAGGCCTCACTGCCGTCACACGGGTGAAGCCCAGGCAAGGACTTGGTGAGTGATACTAGTGAGAACTGTGGCTAGCATCTCATCAGTTGAGGTGGACAGAGCTAGTAGGCAATGGCAGCAGCCATGGAGAACACAGGAGCATGAGAAACCTCGAGGGTTGGGGCTGAGGAGCTGTACTCAACGTCTGAGTTTAAATCCTGGCTCTGTCATCCTTCAGCTGTGTGAGCTCAGGCGTGATGTGCATTCTCTGCATCCCTACTAAGCAGGTTGAGAAATTAATCATGAGAAGGAAGCTGGGTAAGGCCTGCATCCATGTTAACAGAGAAGAAGGAGCTGAAAGACCTGTGAAGGCATCCTGGGAAGGAGGCTGCAGCAAAAGCAGGAGCAGGTCAAGGGAAAGGTGGAGGGAGAAGTGTGTGGTATGTGTGCTTACACACATGTGTGTCTGCACTCATGTACACACAGGGAAAGCTGGGGTGTAGAGTGGGCACTCAGTTTGGGGAGAAGGAAGGAGAAAGGGCTGGGTTTGCCCCATGGCCTTGTGGCCTCCTCCTTTGCTGGGCTTTGGGCTGTCCTGGGAGGAAGGTGAGGGTCCACAGAAGCTCGGTGGTCCCCAGGGATGTGTCCAGGTGTCACTTCTATAGGGGCTGGTGGACTCAGGGTGCAAATCTCTACATTGGGCTCTTCCAGTAATTCAAGAGAAGGTGAAAATCTAATGCGTGTATGTGAAAATCTAATTCTAGAAATGAATTCCAAAGATTAAAAATGAAACACACAAGGGCTGGGAGTACAGCTCAGTGGTAAACACTTAGCATGCCCAAGGCCCTGGGCTCCATCCCCAGCATTGCCCCTGCCGCCCACCTCCTTCCTTTTTGCTAGGTGTAGTGGTACACACCTGCAATCCCAAGCACTCTGGGAGATGGAGGCAGGAGGACTGCAAGTTGAGCCCAGCCTGGGCAGCTCTGTCTCAAAACTGAAAAATGAAAAAGGGGCTTAGAATGTTGCTCAGTGTGAAGGTCCTGGGTTCAATCCCCAGTACCACAAAAGCAAATAAACTAACAAAACAAACACAAAGTCCACATACTTGCAGAATGGATCTGGTTCCCTGGCTCATTACTGCCAGTCTGTGACCCTTAGTCTAAAAAGGCTTGGAGCAGGTCATGGACAGGGCAGCCAGGTGGCGGGCAGGCTGCAAGGCTTCCCTGGGGTAGTGTCTTCCTGGCTGCAGCTCGGTGGCTAGTGTGTGTCCTGGAGACAGGCCGCGGGGATGGCCTGGAGGACTGGGACTTGCTCTGGGGTGGTGAGCTCTGGTTCCAACAGGCCAGAGTCCCAGTGAGTGGGTGGGACCCACACACCCTGGTCCAGGAGGCTGAGCTGAGGCCAAATGAAGAATCTCCATGGGTGGCAAGGTGCCTTCTGAGCACACAGCCCCAAACACCCTATTGTCCTTCCTTCCACTGCTAGTAGACTGGGGATCTACCACCCTACTCAACTGGTCACTGCTCCGCTCAGTCCCAGCAAGGTAGGTGTGCCTTCCCTGGAACTTTCCACCGAAGACCCAAGAGGGCAATGCTAAACCAACAGGGTGGCTCTCAGGGACCACCATGTCAGGCTTTCATCCTGAAAATTATGTGCCCTCCTTGTCCTTAGGTGCTGAGCCCCAGGATCAGTTGGCTTCTTCCTCTGCCTCCATTGGAAGAGGGCATTGTGAGAACAAATCTGAGAACCTAGGCCTGAGGAGAAGCTCCCCAGCCACACTCCCCGCTGGGGTCTTCCTTTGCTCCCATAACTTGCTCCCCAGCACTCAGTCAGTATGTTGGGGGACCAGGGAATCCTTCTTCCTTCAAAAAGGGAGATTGAGGGTTTCTGCTCCCATCTTAGTGAATCTAGCACTTCTGCAGGCAGTTGGAAAAACCAGCAATTTGAGGATTTATAAAGAAGTAAGTTAAAAAAAAGGCAGGTGGGGGTGTCCCCTCTGTGATGGGGTGAGCCAGCCCCGCAGATCCCTGCGTGTTTTGGAGAGCACATGCACATAGCTTAATTCACACATTATGGATGGAAATGCCATTAATTTGAGAGGAAAGTGAGACCAGATATTAGCAGAATGTATAATGGTTTTTATATGAGGAATAGAATCAATAATGCAAAATAGGAAGAAAAGTTCCAAAGGGGTAGGGGTAGTGGGAGGGGCAGGGGAAAGGAAAGAAGGGAAGGGAAAAATGATGAGAAATGGAAAAAATGGAAATAAAGTCTTTGTAAATAGAAAAGGGTGGAGGGGGTGAAGGGAGGGCTAGGAATGGGGAAAAAATAAGAACCAAGATGCATCATGTAAAGGTACAAGTTCCCAGTGAGAAATGTAATTGTGTTGTATACCTACAATGTACCAATAAAAGAATTTAAAAAAAAGAAAACCATTAGGGATGACATTCCTAATTCCCCTTGTGCTGCATGTCTTGTGAATTACGAGCTGGGTGGGGCCCAAGCCCTTGCGCCTCTGCTCTGGCTGCCTCCTGCCACCCACTCTTGTCCACAGCGGAGGGTGTGCCTGCACTTCCACCACCAAGCTCCATTGTCAGAGGTTATGATTTGGTCATAACAGCTGGCTGCATGACTGGCACTTGGTACCTGAGGTCTCAATCCAATGATGTCCATCCTGCATCCATCTGGGGACTTCAAAGGGACATTTATTGGGCTGGAAAGACAGTAAATCTTTCCAGAGGGGCAAGGTGGGGGCATGAACGTGAGTGTAGGCATGTGTGGATGCAAGTGTGCATGGAAGTCTGGGAGTGTGTAAGACTGCACATGCGTGATCGTTTGTGCATGTGTCCACTTTCGAGGATGAGAGTGGGTGTGTGTATGTGAGTGTGGGAACACTGGGCATAGAGGAATGAACATGTGCACATGTCTTCATGAATGTGTGCATATGAGCTACATCTGTGCAGGCACATGCACATGTATGTAAATGTGCATGTAGGTACATGTATGAGCGTGCACGTGTGTGTGAGAGACCATGTATATGTGGATTGTGTATGCGTGTGAGCATGTGTGTGAGAATGTGTGTGTGCCTGTGCTCATGCATGTTGGTGGGGTTGTGGGACTGGGAAGATTTTACTATTTCCATGGCTATTTCAGTTAAAAGGCAAAGCACTAGTTCAGGCTCTGGCTCTGTTTAGAAAGAGGAGGTCCCAGACTGGAGCATAGGGAGCCGAGGAGCTGGATAATAATAACTCCCATGCTGACCACTTGCCAGATGCCAGCCAGTGCACTGAGCATGTGAAAGGCCCGCTTCATCCTGTCCTCTGGACTCTGACGGGAAAGCTCTTATTTTCTGAGATTTGCAGGGGGGAGATGAAGATTCAGAGAAGTCAAGTCACTCCTTTGTGGCTGTGCAGCAGTGCTGGGGGCTTCCAGGGCAGCATGGGTGGTGAAGATCCTTTGCAGCCCTTGAGTTTGGAAGACACCCAGGCACCATCCAGTGCTTTATGGCTACCTGTCAGGGGTTTTCTGATTCGACAGGCACCAGGCCACCGGGAGTGCTGGTGGGTGAAGCAAGAGTGACATTGGAGGTTCCCCAGCCCAGCAGAGCTCTGCGTAAACAAGCTCAGATATGTGATCTGGGGTCCCCAAGCCCCAGGGAAGGCTGGAACCAGGCTCAGGTTGCCTTGGAGATCAGCCTTCCCCTTGTTCCTCCTTCCTCTCCCTCTTCTTTGTGCGCCTGTCCCCTAGAACTCCTAGGGGGATGAACAGCCTCTCTTCTCTGGTTCCAATGGGAAAACCTTCTGGGAAGGAGCCTAATGGTCTGGCCCAGGTCACAGGACTTTAAGGGGTGGTGATGGAAGCTTCTTGGCAAACCCCTCCTTTGGAGCGAGAGGTTGCCTCTCATCGAAGGGAGGGTGTGGGACAGATGAATGATAAGTGTCCCCTGGACATGCATGTCCCTTCAGAGTGCACAGAGGCCCACAGCCTGCACATGTAGCCTCAGGCACACTGGCCACAGCTATAGACTCCTGGCTGTCTCCATGATGAGTAGAACCCAGACTCAGGCTGGTTTCCCACCAGCAGTTTGGGGAAGGCCAGATACAGGAAAGGAGGAGGACTCATGAGGAAGGTGCCGGGAAGAAAGGTTCCTGGGGTGAAAGGACTGGGAATCTTGTGTGGAAAGAGAAGTGAGGCTTGGATTTGTAAGCTCTGGGCACTATGAGCTCAGGCTGTTGGGCTGCCGCCAGCAGGCTGTGGTGGCACTGCGATGGCACAGAGCAGTGTAATCTTTTCTGGGAACATGCAGCCAAGACTGTGAGGTTCTTTCTCAAGGCCATGGCCTCTGGTGACAGAGGAGTGGCTGGATGGGCCACAGATCTAATCCTGGCTGTACTCCTATTTCAGGGGAGGTGGGGGAGCCCAGAGATGGTGAGGTGACATAACAGTAAGGCCCCCAGGGTGTCTGAGAACATGTTCTGATCCCAGCCCATATCCTGCCTTTCATAGCGACTCAAAACTTCACCTGGTCTGGAACTCCTCAAGGAAGATCTTGGGATTTGTTTAGCACCTGCTCTGCTGCTTGGTAGGGCAGGACAGAAATGTCATGGTGAGATGCCATTAGCTCTTACAGAGGCAGGTGGGGCCCCACTTCCTATCTCTTCCTTTATTGGATCATTGTGGTTGGGGCTTGTACAATTAAAGAAGTTCAGGGAAAGCTGCATACCCTATGTCCCCTTTGGGCAGCTGCAGAGTAAGAAGGCCCTAAGAAGTCGTGCAAATCAAGTTCTGGCTAGAACTTAGGCCAGGAGGCCAGGTGTGCAGCCTTCCTCATGTGGGTCTCCATGGGAAGAGCTGGTGGGCTCTTCGGGAGATGGGAGGACACATGTGTGAGAGAGTAAAAGGATAAAGGGAGATTTGTTGGATTAGAAACAGAAATGCCAAATGTAGCTTATAGGGGTTTGTCTACCTTTTAATGTAATTGTGAGGCAAGAAAATTACTGATCACTGTGTACAGGCTGAGCCAAGAGTGAAAACCTAATCAAAGACAAATGTCTGCTCCCTCTGCCCTGTTCCCTTCCTGTGAGAGTGCCTGGCAGATCCATCTAGGGTTTTGTCCTGAGGCAAGAATCTAGAAAACCTACCAGCTAGCCACATCCTGATGATTCAGCAAGCCCATGTTAACTCCTACTGTGTCTGAGGACAGTGCTGGAGGGACCCCTGGGAGGACACCCCTTCCAACCATCACAAACACCTCCAACACCCTGCATTGAGCTCACTCCTGGGGAAGGTCCAGGCTCTCCAGCATTGCCTCTTCCATTTTGGTGTGTCATTGTATTGGAGACTTTTGTCCCTTTTCTTTGGAAATCTTGTTCTCTGTAGAGGAGACAAATCAGGGAAAGCTGCAGGTCTGGAAGGTGGGATGAAGAGAAAGGAAGCTCAAGTAGCCCTCAGCAGGGATAGCCCTGATATCTGGTCTGGGTGCAGATTGAAGTCACCTTCTTCCCAAGTGGTTTACTGACAAATACTTGTCCTTACGCAGGGGTTTCATAGTTCTGTACAGCCAAGAACCTGTGTCTAGGGGTCTCACCATCTTGCAGAGGAGATTTTAAAGTTCACGGACAGTTTTATTGCCAAGTGATCAATTAAGACTCTTAGATGAAACATAAACCAAGTGGCAGAGGACACTGGTATCTGTCCTGTGGAAGAGGGTTCTGGGAGCTTCCTTTCCTCAATGGGTTCATTAGTGAGTTGGAGCCTCTCACTGCCTGGAGTATTTTGGGGTAATGTTGATGACTGACCTCAAGGCTTAGGACCAGGGTCAAGAACTCTGAAGACAGAGAGAGTGGTAGAAAATACCCCATTCACTTGCCAGGTGCCCCTGGGGGCCACTGCTGGAGTCATCTGGCCCCACAAAAGGAAACATCTAGCCTGGCTATTAGGCCATCACTCCAAATGCTTCTTAGAGGACACCCCTAATCCTTTCATCCCTGTCTGCTGAGGATGCCTCAGACCACCTGGTACATCTTCATCAGCCTCCTCTCTAAGTGCCCAAGGAGTGAAGTAGAGGGCTTGGCATGGTTCACCATGCAGGTCTCAGTCAGGACTAATCAGGCACTTCCTCGAGCAGGAAAGAGCTGGGGCCAGCAAGCAGGCTGTGATAGAAAGGGAAGCTCTGTGGAGATCAGCCCAGGGCTGGCCCAGCCTTGGTCTACCCTGGTCTTGGGAGTTCCAGGTTGGCAGCCCCATGTTCCCATGGGTCTCTTTCTGTCCTGTGCTACAGGATTCTCTGCTGGCTCTTTCCTGTCCTGGGCAGCCTGCTCACAGCCTGCTTGCTGTTCCAAGCTCCATGCCTGCTCCTGGGGTACAGCATTGATTAGGATAGATGTGGCTTTGGTCCTCTGGAAGTGCATAGGGTAATATGTATTTTTTGGAGGAGCACTGGTCCTGAAAGGTACTCTGGGGCAAAAGGGGTTTTACATTTCAAGAGATTTAAGAGAACCTGCTTACCATATGTAGTTTGTTGAGTCGTTTTCCCCCAGAACATATAAACCTCTTAACTCCCAGTACTTGTAAGTGGGACCACTTTTGGAAATAGTCTTTGTAATTAAGCTAAGGATTTCTAGATGAGATCATCCTGGATTTAGGGCTCACTGTAACTCCAATTTTTGATAAAATATGAGAAAGGAGAGGGAAATTTGACCCAGGTAGAGAAGATGACCAGGTGAAGATGCAGGCAGAACTAGGTGATGGAGCCCCAAGCCAGGGACTACCTGGACCCTCAGAAGCAGGAAAAGCAGGAAGGGACCTGCTTTATAGACTCAGAAAGGATTCAACCTGGAAAACACCTTGATTTTGGACTTCTGATTACCAGAACTGTGAGGATGAATTTCTGTTGTTTCAAGCCAGCCGTTGTGTGTTACTTTGCTGAAGCAGCCCCAGGAAACTGATTCACTGTGTGTCCTCTTTGCAGATATAGAGTTTTAAATATACTGGAGGCCCTGACAAGGCCCACCATACAGGTGGAAGTATTTAACCCAAGTGTCTGAGACTCATCTCCCCTCAGAAAGCAGAGCCTGAGACAAGAGCTTGTGTGCAGGTGATTCACTTTGGGGAAACTGCTGTGGGCAACCATGTCTTTTCTCCTGTAGCCCCTCTGAAGCTCCATGTGGAACACACTGCAGAATTGCTTGCCTGAGACAGAAGAGGAAAGAATTTATCTGCTTGTGCTCATTGCCCATCAGTGAGGAGTTGCTGTGGTTGTTAACTCCTCTGGAATCCCAAGTGTAGATGTGCATAAGAATGGCTGGGAGGCTTCCTGGGCAGAAGCAAAAGGCTCCAGAGCAGAGGCAAGTGAGGTGCAGGGTGTAGAGGGAGGTGGGCCCTGCCAGAGGCTGGTTTCTTCCACAATGGCTAGAGCTAAGAGGTCAGCTAAGATAGGCACTGAGTGATGGCCATCACACTAAGGTTGCCCCTACTTCTTGAAACCTGGAAGTCCTTCTTGTTAGTGCACACTGAAACCCTGAGGCATGTGGGTCAATAGAAAGTTTCCCCAACCCCTCAAGGAAATTGCACAAAATTGCAAAAAGGAGCTTTGTGTGTGGCACCTGGAACATCTCCTTTCACTCTCCTTTTACTGGTTCACTCAGGAATTTGCTAATTTAGCAAAACTTCTCATGCTTTCTTTGGGCCAAGCTGCAGAGCAGTGCTGCAGTACTGGGGACTCCTGAAACATTACGGGAAACCTCTGCCCAGTGTACAACACAGGCCTGAGAAAAAAGAATTAAAAGAGAACTAAGAGAGACAGGGTGCCAGGATGACCAATGCTGGTGCCACTTGTCATGACAAAGGCACTGTCCAGTCCAAGCCACTAATTTTTATTGGTAATCAATTTAGGTAAAGGTGAGCTATGTGCAAGGGCAGTACATTCAAGGATGGACAGTTGTGCAGTTTCTATGGAAATTAATGTAAACAAGGCTCATAAAGAACAAGACAAAGCCTTCTCAAATTAGGAACAGAACAGAAAAAATATATGGTTGTAATTAGAACATTGTCCATCTAGTATGAAGGTTTTAGTTGTGTGGAGTTTGGGTACAAGTTACTCTGACCTCAACATGTAGGGTTTAGCCAGACTCACTTCTCAAAACAAGCCCATTGTGGGGTTAACTCTTCACAGCCTGCACTGCTTACAGCCTGCTTTGGGCATAATCAATACTGCAGTCTCCCGAACTTCAGGACAGAGGCAAACAGTCATTTTCCTCGTCCTAGTCCTAGGGAGGCTCACAGTCTGGGGCAGGGCCCAGCAACAGTTTTTCTGCTAAGGATTAGACAGTCAGTATTTCTGACACTTCTGTTCATAGTCTTTGTCAGTGGTGCAACCTTCAAGCAGCCTTGGACAGTACGTAAATGAATGGGCATAACTGTGTTCCAATAAAACTTTATTTACTAAGTTAGGGACAGGACTTTGAGCTACAGTTTGCTGAGCTGTGATCAATGAGCCAGGTTTTGAAGGAAGAGTTGGAATTTGTCAGTTGGAGAACTAAGGGCCAGGCATCCTGGATAGGTCGCTGTGCCTGAGAAAGCAGCCTCTATGCAGGATTCTGGAGAATGAGGCTTTGCATAAATTGTGGAATAAGGAAAACTGAGTGTTGGAAGAAGAAAATGACATTCATAATTAATAAAACTCAAGGTAAGATTCTCCAGGAAATATTTCGGATGAGACAAGCAATAGACAATTTTATAAGCAGATTGGGGCAGGAGGAGAAGACAGCCTCTTCTTTGTGTGTTGGGACTCTCCGCCAGGCCTGTGCCCCGGAGCCTTTAGATGGCCATGAAGGGCCGGGACAGAGGCCTTGCCCAAGGCTAGGGGTGGGCAGGGCCTCACAGACCCCCCACCCCCACCCCAGTCTGCTTACCTCAGGCTCCTGTCAGTCCAGTGGGCCACAGCCACTCAGGCTGGTGTTAACCACCAGGGCCCCAGAGCTGGAATAGTCCAGATCCTGTGACACAATAAGCCACGTGGGGCCAGTGGTGGTGTGTTTACCTGGCAAGCATCAGCCATATATAGGCTGGAGTGAACTCTGCTGTGGCCACCCTCCTGCCAGCTCCAGGGTCTCTGGCCTGTTGCTAGGGCCACAGTACAGGGTTCCCTCACGTGTGGGTGCCTGGTGTCCACCCAGCAGCTAAGTGCAGGAAACTATCAGCATTCCCACTATGCATCAGGGAAACAAGATGTTCTTGTTTTCCTTTGCTCTCATATCATGATCAACACTGACATTAGAGGTATTCGGGGGGAGGTGTCCCCCAAAAGCCAAGTAAGCAATTGGTACTGCAGCAGCAGATTCCAGGTGGGTGTCCTCTAACACAAGTCAGTCCTGATGCTACTTACCTGCAGACGGTGTCTGATCACACAGTCAGGCTCAGTTCCTAAGACATCTCCCCTCTACCTCAGATGCCAGTCACATGCTCCAGGGCATTTGCCTGTGCTTCTGACAGACCAGGCTTCCCCCAAGCCCATACTTGGTGGCCATTGATTTCTTTTAATAGACTCAATACCTCAGGGAAAAGCTATGTTTCCTGGTTCATTATAAAGAATATATTCCAAAGCATGCTGGCAAAGAGATACATGGAGTGAGGCAGGTTGGAAGGGTCAGAGAACTTCTGTGCCCTCTCTGGGAACACCTACCTCCAGAGCCCTCTGAGCTTTGTCCTTCTGGGTTTCTATGGAGACTTTATTCATAAGCATGGTTGTTAATAGGCTGGGTGGGAAACCCACCAAGGACTGTCTACCATGCTGCTTGATCTCTGGGTGCAGCCTTCATCCCTCCAGGGTATGGGGCAGGAGCCCTCTGGAATATAAGGAAGGTCTTGGGATCTACTATGGCTCAAAGGTAGGCTAGAGATTTTCTTTATGGCTAGCAAGACAGAAAACTGGGGTAACAATGGTTTCTATGACTTGTCTTGGGGAAGAGAAATTCTAGATTCTCAGGCCTACTTTAGGGAGGGAGTGATGAGCCACGAATCATGAATGAAACATGCATAATATGCATCTTCATATTACAGAGGTTGAGATTAGTGAAAAGGAAATGTTAGTGTCAGTTGTCATAGGAATGCCAATGAACCTCTGTGGCATGCAACTGTAAGTATATCTTTTTGTCTGTGCATCAATGGATCAGCTGATGGTTCTGCGACATAGGCCTGGTTTAGCAGCTGTGGTCACTTGCAGGTTTAGGTGGCTTTTATGACCTTAGTGTCTAAGCCCATGGGGGCCTGTGCAACCAACTTGGCTCTGTTCCATGTGTTTCCTCCTCTAGCAGCTTGGCCAGGCTTGTTCTCTTGAGAAGACAGAAGGGCCAGAGAGAGTGGCAGTGTGGCCTTGGAAGGGCAGCAGTCCCTTCCATTGCATTCTGCTAGACAGCACCTCTTCATGGGACTTGCTGCATAGTCTCTTGGCCAGAGGCCTGGATACAGCAAGAGGTAAAGGATTAGGGCCATTTTTACAATCAGTCTCCCACAGGTGGACTTCCCAGCATGGAGCAGGAACTGAGGAAGGGCCTGCTTCCTGGATGAGAATCTCTGGGCACTGTAGACAGAAGCTTCCCTTTACAATGTTCTCACCCTTCCTGTCAGGAACAGTTTGGGCAACCTGGCTCATTGTCAGCTTCCTCCCACCACCATGTCTTTAAGGAATCTTCTGGAAAGGAGATGCTAGTGGGAGGTCAATTCCATTTCCTCACCCTCTGTCCAGCCCCTCTCATGGGACCCAATCACTGGAAGCTTTTTTAGTGCTACAGCTGCCCATTCAGACTACGCTGAGTTTTGCCTAGAACACCTGACAGGAGGTTCTGCCATTTATGGAGCACTTTGTCTATGCTAGGCACACTGGCTGCTCTGTGTGCATTACTTCATTCAGTCCCCACAGCGCCCTGTGAAATCCTCCTCATTATCCTCTTACTCAAGTTGGAAATTTGAGTAACTTTCAAGCTAGTAAGTAGCAGAGCCAGGACTGAGATCCAGGCTGGTCTGACCACTGACACTCCAGAATTCCTTACCCGTACCCCACAGATTGGAATACTAAGACCCTTCTAGTCAAGTGACAAACTCCTGCTTCTCCAGCCTGGGAAGGGTTTGGCAAATGAATGCTAAAGTTTTTTCTTTTTTAAAAATTTTTCCCTTCAAGTTTCCATCTGTTCACGCAGCAACTGAATTTATGCATGTTCAGGCGCCATCTGCGACCACAACCCCACTTCCAAATCTGAAGCATTTTTCGTCTTTTTACTTGACATCTGTGATGGCACAGTGGTCCAGAATAAATCACTTCTGGATTGCCAAGGATCCAGGGGCCTCCACAGGAATTTTTCTGAGGAAGGGGGAAGGAGGAAAGGATTTTGGTAAACTGGAATTTTGTTTTTCAGATGTGGGCCATTTCTTCTGGCTGACATTTCAGTAGGCTCCCATCTGCTGGCTGTGTTTCACACTGTCTCTTCGTTGTCTCAATTGAGAGCAGCCATGCACACCACAAGGCTACTGCATGAATGTGTGTTCATGAATGCATGCATGTGTGTGTGCATGCATGCATGTGTGTGTGTATATGTGCATGCCTGTGAGCCCATACTTCATAACTTTGAAAGCTTTTCTCACTGCTTTTACCCTTAAGGCCCTCACAGCTGCAGTCATACAACCTGGCACTTAGAGACAGTTGACCTAGCTTGAAAGACAGAGGCACTGATGGTTCTATGGTTTTGCAACTTTCAGGCTTTTTTTCACAGGGTTCAGAGAGGCCAGGAATGAGGCTTTGATCTCCTGTCCCCCAAATCATTTGTATCTTAGAATCTGAAAACTGAATTTAGGAATCTATTTCTCTTCCCAACCCTCTCCTGAACTGCCTTAGTTTTCTGACTATATCATGGTTAGAGTAAAGTTTCTGTTTTTTTTTTTCTCTTTTCTTGTCATTTCTGCTCACCAACTTCCATGGATAATGTGTCATTAGTGTGACATTCATGGCTGTTCTCTCCAGTCTCTGAGGTGGATCACCAAGTCCTACCTTGATGCTTGTGGATGCACTACACTTCCCCCCATCTTTCTACTCCCCACCTGCTTTGCCCAAGAGCCTATCCCTGCTCACATCTCTGTCTATGACAGCAGGTGCCCTGGAATTCTCTGAGACTCAGCCTGAGGGGACATGGAGACTTTCTGTGTCTTTCCTACACATGTCTCCTCTTGGGCACCATGGCCAAGGTGGCCAGCACTTGCTGGGTTTCAGAGGGTGCCCTGGATAAAGTCCCATGTGCCTGAGCTTAGTAAGCTCTCCTTTTCTCAGCAGGTGTGGGCTTGTTTGTGGGGAAGGTGCCATGGGTGTGGCCTCCACTGACAAGGTGGAGTCCTGTGATATCTTCCTCGGAGGGTGTGGAGGCTTGGATGCCACAATCTGCACAGAGTTCAGTCCAGGGTCTGGGACCTTCCCATCCCATGACCTGCGTTTGTTCTCTGCATTGTTTTCTGGATTGGGGACTAACAATGAAGGACAGAATGTCCTTCCCTGCCTATTTAGGCGGGGAAGCGATGAAAGTTCAGTATCATGACCTGTACACGGCACCAGCCCTGGAGGGCACTGAATCTTCCTGGGGACAGATCACTCTAGTTCTCAGAGCGCTCTGTAGGTAGAAGCAAGGTGCAGGGCAGAAAGTATCCTTATGACCTATTGTTAGAGATGAAGAAATTTAGGCTCAGAAAGGTGAGGTGACCTGCCTGAAAACCACCAAATTCTACTCAGACATGTCTTCCAAATCTCCCCTTTCATCCCACATACTCTAGAGGAAGCTTTCTATGAAACCCTCTGCTACTTTCTGAGTGTTTGTGCCTCCCACTCAAATTCATACCTTGAAATCCTAACTCCCAAGGTAATGATTTCAAGAGAAGGGGCCTCTGAGAAATGAGTAGATCAGGGAAGAGGAGCTGTGTGAATGGGATTAATTCTCTTAAACAAGAAGTTCAAGACCGATTCCTTCTCTTTCTGCCATGATTGGTTAGGGTGAGAATCTGCTAGCACCCTGACCTTGTACTCCTCCAGTCTCCGGAGCTGTGAGAAATATGGTTTTGTTGTTTATAAGCCACCCAGTGTGTGCTACCTTGTTCTAGTAGCCTGATGAAGCAAGGCACCATCTGAATATGCTTTCTTCCCTGGCCCTTCTCTGAGTCATGCATGGCATTCACAATCCTGACACATGGAGTAGCAGGGCATAGTATCTAAAGGTACTGACTTTGAAACCAGAAAGACTGAATTTGAATGGTCACTAGCTCTGTGACCCTGCACAGTGGTAGTGTTTCCTGTCTGAGATATTTCTATCCCATCTTGTCCTTCAAGACCCTGTTAGTGGTCACTTCTAGGGAGCCTTCCAATTCCCCTGGCATTTCATCTTATGTACTCCATTGGTCCCATGCCATATTGTTCTGTTTACCCGAAGGCTAGCTTCTTTTCCCTAGGTGTTCCTCAGGTTGGAGGCTGTGACTAGGTCCTTGGAAGGGCCCACAGACCTGGCAGCAGCAAACACTGGACCAATGGACCAGTCATAATCTTAAAGCAATAAGAGCCTCCCAAAGCCCACCCGTTTGCCTACAGTGTTGTCTGCAGAGTCCAGCACCCTTTCCATTGCCCCTCAGCACAGAGGCCCACTAGCCCTCTGGATGGGCAGCCCTTCCTGCAACAGTGTGCCTATGAGCTTCTGGATGTACCAATCTGCCACCAGCTTTCAGGGGGGACCGCTCAGAGAGGAAGGTTGAGACATGCATTTTCTTTTAATTAGAAACTAACGAGCCGTGGTCCTCCAGCTGGTCAGTGTTGTCAGGGCCATGTCCTGTCAGCTGGAGGCTCAGCCCAGGGCTGTCTGTGGCAGGGCTTGGGGGGAGCTGGGGCATGGCTGTGGAGTTTGCCCATCCAGCTTCTACTCTGTGAAGGTCCATGCGCCAGGTCTCCAGCAGAGCCATTTGGTGGGGCATAGCAGCCTGAGTAGGAAGAACAGGGCTGAGTTCTTAGGGTAGGAGAGGCTCCCTTGCTCTCCTCTATCTGTTCCTGCCTTCTTCTTGGCAAGAGGGATCTGGGGCCTTTTCCCTCCAGGTCCTTATGCAGCTGGGTCTTTGTGATGAAGGGTTGGGTATTTCTATGGGTGTGGTCTCCACACACTGTCCTCGTACCTTGGGCAAATGGCAGTGCCCAAAGTGCTGTGGCCACTTGCTCATCTTTTCTGAACCAAGGCAGTGGCAACAGTTGCTGGGGACTTTCACCACCTATGGAACAAAGGGAGGAGAATGACCATCCTTCAGCACAAAGGCAGGGACTTACCTCTGCATCAGCAGGGACCTGCCTCTTTAGGAGTGAGCACGCCCAAAGCCTCTGAGCTGAGACACAGGTGGTGTCCTCGTCTGCCTTTTCTTGGATGTGTTGCCTCTCTCTCTTGGTCTTAACTTTCTCATTCACTAAGTGGAACAGTAACAAAAAAATTTAAGTCTTTATGAACCCCCCCCCCCGAAAACCATTATACAAGAAGATGGGGACAAGCTTTCTAAGCTGTGGCACACTGTTCTAGTAATGAGTGGTCAGTTGTCACCCAGTATGGAGCAACCAAGAATGTGCCCCCATTGCAAAGAGCAGAGGTGAAGTAGTACTAATGGTTCTTGCTGGTGGGAGTGGATGTTGTAGTCGGGGAGGAGAAAATGCTCAACAAATAAACCCTGATACATTTAACCAGATGGGGATTGGGGGCCAGAATAATGCCACTTGGGCATTTCAAACTCATCCCAGGGAAGTGGGGCCACAGTGTGGTGGAAACAGAGAGGGGCCTCTCTGTAGGTGCTATAGGAGCAGGTTCTCTTGATTCCTCCTAGTGGATGCCATCAGGGCCCTTATGGGCTGGGATTGGGTGGTGGCAAGTTCTAGACATTACCAGGCAGTGAGGCGGGGCCTGGTCAGCTATGCCATTGCCTGATGGGGATGTAGAAAGGGGCTCTGTCCAGGGGCCAGAATCTCTTCCCCACTTTGCCATCATCTCATGGCCCCCAACTAGGAAGCCTAAAGGCCATAGAATCCTAAGACAACAGAACCCTTACACAGTGGTTCAAAGGGGCCCCATAAGAACTGAGCTCAAATCTCTCATGGTTATTGAAAGGGAGGAGTCAAATGCCAAAAGGCCTTGGGCTGGTCTCTGCCTCTCACTGAGCCTCAGTGTCCTCCAGAGGAGAAAGAGAGATTTGGGCAGACAGTTGCTAAGAGCCTTTTCATCTGTGACACGCTTATGTTCATTAAAAAAAAAAAGCCATTAAAAAAAGAAGAAAAAAGCATGATAAAGTCTCGTCAGTCATCATTTTCCAAGTTTTCTGTGTATTTTTTCATCAGAAGACAAAATGTGATTAGACCATATGTTGGGCTAATTGTTCTCTAAACAGAATTTAAACATTTGAATATGCTTGCAAGAGCAAGGCAAAGTGAGGGAAGCAGTGGGAGTAGGTTGGGGCAGATTCTTCTCCAGGGGTGAGCTGTGGGGTGGCAGCCCTTGGCCCTCGGAGCCCTGGGCACTGCTTGGCCAGCAGGAGGCCCAGCATAGGGTGTGCCTTCCTTGGTCTAGATTGGGGCAACCCGTGGTCCTAGCTTCATTCATTCACTCTGCAGATGTGAATGGAGAGCTCAGCCCAAGCCTGGCCTAGAGCTGGGTGCTGGGGATCCAGGGTCATGAGATGGGCTGAAGTTCCTGCCCCGGTGGAGCCCACAAGCCAGCTGGATAGACAGGCAAAATGCTGGGGAATTGCAGGTCCGAGTGACAAGTGTGGGGTTGGAAGGGACACAGAGGGGCTGAGAGGCCAGGTGAAGGTCAGAGGAGTCTAACACTCAGCCAGAGGCCTAAGAGGGGAGGGGAGCCAGCCGAGGGGAGCCAGCCTGGAGGAGCAGCAAGCATTTCTGGAAGAGAGGGCAGCTTGTGTGAAGACCAGGGCAGGAGGAACATGGCTAGTGGGAGCCTGTGGGCAGTCTGTGGGAGGTCAGGCATGCAAAGAGCTGAGAGACTGCCTGGGAGAGGTGAGACGATGTGGGGCTGGGGCTGGCAGGGTCTGGCATCGGTGGCCAAGGTGGGCAGACTGACTTGGCCCTGTGTAGTAAGAAGAAGCTGAGAAATGTAATGTGGGTGCCAGGTGACATGGCGCCTCTGGGTTTCAGTCCCCTGATAAGATGTCAGGTCGGCTGAGGACATGCACCCTGCTGCTGCTCCCATCAGGAGTCCCTCCCCCGGGGGGACCTGCTGGCCTCCTCAGGCCAGGGCATGCTCCATATATTCTTGTTTCGTGAGTGGAGACCAGTCTGTGGCAGGAGCAGGAAGGTCCTCCTGGGAGTGACCTGGCCCCTGATGGCCCAGCCGTAGGTAGAGTCCAGCCTTCTGGGTACAAATGGGGAACCTGGGGCAGAGAGAGTGTTTGCAAAGGATAGAAACTTGTTATTTTCCAGGGATGCAGCACCACAGGCAGGATCAGAACCTATGCATGCCATTGCCTGGCTTGCTGTATCCACCTACTTCCCAGCGCTGGACAGTGAGCACTGCTTTGTGGCCTGGCTCCTGTCAGCACCTGTGACAGAGGATGCTGAGAAGGGAGGGAGCCTTCCACTTCTGGTCCAGGATGAAGAAAACAGACTTGGGCCTCAGTGGCAGGAGCCCACCCATCCTGGAAGAGCCTGGGATTGCAGGTCCTGCCCTGGTGGAGACAGAGTCAGGAGGCAGTGCCTGCTGGGCTCCTCCAGGGATGATGGGCAGGACACCACAAGGCCAGGAGGAAGGGGCTACAGATGAGGTTGGTGCATCTCAGACCCTGGGGAACAAGTGACAGAACAGCCCAAGCAGAGTGGCGTGGAGATAAGAGCCCTGTCTGCCAGGCTGGGATGCCCCCAGCAGCGTCCGTCCTTCCATCAATGCTGCCCACTGCTGAGATGGTGGCTGAGATGAAGGAGGGCCGACAGATGCACTCAAATATGGTTTGGTTCAAAGAATGAGCTTAATTAGGCATTTAAGCCCATCATTGTGAGTCCAAAGCTTCCTCTCTTTTTGGTGTGTGATCCAGGAATGTTATTGAGGATCATTTACAGAGGAATATTCAGATAGTTGGAAGCTATAAAGCAGATGGTCCCATTGTTAAATCTGACCTTTTCCCCCCACCTCCTGGGTAGGTGCAGCGGGTCCATTCCCTGTGCCCTGGCAGGTCTGGCACAGGTGCCTCGAAGGCTGTCCATCCATGCAGAGCAGCAGGCCCTCGGCTAGCCTGGACCTGGCAGTCAGGGGACAGTGCAGGGCTAAGCCACAGTCTGGGCCTCCTAGACAGTCAGGCTGGAAGGGCCAGTGCTGCTGTGTGTTGGGATGTCTGGGTCCCCTGCTAAGCAGCTGAGGGCCTCTTAGCAACCTTGTCACCTCAGGTCCCAGTGTCCCAGCTCTGCTCCCTCCACAGGCTGGAGTCTGTGTCCCAGGTCCACCACTTGGCCACTGCTAAGGACCAGGAAAAGGAACGTGTATGGTTTGTTATGCCCCAAGAGCTGGGGCTCACGGTGGAGCTTTTAGTCCTGGGCTCAGGGGAGGGCAAGAGCCTTGGCCCATGTTGGAGAGGCTTCTTAGGTGCCCTGAGGGGCTTCCTCACCCACACACCTGGTCCTTCTGTTTCAGACCCCATTTCCTTCCCTACCCGTTCCTATGTTACCCCCTTCCCGTCTCTCCTCCCAGTCTCTCTCCTCTGCCTCCATTTCCTTCCCTCTTGATCCCTATGGTGCACAGCCTCTCCCTCTTCTTCCCCTCCCCCTCCTCTCCCGCCCCCAGCTGCCCCCTCACTCCACTCCAGGCAGCAAACATGTCCACAGGGCTAGGCCCACCATGCACGCTTCTGCTCCCAGCCCTGGGATCACCTGTCCAAGTCCCCACATCCCTGTAATGCCATTTCTTGCTTCCTGACACCCAGCCATCCTGTAGCTGACCCCACGAATTTCTCACACAAAGATAGAGTCCTCACAAAGAAGAGCCACATGGCAGGAAATGCCTTTTCCTCATGAAATCACAACCTCCACAGGCTCCAGCAGGCAAGAATTAAAGGCTGCAGAAGCCAGAGTTAGAGGCATTCCTGAGGGAGCTCCTGGGATCTAGCGTGCCCTCACCAAAGAGAGCTTTCTGCCTTAGCCATGCTGCTTAGGGGACTCGCATCACTAACAACAGGCTCTGCTCACTGCCACCTGTGGGATGCTCTTCTGGAGGGCAGCCTGGTGCCCACTGAGGCCTCCCCTCTCCTGGGGATTGAACCCAGCACCTTTGAATTGAGCTGCAATTCCTGCCCTTTTACAATTTTTTGTAGTTTGGGACAGGGTCTTGCTAGATCTCTAAATTGCTGGGCTGGGCTCAATCCTCCTACTTCAGCCTCCCAGGGTGCTAGGATTGGTCATGAGCCACCACACTTGGCTCCTTGGGCCCTTTGCCTGGGGCTTGCGGTTGAACACCCCTGAGCTTCCTCTGGAGGGACACTCCTGAGTGACTTTCACCCCTTGAAAGAGGGTACCTCCCTGTGAGGTGCCTCCCAGGGTCTCTCACAGTATGGTATAGGCAGCACGGAGAGCCCTGGCAGCTCCCAAGGGGGAGCCCCACAGATGTGTTCTCCAATCTAATAAGACCTGGGTGCTGTCTTGTAACATAGTGGCAGACAGACAGAAGATTCATTTTACTTACAGATGTTCCGAGATGCAGGGTGCTGAGTGCCAGGTGAAATGCTGCTCGGAGTGGGGCTGAGCTTTGCCAAGATCCTGGAGAAATATGGCCTCCACTCCAGGGGAGGGAAACTAAGGCATATATGAGTGGCTTGGACTGAAGTCTCCTCAGTCTTTGCTTCAGGACAGGGAGGTAGCCCAAGTACTCCCAGGCCATATCTTCCAGCACAAGGACTCCTCACACCCCCAGTGCCAGCTGTACCTGCCCTCCACAGTACCTGCAGTGTAAATGTGGATGTTTAGCTTCCTACTTGCTCCTGGGAATGCTGGGGCCTGGACGGTGAGGTTGCCTCTTACCTGCCAGTGCTGCCTTCATCCCCTTATAGATGGGCCAAGGCCTCGAGAGGGCAGGGGAAGCCTGCAAGCTTGGGGAGCTCAGTTGGAGAGGATGGGGCCTGACAGCTGTTGTGCTAGGGAGAACTCACTTTTTTCTGGAGCTTGGCTAAGGAGTGGCTGGGGATACAGGGCAGTTCTGAGGATCAACAGGCAGGGATCCAGCTCCTCAGTCTGTAACTGTAGTCAGATGTCGCTAGGCTTTTGAGGGGTTTCCAAGGGGCCAGGGCATGGGCAGAGAGGAATTGCAGAGAGGAGCAGATGCCTACTGGTAGTAGTCATGGAGTGTTCTATATCCTGGCTCTGTGGTTGCCCGCAGTGGGCTTTGTGAAAGTTCCTGCACTGCTCTAGTCTCTTCCTGCCTCTGGAGAAGCTGATAATCACATAGCAAGTGAAATCCTTCATTTTGCACAGTGCTCGGCACACAGGAAGTCCTCACTCTGTTTCCTCACTGACCGTTTCCACAGGGCACAGAGGCAGCTGTGACAGGGTGACAGAGCTCTCATTTGGAGACCGAGGCCTGCTCTGGCCCATCTCTGCTGTTAGCAGAAGGCAAGGACGAAGGTGAATTTACACCTTGGGAGACAGTAAGCTATGTAAAGACTTCCTAATGAGTGGCCACTCAGAAAGCTCCTCTTTGGAGCTCTTTGAAGGCAAAAGTGATAAAGGTAGAAGGGCAAGATGACCGAGGTGTCCCTTCTACACCCTGACTACTCTAGGCCAGCACCGATTTGCAGAGAGCTAGCCGAGGCAGGAGGATGTGTGAGGAAGGCAGGCTCCTATTGGCCCAGCTGTGCTCCATGTACCAGAGGCCAGCTGGGCTCACAGGTAGGTGAGGCTCTGGAGGTCTCTGGACCAGAAGAGGAGAAGGAAGGAGGGCCTGAAGATAAGCTGGGAGATCTCAGGAAAGTGTCTTCTGCAATCCAGGGGAGCTGAGTCAGCCTGTGAGGACAGGCGCCCATGTGTGGGGATCTGCATTGTGGCCATGTAGCCCTTAGATGCTGTATCTTAGGATTTTTGATCTAATCAATTTTATCACGCAGGACGGGAGGGATAATGGAAGGAGAGTCTGTTAACACGGGGCCTGGCGGGAGGCTTGGGGGGCTCCTTTGGACACACAGTGACATGGCTGAAGCCCCTAAGGACAGAGCCAGCACACAGAGGGGCAAGGTGTGCAGCCAGCGGCCACAGAAGAGCACGGTGACTTCATTCCATTCTGATGTCTCCGACTCTGGGCCATCTGGGAGGTCGGTGGACCTGGAACTTCCCCCCTGGAGAATCTGGAACCAGAGAGGTTGGGTGATGTGTTCAAGGTCACACAGCCTGCTTAGACTAAAGGCAGAGGAGAGATCTCAGCTTAAAGAGCTGCTCCCTCCCTGCCTCCCTCCCTCCGAGGGTTCTCTGTGTGTGAGAGGAATATGAATCACCAGGAGACTCAGAAAGAGCAGCACCCTGCCTCCTGCTTCTATCTCCCAATGTGAGGAGCACGTTTCTCCGCCTACTCTCTGTCATCCCAAGACAGGGCTGGGCGTGTGGGAGGAGTGAGCTGGTGGACCCTGTTAGTGGTCTCGTTTTGCTGTTATTGTCTTGTGCTGGTGACAGCAGGCTGGGCCAGCAGACACGGATTTCTGCCCAACCCTGTGGCCAGAGGCCAGGCCGACTGCCAGGGCTGGTTGTAAGGGTTATGTTGCTGCCATGGAGCAGCCCTGGGAGGCTCTGCCAGGGTGTGTCTCTTGTCTCCCCCCGCCACCCCCACCCCGTGCTCTTGTGCCAACTGAAGCTCCCTTAGGCTGTGCTGGTGTGACTCATTTTATCCCAGGGCCGAGCACTCAGCCTGCTGCAGACCCTGTCTTCACCATGCCCATTATCTGCCTGGCTCCATCCTTTCTTCCCTCTTTCCTGTAGGCCATCCTGGAAACAGGAATACAGAGGACCTGGCTGGAGCCAATGTCCTTGTATCCAGGCACAGGCCAGAGTGGGTCCGTATGTCATCCTCAGCCTGCTCATTCAAAGAGGGACTGCCTAAGACCTGCTCTGTCCCATCTCCCTGACATGTCCACAGCAGCAACCTGCTCGGTTTCATGCTGTTCTGGCTGCTTCTCTTGCTTGCCTGGACACCTTGGGATTACCTTTCACACAACATCCTTGCATCACATCCTCCCCCTGGGTCTGGGCTGGGGCAGCTGGCTGGTAGCTGAGTGGCTGATGTTGGACTCCATGGACCAGCATCATGAAGCAACTCCTGCTCTCTGGGGCTTCTGGGGATGATGAAGGCTGTGCCTTCCCCTGAATGCTTGATCCTCTAGCCAGAGCATGAGCTGAGGACAGTCCAGCATGTGTATACACACACACACACACACACACACACACACACACGGCAGTCCTCTCTGCCATTCCTTGCAGCTGTGACATTTGACTTTAACCAGCCCTTCTGTTCTACCCATGCTTTTTGAGGGTTCTAGAAACCCAGGGCACCTTGGAGAAGAACATAAGAACCATTTTTCTAAAAAGAGTCCTTCCCAAGGAGTTCCCATCGACAGTGAGCCTTGTGGTGCCACCTTGACTGGGGAGAATTCCAAGGGGTGAGTCATATGGATACTGGCAGGTGACATACTGGGCATGCTACTGTTTTGACTGATGGGCTCTGATCTAATAAAGAAGCTGTACCTCAGGCCTGGAGATCAATAGTCAAGGAAAAGCAATTCTTAAAAAACAAAACAGTAATTGCAGATGCACTTTCAATTAGATCAACAGAGCAGATGTCAATAGCCCTGCCTAGAGGGAGAGGGATTGCATGCCTTGGGGTCTTCCAGCAAGAGCTGTTCTGAGGGATTCACCCCTATCCCCTGCCCTTGGGATAAGCTTGGAAAATAACCACAAGGCCTGGGGAATTGAATGAGGTCAAACCTCAGTTCCCTGAATATAGAATAATCATTGTCAAAAATCCCAAAAAAGGCTGATCTGTGCACACGTAGTCTCTTTCCATTTCCTCTCTCTTCCTCCCTCCTTTCTTTCCTCTTTCCTTTGTTCCATTCACTTCCTGTCTTCTTTCCTTCCCACATTCCTTCTTTCCCTTTTCTCGAAGAGCAAAGCACAAAAGGACCATAACCGTAAGTCTTGGGCAGGTTGGTATCTTGGTGTGGCATGATGGACTTTCATCTGAGAGAGGGTATTGGTGTCTTCCTTCTGAAGGGTCCCGGGGCTCTTCAGTGCTTCATCTCACCAGAGGCTTGCTGAATGTGTAGGGATCCCTGAACTGTGGGGATGCTGACATTTAGGGAGATGTAGCCCTGGGAGTTCCTGGATGCAAGCCTTGAGAAGTAACTTTGGAGGAGCGGAGTTTCTGCTCACTGGGGCTCTCTGGCATGGGCTTGAGACAGGAGGAGGGAGGACATGGCCCAGGGGTCTGCAGTCTACCAGCCCCTAGCTTCCCAGGAGCATGAGGTTGGCTAGACCACTCTCCAGGGCCTGGCACTGGGACCAGCAGCACCCAGGGGAGTATGGGCAGGTGGTGACCTGGGGCTTGGAGGAGAAAGGAGGCTCTCTCTGATGGAGGCCTAGGTGAAGTGCACAGGCCTCTGGAGCCTGCTTCTATTTCTCCTGCTTCTCTAGACCCTGCTATCCCATGCCCATGTCCATGTCCACCAGCCTAGGCATTGCCAGAAATCTCATGGCAAGAGGTTTTAGTGTACAAGTGTCTTGTTCAAGGTTTTATTTCCAGAGCCCAGCATAGTGTCTGGCCTGTAATAGGTGCTCAGAAAACAGTGCTGCATTAGGAGACTAGGCAGATGGACTCTTCCCATGTTCTTTTTGGAAATGGGGAAAATTGTTCCCTTAAGACCTTCACGTCTCTCTTTTCTAAGAGAGATTTTCCCCAAGGCAAAAGTGCAATCTCAGAGGAATGGACCTAAGATCTTCTTGGGATACATATACCGTGTATATATCCTGTCAGGGTCAGCAGGCAGTGTAGATCTTCTTAAGCCTGTTGGGGAAAGCAGTGCATAATTAAATATCATTAAATGGACTCAGTCACATCTAACTTCATTACCACAAGCGCCTGTTGAACTTGAGTAATTGCTGGGGCTTGCCAGGAAGATGCAGTCCCAGGAGAGAGGCTTTGTGAGCAAGGGGTATTAGGGGGCCTGGTGTTCTGGCCTGGCTGGGTTGGCCTGCATGCCCTCCTTGCAGATAGGAGAGGGCTTTAAACAAGTATGGTACTGGCCTGTACAAGTGCTCTGGCCCAGGAGCCTGCAGCCAGTGAGGTGTCCGGTCACAGGGAAGATGGGCTGAGGCACTCTGCAAGGTGCAGATAGAGGACTCTGCTCTATGGGAATGGCTAGCTCCTGTGCCACTGTATAGGGCCAAGGCCAGGCAGCTAGGGATAGGAGTAAAGCAGGAGGAAGCCATCCAGCTGAGAGGCCTCACATTAAGGAGTAGAGAGCACACTGCTGTTTGATAGGGTGTGGATAGGAATCTGGATTTAAACTCATGAATATCTCCCTTGCCAAGGCCTCCAATTTCACGTTTGAGATTCAACCCTGGGGTTAAACAAGTTCATGTTCAAGTTTCTCTTAAAATGCAGATTTTTCAGGGTGGATATGGAATGCCTGATGGTGTCTTATCTTTCCCTCCAGAGTGTGTCCCCTAAGCTGATGCTGGCTTTTCATTTCTGCACCAGGGTGGCCTGTACCTAACTGCTGCAGGATGTTTGTTGAGTGAATGAGTGATTGCCACATTCTGGGCAGGTAAGACTGGTTTTCTAGGGTTGAGAAAGCAGGAGAGATTTGATAGCAGACTCTGTCTTCACCATGCTCCTTTGGACCCCTCAGAAGGGGAGAAAAATCATGCTGAAATGACAAACTCCTTTGTATGTGGCATATTCTTCAACTTCCCTGAAGTTTTAGATCATTCCATCTCTTCCTCATTTCTAGGAGATTGTCCAGACCAGCAGAATGCCAGTTCCTTCCAGGGAGGGCACATACTTGTACAGACAGGTGAGCTCACAGCAGATACGAGGGTGCTTTGCAACAGCTTCAGGGTGAGATGCTGATAGTAAGAAGCACAGGAATAAGTTGACGAGAAGATGCATGAAATATGTGATTCCAATTTCAGTGGCCAGACTGTGAGAGACACAGACACAGAGTCAGAGGGACAAAGAGCACCTTCTCTGGCCTTGCTTCCCATCTGCCAACCAATGGGCCCACCGCAGACCTGCTCCACATTCCCTGAGGAGGAGAGAGGAGGAAGGGTCAGACACAGAGTTGCAGGGTCTTTCCTGTGGGTTTTTCTGGCCAGTCCTGGCCCCTCTGGCTGTCCTGGTCAGTCTCCTCCCTGTAGGGCCTCCCATTTCTACAGAGCCTGCCCTTGGTGTGGAAAAGTAGTTTGCTAATCTTCTTCACCAGTTTGAGGTCCATCCAACCAACCCCTGGCAGTTTGGTGCCTGCTGTGTGTAGGCTCCTGAGCTCAGAGTCCTGCTGGCACTTGCCTGTTTGTACCCACACAGCTGGAAATCAGTGCGTTTGTGTGTGAAATCCTATACATAGGCAGAGAGAGAGAGAGAGAGAGAGAGAGAGAGAGAGAGAGAGAGAAAGAGACATTGATTCTGTGTGTCTCTGTTCTTACGCCTATGATTTTGTCTGCATCCCCTTGTGAGCTCATGCTTCTCTGTGTGCATGTGCTCACATCTGAGTCTGTGCACACACCACAACTGCCTGTTTTTGTATATGCCTGTGTGTGTCCTTGTGTGTGTCTATGCCCATGTGTATTTCTGTGAATTCAAGTGCATGTGCTTCCTAAACACTGAGCACAGCGGCTCTCCCCTCAGGAAGTGATCTCTTCCCTCCCCCTTTGTGAATTCATTTTTTTCCCCAGCAACTTCATCCAGTACGGAAATCCACCTTCTGACCCATGGGAGGCAGGTGCTGCTGGAAGGAGCAGATTGCATCAGTCTTGATAAGGGCGGAGAGGCCAGAGCTGGAAGCGAAGTTGAGAAGCATTCTGCTTCCTTGATTTCAGACCCAAATCAGCCTCTCAGTCTGCTTAACTTTCCTGATCCTTTTTTCCCCTCAGCGGTAAAATGGGATT
The DNA here is from genome assembly GCF_053883595.1 of Heterocephalus glaber. Taxonomy (NCBI): domain Eukaryota; kingdom Metazoa; phylum Chordata; class Mammalia; order Rodentia; family Bathyergidae; genus Heterocephalus; species Heterocephalus glaber. The sequence goes on along the minus strand of NW_028258349.1, from coordinate 6,843,630 downwards.
CTGCTGGTTCTATCATCCAGCTCATGGGGTGATTATTTGAGGTGGTAATGTTAAGTGGCGGCACCTGAGGGCCAGGGCAGAGGGTTTTAGCACCTTCAGGTGCAGCACACTGACTGGATGTCCTCCTAGAGTGCCTAGAAAGAACACGCCTTAGTGCATTTTCTTGTTGTGTCTGGGTTGAGAGACAAAAGTAAGAATAGTCCCAGGTTCTGGAGAATTTAGTTTGCCTGGGAGAATATGCTGTACACCTTTACAATTGATATTAATAGTACATAATGATCACAATTAGTAATGATAACTGCTACAATGACAACAGCTAATAGTCCTTTCTGTGTGTCAGTCTGAATTATTTGGAATACCATAATCCATTATTTCCTGTCGCCCTGGTAACCACCCCATAAGTTGGGCTGTTACTATTCCATTTTATAAATGAGGACATGGAGCTATATGTCTGCCTATATGATTACATAATTTATAATATGAAATCAAGAGAGTTGGTGTGGGAAGACATGGTGGGAAAACGGGGGATTGCAGCCCAGAGTTTCAGGGTAGTATTTGTGAACACAGGCAGGTCATTTTCTTGAACTCTTTCCAGGTGATGCTTCATTTTTCAGCCCAGGTCAGTGGTAGTGAATCTATGGCACGTGTATTATTATTGTTATTATTTTTTAAGACAAAAGATGTTAATGTATGAGTTACTTTTTTCTAGACCAAAACCTCAGTATCAGGTTGAATTGCAGTGTTGGCACTTTTCGATAAATAAGTGGGTTTGGGGTTGTTCTTTGGGTGCTCAGTCTCTAAAAGGTTCACCATCACTGTCTTCCGTGTTTCCAGGTCTCTGCAGCACCTCTCAATGCATCCTTTCTTTGCCCAGGTACCGGGACTGCCCCAGCCCACCAGGCAGAACTGGGCTCCAGGGAGAGGGCTGTTGTTTTGCACAGCAGAGGCCTCCATTAATCTGCTTCAGCGGCTTGCTAGGCAGGGTGGCTCTCAGACCACCGGGGAAGCCCATTATGGCAGGAGATGCCATTCATTCATCACTGCTCTTCCTTCCTAGACCCAGATTAGTGACATTGCCCCTGACAGCTCCAAATACACTAATGTCATTACTGCCAAGCCCAAGAGTACCCCTAGAGTTAAAGACCTGCTGGTGCTTTGATTACAAGCACCCGTTTTGCAGAGAGTGTATAATGCTGCCATTTGAAATCACATTGGGTTGAAATGGGAGAGAGAGAGAGAGAGAGAGAGTTTGTCAGCCTGGCTGTATTTGGAAATAAAGATCAGAATAAAATTTCTGATTTGTCCCAAGCCTTTCCCAGGAGCTTTGAGTAGGCTGAGGGGTCAGGTCCAAGGTAGAATTAGGGTGCCTGGGAGAAGGGTCCCAGAGTTCCCATGGCTGAGCCACCTATGGAATCTACTCATTTTCCTGTCCACACTCCACACACGTGGAGTGCCCTAGGCTTCTGGGTATTCGCAGCTGGGCCATTTTCTGAAGCAGGCCAATGCCCATTGTGCTCAGGGGATATGGCAAAGCCTTCCCCCTTCTCTAGGGAATGGTGCTGTGTTTTCTAATATTTTTTTAAAATCTCAGATGCCTCTGGAAGGTCACCTGGCCAGCTGGAGCTTTGTAATTAGACCAGGAGTGCTATGTTTGTGTTCCCTTCTAATGGGACTATTTTTGGTTTGGGTTTCCCTTTCCACTTTCACTGGGACTCTTGCTCTCATTTTTCTTTAGCCACTTGTTTATTTTTTTCCTTGCTTGTCTGTTCCTGTCTGTCTGTCTGTCTGCCTACCCGGTGGCCTGCCTGTATTCCTCTATTCTCTTTCCTTCCCTATTCCTGCCTTGAGCCCACCCCCATTTCTCATTTCCTGTCTCTTCCTTGCTCACTGTCTTCTATTTGTTTTATTCATTTAACAAACACTCCTGTGGCCCTTAGTATGTCCCAGGCACGACTCTATGTACTTTCCAAATATTAACTCATGTCAGCCTCAAGAATCTCCAGAAAGAACAGGACTGTGGTTGTCATTATTTTGCCTTGAGGAAACTAAGGGGAGGCAAGACAAGGTGCTGCTGAAGGACACACAGGAAGTGAGTGGCAACACTGGGGTTTAAAAATCTCTAGAGTCTGTGCTCTCTTCCTCTGTGTTTTTCAGAAACAAGAAACAAACAAACAAACAAAATCAAGATTAATGCCTGTCTACAGCAGTGCAATTCATAATAGCTATGTTCTGGAAACAGTCTAGGTGCCCATCAACAGTAGCGGATAAGGAAGCTGTGGTGTCTATGTGCAATGGAGTATTGCTCAGCCAAAAGGAAGAATGAGATCATATCATTTGCAGGAAGATGGGTGGAGCTTGACACCACAATGTTATATGAAATAAGTCAAAGAAAGTTCAACATCCTGAACTTTCTCTTATATGAGAAACCCAAGATATAAATACAGAGTAAAATAAGGAAGAGATAATAGACACAGGAAGGGAGACATTTTGGAGGTGGAGAAGGAGACCAAGAAACAGGAGGAGCGGGAGGGTAGGGAAGGGAGAGTAGGGGTCAAACATGACCAAGATATGATCCCCCAAATGAATGTATTATGTACTGCAAGCACACACTGATTTTAAAAAGACGACAAACTGTTATCTGGCCACCTAGACTCAAGGCCCAATGCTTCTTTGCACTAGTGCCTGTTCCTAGGCCTTTGGTCCTCACAGACCCTGCTTGTGTAGCCTATCTTGAGAGATCCTCTGTCTGCCGGGTTAGACTGAGGTTCAGCAGTGGGATCCAAAGTGCCCTTTGCAAGATCGATGACCTCAGGGGCCAGGGATCAGTGGCAAGCTGGGAAGAGAGGTTTGTGCCTCTCTTTCTTGCTGGGTTCTAATAAATGTATGGAAAGCTCTGGACAAGCAGCATCCTGGTGACCCTCCAGTGTGGGTTGTCCCAGGCCCCACCCAAGGGGGCCATCCAGCTCCCCTCCCACCCCACCCCCAGCAAGACATAACCCTTGACACGCCATATTGCTGACCCTTAAAAATCTTTCATAAACTTCTAGACTGACAGGGCAACCTGCCAGGGCTCAGCAGAATACCCCACCTGCTTCAGTGACAGAGGCAGGGATTCTGGATCCCATTTAAAGATGAAAATCTAAGACCTGGGGGAGAGGTTAATCAATTTGTTTAAAGTTATTCCACTGAACAGTGTGAAGGCACATTCCATCCAGGCTTACCTGGCTCCAAGTCTATGTGTGTCTCAGCCACACATGATGAGCTTCTGTGACATGGGGTAATAGTAAGGTAAATTAACTGCTACAAGTATGTCACAAATTCCAGAGGTCTAACGTGTAGGTTTACTTACAAGTCCTGAAAGAGACCAATGTATGCATGACTGGTCAAGTGGCTTTTCTAGATAGCTCTCCTCCAAGCAGTGACTCAGAGACCCAGGCTCTTTTCATATCAAGGCTTTGGCATCACTGTGGACTTCACATCACTCTGCTAGATTGTGCATGTCTACCCAGACGTGAGAAAAGAGTGGAAGGTTATGTGGGAGGTTTTTATGGGCTGTGCCTGGACATGGAGCCCATCACTTCTACAGCCCTCCATTGGCCAGATTTTAGACATTAAGTACAAAGGAAGTTGGGAAATTCCATCTGATTTTGTACCCCAAAGAGTAAACAAAAATAGTTTGGTGCATAACCAGCTAGTATATTCCACACAGTGCTCCAGTGACTATCTTCTGTTTCATCTCCTATGACTTCTTGGCTAGGATTATATTATTTGTTCACAAGGTTTTGCTCCCTCCCCACACTTGCTATGGGCTACTGTGAGCAGAACATACTTCCCTGTTCCATGACTTTGGTGTCAGCTATATGACTTGCTATAAATAATGGGATGTGAACAGATACAAAGCATGTCATATTTAGCCTGAGACCTTCAAAGTGGTCTCTTCTACTTCTGCTTTGTGCTTGAGAAGAGTATTCTCTAGGTAGCTGCTGATCCTTCAGCCTGAGTCCTGGAAGGAGAGACATGTGGATGACTTGACTTTGATGAAATCTAATACAGAGATGCTTCAGCCAACCAGCAAGTCTCTGAACAAGAAACAGATGCTTATTGTTGTAACTGATGCTGGTTTGGAGCTGTTTGTTACACAGCATTTTGGTGGTACTAGCTGACCTAGATAACCTACGGCTGCAATAAAATTATGGCCACAAATACTCAGTATCTGCTCTTTTGCACCTCTACGTTGATATCTGCTGTTGCTCCTCATTAAAAGCCTTTCTTTATGACTTCTTCAGAGACAGGCTACAGAGGGGCTCTTTCATAATGCCCCCACTCCTGGGTGCTCAGAAGAGGCAGAGACTGCTGTTTATATCTTGTCCACATTTTGTCTTGATGACTCTACATTTCTGCACTTAGTAGAGGTGGTGCTTTGGAAGGCAGGAGCCACATTAACTTCTTTCTTCCAGCTGCTACTCTTGTGTCCTACATGCGGTAGATGATCAGACAATGTTTGCTAAGCTGGATTGATTTGAATGTCTGTCCCCTTATAATGGGAGGCCCATAAGGGCACATCAAGTGCTGGCAGGTGTCCCTGGCAGTGCTAGGCTCCATGCTTAGTGTTTAGATGATAGATATGTCATTGCCCACGAGGATGAGAGGCTGGGCTGCCTCCAGCACTCTTGGCTGGAGGCCTGGGCTCAGCACGAATGTGATCGCTTTCACTCTCCCCTACCTCCTGGCATCCAGAACCTATGTCAGGAGGGAATGATGCTGCCTCATACACCTTGGCCCAGGCACACCTTGGGGAAGCCAGCAGGTTGCATTACAATAGCCCCCAGCTGCCATAATCCTGGCGCTGTGGTTCTCAGAGCACAGGCCATAGCTCAGGTCCTGACCCTGCACCAGAGGGAAGTCTGTAACAAGAGGCTTCAGTGTGGGTATTTGTGGACTTGGTGACAGTGACATCTCTGGGCTCAGTCATGCTTCTCCCAAAGAAACCATGAATCCCAGACAAGGCTTGTACAATCTTGGCTACCATGCCCCACTGGACATTGTCAGCTAATGACTGTGGATGTATGGATCTAGCTGGGCCACACAGACCAAAGCTGGACCACCGCACTGGCCAAACATGAGGTCACCGGGTAGCAATGCAGTTAAACTTTATCTCTCAGTAGCCTACTAACGCTGATTCTGAGATAACGGAAGTGCTTTTGTTTTCAGTGTGCAGAGATGTGTGACTCAGACCTCATTGCAATGGAAGATTCTGTTTGTATTAATTATTTCTTGCTGCATCACACGTGACCCCAAAATGAAAGGCTTAAAACAACCATTACCATTTATTATCCATGGAGTTCCTGAGTCAAGAGTGTCTGGCTCAAGAATTTGCCATAGCGTGGTCAGGTGGTTCTGGCTGAGGGTGTCTCCGGAACTGGGGCTGAAGATGAACTTCCAAGGTGGTATTGGGTGTTAGTGGGAGCTTGACTGTTCTCTTGACCTGGCAGCTGGCTTTTCTCAGATCAAGCAGTCTGAGAGAAAGGAAGAGGCAGAGGGAGAGGGAGAGGGAAAGGAAGAGGGAGAAGAGAGGGAGAAAGAAAGGGAGAGGGAAATGGAGGGTGAGAGGAAGATCCAGGCAGAAGCTAGATCTTTTGAGTTCAAGAACCCTTGGAAACTGTACAGCACTACTTTCTCCATAGTCTGTTTGTTAGAGGTGCTGTTAAGTACAACCTACATTTGTACAGCCTACATTTGGGGAGGAGGGTTAGACTTTACCTTTTGAAGAGGCAAAGTCAAAGTATTTTTGGGTGTATTTAAAAACTATTTAAAACCACTATATAGAGGAAGCAAGAAAGAAAATGCTTTTAAGATCTGCCTTTCCAAGGAGGAGCTTGCTTGGAGCTACCCCTGGCAGATAAAGAAAAGGCCATCAGTGGAGCATAAGGGGATCCAAGCTGCAGGCAGAGGGGAGAAATCACAGTGGGGCCAAACTGTCACACTGAGTTTCTCCTTCCAATAAGAGGATGCATGACAAATGCTCCTAAAGGAGAAGAGGCAGGATGGGAAAGTGGATGTCAGGAGTTGCGAGTAGATCAGCACAAGGCAAACTGATGAGCTAGTTTTTTAAACTAAGAAAACAAAAGCAAAAGCAAAACAGTAAATACAAAAGAAATACTGGCCCAAGAAGCATACCATGCCTGTTTATTGGACTAAAGCACACACAGATGTGCTGTGCAAATGGCAGTGAAATATGCTAACTGCTCAGTCCCGTGCTAATCAAGAAGCCAGTGACACACACACAGTGTATTTTCTTGAGCATCTCATTCTGGGCTGGCCAAGGGCTGGATCTTGTTTAACCTCGCACTGTGCCCATCCTACATGGTGCCAAACTTGGGGTCTTTGGGCAGGCAGGAGATCAGGTGAAGAATGGATTGCAGAATTGCTTCAAGTGGTAGAAGCTCAATTCTTGTCTTGTTGATTATTCCCAGGAATCTGTTGTGGGCAGTGGAAACGGCTGGGATTTATCTTCAGGATAATTGAGGGCAAAGGATAAAAAATTCCCAAGCTGGTTTAATCAGAAAGAAGGACAATGGGAAGGACCCAGTGGGAGCTTGGGGAACCTGTGGAGCTGGGCATTGGCTGGCCTCAGTAGGTGGGTTCCTTCTTTCTTGTCTCTTCTCTCTTTCCTCTGTTTCTTTTCATCTTCTCTCACTGCAGTCTGACCTTCTCTGTCCACATTTTCAAGATGGAAAATAGACAGCCCTTCATGGCTCCCAGGTCAAGCACAAAAAGAAACTGATCAGGGACTCTCATCCCTGTCCTCAAAATGGGGGGATCTGAACGGCTTAGCCCAGAACAATATATGTCTCCTTGTCAAGCATTCCTTCCTGTTGTGTGGCCTTGAGTGTCCAGTTAGGTATGACCAACAGATCCATTCATGTATCCTGGGCTGTCCAAAGTCCCATCTGTGCATGGATACTGCTCTCAGACAATGAGGCACATACTTAGCAGACCCCCTGCAAGGGTTTTCCTCAGGTGTTTGGTGCTGATGAAACTTTCAAATGCATTAATTCCCCAGATCCAAGGCAGATTTCCTGTCCTGAGCACTGAATGAGGACAGGGACAGATCTTAAGCCACATAGTTAGGGACTTGTTCTGTAAAAACTTTGAGGCTCTCCAGCTGAGGAGAGGGTGTTAAGACTCTGTCTTTCCCAGATTGGTTCTCTCTTAATTCACATCCATTTAAAGAACATTTGCTGAGCATCAACCACGTGTAATAAGCTCAGGAAAGAGAGTCTTGGCCTTAACTCTGAGGATAGCACATGGTTGAGAGCAGAAGGAGGGTATCCTTGAGCTTCTGGCACGTTTCACTGTGTGCGCAGGCAGGCCCCAGAGAAAGCACAGGCAGAGCAGAGGCAGGTGACTTGTTCCTGCTTCCTCTCCTCGGTTCTTATGGCCAAGTCCCTGTGCTGCTTTCTCCCTATACTTCTGAGATGTCCCGGGAAGTTTCTGTTTCTTAGACCCAGCCAGGGTGACTGCTCTCCACACCTCACACAAGGGCAGACTGCACAGAAGCGGTAATTAACAGTAAGGGATTATATACATTTAACTGTTTTTCAGTCAAAACCTTAAAACATTCTCTAAAATTGTCTTGGCTGTTCCTATAAACACCCTGCTGCCTTAAAGGAAGTTAAGTCCAGAGGTTCTGCCTGCCTGGCCCCATTAGAGAGGTTGGGAGTTATGGAGGGGTGGCCAACAATGCTGCTTTGAAAGGCCTTGTGAGTATAAGCTGTAGACAGATGCCATGGAGGGGTTTGAATGCCAGCCTAAGAAAGCTGGATTTTATCCTGTTGGCAGGGAGTGTTGCAAGCAGCATCTTAGGAGGGCGAAGAAGCTATGCAAAACTAGAGTTCCACATGTTCTGGAAAGACTTGGGTTTAGTTTTGGAAATACTGTGAAGTGGTTCCTGGTGGGTATGTAAACTGAGTGTCTGTAGTGTTTCTTGAGGTATGTGCTGGGGTGTCATGGTTTTTTCCCTCCTCTTGCAGGTCTGCAGTCCCTGATGAATAATGAGCTCTGAGCAAAGTAAACTTGGCACTATGTCAGTGGTCTCCACATAGCTCCCCTCAGGTAAGCTGCCCTGACTCTTCATGAACCCCTTCTTCTAAGTGACACCTCCTCTCCAAACATATTCCTTCCACCTCTTATCACTTTGCTTCTCTTCCTTGGCTTAGGACCCCACGTTCTGTGGTTGGAACTTGATTTTTAGGACCATTTCAGGCCCCTCCAGTTCTCATGTCTACCTGGATCTCTTCCCTAGTACGGGGACATTTGGAGTCAATTTCCAAGAGACATCAAACTCCTAATGTGACAACTTCTGCCCCCAGGACTGTTTGGTGGAGTTTTGCCTGCACAGGAAAACCCAGCCCTGAGCTGGACATTTAGGAGCCTCCTCCCATGGAGAGGATCTTCACACCCCTACAGTCTGATTGCCACCAGAGAATATAAGTGCTAACAAAAGGCATTTATTTAGCTCTTATTACATATTGGCACTGAGTTATTGCCTCATGTACATCATCTCACTGAGTCTTCAGAATAACCTTGTTAGGTCGATGTTATTTCTATCCCCATTGTATAGGAGATGCACAGAGTAGTTGATCCACTTTCTGAGTTCCCAGAGCTCCTACATGGCAGAGCCAGAATTCAGATGCATATCTGTCAAGCTACAGAAACCCAGCTCTTTGATTTTTTTTTTGTACTGGGGATCGAACTCAGGACCTTACGCTTATGAGCCAGGTGCTGGAACCACCGAGCTAAATCCCCGGCTGGAACCCAGCTCTTAAACATTGTGCTGGGGAATGTACGTTTGGGCCAGAGACTTGAAGGATTCTGTGATCAAAAGAAAAAATGAATGAATTGTAAAGACTCTGCCCTATGATCAATCCCCAGCCTCTCACACGGAGCACCACTGAACATGGGTTATTCCCAACATTGTCTGTTAACTGCCACACTTCTTTCTGCAGGGCTGTGAGATCCTTGGAAAAAAGGTAGCATGTCTTTTTTATACTCACGTCTTCAGAATCCAGCACAGGATCTGGAACCTACTAAGTGTCAAATATACCAGGCGTGCACTCAACACAAACCAAGCTAACTCTTCTGGAGCTAGCAGTAGAAAGGAGAAAGTCTTCTTTGCAGCTGGATTTGCTCAGCTGGAGTCTAAGCCTGGTACTGTTGGTGCCCTCAACCAGGAAGTAGGGTCACGCCTTCCCCAAGAAGGAAGTCGATGAAGAGGAAGCTACAAACAGAGATACAGATTCCCAGCCACACCATCAGGCCCCTATATCTAGCTTGTCTGAAGCTCAGGTCACTCCTTTCTTATTCAGTCCTGTTATTGTTTGAGTCAGTTTGAGCTGAGCTTCTGTTACTTGCCACCAAAATATCCCAATTAAATCAGGAATCGTTGGTAAATGCACTATCTGGGTAGAAAGACAGCTGAATAAAGAGTCCAACCCTGCCTCCCTCCCTAGTTCTTGGGAACCCACCCTAAACCCTCTTAATTCCTCTTTCAAACTGTGAAATCATGAATACCTTCTTTGCAGGACTAGCCCAAGCCTGGCCAGAGAGGCAACCAGGAGGCTAGGATTGGAAATGATAGCATAGTGCTAACAAGGCTCATTTCTCCACTCTGTCATCGAGTGGCAGCCCCAGGGACAACTGTTGCCATGAAAGATGGTTCTGTGGTTGTCATTAAATTACATATATGTCCATCGCTCCTGGTTATTAGGTCTTTGGAAAATCAATTCTTTATGGCCTTTTAATCAAGAGCAGATAAACAAGGAGAAGGAGCTTGAGGAATTTCTTTTTAACAACTATACCTACTATTCACGGAGGCAGCTGTGGATGCCCCAGTCCACAGATTCAGGGGGCCAGGAGCCCAAGTTACAGGAGAACAGGGTTGTGGCTTCTCCGAGGGGCAGAGGAGGAGGCTGTGAGATGAGAGGAGAGAGAATGAAGACTATCTTTATCCTACAACCACAACCCACAACCCACCCTACTGCAGTGAGGATGGAATGGCAGCGTGGCTCTGGGGAGGTGGGTGTAGGTGATTCCAGGTGAGAAACAGGAATATGGGAGCCCTGCCTCTGGTTCTCTATCTCTATGCTTAGACAGTTGTTCATGGCTAGGCACCAGCTCCTTCTTTGCCAAAGGGGACCCCTTTGCCATGGTCAAAAGCCCCCTGCCTCCAAAGTCTATGATAAGACTGCTCCTTGGTTCTCATGGGCTGTGTGTGGTTAGTGCTGATTCTTGCCCTGACCTGCATCAAAGTGGGAGAAAATAGACAGAAGTGATATTTTGTAGAGCTATACTTACTTAATTTAAAGGGTGCTTTTTAAAATTCTGAAATTATACCTTTTCCACTCCTCTGATCTCACATTGCCCTTTGTGTCTTGAAATTGTGGTGATTATAAGTAGCTGTTGACTTGACAAAATAGAAAGCTTCCAATGGCATGTCCACCCCCCTTAACCTTCTGAAATCCTGGCATCCACACAGCACTATTGGGAGGTGGGACACAGTTCTCCTTGGATCAGGCAGGCTGTCCCTCAGGTTCCCTCTCTCGCCTATAGAATGGGTTACAGGACACCTCTCCTCAGCCTCCAAGGGGTGTGGTGGGAAAGATTCCCTGGAGATCTCCCAGCTGAGTGTTGTGTTTTTTGTGTGTGCATGTTCACAAAATTCCTTCCTGACTCTGAGACAGTGAATAGGGCAGGAATTAAATCCCTAGTCTCACAAATGGGGAAGTAAAGTTCAGAGAATTTAAGCCTCATGTCTAGTGTCCCTTATGGAGTCCTAGTGCTGTGGTCTGCATCACCTAGGGAACACTGTCCAGTGGTTGAGAGCAAAGGCCACTAGTGCTGGGGTTATGTGTCCTCTGCATGTCCATTCATGATCCTGCTGAGCAATGTCTGCTTTTTAGCAGGTTTCCTCTCCTGCTATAGGATGGGATTAATGCACAAAACCTGCTCTGAACACTCCAGGCAGAGCAGACACTTTTTTTTGGTACCAGGGATTGAACTCAGGACCTTGCACTTGCCAGGCAGGTGTGGTGCCACTGAGCTAAATCCCCAGCCAGATGGTCTTAATAAGTTAGTTCTCAGTGTTACCTTCCTTTCTAGTTTCTTCAGGGCAAACAGAAGCACAGGAAGGTGGTCATTTGTACTTTCATCAAGTGTGGCCGGCTTCCTGCTCCCTGAATACTGATTGGGCTGCACTCCCAGCTCCTGTGAGTGGTGAGTGAGGCCATAGGACTGGTTCTGGCCCATGAGCTATGGAGGAAGCCATATGTGTCAGGTCCCGATGGACCTTTAAAGCCAGGAATGCTCTGCTCTATCCCGTCTTCATATTGAGACAGATTCCACCAGCTTGAACCTGAAGGTGTTGGGGATATTTGTTACCGCAGTTTGATTCAGCCTGCCTTGACTAATGAAGGTAATAAAGCCACAGGTAAAGAGATGCCAGGAGGCCCTTGTCGCATGAAAAGTTAGTTTTCCCTGAGATTTGCCTCCTCCATTCTCTTCAGTTCTGAGAAACTCTTGGTTCCTTGGAGAGATTTCAGGAGTCCTCATAGCTACTGAGGTCGGCAACTTGGAAGCATAGTACCCTGGCTCTTAGTTTAGCATCTTCAAAAAGTAAGGAATGCTTGGTATGAGGGTCAGCATGCTAGCTGTATTTCCCACTGAATTATCCTGTGGTTACTCAAACAGTGTTTATAGGGGCTACGAACTCACGCAGGAATCATAGGGGTGACATATCCTTCAGCGCCAAGTGTCAGGGGCAATTCCTCCCCTGGTGTTCAATGCCAGAAAAATACAAGAAACTACAGAAGTAGTCATTAGGTGAAAGTGCTGTTATTAAGATAATAAAATTAAGCAATAGAACACAGAGAGACTTGGGTGGGCAGGGATGTTGCAGATCTCTGTCTTGGGAAGACCTCTCTGAGGAAGTGATATTGAGTTGGAACTTGGAGGATGAGAGGAAGCCAGCCAAGGGGAAAAGCATGCTGGGTAGAAGAGCCAAGGTAAGCACTGGTCATGTGAATTATATTGCATGGAGTCAATTAACAGACACCAAATGAGCACTTACTGTGTGCCAAGCTGTCTATCGCTTCTAGGGAGACAGGCTGTGGCCCTCAGTGGGTCCAGTGAGGTCAGGGGCTGCTCAAATCCTGACGCAACCACCCTTAACCATCTTGGCTGGCCTGTCACACACTGTCCATGCCTCATAGTTAATCCTTGCAGAACCCTAGCAAGTGGCACCACCTTTGACCCTGCCAGATGGAAGACATAAAAGGGGGTGAGATAAGACAGGTAACCTGCCCAAGGGCCAGAAGGAATGGCGTGTTGTAGGCTGTGGGCCATCCCAAAGTGTGTGCTTGGAGGGCCCAGTTTCTGCAGGAGGCAGATCAGGTGGACTCATGCCCACAGATCTCCTGGTGAGCCTCAGAGACCTCCTGTGAGGGAGGACAGCCAGGGCTCCTTGGGCAGGGGACACTGTTGTGCTCAAAGTTGGGCCTTTCCTCCCTGGGGAGCAGTGATGGGAAGGACAGGGGAAAGAAAGTGCAAGAGAGGGACTGAGGGTCATGAGGTCCCAGAAACTGCCCTGACTCATCTCTCTACCTGGCTGTCCCCATCAGTGTCCTAAAAAGAATCCCTTTATATCCTACCACAATACCTGGGCTCTCAATAGGAGGTGTGATTGAAAAATAGGGTGAATGTTTAAATTTTAAAAATGTAATCACGGTAAAGGAAGCATTATTATTAATCCCCCTCAAAATATTTCCTCTTACTTCAAACACATTTACCCCAATGCTCTTGCTTCTTTCTGAAGCAGTTCTGGAAGTCCTCTTTCATGGGGGTCTTTATTTGTGGTGTCATGGCTACCTCCATGACCTGAATGATTCACAATATTTACTTTTCACGGTCATTTTGAGAAGAACAAGAAGTTTCACAGTGCCAGATCCAGTGACTAAGTGGATGAAGACCCATCATAATGTATTTATGGTCCCGCTTTTCTATTAGATAGCACTTAGAAGCAGGATTTACCTTGTTTTTGATTATTCCTGATAAAAAGACACCCAGGAAAGAGGACTTCCAGAACAGCTTGAGAAAGTGGCAGGAATGATGGGATGAATATGTTTGTTCAAAGCAAGGGGGAGTATTTTGAGGGGGATTAATGGCAATGTGTCTTTTACTGCAGTAAGTTTTTAAAAATTTAAACATTCACTGTATAGTTCAATCATACCTCATATCTTTCCTTATGAGCACTGGACAAGTCATTGTGACACACGAATCATCCCTTAGAGGTAAATGCTAACACTATTAGTCACGTTGATACACATTAATCTTCACAAACACACACTTCTGGTGTTCTTGTCTCCCTAAAGAGCATAAAGGATTGAATCATTCCTCTGGTCTTTCTGCTTGGAATGGGGGCCTGAGTGGGTGGCACCCAGCTTCCTGCTTTTGACCTATTTGATTTTTGCAGAAGAAAGTGGGTGCCGAGTATGACTCCACTTCTCTGCCATACCGCCCTCTCAGAGGGGCAGCCAGAGGGCACTGGTGGTAGAAACTGAGGCCTGAGAGATTCTATCCTCCTCGTTCACCTTCTTTCAGACTCTGCAGCCACCACCACCAGCCTAGAGACAGGAGGGGTGCTGAGAAGGAGGGGGCAGGAGCCGAGAGCAAACGGTACTGGCCAAGGAGGGCAGCAGATAGGGTTCCGGTAGGATCAGGTGCAATAGCAGGAGAGAGCAGCAGGAGATACCAATTTGGGGCAGAGCGGGATGAGAAAGGACAGCCCCATCTGGGAGTCAGCCCTGTGCCATGGACAGGCTTTGAAACTCCAGCTGCAACAGAGCCTTCTTTAGTTTGAGGCTCCCTTTTTTTCTCTCTTGCAACCCTGCACACTCCTCTTGCAGCCCTGTGACCTCCCTACTTGGAGAAAGGACTCATCACCTGCATCTCTCCTTACCCCTCACCATGGGAAGATCTGGCAAATGAGACCTCAGAGGTCAGAACTTCATGGAGCAGACAGGTGGGTAGGGACAAGGGGAGCAGCAGAAGGAAATGGAACTTAGCTGTTGTAGAGACCACCATGACCACATTGGCCTTTGCCTGGATGCTCTCCATAGTCAGCGCAGCATGGCCCTCATGACACCCATGTCTTACAGATGGGCAGCAAACCAGGTCAGAAGGAATCTTGGGAGGTTCAATTCCCTGTGCCCAGAAAGATGCAAGCCCTAACCTCTTCCTGTTATAGCGTTCCTCCTTACAACCGGCTCTTCACGCACTGTACCAGGGAGAGTCAGAGTCTGGGTTTGCCACTTTATATTTAACTGTCAGGTGTTACTCTAGGGTGAATAAATGGGATTGTTTCCAAGACACCTCAGCCCCACTGCAGCAGCTCGTGGAGCTGTTTTAAGGATGGAATGTGTCTGTGTTCTTTACTGCAGCATTTAGTTTTTCTGGAATTACAGCTGAGAGAGTGAGATGAAATGCAATCAAATTCCATCCAAACACACCAAGGGAACCTAAAAACAACTAGGTTCATAAATGTGCTGAAGCCTCCAAGCCTTCTCAAACTCCTTGAAATTAATCCAATTTCCAGGAACATCTGCTTTGGCGGATTGTCCATTTTGCATTTAAATTTTGTAAAATAACAGCTGTTGGGAAATCAGAAATATCAGTAGATGCAAATCTGTGGAAATGACACTCCAGTGGCAACTTCATGTTAAGTCAGATGGTGCCACAGGAGACGTTGACTTCATCCTCGCTGAAGATTTCATTAGGGGATGCTGCCTACTATGGGTCAGCCGGGGGGTTTCTTCAGCAGGTCTGTGCCCTTATGTTTGATGTTCTAAAATTTCATGCCACAACTTCTCAGGAAATGCATAAGGACAGGTTTTAGGGGACAAGGGAAGTGTGTGTTAGCAGTAGCTAGAGAGTGTAGGTGGACAGACTGAGACTTGGTGAAGACTCTGGCATGCAGGCATGGTCTCCAACCTCAACTCTAGGCCCTGGCCAGAGGGTCCTCCAGCCTCTCCTCCAGGCATCTTCCTCCCTACTGTGTCCTCCTGCTCTCCTAGCTGCTGCTTGTGTCTTGACCATGACAGGCTCTGTCTCACCTCTCCTTTTGCACCTGCTGTTTCCTCTGCTCAGATTGCACCTCTCTGCTTTGCATAGCCCACTCTTTGCCATCCTCCCACTCTTGACCCAGTGTCACCTCCTTAGAGATGCCCTCCCTCCCCATGATGTCTCCAGGAGCCCCGGACCTCTCTATCTGTGTTGGTCAGCTTTCCATTGCTGTGACAAAATACTTGAGAAAAACAACCAAAGGGATGAAAGATTTATTTTTAGCTCATAGTTTCAGTCTGTGGTCACTTGGCTGTGTCGCTTGTGGGCCTGTGATGAGGTAGATTATGGGGTGGGAAGGGAGAAAGAGAGAGAGAGAGAGAGAGAGAGAGAGAGAGAGAGAGAGATATCATGATCCAGTCACTTTCCCAAAGCCCTACCTGTGGACAATGCTGCACCTAAGTCCAAGGCTTCAACACATGAGCCTTTTGGGAACATTCCTTCTCCAAACTATAACACTGTTCTTTTACCCTGCCTACTTTTTCCTCCCTTGAATTTATCTTTACTATAATTATATATATTATTTGCCGACTTGTTTATCATATGCTGCTTCTGTTAGCATCTGAGCCCTGAGACGCAGCCCCCCTGGCCCCAGTGGCATCTGTCCAATGAGAATGAGTGCTGCTGTTGCCTGGAAGTTGGCCTGGGAATCCCGCAGGGTCAGAGAGTGTGGGGGCCAGGCGTGGACTGCAGAGACCCTGGGATCAGGGTTTGTCACTGTTTTGTCTGATAAAATTTGAGAGGAGCAGGGTGTGGTGGCACATGCCTATAATGCCAGCACTCTGGAAGGCTGAAACTGCAGGATTGTGAACTCCAGTCTCACCAGCCTGGGCAACTTAGTGACTTAGTGATTCCCTGTCTCAGAGTTAAAAAGTGAAAAAGGACTGGTGATGCGCTCTGCAAAAGGCCCAGAGTTCAATCCCCAATAATCCCCCCTCCCTGCCAAAACTACACCTTAAAAGAACCATGTACTCAAGGCCACTGGATGTTTCAGGTTTACCTTTAGTCATCTGACCTGGCATTCTCAAAAGGATTCAGGTGAAATATAAAGGAACTTAAAAAATGTTTGACCCTAAAGTGTTTTTAGTATTGTAGGGAAAAATATATTAACTGACAAATTTTGCATCGAACTTTAACAAGCTAAATATTTGAGATTTGTTACAAAAATATGCCTAATTCAAGGGAAAGTCTAAAACCAGAATCTGACCCACTGACTGTTTTTTTGTTTTAGCATAAAGTTTTATTGGAACACAATCATGCTTGTTAGTGCACATATGAACAATGGCTGCTTTGGTGTTGTAATGGAAGAGCCAAGGAGTTGTGATGATGACTAGTGCTTGAAATGGCCCTTATAGAAACAGCAAACAGCAAATAATTGGCAAAAATCACTGAATTTAGGCTGAGGATTTAGCTCAGTGTTTCTGCCGCCTGCCTCGCAAGCACAAGGTCCCAAGGTCGATCCCCCGTGCCAAAACAAACAAACAAAAAATCACTGAATTTGCGAGGTTCAGATTGGTGCTGAGTGAGGCCGCATCTTGCAGTGTGTTACAGAGATGAACCTGCACCCTGAGCTCTGTGCCCCATCAACCTTGAGTCATGTCTGGCTTGCTGGGGCCATGTTTTACCCATCTGCATGATTGTAGCCCCCTTGCTTAGGGACTCAAAGCCTTCCTCTGACCTGTTAAAAGCCAAGTTAGAAATAGGGCCAGTTGCCCAACCTGAGGCAGGATAGCTTTATTGGGTGGTTCAAGGTAGAGCTATCTTCTAGCTAAGGAAAAGCAGACTCAAAAGACTTGTGGACTCCAGCAGAGTGAACTCCATGCTATGGCTGGACCAGAGCTCATAGCCAAGGATAGGCCGCTCCAAGGTGATCTGTTCACTTTTTAAACAGTGTTGTATAGGGAAAACTGCAGCTCAAAAACACCTCAGTGATAGACAAGGCAAAACAACAACAACAACACAATTGTGAAGACACCCAGAGAGACTACTTCTCCCAAAGCAAGTTCCTGATCCTCAGAGAGAGTTGGGATGGGTCTCGAGGAGACTGGAGAAGAAGGAGGAGGCCACTGTAATTAAGGCGAGGTGGCTGAGATTAGCTGAGAGCCCAGTCTTGCATGTGAATGGTAATTATACTCAGAGCAAAGGGCTGTTTGAAAGAATGACATAATAAAGCTCCAAACTGGTCAGTATAATTTCCCCTGACACTCAGTGTGTATGAATAAAACACACAGTCTAACAGTAGAGTAATCAGATTTGAAATATTCCTTTAATAATATGTTTGCCAGATCAAATATTAAAAATAGAAGATGGAGAAAAGGAGCAACCGTCCCCTGTGGTATCAGTTCCATAAATATTGCTTCATTAAGCTGTCTGCATCAGCTCAAAGAGATGGATTTTCAAGCGTGGCCAAGGTTCCAGACTGCTTGTTGCAATGAAGCAGAAGACTCCGTCTGGGCTGCCAGTGTCACCTCGCCTCCCTGTGCTGTGTCTGCCACTGTGGTGAGGGGCCATCAGTTAACAGCCAGAGCTGACCTGACATCTGCCCAAAGGACATGTGTTTATTTATTTGGAGTGAAGCCGCTCCCATCGGTGTACTAGTGGCTTCCATCCCAGCCAAACAGCAGGGAATTAATAATGATGGCATTTGACTTTCTTAAGACCTTCCTTTGGTAAAACCTGCATTCATCCTACTGGCATCTCTCTGATGTGGGGGACAGGATGTGGCAAACAGAGGCTTTCCTGCCATCTCAGGTCCATGGTTTATGAGGAGGACTGGAGGTGCCAGTTTTGATAGAGTGGTACATAAAGGGACTGAGTAGCTCCTGACTCTTTGAAGCGAGTCAGAAATACATTTGGACTATTGAGCTAGTTCTCAATTTAAGGTCACAAATATTTACCATTGGGCCCCAGGATCCATGCTAAAGAAGAAGAAGAGCTGCTCAAAAAACAATGGTCAGAAGTAGTCCTTTGATTAGGAGCAAGAAGCATCGCCTTGGTTCAGGCATAGTCCTGCCAACAAGTGTAAGCATGCTGAATTTCTACAAGAATGTGTAGATTTTATGTCAGGGATCCAGGATTAGTCAACTGTCAAAGATGCAGAGGTAAGTCTAACTCTGATTGGTGGTACAAAGAACCTTGATTCTTGAGTTCACGAAAT
This sequence comes from Heterocephalus glaber, assembly GCF_053883595.1. Lineage (NCBI taxonomy): Eukaryota > Metazoa > Chordata > Mammalia > Rodentia > Bathyergidae > Heterocephalus > Heterocephalus glaber. Next base: position 6,825,299 of record NW_028258349.1, on the reverse strand, counting down.
CTTTGGTATCAACTTTACCTGTCCGTGGTAAAAACATAGACTTTGGGAAACAGAGCTCAGAAGAAAATTAAATGGTTAAATTTAGTCAAATCTTATTTGATCTTATAAGGTCAGAGAGCCAATTTGATTGGCTATTGAACATTTTAAAAAGAATTTATTTTGTAAATAAATGTTAATTACCTATTAGAGACTGGTGGGTGTTTCAGTGACTTAATGAATTCTGGGATGAATCAGACCATAACAAAATGACTCAACTTGGATGGGTGGGTGGAGAATCACTGCCATGGTTGCCTTCTGAAGCTTTGCTGCTTCCTTTTGTCCATAGATGTGCCGCAGGCTTGTGGCCAGTCAACACGATACTTCTTATCTGCTTCTATTTCTAGGTTACTGAAGTACTTTCCCCATTTCATGCACTACTTCCCCAACCACCTTCTCTTCCTGCTCTAGGATCCTGAAATTATGAGAGGCCAGGCAGGACTAGATGTCAGGTAATTGATACTGGTAGATGATGACACCTCTCCCCCTCTCCCTTCCACACCCTGGTAACACTTCCGATCCAGGGCCACTCAAATCTCCCTGGTCAACTTGTCACAGAACTGTGCTTTGTATAACTATGTCATCATCAGTTTGCCCATTGAAACTTTTGGGGGATCTGTTGATTTTGTGGGATGCCTAGCAAACCTATGGGTCTAGCTACGGGTGCTTCTTACGTGGCACAGCGACATTTCACCCCACTGCCCTCAGTGAGCTAAGTCCTACCTGCTCTTCCTCATTAGAAGGGCTTCTTTGATTGTCCCATATGCTCTCTCCTGTGGTAGCAGATGCTGTCACTGCCCCTCCTACATCCTCTTTGGTATGGCCATTCACATATACCATAGCTCTGACAGCAAGCACCAGGATTCTCCATCTGAGACCATTCTGTGGTCTCAAGGCAGCCAATCCCAGTCCCAATCCCAGCAGATGTTGGTGGATAAACACCCCAGCATCTTTGCCCCCTCTGTGGAACTGTCCTGAGGTGTGATCTGCAGTCTCCCAGAGGTGCCCAGGAGGACTGAGCTCCGGTTGCCCACAACAGCAGCCAGCTCACTAAGGCACCCCCCATTGGCTGCCTTTGCTTCCCTGCCTCACTCCCCACTCTGTTGTCTGTGATTGCTAGGATCATCTCATGATCCACATCTTGCTTAGAAATCCCTGTTGCAGGCTCTACTGTGGGGATCCCAGGTGAAGTCACAGGTCCCATGACCTCTTTGCACACTGACTTGTTCCGAGGACGTTCATTAGCTCAGCGAAGGTGCTGTGCTTGGATTGCAAAGTCATGATCACCAGTGCTCAGGTGTGACTCACTCTTTGGGGCTCATTTGTGGTGCCCTCTCCTCCATGAAGCTTTCCTACACAGTAGGCTCTCTCTGCAGGAACTCCTGGGTCTCCATTACATTGAGAAGTATAGATTGTGACGTCATTTGGTTCACTTGGTGTTCTGAGCTGTCTGTACTGTTTATTCTCTCTTTCTTTTCAGCTGAAACATGGAAGTCCGGCATGGTGACACGTGTCTCTAGCCCCAGCATTCCAAAGAATCGCAAGCTTGAGCCCAGCCTGGGAAACTTAGTGACTTTGTGAGACCCTATCTCAAAAAAAAAAGAAAAAAGAGGGGCCTGGAATTGTAGCTCAGTTGAAGGCTCTGGGTTCAATCCCCGGTGTCACAAACAAACAAATAAAAAACCAAGAAAATATAGGAAGAGCTTGTCCCAGGGGTTCACTCCAGGTCCTGTTCTTCCGCACAGTGGACTCCTGCTGGATGTGGTGTTGCTATCTGACTGGACACTCAAGCTGTTTAGTGGGAGATCTCTCATCCTCAGTGGCAGCATGGACCCCAGTGCCAAGGAACTCCCAGAAGACAAAGTTACACGTAATCAACTTCAGCCCCAAACAGACCAAAAAGCCCTCATTCTAGGGACATAGGCCATGTCCCCCAAGAGGCGGAAGGAAGGGGAATGGAATATGTTCCAGGATAATTCCACTGAATGCTCCAACTCTGCTGTTTGCCAGGGGGGCTCAGCCTTTGGCTGTGCTTTTCAGGTGCATCTCAGGGACTCCTCAGGGGCTCAGTGCCTCCTCTCCTGGGGTTTTCTTGTTAGCTTTGCTCAATTTAATATCAAGCTCCTGTTGGCCAGTTATTGGGGGTATGAAGACTTATAGATGAGCATTGCTCTTCTTAGGTCTAGTTGAATAGGGAAGTTGCTTTTTAGTTTTAGTACAAGAAGGTGGCCCCAGGTCAAGTTCCTACTGCTTGTGCTTACAGAGGAGAAAACTTCCTTCCCAGAGCAAGGGGTACTACCCATGGGGTACTGAGGACTCCATAGGACCACCTTTCCTACACCGTCTCCCAGTGAGGTCAGACTCCGTGTACCAGTGGCCTTGTCATCTGTAATCAAGGAGGGATTGCCCACTTACCAACCACCTGAAAGACGGTTTCCCTTTCCCTGCTGGGGCTCTGTAGGGTCCTCAGCACATAAGCATGTCTCAGAGCATCACTGGGAGGTGCCCAACATGAAGGGACATGTCTAGTTTTACAGTATGCATGGAGAGTTTGTCACACAGACCTGTCCATTAGATCTAGACCCTTACTAAAAGTATCCTGGATAATAAATCATCATTTCTTATTAAATGAAGAGGCATCCCCTTTCTCAGCATGGCTGTTCTCTTGTAATCATGATAAATGGCAAATCCCGGACAGGTGAATTTTAATAGGCATACAAATGCACTCAGATTAATTAGATTACATTTTTAAAAAACTTTTCTCTTTTGCTCCATAAATCTAAATGGGGGCCTCTAAAAGATAATAGCTATCCACACACTAAAATACATTATGACACAATAAAAGATTATTGATGCACATATGCAGTTAGACGTTATGTTGGACACAGCAGAATGGCATACAGATGTGGTGGGAGCTGTTCTGAAGTGAGCATTTGCTGGCTGTGGTTAATGGGACCTCCCTGGCCAAAAAAGTGTGCGGGGTGAGTGGACGGATGGAACTCAGTGTCTATTTCTACCTCCGAGCAGATCTCTGAAGTTGGCAATATTTCCCTTTCAAAAGCAAGTGGCTAGATTAGAGACATATTGTGCAAACCCTGGTCGTTATCTTCTGGCTGAGAAATAAAAGATACTGTCTGACGGCCACAGAGAACTGTGGTGTTGGGGGGAGAACAGCGTCAGCAGATAAGCCTTGAGACTGAGGAGGCCCAGCTGTCACTTCTTTTCCCCCATTAAGTTTATTGGTACATTTTAGGTATAAAATAGAGTTACATTCATCATACATGAGTCTCTTGGTTCTTATTTGTTTCCCCTTCCCCTGCCCTCCCTTCACCCCCTCCACCCTTCCCTATTTGCAATGACTTTATTTCCATTTTTTTCTTTTCCCTTCTTTCCTTTCCCCTACCCCTCCCACTTACCCTACTCCTTTAGACCTTTTCTTCCTATTACATAATAGCAATTATACATTTTTAAAATTACAGTATCAAGATCTAGGAGACATTACCACAGATTTTACAGAATTTAAAAGGATATAGAAAGCATATTACAAAAATCTTTTTTTTCCCCATTAAGTTTATTGGTCCATTTTAGGTATAAAATACAGTTACATTCATCATTGGGATCTTGTACCATTACATGAGTCTCTTGGTTCTCATTTTTGTCCCCTTCCCTTGCCCTACCTTCACCCCCTCCACCCTTCCCCATTTGCAAAGACTTTGTTTCCATTTTTTTCCTCTTCTCATATTTTTTCCTTTCCCTTTCTCCCTTCCCCTACCCCTCCCAATTCCCCTGCTCTTTTAGACCTTTTCTTCCTGTTACACAATATCATTTATACATTTTTAAAATTATAATATTAAGATCTAGGAGACATTACCACAGATTTTTACAGAATTTAAAAGGGTGTAGAAAGCATATTACAAAAATCTGTTTTGAAATAAATTTGACAACTTCTAAGAAGTACCTTGGAAGACAAACTAATGAAACTAACTCTGGAGGAAATATAAAATTTGAATAACACCTATTAAAGAAAGTATTTTCCTAGCTTGAAAACCTACCTATATGACAACAGCAGGCTCATATACATTTTAACTAATAAATTATATTAAACATTTAAAGCAGAGAAAAGAAGGAACACTTTTCCTCTCACTTTAGGAAATCAACATTGTGCTAATCCTAAAACTGGATAAAGATAATAGAAGAAAAAAGTATGAACATAGATAGAAATTTGTTTAACAAAACAAACTATTAGAAGTCAGACCTGGCAGGATGTAGAAAGTGGTTTTATTATAGGGATGGCAGTGTTGGTTCAGCACTGGAAGGTCCACCCCCAAAAGTCATCATTTTAACAGGAAAGGAGAAAGCCAAATGATCCTGTCACTAGTTAGAGAAAAAGTATTGGACTAAATTCTACAGCTGTTTATGGTAAAACCAGCTGTCACTTTTAAATCTCACCTTCTTTCTCTACATCTGACCCCCAGTGTTGTGATTTCCAAGTCGAGAAAAGAAATGTTCCACCATGAAGGAAACATACAATGACCTTTATGAAACGTTTAGCATTTAGAAATGGCTAAAAGGCAGACAAAGACAGTGGGGAAGGAGAAGAATAATTAAGAGCTCAATTTATCATGATCACAACCCGTGATAGTCAACAGTGTGTGAGCATTGTATGGAGTCGACAGCATCTCAGTGGATCTTCAGCCACCCTGTGAGACAGGCATTGCTACGAAGATGGAAATGAACTAGGAAAATGAGGTTCAGGGAGGAGGATCCATTTGGTAGATATGGCAAATAAAATATAGGATTCCCAGGTAAATTCAAATTTGAGATAAACAGCAGATCATTTCTTAGTATAAGCATGTCCTGCATGTAAAAGATTGTTTTCTGTTTATGTGAGATTCACATAGAACTAGACTGGACTAGGGCCGGGGATTTAGCTCAGTGGTTTCGCTTCCATGCAGCACAAGTGCAAGGACCCAAGTTCGATCCCCAGTATCAAAAAAAGAACTAGACTGGACTGATTTAGGTCCACTTCAATGTGGTTGTTTTGGTGGTTTCATCCTAAATTTCCTGCCCACCTGGTCACTAAACTAAACTTCAGGCTGACTCTTTCTGTCAAATGGGCTGTGGTATCAGAAACAGCAATTTGCCATTCTTGTTGGCTGACCATGTATGTGGTGGGAATATAGAAAGGCTCATCTCATCGTGGTGTGCAGCTGGCACTCAAATCCTGTACTGTTAAGAAGTTTAGTGGAAGAGAGTGACCTCTATTTATGGTAGCACCTTGGTCACAGCACATCCTGTTGCTGGCACACTGAGGAGGGGCAGCATTGACGCTGGGCTTGGGGAATGTGGGGTAGCTGGGTTCCCATGGTGTCTGTCACTCTTGAGTCACTGAAGTGTGATCAGTGGGGCTTCCCTGTTTCTGGCCTCCCACTCACCAGCCTGTGTGCATAAAGCTATTATTCCTCTGCTATCTTTCCTTTCAAATCGCTCCAAATCCCAGCAAATAAACTGTGTGTCAGCCCAGAGCATTTGCTTCTTCTTGTGCTGGCTCTGTCACCTCTTTCAGTTTTGATAACATCTGTGAAGGATAAAATTCATACTCAAAGCATCCTTAGAGTTTCTCTCTCATTCCCTCTGATCTGTAGCTCCCTGCAGCTCAGGGAATTACACCCTACTGTCCATGTTTTCAATCTGTTAGGCAGGAGTTTTCTTCTGAAAGCCCGACTCCAATAAGAGACTGTGTATATTTAAAGACCTTAATTAAGGGTTATCAGTCAGAATATCCATTACAAGTCTGAGCTTTGAAGCTTAGGACTTAGACTCTTTAGTTTTCAACATGTTTTGAAATGTGACATTTGGATATATGGCCCATGAAGATTCTTCCTTGCAAAAAAGAGGGGGTTCACATTAAGGTAGTAAATATAGGTGAATTCCAAATGTAGTTGATATGTAGACATTGGAGAAAGAGGAACCCATGCTTAATGAAAACAGAAAGAAGAGTTAATGGAGAGGAGAAGGAAGAGGAAGAGGAGAAGCAGGAGGAGGAAGACTCTGGCCAGCGAGGCTGTGTCTGCTCTTGGGGAAAGTGCAGCCAGGTTCAAAGAGGTGAAGTGCACCCCACAAACCTGAAAAATGACTTTCTTCTGCTTTCATTCATTCGCCTATCACCTATGTGCCTTTAATTTGAAAAATTGCAAAAACATAGGAAATCACAAAGACAGCATAACTCCATTTGTTTATTTAACAGACTTATTGAGAAAAACATAGATTCCCATTTAATTCCATTAGGCATTAGGGTGCATAATTCCTATAATTCCGAGGTAATATAGAACAACTCATGCTGTAAATTTAGCTTTTATTAAGCTAATTATCTTAAAATGAAATGAACCTACGTCTGACTGTGATGTTTACCTGGGGAAGTGTTTATTGAAACTACTGCTAGTGATTAATTTCTGATTTAAGCTAGAAGTTTTGGTGGTTTATTTCAGTTTCAGCTGGAAGTGACTGCTTACTTCTGCGGTCTACCTCTGCTGTGGACACTGGCTGCTTGTGTGTTCCCCTGAGGTCCCCCTCTCTCCTTCCTTCATCAGCTCTAGGCTTTGTGAGGAGAGGAAAATGTGCAGAGTGCTGGTGGGTCTTTTTATTTTTCTTCCTCTGTGCTCCTTAATCATGATATAGCAATTTGACTGGATTAAGTCACCTAGCAGATTAATAAAACATACTTTGGGGTGTGTGTGGGGTGTTTCCAGAGATGATTGGCATGTAGGCCAACAAATTGAGGGAGAAGACCAAACCTGATTGTAGGCAGCACCATCCAATAGGCTTGCATCCTGGATAGAATGAAAGGGGAAGAAGGAGGAAGTCAGCCTGTGTTGGAAAAGCTCCATTCTGCTTGACGGGGCATCTTCTGCTACTTGTTTCACCTGTAGACTCCAGCGTCCTCAGCCTTTCTCTGCATATTTACACGGAGACTCTCCAGGGAGCTTCCAGGGCTTCAGTCTCAGACTGCTGCCGCCTCCTCAATCCCTCTCATTCTTCAGCCTCCAGCTTCTTGGGTTGAGCAGCTACTAGATTGCTCTTCAATGAATAGATAGCCATTGTATAGTCTCTCAACTCTGATTCTTTAAGCCTACCTAATCAATGTCCTTGCTTAATTATATATATAAAGTGTTGACTTTGTTCCTCTAGTGAACACTAACACAACCTTCTAGAATGCTGATGGTAAGGAATAGAGCATCTTATTTTCTTACTTTATTAAAGTGTAATGCACAATTTGGTATCAGTCACCTCATTGAAGTCATTTTGATGTGGGAATCTATTTAATTGAACCTATTTAATTCAATAGTCACTGTGCTGGGAATGGGGCAGAAGAAATGAGTTCATGGTAATCTAACAGCATGGATCAACCTCTCAGGTGTCATGCTGGTCAAATGCAGATAGACATGAGGAAGTGTTCTGCCTCAGTCCATTTATATGAAGTTTGGTGACAGCCAGCACTAAGCTGCCATGTCAGGAGGATGGGTGGTTGCCTAGGGTGTTATGTCAGGATGTGATTGAAAGGGACAAAAGGAGCTTTCTGGGGAGACAGAAATGTTCTATATATTGATGAAAGTTGGGGTTACATGAGTGTAATTTATGGGTGAGTATTTTTAAAATTCATGGAACTGTACACTTAAATGGTTGCATCTTAATGCATATAAACTAGAACTCAATAAATTATTGCATTAAGTTTTAAAAAACATGAGTAAGAATTTGTCACACACACACACACACACACACACACACACACACACATGAGAACTACATGCTGCCTGAGCCCAGGAGGGGACTGAATGATTAATGCTGTGTGGATTGGGGGAGTGGGAGGGGACTAGGAAAGCTACTGTTAAATGTTAGATGGGCAGTGCAGGAAAAGGCAATTTATTTTTTATTTATTTTATTTTTTTATTAAATTCTTTTATTGGTACATTGTAGGTATACAACACAATTACATTTCTCATTGGGAATTGTACTTTTACACACTGCATCTTGGTTCTTATTTTTCCCCCATTCCTAGCCCTTCTTTCATGCCCTCCACCCTTCCCTATTTACAAAGACTTTATTTCCATTTTTTCCATTTCTCATCATTTTTCCTTTCCCTTCTTTCCTTTCCCCTGCCCCTCCCACTACCCCTACACCTTTGGACCTTTTCTTCCTATTTTACATTATCAATTATTCATTCTAATCATTGGTACATTTTAGGTATACAATATAATGACATCCATCATTGGAAATTTGCACCTTTACATAGTCTCTCTTGGGTCTTATTTTTCACCCTTGCCCAGCCCTCCCTTCAACCCCTCCATTCCTCCCTATTTACAAAGATTTTGTTTCTATTTTTCCATTTTCTCATATTAATCCCATTCCCTTCTGTCCTTTCCTCTAGCCCTCCCACTTCCTTCCCCTTTGCCCCTTTTCTTCCTATTTCACATTACCAATTATACATTTAGTCCTTATTTACACTTTCAGTTTCTCACACCAGAGAAACTATTCGGAATTTATTCATGTGTGTCCTATTTATTTCACTTAAGAGTATCGCCTCAATGTGCATCCACTTAGCTATAAATGTCTCTAATTTCTCATTTTTTGTGGCTGAGTAGTACTCCATTTTATAAAAACACCACATTTTCTTTATCCAGTCTCCAGTTGATGGGCATTTGGGCTGTTTCCAAGTTTTAGCTATCACAAACTGTGCTGCTATGAACATGGGCGCACATATATCACTGTGGTATGATTCTTTTAATTCTTTGGGGAAGATCCCCAGCAGTGGAATAATGGGGTCAAATGGGACTTCCAGTCCTAGTTCTTTGAGGTATCTCCATACTGATTTCCACAGTGCTTGCACCAGTCTACACTCCCACCGGCAGTGGAGCAGGGTTCCTCTTTCCCCACAGCCCTGCCAACATTTGTTATTGGTTGATTTCATGATAGCAGCCATTCTTTCTGGAGTGAAGTGGAATCTCAGCATTGTTTTCATTTGCATCTCTCGGATGACCAGTGATGTTGAGCATTTTTTTCATGTATTTATTTGCTATTTCTACTTCTTTGTGTGAGAAATGTCTGTTCATTTCAGATGCCCATGTTTGGATTGGGTCTTTAAATTTGGGAGGTCTGATCTTTTTAAGTTCTTTATAGATTCGAGATAGTAGACTTTTGTCTGAGGAAGAGCAGGTGAAGATTTTTTCCCACATTGTGGGTTGTCTCTTCACACTGCTGGTGGTTTCTCTTGCTGTGCAGAAGCCTTTTAATAAGAAGAGATCCCACTTGTTGATTGTTTGTGATAGTTCATGGGCAACTGAGGTTTTGTTCATAAAATCTTTTCCTACACTGATGTCTTCAAGGGTTCTACCTAACCTCTGTTCCAACTGTTTCAGAGTTTCTATTTTAATATTTATATCTTTAATCCATTTGGATTTTAGTTTAGTGCATGGTGAGAGATACAGGTCTAGTTTCACTCTTTGGCAAGTTGAAGCCCAATTTAGGAGAAGGCAGTTTAGATGGAGGAACAGTCTCAGTCTACTCGATTATCAGACATTTGGCCCATATCTACTCTTCCTGAAGATAGAGACGCTAATGGAGAAGGAACAGTCCTTGGCCAGAAGGAGCTCACTTTGTGGTGGAAAATGACCAACAGAGGATAAAGTGCATGAATAAAGGGATGGATGACTGAAACGCCAGTGGTTTAGGCACAGAGAGTGATGCTTGTGACCAGGGGATGGTGGGGGGGCCAAGTCTTGGCTGGGCTAAGATGCCACCATTCCACTCTAAAGCCAAAAGAGGAGGCAATTTCAGCTTGGGGAGGAATGGAGTTGTGGCATGCTCAGATCACAATTCGTGACCTGGCTGTGTGGCTGGTTACATCTGTGTCTTCTGTCACCAAGGGGCAGGCAAGATTGAACAGAAGACAGGCACACCATGACAAATTGGTCATCCAGCTGAGCCCAGTCTATGTTATCCTTTTGTTAAATGTCTAGTGGATGGATAAACAAGATGTGCCATAGCCATACAATGGAATATTATTCAACTAATACAATAAAAAGATACATGCTACAAAATGGATGAACTTCAACAACACTAAGTGAAGTGAAAGGAGCCAGTCACAAATGACCATGTATTGTGTAATTCCATTTATATGAAATATCCAGAATAGGCAAATACATAGGACAGATAGTAGATTAGTGGTTGCCTTGAGTGGGTGTTGACTACTAATGGGTACAAATTTTCTTGCTGAGATGATGCAAGTGTTCTAAAATTAGATTGTGGTGATGGTCAAACAACTCTTTATTGTACTCTTTAAGTAAGTGAATGATAATCTAAACTGCATTTCAATAAAGGTGTGTTAAAAAACATTGGATTTTTTTTTTAGTTTAACAATTATACTTTGTAAATAAAATCCAGACATTCAGCTTATCTTGGAGGGAGAAAGGATCTTAATTTATTTTCTGTTGCTGTAACAGATACCCAAGACTAGGTACATTATAAGGAAGAGAGATTTATTTGGTCAATGGCTCTGGAGGCTGGGAAGTCTGACAGCATGGCCCTGGCATCTGAGTCTTATCCCGTGGTACAAGGTGAATGGGCAAGAGAGGGTGAAGCTTGCTCCCATAACAAATCCCTTTTTGTGACAACTGACACTCTTCTGTGATCCCGATACTGACCATGCAGAAGAGCCTTCATGGCCTCCCTAATCACTGCTCAGTAGTGCCCACCAGGCAACACTACTGCACTGGGGATAAAGTTCTAAATACATGAATTTTGGGAGATACATTTACACTGTACTATAGAGGAAGAGAGTGACAGTGAGGAGAGAGGAGAGAGAGAGAGAGAGAGAGAGAGAGAGAGAGAGGTTGGTCCAGACTTTGGCAACTCGACGTGTAGATCCCATGTCATCAGTGTAACTGGGTGATAGATGAGGCTGTCTACTTTACCACGGTCCCCATGACATCATGACTTGTTCCTGTGGCTGTTTGCCCTTGTGACTTCCTAGTTTAGACAAACATGGGAAACACGGAAACAAAACACTCAGCATCAATGTCTGGATCCTATGATGGAACCAGACAGTAGCATGATGCTGTGAACAAAACAAATATGACTCCTGACAAGGTAAAATAAAACCAGAGTCAATGCTATTCTACATTCCAAGAACCAGAGTGATTGTTTTCCTGCTTACTGGTCTCTCGGCACACCAGCCTGCAGGACTTTAACCCTGACCAGGTACATCTTAGCAAACACTGAGAATGCCCAAGAGATTTGTTCTCCCTTCTAGTGAGGAGGAAATGGAGACAATGAAGTAATTCTCTTACTATACTTTGTCCTATGGTCTTGGTGAACACCCAAGTGTCTGTCCGAGACCAGAGGAGAATTGAGGCCTAATTGGCCTCCTCTGTGAGCACAAAGGAGAAAGGCTGCACTCAGGAGTGACTGCATATTGCAAGTTCTAGGGAAAATGTAAGTGAGCTGAGGTTAAGTTGTTTACCTGAATATGTACTAATGGATATTGGAAAGCAGATGGATCTTGTGTTACTTTGATTGCTTGTACCTATGTTTGGGTGAATAAAGGCAAGATGAGCCAGAGGCAGTGTTGGGGGGGCTCCTCTGCCGACTAGAGCCAGGAGCCCCTCTGGCTGCCCGCCTGTTAAACTGACTCGTTTCTCTTTGTCATTCATCCTCATTCGCCTGGGGGTCAGGGAAAACAAAGCGTTGGGTCTAGGTCCTGGCACAAGGATAGCCAGGTAGGTCAGCTAGAGGTGGCACCCCAATGTAGGGCTCATAGGGCTCAGACGCCCTCTCTGCTTAGGGGGAAAAATGGCATGAACTAAGGGAAGGAGACACATGCCAGAGAAGTCTGCACACCTAGCCACTCCTCTTGCAGACATTTACTGAATGTTTACTACGTGCCAGTGTGCTACTAGGTGATTTTAATTTCACGTTGGTGCCCTACCTTGAGATATACGGTGTAGTATGTTTGCTTCTCACCTAGCGGCACACTTCTCTTTCTCTTCTTTCCTCTTTTCCTACTTTCTTCTCTTCCTTCCCTCTTTCCCTTCTTCCTTTCATTCATTCATTATTTAGTGCTCAAATGTGGAAGTTACTAGGGAAACAATAATGAGCACCACACATTAAAAATTCCAGCTTTCGTCAAGCTTCATTTCTAGTGTGGAAAACCACAGCAAATAAGATACATAAGCAAATTACATACTACGTCAGATGGAGATAAAGGGTTTTGTTATTTTTTTTCAAGTAGAACTGCTGAGTGAAATGTAATGTGAATTTATTCATTTATTTGTTACTGATATTTATTTTTCAGTTGATATATAAAATTGTATATATTTACAATGTATAATGACATTCAATTATATCGTACACACTGTAGAAATATTAAATCAAGCTAATTATCCATTAACTTCCATATTTGTCATTTTGTTGTGTAGTGAGAAAATCTTTCAGCAATTTTTGAGGACACAATATATTTTTATGAACTATAATAACCAGGTTTTACTATATATCTCCTGAATGTGTCAGTGAAATTTTGTGTCCTTTGAGTAACATCTTCCCAACCTCCCTACTTCCCACCCTCCCCTTAACCCTACACCAGCCTCTGTTAGCTATCATTTTGCTCTACTTCTATGGCTTCCACCATTTTATTGTTGGTACTGGGGATCGAACTCAGGACCTTGCGTTTGCAAGGCATGCAGCAGAACCACTGAGCTAAATCCCCAGCCCTGGTTACCACCATTTCAGATTCCACATATCCATGAGGTCATGCAACATTTGAATTGCTGTGCTAGCTTATTTTACTTAGCATATGTCTTCCAGGTTCATCCATGCTCTCAGAAATGACAGGATTTTCCTCTCTCGTTTTTAAGGTTAGATAGTGTTCAATTGTGTATACATACCACATTTCCATTATCCATTCATCCATTGATGGACACTTAAATTGATTCCATACCTTGCTTGTTGTGAATAATGTTGCAGTGGATATGGCAGAGTGGGTATCTCTTGGATACACTGAGTTTAGTTCCTTTGGTAGACTCAGAAGTGGAATTGCTGGATCATATGGTTATTCTAATTTTAACTTTTTTTTTTTTGGTACCAGGGATCGAACTCGGGACCTTGCGCTTGCGAGGCAGGCTGCGGAACCACTGAGCTAAATCCCTGGTTCTAATTTTAACTTTTAAAGGAACCTCCATAGAGTTCTCCATAATGGCTATATCAGTTTACATTTCCACCAACAATGTACAAGGTTTTTATTTTTTCCACGTTTGACATTTGTTGTCATCAGTCTTTTTGATGACGGCTATTCTTGTAGATGTGAGGTGACGTCTCATGTGATTTCTATTTGCATTTCCCTAATGATTAGCAATGCTAAGCATTCTTCATATATCTGTCAGCCATTTAAATATCTTCTATTGAGAAATGTCTATCTAGGTCCCTTGGTCATTTTTGTTTTCCTGCTCTTGAGTTTTTTGAGTTCCTTATATATTTTGAATACTAATCCCTTATTGGATATGTGTCTGGTAAGTATTTTCACTCAGTCTGCAGGTTGTGTCTTCATGCTACTGTTTCCTTTACTGTTAGTAAGCTTTTTAGTTTGATGCAATGCCATTTGCCTATTTTTTCATTGTTGCCTGTGTTTTTGGGGTCAAATTAAAAAAAAAACATTACCTAGACAAATGTCATGTACTTTTTCCCCCTATTTTTTTATATTTTTATAATTTCACGTCTTATATTTGAGTCTTTAATCAGTTTTGAGTTAATTTTTATATATGGTCTGAAAAAAGAATCCAATTCTTTCTTCTGCATGTGAATACCTAGTTTTCTCAACATCGTTTGCTGGAAGAAATACCCTTCAATAGGGTATCTTGGAAGAGACTATCCTTTAACTGAGTATCTTTGAAGATGTCCTTTTGAAAAGAATTTTGTCAAATTCTTTTTCTACATCTAATGAGATGATCACGAGGTCTTAAAGTTTTAAATATTTTATTTTGTGGTGCTGGGGATTGAATCCAGACCTATCACACTGAGCTACATCCCAAACCCTGTTTTCATTTTTTTTGTTGAGACAAGGTTTTGCTACTTTGCTAGGTTTCCTGGGCTGGGCTAGAACTTGCCATCCTCTTGCCACTTAAAAGTGCTGGAATTATGGGCATGGACTATCATGCCCAGCTATATCATACTTATTGATTTGCATATAATGAACCATCCATGCATCTCAGGGATAAATTTCATTTGATCCTAATGAATGGTCCTTTTAATGGGTATTGAATTTGGTTTGCTGATATTTTGTTGAGGATTTTTGCATTTATGTTCATCAATAATATTGGCTAAATCTTTCTCTCTCTCTCTCTCTCTCTCTCTCTCTCTCTCTCTCTCTCTCTCTCTGTCTGTCTCTCCCCCTCCCTCCTTCCCTCCCTCCCTCTGACCCTTCTTTATTTTTGTAATGTCCTTGTCTAGCTTTGGAGTCAGATTGTGCTGGCCTTATAAGTGGAGATTGGAAGTATTCTTTCCACTTCAAATTGTTGGAAAAGTTTGAGATTGATATTAATTCTTCATATGTTTAGTACAATTCAGTCATGAAGTTATCAGATCATGGGCTAGTGTATTACTGATTTAATCTCCTTAGTCATTATGGTGTTCAGACTTTCTATTTCTTCATGACTCAGTCTTGGTAGATTTTTATGTAACTAGGAATTTGTCTGTTTCATCTAGACTACCCAATTTGCGGACAGTATAATTGTTTATCTCTTATGCTTTGTATTCCTTTGGTATGGTTTATCTCATCTTTAATTTATGATTTTATTTTATTTGAGTCTTTTCTTTTTCTTAGTCAAGCTAAATGTTGATCAATTTTGTGTATATTTTTAAAAAAAAAAAACCAACTCAGTATTGTTACTCTTTTATATTATTTTTATACTTTCCACTTCATTTATTTCCACTTTGATTTTCTTTATTTCCTTCCTTTTGCTAACTTTGGGCTCAGTTTCTTCTTTTTGTACCTTGAGGACTAATGTTTTTTAATTTGGTATTCTTAATTTTTTTCTGATGTGATCATTTATTACAGTACACATTCTCTTAGAACTGTTTTTTTTGTATCCTAGAAGTTTTAGTGTACAGTAACACCTCGGTTCATGAAAGCTTCTGTCTGCAAACAATTTAGTATGCAAAAAAAAGCGTTTGGTAAAATTTTGCTTCCATTCATAAACTCCACATCAGGTGACAAATACAACCATGGCCTTCTTCCCCACACAGACACAAACATAGCCATCTTCTGTTCAATCATAAAACAAATTAAATTTGTAAACCAAAGTACCACTGTATTTTCTTTCATTTTCATTTGTCTCTAGGTATTTTTTAAATTTCTTTTTTCATCTGTTCATTGATCTGTGTTGGTTGTTCCACAGCGTGTTGTTTAATTTTCATCTACTTAAGACTTTTCTAATATTTCTCTTGTCATTGATTTCTAGTTTTATGTAATTGTGATTAGAAAAGATACTTGATATGAAGTTAGTCATCTTAGATGTTCTTAAAGCTCCTTTTGTCTACTAATGTGTGATCTGCCCTGAAGAATGTTCCCTGTGCCCTTGAGAAGAATATGTATTCTATTGCTCTTGGATAGAATGTCCTGTACATATCTTTTAGGTTCATCTGGTCTAAGTTGATGTTCAGGTCCGATATTTCCTTATCTCTCTTTGTAATCTATCCATTGTTGAAAGCAGGGTATTAAAACCCCTTGTTATTACTGTATTACCATCTTTCTCTTTCTTCCGATCTTCTAATATTTGTTTATATATTTAGGTGCTTAGAATTGAATGCATATGTATTTACAGTTGTATCTTCTTGATGAATTGACCCCTTTATCACATACAATGTTCTTTTTTGTCTATTTTTACAGTGTTTAAATTCAAGACTATTTTGATCCTTTGGTCTTTATTTGTGTGGAATATCTTTTTCTATCCTTTTGCTTTAATCTATATCTGTCCTTAAAAATAAGGTGACTGTCTTACAGTAGCATATACAGTAGCATACTTTTATTCATTCAGTCATTCTATTTTTAATGGAGAATTTAATGAATTTACATTTAAGGTAATTATTGATAGGTAAGGATTTACTACTGTCATTACGTTAATTGTTGGTTGTTTTGTAGATACTTTCTTTCTTCCTTCCTTTATGGCTTGATGGTTTTCTTTAATGGTATTCTTTGAACCATTTCTATTTTTGTTTTGTGCTTCTGCTAAAGATTTTCCCTTGTGGTTATCTCAAGATTTACATAGAACGTCCTATACTTTGTTTATTTCATGCTGATAACTTTGCTTGCAAACAACAACTCTACACTTAATTTTCCCACATTTTATGTTTTTGATGCCACGATATATATTACTTTAAAATGTGTATCTTTTGACAATTTATTTCAACTGCAGCTGTTATTAATTGTTAATCTTTGAACTGTTGTAGTAGTGATGAATTTGCTCTACAAAACATCATTGCAGCCCTAGAATATTCTGAGTCTGGATCTATTTTACTTATTCCATTAAGTTTTGTGCTTTTATATATTCTATGTTATTTAACTAGAAGCCTTTTCTTTTGGCTTAAAGAACTACCTTTAACAATTCCTGCAAGGTAAGTCTAGTCAGATTTTGTTTGTCAAAATATATTTTTATTTCTTCCTCATTTCTGAAAAGCAGCTTTGCTAGGTAAAGTACTCTTAATTGTTTTTTTTTTTTCAGTTTGAATATATTATCCCACTCCCTCCTGGCTTACAAAATTTCTGCTGAGAAATCCACTTATATCACTACTGCTTGGTATATCTCCTGATACACCAATATCTCTTTTTATATATATATATATATATATATATATATATATATTTACATAAAACAGTAAAATGTTTATTTCTTAGAAAAAAAGTGAGGAAGAGGGATTCAAAATGATTGCGATCACATATCCATCTTCATCTGAGCAAAGCCAATATTGAAAACTTAATTCTTGATTAAGGTACTTATTAGATGGAACAACCTGCTGCTCGCTCCTATGTCACTTCCAGAAGTCAAGTCACACCATGCTTTAATTGATAATAGCTCCTCAACTTCCTCAGAGCAGAGAAACAAGGCTGGCCAAAGCAACCATCCCATTTCCAAAGCTCAAAAATGCCAGCGACAAACAAGGCCCAGGCTGTATCTGGATGGCTTGAGAGAGATATGGAAGAAAGAGAGAGGGAAAGAAATGCTTGACTTAGAAGCAGAACTGGTCTAGAATAAAGTTTGATATCTGAGTTCACCACTACCTCCTCATGTAGAAAAGAGGTTGAAGAGCATCTGTAAAACCAACAGTATCTTCAAGGTGAAATTGCAGAATTTTGCTGCATACCTGGACACAAGAGAAGTGAAAAGTTGCAACAAGTTTTATTTATTTATTTATTTATTTATTTATTTATTTATTTATTACTTAAATTCTTGTATTGGTACATTTTAGGTATACAACACATTTACATTTCTCATTGGGAACTTGTACCTTTACATGATGCATCTTGGTTCTTATTTTTTCCCCATTCCCAGCCCTCCCTTCAACCCCTCCACCCTTCCCTATTTATAAAGACTTTGTTCCCATTTTTTCCATTTCTTATAATTTTTCCTTTCCCTTCTTTCCTTTCCCCTGCTCTTCCCACTACCCCTACCCCTTTGAACCTTTTCTTCCTATTTCAGATTATCAATTATCTATTTTAACCATTGGTTCATTTTAGGTATACAATATAATGACATTCATCATTGGAAATTTGCACCTTTACATAATCTCTCTTGGTTCTTATTTTTCACCCTTGCCCTGGCAACAAATTGATAACAGTTTTTTGTTTGTTTTTAGCAATATTCCTTTGAAAGTTCATTAAGAAACACTGTAATTTATTTATTTATTTTTGATACCGGGGATTGAACTTGGGACCTTGAGGTTGTGAGGCAGGCAACAGAACCACTGAGCTAAATCCCCGGCCCCAGAAACACTGTAATTTAATGGGGCATATGATATGGAACGATCTTCTTTTGCTATCGTGCTGTTCATTGAAGAGAACCAACCTTTGCAAAGATTCAACTGGGGTGTAACCTATTTACACAATAGTAGCTCCTGGTCTGAGTGAGAGAATTGGTGCTATGTGATATCCTCTTCTTCCGAACAGTAATCCCAACCCTTTGCAATTTTTTCATCCAGAATTCTGAAGAATTCTTGTTGGCTTTCAGAAATGTGCATGTTTGCTCTGGGTTGATGAACTAACCCAGGAATCTCTTTCTTAGCTTTAAGCCTTACGTTTGAGCTGGCACTTTTTTCCCCAAGTTTTCTTGGTTCTTGACCGCTATTTTCTGCCATTCTTGGGTCCCATTTTTCATGTATTTGACCTCTTCCACTGGTTTGATCCTGTACTCACGGCCAAACACATCTCCGTTCTGGTGGTTTTTCCCTTTCTGGGCTTCCTCTTCATTTTGAACAGTGGCAACATGCTTGGCGGAGGCACAGCCCATGGTCTCATTCAGTCAGCTTCAGTTGGGCTGAGCTTCAAATCATCTCTATAGACACCGGGACATTGTTTGCTTCTTTAAACCCAAAGAAAATGCACCTTGCTGTGGAGTCAGTCAAAAGGTGTGCGCCTTGGGCACTCGCGGGGGGCCGGATGTGGCGAGCCCCCCCCCCCCCTTGTTCTCACCTCTGCTTTTCCTCCCTCCTGCTCCTCTTCCTCCTGCTCCCCATAGGGTCCGGGGCTCCCCCTCCCTGCGTCTCGGAGTCCCAGCCCAAAGCTTCTGATGTATCTTCTTATCTCTTGCTACTGTCTGATTTTTTACTTTGTCTTTGATATTTGGTAGTTTGATTATTATATGCACTGCTGAACCCCCATTTTGTTGGAGGCTATCTTTCCTCTAGTAAAAGGATTTGGCCCCTTTGTCAATGATAATGTGGCTGAGTGTGTGTGGAGTTCTTTCTGCATTCTCTATTCTTCCATTGATCCAGATTTCTGTTTATTTATTTATTTATTTTGATTGTTTTGTTTAGTTTTGCCAACATCATGCTGTTTCACTGTAGCTTTGTAGTATAACTTGAAGTCTGGGATTGTGATACCCTCTGCCTCTCCCATGTTGCCCAGAAATGCTCTTGTTATTCTACATCTCTTCTGGTTCCATATAAATTTTAGGATTGCCTTCTGTAGTTCTGTAAGGAATGTTATTGGTATTTTGATTTGTATTGCACTAAATCTGCATAATTGTTTTGGGAGTATGGCCATTTTGACTATATTGGTTCTGCCTATCAAGGAGCAAGGGATATCTACCCATTTTCTGGTGCCCTCTTCAATCTTTCTTTTTCAGAGTACTATAATTTTCACTGTAGAGGTCTTTCACTTCCTTGGTTAGGTTAATTCCTAAATATTTCATTTTTCTTGATGCTATTGTGAAAGGTGTTATTTCCCTAATTCTCTCTCAGTGAGTTTGTTATTGGTGTACAGGAATATTAGTGATTTTTGAGGGTTGACTTTGTATCCTGCTGCACTACTGAATTTGGTTATTAATTCTAGGAGGGTTTTGGTGGAGTTTTTGGGGTCTCTTATGTAGAGGACCATGTCATCATGAAATAATGATAGTATAACTACTTTCTTTCCCTTTCATGTCCCTGTTACTTTTTTCTTTTGTCTAATTGGTCTTATTCTATTGTATTTTGTTGAAGATTTTACATCTTTATTCATAAGAGATATCAATCTGTATTTTTTTCTTGTGTTGTTCTTGTCTGGTTTTAGCATCAGAGTAACATTGCCCTCCTAGAATAAGTTGAAAACTGTTTCTGAGCCTTCTATTTTTGGAAGAGTTTGTGAAAGATTAGTATTAATTCTTCTTTAAGTATTTGGTGCATTCACCAGTAAATTTGTCTGGTCCAAGGATTTTCTTTGTGAGGAGGTATTTGATTACTTATTGAATCTCTGCTTGTTGGAGATCTTAGGTTTTATATTTCCCTCTCAACTAGTTTTGATAGTTTGCATCCAATTTGTTCATTTCAGTCAGATTATTTAATTTGTTAGCATAAAATTGCTTTTGGAGTGTTTAATTTCTCCTTCATTTTTAAGGATAATTTTTTGTAGAATTTTTGAGACAGGGTCTCACTATATAGCCCAGGCTGGCCTTGAACTTATGGTGATCCTCTTGCCTCAGCCTCCTGAGTGCTAAGGTTACAGGTGTGCATCACCATGCCTGGCCTGAAGAATAATTTTGATGGATATAGAATTCTCAGCTCTAAGTTGTTGTCTTACTGGACTTAGACTATGTCCTTTTGCTGTCTTCTGCCCTCTGTGACTTCTGATAAAAAATCAGTGGCTAATTTTATTGAGAATTGTTTGTATACCAGGAGTCATTTTATGCTTGCTGTTTTCAAAATTCTTCCTCTCTGTCTTTTAACAGTTTCATTATGAGGTGCTTATGAATTGCTCTTTTTTTGAGTTGATTCTATTTGGATTTTGCTGTTTCTTAGGTGCAGATTACTGTTTTTCATCACACTTAAGAAGTTTTTTTGTCCATAAGTTCCTCAAGTATTGTATTTTGTCCCTCCTCTCCTCTCCTCTCCTCTGCTGGTTTCTCCTCTCAAGACTGCCAGTGTGCATACTTCGGTACTCCTGTTGATGCCCCACAGGTCTCTGTGGCTATATTCGTTCTTCATTTTTTTCTTTCTATTCCTCAGATGAAGTAATGTTAACTGATTGATCTTTAAGTTTGCTGACTTTTCTTCAGCCTTCTCAAATTTTGTTTTTGGAAATTTCAGTTAGTATTCTTTATTATTTGCATATCTAGATGTATGATGTTTTACCATATGTATGAGTAAATGGAAAGAAATGGTGTTATTACATAGCAAAAATCCTAATAAGATTTTAAAAATTATTTTTTGATTGACACATAATGTTTATAGATATTTATGAAGTACAGTGTGATATTTTGATTAATGTATACCCAGAATAATGATCAACTCAGGGTAATAAACAGATCCGTCATTTTAAGCTTTTGTAATTTCTTTATGGTGAGTATATTTAAAATCCTTTTTTTCTAGCTATTTTGAGCTATGAAATTCATTATTTTAAACTTTTTTTATTCTTCTATAAAGCAGCAGAACTTAATCTTCCTATCTAACTATAACATTATACCTACTGACCAATCTTTCCCCATTACTTCTTCATTCCACTGCTTTCTTCAGTGTCTGGTAACCACTGTTCTACTCTCAAACCCCATGAGGTCACCTTTTTAGATTCCACACAAGAGTCGGATTATACAGTGTTTGTCTTTCTGTGTCTTGTTTGATTAACTTAATGAATTCCAAACTACCAGATTTTATGCTTTTTATGTCTGAATAATATTTCTTTGTGTTTATATATACTGGGTTTTCTTTATGCGTCCACTGGTGGGTATTTAAGCTGGTTCTTTATCCTGCCTATTGTGAACAGTGTTACAGAGAAGTGTAGGTATCTCTTTGATATTCTAATTTCATTTCCTTTGATATATACCCACAGGCAGATTGGTAGATCATATAGTAGTTTCATTTTTAGATTTTTTTGAGGAACCTCCATACTGTCCTCCATAATGGCTAATTAACATTCCTACCAACAGTTTATAAGAGATCCTTTTTTCCTGTGTTCTTGCTTACATTTCTTATTTCTTGTCTTTGTGCTTTTAATTTTATATTTGGATCAGCTTTAATAATTTCTGTCTGTTAATTAATATTCTTTATTTAGCGAAAAGACATTGTCAGACTTCTTTTGGTTGTTTAGATATAGTTTTATGTGACTTGTAAATATTTTTTTAAATATATAAAATTGTTGACTTAAAATCATTGTTTTAAGTTCAATGTCCAGGCTTCCTCAAAAATTGTTCTCTAGATGACCTTTTTTTCCTGCGCATATCTTAGAATTTTTTGTTGAAAGTTGGAGAATATAATGTAATATGATATGATATAATATAAATATAATATAATATGGCAACTCTGTCAGTCAGACTTCTTTCTTTCCCAAGAGTCATAGTTCTTGCAGCTTGCTGTAGTTTTTTGCTATTTTAGTGACTTTTCTGTCCTGAATCGGTACAGTCTGCATTTTCTGTTGTGTGTGGTCACTGAAGTCTGTCCTTAGCTAATTTAGTGACCTGATAATTGTCCTCAAATAACTGGAATCAACAAATCTCAGTCTTTGCTAAGGAGTCCTGTGAATGTGGATGCCTCTAACACTCAGGCAGGTAATTGGCAATTCTGTGTTCCTTCACTTTCTGCTTGTGCGGTGCCTCGCGGTTGGCTTGAAGAAAGAGCTCAAGCCCCTAAGTGCTCCCTCTGTGAATGCCTCATTCTTTCACCCCTGCTTGTCCTTTTTAGCCTTATGGTTAGTATATTGTTTGCTCCCATTCTTATGTACCACTTCAGATAGCTGCAAAGTTAAAGCATTTACTTGTAAATTGTTTTCAACAAACATTCCCTGGGGAGACTTTTCACAGTGAGCAAGCTTGAAGTCAGGTCCAACAAAAAACCTTCATACAGATCAAATATTGACGATTTCAAGGAACAAGGCTTTGAAAGAGCTCCAGTTCTGTTTTCTTTCCTCTTGTGTCTGCCAGGCTACCCTGAGAGTGGGGCTATGATTTTTGAGTCACTGCTGAATGCAGAGGAGAACATGGGAATAAAGCAAGCTAAAATGCTGTGAAGTTTTCTTTTGGTAATGAGATTCTGCCAGTGTTCATGAATAAATGCCCAAGTTGGGTGCAAGTTCTTGGTTAATTTTCAGATTTCTGAAAAAGTTGACTCATATTTTTTTGTTAGAATTCCCACTCTTTTCATGGAAGAAAGAATTTTTGGAGGTTCCTACTCTCTAACCATGGTTGCTGACATCCTCCAGGTAATAGATTTTAATTAGAAAAATGAGGATAGGAAAAGAGATGAAAGGTTCCAAGTAGGATTTTATATTAATTCCTTTACTGGGGATTGAACCCAGAGCCTTCATTTTGAGCTACATCCCTGGCCCTTTTAAATGTTTTAAATTTTAAAAAATTTTGAGACAGGGTCTTGCTAAGTCACTGGGTCCATACTTACAATCCTCCTGCCTCAGCGTCTCAAAATGCTGGGATTATAGGTATGTGCTACCATATCTGGCTGGAATTTAATTTTTTAATAGAGAAGAAATATTTGAGAAAAGCCTGAAGGTGGTTACATTATGAGCCAAGCAGCTGCCCCTGGGAGAATGGTTAGAACACAGTGCCAAGAGGCCTATCTGGGAGGCCAGAGTGACAACTGAGAAGCCAATAAACCCCATGGCTCTTCCTTCTCACCCCTAATTTAGGTATTGGCACCTTGTGGGCACCTGTGGAACATGTGGACCTGGAGGTGAGATGGAATCACAAGAGTTCACCAATGCAAGCTTGGATACAAAAGCCCCAGAGTCTCTGCAGGAAGCTTAGGGAAGGAAGGCTTCCTGAAGGTGGTGAGGGTATAATCCTGAGGGTCATTCTCCACTTCATAGGAGGATTTACAGCACCTACAGCAGTTTTTGTGTTATTGTGACTTCTGGTGTAGACAGCTGAAATACTCCCCCTGTGACTTAATTTTGAAGAACTTTAGAATGATCCAATCTCTTGTCCTCTTGCAGGCATCTGGGATCTTGAAGGCTCCCCCAACAGGTCATGATGTTTATCCTCTTGCCTCCTTATGCCTGTATTCCAAGCATTCTTAATTTTCTATACACACCCTGGTTGAAGGACAGGGCAGGGCAATAAGCTAATACTACTCAACAAGGGCCTCCAGAAAAGTTCACAGTGGTTGGAGCTGAGTAGGTTAAGAGAAGTCAGGATCAAGGGAATAGTAGAGCAGGAGCTGTGGCCTAGCAAGTCAGACTTGGAGAAGGCCATATAGTAGGGCAGGATAAGATTTAGGCTTGAAATTAGGTCTTCTGGCTTTCAAAAATGTGCCTTCTTTGCCCTACCAGGATAATCTTCAAAGATGAATTTATTTCAAGAAATAATTAAGCCCAAAGCTGCAAGCTTCCCAAGGTTTCAAATACGCAACTACATCACAGGGTTCAGTTCTTAAGGACAATGTAGGTTAAATTTTCCCTCGGAAGTTGTGCAGCTGCTGTTGGGTTGGACAGGTGGAGAAAATGTTACCATCGACCTGCAGACCTAACAGCCAGGCTTTTGCTGGTACAGGTGGTGGCTTCTCTCCTTCTCAACCCTCCTCCTTGCCCTCCTCTTCCCCCTCTGCTTTCTCTTTCTTCTTCTCTTGGTTGAGGTCTGTTCCTTGGGAGGACAGGATGAAGGGTCCTTTTGCCCCTATATCAGATTAATTTGCCTCTTTCATCAGAGCAACACTCTCTGTAGAAGATGCTTTCAGGAAAGAAAGAATTCTCTTTTCTTTGGCATTGAATAGACAAATAATATTGCTTCATGTGTGTACTTAATTCATACTTGATAGGAATGGGAGAAAAAATAGGGAGAGAGGGAGAAGAAACAATGTAGAAAGTGAACAATTCCACTTGTGACCTCACTTAGTGTGGTCACAGTGTGCAGGGGTGATATGAAAGCCTCCCATGGCCTCCTTCTGTCTGATTCAGAACAGCTCACTTACTGTATGAGGCCCTGACTGAGCCACAGGTGACTCTTACATTTGACTCTGTTTTCTGTACAAAGGGACTTCTAGGTATAGACCAACATCCAAAACCAACATTCAGAGGCTTCACTGAAGAAGCAGAATTTATCCCAACATTTGTTAGAAGTTTTCCAAGGTCATTTTGATAGCAAGTTTTACCTCCTGTGATGACTTTAGCATCTAACTGCCATATAAAACATAATAGCTCCATGGAAATTGCCCAAGTCAGCTTTGGCCCATGTCCTTTGTCTTATTATCTATGCAGAACGAGAAAGAACCTATACCACATGTAAAACATTTTAGAGGCTAATTTACTGAGACCCTTTACCTCTCTAGTTCTCCTTTGTCTTTTTCCCCCTTTGCTAAGAGGCAAATAGAACTATTTGCATGCACAAATGGTTGCCAGTTGATAGCATTACTTAAATTTAACTTTTTTGGGTCATTAATCCTACAAATATGGCTATTCTTCGATGGCTGCGATTACCAATTTGCTACTTGTCATAATAGTCATTAGAAGCAGAAAATATTGTCAAATGATTTACAGGGAAAGAATCTGGGAACTTTAATGTTTTCCTCCACTCCTGTAGGATGAAGGGCAGTTTGAGCCCAGGGGTCTGACACGACTTAGGGTTGATCAGGGCCTTTTGTATATGTGGGAGAGAAGGGGGTCAAATGACTGGCAGTGAACACTTAAGGGGGATTGAACACATTTTAAAATTTATTTTAAAGGCAATGCTTCTTTGTATGTAGAATACAAGGGTTAGATGAGATCAGTATTCCACACTCCTAGGGCAGAGAAGGTGAGCCAATCCCAGCACCCAGGAAAAATCTCTCCCCACCATTCCACACTCCTAGGGCAGAGAAGGTGAGCCACACGGGCACCAGAAGCACCCCCCCCCCCGCCCCCTGTGGAAATGAGAAGACATGTAAACAAGCCTCAAAAACAGACTTGCAGATCACCTACAGCAACCCCAAAGGGAAATGAGATGGAATAATCTGATACTAAACCACCTGGACTCCCTGAACTGGCAACAAAAGAGAATCTGGAAAAAAATGAAATCAGAAATAATTTCTCAGATAACAGCAAAGATTGTGCCCATAGTGCAAGACATGATTAATCTAGAGAGGACACAGATTAAAAAAAATAGAGGCTCTGAGGAACATGATGGAATCCCAACATAGGAAACAAATGGAATCCATAAAACAAATGCAAACAGATTTCCAGGAGATTAAAAACTCCATCAAAAGTCTGCACAGCAGAATGAACCAATGTGAAGATAGAATTTCAGATATAGAAGATAAGATTGCAATTAGTGACCAGGAAAAGAAAAATTGTTTTAAAATTGTAAGGGACCATGAGAAAGCAATCCAGCAGCTGCTAGATGATGCAAAGAAGAATAACATAAGACTGATTGGAGTCAATGAAGAAACAGGAGAGTGTGGAGATGACATAAAAAAGCTGTTCACAGAAGTGATGGCAGAAAACTTCCCAAGCAGGGGAAAAGAACTTGACATACAGATAAGTGAGGCATATAGGACTCCAACTAGCCTTGATCAAAAAAACTCTACACATAGGCATATAATAGTTAGGATTCCAGAAACCCAACAGAAGGACAAAGTTCTACAGGAAGTGAGAGAAAAGAAACAAGTCACATACAAAGGAAAGCCCATCAGAATCACAGCAGACTTCTCAACACAAACCCTCAAGGCAAGAAGAGCTTGGAGTGATGTATTTCAAACCCTAAAGGAACACAGCCTCCAATGCAGATTGATGTACCCTGCAAAACTATCTTTCAAAATGGATGGAGAAATAAGATACTTTCATGATAAAGAGCACCTTAGGAACTTCATGAATACCAAACCAGCACTCCAAAAAATTTTAGACAATATCCTAGGAAAAGACAATGAGGATCACAACCCCAGGAAACCCAGCAGAATGAATGCATTGGGTGTGATAAATTAAATGCAAACAGGGAGAATCCAACAAAAAGAAAAAGTCATGACCAGGCTTTTAAAACTTTTAACTTCATTTCCCTAATGAGTGTATAATTCAATCTTGTTATTGTTCATGATTAGTATTTTTCTGATTCTAGTGTTGCACATCTTTCCTTGTGCTATACTAGCTATTTAATCAACTTCTTGTGTCTACTTTTTAATTGGTTGTCTATTATTGAGCTGTAAGAGTTCTTTATATATTCTGGTCATAGGTTATATGCATTGTAAATATGGTCTGTTTAAGGACTACTTTTCATTTTAATGATGTCATTTAAAGTTCTAAATTTTGATAGAATCTCATTTATCAATTTTTCTTCTTTTATACATCATGTTTTTTGTATCCTAGGAAGTTCTTGCCTACCCTGAATTCATAAACAGTTTCCCTTATAATTTCTTCTTAAAGTTTTATAGTTTTAGTCTTTCATATTTAAGTTCATAGATCCCTTCAAGTTTTTTTTATGTATGGAAGTAAAGGGTCGAGGTTAATATTTTATATATGGATACCAGGTGTTCTAGTGCCATTTGCTGAAAACACTATCTCTTCCTCAGCTCTTGAATTGAGTTTATATTCTATAAAATGTTAATGTTAAATAATCTTTCAAAACTCAGTGGACCGTACATGTGTGGTCCTATTTCTAGATTCTCTGTTTTATTCCAATGATCTATATGTCTTTCCTTACACCAACACTGCCTTGATTACTGTAGCTTTAGAAGAAGTCTTAAAATTAGGTACTAAACATCTTCCAACACTGCTTTTGTTGTTATTTATTTTTAAAACTTTTCTAGTTTCTTTGTACTCCTACATAACTTTTAAATCTCAATATTCAATTCTTCATTTATAGCAAGTATACACAGACCTGAATTTTTATATATATCTTATGTTTTCTAATCCTGCTAAATTCAAATGTAAGTTCTTGGGGCTCCTAGAGATTTCTTAGTATTTTCTCTGTAGATGATCATTTCATCTACATATAAAGATTTTGCTTCTACCTTGCCAATCCTATCCTAATGGTGTCACTTTATTGCCAGACTATTTTGGTCTGGGCCTGTGTTTCAAAGTTTAATGGACAGATGAAGAGTAAGTATATCTGGCCTTATTCCCCACCTATGGAGAAAACATTATATCTTCTCCATTCATATAAGGCATTCTCTCTGGAAGTATGGAGTACATGTCTTTAATCTTTTGAGAAGGTTCTGTTCTCGTTCTAGTCTCCTGATAGCTTTTACCATGAACAGCTGTAGAATTTAGTCCAATACTTTTTCTCCAACTACTGACAGGATCATATGGCTTTTTCCTTTCCTCTGTTAAAATGATGACTTTTGGGGGTGGATCTTCCAATGCTGAACCAACACTGCCATCCCTATAACAAAACCACTTTCTACATACTGCCAGATCTGACTTCTAATAGATTGTTTTGTTAAACAAATTTCTATCTATGTTCATACATTTTTCTTCTATTATCTTTATCCAGTTTTGGGATTAGCACAATGTTGAGTTCCTAAAATGAGGGAAGAAGTGTTCCTTTTTTTTCTGCTTAAATGTTTAATATAATTTATCAGTTAAAATATATACGAGCCTGTTGTTGTCATATAGGTAGGTTTTTGAGCTAGGAATATACTTTCTTTAATAGGTGCTATTTAAATTTTATATTTCCTCCAGAGTTAGTTTCATTAATTTGTCTTCCAAGGTACTTCTTAGAAGTTGTCAAATTTATTTCAAAACAGATTTTTGAAATATGCTTCCTATATCCTTTTAAATTCTGTAAAATCTGTGGTAATGTCTCCTAAATCTTGATATTGTAATTTTAAAAATGTATAATCGATATTGTGTAATAGGATGTAAAGGTCTAAAGGAGCACGGTAAGTGGGAGAGGTAGGGGAAAGGAAAGAAGGGAAAAGGAAAAATATGAGAAAAAGAAAAAAATGGAAACAAAATCTTTGCAAATAGGGAAGGGTGGAGGGGTTGAAGGGAGGGTGGGGGAAGGGGAAAAAAATAAGAACCAAGATACTCATGTAATGGTACAAGTTCCCAGTGATGTATGTAAATGTATTTTATACCTAAAATGTACCAATAAACTTAATGGGGGGAAAATGAGATCAGTGATTTCCAAATGAGGAAAACAAGAATAGGTATTGCTTGTATGTGGGTCTTAGTCACTTTCCTAGTCACTGGGACAAAATACTCTGTACCCACAACTTGAAGGACAAGAGGTTTATTTTGGCTCCCTGGTGGCTCCAGGAAAGAAATGTCATAGCAGAGGGGCATGGCGGAGGAAAGCTGCTCACATCATGGGAGCAGAGAAGCAGAGAGAAGGGAAGAGCTGGAGAGGGTGACACGCCCTTCCAGGTAATGCCCTCAGGAGCCACTTTAACCTGGCCCCACCTCCCAACAACAAGCCAGCTGTAGACCCCATAATACATCACCTCCCACAAGCTCTGCCTCTGAGCATATGAGGCTCTTGGGGCATATCCAGATCCAAATCATAACAATATATAAATCTAAATTTGCTGTAAAGCAGGTGTTCCCAACCCACAGCAATGGATAGGTACAGGTCCATGGCTTGTTAGGAATTGGGCTGTACAGCAGGAGGAGAGCAGAAAATATTGAGAGAAGCTTCATCTGTACAGTATTTACAGCTGCTCCTCTGACTTGAACTCACTTGAGCTCTGCCTCCTGTCAGATCAGCAGCAGCATTAGATTCCCATAGGAGGATGAATCCTACTGTAAACTGTGCACATGTGAGATCTAGGTTGCTAACTCCTTATGGATGGAAATCTAATGTCATAATCATAGAAATAAAATGCACAATGAATGTAATGTGCTTGAATCTTCCTGCAAACAGCCCCTCCACCCTCTCTGTGGAAAAATTATCTTCCAAGAAACTGGTCCCCTGGTGCCAAAAAGCTTGGGGACAACTGGGGACTTTCATTTATTCCAAGATTATATTTGGTGGTGAGTGATAATAATGACAATAGATGGCAAAGTAAAAAAATTCCCTTGATAGGCAGAATAAGGGAATTAAGTAGTTACCATTTGCTAAATTACATCAGTCCTCTCCTTTACCATTCTTGTCTACAATGTGAGACCCTGGTATAGATAGACCACAAAAGCTAGGGCAGGTTAGGTGTCTTGGAAGAGCAAGGTTTCCTTAGTCACCACCTCTATCTGGAGAGGATGCAGGGAAGTTGTGTGGAGAGGGCACTTGACAGGCGCTAAGACCCATGCAGGATGCACATAGGCCATGTGCCAAACAGAGATACAACCAGGATTTACTTTCCTCCCTTTGGTCACTGCGGGGAGACTGCCCTTAGATGAGCACAGCCCTGGAAATATTTGGGGAAGGTGGAAGCACATTTTTCAATTTCTGTAAGTGTTATGTTTTTTCAGAACAAGACTTTATAATTCAATCCTGGGCTATTAAAGCATTTAAATTAAACTAGTCAGTGCAGTCTATTTTACAGCTGAGAATTTTAAGACCCAGAAAGTTTAAGAAACTTGTTTAAGGTCCCAGGTTTCTTTTTTTGAGGGAGCATGGCTCTATCCCAGAACTAACTGGCTGCAAATCATACTCACTTTTACTTCCCATACTATATAGCTCTCCATAGGTCAGTTCCTTTAACCAACCTTCATAGGCAGCCAACACAAAATAGAACCCACTTTTGGGGTAACCTGTCCAATTTTTACCTTACTGTGTACAGTGGATGGATGGAGACATAGTTAAAAGGAAGGAGGGCCATGAATAGATGGCTGGAGAAATGGATTCATAAGTGGATGAAGTAGCTTTACTTTCATTATGATTTAGAAACTGTCAACAAGTGTAAAGCATTTTAGGATACCTCCCTTTTGCATTAATTCCTCTTAAAAGTTGTAATCATAATTTTATTTTATTTTTAATTGACAAGTAAGCATATTTGTAGGGTGTAATGTGATCTATTAATACATGTGGACATTGTGGAATGACTTAAACAAGCCAACTAACATGTCCATCGCCTTGCTTACATATTATTCTGTATTTAGAACATTTATGTTTAGAACTTTCAGCAATTCTGAAATATACAATATATTATTATTAACTTGCTATGGTATGCATCACTAAGATTTATTCCTGGTATATAATTGAAACTTTGTATCCTTTGACCAACATTTCCTCTTTTCTTATTCTCTCCTCTTCACTAACCAATGTTCTACTTTCTAATTCTGTGAATTTGATGATATTTTTTAGATTCCCTACATATTTGAGATATGCAGTCTTTGTCTCTTTGTGACTAGTTTATTTCACTTAGCATAATATCCTCCAGGTTTATCTATGTTTTGCAAATGATTAACTGGAATTTATACAGGAATACAAGGATGCCTTAACATATACAAATTAATAAATATAAAGGAGGTGATAAAAATATACAATGAATGTTTAAATTAAAAATTTATTGCAGTAAAAGACATGTTGCCATGAATTGCCCCCAAAATGCTCTCCCTTGCTTCAAACACAAACTTATCCATTGTTCTTGCCACTTTCTGAAGCAGTTCTGAAAGTCCTCTTTTGTGAGTGTCTTTATGAGGTATAATAAAAAAATATAGTGAATGCTGCCAAATGCCATCCAACAGAAAGATAGGCTTGTAAAATCATGATGATGTGTCCTCAATCACTTGATTCAACAGATCTGACACCGTGCAGTTTCTGACTCTTCCCCAAATTCAACACGACCTTGCCCAGCTAATTCCATAATTTTTTAATCATTCAAGCAAAAAACATATGATGAAGCCTATAAAATTTGTTTCCAGTGCTTGTTGCATAACACAAATATCCTCATACACATATCACTTTGCACATGTATAAAAGTGAACATGTGTTAAAGAAATTGCAAAAGTCTTAAGAGTGAAATTACAGAGCCAAAAGTATTAACATTTTAAATATTGATAGATATTGCCAAATAAGCCTTCCTGTCAGTCAGGCTAAATCAGCTCATGTGGTAATAAGCAACCCTAAATCTCTCTGGTTTCAAATAACAAAGGTCTATTTCTTGTTATTGCTTCATGTCCATCACAGATTTTGGGGACTCTGTCTGCATTATCCTGTGAGACCCAGTATGACAACTCAACCACAATCTGAAGCAATTATGGCCACTGTAACATGAGGACCATAGAAAGGAATGTGCTGCATCACACACCGGTTCTCAGACTTTCTGCCTAGAGATGACACCTTCCTATGTGATTGCTCAACTCCAGTGGTAGGGACAGAATAATACAGTCCTGCCAGGTGCTTGGAGGAAGAGCAAGCATCCCTAGTGACATGGAGGACACAACAATTCACCTGGCCCCCACAGCAGGTGAGGACATTAAGTCAACTGTGTCACTTCAGCATGTGTTTGTGTGTGCTTTGTATGTGTTTGTATGAATATATGTAAAATATGTCTTAAAAATTAACTTCACAGAAGTTTATCTAAATATATTTCTTCTTTCTTTGTTCAAACACAACCTTAAAATCATTCTTAATCTACAGAGATAGGTAGGTTAGACATGGTGCTCCTACAAGCTCTGCCATCTCCTCTGAATCACTCATTTCTCCTACTAATTCCACCCCTGTTCACTAAAGGAAGAGACTGGACTGTGTAGGCAACTGAGGGCACAGCTGCGAAAGGCAGATGTTTGATGCTGCCCTGAAGATATTTACCAACTAGGGATGTGGACTTTACTTGGTCGTTCTACATCCAGGCATTTGAACTTGTGTTAAAGTCTGGTCTGTCTTTTTTCTTTTGTTTCTAGAGATGATTTGTTGTTGCTGTTGCCAAAAGAAGGAAGTAAAAATATAGTTCAGAAATCCAACATGTAGCCCTCTTATTATCCCTCAATTGGTAAACATATCCCTGGATGTAAACATTCACCCAAATGGACCTGTCTCCCTCTTCAGAGATGCTGATGGGGTTGGAGTGGAGTTGGTGGACAGAATTCAGAAACCACTCCAGAAAAAAGAGAAACTAGAAGGATCCATCCACTGAAAGAGGGTTTGCTGGTGGTAACAGAGTGAAGGAGAGATGCACTGATTGTGTGCATTTGGGGGCTTTGGGGACCACCAGTGCCTGAGGCTTCAATTAATACTTTTTGTCCCCAGTGGGATATTGAGGCCCAGCGGTTCTGCCTTCCTTGTCACAGAACAAGGCAAGCAACAATAGTATATGCTGCACTTAATTTGCAGAGCTTGTAAAATTCAGGAAACAAGAATTGACAGAAACATCCAATTTTACCTCGGGACAACATGTAAATTATATTCCAGTGTTCTCCTTCCTCATCTCCCAAGATATTTGCTGGAAGGGCTGGGTCATTTGACAGAGCTGGATGGGCAGATGGAGGCACAGGAACAGTGAGGCCTTCCATGGACATTGGCCTGGGACTTAGAGATGGCACTGTTGCCTATGTGATAGGAGAAACCCCTGTCTAATGGGACAGGGCTCGGTGGATTATTATTTTTATTTTTGGTTTAAATCCAACATGACCAATAAGCTTTAAAAAATGAATCATAGCAGGAAGAACGCATTATTTCTAGACAGAGGTAGGTAGGTTGTGGGTGAAATCTAACTTGCTGATACAATATTTTGGCTCTGACAAGTGTTTCTTTTTAAATTGTAGTTGTTAAAAAGACACAACAAAACACAAGAAAAACCACACACACAAAAAGCAACTCACTGGAGATTTTTTTTCTGGTACATTATTTATTTATTGCTTAAATTCTTTTATTGCTACATTTTAGGTATACAATATGTTTACATTTATCATTGGGTGCTTGTACCTCTACATGATATATCTTGTTTCCCCATTCCCTGAGCACCCGTCACCCCCTCCCACTCTTCCCTAGTTACCAATTTGTTTCCATTTTTTCCTTTTCTCATAATTTTTCCTTTCCCTTGGAGATTTTATATAAAAATCAGTCAACACTCCTGGTTTCTAATAAAATATTGGAGTTTTTGTTCATGTTGAGTCTTAGTCTCACATGACACCCTGCTGGTAGAGCTCAGTGGCCACTTCACCATCGGGTTGGACATGGGTACAGCCTTCATTCCTCCCTCTTGTTCACACCTTCCCACCTTCACTCACTTATGGAACCACCTAGTCTTGTAGGCATTTGAATTTTTGTCCTCTGTTGTATGCAGTGACATAGATCAAAGATAGTCCAGAAAAGAATTCGTGAGGCTAATTAATTTCAGTCACTGAGGACACACCACCTAGTAGACCACCAAGCATTATTAGTAAGAGTTTGACTACCGTGGTTGAGCCTTGGTTATTTTTGGGAGTGGTTTATATCTAGGCTCAGAAGTCAGGTGACACCCCCTCTAGGTATTCAGTGCCGAGGTCATTTTATTCACTCAGAAGAGGATGGAGCAGAGTTATTATTCTTGTTTTACAGATAAAGAAACTGAGGCTCAGAGAGGAGAAATTATTCATCCCTGGCCCCTCAATAAGGTAATGAAAGTTGTTTGTGGATTTCAGTGTTCAAGCTTCCTGATCCATCAAAATCAGTTCACCACTTGAGCTGTTTTTTGTATCTAATGTATTTCCTTAAATTGAGTGTGCACACAGAGGAATTAATTTGTATTGTGTTGTAATGGAATACAGTTCTACCCATCATAATTCTATTCTTATACAATTTGCTGTGAATTGGTAACTGTATTGTGGGTGGATTTTCAGTTATACACATCCTCTAATTTTCTCTCGTTCTCTTTCCTACTCAATTCCTTCTCCACTTACCTAGAGAGAGTGAATGACAATACCGGAAGTTGGCAAAGCCCCAGGGGAAATGTGGCTCATTGCAATTGGAAGAGAAGTTATTTTTAGCTCATGTTTTTGAGTCCTTGAAAGGAGTCTTTCTCTGCAGGTCTTCAGCTATGCTTTGACAAATGCCCTCTCCCTGCGTGTTAAAAAATGATGGTGGAGGGATGTTGTAGCTGAGTGGTGCTTTGGCTAAAAGAAAGGAACTCAGATGAGCGCAGATGTTCTTTTCCAATTACCTACACTCAAGGAAAAGTCTCTGTGGTCCAATTTGGCTGTTTTCCCAAGGGCGTCCTCAGACCCATCGAGGGTGCTGTCGTGGGTGCTGAAACAAGCTAACCCCATGTAGCCTATTTGGAGTGTGGTGGACAAAAGTGAGCCCAGTCCTTGCCT
The DNA here is from genome assembly GCF_053883595.1 of Heterocephalus glaber. Lineage (NCBI taxonomy): Eukaryota > Metazoa > Chordata > Mammalia > Rodentia > Bathyergidae > Heterocephalus > Heterocephalus glaber. The sequence goes on along the minus strand of NW_028258349.1, from coordinate 6,790,447 downwards.
TCTGACTGAGTCACTTGGCTTATAGCTGGTTTCTCCATGAGTCTGGATGAGTGACTTGCTGTGCTAAGTCAGCACCAAAATCCAACATGCCCTCCATGCTTTCAGCCACGATAGTCCCCTCCCAACTCGAGCTCTGTGACAAAGCCAAGAGATCTCCATCTACCTTCTGCTTGGGATCGAGGCTAAGGTTAACTTCCCCCACCTTGGTGGTATCTAGGCTCCTGTGAAGTCTTCAGAGATCTCAGGAAGAGCTATAAATAAACCTGAAATTTCTCAGCTCCCACTTCCCCCTCTTCTACCTCCTGAAGTCTAGCCTCCTCACCTTTTTGAGACCTGATATTATCGCCCTGTCCTCTGTCCTGTGAGACATATCTTGCCATTTCTGCTCCTTGCAGTGAATGCTGAGTCCCCAGGATGACAGGTGTTCAGAGGAAACCATATGTCTGCTCTCCCAGTTCTCCACTTCCCTTACAGAGCTCACACAGGGACATCTCCTTCCTGCAGGAAGCTTGCTTCTCCTGGGCTCATCTCCAGAAGACCTCCTACTGAGTGGGGCCTCCAGAAGTTCCCTCTGGGAGCTCTTCTTTCTTGTTCCCTTACCCCATGGGACTGTGGTATAGGTACCATAGGGGGACCTGAGAAGAAGAGGGAGGACTGCCAGCCCCACCAGGTACTAGAAATGAGTGAGGAAATGGGAAATTTGCATTGAATTTGAATATGTGTTTCCATCTAATTTGCCAAGTCTGTGAAGGTGAATCCTTGGGCAGTTTTCAAACATTTCAGGGCTGTCACCCTTAAGACTTTAATTTTCTTTTTAATCTTCTCTGCTTTCTCACACACTGTTGTTGACTCTGTGACTCTCATTGTGAAAGTTAAGTTAGAGAAGCAGAGGAAGGGAGACTGTGATGGGGTATGAGAGCAAGGAGAAAGAGTCAGAGTCATTGCCACCCATGTCAGGGTACAGCCTGGGAAGCCCACTGCAGCCCCTTGGGACTAGGGCTTGGAGCTTTTGAGAGGCTATTAATTCAGAGGTTTTAGGAACAGTTGTGTATTGAGAAGCTACTGTATGCTAGGCCTTATCTTGGGTAAAGAAGCACAAGCAGACCCTACCTTCAGGCTGCTCATGCTAGGAGGAATAGATTTCTGCCAGGGTGCTATTGACTGGGTCTGAGTTGGACTCAGCAGAGGTACAGGTGGGAGGAAGTGGCCAGTTTCCCCTGGCTGGGAGAGAGGAATGTGAAAAGCTTCCTAGAAGAGTTGATGAATTGAGGCTTGAAGTATATCTTGAAGGATAAGAGTGTCCCCCAGGTGGGCAGTGAGTAGAAGAGCATACAGTGGAGTAGCTTGAGTAAAAGCCTTGTGCTGGGGGATAGCTCAGTTGAGTGTCAGCTGGGTGGGGGTGGAATGTGTAAGACCGGGGTTAAGGAAGAAGCAATAACAGACAAGGTTCTAGAATAGATCAGACCCTGAAGAGCCTATGGATGACCATTTTAGGAGTTGTAGTTTATATAAGAGATGATGTAGATCTATGTTATTCACCTTTCTGTTGCTGTGACAAAACATCTAAGAAAACCAACTTATAAGGAAGAAAGTTTTATTTTGGTTCACAATTTCAGAACATTCATTCTATGGTCATTTGGCTTGCTTTGGAGGCCTGTGACAAGGGGGTGCATCATAATAGAAGCACTGGGTGGTGTTCTACTTGATGGTGCCTGGAAAATAGAGAGAGAGGGAGGGAACAGAAGAGAGAGAAAGGGAGAAAGAGAGAGAGGGGGGGAGAAATATGGAAGATTCAATACCCTTTTCAAGGGCATCAACCCAATGACCTAACTTCCTCTCATAGGCCCTATCCCTGAAATCTTCACCACCTTCCAGTAACACCATAGGCTGGTGAACAAGCCTTTAGCATATGGGCCTTTAGGGGACATTTTATACCCAAACTATAATAGGATCCATTAAAGGGGGTTAGCAGGGGTGCAGTGTGGACAGACTTGCATTTCAGTTGCTTCTGTTGTCTGGCTCTGTGGAAACTAGTCTTCTCTCTCCTGACCAGTATTGAGTTTCTCAGGGGGAGACACTATGAACCTCATGTAAAGCATGGTGGTGTACCATGCAGGTGACCTTTAGTAGGTGCACAGCATATACTTCAGTGATTGCTCAGTATATATGGAGGACTAAAGGAGATGTGAGCTCCAGTTGTGAGGAGCTGGCCAACCCAGAGCTAGCTTTGGCCCTGCTCAGAGCTCACCAGTAGACTTCCTATAGGAGAAGGGAGGGCGCTCCATTGAGTGAAGGCACCTTAACAGGGAAAGTAGGGAAGGAGAAAAGAGTGGAAAGGCTTGATGTACAAATTAACTCTGAGGCTTAGGGGATCGCTGGAGTGGGAGGACAGAAATCACAGTGGCATCAAAATGGCCAATCTGAATCACAGCAGCCAGAGATGGTGTGTGAGCCTGGGGCCCTCCAGCAAAGGTGGGCCCTGGGGGAGTGGGAGTTAATGGGTCAGTCCTTGCTTCACCTGATTTTATGTGACTCAGAGAGCTGAGAGCTGAATTTCCAACCTCCTCCTTGACTCCTTCTGCATCATAAATAACCCAAGAGAGGAGAAATCAGAACTAGTGCCCTTGTGTTTCTGCCTAGGGAGGCAGAATACAGCAGAGAGGCTTGACAGCTCTTTAACAATGCTCACATTTTAAGTATAAACATTACCCACCATCCCTGGCTGAAGTGTGTTATTTTTTTGTTATATTCATCTATCATTATAAATTGCCTGCTATTATTGCCTAAAACTTGTTTCTGTAGTTGAGGCATGTTGGGATTTATTTAAAAAGATTGAACAAAATAAGCAATAAGAGAAATTATTAGTGGATCTCACTTTACAAAAAAATCCCCAAATACAAAAACTCAAACTGACCTAATAGATTAAAAGGCCTTCTCTTAGAAAGTACGATTGATTTTCTCCTGAGAGTCTTCATAAACTATGTATTTTTCCCAATATGGTTTAGTCTTAGAGCTTAGAGACAAGATGAGAATTCACTTAAAACAGGATTCTCTGAAGTGTGTAAGCTGTCATTCTATGGGTGACTATGTTAGGGATACATTGTGACCTTTCCCCGGCTCTTCCTCTTTACCTGGGGTTGTACTGTGGCTTTACCTGTTGTGCAGGGCTGGCAGCACAGGTGTGAGACTTATGCAGTTTCCCAGAACTCCATGCTCAGAAGGGCTTTGTCATTTTGGGAGGTTATTTATTCTGGTGCCCTAAATCTTTAACCACCCAGTCAGACAAGGCAGTCAACTTCAATCCAACATCAACCTTGTGGCACACCACTGAGGAACTACAGGGGAGTCCAGCAGCCTGGTACCCTTCCAGGGGCTGTTCAAACTATAACCCATCCACCTGGGAGCCCATCTCTGCCTGCCTAGGGGCAGCAACTTTTTATACTTTGTTGTGATGATCTGCTATTGGTATCTTGGAATTCTTAATAATTTTTAAACAAAGGAGCCCATGTTTTCATTTGGCACTTGTGTTAGTTACCTTTTCATTGCTATGATCATATACCTGAGGAAAATAACTTAGAGGAGGAAAGGATTGTTTTGGCTCATGGTTTCAGAGGTTTCAGTCCATGGTCACTTGGCTCCCTTGCTTCTGGTCCCATAGTGAGGCAGAACATCACAGTGGGGAGCATGTGGTAGACACAAGTGGCTCAAATAATGGTGGCTGGGGGAGAAAGTGAGAGAGAAAGAGACAGAGAGAGAGAGAGAGAGAGGGAGAGAGAGAGGGAGGGAGGGAGGGAGGGAGAGAGAGAGAGAGGAAGGAGTGTTTCAGGGCTCCCTCCTCCTTCTGCTTTTATTCTGCCCATGTCCACATCTTACAAGATGGTGCCTCTTCCATTCAGGGTTGTTCTGCCCCCTCACATTGCTGTTCCACACACCAATGTTGTCTCTGAAAATACTTTCACAGACACACCTAACAGTGTGATTTAACAATTTCCTACATGTTTCTCAATTCAATCAAGTTGACAGTCAAGATCAATCATCACAACACCAGACTCCACAAATTATGCAGATCACACAGAACTCTCTGAGATGCCAGGAAGAGAAGACATCCCAAGGTTTTCAGAATTTTGTCTAAGTTATTTTGGGATGCTAAAACACAATACTGTAGACTAGGTGGCTTAATTAACAAGCATTTATCTCTCATGGTTCTGGAGGACAGGAAGTCTAAGATCAAGGTACCTGGTAAGGGCTTGCTTCTTGCTTTCTTGATGGCTGCCTTCTCCTATCCTCAAATGGCAGGGATTAGAGAGAAGAAATAACCTCTCCTGAGTCCCTTCTTATGGGGCACTAATCTCATTATGATGCTTCTTCTTTCATGAGCTCATCACCTCACAAAGGCCCTGTCTCATAACACTATCACGCTGGAGGCAAAGATTTCAACTTAGGAGTTAGAAGTGGCAGTCAGGGTGGGTGGGGCCACAAACATTCAATCCAAAGCAAATTTGGATCATTGCTTTAAAGACCTACCTATTTCACCACATGTGGAGTTTGCATCACTCAGAAGATACTTTACAAAAGGACCCTAAAGCCAGTAAATGTGTTATTGAAAAGAAAGCTCAGAGATAGCCATGTGTCACAATGAGATTTGATTCGAGCTTCTTAAAGTCAACTTCCACTTTCTTTTAGAAATATACCAGGTGTGATGGAGAACTATGGTGAATGTTTAAATTTTAAAAATTATTACAGTAAAACACAGTGGCATTAATCTCCCTCAAACTACTCCTTTCATTTTAAATAACACTTGATCCCATCACTCCTGCCACTTTTTGAGGCAGCTCTGGAAGTCATCTTTTGTGAATATCTTTACTTGTGCTGTGGTGACTGCACAACAGTGTCTTGAATCTATTTTTAAAAAGGCTTACCTTTCATGGCCCTTTTGACTTTGGAGAAGAGCCAGAAGTCACATAGATCCAGTGAATAAGATAGATGAGGAAATGCTGTAATGTTTTTATGAGCCTGCCTTTCCCTTGGATGGCATTCACCATGTTTTTGATTATGCCTTGTGAACACATTCAGAAAAGAGGACCTCCAGAACTGCTTCAGAAAGCAACAAGAACAGCAGGATAAGTATATTCAAAGTGAGGGAGAATAATCTGAGGGGGATTAGTGGCAACATCCCCAGCCATTAGAGAAATACAAATTAAAACAACATTTAAATGCTATCTTATTCCAGAAAGAGTTGCTATCATCAAAAAATAAGATAATAAAAAACTTCAGTGAGGCTGTGCAGGAAAAGGAACGCTTCCACACTGTTGGTGGGGACATAGACTAGCACAACCACTATGGAAATCAGTATGGAGATTCCTCGAAAAAGTGAAAATGGAAATTCCATTTGACTCAGCTATCTCCCTTCTAGGTATCTCTCTGAAAAAGTTAAAGACAATGTGTTTTTACTGCAATAATTTTTAAAAAAATCTAAGCATTCACCAAATATTTCAATCACATCTCGTATGTTGTGGAAGTCAGGAAGTGGGCAGGGATTCAAGCAGAGTCAGAAAAGCTGACTTTGGACTCAGATCTAAGGGGCATTCCCATCACCGACCCACCATCATCATGCATATAGTCAGGCTGCTCCAAAATGTAGTCATTGTATTTCACTGGAGAGAAAAAAATTAGAATGTTTATTTGATGTCATATGAAAGGGTAAATAATTTATTTCTAAAATTCTGACATTTGTTTCATCCTTGAACTGTTTTGAGAGTTGTTCATTCTGGCTTCCTAGACAGGGAGGACAAGGATGGTAATTCCAATCTCACAGTAGGCACCTGGCTCCTCTGTGGAGCCATGCAGGAGCTCAGCAGGCTGGAGGAATGTTGGATGTGCCTTTCTGTGACCTTTGCAAACTACGACCCATCCACCTGGGCACTATTAGTTTCTCTGTCCTGCCTGGGGACAGCAACATTTTATCCGGCAGTTCTCATTCTACAATCACAAACTTGGCAAGAGCTGGGCCCTACCTCCCATCTGTATGGGTGTCTGTGAGTGCCCAGCACAGAGACTGGCACTCAGAGGGCAAAGGCTGCCATAAGTGTCATTTGTTCACCTGGAAGAAGCACACTTTCCAAAGGCAGCAGCCCATGACTGCCCCATCTTCCCCAGAAAACCTTTGTCCTTATGCCTTGTTCAGCTCCCTCTTTTCTCCTCTTTTCAACTGCTTTCCTCAAATCATATCATCATGACCATCTACAAAATGAAGTTCATATTCCACAACGGGACAACTGAGCCCACTGTTGATCCAGATCAACTTTATCTTTCAATCCCATTTTTTCCCCAAAGTTCATCATCCAGCCCATGATTTGGCCAAGCTGAGTGCCTTAGGATGCTCTTTGCTGGCTGCGTGCCTGCTTTCTACAGCACGTGGTGGCCCTCCAATGGCATGAGTCTCTCTCCACCTCCTTCTTCTCCATTCTACCAACACCTTTCCCAGTGTACATGTCTCCTGGCCCTTGAAGCCTTTCCTAATTCCTTGACTCTTAGTCTAGTCTCAGTTACACTCCTCAGGCACTATCTTAGTGTGAGCTCCCAACAAAGCAGATCCTGAAGTAAGGACCTGGGTACAGGTGGTTTATTTTGGAGGTGACCTCAGGAAACAGGAATGGGGAAGTGAGAGAAGAGAGAGATGGGTAAGGGGCAGTCAATACAGGCTGTGCTAAGGAGAAGGTTACCACAGTGGGCACCCAGAGCTCAACCTTCTGGGACCATCCGAGGAACTATGTAGAATGTGCCTTGGAATCATCCCAGCAAGAGACAGAAAGGGTGAAATTCTATTATCCGTGGTTGAGGGTATTCCCAGTTCTTTGGCATGGATTCCCCTGTCCTTCCTGGGGGATTCTGTGCACAGCTGAGCAGTTCTTTGTAGGTTAGGAGAAGCTGGAGTCCTTGGCAGAACTGTGCTGGAACCCAGCAACCGAGGGAGTGCATGGTATGTTCTGGGAGCAGCTACAAACTTCCTTTGTGAAGGCCTTTTTTCTTCTACTGGCCACTTGGAAGTGGAAACCTAGCCTGACTGCACCCTGGACCCTCCAGATCCCCTCAGTGGGCATGCTGGTGTCAGTGCCCAGGGCAAGTAACGCCAACCATGCATCCTCCCTTATCTCATACACTTTGCTCCCCAAGCTGCCTCACTGCATATTTGCCAGCTGCATGTATTTTGTGTCATCTCATCCTCTAATTGCTTCCCCTCTGGAAGGCAGGGACCACCACCAGCTTCTCCTCTGACTTGTTCCTGCACTTAGCTGCTGCTCCAATTCTTCCTTGTTCTTAAAGAATTGAGCACAGCTTATAATATTAAAAAATAGGTAAGACTCTCACTTGTCAGAAGTACCTAATGAAAATCAGTTGGGGAAGGTGAAGGAGAGATGTAACCAAATGCTGAGCTGACATGGCAACTGGGATCAGCATTACTAGATGAGATTCTCAGCCTACTGTGGCCAAGGAGCAGGGAGAAATAAGGTAAGACAGTCTTCTCTGGGGAAGAGAAGGGAGCAATTCAGTTCATCTGGACAGTTACTGACTGTGAGGCATCAGTGAGCATGAAGAGAAATTCAGAGCCAGGGCCTAAGGGAAGAGATACACAGGGTAATTGTAACCTTGGATTGCAGCGTGGCAAAAGGCAAATGGTTTTTAAGTGACTGCGGATTGAGGATATTCACCAAATTAAAACACTGAATTATAACTGGTTAGAGGCATTTCTGCAGCAACCTAAGTCAATTCAGGATGGCACCTTCCATTTCTGATCATTTAGCTCAGGGCAGCAAAGAAATTAATTTCCCACAGAAGCTGTATGGGAAAACAAGAGAATAAAATAGCCTGGCTATACTACAAAAGGGCGCAGTGGGGACTGTGTCAAACTAAAGAGCTTCCAGGGGCAGCACTGCCCCACCACACCTGAGTGACTGCTGTCAAGTGAGGATGCAGGCCTACCTAGCATAGTTCATTTTTTTCCTAAAGATATTGGAAATCTGAATTTGCATGACAGCTACTGATTTTTAAATGTTGGCAATTTAAAGTACTAATAAGGGATCATTTATTTGCTTGGGAACGCCCATTATGTAATAATTGCACTGAGGGTGAAGAGATATGAAAGGAGCGAGCCGGTCCCTCAGGCTTTCAGAGTTCTCAGTCACTTTTGGGTAATTGCCCATCTCTTTCAGGAAATAGAATTGATTTCTTAAGGCCCACTCTGCAAAACCTGGGCTAGAGATGTGCACTGTTGCTTTGGTTCTCTTTGGGCATCATCGGAAGCTGGCCACACTAGTGTCACACTCCATGAGGTTGCCTGACCCTGTGTCATCCTGTGTCATCGTTTTCTCTCTTAGCTCAGAATGCAAGCTCAACACCGCAGAAATGCTGCCCGCCTCACCACTGGGCACATAGTGGGTTCTTGATAAAGATTTACTGACTATAAGGAGGAAAAGTGACTCAGTCTCCCACACCATAAAGGACTCAGAGATTTTTTCCATGGTCAGCGCTCTAAGGTGGGTTGAATTGAATTAGTGGAGGAAGTATTGTCTGAACAAAGCAAAGGCATCTCAGAGTTTCCTGAGCATGCACCCCAGGGCAGGGAAATGTTCCCAGTTCTTCCAAATCCACCAACCTTTGCAAAGAGATCCAATCCCCATGCTGTTTTCATGCAACTTTCTCTGGTCACAATCCCATAGCATCCTGCAGTGGAGGGGATGCTTCTGCCTAATAGACTTTAGTGTTGTTATAGCCATTTCTGCTATTTAGCCCAATTCTCTGGCTCCCTCTCACACTGCCTGGCCCCAGCACATACACTTGTAGTGGCCACCGAGCACTGTCTCCTCTGGGCCTCTTGATTAATTCTTTGCAGGTATAAATTGACAATTATTATGCCTCCCATTAGTCATCTCTCCTCTGGGCTGTACAAATTTAGTTCTCCTGATAGCAATGAATCATGGGACAAAGTGTTCATTTGCATTATGTGCCAGCTCTTTCAATCAAACTCTGTTTTTATAACACCTCATTACAAGTCTCCTTAACATCTCTCTGTTCTGCACGTTAAATCCAAAGGTCTAATGACAAGGAGGCTGTCAGCCCCACTCTCTCCCTCCTCCTAAGATGCGAGGTCTTAGGTGTCTGGCGTGGAAGGTGGCCCGGACACTCTTGCTTTTGCTCCTCTCATCCTGGCACCTGAGCCAAAGTGGGAAAGCAGATCAAGAACCGCTGGAGAGCTGACAAAAATTGATAATAATGAGCCAATTTACATGGAAGAGACTCATTACCAAGCTAGTTACCAATACATTGGGTTGCTGGATTTCTGCCCATAAATTGGATCTCCTGCAGTGAAAGATTTTTCACCAGCTTGTAGGAAATCTCTCTAGCTTAAAAATACTTCGGGGAAATCATCTTTACAATAAAAAGAGAAGAGTGAGTCTGCAGTTGTGTATGTATATGGGTGTGGGGTAGAGATTGCATATAGGGGATGCTGAAGACATCGGATAGAGACAATTTTGCTATTTCTATCTTTTGATTTCTTGCACCATTGGGACATGGTTGTGCCTGCTTTCAAAGCTCCCCAAATGACTGCTTAATTTTCAATACAACCAGCCCAGGGAATAAACTTGTAACTTATGTGGAAGGAAAATGCTCACAATTTGGGGTCTGTGATGCAATGCTCAGTCCTTGGAACCAAAAAAGACCATGTGGTAGGACCTAATTATGTGAAATGGGACAGGGAGGGCAATGTAAAGGAATTGTATTTTGACCTAAGTTGAACAAATACTTTGGGCTTTGATCTTCATTATTTGAAAGTTTTCATCAGAGAGTTATGCATATTGGCGGCAGATGGCTCGGTGTGAGCTATTTTGCCCAGCTATCTACTTTGTCTCATGTGAATACAGGGATGATTTCTAGGAAGTAGAATCACAATGCTAGATCCAGCCTTGGGAGCAAGTTCAGACGGGAGCTCCCTGTTCACTTCCACTCCAGCCCCCTCACCAAGCACTTTTCCCATCGAACCATCTTTGAAATGCATCAAAGAGAAGTAGAGATGCACAGTCTGGATTGGGGTCACTTTCTTCATGAGTTGGAGCAAAGTCAGGCTGTGTGTAAAGTATTATGTCTTATGTGTTTCTATAAAAAGACCTGTGGGATGACTACAGCTTTCTTTTCGGAAGAAAGACTCAGGCATCTAGCTCTTTCTCTTGGAACAGCATGGGAAGAGATCTCATATAACTGATGTTGATCTGAACTGAAGACTGAGGGGCTGGTTTGCTGATGGTGGATGCTGTAGTCTTCCAGTCATGACAGGGACCTCTAGGTATGGCCACATGGGAAGTCAAGGACACCATCAGCTGCTCTTCAGTGAGAACTCTGATTAACACTCCACTTCTATGGTGGTTTTGTGCATGTGTTGTCTGCTCATCAGGCAATCAGCTCCTCAGATAGGTGGCTCTTTCTGTTTGTCTCCTATCCACACATGATTGGCATAGAGTTAGCATTCAAAATATACCTGGTGGCTCAAGGCTAGATGTGTGCCCAGCTGGTGTACCTGTTGGCCATGGTCTTTACTTCTGGCTTCTCCTTTGCAGCACCTGGGGCAAATTACTTAACTTCCCAATTTTCAATTTCTTTATTCATAAGCTGAAAACTACAACCTAGATCTTGAGCTTCAGAAGGGCTGAGGATGCTAACTAAGCAACAGCATAGCTTGATTGGTGGCTCTGAAGGAGCCAAGTGTTTATGGGGCCTCCCATCTCCAGCACAACTTTGCTGTATGGACATGATCCATATAATATGGACATGATCAAAGCATGCTAGATACTTCAAGAAGGGGGGTGAGCCTGGGTCTGGCTCCAGGGAATTGCCACCTCATGGCAGGGTCTTGTCAGACTGTATCCACATGGCTGGAAGAGGCTGCCAGCAGGCCTCTAACCCCAGCTCTGCCAGGGCTAGTTGCTTGCCCCTGATTAGTTCTCCAATCACTCTGCTTTAGCTTTCTCATCAGTTACCTGGAGATATGAAGAGGGTAATGAAATTAACAGCATAAACTGTTTAGAACAGTGTTTGGTTTATAGTAAGTGCTCAATTAAGGATAATAATTCTATTATTAATATTAACAACTATTATATAATAATTATTAATAATAAATAGTAATATTTAATTATTAATAATAATTCTATTATTGTTATTATAGCTATTTTATTACTAAATTACTAAATTACTAAATCTAGTTGCAGAAGCATTGGAGAAATCATGAGGGGGTCCCTAACTCTGACCTGTCTGGACACATGCTCCGACCAGGAATTCTGCATGGAAACACTCACTGGATGGAATCTAGAGCTAGAGGGCTTTGGGAGGTAATGATGCAGATGGGGCCTGAGGCCTTGCAAACCAGGGTGTCACTACCTTTGCAGGTGCGTGGTCCAAGGATCTAAACAGGGCCATCAGTTGCTCAGAGTTACATGTTAGGTTGGAGGCAGAGCTAGGGTTGTACCCTGGTTCTTCAAACTCACAGATGGGTTTTTGTGATGTGCTTGTTCAGATTCTTGGACCAAGAGTTCTTCCCCCTGGCTGAACAGGACACTTTCTACCATCCTGCTCAACACCTGGGCCAAAGGCCTGACATGTCTCAGCCTACACCTGGAAGCACACTGAGGCTCCTACACTTGCCTGCACAAGGCTTTTACTATTTGGTCCTCCCTGAAAGCTGCTGTATCAGGCCCCACAGCTCTACTTTTTTTTTTTTCTCTTCATTAAACCTAGGTTTAAGCTACATTCCTAGTACTATGTTTATTTTTTATTTTGAGACAGTGTCTTACTAATTTGCTAAGTTACCCAGGCTGGACTCAAACTTGAGGTCCTCCACGCTCAGAATTCCAGAGTGCTGGGATTATAGCACATCTCCACTCTGTTTTCTGCATATATGAAATGCAAACTACTGTTTTTCAGTCCTCCCCTGACCTGGAAGCCACCAATCTGTGAGTTTGGTACTTCCCCATCTAGATATAGACAGTAGTACCCCGGTCTGGTGCTGCCAGGCTTCCTTTGTATAACCTGGTAGCGGATTTATAGCTGTTAACTCATCCCCCAAAGCCTTTCTGCTGGTTACAGGTTGGAAGCCGCTCTCTGCACCCGAGCCAAGGCTGTAGGTGTTCAGAGAGAACCTAGAGGGATGGATTGTAAAAGAGTTTATATACTGCAACTTGGAGGGTCTTGTTTATGTTTAGGAGCAAAACTAAAATGAAAATTGTGTCAAATCCAAATAGATCCTCTCAGCATCCCAACAGCTCTCAGGCTTTAGGGAATCTGTAGCAGATAAATACTCTTAATTTTTCTCTTACAAAGTTATCTTCTCTGCTCCTTCTGATACTTTCTGTTTACTTGAAACTGGGAAAAAGCATCTTGTGTATGTAATTTCTAACTCTAGGTGGCTTCTGCAGTCAATATTTTTCAATGTCTGCTGGACAAGAGGGACTGGACTTGGGGCTCCCTTGCTCTAGACATGAAGGAAATCCAGTTTGGGTGGGAGAGGAACAACAACTGCTGAGGACTCTGGGAGGTAAACCCGCTTTGGGGAGGAGATGCTGAAGGGGGCAGTAGAGAAGGGGGCTTGTTCATTCTTCTGAGGTGGATTGATTTTACCCCTAATCCACAATCTCCTCTCAATCTCTCCTGAGACTCCTTTCCCTTCTTAGAACCTGATCTCCTTATCTGAACAGTGGCTTCAGGACATATCTGTCCAAAAAAGTGGCCCTTGGGACATATTGGGAAGTTAAAACTAACCATTAAGGGGACCCTTGGGATGGAGACCCATAAGGTCAGCCTCCTAGGATAGGACATGGAACAAAGCAGACATTGGAACAGGTGACTACCAAATTTCCTTGGTGGAAACCATTAGGTCACTCAGACACTTTGTGCAGGATGGATCCCCTAAACATCTATCTTAGTCCATTTGTGCTGCTGTATCAAAATACTTTAGGCTTGGTAACTTATAGACAACAGGAATTCTTTTCTCATTTTACAGGAAGCTGGGAAGTCCAAGATAAAGTCCAAGATCAAGTTTCCAACAGATTCAGTGTTTGGTGAGAATGTGTTTTTCATAGATGGCCTAAGAGTCATCACCTGGTGAAAGAGAATTCTATAAGTGCAAGAATCCTTAGGATCCAGTCACTCCCCCCAATAAAGTCTTAATATCAACACATGGTGAACTAAATTTGACCATATGAATTTTGGAAGGACGCAAACATTAAGCACTAAACAGGCTCTGGAGAATGTGAAGCAGATAAATGTACTTAATTTATCACTACACAAGAAACAGCCATGAGTCTCTCCTTTCAGTCTCTTCTGAATTCATGGGAAAGGTGCAGGAGAGGTACGTCTCCAGGAACCAGAAGCTCTGTCACTTATTTATAATGTGTGGTTCCATGTCCTTGTCACTCGGAGTCTTTCAGCTGAGCCACACATTTACTTAAAGAGTGAGAAAAAGAGAGTAAGCACCACTAAGGAAAGTAGTTTGGACACATAAAGGTAAGAAAATTGGCACTTTTCATCCTAAAACCTACTCAAACTAATGCTATAGACAGTGTATATTTAGTTAAACAGAAAAGCATTGATGGTGTCACCTCACAGCTGTCCCTACTGCCATCACAGGAAGGGAGGCCCAGCCCAGAGGTAAAGGTCACTGGACTGACATCTGTGGCTACACCCCAGGCCTTTTGGGTGGAGAAGGTCCCCCTCCACCTACACTGAGTCTATTGGGGGCAAACCTTGGTTTTCCAGTCCCCTAGCATTTCCCTGGGGAGGTAAAGAGCTACCTTGGAAGACAGGAGACAGTGGTGTCTTCCTGTGCAGACAGCAGGGCCTGAGGCCCATCAGTGTTTGCTGTGGTCACCAGCGATGGGTAAGACCTGCCTTTGCTGTCCTCTGGGAGCAATTACTTTATGTTTATTGCAGACATCCATCACACCCAGGGAGGCTATATAAATACAATATGTCACCTTTAACTGTTTGCTAATTGAGCCGATGCTGTGGGATTTCCTGATGATCAGTTGACATGAGAGAGAGAGAGAGAGAGAGGAGAGAGAGAGAGAGAGAGAGAGAGAGAGAGAGAGAGAGAGAGAGAGAGAGAGAGAGGAGAGATCCAAGTAGGGACATTGCCTAGGAGGGTTAGTTTTAGTTCCTGTCTCTAAAATCAGGGTAGTCACCTCAATAGGGAAAGTGAATTGGCTATGAAATGAAAAGGGAAAAATAATTTCCACCAAATCAGTAAGAAAGCAAGAGGAAGGAGTTGTTCACTTAATTCTGACAACCGAGAGGCCCTGAGTCCTGGCCCTGTTGTCTCTGCTACCTCCCAAAGGCCGGTTACAATGCTGCCTTCGAGTGGATTATCAGATACAGGTGGTGTCAGTTTGGTGCGATCAAAGGCTTCAACATGGTGAGTGAAACTCCTAGTTTGTGAGAGATCCCAGATTCAATACTTTGTCTCATTCAATCTCTGAGGATTCACCTTCTGCCTGTTGTGACAGGAGAGAAATGGAGAGTGGAGTACAGTAGGACAGACATCTGCACTGGCTCAGGAGAAGTTCCGTCAGTCCCTACACAGGGAGATGTTTTCAGAGAAGAACGAAGAGGCCAGGAGAGGGGAGAAACTGCTGGCTCTTGGCCCTCAGCTGGGATTGCAAGCAAGTGTGAGCCATGGGGACAAGAATACAGGATCCCCTAGAACCTCAAAGGAGCAGGAGCTGGAGCTCAGAGGAAGGAGAAATACTAGGAAGAAGTGCTCAGGAGATGCTCCCAAAGTGGTTTGCTCTGAAAGTTGCTTGGAGGTGGTGATACTTGGTCATTGGCAGGGGAAGGGAAAAAGCATTTTCTGAGGGCTGAAGTTCAGAGGCCAAGCAGTGTCTGCTGGGGAGGGATTTATCCAGGCTGATTCAGCTGCGTTTGTGCAGAGAAGTTCCCGGAGTGGGTAAAGCATGTTGGGGCACTCAGCGACATTATCCTCTGGGCCGTGGGATACCACTGGGGCCAGAGAGCTGGGCAGCTGATAGCCTGTATCACTGATTATCTGGCTCATTTGGGGAATCTGAGGACGGTGACTCCATCAGCGAATGATGAAGGAGACAAGTTCTGGCCACAAGGGCCCGGGCAATGTTTCTGGGAGCCCTTTGCATTCCATTATATTTCCTGTCACAATCACCCTCGTCTCTGCCCTAGAATGAGACTCAAATTCTTTAAGTCCAGCTGCTTTGGACTCAACAAACTTCCCATTGGGAAACAATGCTTTTGATTTTCAGTTTGACCACTAACCTTGAGCTAGGTAATTTATCTTGCTGAGCCTTGGATTTCCCCCTGAACATGGAAATGATAATACCTCCTTTGCAAGTGTTAGGATAAATGCAAGAGTCCTGTGGAATGTAAGGCACACATTAGGTGCTCAACAAATACCAGATCCTTCTTATTTGGTCCTTTCAAACCAGGACTAGTTTTTTTTTTACTTTAATGGGTTCAGCATATCACTCAAAATACTTCACTTAAAAACAATCAAAGCTTACATAATCACCAGCCTAAGTGGTTGCATTAGCCTGTTATTCTGTCATCTTTTTCCAATAAACAAACTGTCTTCCTCTCTCTTTCCTTTCTGTGGACGGATCTGGAGGATTTGCAATGTGCAAAGCAGGTGGATTGATCGGTTATTGATCGCGAGTGAATTATAACCCCTTCAGGTAAAAAGCTTCCCATAAACACAATTTAGTAGCTGCCAACACCAGCTTCAGCAGCCAGAGATGACTGTCTCAGGACTCCTGCATTGAGATAATCAATAGCTCGTATTAGTATTAGTGGCACAGATTGCTGTACCTGGTAGCTCCTCAGGGGTGCAGAGGTGGCCCCTGCACTTCCCTGCTGGGAACAGCACTGTTCTCCTGGGCTCCAGGTGCCACCTGCCCTGGAGCTATGGAGCAGGTGACCCTGGCCTTGTTCCTGGCTGATGTGTGCTACTCATATTCGATTGTTCTCAAATTTTGTCTGTCAAATACAATTTCTGCTCCCCTCTCAGCATTTTTGCATCACTGGGGACAAGGATGGATAGGACAGCATTTTCTGAATGCTGAGTCTATGTTCAAATATTCTTATTTTTCATCCCTCTGGTGGTGTCCAAAATGCTCTAAACCAGACCTTATTTCTCCTGAACATTAAAACAGCTTCCAAACAGCTCCTTGTTTCAAGTCAATCTCTTCTAGTGTTCCCTATCCCCACATCACAACACACACACACACACACACACACACACACACACACACACACACACACCCCTCTTCATTCTAGAAGTCACTGTCAAATTCATATTCCTAAAGCAGAGTTGTCATCGAGCCCTTCTCTCGCTCTACAAACTTCAAGGGCTTTCTATGCCTACAGGATCAAGTCCAGGCTCCCCAGCTAGGCCTCCAGACCCTTCACAAAACACACACCTTTCTAGCCTCGCCTATCTACTTCATGTCTGGGTCTCATCTCCCTGGAATAGCTCCCATCTCCTGTCCATGAATGTTCCTGTCTTCCAGTTCTGGGGCCTCTAAAGTATAAACTCTGCTTCGTGTTTTTGCAGCTCCAGCTCCTAAAAGCCACCCTTGTTTCTTCTGCCCATTGCCTGGGACACAGTGACATGTGGTTGCTGAATTGAGAGAAATCTGATTGATTTGAGTGTAAGTTTTCTTTCCACACATATCAACAGAGCTAAGAATGTACAATCAGTTCTATCATAAGAAAGTTTATGGCTGGGTAGTTGGTATGGTGGGTGATTTTGGAAAGGTCAGACATGACTTAAGAACAAGTTATCTCATGGCCAAGTGGAAGTCTAGGATGCATTCTAGACTAATTGGCTGGTCTAGGATGCCCACAGACTTCCCTTCTTCCTCTGCCTACATCCTTGGCTCACTGTGTGCCCTGGAGGAACACCTCATCTCCTCCCGGCTCAATACCCATGCCTTCCCTCGTGATATCTTTTCCTTGGGAGTCATAACTTTTCATTGTCCATCTAGGTGGTCAGGGAGACTGCCCTCTGACTAGTCTAGCTACCAGGATGCCAAATTCTCTTGGGTGCAGCAAGGAGTGATGGTTATGTGGTTCAAGCAGGGCCAATATGGGTCTTGGCTGAAGTGTCTGGAAGGGGAAGGTCCCTTTCTATTGCTAAGGCCTGATCCTGGCATCTTTTCTACCAAGGAAGAAGAGCCTTTCAGGTAAGGAATCTAACAGGGGAGGCAGAGAACCAAGGAGCCCTTGGACTCCTTGTTTACTGGGACCACTCTTCATCCTAACTTGCTTTTCTTTCCTTAGTATAACTCATGTGGTGTTGGTTTCAGATGTAACACAAAGTACTAAGATGCCATATTCAAAGAAGCACAGGGTTGTGGGGAGGGGGAGAGAAAGAGAGAGAGAGAGATCACACAAATCCACTCACAGATAAAAGGCTGGACTGGGCTTTCCTTCAGGTCTTCTGATTCCTCAACCAGTGTTACCCATACTAAGCCAATGAAAGGTGTTATCCTCCCAAAGCGTCTCCTGCAAATGGATGACTCTCTTGCCACTAGAATTTCAATCCTATGTGGATAGTAGTGGGAGATCCTGCTGTCCTCTGCCACCTAGATGTTCGTCTTTCTAGGAAAACAACTTTATTCCTAGGGGTTATGGGAACACTTTGTCCCAGGCCCTTGCAGCTGTGGGATTTCCCATGGGCAGAAAGATGACCAAGAGCCTTTGCTCTGAAAGATAGGCCTTTCTCATTTCTCTGCCAAGGACTATTAATTTCCCCTGAAAACAGCTTTTTTCCACCCAGTTACAACATCCCTGGGACAAGTGTTTTCAATATCTCCCACTGGAGATGGTTTGCATTCAAATGCTGGCCAAATTATTGAGCCCTATTCTTGGATACTTCACTCCCAGCAGTTGGGGGGGGCACTCATTATTAGACCAGCAGGTTCTATGTGGGGGTTTCATTGTCTTTGTCAGCAAATGAGATTCATTAGGGTGCACTGCAGGGTGATGGGAAGAGTGAATTTGGTCTGGATACTGATGCTGGATGCTGTCTCATTTCTACAGCACAGACTTGATCAAAAAAAGGAAAAAGCAGTAGGTCTCTTACATTTGGTTTTGAAGACACCAATCAGCACAGTTCCTCACTGTTCAAGGTGGTGGGCACCTGCCTACTGCAAATCTACTGAAGTCCAGCTGGTAATAAGGGAAAGGTCTCTATGGGCAGGGGTCACTAACCTGGGGTGAGAAAGGACAAGACCCAGCACAGACTCAGGTTCTCAAAAGCACAAATACATCTCAATTTTGAAGAATTTATAAGAAAAAAGTAGTCTCATCAGTGTCTATTTTTACTTCTTGCCCCTCATTCTTAACTCCTCTGTAAGTGCCTAAAGGAACTAGCAGAGATGCCAGGGAAATGCTCTGTGAATTTTGTATCTCTGGCATCCAGGTGGTCTGAGGCATGCTGGTTGGACTCTGGACTGTGGGCTTTTGTTGGGGGGGTGCGGAGGTGAAGAGAATAAAGATGGCTGTCATTGCTGGCTAGAGCATCACTTTGAAAATTGCATGTGCCAGGCATAGCATTGTCGGACTAATTTAAAGATGTGGGTTTGTTATCAGGTTCTCTAGAAGAGAGCCTGAGGAGGGGATTCATATGGGAGTGTTTTTTGAGGAATTACTCTCAAAAGAAACCTGTAGGAGAGTGAGGGAAGCAGGTGAGGACAGGTGTAAAGCAATGCCAGGGTGCAGGCTCTGCTTGCATCTCCACTTGGCCCTATCTCACCTTAGGGAGCTCAGGAGCAGAATGGCACCTGAGTGCTCTTCACCTCATGACAAAGAGCTAGGATTGTGTGTCTTCCAGCCTTCAGTCTTTGGCTGCAAGCACCCTGAAGGGTGGCCCAAAACCTCCCAGGCATCTCTAGGTGGAATCTCTGAAAGGGGTAACCTTGAGTTCTTAGCAGCCCACACTCACAGCTGTGAGGGGAGATGTGCTCTGGTCCAGTGAAGAGGATCCGGGGGAGCCCCAGTGGGATCTACTACAGCGGCCTTTGGAGCCACACTGTGTTTGAATCCTCCACATCCAAACCGAAACTTCCAACTTCTGTTTGCTTCAGTTTCCACATCTGTGAAATGGGACATAGCAATGATGCTGCCCACATAGAGTTCCTATGGAGATAGATGGAGGCAGCATGTGTAGGGTTTAGAGCAATGCCTGGCATGTTGTGAGGACCCTCTGGACAGAGCTGTGAGCACACTCAATGGGCCAAGCCTTCTTGGGAACCATGGGAGGCTCTCTGTCTCCTTTTGGTGTCTCTGCGGTGCCCTGTCTTGGCCTGGAGACACAGCAGCTTGCAGAAGCCTTGACCCTGGGCGGGGACTCTCTCTTTGGACTCAGCAGCCTCCAGGATGAAGGAGGGGATGAGAGCAGGCTCAGCTCTGCAGGGAGAGGAGGGAGGGGAGAACTGGGCTTGCAGGTACTCCCTTCCTGTTCAGCCCGCCCTGGGGCTCTGGCAGAGAGAGGCTCCAGCAACAACTGGATTTTTCATGCTCTTCCAAATGAGACTATAAAAATTCAGTCCATTTGGTTTGCAGACAAAAACTTTGCTTTTAAAAATCTCTGAGTTATTTCCTTCTTTCTTCCTTTTCAGGGCCAAAGTTATTTCAAATGAATAGGGTGCTGGGAGTGGGGGAGGTTGTGCATTTGTCAGCCTTATTTCCCTGCGGGTTTGTAACTGAGGGGGACTTTGGTTAAACCCACATGACATTTGTCACTTTGCTATTGCTTTCTCACCCAGAGGGGCTGTGTCCTCAGCGACACATTTTCCTTTTTATCTATTTGAGAGGGTTATATGAGTACAGGAAGAAGAGGAAAAAAGCTCATATTTGCATTTTTATGCATGTCTTCTTTCCCAGGCAGACATCACTCCCTGTCCTCTGTCAGCTCCTCCACCCCTTCAGGGGCAGGAGGGATGGGGAATTCAGCAAAGCAGAGGGGAGGGGCTGGTTCCTCCATCAGCCCTGGGGGAGTGGGCTGGATGTGTGACTCTTCACCAAACCTGTGGTTTCACTCACTTATGGAACCAAACTTGAGCGGTGCCTACTGTTTGCTGGGTCCTGGGACATGTCTGTTCTCATTGTGGTTTAGATCTAAATCGTCACCCCAAAAGTTTCATGTGTTCAGAGGTGAGGCTTTAGGAGGATGACTGGATTGTGGTGGGTGCCACACTCATCAGTGGATTCACCCCACTGATGAGTTCAGAGGTGGATGTGCTGTTAAAGGTGAGGGCTGGTGGGTGGTGGGTCACTGGAAACATAACGTGTATTCATTCATTCATTCATTCATTCATTCATACATACACAGGCTGTATTCTTACTCTGTTTCCTTCTTTCTCTCTCTGCTTCCTGGGTGCCATGAAGTGAGCAATTTTCCTCCACCATGATACTTCTGTCTTGGAGCCAGCTAAAACAGACTGAACTCTCTGAAACTGTGAGGCAAAATAAAGCTCTCCTCCTTCAAGCTGTGGGTGTTGCGTACTTTGTCCCAATGGGAAAGTGACTACTACAGTCTTCAGGGATCCAAGTCGCTCATGGGTAACAATTACAGTGACTGAGGATGGCAGCACATATGTGGTTGTGGGGGAAGCAGTAGAAGCCTACAAATGGAACCAGGCCAGGGGAGAGGCCCATAAGGATGATGATCCCAGAGCCGTGTCCTGAATGGAAATTAGCTAGGTAAAAATGGGAAGAGGGTTACTTTTTAGGGGAACATCGCTGCGGTGTGAGAAGGAGAGAGACACTTAGGAGATCCTCTGGCACCTCTGGGCGTAGTGGATGGAGGTAATGAAAGTGGAAATGAGACAAGAACCAAATGAAGAAAGTCTTGTAAGCCATGCTAAGGATATTGGACTTTGTGTGTGAGTAACAAGAGAAAACTCCTTGATGTGCTGTGGAGATGAAAGGGACAGGGGAGATGGGAGAGAGGGAGCCTATTGAGGCCAGAAGTGATGCTGCTCATTTGAAAGAGAGGCAGAGGAGAGATGATAAAAGGTGACTGTACCTGACTGATCAGGACAAAGGGGAGGGAAAGGCAGGAGATAAAACTTTTAGCTTTCTGGCTTAGACGATGGGGAAAGTGGTAACACCGTACAAATTAGTCGCTCCAGGTGGAGAAACGCTGTGTGCCCACAGTAGACACCAAGCAAATATTTGTTCAATGTATGAACATATATACAAATAAGAGATGATAGCTCTTACCACAGCTAATTTAGAAATTCAATGAAATTCCAATTAAAAAGTCCATTATATGCACATTGAGGCGATACTCTTAAGTGAAATAAACAGGACACACATGTGTAAATACCTAACAGTTTCTCTAGTGTGAGAAACTGAAAGTGTAAATAAGGACTAAAAGGTATAATAGATAATGTGAAATAGGAAGAAAAGGGGCAAAGGGGAGGGGGGAGTGGGAGGAGGAGGGGAAAGGAAAGAAAGGAATGGAATTAATATGAGAAAATGAAAAAATGGAAACAAAGTCTTTGTAAATAGGGAGGGATGGAAGGGTTGAAGGGAGGGCAGGGGAAGGGTAAAAAATAAGAACCAAGAGAGATTATGTAAAGGTGCATATCTCCAATGATGAATGTCATTATATTGTACATCTAAAATGTACCAATAAAAGGATATACAAAAAAAGGTCCATTATAAGATTTTATGGAACTTGTCCTAATCACTTCTGTAATTTACTTGAAGAATTAAAGCTCAAGAATAATAATGATAAATTTTCAAATGTAGAGAAAAAGGTGGTACCATTTCTACTAGATATGGAGATAAGCTATAGAATTATAAGAAGGATCTAAAATTTGGTTTTATCCTAAAGGGAACTATATTAGTAGAATAGACATGGTGGCTGTACTCATTCACTTATGAGCTGTATTCATCCCCAAATGGCAGAGTTGAGTCTTTGTGACTGAGAATATCTGGCTTGAAATATTTACTATTGGGCTGTTTGCAAAAGAAGTTTACCTACCCTTGCTGTAGACAGAAACTCAACTGTTTATGGGAATTGGTGTATCAAGGAGATAGTATTACAAATTTATGGACAGGAGACCCTTGCCAATAAATGGTGCTCAGTTTTTCTGTAAGAAGAAAGTTAAAATTAGATTGTTACCTCATTCCATAAATAAATAAACTGTGGGTAGATCAAATATCTAAACGTGAAAAAAACACTTCATACCGTTAAGAAGGTAATATATCAGTTTTATCATCTCAAGGTAGAGAAAATCTTTATAGGCAAGTCACAAAAAACAGTTTAGAAAGGAAAAACCGTTATGGAACACTAGTACTCCAAGTACTGCTACTGCCACAATGACAGCAGCAACAACAGTGACACACACACACACACACACACACACACCTACACATATAAGGTGTGATCCAAAAATACTGTAAATGTTTAAGTTTGAAAAATTTATTATAGTAAAAGACACATTGCCATTAATGCACATACTCCTTCTTTGAACACACTTACCCTGTCATTCTTGCCACTTTCTGAAACAATTCTTGAAGTTCTCTTTGAAGAGAGTCTTTAGTTGCACCATTGTCTCTCCCTCAATGTCCTTAATTGTTTCAAAACCCTTACCATTCATGGTAATTTTGACTTTGGGAAACATCCAGAAGTTGCATACTGCCAGACTCAGTGATTAAGACAGATGAGGACACGCTAATGTTTTTATGCACCTGCCTTTCTGTTGGGTGGCACTCAGCAGCAGCAGCATTCACTGTATTTTTGACAACAGCTTATAAAAACACTCACAAAATAGAACTTGCAGAACTGCTTTAGAAAGTGGGAAGAACAATGGAATAAATGTGTTCAATGTGAGGTTGAGTAGTTTGAAGGAGATTAATAGCAATGTAATAAACTTTTGTTATAATAAACTAGAAAAATGTTAAAACATTTGTCACATTTTTTGACCAACTCTTGTACACAATCAATAAGACAAAAGACCATAAGCCAAATTAATACATAAGGTTAGAGTGGAAAAAGACATTTGCTATACAGATGAGGAAGTGGTACCCATATATGTCATGAAGTCCTACCTTTGAATTTTCTTGGTGGAGGATAATAACCAATAAGAAAGTAGGGAGAAGGTTAAGACCTAGTGTTTCAGAGAAGAGAAATCATCAGTGGATACAAATGAAAAATGCATTGCAATTTACTTATTAAAGGAACACAAAGTAAAAGAAGAATGCTATGCCATTTCATACTCATCCAATGAGTAACAAAGAAAGTCAAACAGATCATCTTCATTACAGAGAAGCAGGCGAACATCTTCAATGGGCAGGAAGGTAAATGTGCATGATTTTCAGCAGCACCTTAGCAACATCTGGTGACACTGAGATTGTGCAACCTCTATGACTAGAACATTTGTTTATCATTATGTGCCTCAGAAATGTGCACAAGGGTATTCCCTGCAGCATTGTTTGTGAGAGCAAACAATAAGACACCATTTCATAGCCCTGAATATGAGAATGGATGCACAGACTCTGACGTATTCAAGTATTGGCCTACTATGTGGCAGCTATGCCAGGATGAACATGAAAAGTTAATGCTTTAGAAGAAGCAAGTTGAGAAATAAGCTATGAAAGCATTTATGTAAATTAGACCAACAAAGCAATTTGTTGTAGATTTGTGTCTATCATCTTCCTACCTACCCATCCATCTAAAATTAGGACTAGGTCTCTCTTCACCAAAATAAGATTAAGATATTTATGAAGAGCTAAGAGTGGTTGCAGGGTGGGGAGGTACTTTAATGCAATCTTTACAGTTCTCTTTCATTCACAAAAAGTGAGTTAAGCAAAGCTGAGAACATATTTGCATTCGTGAATTATGAGTCGCAGGCATGTGGTTGGTTATTCCATTTTGCAATGTGTCTTGGATTTCCAGCATGAAAAGAAGAGAACCATGAAGTAGAAGAGCCCTTCATGGGTCCTGATCTCAGCATGAAGACTTGGTGTCTACAGTGAGATGGAGAGGCTGTGCATATGGCTGCCTTTCCTGTCTCTCAGATGCACCATCCTAACCTGGCCTAAGAAAGTTTGGAGAAAATATTTCGGGAGACCAGGCTAGCTCCAAGAAACATGAAGGGAGCCAGGAAGGAAACTTCAGGAATGAGGCATCCAGCCCAGCTGGTCAGCCAGGAGAAAGGCCTCCTGTGGGATAGTGCTCACCTGTGTGCCTCTGCCCTGTGTCTTTTCCCGTGGCCCCTCCCCAAACTCCCATATAGAACCTTCAAGTGTAGGCCAGTGTCCTGTCCTCCAGGAAGTCTTCATTGGTCCCCCATCTGGACCACAAGGGCCTTCTGTGCCTATCTATACCTCAGGCACAGCTCTAGCTTTGCCTTCCTCTATTGCTTGGGTATGTCTTTTGTAAGTGCATTAAGCCCACTTAAATTGGGGCTGATGGGAGTTCTGCCTGTCCAAAAGCTTGCACAATGTCCACCTCCCAACTGCCTGGCTTGGGTGATATGAGTAGAAAGATAGGTGGGGAGTGGGGAGGTTGGGGACTTAGGACAGTGGAAGTTGCAAGAGCCCATGTAACCAGCAAGCAGTCTGGAACAAAGCAGGACTCCTGCCTGTCTTTGGCTTAGAAAACCCAACTGATACCTTGAAAGAAATTTATCAGGTCAGTGAAAAGTCCATCCAGCTCCAGGCTCATCTGCTTAAGGGCTCAATTATTGTTACCTGGACCCAGTTCCCTCTTTCTCCTCCTCTCTTCCTATCTCCCTCCCTCCATCTCTAGATTTCACACAGATACAATCCCCTACAGTTTATTTAAGTCCAGGTGCACAAAACAAGGTCCTCTGTCTCCTGGGTGCTCCAGCAAAGCTCCTGGATAAATTTTGAGTGGCTCTGATTGGAACCTGTGCCTGTCATGATGGTCAGAAGCAATCCTCTGGGTGCTGGGGATGATGCCTCCATCCCAAACCAGGTGTTAAGAGCAAGGGAGGGTGGTCCTCTGGAGGGAAATTTTTGGGTAAATGGGTGCTGTGGGACAAAGCCAGTGGCTGTCTGGTGCAGAAGGAGCTGACATGTGAGGCATGACTGGAAAATACAGTGAGTGTCTAAATTAAAAAATTATTACAATAAAAAACATAACACCATGAATCCCCCTCAAGATATTCCCCCGCTTGGAATGCACTCATTTCATCATTCTCACTACTTTGTAAGGAGTTCTGGAAGTCCCCTTTCATGAGTGTCTCTAGTTGTGCCATTGTAGCTGCCTCTCTGTCCTGAATAGATTCAAAATGTTTACCTTTCAAGGTCATTTTGATTTTGTGGAAGAGGCAGAAGTCAAGTGGTGCCAGATATGGTGAATAACGTGGATGAGGACATATCATGATTTCTTTTTCCCATTAAGTTTATTGGTACATTTTCGGTATAAAATACAGTTACATTCATCATTGAGATCTTGTACCATTAAATGAATATCTTGATTCCTATTTTTTTCCCCTTCTCCTGCCCTCCCTTCACCCCCTCCACCCTTCCCTATTTGCAAAGATTTTGTTTCCATTTTTTTCCTTTTCTCATATTTTTTCTTTTCCCTTTTTTCCTTTCCTCTACCCCTCCCACTTCCCCTGCACCTTTGGACCTTTTCTTCCTGTTACACAATATGAATTATACATTTTTTAAATTACAATATCAAGATCTAGGAGACATTACCACAGATTTTACAGAATTTAAAAGGATATAGAAAGCATATTTCAAAAATCTGTTTTGACAACTTCTAAGAAGTACCTTGGAAGACAAATTAATGAAACTAATTCTGGAGGAAATATAAAATTTGAATAGTACCTATTAAAGAAAGTATATTCCTAGCTTGAAAACCTACCTATATGACAACAACAGGCTCGTATACTTTTTTTTGTATTAAATTCTTTTATTGGTACATTGTAGGTATACAACACAATTACATTTCTCATTGGGAATTGTACCTTTACATAATGCATCTTGGTTCTTATTTTTTCCCCATTCCTAGCCCTCCCTTCACGCCCTCCACTCTTCCCTATTTACAAAGACTTTATTTCCATTTTTTCCATTTCTCATCATTTTTCCTTTCCCTTCTTTCCTTTCCCCTGCCCCTCCCACTACCCCTACCCCTTTGGACCTTTTCTTCCTATTTTACATTATCAATTATTCATTCTAATCATTGGTACATTTTAGGTATACAATATAATGACATCCATCATTGGAAATTTGCACCTTTACATAGTCTCTCTTGGGTCTTATTTTTCACCCTTGCCCAGCCCTCCCTTCAACCCCTCCATTCCTCCCTATTTACAAAGATT
Source organism: Heterocephalus glaber (assembly GCF_053883595.1). NCBI lineage: Eukaryota > Metazoa > Chordata > Mammalia > Rodentia > Bathyergidae > Heterocephalus > Heterocephalus glaber. Next base: position 6,764,063 of record NW_028258349.1, on the reverse strand, counting down.
TTGTTCCTATTTTTCCATTTTCTCATATTAATCCCATTCCCTTCTATCCTTTCCCCTACCCCTCCCACTTCCTTCCCCTTTGCCCCTTTTCTTCCTATTTCACATTACCAATTATACATTTAGTCCTTATTTACACTTTCAGTTTCTCACACCAGAGAAACTATTCGGAATTTATTCATGTGTGTCCTATTTATTTCACTAAGAGTATCGCCTCAATGGGCATCCACTTAGCTATAAATGTCTCTAATTTCTCATTTTTTATGGCTGAGTAGTACTCCATTTTATAAAAAACCCACATTTTCTTTATCCAGTCTCCAGTTGATGGGCATTTGGGCTGTTTCCAAGTTTTAGCTATCACAAACTGTGCTGCTATGAACATGGGCACACATATATCACTGTGGTATGATTCTTTTAATTCTTTGGGGAAGATCCCCAGCAGTGGAATAATGGGGTCAAATGGGACTTCCAGTCCTAGTTCTTTGAGGTATCTCCATACTGATTTCCACAGTGCTTGCAACAGTCTACACTCCCACCAGCAGTGGAGCAGGGTTCCTCTTTCCCCACAGCCCTGCCAGCATTTGTTATTGGTTGATTTCATGATAGCAGCCATTCTTTCTGGAGTGAAGTGGAATCTCAGCATTGTTTTCATTTGCATCTCTCGAATGACCAGTAATGTTGAACATTTTTTCATGTATTTATTTGCTATTTCTACTTCTTTGTGTGAGAAATGTCTGTTCATTTCAGATGCCCATTTTTGGATTGGGTCTTTAAATTTGGGAGGTCTGATCTTTTTAAGTTCTTTATAGATTCGAGATAGTAGACCTTTGTCTGAGGAAGAGCAGGTGAAGATTTTTTCCCACATTGTGGGTTGTCTCTTCACACTGCTCGTGGTTTCTCTTGCTGTGCAGAAGCCTTTTAATAAGAAGAGATCCCATTTGTTGATTGTTTATGCTAGTTCACGAGCAACTGAGGTTTTGTTCATAAAATCTTTTCCTACACTGATGTCTTCAAGGGTTCTACCTAACCTCTGTTCCAACTGTTTCAGAGTTTCTATTTTAATATTTATATCTTTAATCCATTTGGATTTTAGTTTAGTGCATGGTGAGAGATACAGGTCTAGTTTTAATCTTTGGCAAGTTGAAGCCCAATTTTTCCAGCACCATTTATTAAAGAGGCTATCTTTCCTCCAGTGAGGGTGTTTGGCTCCTTTGTAGAAGATGAGATGCCTGAGTGTGTCTGGCATTGTTTCTGCATCTTCTAATCTGTTCCACTGGTCCTCAAGTCTGTTTCTTTGCCAGTACCATGCTGTTTTTATCACAGTAGCTTTGTAGTAGAGTTTCAGGTTGGGGATTGTGATACCCCCTGCCATGTCTCTGTTACCTAGAATTGCTTTTGCTATTCTGGGTCTCTTCTTGTTCCAAATGAATTTTTGGATTGTTTTCTCGAGGTCTATGAAGTATGCTGCTGGGATCTCAATTGGAATTGCATTAAATCTATATAGCAGTTTTGGAAGTATGGCCATTTTCACTATATTAATCCTTCCTATCCAGGAGCAGGGGATGTTTGTCCATTTTCTGATATCATCTTCAATCTCTCTTTTCAGAGTGCCATAGTTTTCAGAGAAGAGGTCTTTGATTTCTTTTGTTAGGTTGATTCCTAGGTATTTCAGTTTTTTGGATGCTATTGTGAAAGGAATTATTTGCCCTATTTCTCTCTCAGTGAGACTCATATACATTTTAACTGATAATTTCTATCAAACAATTAAAGCAGAAAAAAAAAGGAACACTTCTCCCCTCATTTTAGGAACTCAACATTGTGCTAATGCTAAAATTGGATAAAGATAATAGAAGAAAAATGTATGAACATAGATAGAAATTTGTTTAACAAAACAAACTATTAGAAGTCAGATTTGGCAGTACGTAGAAAGTGGTTTTGTTATAGGGATGGCAGTGTTGGTTCAGCATTGGAAGATCCACCCCCAAAAGTCATCATTTTAACAGAGGAAAGGAAAAAGCCATATGATCCTGTCAGTAGTTGGAGAAAAAGTATTGGACTAAATTCTACAGCTGTTCATGGTAAAAGCTATCAGGAGACTAGAATGAGAACAGAACCTTCTCAAAAGATTAAAGACATGTACTCCATACTTCCAGAGAGAATGCCTTATATGAATGGAGAAGATATAATGTTTTCTCCTTAAGGTGGGGAACAAGGGCAGATATGCTTACTCTTTATCTGTCCATTAAACTTTGAAACCTAGGCCCCACCAAAATAGTCTGGCAATAAAATGACACAATTAGGATAGGATTGGCAAGGTAGAAGCAAAATCTTTATATGTAGATGAAATGATCATCTACAGAGAAAATACTAAGAAATCTCTAGGATCCCCTAGAACTTGTATTTGAATTCAGCAGGATTAGAAAACACAAGGTATATATAAAAATTCAGGTCTGTGTATACTTGCTATAAATGAAGAATTGGATATTGAAATTTAAAAGTTATGTAGGAGTACAAAGGACCTAGAAAAGTTTTAAAAAACCCAAAAAACAAAAGCAGTGTTGGAAGACGTTTAATACCTAATTTTAAGACTTCTTCTAAAGCTACGGTAATCAAGGCAGTGTTGTTGTAAGGAAAGACATATAGATCATTGGAATAAAACAGAGAATCTAGAAAGAGAACCACACATATATGGTCCACTGAGTTTTGAAAGATTGTTTAACATTAGCATTTTATAGAATATAAACTCAATTCAAGAGCTGAGGAAGAGATAGTGTTTTCAGCAAACAGCACTACAACACCTGGTATCTGTATATAAAAAATTAACCTCAACCCTTTATTTCCATACATGAAAATAACTTGAAGGGATCTATGAACCTAAATATGAAAGCCTAAAAGTATAAATCTTTAAGAAGAAATTATAGGGGAAAATATGTATGAATTCAGGGTAGGCAAGAACTACCTAGTATACAAAAGACATGATGTATAAAAGAAAAAAATTGATAAATGAGATTCCATCAAAATTTAGAACTTTAAATGACATCATTAAAATGAAAAGTAGTCCTTAAACAGACCATATTTACCATGCATATAACCTATGACCAGAATATATAAAGAATTTTTAGAGCTCATTAATAGACAACCCAATTAAAAAGTAGACATAAGATGATAAGTAGCCAGTACAGCACAAGGAAAGGTGTGCAACTCTAGAATCAGAAAAATACTAATCAGTACAATAACAAGATTGAATCATACACTCATTAGAGAGATGAAGTTAAAAGTTTTAAACGCCTTGTCATGACATTTTCTTTTTGTTGGATTCTCCCCCTTTGTGTTTAATTTGTCACACCCAATGGATTCATTCTGCTGGGTTTCCTGGGGTTGTGATCCTCATTGTCTTTTCCTAGGGTATTGTCTAAAAATTTTGGAGTGCTGGTTTGATATTCATGAAGTCCCTGAGGTGCCCTTTATCATGAAAGTATCTTATTTCTCCATCAATTTTGAAAGATAGTTTTGCAGGGTCCATCAATCTGGGTTGGAGGCTGTTTTCCTTTAGGGCTTGAAATACATCACTCCAAGCTCTTCTTGCCTTGAGGGTTTGCACTGAGAAGTCTGCTGTGATTCTGATGGGCTTTCCTTTGTATGTGATTTGTTTCTTTTCTCTCACTGCTTGTAGAATTTTGTTCTTCTGTTGGATTTCTGGAATCCTAACTATTATATGCCTATGTGTAGAGTTTTTTTGATCAAGGCTAGCTGGAGTCCTATATGCCTCACTTATCCGTATGTCAAGTTCTTTTCTCCTCCTTGGGAAGTTTTCTGCCATCACTTCTGTGAACAGTTTTTTTATGTCATCTGCACTCTCTCCTCTTTCTTCATTGACTCCAATCAGTCTTATGTTATTCTTCTTTGCATCGTCTAGCAGCTGGTGGATTGATTTCTCCTGTTCCTTTACAATTTTAAAACACTTTTTCTTTTCCTGGTCACTAATTGCAATCTTTTCTTCTATATCTGAAATTCTGTCCTCACATTGGTTCATTCTGCTGTGCAGACTTTCAATGGAATTTTTAATCTCCTGGAAATCTGTTTGCATTTGTTTTATGGATTCCATTTGTTTCCTATGTTGGGATTCCATCATGTTCCTCAGATCCTCTATTTTTTTATCTGTGTCCTCTCTAGATTTATTAATCATGTCTTGCACCATGAGCAAAACCTTTGCTGTTATTTGAGTAATTATTTCTGATTTCATTTTTCCCAGATCCTCTTTTGTTGTCAGTTCAGAGAGTCCAGGTGGTTGAATATCAGATTGTTCCATCTCGTTTCCCTTTGGGGTTGCTGTAGGTGATCTGGAAGTCTGTTTTTGAGGCTTGTTTACATGTCTTCTCATTTCCACGGGGTGGGGAGTGCTTCTGGGGCCCACGTGGCTCACCTTCTCTGCCCTAGGAGCTTGGGATGGTGGTTGGGGAGCTTCCTTCCAGGTTCTGGGACTGGCTTACTTTCCCTGCCCTAGGAGCCTGGGATGGTGGCAGGGGTGCTTCCTTCCGGGTTCTCCATATCATGATGTTTTTATGAACCTATCTTTCTGTTGGATGGCACTGGGCAGCAGCATTCATTGTACTTTTGATCATACCCATAAAGACACTCATGAAAGAGGACTTTCAGAATTTCTTGAGAAAGTGCCAGGAATGATGGGATAAATGTGTTTGAAGGTAGAGTGAGTATTTTGAGAAAGATTAATGGCAATGTTTCTTTTATTGTAAAACATTTTTAAAAATTGAGACATTCACTGTATTTTTCAGTCACCCCTTATACATCTGAAAAGGAGGATAAATGGTGCACTGCTCTCTGAGTTCTTGGCATTGGGTCATCTCCTTCAGACAACCTGAGTTTCTGAGCTGTGGAGTGGGAAAAGGGAAGCCTGGGGTACTGAACCTCTCCCTGACTGCTGATTCTGGTTGTCAGCTCTTCTTCCCCACTGGGATCTACAGGGCTGCATTCCTGGCTCCTGTCCCAGGCGCTCTGGATAAAACATTTTACAGAGTCATAAACTAAACATTGAAATTTCAGAATTCAGAAGTCGTTCTTGACACTATTGGAAAGGTGTGGTTGTCCAACTATTAAGCTGTGGGTTTTGCATCACAGAGAGGATGGAGCTGCATTTTACAGATGGTTATAAATCTGAGGCATGTGCTCATCTCTGCGGGCCTCGGCTAGACATTAAGGAAAAGAGAATTGGATGGATGAGCCAATGCCTCCGCTCAGCTCACAGTGGGAATTGGGAGTGATGTGAGGTTTTACATGAGGGCATCTATAATTCTTCAAGTTATTTCTCAGCATAAAACTATTAACAGTATTGGTAAAAATGGACATTTAAATGCTCAGACCATCGGTGTGTATGAGGCTATTTAAATGAGAGCTTCATACATACCCTGGTCCTGGTATTTTTTCAGCCAGTCGTCTGGTACATCAGTACTGGGGATTGAACCCAGGACCTTGGCACTGGGCCTGAATTTGCAATTCTCTTGCCTTAACTTACCAGATCACAGGTGGCTTAGTTTCTGAAACCTTGAGACTGCCTTGGAACCCTGCATAGGATTCTGCTCAATTTCCAACCCATGGCTACTAACATGGGGTTTAAAGAAGTGATATCTCAGCCTTGCTGAGACTCTCCCTGTTCCCTATTTTGTTCTTGATGCTTTATGTTCATTGTTTGTGTTAATTCTCACAATAGCTTCTGAGAAACTTGTGTCCTAACTAGTTCATGGCTGTGGAAACCAAAGCTTGGTAAGAGGCCAAGGGCTCAAGATCGTGGAACTAGTAACCCAGGAAATGGTATAACCAGGTTCAAAGCCAGGCTGACTGTAATTCTAGGACTCACACATTTTTTTCCCTGTGGAAACTGAATTAGAGGGTGATGACTGCTTTTAAAAGAATGCATTATTTTAAACACAAATATTAAACTCCAACCATATGTGTGCTTCTGCAAACAGACTACTTTTAGGGGTTTGTTTGTTTTTTTTGAAATTCAAATCTTTTTTTGAAATCTGCTATGAGGAGTCACTAAGTAATACCAAGGAGAACTTCTTTTGTTAAGTGAGCCTCATCTTTAAAAATTCATTGCTTTGACAAATCAAAGATGTTCTTATTAATCAGAACTCATTCAGCCATTCACTGAGTCCCTGTATGATGTCAGGCACCATTCTAACCTACGCATGTTGATGACAATTTCCTAAGAGTGAGTGCTCAGGAGTCCCTTGAGGTGCTATGGCAGGGACTTGTCCCTGTCCACTAGACTTCCCTCTGCTTACCCCAGGCTCATGGGGCCAGGTCACATCTCCCAGCCTCTCTCACAATTAGGCATGACCACGGGACTGAATTATGCCCAATGGATCATGGGTGAGGGTGACAGGTGTCACATCCGGCCTGACCTCTAAAAATCTTCTGGTCATGATTTTACATCTCTCTTCTTCTCAGAGGCCTTGGAAGCCATGTACTGAAGATGGTGGGCCACTGGATGGTGAGAGCCAATCACTCACTCTGAGGGACTGGAAGGCTTTGCTTGGGCAAGAGACAAAAGCCTGTGTGTGAATCCATGGAGGCTTGGGAAGAGTCTGTCACAGAGGCTTAGCATTAACTTAATTACTATAGCTAGACAATAACATAACTCAAGGAATAAACAATACACATTTCTGCAATTCTGAGCATTTTTTAAATAGTTGGGCTGGTTCTTATAGTCCCCAGCTTCTAATACTTGCTGCCAGCCTAGATGGAAGTCTAATTCCAAAAGAACGAATTTGCATTTGTTTCCCCATTACATGAGGCCATTACAGTCTCTTTAATTGAAATTCTCTGCTTCTAGTCTACTGAACAACACTGGATAGTGTGAATTCAAACTTCCAACTTGCCTGAGTCCCAGCTTGTGGTTCAAACTCTCCAGAGGAGATTTTTTTCCCTCCCTTTATCTGGTGCCAAGATTGAAACAAGCAAGCTCCCTCGTCACCTCTTCTATGTGATGGGCTTATTTCTCATTTACTCATTGCATGTACTCATGGTGTTCTGGCTTTGTATGGGAACTCCTACTAGATACCCCTGTTGCTAATTTTTTTCTTTTTTTAGTGGTAGTTAAAACAGTATTGCATCTTAAAATTGGTGATGTCTAGAATTCAATGAAATATAGTATTATTATCTCTAGTTTATGGATGGAAAATGGAAACATCCTTAATCCTGAGATTAAGGAGCATGCCTGTTAAATATCAGAGCCAAGATGTGGACCTGGCAATCTGACTTCAGAGTCGACCAAGCCATGCCGCTGCCATGGTGGCCCTGTTATGATGTTGGCTACCCAGTAGAGGATGGAGGGGGCACTGATTCAGTGTTGGAACCAGCTCTGTTGTCATTAGGAGTTTGAATTTTGGTGTGATGCTAAGCCTTGATTTCCATGAGGTTTAAATGGGATGCAATGTAAGGCATGCAGCACAGTGCCAGGCACATAGACCATACTCAGCTACAGTCAGGCACTGCTGCTCTTTTCACTGTTACACTATACTGTCTCCCAATAGTAAAACATGGAGCATCTGGCCCATTCCAGCTCTGCTATTTCATTTAGGCCTATGATAAAGCCACTATTATCTTCATTCCACAGGAGAGAATTTGGGCTCAGAGATGTAAAGAAATTTACCCTGGCCACACAGGGAGCCAGTGCCTGAGCCAGGACTTAAACTCAGACCTGTGTGGCTCTACAGACTGAGGTCCTCCCTCTTTACCCCCACCTCTCTCAACTTAACTTGCCCCAGGCACACATGATATCTCACTGAGTGAAGGTCCTGGTTTTGCTTTTTCATCAAGGGAAGGACTATTGAGGTGATAGGAGTCTGAAACTCCAGCCAAAGAAAGGAATGTGTGGGCACATGTCACCAAAATTCTGCCAGGGATGGCTGGGTCCCGGGACTAAAAAATGGTGTCTGGCTTGGTCCCTCCCCTTTCTTGGCTCCGTCCTCCTTGTTGGGCTCTCATGCATGTGGGACCCTCCACGTGATGAACACTGGCAGCCCAGCTGGAACGGCCACCTGCAAGGGTTCCAGTTAACTTCCTCTCTCTAGCAACCCCTGGCTTGTGCACCTGACTGCATGCATCAATCTCAACGTCATGGCCAAGGGATGAGTTTCCCCAATGGCTTGTGGGGGCCCATGGGTCTACTCCAAGAAGGGCGTGAGTAGTCAAAGAACCTGAACTATGGGAGCGAGGGCAGGGGAGGGAGGCTCTCCAAGGAAAACCAGGTTCTGTTTCCAAGTACAGGGAGGTGAGATGCCAGCAGGTACTCATTGCCCCAGTGGCTGGACTGCTAGACGCCTTGTCCTGGGTTTCTTGTGCCCAGCATTCTCTGATTCTCTGCATGTTGTAGGAAAATAGAAGCATGGTCTTTGCTCTGCTCTGGGAACAGATCAACCTGCTGGAAGGGGCAGTACCTGTTAGCTTTGGAGGTGAGTTGGCCCTGGGGACCTGAGTCCTGAATGCCAGCTGGCTGGAGGCCCTTCTTGAGCTTCTGAGGAAACCCCATTTCCCAAACCAGGAGCTGGCACTGAATGTGTGGCCATGGTTGGTGCTGGTGGGTATGGTGCCTCAGGTATGGTGCCTGCAGGTATGGAGAGGACCATGGTCGTCCCTGGGAATTGCTATGAACATCTTTCTGAGTGAACATCTGATTTATCAGCACTGAGCTCTAACTGACTGAGCTAACCAGTCCCTATAACCCCTTGATTTATATACTCAAAAATATCCTGCGTGCCACAGGTTGCCACACTGACACAGTATTTACCTCAACACAGTATTTCTCCTCTGACTACCACCAGGAGAGTGAATGCTAAGTGAAAGCTGGAATTTGTCTTTTTACCTCAATTTCTAAATCTAGATTTTCTGTCAGTGATCCCATGGTCCTGAGAAAGGAACAATTCTCAGAACAAGGGTAAGTTTTTAGTGGCCAACAGGGCAAGGGAGTTCTGGGAGGAATCAGGGCAGAGGGCTGTTATGTGACTTGGCTGATGGGTCACAGGGAAGGCAGTCGTGACCCACTTTTCACTGGTAGGAAAGGGCCACGAGACCCCCACATGACCGGGGCCTCTTCAAATTTAGAGGTACACACAGATGGGGCAGCATGCTCTGCAGCCTCTATGGAAGATATCACTGCAGTTTTTCATTAATGCCTCTGTGCTTCCAACACAACTGGCAATGTCCAGAGATACTGCTATGAGTGTGTGAGGCCTCATGAAGAAGAGGGAATTGTGTGTGCAGAGAAATGTTGAGTCCTATGTGGCTGTGCAGCAGCAGGGCTGAAAGCCTAGGTTACACGGGTCAGGTGGGCCATAATGAGTGAGAAGCCAATGCAAGGATTTAAGCAGTAAGTGGTATAGGCCAGTTTGAATTTTAAAGAGAAATCTGGGTGCTGCTGAGAGGCCAACTTGATGGGGTGTGAGTGTGGGTATAGGGAGACCACAAAGCCACAGTTTGTGGACTAGGCTGGGGTGTGGGCATTGAGAATGGCAGTGCAAACAGCATAAGATTTGTTGAATTAAGATCTATTCTGATGTATTTTGAAGGCTAAATTGGCAGGATATGTGGATACTGGGGCTGAGCAAAAGGGAGCTGTCAAGCATGTATCACTCCCAGGTTTCTGATTCAGGCAATGAGGCACCATCGAGCCTGACGTGGGAGACGTGAGTTCCTTATTTGATGCTCTATGTGAAGCAAACTTCAGGAGGGGTCTCTTAAGCAAAAACATCTACACTGGGGTCTGTGTTTAAGGTGTATTAGTATTTGATGGCATTTAAAGCTACAGCACTGACCTAACCACTTAGGGAGAGAGCATGCAGAGAGAAAAAGATAGGACCAAGGCCTGTCCTAGAAGACAGCAATATTTAGAGGTGGGTTGGGTGAGGAAAGACTCAACCAAGCAGACTGAGAGGGAAGGAGAAGCCATGGAATATGGTGTTGCAGGAGCTGAGAATAGGCTGGGTTTAGCAGGAGGTGCAATTGTTTGACATGAAAGATATTACAAAAAAATTGTCATTGGCTTTGGGAACAAGGAGGCTGGCTGATATGAGAGGAAGAGACCAGTCCAGATTGGAGCAAGTGAAGATTGAATGGGAGGTAAGGAAGAGAGGTTGCATGTGTAGACCTCTCTTTTCTGGGCACATCCCTTTCTAATTCCTTTGCAGTTAGATGAGGCTACATGACTACTTTTGGCCAAGGATATGTGAGCAAAATGTGTCACTTCTGGGCTGAGCCAATTTGCCTTCCTATCTTCCCCTTCTGCTGATGAAGTAGCTATAAGAAAACGGAGCCTCCATCTGCCAAGATCCCTAGTGAGCGTGGAGTGGAGCCTCCTTCCCTGAAGTTGACAGGTGCCCAGGTCTTTCCTCACATCCACATTTCTCTGCCTTCCTCTCTGTGGCTTTAGCGACTAGAAGCAGAAGCAACTGGAAAATAGATCAGGTGACCTCCATGGTTTTTCTTTGTTTGCCTTCTTCTGAGTCTACCAGAAGTGAGAGTAGGAAGGGGTGAACAAGATAATTGCTGCTTTTCTCTTTTTATAGTTCTGTATTGATGCCACTGTGTCTCTTCCAGGCTCTCTTCATCCATCAGCAGCCAGGCATCTCTCAAATCAAATCTCTCGCAAGCCCTCCTAGTAACAGATCCCTGGGCTGCTGGCTCTGTCTACATCATGGGGCTCATCATCTATCAGTCTGCTGAGAGGCTGTTATTAATAACGGGTGGGAAAACATCTACTCGGCTGCTTTGTCATTGTTATTGCCCTTAACTATTTCTTAAAGAAGAAACATAGTCAATATGCTTAATCTATGGCTTTCTCCAAACATTTTGGTAACAATTCATTTTAAGTAGTCGGCAATATTGGAGGACTGGCTACAGTAAATCTGCAGGTTAGTACAACCAGGTCTCCAATCTGAGGAGCCAAACAGAAACACACATATGCCCCTTTTATTTCATTGCCAATGTGCAGCAGGGTTGCATTTGGGGAGATTCTTCACTGCACTATGCCCTCCAGGTTGCATGGGACTTGCATTTACTTGGTCCTTTCAGTAGAACAGTAACTGCCCTCTGAACCCAGTTCTTAGTGGGCTATTGGTAGTCAGCACCTAAGTGCTTCTGGTTCCAATTGCTGAACCACCAAATCTCCTTCATTATGCACTCTTTTGAGTGCTGAACTTTGGTTGGAGTTGCCTTGAGGCACCAGTTGCTCTTGGAGGCAGCCTCCTACCCTGCAGTGCTCCTCTGAGGTTACTGGCCCACTAGTCCAGCTGTAGCCTGGTCCAGGCAGAGCAGTCTGTAGAGTGGACTCAGCACTAGGGGGCAGCAGGACAGGGTTGCAATGGGTTACCCTTCATTCCGCTCTGCTTTAAATTGTAACTTTGCTTAACAAATCCTTTTTTAATGCAGAGCACGGAAGCAAACTTCAGCCTGGTTTCAGTTGTCACACATGTTGGACTTTGTGGACGTCATTGGTCTTTAGGAATTTAAGAAGTGATTTTGATTTTATAGTTTAGGAATGTCTTGCCAAGCCATTCTTTCTAATTTATTGAATATTTGAATGGTTCCTGTATGCATTTTTGAGTGACTTCTTTTTATTGGTACATTTTAGTGACAATATTGGTACAATATAATGACATTCCTCACTGGAAATTTGCACCTTTACATAATCTCTCTTGGTTCTTATTTTTTTCCCCCTTCCTCTGCCCTCCCTATTTACGAAGACTTTGTTTCCATTTCTGATAATTTTTCCTTTCCCTTCTTTCCTTTCCCTTGCCCCTCCCACTACCCCTATGCCTTTGGACCTTTTCATCCTTTTTAGCATTATCAATTATTCATTCTAATAATTGGTACATTCTAGGTATACAGTATAATGACTGACATTCATCATTGGAAATTTACAACTTTACATAATCTCTCTTGGTTCTTATTTTTTACCCTTCCCCTGCCCTCCCTTCAATCCCTCCATCCCTCCCTGTTTACAAAGATTTTGTTTCCATTTTTCCATTTTCTTATATTAATTCCATTCCCTTCTTTCCTTTCCCCTACCCCTCCCACTTCCCCTTCCCCTTTGCCCCTTTTCTTCCTATTTCACATTATCTATTATACCTTTTAGTCCTTATTTACATTTTCAGTTTCTCACAGTAGAGAAACTATTCTGTACACATGTGTGTCCTATTTATTTCACTTAAGAGTAGTATCACCTCAATGTGCCTCCATTTAGCAATAAATGTCTCTAATTTCTCATTTTTTATGGCTGAGGAATACTCCATTTTATTAAAAAAACACATTTTCTTTATCCAGTCTCCAGTTGATGGGCATTTGGGCTATTTCCAAGTTTTAGCTATTACAAACTGTGCTGTTATGAACATGGGTACACATATATCACTGTGGTATGATCCTTTTAATTCTTTGGGGAAGATATCCAGCAGGAATATCGGGGTCAAATGGGACTTCCACTCCTAGTTCTCTGAGGTATCTCCATACTGCTTTCCACAGTGGTTGCACCAGTCTACACTCCCACCAGCAGTGGAGCAGGGTTCCTCTTTCCCCACAGCCCTGCCAACATTTGTTATTGGTTGATTTCATGATAGCAGCCATTCTTTCTAGGGTAAGGTGGAATCTCAGCATTGTTTTCATTTGCATCTCTCGAATGACCAGTAATGTTGAACATTTTTTCATATGTTTATTTGGTATTTCTACTTCTTTGTGTGAGAAATGTCTGTTCATTTCAGATGCCCATTTTTGGATTGGGTCTTTAAATTTGGGAGGTCTGATTTTTTTAAGTTCTTTATAGATTGGAGATAGTAGACCTTTGCCCGAGGGACTGCTGATGAAAATTTTTTCCCACATTGTGTGTTGTCTCTTCACACTGCTGGTGGTTTCTCTTGCTGTGCAGAAGCTTTTCAGTAAAAAGAGATCCCATTTGTTGATTATTTGTGCTAGTTCACAGGCAACTGAAGTTTTGTTCATAAAGTCTTTTCCTACCCCACTACTTTTTTAAAGAATTCTACCTAACCTCTGTTCCAGCCGGTTCAGTGTTTCTGTTTTTATATTTAGATCTTTAATCCATTTCGATTTTACTTTAGTGCATGGTGAGAGATATAGGGCTAGTTTTAGTCTTTGGCAAGTTGAAATTCAATTTATCGAGCACCATTTATTAAAGAGGCTGTCTTTCCTCCAGTGAGGGTGTTTGGCTCCTTTGTTGAAGATGAGGTGGTTGAGTGTGTCTTGAGTTATTTCTGCATCTTCTAATCTAGTCCACTGGTCCTCAGGTCTTTTTGTTTGACAATACCATGCTGTATTTATCACAGTAGCTTTATAGTATAGTTTCAAGTTGGGGATTGTGATACCCCCTGCCATGTCTCTGTTACCTAGAATTGCTTTTGCTATTCTGGGTCTCTTCTTGTTCCAAATGAATTTTTGAATTGTTTTCTCAAGGTCTGTGAAATATGCTGCTGGGATTTCAATTGGGATTGGATTGAATCTATATAGAAATTTTGGAAGTATGGCCATTTTCACAACATTGATCCTTCCTACCCAGGAACAAGGGATGTCTTTCCATTTTCTGATATCATCTTCAATCTCTCTTTTCAGAGTGCTATAGTTTTCAGAGGAGAGGTCTTTGATTTCTTTCGTTAGGTTGATTCCTAGGTATTTCAGTTTTTTGGATGCTATTGTGAAAGGAATTGTTTGCCCTATTTCTCTCTCAGTGAGTCTGTTGTTCATGTAGAGGAAAGCTATTGATTTTTGTGTGTTGATCTTGCATCCAGCTATTTTACTGAATTTGGTTATTAAGTCTAGAAGACTTTTGGTGGAGTTCTTGGGGTCTTCTATATAGAGTATCATGTCATCTGCAAATAGTGACAATTTGACTTCTTCATTTCCTATTTTTATTCCTTTTATTTCTTTCTCTTGTCTAATTGCCATGGCTAATGTTTCCAAAATTATATTGAACAGGAGTGGTGATAGTGGACATCCTTGTCTTGCTCCTGATTTTAATGTGAAGGATTTCCGTTTTTGACAATTTAGTATGATATTGGCTGTTCGTTTTTCATAGATGGTTTTTATCAGATTGAGGTAGAGACTGTCTATTCCAACTTTTTGTAGGTTTTTATCATAAATGAGTGTTGGATTTTGTCAGATGCTTTTTCTGCATTGATTGAGATGATCATATGGTTTTTGTCCTTGGCTCTATTGATATAGTGCATTACACTGATTGCTTTGCGTATGCTGAACCATTCCTGCATCCCTTGGATAAATCCCACTTGGTCAGGGTGTATGATCTTGATGATCTTCTGCATTCTATTTGCCAGTATCCTATTAAGGATTTTTGCATCTATATTAATTAGTGAGACTGACTTATAGTTCTCTTTTTCAGTTGGGTCTTTCTCTGCTTTGGGGATCAAAGTGATGCTTGCTTCCAGGAATGAATTTGGGAGTATTGCTTCCATTTCAATTTCATTGAAGAGTTTAAACAGTAGTGGCAGTAGTTCCTCTCTAAATGTCTTCTAGAATTCAATGGTGAAGGCATCAGGACCTGGGCTTTTCTTAGTTGGTAAGTTTTTAATTTTGTTTTCAATTTCATTGATTGATATTGGGTTGTTTAGGATTTTTAGGTCTTCTTTGTTCAACTTTGGTAATTCAGACGTGTCTAGGAATCTGTTCATTTCTTCTGTGTTTTCCATCTTATTGGCATATAGGTTCTGGAAGTAGGTATTGATGATCCTCTGGATTTCTGCTGGGTGCATTGTAATTTCATCCTTTTCATTCCTAATTGGATGCATTTGGGCCATTTCTTTTCTTTTTCTGATAAGGTTGGCTAAGGGTTTGTTGATTTTGTTTATTGTTTTGAAGAACCAACTCTTGGCTTCATTGATTTTTTTGTATCATTCTCTCAGTCTCCATTGCATTGATTTCTGCTCTGATCTTTATAATTTCCTCCCTTGTGTGAGCTTTGGGTTTGTCCTGCTCTTCTTTTTCTAGAAGCTTGAGGTTCAGCATCAAGTTGTTTAATTGGGCTCACTCTGTTTTCCTAATATGTGTATTCACTGCTATGAATTTCCCTCGTAAAACTGCTTTCATTGTGTTCCATAGATTCCGATATGTTCTATTGTCATTGTCATTTAATTGTAGGAACTGTCTGATTTCTTCTTACATTTCCTCTGTGACCCATTGGTTATTCAGAAGTGTGTTGTTCAATTTCCACGTGCTTATGAAATTTTTGGAGTTTCTTTTGCTATTGATCTCCAATTTCATTGCACTATGGTTATTATCAATACAGGGGATAACTTCAATTCCTTTGCACTTATCTAAATATGTTCTATGAGTGAGTATGTGGTCTACTTTGGAGAATGACCCATGTTCAGCTGAAAAGAATGTGTGTTCTGATTTTGTGAGGTGGAACACTCTGTAAACATCTGTTACGTTCATTTGTTCAAGAGTTTGATTGAGTTCTAGTATTTTGCTGCTTCTTTTTTGTCTAGTTGATCTATCCATTTGTGACAGTGTGGTGTTAAGGACCCCCACTACTATTTTATTAATGCTTATATGATTTTTAATGTCTGTTAATATTTGTTTTATATAGTTGCATGCACTAGTGTTTGGTGCATAGATATTTATGATTGTCATCTCTTCCTCTTGGATTGTCCCCTTTACAAGGATGTAGTGTCCTTCTTTGTCTCCCTTAATCAATATTGGTTTGAAATCCCCTTGATCTGCAAAGAAGATAGCTACTCCTGCTTTTTTTGAGTTCCTGTCCCATGGAGTATTCTTTTTCACCATTTTACTTTCAGTCTATGAGTTTCTTTTTGAATTAAGTGTGCTTCTTGTATGCAGCATATTGTTGGATCTTGCTTCTTGACCCATTCTCCCAGTCTATTTCTTTTGATTGGTGAGTTGAGACCGTTAACGTTGATGGTTATAACTGATACATATTGACTTATCATTATCATGACTTTTTCTTTTTGTTGGATTCTCCCCCTTTGCTTTTAATTTCTTGTTGGGGATTCATTCTGCTGGGCTTCCTGGTGTTGTGGTCCTCATTGTCTTTTCCTAGGATTTTGTCTAAAATTTTTTGGAGTATTGGTTTGGTATTCATGAAGTTCCTAAGGTGCTCTTTGTCATGAAAATATTTTATTTCCCCATCAATTTTGAAAGATAGTTTTTCAGGCTACATCAATCTGGGTTGGAAGCTGTTTTCCTTTAGGGCTTGCCATACTTCACTCCAAGCTCTTCTTGCCTTAAGGGTTTGTGTTGAGAAGTCTGCTGTGATTTTGACGGACTTTCCTTTGTATTCAATTTGTTTCTTTCCTCTAACTGCTTGTTGAACTTTGTTCTCCTGTTGGGTTTCTGGAATCTTAACAATTGTATGCCTATGTGTACATTTTTTTTGATCAAGGCTAGTTGGAGTCCTATATGCCTCCTTTATCTGTATGTCAAGTTCTTTCCCTCTGCTTGGGAAGTTTTCTGCCATCACTTCTGTGAATATGTTTTTTATGTCATCTTCACTCTCTCCTGTTTCTTGATTGACTCCAATCAGTTGTATGTTATTCTTCTTTCATTGTCTAGCAGCTGCTGGATTGATTTCTTGTGGTCCCTTACAATTTTAAAGCAATTTTTCTTTTCCTGGTACTAATTGCAATCTTATCTTTGATATCTGAAATTCTGTCCTCACTTTGGCTCATTCTGCTGCGTAGACTTTCAGTGGAGCTTTCAATTTCCTACAAATCTGTTTGTATCTGTTTATGGGTTCCATTTGCTTTCTATGTTGGGATTCCATCATGTTCCTCAGCTCCTCTATTTTTTTTATCTGTGTCTTCTCTAGTTTTATTAATCATGTCTGGCAGTATGGGCACAATCTTTGCTGTTATGTAAGAAATTATTTCTGATTTCATTTTTTCCACATCCTCTTTTGTTGCCAGTTCAGGGAGTCCAGGTAGTTGAGTATCAGAGTATTCCATCTTGTTTCCCTTTGGGGTTGCTCTAGGTAATCTGGAAGTCTGGTTCTGAGGCTTGTTTATATATCTTCTCATTTCGCTGGAGGAGGTGCTGCTGCTGGCGCTGGCATGGCTCACCTCCTCTGTGCTGGGAGCAGGGGTAGGTTGGCCTGGAAGCCTCCTCCTCTGCACTGGGAGCTGTGGCACATCAACCCCAAAGCCTCCTCCTCGAGTGACTTCTTGAGTAATGTGTTATAACAAAATCCTTCTTACATCTCTTCTGAATAGGTAAAATGGGTTGAGGTTCCAGGACCAGCTCCATGCACAATGGGTTCTCTTTCAGTCAGAGAATTCAGGGGTCCTGGCATTAGCATCACCTTCTGATGTGGCAACATGGCAAGTCACATACTTGCTTTCCATCCTTTAAGGTACTTTTACATTTGATATCCTCAACCATCCCATAAGGTAGGTACATTAAGGTAGGGGTTGTAGCTCTTTGTTTGGTGGAAGAGAAAATTAAAGCCCAGGGTTAAGTCTTTGTCCAAGTGCCATAGTTACTAAGTATTAGGGAATTATAGAACTAGGGTTTCTTGGTAATTCCCTTCCCTGATGCATAGATAAATCAGGTCAAACCTGGTGTTAGGGCAACCCAGGGGGGATGGGTCTCAGAGCAGACATTGTCAGAAATGGCCCCTCCCCAAAAGTTCCCTTTGGATTACTCTTCTTGAGTTCTGGATTGTCACCCTCCAGCAGCAGTACCTTGTTTCAAATGGCAGCACCCATAGCCTTTTGAGAATCCGTGGGGCTCCTGGAAGCATATCAGCTGTAAACAAAAGGTACTTTAAGCCCTGGTGGTTTCCTCAGGCTTGTAGCCAAGGACTGGCAGGCTGACTCATGCAAGGGATGAGTGCCTAGCCACTTTGCCTCACAGTAGCAAAAACTGTGAGGTGTATGAGGCACTCTGGACTCCCCATGGGATCAGGACAAGGCCAGGAATTCACCTGAAATGACATCTGACTTCCTTCTCCTCATTTCCTCTATGGTTTCTTCTGGGCACAAATTGCCACCCCCAACTCAGTTTCTAGGGGGACCTGATCTAACTTAAGCCTTGTGTTAGCTCTGGATGCCATAAGCCTACCAGATTGCAAGCATATAGGACCCATAAGAACACCCTCAGATGGCCTCCAGTGTTATGTTCAATTGATTTGAAAATGTGGCTCTTGGCTTCTAAAACACTAGGGTGCATGGGAACTGTGCACATCACAAATGTATTTTTTTTTCATAGTCCCACTTTTCAGCTTAAGAGCACAATCTAAGTTTCCTTTTTGAACTTTTCTGAATAATGTAGATTTCTGCAAGAATCTTGCAAAGGCCACCGTGACATGGGACAGTCAATACAATCTTTTCTGAATCTACAATTCTGCTGATCATTCCCTAAAGCAGAACAAGCCCTCAGTGCATGAGACCAGCTCATATTGGACAATGCAGAGGATCGAGGGCTGATTCGTTAGCAATCAAGCCAATGTTCTTCATTAACCTCTCCTGCTCACACTCCAACCATGGTCTGGCTCATGGGATGCAGTAATCTGTCTCCTTTGGCCTCCACTTCCTGTTGACTTTGGTCAGTGGACAGCATTGGCACCACAGAGGAGAGAGATAACTGCATTCATGCCCCAGCTCCCTCCTTGACAGGCCTAATGTGGCAAGGGTTCCTTTAAGAAAACCCCAGCTCCTTCTGGCCACCTGTTCTGGAATGGCACATCCCCTGTCCTTGCCCCTTGGGGCTCAATCAAGAGTGATTCACACAGCTTCTGGCCTTGGGTGCTTTGCCATATCCCTTTAGCCCTCCCCATCTCATGAGAATAGTCTCTTCATTAACCTCCCCTGAAGGACTCTGATTGTACCTTGGTATCTCCTGAGGCCCCTGACTGATTGGGCAGGTGACATCTATGTGACATTTGTGGGCTAGGGAAAACCACATAAGAGTATTTACATTCCAGAGAGCATTCTCTTTCCTTTGCCCAGATAGTCTCTTCTGTCCCATTCTCTCCCTATCAGTACTTCTCCTCATTTAAATTGGGGCTCTAGCATCCCTTTTCTTGAAGGCTCATGATCTCTCTGATCAGAGTTTACTGAACTACCTCTTTTCCTCCTCGAGCATGGCTTGACAGCCCAACACACTGGCACTACCTGAGGGCAGGGGCACCACTCCATGCCCTCTGGAGTCCCACTGTCGGGGCTGAGTCTGGCTTGGCTGGAGGTGGTAGCTGGGTGCCAAACTGATCCAAATCATAACCCAGAGTGTCCCGTGTTCTTCAGGCTTATGGGGACATGGTTTTCATCAACCTCGAATGAGCAGATTCAAGTCCCTATTTGTCATACCTCGAGATGTCTGGTGTCTTTTTAGCTTCCCTGGGAATTTTTAGAGGAACACACAGTCCCTGAATATTCATCCTTGCTGAGGTCTCATTGCCTGTTCTTTTTCCCATGGCTACTGCTTCTCTCCACCTTAGATCACCCAAGTATATTTTATTCCCCAGAGCACTGCTACCAAGAGGCTGAAATATTTCACACTGATGGTAAAGGACACCAGATAGTTAATCGCAGTGTATCACGGAGTGGGGATGCTCGTAACAGATATTTCACTAGCTTTCACAGCCTTGTGGTTCTCTGTTTCCTCCACAGGGAATACTTGCCTCGTTGCCTTTTTTGCAAGGTCCAACCCCATTGGCAGCAGCCATCCTTCATCTCCCAAGCTTGGTCTCTTCTCTCCCTCTCATCTGAATGGTTTTTCAAACAAACAACACAAACATTCCAATGATAACAGACCTTAGTGCTCTCTCTCTCCCCCACCTCTCTCCTTTTCACTGTGCCCCAGGCCTATATTTTCAGACACACACACACATGCACACACACTCGAAGATCCTCTGAAGTATTTTTCTAAACAAAAAGGCCACCTACCCCTAAGAAGAATTTGGCCTCTTGTTGAGAATGCTATAGCCATTGCAGACAATTTTTTGTTAAAAAATAAATAGCATTTTCTCTTATTATTTCACTCTAACTTGGGCTGCTGTGCTGGGCCCTGAGGGTCAGGGGTCTGTTCCAAACTTGCTTAGAAGCTGGTTAAACTGCAACGTTTTGCTGTATTCCTCTGTCCTCCTCTGGTGCTTAGCACACTACTGAGCACAGGTACTACTGCAGATGGTCCTTTTGCTCTGTGCCGTCCCCCCCAGGCCCACCACATCAGTGTCTTCCTGGGCAGTGCCATGAACATCACCAGGGCCCACCTCAGGCAGGCATTTTAGAGTCTCTGCCTTGCTGACTCAATTTCCTCTGAGCTATGAGAGTCTGATGTGCCACGCCCAGGATGTTTTGGAGGGCTAACACACTCGGGCACCAATGTGAGAGATAAGCACCTCATCCTTCAGAGAGGCAGTTCTAAGGCCCATCATGCCCAGCTATCCAGGAGGCCCCAGCAAAATCTGGCTGTCAGTGCCCACAGGGGTTCCCAGTTCAATACTATATCATTCTATGCACTCTCTTCTGCTCCCTCAGTCCAGTTCCCTGAGGTCACCTCCAAAATCAGCTCCCTGTACCCAAGTTTCTGACTTGGGGTCTACTTGAGGGGCCAAAGTATAACAGGTATCAAGTGGTTCTGAGTTCATTTGCTTTTAGTAATACTTGAGGTGCTAAGCTGGGGTCTGCTGGCTGCCCACCCACTGGTTTAGAGCCATTCTGCAGAGCTTCACTAACAATTTCCTGCCTTTCTTACCCCTGTTTCTATGAGGACAAGTGGCTAGTATGATGGATCTGCCCATGTATCTGCTCTCTCATCTGGAGCATGATGTTAGACATCTCAACTCTGGAAGCTTGATTCATCTGGGGAAAGTCTTTTACTGGCCCCCAAAGCTATAAAGTTCTCCTGGTGTGACAAGGAGCAAATGACTTCAGTGTCACATTACTGCCCCCAAACTCAAATAGACCCAGGGTCTGAGGTGTCTCATCTTTTCTAACAGAGGTGTTAGGAGATGCATTACTCATTGGCATGGCCCAGTGCTTTGCTTGGTTTGGAGCTGCAGAGGAAAGTCAATGTTTTGACAAGGAACCAAAGCCCAGAGTCAGAATGACTGTAAAACTCTGCCAATGGGTGCCTGAAGAATTCCACAACACGGCATTTGACACTTAATTTCCCCCAGAATGAGCTGCCTGCCTCAGCCATCGGCCTTCTGGACTCATAAATTTTACCGGGGAAGTAGCTCTGTGTCTGTACATCCTGTCTTTTAAAACAGTGAAACTTCTCTTTGCCCAATCTCCAGAGATTCTCATGGCAATCAGATTCCCTGCTGAAGTTCTCGCATCTGGGAAACTTCCTCCACTTTCTGGTGATTTCATCCCCAGCTCCTTAAAGCAATCAGGGCTGGGAGGTAAGTCTGGCACCAAGTTGAAGCAAGACCTTGCAGTTCCTTAGCAAATATTCTATGGAATTAGGCACTGCGTTAAACCTGATCGCTATACCTAGTCCTGTGAGAGAGACCTAATTGCTAGATCTAATGTAGTTGAGAAAAATAAGGTTCAAAGAAGGTGAATGTTTTGTCTGGGTTCATGCAGCTAGAACATGGTGAAGTTCAAAGGCAGTCTCAGGTGTTGGAGTTCACATTCATTCAGTGTTTTCTCCAGCAGAACATATTTCCTTGGAGGAGTTGCTGCTTGTATTGGTGATAAAAGAGGAGGTTGGGTGATATGGATTTGCGACTGTGTGCTGAATATACTCTCCAGGGGTAGCAATGCCATTATCCACCCAAATTGTGAACTCCTCTGGGGAGCAGCTTTCTGCCCATTTGGAACTAACTAAAATGTGTGAGGCAGTCTGGCCCTTTGCGTTTGTCTGGGCTGTCCGGCAGCCTTTCGATCCCCACATGATTTCCTGGCTATCCCTAGGGCAGACAGGGCTGTCTGGCCCACTGGGCAACAGTGTTCTGATTTTAATTAGCCTCCAGGGTTGACTCTGGGAGTGCTAAACATTTGGAGTTTGGTACCTGTGGCTGAAGGATTTCACTAGGCATGAAGACCCCTGAGGGGAGGACCAGGATTTGGTCTAGTGACTCCAGAAGGCATAGACTCCTTTTTTCCCATGTCTGAGGCCTTGCCTCAGCAGCCAGTTGTCCCACTCGTATCTCTTTGGAAGCAGTCACCTAGGCAACAAAAGGTGTGGATTTCATCTCTTGTAAAATACACCTCAGATCAGCTTCCCCTCCTCCACAGCAAAGCTGATGTTTCCTGATGCGGAACTCGGAGAAAGACTCGAGGGCCCATGCAGAACCTCCCTTCTCTGATCCATGACAGTCATTCTGAAGCAAATCCCTGATTGGAGGCTGCATTGTACAAGTCACAGCAGGATAATGTTTTCCTGCCAAGAAAGGTTGAACATACAAGGGGTCATCCAAACATATAGTGAATGCTCAGATTTTAAAGAATGTATTACAGTGGAAGACACATCAGCGTCAATCCCCCTCCAAATACTCCCCCTCCCTTCAAACACACTTATCTCATCATTTTTGCCATTTTTTCAAGCAGTTCTGGATGTTCTTTTTCATGTCTTTATGAGGAGTGATAAAAATACCATGAATGTTATGCCATCCAATGGAAAAACAGGTTTGTAAAAACATTACAGTGTATTCTCATCCACCTGATTCACCAGATCTGGCACTGTGCAATTTCTGACTCTCTCCAAAGTCAAAATGGCCACGAAAGGTAAATTTAAATGTACACTGTAGTTTTGATCATACCACGTGTCTGATAACAAAGGCATTTTTCATATTGTCCCAAATAATGCAATCTAAGCACCATGTCTGCACTTACAAGACTGTACACAATTAGATAGCTTGGTCTGTGGCACATTACCCTTTGGCCACACTGGCTTCTGTCTCCTTGCCCTGTGCAGCAAGTTGTTCAGATCCCATGAATCTTTGCATAAATTCCTCCCATGCCTTGCTTGGTTCCCAGGCCTATGCTGCCTTCTCAGCACTATAGCTTTCTCCTCTTCAAAGTGGCCCTTCTGCCCACTGTTCCCTGTCTAAAATCTCCTTTCCCTCCCAACTCTATCACATGTCTGTGCTGTTTCCTTCCAGCATCACACTGTCTGAAGTTGTCTTGTTTGTTTACTTGTCTGTTTGCTATACCTTATTAGAATGCAGACACTTGTATTCAGGGAATATCTGCATCCCCTGCATCCCCCGAACAGTGCCCTGCCCCATAGAACATTTGTTACTTGCATGAATTCCTAACAAGAAAAATGTTTGCAGCTTCCAGAAAATCCATCTGGAATTCACAGCAAGTTGATAACGACTTTAAATGATTGCTTCTCTATTATCTTACAGCTGGTCTATCCCTCCTCAGTATGCCCCTCCTGTTCTTGTGATCTTTTCTTTCTTCTTCCTACATTCCTTCTCCTCCCTCTTCTTTTGCGTCTCCTTCATTCCTCCCTTTTCCCTCTATTTTTCCCTTCCTGCCTGCTTTCTGGGAAGCAGCTAACTTGGCAGGTGGACAGAGAAAACAATCTCTTCTGGTTTCCCCACAACAGCCATCCTCATGATTAACAAAAGTCTTTTCACTACATTGCGGGTGGGACCAACAGTGATGGAGTCTGCCCAAGGAATGCTGGGACAGGAGTGGGGTGCTGGACAGTGTATCTAGCCACTTCTGAGATTCTCATTACAGTAGCCTGGACTGTGCCTGTCACAGGTGAGTTTTAGGCCTGGGTGCTAGAGACAGTTAAACTCATGGTGGGTATAAAACAAAACCCACACAACACAGACAGATTAAGCTCCTCTTGCTTGAATAGTATAAATCTGATTTATTTTTAAATGTTTAATGCTTTTCTGATTCTTATATGAGGCTTCAGGAGAAAGTGAAAATGCTGGCTCCCAAGTCTTTCTGAATGATAATGTTCCAAGGAGATCAGTACCTGGAAACAAAAAGTGACTACACTTTGGTCCTAATCTTAAATCCCATCACCTAGGCGGGACTGCTGAGTGCTGGTGATGAGTGTTGAGAGGCAATCTAAGGATGGTAATTAGGTACCAGACCTGGAGTGGTACTAACCCAGAGGTGTGTGGCCTCCTTCGCTCAGTGCCACAAATGTAGATCTCTCCCAGAGAGCTTATCTGGCCCTCGGTGGGGGTATGGAGCTGCATTGTGGCAAAGTGAAATGTGATTTTAATGATTCCAAGCACATGGTTTCTGCCTCCAGCATGCTAGATTTGTAGACTGACATTTTTTTTCCTTGGGTAGATTCCAGATGTTATATAACTTGTGCATTTCTAAGCTGCATAATGGTAGATGGAGACTTGTCTTTTTGTTATGAGCATGTACAATATGGGTAAGCGGTTAAGCACTGTCAAACAGCCTCCTAAAAGACAAGTCTATGTGGAATAAATTATTGGAAAAAGAGACTAAGCCTCAGTAATTTTACAGTAGTTAGAATCAGAGGTCTGGGTTTCTAGGCAACTTCCACCTGAAACACCACCTGCTCCCCCTAATACACATACCTATGTGTAGATATGTGTGCCTGTATGGTGCAGATGCATACACACCATAAACACACACACACACACACACACATACTCCTATTTTATTATTATTAAAGCAATCAGATTCACCCAATTACAAGTATAGTTTCCTCTTTATCTTTGACCTACCAAAAGACCTAGCCCCCTTAGAAAAGCTTAGAAATTTAAGACACCCAATGAAATGTCAATTTCAAATTTAAAAAATAATTTTTAGTATGAGTATGTCCCATGCAAAATTTGAGGTATACTTATATAAAATATTATTTGTCTGAAATTCAAATTTTAATTTGTATTTTTATTTGCTTAATCTGGCAACCTTAGTTCTGAGGATAGACTGTATAATTATGTATAGATCATAACCTCTCTCAGGAATCTGAAATGCTCATTGGTATTTACTGTCTGTAAATCTTGCAGGAAACAAACATACTTATACTGAGAAGTTAGTTGTTTATTTGAAAATAAAAATTTATCAGGCATGATGGTGCATGTCTCTAATCCTCTGGAAGGCTAAGGTGGCCAGATTGCAAGATTGAGCCCAGCATGGGCAATTTAGTGACTTAACAAGATCTTGTCTCAAAATTTAAAAAAAAAAAAAAGAAAGAAAGAAAAGAAGAAAAAACAGGGCTAGGAGTGTAGCTCAGTGTAAAGTCCCTGGATTCAAGGCTTAATATTGAAAAAAAAATTTACTAGGCTTTTAGTTTGTCTGGGAATTCGATCCAGGACCCCCTTTAAGAGAAATGATTTTTAAGGTGTAAGCTTTGAAAAATGCTGAATTTTAAAGTGAGTGTAAATCAGATAGGTGTCCTAAGAGCTCCTGAATGAGGTGCAATGTGGGTAAATAAAGGAGAAGAGAGGAGAAGAAAGGAGAATAGAGAAAAGGAAGGGAGAGAAGAAGAGAGGAAAGAGGAGGAGACGGCAGAATAAAAGAAGGGAGAGGGTCAAGCTCTCTTAACAGAAAGCTAGAGGGAGGTGGTGCGCAGAGGCACCGTGGAGTTGGCTGCGCTGTCCTGGGGCTGCTCTGCCTCATCTTGAGGTAGTTGGCAGAGTCCTTAGCCAGTCACAGAACCATGAGACACTGAGGAGATATCTCCTGACCACCTTCTACCTACACGCTGACCTCTGTTGGCTGTGGGCAAGACTCATCAGGTTCCAAATGTGCAAGGTGTATTCGAATAGGCTGGAATCAAAACTTTTTGAAATTCAAATTAGCAGAAGCATTGTTTCTTTCGCCCTGTTCCTATTTTCCCTCCTCCTCTCTCTCTTCCTCCTCCTCTTTCTACATTTTTGTGTTCTTTTTTTCCTTGTTTTTAAAAGTAATTGTTTCTTAAATAGCAGATTTAATGAGCCATAACTCACGCACTACAAAATTCACTCTTCTAAAGGGCATACTTCACTAGTTTTTTGGTATAATCACAAGGTTGAGTCATGATTACCACTAATTCTAGAGCATTTAATCACCTCAAAAGAAACCTCATATCCATTAGGAATCATTCTCATCTCCTCCTTCCAATAGCCCCTGGCAATGTCTAACCTACTTTGTGTCTCCATGGATTTGTCTATTCTGGACATTTCATGTGAACTGAACCATACCATATGTGACCTTTCACGTCTACCTTCTTTCATTTAGCATCATGTGTTCAAGGTTCAGCCATGGTGTAGCATGTCTGCATTTTATTCCTATTTAAGGTTGAACCCATTCTACAGATATATTGTGTATTGTTTATCCATTCACCACTTGATGGACATTGTTCCCACTTTCTATTTTGAATAAAACTGGTATGAATATTCATGTACAGGTTTTTGTGTGGATACATGGTGATAATTTTCTGAGGTAAAAGCCTAAGAGTAGAATCACTGTCTTATCAACCTCTTTTTGGAGACAGTGAATTTACTTAGAGCTAAATCTATGTTTAACTTTTTGAAGGTCTGCCGAAGTTTTTCAAAGTGGCTGTACCATCTTATATTCCTACTAGTGATGTAGGAGAGTTCTAATTTTCTCACATAACCATGGGTACCTGCTATAGTCTTTTTAATTTCAGTCATACTTCACACTGTGAAGTGGAATCTCACTGTGGTTTTGATTTGTAGTTTTTTATGAACTAAGGACATAAATCATCTTTTTATATGCTTATCACGGTCACTTAAACATCTTCTTTGGAGAAATGCCTATTCCAATCTTTTGCCCATTTTCCAATTGGATTGTCTCCTTATTGTTGAATTGCA
Organism: Heterocephalus glaber; assembly: GCF_053883595.1. NCBI lineage: Eukaryota > Metazoa > Chordata > Mammalia > Rodentia > Bathyergidae > Heterocephalus > Heterocephalus glaber. The sequence continues at coordinate 6,737,302 of NW_028258349.1, read as the reverse complement.
AGAATTCTTTATATGTTGTGGATATAAGTCCCTTTTAAGATACATGATTTGCAAATAAATTTTCCCACTCTGTTGGTTGCCTTTTTATTTTTCTTAATGATGTTTTAAAAGTAATCTTTAAAATTTAAAATTTTTACATTCTTAAGTCTCCTAATGTAAGACTATTTCATTTTATTATTTGGAAGCTGGTTTACCCCAAAATCTATTTGGAACATATATTTTTGAAATTAAGTGGTATAAAAATCCTCATGTTTAACACTAATAATTTTGTATGTGTCATATTAAAGACAAATACCAGGAGAATCCTTAATTCAAATAATAAGAAAGCTTTACAAAATTTGTCAATTTGTGAAGAAGCCCAAAAGATGCCGTTGGTCCATCCTCCAGGGGAAAGGGGATGAAATGGGATTTATGCTATCAAAAGCAGTCAGAAATGCTAACATGATGATCAATTTTGCAGTGAAAATCCTTACTGTTCTCAGAAGATGCAGGGAAAAAAGTCTATCTTTTTCATATTTGTCCATTTTCGTGATTAATACATTGTTTTGTTGATTGAGGTATAGAAATTTGTGTACATGTGAATGGGAATTAATTTCCCATCCCGCCTCTGAAATGTTTTGGATTGATATATAAACTTCAGGAGAGGATTCTTCTTGCCCCTTGGCACCAAGCTGTAAACTGTTTTAAAGGGAGGTAAAACTTGTCAAGTGTTTGACCTCCTATTTTGAAAGGGGATGGATACTAGTTTGTGACTTTTAAAGCTAATCTTACTGGCTTCTAACAGAAGAGAACCAATCCCTGGGAGATTTGAGTGCCAAGACTCTTAGCTGTATATGAGATCTTCTCTGGGAAAAGCAAGGGGAAAAGTAGGACCAGCTCAAGCCAGACTGGGGCTGAGATTGCTCCCTGCCTGGGAACCAGCAGGTCAGATATGCAGAGATATATGACTTCTTTGGTTGTCTACTTTCCTTGTAGGTATACCTGCCTTTGATGTGAGTTAGCGATTCTGCTATCAAATAACCATGCGACCTTGGACAAATATCTTCCCTTCTTAGACCTCTAAGCAAGGTCACCTTTGAGGTTTCTTTTGTCTTCATTATTCTTCAATTTGCATAAAAGGCTCTGCACAGGGACCTTGACATTCCTAGGCTGGGTCAGAATGATATTCCCTCAGAAGGTGTAGGAGGAGGGATCATGGGGGGAGATTCTAATGGCTGTCTGTAGGTGAACCCCACCATCCTCAGTGTCCTCTCTGTCTCAGTGTCATAGATACTGCTCTCATAGACTGTGGAAATGAGAGGTGTGGTAGGACCACACTGAGCCAGGGTGACAATGTATCTGGCTTGTGGTAGCCGGATCCCTTGGGGTACTCTGTGAGCTACAGAATCTCACTCTGACTACTTGTGTGTAAAGAGGGCCCACTGGAAGGCCATAGAAGGCCATGGAAGAATGTGAGAGTGTGGAGGAGGAGTGGAACCAGGGAGCTTAAATGGTAAGTAGGGAATGTTCTGGAGAGTGGTTCAGGCATCATTATGGGGTAAGTGGATTACAGAGACAATCTTTTGGAATACCCCTGTTGCTCAAGATTCAAAATGCAGAAAGAGTGGCAGTCAGGGATTAGTGTCATTGAACAAATTGACTTTTTGTACCCTCTTTGGTGATTGTGATTAGCACTGTACATCTTGACCCTTTGTGTTTGGTTGGAGCTGTGTGTTCTGGACAATGAATGCAGAGGAGAAATGATACATGGCAGACTGAGACAAAATTCTACAGAAATTTCTTTTGCCATCTTGGAGGTAATGTATTGGAGTCCACCATGCACCAACCTTGGTCAAAAGACTAGAGTCAGCAAAGCTGTCCTTTTAACTTGGGGTAGACATGTGGTGTGAAAAAGGAATAAACTGTTGAATTAAGTTATTAAGAATTTTGGTTTGCTTTTGGGATTGCAACATTATCAAAGCAAACCCGACTGGTGCAGGAGGCCACTCACTGCTGGTTAGGGTCATGTGCTCATTCACAGGTGAGGGAAGGGCACCTGTTGTCCCATTAAGCTCCTTCCAAAGGGAGGTATTAAATTACCTCATATGACATGGATGAGCTATTACCAAAAGAACAAAGAACACAATCAAAAGATAGCTGTTTACTATGATGGTCATAGGATCCATCTGGGCTCGTGACCTTGATCTCAGGAATGCCTGATATGTGTGAACAGATATCAGCTCACTTCTTAAAATAATGGCTGTGTGACCTCCAACTGCACAACACTCTCAACACTGAGGCCCAAACCAGTTTCTGAATTCCAGTCTTTCTGAAAAAGCTCTAGGGATGCTTAGAGGGACTCATTTGTCACCTACTGTATTTAATTTAGTTTAAAACCACAAGATTTTCCCAGAAAAAAGTTGAAAATTCACCGATTATATTAAATATTAAAATACACTTTATTGCATAACATTAACAGGCTGTATTAAAATACTCAATAAATCATGTATTGTTTGTGCCATGGTTATAACATGAATAATACATTGAGAAAACTTTATGCATTTAATGGGATGAAAAAAATCTTATGGTATTTCTAGACTTTGCTTCTCTCCTCCATTCTGGCAGGTTGGTGCATTATGTCATCATCTGACACATTTAGCCATCATTTGAATCACCATGCTACCTCCAACTAGACTGCTGGGTAATTAAAAAGAACAAGAATAAGTATATATAATAAATTCGGAAGGCTTGCTAATTATGTGCATATTGTACTATATTAATACTGCTAATAATTCAAAAGACAACTAACATAAAAGAAACTATCATCTAATTTGCCATGCACTCCTAGACCCACATTTTATAACATTGCCACAGGGAGAGATATGGATTAAATCATTTTTCTTTCTTTAATCTGCAAGAGTCATTGGAGAGCATAAAAGGCAATAGGTTTCCACATTGTTTAGATGTCAAGTGTCTGGGAATTCTGTGGTGCTATTTTTGTGAGTAGGGAGAAACAGATGATGGATAGAGAAGATGGGGTTTATTTATTACGCCAAGACAGAAAATTTGTGCTGGTTTAGACTCTTCAGGACTGCTGCTAGTTAATGAGATGACTGGATTAGTCATTATGTTCAAGGTTGTTTGTTGCAACTATGTTTGTAATAGCAAGAATCTGGAAACAACCTGAAAGTTCATCTGCTGGGGTGAGGTTGAATAAATTGTGAAGAGCCAGGCAAGGGCATCTTCTATGACTACAGAGGAAAAAAGGAGACAACCCTTGATGTAACCATATGTATTTTAAGAAAATATGAAAGGGGATAGCACATACCACTATTTGAATGAAACACGAAGGAAAGACTGCACATTGCTTTTGTGTGTATATATTCAAAATTTATTTTGTATTTAAATTACAATTATATTACATTACATTATTAATATAACTATAGTTTAATTATATTAAATTAAAATTAATTTTGTATATATTAATTAAAATCTGTATATTAATTTTAAATTTTAAAAATTAATTTTAAAATTTTATATATATTAATTTAAAAATCTGTAGTAGGATACAGAAAAAGGTAATAACTATGTTTATATTTTCTGAAGGAGTGGGACCCAGGTGGATGGTAGAAGGAATAAGAGGAGGACAATTTTCTATGTAATTTCTTATAATGTTATAACTTTCATAATTTTATCTTATAGTTTTTGAGTTTTCAATTAAGTGAACATAATACCTAGTCAAATAATTAAATAATTTTCATATTAATTCTCACCTCCAAATGTTGAGCAAGGTGCCTGAAGATTTTCAGGAAAGCAGTTTCTCTTCCAGCTCTGAGGGGAATTAGGGCTCGTGGCTCCCACAGGACACAGATGGGGTGGGCCATGGAGAAGCACAATCCCTCCAGAGCGAGAGGCGTTCACAAAGACCAAGAAGTGTTGGTGAGCTTTTCCCCAAGGAAGATGTGAAGGTGTAGGTGAGAGAGACTGGCAGATCATACCACACTGTTTTATGGTAGCCATTTCCAAGGATTAAGCTTGGAAATGCTCAAATAAAAATGGTTATGAATAGAACAAATCCTGAGGCATTGGCACACTCAGACACCTATTAAGCCATGGTCAGTAAGAAATAGGTTGAGGCAAACAATAGTGTACAGGTTCCTCTGAAGAACACCACTGTCAGCATCCCCTGCTAGCAGCACTCAGAGAATGGCTGGGCTATGGGCTACAGTTTTACAGAGCATGACAGCAGATGGAATTTCTATGTGGAATCTCTTGAGTTCCATGTAAATATGCTCACCAGCTACATATTGTTCCAGCAAACCTCACTGTGAATGTGATTTGAATCTGTGTCTCTAAAATGTGTATAATATACATGATGTGACTAAAGAATATGGTGAATATTTAAATTAAAAGTGTATTACAGTAAAAGACACATCACCGTTAACCCCCTCAAACACACTTTAAACACACTGTCCCATCATTCTTGCTATTTTCTGAAGCAGTTCTGGGAGTTCTCTTTTGTGAGTGTCTAGTTGTGCTGTTGTGGTTGCTCTAATGTCCTGAATTAATTCAAAATGTTTACCTTTCATGGTCATTTTGACTTTGGGGGATGAGTCAGAAATCTCATGGTGCTGATCTGGTGAATAAAGTGGATTAGTCATCATCATTTTTTTACCAGCCTGTATTTCCATAGGAGGCTACTTGGCAGTAGGATTCACCTTATTTTTTAAATCACATCTCATAAAGACATTCATGAAAGAGGACTCAAAACTGCATCAGGAAGTGACAAGAATAATGGGATAAGTGTGTTAGAAGTCAGGGGGAATATTTGGAGGGGGATTAATAGTAATGTATCTTTTACTGTGATATTTTTGTTTTGTTTTGTTTTGTTTTGGTACTGGGGATTGAACTCGGGTCCTTGTGCTTGCGCAGCAGGTAGTGAAACCACTGAGCTAAATCCCAGGCCCTACTGTGATTTTTAAAAAAAAATTTAAACATTTATCGTATGTTTCAATCACCCCTTATATATGCAGGGACCTTATTTAAATATGTTTATAGAAGTAAGAATTGAAAGAAAAGAACTGACCTCTTATTCAAAAGGGGGCTGCTATATAAGCTCTAGAACATCCACATTAGGAGTACATGCTGGATCTAGAGATACCAACATGTATCAAGGGAAAAAGAAGTTGAAGGACAGTAACTTTGCTATGTAAAAATAACAAAAACATGTATGTATAGTCCCAGATTTTAATCATATATATTGTCCCCCCTTTCTCTCTCTCTCTCTCTCTCCTCTCCACACACACACACACACACACACACACACACACACACACACACACACAGATTACAACTTTTCTAAAGGTATTTTATGTACTTGGATCCTCTTCTAAAACAAAGTAAGACTCTAAAACTTAGATGATGGTATCTTGGACCTATGTGATAACAGTGGAAAGAGAAAAGTGTGAAATTGAAACAGTTTGAAGTATTTACAGGTCTTGCTGCTAGGATGTTTGTGGCAGTGATGGAAAGAAAGGAATCAACAATGGCTCCTTGGTTCCTGGCTTAGTGGCCGGGGTAGCTGATGGTACCATTTCCTGAGGTGGTAAAGACTGGGTAGGACCAGATGCAGGGCTCCTTAACTGAACATCACTGTGCCTCAGTGACCTCATCCCACAATGAGGACCACCAAATAGAAGCTACTTCCTCAAGTGCAGACCCGAAAAGGTGAGGCGGTGTGCAGATAAACACCTGGCTCATGATGAGAACTCGGTAAATGCTGGCGGTGATGACAACAGCCACAGCATGGTGCAGAAGGAGAGGGGTGGAGGGGGCTGGAGGGTTAGGAGGGAGCTGACAGTGGAAGGCCTGCGTGCAAGCTGGGGAGAGGCAAGCTCAGAGGTGGAGATCAGGTTGCAGAAAAAGGATGCAAGGAGCTAGCTAGGTGACTATGGCAGCATTCCTGTTAGGCTAAATATGGCTACTGAGGAAGAGAGGAGTAGTGATAGAGAGCAGGTGTGAACTATCATTCACAATTTCAGGCATGCAATTAATACTAGTTTTTAATTTGCGTTAAACCAACTGAAACCTGGACCCTGGAAGCTCCACCTCCATCATCTTGCTAGTTGAAAAGGCAACTTCCGGTATTAATTCAGTCCTCCTTGTCTCCCACTTATTCTGCAGTTATGGGAAAGTCCTTGGGTCTCACATGGCATCCAGGCCCTAGAGTTCACAGCCCCAGCCTGTGAAGCCTTCATTTCTGGAGGCCCTCTGTGTCACCACTTAGGAAAAAATAAACAGGCAGGGCCAGGAGACGCAGGGCCCAGTCTTCCTCCCATGTCACCTCCAGGGACCTCTTTCCAGCCTGAGAGAAGCTCTCCTTTCCTCCTCAAGGAAAAGGACAAATTAGAAGATCAGTGGGGCATGCTGCTGAGTGAGGGGCATTCAGTAAAAGGCAAGCACTGTGGTATCAGGTAGCATGGGCACTACTAGAGGAGAGGGTAGGGTGCACAGGCCCTAACCTCTTATAATAGCGTGATAGGATACAGAGGCCAGGGCACAGCGGGCTAGTGCTAAAGAGAGGCAGAATGCTCTCCCTTCTAGCCTAGCTACTCTACCTTTTAATAAAGATCAATGGGGGATTTGCAAATGCAAGTGGAAGCAATCTGCTCCTCTGAGCTTGGGTGCCAGCTGCTCAGTGGCTCTGTGCCCCAGCACTGGGAGTACCAGCTGCTGAGGGAGCTGCATCCCAGCCAGAGTGAAGGCCTCCAGAGACACCAGCTTTACCTCACATGTGATAGACAGCTCCAATAAACATGAGCATTCAGTATGTGTGCAACTATGAGTCCCTGTGCTAAGTGTGTTACTCTGCTTTATTGAATCTTCATGACCACCCAAGGAGGTGTATACTATTATTATTACCCTTGAGATAAAAATGAAATGCAGACAGAGAATCAGGGATTTGCCTCCGTTCTGACTCCAGAGACTGTGCTCCTAGCACCCCCCTTCCTGCCTTCCTCAGGGCTCAGCCCACTGACGGAACCCTCACTCCACCCACTCCACCCATGGGGTCTGGGGTCTGCAGGGTCTGCAAGTGTCTTTTTGTCCCTAGGGAGCAGGAATGGTGTGCAGGTCTATAGGTGGCTTCTGGGTCACTTTCTGAGCTGATACTAAACCCCTAAGATGTTCCCCTCTTCCCTTCCCATTCCCCTTTCTTTTTCCTTCTTTCATCTTCCTCTGACCTTGTTCTTTCCTCCCTCCCACCTCCTTCCTCTTCATCTTCCCCAAGGCTGCAGGCTGAATAAGAAAGCACCCTGTCTTTCTGTCTGCTTTTTGTTTGTCTCTCAACTCTGAGTCAGGTGGTTAAAAAAGAGCCCTTCCACTCCAGATCACCTCCTGTCCTCTCTGTCACTCCCCAGTCACAGAAAAATCTGCAGAGCACAGGCTTGACTCTGATCGGTGGCCTTCTTGCTCCACTTTCTGGCAAATCAGGGTGATGACTGTCTCATTTTGGATGCTAATTTTACTAAACAACCAAACAACAAATAACTAAACAAACCTGCCATTGCAGAGCATCCAACCCAGCGAGGCATGACATTCTAGTCATTTGGTAAGCAGCAGCCCTTTGGCCATTCTACACTGTTCTGAGGATTTTTTTAGAGCTCCAATTTTACAAATGGGCCATGCAGAGGGGACTAAGTGGGCAAAGCCCATGGCCATGACTGTGGAGCCTGGCTGCAAGTGGTCCAAGGATGCAGCCGTCTGTTGGGAATGAGTTTTCTTTGCAAGGAGGCTGCTGTATCACATGCTACACACTCATTAGGCCACTGCACCCATGGTGGGCACTGTGACATGGGAACCACTGGGCAAAATGCCAGATTCCTAAAATGACCCTATGTTTGCTGATTGCATGTCTCTTTGGAGCAAGATGAAAGGCTTCCTACCTTTGGAGAGTGAAAAATGGCCACTTGGACTTGCTGCTCACCTGTGTGAGTTTGATTGGTTGTTTCCTCAATCGTGATGAAAGCAGTCTGGTGAGGGTCAACCCTGAAGGCTAAGGGCAGAGAGATGAAGCTGGGAAAGAATTCATGCAATGAGCACTGGAGAAGGCATCCGGCAGTCACTCTGCAGCCTTCCCAGCGCAGCCCTGAGCAAGAGCCATCTATCTGTGATGCAAGGATATTAACCCATGCCTGGCTCTACCCTGATTCCAGTTAAGTTAGGAGCAAAAACTCCAAGCCTGCAGTGGCCAAAGAAAAAGCATAAATATTTATAGAGGGATATGAGTTAGAATACAAATGCTGAAATGCTTGTATTTTGAGCCTTACAAGCCCTGCCTGGTAACTGGGTTTTAAGAAGCTGCATGAGCAAACAAAATGATCAAATGAATATTCTCAGGATGGATAAGGCCAGGGGTCATATGGCTGTGACACATGGAAATAACCCTTTATTCCTGTTTACAATTGCTCGGCGTTCTCAAAGAGCCTGATACCTCTCATGTCATAGCTGGAAACACCTGGCAGATCCACAGTAAAGGGAAGATAGTTGGTAGGGATAGTTGAGAGTCTCATTGGGTGTTCGGAGCACCCAACACATTATTGAGGCGAGTGAATTATCTCTGCAGATACATGGAATTGATGAACTGTGGCCATGTGGATGGACAAGAGGACCTCCTGGGATGGCAACTGAGCCTCTGGTGAGTCTCCAGCCTGTGGCAGCACTGCCCAAGGGCAGTTCTCACTGATGAAGCTATTCATTAATATGGGCTCATCAGCGTCCTGCAGACAGCTCCGGGCCATTTGTTTGCTTGTCAAGCTGGGTGTTGCTCTCTGCCAGGCTGCAAGAAGCTGACATTAATATTTTTATCACCCTGACTTTAGGAGGTCAGATGGGATTATTATAGACGACATCTCCCTGATCTTAGCAAATAAAATTGATTAAAATATGCTGAATCAGAAAGCCTCGCTGAACAGTTAAAAGCTACAATACATTATGGTCTGAGATCGAGTCCAATTGCCCCAGTTGGGTAGCATTGTTTCAGATAGGAAGATTTCAGAATGGTATAATTGGAGAATAGAAGAAAGTTCTTATAGGGAGTGCTGAAAGGAGCTGGTGGTGGACTTTCACATCCAGGATCACCTTCTTGGCAAGCATAGGCTCCATGAATGTGACTAAGCACATTTTCCTGTATTTTTAATCTTTTAAAATATTGTACTTTTCATGTACACAAATGTGCACAAAGTATGTATGGTGGTTCATTTCATGTGTTCATTTCACAGAGCCATGGACTGCCCAGATATTTGGTTAAAAGTTATTTCTGGGGGGTCTGTGAGAGTGTTTCTGCATGAGATTAACATTTGAATCAGTTTGTCCTCCCATCTGGGTGGGCCTCACCCTATCTGCTGAAGGCATACATAGAATAAAAGATTGGGTTAGAGGGTGTTGGGAGCAATGCTACATAATTCTAGAGAAAAATCATTTGATTTCCATTGTAAAGGCAAGGGTGCTTAGGTGGAGAAACTTCTTCAATAGCCCCAACTAAAAATTTTTTATTGTATCCAATTCCAAGGCAATTATTTTTCTGTTGCTGTTCTATAGGGTGTGTTCTTCCCTGAAGTTGCTTACCTAATCCTTTTCCTAGTTTGTATCCCTTTCTAGACATCATTTGTTGACCCAGTGAGGCTTCAGTTGTGACCTGAGGCCAAAATGGAATTATGTCTCAGAATGCCATAGCTGGCCTGTAGGCGGAAGAACTAGGCCTAATCAAATGATTTTTCCCTAGAATTATGTAGCATTGCTCCCAACAAGAGGGGATCCTTTCTCTCTGCTTGTCTTCACGCTGAGACGTCTATCTTTGATCTGCTTCTATTCACTGCCTTTGGACTCCAACTTGGATCAGAACTTACACCAATAGCTCTCCTAGAACTGGAGCCTTGGTCTCCATAATTGTGAGTCAGTTCTTCATGATACATCTTTTTCTCTATATAAACATACAACCTATTGGTTTTGTTTCTTAGAGGACTTTACTAATGTAGTGTGCATGTAAAAATTATGCAAACAATTATTAAATCAAATGAGAGCCAAAGAAAGCTTTAAAAGATCTCCACATGAATAGGTGCAGCTTTACCACTGTATGTACTCTTAGAAATAATCAAATCCAATCTTCATTTTGCAAATGGAGAATTAGAGGTCCAGAGACTGGAAGGAAATTGGCCACACCAGGCATAGGTACCTTCCTGATGACTGAGCTGAGACTGGGGCCAGAGATCTTGGGGGTTTCTCCATCTGTACAGTCACACATGTAAGTACACACAGGCACACATGCATGTGTCCACACATACATATAAAACATATGACCACACAATGTGCACACATATTGGTGTGCACACACAGGCATATGCATGCACGTAATACACATATCCTCATATAACACATGAACATACATGTATACCAGACCTCCCTAGAAGTGTGATAAAGAATGCCCCCATCTCCCCAGTGTCAGCTGATTAGCATGAGTGCCAAGCATTGTGTCAAGTGTTCCAAATGGATTAGCACACCCAGTTCTTGTGATGAGTCTGTGAAGCAAGGCCAATCTTGTCTATTTTACAGTGAGAAGACTGAGGCTCAACAAAGCTAAGCCACCTGTCCAAGACTGCACAGCTGGGCGGAAGCTCCGCCGTCTGACCTTGAGACCTGTACTCTTTCCCACTCCTTAGTAATGACAGGGCCTGTGGGGTCTCAGGGATCCACTTTGGGAAAGTTTTGACTTTCAGATCCCCATAGAAAAGGCAGACAACTGAGAGTCATCAAACACTACACCATGCTTAGGTAGGCAAAGTGCCTCTCTTCCTGATTTCTGTCACTGAGAAGATGACCAGAGGAAGTTCCTGTGGCTTCATCTCTGGGATCTGTCCAGCAACTGCCTGGCTGGCGGGAGGCTGCTGAGGTGCCCACAGTGGCCAGAACATAACTGGAGGATATTTGTGGTCTGGAAGGGGTGCCTGCTGCAGCATTATTCCAGGGTAGCCCCTGAGACTCCTGTCTCTGGCCATGGTGTGGGCGGTTTGTATGACTCTCTCTCCTTGAGTAGGATGGAAGCTGTGATTATATGAATGTGATAGGTGACTGCTAGTGGAAGACCCAAGAGTGAGATTAAGGTCACTCATCAGTTAACTTAATAAAAAGGAGATTATTCCACTGGCCCTGACCTAATCCCTTGAGTCTTTAAATCTGGGCATAGAGGTCAGAGACAGAATGCAGAGAGATGCAAAGCATGAGGATGCTCCTGCTGTGTGGGAAGAAGGAAAACATCAATACTGTGAATGACAGCCATCTGTCAGGGAGCAGAGGCAGCCTGAGAGGCTAAGAGTGGTCTCAGCTGACTACTAGCAAGAAAGCAGGGACCTCAGTCCTATGCCCTCAGTTAACTAGATTCTGACAGTTGATTGGATAAGCTTGGAAGACTTCAGGCTCCAGATGAGAATGCAGTGCTGGCATCTTCTTTGCTTTTCTGGCTCAGCAGCTGAGCTGTAGTCCCAGCTTGGTTCATGTCTGGTTTCTGTCCTAATCTCATCCTGGCAGAAAACCCCTGCCTTGCAGGTTGCCTGCACACACAAGTGGACAGGTCACCAGAGCCAGCAGAATCCTCAGGGTCCTGGTGACCTTTACATGGCATAGGAATTCTAACACTGTGTTTTGTTCCTGGACAGAGGTTGCTGCTGCCCTGGAAGAGCAGGGGACTTGAATTTGACCTATATCTGAAATGTTTTAAAGTGGGGTGAGGGAGTGTAGCTCAGTGGTAGAGCACTTGCCCGGCACAATTGAACATTTGCTGGGTTCAATTCCCAGCACTGCAAAACCAAATGGGAGCCTCCATTCTTACTCTTACTCCTCACGAACTTGACCTTGTGGGGCTCTGATTTCTGACTCTCATGATCCCAGGGCCATAATCCTAAACATCTTCAGTGCTGGCTGTTGAATTCAAAGTCTTCCTCCTACTCAATTAAAAAATGGGCATCTGAAATGAATATATACTTTTCAGATGAAGTACAAACAGCAAATAAATATATGAAAAATATTGAACATCACTGGTCATTCGAGAGATGTAAATGAAAACAACACTGAGATTCCACCTCGCCCCAGAAAGAATGGCTGCTATTATGAAATCAATCAATAGCAAATGCTGGCCAGGCTGTGGGAAAAAAGGAACCCTTCTCCACTGTTAGTGGGAGTGTAGACTGGTGCAACCACTGTGGAAATTAGTATGGAGATACCTCAAAAATCTAGGATTAGAGGTCCCATTTGACCCAGCTATTCCCCTTCTGAGTATCTTCCTGAAGGAGTTGAAAGCATCATACCACAGAGATATATACACATCCATGTTTATAGTAGCACACTTTGTAATAGCTAAATCTTGGAAACAATCCAAGTGCCCATCAACCAATTAGTGGATACAAAAGATGTGGTTCTTTTATACAATGGAGTACTACTGAGCTATAAAAAATGATAAACTTGAGACATTTCTAGGTAAATGGATGCACCTTGAGACCATACTCTTAAGTGAAATAAATTGGACACATATGTGTAAATATTATATTGTCTCTCTGGTGTGAGAAACTCAAAGTATAAATAAGGACTGAAATGTATAATAGATATTGTGAAATAGGAAAAAATTGTTCAGAAGGGAAGAGGAACTAGGGATGGGGAGGGGGAAAGGAAGAGAAAAGAAAAAAATGAGTAATGAACAATAAAATGGAAACAGCTTTGTAAATAAGGAGGGGAAGAGAGGTTGAAGAGAGGGGAAGGGAATGGGAAAGAAAAGGAGGAATCAAGATATATCATCTACAGGTACAAACTCCCTATAATGAATGTGATCATTATGTACATATCTACATTGTACCAATAAAACTAACAAATAAAAATAAAAAACCAAAGTCTTCTTCCTGATAAAAGGATTAAACTCCATTTTTTTTCTCCATCATTTAAAGGAATTTTACTACACTCTACTTTGGCAGAGGTTTTCTTTGGCACTTTCTATTGACATACTTGTGTGTTGGGTCTGCATGAAGTCCTGGTGCAGTTTTAAAATCTCAACCTTGAAACTGTGCTCCTGGAGCTGGCCTGCTGAATACACCGTGGGCACTGGATGTTTGCCCCGTGCCCCTTTCTTCATCACCCATGGGTGAGGGCTCACCTTTTCTCATTTTGGTGCCTACGTTAAGAATTACCACAGGCTCTAAAATGGGGACCTGGCCTATGTTCAGCGTAAGACCTGGTGGCAGCGGTGGAGGTGGGGTGGGGAGGTGCAGGTGCGGGGTCAGGGACTGCCCATACACCTGCCACTGTGAGACTTGGCTATGACAGGCTTTCCCACACTCTGTCCCCATCCCTGTGCCATCCCAGCTGGCCACAGACCAATCCCCACGTGGCGCTTCCTTGCAGGACGTGGGACCTCCACGTGACACCTCCTCTGGGCTTGCTCACTCTCTCTCAAGAATGGGAATGCCAGGGTCAGGCTGTCCTTTGCCTCCAAAAGTATGGAAAGGGCAATGCGCCAGCCACACCCTGGGCCCTGCACATCCTCAGCAAGAGCTGACCAGACTCTCATGCCCAATCCAACCTGCTGCTCCTGCCCCCAGGTGTCATCCCGGTATCATTGAACATGGTGCTTTGGAAACTGTGGTCCGATGTTCCCTCTTGGGGCCTGCATAGCCCATCTCTCTGTGGGGATCACTTTACTCCAGGTCCCCCTTGGGCTGCTCCTTTTCAGCAAGAAGTTCTCAGCTCCCTGCCCACCCCGCCAGCTGCATACCCCTCCTGCCCTTCCCCACAACCTCTGTTGCAGCAGTCTCTTGCTTCTCATGGCACTTGTCTTGTTTACTGTCTTTCCCTTCTGAAACTGTAGGCAGAGACTCTTGTTACTATTGCATTCCTGCTCCTAGCACAGGCCCAGCACAGGGGTATTCCCCAGTGTGTAGCTCTCTGAGAAAGGCAGCAACTCCAAGTGCAAGCAACAGCTTCTCTGTAGCAAGCAGCTTCCAGTGACAGGGACCTCACCACCTTGAGCAGGTACTTTCCTGGGTAGCAAGTACGCTGATCCCGCCTGTGGGCTTCAGGGAAAGCCCAGAAATGCCCTCAAGCAGCTTCCCAGAGCATCAGATCCAGGAGCTTTGGGGCCTTCAGGGGTTTTTTTCCTGAGCTGTAGGAAAAACTCTGCAGTGTGGTTGTGGCATTGCCATATCTTCCCTCCCCATCGCCATAGAGCACTGGTCCAGTGGGTGTCTGGACCACATGTCCCTCCCTGGCAGGCTGGGAAGTGAGGGGGCAGGGCAGGCTCAGCAGAGGAAGAGTGGCTTCCATGTCACCACTTTCCATTTCCCTCCATACGTAACAGTATGTTCTGTAAATATCGTCGCTGCTAACAAGACCATTCTTCAAGTGTACAAAGACTAGTCAGCATTCTGGGGAAGCACAGCAAGAGGGAGTGTGTTTCCCGGCATGGCATGAGCATTTGGGCCTCACCGAGATGCATCTCTCCTCATGATAGGAAGGAAGGAGGGGAGGCAACTACTGGTTTCTGAAAGCATGGAAAAGCCATCCCCATGGTCTTCAAGTCAACACTGTTGCTCTTGCTGCTTACCCCACAGGAAGTGTCACACTGGGGAGGCCTTTCCTCTGGTCTCTGTCCCAGGGGACCGCTGTGATGGCCTGTGGATTCCCCTCCCTGCAGGTGGACCCAGGCTGTATCACAGTGGTTCAGGTCTTCCCTCCATTGATTGGTTCTCTCTATTCTGGCCAATCTTGGCTGTTTCCTCTTCAGGATGCCACCTTGAGCACAGCATTGAGTGCATGTTCACACTACCACAGGAGCCTCTGTTCTTCCCTGGGGGCTTACTCAGTGGGCCGGATTTCCCAGACTTGGCTCTGTGTGGAGGGTGAGTCCTGAGGGCTCTGCTGACAGGTGAAGCTGTGCTGAGTGAGCTGGGGTTTGGGCCAGAGGAGGCCCAGAACATCTAAGGACAGGGATGCACTTTCTGCCAGGGTGACTTCAGGGGACACGCAAGCTCCTAGTCTAGAGAGGAGCAGCCATTGGGATGTTTGTTAATCACAGTGGGCTGGGGAGCAGGTAAACTGTGCAGGACCATGTGGAGGTAGAGTATTGGACCAGGAGGACCCACTTCTTGAAGAAGATAGGTCAATTTTGAGGATGGAGTTTGAGTTCTTTAAAGTAAAGAATCTGAGACTCTTTCAGGCATGTGCTTATTCAACACTTTGAGCATTAAGTGTGGGCCCTGCCTTAAACTCGACCTGTCCTGGGCTCAGAGGAGACATCGCCAAAGGCCCTGCCCAGGGTGTGCACACTGTGCATAGGGGGTGCAAAGTCCCGGTTGATGCACCACCCTACAGTATAAGAAGGGGTGTGTTGGAGTCTTGCAGGAATTTGTGGAGAGAGATGGCTAGGAAGGGCCAAAGCACATCATAGAGGCAGAATAAGATGAGAGGGACCTGACCTCTTCCTAGAGCTCCAAGTGAGGGATAGAATACATGGCATGAACAGAAGTGGGAGCATCTCCCTGCAGGCTCCAGGAGGAAGGGCCTGTAGAGAGAAGGAACAAGTTCCCATCAAGCCATAGAAGGGTAAGGAGGGAGGGAGACCGAGAACCAGTATTGCCCCTCCTCTGGAGTCCCACACCCCAAGAACCTTCTACAAGTATGGATATATTTGGGAGCACAGCCCATAAGATGTGATGTGGTCTCCCTCATAGGCACCAAGACCTTCTTGTTCCCCACTTGGGGCTCTGTACCTCCTCTGAGCAGCAGTGAGACTGCCGACAGCAGAACTGCCTTTTTGGCCACTGCAAGTTGGTGACCATCACACGCTGCCACTGCACCTGAGCAGTCACACAGTCAGGTCCCATCCACCCCAGGCTTGTGTGAATGTTTCTTAAGTAATGATTTAAGCATTTACCAAACTCTTTCTGTGACATCATATGGTTGACCTCAATCTTAGGAGATGAGGGGAGCCAGTGGCATTGTACAAAAGACAACATTGAGGTTCACGGTGTTGGGCAGTGTGACCTTGAGCTTCCAACCTGTGATGAGCACAGCCCAGGTGCTAGCCCACTGGCTGTAAGGTCTGTGCACAGGGCCATGCAGCAGGCTGCAGGTGGGCAGAGCTGGGCCTCCTGGGGGACATCAGAGGGCTGCTTTAATGACAGCTGAGAGTGATTCATACTATCAATAGCTTCATTGTTTAATTAGTCCTTGAAAACAATCCATTCTCTTAACTAGTTTAAATCTGTCAAATCCTATAGACACACAAGGACTATTAAAGAGCTCTTCCTTTATGGATCGTGAAAGCCAAATGCTAGCCTAACCTTATCCATGTCGTCATGCAGTATGGATTTAGGAGGATGGCAATTAAACACTGCTCACTCACGGGCTAGAAAGAAACCACCATTGCATTTCCTGGGCTATGCTACACTCAGTTCCCTCTCCATTCCCATGAGTACCTTGTGCTGTCAAAATTACTCAGCAGTTGGTTGCAAACCCATTGGCATAGATTCTGCCATGATTCTACATTCTCTAGGTTTGCTGATTGAATGAACCCCTTTTATGCCTGGAAGGATGGATGCATATTTGCTTTTCCTATTGTCTAAGAGTGAAGCTGAACAAGGGGCATCTTTTGACTGGCATGATATGTAAACTATGTTGTTCTAGGTGGTGTTTGTCTTTACTTCCTTCCCTGTATTAGATTGTAGACCTTCAGTGTCAGTTATACATCATCCACTCCTCCAAGTGCCAGCTAAGTCCTGTCACATAATGTGTTGAATGAATGAATGAATGAATGAATGCAACTTTTCTATCAAGATTTTGGCCTCATTGAATTCCCCCTTCTTAAGACTGGCTCTGTTTTAAAACAAATCCAGCAAGAAAAAGAAAAAAGAGAAAGCCATTAGATCACTAGTTTAAATTAGCTTATTTTGGAGAACAGAATTGACTGTTATAATAATGCATGTAGACACAGCCAGAGTTAAAAGAATGATTAATTAATACAGGCACAGGCACAAAGGCAGAAATTCCCTGGCTCAGAAGTCTAGATGTGCAGCCGCTGCATCCCTGAGGAATTCCTTTGTGGACTGCCAGGTGGGGGCTGACCTTATACCTCATATCAGCGAGCTAATGAGTGATTGCATCGCCCACGTGCAGAAGGGAAGCAGCATCTGGGGATGCAGTGTGCCTCCAACAAAAGATTCTCCTGCCAGAGGGGGCCTTTGGGGGGAAGGCAAATACCATATTACTGAAATAAAAGGCACAGAAGGGGAAACTTGGAGGTTAAGTCATGGAACACCCTGACAGTTAGGCATCTCTGGAAAAGAAAGTGAGATTTGGAGAGGATTTGGGCTGGGCAAGCCATGGCTAGCAGTAGTGCCTTGGGCAAAGTATTTACCTCTGCTTTCTCATCTGCAAAATGGGACTGTGAGTGGCTGTGAGGGTTGGTGAATTCTCCCAGGCTGCAACTAGACCAGGGTTTCCGTGTTTCAACCTGTAGGCAAATGTCTGGCTCTGACTTTTACATCCGGGAATCTTCAAAAGATGTTTGCTTGGACAGATTCCATAGCTCACAGGGTTGGGGTTGACAGTCAAGGTGATGGGTGCCCTTTCCTGCACCCTGGAGGGGTTGTGGACGATATTGTGTTGCTGGTCTTGTCATCAGCAAGCAGGAGGGCGTAGTGAAGTGTGGAATTGGCTGAGCTCTAGACAGTGTCTAAGGGAAGAGAAAACCATCATTTGGTGACAACTACAACCATGACAGTGAGGGCAGAAGAGGTCTCGAGAACAAATCACAGTCTCACTTGGGCTGGGTGGATGAATCTCATGGGCGTAAGAATATCCAGCTGAGCTAGGAGGTGCTGGAGCCAGAGTCACGCATGCCTGGAGGTTGGGGGCCTGGGGCAGAAAAGGAATGTCTGTAGCCCCTCATCTTTACCCAGGAAACCTCTCACTTCTTAGTTCTCAAACTAAAACAATTTTCTTGAGTTACTGTGGGACTTCAACATGCTTCAGGACACAGGAATCGGGACTGAAACCTGTGACTATCCAGCTCTCTAAAGCAGGCCCTCTGACACCTGCACTGTCCTCTGTCCTTGCCACATGACCTCATGCATAGGTCTTTTTGACTTTTCAATGTCTCTGAGGTTGCAGATATCATGGTATCTGCTCTTCAGTTTAGTCCCAAGGCATAAATGACCCAGGGGTGAAAGAAAGACTTTGGAAACATCTGAAAATTCATTTCCCTGCCTTTGTCACCCTGGGAAAGTTGTATGAAGTCTCCATCTTCCTGTGTCCTCATCTGCAAGCTCAGGCAAAGAAACATCATTTATGAAGTGAGAGGATGTTAGTGTCCACTCTAGCATCTGGCATTAAGGAATTGGAGAAATGAAACTTTTCCCATTCTTTTCAGTCTTAGATTAAAACACAGACACACAGACACGCAAGCATGTGCGCGCACACACATGGCAGGCTTGAGACCTCTTTGAAGTTAAAAAGCAAAAGAAGGCCACTTCACATCTCCGAGGCTCAATGTCCTCACCTGGAAAGTAGAGATGATCAAAACAATAACAATGGTGACAGTTTGATCCTGAGCACCTTTGCAGCACCAGGCACTGTTAAGTGTTTTACATACATGACTATGTTGTGATAATTAAAGGAAGTGATGTGTATGGAAAGAACTTAGTACAGAACTAGCACACAATAGACACTCCATAAATGTTAGCTAATGTGATTATTTATGTATTCAGTGCGGATTACATCATTTGCTCTCCTCTCATTCTTTATCTACACCCACACACAATAGGGCTTAAATTTCTTTCTTTCTTATCTTTTAAAAAATTTCTCTAAATACTTTCATTCTTTCACTAAGTAGTCAAGCGTCCCACGAGGGTAAAGAATCTTTCAAAATGTTTTTGCTTGGCTTCTCCTGTTTTGGATTTATCTTGATGAATGGCCCAAACACATACTCTACAAGTTCTATGCTTCTTCAAGTTTCTTCTGGTAAACACATATAACTTGACAACTTCTAGAGCCCGCCACCCCTCAAGTGTTTTTGAAACCATGAATGAGAGTGACATTGCTTGTCAGTTGCAAGTGCTGTCATCACCCACTGCTTATTGATTGGCCGCCTCTTCCTCTGTGTGCTAAGCACTAAGGAGACACAGTCTCTCCCCAGGTATGTTAACAACTGGTGCTTGTACTGGCTGCCTCCCAATCTACTCATAAAAAGCAAAATGTAACCTGAGAGGCAAGCTCCTGGTCACAAAACTGGTGCTGGGATGCTGAGTTTGTGAAGGCCTGCAAAAATCCAGAGCCTGGATTCATGAGGGCCTGGGGTGGATCACATGCAAATAGAAATAATCTTTATTAATGTGAGCTACTCTATTAAAATCATGGTACTGAAATAGACAGGATAGGATATTACACCATCTGATCAGTCATTTGAGAAATAGAGAATTGTGCCTGAATAAAGATTGCATGGATATGATAAAAATAGCAACAACAGAAAGTAGAATCAGCTAACATTAGTGAATATTCACTACTCACAGCCCCCTATAGACACTGTTTGAGTCCCTACACTTCTCTGGGTATTCTTATTATCCCCAATTTATGGATGAAACAACAATCTTAGAGAGGGAAGGCTCAGACCAATAAGACTTTCCCACATTGCCTAGACGGTAGACATCAGCTGGGGTCTATCCCCAGTGTTGTGACTTCAGGGACTAAGAGCTACTTATTTTGCAATGGAAGCAAACTTCCAATGCCCAAGTCAAGGAGGTATAAAAAACCTAAGAGTTTTTGAGCTAATGAATGAATAAGTGCTCCTGCTGGGCAGAAATTTTGTGTCTCCCCAGTATCCAGCAGATAGCACACTATCAAAAAGGTCCTTGTGCTCAGCCTCCAATAGCATCCTGGAAGTCTCACCAGTGGCTCCTTTTTTGGTGCTTTTGCTTCTACAGGACAGAGGTGGCTTGTCTGGGCACAATGCAAGGGGCAGTTCTGCTCCTGTGGCCACTTGGATTATGTGACAGCCAGCTTGATGCTTAATAGGGCAAAGGGCACAGAGTTGCAAAAGCCAGATGGCTGTTTCTGAATCCAATTCCCTCCTGCTGCCAACCTGCTCTGAAATACAATCCATCACTCACCATGATAGATGTCTTTGAACTTGGGAACTCAGCTCTTGAGAAGTGGAGGAGGGAAATTGAAAACCAACCGTTCTTGTTCCTCAAGAGAGGTTCTGTAGTGGCCTGAGGAGGTGACAGGTTGGAAAATGGTGTCACAGCTCAAATTAGTGCTGAGCAGGCATGGGGCACTCTTGTCGTCAGGGCTGGCTGCTTGCAGGCACGGCTGAGCTGACCCCAGACAC
Organism: Heterocephalus glaber; assembly: GCF_053883595.1. Classification (NCBI taxonomy): domain Eukaryota; kingdom Metazoa; phylum Chordata; class Mammalia; order Rodentia; family Bathyergidae; genus Heterocephalus; species Heterocephalus glaber. The sequence continues at coordinate 6,716,904 of NW_028258349.1, read as the reverse complement.
AGTCACCCTTGTCTCCATCAGCAACCCCATTGCCAACACTGGCTTTGGTGAGGAAATCTGAAGTTCCCAAGCACCTCCTGGGCCAGAAAGTCCAACAAAATGGTAGAGGTGGGGTTTGAGTGAGGGTGCAGTGAGGAGATAATACGGGGACTGGAGTCCAGATGGCCCGAATACCTCTCTTTACTCTCTGGTTATATGGATGTACTCATACTGCAAATGTTTGTTGTAAACTGAATTCTGATGGTGCCGTTTTTTTTATTATTATGGTAAAGCATGTTTGATTTAGTTACCATCCTTCTTGTACCAAATAATAGAAACACTCCAGTGAACTGAAGCAGAAAAGAAAATAAACTAAAAGAAAGGAAAATGGAAGAGAGGGTTTCTGTGAAAGGTAATTCTAGGGTGACGATGTAGTCGAGCCTAAGAAAGCCCTGGAACAGGAAAGTCCTGGAGTCTAATTCAGTTCTTCTCACTATTTGCTCACATTGCATTTCCCCCCGGGACAACAGAACCAGTTTTCTCCACTAGGGGGAGCTAGCTAGTTTCCCACCTTATCAGTCTCACCATCTTCAGAGGATCTGATTGGTCAGGGCAGGATCAGGTGCCTGTCACTTCTCCAATTAGCTATGGCCATAGAGGCAAGGTCCCGGTTATAAAAGGGTTGTCTGGGGGTCCTCCCTGTGAGTCTGGATGACAGTTCCCAGAGAAGGGGAGTAACTACTCATGAACTAGGTGGATATACCCAAAGCAGTTCAGGACAGTTTTCACTCTTTGTGTAGACTTCTGAAAATGCTGAGGGTGGGGCAACTGGGCAAAAGTGAAGAAGCAAATGGAGCAATTGGTTTTCTTCACTACCTGTTGTACCATTTTAGAATTTATTTGATTTTTTTCTATAATTTTTCTTCCATGGATCTGTGGTGGATCTTTTATTTTCATTGCTTCCCAGCAAGCCAATCAAATTATTTATTTATTTATTTATTTATTTATTTATTTATTTATTTATTTATTTTTGGTACCGGAGATTGAAGTTGGAACCTTGTGTTTTCAAGGCAGGAGGCAGAACCACTGAGCTAAATCCCCAGCCCAGTCAAGTCATTTTTTTAGCCAGATTTTGACTGAGCACTATGTGCTAGTCACCATTTGGATAGCAATACACTGCAGTAAATAAGACAGACAAAACTCATACCCTTGGGAAGCTAATAAACTGTGAGTCCACAAATAATGGTGCAGCTGAAATTATTTGGTAAAATGAGAAATACTATTTTAACAAAAAGAAAAAGTGTGTGTGATGGAGAGAGGCCTGTGTGCCTGGGAGGGAGGGCAGCTGCAGATGGAGAGGTCAGGGTAGCCTTGCTGAGGAAATGCCCTGGATGGCAGAAGTCACCTGGCCCTGTGGAGCAAAGCGAAGGGCATCGCAGGCAGGGAGCAGCACACAGCCAGAAGCAGCTGGGCTGCTGGGGGGATTAAGGGAACATGGGCAAGGTCAGAGTTGCAGAAGCACTGTGAGAGATATGCAGTGTTTGGAGACAAGTCTGGAAAGGCGGGAAAGGGACATTTGTACACAGATTTGAGTCAGGGAGTGATGTGTTTCAAGTAACCTTTTCAAAAGTGAAGCCCATCTCTTGGGAAAGCTGGGTCTTTCCCTGGAAGCAGTGGGGAAGCCTTATGAAAAACACCAGTGCTTGGCCTCCACCATTAAATACTGAATCAAGGTATTTGGGAATAGAGCCTAAAACTCAGTTTTAAAATTTTATTAGTTGCATTTTTTTTCAAATTTAAAATTAATTTTATCTTACAGTTTGATGGGCATTGACAAAAACATGTCCCCTTGTGACTATCTTCCTCCCAGTCAAAATACAGGATTTTCCATGACCCAAAAAAGTTCCAACATGTCCTTTTGCAGTCTCTGCTCCTGACCTCAAGTGGTCACTGTGGGTATACTCTGCGTCACTGTACAGTGTTGTGCCTGTTTGAGAATATCAGGTAACTGGAGTCAATCACCCTGTACACTTTGTGTCTGGCTTTTTTCACTTAACATAATAATTTGAGAGTTTTCCATATAGTTGCCAATGTTTCCTTCTTTTCACTAAATAACATTCTGTGTAGAATGTGCCACAGGTTGTTTAGCTATTCACTTTTTTCTCTATTTATTTTTTAACTTTTATTTTCCTTACATACATATTTGCAGTACATAATGATCATATCCCTCAGGGGCAGTTTGTGTACATGTACGTGGGGGCTTGTACAGTTTCCAGTTTGGGACTTATGAGTAAAGCTGCTAGGAACATTCATTTGAAGGTATTTGTGTGGACATGTGCTTTTATTTCTCCTGGGGAAATATTCAACAGTGGGATTAGTAGGTTATAAACTGTATATTTAAGAAATTGGCAAACTGTTTTCCAAAGTGAATGTATCATTTTACACACTCACTGGGAATATGTCAGAGCTCCAGTTGCTCCATATTCTCACCAATATTTTGTATTTTTAATTTTAGCTATTCTGATATGCAGGAAGTGATTATTTCATGAATAATATTGGTTTTGCCTGAAATATCTTTGTCTGGCTTTGGTATCAGATATTACTGTTTTCATAAAACTGAGCTACAATAAGGTCTCTCCTTTCTGTTTTCTAGAAGAGTTAGTGTAGAGGTACAGAGTGGGCATTCTTCCTTCTGCAAATGTTTGGTGGAAGCCAGGCATGGTGGCACATGTCTGTAATCCCAGGACTTTGGGAAACTAATCCAAGAAAGACAGTAAATTTGAGCCCAGCCTGGGCAATTTATTGACTTTAGTGAGACTCTGATTCAAAATTTAAAAAGGACTGAGAATGTAGCTCAGTGCAAACCCCAGTATCAAAAAAGAAAGAAAGAATGAATGAAAGAAAGAAAGAATGAAAGAAAGGAAGAAAGAAAGAAAGAAAGAAAGAAAGACAGGGAAAAAGCTTAGTGGAATGCACAAGCAGAGACATGCAGTCCTGACCCCACCTCTGCCATCTTTACCATGAAAGCTGCCAGCTGGTCCCCCCTATAGCTTTCCTCTCCCTTCAGTCCACCCACCCACATGCCTGCTGCTGAGTGTGACTCCCTGCAAAGTAGGGGCTGGCCTGGTGCCTGGGACCCAAATCCAGATTCTCAAGGGGTGGCCTTACCTTGAGGCTAGGAGGGCCCTGGGTTGGATCACAGCAGCTAGATTCCCTGGTTACTGGCTGGTTTTTGTTGATTCATCATTGTCATTCTTCACGAAGGCACCTGAGCGCTGTGGGTCTCCTCCAAGGAGATGGATTGATTGCCAAGCTAATGAAGCGTCAGGCCCTCTACTCTCCTCTCCTCTGCATGAGCTCTGGGACTTGAGTGACGCTGGGGGGAGGGGGAGGACTACCGCAAAATGTGTCTATGTGAACATTTCTGGCAAATTGCCTAAAGTATGCTGAAAAGGGACTCAAATTTCTAAGCCTAACATGTTTTTTGTGACGCATGTTCTCATTCTAATTATTCATTTTTGTACAAAATTTTGTTTTTGTTATATTGTCTTCCTTTGTTAAAAGTGGACCTCCAAAACGTATAAGATTCCTGCTTCTTGAGCCTGACTCTCCCCACTCTGACTCTCCTTAGCTTACCCTTAGTCAACAAGAACAAGCCCAGAGATGCCCTTTCGCGTTCACCTTGGACAGCTCCCTCGTCCAGGCTTGCTTGGGCATCGGGCTGAGCTCATGTTCTGGGGGAAGCCTCATGTGCTAACATGGCTCGACTGCTCCCAGGAGTTGCCTCTATGAAGCAGGGACTTTGATGACACCAGCCTTATCAAGGTAAAGAAGGTGTGTGCACAGGAAGTGGACTGGGAGAGGAGGTAAAAACTCTGGCTTTGCCTTTCTTCTGGCTCTGCTATTTTTCACATTCTTAACTATTTCTTTTTAAGTCAATGAACACATGATGATAAATTCAAATAGCCCAAAAAGATGAACATTGAAACACAGACCGACCTGCCTGCCTTGTCCCTGTTGCCATCCTTCAACTTCTTCCCCCAAGGCAACTGTTGTCCCCACCTGCAACTTCCCAGTGCTCCTGAGGAAATGTTGACATATCTGAGCTCCTGCACACACGGTTGTGTCCCCTGAACCTTGGTCTCCAAGGGTGCTCCCCATCCGAGTATCCCCATCAACTGGGCTCTTCCCATAGAGGAATGACTTGCTCTGTCATGGAATCCAGCAGGGCTGGGCTTGAACTGGGTGGAACTGTGTGCCCATCGCAGACCTTAAGCGACTTGCTTGGCCTCTGAGCCTTAGCGGCTTAGCTGCAAAACCAGGAGGATTACAGCTCCTCTTGGGGCCAGCCATGAAGATTAACAGGGGGCCTGGTGTAAAGCCCAGATGCACAGCAGAGCACAGGAAACTTGTCTCATCTGTGGTGTCCACTAGAGCTCATGGAGAGACAGGAGCTGAAAGGGGAGAGGCACCCTGCCCCCCCTGCCAAACCTGCAGGCAGCAGCAGCCTGCCCCATGTCATTCTTGCAGCCCACCCTGCATCCAGGTCCCTCCTCTCTGTCTCGACCCATGAGCTTGGGAGGGAGGGAAAGCCAGCTAAATGTCATCCAGGGAGAAGAGCCGCTGTTCTGTTTATTTAGGCGCCTAGCTTGGACTTTGTTCAAGCAGAGGCTGCTGCGGAACTGGGAAGGCATCTTGGGCCCCGTCCAAGCAGGCTCCCCCTCCCTCCCTCGCACTGCCTAGCTGGCCACGCAGCCAAAGCTTTGTGCAGAAACAGCCCCACGCTGGGGTCTCATGTGGAGATGAAAATTAAGGGATAAATATACAGGTTTAATAATATTCTGTCATTTTGACAATCTCTGCTGCTTGCCTGTGATATTTTAATCCACTTTGCATGCTTTCGACATTAGAACTTCTGACGAAGTTTCACCAGGAAGATAATATCTTTATATAACGGCCTTGTTCTGTGTCTGTGATTCTAAACACAAATTTATTTGCTTTTATCACTTTGGACTAAAGAGAAAGAAAATGAACCATTAGAAAAAAGGCTTCTATTATCCCCCCCTCTTTTCTTTAATTCTCCTGTGGAAGTAAGTGGCAGCTCCTTCCCCTTTTATCTTTCTGCTCAGCACTTACAGGCAGGCTCCATTATCTGTCCCAGTGCTGCCTTTGAGGTTAATATTTCAATTCAGTCCTTCCGTTAGCCATGGAGATGAATTAAATTAGTGCCAGCAGGAGGAGTGAATTAAATAAACTGTAAAATAATGCCAACTTTCCCCCTTTTCCTTCTGCCATTCTTGTACCCCAGTTAAATGTTTAAATGGAGGCTTCAGGGATTCACAAATAGTTGCCTTTAACTACTAATAAACAAAAGTTCAGACAGTCAGATCATTTTCACACCTTGTCCCTTGGTTCAGTCATGCTTTGGTTCCCATTATGTGGTGGATGTGGTTCTAGAAGTGGCCGTAGGGTGTGGAGTGGGCATGGCCCTTGGTCCCTGAGAAGGTGGAATGGGTGACAAATGGAGCATCTCACAGGGCAGGAGAGGGGCCAAATGAGGTCCCACAGAGAGAAAGAAGATACACCATCAAAGGTTTTTTAGGCCTCTGTAAAGGGTTTTGATTTTATCCCTATTGAATAGGAAGCTGTGGGCAGGTTCTGAGAGTGGCTGCTAGGAGCCTGGAGGCGAGAGAAGCAGCTGTCCAGGTGCTGAATCTGGGCAGAGGGCAGGGGAGTTGGAGAGGAACAGACAGATTCCTGGAATGTGTAGGAGCAAAATGACGCAGAGGCTATGGGCTTAGGCTCATTTATCCCCGCCCCCCTCCCACAAGAGAGAAATGGGTTGCATTTCTTAAAAAGTCCGCTGCTTTCCTCTTCTCTGGGCCTGCGCACATGGATGACTTCCCCTCACCCCAATGCAGACCCAGCTTTAGCAACAGCAGGGCTGCCTGCTTTGAAAACTTGACTTTCAGGGGAGCCCACAGGAAGGCAGGAGGGAGTGGGGTGGAACAAAGGTAAAACCACCTGCAGGATCAGGTGCCCAGCCTGTAATCCTCTGTCCTGCAGGAGCCAGGGAGATGGGGAAGGTGGAGAGAGAAAGGTTCTGGTATGTACCTTTTTATTATCTTCCTTTGGACTGCTAGGGCCCCATGTCTGAGCTTTTCAGTCTGAGGGCTGGGACAGGGTCTGAAGAAAGAACCTGCTCCCTGGCCTGCATTACCTGAGCTACTCAGTTACCCTGGGTGCTGCCAAATTGTTCCTGAGCACCCTCAGACGTCATGTCCCTTCCAGCTAAAGTGGGTCCATGACCTGTGCACCTCCCAGGCCAGCTGTGCCCCTCATTGAAGATGGAAGCAGCACCATCTGTAGTGCACAGCTCAGCTCCCAGGAGGAGCCAGTGGTGCGGGTGGTGCTTACAGCTGAGGGAATTCATGTTAGCCCCAAGTGGACTCCTTAGGACTTGCAAGCGTGGCTGGCCACAGTGTCCAGGCTGAACCTGAGAGAGCTGAGCGGGCAGGTTCTGTGGGCGCCAGTGAAGACTGGCCAGTGCAGAGCCAGGGGAGGTTCCTCTGGCCCGAGGTCCACTTTTCCCAGGAGCTCTGCTGATAGTTACTATTGACAGTGAATTCAAATTGAAACACATGATGTGGACCAAACCCCACCCATTCCAGGAGGGCTGACTTGGCCTCTGGACCTCTATTGTATAATCACTGCTTAAAGTCACATTTCATCATTCTTCAGGACTGAAGCATAGATCGCCAGATGTCAGAGGAATTTTGTTTAAGCTAAATGTACCACTGAATAATTCCCCCTTCCTTGTCCTGGGCGAGCCGTGAGTGGAGGCAACCAGACCACTCACAGGAGCTCAGAGGAAGTAGCCTCACCATTCTTTCTTCATGTTTCCCTGGGCACAGTGGTGAGCATGGACAGAACTGAGTACGTGGCCCACTCTCCCTCAGTTAATGAGATGTGATAGGAGTTTTTCAGGGAGCCCCACTCTGAATGACCTTAGGTGGGAGTAAAGTTTTAGAAACCATCCTCTAACTTCTAGGGGACACGTTTTCTGAGAATTGGGGCTGTGTGAAAGAGGAAGCTAGAAAAATAAAATGCCAAGTTCTTTTTGCTGCCTGCCGCACAAGTGCAGGACCCGAGTTCAAAACCCGGTAACAAAAAAAAAAAGCAAAAAAAAAAGCCAAGTCCTAATGACATTGGTCCAGCCCCTGGGTTCATCTGTGCCTGAAGTCCTACCTTTAGACATTGCAGTGATAAAGTCCCCTTTGGCCTTAGTTTTTTTTTTTTTTTAAATCTTTTTGTCTTCCTGGGATTAAAAGTAATCTAACAGATACAGAAGGATAACTGTCTGTTCTAGAAGGGGATGATGTTAGCTCTAGAGGAGCCACAGCATTTATCTAGCTACAAATAATAAGTAAAGGGCAAGCTGCAAAGGCCAGTCTACCCCTCATGCAAAGCAGAGCCAACACTGGGGCCAGTACATGGGTGTCTACTCTGAATACCAAGAGGAATGACGAGCACAGTTCAGTTCCTGAACTGATTCTGCTGCCAACTCGTGGGTGACTTCAGAAAGATCACCCTGTCCCACTCCTGGACTTTGGCTTTTGAGTCTGTTATAAGAACAATGACATTAAGTCACATTTATCAAGTGCTTCCTAGGTGCCAGGACTCTGCTAAATGTTCACCCACCCCTCTCGTTGGCTCTTTCTGGCAGCTGCTAGGGACCTCTTCGGTGCTCTGACCACTTCCCCAAAGTTCTTCATGACAAGGGGAAGAATTGGAACTGACCCTGGGGACATGCAGCTTGGGGGGACTGAGGTATGCGGGGCAGGAGGCCAGGGTACCCTCGAGGGCTGAGAGTGACACCATGACTTGAGGGAGGAGCTCTGAGTGACAGAGGTGTTTATAAAAACTGCTCTGACAGCATTTGCACTCATGGGATTCTAAGTGTTCTTTCTTGGGGGAATTTTTGGAGCTGACACTGGATTGAGAAATAAAAAGGATGTGGGGGAAAATCACACCATTAAATATTAATACATTTTCTTTGTTTTAATTAGATTCTTTCCCCTACAGGCAGGTAGAAGGACAGAGCCTTCAGAGGCCTCTTTGTTGTGTTTAAAAACCTCTCACGCAATCAGTACAATAATTAAGAAGCACTATTTTTTTTTCCTAGCAAAGGGAACTAATTATTTCAGCCTTGTGCTGATTGATCCATTTTTATGAGCAGTTTTAAAATTGTAAGATTGCATTTTGTGACTCCGTTAGAAGAAGGGCAGGGTTAGCCATGCTTATCAATTGTGGATAGTCATGGCAATGGTTGGAGGCACTGGGCACACAGGGTTGCTCCCTACCTACCCAGGGACCAGAGGTCAGCACCAGCCTTACCCATGATCCTTTTGGCACCAAACAAGAGGAGTTCCTGAGCAGCACATGAAGGGAGTTACAGAGGATGTCTTAAACTATGGGCCCGAGCTCACCTTTCTCTTTCCCTGCATGCCGCTCTCAAAATGTTCTAACTGGAAAAAGAATCTCCCACCTCCACCCCAGTTCTGACCCATTTCTACATGTGTGAAGTCTACCCATCCTTCAGTGCCCACCTAAGTGACATCTCTTCCGTGAAGCATCCCATGCGTGACACTCGGGTGGCAGTATGGTGTCTCCTCTGGGTCCTCACAGCCCTTTGTATGTGCACTTGAGTGTGGTCCCTCTCTTCTGTGTGTCCAGGGCAGTGAGATGATGTCTTTCTCAGCTGTTGGGCTGAGGAAGGCTGGGTTTTCTGCAAAGTCACCGAGAGGGACTCACTCCTAACGGATGGTCTGTGAGTGTCACACCGAGAAGGAAGAGAAAGGTAGGGGGTATGGGAGAAGGAAGAAAGAAGGAATTAAATTTCTCACTGTTTGGTATTTTTTAAATAGAGATCTATAGATGGGGCCATGGTTATTAAGTGTAGTCTTTTCTTTTGAACGCAGGTGACTCTAGGTGGGAAAAGGGGTGTTGCTTGCTGAATGAAATGATGAGTGGAAGAGGATGTGGGAGAAGAAGGTGAAGGAGCCCCAAATGTTTCCCAAACAAGAAAGAGGAGCTGGGATGTGGCTTGGTGATGAGCGCTTGCCTAGAATGTGCAAAGAGGGCTGGGCCTCATTCCCAGCCCAGGAAGGAAGGAAGGAAGGAAGGAAGGAAGGAAGGAAGGAAAAGGGAGGAAGGAAGAGAAAAGAGAGAGAGGGAGAGAGGAACAGGAGAAGAGAATAGAAGAGGAGAGAAGAGAGAAGAGAAGAGAAGAAAAGAAAAAGGAAAGGAAAGAAAAGGAAAGAAAAAAGAAAAGAAAAAAGAAAAGAAAAGGAAAGAAAAGAAAAGAGAACAATGAGAGTAGGGGACAGGGAATTGTGGAGAAGGAGACCCTAAGTAGAAAGAAGATGAAGATGTGGGTGACAGAGAAGAGTCAAAGAGGTGGGCCCAGGCTGACAGCTGGAAAAGAACTTAAGAAACTGATCAGTTTTTAAATTAATTTGGTGACTTTGTTTCCATTCAGTGTAATGCAGATTCTCTCACATCTTGCCGTAGATGGTTCGGAGAACTCTCACTCTCCTTCAATAGGTGTTGGAGATTTGGGTCTCTGGAGATGAGGAAGGCTGCGGACGTGGCTGAACTCGGCTCTGAGGTGGCTCCTGGTGTCCCAGAGCGACCTGCTGCTTTGGGAGACACAGCCACATGGCCCCTTCCACCCCTCTTTCTTCAGCTCCTTGGGGCCACCAGGGCGGCTGGCTGGATTAGACTGCGCTTGCCTTGAAACCTAGTTGCTTGAGTCTGGGGCATGTTACACTGTTGATCTCAGTTTTCTCATCTGCAACACAGGGTTGAAGTGACTCCTTATCCTAGAGGCAATGTGAGGTTTAATGTAATAATGTATAATAAAACAGAGGGTGGCACAAAATAAAATCTTGGAAATTATTCTCTCATTCCCCTTCTTTTCTAACCTGAGGGCTTTGGAGATATATATGGAATCTCTAAAACATTTCTTCTAGGGTTGCCAGATAAAATAGAAAACTTCCAGTTAAATCTGAATTTCAGATAACAACAAATAATTTGAAATTAAAATTTAAATGAATGTCCTGCATTTTTAGTTGCTAAATTTGGCAATCTAATTCCTGCCCTTTGACTCTCTAAGATTTTTACTTCTGAAAATCTATTTAAAATAATTGCATATATAGAAAAGGTCTTTGTAAGAAAATTCTCTTTGGAGTGTTTTGAAAATATATGTTAAAATTATAAACAAATACTATGCTTGAAATCAGAAAAATGATTAAAGATGAGTATGTCTACATGAGTGAATATTACAGAGTCATACAAATGATGTTTCTGAAGAATATACAATAAAAAACACAGGGAATATTTATGAAATAAGAGAAAAATTCAGGGAACAAAATATATAAGCAGAGTTTAAAAGTGCAAAATCCTCCTTAAACACAAAAAATTGATAGAAAAATTGGTAAAAGTTAGTGCTTGTATCTGAATGTGGAATTATGGCTCTTTGTCTTTCTACTTTTATGCACAGCTAAAATTTTCTGTAACGAGCAAGAATTGCTTCAGCTATAAAAGCTGCTTTTCAATTTTACAGTTTGAGAGAAGGGGGAGGGTGAGCAGGTGCTGGGGCCCCCAGTTTTCGTGCTGGCACACACGGGGTGTGGCCCTGGGAGGCACTTCAGCATGTGGCACTTCAGTTTTCTCATCAAGTGAGGGTCGGACACACTTGTCTGTATAGTGCCATGCTGCTCTGTGATCCTCTTCTTCTCCTGCCTCTTTTTTGCTTTTTGCCTATTATCTTTTTTTTTCGCATTCTTCCCTTTCTTAACTTCCTTCTCCCTTTCTCTTTTCTCTCTTATTCTTTCCCATTCTCTGACTTGCCTTAGTGTCAGCTACAAATCTGCATGTTAAACAGCTGCAAAATTCCAACCAGGCTATAAAACCAGGCTATAAGAGCAGCATACCTTCAGGAATGGCACGATCAGAGTGCTCTGTCTCCTTCAGTTCTTTCCCTGGGCCCTTTTCTGTGTATTGGCTTTGTCCCTGGGCTTTCTCTCTTGGAGCCACAGTGTTTGCCAATATTCTAGATTTTCTTCATGCACATCACACAGTGCTATTGGTGGATGTTTCTGTCTCAGTACTACAAAAGAATCCTGAGATTGTCTTGATTGGACAGGCCTAGCTCACATGCCATCTGTGTTAGCTACTTTTCTCTCATTGCTGAGACAAAATACCCAATACCCAAAGTTAAAGGGGAAAGAAGTTTATTTAGCTCACAGTTGGTAGAAGTTTTAGTCCATAATTGGCTGGCCCCAAGGCAGGGTGACTTGGTAGAAGGGCATTGCAGAGGAGGCCAGAAGGTAGCAAAAGCAACAAGGGAAACTTACCAGAGTCTTCCTGCCCCTTTTATCTTATTCAGACTACTTAGGGCAGGTAGCACTTGATCTCAGTGCCTTTGGGCCTCGCCCTACCATGAGTCAATCAGACACTCTAGATTCAACCACCTCTGGAAAAGCATGAGGCTTTGGGGAAATACAAGGCATAGCATCATCTTTCAACTGATGACCAGGACTGGATAGTGGGATGCTTGGATTTATTTAAGCCACTTAAAACTTCAATCTGGAATTGTGTGTAGAACCATGAGCAAAGGTGGATACAGAAGAAAAAGCTTTAGGAAAGGGACCACAATAAGATGCTGGGTTAGGATGCATCAGATGTCACCTTGAATCAATTAGCAGGTGTTTGGAGGTGTCAGCTGATGTCTCAGCACTTCATCCAATGATCTGGGATCATTTGGTGAACAATCAGGTAATCACCTTCTTCCATGGCATGTCTGCTCACCTGATGACAGCAAACGACAAGATCTGGTATGGGAGATGGCACTGTTAAGACCATTTTTGAGATTATGTCAGATTTGAGTCTATGTGAGTAGATTATCTAGACAGACAAGAGTGTTACTGCCAAGAGGCTTTGTGTGGTTCTAGCATAATGGACCTGCAGGAGTATGAAGGAATGGGGACCTGAGGGGACTCTGAACACTCTTGCCTTTTTGTCCCCATGTATGAGTTGTCTTGTCTTGGTCTGCTTTATATTTTGGACTGGGAATTGAACCTAGGGCTTTTGTGCTGAGCTACAACTCTCTAGCCTTTTTTAAATCTTTTACTTTGTGGCTCATGAAGTCATTAAGTTTCCTGGGCTAGGCTCAAGCTTGTGATCCTCCTGCCTCAGTCTCCCAAAGTGTTGGGATAACAGTCATGTGTAACTACACCTAACTTTTTTTCTTACTCTGTTCTTAAGGCTTCACACTCATTCTGGGCCATATTCTCTCTCTCTTTCTCTCTCTCTCTCTCCTCTCTAATTTACAAACTCTTCTATTTTAAAAAGTTCATATTTCCTTGCTGAGACTTTGCCTAATGAAGTATTTTATGGTATTCTCTCCTTTGAAAAAATGAAGATGAATGTTTATTAAATTAATTTTTGCTTTAATGTGTTTCCTCCATATTTTCATGCTGTGGACCCAACTGTTTCTGCAAATGACTTTTTCCAAGGTGCTTGATTTATTTTTAATTGCCTCTGTCCCTTGGTTTGATTCTACACTACACTTGTTATTGTCATTTGTTTAATACGTAAAGGCTAGGGACATAACAGGTAAGGGTTTCTCCCTTTGGTGAGGCAATGCTGTGACTCAGAAGGGTAGGGAAGCATTCATCCTTGAATAGGAGTTACAAAACATAAGCTACTTTCCTGTGGCTTCCAGAATTGAAATACAAATGACATTTTCTCCCATTTGGAAAATACTCTGCAGAATAGAAAGCCTATTGGCATGCCCTATTTCAAATGCTCTCCAATTTGATGAGGTATTTGCCCAAAACGTATTCAGTCATTCAGTGAAAGTTTTTAAGCTTATTCTAAGGCTAAAAGAAGAAGTGGCTTGCCAAATATTTCACAGCGGGCAGCAACCCCTGTGAAGTACAGTATATATATATATATATATATATATATATATATGGTACCGGGGATCTAACTCAGGTCCTTGTGCTTGCGAGGCAGGCACTGGAACCACTGAGCTAAATCCCCGGCCCTCAGCCTATATTTTTTACCTTAAAGATAACCCCCAACCACTATACTATTGTATGCTCCCCCATAAAGTTCAATCTCCAAATATTTTTGTCTTAGGTATTTGTGCTTTTTAAAGAAAATATTTATTTTAAAGTAGAGAAAAGAAAGCACAGTGTGACTCTGTGTGTGTGTGTGTATGTACTTACTATCGTTCCTCTATCTAGAAGTGACCAGGATCTGGAAGCACAGAATGGCTTGAACTTGGCTGTGGGGTAAGTCTTGCCCTGCTGGCATTTCCTCTGCCCATCAAAACCTTTCACCCTGCTCTGTACCTCCTGTCTGACTACCTTTAAACCCGTGGATATGTCACTCAGGTCTATATTGCCAATAGTTTCCCAAGAAAAACAGAAAACAATCTTAGTGGAAAGTAAAAAAGGGTTATTCAAAACTAGACCCTTATGAGGTGTGGTGGTGCATGCCTGTAATCCTAGCACCAAGGAGGCTGAGACAGTAGGATCACCACAAGTTCAAGGCCAGCCTGGGCTACATAGTGAGTTCAAGGCCAGCTTGAACTATACAGCGAGAATCTGTCTTAGAAAAGAAATAGCTAGCCTCAGTGTGGGCAGAGAGATCTGTGCCTCAAATCTCAGTCTCACCTTTTGGAGGTGTGCAAGAAATTTGATTATGAGGGAGAGAGGGAGGGAAGCAATGAGACAATAGACAAGGAGATTTCATGTTGTTTTACCTGCCCCCTTGTAGCCTCCTCTCAGCCATTCTTGGCTCCTTCCTTCCTTTGTGGAAAAGAAATAGAACTTTGAACTGGGGCTAGAATCTACATATTCCTTACTTTTCTGTCCCTCCTCTGAGCTGAGAAGAGGATAGGGTGGTGGCTTATGCCCTTAGCCTGAGGAAGTTGGACAAGCAGTTTATCTTTAAGAGAAAAAATAATTCCAAGTTTTAAAGATCCATTTTATCCTCTCTCTTACAACTGGATGGATTCATTTTTAGCTAACTCCAATTGGGGTTGCATTTAAACTCAAAGTAGGGAATGGGTAACCACATGCTTTTCAGAGTAGAAACAGAACAGTTTAAAGGAAAAAAAATTTTTAAGTTCCCCAGTTTGGTGCTTACTGGAAAGTTGAAGAGGAGGAATATTTTCCCTAAAAGTTTCCAAGGACATAGACAATGTAAGATTTCTGCTACCAGTTGAATTCTGCTAGGATTTCTAACTTACTTTCAGTACAGTAAATGTATAGTCAGAGAACATACTTTGTAAGGTTTCATTCTTTTAAAATCTACTGAAATTTGTTTTATGGCACGGCATAAGATCTACTGGGTGAGCTCCATTTGTACTTGAAAAGAATGTGTATTCTTTTTTTTTTGGTACCTGGGATTGAACTCAGGTCCTTCCGCTTTCGAGGCAGGCTGTGGAACCACTGAGCTAAATCCCTGTCCTGAAAAGAATGTGTATTCTGCAGTTGTTTGGTGTCCGATTCTATAAATGCCATATAGGTTAAGATGGTTGATAATAATGTTCAGGTATTCCATGTATTTGCTAGTTTCTTGTTTAATAATTTCAGTAATTCCTGAGGAAGGTGTATTAAAGTCTCCTACTATGGTTGTGGCTTTGCCTATTTCTCTTCTTAATTTTGTCAATTTTTCAGGCATATAGTTTGGAGACCTTCTGTTAGTCTTACATATTGCTAAGTGCTTTATCTTCTTTACTGCACTGTTTTGTATTAACAGAAAGTCCCTCCTTGCTTCCTCTGTGCTAGTCAGCTTTCCATTACTATAACAAACACTAAAGATAATCAATTTACAAAGAGAAAAGGTTCATTTTGGATGACAGTTTTAGGGGATTTAATCCATGGCTGGTTTGTCCTTGTTGCTTATGGGCCTGTGGTGAGACAGCACGTTGTGGCAGGAAGGGCGTGGGAGAACAAGGCTGCTCACATCAAAGCTGGGAAGGAGACACTGAGGCCTCCAAAACCCCTTCAAGAGCACCCTTTTAATGACCAAAAACCTCCCACCAGTCCTTAATTCTTAAAAGTTCCACCATGCTGCAGAGCAGGACTTTGTAAGATGGGCCTCTGGGGAACACCCAGATCCAAACTGTAGCATCTAGTCAGACAGCTTTTTTTGAAGTCTGTTTTGACCAATATAGTTTTCTTATGTTTACATTTTACATTTTTTGCATATTTTTCATCTTTTATTCTATTTTTGCATTTGAATTTAAAGCATCTGTTGTAGACACTATGCATTTGGTTCTTGCTTTCTAGATAAATTTAAATTTGTTTTTTTGATTGACATTCATATTCTTTTTACCTTTAATATAATTGTTGATGTGGTTGTAGTAAAGCCTGAAAAATTTTTTTTATTTCTTCATTTCTGCTATTTGCCTCATCTTTTTGTTGTTCCTCTCTTCTTACCTTCTTTTTTTTTTTTCCTTCTTGCCTTCTTTTGTGTTAAATGTTTTATGTTCTGTTCAAATTCCTCTTCAGATTTTCCATTTATATATCTTTGAATTATATTTTTAGTGGTTCCTCTCAGGTTTACAATGACTGCTTTGAACTTAACTCATTCGGTTTATAATTAATACTGAGTTATTTTAGGTAAAGTGTAGGAAATTTGAAACTGCATGTTTCCATTGCCACTCTGTTTTTATTACTATTTTTGTCATATATATATATATATATATATATATATATATATAACCCATTCATGAAGTATTAAAATTTTGTTTTAAATATTCACATAGCTTTTAAAAGAAGAAAATTTAAAAATGTGATCTTCTATATTTACTTATATATCTACTCTTTCTGGAGCTCTGTGTTCCTTCGGTTTATAAAACTTCCTTTGCTATTTTTTTTTATAAAGCAAGTCCATTGGTAGTGACAAATTATCACAATTTTTCTTTTCCATTCAGTTTTACTTTATTTTACATTCAGTTCTGAGTGATATTTCTCTGAATTAACATTCTTGGATGGCAGTTCTTTTTTGTCCTTCACCACTTTAACTACACTTTCCTATTTCTTTTGGTGTTCAGAACTTATAAGTCAGTCATTGTTCTTATTGGTTTTCCTCTGGATATTATCTATCATTTTAGCTTACTACTTTTGAGATTTCCTCTTTCTTTTTCTTTAGAATTTTAAGTATGGCGTGTGTAGGAGCATTTTTTTCAGTTTTATTGTCACTGCGGTTCTTTGAATTCTTTGACCAGTAAATTAATAATTTCAACCAAAACTGGGACTTTTGGGGACAATATTTCTGTTTTTTCTCTTTCTTTTACTTTTTTTACTACTACTTTCTTTTGCTATTCTTTACTTTACTGTTTTTACTTTTTACTTTTTTTGTTTTCTGGGATTCTAATAAGTATTTTGGACCACACACATTATCTCATACATATCTAAATTTCTTTTCGTTTTCTTCGATCATTTTCTATGTACTTAAGATTGACTAATTTCTATTGAATTATCTTCAAGTTTACTGATATTTTCTTTCATTTAAAGTATACCACTGAACCTGTCTAGTGAATTTTAAATTTTTGTTCTTGTATGTTTTAGCTCTGGAAATTTCTTTTTAAACCATTTCCGTTGCTCTGTTCATTCTCTCTTTTTGCATATATACATAATACTTGCTAATAAGTCTTTGTCTCCTGAATCAAACATTTGGGTCCAATGTTACTTTCTATTGACTGTTTTTCTCCCTTTTTCTTTCTATGTCCAGTAATTTTGAGTCAAAAACTGGGTATTGTAGACAACAAACTTTAGTGAATCTAAATTTGTTGTGTTTGAGGATTTTTGGTGTTAAAGATGGTATTCATTTCCCAGGTCTCAAGCTACAAATTTGGATGCCTCTGTGATGTTCAGCATCTGTATGCAGAATGAGCTCTGTTTGTTTCACTCTCACATGCTGACATCTAGTCAGGAGCCCTGTGTAATTTGATGGCCTTGTGCCTGTGTAATTTGATGGCCAACCAAAGATCACCCAAGGCAAACTCACCAGAGGTAAGGCAAACCTAGTCTGTGGTTCATAGTTTCTAGGTATTGCCCTTCCCTGCACTGCCCCAGAGCTTGCAAGCCTTAGGCTTCGACCTCTGCCACTTCAAACCTGTAAGGTTGCCTGAGATGTACATGGATGGGGTGTTCACTTGGTTAAAAACATTAAGTTTACAGATTTTTCACTAAGTAGTTTTTCTTCCATGCACGCTTTCTTCCTTTCTGATCTCTGCCTGCTTTTTCTCTGGGATTTCTGAGTGTCCCTCATGTTTATGTAATTTAACTGTCAGCCAGGGTTTGCTCCCAAGGTTTCTCCTCTTTAAATTTTCTAAGCTGGAATACTGACTGCCAGATCCTCTATCCGTTAATGTTTTGATTTTCCACTTCCATTTTCTACAGCTGTGGCCCTGGAGTTGGACAACAACCTCTGATCACAAACTCACAGTACTTAAACCTTTAACATGAAGCTTCCTGAGGGAAGAAAATACTCCTCAAGTTTTGTCTTCTTTTGGATGCTTGCCCCTATTTTAAAATAACTATCTCTTAACTCATTTTTACAAGTTTGCATTTTTATTATATATGGTAGAGTTTATGTGACCACGTAGTCTTCCACTGATACTTAAGCTAGTGCCTAGGTTTTTAAAAACCTCCAAAGATTACTGTAATTTCCATGCAAGTTTGGGAACAACAAACTAAAGAACGTCTTTTCCTCTATGAAAGAATGGCCCATTTCTTGCTCTGTCTGCTATGTAATTAAGTTTCTGAGACTAATTGTTTGGGCTTTATGAATGGACTAAACACAAGTTCAAAAGCTCTGCACTAGCAGGGTTTGGATAAAAGAATATTGGTAGCTGCCATGGTTTGCATGTTTTTATCACTTCCAAAATTCATGTTGAAACTTAATTCTGAAAGCAATGGGATTGGGAGGTGTGGGCTTCAGGAGGTAACTGAGAAAAGTAGGTTTCACCATCACAAATGAGATCATATGTCCTAGGAAAAGGCCTTAAAAGAAGGAATTTGTTCCATTTCTGGTCGTTGCACCTTTGGCCATGGGAGGATATAGCATTTCTTCCCTCCAAAAGATAAGCAATAAGGTAGTATCTTGTAAGTCAAGAGCAGCCATCACCAGACAACTGATCATGCCAACACCTTGATCTTAGACTCTCAGCCTCCAGATCTGTGGGAAATAAACTTCTATGTATGTATGTATGTATGTATGTATGTATGTATGTATGTATGTATCTATTTTGGTAGTGGAGATCAAATTCAGGACCTTGCACTTACAAGGCAGCATGATGCCACTGAGCTAAATCCCCAGCTAAACTTCCGTTCTTTATAAATTACTAGTCTCAAGTATTTTGTTACAGTGAAATGACAAAGACTAACATTAGGGAGAGATTTTCAGAGTTTCTCAGGCTATCAAAGAGAGTTGATTTGAACCCAAGTCAGAAGTCCGAAGCCCAGAACTTGAAAAAATCTGCTCTACCTGGGGAGAGTTTTGGCACAGGGTTCTGGCAGCTCTGTTTTCAGTCAGATGCGGTAGGTCATCCTACTCCTGGAGAAGTAGGGAATCCTAGGAACTGGTCTTTAATATCCTCAGAAACTGGTGAAAAATGGACCTATTCTTGGCCCTGATTCTTCCTTTCAATGCTGCTTCTTGGGTGAAGCTGCATTCCTGGGACCTACTCAGGTGCATGTGAAGTCATGTGCATTCCAGAAGGCTGCAGGGTCTATCGTAGCTCAGCATGGACCCTGACACCACCACCAAGAGCCTGGACAGTCACTCGTCCTTTTTATCTCTTGAGCTTTTCTTCTAGGCAAGGATCTAGTCTCTGGGGATGAAGGGAAGAATGAATCATAGTTACTATCCTGAAGGTGCTCATAAAGCACTGCAGGGACAGGTCCAAGAAACACCATGTGTTGCAATTATTTTGAGTATTTTAGCACAGAAACATGTTTTGTTTGATTTCAAGGGCAGTAGCATTGTTGATACAGTTGAGAGGATTCTTGAACTAGATTGTCTGAGTTTACCTCCCAGCCTAGCCTCTGAGATGGCATTTGTCCTCTCTGTGCCTTGTTCCTTGGGGATAGTTATAGCAACTACTCCAAAGATCTGTTATATAGGTCAAAGCAGTTCATGTACATGTAGCTTTTAGTGTAGTTCCTGGAAAAATAATTATTTCTCCTTTTCCTTTGTTGGACTAGCTGATTGTAATGTAAAATCTTCTCCCATTTTTTAAATATAGGTTTGTGTTTTTTTACATCTTTAACCTATATAGATGGAATATTTCAAAGATGGTAGTTTTGGGTTTTCTTTTGTGTTTGGTACTGAGGGTTGAACCTAGGGCCTTTGCATTGAGCTACATCCCTAGCCCTTTTTTCTTATTTTAGTTTTGACACAGAGTCTTGGTAAGTCACCCAGCCTGGGCTCCAACTTGGTGTCCTCCCTCCTCAGCCTTCCAGAGTGAGGGGATTACAGGTGTGCACCACTGTGCCTGGCTGCCCAACTTTGGGGAGGGTATAATAAGTAGGCTACTCCTGTCTTCTATGTGAGGGGTACTGTTTTTTCTCTTGCTAATAATTCAGGCTCTTGGGGTAACATAGCATCATAGTTCACTCGAGAGGAAAAGAGAACAAAGTTTGAGGCAATGATGGTTGAGAGAAGGGGTAAATTATCTCTCAGGAAAGCAGGCGGGAAGAAAAAGGATGATGATGTGAGAGGGGAGGGAGTAAGGTGTGCAGGCTCTGGGCACGCTGCCTGGGAAAGGCACTTGCTGGGAAAAGCCAGAGCCTTGACTTGACAAAGCTCAGGAAAGAACATATGTGAGTGCCCAAAAAAGAAGCAGCAGCTAATTCCTCAACTTCCAAGCCCTATGTCCTGGGACCTCTCCAGCTTCACCCTGTCCTTCCTTTGGTTTGAAAGTCAGTATTGCCTAGAGGCCGTTGGTGTCTAGCTCTTTGGCCACTGAGCAGGGGCACCCTTCACACCTGTCCCAGATCATTACCTCATGTGTCATGCCACTCCTTCACAAAGCTCCAGGGCACCAGAGACCCCAAAGCAGGATGTCTCCTATGTGTCTCTGGTAGGGTGGAGCTGACCTATGCTGGAGTTCAATCCGATGCAGTGGACCACTCTTGCCAGGAAGACTGTTTGTATCACCCTGTCCTTCAGTGACCCTGTGAGTCCTCACTCCTGGTTAGACCATAGCACTCTGGAGAAGAGATTCCTTCAGAAGGTCACATGACCCTCATAGCAGCTTTGAAGGCCCGGAGTTACTTTCATTTTTACACAGGAGGTGCAGAAGCTCAGAGCCAAGACCTATCCTCACTGTCAAAAGGGAAGGGAACCCGGCAAGTCTGGGTATAGCGATAGTACATTTAACCACTGTGCTCTCTGCCTATGCTGGAAGGATTAATAAGTTTGCCAGGTTCCCTTCGGACCCCACCCCCACCTCCGGGGTGTGTGTGTGTGTGTGTGTGTTGTGTTTTCAAAGCTGCAGTTACTACTCAGGGTAGGTTCAGTTACATTCATCATTTACATGAATTCCTAGAGAATCTGACAGACTGGACTATCCAGAGGGCATCCTGAGAATCTGCTTTTCTAGCACTGGGGGTCTGAATAGAAGGAGGAAAGGATACAGCCCAGAAGGATTGCCCTGGAGACCTCTGATGGCACCTAGGGAAGTTGCCAAACCTGCTAGAGAGTATTAGTTCCCAGAACACAGAGGCTGATTTGGGCCCTCAGGTGGAGAATTAAGGTCAGTGTTGGGGTTGGGCCAGCTTGGCAAGTCAGTGTGGGATCCAGGCCTATAATACGGTCCTTTTACTGTCCATCCATGCATCTGTGCAGACCTCCCTCCATGCATCCATCCATCCCATCCATCCCATACTTATTGAGCTACCAGTTATAGGTACTATCTTAGAAGCTAGGGAGTTGTAGACAAGACAGGTACAATGCCTGTCCTCATGGGGCTGAGGTTTGAAGAAAGCTTTTGACTTCCCCCTCTTCCAAAAAGCCCAGAGTTGTGTCCAAGGTATCCCTCATTCTTTCTGTAGTTATTTCTTGTAAACAGTACTTGCTGGAAGCCTTAGGAGAGGTCATATGCCTCCTTTGATGTTCACTGTGGCCAGAGCTATGTCCTAGCAGAAAAGGCCTAGATGTTAGACTTATCTGAGTTTGAATCCTAGATCTGTCCCTTTGATGAACTCTACCTTAGTTTTTCACCCTCATTATTAAGATCATAATATTCTGTGGGCAGCTACTCTAGGAAATCTGATTGGCTGAGCACATGTGGCCTTAGCTCTTCGGGCAGTTATGGCTTTGCTGCTGGCAGTGCTCTGATTGGAGTCTCCTGACTACTTTGCCTGACTTTTAAGGAATTACATCGCATCAGCTTCATTAGGCTGCTTTCTCTCAGGTGGGCTGTTGAGGTCCTTAGTAAGGTTAAGAAGTGCAGAGATGAACACTGCAGATGCTTGGCAGTCTTTTCCCAAAGTTATTCACCTCGAACTACTTTCTGCCTTGAGGACCAGTACTATATATGTGTGTGTGTGTGTGTGTGTGTGTGTGTGTGTACATAAAATGAAAAGAAAGGCTCATGAAACAATATTTATCCTCACTATGGGGTATGCATTCATACTTCACTATTTTATTGTTTGTTTACTTGTGTATTTTAATACTTATTGAGATCCACTGTATTGATTTTGTGATATAAAAATGAGTCCTCATTCCTCTTGCTCTTCCTCCATTTATCTTTATCTCTATTCTCCTAGCCTTGACCTAAGCTGCCCCATCAGCCAATGATGGCATAAATGACTGACTAGTGACACATATCATGGGCAGGCACCATCTGGACAGTGTTAGGAGGAGCAGCAATAACCACCCAACATCAAGTGCAGGGCTGAAAACTAGAGTGCTTAGTGAAAAGCAGAGTTGAGTCCAGGCTTCCTGTGAGGTAGCAGCCAGAAGTGAAGGAAGAGGACAAGAATCCGTGAGGACTGCAAGCCATGGGAAGCAGCAGGCCCTGCAGAATCACCATGAGGGCTGCTGGGCCTGCAGTAGGAGGCTGAGCCTGAGTCTGGGACTCTGAGAAGGCACACGAAGCAGGTACTGTGGATCTGGTCTTTGCACTTGGCCTTTATCTGGTGAACATGAGCTCTGGCCACAGAGAGTTCCCATCACTGCGGGCCCTGGGTCCAGGTCACAGCATGAAACAAACAGGAAGTCAGGAGTGGCCATAAGATAATGAATATAGTTGGCCTTCATGTCTATGGTTCCACATCTATAGATTCAATCAATTATGGATCAAAAGTGTTTTAAGGGCTGAGATTATAGCTCAGAGGTAGAACAATTGCCTAGCATACATGAGCCCATGGGTTCAATCCCTAGCACCACAGAAAAAGTGACTGTATTGAACTATTATCTTTTTTCTAAACAATATAGTACACCACCAATTTATGTAGGATTTGCAATGTATTTTAGGTGTTATGAGTAACGTAGAGATGAGGTAAAGTGTAGAGGAAGATGTGTGAAGCTTATATGTAAATACCTGACATTTTATTGAAGGGACTTGAGCATCTGCAGATTTTGGTATCCTCCAGGGGTTTTGGAGCCAGTCCTGCATGGACCTTGAGGGATAATGTAATAGTCAGCTAGAATCTCTATCCCTGAAACTTCTACCACTGGTCATGTGTTCATTCATCTTCCAACTTTGGGCCAATTGCAGCACTGAGATTTATGAAATCAGAGAGAGATAAGACTGTTCTAGCTCTAAGGATCTTACATTCTGAAAGTATGTGGTGAGGACAGACAGACAGACAGGCAGACATACAGGCAGGCAGGCAATTCAGTACACAGAGAGCTATGGCATCCCCCAGAGGGTCTCAAGAGAGGCCTTGCCTTCCTTTTTTATTCCCACCTGCAATCATTCATTAGACAAACATCCACAGAGTATCTGGTGCACAATGGGCTGAAAGTACAGAAGACAACAAGACAAAGTGGGCCTTGCCCAGGAAGCTGTTTTTCCTGGGTGGTTGCTAGACAATGGTGAGGTACCGCAAACAATGGGCTTGGTGTCTGCGGCATGGCCAGCAGAGTGCCAAAAGCTGCTTATCCTGCTATCCTCTTCCTGTGAGCTCCCTGCATTACACTACTTCTGGGTGGATTCCCAGGATAATGTCTCTTCACCTTGTCACCTGATCTCTACTTCTATCTTCACTGGCAATCTCCTGCTCAAGATGCTCTGGGAGCAACCTCTTTGGCTCAGTCAGATCAGGTGCAGATTTGGGTCCAGAGCCAGGCATGGGAGATCATGGATAAATTGATTCATGGATTGTGTCATCTGTGGCTTTCTCAATTCTAAAGACAGAGAATTTCCCATTTATATTGAATATGAGGCTATTCAGAGATTAAGGGAGGAAAGCCAACATAAATTATAGCTGACATGGATATTGATTCCAAAGTACTGGTTTTGACAAGCTATGCCCATTCACCAAGGTCTGCCTGTGGGTGTGGAGAGCCAGGCTCATTCATGAGGATGTAATGGGGTGAGAGAGGGAGGTGTAATCTCAGCAGCTTCATCTACCCAAGATGTTGCTTTTTTCTCCTTCTTCAGGATATCTCATTGTGGGATCTGGATTAATGGCCATTCAGAGAGTAGAAAGAATGCTGTAGATACCCCTTTCAATAAATGTGCTCCAAACAGGAACAGAGAGGTGGAATCTATAGATGGAGACAGACCAGACGGCCGGGAAGTTGATCCAAAGATAGCCTGCTAGGACATCTTTGTAGGAGGATGGTTTGAGCAAAGACAGAGAAACTGAGGATGCAGGAGGGAGAAGGTAAGAGGGAAAAGGGCCCGCTGACAGGCATAGGAATCCATCTCCTTATCAGCAGGAGAGAAGGCAGACTATGCATACAGGTGAAAGGCAGCTGGGCTCGGTGGGATTGGCATTGTGTTACATCTTTCCTGCTGGCCTCTAGCTGTAGAAGAGTTTCATGCTGGCTGGCTCTGCAGCACTGCATTGATGCAATCTGACAGTGCCTGGTGCAGCTGTGCCTCTTGTTCCTGCCCCACAATGCCTCTATCCTGTGCTGTAGCCACCTAGGAATATATTCTATAGTTGTTCGAGTTAAATCTAAAACTTCCAAGGAGTTAATGCCTTCAACGTCACACTTGACCTATGGGGAGGTGGAGCCAACAAGCAACTGCTTTCCTCTTTTATCCTCCACATTGATGGTTCTGAGCCTCATTAGAAAAACCTACTCAGAAACTTCCAGAAGGACTGAACATGATACTCACAAAAGTGACCCACTCAGTAAGGCATCCTTATATTGATTTTTCTTCCTTTCTAATTTTATTCCTTTTTCCTGCAGTCCACTTCTCTAAGATCATATCCCTAAATCAAGTTCCTGCACACAAACATCTGTCTAGGATCTGTTCATGGAGGAAATTAGGATAAGACAGCATTCTGCCCACCCAGGACCCTGTCCACCTTTCATCTCATGCCAGCTCACCCATCACCCTGGCCTTCTTGTGGAGAGCCAACCTTATTCTTACCTTAGGATCTTTGAACATCCCTTAAACACATGCTCTGCTCTATCTGTGCTACCTCATTCTGGTCTCTGCTCATGCGCTGTCATGACAAAGAAGCCTTCACTGATAACCAATGGAAGCTGCCCTCACTCCCTCACTCCCAACCCCAAGACCATCTTCTACTTCATTTCCTTGTTTATTTATTTTCTGCAGTACCCGCCCTACCTTGAAGCACCATTCTTCTGCATTGGTTACCTTGTGCATTTTATCTGTGAGAGATGGATTAAGTCCCTGCTTTCCAGGGACTGTGTGGCACGCTCATGCCTGGTTGCATGGAGGCATGGATGTAGCACTGTCTCTTATAGTGTGTGTGCTGTAGGTACAGGGCCCAGGCAGGTAATGTAAATGTTTTGAATGGGCCCAAGAGCAGGTTGTACATGGCAACCTGCACTGAACCTTTGTTTCTGGAGGATAGTGAGAGCTTGGAGGAACCATGGAGAAGCTGTAAAGCTGAGGGGTAGATAGAGGGGTATTCATTCAGATCCTCGTTGCCCTCTGGCAATGTGGCCAATACTGCTTGCCTTTCTGGTTTCTCAAGATAAACCAGAAATCTCATCATGTGTGCATGTATTTGTAAGACACCATCACATTTCAAAATATTAGCTGACAGTTTCTTTTTTTAAATTTAATTTTATTGGTACATTTTAGGTATACAATATAATGCCATTCATTATTGGAAATTTACATCTTTACATAATCTCTCTTGGTTCTTATTTTTTCCTCATTCCCCTGCCCTCCCTTCAACCGCTCCATTGCTCCCTATTTACAAAGACTTTGTTTTCATTTTTTCATTTTCTCATATTAATTCCATTCCCTTTGTTGCTTTCCCCTACCCCCCCACTTCCCCCTCCCCTTTGCCCCTTTTCTTCCTAGTTCACATTATCTATTATACCTTTTAGCCCTTATTTACACTTTCAATTTCTCACACTAGAGAAACTATTTGGTATTTATACGTGTGTCCTATTTATTTCACTTAAGAGTATCACCTCAATGTGCATCCATTTAGCAATAAATGTCTCTAATTTCTACTTTTTTTGGCTGAGTAGTACTCTATTTTATAAAAAAACTCCCACATTTTCTTTATCCAGTCTCCAGTTGATGGGCATTTGGGCTGTTTCCAAGTTTTAGCTATTACAAACTGTGCTGCTATGAACATGGGCGCACATATATCACTGTGGTATGATTCTTTGAATTCTTTGGGGAAGATCCCCAGCAGGGGAATAGCGGGGTCAAATGGGACTTCCAGTCCTAGTTCTTTGAGGTATCTCCACATTGATTTCCACAGTGGTTGCACCAGTCTACACTCCCACCAGCAGTGGAGCAGGGTTCCTCTTTCCCCACAGCCCAGTCAGCATTTGTTGTTGGTTGATTTCATGATAGCAGCCATTCTTTCTGGAGTGAGGTAGAATCTCAGCATTGCTTTCATTTGCATCTCTTGAATGACCAGTGATGTTGAACATTTTTTCATATGTTTATTTGGTATTTCTACTTCTTTGTGTGAGAAATGTCTGTTCATTTCAGATGCCCATTTTAGGATTGGGTCTTTAAAATTTGGGAGGTCTGATTTTTTTAAGTTCTTTATAGATTCTAGATAATAGACCTTTGTTTGAGGGATAGCTGGTGAAAATTTTTCCCACATTGTGGGTTGTCTCTTCACACTGCTGGTGGTTTCTCTTGCTGTGCAGAAGCTTGTTAGTAAGAAGAGATTCCACTTGTTAATTGTTTGTTCTAGTTCACAGGCAACTGAGGTTTTGTTCATAAAATCTTTTCCCACACCAATGTCTTCAAGAGTTCTTCTTAAACTCTCTTCCTGCCGGTTCAATGTTTCTGTTTTAATATTTAGATCTTTAATCCATTTAGATTTTAGTTTAGTGAGAGGTATAGGTCTAGTTTTAGTCTTTGGCAAGTTGAGACCCAATTTTTCCAGCACCATTTATTAGAGACTATCTTTCCTCCAGTGAGGGTGTTTGGCTCCTTTTTTGAAGATGAGGTGACAGGTTTTTTTTTTTTACCCCAATATTTTATGGGCCTAAGAAACCGTGGTCATGCGTAAGATTTGCCGGCCTTCTGCTAATGAGTTCTACCTAGAAGTTGCAGAAGTGGGGCTGGATTTGGTCTGTTTAACTTATCTGGTCATTCTGCACTCACATGCATTTAAAGCAATGAAGTGGATGTTTCTGCTTTGTCAGAGTCAGAAATGGAGCCCTGTTAACCAAGCAAGATATGCAGTACTGGCAGAACACAGAGAAGGGAAGGAAATCTGACTGATTCACTTCTCACTGATTGTAAATACATAAATCCAAGATGCCAAAAAGTAGAGTAGGTGCCCTTTAGATAAGGTACCATAAACCTGTCTTGGATAATTAACCTTTTTAAGAAGCAAGCATGTTCAGCACTTAATATCTGAAAAGGTGTAACGTAGCAAGAGTGGGCTATATATAAAAGAGATGGAAAGCACAGTTGAGTTTTTCCAATTTGTTATGGGGGATTGTAGTTAATTAATTCATAATGCCACTGAATTGATGCTGGTCATTTGTGTTCATGCAAATTACCTCTTAACTCATTTTAAAAAACAAAAACGTTGAGCAGGTTGAATTTTCAAAAAAGCAAGAATTCACGGAATACAAAATATTAATGGTTATTGTTGGTTATTCATGATGGCATAGATAAGGTATTATGCCAACATTTCCATTTGAAACTTGTATATTCACTAATTGATAACTTGGTCATCACAAATAGAGTTGTGCTGTGCTCAAGTTAGTGTGGTGTCACCCGAGAATGGATTATTTTTCCTCTTCATGTTTAAAAATCGCTTTTCTTAACAAGTTAGCCGCTTACAATTTTCCAGGTTTAGAAAGGGACTTCCACTGCCTGGGTGGGGAAGCCGCTGCCAATGCCAACTGCTCTCTACCCTGAATGTTCCACGCCTGCACCTTGGGGTGATTTGGGGCTCACCACCTACCTGAGGCTTTCTGTTCATTGCCAGTCACTTGTTATTGCTTTTACCTGGCCAAGGGCTTGAAACGATTCCTTTCTGAAATAGCTGCCTTCTGCCTTCTCTTTCTTTCCCTAAGTTTTGTTTATTTATTTATCCACCAAGTATTTATTCACTGAGCCCATACATGTGACGAGCTCATATGACATACATGTGACATGCTTCTCACCAGAGAAGATATGGAAGTGCAGAAGTCCATTAGAGTTTCTCATACTCAAACACAGTGTTATTTTTAGTTTGCATTCATGGAGGTGGGCAGAAGCTCATGTTTGGATTTTTATAGATATGTACTTACATGGCTACAGCAGATGCTGTGAGTTGCTCTGAGTGTGTAGGCAAAGATTAAACCCCATTGACCCAGATAGCAATAGATGCACCACATGAATAAAGGGATGGAGTGATTGGTAGTGAGGAGGAGTGTGAGAGGTGAGTGGACCAGTGGGAACTGAGCATTAAGGGAGGGCTCAAAGGTGAACAAGGTGAAGTAGAATATAACCTAAGAACCCCATGAGAGAAGGAGCCCAGCTGTGTAAATACCTAGGGAATGGAGTGGGTCTGAAAGAGGGACAGCTGGTGCAAAGGCCCTGAGGCTGGAGGGAACAGGAGGTGTCTGGGAATGTGGAAGCACCATAAGTAACTGGGGGAAAGTAGAAGAGTCAGAGTGGTGGGCAGTGGAGAAGCAGGCCTAGAATCCCAAATCACGTTTCTCTCTGAACTCCAAGCCCTCAACCAGAGAAGCATTCCTTCCTATCTGGTTTTTCTTATGTTGTCAAAGCAGAAGCAGATGAGGTTTTCTTTTCTCCACTTCTCAAATGGATGTTTATTTATTTATATTTTAATGGCAAAAGCAACATAAACTCAACATTGGATCAGCAGACAATATAGAAAAATATAAAAGAAGAGAAAGAAAAAAATGTTAATAATGTAATAATATTTGCTTAAATATAATTACTGTTAACATTTAATGTACATCTCAATAGACCTTTTTCCCAAACATTCATTTACCTACATGTACACACTAATACATCTGATGGAGTCTTGAGATTTCAAAATGTATCTTGAGATACATGCATATCATGTATCCTGTTTTTCTAAGGTACTCTTTTCAGTTAAAACACTGAATATCATTCATCATGTTATTAAACATAGATCTACACTATTAACCCTAAATGATGGCAAAGTCATTTATGAATGCACTTCAATCTAATGAATCCTGCACAGTGGACAGTAAGTCTGGGGTAATTTTTCACTATTGTAAACAGCACTGTAATGAATATCCTTGAACATTCGTATTCATGTGCTTCACTGATGGTTTATTTTGAACACATTCCTACAACTACAACCGAGGTGGGTGGGCTGTGAGTGCAAATTGTAGAGCCCTAGCCATTGAAGTTATGAGGCTTTTAGGGCAGGGCTCTTGGCTCAGCAAGAGAGCAGCTTTTACTCCATAGAGGGAGCAGGGATCCAGGGACAAATCTGCTGTCTCCAGGGTCCATCTACCTTGACTAAAGCCCAGGGCTCCTGTGGCCTCTTCCTTCTTGGGCCACCCACAAGTCAGACTATGTTCTGTTAGATCTGAGTTGTCATACCATAAAAAAGCTGGGAAGAAGGCGGGATATCTGGTCTTGTGATGAGACAAAGCTACAGGAAAAGAGTATTTGGGCTCTACAATCCCATATGGGGTCTCAGCTGAGAGAGTAGATAAGATTTTACTGCTGAAACTTTCAGATATTCATATCTGGTTCCTTAGGGAATCTACCCAGAGTTCCTACCTTTTTTTAGGTCAAGCCAAAGAAGAATCTCTTGTAGGAGCTAATGGAGGAACAAATGTCTCCTTCCACAGATGTATTTCCCCCATGCTTGGTGGCAGGTGTGCTTACTCCACCTGAATCAGTGACAGGTCCTCATGCTTGCCTTCTCTCTTCACGTTCCCATATGGCTTTACATTTTCCCTCTCCTTATCTCACCCC
The DNA here is from genome assembly GCF_053883595.1 of Heterocephalus glaber. Lineage (NCBI taxonomy): Eukaryota > Metazoa > Chordata > Mammalia > Rodentia > Bathyergidae > Heterocephalus > Heterocephalus glaber. The sequence goes on along the minus strand of NW_028258349.1, from coordinate 6,687,275 downwards.
AGGGAACTTGGGGCTGCTCCCTCTCCCACGTCTCAGGTGTCAGATTCTGGCTCCAATCAGGTCTCACTGGTGACACTACTTTGTTTCTGGGACCTCAGAGGCTGCATAAGCATTTGCAAACTTCCCTTCAAGCAGCATAAATTTCCTGGGGTCCATCTCTGTGCGTAAAATGTTCTTATAGATTTAGCAGAAGGAATTCAGTCATCTTTATACAACTGTGGACAGAACAATACTTCTGTGGAGGAAATCAAAGGTTACAAGACCCTACCCTCACCCTAAGGAGCTGCTTTAGTGGAGATCATGCAGAAAAGAATGTAATAAGATGGTATACTGAAATATAAATGAGAGTATCAACCCTACAAGCCTTCAGAGGAAGGAGACTGGTAATAATAGTGGTAGAAAAATACACAGTGAGCATTGTCAGAGATTGCATCAAATTTTCATTCTCCCTTATCATGGTACATTCATTCTTATAAGCCTCCTTTGCACAGGAGAAAATTGAACAAGGAGTCAGAAAGTGAAAGGCAAGTGGCTGGACACTTTCCCAGGTCTGCCTGAGTCCATCAGGTTTCCTGAGGGACTTGGAGCTAGTGCTGGGACTAAACCTAAGGGATGCATAAGGAGGAGGCTGGAGGGTGCTTCAGGTGCATCTCAAAGGCTCCAGGGTGCGAATGGGGACAGCTTAAGGCTTGTGTGCAGAGCCATTAGATTCGCAGCTCTAGACTTGGATCTTCCATCATTCCCATCCCTTCCAGTTCTAGCATTAGTAGGACAAATCATCAGTTATTCAGACTCCAATTTGACACATTTAATTGCAATGAATTAAATAAGTTGTAGATCAATACTCTCTGAATGATCAATTCATCATTCCCTGTAATTAAATCTACCAATTCCTAATACCTTTCACTTATATTTTATTGCACAATTTCTAATTCAGAGCTGAGCTTTTAGGCAATTGTATTGATTGCAGGTATACTTACCATATCTGGTAATCAAATAATTTATTAATCAGCACACCTCATTACAGGATATCTGGTTTAATTACCATCACCTTGCTTCAGAAGGCAGGTTTAATTCAGTTTGGGGTTGTTTTAAGATGCTGGGGGTCTGGCTACTGTGTGATTCTACCTGCCACACAAAGTTCCCTCTTTTGTGAAAGAGAATTGTGACAAAAATAGGCGAGTATACTTACAGAGCAAGTAAATGGATAAACTCGTGGTTCCTCAAAATTATGTTTTAACTTTAATCTTTTTCATGGAGGTTTTGCAACTTAATTTATTCCTAGTATACTTAGAAAAGAGCTCTCAAGATTCAGGGATGGAAGTACAAATGGGTACTGCCTTCAGTATTACCTTGAAATGCAAATTAAGTACCAAGCACATCACAATCTACTTCCCTGGGTCCCTCAATTTTGAAATAAGTACAAGTAAAATTTCTTAGCCTATGAATTTATCATTCCAGCAGCAATACTGGACAACCAGTGGTTTAATTTAACTTTCCTTAATCTTTTCTGGGCATGATTGTAGGAGAGAAATAATGACTTGTAACTGTGTGTGCAGATCTCGCTTATGTGCTGGGTCAGTTTGAGCCTCCTTCCTGCTTCTATCCCTCACATTCAAAGTCCCCAGGAGCTGGGTGTGGTTTGAATACGGTTCTCTCACCAAAACCCATTTTAAGGCTTAATTCAACAGTGTACCAGTATTGATGTGATGGGGCTTTTAAAGGGAGGTGATTAAGTTTTTTTGTGTGTGTGATTAAGTTTTTAAGAGAGAGAGTAAGGCGTTTTTGTCATGGTGACTTCTCTTCTCTTGGGATTAGATTAGTATTCATGACAACAGGTTGTGATCAAGGCCAGCATCTCTCTGAACACCTCTTCTGCACTTGTCGCTGGTCTCATTCTCATGTTCCCTCTGTGTGATGTCAGCTGCCATGACATGACAGGAGGCCCCCACAAGATGTGGCTGCTGAAGCTTAGACTTTCAATCTCCAAAAACCCGAGCTAAATGGAACTATTTATTTTATAAAGTATCCAGTCTCCAGTATTTTGTTTCAGTAATACAAAATAGACTAAAACACTAGGAATGCCTGGAGATACTCTAGAGACTCAGGGAGCCTGGTCCTTGCCATGGAAGAGGGGGTCTACTGAGCTACTCTCTGCAAAAGGGGATCAGTGTCTCTGCATCTTAGCTTCACTTGATTGACAGGAAAACCTTTTAGTAGTTTTCAGTTGAATCTAAGCTGAGTAAGTATAGATCTATGAAATACCTTTGCCTGGTGGAGGGGAAGATTGGGAGAAAATTGGAAGTCATTTCTCTTTTCTTCACCTGCAAAATGGGAATATGGTTGAACTGATGAACTCTGACTTCCCTTTGATCAGTAACAACCTCTCCCACCAGCTCAGAACTCCCCTCCTTACCATCTTGTTTTCTTTTCTCCATAGATTGTATCACTATTACATGAACACGTTCTTTGTCTTCTACAGCTTATCCAAGGTTTACCAGAGGCATACTTCTTCAACTTATCCCTGTCTCCAGTCCTCCTTTCCCTACTGAAAATGTCCAATTCTTCATCAGAACAGCTTGTTTTAGACCCATCTCTCTCAGGGTATGCCCATTCTGGAGGATCAAGTGGATCACATTCCGAATGCCTCCAATGGCAGCATGCTGGCTCGCTTTCCATTCTGCACCCTCAGAGTTGTCATGGAGCCGGAGACAAGCAGATGGCAGTAGGACAGCACCTTCCCCTGTTCCCTAGCTCTCATCTCCAGAGCAAGAAAGTCAAAGCTCAGTGCAGTGAGCAAATACAAGTGCTTCCAGAGAAGCGCCTGAGTGCCTGGCCTCTAGCCAGGACCTGGCATTTAGTAGATGTGCAACACTTACTTGATGAACGGAACCATGAAGGATACTTCTCCTGAGGTACAAATTTTTTCACCTATAAAATGGGACTATGATTGAACTGGTGATCTCTGAGTTCCTTTTGAGCAGTAAAATCCTCTACCACCAGCCCAGGACTCTCTTTATCCCATCTTGCTTTCTTTTCCTATGGATTGTACCACTATCTGGCCTATTTTATTTATTTGCTGTCTACCTTACCCCTACCTTACCCACACTTACCCCCCTAGAATACAAGGTCCTCAGGAGCAAACATATTTGTCTGCTGTATTTACCACTGTATTTCCAGCAGTAGATATATAACATTATATATAATAATCAATGAACAAGTATCTTAAATGAATGAATGAATGGATTCTCAAATGAGAAAACTTTTAAAGACCAGAGGGCTTTAGTAACTTTCCCAAACAACTCAGGCAGCAAGAAGAGGAGTTTGGATCAGAGGTACCTTGACTCAGAAGCCCAGGCTCTTAGCAAGTATTCTATATGAATGAGTTCGATTAACTCAACAAATTTTTCAGGGGGCACATAACACAATCCAGGTGTAAAAAATGGGGTATTTTTGGTGCCACTGCCACAGCTTGCTCGGCAAGAAATGGATGTATGGCTGATAGGGAAACTGATATGATTCTCAACAAAGCCTGCAAATTAATCATACTTAATGAATGTGACTAATGTGTTAAAGGAAGGAGCGATTAAAATATTAGCATCTCTGAACTTCTCCTCCCTGGCTAATTTGTACTCCTCCCTAGGGTTACCATCTTTCAAAGAGGTAGGGGCACAGAGTTATGGAAAGAGTTTTAAGGGACAGAAATTCATTTTCAATGGCTTAGATTGGGGACAGTCTGTGCAGTTCTCACGTGGCTGCCAGTCTTCATGTCTCACTGCTCAAGCAAGGGACATCAGCTGATGGGACAGCCTGCAACTGTCACAACGGCTGGAACTGGAGATGGGAAGCCAGGCATTTCCCTAGTTAATGGGGTGGAAACAGGCACAGGCATGAGCCCCTTTGGCAGAGAGGCAGCTGCCTTCTGTGTAGACACAAGGTGAACTGAATGTGGCAGGGGAGGCACATTCCTTGAGGTGGACCACACACCCAGAATCATGGGCATAACTGCCATGTTATAAATAAGAGAACAATCCACTACTCTGCTACACCCCCTGCATAACCTATTCCCTGATGGAAGCATCAAGATGGTAGGGAATAGGAAGCATCCCAGAATACAACTCACATTCTTGGAATTAGGAGATTCCACTGCTTGTTTGCATCCTATAACTTTTAGCAGTGGATCAAGCTTCATCACGATATCTGGAAAGTTGAGTCCCCTACTCAGGTAGAGTATACTCGGATAGGCAGGTAATGTAACTGATGAAGTGGACACAATGGGAAAGAACCCAAACCAGCAGGCAAGTGACTGCTCTGCTAACAGCACCCAATATTTTTCTTTATGTGAAGAGACAGATACAACTGTGGTTACATCTTTCAAGTTTTGAAGAAAAGACAAATGTGTGTGTGTGTGTGTGTGTGTGTATGTGTTAATTTCCTATTGCACTATAAAAAAGTTAATGACTTAAACCAACACAACTATTTCATGATTCTGGGGGTCAGAAGTCTAAAACTGGTCTTCAGGGCTACATTTCTTCTGGAGATTCTAGGAAAGGATCTGTTTCCTTGCCTTTTCCAGCTTCTATCAATCACCTGCATTCATCAGTTCCAGGCCTCCTCTTCTCCTTCTTCCCTCTTATAAGACCCTGTGATTACACTGGGCCACCTGGACAACTCTGGATAATCTTCTTATCTCAGGTTGTCTAATCACATCCTCAAAGTCTCTTTGCCATGTAAGGACAGGTAACATTCCCAGGTTCCAGAGACTAGGACATGGGAATCTCAGGGAGAGGGTGGTGGCAGGTACTGCTCTGTGTATCAGTGTGTATGTAGATGACTCACAATCTATAAATGTTAGCAAATAATTCTAAGGTCTGTAGCACCATGTATACCTGTTCAATAGGTCTCTAGTGGAACTGACAGAGGAGAGAATAGGTGTCCAATATATGACCCCTGACATCTGATTGAAACAAACCATCCACTGGTTAAAACAAAGGCTTTGTGTTGTACCTCCCATTGCATTTGTCCATCTATATACTTTGTTTTTCAGATTTCCTGATTACTGAGACCATTACCAAGTATTTATGTTGTGAGGTCTATTGCTATTTTTCTTTCTACTTCACAAAAACAACAGCAAACACTTATTAAGCTCTTGTTGTATGCCAAACACTGAGCTATGTATTTCATATCCACTAGTTTAATCTGCATAACAATTACATTTTTCTCTGTATTTTACAGATGAGGAATCTGAAGCAGGGCACTGCCCAAAGTCACACAGTTAGTAAAGGGCATAGCTAGTATGTCAGCCAAGTTGTTTGTATCCAGAGCCTTAAAGATGTTCAAGGAAAGAGTAAGCAGAACCATGAAAGTTAATACTGTAGTCTCCTGTAAAAAAGCCAACAACGACCAAGTGGGAAGTCAGGTCAGCCTCCGTAGGTCCAAGTTCCAATATACCTGCCACTCCCAGATGTTAGCTTCCTTTCTTTCACCAAAGGACAGATATGCAGCCACAGAGTTACTCTTCTCTCTGCTGAAACATTGGACTAGCACCCAGAACAAACAGGTTCTTTTATTTATCAATGATGTGTCTTTGGGTAGGTCATTTGTTTTCTCTAAGTTTTAGATTATTCATCTAGAAAATGGCGTTATGATGATGGATGTTTACATAGCACTTACTTATGTGAGGCACAGTCCTGTGCATTTTACATCTATTGAGCCATTTAATTTTTAAAATAACTCTTTGGGGTAGATACTATTATTTTCCTGATTTTGCAGTCTAAAGCACAAAGGTTATATAATCTGCCCTAGGACCTAGTTAGTGAGTGGTAGAGCTGGGACTAAATCCGGAAAGTCTGGAGATAACAATTTCTGACCTGCTCTCCCTATAGAAGGCAGTGAAGACCTTGTGAAGGTTCATTCATTCTTCATTCACTCTTATCACCCTCTAAGAGCTGTTAGGAATTGAGCAATTTAACGTGAAGCACTCAAACTATGCATGGCTTGTTGAGTTGTTCTGGAAGTGTTTGTTTTACCCTTCTGTTGTTTTGGGGAGCAAGCTCTGTGCTAGCTGTGTGACAAGCCTGGTTGGGGTGACTCTTGAGGAAGCAGCTCTCAGTCTTACAGTACAACACAATCCTGGAGGCTACAAGGATGGCACTGAGGAAAGTCAAGAAGAAAGTGGTCTGTGTGTCGTGAACCTAGAGAGGAACAGCAAGAGTCAGCAGGGATCAGAGGAATGAGGTGTGGCCCCAGAGGAGGTCCTGTTTAAAATAAAAGCAAGGCCAACAAACCTTCACTTGCTGCTTCCTTGTAGGTGCTTTGCTCATATCAGCACATTTGCTCCTTCCAGTAACTTTGCAAAACAGGTGCTAACAATACAGCCTCAACTTCTTTATGGGTGAGGAAACTGAGGCACAGAGAGGTCAGGAAACTTGACCAAGTCAGAGTGCATACAAAGGAGAGTCCTGTTGAGAAACTTCAGTGGTCCACATTTGCGTCATATCACAATTCTGCCAAATCTGTGTATTGCTTGTATCTGTATTTACTTAATAGTCAAAATAACTTTTTCTTTTTACCTAAAAGAACAATAAAAAACCCCTTTATTTCACGAGAATATAGGGTCTCACGAGAATATAGCCACCATGGATAAAAAGTAAATACCATCAAGATGAACAATATTGTTAAATTTTCTCCGGATTTAGTTTTCTGCAGAAAACTCTGAATACAAGGCGTATACTGAATTCAAGGCTAATTCAAGGGGGAGGTTAGTAAGTGTGGAGAGGAACTGAAATTATATTAGCACCAAACTCAAAGTTTCATTTCGGTGTCATCGCAAAGACTGAAGTAAAAAAGGAATAATTTTCTCACCATGAGACAGAAAGCAATCTCTTCCTGCACCCCATAAAGTATCACCCCGGGAAGCGGTGTTAAAAGCACTGACCCGGGAGACGGGCTACCTTGCTTCCCTGCTTGCTTGGCAATCTGGGCCGGACAAAGGAACTACAGAGACTTGTTTCCTCAATGGTAAAATGTCGCTAACAATTGCTGTTTCTTTATAGGGACATTAATTACAAGCGAAAGAATGCAAGAAAACACAAAATCCAATGCATAGTAGATGCTTACTAAACTTAAATCATTATCATTATTAAGCTTTACCCACAGATCCATGGCCATTTGTCTTTAGATGATGGTAAAAAATCATTATGACAACTAGAAGTTACTATATTCTGGGTCATCTGTATGGAAGGAAGAATTTCCCCCATTTAAACTATTATATTTTTCATTATCTATAGGTCACCTTAGGTGAAGTTTTTAACTTAAAAATTCGCAAACTCAGCCCCTTTCTCCGGGCCTCCGTTGACCCCTACAGACACAGACCAGGACAAGGCCAGAGGAAGGATTAGGCGCCAAGTGCGGCCCCCTCCCCGACCCTCCCTAGCGAGGGCCCGTAGCCCTGCCCCACGCACGCCTCTCCCGGCTTGCTCCGCCCCGCGGGGCTCCGCTGTGGCCGGCGCGCTGACGTCACAAAGCTGCGCCTCCTCGAGTCTGCGGCACGGGGGGGAAGGTCGTCCCTGTGACCGGCTCAGCAGTTGGAAGTTGTCGCCATGTTGTCGGTCGCCGCCCGTTCGGGCCCGTTCGCGCCCGTCCTCTCGGCCACGTCCCGCGGGGTGGTGGGCGCGCTGCGGCCCTTGGTGCAGGCCTCCGTGCCCGCCACCTCGGAGCCGCTGGTGCTAGACGTGAAGCGACCTTTCCTGTGCCGGGAGTCACTGAGTGGCCAGGCCGTGGGACGGCCTCTGGTCGCCTCCGTGGGCCTCAATGGTGAGCCGGGTAGAGGGGGCTCCCCTTTCTGTCTCCCTGCGACCTAGACCCGAGGAGCAGCCTAGGAGGGCGGTGCTGTTTGTTTGGGAGGATCAATTGCTGGACCGGGCGACCTTGGGCAGCGCTGCTCCTCCGCGGGCCTCGGCCTTCTTGGCTGTGGACGCGCTGAATGGGGCGCCCTGGAGTGATGCTGCCGCGCTGGCGTCCTGGCCTGTAGGGGTTCTCTGCATTGGCCCAGTCTGGGCTTCCAGTGTAGGCTAAACTTTTACCTCGTCATGCATAAAGTTCAAGATTCAGATGTCCTACTACTGCCAGCAAAGTCTGACAGTAATATTGTTACTTACATGTAGTTTGACCTTGGGCAAGTTTGTAAACGTTTTCCTCATCTGCGAAATAGATTCGTGCTTCTACGAATTTCGTAGGGTTGTGAGGCTTACACGAAAAAGTTTTATAATAAATGCTCAAAAAGAATGAGCTGTTACTAGGTTTGGGGACCTTCTCCATTTCACTATCAGTTCCTTTAGTCTTTCCCCTTCATTGATCCCTGTTTCCCCAAAACAGTAACACACAACTTCAAGGTCACTTAAGGTGTAGAGGGTCAGCAGTGTTTACAGGCCCTTGGCCAAAGGCCTTTGACTGCATATTGTAAACCTCAAGAGGAGGCAGAGGTTGCTGTGTAACAGGCTACAAGAGATAAAATGACAAGTACAGGGATACATGGCGTGGATGGATGTGACAGGACTGAAAGTGTAAGCCATTGGTTTTTCCCAAGAGTTTATCATAACCTCTGTCAGAAGATCCCAGTTTATCTTCTGTTCTGTGTCTTCATTTCTTATATTTTCTGAATTAGAGATTGTGAAATGGCAGTGTGTGGGCACTTACTAAAAAACTGGAGAAACTTACGGAATCTCTTAAAATATTGGAAGCTGGCAAATCTAGGCCCTAGTTTCTACGTGGGTATAGTCTACCCTGTGGTATGTATTGGGTGGTCCCATAGTTATCTAGGGTGGAGTTCACAGTCCTTATCAAGTTACTTGTTATTTTGTGTTACCTGCTTGGTTCCATTGCCATTTGAACTTGTTACCCTTCTGCATAGGGTACTCAAGTTGCCCTCCTTAGACACCTTTTTACTCTGCACTCATTCACCCTATTCTCCACATTTTTTTTTCCCAGAGACTAGGTCTCACTGTGTTGCCCAGGCTGGTCTTGAACTTGTGGGTTCAGGTGATCTTCCCACTTTAGCCTCCAGAACAGCTAAGATAACAGGTCATTACCACCAGGCCAAGCTTCTCTGCACTTTGAAAGATTCTCCCACTCAGTTTTCTTACCATCCTTTCAATCTCAATTTAGGATGGGTCAATAAAATTTTATATTTGTTCATTCTTTTATGTCTTTATAGCATGGAGTATTTTCCACTTTATATTGTGTTATCTGGGTGATCTCTGACCTTGAGCTTAAAGGGATAGAATTATCTCCTCCATTTTACTATGTCCCACCACCTTAGATTTTACAGTTGGCCCAGAATATTTGTGAATGAATGTTGAAGAAAACCTTTGTTTTGGGTAAGGAAGAAAAGTTTTAGCAAAGGTGAAAGGCATTTCTAGAATTTATCACATGACTAAAGGATTTCTTCTAAAAATTGCCCACCTTATTGAAATACTTATCAGGCAAATAATGTAGAACACAAAAGAACAGAAATCTCTTCTGAATTATGTCTTCAGGTTCACATTAACATCTGCTTTGATCATATGGGTAGTGACAGTATGGGAAAATTTGGAACAGTAGATCTTTGAGTTGGGAAAGAAGTTTGCATCATGGTAGCATCTCTTATGCAGATTTCCGAGGCATATCGGAGCTTACCTTAAAACCTTTAAAAAAAGTGTTTAACATACTTCAGATTATCTCTTTCTAGGCTACATTTCCATAAATACATGATCTTGCTTTAGGTTAGAACTAATCTAGCATTTCTGTTTAGTCTCAGACTTAATACAACTGGTGTGAATTGCTTAGTGATTTTTGCAACATGGCAGTTTAATATCCTAAAGCAGTGGTGGTGAACCTATGGCACCTATACTACAGTGGGCTGTTTGTATCATTGAAAGCTCTAAAAGGTTTGCCATTGCTGTCTTAAGGGTCCTTGATGTTATAACCTAATAATGTGTGTGCAACCTGTTAGAGAGGCCGTATACACCAAATTTCTGAGTGAGAATGACGCTCATTCTATTTAGTGTTCTTTTCCATTAGCTTGTATACTGTTAAGGATTAACAGAACACATATTCTAAAAGTAAAGAACTTTTAATGTCCTCTTTTCTAGAAAGGAAACTAGCATATTTTCTAAAAACATGTAACTTGCAAAGAGATTTGCATCCTGAAACATACTTAAAAGTGATAAATTTAGGTTTTGGGTTTTTGGGGGTTTTTTTTGTCAAATATTTACAAATGGCGTGAGAGGACGTAACTTGTTTTTAAACAAACTACTTGCTCCCCAAGTACTTTGTAGGCAGTAACTATTTTAGTTAACATTCATTTGACACAAACATTTGGCCCATTTTATGGCCTACAATAGAAGTATCCCACTTGCGGGACTCACAAAAATAAAATGAAAAAGACGAGGTCCTTAATCTTAAAGAAGCTCCTGCTCATAACTGAGGAGGGCAATATATGAAAAATTTTCTCTTTTCTCCCCTGGTAAATTGAAATAATTGTTCTTTATAGATTTCACATTGAGAGCTATGCACTGTATTCTGTTAAGGATGTCTTTTAAGGATGGCTTTCTCTGCCTATGGGTGACCGTACTTAAAATAATACTAATTTATGTTCTAAAGTCTAAATGGAAATTCTTAACTTTTAGAGAACTACACGTATTAAAAGATCAGAGATTATTTATTGTCTTTTCGTGTAATATTTTGTGAATTTTTTTGGAGTTCAGAGATCACATAGTTAAAAATATGAGGTTAGGCATTTGCCTTAAGATGACTGCGCATCAGCTTACCACATAGACTAGATGATAGGTGAGATTTGGGAGTCTCTGATACAAAGAATATTAGAAGCACTTAGCGTGATTGTGTAGTAGGCTTTAGCAGTTGTGGAAACTGAAGTATTGCTATTTATGGGGTATTTAAATTTTAATTCGGTGCACTGAGATGTTAGGAATTCTGAATTAGCTGTGTTCAGGCAGAAAGAATTCCTAAGTATTATATTTAGAATATATACATAGTATATAATATATATAAGTAGTATATTTATAAGTATTAGCTTCTGATTTCATACCAATATGATAGATAATAGTTAACTTCATTTTTTGTATTTTATATGCTAGCACTGCCCTTTTGACTATTCTGAGACTAGTATCGTGTTTTGCATTTTTAGAATTTGATTTTTTGCTTTTGAATCTGTGAAGTCTGTTTCCTGATGTATGCCCCATCAGGGTTTGCATCTAATGGTTTGCTAACCTCCTGTTTGTCTTGCAGTTCCTGCTTCTGTTCGTTACTCCCATACAGATGTCAGAGTGCCCGACTTCTCCGACTATCGTCGCACTGAAGTATTAGATAGTACAAAGTCTTCCAAAGAGAGCAGTGAGGCTAGAAAAGCCTTCTCATATTTGGTAACTGCAACAACTACTGTGGGTGTCGCGTATGCTGCCAAGAATGTTGTCTCCCAGTTTGTTTCCAGCATGAGTGCTTCTGCTGATGTATTGGCCATGTCGAAAATTGAAATCAAGTTAGCCGATATACCAGAAGGCAAGAGCATGGCTTTCAAGTGGAGAGGCAAACCTCTGTTTGTGCGCCATAGAACCCAGAAGGAAATTGAGCAGGAAGCTGCAGTTGAAGTGTCCCAGTTGAGAGACCCACAGCACGATTTAGAACGAGTAAAGAAACCTGAATGGGTTGTCCTGATAGGTGTTTGTACTCATCTTGGTTGTGTACCCATTGCAAATGCTGGAGATTTTGGTGGTTATTACTGCCCTTGCCATGGGTCACACTATGATGCCTCTGGCAGGATCAGGAAGGGGCCTGCGCCTCTCAACCTTGAAGTTCCCACATACCACTTCCCCAGTGATGATTTACTGATTGTTGGTTAGAGACTTGGACTCAAGTCCTAGGGTTCTTTCAGTCTTCATGTCTCTTCAGAAGAATTGAGAGCAAGCTGTCTGTATTTCAAGTTGGTTAATTTGAAACGTTTAAAAATTGTTAATGTATTTGCAAACATTAATGTAAAGTGAATTGAATTTAATGTTGAAAACGTTCAAGCATTCACTTAATAAAACCACTGCTAAACATTGTTAAGCTCAGTCATAGACTTAGCAGGTACAATGTCTTTCATAACTTAATTCTAATTAAATGTTTCAGACTGATGTACAAGATTTTTGTGAAATTTATAATTGACTTTCTCATTTACTTGTCCAAATATTTGTTTCCTGCTGTATGTCAAGGCACAGATTCTACATAGCTTCTTGTTAGGATGGGTAAAATTAGCTGGTCATCTCTAAAGTGATTTTTCCTTTTTTTTTCCACAGGACTCAGTAAATGTCCTATGTTCTCTTGCATTGTAATCTTTGTGATAATGTTGAATGTAATCTATGGGAAAGGGTACTGCAGAGGTATTGGTACCTCTGAGGGTTTTCCGTCAGGTGAGGTTAGCTGGTTTTGTTTGCCTGGGTGATAGGCTATGAAGTTTTTAGTTTTTATTTTTATTTTTTGGTCCCTTATGGAAGTAAGTTAGTACAGTACTTAGAATTCTTTAATTTTAGGAGGCAGTGATGGGGTAATATCTGAGAGAAGCTTTCCAAAATCAGAGTGCTTCTCTGTTAATTCCTTCATTTCACTTTGGGGGTGTTCATGTCCCTAATACTCCTGTGTCCACCCTATCAAGAGGCAGAAAGGAGCATCTGGGACTTAATACTGTGTTGTAACAAATGACCCTGCTGGTTTTGTTTGTAGTGATTACATTTTAGGAGTTTCTTCCAGTTAGGTTTGTATGACTCATCACTTCACTGTAAGGAGGTGGGGTTTGAACATATCAGCATCAACATCTTATTTCCTTCTGCTTCCTGTCTAGAACTGGCATCAAACAGTTAACAGGTGAAACAGGACTGAGGTGTGGTACTCCCCTTGGAACAGGGAGTGGGCTTTGCCCTTTGTTGAACATCACAGCTACTTTTTGATGGGTTTGTCTGGCTCGGGTTGTTGGGAGGTTGGTCAGTAATATATGCACTGTACAAAATCTACCTTTTTTTTTTTTTTCTGTGGTACCAGGCGTCGAGCTTGGGACCTTGCCCTTGCAAGGCAGGCGCTGGAACCACTGAGCTAAATCCCCCGCCCCAAATCTACCTTCTGATCACATGCACACTTGTGAACTACCAAATGAGGTTAGGGCTGTCCAAAGGGAACTTACTATCATCATTTAATATTAGCAGCTAAGTCTTTGTCAAAAAAGGAAAATGCCAAAGTTTCTGTTAATCATTCTAGAAGTAATTACTAAGTATGGTAATTGACGTGGGGGCATGGAAGTACTATTTTTTTTTTTGTTTTATTCATTGGTACATTTTATTGTTGCACTTTAGGTATACAATACGTTTACATTTCTCATTGGGAACTTGTACTTTTACATGATGCATCTTGGTTCTTATTTTTTCCCCATTCCCAGCCCTCTCTTCACCCCCTCCACCCTTCCCTATTTACAAAGACTTTGTTTCCATTTTCTCCATTTCTCATAATTTTTCCTTTCCCTTCTTTCCCCTGTTCCTCCCACTTCCCCTACCCCTTTGGACCTTTTCTTCCTACTATTTTCTAAGACTCCACATAATGGATTGTGTTCTGGTATTGGGCCGGAGCAGAGCAGGGATATGAAACATTCAGTTGTGAGGGAGACAGATCCACACATTAAAAAAATTGTGTTGCCAAAAATGTCAACAACACTCCTTCCTTACAGAGTATATTGATACCCATCCCAGACTACTGCCTCCAGTCCTCAACTGATTTTGGAGTGCCAGATATACTGCATTAAAATCTACATGGTGATGGAGGACAAAAGTAAGTTCACAGGTCTCTTCAGTGTTGCATCCCAGGTACCCTGAGCTGAAATTGCTGTATCTTGTGGGCTGCTTATGTCTGATGATGTTTTGAGTTTCATGATGCCATACAGTGAAATCGCAGTAATATTTAATTTTAAATGAAAGCTTTGTTCCACATGTGGCAAGATAATTCAAATCATTTGACTTGGACCTCTACAGTTTGCTAAGTGGATAGAGCAGACCTAATGTTAGCTTTTTTACTTAGTTACAGAAACAAAATCATAAATATTAGGGAGAAATGACTTGCAGTGGAGGAAATCTGACCAGTTGGTATCCTGATAGCAGACCATTAGAGGAATTGCTTTTTGCCGGGAATCATTCTTGAGACAGTATTGAGGCTCAGCCCCTTTCATTATGTTTTTAAAAAGCATGCTCTAGAAAATACATTATTTGTAAATTTTGCGCTATTTATTAGAGATAGATATCTGTAAAATCTTTGACTCAATCTGAAATATAAAGGGAATATGTCCTTATTTGGTATTTATGACTTGGGATCAAAATGCTTTTAGTACACTCATTTTTCTAAACAATGGGAATATACATCTGATTGTTAGAAGTCATTCTCTGTTTTTCTAGTACTAAATCTCATTTTTTTGTATTTTCATGTATTTGAATTTTATTGCATTTCGTATATTAGTCCCAAATAAAAGTCCATATTTTTAGAATGAAAAATACCTTTAGCATCTGCTTTACCATTCACATTTTATTACTGTAGTTATTATTCCCCTATCTCGCTTCCCTGAGGTTCACATTTGTATTCAGCTGCACACTGTAGGTGTCTATTTGTAGATGTCCTGTTAAAATAGGTAATCTCTGCCACAAACTAATTTCTTCACCAATGGTGGTCTGCTTAGTAAACTCCTAGGTAAGCTAAAAACTTGGTAGTCTTCCCTGCCTTCTTTTCCATTACCTCCTCTCCCTGGGCCCAAATCATTCCCCAAACCTTACTAATTTTAGTCACCTCAGCGTAACATCTTTTATTGTCTCTGTCATATGTACCATTAATGGCTAGTTTGCTTAGAGTTACATATGTGATCTCATTTAATTCTCAGGAAATCTTATCAGGTAATAACTGCTATTACTAGTTTATAGATGGAGAAACTGAAGCACAGAAGTATCTTCTTTTGGTTTTTTTTTTTTTTTGGTACTGGGGATCGAACACAGCTCCTTGTGCTTGTGAGGCAGGCATGGTGCCATGGAGCTAAATCCCCGGCCCAGGCACTGAAGTATCTTATCTACCATCAGCTGATATGTTGATGGAACCAGAACTTGTTTTAATTTGGGGAATCTTGAGTCCAGAGCTTGTAGGACTGTTTGCTATGCTTTACTACCAGCACTTAAGATTGAGGCCTTGTCAGTTTTTGCCTGGACTACTGCAGTAAGTCCAAACATTTCTTCTAATCCTGCCTCCTTAAAATTCCACATAGCTTCACATAGGTGTAAAGGGTTGGTTCTGGGTTCTAGTCCTCTGCCATTTCCTAGACATATGACCATATATAAATTACTTGAACTCTGAGGCTCTTTTCCCATATCTGAAAATGACCTTTCAAGGTTGTTTTAGGGATTAATGCACTAAATGTGTCAAAGGATGACATTAAGACTTTAACATGGGCATTCTATAATGTCCTTACCTGTGTCCCATCAGTAAATCTTTTGCTTCAGTAACAACTTGCTTGTTATCTATGTTTTTTGCCCTTTCTGCCTGATGCTCTTTATTTTCCCTTAGCCAAGTTGTCCACTGATGGAAGGATGACTCCCCTAAATTACATCCACTGTTCCAGCAAGTTTTCCCCAAACAGCCATGATGTATTCATGTGGGTATTTGTACTATACTGTGGAACCTACTTGCCTGGTCAGCCATTCAGACTGAGGGACTGTGTACCCTGGCAGATGCTCAACCACTGAGTGCTGGATGGGAAAAAAAAGTGAATTTCTGAGTGGCATTAGTTGAAGGGGACATTTTCTGGGGACTTTTCTGGATACCATGTCTTCTAAAAAACCAGAGCAAGAGGTTGGGGATTTAGCTCAGTGGTTGCATTGCCTGCCTCGCAAGTGCAAGGCCCTGAGTTCGATCCCCAGTACCAAGAAAACAAAAACAAAACAACAAACCCAGAGCAATCCTGTAGTGTGTATCCTCTCTAGGACTTTGAATGGGAGCAGAGCTGCTACAGGATTTAAATTTAGATTTTTCTTCCCAGAAGAAAAAAATTGTAATAAATTCAAAATCTTAAGAAACAGATTATTTTACTTTAGTTATTTCTATTTGCTTCATAATGAACATTCTTCTGCCTATATAAGATCTCTTTGTCAAAAGGTTCGTCCTCTAGTGTTTCATTTCTAAAACTTAAATACAGTGGACCTCATTTCATTACTTCTATCATTTTATCTCTTATTTTCTTTCTTGGGGTTTAAGAGGGGAATGTTTTGATTAAAAATAAAACTGTCAAACAGGTGAATTGATCAGGAAGGATTGAGGATTATTTTCTCTTTTTTAATACTTGGCACCATTTATTGTAGAATAAAGATGTTTTCAGCACAGTACTGCCAGAAATGTGAGGTTAAGATGGTTTCTAGTCCAGATACTTAGAACTAAATATACAACAAAAGAAAGGCTATTCGAGTGCTTGCTTCTGTGAATACATATTATAAAATAGATTATTATAGATCTGAATTCTCTGGTCTGAAGCACAAGATTAAAATTAATTATGTGAAGGGCTTTAGCAGCATCTTTGTAATAACTTCTCCATAATAATCAACATAAGACTGTTCTATCAGTGAACTTAAAATCCCAAATTCAATAAACTATGTATTTTTGCAGCTATTTTCTTAATCTTGGGTCAGTCAATTTGTGTGTAAAAGCTTACAGTCATCTGCCCTTTGAAATTCTTGTCTGATTAAGAATATTTGCAAAGGGTAAAAAATGAAAGTGTGTAAGTAATAGGTTTTTCATACATTTTTAAGAGGGTAAACTTTGATTCCTTAATTGAAGTGAGAAGAAAGCTAGTGCATTTAACAAAATTGTCCTTTCTGGGGTGAATATTTGAAATCTGCCATTTTCTACATCTGCACATGGCTAAAATTTCAACCTGTACCTCTCCCTTCATAAAAGAGGGCCTTTCTTAGTTCCCTGCTTGACACTCCTATGGCTCCTATTTGGCCATTTGGGGAGATGACATTCTGAAGGCCCCACCTTATCTCAGTACAAGAAAATCGTGTTAGGGACCACATTCACCTTAGTAAAAGATATCCTTTTAGACTTTTTCCAAAGAAAAATCTCAAATGCAACAGTGCATATTAAAGGCATGTAAACTGTAAAGCAAGATTTAGTGAGTTACACTACCAGGGCAATAGATGGCATTTAGAATGTGATTAGGTATGCAGAAAAGCAATTTAGGTGGAGGTAGGTCCCTATCCAAACAGATTCATGAATTAAAGATTGGTATGAATCCTGTATTCTCAAGCTTTGGTCCCTGGAAGTTCAGATTTGCATGTGTACTGGGTTTTGATGTTAATGGAGAGCAAAACTGAACTCATCCATAGTAATCAGTCACATTAAATTCTCTCCCCTTCCATTTATATTGGAAGGATTCATATAATTTCGAAAGCTGGTTCTTTGAAAAGACCAAGAGAATATAAAGCTTTTGTAAGCTTGATTCAAGATGAGGAAAGAGCCAGTCATTACCAGTTGGTGAAAGGGATTGTAAGAGTAATAGAAGAATCCAACTCTAGCAGTAAGGTTGTAAGGATGAGGGGTTACAGACGACTTCTTGGCAAAATATAAAATGCCAAAATTGACCTGAGTAGTAGAAACTGTGAATATACCATTTAACATAGATAAAAAGTATAAAGTTATCTTGATTGGATGGCTTCGTATCTTGAATTCTGTATGACTTAAAAAAATTCCAATGATGTTTAAACTTTAAATGATCTTCAGTTAGAACTTCTCCAGTCTTACTGTGCACACAACACAACTGGAGATTTTGTTAATGTGTATTTTCATTTTCCGGCCAAATTTAGGGCCTGAGATTATGTATTTCTAACAAGTTCCTAGGTGATGGACAATACTTAGAATTAGCAAAATTCTACACCATGGGGGAGGACAGAAGTGGGTAAACATAAATGGGAATGGAAACTCAACAGTTATGAATTCACTGTAAATTTAATATTAGAACCTTGTATTAAATACTATATAAAAATAACACCAGTGTCATTTACTGAACAAATGAAAATTCTAAATAAAATATTGATAAATCTAAAAATGTAGCAAAAAAATAATAAACCTTGATCAAGTAAGGTTTATTCTAAGAATACAAGGTGGTTTGGTATCAACACTGTTTATTAAACTAATAAAGATGAAATGAGTGTAGAAAAGTCATTCCTAATATAAATTAAATAAATAAGAATAACTTTAAATATGAAAAGCCATATTTACTAAAATCCAATAACAAATATTCTAAGTCCTGAAACACAAAGATCAGAACTAGCTAATGATACTCACTATCATTAATATTACTTAACACTATTTTTTAAGTTCTAGAAAATGTGGAAAATAGGACAAGAAAACTGGAAAAGAGAAAAAGAACACTATACTTTTGGGTGATAATACAGCATTTAATTGTTACTGTCATGGTACTAAGAGGTGGAACTTAAAGAGGTGATTAGGTCATGAGCACTGTGTCCTGGTGAATGGATTAGTGCTGCTGTCACAGAAGTGGGTTAGTTATGGTGGGAGTGTGCTCATAAAGGACAAGTTTGGCCCCCCTTCTCTCTCCCTTTTGCTCATGCTCACTTGCTGTTACTCCATATTAAAAGGCAACAGGAAGGCCCTTGCCAGATGTCATAACTGTGATCTTGGACTTCTAGCCTCCTGAATTGTGAAACAAAAAAAACTATTTACAATTTACCCAGTTTGTGGTATTGTTACGGCAGTAGAAAATGGACTTAAAACAACGTGTAAACTGCTCTTGAGTGAAGATTGTGTTTTATTTAAATCAATATCCTCCATATTGAACAATGCCTGGAGCATCATAAAAATAAATAATAAATTGAATGAATGTGACCTAAACCCCCATAAAACATGGACATATTTAACAAATAATGTACATGACTCAAGTGGCAAAGTTTAAATCAAAATCTAAACAAATGGAAAGATAGCATGGCCTTGAGTGGGATTACTTATTTTCATTGAAGTCTTGTGCCCAAATTAGCATACACATTTAACAAACTTCCAGTTAGACTTTTTACAGCATTTTTAAGCTGTTGTTTTACTTCATTTAGGATAAATGATCACAAAGTTTGCATAGAGAAATTAATATCCGAAATAGGAACAGTATTAAAAACAAGAATGAAGGTTTGCTTCAGATATGAGAACATAAAAAAATAATTGTGGTCAAATTAATATGATATGGGAACAACAGGGTGTGAAAAAAAATGGACTGTAAAGAAATAGGTCTCAGGGTATATGAGAATTAAGTATAAGGAAAGCAATTTATTTCAATGGGGAAGAGAATAGTTTAATAAATGGTGCTGGCAAAACCTATGACCTACTGTCCATGTGGAAGAAAATAGAGTTGGACCCTCACTTTCATATGCTTAAAAATAAACACCAGAGATACTAGGTTCATGTAGAATATTGTTTAATGAAACTCTTGGGAATTGTATATGTAGTCGAAGGGTGGAGAAGACCTTAATCATGATGGAATATTTAAAACAGCAGAAAAGACAGAGCTGTTTGTATTTCTTTTTTTAAATCTTGAATTGCAAATGATATTAGCCAAACAAATGACCATAGCTTTTTTAGAAAAGGCTAGTGTAAATGGAATAGTTAATATTTATAATATATAGAGAGATCTTGTACATTAACAAGAAAAGGACAAAACTCAAAACAGGGAAAAGAAATGTATAAACAAATGCATTTATTAGAAGAACTGTATCTGAGTGACTAATAAATAAGAGTATGAAACTTGTAATGATCAATGCACACAGTGGCAATGAGATATCACTTTATATCTGTCAGATGGGAAAAAGTTCAGAGTAATAACACCTTGTTGTTGAATAAGACAGGGAGAGAGAGAGAGAGAGAGAGAGAGAGAGAGAGAGAGAGAGATCGATCTGACATTGCTGGCATAAGTAGGAGGTAGTTTTACTTATTTCTCCAGATTGCTTTTCCAAAACAAAAATATGTGCTGAGGGAGAGGACTGTAGTTCAGTGGTAGAGTGCTTGGATAGCATGCGGGAGGCCCAGCACCACACACACACACACACACACACACACACACACACACACACACACACTTTTGGTGCAGCAGTTCCCATCTTCATACATTTCCTATAGAAAGAAAAATACAGATATGGAAAAATGAATGTACAAGGATATTCATTTTGTTGACTTTATACTAGTCCTGCACCAGAGGCAAAGTGATAATCATAAAAAAAATAAGAAAATGCATAAAAGTTTCTATGTCTGATTTTATGAGTGTGGGGAATGTGAAAGATTACTAGTTCTTGTTAATATGGATTATCTAGGATTGAGGTGGTTGTGGGGACAGGAGGTTCAGGGGATTCGGTGCTTGTCCAATTCAGTTTACTACCAGAATCATGGAAAGAATGAAGTTTGTGAACCGAGTCACCACTGTACATATATATGGTATGTGTTCTCCTTTTCTACTTATTTCTTGCTTTCAAAAGTGGGCAAGTATCAGTTGTCATCATCAGAATGTCACATTCTCTCTGGGCTATGTATGTATCCATGTCTTTATGTGTTTGCCAAAAAGAATCCAGTTGTCAGGAAGATGGTAGGAATTGAGGAGCCACTGAGAGAAGCAGAGCCACCTGGGATGAGGATTATCTCCTTGCAGAAGGTGAGAGTGCATGGTTATGTAAGAATCATTCTGGAGAAATTAAGTGCAATGGCCTTGATGGGAAGAATGGATATTTGCCAGTAGGTAAGGAAGGTGGTCTAAGTATGGAGTCAGTTTCCTATTGTTAGGGAGTGAGGGGCTTTCCTATATTTTTTGCCAGAAGCTTCCCTATATTTTTGTAGGGAAGTGGGAAAGGTTTGTCTAGCAAGTAGTTCTCCGAGTTGCTTGCTCATTAGAATCATTTGGTGGTGGGGCATCAACAACCACTGACAACTGATCTACTTCCGGAGATGGTGATAATTGGTCTTAGGTCTTCTGGAAGTCAGAACTTTTTAAAGATCTCCTCCAGGTGATCCCAATGTGCAGCAACAATTGTGAGCTAAGCCTCAGGCCAATACTTCAAACCTGGTAGATATTAGAATCACCAGCTGAGCTTTAAAAACTATGCCTGGACCCATCTCCAGGCATTAATAACTTTGAAACTAATCTAAATAGTATGAAAATCATCTGGACACTGGGATTGTTTTTAAATCCCCCTGTCAATTCTGATGTAAGGCTAAATTTGTGAATCTCTGCCTTAAAAGAAGTTTATAGCAACTCGATAAAGAACTTCAGTGAATTTAGAGCACTGTTTGTGGCTTCTCCATGCTGGGCTCAGGCTAGAACTGCCATGTAATTAGGGACTAAGTATTGTGGAAATAAAATAGAGCCATTTTTAGGTTCCTTTTTTGCCTTGAGTCATTGACCATGTATGTGATTCAGAATATTTAGAAACACACAAGTGCATTTGGTGATCTGGTTTTTTGAAGCACAGACGTCACTTTGAGATTCCAAGAAAGAAAAGGATTGCAGGTTGTTTGATGGACATAAGATTATATAGATTATAAAGATTATAGTGTGGGAAAAAGAGGCAGAAGGTCAAAGGGAAGTACATTTCTTCTAGCCACTACAATCACTTTTGCATTCCAGGAATGGATGATCCTCAGTGTGAAGGCCCACGTAAATAATATCCTTCAGGAAAAAGGATGTATTCATCATTTGCCCTCACCACTTACTTTACTTGGATAAAATGGTTGTTTCTGGAAGAAATAGTTCACTGCTGAGTTGAATGAGTGGGTAGAATACAATATCAGTGAGAAATGGAGAGTGGATCTCATAGCAGAGTGAGATGAGGAAGCTGGACAGAGCTGGCAGGAAAAGATGCTGGATGGTGCTGAGGAGTTAGCGCTTTCTGGGGAGAAAAAGGAAACAATAAGAGGGTGAATTAATAAGAATGAAAGATTCCAAAGTTACTGTGCCTTTGGGCAATTTCCTTTCATTTATTGAACATAAGGAGAAGAAGCTGGGGAATTGATCTTTGACTTGAGGGTGGAAGATGGGAAGATAATTTAAGATTTAATATTTCTCTTATTGATAATTAAACTCTTCACAGTCATGGGAGAAGACAGTTATAGTAGAGCAATAGTGTAAAAAAGTAAGTGCAAATGGCATATTAAATATTTTTTCTAATACAAAAATAATAGTGTAGACAACTTCAAGGTATAGAAAAGTACAAAATAATTGAAAATCTTAACCCAAAGATAAATATTCTTAGTATTTACATGTATGTTATTCCAGTGTTTCTCATACAAATGAATCAATATGCTTTTCTTGATAAGAATTATATTGCCCTACACAAAAGCAATTCACATGAGAACGTTCTTGATATTCTAAGGGAGAAAAGCTTAAAAATACAATACAATTTACTACAAGTACTATTCACTCAACCAATTGGCTATTGTGGTACCTCTATGGCATTTGATTCCAAAGGGAACAACTTAAGGTGAATATCAGAAAAAT
Organism: Heterocephalus glaber; assembly: GCF_053883595.1. NCBI lineage: Eukaryota > Metazoa > Chordata > Mammalia > Rodentia > Bathyergidae > Heterocephalus > Heterocephalus glaber. The sequence continues at coordinate 6,664,687 of NW_028258349.1, read as the reverse complement.
TAGGCTTGTGTCCTAGAAAACCAAATGTAGGACTGTATCCTGGGGATGGATTCTGGTTTTTAAATTTCCAAAATTATTCTTTAGCCCAGCTTCCTGATTGGAAGGGAGACCATGCCTGACTGACACTTTGGACTTTGCCCAACCCACACTTTTTGTATTTAACCCAGGCACTATCTTGTCTCATTACCTTTTAAAAATCAGCCATCAAATTAGCATATGGGCAAGGCCCTTATTTAAGGGGACGGATGCTCACAAGGAGTTATTGGCATAAATTATCCAAGCACAATTACCCACCATTTCATATCACAAATGTGTTCAATTGCTCTCTCTTTTTAAACAAATTACTTAGCATAATTATGTTATTTTAATAACTATTCTAATAGCATTAATTATAACAGTACCTAACAGTCTGTGTGGTATTGGAAAGCTCTTTTTCAGTTCCAGAAGTCTCAATTTTGGCTATACTTTTCAAAACAGAGCTACTGCTATCACCAATAGTCCTGATAAAGGTTTGTATACTATTTCTCACCATTTCAAAGGGAAGAAGCCTACCCAGTAATGTCGTCTTCCTCAGATATTAGTTTCCATTTGTCCATTCCTAGGCTTTTGCAGGTTGCTGGGATGGGATGCTCTGAGTCTCGAGCAGTCAAATCAAAAGCTGGATTAACTCTCTGACCCAGTGGAGTCATGTCTTGCTGAAATACTCTGCTTCAGGTGTAAGTGTGCCAACGCTTGGCTCATTATTGCACACCTGGGCACCAGGAGCCTGATCTTAGAGAGCCATAAAATGAGAGTGATTGGTCCTGCCAAGCTTTCTCATGCAAGGAGTAGAAACTGAAGCCTGGGAGCAGTGTGACTCATATTGGGTCTCAGGGCTAATTGATGATGGGCCTGAGACTGTTCTTCTGCCATTGCTTCCCCCACCTTGAGGCAACCTCAGATAAACACTGTACAGTGGACCCTCAAGTTACAACCACTCTGACATACTAACAACTTCTGTTAATTAGGTTAATGGAAGTTTCATCTGCCTCTTGTTATCTACAGTGTGTACCCAGATAAAAATCTAGATCTCAGCTGTGTTGGCTTACGACCAACTTGAGTTACAACCAACCCTGGGGAACCGATTGAGTTTGTAAGTCAAAGGTCTACTGTACTTGCATGAAGAGTCATAATGCTTTTCATGGGGCACACGATTATAGCGTTAAGCAATTTCTGTAAGGCCTCTGTTTCTTGACTAGATGATCTTATGTTTCTGACCTCACTTCTAATCATTCCTTATCTCTTTAGGATTACCAATAGTAGGGTAGCTTGATAATAGGATTCTTTACCCTTCACTACCATCTATAATTAGCCCAAGGATTGTGGAAAACTAGCCAGGAAGATGCAAAGCTTCTCCAAAGCCTCAGGTCCAAGGTACTTCCCAGCAGGTAGAATCGTTACTGGGCACCCACACAGATGTACCCCACTGTGAAGAAGTCTAGTATGAGGATCTTCAAGCTAAATGCCTTAGTTACTTTTTTGTTGCTGAAACAAAAATACATGTTGCCTGCAAGTTAAAGGAGGAAAGGTTTATTATAGCTCAAAATTTGTAGAGGTTTCGGTCCATAGTTAGTTGGCTGCAAGGCAAGGAGGCATGGCAGAGGGGCATGGCAAAGAAACAGTCCACGGCAGGGTAGAAGGAGGCCACAAGCATTCCTTTCCTTTTTATTGCATCCAGGCTTCAAGCTTATTGGATGGTGCTACCCACACCCAGGGTGGGCCTTTCCATTATCCATACCCAGAACTATGCTAAACCAATTATGCTGCAGTAAACTTATTTAGTTATCAGACATCCTTTATTCCGGTATCACACATTCTATTCCAGCATCACACACCCATGATCCAGCCACCTCCCCAAAGTCCACCTAAGTGCACATGGGGCTTTGGGAGGACATCTAGATATAAGCTATAACACCAAACAAATGAGAAAGTAAAGGTTGGCTGCTTATTTTCCTTTGTTTTGTGAATGGCTGCACCTCAGCCTTCCTTTATAATAATTTATTCTTATAATCTAGTTGGCATACAACCTTAAAGGAGAAAAAGAAGGCATAGCCCCAAAAGCATTGTCAGCCATGCCATTTGAATTTTAGTAGTACTTTCACCTCCTTCCCTCCACAGGTCACCCATTAAAGTCTTATCACGAGAGGGGTGCTCTCTGGGCCAGAAGCCATAGGAAGTCAAAAACAATCATACTAATGATGACAACTGACACTAGCATTTCTCCACCATGTTGTGCTGGATATTGGTCTGAGGATTTAAATATCCACACACTTGAGGCAGGTGTTAATTTCCTTTGATAAGGAAAGAAATGCAGGTTAAATATCTTGCTCAAGCTCAAACTGTAAGAGACAGAGCTGAAATTTAGATAGTGAATACCTGACTCTAAGGCTTATGTTCCTCATCAGTTAAAGCACTAATTTCTTTTCTTTTTACTGAGTAGGGACACAGAACAGCTGGGCTCAAGCTGTCCACTTTCAACAGTGTCACTAGACTATCTTCAGTTTACTTCCAGGCCCACAAAAGCTTCTCTGTAACAGAGACCAGTGTCTTCTGGCCTTCTAACTCAAACATAGTCTTTTTCCACAGTCATCCACTCTATCTTTGAATCTCATGTTTCGGGTAATTACTAGGACATGGGTCTGATGCATTTGTAGGATGCCAAGATCATCAGCACTATAATAAAACAAAACTGGATTCCCATTCATTACCTCTCCATAAAGGACCACTACACATTTATTGATTTGGTTTTAAATAAGAAATGACTGTGTACCAGGTACATAAGTAAATAAAAATTTAGCCTAGAGAAGAGCATATTGATTTAGTGGAACATGAGACTTGACTTTGATTTAGAGGCCCCTTGAGGAAAAGAAGTACCTACTTGTTCCCTGGGTCCAATAGTTGGCTGGATAAGGGGAAAGAAGGGAGAGTCATGTGGAAGAGCTGGTTGGTAGATAGGGCCCTCCCAAGATGGACTGGGCTATTTTAGAGGCAGCAAGATCTCTACATTGGCTTTGAGTACACAATGACTGGACAGCTACCCATTGAGGGTGTCATACAACGGTTTCTGGAAAGAGGGGAGGGCTGTTCCTGGATAGCGCTTCTGATGTGGAGATTCAAAACTGTGCTACACTATAGCTGAGTTTCAAGATTTTGAAAAAAAAAAATCCTTACAATTGAGCATTATACCAGGTAGGATGCTTTGAGAAAATAATATAGCATTTTCTTAAGTGAGAAGAGAATGTTTTTGGCTTACAAAAGGGCAAAGTCTAGAGACAGGCACTGCTGCACCCTGGAACTTAGGTGAAGTCATCATCGTCATCCTATTTCTTCTTTCCAGGTTCTTGGCCCTAATTCCTTGGTGTTGGCCCTGTTCTCAGGAAGTTTCTCCCTTCAGGGTGAAAAATGGCTGGAGCTCATCTTTTCAGCTTTAAATCTAGATGAGAAGATTGAGCCTTTGTGCCATAATTTCCAGCAAAAGGGCTGTTGGAGAAATAAAAATTCTGCCAGTGAAAAGACTCTTCCTTACCCCATATCAGTATAGGTGAGGGAGAAAACCTGGTTTGTTCTGAAGTATGCATATCAGATTACATGCATGCAGGCTACCTGGGGTAGGCCACACAATCTGGGCAGAATTTCAAACATAGGACACTGAGAGAAAAATGAAAACTTTTACCTCCTTGAGGGGCAAATGGATGCACCCTGAAACAGCTTTCCGTACTTCTGAGAAACTCCTGATTTAGCTTGGGAGGTATGTGCCTCCATTTCCCAGCATCAGAAGGCCTGTGAACTGGCATTGCACAATTAATCTGGAGACTGGGTTTATCTAACTCCTGATTACAAAGTCTAGCCTATCAATCATGTTCTTATGAAGACTGCCTCCCTATGCGTGGGAGAGAATGCTGCTGCCTCTGTATTTAAACAGAGTTCCCTTCTTTTCACCTGCACACAGTCATCAGGTCATATTGGCTCATGTTGGGTAATATCCCTGCTACTGAAAAAAAACACCTATGTCAGGGAAAAAAGTCTTACAGACTGGCTTAGGCCTGGCTTATGTTGAGGAGATTTCCAAGCAGAACATAGAGTATGAGGTGAAAAAGATGCATGGATGCTGCAAAGTCCCTTGTGGGCCCCCAGAGGGATGGGACAGAAAGATAGTTTTTTCTGTTGAGACCTAGCAGGTGACTGAGTTTGGCTGTCAAGAGCTGGTGTATCACTATGGTGGCAATTCTTAAACCCTTTCTATAGCCACAGGACTTGAGTGGAGAAAAGAATAAGCAACTGGAGTTTTTTTCTGAGAATAATTGCCATGGCTGCAGATAACCTACAGTGAGAGAACACAAAATCCAGGCTGAGAGCCAACGAGCTGAGGGCAGTCATCTTGAATGTTAAAACTTTACTTGGAAAGCAAATATTTTAGGGTGAAATTTGCATAGGGAGCTTTAGCAACTATGGTTTACCCCAGCAGTCCTGCAAAGGAGAAGAAAAAAAAATTATTCAGAGTAGATGAATGTACTTAGCCAACCATCACACATGGTGCCTGGGGGGTGGTCCCCCACCACACCTAGGGCCCAATGTCTTATACATGGGTGACTGGAAGGGGCCATCCCTTTGGTGGGGATGTTGTAAAGTTCTGCCAGATAAGGCAGCAGTAACTTTCCTCCACACAGGCATCTATCTGTGATGGCCATTAATAATTTGTTACAGGAACACAAATATTAAACACAGAATGATAGAGAAAATGTATAAGCACTCTTGAACACAGAGCACTAGAACAGGAATTAGTAAACTCTAGCTACACTCTTATTATTCAGATCAGAAAACAGGCTTGGAGACTAAGTTGTCCCAGATTATACAGCTAGTTGTCACCAACCTACATTCTCCAATTGAGCTATCCAATTCCAAAGTCATAAGACTTAGCTCAAGTTGAAAAAGTCCAGAAACTCCTGTAGTTACTGACAGGTGAGATTCCAAAATACCATTGAAGGTTATTGCTCCCAAGTCCAGAGACATTTCCCATGTAACTGCCCAGGCTATCTTTTTTTGTTGTTGTTTTTGGTACTGGGCATTGAACTTGGGACCTTGCGCTTGTGAGGCAGGCGGCGGAACCACTGAGCTAACCCCAGCTCACCAGGCTATCTTTTGATGATGGGCACAGTGGAAGAGCTTCTGTTCATGACCAGAACTTTCTTCTTCCATGCCTGTGCAAGATCTTAGGATAGACGTTTGGAAGAACTCTTCTAATTCATTGAACTAGCTGACTCTAGTGTGAGACAACACATGAGCAGAACTGGCAGCTTAGGAAAACTATCACCGTTTGGACAGTAATGTTTAGTTTTGACCAGCAATATTGGAGGGCAAATACCTGTCATAAACTTCTAGGAAGGCTCACTGCCTGATTTTTTTCTTCTAACAAGAGAAAAGTACCTTGTGGATGTGAGAGTAAAAGGTTCAAGAAGCTCTTGGATCCCTTCAACAGCCACTCTTCCTGGAAACTTGCTGGATGTGAACAGTCTCCAACCTTTCTCAACCTCCCCAGGACGTCTTCTCCAGGGGTCATGGCATGTGCTATTTCATTATAAACACAGAGGCCTGCTTAATGTGGAAGTCCCAGTGTCAGTGTTCTAAGAACACCCTCGAAGAATCACCAGTTTGCCTCCTTACTGAGTCTGTCACTCCTTTCTTCTCATTAAATGGTTCTCAAAGCTGAGAGGCTCTTAGGTATCAAATCTGATTGCTTCTCACTTAAAACCGGAACACGCAGATGAGAATTCCCATGCCGTTAGTAGAGGCTGAGCATGAGTGTCGGTCTAGATGAGGGTCTCATTTCCCATGCAGAGACCTCAAAGCAGGATGATCTGCTTGCTTCCTTACTGTAGAGCCGTGGCAGCAAACCTATGGCACATAGCCAGCTGTTTGTTTTTACTAGAAGCTCTAAAAGGTTTGCCATCACTGCCCTAGAGGGTGCAGCAGAGACAGAACCCAAACTAGTGCTGCCTGCTATTGTGTACTCTGTGTTTTGGTTCCATGTTTGTGACTAATCTGATAGGAGCCTATCTTCTCATTTGTCTACTGGTCCTGCCATCCTCTGCTTGTTGGACCCCAGGCTTATTAGGGAGTTGATGGAGATGCCATGACTAGCCATCAGGTGGAGTCTGTTCATACTCCCTGGGTAGATGGACGGAGTTCTTTTGCTTGCCACCAATCACTCGTTGCTAACATTTGTTTTTTAAAGACAGTATCCTGTCTTGACAGATAATCTGCTCTGGTTTATGATTCGCATCTCTGCCATTAGCCTGGACCCTCCTGGCATGTGTTCCATAAATCACTATCTTTTTTCCCTGTGAATTCCTGTCATCTATATATTGCTGGGCTGAGGCCATTAAAGGCTGTTGCTGCCAGTACTATTTATCTTCAAGCTTTGTTTTCACTCTTGTGTTCCCAGGATTCTTCTTTCTCAGGAAAGTCTCCTTTCAATTATTTTAACAGGTCAACTGCTCAGTGACAATGATCCATGTCATTAATTTTGCTCTAGCTGATGTGACAGACTATGGTGGCCTCATCTGTCCATACTAAGCCCAAAGATGTTTGAAGATTCTGAGCCCCTTTCTGCCCACCCAGGGCCATGAGGAGCAGGATGATGTGGTGGACATGGTAGATTAGCCTGGGTTTTGGGAACTGTGTGATCTGTAGCTTAGGAATACCAGCCAGTGGCCTCCAGTCTCCCTAAGTCCATCCTGGACTCCTCTCTTTGGAAAAGGACACCTCACAGACTGCCAGTAAATGTTGATTGAGTAAATGGATAAAACAATAGACAAATGAATGTCATTAGCCATTAAAGAAATCAATGAAACAGAGCAAAAAGCTCAAACCCTATACCTAGTTTAAAAGATCCATTCTGGTCTGTCCCCTGCAGGATTGTTCAATTTCATCTCCCTGTTTGTACACCTTAGCATTTTATACTCAAATACTTCAGGATGCTGTGCATTTCTCTAGCATTGTGGCAGCAGTTCATACCTCCAAGCTTTGGTGCAAATTGTTGCATACGTCTGGGAAGCTTTTCCTTTCTTGCTCCAGCTCTGATGACATTCTTTCAGCACCATATTTGGACACTCATTTGGTGAGAACCTGTCTCTGAAAACACCTCGTTGTCAGCTTTTGCCCCTCCAGGCTTCTTTTATAATTGGTGCACTGAGATCAGGTATCATAATGACCTATGATCATATTTCTTGTGTTTGGTGAAAAGTTATCCAAAGAGATATACTCCCACTGAAAAGGGTTTTATATCAATAAATCAGCAGAGTGCTAAAAACTGAAAACTTCCTTGGAGATTCAGTGACCACTGGCATTTTAAAGGTTCTAAAAAGTCTAAGAGGAAAGAAAACTATTAGCCAAGTAAGGTGGCACACTTGTGTAGTCTCAGCGATTTGGGAGACTGAAGCAAGAGGATTGCAAGTTTGAGTTCAGCCTGGGCAACTTCATGAGACCCTGTCTCAAAATAAAATAAAAAGGCCTGGGGGTGTATCTTAGTGCAAAAGTCCTGGGTTCAACCCCTAGTCACACTTAAAAAAAGAAACAACTTTTAACTCAATATTTCCTAAATGTTAAAACCAGGATCCCTTTTTCATTCATAGTTATTAAATCCCATACATTTGTTCTCCTTGGAAATCTCCTGGGCGACATTACTCTGTTGATATGCCATCTTCTCATGGTGGAAGCTCAGAGAGGGCAGAGACTGGGAATCCCACAGCTGGCATCTCACTGGTACACAGGGAGACTCTGTTGAGTTGAACTGGTTTGAGCTTATGAAGTGAGCCACACCCCCACCTGGGGCCTCCAGGAATTGGTGAGAAATTCTCCTCATTGTTCTCTAGCAAAGTCTGGAAACAGGAATTTCCGATTGTCAATAGACTTGTTTTTCAAGGGGATGTCTTCCTCTGGCTGACATCAAGAATTTTCACTCATGGTTCTTGCTAATGGTTTCCCTGCCATCACCTGTGGGCAGCAAAGTTGACCAGTGCTGGCTGAAAGTGTCAAGCCTGAACAAAAGAGAGGGACTGTGGGCCTATTGAGAAATTGATGCTTGGCTGAGCAGATGGGTAACAATCTTTCCTGGAAGATGTCAGTAGAGGCAACTCTGGGAGAATGATCAGGAAGCAATTTTGGGGCTGGCCATAGGTGGAAGGGTAGAAGAAGATAACAGAGAATAAAGACAGGTGGGAAAAGCAAAGGACAGAGGTACTTATTTGGGAAGCATCAGTCCATCTGCTGCATTATAGCTGTGGTAGAGTATGGTGTGTGCTGTGATGGTTTTAAGTCCAGAAGCCAGTGGACACTCACAGGAGAAGGTACAGCAGAGACTTTCTAGGATTTGGCCAGCCTTCACAGAGAAGGTGATGCTAGGAGGAAAAGCTTTTTTGGAAAATGTGTATACAGTGTCATGCAAAGGAAGCTAAAGAGGTCCTTGGGGTACTTATCCTAATGGGTAGAGAGAAGTTGGGGAGCAGGCAGGGCTGAGGTCATGAAGGGTCATGTCATGAACTCTACTTTGTGCAGTGAGAAGCTACTAAAGGGCTTTAGACAGAATATGAAAATTGCTTTATTTTTGTGAAAGGATGATTTTGCAGGAATAGGGAGGACAGAGCAAGTGAGACATGAACTAGAAGGAAGAAAATCATTTAGGAAGCTGTGGCGTGGAGAGATAAAGGGGCTGAACAGTGGCAGAGGGAAAAGTGTGTGACTACATGGAGAGAAATGTGAATTTTTTATTTGTATTAAATTCACCAGTACTGATAAGACTTGATGCTTGATACGATGCGGAAAATGGCAAAATGCCAGATGAATCTTTGATGGCTTCTGGTTTCTGCCATGAGTGACTGGATTTGTCTACATGAAAGCATCAGGCTTAGAAAGTAACATTAACTTTATTTTAACACTAGTAATGTTTGTGACAGATGACAGTGATGGTTTCTGTCATTTGCTTTACTGTATTTCTCTCTTCCTGTATGTTTATCTAAAGTTACCACTATGTGAAGAAAGGCCCTGCTAGCCTAGGTTTGCACCTGAAAAGTTTATGCAAATTTCACAAAGCTTGTTTTCACAGCAGGAAAGAAAAATGCCTTCACTTATCACAAGTGCCTATACTCAAGGCAAAAGACTAATTTGGTTCACATTCTTATCCATTGTAGGCTTAGCACCTACCTGCCCGCCCCCCCCCCCCCACCTACTGGGATGGGCTGTCTTCTGGGTTCATGTCTACTTTGGTCCCGAGACCCTCTGCTTTCTGACACTGAGATAGGTGTACCTCTCATTGACTAGCAGCACTGACTGTCATAACAATCTTGCTCTTGGTGCCCTGGTACTCCTGAAATCTTATTCTTCTTTGTGGATTGCCAGTCTGTATGAGTCCATATTCTACCACCAAGACCCAGTCCTATGCCCCTTCTGTTTGTTTGTTTGTTTGATACTGGAGATAGAACTCTGGTCCTTGTGCGGTGGGGCAGGCGGTGGAACCACTGAGTTAAATTCCTGGCCCCCATATACCCCTTCTGGATGGAGGCCTACCTGACTTTCCTGGGAGGAAGAAATCTACATCCTTATATCCTACCACACTCTCTGCACTACCTCAAGTCCTGATTGTAGTGATCAGCAAGTGGACCTCAGAGTCAAGCACTTGAGATCAAATTCTGGCACCACCAGTGACCTGCTGAGCCACCACAAGCCACCATTTCTTCATTTCTGAAAATAGGGATAATAGGTGTTCCTTTCAGGAGAATGTTGTGACAATTAAATGAAAACCACTGAGCACAATGCCTAATTCATAATACGTATTCACTTCTTGTTAGCTGTTATTAAAATTTTTATTTTTACTTAGTTACTTTTCTTGTTGCTGAGACAAAATATACCCAACACCCAAAGTTAAAAGAGAAAAGGTTTATTTCAGCTCACAGTTGGTAAAGGTTTCAGTTCATAGTTGACTGGCTCCAAGGCCAGGTGGCATGGCAGAGGGTCACTGGAGAGGGGAAACAGTTTATTGTGGGCAGAAGATACCAAATCAGCAAAGTAGTAAGGAAGCAAGTGACAACATTAGCCCTCTTTCTGTCCTTTGTATTTTATCTAGGCTACACACCTTACGATGGGTAGCACTCATACCCAGGGTGGCCTTTCCATTATCCATTCCCAAAATTATGCGAAACCAATCAGTGAACCAATTTAGTAATCACACGCCCTAAATACCAGCACTGCACATTTAATTCCAGCATCACACACTGTAGATCCAGCTACCTCTGAAAAGCCCTACCTGTGACCGCATGAGGCTCTGGGGATGCATCTAGACACAAGCCATAACATTACGTATGTTAATATTATTTTCATGTTAGGTTTATTTGTGGTCATCCATCCCCTAAAATACTGTGAGGACAGGATTATGACTGTTTCGTATCTTGTCCCCTAAGGAGTACCTATCACAATGCCTGCCACTTTACTAGATACTCAGCCAATGTATGTTGAGTAATAGTATATATTCCATACTGGAAAGCCTCAAGACAAGCAGATCAGCTCAATTTATATGATCTCTTCTGTTTCCAGGTCCTTGGTCTATAGAGTTGCCACTGAGCACATGGGGGTGAAGCAGACAGGTGTCTTGAGTGAGCCCGACACCCATTGTTTTATCTTGTGTTCCCTTCCCATGTCATGATATCCTGGAGGAGTTGTGGTGCTCCACTCCTAGCACTCAGGGCATCTTTAAGCAGATTTTACTTTTGTTCCTTCAGAAATAAGATATACAAACAGATTTCCAAAGAGTTTGAATTCCTATCAACTCAAGACCTGGATCTGAGCAACATGAGGCAGACATGGCAATTTATTAGACTCGGAGTAGAAAGCTCAGCTGAATACCTTTAGAGACACAGATTATGTCTGTCTATATTTTTTTCAATAAATTAAGGAAAGAACACGTAATTTTATATTACCTACATGTTTATTATTCTAGTGCTTTTAATTCCTTCTTGGAGATCTGAATTTCCATCTGGTATTGTTTCTCTTCAGCATTTCTTGTCCACTGGTGACAATTTTTTCCCCTTTCATTTAGCTGCAAATGTCTATTTCACCTTTATTTTTGAAGGTATTTTCACTAGATATAAAACTCAATGTTGACACGTCTCCCTTTCATTGCTTTAAATGTATTGTTCCAGCTGTCTTCTGCTCTCAATTATTTTAGATGAGAAGTTAGCTGTTATTCTCATTATTTCTTTGCACATAATATATGTCTCTTTACACTTTACTTGGTTTAAAGATTTTCTCTTTGGTTTTTAGTAGTATGATTAAGATGTGCTTAAATATGATTTTCTTTGTAATTATTCTTCTTAAGATTTCCTGAGTTTTCTGGTTCTGGAAATTGTTGTTTTTCCATCAAATTTAGAAAAAAATTCAGCTATTGTTCTTATAACCTGTCCTTTTATCTCTCTCCTTGATTTCCTAGACTCCAAATCCCATAGATCACACCACTTAAATTGTCTCACAGCTCATTGAGTTTTTCTTTTTAGAATACTTTTATCACTTTGTGGACTTCAGTAGCTTTGACCTATGGATAATTTCTATGGTTTGTCTTCCAGTTTACTGATCGTTTTCCTCTGCATTGTTCCATTGGCTTTTAAGCCTACCTATGTCGGTTCTTTCAGGGTGTTATACAAAATATCACAAACTGGGCAGCTTATAAGGAACAGAAAGTAATTTATCACAGTTCTATAAGATGGGAAGTCCAAGGTCAAGGTGCTGGTAGATTTGGTATCTGGTGAGTGCTGCTGTGTTTCATGCATGGCTGTCTTGTTGCAGTGTCCTCACATGGTGGAAGAGGAAGGTGAATTCCTTGGAGACTTTTTTTATAAGGGGACTGTATTACTTAGGGTTCTTTGGAGGAACTGAATCAATATAAAATACATGTATAATTATACAAAGGGATTTATTAGGTAGGCTTACAGGATCAGAAGAAGAGTCACAATTAGAAATTAGAGGTGGAAGAATCCAAAATGGCCACCTGCATACCAGAGAGCCAGAGAATCCAGTAGCAGTTGAATGTTGAAGACCTGGAAGTTCACCATAGGGTTACCAGTGTGATTCTGTGTCAGAAAGCTGGAGTCAGGGATGGAAGGCTGAAGAGTTTGCACCGGAAGGCTGAAGACACTGAAGACTAAAGTTCAAAGTCAATGGTGAAGATTTGAGTTCCTCCTAAGAGGGGACACCTCCTTCTTCTTTCTCTTTTGATTCCATCCAGGCTGTAGGCCTATTGTTTGGTGCCATCTGGGTTGGGTCTTTCCCCTCAGTTTGCCAGTCTACATACCAATCGTCTACAGACACACTCAGAACTAATGTACTAGGTAGTACTTACTCAAGTCAAGTTGACTTATCACAATTAATGATCACAGGTATTAATCTCATTCATGAAGGCTCTACCTTCCTTACCTAATGACTTCCATAAGTTTCCTTCTCCAAATGTCATCTCAATCGGGATTAGGTTTAAATGTGAATTTTGAGAGAGTATAAATATTCAGTCCATAGCACCATCCAATTGCATTTTTCATTTCAGTTACTGGGTTTTTAAAGTTCAAATATTCTAGTTTTTAGGGTTTCCATGTCTCTCCTCAAAAGCAATATATCCTTGTTCAAAAATTTTTACACATTTTAATACATTTATTACAGTTGTTATGTTCTGGATATGGTTTGAGTGTGTCCCCTGAAGTTTTATATACTGCAAGCTTGGTACTCAGTGTGGCAGTGCTGGGAGATTGTAGAACCTTGAAGAGGTGAGGGCTAGTGGGAAGTAATTAGGTCACTGGGGGCATCATCTTCATAAGAGATTTATGTAGTTCTTGAGGGACCCTGGTAGTTCCTGCAAGTGTGACTTCTTATATAAGGAGTGAGCCTTTCCCTGAATATCTCTAACTTCTTGTCTCCCGGTATAACTTTCCTCTATATGTGGTTCTGATATTGTGATGTAGTCTGCTAAACCAATGGGGCACCTGACCTTGGACTTTCAGTCTCCAAAACCGTGAGTGCAATAAACCTCTTTTCTTTACAGATTACATTACCTAGCTTCAGGTATTTTGTTACAGAAACAGGAAAATGAACTAATAAATGAGTTTTAATTTTCTTTTGCCGGTTGCAGCATCTGGTTCATCTATGGGTCTGCTTATATTGATTACTGTTTTCTTTCTATTATAGGTTGCATTTTCTCATTTCTTTGCATGTCTAGTAATTTTTGATGGCATGATGAATCCCTTAGTATAAATTTTAAAGACTAGATTCTGTTATTGTTATATTGAAAACTTGTGTGTTCTTGTAACAGGCAGTTGAAAGTACTAGGAAATGATTTTGAGCTCATGGAGGCTTGGTTTTAGCTTTTGTTAGGGGATACTTGTTTCAGTTTTTTTCTTTACACTTAGGGCATGTTTCTTAGTCCTAATATCTACTTTTTGCTCTTATGGAGTGGCCCTTCTGAGGTTTCAATGGATAACTCAAGTTATCAAACAAAGTCTTTAATTTGATGGGATTTAAAATCAAACTGTCTCCCTAGCACTGGTAGTTGACGAACTCTTTATTTGGCACTTTAGGTTTCCAGTAGTTTTTACCTGCTTGCTTTCTGGGAGCATTACCACAAACATGAAGTTTAGGAATCATCCATGGTTTCGAGGGCAATTACACACATATATGGGGAATCTACCATTTGTGACTTCTTTACTCTGGACTTCTTCCCTCCACTCTCCATGTTTAGCTGTGTTCCAACATCTCCAGATTCCAGCCTTTGACTCTTCTTTCTAGTTGCACTGCCACCTTCTATGTTAGTGGGGTACCCTGTGTTCTGCAAACCTGGTAGGACCCTTGAGAGAAATAAATTATGTAAATCTCACCTAGTTTACTTCCTTTTGAGAGTTGTATCTCCTCCAGTTTATTACTGGTTTTTCTTCTTCTCCAGTGCCTTAAAATAGTCATTTTTAATATTTTACCCAAACTTCATACTTGTTATTGTCAGGAGCATTAGATTTTATCAGGTATGGTGCCATTATTTGAATTGGAACTGACCTGCCCAAACATGTTTTAAAAGCCTAAAGAGAGTAGAAGCTTCTTTAATTAAACCAAGCTATGTAAATATTTCTTCCTTTTTATTTTCTCAACTAATATTTTTGAACCGTAGAATATACTCTCTTCCACTCTACTTATAAGTTAAGATTTGGTTGCAACTTAACAGAACTGGAAATCGGTTTTATGACCTGCAATGATGTTTGTTCCAGTTCTCAAAATCTACAACTGCAAACATAGATATGAGTCTTACCCCTACTTTCTGTGAAATAATTTCCAGCATATAATATTAAAGCATACTGATAGCTTCGGTTACAGTGAATGGCGCCTGCCTTCCTGCTTTTTTTCCTCTCAACCTTCCTTCCTTCTCTCCTTCTTTCCCTTTCTCTCTCCCTCCTTCTCTTTTTCTCCCCTTTCCTGTCTGCCCAGAGTCCATTTTTGCTTTGTCTAATAAGTACCTGGAATTTATTTCGGGGAACCATTTGTCTCCTAATATTGTTAGATTAGTGGTTCAGGTGAAGGTCCGCTCTTCTCAGAAGTGGAGCATGTAACTCTGGCTTGGTCATGGGTGATTGTTTTAGGACAGAGATGGCAAAACTTTTAGAGACTGAGTGCCCAAACTCTAACCTCAAACCCACTTATTTATTGCAAAGTGCCAACACTGCAATTAAATCGAATTACTGAGGTTTTAGTTTAGAAAAAACAATTGTTATCCAATGCTTGGCTGCTGGGGTGACTTGGCTCACATGCCCACAGAGAGGGCTCTCCGTGCCTGCTGCAGCATGCATGGTATAGGTTCACCACCACTGGTTTAGGAGTTGTCATGAGTCAAACCTAGCTAATCTGGCCAGTATCTCTTGGCCTTGTTAATCGCTTCATTCTACCAAGATGGAGATATTTGTTAAAAAAGAGTGTGAATCAGGGAATGTAAATGGAATCCATTGGGAGATAAATGCTTGCTCATCTATCAGATATGAAACTGTAAGAATGTAGTTTGATCTTACACGTAACTGAAAGTAAAACTGGAGAGAAGAGAACAGAGCCAAGATTTAAGGAAAGGCTTGGTGCCATTCACCTAAAGGTTTGGATGCACCTGAAGCTCTAGGCCTGTAGTCTTCAGTTACATAGGTTATATAAATATTCTCTTTTATTTTCCTCAAGGCAACTTGAATTGGGTTTTCTTTCATCTAGTATGGAAATAGTCCTGACCAGCATATCAGTCAAAGACTTAAATGGGCTGTGCCAGTTATAGCACCTAAAGAGGAAAAGGTAGGCCCGGCCACCCCAAATTGTTTTTGGTTGAGCACTCTTAAACAAGCCACGTCAATCACCAGATTCACAGCTGACAGTCTTTCTCTGGCACCCTGCAATCATTCTCCTGCAATTTGCTGGAATGAGTGGAGGCAGACACTAGCTTAACAACACTGATGATATGTTTGTATGCTACACGTTTTCTAACCATTCTGCAATCAAGCTGTATCTTTCTTCACAAGTGGATGGAAATTCTTCAAGGATATTAATATTTTATGTGTCCCAGTCTGAGCTGGGCTTCACTGATAATGCAGCTTCAGTCCCTGGCTACTGGACGAGAGGTAACCTTTGAGCAATTTGTGGGAACAGTTATACAATCTAATTTCTGACTCATCCTGGTAACACTGAACTTTAAAGGTGCTTACAAGATCAGAAAATTCTACATCTTAGTTTAGAAACAATATCTGCTTTTTTATCAACTTCAGCCAGAACTAATCAGCATTGTCTCCCAGACATTATAAGAAGAATCCCTGATGTCTCACCTGTTTGATCTGTCAAAAATATTTTCCTCCTTTAGTTTTTATAGTATTCAAGACCCTTCTTGCCAATTTCAGACAGATTTTTTTAATTTTTTTTTGGTGCACAACAGGCCTCTTCTGGTAGGGGAAGTGGGAGGGGCAGGGGAAAGGAAAGAAGGGAAAGGAGAAATGATGGGAAATGGAAAAAAATGGAAATAAAGTCTTTGTAAATAGGGAAGGGTGGAGGGGGTGAAGGGAGGGCTAGGAATGGGGAAAAATAAGAACCAAGATGCATCGTGTCCCAATGAGAAATGTAATTGTGTTGTATACCTAAAATGTACCAATAAAAGAATTTAATAACAACAACAACAAAAAAACCAGGCCTCTTCTTTCTCTTCCTTCTCCCTGTATGCTACAGTGAGCCTTTCTCCAGTGTGCCTACAAAATCAGAAAGTCTTAAGGATATAAAAATTTTTGACAAGAAGCAAACTGTCAGGCTGGACCAGATAAACACCCCCTTTTTCTTTCATAATGCCTAATTTTTCCACAGAAGCATGAGTCCAGGATGGCCATTATCCCCAATCATGATTTATTTTGGACCAGATTGGTGTGTCAATCATTTGTCACTCTTTGTCCCTCAGATTTACCTTGGCAATTCATGTATTTCCTTCCTGCTGAGCTTGGATGTGGATATACTCTGACTTCAGTTAATTTCACAGATTTGTTTCTTGTTGCATTTTTCTTAGACACACTTACAGAATTCCTTACTTCTGTCTACCAGAGGGTATTAGCTCAGCCATGTTTGAAGAAGGGAAATAAATCACTTACCCTTTCTTTGTAGAAAGAAGGTCATCTCATTCACTAAGACCAGGTCTAGTCACAGAGATGAGCTATGAAGCTTATAGAAGGTTAGGTTTTATTCTTTGCCAAAATGGAAGAACACTGAGTACAGATAATATGGCAAGCGTTTGTAGTGTTCACCAATATCGAGTTATCCTTTCTTACATTTCCTACGGAAGTCTACACTACCTAATCCTTTGTATTGATTCAGGATCATGTGACTGATCCTGGCCAATAGGATGTGAGAGGAAGTAACATAAGGTCACATTTGCGCAGAGGTAGTTTAAAGCCCCTGCATGATTTTCCAGTCTCTTTTCATCTGTCAAGGAAACTGGAGCAGACTTCATGACAAGATGAAGAGACAGAACATTTGAAGAATCTGGTCACAAACTATGGGACATCATGAAGAAAGGAACCCCTGGAGAGTTACCCAGTTCTGCAAGAAATAAATGTCTGTTGTATTAAGCCATTAAAATTTAGGAGTTCTTTGTTACCACACTGTATCTTCTGGAAATCTGGACTTTAAATTGTGATAGAATTTACAAATAAGGAAATACTCAGATCTTAAGTGTACAGCTTGAACTGTTTTGACAAATGCCTATACTCATGTAGCCCATAGCCATTTTAAGACACAGAACATTACTGTTCTCTAGAAAGTTCTCTTTGTCTTTTTCTAGACAATCCCTTCCTGCCCTCCCCAATCACTCATCTGGTTTCTTTAATCACAGTCTTGTCAATTCTAGGAATTCAGGTAAATAGAATGGTATGGTATAAATTCATGAGAGTGCATGTGTGTATGTGTGTGTGTGTGTGCACGCGCATGCACGCGCATGTCTGCCTTCTTTCACTCAACAATCTGAGATTTATCCATGTTGATACCATTTCTTGCTGAGGAGTAACCCGTGATATGAATTTACCACAGCTATACATTTTCCTTTTGATGGACATCTAGCTGTTTTCAGTTTTGCATAATTATGAATGAAATTTCTATGAACAGTTGTTTATAAGGATGTTTGTGGACGTAACGTTTTTCTTTCTGTTGGATGGACATCTCGTTGTAGAATTTCTAGATCATGTACAATACAGAATTAGTGTATGTTTAACTTTCTTAAAGATTAAGTCACTCACAAACTATTTTTCAAAATCATTCTATTATTCCTAGTTCTGTTAGCAACATAGGAGTGTTCTGGTCACTCGTGTCCTCTCCAACTTTGGGAGCTGCCAACCCTTTTCTCATTTTAGCCATTTTTTTGTGTGTGTGTGTAGTGATGCCTTACCATAGTTTAATTTCATTTCCTGATGACCTTTAGTTTTGAGATATTTTGGTATGTCTATTGGCCATTTGTAAATCCTCATTTATGATATATCCATATTTTTTGCCTTTAAAAAATCTAGGCCATTTGTTCTTTTATAATGGAGTTGTTGGGATTATATATAGTCAGACAGGTATATTGTGAATATTTACCCAGTCTATTTTATTTTCTTAATGATGTTTTAGTGACAGGATAATTTTATTTTAAGTCTGATTTATAAATTTTTTCTTCTGCTATTAATGCTTTTGTATGCTTTCTAAGAATCTTTGCCTATTACAAGGTCATGGAGATATTTCTCTATATTTTCTTTTAGAAGAATTATTGTTCATATCTGGTTAAGCTTTATTTGAATTAATTTGTACAGTGTGAGTAGCACTCATGGAGAGCTATATCACTAGATTGATGGATAGATGAATATTCAGTTCTAAATACTTGTTAAAGTATTTTTCCCATTGAACTGCTTTGGCATTCTTGCCAAAAATCATTTGCTTTTATATGGTATCTGGGCTGATCTTTGGACATGTAATTATGCTCTACTGATCTATTTGTGCATTCTTTCTTCAAATACACATTTTTCTTAATTATTATAGGTTTATAATAAGTCTTAAAGTCAGTTTGGTTAGGTTCTTCAACTCCCCCCGCCAGGATTATTTTGGTTATTTTTGGTCCTTTGCATTTCCAAATAAAATTTAGAATCAGCTTGTTTTTAACTGTCAAAAAGTCCTGCTTGAGGTTGGGCATGGTGGCACATGCCTGTAATCCCAGACTCCTGTCATTCAGGGGTCTGAAGCAGGATCATTGTGAGTTCTCTTGGGCTGCATAGTGAGATCAAGGCCAGCCTGAACTACACAGTAACATTCTGTCTCCCACAGACAAACAAACAAGCAAAGAACCTCCTTAAAGGTCATTTGGGATTGTCCTGAATCAATAGACCAATTGAAGAGAACTAACATCAGTACTGAGATTTACAAGTTGTAAATATATCTTTTCATTTATTTATCACTTCAATAATTACTCTTACCAATGTTTTTATAGTTTTCTGTATAGATATCTTGCATATATTTGTTAAATTATGTCTAAGTATTTTATACTTTAATACAGTTTTTAATTGGAACAGTTTTGAGACTATAATATTACTGTAAGAATTTAATACATTTGGACATATGTAATGCTCTTTGATCACTTTGCTTATGCAGTTATCTCATATTTACCTATGTCCTTTCTTCTTCTTTTAATCTGATGAAATTGTATTTTTACATTAATGTTTTCCTATAGTAGGACAAATTTCCTCATTACTACTGTGTTCTTGCAGCCCTCCTACCCACCTCCTCCATTCATGCATCATCCATTTAAGCATTTATGAAGAGAGAGATGAATCAGATATGGCTCTTGTTCTTAAGAAACTTGTATGAGAGAAAACACAAAAATAAATAAATACAAAATAGAGAACAGTTATGAACAAAATGAAATCCATATTTGGCTGTAAGAAGAAGGTGAGAGCAAGAAAACTTTCCTAGGAAACTTTCTGAATTATAATTGTCTAGAGGATCCATTCAATTCTTAAACATTGACATTTCACAGTTAGACTGCATGGTTAATGATGGCAGGGGCTACATCTCATATCTACTTTGTTGTCCAACATAGCAATCATTTCAAACTTTAGTATACCTAAGAATAATCGGGATGCTCTTTCTAAAAAGTTCAGATTCTCACCCCTTCCCCTAGGAATTCAAAATAGTATGTCTTTGGAAGAGCTCTGGAATTCACATTTTTTGCAGCTAACCAATACTTTTAGTGACTCAATTGCAAGTAGTTAGCTGAATAACACTCCATGGTAACTGGTATAATTTTAGCCACAGAATTAGTACCGAGAGAGTAGTATGTTGGTTAATGACTTAATCTGAGGAGCACCACAGCGATGTAAAGGGACCAGAACCTTAGTAAGAACTTCGTGATATCTTTTCAATTATGTGGCAAATGTCTCTGATGAAGTCTATATTTTTCTCTCTGTTTTGGTCTTTCTTTCTGCGTAGACTCCTTATCACCATTTGGTATGAATTAATCTTAAAAACTCTTTGCTTTTTCAAAATCTTATCTTTCTCGAGTCCTTCCCATTGAGAACTTCTCCCTACTGGGATATTTCTTTGACTTTTATTGTCCGTGTTCCTCACAGGGTGAGGCTATCTCTGCTTTAGCTATATCCCTGCACTGTTCATTCAAGAGGAAAACCCCATTTTCAGAGCAGAAGAAAGTATCCTCCTCGCTATACTCTTGACTACTCTAGCTGTTCACTTGATTGTGAACACTCACACCAGATTTCCTGGATGACATACGGCCCATGCAGATCAGTTGTTACGGTAACTGTATTTTGTTTCATACAAGGCTCTTCACAAGGCCTAATTTTGCTTTGTACTCTGCACTCTAGTATATAGTATATAGCACACTATAGTTTTCCAAGACACCTTAGATCAAGGGTCTTGAATTTCAATGATAATGGCTTCCTCAGAGCCAAGCGAATTGCAGTTCAACTATATAGCTACCGTTTAATCTCCCAAATGAGACAGAGAGAGGCCAGGTAGGACATTTTTCATAAGCAGAAAGGTTTTAAACCTTGAATGTAGACTTTAAAAACTTGCATATATTTCTGGTAACTGGTACTTGGCTGCTTTATAATGAAAGGTCTCCTCAATAAATATTCCAGAGCCAGCTCCAACTGATCTTAGAAAAGGGGTTGAGGAATGCCACTCAACCATGCTGAGTTCATTTTAGTAAAATGAGTGGTCAGAGGGGTCCCTCCACCCATAACAGAGTTACTTATTTCTGTTTAGCTCATGCATTATATACTTTGAATGCACTCCTCTACCAGATTTTCTCTAGGGCATCCAAGAGAATGGATTGTGGTTATGTAAACAAACTGACAGAGAAATAATGTGCCAATGCCCTGAACACTGGATATACCCCTTTTACACACCTTCTGTTCCCTGCGTACTCCTCTTCCCTCTAACATTGACCCATAATTCTGAGCCATGGCTGGAAGAGGCTTGATAAAGACAAGCCTAGGAAATTTACTGTGAAGTATCCATCAGTAAGAATTGTTGACATATGGGCAGTTTAAATCAGGCACAAAATGTTATCTCTGTTGGCCAGAGGCTGTTGACCACTGAATTCATTTCCTCTCCCTAAGGCTCTGTGTGTGTGTGTGTGTGTGTGTGTGTGTGCACGTGCGTGTAAGCGCACCTATAATGCACATAAGGAAGCAGTAGGAAAGAAGTTCATTTTGTGTACTGATTCAGCTTGGACTGCATTTGACATGTTTTGGGTTTTTTTTGGTACTGGGGATTGAACTCGGGACCTTGCGCTTGCGAGGCAGGCCATGGCACCACTGAGCTAAATCCCCAGCCCTGGATGGCATTTGAGTTGAAATGGAGCACAGTAGTGGGACTGTGACTTTGAGCTCTGTCAGGTAAACTACAAAGATTATGGGAATAGACTGTGTCTTAGTCACTCACTCATTGCTAAGACACAATACCCAACACCTAGAACTTAAAGGAGGAGAGGTTAATTTTGGCTCACATATCTTTCTTCCCAGGAGTCTACACATTCTTTCAAGGCAAAAACCACACATGCAGAAATGGCATGGTGTAAAAGCCTTGTGTGGTAGAAAGTTGCTTATGTCCAGGCAGCCAGGAGGCAGGGAGAAAAGGGAGGAGCTGGAGAGGGAGATGCACCCTTTCAGGTCATGTCCCAGTGACCCACCTCCAACAGGCAACACCTTCCAACAGCACACTCAGCTGCTGAACTCACCATCAATAAATCAATCCAAATGCTATGATGAGTACAGCAGCCCCATGATCCAAATATCCTCCTAAAACCTCACCTCCCAGCACTTGAGAGTTTTTGGGGCCACATCCAAACCCCAGTAGACTGTGAAGTGTAGCCAATCCATCCATTTTTCATGTTCATGTTCTCACACCAATAGTCTTTCTTTTCCTTCCTTTTTCAGGTCCCTTCTAAAGATTCGAATGCTGATGAAAGCCTTCCTGTCCTTCAAGGACACTAGCTCAGGAACCACAACCTCCAAGATGGCTTCCAGAATGTTATGACACATTTTGCACCCGATTTTCTGCCTTGGTTGGGACGGGATCATTTTCTTGTGAGTGTGTGTGTGTGTGACTTTGTAAGACTTTACCAAGTGTCTCTTTAGATGGCAATGCATAATGGTCAAGAACTTATCAGCCAGTGATAGTCAGGATCCATTACTCTTTCTGTCACTTGACAGCTGTTTGGACAAATTACTCTGGTCTTTTCAAGCCTCAATTTTCTTATCAGTAAAATATATTTCCTTTGCACAATTGTCGGAGGAATTAGATGAGATACTTATAAAGCATCTAACCTACAATCTCTTTTTAGTATTTGCTCATTACGTGTAAGTTATTATTTTTGTTATTATCATTACATTCATTTGTTCACTAAACAAACATGTGTCCAGCATTGAGTGAGATACTACAGATTCAGAGATTAACGGGTTTTGCCTTGAAACAATTTACAGGCTATGGGGAAGAAATATACACACAATAACAAAATGATGAAGCTACAAAGTCTGTCTCATCTAACCATTAACTTGGGTGTATCTGTCTGTACCACTGGATCTCACGTTGCTTCAAGGGCAGAGGCAGTATTTCCTTGATTTGGTTCTGAGTCCTAGGCAAGTGGTGATTTAATTAAATGTACAGGTATTTATTTGGTTCAAAAGAGAGACCTGGATTTTTTCTCATTGTTCCACATTCATGGGAGCCCATCTATTTTTGCCTTCTCAAGCTGCAAGTAGCTTTTGGTGAAGTTCTGAAGGGGACATCAGTAGAGATGAAGTTTTAAAGTTCCAGATTGTCCCAAGTAGAAGACCATGCTAGATGGCATGGGAGGTCTCTGGTGGGTGCTGTGCCAAGTCAGACTGACTCACTACCCTTCTCTCTCAGCCAAGGTCACCACAATGGGCAAGTGATTTCCAAGAGCAGGCGGCCCTCAGGGGATTCTCACCCTGGTGGGTACTTACTTAAATTTTTACGAGCATAGCTTGATTAATTAGCTGCTGAAAGGACAGTAGTTATTCCCAGAGAGATTATTAGGAAGCTCCTATGTTATTTGGTCGTTGCAAGAAACGATTAACTGAAATTCACACTTTGCAAAATAATTAACCAAGAACAGTGACACTGCATTATGCAGTCATTTTGAAGAAAAGGTCTCTTAGATTGCAACTTAAAACTTTAAATTATTTTGGAGACTAGCTTTGGCTTTTAGATAGATTATAATAAAAGCAAATTATTGTACATTTTAATAACTGGCTTCTTTGGAAAAGGAGGTCTGATACGAGGCTGATGACTATGATGTATCTCATAAAAGCTAATTGACAATCTAGTTCTTTAAATACCACAAGAATCCATCATGGTTAACATTACTACGATGAGTTCCAAAGGAATTAAAGATGATTTACCAGCCACGGGGACATTTTGCTAATATTATACTACTGAAGAAAGTAGTAAAAGAGATGAATACTTTGAGGCACCTCCAACTGCCTAATTTGTAAACAGATGCCATGCGCAGCATCTCTAGTTCAAGGACATGTACCTGGTTGGGATGAATGCTGCATTATGATTACACAGATAGCTTTATCTTCTTTCTATAGTGTCCTTTCCCTGGAATTTATACAGGCCCATTGGGATATGGTGCCTCTATTCTTGGAGAAGGCTGGTTCCTTTATTCATTATTTACTGGTGTTCTGACTCTCTTCTTTGTGCCTCTACAAATCCCTTCTAGACACTGTATAGCAAGAGGTACACAGTGACGCACCAGGCCCCCGTGGGGACAACTCTGTGTTTGCTGACATTAAGAGACAGTCCATACCCCTGGCATTACAAACTGAGGCAGTGGGTGGTGAGAGGAAAGAAGGGATTTCACAATGAAAGGACTCATCTCCAAAGGGTCCTGGAGTTGAGGTCCTGACTGAGTTTGCTCAGGGTATTCAAGTATTGACCTATAGACTGGAAGTCATAATCTGATGAACTCAGAGTGTTCCATCTGTTCTCAAAGAATTGAAAAGAGTTCCAAGCCAATATTTAAAAATCTGGACTTTTTGACCTTCCTTGGACAACTACAAATCTAATAAAACTGGGCTTAGGACCCCGAGGGTAGGAAGCTGGAGCTGGGAAATGCTGTATCCTTTAAACAGGACACAAACCATCTTCCTTCTCATCAGGAAGCTGCCTGGGTTTAATCACTGTCTTATCTGCTTGGCCCTCCAGTATTGCAGAGAGCACCTTTATCAAGGGTCACTGAATCTAGAATATGACAAAAACAAAACAAAACAAGCACACAAACAAACCAACCTCTAGGGAGCTTGCTTGTAAGAGGATTCCACTTTTCTCTCAAGAATAATTAAAAACTCCTGGCTGGCATATGCCTCTTGCCCATAATTCTAGCACTCTGGGAGGCTGAGACAGGAGGACTGTAAGTTTGAGTCCAGCATGGGGAATTTAGCTACTTAGTGAGACTGTCTCAAAATAAAAAATAAAAAGGGCTGGGGATGTAGCTCAGTGTGAAGGCTCTGGGTTCAATCCCCAGTGTTGCAAAAACAAAACAAAACAAAACACTCTTGGTTTGACACACAAGATCTGATGTGGTCTTGTGACTCTTGTCTCTGATTCGTAGGCTATGCTTTCTCCTCTTTACTCCTCAGCCCCAAAGCCTGGGAAGAAATGGAGCCCTGCTGAATGAAGAAGAAGAATATATAATGTGCCTTAAAGTATTGGGAGACTAGCAACTCCGGCCATCTCGTGCTTTCTGTTACACTTGAGGTTACTTGTGGGCAGAGACAATGAGAAAAGCAGCAGTTGTGTTAGGCACTTTTCTTTTGTTAATATGATTCAGGTAGTTCGATTCTGTAGCACTTGTCATGTGAAGTTAATATTTTGTTAACTTTCTTCCACAAGTTGGTGAGCTGATAAGGGGTAAGGGCAATGTTATATCCATTTGGGTATGAACTGGGTTTTCCCAGGCCTCACCTGCATGCAGACACAGTGGAGCAACAGACTCCATTGAACACTTTTAGCTATGCATTGCTAACTCAGAGTTTTAATCCTCTGCCAAACTGTGGTAATTTCTGGAAGGCTGGAGAGGTAGCTCACACTTGGTTCACAACGAAGAGTGTTTAGCTGTCCAAAGCCATTGGCTTCCACTTCTATCCCACACTCCCTTTGCTAAATATGGTGTTGTCTACTAGACTTGCTGTGTCTGCTGAGATTGGCCAGAAAGGTCTCTGAACAATTGTGTACACCTGGCACCCAGCCTCTACTTCTGATGATGACTTTTACAGCAGGCAGGGTTCACTGTCCTTTTGTCCCTGTTACTGTCTTCTGAGAGTCACCATGATTACAATGCTATTCTAACCACGGTTCATTACAAGAATGAGCATTTCACACCTACTGAATGCCGGGCACTGTGCTGGCAAACACTAGCTTTGAGGATGCAAGGCACAGTCCTAAGCCTCAGAGAACACAGACCTGCATACGAGCAGATACACAATGGGAACAAAAGGGAAGGACCCCAAGCCCAGCCTTCTAGAAAAAGTATCATTTCAACTGAAACCCGAATATGAGTGTTAGGAAAGCAAAGGTACATGGAAGAAAGAAGTTTAGAAGGTAGACGTGGTAATAGCATTTGAAACCTAGAGGGGAAGAGGGCATGGGGTCCTTTGATGATTACTGTTAGTGTAATCCAGCTTCAGCAAAAAGGAGATGAAGGATAAGAAAGGAGCCTGGAGGGGTTTGCAGAGGCAAGGTGGGGTGGGGTGCTAAACCATCTTAGGGTTATGACTTTTTCCATAGAGTAATATGGGATCCACAACAGGTTTATTTTTTATTTATTAAGTTTATTGTACATTTTAGGTATAAATATGATGATATTCATCATTGGGAATTTGTACCTTTACATGATGTATGGTTTTTATTTCCCCATTCCCCTGCCCTCCTTCAACCTCTCCACCATTCCCTATTTACAAAGTCTTTGTTTCCATTTTTTCCTTTTCTCATATTTATTTCTTTCCCTTCTTTCCTATCCCCATCCCTCCCACTTTTCCTTTGCCCCTTTTCTTCCTATTTCACATTATCTGTTATACATTTTGATCCTTATTTACACTTTCAGTTTCTCACACCAGAGAAACTATTCAGTATTTGCACATGTGTGTCCTATTTATTTTACTTAAGAGTATCACCTCAATGTGCGTCAATTTAGTTATAAATGTCTCTAGTTTCTTGTTCTTTATGACCGAGTAGTACTCCATTTTATATATTTAAAAAACCACATTTTCTTTATCCAGTCTCCAGTTGATGGGCAGTTGGGCTGTTTCCAAGCTTTAGCTATTACAAACTGTGCCACTATAAACATGGGTGAGAATATATCTCTGTGATATAATTCTTTTAATTCTTTTGGGAAGACACCCAGCAGGGGAATAGCTGGATCAAATGGGACCTCTAATCCTAATTTTTTGAGGGATCTCCATATTGATCACCACAGTGGTTGCACCAGTCTGCACTCCCACCAACAATGGAGAAGGGTTCCTTTCTCCCCACAACCCTGCCAGTGTTTGTTATTGGTTGATTTCTTATAGCAGCCATTCTTTCTGGTATAAGGTAGAATCTCAGTGTTGTTTTCATCTGCATATCTTGAATGACCAGTAATGTTGAACATTTTTCATATGCTTATTTTCATATATATTATTTGCTATTTCTAGTTCTTTGTCTGAGAAATGTCTGTTCATTTCAGATGCCCATTTTTGAATTGGGTCTTTAAATTTGGGGGGTCTGATTTTTCTCAGTTGTTCATATATTCTAAATAGTAGTTCTTTGCCTGAGGAACAGCTGGTAAAACTTTTTCCCCACATTGTAGGTTGTCTCTTGGCTCTGTTGGTGGTTTCTCTTGCAGTGCAGAAGCTTTTTAATAAGATGAGATCCCAGTTGTTGATTCTCTGTGCTAGTTCTGTGCTACTGAGGTTTTGTTCATAAAATCTTTTCCTATTCCAATGTCTTCAAGAGTTCTACCTAACCTATCTTCCAGGAAGTTTAGTGTTTCTATTTTAATATGTAGATCTTTGATCCACTTCGATTTTGGTTTAGTGGACGGTGAAAGATATGGGTCTAGTTTTAATCTGTGGCAGATTGAAATCCAGTTTTTTCAGTACCATTTATTAAAGAGGCTATTTTTCCTCCAGTGAGGGTGTTTGGCTCCTTTGTGAAAGATCAGGTGGCTGAGCACAACAGGTTTTAAATAGGAGAAGAATTTGATTATATGTGAATCTTGGAAATAACTATTTTTATATAAAGAAAGTGTGAGAGTTCCAATTTCCGGAGGACAATAGTCTGAGTTTTCTGGCAAGTTTTCCAGCTAAAATGCTGGCCCTACATATTACTCAAAAAAGTGTCATTGAATGGCACATCAGCTGAAACTAGGCAGAGGTCAAAACCTGAGTAACATCAGGAACCCACAAGGAAGGAGAATATTTATTTTGAACTTTCAGGAACTCAGAACAAACAGCATTCACTGTTAGCTTTTTTCATCTGTCAAATCTGTGACCTTGAGTCTTGAACTTTGTGTCTCTATGGGCCCATAGTTCATAAAGATCCTGTTCAAAAAGGAGAATCTAGTATGAATCCCTTCCCTCATCATTCTCTTGCTCCCTGGTAAAGCTGGTATCTCAACTGGTCATACTCCCCCACCTAATTGTGAACTAAAAATAAACCACTCACTCTCATCAACAACCTGAGCAAGGCAAGTTGCCCCTGTCAAACTATGGAGTTGATTATGTAAGAGGAATAAAAAAGTAGCCGACAGCAACAAAGCAAAGCAAC
Source organism: Heterocephalus glaber (assembly GCF_053883595.1). Lineage (NCBI taxonomy): Eukaryota > Metazoa > Chordata > Mammalia > Rodentia > Bathyergidae > Heterocephalus > Heterocephalus glaber. The sequence goes on along the minus strand of NW_028258349.1, from coordinate 6,636,757 downwards.
AAAATGCTCTTAAAATTTATAGTAACAAACCAGCTCTCATATATGTTTATAGCACAAAATCAAACCACCCAAAAAGGTTAAAAAATATTTAGCCAAAGACTTAATTTAAGTTGATTCAGGCTGGCAATTCCCCAAGGGACAGGGCAAAAATAAATTCAAAACTACCCTGTAGAACATACTTTTAAACCAGGTCTTAAATAATTTCCACAAAGTTCTAAGAAATATAGACACAGTATAAATAATACACGCACATGCATATATAAGGAAGTAAGGTATAATGCATAGGAACCAGAAGTATAAATATTTGACTCAAAAAGATATCAGATAGTGAAATTATTAAACAACATAAAATGTTTCAAGAAATAGAAAAGGTTACAATACATATAAAGGACAAGAGGATAGAATAGAACTGATTATATTAATAAAAGAACTTTAGACTTCAAAATACAATAATTGGTGTAAAAAACACAAGACGATCTAAAAAAAATTACCCAGAATATAGTACAGAATCTATGCAATAGAAAATCGGACAAAACTTAAGAGGTGTGAAGTGAGAGATTGTAGCATATTTCTAATGTAAGTTGTAGTGGGAGGAGAGAGAGAGAGAGAGAGAGAGAGAGAGAGAGAGAGAGAGAGAGAGAGAGAAGAAATAAGAGGATAGGTAATAGTTGAGAAATTTCCCAGAAGAGAGAAAAAGACCCATTCCACAAGTGAACCCTTATGAAAGCAAGGCAGTTAAGAAAAATGCCACATCCTGCATGTCACAGAGGAACATCAAAGGCAAGGACAGGACCTTAAACAGTACTAGATTACAAAAAAGAGATGACCTTCAAAAGAATAACAATTTAGCTGATAGCAGATTTCTCAATAAAAATATTATGTTATGGTTTATATCTGGATGTCCCCCTAAAGCCTCATGCTTGGGCTTTTGGAAGGTGATTGGATCATGGGGCATGATATTCATCAGTGGATTAATCCTCTGATGAGTTTATGGATAAATGTGATATTGGGAGGTGAATACTGGTGGGAGGAGGTGGGTCAGTGGGGACACGGCCTCCCTCCTCTCTTGATCTCTCTCTGATTCCCACTTTCATGCCATGAGCTGTTTCACCTCTGCCTTGCTCCTCTGCCAGACCGCCCTGCCTTGAAGCCAGACAACTATGGACTGAAGCCACTCCAAACCGTGAGCCAAAATAAACCTCTCCTCCTTTAATTTGCAAGTGTCAGGTATTTTGTCTCAGCAATGAGGAAAGTAAGATACGATGAAAGCCAGAAAATCATGGAGGAGTATTTTTACTGTGCTGAAAGAAAAACTTGGCAACCTGAGATTATACACCTAGTAAAAATATCTCTTAAGAATGAAAGCAAAGTACTATGTAGATATTTCCAGACAAAAAACTGACAAAAACTGTGTTATTTCTCATAATACACTCTCATTAAGTAAGATTCTAAAGGGTACATTCAGGCAGAAGGACTGTGATTGTAAATGGAAGGCCTATTAAGGGGAAAGTCATGAGCGTAGTATGGGATAAACTACGTAGGGAATTTCTCAAACTCTGGAGGCATAAAACAGTAATTAGAATGTGTCACGTGGTTTTATAAAAGGGAACATTTATGCCAGCAATAGCATAGAAATATGGAGAGTATGTAAAGTCAATATGATAACATCTCAAAAGCAATGCTTGTGTAAAAAGTTACAGAATAATTCATATGATAGTTTACCTTTTAATTAAAGTTTAAGAGCTTGGAAAATAGTACTTTAAGTTGCACAAGTTTCACACTCATATAAAACAAACATAACGCATTCAAAAGTAGTGTGTACACTAACTTAAGGTAGTGGTTACCTCTTAGCAGAGGACCAAGAGGGAAATAGAAATTTTAGTTGGAATTATAATGTTTTATTTTGGAAATACAAGTAATTCTGAAACAAACATGGACACGTGTTAAGATTTGTGTAGTGTGCACACAGTTATTTTATGTGTTTGAAATATTATAATAATAAATTAGTTTGAAGTCAACACAGCTGAATAAGAAAGTTTGCATTGTAGTAATCATAAGAAAGTCCTCTTCTTTTTAAAGTAAAATTAGAAGAAAATTCAGCAGATTTAAATGCCAACAGGATGGAGCCAGTGAACAGTTATCGATGCAGTGTAGTCTCTAAGGAGGGGGCAGATGTCTGGTTTCCAGAGTATCCCTGCAAGATTTAGCTTTACACAAGGAGAGTGCTTCTCCTTTGAAGAGAGATGTATGGGAGTACAATGGTTTAGATCTGGATAATGCCCAAAGACCCACGTGTTAAAGGTTTGGTCCTCAGCTTGGTGCTGTTGTAAGGTGGTATAATGTTGAGAGTTGGGGAAGCCTCAGGTTACACGGTTGTAGCCTCAAAGAGATCATGTGTCACGATCTTTTGCCATCTCTCTCTCTTTTCCTTCTTTGCTTTCTGCTTGTCATGAAGTGAGCAGCTCTGGTATCACATGCTCTTGCCATGAAGTACTGCCTCACCACAGACCCAAAAGCAAAGAGCCCAACCAGCCATGGACTGAGACCTCTGAAACTATGAGCCACAGTAACCCTTCCTCCTTACAAGTTGATTTATCTCCGGTGTGGGTGGCAGAAATGAAAAGCTAGCACAGGAAGGAAAGGAGGGACATTTCTGTGTTTGGTAGAGAGAAGTGCTTCTGTTTGATTGCTTGGGTCAGCACGGGGAAGTCATCTGTTCATGGGGAAGGAGGAGATGTTTGAGGAGTCTGAACAAATCTTTGAATATTGGCTGAAAAGTGCCTTAGCTGTGCTTGACAAAGTGGGAGGGCATGTCCTTCCCTCAATTTGCCTCATGTGTCCTAAATGTGCCAAGTCCATTATCATTCCTTCTTTGTCCAGTTAACAGTTTCAGTGATACATTTTCTCCCAAGATTTCCTCAGGATTCAGATATGATGCTAAGGGGTGGGCACAGAAGAGTCTGGTAGCTACCTGTACCTGAAAGTATGTCACCCTCTTCCCTCAACCAAGGGCAAAACTTATGCTTCTCAGACTTTACCCAGAGAACTGGTTTAAGTGCAAACTCTAAATCATTAGGTCAGAAGAGGGACTTGAGATTGCACACTTCCATGTTTCTGAGTGATCCTGAAGCCGCTGGCTGGTGGGCCACTGTTTGAGTCTCTAAGGAGCCTGACTTGCTTGTGTTCTCTCCCTGTTTCTCTCTGTCTCAGTTCTCTCTCCATCCGGGCAGTGTCAGAGCTCCATGCTTCACCAGAATGACAGACTTGTCAATTCCTGTCCAAACTCCAGGCCAAGTGGAACCTGGGTCAAAGTAAGCCCTTTATTCCTGGTGAATCCCTGAGCCCAGATCTGGTTTGGGTCAGAGGAGCAGCTTAAGGGATGGAAAAGTTCACTTCTGGGAGGACAAAGCTATCCTGGGGTTCAGCCACAAGCAAACAGCACGTCTTTCTCCTCTTCTTCGAACAACGTAGCACAGCATTGTCCCAGTTGTATTCAGAGTGTGGCCCTCAGCTCCTCTTTATGCCTTTGACCATATGCTCCCTGCTTACTCATATCATCAGCAGAAATAAAATCAACATCAGTCCTACTGATTGACCATTTTAAAATAAGTATTAATTAAATTTTCAATTTCCATTTTTATTAGTATATGTTTGCAGTATATAATGATCATGCTTCTTGTGGGGAGTTGGTACATGTACATAACACATCTCAATTATTTTTTCATTCCTTTCCCCTCCTCTCTCTCTCTCTACTCTCTCTCTCTCTCTCTCTCTGTCTCTTTCCCATTTGAAAAAGATCTGTCTCCCTATTTCCTATTATTTATTTTTTATTTTACTGTGTATTTATAGTTTGGGTTTCTCATATAAGATAAACCCACCACGTGATATTTAAGCTTGTGTGCCTAATTTATTTCACTTAATATTATGGTATCAAAGTGTATCCATTTTCCAATAAATGACTCAACTTTATCCTTCTTTATAACAGAGTAATAATCCATTGTGTATAAATACCACATTTTCTTTATACATTCATCTGTTGATGGACTATTAGTAGCTTTTAAGATTTAGATATTATGAATTGTGCTGCTATAAACATGGGTAAGCATGTATTGTGGTTATATGATGTCTTTTTAACTTTTTCAAGAAGATACCTAGAAGAGGAATAGCTAGATCGAATAGAATTTCAAGGCTTGAAAGACTACTCTGCTTATGACATATTAAGCACCATCTGGCCATACCCATCCCTCTGTCACATAGTCTAAAGTTCATGGCATTCTAGAACTCTGACACTGAGTTTCATGATGCTTGTTTAGGCTTCTTAAACATCTATGCTCTCCTTCTCAGCAGTGACCTTCTGGGTTTGACCTAAACACTTCTTCATTCACCTTGAATTTCTCAGGTTAGTTCTCCCACAATTACAGTTACAGGTGAAAGCTATAATTCCTGTATTCCCCTCAAATCTTTGCAGCCTCGTATGTTTGGATTTTAGCTTCATTCACTTATGCAGTGATAACGGCTTGCGAGTTCTTCCATGTTACCTGCATAGACCAGGGTCCTTTCACAGGAATGCTGGAGAAGAAAGCCTAGAAGTTATTAGTGTCCACAGAGCTGTAGAGTTTCTTAACTTTTCTTCTACTGACATTTGAGATGGACAGGTCTATGTTGTGCAGAGCTGTCTGTGCCTGGTATGATGGTTAGGAGCATCTCTGTCCTCTGTCTACTAGATGCCAGTAGCATGCCCCCAGCCATGACAACCAAAAATTGTCTCTATACATTGCCCGCTCTTCCCTGGTTGAGAACCACTGTTCTAGAACAGCCTGTACAACAGAGCGAGAACTCAAAATCCATTAAGTAAATGTTGTGTTGGAAGAGTCATTAACTTTGACTGACTTCAGGGAGGTGTCATCTATACTCTGTCAGTTAAAGCTTTCACCAATGAGGCCTGAATTCTGGCGTCCTCAGGTTTCTGCCTGGGGTCTTTTTACTTCGCGATTGCTCCCAGAGTATCTCTCCTAATTCCAGGTTTTCAGTGATACTCAGTAGGCTGAAGAATCCATATTCTGCTTAAATCTGGGCCAACAAACTCAATTTCTTACAGAATCTGTGGACATTCTGTGAATAACTTGAACGTAATTTTCTCCCGGCTGACTCATCACAGAAGCTAGGAGGACATTTTGATGAAACCGCTCTTCTGCTTGAAACTTTCTGTTGACACCCTGCCACTCACAGAAAACTGTAATTTTCTCGACACAATGCACAAGTCCTTCGTAATCAACCTGCTCCTCCTATCACACTTCTTACCAGCTTCTCCCCTCCTTTCCCCGCTGCCTATGCTACAGCAGCACCATGTTCTTCCTAATTTATAGGTATTGGACCTTATTTTCTCCTCCTGTCTCAGGGTTACTCTATCTTCAGTTTCTAGCTTGGCTGTCACTTTCTTCTGAAATAGTCCCAGAACACCCAGGATTGGGTCTTATGGCTGACTCTGCGATCCTCAAGTAGCCTGTATTTCTTCTTTTATAGTGTAAAGTTTTCCAGGAGAAACTTCTTTATTAGGAAAGCCACACTTTCAAGGGCACCAGGCATTTCTCCCCACGGAGAGCTGAGGACAGAGAGAATTGGGACCCGGAGACGAGGTCTCTGTGGCCTCTCGCTGCAAATATGCTGTAGAGATCGTGAATGCTATTTTAGTCTTCCTAAGAGTATTGAATTGTGTTGTATTAGGCAGTTAAATTGCTGGCAGATCAATATGAGTTACTGGAAAGTTAGTTTTGACTTTTTTTAGGGAAGGTCTGTTGTCTTACCCTCAGACCTAGAGAGAATCCTTTGTTCAGAAGCTTAACTCATAGTCCTTTCAGGGTTTCAAAAGAAAGCCTCAGATATTTACCAAGTCCTCTAATTTGCTTGGGCACAAACTCTAAGCTCCACCTCTGTGTTAGTCAGCTTTTTGTCACTGTCACAAAAATTTAAGACAGCTTAAAGGAGGAAAGATTTATTTTGGTTCACAGTTTCAGTCCATGGATGCTTGGTTCCGTTGTTTCCCAGGTCTGTGGTGAGGCAGAAATCAAGGGAAGGAGGGCAAAGAGCTGCTTACCTTATGACAGCCAGGAAGAAGAGAGAAGGAGAAGGAGGAGAGAGGGAGAAACAAGGAGGAAGAGGAAGAGGAGAAAAGAGAGAGAGAGGAGAGGAGAGGAGAGAAGAGGAGAGGAGAACCACGTTGCCATGATCCGCTTCCTTCAACCAGGCCCTACCTGCTACTAGTCCATTCAACCATTAATGGAATTAATCCATTGATGAGGCTGGCACCTTTATGATCCAATCACTTCTCTAGGCCCACCTTTGATTATTGCTGCACTGAGGTTAGGCCCTCCATATATTTGCCTTTGGGGATGCTTCACTTATAAACCATAATAGTCTGCCATGCAGTAGACAGGGGCCGGCAGACCTGGTCAATCTTGTTGTCTTCTGGCTGTTTTCTTCCTGTGACTCTTGGAGTCTCCATCACTGGTATATTGTTTAAGGATGAACCAGGAGTTGAGGGGCAGTTTATAGACAGATCCAGGACCCTCCCTCCTCCTCTGTTGTTGCTCCCATTAAAGGATTTTTGTCTTTATTTTCCAGGTACTCTAACAGCTTCTGACTCTTTTCTTAACATCTGAAGATAATATGACTATTGTTTTCAGCCTATATGTTAGTGGCAAAGTTGTATAAATATGAATCTCATTCTCACTGGAAAAGTTCTTTTAGATTCTCCCCTCTTTTGGATGCTTCCTAGTTCCCTCAAGGGGCTTCATTTCATGTTTTTTGCTGCTGCAGACTGTATAATTACTATCCATGAGGATGTTCCAGTTCTTGGACTTGTAACTCTTAAAATATTATGGAAACAAAAATAAAGCGTAAATAAGTGAGTGTTTAATTTTAATGTTATCAAAAGTGTCATAGGGAATTTATGATTTATTGACTATAGACCCTTACTTGAGATTGGTTGGAACAATGTTGGTCTTAAATTATTTTAATTGCCATTCTGTGATTTTTATCCTTTCTGAAAAATATTATGGAAAGGATGACTGAAACACCAGTCTGGCTACCATTATAAATTAATATTAGATAATAAGTTACAGAGTTTGGGGGGGTTGCCAGTAGGTCACTTCTCTAAGTACTTGACACAACAGCAAAATAGTATAAAATAATTGTTGATACTTTCTGTCTGTAGGTCTTCTTTGGTTCTCATAGCTACACTGAAACTTCTAATGAACTATACATTGACAACAAAATGATTATCAGTTTTTGTGTCACTTGGCTTGTTTGCAGTACTAAATTATTTTTCAAATATTTGCAATATTTGATGGCCTTTTACTTCATAAATACTTTTTTTTTTTAACTTGGCTTCCAAGAAGCTAGACTCTTCTAATTTTCTTCTACATTCCTGGTGTTTGCTTTTCAGATCTCTTTGCTGTTTTCTTCTGTTTCATTGATCACTATAATTCAAGCATTCTCAGGCTGAAACTTTGTACATATTCTCTCATGTACTGACATTGTCTCTCCTGGTGATTAAACCTAGTTTCATGGCTTTAAATATCATCTATATAATGATATTTTCAAATTGTCAACTCCATTTCAGACCTCTCCCCTAGAATTGTATAATAGATACCTTATCTTTCTGATCACTTAAATGTCTAATAGACATTTCAAACTTAATACATCTGCCTTAGCTACTATTCTCATTGCTGAGACAAAATACCAGACACCCAAAGTTAAAGGAGGAAAGGTTTATTTCAGCTCACAGTTTGTAAAGGTTTCAGTCCATAGTTGGCTGGCTCCAAGGCAGGGTGGCATATCAGGGTGGAATCACAGAGGAGAAACAGTCCATGACAGGCAAAAGGCAGCAAAGTAGCAAGCATCAGCAGCAGCAAGCCTGTCTTCCTCGTACTCCACTCAGGCTAGAACCCTACTGATTGGTGGCACCCACTCCCAGGATGGGGCATTCGTTATTCACACACAGAATTATGCTAATTCCAATCAGTGGACTAACTTAGTATCACACACCCTTAATCCTGACATCACACACCCTAGATCTAGCCAGCTCCAAAAAGCCCTACCTATAAGCACATGAGGCTTTGGGGTGACATCTAGATACAAGGCAAAACAGCATCTAAAACAGAACCTTCCTCACAATTTCCTTCTATAATCTTCCAAAGCAGCCGACAGTAGCTCCATCCTTTCATTTTCCTATGGCAAACCCAAATCCAAACCATCAACAAATCTTGTCAGCTTTACAGTTAAAATATAACCCAAACTTCCTAGCAACCATATTATCTCTCATTTAGGTTATGACAGACATCTCTGACCTCCTTTTTTCTCCTCTTTCCTTCTGTAGTCTATGTCAGAGTGATTATTTTAAAATAGAAGTAATATTTTGACCTTTTATATAAAAAATAGCTACTTCTCATTCATTCAGTGTCAAATCAAGGTTTTTACAATATTTAAGATCCTACACATTCTGCCTCTTTGTTACCATTCTTAGGTCATCTGCTATCCATTCATCTCAAGCTATACTGGTCTTCCTGAGTCTGTGCATACTCTTACTGCAATGCTTTTGCAAAGCCTGTTCACCATGCCTAAAAGCTCTTCTTTTTCTTATTTACATGGTTTACTCCCCCACTTTCTTTAATCCTTTATTCAAATCTCTACTTTAAGATTGCTGCTTTATCTTAGTCATGTCTTTTCCCCTCCCCTGCCTTGTCTATCCCCAAGCACTTACCATCTGACATCCTCTATGTTTATTTTACTTTTCTATTTATTGTCTGTATCCACTGAGTAGACTATATTCCCCACAAGAGCAAGGATTATTTTGTGTGTGGCTGTTTTTATTACTCTAACTCTAGAATATAGGTAAAGGCTCAGCACAGAATAATTACTCAATAAATATTCATTGAATTAGTTAATAGTGTGCATTTAGACAGATGTAAAGAAGCATTATGCTCTTAGGTGCATAGTGTCTGGATACTGAAAGAGGTGATTCTGGTTGGCAAGCCTGCTTTGAATTTTAGAAAACAGAGGAGCCAAGGAAGCTGAACCTAAGCCAAGTGAGCTGTCTGCTTCCTCTTCAGGTTCTCATTCTCTTTATACTTCTTACAGCATGCACAAGGCAACGTGCATTATATCACTTTAATTTCTTCCCTCTCTGGATGCCTACTGCACATTAATTGGCTCTCTTTTAGGATATTTGTAGGAAGCAGCTAATGGGTTTTTTTTTTTTACCGATTACCACACATCTTTATTGTGATAACAGTACCTTGATTTTCCCTTGGGGAATTGTCTTCTTCCAAGTACAAGTCACAACATTTGGCTAGAACTCAGAACTCCTTCTTCTGGGTCCCTAGAAGGAGTCCATGGACCAGTCCTAGCCAATGAGAATATTTCATTCCCCTGAATGGCAATTTGGTTTAGGGATGGCTCCATCATTCAAGATGACCCAGTTGAAGCAATCAAATTCTGGCATATTTGCTAACAGATTAAGAGAAATTATTTTTCTAAAATTGTAGTGAGGCCAATATAAAGCTGAGATATCAGAAGTTATCATGTAGAGACAAGCTGAGAATGAAGCCAGAGCTGATTGATGCAGATTGGTCGGTGATGACAATATTGTCTTCTGAGTCCAGCTCTACCTGAAACCACCCCAGATATTCAGTTGCAAGAGCCAATAAATTACTTTTTATTTCTGAAGCTGAGTTGAGTGGAGTTATATAACTTATAACTAAAAGAGTTCCAAACCAGTATTGAGTAATTTTGCCATATTAAAAACCAGTTTCCCATGCTCATGTCAACCCCCAACTCCCAAGGAAGCCTTCTAGGATTCATATTCATATCTGTATTACCACTTAGTATTCCAGACAGTAGGTCTTTAATTGTGGGGGGCCTTGCCCCCCCCGCTAGAACTCTTGAGTGCCTTTTACGGGCATGTCTGGGCCTGCAGCAAGTCCACCCGGCAACTAGGAAGTAGCCCCAGTACCCTCCCCTTGCTCCTCCCCTCTAGCCTTACGGTATATATGCTGTAGCAGCTTCTGCAATAAACGAGACTTGATCAGAAACCTGTCTTGTCTCCATCTCTCGTGTCTCTTGTCCCTTGTCATTCTCACTCCCCCTCTAGGGTCTCCGTTGACTTACCCGTGGGCCGGGACAAGTGGCGCCCAACGTGGGGCCCAAGAACGGGGGATCCAGTGAAGAACGCTGCTTGGGGCCCCAATAAAATAGAAGAGGCAAATAAAATAGAAAAAAGAGGATTGCGTTTGACGTGAACCTGCCGTCTTTCCTGCACCTCGGTGAGTTGAGCAGCGATTATGGGACAGGAGATTAGCCAACATGAGTTGTTTGTAGAAGGTCTTAAAAAAACTTTACAGGCACGAAGGGTAAAGGTTATAGTCAAACAGTTGTTAAAATATTTTGATTATATTAGAGATCTCTGCCCTTGGTTTCCTGCTGAGGGTACCATCGACGAGAGGAGATGGAAAAGAGTAGGGGAGGCCCTTAAAGATTATCATGCTACTTGTGGACCAGGAAAGGTCCCGATTACTGCATTTTCTTATTGAAATCTTATTGATGAAATTATCTCCCAAAAAACCAAAGATCCGGTGGTGGCTCAAGCCATCCAGGTCGGGGAGACAGCTCTCCGATCAGAGGAAGGGTCGGTCACTCTCCCTCGGAGTGAGGAGTGTGTAAATACCCCCTGACATGCCAAGATGGCGCTGAGGCCCGAGCCCCTGCGGGACGGGACTTCCTCAAAGAATGAGGAAGAAGACTTGATGTCTTTTGATAGTGACGATGAGTCAGACAAAAAAAATGCAACCGATGAGGGTTTACAGGTGGGCTCTGCCTCATCCAAGCCTTTCTTCGGCGCTCCTCAGCTTCCGCCTCCACCCTTTCAGCCCCTGCCTCTAAGCCTGCCCCGCCAGTGAAAGAGGAACCGACCTTGTACCCTTCCCTCCGCCACCTCAGACACCCCCCCTTGCCACAGAACGATCCGGGGGAGGCTGACTGGGCCAATCTTGAGGAGGAGGCAGTCAGATATCATAATCCTGACTGGCCGCCCATAGTCCAATGTCCGCCTCCTTATGTTCCGGTACCCAACACTCCCAATGCGCCTGCTCTGGCATGCCCTGCTGTTGATCCCCAAAAAGAACTCCGGGACAAGATAGAATTTCTAAAAGAACAAATAAGATTAGAAAAGGAACACCAGGAACTTATTACCCAGCTCGAGGGATTAAGAACAGGCAAGACCCATGAAAATGTCCGTAGAGAGGACAAACCTAAGCCACGACCCCCCCGTTAGAGGGGCGGCCCCTAGGGTGCCATCTGGGTCAGGAGTATCCCTAGAACTTGAAAATGTAGAAGGCTTTCCCGTAACTGAAACTACTGACGTGCAGGGACAGGCGTGGAGACACCACAGTGGTTTCGATTTTAAGGTCATTAAAGAATTTAAAACGGCTGCAGCTCAATACAGGGCCACTGCACCTTACACAATGGCCATTTTAGAATCGGTGACAGAAAATTGGCTCACCCCAATCGATTGGCAGACTCTCGCCCGCGCCACCCTTACAGGAGGTGACTATTTACTATGGAAATCTGAATATGTGGAAAATTGCCGAGATACTGCTAGATGCAATGCTCAGGGGGGTAATGGTTGGATACTCGATATGCTTCTGGGGGATGGAGCCTATGCTGCCAGCGATCAACAGATGCAATTTGATGCGGGGTTGTATGCCCAGATTCAGACCACGGCCACTAGAGCCTGGAGAAAGCTCCCTTCTAAAGGAGATGTGAGTGCTTCTCTCACCAATATCCGACAGGGGCCTGATGAGCCCTTCGCGGATTTTGTTCACCGCCTGCTCACAGCAGCGGGTCAGATTTTTGGGAGCGCAGAAATGGGGACAGATTTTGTTAAACAGCTTGCTTTTGAAAATGCCAATGCTGCTTGCCAGGCCGCCATCCGCCCTTATAAAAAGAAAACTGATCTCTCAGGTTACATTCGCCTTTGCTCAAAAATTGGGACCGCCTACCAACAGGGGCTTGCTATGGCTGCCGCCAGGCAGGGTTACACGGTCAGACAGTTTTTGTCGCACCACCCGGGTAACAAGTGTTTCCGGTGCGGGGCAGTGGGTCACTTTGCCAAGAAATGTCAGGCCCCTAGGGCATCGGCCCCTAAGGCCACACCTCCAGGGCCTTGCCCTCGATGCAATAAAGGGAGACATTGGACAAATGAGTACAGGTCCAAGACGGATGCTCAGGGCCAGCCCCTCCCGCTTGCCCATAACCCGGACCAGGGAAACGGGAGAGGGGGCCAGCCCCGGGTCCCCAGACCCAAACAAACTTACGGGGTGCTCAACTTTGCTCCAGCAAACAACAATCCATTTCAGACCTCTTCAGAGCAACAATAGGAAGTGCCGGACTGGACCTCAGTTCCACCGCCCACACAGTATTGACTCCAGAAATGGGGGTACAGGCCCTCCCGACAGGGGTCTTTAGACCCCTGCCTAAGGAGACCTTTGGGCTTGTAATAGGCAAAAGCAGCAGCACTATGGATGGGCTGCTGATCTAACCGGGGGTGATTGATAGTGATTACTCTGGAGAGATTAAAGTTATGGTTTCTTCCCCCAAAGCCATTAACACCATTCAGTCAGGCCAAAGATTTGCTCAATTGTTGCTCCTTCCCCTTCTCCCTACCTCTAATAAGGCTCTTAACAACGTCAGAGGCAGCCAGGGATTCGGCTCATCCGATGTCTACTGGTCGGAAATACTCTCAGCCCAGAAGCCTCTCATGACCTTATGGTTAGATGGGAGACAGTTTTCTAGATTGGTAGACACCGGTGCTGATGTAACCATCATCAAAGGAAAAGATTGGCCTCAGGCGTGGCCATTAAAAGACACCCTCATCCACCTCAAGGGTATAGGTCAGAGTCAAAACCCTAAACAAAGTGCCAAAGATCTGACCTGAAAAGACCAAGATGACAATCAGGGCACCATTCAACCTTATATCATCTCAGGGTTACCCATTAATCTATGGGGGAGAGATCTATTATCACAAATGGGGATGATTATCTCTAGCCCTAATAAAGTCGTCACTATGCAGATGTTTAAAAATGGGTACATTCCAGAAAAAGGGCTAGGTAAAAACTCTACAGGTATTATACAGCCCATTGAGCCGGCCCTTCGACCCCCCCGAGCAGGGTTAGGCCATTTTCCATAGGGGTCATTGACACTCCTGCAGACCATCCTAAAAAGATCACCTGGCTCTCAGATGATCCGGTATGGGTCGATCAATGGCCCCTTTCCAAAGATAAGTTATTAGCAGCTCAGCAGCTGGTACAGAAACAGCTTCACGCTGGCCATATCATCCCCAACAATTCCCCATGGAATACTCCCATCTTTGTCATTAAAAAAAAGTCAGAAAAATAGAGACTCTTACAAGATCTTAGAACAGTCAATAAGACCATGGTATTTATGGGAGCTTTACAACCCGGTCTTCCCTCACTGGTAGCCATCCCCGTTGGATATTATAAGGTTGTCATTGATTTAAAAGACTGTTTTTTCACCATTCCCTTACACCCTGCTGATCAAAAACGCTTCACATTTAGCCTTCCGGAGGCCAATTTCTGTGCTCCAATACAACGCTTCCAATGGCGGGTGCTCCCTCAAGACATGACAAATAGCCCCACGCTCTGCCAGTCCTTTGTAGCCTCAGCTATTCAGGCCGTACGTGAATCTTGGGCCCAAATGTATGTTATACACTATATGGATGATATTCTGCTTGCTAGACAACATAGCAATGAGGTTTTAACCTGTTATGCTGAGCTCCGCCGAGCCCTTGAGGCTCGTGGCCTCCAAGTTGCCCCCGATAAGGTACAGTTAAAGGACCCTTATACCTTTTTAGGTTTCCAAATGGCCGGACCCCACATTTTGCCCCAAAGACTTACCCTTCACCTTGATACCCTAAAAACTCTTCATGATTTTCAAAAATTGCTTGGAGATATAAATTGGCTTATACCCTATCTTAAATTAGCTAAAGAAAAACTAAAGCCCCTTTATGATATCCTACAAGGGGATAGTCACCCTGCCTCACCTCGGGAGCTCACCCCCGCTGGTTGCGAGGCCATCACCTTGGTAGAACAAACAATTCTTCATCAAACTGTTACCTTTATAGATTATGGCTTACCACTACAATATATTATCTGCAAGACCACGCTTTCCCCCACTGCTGTTTTTTGACAGACTGCACCCCTCATGTGGGTGCACCGTCCCGTTTTGCCCAAATGGATCATCACCCCCTATTATAAGGCCATTTCTGACCTTATTGCCCGGGACAGACACCTTGAAAAGTGCCATTTTGGGAAAGAGCCTGACATTATCCTCCAACCTTACAATAAAAAACAAATTGACTGGCTTATGCAAGTTACTGACTTTTGGCCAATTGCCCTCGCCTCTTATGCAGGCCTTATAGATAATCATTATCCTCCAGATAAACTTATTGATTTTGCCAATAGACATGATTTTATTTTTCCAAAGGTCACCTCGCCTACTCCATTAACTGAGGCCCTGTTGATCTTCACAGATGGTTCCTCCACAGAGATGGCTGCCTAGGTGTGAGACACTAACACCGTCCAATTCCAGACCAGTTGTTCCTCCACCCAAATGACTGAGTTACATGTGGTCACAGCGGTTTTTTCGGCCTCCCCTAAAGAGGCCTTTAATCTTTTTACAGACAGTGCTTACATTGCCCAATCGGTACCTCTGTTAAAAACATGTGGACAGATAAAAAACGTTTCCCAGACAGGTAACCTTTTTATCCAATTACAAGGTCTAATTAAAAAAAGATCTAAGCCCTTTTTTATTGGACATCTTCGTGCCCACTCTAACCTACCTGGGCCACTTACAGAGGGTAATCAACTAACAGACCTGGCCACAAGACCTCAGGCTTCTGCCTACTCACTAAATATTGATGCCGCCATTCAGATTGACCAGACACAGAAGACACACCAGTTACATCATCTTAGTGCCCACACGCTTTGCCTCATGTATAAACTTACTAGAGAACAAGCTAGACAAATTGTTAAAACCTGTCCTACGTACACCCTCCATCTTCCCACACCTCATCTGGGAGTTAATCCTCGTGGCTTAATTCCAAATGCCCTATGACAAATAGATGTCACACATTACCCTAAATTTAAAAATCTTAAATATATACATGTCAACATTGATACATATAGTGGATTTATATTTGCCACCCTACAATCCGGGGAGGCTACTAAACATGTAATTGCCCACCTTCTAGTTGCCTTCTCAGTACTTGGATGTCCACAACAAATTAAAACAGACAATGGTCCAGGCTATACCAGCTCTGGCTTCTCAAAGTTTTACAAACAATTAGATATAACACACATAATGGGAATCCCATATAATCCACAAAGACAAGACATTATAAAAAGAGCCAACCTCACACTCAAAATTACATTAGATAAAATAAAAAGGGGGGAATGGTACCCTATCAAGGGGTCACCCAGAAACCTAATATCACATGCACTATTTATTCTTAACTTTTTAAATTTGGATGCTAAGGGATTATCCGCAGCTAACCGTTTCTGGCAACCAGAGACGCAAAAACAATTTGCCTCTGTGATGTGGAGAGACCCCCTGGACCACTCATGGCATGGGCCTGACCCCGTACTCATCTGGGGCCGAGGGTCAGTGTGTGTTTACTCCAAGGAAATGAAGTCGGCCAGGTGGCTTCCAGAACACTTAGTGAAACAAGTTGATAAGCGTGTTGATGACACCGATGACCTAATATTGTCCAATTTCAACCAGTTAACAATGGCGCCTACAATTATAATCTAATAATCATAAAGAGAATAGTATAATTCAATTTGGCCAGATATATTTGAGTGCACCCTAATTTTATAAACTGTCTCATATGTTTGTCTGTTGTTTGTGTTCGTACAGTTGAGCTCAATATTTCTTTTCCTTCCTTTTCAAAAGATATTCGCCTATCATTAAATTGGCTTACAGGTAAATGTTATTAAATTAAAGGCATGCCTTCCTTCCCAGGTTGCTAATTGATCAAAGTGCCACTGAGATTTATTTTATAAAAGTAACGTGTATTGTCACCTACATGCAATAATCAAATTGCAATAAACAGTTGTAAAATAAAAAGATATATATATTCTTAATTGCTTGTCAAAATGATTAGAGACTATGGGGACTCCCTTTGATGAATATAGAAGTGGCCACTCAGAAAGTGATTATTCTGGTCTTAATTCATTAAAGGGACCCCCTAGTAAATTTTATATTATAATCTTATGGGAGACACATCACAATGAATATTGTCTAAATATGTTATAAATTGATTACATTGGTTATCCTTGATATTTAAGCACTGAATATGTTATTACAAAATGTTTACATTGGTTAAGTTCTAAATATGTTATTGTAATATGTCCACATTGGTCATCTTCAAAAGCTTAATCAGGTTAGCCTAATTCTCTTATCTACAGCCCAGCCTTGCTTACATCGCAGGACGAAATTTTGCTTACAGGTTAAAAAGATGACATCCCTGATTCTGTTACATGGCCTGTTGCTGCTCCTGGCACCAACAGCAAAAAGCGGATTTCAACCAGTTAACAAGAAACAACTGCTCATTGCCCTGTATGGTAACCCCTGTGACTGTGCCGCGGGTTCTAGCGGGCCCGTACCCACAAGTTACACCCGTAGTACTGATTGCGGCAGCAAGACTGCCTACTTGGTTTATGAGGCCTCGATAACAGGAGGATATAACCAAAAATGGGATTGTGTCACTAAGCCTAAAATCATACCAACAATCTATGGCAAACCAGGGCCATGCCCTACCGGCTGTGCCATGGCCACAGAGATGCATTCTACCTGTTACACTGAAGTCCAACAATATGCACATTCCGATGAAAAAATATACCTAACTGCTGTTCTACAAAGAACTTACAGGGGCTCCGTCGAGGGTGACTGGGACTTTTCCAGTCTTACTGGATATCCTAAATTTGGCCAAGCCTCCTGCAGTGGCAGTCCCGGCAAAGATGTCTGCTGGCCGCCACAGGCCCCAATTCATATATCTGATGGTGGCGGGCCTTCAGATCAGCTCAGGGAAGAGCGAGTACAAAAACAGCTTGAGACTATCATCCAAGAGTTGTACCCCTCCCTAAATTATCATCCACTGGCCCTTCCCAAACCTCTAGGCCCAGACCCTGACGTCCAAACCCTGAGTGTCTTAGAGGCCACTTATCAATTGATCAATACATCCAACCCAGTCTTTGCTGTGGATTGTTGGCTATGCTTGACCCTTGGCACACCCCTGCCCCTCGCCTTGCCAGTTGTTGACCAAACTGACTATGCCAACAGTTCTAGTTACAATTGCAGTTTTTCCCTGCCCTTCAGGGTCCAGCCAGTACAGTTCAATGCCTCAGTTTGTTATCTAAGTTCGGGACACAACAATAGCTTCGATATACCTGTCAGAGTCCAAAATTTCTCTCTCTGCTCTGTAACGCTTAATGGCTCTGCTGCCATTTGCCCTGCCCCGGGTCACGTGCTCGTCTGTGGAGGGAGCTTGGCGTTCACCTCCCTCCCCACTAATTGGACTGGGCTGTGCATGGTGGCGACTGTCCTCCCGGA
The DNA here is from genome assembly GCF_053883595.1 of Heterocephalus glaber. Taxonomy (NCBI): domain Eukaryota; kingdom Metazoa; phylum Chordata; class Mammalia; order Rodentia; family Bathyergidae; genus Heterocephalus; species Heterocephalus glaber. The sequence goes on along the minus strand of NW_028258349.1, from coordinate 6,619,072 downwards.
CATCGCCCTCATTCCTAGAGATGAGCCAGTGCCCTTGCCCAGCTTTGACTATATCGCTGGGTGACATAAAAGGGCCGTCTCACTGGTCCCCTTGCTCGTGGGGCTAGGGGTGTCCGGCGCCCTTGCCACTGGCTCCGCTGGTGTCAGAGTGGCGTTACACTCCTATGCCAAATTATCCAACCAGTTGATTAATGATGTTCAAGCTCTCTCCAACACTCTTACAGATTTACAAGATCAGATTGATTCTTTGGCTGAGGTGGTCCAACAAGGGGGGATTTGCATAGCCCTAAAAGAATATTGCTGTTTCTATGGCAATAAATCTGGGATGGTCAGAGAAAAAATTTGCAAACTTCAGAAAGATCTAAACAGACGATGACAAAAATTCACTCAAAATCCCCTCTGGACTGGCCTCAATGGTTTCCTCCCTTATCTTCTCCCTTTGCTGAGACCCTTATTGGGCCTACTTCTGCTCATTTCTTTGGGGCCCGTAATATACAACAAAGTCATGGCCTTTCTTAGAGCCCAGATAGAGACAATAAAAACAGCGCCCATACAGGTCCACTATCACAGATTGGCAATGGCTGACCAGAACAAATGCCGGACCGTCGATTAGGTCCTTGCCTTGGCAAAGTGTTCTCGCCCCACCTGGTGAGTGGGCTGACAAGCCAATGATGGGCAACTGAACAAGCATGCCATACAATGAGAGAGCCCTCGTGTGCGGCCTAAGACAGGTGCTAGAGCCTTGATTCTCTGGTTAACCGATGACGGGTAAGATACACAGTGCAGACACGTATGTCGCTCTGACCCAAGACAGGCTCAGCCCCCACAGGCTTGGCTCTCCTGACGCCTTTCTACTATAGTTATAATTTTAAAGGGAAGACCTGTGGAGGGCCTTGCCCCCCCCGCTAGAACTCTTGAGTGCCTTTTACAGTCATGTCTGGGCCTGCAGCAAGTCTACCTGGCAACTAGGAAGTAGCCCCAGTACCCTCCCCTTGCTCCTTCCCTCTAGCCCTACGGTATATATGCTGTAGCAGCTTCCGCAATAAACGAGACTTGATCAGAAACCTGTCTTGTCTCCATCTCTCGTGTCTCTTGTCCCTTGTCATTCTCACTCCCCCTCTAGGGTCTCCGTTGACTTACCCGCGGGCTGGGACATTTAATGAACATGAATGATTGGAAGAAGAAATTTCCTGGTTTAAACTGTTTTATGTTCTGTTTCTACTTGTAAATAGAGGCTTCCATTTAGTTCTATGAAACACAATTTTCTTTGCTCTGTAGCTGCAGATACTTGCTGAAAGATACCCATTTAGTGTGACTTTGAAATGTTACTTTTGAAACTGAGTTTCTGGATATCTTCTGGAGTTAATACACTCAACAACTAAAACCTGCTTTGAATAAGGCACCTGTGTCAGAGTTGTAGAGATTCTAGAATTCTATTTACATTTGCAAGGGAAAGATAGGACTGCCCTAGGGTCCCCCAGTTCCTTCCACATTGTGTCTTGACCAGACTCTCAGAGGTCCATGACCAGTAGGTCCCAGCCCTGAGTCAATATTCATACAGACTCCCTCCCCACCCCTTCCTGCAGACATTCTCGCCCTCCTGGACCGTAAGCTGTAGCTCTCTGCAAGGTCACCTAATAAATGCCTTGAACATGTCACCATGGCTCTTTGGGCTTCTTCCTTTAGAATCCTAATGGGGGATCCTATCTCAGGACTGTTTGGAGCACTGTCTTGTGGAAATTCCTCTGCTGCAGCTTTTGGGATGACCCCTGCTGTGGACTTCTCCGGGAGTGAACAATTGATGTAGTCAGTGGTATCCAAAGAGATGAGTTGAGGAAAGAAGAACTGACCCAGGAGATCCTGGGATGGCCACAGGGTCCAGGCTGGACTCCAGCTGCTTATTCAGTGCTTGAGGGTCACCTGGGAGTATAGAGATGTCCCAGGGTTTAGCTGGCCTAGGTAGCTTTATGGTTGGTAAGAAATTGTAAATGGGCTGTAAGGAAGCCTGACACTTGTGGACGGCCATAGTGCTGGCCTCTATGGTGACAAGTTGCTGGGCTGCAACAGCAAGGTACACAAAGTAGAGGCAGGGTAACACCTGGAAAGGGATGTGCTCAGCTGCCACTGATAGGTTAGTTATGTACTCTGGGTAAAATGGAAGAAGGGAGCTTACCGATGCAGTCCTGCCTGCCACCGGGGGAGACTTGGGTGACAGCCGCAGTTCTGAGTCCCATATGCTGACAGTGGAGAGACAGAGGGGGAAAAAATGGAAAATGAGGTGATACCATGCACCTTGCACTCCGGCTCACCTGGATCTGTGAGTGGCAGAGAGTCCTTGTGGGGATGGTTTGCAGAGTATAGCTGTTTACATTACTGTGGGGACCTGAGTTCTTCCTCTTGGTCCCTAGGATGGGTGCTACTCTCCTTTCTCAGGAGGAGCAAGCAAGCCCCTACTACTGCAGCCCTTACTACTGCAGCCCCTACTGTGACAGGACTGATAGGGTTCCCTTAATGTAGGGCCATTTGGAGAACTGGAGGAACCCTGTCAGAATAAAGATTCATTGGTCCACTCTGGTGGATGCCTAGGCTGAATGCACTCTAATACATTTTCTGGGCCCCTCATTTATGGACATGCATATAGAGGTGGGCCTATCATTGTGAGAAGAGGTCCATTGTTACAAATTGGGTCTACACTCCATGGGTCTATACATCCCCAATCCCAAAGTGGATTTTGGGGATAGATAATTTCCTGGGAGCTATCCTTGAAACAACCACAGATAAACTGTGGCTTGAGGATACAGTGGGAAAAGAAGAAATAAATAAAAGGGAGGCTGGATAGGAGCCAATGGAGTTACCCCATCCAAGACAGTGTCATGTATCAAACTATATTGTCTCCCAGGGGGACACAAAGAGAGAACAGCTACTATTCTGTCATTGGAGACGGTAGGGATTGTGTGTCCTGGACAGAGCCCACACCAGACCCTGGGATGACTGGAGCAAAAGTCTGATGGCACCTGGAAGATGATCATTGATTACTGGGGACTGAATAAGGTGCTCTGGCTATATATGCTGCTGTCCCAAAAAAGGATCAAATACTGGAAAGACTACTTGATCAGATACATGATATTCTTCCCCGAATTATCAAATGCTTCTTTAGTATACCTTTAGAGCAGAAGTCCTGGGACTCATATACCTTCACCTGCAGGGCCAACCACATACCTTTAGGGTGCTTCCACTATTACATAACTCTACTATTTGCTATAAAGTCACAAGTGTTCCACAGAGCAATAACCACACCATAGTGGGAATAGAAGCAGATATCCTGGCCTGAGCCTAGCCAGTGATCTTAGGGGAAGCAGCTACAGTACGTTGGCTACATCAGAAATGAGGTCATAGGGATCTGGTTTACCAGTGTCCAAATAAGAAATAGAAAAGGTAATACAGAATTTCCCATCTATTTCCAGGCTCATCCTCAACAAAAGCCACAGGCACCAGAAGCATAAAAAGAGAAAAAAGCCATTAACCCATAGAAATAGATTATATTGGCCCATTCCCTAAGGGAAAGGGATACTGATTGGCACTCATATGTAGACACTGTGAGTGGCTTTTTGCAAGCCTTCCCATGGTGAAAAGCAAGACCAATCTTTACTACACAGTGACTGTAAAACTTGCAAATAATGTGTGGTACCCCAAGAACCATCACAGTGATCAAGTAAGACATTCTCAGGCTCTCAAATCCAGAACTGAGTAAGAAAGGAGGGCATTACATGGCTATACCATTTTCTTTTCAACTCATAGGGAACAGAACTTAAAGAGAAGGAAAATGGTCTCTTAAGAAACAAAGTTCTTGATGGAACTTCCTTCATTAAGAAATGGGGCTGTGATTTTAATAGAAGCTGTATGTTCTATGAATGGGGCCCTCACTAGGGGAGGAAAGTTGGTTGCTCGGTGTAAGCCAGGATGATATGATGATGTCAGACACTGCCTTAATTACCAACTCATTTCTACACAGAATGCTGGGATTTTGCACTCCCCTTATCCCCTGATTCTTGAGCAAGGAATCTTAATATGGTGTCTGGAGTGGAAGGTGCCACTGCCTGGACTGGTATCCTTCCTTTGAGGCAAGAGGCCCTCATCTCCCTGGAAATGACCACTTTCCTATTGGATGAATGGCTCAGGGAGATGTATTGGCAATAGCAGACAGTGCTGTCTTACTCAAGGGTACTGCAATGGGACGAGTAAAATTGATGTCATTTAGCCCCATCACTGTGGAGTTTGCAACTCCTCCCACATTGAGATGGAAAGTCTAGCCCTCCTGGGAAGATTCCCAGGGTCCCCATGATTACTGCACAAAAGAGAAGTCTAGTACCAGTTTTATAAACAGAAAGAGCAGGCAGCCTCTGTGTGTTCCTAATAAATTTTTATGTTTCCACTATTAGCTTGAGCTGCCTTCTCCTTCACTCTTATATCATCCTTTCTATTGCTTGGACTTTTACTCTTATATCATCCTTCCTACTGCTTGTACATCCTCAAGGAATGTTTTCCTGGCCTGGACCCATCACATAATCCATCTACAAAGTTGATCTAATGCCAGATACATGGTTTTATACCTTTGAGTAGCTAAGGAGGAACTCCATTTGGACTGAGTTCCTACTGAGTGACAACTGGATCTCCATGCAAAAATGGATAACTGACAAACACATGGAATTCAGTGCCTTAAATACCTCCAACATTATACATGCAAATGTGAGTAATTGACATGTGACATGAAGCAACCCTATAAGTTTTTCTGTAAATATGTCCTGCAGGAAGCTAATCACCAAAGCTGAAATGAGCCACATCCTGGTAATGGGAGCCATGGTGAAAAATGTAGGATGGCCTTGTGTGGCCTACCTGTATAGCAGGAATGCCCTTCTACATTGTACAGAACTCTTGTAACCACTGTAAAGACACATAGATGCACAACATTAGGTAAATTCCTTCCTACTTATAGTACTTAATTATACAAAACTGTACCTAGGGACACAGCCTGGTTTGCCACAGGCTGGCCTTATAGGCAGGGATATATTATATTGCCTCAAATGGTACCAGTGCTGCAGTAGTACTAAGTTTTGAGCCTGGTCCACCCAGGGTGGCTTGGATGGAGCACCCCTGGCTTCCTGTGGGTACACTCCACGTCATCTCTGAACCCATCCCTGTGCCTCTACGTAGACCAGTTGAAGGGGTTCTTGGAGTAGGTCTGGTTTTTCTGAGTGGGATTGTTTATTGACTAAAGTTGGCCTCCAGAAGACTCTTGATATTACACAGAGGGTGAAAGCCTTCCAAAGACTCGTCTCCACGGTGATGGATGGTGTGGAGAAGGCTTGGAGGGCTTGAACATTGAGCAAGGTGTAGTGAAGGAGGTGGTCCTTTATACCGGAAATTCCAGACATGCTGACAGCTGCTCAAGGAGGCACCTGGGCCCTTTTACAAACTGAATATGTGTTTATATTCCAGACCTCCCCTGAGGAAGAAGCTGAAGTTAGTCAATCCTTCCACTTACAATTATAGGTAATTATCCATACAGGAAATGACTCCTGCTTGTCTACAATAAAACTATGGTTTTCAGGATGAGGTGTTTTTTTTTTTTTTTTTTTTTTTTTTTGGTATTGGAGATCGAACTAAGGGCCTTGCACTTGAGAGGCAGCCATGTTGCCACTGAGCTAAATCTCCAGCTCAGGATGAGGCCTTTATGAAAAGTTCAGATAGCAAACCTTTTAGGAACTATGATTTCAGGCCTTGTAAAGTGCCTTTGGGTTTATTGTTGGCGTGAGTTTTGTTTGCATACAGTAAAAAGGACTGTGCTGGTGATCCCAGGGAACAGCTCAGAGGAGGTAGACATGGGAGGTACTAAGAGCCAGGTGGAGTAGATTTTAGGGACCCTCAGCTTCCCCCACTTCTTTCTGTGTCCTAACTGAAAAGTACCAAGCACCTTACCTGCTCCAGGACTCAAATAGTTTCAGGCTTTCCCCAACAGGCATGAGGCCAAGCCAGCACCTAAAACATTTCCAGGTACTGATAAGGGTATTTAGGTTGTTGCTCAAAACACTGAAAGAAATGGGCCCAGGCCCAGAGCTAAAAATTTTTAAACACTCATGTAAACTCCATACCCCAATCCTCTTCTGAATATATCTAGGTAGAACGTCCCTTTTTTTCCTCACTGTCCATGGTAGGGACACAATGTAGCACCCTATAAATTCCCCCAGTGAATGCTTTAACTTGGTCACCATGACATTTAGTGCTTCATTTTTTGAAATCTCAACCGGCCCCATCTCGGGATGACTTGGGGCACTTTGTGAAGACTCCCTTGCTATCACTTTTGAGGTAACTCTTGGTGGGGTTCGGTGAGTGAAACACTGTATGAGGTTGATGATAGCGTTAAGGGATGTGGTTGTGCACTTGGTTGGTTGAAGTGTGATTTTGGTTTCCTCTGATTCCCAGAGACCATCTGGGTAAACTGTTGCGATAAAATTTTGCAGTTATCTGATAATAATCTGCATGTATTAGTTAGTTTTGAGTTAAAGACCATTGCTTTTTACTTTCTGCATTATTTCCTTATATTGAGAGTACTCTAGTGGTTTCCAGATCTTTTCTTCGTATTTTTTATGAACTTAATTATCATAAATGTTTTTGAACTGTCACTTAAATGCATTTATTTTACGTTGTTTTGCATATTAAAATGGAATTTAGATATCTTTCTTATTCAAAGACACAATTTATTCTTCAGACTTTATTAAACCCGTTTTAATATTAAATTAATGTTAACTTAATCTTAAAATATTATGAAAAAGCCCTAAGCATGTGGTAGCTTTTTTAGTGATAAACTCCTACTAAAGCTGTTCATTTTCTCTTAGAAGTCCTTCTTTGTTCAAACGAGTTTGCAGATTTTTCTCATGGGTAGGGACTGTTTTGCTTCCACATATTCTGTTTCCTTGGATTGACAATGTTTGATGTTGATGGAACAGGCTTTAGGAAAGTCCTAAGTGATTTATTTATTCGTTCCAAGTTGTAATAAAACATCCAAGCCATTGCTTTCTGTGCTGAAGTTATGGGAATCTCTGCGGGAGAAGCACTTCCATGCTCTTGAGGGGCACCTGTCCATCTCACAGCCCCACAAGTTGAGTAGCAAGGGAGAGGGCCGCTAGTCCTTCCTCTGGGCTTACCAGTGAAAGGAAGAATGACAGACAGACTGGACGAGGCTTGCTGTCCAACTGATGCAGGGCCCGGTTAGGTTGTCAGTGAGTCCAGAAGTCACCTAGCAGTGCTGGGATTCTGATTTTTCATGAGAAGCCATTGACTTGAATTTTTATATATAGCTACCTGATTTGAAAAAAATTGGCAAATAATTTAATATTTTATAAAACTTGCTAAAGGATTTCTGTGGCCTCTGGATAAGAGAAACATTGTCTGGCTCTTTTCTTTCCTTTGTCCTGCCTTTTTGGGCTCCTGTCCTGTCCACTGGGTGGGCTGCAGGCTGGAGAAGGTGTTTTCCTGCACCTTGGGGCTGAAGTCTGTTCCTTGAGGAGCTCTGCCCATCCTTCACCTGCTCCTTTATGACCTCACTCCCACTGCCGGCCTGCTGGGTGCTGTTTGGCAGTCACTTAGCTTCTGAGTCTAAGTTTGTTCTCTAAAAACACTTCAATCCCTGCAAGTAATCGAGGGATAATTATAACTATCACGATGCCACCTCCAAGGACCCGGGTGAAAATTAATGAAGTGCTTCTCACATGCTCTCAAGCACCTTCAGAAGAACTTGCTACTTTCTCACAGAATGTTATTCATCCCCTACCAGGTGGAAATTAAAAAACTAATAGGGCAAGGTGTCTCAAAGAGTGGCAGGCCAACAGTCTGCATCAGGATCACCTTGGCACAGGGATGGGGTCTTGTGAAAACCTACATTCCTAGTTCTGCTCCACTCTACAAAATCAAATCCTGGGACATTGAGGCTTGGGACCTTTTGCATTTTTAACAAACAGATCCCCACCTCCCAGGTGATGCTTTGACTGATCATTAAAGTTTGAAAAGGACCCCTGAGCCTTCAGAGGAACACAATGGGGCAGTGGTTAACAAAGCATTCGGCAAAAAAGGAGGGGCCTATCAAAGATAAATTCAGCCGCCATCAGCTAAGGTAGTGAAAAGAGATTTCCTTCAGTAACTGCTGACAGTAAAGGGAAAAATCTGAGCTCTCTTCTACTTTGTGCAAAGGTGAGTTGAGTGTTTTAAAGGAAGAATGAGGAAAAAAGGGGAGCGGGACCTCAGTAGAGTTGGAGCTCCACCGGTAAGTGTAAGACACACAGTTAGGCCTGTGTGTCTGCTAGCCTGCAGCATCTACATTAGAATTCTGTCATCCCAGAGACTGGAAGATGGAGGACTTGACCTTCCTGATGATTTCATTGCAAAGGAATGGCTCTGAGGCCTTTGAGAGTTGCCTCAGAATTGCAAGAGATCTGTCCTTATCATTATAATCCCCTTTTCGGTAATCTCTATGAGGAAGGAAGTCAGGGGCATATACCAGGTATTGGGTAAAACAAAAGGCAAACTTTTCTGGCTGCTCTGAGCTTTCTCAGGAAGGCATTTTAATGGGGGATGAGGGTGGACTATTGTCATCCTAGAGATACAGTCTTGTCCTGTTAGAGGCTACACTAGAGTCAAGTCAAGTCTCAGTTTAGGGGTTTAGACAGAGTAGTTATGTGCCAAGTGTTCTACAGTCCCTTGGGTCATATAATTCATTTTATTTGAGCCTATGAAAATGGCTTTTAAGGCTTTGGAATTACTTAACACAGAACACAAGAGTAAGTCTGGAGGTTCTGGATGATGAGGAAAAATGATGTAGGCAGCTATGGAGACTGAAAGAACTGGGTTCAAAATCAGGCGTGAAGCCAGAGAAAATTTACTTTACCTTTCTATGCCTTAGTTTTACCTCTGTGCCTCAGGAACAAAAGACTAGGGCACAACCGCAACTCTCCCAGTAAAGCTCGATGCGATTAGGATATCTACAAATACGTTCAGAGAAATGGGTTTGGTTTCTGCTACCTGGATCTGCCTGGAATCAAAGAAGAATCAAATATGTTTTGAGAGAGTTCTGTTGCCAAAAGAATCACCAGCCCAGAACAATACATGCCAAAGCCGTTTGAGACTTCAAGCAACCCTTAAACCCTGTCTTAATCCATTTTCTGTTACTGTAACCGGATACCTTTGATTGAGTATTTTACATACAATTGAAGTTCATTTTTTTCAAGGTTCTGGAAGCTGGGAAATCCGAGTATGGTGCCAGCATTTGTCAAAGACCTTTATACTGTGTCATAACAAGGTGGGAGGGCATGTTGTACAAGACAGAGGGATGAGCTTGCAATTTATCACTAACACATTTCTGTGATAATGGCATTAACCCATTCATGAGTATGGAAACCACCTGACCAAAAACACCTCTTAAAGATTTGACCTCCCAGTTCCATGACAGGAGCAGCTAAATTTCAACATATGCCTGTCTTGGAGGGGACAAATATTCAAACCATGGCAAGTCCACAGCCTAGCCTAGCCCAGAACCACACTGAGGAAACCATTTCCCCTGTGTAGAGGCTATTCTCTGTTGCCCTCCTTAGAGGTGCCAAGAAGAATAATGTAACAGAAAGGGTCTCCCATGCCACAGACCTTAGGACATGGAAGGAGGGCAAAGTGAGTATGTGTGGGCGGAGGAGAGGGCTAGATTAGAGGATTACACTGTTGTTCACAAATGTTTGCTGTCCTCTCCCAGGGTGCAGGTATTCTTCTCTACTCCAAGGACTCAAATGAACGACTGGAGGTATTTCAGAGCAGAAGCTTTAAGGATGGACACATGGCTCTCCACAGCTCTTATCCCTCTGCTGGTACGCTGGCAAAATTCCCCACAGAGCCTGTCTTGCAGCCTGAGCCAGAGAGAGAGAAAGAATATGGAACCACAGCCAGCCTCTGCAGACCTGCAGTGGGACCAAGACGCAAACCTTTGGGCTCTCAGCCAGACTTGCAAACACTTCTGAAAAGGGCCAGAGAGGAAATACTGTACGGGTTACAAGCCATGTGGTCTCTGTCAGAACTACTCAACTGTGCCTCTGTGTCAGGAAAGCAACCACAGGCAGCAAGATGGGACCAGGAATACACATTCCTAAGATGTTTTCAAGTGAGGCTGATTTTACAGACCCGGAGACCAAATACCCTGACCTCTCTTGATTGATACATCATCTGCAAAGGGAGGTTGCCTCGCAGGGTTGTGGTCCCAGTTAAATGAGATAGTGTGACATGATTAGGACACTCTGTAAGTTCTCAGCAAAAGTTGGCCAACACTGTGGTGTGAGTCATCACACACATGCATATATGTAACACAATTCTCTTGCTGTTAGAAATAAAAAATGGTCAATGAGGAGATGAACATTTGCTTTATGGGCAAGTATTCAAGGATGATCCTGGGGACTGAACTTTGGTCCTTCACACTGAGTATGTCCTCCCCACTCTGAGACAGAATCTTGCTAAGTCACTAAGTTGCAATCTTCCTGCTTCAGCCTCTCAGAGTGCTGAAATTACAGACATATGCCACAATGCCTGGCTTAAATGGAACTTTTTTATGGCTCATTTATAATGGGGATTGGGTGTAAACTAACTTCTAGCTGGGAGAGTGGCTATCATTCAGAACACATGGAAGCATGTTGTTCTACTCAGAAAGTGACCATCAGCTCTCTGGCTTCATTGAAGGTAAGAAAATCAGAATGTACTTGACTCATTCAGGTAAGCAATAAAAACAAAACCACACACTGTCTGTGATCAGGATGATCTGAGTGGTTCTGAAGAGGTAAGTCCTGTGTTCTCAGCAAGGCTTGGGGTGTGGATCAAGGACATGCTTGGGAATCCAGGTGGATCCCAAAGCAGCTGTTTGCCAAATATGCAACCCTGGCTGCTTGCTTAACTTCTCTGAGCCTCAGTGGGGACATGACTTCCTGTGAAGAGTAAATGAGAGTTAATGCTAAGCCCCTCAGAGAGGAGACCCTCAGGTTCCCGCTGCACTGAAACTCTTCTTGCTATGGTATTTGAGTCAGAAGGGTGCAGTAGTTAGAAATGCAGCTTCCAGAGCCACCTGCCTGGTTCCATTCCTGACTCCACTGCTGTATTCTCAGGGTATCACTCTCAATTCACTCAGCCTGGGTGTGCATGGCTTCCTCCGCTATCAGAGGTAACAAGAGCATTGTGGAGAGGGATGATTCAGTCTACCTGCCCATCAAGTGGCTAGAAGGGTGTGTGGCACACTCAAGCCAGAGCACTTTATGCATGCTCCTCTCGGTGACAATGACACTTAATGATGATGACTAATCCATTCATTATATGCTGGGGATTTTTCCAAACACATCCCATTTCGACCTCCTTTTGCCTTTCCACCACACTCTCTAAAGTGGGCACTTCAGAAGTGAAGAAACTGAGACCTTAGGTAGGAAGGACTGGACTCCAGCTTGTGTGCAGGGCTCATTTCTCTTGGTTATGCCACCATATTGTTTTAGCACTTATTCTGTCACCTGGCAGTGAGAGCAGCGAGCTGCTGCTCTGGCCTGAGGGGTGCTCTCAAGTTCCTCCACACTCAGTCATTGAGGTCTTTCTTTCTTCCTGAGCAAGGGCCTGGCAGCTCCCAGCAACCATCCCTCACCTGATGCAAGCTGGGGACACACCATGGTGTGGGCCCAGTAGGATTAATCTTTTCTTCTGCCTGAGCCTGCTACATCTGGGTCTAGACTTCTCAGAAATGCTTCTGAGCACCAACAAGGCTGGCTGGTAACAGAACCTGACAGACTTAGCCCCTAATTGGAGGGTGGTGGGTCCTTGGGCACATGGAGAGAGAAGCAAAACTTCTGAGGTTATAGGCAGCCAGGGCTTACAGTCAGGAAGCTGAAGAGGAGGATGCAGGATCTACTTCCCCAGGCAGCCCTGGCCTGGAGGGCATCTCTGGTTAGAACCTAGGAAAGGCAGTGTCTCTGCAATTCAAGTGGAATTAATGGGGGCACATTTCGCCCCGTGTTTCTTTTTCAGTCGTCTATGTCAAATCTAGGTTAGACTTTCTAACATAGAGTTCTAAAGTCAAATATCTGTTATGATTTTATATCATTGCCAAGGAAATTAGAGCCATATTAAGATGAATGCATTATGTAATTCCTTCATTTATTTATAAGTCAGTATTGATAACCCTCTTGTTTAAAGCAGTCTGAAGTGCAGGCTGCAAACTGGCAAATGAGATCTTAGCTTCAAATGGCACAGTGGCATTTGCAAACCCTATGGTTTCCAATCCACATTTGCTTTGGATGAAGTGAGAACTGGGAAAGTCTTGGAAAAGCCATCTGCTCATCTCCCAGTCGTGTGTTCCTCATTTGGTCTGAAATTTGGATGTGGGAGAGTGAGGGGCACAGTGGGCAGTTCTTCTTCTGAACCTGTTTGTCCTCTATCTCTGAGGCTGACCTTCTCCGTGCCTGGCTTCTGGTTTCTGTGATACTGAGGCAGGACTGTGTGGTTTATGGGGCGATGAGTTCACATTTCCTACAGCCTTGTCCTCTTTCTTAAGTCCTGTCCTCTTGCCATCCATAGTTATCTAGGGATAAGTAGCTATCTCTCCTTTGTTTTTCCTTGTCTAATATACTCTTCCACATTCATTTTTCTAAAACCTGAGTTCTAATCTGGTCATTGTTCTGCTTAAAAAATGCCCTGTTTCCCCTCTACTGCCTGTGGAACTAGGTCTAGATTATGACCTGACAGTCAAGGTTCCCAGTATAGCTTCACCCTAATGTTTTCCTTCTCCTCTTCTCAAATGTTCCCTGAAGCAGACCATTTGGTGCTCTGTCTGTACTGCCTTCTCCTTATGATTTCCGTGTACACAGGAGCAACTGCTTATGCCCATTCCGGGCCTCTATCTGAGGGTTCTCTTTGGTCTCTGGAGCCTTCTTTGTGGCTCACATCAAGTACTAAAGACCAATAGCCCTCTCGTCCTATGAGGTGGTGTATAAATGCTCCAGCTCCCAGATGTGCAGTTGGGTAGGTGTGTGCTCAGCATACTCATGTTCTATATCAAATTTTGAAGTTTCCCCCAGAGGCCTAAGTTTAGTTGCCTGAAGTAGTCCCTGCCTGGCATAGACTTTGCTGACTTCCTTTTCTTCCTTGCCTTATTTACCTGCTCCCCTATTGACATTTCCTGCAAACCACTCCCTAAATCTGTGCTTGCGTGCTTAGTGCTTATCTCTGAGTCTGCTTCTAGAAAACCAAAGCTAAAGGATTCCCTGGATCAGTATCCTAGGGCTGCCGTAACAAAGTGGCAAATACTGGTGGCTTACAACAAAAACTTACTGTCTTACGGTTCTGGAGGCCAGAAGTCTAAAATCAAAGTGCAGTGCTGGTTGTCTCTCTGATGGTTCCAGGGAGAAGTCTTCCTTGTACTCCTTATTGTGGTGTTTGTGGTCATCTTTGGCATTCTCCACCTTGTCCATGTGTCGCTCCAGTCACACGGCTCTTGTCTCCCTTTGTATCTTCAGGTTGTTTTCCCCTGGGATGTTTGTCTCCATGGCCAAATTCTCCCTTTCAGTAGGGACAATAGTCATAAAGGCTTAGGACCCATCCTAAGGACTTCATTTTAACCTTATTAACTCTATAAAGACCCTTTTTCTAAATAACATTGCAGGCAAAGGTCCTGGGAGTTAGGACCTCACTGTATCTTTTAATTAGGGGACAGATTTCACCCTACTTCTTTCCCCTTGCTCTTCTGGGGTGGACCATTACTTCTGTTATTTCCTCAACTGAAGGTGATAGTTCTACTTTGGGAGGGCAGAGCTTATCATTGTTTACTGGATTTTAAAGCAATTCTAACCATCTCACATCTCCCTAGTGTCCATTTGCGGAAGGAGAATTCCTGTGGTTCCTCTAGTGATTGTGAAAAATAACGACAGAGGCCCCCTTGGTTCAGCCCAGCACTGCATTGTGGCCCCAAGTGAGCTTCCATAGCCCAGTCTTGGAGATTGTAATGACAGAGCAAAAACAACATTAAACCAGTGTCTTTTTTCCTAAGCATTTGTCTGAAAGTGTAGGCATTGTTCACCTCCTAACAGACTTCTTGGAGGGTTCTGGCAGTAGGGAAGGCTTGGGGGTGATCTTGTGCAAGTAACTCACACCGAGTTGACTCTTAAGTAGGGCACTGGGAGATGACCCTGCAATCACATTCAATCCTGCAGAGTCCTTATGAGAAAGATGTTCTTTTCCCCTTTCAGCTAGGAGGAAACTGAAGTGCAGTGAGGTTCCCCAGCATGCTTGACATCTTGTTGAGAGAGGAGTGGAGCTGAGCCCAGTCTACTGGACTCCACCAAAGTCCCACTGAAGATATAGTCTCTGCTCCACTCAGGCAATAATCCACTGAGGGGGAGTGCTGGACCCAATTGGGAGACCCTGATTTGAATTCCACACGTGATGTCCTCAACAGAAAGCCTATTTCAGAAGTTCATGGCTACCCACAGAGAGCACATGAAATTAAAAAGGAACGCAACACTAGAATCGGTAAGGAAGAAACTTCCACCCACCCCAAGGCTGCCTCATCTTGGGGAATATAAATGACATCGGAAAAACAGTATCTTCTCTGTACCTCTCCTTCTATTGCCTGGTGCTCTGCCTTGGATAAATAATTTACTTTCCAGCAAAGAGGACCAAATTTGATTTATGAGCCACAGTTCAGATATATATGCCTATATAAATCCCAACCATCCCAGGGGTGTTTATCACTTTATGCATATGGAGAAATGGAGACAGAAGTTTAAGTCTCTTTAATCTGTGTTTATTGGAAAATGCTTTTGAACTACCAGCATTCAGAGCCCTGCAGAGAAGCAGGACTAACTCTAAGGCACAAGTCCACTCCAGAATTCCCTGCCTGTATGCATTTCCTCTGGTCTGTCTTATGTCCAGCTTTGATTTGTCCCAAACCTTCCTTTGTTTTCTTTCTAATTCACCCTTAAAGGCCTAGGTCAGATGCCACCCCCATGTCACTCATGGGGCTTTTCAATTTCCCCCTTTCTCCTCTTGCCACCTTCTTTCCATCTTCTTCCATTGCAGCCTGCATTCACACCAGGCAGTCACCAGGCTGACTGTGCTGTGGATTCCAGGTTACATAGCATTCAACAGTGTGTCTTATGGTGTGCTCAGAGAAGATGGCATTTCCAGCTCCAGCTGGCTCAGCCACAAGGCCTGGCGCTGCTGCAGACTCCAGCCTGTCTGTGGAGTCAGATAAGAATCATGTGGCAGGTAGAGGAGGACAAGCATTGTTCTAGGGCTTAGTGGGTGGGAAGCAGGGCAGTGAGCAATCAGGTCCAGTGGGAATAAACAAAAATCACTCAAAGGAGATTAAACAAAGGCTTTTTATTCAGGGCTCCCTATAGCAAGGGAGTCAGACACCATTACTTACTTTATGGCAGAGATTCAAAGGGAAGAACAGGAGTGGGGGAGATTTATAGCAGAAGACAGGGAAAGCCTTGGATATTCACTAACTGAAAGGTATTGGCACAAGGAAGCTGTAGACAGGTTAACTAAAAGCAAGACATCCTATGTGATTGGTTGGGGGTGGATATTTTGACTTTCACCCGTTGCTCCTAAATTGGATGTGGAGACAAAAATTAGAGTAGCTATCCGTTATGGATCAAGTCCTACCTGTTTGGGATCAATCATTACAGGAGTTATTGTTTGGCTTTTTGGATTAGTTGCTAGGGATAGTGGTTTGATTTCCCGCAAATCTGAACTGTAGCTAGAAGGTTGGCTTTCTGGGGCAGTTACTGAAGGAAAAGGGCTGGTTTTCTGGGCTGGTGGGAGATTGTGGCGTGAGTTCTATTTTTATCTGTGGACTGGCCACTGTGCATTTGGATATGCAGTGTCTCCTCAGGTCCATACTTGCCCAGCAGCTACTTTGCACCAGAACATGAAGATGGGCCAGATGGAGCCCATGCTCTTCAGAAAGCATCACCTCAGCCAAGGAGACTGCAGGATTTTGAGTGGATCACAAAGGACCTGGGCATCACAGTGAGATCAGTGAGCAGTGTGGTCAGAAGACTAAAAGGGTGACTTTTTTGCTGTCCAGCAATTAGGGGAGAGGAGGAATCACACCACAGAGTCAAGGTTTCCACAGATCTTTGTTGCTGGCCCTCTGCCAGTCTTCAAGGAGGTTGCTGTTGTGGGTGCTGCTTCTCTCCCATCGATGGTCTCATTTGGAGATAGTGCTGCAGGATACAGGTGCTGGAGGAGATAGGGAGAGGTAGTGTGCTCCATTTCGTTCAATTTTTACACCAAATTCCCTTCTCTCTAAGTGGATCCTTATTACTTTTGCCTGGCCAGCATCCACTCCTCTCTATTAGAAATAGTATCCTTTTTTTTTTTTTCTCTTAGTCTGTCTATGTAGTCTAAAGAGACTGACCAATCTTTTTGGAGTCATGGGTGGATACCCAATGCAGATCTAGCCAATCTGCATTTCATAGTTCTGCCCTGGTGATTGGTTCAAAAACAACATATGACCCAAGGCAGTCCAATCAGAATGAATCTTGGTACATTGGGAAGAATAATTGGTCAAGGTGACTTTCCTTCACTGGGATTACTAACCTGACAGGGTATAAACCCAGAACTACTAGCAGCTACTACAAGAGGAAATAGGCTTGAAATTAAGTCAACATATAGGATAATAGAAGCAAAGGATTGTAGTATTGAGTCTTAATGACTTCACTGGGGCCAGTGGTTCCATTCTTGTCTGAATGCCTTGTCTTAAACATTTTATATAAGATGAACAATGTTTGTCAATTGATTTGTGTAGTTTCTCACCATAAGAGTTCTGAGGAATACATCTACTGCCTTGGGGGAAATAAAAAAAAAACAGCATTGTATTCTCATCGCAGGAGGAGACTACACTTTCCCTGAAGATGCTGCTAATTCCTCTCTTGCTTCTCTCCATTTCTTCCTGCATGACTGATTGGTGGGCAGTGACTTCCCAATCACTGAGGAAATGTATGTGAGGATTTGTTGCCTACCTAGTAGGGATATAGCGTGGGCATAAAAGCAAACTTGGTTTAACTAAATATAGACTGTTTCTCATTTAATCCAAGAGTGTATATCGATAAATATATATGAATCTTCCTATCTGTCAGTTAAGATAATGAACAATCCTAAACAATGAAATCCTAAACAATGTCAAGTACTGTCCTATGCACTTCCATATATTATCTTCCTTAACCATCAGCCCTGAGAGGCAGGGTGTTCTGTTACATTTTTGGTGAGTTTTCACCACTTGCTTTAGGCTGTGCAGTTTTTATACAGCGATGCATTGATCCAGGCTTTCTGACTCTAATCTCTTTACTGCTGAGTTATGGGACCTGGAGTCACATGGGACTCTCTTTTCTTTTCCCTTCTTAGCGCAGATAGGTGCTCCTCTCTGTGCTCAGGTTTCTCTGTCCCTCTCCCTGCCTTTCACTGGGGCAGTACTTGTTGGAAAAATATAGGTTTAGTGCAGCGAGATTTAGGGGAGAGAAGACCAGGTGAGCATGTACTAGGAGCTAGGAGAAACCTGAGTCCTGGGGAAAGCCAAGGAAAGATTTTCCTTAGGGGCTGTGAAAGGGATGTCCTAGAGAAACAGTGACAGTGGGAGACATGAAGAGAAGGGATAGGTTGTGTGGGGCAGGGCATGTGTTTACTGGGTTGGATTCCTTTTAATGATTTTGAGGGAAGGAAGTTAAAGACTTGAAGTTATTATTGTTATTGTTAATTGTTTTTAACCCAGAGTGTTTGTGTCTGTGTGGACACTGGACCTCATGGGTCAGGAAAATAAATAACCTGATTATCTGTTTACTTTTTCATCCATCCATCCATCCGTCCATCCACCCCAACCCAGTTTTATAGCTACTGGAAATTAGTGTGAACATTCTGCCAACCAATAATGGAGATCATGGCAAAAGGGGTGAAAATGGAGAGATCGTGTGTCAGTCAGCTTCCATCACTACAGAATAATGAAATACCCGAGATAATTAACTTATAAAGCAAACATTTATTTTGGCTCACAGTTTTTGGAAGTTCCATTCCAAGATTAGTCATTGATTTGAGCCTCTCATGGTCAAAGAGATGGCAAAGGCAGGAAATGTGTGATGGAGCAAACTGCTCATCCCATAGCCAGGAAGCAAAAGGGTAAGAGGCCAGGATCACAAAGTCCTCTCCAAGGACACACTCTCAGCAACCTAAGTACCTCTCACCAGGTGCCTTCTCCTAAAAGTTTTATCACCTCCCACTAGCTCCACCTTGGGACCAACTTTTAACACATGGGTGTTTGGTGGATATTCATCTTAACTATAACAGGAGGTGACCCTAGAAAACACCTGTAAAGTCTGGGTCCTAGAGTGGTACTATTAAAGAGACAGTCACAAGCAGAACTATAACAAATCATTAGGAGACCAACACATACATCCCAGTAAGCTAAGCTGAACTGTCTGTATCTTACCCTCCAGGTGTCAGTGGGTAGATGACGTGAAGAGAGCCCCTGAACATTCTCTCTGGCCTAGAAGGAGTTAGCTTTGGGAGACAGGGAGG
Organism: Heterocephalus glaber; assembly: GCF_053883595.1. Taxonomy (NCBI): domain Eukaryota; kingdom Metazoa; phylum Chordata; class Mammalia; order Rodentia; family Bathyergidae; genus Heterocephalus; species Heterocephalus glaber. The sequence goes on along the minus strand of NW_028258349.1, from coordinate 6,600,442 downwards.
GAACAATCTCTCTTGGCGTTGGCTATCACCCAGTCCATCAGGGATCAGAGTCTACAATGAGTGTGTACTGTGTGGTGCTTTGAGAGCTGCCTCCACTCCAGGTAAAAAGAGACATCAGTTATTTATGGAAGCTCCATTGTCAGACAGCCGGGTGTTTTCTGCTTTCAAAGATGACACCCTGTGCTCTCTTAGAGGAATTACACTAATGGAAAGAGGGACCTTTTCTGATGGATAAAGCCAACTCAGGGATGAGGGCCAAGGGTCAGTTGGTATTCTATCTCCTGGATGTGAAAGGAGATGGTTTCATGCTGATGGTTAGAAAAGCAATAGGCAGCAGAGTGGATCTGGCTGTAGAAGATCATGTTTGCAGGAGAATCCAGGCTCCTGGAACCAGAGGGACTATGCAGGCTACAATTTCCCTGGAACGATATGCTTGAGGCAGAGGCCATTTACAGTCTAAATGGTTCCAAGGCACACAGTAGGTGCTGAGTATGTATTTGCTGATTAGGATCAAAAGGGAATTATATTCAGCTCCTTAAAATGATGTATAAATAACAATAGCCTCTAAGGTAAAACAGCAGAAGCTGAGATGATAAGCAGGGCCTCCTTACAGGTGTTTTCTGTAACTGAAAGCTCAGGTGTTGCTGCTACCAGTCTTTGTAGTTGAGAAGTATCTAGAGTAGCGGTGGCAAACCTCTAGTACGCGTGCCGCAGTGAGCTGTTTGTTATCCTTGAAAGCTCTAAAAGATTTGCTGTCGCTGATCTACACTACGTATGTTTGACTCTGAGTAAACCCCATCCCTTCTTTGGGCTTCCACTCTCTTTATCCATGAAGTGGGACAACCAGAGTCCCTCTCTCATTGGACTGGTAGAAATTAGGAGGACGATATGCCAAGTGCACTGTCTGGCACCCTGCAAGCAGGCAGAGCTGGCTCGGTCTCCTGCTTCCAGCTGTGAGAATTCCAGCTATGCCACTCTGCTTTCCCAACCTAGGCTATGTTCCAGCCTAGCAATTGTGTGCTTGGAAAGAATCCCTTGATGGTTTTTCTCTGTTTCTGGAGAGGTCAACAAAACATAGCAGCCTTCAGTGAAACAATCTTTGTGCTCATTTGGACCGTGAAGCCTGCACTCTTACATTCATTCCTCAATACATTTCTTACTCTTACCTATTAAATAGCAGTCAGAAGTCATCTCTCCCCTTCCTGCCCTCTTCTGTTGTTTCTGTAATTTCATTTTTCTCTGTTTTGTCTTCCTCTACTTCTTCAGGGCTTTATGCATCCAAGCACACACATATAAGCAGCAGCCCTCAAAGTGAAAACTCTTTCAGTTTCTTGCAAAAGTGATATGTGGTTCACAGAAGTAGGGAGACACACACAGTATTCCTGGTTGCCTTGTGTGAACTGGCTGCCACAGGTGTAGGTGGCTATGAAGTAGACTGTGGGAGCCCAGGACCCAGACCGGAAGTGGAGTTCATCTGCTTTTCAGTGAATAAAGACCCCAGAGAAACCCTATCCTATCCTCTTACCACCGGGGGCCGTAAAATTTGCTGGACTGTCTCTGCTGGCATAGGTTTCATGAACTGAGACCAAGTTCAAGAACTAGGAAAGGGCTGTGTTTCAAAGGAGGAAACAGAAATATTCTGTGTGCATGCACAGGAGCCCTGCAGAGGCCTAGTCTGTCTGTGGCCTGGAAAACCTGGGAAGGCAGTGTGGAGGAGAGGGCTTGCTCCTAGTGTTGACCAAGAGATAAGATTTCTACAGGAAAGCAAGAGAGGGGAGGAAGGACTCTCAAGAACAGGAGTATAGGAGAACGGATAGAATGGAGCTGAATCATTCAAAGTATAATTGTAGAGAAAGGAGAAGTAGGAAGGAGAACATCTTCGTGTCCCCAGTGCATTGAGCACTGTGTGTACTGCTGAGATCTCACAATAATCCTGTGAGCATATCTTTGCATACAGGACTTCAAGTTCAGAGTGATAAACCTTTTGTCTGAGGTCCCTGAGCCAGTTAATCCCGAGTGTCTGACCCCAAGGCCACACACTCCTCCCACTTCCCTGGCCTGCTTTGGACTGGTCATTGCTTTCTTCCACCCTTCCCTGGAGATAAGGCTGGAGCACTGTGGTTTACACAGAGCCAGCTGGAGTTCTGTCAACGTGGAATATTCTCTTGAAGATATCGTAGACCTTGGAGAGCCTGCAGTCTGTAACGCATCCTCCAATTATGCCATGTCTCTCTGTCATAAATTTCCCCCAGGGAAATGGGACTGCATTTTTTTTTTTGTTTGGATCTGAATCCTGCTGCTCTATTGATTACTATAATTCAGCCCTAATTGGAGTTCTGCAAAGCACATGCACAGATGACAGCAAGGCTCTGGGCAGCACAGCATCCATTATTAATATGATGGTGCTGGCCTTCACCCTGCTCTCTGCCTTCACCTCGGGAAGTACTGGAAAACAGACCTGCCGAGTCATGTGCTTTCCTTATGAATTTGTCTCTTCAAAATATTTGTTTCCTCTTCGAGGCAAGGAGAGGTGCAAACTACACAACTAGCAAACATTTCTTTAATTGCCTCTCTGCTGTCTTAAGGAAGGGTCTATGCAGGGACTTTTTCCAGGTTGGGAAGGATGCTTGGGCTCCCTCAGAACTAAAGGACTGAACTTTGTAAGTGACAGAGAGACAGGTGGCCTCAGGAACTGGCCAAGATTCCAAGGAGCTGGTGGGACAGAAAGCCAGAATTTATACCTACAAAGAAGGGTCACATTGGGCCAACTGATTGAGGCAACCAGGCCATGGCAGAGAATAGAGCAGTGTTCCATGGTCTGAAACAGAGCAAGTTCTCGTTTTCGGGACAGGCCTGGGTAGGCTCACTACCTAATAAGAGCTTGGAGACCAGCGAGGAGTTTCACAGCCCACTGAAGAGTGAAAATGTCAGTGCAAGCGTCCGCCAACAGCTGTTAGTAGCACGCCCGGTGGCAGCTCTGGTTAGTGGACTCTGAGCGAATCCTGTGCCCTTTCAACATGGAATTGAGCATTCATAGAATTTCAGAGCTGAGATGAGCTGTGCAGCAGTCATACTCAGTGAATGCACTTAAAAATGGGTAAATTGAAGCCCAAGTAAGGGACGGGTGTTGCCCAGGGTCACACTTTTAAGTTTCTACTCTACTCAAGTGGTGAGAGGCAGGGGTCACGGTAGATCTGGGTGAGCTGTTCCCACTCTGAGAGGGCTGGGCTTGGATAAAGTCTGGCACCTAGCTTGGGGTTGGTTTTCCTAAAGCCAAGTCACTTACTCTCTGTTACAGTGATAGGCAGAGGAAGAAATCTGGGAGTCTGTGATGCAACTAGTAGCCATGTTGCTACTGGTGACTCAATCATTCAAAAACCCTTTATCACTAGAACACAGCTTTGGGAATATAACTGAGGTTAAGACAAAATCCCTACCCTCATGCAGGTGAATTAGAGTACAGAAGACAGAGACTAAAGAGGTCAGCAGGGAGTTAGATCTTTCTCAAATGGGAAGGGGTCAAGATATGAAGGGTATGGGGAAGGAAAGAAGGGAAAAGGAATGAAGGAAAGGAATTAAAATGTGTTATGTACATGAACCAACTCCACACAAGGAATGTAAACATTATGTACTATAAATGTGTATTAATAAAAAAAAAAACCTACAATAGTGAAAAGTTAAAAAAAAAAAGCAAACACATGGAAAAGGGCTTCAGAGAGCCCAAGGGCTGCAAAATAATGACACAGGGGAATTTGATGAGGAGTGATTGGAGGAATATGACTCTGCCAAACTTATTTCCTGTTTCGTTTGTCAAGAACAGGAACATTTCCATTCCCCGGCTGCCAACTGCTTTGGAAGGGGCCCACTGCAGAGCTAGCAGGTGGCTATCATTATGCCATTTGCTCTGTGGGAAGAATGCATCAAGGAACCAGATTGCCCTACAGAATTTACCCTAACCAGCCAGCCACAGGTGTCTCTGTCCCTTGTCTTCTCTCCTGCTTGGCCTGTCCTGGGCTTTCTCTTGCAGTGGTCAGAAGTGAACTTTGGGAGCAGGGACCAGGTGCTGCTGCCTGTCATTGGTGCTCAGAAGGTACCTGAGGGGTGAAGCTGGGGTGGGAAGAAGACAGTGGGACTGGTGCAAAGAGAGACAGGACACTGAGACCCTTGTCTTCCCAGCTCTGCCAAACACTGAGAATAGCTGTCCTTGGGGACCCTACTGGGGGGCCGAGAGCTGGTGCGTACCTCCTGCCACAGGCAGCCTCATCGACTCCCCTCTGCACATTCCCCTGTGAGGGGCAGGAGGGCTGTCTTCTCTCTCTGCCCTGCTGGGCCTCAGCTGCCTCAGCAGCTCAGTCTCTCTTTGTGCCTGGCTGTTCACTGTCCCCACTCCTTCTGGAATGGATGCCTGTCAGAGCCTAGGATCAAAACCACAAGTAGGTTCCCAGCTCAGGGCAAAAATGTGGAGGCAGGTGGAGCCTGAGTGTCCATCCTGGGGACCGTGGGTGGCTGCTGAGCACCAAAGCCCGCCAACCTTTTTCTGCCTCTTCCTTGTGCCTGCACCTCGCCTTCAGTCAACTCCCCTGTTATCTTTGTGCTGTGGTGCTGCCCCTCATGGAAGTACAAGTCTCAATCATCTTAATAAGAGGAGCATCTGCTCCGGTCTAGCTCCACTTCTGTTTGGGAGAGCGAGAGAGCGGCTTGAGGGAGAGCAGCGGGAGCAGTTAGGAGCTGTCTGCAGATGTCATCACACCTGAAGCAAATGCCTCCCCTCCCCTGGTGCCGCCAACCATCTGGGCCTTCCTAGCTTCTCCATCAGCCTCCTGCTCCTCGGTGGCAGAAGACTCCATCCCCTTTTGTCAAGTCTGAACCAGTCCCCAAGGCCTATCTATCCTGCATCCTCGCCTTGTCATTGTCATTGGAGGTGGGGTGCCAACTGGCTATGCACACAGGCAATGGAGCAACAGTTCCTGGATTCACATTCTGGTTGGTACCAGCTAGCTGAGTATGCTTGGGCAGGTTTTATTAGTTTACCTATATGAAAAATAAGTGAATCTTCATGCTACTGTGTGTTGTGAAGATTGATGAGAGTAGGTAAAGCCCAGAGGACAGTGTTGGCCAGGTATGTGTGCTGCATGTGTATTAGCTGGCACTGTCATGTGACTGCTTTTTTTTTCCTGTTCTTGCTGCTCCTAACTACTTCCTCCTCCTCTTCCTTTTTTTTTTTTTTTAAATTTTGAAACAAGTTCTCACTAAGTCACTAAGTGCCCCAGGCTGGGCTGGAACTTGCAATCTTCTGGCCTCAGCCTCCCAGAGAGCTGGGGTTACAGGCCTGTGCCACTATGCCCAGCCCCTCCTCTTCCCCCTCTTCCACCAGCCTCCCAACAGATCACCTGAGTCCATGACACATCCATCCCCTTCTGGATCACCTTCTTCACTACTTTTGGAGATCTCATCTCCCCACCACTCACGACCCTTTGCTAGCTCCCAGTGTCTTCAAGAAGAAACCCAAACCCACCTCTCTGTTCTCCTGAGCTTCAGCAACACCTGGAGGACTGGGGGATCGGGGCGCCTAGGGACAACGGGTGACCTAGTCTTTGCTTCAGCAGCATCTGCAGATTGAGTAGACATCATAACTCTTGACTGTTATAAGTAGATGCTGATGAGAAAATCAACCTTCATTTAATTATTACTGAATGAACAAACTGAACAGAATCTATGAGGTTAGGCAGTAGAAGACAGAAATAACATTTTTCATATTGGAGAGGGGTTTTTATACTTGAGCAATTTGCAAATTTCATGGGATCAACTGCTTATTCTTCTCCAAATGTTTGCACTTCCATATCCTGCATTTTCTCATGTTCTTTCCTTCCAGAGCACTCTGCCCTTTGCTACAGGTGAATATCCAAGCACCTTTGAAGCTAAGCTGGATGTCACCTCTCTGAAGCCTGTTCTTGTTCCCAACAGGATATTATACAAGACTTTGGAAAATGCCACATGGGGAGCACAGTGCTTTGCAATGATTAAACACCATATGAAGTCAGTTTGTTTCAGTTCAAAACTTGGCTCTAATACTCGCCAGCTGTGTAACCTTGAGGCACAGCTACTTAACCTGTCTGTGTCTGTTTCCTCATCCATACAACAGACAGAGCAACAGTACTTGAATTTCTAGATTTATTTTTTGTTTGTCTTAGATTTATTGAGACAAACTGTTGACAAGAATTGTACATATTGAAGGTATACATGTGTCATATGCATATATATTATGCAATATTCACCATGATTGAGTTAAGTAAAATATTCATCATTTCACAGAGTAATCTTTTGGGGGGTGGATGAGGACACTGACCATCAGCAAATTTCAAGTGTACAATATTGTTAACCATAGTCACATTGCTATGCTCTAGATCTCCAGAATTTACTCATTTTGCATAAATGAAATTTTGTACATTTTCACCAACATCTTCCTATTTCCCCATCAATCCTCCTAACCCCTCATGACTACTAGTCTATTCCCTGATTCTGAGTTTGACACTTTCAGATTCCACATATACATGAGATTATGTGGTATTTATCTTTCTGTGTCATCTAACATAATGTCTTCCAGGTTCATCCATGTTGTTGCAGATTGCAGAATTTTCTTCTTTTCCGTCTTCTGTGTGTGTGTGTGTGTGTGTGTGTGTGTGTGTGTTTTCATTTGTCAATTGGTGGACATTCAGATTGTTTTCATACATTGGCTTCTGTAAATAACACTTTACTGTACACAGGGGTGTATATATCTCTTCAACATGTTTGTTTTATTTCTCCTAGATATAAAACCCAGAAGTGAGATTGATGAATCATAAGGTAGTTCTGTTTTATCTTTTTGAGAAATTTCAGTACTGATCTTCATAATGGCTATACCAATTTGCATTTCTACTAACAATTGTACAAGAGTTCCTTCTCTCCATATCTTCACCAATACTTTTTATCTTTTGTCTTTTTAGTAATAGCCATTTTTAACGGATATGAAATAATATTTAATTGTACTTTGGTTTGAATTTTCTTAATTAACAAGGTTGAGCATTTTTTCATGTATGTATCTGTTGCCTGTTTATTTTTTAATGAAACTTCTCTGCATGCCCTTTGCCCAATTTTATTGGATTATTATTACTGTTTCTGCAGTTGAGTTGTGTAAGTCACTTACATATTTTTTTTCTGATACTGGGCATCAAACTGAGGACCTTGCACTTGCCAGGCACAGCACCACTGAGCTACATCCCAAACAACTTACATGTTTTGTATATTAACTTTTTTTCATGTACATATTTGCTTTGGAAATATCTCTCCCATTCCATAGGTTGATTTTTAGTTTAATGAAATGTTAATATTTGTCAGTCTTTGGATTCTCTGCCTATGCTTTCTGCGTCCTGTCCAAAACAAATTGCTCAGACCACTGTCAAGAGGATTTTCTCATGTATTTTCTTCCAGTAGTTTTGTACTTTCAGGTAATATGATTATGTCATATGCTGAGTTCATTTTAAGTTAATTTTTACAATTTTCATTTTTATTACTACATGTTTGTAATACACAATGATTACATTCATAACATATTGTAATTCTTTTCACTTTGCTTCTCCTGTCCACCCTCTCTTAATTTTTTATGTAGATATCCAGTTTTTCCAGCACCATTTGTCATTGTTCCAACATGTTTTTGGCCCCTTTGTTAAGAATCAGTTGAGTATAGTTGTGTGGGTTTGTATTTCTGTTCTCTATTCTATTGTTCTATGTGTCTATTTTTTCCCCAGTACCATGCTGTTTTGTTACAATGGATTTGAAGTACATTTTGAAATTTGGTATTGCGATATTACCAGTATTTGTGTATTTTGTGCTTCCATATGAATTTTAGGATTGTTGTTCTCATTCTCTAAAGAATGTCATTGGTTTTTTGATGGACATTGCCTTGAGTCATACGTCACTATTGGTAAATGACCATTTCAATGGTATTAATTGAATGGTATTAATTAATGAACAAGAAATGTCTTTCTATCTTCTAAGGTCTTCTTCAATTTTTTCCTTTCATGTCCTATAACTGAAGTTTTTCACCTCAGTTGTTAGGTTTACTCCTACATATTTTTGAAGCTATTGTTAATGGAATTATTTTCCCAATTTTTTCTGATTCATTATTGGTTATAGAAAAATGATTGAGTTGTGCACATTGATTTTGTGTCCTGCCACTTTGCTGAATTTCTTTATGGGATCTAAAAGTCTTCTAGTGGAGTTTCTTAGGGTCTTCTAAGTAAAGGATCACATTGTCTGCAAATAGGGTTAATTTTATTTCTTCATTTTTTATTTGTGTCCCTTTTACTTCTTTCTTTTGCCTAATTGCTCTGGCTATAATTTCAAGGAGTATATTGAACAGGAGTAATAAGAATGGACACGCTCGTTTCATTCCTGATTTTAGGGAATATACTTTCACTTTTTCTCTATTCAATGTAATGTAGGTTGTAGGCCTTGTATATCTCATTTCCTCAAAATTGTTACTTTTTTATTTTTTAGTCATGAAGGATATTGAATTTTGTCAGATACCTTTTCTGTATCTTTTGACATGATCGTGCAAATTTTTATCCTTTATTCTGTTTATATGGGTATTATTTTTATTGATCTATTCATGTGGAACCATCCTTACATCTTTGAGAGTAAAGCAATCTGGTTATGGTTTATGGCCTTTTTAATTGTTGGATTCTGTTTGCAAGGATCTGATTGGGGATTTTTGCATCTATGTTCATTCCAGATATTGGACTGTAGTTCTCTGTCTTTGTTGAGCCTTTATCCAGCTTTGATATCAGAGTGGTACAGGCTTCAACAATGAATTTGGAAGCATTCCTTCCTTTTCTACTTTATGGAGTAGTTTGAGGAGCATTACCGTTAGTTCTTCTCACAGAAGACAGTGGTAAAATTTAGCAGTAAATCAGTCCAGTCCTGGGCTTTTCTTTCTTGCGAGACTTTATTGCTGCTTCAATGTCATTGCTTGTTTTTTATCTGTTTAGGTTTTTAATATCCTCTTTATTCCATTTTGGTAGGTCACATGTCTCTGGGAATTTATCCATTTCTTGTGGATCTTCAAATTTGTTGGATTATGTTTTCAAGATAATTCCTAGTAATCCCCAGGATTTCAATGGTATGTCTTTTATGTCTTTTAATATTACCTTTTGTCTCTAATTTTATTAATTTGGGCCTTCTCTCTTTATTTTGGTTAGTTTAGCTAAGAGGTTATTAATCTGGTTTATCATTTCAAAGAATCAAGACTTTGTTTCATTGCCTCTTTGTGTTGTTCCTTCAGTCTGCATTTCATATTTCATTAATCTCATGTTAGAGTTTTTATAATTTCTTTTCTTATACTAGTTTGGATATAGTTTGCTCTAGTTTTTCTAAGACTTGAGATGCATCATTAGGTTGTGTTTTGAAATAAAGAACCGTGATGCCCAGCTTTGTTGTTCTTGTTCAAAGTTTAGAGGTCTATTGTGGTTACATTTGGATTTTAGGATTTTTTTCTATTAAACAAAGAATGCCATTTGGATTCTTGTAGGAATGTCATTGGCTTATTTTGGGTAATAGGAATATTTGAGCAACATCAATTCTCTCAATTCATAAAACAGGGGATCTTTCTATTAATCTATGCAGTTTTTCCACTTCCTTCATCAATGTTTTATAATTTTCATTGTACAAGACTTTCAGTTAAGTTTATTCCTAATTACATTTTCATTTTGTTGCTATTATAAATGAGATCACCTTTTTAATTTCAGGCAGTTTTTTTGTGTGTATAGACATCCCATTAATTTTTGTATGTGAACTTTGTATACTACAATTTTACTTAATTAATTTATTAGTTCTGTATGTGTCTGTGTGTGTGTATGTGTGTGTGTGTGTGTGAGAGAGAGAGAGAGAGAGAGAGAGAGGAGTTGTCTTTAGGATTTTCTACATAAATGATCATATCTTCTTCAGAGGTGTTTCTATTTTCTCCTTTCTAATTTGGATGCCTTTTCTTTTTCTTGGTACTTGCCCTGGTTAGAGATTCTAGTACTATGTTGAGTAGAAGTAGCAAGAATGGACATCATTAGCTTGTATGGATCTTAGAGGAAAACATTTTTTCTTTTCATTGATTATGATGGTGACTGTAGGCTTATCTTATGTGTCTTTCATCATGGTGAGGTGAATTTCTTGTATACTTACTGTTTTGAAAGATTTTGTCATGAATGTAGGTTGCATTTTATTGTCCTTTTTTGCACCTAATAAGATAATCAATCTTTCATTCTATTAATGTGTTTTATCCATTGATAGATAAGGGTGTACTGTTGTCATTTTGTTGTTTTCTATGTGATTTGTAGTGGGGTTTTTTTGTTGTTGTTCCTCCTTCCTTTCTTGCTGTTGTTCTTCATTTCTTGATGATTTGTGTAGCAATTTGCTTTGATAGATCCTTCTTTATCTTTTGTTGTTTGTGGTTACCTCAAGATTTTTCTAAAAATATATTATGGTTATAGCTATTTATTTTAACTTGTAACAAAGTACTTTCATTTATATACAAATCGTATACTTCTACACATCCTCTTTGTGTTCTTGTAGTTAAATATTACTCCTTTTTATATTATTTATCAATTAACCAATTTTTGTCATTTAAATTTTCTATTAAGATTAAAATTAACATAGATATCACCATCATGGTATTATGCTATTCTGTACTTGTGTATTATTTACCCTTACCAATGAGATTTGTGACTTTCTGTGCTTTTATGTTAGCAAATTTTATTTTAGTTTGAGGAACTCCTTTAAACTTTTGTGCAAGGCAGGTCTACTGGTTATAAACCCTCTCAGTCTTCATTTATCAAGGAAAGATAATATCTTTCCTTTTTACCAAGTAAAAATGTTGCCTGAATTATTATTTTTTGACTTATGCTTTTTCAACTTGATAATGATATTAAAGTGACAAATATTCAGTAGAAACCATGCTTTGAATTTTAACTTTTTAATCTTTTCCCTGGCTAGTGTCTTGTGGTAGGATACTCTCTTGTGATGTTGGCCAGAGGCAGTGAGACATGGGTCCAAGCCTCCATGCATTATCACAAGGGGAAACAGCTAGTACTGTACAGTATGTTGTGCCATTGAGCTATGATGTTTGATAGGTTAGGTGCATTACATGCCTTTTGAATTCATGATATTTTCAACTTAAAGTGGATTTACTGGGACACAACTCTACATTAAGTTAGGGAACATCTGTGTTGTGTTCTTGATTTTTTTCCCCCTTTTCAGTACTTAGACTCCATCATCCCGTTCTGTTTTGGCCTGCAAGGGTTCTGCTGAGAAATCTGCCACTACTCTCATGGAACTTTCCCTGTATGTGATGAATTGCTCTCTTAATACTTTCAAAATTCTTTGTCTTTTAAAAATTTGACTACAATATCTCCCAATGAAGATTTCTTTATCTGTAATTATTTAGAGTTCTTTGGGCTCTGTATATGTGCATCTTTGTTTCTTTCTCAATATTTGGAGAGTTTTCTGTCATTATTTTTAAAAATGCATTTTCTGCCCATTTCTCTGCTCCTTCTAGGATATTCACAATGTATGTGTTTGTTCTTTTGATGCTGTCTTGTAAATCCCATAGATTTTTCTTCATTCTTTTTAATTTAATGTTTTCCTATTCTGACTAGATCATTTCAAATGACCTGTCTTCAAGTTCATAGATTCTTTCTTCTGCTTGATCGATTGTGCTGTCAAAGCTTTATACTGATCTTTAAATTTCATTTATTGTATTCTTCAGCTTCAGAATTTCTGTTTGGTTCTATTTTTATGATCTCTATCTCTTTGCTGAACTTCTAATTTTATTTTTCTGATTTAATTGAGTTGCCTGTCTGTGTTCTCTTTTAGCTTTCTTGATTATTTTTAATTCTTTGTGAGACAGTCTATATTTCTTTGGGGTTGATCACTAAAAATTTAATGTGTTTCTTTACTGATAGCACGTTTCCCTAATTTTCATGCTCCTTATAGCCTTGCATTCAATTTTGTACATTTGAGAGAAAAATAACCCCTCTAGACTTCACAGACCAGCCTCCTAGGGAAAGACCTTGTCATGCAAGTGATTTGAGGGTATTGACTGTGTAGGGTGTGAGGTGATGGTGAGTCCAGTGGGGGATCTGAGTCTGATTGAGGTACAGGAGAATGGGGTAGTGTGGCTGTGTGGCAATGCTAGGTCCAGGGCCACTCAATGGTTTGGGTTTGGGGGTACACCTTGCTCTTGGGCATAGGCATGCATGAGGCAGTAGCACCTTAGTGGTGGTAGAGTAGGTGGGCTTTGTATACCTTTATCACCTGGGCTCTGCATCAACAAAACCTATAACAGCTCTTTAGTAGCAAAGATTCCAGGGGTCCTCTCTCTTTTTGGCACTGAGCTATGTGATCTTTGAGGGTAGGGTGTTGTCATTAAAATGTTTTCTGTACTTTTCTATCCAGCCATCTTTAGGTTTTGTGCTTCATTTTGTTGCTATAACTTCATCACTGTACTCCAGAGTTCTCCAAGAGCTATTTTTCTACATAAGGTAGTTGTCAAAACATGGATTTTGTGGAGAAAATGAGGGCTGGGACTCCCTGGTGTGCCATCTTGCTGATATCCCTCTCAGGGTGTCTGAGAGGACTATATATGTTAATATGGATAAGATGGTGAATCTGTTTCTGGAGCTTTCGTGCTTCTTAAGTGTTTTTAAATTTTGATTTGGTATTATTTGATTTAAAAATGTTTGTCCTCTCTCTTGCCACAAGATGTCCCTTGGCAATTAGTACTCTGCCTTCCTGTGTCCTAGGATAGGATCTGTAGACATGAGAGAACTGGAGAGTGTTTGTGCAATGATGGGACAGAAAAGCCCCAGCTGCCACCCTATCACACCCAGGCTCAAGAACTCCCTTTGTTTCAGAGCGTCTAGCCTAGAAATGATTTGTACTGCCCTTTCTTCATCTCATACTTAGCAGGGATTAGAAATAACACCCAGGATCTGGGCTTCTTGCTGGAAGAGACAGGAGAACATCCAGTGTATGAGGATCCTGCCATCAAGTCAATAAGGAAGTCTTGGCCAAACACCCTAAGATTCTCCTGGGGCCTCAATTACCTTTAGATCAAGGTCAACATTTTTTTTTTTTAATTTCAGGGATGAAACTTGGGACCTTGCGCTTGTAAGGAAGGTCAACATTTTTGATATGGCCTTCGTGGTATCCAGAAGCTACGAATTTCATCTCTCACTGTTTACTCTCCTATGGCAACCCTCTATCCCTGCCAACCAGCTTTGCTGAAGGGTACCCATGATTCCACTCAGAAGGAAGGAGACCATATTCAGGACCTCTATGGTCTCTGGCCCTCCCTGATTAGCAATTGTTCAGTTGGGTTCAAGGCCAGTAAGCCCACATCTATATATCTGGAAGGTTGAGGGGCTGTGTCTGTCTTCTCCCATGGAGTCAGATAATGAAGGCCATACTTTCTTGTCTTTATCTTCCTCTGACAGGACAAAATATGTGGATGCCTTCCTATGCAGTACCTCAGTCATCAACTGACTGCTATGCTCATCTTGCTGCTATATGAACTCAGGCATTGGTGGCCCAGGATCTGGGTCTCAGGAGATCTGAGTTGCTATAACTATAATAGCACACTGGCCTGGAAAGGGAGATAGAGCTGCCCTGCACTGTTCCTTCCTCTGCTTCTCTGGAGCTTCCTTCTGCACACACCACCCCTTGCTCACCTGGAAGTTTCACCATAAACCAACTCTCACTTTCTCCCCTGTTGTGAAACCTCAATCCTCCACTCCCAGAACTGTTCCCATCCCTGCACCCCTTCCCAACACCTGTCTTTGTCCTTGGGCCTAGGGATTGAGCTTACATGGATGAATCCATTCATCCTAGACCTGAATTCCCTTATAAAATCTTTCTTTTTTTACCTCTTTGTTTCTATATTAGTAGGAATTTGGCACCCTTACTCCTTACTCTTTCCTGTTAAGAAGATTTCTAGCCAGGAAGTAGAGATGGGGCATGGCAGTAGGGTTGATGTCACAGGGTGAGTGGAAGCCCCATGCTGAGACTACCACTCTGATGCTGGAGGCAGCTGGAAATTATGTGGGCATCATAGAAGTTTTGACAGAATGCAAAATAGCTCTATGTCCCTGGAAGAGGAGGAAGTGGGGAGGGAGAGAGGAAGTGGGGAGAAAGGTAAAGGGTCAGAGAAAGTGGAAAAGAGAGAGTGAGAGGGGGATAGAAAGAGTGAGGAGAGGGGAAAAAGGTGGGGAGAAAGTCAAAGAGCGGGGAGGGACCTCCTCATATGAAAAGGAACCTTATTTTAATGGTATTAGAATCCTATATCCCAAAGAATATGAAGTCAATCCTACTTTAAGCTTAGGAGTTTGGATAAAGCAAAAATTTATTTTCCTTTGTGAACTTTTCTTTTGTCTGAAAACCTTTTCTTTGGAAACCTCCTTAGAGTGACCCAGATGTATAGAAGAGTTTTGCTCATGTTGGATGAATACACAATTCTGGAGGAAAACTTCCAGGGCTTGTACCCCAGCTTCACCATTTCCTATGTCAGGTTCAACTCTATCACCTCCTGGGATGATACTCATTCTCCAGTCATCCTTGTAAGCTGGAGATGGCCGAACCTACACTGAAGAATTGTATTCCATACTGAATGAGTTGGCCTAAAAGAGGTGTTTAATCAGTCCCTGGCACATCCTTTCCCTGGCTGCCACGCTACTTCCTTGTCTGGAAAACCAACCTGAAAATCTTTTCAAATACAGCCTCTATTCACAAGCTTAGACCTGGACCCTGAGCTACACACTGTGGATAAAACAGTAGTGCACAGTCTATTCACAGTCAATGGGAGCAATGGTTATGAACTGTTAGTGATTCTACATGACAATTTCAAATGACTGGCAACAAAGATTAATTCCACCAACTGGAGTGAGTATAAGCAATATCTTTCAATACTATGATATCAGAGCTGGCATTTGCCAGAAGGATGCCCCTAGGGAGTGAGGGTCCAAAAAATCTTGCTGGAGATGAACACAAGTATGGTGTTGGGAATCACGGTACGAGAGAAAAACTGACAGGCAGCCCCCCAGATCAGTGGGGTCCTGTGTGTCTATTGAATGACCCTTGATATGAATCTGCAAAAGATAATCAGTCATACAAATGGTTTATTTTGTTTTAGTCTTGAAAAACATTTTTGATCAATATAAAAGTTATAGTGAAACACATTGGAAATTCAAAATGAAAGTACAAAGTTGAAAAATACTAGATGATTGTTATGATTTAGATCTAAAATGTTCCCCAAAGTCTCATGTATTTGGAGAGTGACTGAATCATGGGTACACTGTACTCCTCAGTGGATTCATCCATTGATAAGTGTATAACTGAATGTGCTATTAGGAGGTGAGGTCAGGTTGGAAGTGGGTCACTGAGAACTGATCTGGAAGGGTGTATTCTTGTCCATGGTTCCACCCTTCTTTCTTTCCTTCCCAGCTGCCATGGGTTAACCAGCTATTCCTCCAGCAGGGCCTCCAACACTATGTTTCTGCTTTGAAGCTAGTTAGCCATGGACTGAACCCACCAAATTTGTGAGCCAAAATAGACCACTCCTTCTTTAAGTTGAACGTGTCAAATATGTTATCACAGTGATGAGAAAATGATGAACACAATGATTCTGACAATTGGCCAGAATTTTAGAGGAGTTATTTGCAGAATTATGTATTTATTCCATAGTTGATGTGGGAGGACACAAACTTGGTCTCTTATTAAGAATGATCCCATATTGTTTAACAAGAAGCAGAAATGCACTTGGAATCAACAGATGCTTCAGGTTCCCTTTTGGTCACTGCCAGTTTCACCTCCTATGCATGGCTTAAATGTCTCTTTCTCTTAATCTTTCTTTCTTCTCTCTTTTTCTTCCTTTTCAGCCCCAGCTTAGATTTCTGCATCTTTGTATTTTACCTCTCTCATAGTGAAATATGTGTGAACAGCTGCAAATTTCTCTTGCTACAGTTAGTCTTTATTTAATTCATTTTTTTTCTGTCAAAAGACTCCACCTATCAAGTTTAGGAATGGGTTTCATGAAGAGATAAAGGGGTCTATTGAGCCACTGATGGGATTATCTCAATTGATGCAGAAAAAGCATTCAACAAAATCCAACACCCATTCATGACAAAAACCCCACAGAAAATTGGAATAGATGGTCTTTATCTCAATCTGATAAAAAGCTATGAAAAACCTACAGCCAGCATCATACTACATCATCAAAAATTGAAAGCTTTCATGCTAAAATCAGGAACAAGACAGGGGATGTTCACTATCACCACTCCTGGTCAATATAGTTCTGGAAACATCAGCCACAGAAATTAGACAAGAGAAAGAAATAAAAGGAATAAAGATAGGAAAAGAAGAAGTTAAACTGTCATTATTTGCAAATGACATGATACTCTACATAGAAAACCCAAAAAACTCGCTAAAAATCTTGCAGACTTAATTGACAGATTCAGTAGAGTAGCTGGATACAAGGTCAACACTCAAAAAATCAATACCCTTCTTGTACACAAATAACAAACTCACTGAGAGAGAAACTGGGGAAACAATTCCTTTCACAATAGCATCCAAAATATGAAATATCTAATGAAGGAAGTAAAAGACCTCTACCTTGAAAACTACAGTACTCTGAAAAAAGAGATTGAAGAGGATATCAGAAAATGGAAAGACATACCTTGCTCCTGGGTAGGAAGAACCAATATAGTGAAAATGGCCATACTTCCAAAACTGCTATAGATTCAATGCAATCCCGATTGAAATCCCAACACTATATTTCACAGAACTAGAGAAAACAATCCAAAAATTCATTTGGAACCAGAAGAGACCTAGAATAGCAAAAGCAGTTCTAGGCAACAAAGACATGACAGGGGGCATCACAATCCCCAACAGAAAACTATATTACAAAGCCACTGAGATAAAAATAGCATGGTATTGGCAAAGAAACTGACCTGAGGATCAGTGGAATAGATTAGAAGATGAAGACACAACTCCAGATGTACTCAGCCACCTCATTTTTGGCAAAAGAGCCAACCACCCTCATTGGAGGAAAGAGCCTCTTTAATAAATGGTGCTGGAAAAACTGGATTTCAACCTGCCACAGATTAAAACTAGACCTATATCTTTCACCACACACTAAACTAAAATCAAAGTGGATCAAAGATCTGTATATTAAAACAGAAACACTAAACTTGCTGGAAGACAGTGGCATAGGAAAAGACTGTATGACCAAAACCTCAGTAGCTCAGGAACTAGCACAGAGAATCAACAACTAGTATCTCATCCTATTAAAAAGCTTCTGCACTGCAAGATAAATCACCAACAGAGCTAAGAGGCAACATACAATGTAGGAAAAATTTTTTACCCCGTTCCTCAAAGGACTACTATCTAGAATATATAAAGAACTTAAAAAAATCAGATCCCCCAAATTTAAAGACCCAATTCAAAAATGGGCATCTGAAATGAATATACACTTCTCAGACAAGTAAAAGCAGCAAATAACCATATGAAGAAATGTTCAACATCACTGGTCATTCAAGAGATGTAGATGAAAACAACACTGAGATTCCACCTCACTCCAGAAAGAATGACTGCTATCAAGAAATCAACCAATAACAAATGCTGGCAGGGTTGTCGGGGAGAAAGAACCCTTCTCCAATGTTGGTGGGAGTGCAGACTGGTGCAACCACTGTGGTGATCAATATGGAGATCCCTCAAAAAACTAGGATTAGAGGTCCCATTTGACCCAGCTATTGCCCTGCTGGGTGTCTTCCCAAAAGAATTAAAAGAATCATACCACAGCAATATATGCACACTCATGTTTATAGTGGCACAGTTTGTAATAGCTAAAGCTTGGAAACAGCCCAATTGCCCATCAACTGGAGACTGGATAAAGAAGATGTGGTCTTCTTTTTTTTTTTTGAATAAAATTGAGTACTATTCAGCCATAAAGAATGAGAAACTAGAGACATTTATAGCCAAATGGATGGACATTGAGGTGACATTCAAATGAAATAAATATGACACACATGTAAATACTGAATAGTTTCTCTGATGTGAGAAACTGAAAGTGAAAATAAGTATCAAAATGTATAATAGATAATGTGAAACAGGAAGAAAAGTTCTAAAGAGTAAGAGGAAGTGGGAGGTGCAGGGGAAAGAAAAGAGGGGAAAGGAATAAATATGAGAAAAGGAAAAAATGGAAACAAAGTCTCTGTAAATAAGGAGAGGTGTAGGGGTTGAAGGGAGGGAAGGGAATGGAGAAAAAATAAGAGCCAAGATATATCATGTAAAGGTACAAATTCCCATTGATGAATGTCATCATATTGTATACCTAAAATGTACCAATAAACTTAATGCAAAAAAAAGAAAGGACTTCTTAATTAAAATTAAAAGGGCTCCTGCCTATCCCTAATGGGATGTCACTGGAGACCTTGACAATTATGAGAATGCATAGTTGCCAGTGGACCCTGGTTGGGTCCTCTGTGGGGCCACTTTCCATAAATTCTCATGGGTTTTAAGTGTGTCTCTGGCAGTCTTCCGTTCCTCTCACCTGCACATCTCTCACCCTGCAACTTGGAGACACTATTGGAGTCCACTAAGTCCTCCACTTTCCTCCCAGGCAAATGAGGTCTTTTGTATCAGGTGCGACCTTGCCGCAGTCTGCTTACCCTGCTCTTGGACCTGCAGAAATGCACACTGTTGTCTTGGGGCTTTCCTCCTCCCAAGTTTCCATCACTAATACTTTCTTCCCCTATTTTTATGTTAACAGGAAAGTAGCAATTGGTGATGGTTAGATGCACAGGCTCAAATTTCTGTCTGATAAAGAAATTTTATTATTTTACATAAAAAACTCAACATATCATTAATGACACCGTTAGAGATTATGAGAAGAGTGATCAAAGTGATCTTCATGGTAGTGTAACGGTCATACTTTTTAAACTTGATTACTCACTAAAAGTTCCATGGACCTGTAAGGGAGGGTGTGGCCAGCCACTGTGCTACAGTGGGTTGTTAGCTCCACAGAGAGATCCTCCTGGCTGAGGGCCAGTTGCTACTTTTCAATCCTTTTTCTTGATGGACCTTTTAGGAAATTCTCCAAGCTGCCTTTCTGTGTAGTATCTCTGGTCTATAGTCATCTTCTTTCTTCTGGGCATGTGGCAAAGCTTGGAAAATTACATGATTCTTACCTTATAATAAAAACTCAATGTTCTTAGTTTTCTTGGAAAGGTGTGTATGTATATAAGTATATGCATGTGTATTCATGTATGCATTCCAAGAGATCTTCAAATTTCAAGCAGCAATGGGATAAAAATAACAGACCCGCCAATTTGTAGGTCTCTTTATAGTTTGTCAAGAATAGGCACAGCCATGATTTCATTTGTTCCTTATTATGGTTTATAGAAGATTGCTATATTAGTCATTTTCCTGTTGCTGGGAAAAAATATGTGACACCTGAACTTGACACTTTCACAAGAGGGACATAATTTGTATGTCTCGCTGCTAGATGGGTTGAACCACCAGTGATACATGCATGGTGGTACCATTGACTGGTTTTTTATTAATTTTATTAGTAAAAAAGACTGATAAAAGTGATTAGATCAATTTGTACCAGCGATAGTAGGAGCTTCCCAATAGGGCCATCATGCATGTACCACCGGTGGTTTAAGCTATTTGGAATGTGTTAAAGAGGAGAGGTTTATTTTGACTCATGGTTACAGGGGGTTCAGTCTATGGTTGGACGGATCTAAGGCAAAAGTGGCATAGTGGTGGAAGGGTATGGAAAAGGAATGCCACTCAACCAATGATAGCTAGGGGCCAAGGGAGGTAAGGGAGGGAGGGAGGCAGGGAGGGAGGGAGGGAGAGAGAGAGAGAGGAACAAAGGATGTGCCCTTTCAGGTTATGCTTCCAGTGACTCACATCCTCCATCCAGGCCTCACCACCTAACAGCACATTCATCTATGGACTCATCAACAGATTAATCTACTGATGAGTATAGTGCCCCCATGACCCAATGACTTTCTGAGAGCCCTACCTCTGAACACAAGAATTTTGGGGGACATTTTAGATCTTAACCATAATGATAGCTAAGGTAGGGATTACCAACTTTATTTAATAGATAACTGTGCTAAGGTAAAGTGATCCCAGTGTTTCCAGGTTGAAGAGTGCAGGTGATGAGAAGCTCATGCCTAAGACACTCAGTAAATTACAATAAAAACCAAGATCCAAAGTCAGATCCCCAAATCCTTGGTCAGTGACTTCTATACCCAACCTCAGAAATTGAATTTACTTCCTAGGAATTACAAGGATTTCAGGAATGAGATATTTGATACTGATGAATAATCTTCCAGCCTAAACTCTAAATAATACACCCCAGCTTCTGAAATTTTATTGACCTAAAACAGCCAAAAGTCAATGTATTTATGTGTATTTTAAGCCATATAAAGTGACAGGTGTGATCCCTGGACAAGCTTGCTCTCCTTTCACCCTGTGCAAAGCCTTATTATACCTACTCTCCTGTTTTATTTTCCCATCCCAGTTTTATTTTCAGTGGGTTTCAATAGTTTGAAATTCAACAGACTAAAAGATAAAAATCCAGTGAAAATTCGTTCTCTCACTCCACTCTCCAATCTCCAATATGCAGCATCCAGTTTCTGCCCCAAGAAGTAATCAAAGCCTCTCTTTTAAGTGTTCTTGCAGAGAAAATAGATTTACATGCAACTGAGTGTTTCTAGCTCCCATTTGTGCAACCATGGTTAGCATACTGCTGTTCTTCATGCTTATCTTTACTGGCTATATCTAAAGTATATAACACTGTACCCTGGCAGTTCATAGTGCTTGTCTGTATTTTTTGCTATGGTTATAGTATATCCTGAAGATGGGCATTTGTACTATTTCCAATCTGTTGTTGTTATAAGCAATGTTTCAGTGAATAACCTCATACATTTGTTATTGTTCCTAAAAGTGCATTCTTGGAACACATGGTACATACATTTGTAATTTTGAAAGATACAGACAAATTGCTCTCCATAGAGGTTGTATCAATATATACCTAGGGCAGCAAACAGTTCCTGTATCCCTTGGCTGCATTTATTGTGAACCCTGCTTCTGGCTGTCACCTGCATCATCTTTATAAAGCTAGAGCAATGAGCATGGCAACATGCTCTCAGCTTCTGAGAGACCAAGGATGAAGATGGTGACTAACTCTCACTAATGTCCCTAGTGACTTCCATGTTACTAAATCCAATGGGCACTTTTGGTTTTGATCTTACTGACCCTCACACCATTTGGCATTACTCACTGCTTCTTTTTACTTGATTTTCCTCCTGTATCTCTAGCTGGTACATTGTTTCCTTTGCACTTTATTTTCCTCTTCACATCTGTTAAGTGATAATTTTCAGCTTCGGCTGCACATTAAAATCACCCGGGAAGCATTTGAAAATTCAGATGCTCAGGTCACATCCCACATCAATTCAACGATAAAATCATCATCTGTGGAAGTGGAACCCAGGATTCAGCATTCATAAAGTTCTCCACATGCCTCCATTGTACAGCATAGGTGGAAAGCCATTTTATTAAAGGAAGACTTCACAAAGATTAATCTATTTCCCTTCTCTTATCATTATATTACCTCTCATAAAAGTTGCACGCGCGGTTGCAGTTTTAATTGCTATCTATATACAGATGACTTACATATTTATACCTCTATCCTAGACCATTCCTGTGTGCTCCATATGGAGCCAACTTAGCATTTCTTTTATAGATACTTAAAGTCAGTAGTCCAAAATTAAACTCATGATCACCACCCTTCAAACTTGATTTTTCTCATTATTGCCATTTCAGTGAATGGCACCACTTGCCATTCAGTTGTACAGTTTTCTTCCTTCCCCAATCTACTCATCTTCTCAGTAATGTAGTAGCATCTGCCCTGATTTATCTTCTTATTAGCTAGTCTTTACATCACATCATTGCTGAAATGATGACTTCAAAACTGCATTTGTTCATAGCAAGTTTCTTTTTTATTACAAACCCTCCAGTGGCTCTTCCTTAACCATGGTATAGAGACACACAAGTTGCCCTACAAGGCCATCCTTGGCTGGGTTCCTGTTTTCCTCCCCTACCTCCATGTCCCCCATATGATTTATTTTCCTAGACATGCAGCCTTCCCTCAGTTCTTAATATGTCTCACTGTTCCTTTCCCACATGATCCTTGTATATGTTCTTCTCATTCCCATAATATTTTTTCTCCCAACTTAGTTTAATTGACTCCTTCTACTCTTGTAGATCTTATAGATATCAGCTCATGGGTTTCTTCTTAGAGGTAGCTTTTTCTGACTCTGAACAGTGTGCTAAAGCAGACCTCCCTTTGAAAAGCCCCCATGAACTCTGTTTTTTTTTTTTTTACTTATAGTAGCTTCATGTTTACAATTGCACATTGTCTTATGTGATTATTTAATTAATGCTTCTTTCCACCTTTGGACCATAAGCTTCTTGAAAGCAGAAAAAATGGCTCTCACTTTTTTGCCATTACATTCTCAAGGCCTTGTACAATGCCTGGTACCATATTGTAGGTGCTAATATTTGCTAGAATAGAAATTAACTGCAAGAAGTGTCAAATTAGAAAGATAAAAGCCTTGGGAATTGGAGTCTGACATTTATCACTTGGTGTTATGGTTTGGAGGTTGAATGTTCCCCAGGGGTCCATTTGTTACAGGATTGGTTCCCAGAGTGGTACTTTTGGGAGATGGTGGAATTTTTTTCCCCATTAAGTTTATTGGTACATTTTAGGTATAAAATACAGTTACATACATCATTGGGATCTTGTACCATTACATGAGTGTCTTGGTTCTTATTTTTTCCCCTTACCCTGCCCTCCCTTCACCCTCTCCACCCTTCCCTATTTGAAGACTTTGTTTCCATTTTTTCCTTTTCTCATATATTTTCTTTTCCCTTCTTTCCTTTCCCCTACCCCTCCCACTTCCCTTGCTCCTTTAGACCTTTAGTTCCTATTACACAATATCAATTATACATTTTTAAAATTACAATATCAAGATCTAGGAGACATTACCACAGATTTTCCAGAATTTAAAAGGATATAGAAAGCATATTATGAAAATCTGTTTTGAAATAAATTTGACAACTTCTAAGAAGTACCTTGGAAGATAAATTAATGAAACTAACTCTGGAAGAAATATAAAATTTGAATAGCACCTTTTAAAGAAAGTATATTCCTAGCTTGAAAACCTACCTATATGACAACAGCAGGCTTGTATACATTTTAACCAATAAATTATATCAAACATTTAAAGCAGAAACAAAAGGAAAATTTCTCCCCTTGTTTTAGGAAAACAACATTGTGCTAATCCTAAAACTGGATAAGGATAATAGAAGAAAAAAGTGTGAACATAGATAGAAATTTGTTTAACAAAATGAACTATTAGAAGTCAGATCTGGCAGGATGTAGAAAGTGGTTTTATTATAGGGATGGCAGTGTTGGTTCAGCATGGGAAGATCCACCCCCAGAAGTCATCCTTTTAACAGTGGAAAGGAAAAAGCCATATGATCCTGTCACTAGTTGGAGAAAAAGTATTGGACTAAATTCTACAGCTGTTCATGGTAAAAGCTATCAGGAGACTAGAGGTAGAATAGAACCTTCTCAAAAGATTAAAGACATGTACTTCATACTTCCAGCAAAAATGCCTTATATGAATGGAGAAGACACAATGCTTTCTCCTTAAGGTGGGGAACAAGTACAGATATGCCTACTCTTCCTCTGCCCATTAAACTTTGAAACATAGGCCTAAACTAAAATAATCTGGCAATAAAATGACACAAATAGGATAGGATTGGCAAGGTAGAAGCAAAATTTTTGCATGTAGATGAAATGATCATCTACAGAGAAAATACTAAGAAATCTCTAGGAGCCCCTAGAACTTGTATTTGAATTTAGCAGGATTAGAAAACACAAGGTATATATAAAAATTCAGGTCTATGTATACTTGCTATAAATGAAGAATTGAATATTGAAATTTAAAAGTTATGTAGGAGTACAAAGGACCTAGAAAAGTAAAAGGAAAAAGAAAAAAAACAGTGTTGGAAGACGTTTAGTACCTAATTTTAAGACTTTCTCTAAAGCTACAGTAATCAAAGCAGTGTTGGTGTAAGGAGAGACATATACATCATTGTAATAAAACAGATAATCTAGAAATAGAACCACACATATATGATCCACTGAGTTTCGAAAGATTATTTAACACTAACATTTTATAGAATACAAACTCAATTCAAGAGCCAAGGAAAAGATAGTGTTTTCAGCCAATGGCACTAGAATACCTGGTATCCGTATATAAAATTTAACCTCAACCCTTTATTTCCATACATAAAAATAACTTGACAGGATCTATGAACCTAAATATGAAAGACTAAAACTATAAAACTTTAAGAAGAAATTATAAGGGAAAATGTTCATGAATTAGGGTAGGCAAGAACTTCCTAGGATACAAAAACATGATGTATAAAAGAAAAAAATTGATAAATGAGATTCCATCAAAATTTAGAACTTTAAATGACATTGTTAAAATGAAAAATACTCCTTAAACAGACCATATTTACAATGCATATAACCTATGAGCAGAATATATAAAGAACTCTTACAGCTTATTAATAGACAACCCAATTAAAAAGTAGACACAAGATGATAAATACCCAATACAGCACAAGGAAAGGTGTGCAACACTAGAATCAGAAAAATACTAATCAGTACAATAAAAAGATTGAATTATACACTCATTAGGTAGATGAAGTTAAAAGTTTTAAAAGTCTTGTCATGACTTTTTCTTTTTGTTGGATTCTTCCCCTTTGCATTTAATTTGTCAAGCCCAACAGCTTCATTCTGCTGGCCTTCCTGGGGTTGTGATCCTCATTGTCTTTTCCTAGGATATTGTCTAAAATTTTTTGGAGTGTTGGTTTGGTATTCATGAGGTTCCCAAGGTACTCTTTATCATGAAAGTATCTTATTTCTCCATCAATTTTGAAAGTTAGTTTTGCAGGGCACATCAATCTGGTTTGGAGGCTGTTCTCCTTTAGGGCTTGTAATGCATCACTCTAAGCTCTTCCTGCGTTGAGAGTTTGCACTGAGAAGTCTGTTGTGATTCTGATGGGCTTTCCTTTGTATGTGATTTGTTTCTTTTCTCTCACTGCTTGTAGAATTTTATTCTTCTGTTGGATTTCTGGAATCCTAACTATTATATGCCTATGTGTAGAGTTTTTTTGATCAAGGCTAGTTGGAGTCCTATATGCCTCACTTATCTGTATGTCAAGTTCTTTTCTCCTGCTTGAGAAGTTTTCTGCCATCACTTCTGTGAACAGTTTTTATATGTCATCTACACTCTTTCCTGTTTCTTCATTGACTCCAATCAGTCTTATGTTATTCTTCTTTGCATCATCTAGCAGCTGCTGGATTGCTTTCTCATGGTCCCTTACAATTTTAAAGCAATTTTTCTTTTCCTGGTCACGAATTGCAATCTTATCTTCTATATCTGAAATTCTGTCCTCACATTGGTTCATTCTGCTGTGTAGACTTTCAATGGAGTTTTTAATCTCCTGGAAATCTGTTTGCATCTGTTTTTTGGATTCCATTTGTTTCCTATGTTGGGATTCCATCATGTTCCTCAGATCCTCTATTTTTTTTATCTGTGTCCTCTCTAGATTTATTAATCATGTCTTGCACTATGGGCACAATCTTTGCTGTTATCTGAGAAATTATTTCTGATTTCATTTTTTCCAGATCCTCTTTTGTTGCCAGTTCAGTGGGTCCAGGTGGTTGAGTATCAGATTGTTCCATCTTGTTTCCCTTTGCGGTTGCTGGAGGTGATCTGGAAGTCTATTTTTGAGGCTTGTTTATGTGTCTTCTCATTTCCATGGTGTGTTGAGGGGCTGCTCCTGGCACCTGTGTGGCTCACCTCCTCTGCCCTAAGAGCTGTGGAATGATGGTGGGGGAGCCTCCTCCTGGGCACTGGGATTGGCTCATCTCCTCTGCCCTGGGAGTGGTGGAATGGCGGTGGGGAGCCTCCTCCTGGGTGCTGGGAATGGCTCACCTTCTCTGCCCTAGGAGCAGTCAGATGGTGGAATCTTTAGATGATAGGACATGATGGGAGGTCTTTAGATCATTGGGGATGTTCTCTTGGAAGGCAGTTTGTGTGTGACCTTTAGGTACTTCTCGTGTGTGATTTCTTGAGGTTTTGATTGAAGATCAAGACAAAAGGAGCAAAACTGGCCCTACCTGCTCTCATTCTCTCTGTCCTGGTTTCTATATGACTGCTTTCTTCCTTGGCATACTATCCATCATCTGGCAGCTACCATGAGCCCCCAGTCAGAGCCAGAGCCTGAGGTTGCACCATGGTGTTAGAACTTTGAGATTCCCAAATATGAGCTAAATAAACCTCTTTACTTATATAAATACCTGTATCAGTAATGTAAAGCTGACTATTACAGCAGGTAAGTTCAGCATGGTCCCACACTGCCTTCAGTTCAGAGGGACAATTCCAGCAGCAGCCTCAGGCCTCTGACCCTGTAGGGCACATTTTACCTCTTACTATCTCCATTGAGTCAGTTGGCAGCTCCTTCAGAATGAGAGTTATCAATGAAAATCATTCATGTTTAATAACTTCTAACAGCACTACATAAATACTTGAAAAAACATGAAAAAGTGTTTACAGTAGCTGCATCTCATAAGAGAGATTTACAGTACTATTAAAAATTATTAGACTTCTTCCACAACAGAGCAGCTTTCACAAGCAGCAAAGCACGACTTCATATCCAGGCTCTGCAGAATGGTTATTTTCATGTTTTCAAAATACTGTATGTCTTCCACCATTAAATTTTATCTCAGTGGCGTTGTTTTAAAGCACCAGTTTCCCCAACTCTTCTGATCTTGTAATTCAGCTTCAAAATATGTTGCTTTGGAAGCCCTCTGGAGACCATGTTGGTCTAGGACATGGCTGTTGGGACTGTGCTGAATAATGCATGAGGCCTCTGAGGGTCACAGGGATATAAATTTATGTGTCAGGGCTGTAGGCCCCCTGGTTGATCATTGGCTAAGACTTCCTGGTACAGGGTGGAATGTTCTAACTGTAAGCATGAGAACAAGGAAAGAATAGGAGGGAATCAATATTCCAGTGGGCTTCTGAGGTTGGCTTGGCTGTGGAGGCATAGCATGGTTGTCTTTAATTCATCCAGGACATATGCATTACCAACATGTACAGAATATGAACTTGAATGTTTCTGAATTACAGTGTCTGCTGCCCTTCGCACATCCCAGTATGGTCAAAAATGGTGTTCTTCCTTGAAAGCTTGACCCCTGGACAAAGTCAAGGCTCTTGAGGCAGAAGAGAGCATTCTTGTATGGTGATATGATGCTGTTTCTTGTCCAGACTTCACTTCAGGGCAAAGACTACTAGAACCATGTCAGATGGAGGATGCCCGTTATGTGTTGAAACATGTCCCAGAACAAGGATTGAGAGGTTCTGATACCAGGACTCAATATCCACTTGGTCACCTCTCGTGAGGGCTCCCTAGCCTTTTCTGTCTCTTTGCTGTGGCCCATTATTCCTTCTAGTCCCTCAGCCCAGCTGAAGAAATTCGGTACAAATGCCACCCACTTTTGAAAATATCTTCTCCACCCTGAGGAGTTCCCTTCTCAGATTGCTCAGCAGGCCTTGTGCTTTGACTCTAGGTCCCCAGGCACAGCCTTACTGTTCAGATGACGAGGCAGACTCAGGTGTCCACCCAATGAACCTGGTAGCCCTGGTAGTTTAAGCCAATCCCTGTCACCTGGGAGGAACGTGGGTTCAGCATGGCTAAATTTTCTGATTTTCCAAGTGGATTTCTACATGAAGTTTTTTTGATTATTTTTTATGTTGCTGAAAATTTGAAATTTCTGTGGTTTGAATAAAATATGTGAAGCTGGTCACCAGCCTTCACGAGGCTCCTACACTCATGGACCTATTTCCTTCTTCCTTTTAGGCACTGATCATGTTCCCTGAGCCCTTTTGCTGAGCTCCAAAGTCCAATTGAGACAAAGTCAGCATTAAAAAGCCCAGAAAAGACTGGGGAGGTGGAGGCTAAAAAACTAGCATAGGGGATGTAAAAAAAAAAATGGGAAGGGAACTTTGGTTCTGTAGTTTGGCAAACTATGTTGTCTCTACCTTCCCACTGTCCCTATGGTGGTTATTTCACCAACATTTCCTGGCTCCGGTTATTAATTATGCTACTTAGGAGCTATGGAGAAGGAGCAGTAAAGAGAGCATTGTTGAGGAATTCCATGTCTTCTGTGCATTAGAAGAGTCTCTGTACCGAGGACTGGGGACCAGGGGTACAGGTGGCTGGAGTCTATGGTGGACTCTATTCTCCGCTTCCCTAATGAGGAGATAGATGACAGTTGGTTGCCAAGCCACAGCACTGCAGCGCCTCAAAGCCTCAATTACTTGCACCTGTGCTGGGTTAATCCAGTGCCTGCTGGCTCCAAATCCGGGTTGAGCGCTGACTCCCCAGTCAGCCATCAGTATACAACCCCATTAATCAATCAAACCTCAGCTGGGGCAGGAATGTCAATCATAATTTACACGGTCTTGTCAGGGCCTGACCTCTCAATGGTAAATCAAGATGAGGAAAATGGTTTATTCAGGATAATCCTATTTAAACGAGATACAGTTTCTACATATCCCACTGGTCCCATTTACAGAGGAAGCGAATGTGAATGGAATGGCAAAGCCTGCACACAAAGAACTGCTAGGAACCTTACCTGAAGGCACAGGGAAGATGTTTCAAGGATCCCCTAGACTTTTTATCTCCATGGATTAGCGCCCCCCCTTGCGACTACTTAGCCAGTCCAACAAATAACAGAAGACTGGGTAGAGTGCTCACCCTCAACAGCACCACTGCCCTGAAGGACTGCACTGGGAGGAGTATGGCTAGGAACTGGGAAGGAATACCTTGGCCAGAAGGGAATAAAAGAGTTAGAAAAATGTTTGCTCACAAGAGGGTCCTGAGCTATCCTTTTGTTCCCCGTATTTCCTTGAGAGAGAAGATTCTGATTCTATGTGTGAGAATTCTGTCCCAACTGTTATAGCTCTGGAAAGGTTTTGAAAGAGGAGATAACCCACAGGACAAAGACATTCTCTTGTGAGCACAAGGCTACCCTAGACCTGTGTTCTCTAAGCAGCCAGAGCCTTTGGTTCATAGATGGATTCATCCTGATTCTCCCTGTGGTGTTTGAGTACTCTCTATAGTCTACCAGACTGCATCTGAGAGCATCTTTAAACATCTCACCTACCCCAGCCCAGGGCCACGGGGTATAGGTGTGTAGTGTGTTTCCTGTTTTTAGACATGCCCAGCTTGGAATTGCTACATTTTCTTTTTGTTCAGGACTCATTGTTCCCCATATTCACACAGACTTCTTATTGATTCAAGTCTCTCTTCAGATGTCCCCTCTTTAGATAGGTCTTTCTTGATAATGTTCAGTAAGTGCTCAGGCTCTTGTTTTGTTATTTCCTACACAACCTTATCCTAGCCCCAAATTCTTGTTTAGTTTTTATTTGTTTGTCTGTCTTCTCTACAGCAGCAGGACCTGGTTGGTGATGGTGGTTGAGCAAACAGTCATTTATGATAAAGCAATAATCTGATATGGGAAAGAGGACACTTTGTCTTTTATATGTTATAGCCAAAGTTACATTAGCAGAGAAAATTGTCAAGAACTCAGAATAAAGGCTCTGGGATTTTACCCTACTTGGAAGATAAAAGGTCAGCTTGTCACACTGTAGTGGATATTGGAAGAATGCACAAGAGCCCCAGAAGCAAAGCACTCACAGCAATGGCAAGTAGCACAGGTACCAACTTTTTCTTCTACTAGCTTCATGAGCCCCAATTTCCACATGATGATAAGAGCCAGGTGACAGCTGCACATTCAGCAGATGTGCTGTACAGAAGGAAGCCTGAGTTTAGAGAACCAGATCACTGAAAATGGAAGTAAGCAGAGCTGGTCTTTGCTCCCGAGGGGGACATTTTCTTTATTGTCCATGGCACCTCACTAATAGTGACCCTTTTCAAGATCTTTCAGAACAGAGGCTCTCAGATGTCCAGAAACATGGTAGAAACAAGGGCCAACCCAGTGGAGGCTCTTTTGTAATATAAGATGTAACTTACTTACTTTAGATACCTAGGAACAACCAAAGAAAAAGCAAAATGAAGCAGACTGTAACCTAGACTAGAAGGTCACCCTATGCCTTCTCTAATCAATAATGGAACATGGCAGGGGAGATCAGCCATGCTTGGGGCAAGGAATGTGCAGTACAGGAAAAGACTCAAGTCTGGAACATGTGTAGAGGGCTCGGTGAAGGGCAAAGTTGGGAGATTCACAGAGACAGAAGTTGAGGAAAGAGGGCTTTGGAAGATGAAAGGAATGAAAGGCAGTACTGTGTTTGATTAAGGGAAAATTTCTAATTTTCCACTTTAGTTTGAGTTTTACCATTTGAAATTTATCCAGTTAATTCAATTGTCTCCAAATTTCTGAGAGTGAAGGGTAATACATGGAGAGGTAATACCCTCCATCACATGGCAGCCTCAGCTGTCTTTGGTGTGGGCAGTAGGAGGATGAACCCCTACAGGGAAGGGGAATGGTAATTCTATTTGCATTTATTTCTCTGTTCTTCCAAAGGGAAATGGAAGGAGATTGAGAGAGACTCATACACTGAGAGGGCTGCTTGAAAAGCTTACTGTATTGCAGGTGAGTTTTTTTTGACTATCATGTATGGAACAGGACCAAAGACAACAGCCTCTAATTTAAATATATGGTAGGGCTCAGCAAAAGGTGAGGTTGGATAAAAAGTTTGCTTCTGTCACAGTAATTCCGAGGTATCCATGAACTCCTAAAAGAGACTGACACTTTCTCTTTCCTGGAAATCACTGAGGCCAGGACTGAACCTGTTGAAGAGGGAAGGGAATATGAGAACACTTGGTAGTCTGTAGTCTATGTTTTTAGGAAACATTTACTGAGCTCCCCATCACTCCTGAGACTGACCTTGGGACATAGGACCCTTGCTTTTGGGGCCAGGCATGTTCTTCCATGTGAGACTTTGGATATCATTTACCAAGGGCCAGCTCAGAAAGCTGAGAAAGCTGAGAGGGAAGCAGTGCACCCAAGCAGCATGAGAGAGGCGAGAGGGCTTCCTGTCACACGCAGCATGAAGCTGGTGGAGGCTCCATTCAAGGGCAAGCAGCATGCATTTCTGTGAGCACTGTAGCATGCCCAGCAGAGTTCCATGTTGTGTCAAACTGGTTTATAATAATCTTTAATATCAAGCAGCCAGGGCATTTCAAGTAGTGCCAAATGGGCTCTGAAGTGGAAAAAGGGAGGCTGCTTCTAGCATGGCAGCTTTGCCACCTCCTCACTCCCAGGGCACCAAGGGAGTGGGAGACAAATGAACACCTCTAATTGCCTTGCCTTCAGGCCAGATGCTGTTAGTGAGAAATAAGTTCTTCACATATGGCATTTGGGCGCTGGATTTTGCTATCAGTTGTGCTGTGGGCATGGATCCAGAGGGGAGTGGTGGTGCGGGACTGGGGTGAGACACAGGCGCAGAGTGAGGTCCTGGCTGCCAGATGGGTGTGAGGACAGCCCTGCAGCCAGGCAGCAGCATGGAAATAGGAGGAAGAGTCTGCTAATTTTGAATTCTTTAGTTTGAAGATTTTTCTGAGTTTATGTTCAAAAGACCTTTTGACTTAGTGTCATACTAACTGCAGTAGATAGGCTTTCAAGGTTACTTTGTCTTACATTCTTCTTTTATGGATGAAGAAACTGAGGTCTTGATGGTCAATTTAATAAAAATAATCAATCAAGCTGGGTGTGGTAATCCCAGTACTCTGGGAGGCTGAGGCAGGAGGATCACAAGTTCCAGTGCAGCCTGGGCAGCTTAGTAACCTTAGCAAAACCTGGTCTCAAATTTAAAAATATAAAAAGAAGAAGAAATTTAACTCACAGATACCCCTTTCATGGAGGAAGGATGGCCCTTGTTCCAAACCACTCAGTTAGTTGTAGGCAGAGCTGTGACTTAACCATCAATTTATGGAAAATAGGCATCTGCCTAGTTGCTATGACTGATATAGTAAAGACTAAAGTAACATATTTGGGTATCTACTACAGACACTGCTGTGGGCACTCAGGCTATAGTGGGATAGAATATGGAAACTCCTATGTGTCACAATTTCTCTAGCAGTACAGAGTGATCTACTTTCTGATTGCCAAGGCATGGCATTATTTGAGGCTGAGCCACAAGATGCTCTCTGTGGATGAGGCGGCAGTGATTCCCAGGAGGCCTGAAATATAGACCCCAAATAGCGTGAACTCAAAGGCATTTTGCTAGACAAGGAGGGTAGGAACAGGCAAGAATATTCCACTCAGAGATGGTGCTCAGAAACGAGGAAGCTGTTCTCGCCTTATTATTTTTGTGTAGTTGCTGCTCTGCTATTTCTCTGCCTTGTTTCTCCTCAGGAATGCTGTATCAACAGAGCATCTTTTTTCCTCATTAAAATAAGAGGGGAGATATTCAGAAAGATATTTAATTTCACAGTGTGAGGAAATAAATACTATTTATTTATTAGTATAATTAGGACAAGAGACAAACACATCTCAAATGTGTGCGAGCCTATTATTGGTGAGCATATTGTCTTTCAGGACATCTTAAAATTAAACCACGAAGCAACATTGACATTCACCCAACTACCACCAGGATGAGATTTCCTGGGAAGGCAGGGGAGCCGATGAGCTGCCTCAGCTGGATCATATGGACTTTATTCATTAGGCTGTAATAAGAATTTCACCATTTTCCATAAAGGTGCCATTTCAGATCCTACCAACAAAGGAGCCAAGACTCCAACAGGTGTGAAATTCTATATTAGCATATGTATGAAGGAGCAGAATCGCACTTCAAATATTTAAGATGAAACTTTTAATAACAGCATAAAAGTAAAGCAGGTGTTAAATTACTGGAGGATTTGCTTTGTCATCCAGGCCCAAATGTTGATGCTTCTGAATGACTGTGAAATTATTGTCACAGGGGACTCGGTGACCCAGTCCTGCTAAAATCCAGGGAGGCAAGCTTTGAGGTTGAACACAACAGAGAAGTGGCCAAGGAAAAGCCCCTTCTTGAGGAATGGAAGCTGAGGGTCAATGCCTCTGGCCTGTTATCCTGCATCACCTGATCACACCAAGAGCAGAGTACATTAAGCTTCGGCAAAAATCAAGGATGGTTTATATCAGATATGTTGATTTTTGTATGGCATCCATGCCCTCTTCTGGTAAAAGTATCCCTAGTTCCCTTTGAGAAATTAACTCTGCTCTGTTGTGTGCAAACTGGATAGGATTGTCAACCAGGGTACCCTGCCATCCTCACTGCAGTTGATAAGGAATAAAAGATGGTCCAGTTGGTTTATTGCTTAGGGTTCTCTAGGTGCATGAGGCAAAGATGGATATAATGGTTAGTACTGATACACTGCCAATTAGCTCTTACTGCTTGGGTGCCTGGAGTAGTTCTTGTTTATGTTTTATTTGTGCCTGTTTGTCCGGATGTTCCTTTGAGTTGATGAGTTCTCTAATATCTTCCCATTAAATTCCACATTTGCTTAAGTTAACCAGAGTTGATTTCTGTTGCTTGCAATTAAAAACCTTGACTGATATAAAAATAACAAAAGCAACAAGATGCAGATGTTGTTTATAGAGTGCCAAGAGCTTTACAGATGTTAACTCATCAACATTCACAATGATGATG
The DNA here is from genome assembly GCF_053883595.1 of Heterocephalus glaber. NCBI lineage: Eukaryota > Metazoa > Chordata > Mammalia > Rodentia > Bathyergidae > Heterocephalus > Heterocephalus glaber. The sequence continues at coordinate 6,566,546 of NW_028258349.1, read as the reverse complement.
TAAAATAGATACTACTATCCATGTCTTATACCATGAGATATTCAGTTATAATCAGCCCTAGCCAAATGATCCTTTTAAAATGTAGTTTGTGTCCCATTGAAATGCACTGCATTATTCAGAGTTCTCCATACAAACAGAACCAATAAGATAGATCATATAGATACAGATATCACTTTAGATATAGATAGACATAGGAGCGATTTCTGTTTTATTTTTTAAAATAGGCATAAAGAGATTTATTAGGCAGAATTAGAAATACACACCCACAGAAAATAGAGCATGGGCCCTCAAGAGAGAGGTACCTTATGGACTGGAGCTAGATATATTTACGTGTTTTTGGTGCTGGAAATCTGTGAAATTTGTGAATCTATAGGAAGTTTTGCCTTGGTTTATAGAGAAAACAATGGACTACCCCACAAGTAGAAAGATAAATGTTCATCTTATGGGTGAAATGCATTTGTCCTATTTATCTTTTTTTTTTAAGATAGGTGTTCTAAGAGAGAAGATTTCTTAAGAGAGGTTGCTCCTGTGATTATAAAAGCTGAGAAGTCCCACAATGTGCTTTCTGCAAACTGGAGAACCCAGAAAGATGGTTGTAAAATTTAGTTTGAGTCTGAGAACCAGAGAGCTAATAATATAATTCCCAGTCCAAAGTCAGAGGCTTGAGACTCAAGTGGGAGGGGAACTGATAGAAATCCTAGACTCTGAAGGCCCCAAAACCAGGAGCTTTGATGTCCAAGGACAGGGGAAGATGGATGTCCCAGCTAAAGTAAAGAGAGGAAATTCACTTTTCCTCCATTCTTGTTCTATCTGGCTCTTCATGGATTGGGTGAGGCCTGTCCACCTTTGTGAGGGTTGATATTTTTTATTCTGTCCACTGATTTAAATGTTAATCTCTACTGGAAACACCTTCACAGATGCACTCAGAAACAATGTTTTACTAGTTATCTGCGTTTCTTTAGCCCAGTTGAGTTGATACACAGCATCCTTATTTGGGCCCTCTAACTTGCCCTGCACAATGCTTCTTATCCAGAGTGATTATGGCTTTGCCTAAGTCCTCAGATGAAGGGCAAATGCAGCTTAGAAATGATCTTCATTAATGGCAACATATTTACCTAGAATATTGAAAAGGAGCCATGCCTGAGTTGTTTGAGAAGAGTGTTTGTCTTCTTTTGGAATCAGTTATTCCTATGAATCAAGAAATATCTAATCGAGAGAAATTAATTCTCAGTAGGAACGGTCAGAAAGCTGCCTTTTGAGAGTCAAAGCTCTGCCTTTGGTGGATGAGAAGAAACTGTCCAGGATGGGACGAAACATGGAAGTGGGCTGCTTTGGGAGATAAGAACTCATCTCCTGCTAAACAAGTTCTGTCCAGTGACAGCTGTGGTCCCACCGAACACTGTTCAAAGCTGGCCTTGGGCTATTTGTAGATGAAACCATTCTGATTATCTCAGGACCAATTTGAGATTGGCCCAGGTCAGAGGCTGCAAACTCTAAGGCCTATAGGAACCAAGTGGTAACAGAGTGAAAGTGGTTGGATGTAATATGAGAGAGAGCACAAGGTCTGGGCCACAGCGAATCATGACCGGACATCTCAAGCAAGTGCCCTGGACTCACTTCTGGAATTTCAAGTCCTTGGACAATTGTAGATAGATTTATTTGGAAAAAAGGCATTCTTCCAGTTAACATGAGGAGGGAAACACTTTGCCAATTTTCTTATAAATATTTAGAAGTATGCACTGATACATACTTGTTAGGAAGGCTGTTCCACCTTCTTTCTATCTTGTAATTGCCTTGGTAGCCAACAGTTAAGAACTTAAGCATTTCTTTTAAAAGTCTGAATTTCCCCTTTCTCTTTGTGTTTTACATTATCTTAGCTTAGACTAGCTAACAGGCAAATGACAGCAAGGCCCCAAGAGGGTAGGACATGGGGTAGTTACTGGGGCATCAGGAGAATATGAACACATGGGCGGCAGCTTCCTTGTTTTGTTAAGGACCTGCCATTCACACAGCGTGCTCAGTTTATCCATGAGACAGCTGTGGTTTAGCATGTCCATACGAGGCATTGATCAATTGAGAGACATTTTATCTCTCACCAGGAATTCTGGCTCCTCAGGTGAGCCTGGGCGTGGCTTTCTCATGGGACAAGATATATGTGTCTTTTACAAGGTCGAAGTCAGCTGGATGATTTTGTTTGTATCTCAGAGCTGGCTTTTGACCTCAGAAGATGACACTCAGCTTTCTCCAGAGACACAGACAGTGTATTTCCACCCTTGCCCAAAGAGCCAAATAGTTTCAATTATTTTGGCCAGATTACGTTAAGTAAGAGATTCTGATCTAATAGTTTGTCTGTGTAGATTGCTTTAGGAATTACTTCATTTGCATAACATTTGCATTCACATTTAAATTCTTGCCTTAGTCTGTTTTGAGTTGCTATAACAGTATACCACACACTGTTTAATTTATAAAGAAAATAAATTTATTTCTTATAGTTCTGGAAGTTGGAAAATCTAAGGCCAAGGGGCCCAAATCTAGCAAAGGCCTTCTTGCTACACCATCTCACGGTGTGTGTGTGTGTGTGTGTGTGTGTGTGTGTGTGTGTACATGCATTCCCACAAACTGGAGGGAAGCGGCTGAACTCTTTCTTTTATTAGGAACTCACTCTCTAATGATAACCAGATCACTCCCATGACAATAACATTAATCCACTAATGAGAGCAGGCTCCCCAGGATCTAATCACCTCTCAACACTGTTGTGTTGGGGATTAAGTTTTCAACAGGAACTTTAGGAGACCCACAAAGCACTGTAATTCCAACTATCCCAACAGTCTAGGGCATTGGTGACACACCTATGGCACACATGCCACAGCAGGCTGTTTGCATCATTAAAAGCTCTAAAAGGTTCGATATTGTTATGGTCTAGGCTCTTACTTTCCTTCCCACTTCCACTCTCTGCCCCTTCCACCCCACAGCTGATTGACTGAAGGTAGTGATGGCAGTGGGCAGTCAGTATGTGACTTCCTATACCTGACTGCTCGGTTGCAGGAGCGAATCAGTAAACTCCAGGAGGTCTGCCCTATGAAATGTCCACCAAGTTGCTGAGATGTCAGTGGAAAAGTATGAAGAGAAGTGGCACATTTTCTTTCTTATTCCCTCATTTGGGAATGTGGCGGCAGAGGAGGTGAGGAGTGGTTACTGCACTATTTTCCAAAGCCAGATGACATCATTCAGGGCTGAAACAGGCCAAGGTGTGCAGGGCTCTATACTTTTGTTAGCTAGTGCTGCTGGCTTACAAACAGCAGCCATTTGTATCTCACAGGTTTGGAGGCTGGGAGTCCAAGACCAGGGTGCAAGCATAGTCATTTTCTGGTGAGGGCCCTCTTTTGGGTTGCAAACTTTCAATTTCTTGTATCCCCACATGGTAAAAAGATATTGAGAGAGATTTCTGGGGTCCCTTTTACTAGGGCACTAATCCTATCCTTGATGTCTTACAGCTTCATGACCTGATTATGTCATGATATTGCCATCTCCCAATACCATCAAATTGGGGCTGAAGATTTCAGCATGTGAATTTTGGGGAACACAAGCATTCCATCCATTACACAAAGGCAAACTGAGAGCACATGCTTCATCTGAAAGGGGGTAGCAAGTGCTAAAGAGCCCAGTGTTTCAAGTATGCATCTTTTAGAGAGAATACATGTTTTGATTTTTCTGTGAAACCTTTGAAGTGTTTTAAACTGTTAAAAATTCGATTTTATGTTTTGGTGCCACCGAAGGCTGGATTTGAACTGTGGGCCATGCTTGATGTGCAATCTGGTCCAGCCCTTAGGCCCAGGTGGGTATTTGTGCTATCTGTAGAACAGCCTGCAGAGTGTGATCCTTAGTCCATGATGGAAAAGCTTTTATAAGGTCCTTTGGAAGCAAACAAGAATTTCACTGTTTGTGCTAAACAACACTTATTCAGGTGTCAGAGCTGCTTAAAAGATGGTACCAGAAGCAAGAGGCAGAGAGTAGGCTCTTTAACTTAGAAAGTCTTTAACTTAGAAGTTTAGGAAGCTTCAGTCTGGATGCTTGGGACCACTAAGCCTTAGACTACTTGGAGCAATATTTGAGTTTTAATTTGATGCTGATAGAGTTCAGACAGGCTCTGGTTTTCCGTCACAAGAAAACAGCATGAATGGGCGTGCAGGCCATCTTTGTGCCAGGCCTCATCGCTCTTGAATATTATCCAAAGGAGACATTTGCTCTTGGAGCTCCTGGAAGGAAAGAGCAGCTGATTAGTTAGCATGCAGTTTAGGGAGCGGCGTGGGAGAGTTTGTCACACTGTCACGCACATTTTATAGCCCTCTCAATGGTGAAACTTTCTTGAACTTTTATGTAGGTATGGACAGATCATCATTTTGAGTTCTTAAAGCAGAGCCACAAATGATAAGGACTGTAAACTGAGAGGGAAAACAGGCACATATCTGCCCTGCTAATGGCTGCGACCTAATGCTGTGGAATAGTGTTTATGCAGAGTGCAGAGGGTGAAATTGGCAATGTAATACCAGAGCAGGGAGCTTCTCTGTTAAATTTCTGCAGAAACCCGTTTACCCAAGGGAAAGTCAGGGAGGGAGACATTAAAACAACTGTTCCCAGATCTGATCGAGTGGTCTCCAATGACCCAAAAGGAGGCTTTAAGCAGAACATTTTTTTCCTAATTACAAAAGCAGGTCAGAGTCAATGTAGAGAAAAAAAAATTTAGGAATGAGCAAAATGGGAAAAACCCAACTATCTTTAAAGTCACTATTCAAAGATCCTCACTGCTGACATTCCAGTATGTGACCTCCCAATACGTTTTCTGTGTAATTGTGTGTGCACCATAATCTCCCATCTATGGAGCTGGCTTAGTCCTCTCAGCAACTTAAAATTCCACACTGTAAGGTATTCTTGTACCTGTGGCTGTATAGTGTTCTATGCGTTGTAACAAAATTGGACTTTTTCCTCTTGAAAAGTTTGATTACTTTCTTTTTTCACAAGCATAAATAACTGTACCACGGCTATCCTTAAACATACCCCCTTGCACATTTCTGATCATTTTCTTAGAACGAAGGTCTAAAAGAGGATTTCTAGGGCAAGAGGCATGCAGCTCCATTTATGCTAGGCACTGCTCCGTATACTTTTTCCCAATTATTTTTTCTACTCCCATGGCTCACATGCCCTCTCAGTGCCAGCATCACAGCTGGATGTGAAGCTTCAGGCCCCTAGAGCCAACACTCTGCACTGGACATTGTCCCTCAGCCACTTTAGAGTGGACATGCTGAAAGAGAAATTCAAAACCTCTTATGCAACCCACCTTTCTGGATAATCACCATTTTCCAGGGAATCAGGGCAAATAGCTCATTGATGTCTTCTTTTCTCTCACTCACACATCCAAGTAGTTCATCAAATTCTGGGAATGCTTTTCCTTCAGTGTCCTAAATTATTCCACCTTTTTTTTTAACCTTGTCTGGGATTATGTAGGATGTCACCTAAGCCCAAGCCACTAGCTTCTGTCAATGAATCTTTCTAGAGATTCCTAAACACGGAGAGCTCTTGTCAGAGATGAATCAATCTGATAAACACATTCATGCCAATGTGATGGGACACAGAGGATTCTCTTTCTTGAGGCTTAAAAGAAGATTCAGGCCATGCTTATTCTGGAGAATGGTAAGCCTGATCTAATTATGGCATTTAGTGAGTGGGGATTTTTGCATCAAGGAACCAGATTAAATCACTGCCTCCCTCACATTGAAAGCTGGCTCTAACTCACATTTTTTTTCTTCAAGACAGTGCCAGGTCCTTGTGACTTTAGTGGGGTTCTTAAACATCAAGGCCAAGGCATGGCTCTGTGATGATGAATGATGTCCACAAACCATGAGCTTCTCCTTTTCCAGCTGGAGAAACTTCTGGCCACAGGCTGGATTCTTCTTACCTGTGTCCCCAGGACTGGCTCAGGTCCTAGACAAACTGAGTGTTCAGGATGTGTTTAAAGAAACTGAAAACATACTCAGTTAAGGCCTACACATGCTGAGGCTTGGCCAAGATGAGAACAGGGGCCAGAATCCTTGGCTCCCAGACTCTTGTAACTTAGGGAATTTCTCACAAAGGGCAACCCTGGCAGCTGGCAAAAGGACAGCTGTAGCTTCTGGCATCTGCTGCTTGCACAGCACTACCTGCCATTTCTCCTATTTTTATGCCTTCTGAGCACTATTCAGCCAACAGGCAGGGACTCAACATGTGCAGTCAGCCATATGCTGCCTGGTGACTGTTTTTATAAATGACTTCCTGGCTGGGTGAGGTGGCACATATATGTAGGAGTCAGTTCCCCATATGCTGAAGATCAGATGCTGCTCTCAATTTCTTCAGATACAGACCTCTGTAGTTGCTTCAGGAAAGCATGCAAGAAGGGAAGGGAATTTACAGCAAGATGGAAGTCAGTGTTTGGTAAACTAATCAGGGAAAAGACATCCCATCACCTTCACCTTTGCTGTGTTCATTTGGTTAGAACCAGGTCACAGATCCCACCCTACTCCAAGGGGAGAGGATTATACGAAGGTGCTTGTACCAGGAGATCACTCTTGACCATCTTAAAGGCTTCTCACCATAGTAGGTGACTGGCAGTGATGCTTGCATGGGCTCCACTTCAGCTGCTCTGCCAGCTGAAGTTGGATGCTCCATCATGGGCTCTTGTGGTCCCTCAGCCTTTATCACTGGTCCTATTAATCTGCTAACCCCTGGGTGATTCTTGAGCTCTTTGAGGGCAGGCCTGTCTCTTGTGCTCTCCACAATCATCGAGCAAGTGAATGGAGAGGTGAACTCAAAGCAGAGCCATAGCCCCTGCCTGTCTGCATGCTCAACTCAGGAGAGCAGGAAATGTTGGTGCAGAGGGCAGCTGATGCGAGGCTATGCTCTGCACTGTGGTCTGCGCTTCTTAGATGATTCTGCAAAGCCCACGTCCTCTGGGAAATCTGGCTGTATTAAACTCAAACTTCTAATGCCTCTTAAGCCACTCAGTCAGGCTTCCGGTCCCAGTGCTGACAGTGTTTTCTATCTTTGCTCTCCAGCCTAGAATCAGAGGCAGGGAGCCTCTCTCTTCTTAAATACCTACCCATCTCCTATTCCAGCTGCAGTATGGATGCAAAATGTTGCAGATCCCTAGCCCCAGTTAATGCTGTCACAGTTGCCAGGTCAGTTTGGACCAATGTTTCAATTTTTCAAGGAAATGTAGAAATCCAGATTTTTATGTGTGACTTCTCCATTTTAAAAATATGTGCTGTTCATATAAAACACACTGGTCTGGCCTGTGGGGCATCAATGTGTAACTCTTGGATTCTTGTGTGTTCATATGATCCTTGTAGTTTGATGTGAATTCTTTGAGACTGGGTCATATGCATCTTAATTTGTTTTCCCCAGAGTGTTCGCCATGTTTCTCTTCTGTTTTCTTCAGTACTTGTACACAGTAGTAGTCAAATTACCACTGTACACAAATTAGCACTGGGATGACATGTTCTTTGGACAGGGATGGGGGGAACCATTTTGAAAATCTGCAGGAAAATGGTCACTGCTTCAGTTCATGCCCTTCGAAATGAGCTCGTGTAGACACCATGTCAGGTATCGAGGGGCAGCTCAGCGGTCCTCAGCCACATCTTGGTGAGTTGCAGGACTGGCCAGAGGTTGGTTTCTGAAACATCTGAGGAGCAGCACAGGACAATACTGCAGTGTTTATTTATGTTCATATTCACAGCCAAATCAAAATGCATTTAGACAATTCAAAATTCAAGATGAGTTAAAAATAGTGCCGGGGGACAAAGCCAGCTCAGAAAGTCCATTAGCAGCTGATCCACATTAATGACCTCCAGGGAGCTTGGCTGCCAGCAGCAGGCATTAGAGGCTGGGGGCTGCCAGATGCCATCACAGCTCAGCCCCTGTGCACCAGCCTGGCCTCAGGGACACGTGACCATGTCACAGACATTACAGAGATTAAACAACACTTGCTTTCAGCCTGTGTTAGGGAGATCTCTCTCACAATGTTTGATCTAAGATATGCCCTGATCAGAGCAGTGGGGTGGGGACATTTGACTTTGTTTGGTGGCCTTGAGTGTAGGGAAGTATTTTTCTGGCATGAAGGGAAAATAGAACTCTGGAGCAAGGAGGAGCCTGGACTCAGCTTAACAAGGGCGCCTAGACACTTTTTGTCCTGCTGCAAGGGAAGACCAGGTTTTATATTTCCCATTAGTCACAGACCAGTACTTTCATAGAATACAATAAAATTTGAATTATGAGGAAAATGAAATTAAGAAAAAAAGCTGTACAAAATACAAGTCCCCAATTTTTTATTATTAGATCGAACAGTCATTTTCTATTACTTTGTCAAATTGCTATTGAGGTTTCTAAACATTCTCAATTTCAGTATTTCATCATAATCAAACCAGAAGACTTCCCTGTGTCTGGACTAGGCTGTCTTTCCATTGAGGACTCTCCTTCCTCATCCTATCTCTATGCAGATTTTCCAAAGAGCATCCTTTCAGGAGCAAACCATGAGTATGCATCCCCAAGGCTTCTTCAGTGAAGTCCTCCTGCCTCTTGCCTGGATCTACCTGGTAACCTCTGGTGTTTGCCTCCCATCATATACCCTTTTAGCCTCTCTGTGCAAGGCCGCTTGTCAAAGAGATTGACATCTGAGAACATATTGCCTACCAAATGAGTAAAGACCTTCAGATGTCCAGAGGCAGCAACCAAAGGGTCATCAAAAATTAGAGTGAATGTTTAAACTTTTAAAAAGTTTATTACAGTAAAAGACACATTGCCATTAATCCTCCATCAAAATACTCCCTCTTGCTCTGAACACACTTACTCCATTGTTCTTGCTACTTTCTGAAGCAGTTCTAGAAGTCCTCTGTGGGAGCGTCTTTACTTGTGTTGTCACGGCCACCTTGATGTCCTGAATCAGTTCAAAATGTTTACCTCTCGTTGTCACTTTGACTTTGGGGAAGACCCAGAAGTGACACAGTGCCAGATCTGGGGAATAGTGTGGATGAGGACACTGAACTGAAAAGTTTTTATGAGCCTACCTCTCTATTGGATGGCACTTGGCACCAACATTCACAGTATTTTTGATCACACTTTGCAAAGACGTTACAGTTCCAGAACTGCTTCAGAAAGTGGCAAGAATGATAGGATAAGTGTGTTCAAAGTGAGGAGAACTATTTTGAGGGGGAATTAATGTAATGTGTGTGTTACTGTAATAAATTTTAAAAAATTAAGCCTCTACCATATCTTTCAATCACATCTCATGTAGGATGGACCTCAAAGGCCTGTGTGTGTATCTGAGATCCCAGGCTGCCCACTGCCTCACTCCTGCCCCCTGAAGCTCTCATGTCCTAGGCACCTTACTGGACTACCTGCTGTCCCTGGGTGTTTCTTGTTCTCTCCTGTTTCAAAGCCTTCATCCTTACTCTTCTCCTAATCTGATCTGCTGCTGGTCTCTCCTTAACCTGGGGTCATCTCTGTCTCTCCTTCACCTGGGAATATCTCTGTATGGTTTCACAACCAGGCCACATGTCTCCTCTTCAGAAAGGTTTCCCTGGCTCCCCATCTGGCATGTCCTTGCTCCTTTTTCCAGTGCTGGGCACACTGCAGTTCACATCTTTCCATGGAGCCTGTCCTTTGGGCACCTCTTGAGGACAGATCTCGAGTGTGGCATAAGCCTTTCCAGCTACAGTGCTGGGCGTGCCCTCAGGAGGCAAGGATAGGCTAGGAAGGATAGCACTAGTACTGTGCACCTCAAAAGAAGTGGACAGATTTGGGGCTGGGCAGATGCCACTTCCAGTGAACCACAGAATCTGGCACAGACTTCTGAAAGCAGAGGTCATTTGAAGTGCAGTGAGTGAGCGCCTGAGTGAGATTTCCTCACCTCTGGAGTGATTCGCCTCTGGGGCACGGCCCCCCAACTTCTCCTCCAAGCAGGTGGAGTCCAGGTACCCATGGCCACCATCTGTCCTTCTCCTGTCTCCCTGTCTTCCCTTCTCTATCCCACATGCCCCCCAACACCATCTGCACCCAGGTTTTTGTTTTGGGGACCTAGAACTAATTCAAGGATGGCATGGTCACTTCCCTGGTATCATTCACAGTCTAGTGTCAGAAGTGGGAAAAAGTAAATAATTGTAAGTCCTAAGTAAAGATCTGAAGTAAATAAATCAGGGCAGAAAAAAGGACTACAAAGGGCCAGTCAGAGAAGGGCTGCAGGACAAAGTGACGCTCCATAAGGTCCACTGTAACTTTCTGGGCTTCTCCCAGTTTACAGAACAGGATGCCGAGGCCCAGTCCCTTGCTCAGGGTGGAGCCAATGTAGGAAAACCCGGGAGCCAGGAAAAGATAGGACTGGATCATACAAAATCTCCATGGAGACTGTCTTTAGATTTCCTGCGCACTAATGTTCCTCTCTCATGCCAGGTCCTTGTGCTTGGGCGTTCGTACTTGGAATTTTGTCCTAGGCTGACTCTTTCCAGATTAAACATTAATATTAATAACATTAAGTTAATATTTTTGTCCTATGCAAATGTGTTTGTGTTGGGTAAGACGTGAATAATTTATGGGGCTGTAAAGGTGTCATCGCAGGTGTCGGAGGCCACAGAGCTGTTTATTACCTTGCCCTGTGATACTGTGCCCGGGTGGCCAGGCAGCCCTGACAAAACAGTGGCCTTTGCTGCCCTGCTGCCTACTGTCAAGGGACAAAGATGAAAGAGGAGGAGAGTAGGCAGAGGGGAGCATGAGGGGAGCCTAGGGGACAGTAGCAGCCCAGGGGGCTGGATTGGGGCAGCACACAGGAAGAATTAGTAAGTACCCTACAGTGATAGATGCATGGCCCATACTTGTGCCTCTCCTGGAAGCGACTGTCTTTCCAGCCCAGTACTCGAGGAAGCTCCTGGAACTTCAGCCTGTACTGACAGACTGTACTCCCTCGCCCCTTACAAATTATTTGTCTCGGTCGCTATCTGTTGCTCTGTTTCTATGTCCTTTTGCCTCTCTCCATCTCTCTGATTCTCAGCCTCTCTCCGTCTCACAGTCTTTGTCTCTCTCTGGACCCTGACCATTTCTCCATTCCATCACAGCCCTCTGGAGAGCTCTGCCTATCACTCCTTCCCTCCTGGGCTCCTGGTGTCTAATGGAGCCTCCTTTCCTCAGATGCATCCAAGACTCCTGTCTCAATGTAGTTTCCTGAAAGCATAGTGAGAAACTGGCATTGCAGGATGGGGCCAGGCAGCAAAAGCAAGGGGGCATGCCAGGGAGTCAGGGCAGAGAGAAAATCTCCAAGTTCTGGCTGGTCACCACGGTGGTCATCTGGGGCTCGGTCCTGTGGCTGCTCCTCTGAAAACGCATTTATTCTAGTATGTGTCTTGTTGTAAAGGAGGGGACATTGGTTATAGTTGCCACTCAGGGTTGGAAACTTTCCTGCACTACTGGGTTTCCCTGGAAGTGGCAGAGGAGCATCACGGATTTGAAGAAATCCATGCAGAACAGTGCAGAAACTCACCAGGTGCTTGAGGTGGGAGGCTGATCCTGGCAGGCAAGGATTCTACCACTAAACCACCCATGCGGGATGTTAATCCTGTACAGGAGTGCTGTCCTGGGACTAAAGACAGGTCACAGAAGTGCCTATTACGATGCCTTCTTGCCTGTAAAACGATACCTCAGATCCTTAGTGTGACACTCAAGGCCCCCATCAGTTGGGCTTAGTTGACATTTGGCCCTTCACAGCTGCTGCTCCTCACACCTGCCCATCTCTTAGCCTTTGATCCATCATTTCTATCCCTTGCCATGTCCCTATCTCTCTCCTTCTGCATTCATGGAATACTTCAATGTCTTTCAAGTTCAAGCTCTACCAAGAAACCTTTTCAAGACTCTCTGACTCAAGGTGAGCTCTTTGTTCTGTTCTCAGTGTCTAAACTGCCAATTTGTCACTTATTAGCTCTACCTTCTGTACTTCTCTTGCAGGCAATTTCTTTGAATGAACTTCTGTCAGTTTTTCCAACCACTTTCACTTTGCAGGAATGATGCTATAGATCAGGACGCATACCCACCTTCTTTGCTGCCCAGTAGTTTGCAGTACACTGGGGGATTTGAGCACAGCTAGGACCTGAGGTAGTTAAGGAAGAATCATTTGTCATCTCTGTGGTGCTCTAGAAGCAGGCAGGGGGCTGCCCCATGGAAGATAATGTTTGTTATTGGCTTTTGCTTTCATTATGGGTGCATAGTTTCTCTTTCTTCTCTTTCATTGAAATGTCTCATATCAGTCAACTTTTCCATTGCTGGTACAAAATACCTAATACTCAATTTAAAGGAAGAGAGGTTTAGTTTTGGCTTACGGTTTCAGAGTTTTCAGTCCATGGATGCCCAGCTTCAAGGTAGGAACATCATGCTGGAAGGGCAGGGTGGAACAAAGCTGTTCACTTCATGGTGGCCAGGAAGCGGAGCACAGAACATCGGGAGAGATGTACCCTACAAAGGCATCCCCCTGTGACCCACCTGCTTCAATTGGGCCTCCTAACAGCGTGTTCATCTGTGAACATAGGGGATTAATCCACCAATGAGTATAGTGCCCCTAAAATCCAAGTACCTCTCCAGGAGACTCTAAATCTGGACAATTTCACAATTTTTAACTAACACATTTCTCAAATGAAATGATACCTACCTTGCCTTTGGTGCCCAGAACTATTTTTGCCATTCTAGTTCTCTTCTGGTTCCAAGTAAATTTTAGGATCATTTTCTCTAATTCTGTGAGGTTTGCTATTGGTATTTTGATCAGGATTATGTTAAATCTGTGTACCAACTTTGGGAATATGATCATTTTCACTATGTTGGTTCTTCCTACCCAAGAGCAAGGGATATCTTTCCATTTTCTGATATTCTCTTTGATCTCCTTTTTCACAGTACTGTCATTTTCATTGTAAAGTTCTTTTACTTCCTTTGTTAGATTGATTTCTAAGTATTTCATTTTTTTGATGCTATTGTGAAAGGTGTGGTTTCCTTAATTTCTCTCTCAGTGAGTCTGTTATTTGTGTACAGGAATGCTATTGATTTTTGAGTGCTGACTTTGTATCCAAATACGCAACTGAATTTGCTTATTACATCTAGAAGTCTTTTGGTGGAGTTTTTGGGGTCTTCTATGTAGAGTATCATGCCATCTACAAATAATGTTAATTTAACTTCTTCCTTTCCTATCCTTATTCATTTTATTTCTTTCTTTTGTCTAATGTTCTGCATAATGTTTCCAGAGCTATTATTCACAGGTACAAATTCCCTATGATGAAGGTGATCATTATGTATATCTCAAATGTACCAACATAATTCATTAATTAAAAAAAAAAAGAAACGACACCTACTTTGCTAAGCCTTGTCTCAGCCTTTTAGGAAGTGGTGGAACTTCTGCTGTGGACAGCCTCCCTTCTCTGACAATCTGGATGTGGCAGATGCCATCAACCTTCTAGTACTGGCATAGGAGTGGATGGATGGCCACCAGGAGGAGAGGATTGGTAACTCAGGGCCAGAGAGGTTGCTTGAAACTCCCCCAAGGAGTAACTGCATTGTCTCAGCAATGGCCAAATCTTCTCTCATTTGGTGACTGAGGAGCCTCCCAGATGCTGCCTCCCATGGAGTCCTGGGACTGGACAGGGCCTAGAGGGTGCAGGGATGCTGAACTTCAATACCATCGTTGTTCCCTGGCCAGGTGTTTCAAGACAGCACCAGGAATTAGTGAGCACATGGAGAGTTTAGTAAAGCCAGAAGAGGCCTGGCAATCTTATTTGTCTTTCTGCCAATCATCAGTACAAGTTCACATGGGCTTTTAGAAAGTTCCAGTCATTTAAATAAATGCCTGGGCTGATTCTATGGGAGGTTCTGAGTTTTAAAAGTTTTTAAATTGTGAAATGGGTTCAATTTATATAGCTTACAATAATGAAAATAGGGAGCCATAAACCTGTCATCCAGCCTAAGAAACAGTACATTATTCTGTGTGGCACCCTCAAAATACCACCACATTCCCCTTCTTCCCTCATTCCAAGGGGTTAACCCCCAATACCATTACCCTGAGGTTTGCCTTAATTATTAATTAATTATCCTTCTAGCTTTATCAGATTGCATGCATCCCTAAATAGAAAAATTACGTCTATTTTTGGAATATAAATACTTCTACTATATGTACATGCTTTGTAACATGTGAGATTATATAAAAATTGTTTTTTAAAAATTCATCCACCACAACAAAGATAGCTCTTGTTCATTTATTTCATTGCTATATAGTATTTCATGGCATGCATTTATGCATCCATTTATCCAGTTTTCCCTTAATGGAGACTTGGGTTTTTAAAAAGTTATTGTTATTACTATTATTATCATTTATTTTTGTAATTCATGTTGCCATAAACTCTTTTGTACATGGCTTCAGGGTACTTATGCAAATGATAGTCTTAGGATGATGATTTTCATCATTAGTGAGAGAAATACTTATGACAAGTATTTTCTATTGTTCTTTTTATTATCTTGAAATGCAATTCTTATAGCCTATGTGATAATATACTTATTCATAGAAGTTCAAGAAATTAATGTAATTCTCAGAGTGTTTTATAAGAGAAATAAAAGTAATGTGCAGGAAAAGATAATTGTGTCAATCTGTAATTTGGGGGCAACAATTGTACTATGGCCAGAATAATAATGGTTGCTCCTCCTGCATGTACACTTAGAGTGATTTGTTTTCAGTTACAAATACAAGCAGATATAAGTGTTTTGAGTTGATGACCCAAATACTGTGTGCCAGGTTCTTAATAGAGTCTTGATTTTCTGAAATATTGAGTAACTCCTAGTAAATTTTCAAACAACAATAACAACAGAAAATAGCATCCTTTTAATTTAGAAGGTGGTCGCATTCTTCAAAAATGCAATATGTTAAAAATATGGAAACAATTAATTTGAGTTTTATAATTTTATTTAGATGTAAAACAAAGATGGAATTTGATAACAGGATCAGCTAAGTATAAACAGATGTTCATCTGCATAAATTATAGGTGTCCCATGTGTAATTGTGCCATACAGACTCATCTTTGGGACTGCCCCAGGGATTGGCCGGGGTCTATCATTTCTTGTCTTACCTACCAAATGCCAGAAGTTTGCCTCACTCATTGTGACCTCTGCAGGTTTCCAAAACTCTGCATAGGATGTGGTAAGGACCCCACTGAGCACCGCCTCTTGGTGGAATTGCTAGCTTAGAGAGTAAGAGCATTCTTAACTTTTTAGGTAATAACTGCTGGTTTTCCAAGAGGATTACATTAATACGCTATTCTATCAGTGTATGAGAATTTGGGTTGTTCTGTTTATTTATCTGCAATTGGAATTGTCAGATTTTACATTGTTTCCTGTCTGGTCTGGTAAGAGTAAAATTGTCTTTCATTGTATTTTCTTGAATTTCCATGTGGTTAAGTACTTTTTATATGTTTATGCATAATTAATGTTTCATATGTTCTATGAAACTGACTGTTCATGTCATTTGCCCACATTTTCTTGTTTTATCTAGTTTTTGTTTGTTTGTATAATTTCATTTTTATTTTATACTAATCCTGTGTCATTATGCATAAGGAAATATTTTTCCCTAATTGGTGATTTTGTGTTTTCACTTTTTTATGGTATCTTTTGATGAAAGTTTACAATGTTTCTTTTACACATAATTATATATAAAATAATCTAGTCATAACTTTTCTTTGAGTGAAGATCATCAACTATTGGGCTCATTGAGCTCATTTATTTGTCCACATTTTTCTATCTTGATAAAACAAATTACACTTTTTGCCTTTCACCTCCAGTACACATATGGACTTTGTCCTTTTTATCTCCATAAGGCAGATTTCTGTGACATCCCTAAAATAGCTATGGTATGGTAGGATCCTGTTCATTCTGTTCTCCAGAGTATTGGTTCAGCATCTGGACCTTAGTGAACACGGGACAGAAGTGCTTAAATGCAGAGTTGCTTTTGATTCCAGGTATACCTTAGGCAAGCAATGGTCTCTCTGATTCCAGAACTCAGAACTACCCAGCAAATCTGATGTAAATTCTGAAAGAAGTTGTAAGGCTTTAATGCCATAATCTCCTGATGTATGAGTGAGAAAGATAAACAAGAAATTGACAGAGACTTTTGCATCTTGCTTTCATCTTCCCGTGAATCAAGTTCATCTTCCATCTTTACAATGAAGTTACCCTTGAGAGCACTTGATGGATGATGAGAAGGTATGTAGAGGAAGTCTTTGGAAGCAAAAATCTAGTACAATTGGTGTGAGCTTTCCCTCCTGGTGGATAGAGTTGTGGAGAAAGTTGACCAATTATCATGATACAGACCTATAGGGAGATACTGCTTCTCATGAGAGCATTCAGTTCTAGCTAATCATCTAATCTCTTCAGAGCTCCTGCAACACTTTACAAGGCAAATTTTCTTAAGCTTACCCAGGCCACCTTGTGCCTGGTGCCACATCTGGTGCCAAGGACTAGTGGTCCCAGAGCTCTGCATAGCAGAATTCAATGTCAGTCCTCTCTGACCCCTGCCTTCTTGGTGGGGTCTAACCAAGCCTTTAGTCAAAGGATAATTATATGGATTTGTGCTTAATGCATTTTTCCAATCAGTGCAACAACTTGAAGATTAATTTATAAACATGGAATATGGTGACAAAATGCTGCATTAAAATCCTACTTATCTTTATGGGTTAAAAGCTACTGTTGGGGGGTGGATTTACAACTGGCTTGGGGAGCCCACAAAACAATAAGTAGACAGTTCTACTATTTCTGGAAGAAGCACTGATATTGTACCTGAGGGTGTGTTATGGCTTGAATATGGTTTCTCTCCTCCAAAACTCTCACTGAAATTTAATCCCCATTATGAGATAGTAAGTTGTGGAACCTTTAAGAAGTGATTAGGGCTCTGCCTTCATGAATGCATTAATCCATTCATACAATTAATGGATTAATGATTTAAAGGGTTATCTTGAGCGTGGGTCTGCTATAAAAGGCAGTTTGGCTGAGCTTTTCCTGCCCTCTCTGAATCTCACCAGGTGATGCCCTGTGCTGTCTTGGGATTCTGCCAGCAAGAAAGCCATCACCAGGTGCAGCTTTTTGGCGTGGGCCAGTGCCTTGAATTAAAATAAACTGCTTTTCTTTATAATTTACCCAGTTTGTGG
Organism: Heterocephalus glaber; assembly: GCF_053883595.1. NCBI lineage: Eukaryota > Metazoa > Chordata > Mammalia > Rodentia > Bathyergidae > Heterocephalus > Heterocephalus glaber. Next base: position 6,549,312 of record NW_028258349.1, on the reverse strand, counting down.
TACTGTGTTATTAGCAACAGAGAACAGACTAAAACAGGGTGGGAGGAGGTATTGGAAATTGAAAGCAGAGGGGTGTTTCTCTTCTTTCCAATATGTTCCAAATTCTTTGCTTCTTCCTTTCGGTACCAAAGACAGAACATAAGCTCTTCAGTCTCCTAAATCTGCCAATCCCTCCATAAATGAGATTTTATGTCTGAGGTAAATCCCAAGCAAGCCAGTTTTCTAGAGCAGAATCACCCTCCAGTGGGCCTTGGTGTAATGGCCAGTGGTTTCCACACTCCTGAGTTTCCTTCTGGGCAAAAGGGAAGCCTGGGACTCAGCACCTACCCCTGGGCTCTGATGGTGGGAAGACAGGTACTGCTCTCATAACAGGCTTTAAAGAAAAAGCTAGGAATAACACATCTCTTTATCCCTAGATTATAAAACAAAAACAAGAAACCTGAAAGCCCCTTGGGAAACTGCTCACCAGAGAAAAGGAGGAGGAGAGGAATGCTGTTTTATTGCTTTTCATTTCTAAGGCCTGGGAGACTGTAAAAAAAGAAAGCACAAGGGAGTCTTTGCAGTTAGTATGAAAGGCAGCATCTGGCAGAGGAAATGCTCCCTGATAGGACATGGGTGCAAATGCTTCTTGACAATTCTAATCAAGGAGTGTTCTCATTAGCATTCAAGATGGCTGGGATGATAAATTATATGAATAATTTTGGTTCTTTGTCAAGACGTGGATGATATCTCCCCGCAACACATCTGTAGCTGTGCATACTTAATTACTAACTAAAGCGCAGACAGGAGGCACAGAGCCCAGGCACATCCCTTATGCTACAAAAGTGACACTTGCATTCGATGGGGTGTGTGTAAAAGAAACGAATGACACAGCAACTTTCTCAGCCATGGTCCTCCTGGGACGCTAGCATAAGAGGACCTGGACTGTCATTTGAACCTGGAAGTAGGCTTTGAATCGAGCAGGGTTTTTAGAGAGGCTGAGGCTGGATCTTCATAGCAGCCACAATCTCTCTTATTCAACTCCCCTTAGATCAACTTTATACCCTCAAATGCAGACAAATAATACATGAAAACCATGACACGTTTTAAACATTTAGAATGTGCCAAGCATCATGTAAGTACTTCATAAATATCATTATTATGGGCAGCTTCATCAACTCCAGGGAGAAATGTAAAGACAGCACTTGGAAAGAAAATTGACGGAAAATTCTACAAATTCTATTAAGAACAAGTCTCTTCTGGTGTAGAGGCGCAGGTCATTATTATTTGATAATTTCTCATTTCAAAAGCTACAGAGTAATGATATTCTGGTCCTTATAAGATCAGCCACCACTGAAACATCCTTCTTCATTCTAACACTGGTCTGTCTCCATCCTTGTCTGTCATTGCAGTGTTTTTCTCTGCCTTGCTTTCTGCTTCTTGTTGGTTGTTATAAACTTTTGCTTAAAAAAATGCACACAGCTCAGAGTAGAGTTACAGATCTAGAAGAATAATTTCATGAAGTTAATGAAAGTGATGTGAGACCACTATTCAAATCCCACACAAACCCACTGACAAATGAGGATCTAGCTGAGTTACACTAAGTAATAACGGAAGCGAAAATTAACAGTCATAAGAGAAAAGGAACTTATGAAAGGAATAATGTGAAAAATCAAAGAATGAAGATAAGATCATGAAAAATTTAATGAAGATTTTCAGGACAGTCATGTTTTTGCAACAGTGCTGAAAATATAAACAATGAAAAGGGACTGATATAGCTTACTTAATATCCTTACTGCCAACTGAGGGGTCCACAAAACACAAGCAGTGGGCAAGGGATGGGATCTGGAGGGTCACAAGTCAGGCTAAAATAATCCCTTCTCATTAATACTTCCTCTCCTTCATAAAACTTAATTTCAGGTAATTTTGAGAACTTTATGTCTTTGAGACATGGTTGAACCCATCCTGGACTATCAAACCAAGTCTGAACCATGAAGAATGGGTTATGGAGGTTTCAGGATGTGACTTGCACAAGCCAATGAAATGTGAGAAGAAATGACAAACACTCGCTTAGGGAAGAAGCTTTACACATCCCCATGTGAGTCACGCTGTTGTTTTTCCAACATTCTAATACATGGGGAGGCATTTATCAAGATGAAACCCAAAAAAGATACCTCACTTCAAGGTGATATGCCCTGCCCGTCAGAAGAGGTACAGATTCACTACTTCTTTCTGTAACATCCTTTAGCTCTGTCATGGCTCTTCATTACTGAAATATTCCGTTAATGGTACTGAAGTAACATTATGAGAAACCTAAGTGTTTTTCACTGACCGTATCATCATTTAATCTCAACTATAAATTATGAGATGATTTTTGGTTAGCCCCAACTGTAAAAGATGAAGAATCTGAGATGCAGGGAGGTTAGCTAATTGGTTAATGGTCACAAAGAAGAACAAGGATTTGATCTCTGGACTCTCTAACATCAACACATGCTCATTTAAGTATCATGACCCAAGTTTCTGGTAGGCCCGATGCTATCCGCTCATGTGCAAAACACCACTGTTTCCTACATTTGCTGAGTCTGTTCCTTGGAAGATATGCATGACTAAGTGCTCTGCATGGTCAGCCAGATCACTGAGAGTGTGTAGGTGCTTGTGTGGATACACACACATACACAACTGCTTTGAAAACACATGATGTGTGTGTGTGTGTGTGTAACTATGTCCTTACCTCTTTGAAGGTTCTGAGTGTTGATTATTCAAAATCCACATGGCAGAGGCAGCCTGAGAGCCATGTGGGTGAGTAAATGGGTGCCGGTGGGAATCATGTGGCTTTGTATTGTACCAAGCAGAAGTACTGGCTTAGATGACTCTGCAGAGCAGGCTGTGCGTGTTAGTTTATAATTAACTTTCCTACCTGTTTCTCCAGGAGAGGGATAGTATCTAGCTGTTACTAACAACCCCACTCCAGAGGAACATGGTCGTATATATCCTGGTGGGTGAGATTCCATGCCTATCAATGCCCACATACTTGCCTTGGCTGTCGTTGAGCTTTGGCTAGGAGCAAGACCATTCGTGTGTGTTGGAGGCAGGAAAGAAAAAAAATAAAAACTCATAAAGGAGAGCCCTCACCTCATGCAGCTTACTCTCTAATAATACCTGAAATCAGCTGAATTATGTGTTAATATGGACTGATACAAAAACCTTTCTAAGAGAGACAAAGTGGACACTCAAATTGCAGAATTAAAGATGGAGTCCATGTTTAATTCTGGGGAAAAATGGTTTAAATCAAATTTGATTCAAGTGTTTATCCTATGAATAGTCAGTAAGAAATCCTTATGGAGTCTTGGCGGGGGGGGGGGGGTGAGGTGTCCACTGACCAGAATTTTTCCCACTTATCCTGTGTCTGTGTTCTGGTTCTGGTCTCTGGCTGAATTTTTGAGCTCAGATACCTCTTGTCTCCCTTTATTTGCTTTCCTTCGGAGTGGAACTGTCTTTTCCCTTGTCCACCACACCTGCTCATGCAAGCCAGAGACTGGTCCAGCCTCTCAGAAGGGTAGTTGCTATTTGTGGCCTTCAGAGGTGATGAAGACCTTGCTCCAGGAGGAGCTGTCTTAGGTGCAAAGACTAGCATGGGTGGTCACTCCGAGAAACCAGTAGGCAGGAAGGGGTTCTATGTGAGTAGGAGCTGGGAGCTGGAAAGTGAGAAGTATGGGCATGGTGAGGTCCTGCCTCAGCATCCTCAGAGGTCCAGATTACTAGATTGAACTTTGTTAATGCCACTAAAAAGACACTAACAGCTCCTGAGCAAAAATCCATATGGGCAGGTCTGGAAGAGCGTGTAGGAAGACTGATCAAAAGCCATTTCCATACCCTGGTGGGAGGAAACAGGGCCTGATCTAGGGAAGCTGCCATGAGGGTAGAATTGAGAATACAGCCTGGATAGCTATTACAAGCTCAGGTGAGAGGCTGAAAGAGCAGAAGGACACAGACTAGAGGGCCATAGAGCCTGTGCAGGAGACCACAGTCAGGTGGATGGGAGGAGAGCCAGGGGTTAGCAGACTTGTTTCTGGGAATGAGGCACAGAATAGGCTGCTTGGTGTGCTCTGTTAATGCTGGGATGCAGACATGAGCTCACACAGAGTTCCAATTCCCACTGGACATAAAGCCAAAAGAACTTCAATAGCCTGTGGTTGTTTCTGGGCTGGACACACATCTAAGGAGCTGTGTGAGGGGTAGTCAGCAGATTTTCCATCTGATAGAGGCGGACAAGATGCACCACTGAGGAGAGGAAGTTAGGAATGGTCTCTATAGACTTAGGAGATTTACGGGAAGGGAACGGTGAAGCAGTTGGGGAGGAGGGCTTCCAGACAGAGGGGGCCACTGAAGGTGCCAATGTCCAGTACATTGTCAGTGGTTTTCTTCTAGAGAGTGAGGGGAACTATTTTACCTGAGTTCAATCTAAGGTTGGAGCAAACTTAATCAGACTTCTGGGTTCTGGTGGGGCTAGAGGTCTCCATCAGACCCCATGGGGCCCTTGGCTTGGAATTTCTGATTTACAACCCAAGTTAAGCTACAACCGCATAGAGCGGCTGAAAGAATTGACCCTTGGGAAATATTTACCACTGTGATTTGTTCACAGTAGGGTCTCAATATTTGTCTCTCTTCTCCTTACTATTTTGTCAACAGCTCATAAAAAGATGAAGAAAAAAAGTTATCTGCATGCAAATCCTTGCATGTCCAAGAAGTTCACAGAAACCATGAAGTATTAGGCTTGAAGGCACAGGGTGGAGAAATCACACAGTGCTCTAAATATGCAGTTCCTCAGTGTTTTCTCTAATTGTATCTGACTCTTATCAAGGACATGGATGCATCTGGATGTCTCAAGTCAAATAAAGGGAATTTGTGAATGCTTCTGTCCTCTGCATATAGACAGAAAGGTTATCTGTTGACTTAATAAGGCTCAAAGAACTCTCTTAATTCTTGTGCACTCTGAGAGGAAGGATGATGTAATATCACCAAACACTGGCAGTAGAATCAAAGCATTGGAGCCAGGCTAGCTGAGCTGTAAACCTGGCACTACTAGGATTTTGCCCATCCTAGTTATCTGATCTTGGACAGCTTTCTTCATCTTTCTGAGCCTCAATTTTCCTCACATGTAAATTGGGGCTTTATGTGGATTAAAGATAATAGCCTGGATTTGTAAAGTACTTTGTATGTAAAATCTATTAATTGTTAAACATTTATTACACATATGTGTATATAAGAAATATATATTTGATCTTCAATTGATATAAACACATTGAAGAATCACTGGGACTATCTTTAAGCACCTGAGGAGTGCTTGGTGAGCCAGCTCTAAATTCTGATATTTGAGGTAAGAATCAGCCTTCTGAGAAAGCCTCTGACTGGTCCACAAATAGCCCCATGACATTTTTGTCAAGAGGTTTTAGGTGTACATCTAATCTTTTCTTTGACTTCACTTGTAACTGAGTATTAATGAACACATTCGGGAAAATTCCGTGCCCGTGCTCAATGAGATCTTGATGTTGAAGTCTGCCTTGATACTTGGGGTCTCTGCTGCTAAGTGGGTAGGGCCTGGGACAGACTGTGGTGCACCACGAGGAAGGGTTGATCCCCAGGCAGAACACAGGCAGCCCACTTCCTCTTCACTCTTCATTTTGAGCCATGTCAGGAGTTCAGTATTCTTTTCTTTTGGTACCAGGCATCAAACTCGGGTCCTTGTGCTTGCAAGGTAGGCGGTGGAACCACTGAGCTAGATCCCCTGTGAGTTCAATATTCTTAAGTGCTGGCCACTCTCAGTGGTCCTCTGCATGCCAGGTTGGCCATGAAGGAAGAGTGTATGAACATGTGCTTTTCTGAACGAGTTGGATGAAGAGCAGGTCATGTCTTACAAAGGGCCTCCCAGCTGCTGAAGGGCTGTCTCCACCAAGGTAGTTAGGGTTAGATATTTTATCACAGAGGCGTGAGCTCTGAAAGATGGTGAAGTTTATTTCTTTATCTTATGGGTCAGAAAATTGAGACTCAGAGAGGAGGAGGAAATTTCTCAAGGTCACAACCTATTCCTGGACCTACCTAGAAACATTGTGTGAGCAGCTCAGGCAGTAATTGGCTCTGCAGTTTAATTTTTGCAATTTATGTGAAATGTTGTTTTATTGCCAATGAGAAATTTTCTCCTGCTCTCTTGGAAGTGAAGAAGGTCAAATGGCTGCAATTTAAAGGAGACTTTGAACTGCAGATTCAAAAACTCATAAAGGGGGAAAATGGGCCAGTTGGGGGCCACAAGCAAGTGCGGGTGGCCCAGCCCTGTCCAAGAGACCAGCCTCCACTTAATGCTGGCGGTCTCACCGGGAGGGGAATCCAGGCACAGAGTCATCCATATTATCAAATATATTTTGTACATTAGAATTACAGAATATATTCTATATTTCACTGATCCGTGGCATAAATGTAGACTATATTCTGTATTTTGCTTTTACTCTCATTTTTCTATAGAACCCAAAAGTCCAGAATTTTACATAAATTCCTCCCTTCTTCAGTGCTGGCAGCTCAGTGAGCCAAATAATTCCTATCAGCAAGACCCCATCAGCTGCAGTCTCTAGTTGGAAGATGCAACAGGCTGGTGAATAGCACTTTACCTGGATAAGTTTTAGGAGGTGAGTAGCTGCCATGAGAGCCTTATGTCACTTCTGGGGTATGTGTAGCTTCCCCTATCAATGGGAAGAAAGATGATCCCATATTCTTTCTACATCATTGTCTTATGTCATCAAAGATGACACCTTTTCTATTGATTTTGAAAGCAGAGCTTTCAATCACTGTGAAAAATTCAAGTGCAGCATGAGTTTGAAGAAATATGCCTCACTCTACACTGGTAAAATATGGTGGGAAAATTTTTACCTTCACTCTTTCTTTATGTAGAGCTCATCTTGTCACACCCAGGCTTCGCTCCCTAGCCTTTGCTGCAGCCCTGGTGCAGTCCTGGATAGAGCTAAGAATGAGTACAACAGGGGCAGAGAAGGACACTTAGGCAAAACACACATTCCTTTCCCTTTACTCTTGGTTTTGAGTTGTGCCAGGAATTCAGTAATCTCAGGTATGTTTTGCTGGTTAGCATCCAAACCTTGAATTTCATTTTCTTACTTTGTGTGCCTAGAGAGATCAGGTGGCCAGAGACCAATCTATGCTCATGGGAAAGAGTCACCACCAGAAACCATGCCCTTTTAAAACTGAGGCATATAATTTACATCTGGTGCAGGCCAAGCATACCATCTAATCAATTTTGACATTGGCAAATCAAAACAAAATATTTACCTGCACTCCAGAATGTGCCCTTAAGGATCTTCCCAATCAATAGTCACATTTTGTGCATACTATAACTTCATGAAAATGAAATCACATAGCACATGTTATTTCTGTCTGGTTCTTTCATTCAATATACTTTTGAGATTCATATTGTATGTGCAAGTGGTGCATTTCTTGTGATTGCTTAGGTAAGTACTGCTGTGCCAATTCATCACAGTCTGTCTATCCACCAAGTGATGGCCATCTGGAATCTTTCAAATTTTGAGTTATTATGAGTCAAACTTCTATGGACATTCTTTAAAAAAGCTTTTTGTGAATATATTTTCATTTTCTTATACATATAAATGGAAATGTATTTGCTGGGTCATGGGGTGGATGTATGCTTAACATTTTAGGAAACTGATACACGCTAGACATGGTGGCATACCCCTGTGATCTCAGCTTCTTGGGGGGCTGAGGCAAGAGGATTGCAAGTCTTAGGCCATACTGGGCAATTAGTTAAACCCTGTTTCAAAATAAAAATTTAAAGAGGGATGGAAATGTGGCTGAGTGGTGAAGCATTGGCCTAGCAAAAAAGAAAAGAAGAAAGAAAGAAGGAAAGAGAAATCACTAAACAATTTTCTCAGTAGTTGTGCTGGTTCATACATTCACCAGCAGTATAGGAAGAAGCTTGCTTCCTGTACTTCCTAAAATCCAGTTCATTTTGGACATTTCAATGGACTTGTAATGGTAGTTCATTGTGGTTTTAGAGCATTTATTTTTAAATAGATTTTATTTTTACAGCAGTTTTTAGTTTGCATCAAAATTAAGCAGAAGGTACACAGATTTCCCATATTACTTATTCCCCTACATTTGTCCAATCTCCCCTAACAGCAACATCCTGCACAAGAGACTTCTTTTTTACTCTACTTGGAATTGAACCAAGGACCTTCATATTCAGCTACATTTCCAGACAATTTTTTAATTTTTTAAAATTTTTTATTTTCAGGCAGAGTCTTGCTAAATTGCTGAATTTCCCAGGGTGGGCTCGAACACATAATCCTCCAGCCTCAGCCTCCCAGAGTTCCAGGATTACAGGCTCGTACCACAAGGTCTAGCTTTCCTTACCTTATAGAACCTATACTGATGCTTCAAATCCCAAATCCATAGTTTACATTGGGATTCAATATTGGTGTGGCATTTCTGAGTTTAAAGAAACGTATCCTACCACTGTGGTTTCATAGTTATTTTCCTTAAAAAGTCCTGTTTGCTGCCTCTTCATCCTTTCTTTTCTTCTAAACACTGGCCACAAATGATCATTAGACTGTTCAGAGTTTGTCATTTCCAGGATGCCTTAGAGTTAGAATCACATTGCATGGAGCCTTTTCACATTGGCTTCTTTCACTTATCACCATGGATTTAAGTTTCCCCCATGGTTTCTCATGGTTTGATAGCTTGCTGTTTTGCTTTTTAGTTTTTTTCATTAAGGTATATTAACAAATAATATTATGTCTATTTACTAAGTACAACGTAAGATTTTTATATGTGTATACATATGATATGGTTAAATCAGGCTAATAGATTCATCACCTATATACTTTTTTGTGAGAACCTTTAAGATTTGCTCCCTAGACATTTTTCATATTTATAATATTGTTGACTATAGTCACAATGCATTGTACTTGATCTCCTGAACATACACATCCTTTCTAATCAAAACTTTGTATACTATAACCACCATCTCTGGATTCTCCCACCATACACTACCAACATCTTCTGGTCTACTCTGTTCTTCTATAAGTTTGACTTTTTTTATATCTATCTATATATATTATAAGTAAAGTCATATGGTGTTTGTCTTTCTTTACCTGGCTTATTTTACTTAGCATAATATCTGTTGTTCCATGCTGCTGCAAATGGCAAGATCTCCTCCTCTTAAAGGGTTAATATTTCTTTCTTTATATATGTATATACTAATTTTAAAAAACCTGTTCAGCCATTGATGGACACTAGGCTGATTCCATACCTCGGCTATTTTAAATAATGCTGCATTGAATATGGGAATGCATATATCTCTCAGATCCTTCACGTATGTTTGTTTTGTTTTGTTTTTTGCTATTGGATGTTTGAGGCCCTTATGTATTTTGAATATTAAACTTATCAAGATATATGGATTCCAAATATTTTCCCCCTTTTCATAGGTTGTTTCTTCACTCTGCTGATTGTTTCCTTACCTGTGTATGTAGCAATCTTTTTTTGTTTGATATTATCTCATTTTTCTAATTTTGTTTCTGTTGCCTGTGTTTTTTGGGGGTCATATCCAAAAAGTGATTTCCAGACCAATGCCATGGAGCTTCTGCACTGTGTTCTCTTTGGCAGGCTCATTTCACTCTAGTATTGAATAATTATTCCATTGTCTGGATTTACCATATTTTTCTCCATTCATCTACTGTAGGACTTATTGGGGTTTTTTTCTATATCTTGGCAAGTCTGATGAAAGGTGCTGTAAGCATTTGAGTGACAGGCATTGTGTGGATACAATTTTTCAATTCATTTAGGTAAATGCCAAATATTTCAGTTGCTGATAAAAGTATGTTTAGTTTTGTAAGAAACTACCAAACTCTTCTACAGTGGCTGTACCATTTGGTATTCCCATCAGCAATAAATAAATGTTCTTGTTTCTCCACATCCTCACCAACATTTCATGATGGTGGTGGTTTGGCTTTTGTCCTTTCTATTAGGTGTGTAGTGTCATTTAATGGTTGTTTAAATTTACAATTCTTTAAAGAGACATGATATTAGCATCTTTTGATGTTTATTTCCAATCCATACATCTTTTTTGTGACATATATATTCAAGACTGTTACTTAGTATTTACTAATTGAGTTATATATTTTTTATTGTTGAGTTTTAAGAGAGTTTCATGTATTTTGGATCACATTCCTTTATCAGATATGTCTTTCGCAAATATTTCCTCCCATGCCATAGCTTATCTTTTCATTCTCTTGACAATGTCTTTCAAAGAGTTTTTAATTTTAATGAAGCACAGGTCCTCATTTATTTCTTTCATGCTTGGTGCCTTTGATAGTTATCTGAAAAGTAATTATCAAATCCAAGTTTATCAAGATTTTCTTTTATGTTATATTCTTTGCATTTTATAGTTTTGCATTTTATATTTAGGTCTATGATTCAATATTTGCAAAGTGTGGAAAGTCAGTACCTAGATTCCTTTTTTCTTTTCTTTTCTTTTTCTTCTCTTTTGTCCCTCCTCCCTCCCCAGGATGTTCACTGTCTGTGTTCCATTGTATTACCTTTGCTCTTTTGTCAAAGACTTATTCATTATGTCTATGTTAGTCTTTTTTCTGTGATCTGTTCCATTGATCTATTTACGGAGAATTGACATCTTGACAATAATAAATCTTTCTATTTAGGAGTATGGAATACCTTTACATATATTTAGGTATTCAATTTCTTTCATTGACATTTTGTAGTTTTACTCCTACAGGTCTTATACAAGTGCTCTTAGATTTATGCCTAAGTATTTCTTTCTGAAGGAGCTAATATTTTTATGATTTTTAAATTTCAGTTCCTCTTTTTCATTTTTAGTATATAAAAAAGCTATTGACTCTGTATAGATTGATTTGTATGCTACAATTTTGATATAATCACTTATTAATTTTAGGAGCATTTTGTCAATTCTTTAAAAGTTTCTTCAAAGATGATCATGTCATCTACAAAGAGAATTATATTTCTTCCTTCTCTATCTGTACATCTTTTATTTCCTTTGTCTTATTGTATTAGCCAAAGTTTCCAGTATGATGTTAAAAAGAAGTAGTGAGAGGGGACATCCTTGACTTCTTCCTGATCTTAGCAGAAAAGCTCTTGGGTTTTCACTCTTGAGCAATGGCATGAGCTAATCAGCTGTAGGTCCTTTGTAGACATTCTTTAATTCCCTCTTCATTCCCTCTTGTTGAAGAGTGTTTCGTTATAAATGGATATTAGATTTTGTCAAATTCTTTTTTCTGAATATAGTGATATGATTCTATGATTTGTCTTCAATAATCTGTTGATGTAATGGATTATAATGATTGATTTTTGAATGTTGAAGCAGTCTTGTATACCTGGGATAAATCCAACTTGGTCATGATATATAATTCTTTTTATACATTGTTGGATTCAATTTGATAAATATTTTGCATCTATATTCACGAGTAATATCAGTTTGTAGTTTTCTTTTGTACTGTCTTTGGTTTGGTATTAAGATAATGTTGGTTTTATAGAATGAATTAAGAAGTATTCTCTCTACTTGTATCCTCTGAAAGGGACTGTAAAAGTCAGTATAATGCTTCTTTATATGTTATATAGAATTCACCAATGAAACCAGCTGGATTTAATGCTTTTTGTTTGGAAGTCATTAAATATAAATCTAATTTCTTTAATAGATATAGCATATTTAAGTTGCCTATTTCTTCTTGTGTGACTTTTGGCAGATTATGTCTTGAGGAATTGGCCAGCTTCATATAGGTTATCAAAATTGTAGACATAGAGTGATTCATAATACATATTCTAATTTTCATGTCCATGAGATCTATAATGATTTCTTCTCTTTCACCTCTGATGTTAGTAATTTATGTCTTCTCTCTTCTTTCTTAGTTTGCTTGGGTTGAAGCTTTTCAGTTTTACCCATTTTTTAAAAATTCAGCCTTTGGTTTTATTAATTTTCTCTGTAATTTTTCTATTTCCAATTTCCTTGATTTTTGCTCTAATTTTTATTTCTTCCTTTGTTTTTACTTTGGATTTAATTTTACCTTTTTTTGTTTCTTAAGGTGAAAGTTAGATTATTGATTATAGATCGTTGTATATGTGCATTTAAATATATGTGCAGGGCTAGGGATTTAGCTCAGTGTTTCTGCCGCCTGCCATGCAAGCGCAAGGTCCCGAGTTCGATCCCCGGAAGAAAAAAAAGAAAAAAATATATGTATGCAAAAAATTTTCCTCTAACCACTGCTTTTGCTGTCTCACAAATTTTGATGTTTGTCTTATTTTCATTTAGTCCAAAATATATTTTAATTTTTCATGAGACTGCTTCTTTGACCCATGTGTTATTTAACATGTGTTACTAGATCTCTTAAGTTTTTGAGATTTTTCTAGCTATCTTTCTGTTTTTGATTTCTAGTTTAATTCTATTATGACCTGAGAGTAGACATTGTATGATTTTTATTCTTTTAAACTTTTTATGATGGTTTTATCTTTGATTTTTTTCATTTGAGTATGATATAACTAGATTTATTTTTAAGGGAAAGCATTTATATTGCTGGCTCTTTGAACCTTCTGGATGTGTGGTTTGTTTGGTAACATTACTTGGGAAATCCTGTATCATTTCTTCAAACATTTTTCTGTTCGTTTCAGTCTCTTCTGCATTCCCATTGTATGCATGTTCTACTACCTTTCATAGTTGTCTAATGGTTCTTGGAATTTTATTTTGATTTATCTGTTTTTATCTTATTTTCCGTTTCTTTTTCATTTTGGAAGTTTCTATTGACATATCCTCTAGCTCAGAGATTCTCCAGCCATGGCTAGTCTACTAAGAAAAGCCACTCTTCATTTCTATTGTAGTGTTATTGATCTTTACCATTTAAAAAATTCTGTCTTAAAGTTTCTGCCTTTCTGCCCATATTGCCCATCTGTTCTTGGGTACTGCAACTTTATCTACTAGAGGCCTTAGCATCTTTACATTAATTGTTTTAAATTCCCAATCTGATAATCACAGTGTCCTTTGCATGTCTGAATCTGGTTCTGATACTTGTGTTGTCTCTTCAGATTCTTTTTAGAATGACTACTGTTTTTTTTCTTTTTTTTCTTGACAGAAAGGCATAAGGTACTGGGTAAATTGAACTGAAGTAAGCAGGCCTTCTCCATTTGTGTGGTGGAACACATGAGCAGTAGGGGAAGAGAATTCATTCATTAGTCTTATGATTAGATCTTAATCATTCAGTAAGGCTGCACTATGAGACCAGAAATTTCACAAGGCCTTTTCATGTTTTTACCTACCCATCACATGGGACAGGATGGCTAGACTAGTCTGGAGTTGGGTACTTTTTCTTGCATCTGGGAGTCCAAAGCAAGCTGAAGTGTTTCTTTTCCCTTTATGTGAAATACCAAAGGGGGCAGAAATTGGATATGTATTTTCCTTTTTCCAAGTTGGTTCTGAAGATATAAAACAAAACAAACAAAAATTCAGTAGTTTAGCTCTGGTAAAATAGTTTGTCTTGAAGGCAGACCTTGTCAGGAATAGAAAGCTCTGTCGTATTTTAAAATCGGCCCCTGTCACACACTTGCAAGAAGCATAGGGGATTCTTCTCTGATATTTCCTGATTGAAATCACGGAAATAAAACTCACAAAAATTGAGGGACACCCGTGACTAAATCCCTCTGAAATTCTTGGCTTACTCATACTGCGATTCTAATAAGTTGTAAATAACACTTTAAGTTTTCCTAACCTGACACTGGTTCCCTCAGAGGCTTCTACTTGTGGATTTCTGCTCCAGTAAGTTGTGATTCTCCGCATCTGCCTGTCTACATCTCTAAAGTTTGCCCTGTGACCTCACTTTTCTTCCACATATAAGATTGTTTTTTCAGTTTGTTCAATATTTACTTGTTAAAATGGAGTGACAACTTCAAACCTTCAAATTCTTTACATGGTAAGCCAGAAACGAACAGGAAGAAAAATCATTTTAAACAATTTCATTCATAAAAGTTTACATTAAAATTGTAATTCTATAAAGCTTCTATCTAGGTGAAAGTGTAATCACTTAAGTAATAATAATTTTTGAATTACACTGAGAGATAATTTGAAATTTACTTTTGCAAAAAAGGAAAATGTTTTAAGTTTCTTTTTTTTTCCTACATGTTCACAAGTAAGTCATCTGAAAACTAAAAGTCAACCTTGAAGGCAATTCAGTATTATTTCCATGATGGCAGAATGATGGGGTACAAGGTAGCACTTGGGAGAAAAAAAATTAAAAGCTCTTTACATATGCTATTCTTGTTACCAATGAAGGATGTAGTTGGGCCATAAACATCCCTAGGCAAAATGATTCTTGGAATGGTGTGTCTATTATTGCATTGTGGAAGTGCAGGAAGACATGGAGGCCCTTGCCATGTGATTCTTCAGGGAAGAAATGTTGGATTGTAGGAATAGTCAGGGAAACAAAGTCTTGGAATAATGTTGAGAATGTGAGTACAGAGGAGTAAAAGTATCTCTTTAAAGATGATAGTGTCCTTTGGTGAAAGACCATGTAGGAAAGACATGGTCACATGTTTTGGTTGTCACATGATCTACCTGGAAAAGTCACTGGTAATTGAATGGATTGTGATTTAGGTTCTAATGGCTTTAGTTTCTTGAATATCACAATTATTTCATTTAGTTTTACATGTAGATTTTACTATGTTTTAAAAATTATTTTTCTTAAGAATATGTCTCACTCTGAGACATGAAGTTGGGGTTGTGTTGTTTTTCATTCACTGCCTCTATAGTTGTTGTTCATGATGGCTTCTTATGAGACTAGTACCTTTTGAAAAAAGCTCTAAGATCTGCAGATCATCTTATTTCTTTCAATCAGTTTGACATGTTGAAAAGAAAGTTATTTACGCTTCCCTGTTGTACTTTTCTAAAATTTAAAAAATTCTATATAAGGCTTTTCTTCAAACCTGGTAACTGTGGCAACATTTTCTGCTCTTGCTTTTGTCTTCCAAGGAAATTCACAGATATCAGGACCTGTGCTCTGTTTTAAAAAATGTTGTCACAATACTGAAGAACTGCTCCAGGAAAAGCCCAACAATGGGCCAGTCCATGGCCTCTCAGCGTTCCAGTCACCCCACAGTGAGGCCACTGCTTGCATTGTAAGCCACCATGTACCACACAGACTTCTCCACATTCCTTCCTGTAGATCTAAGTTACCATCTGATATCAATTCCTTTCTGCCTGAAGAATTTCTCCATAGTCAGGCTTGTTGGTTAGACACTTTCTGAGCTTTTGTGCACCCAAAAGTGTATATTTTATGTTTATTGTTGAAGAATATTTTTGCTGAATATAGAATTCTTGATCATGAGTTGTTTTTCTTTTCTTTAGAATCTAAAGATGTCTAGTGACTTCCATTATTTCTATCGAGAAGTCAGTTATCACTCCTATCATTTTCTCCCTATAGATACCGTGATTATTTTCTCTGAATACTTTGTATTTGGTTGTGAGGAGTTTGAAAATGATGACCTAGGTTGTGATCCCTTCACTTTTATCTTTTTCAGGGTTAGTTGAGTTTTTTTGATTTACAGATTGAGATCGGTGGCCAAATTTACAAATATTTGATCATTATTTCTTTAACTTTTTTTTTTTTACAATTCTATCATGCTCGCTTCTGGAACCCTGCTTGCAAGTATTTTTTATATCATTTGATACTTTTGTGCTGATTACAGATGCCCTAATTTGATTCCCTTTCACTTTTTCTTCTTCTCTGTGTGCTTCTATTTGGATTATTTTTATTGATTTATTTCAATTCCAACAATCCTGTTTTTTTGCTATGTCTACTATACCAAATACCACAACATAACAGTCATGTTTTATTATCTTTTAAAATATATTACTATATTCAATTTCTAAAATTGTGTTGATGTTTGCCTCTACATGAGAGGTATTGATCTGTACTTTTCGTGAGACATCCTTTTCTAATTCTGTTATCAGGGAAATGCTAGTTTCAAAATTAGTTGGAAAGTATTCTCTTCTCTTCTATTTTCTGAAATAATTTAGTGGAGTTGGTATGATTTCTTTCTTACATATTGGGCAGAAATTAGCAGTGAAGTCATCCAACCTACAGTTGCCTTTATAGAAAGGTTTTAAACTATGAATTTAATTTCTGGTTATTTGTTTAAACTCATCTTTGTTAGTTCTAGTAGTTTGGTAGCTGTCTCAGTCAGAATGTGTCTGTTTAATATGAATTAATTAATTGATAATTGATGTGCATTAATTACTTAAAAGAGATTTAAAATAATTTTCCCCCTTCAGTGAGGGATAGATATAACCTGGATGCCTTTCCAGTTGTGCAGGACTATAGTGAAGGGGGAAACATTTCTCTTCTTTGTGATACCAGAGTGCAGAATCCATGGAAAATATATATAGGGAAGTTTCCCATAATAAAGTTTCTGGTATGGCTGTAGAAGGAACAGGAGAATGTGGTCAGTCCCTCATCACAGGAAGTCATCAAACACAGCCTATGGGACACTTGTCAGAAGTGTTGTATTCCAAAAGGAATATTGTCCTTTGGTGGAGGACAGAGCTGGAATAGGGGATGGGATGGCTGGGATAACCTTTGCAGATGGTTCATTGTGGGAAGTTCATCATATTGGGAATAAAATAGCATTGTTTAAAGGAAACATATGTCATGATGATGAAGAAGATAAGTTTATGTTTGCATAGGTGTAAGTTGTACATTTAGATGTACCATTTTTGTCCTCATAATACCACTATTAGGTAAATATTATCATCCAGTTATACAGATGAGGAAACTGTGGTTTTGAAAGTAAAGTGTGGTCCTTATTTTCTTTCCCCAATCTTCCTCCACATACACGCATTCTTTACCATGGGTTGGACATGCAGGAGCCCTATTCATTTCATCTGGCATCTGGTTGATCTCAGCCAGTGGAATCATTGTCAGGATGATGGGGGGGGGTGCAAAACTTGGGAGTGGTCAGGGCATTTCTTCTATTTCCTCTATGTTTCTGTTCCACATTTCTAATGGCTGATGCATGCTCCCAATTCACTAAACCCCAGCAACACTATTTCCTCCCTTTATCCTTTCAAGCCTTGCAAGGATAATATCTTCCCATCCTGGCTACCTCCATCAAAAACGCAGTCATCCCTGTTGGCTTCTTTAACCCTGTCTCCATCTCTCATCTCTGCAAACAGTCACTGTTCAATGACACCACCTGAGTGGCAGTGGGTTTCTTGCCAAATCCCTAAATGATATGATAAGCACTATGTTTCTGATTAGTTAACTAAATCTAATTGTGATGGAGCAACTCACTCCCTGGAAGTCATTTTAGGTGAGCAAGCAAATCCAATGACAGACAGAAAGATGAGGCAGTAGTGAGACAAGGTGTTGGCCCCTACAGTGCTGGAACACATCCTGGGTCCAGAAAGGAGTGATCATGGCCTTAGACTAGAGGTCGGGAGACCATGTACTTGTCCTAGCTTTGATGGCAAATTGATGACTAACCTTGGGACCAGGGTCCCTAAAATATTCAAAGTCCAAGGGCAGTTTTTCCTGATTCTTGGAGTTTCAATGAACACTTAATGAGGAAATGAGTTTGAAAAGCACCAAGCAGAACTATATAAGGTAGCTTTGTTTTCATGGTTATCAGAAGTGGCAGCTGCAGACTGTGGGGTTAATATTGCTCTATTCATTTTAGTCCTCAACTTAGAATGGGATGAGAAAAATTAGGGAGAATTTCCATTTTATGTGCCCTCAGGTCTGCCTACTTCTCTGCCATGCTGGGTTTTGGGGAGGGGGGAGAATCAGTCTAATGTGGCCTCACATGGCCCTCGTTTTAGGCTTGCTCAGGTCCTGCTGGGCGGAGAGGGGATTTCTAGCCTTTAAGAAGAGGATGAATTAAATCTGGAGCAGCAATGAGCTTACCTTGGCATTTTTCATGACTTTCTGCAGTGTTAAAAACTTTTGCCAATGTTTGCATTTAATAGCTCTGCCTTGGTGAAATTATTGAGGTTCCCAACTGTGATTGCAATGATTTTTGGAGTAGTGGGGGATTTGTAAATTGCTGCCAGAAATTAATAGCAATGTATGAGAGAGAAAGAAAGAGAAAAATGAAACAGGAACTAGTGAGTGAAAATGTAAGTGAAATAAAGGGAAAAGTAGGTGTAAATGGGTGTAGATACATGTATAGAAAGAGAGGCAGGTATGCATATATACGTATATGTATTCATAAATGTTTTTTATTTTCATGTTTTTGTTTATTGGATACAGGTTGAAAATCTGCTAGAAAAATTATCTTCACAACAGTTTTCCCTACCTCTCATTCCTCCCTGCCTGCAACACATTTTTGGATTTGATTGAGGCCTTTGCTTTCTGTACTTTAATGCCTGAGTCAGATGTCTACAACTGGAAGTGAAGTGCCCCTTGGCTTTTGATTGGAGCCAAAAATTCAGAATTTTATGTAAAGTCTTTCATTTTAAGGACTGGATGCCACCGTCTGCCTCGCACATGCAAGGTCCTGAGTTCGATCTCCAGTACCAAAAAAAAAAGATTGGAGCAAATTTATTTATTGATTTATTGATTTAAAAAAAATTTTTTTGAGGAGCCATGTTTGCTTGTTTATTGTGGTATATCTTTTTTTCCCTTAAATTCTTTTACTGGTACATTTCAGGTATACAGTACATTTACATTTATCATTGGGATCTTGTACCTTTACATGATGTATCTTGGTTCTTATTTTTTCCCCATTCCCCTGCCCTCCCTTCAACCCCTCCACCTCTTCCTATTTGCAAAGGCTTTGTTTCCATTTTTTCTTTTCTCCTTTCCCTTCTTTCCTATCCCCTATCCCTCCCACTTCCCCTGCCCCTTTGGACCTTTTCTTCCTATTTCACAATATCAATTATTCATTTTAATCTTTATTTACACTTTCAGTTTCTCATGGCAGAGAAACTGAAAATTTTTTGTTAAAAGCACATACTTGCCAATCCAGCCAAAAATATTAGGTTGAATCCATGAAATTCCCACTTTGAGAGGCCATTTGGTAGCTGTTTGACCTGTTTGAGCTAACATAGTTATACTTTTTCTTGGGGGAGGTGTCATATTTTAAAAATTGAGGTACAACTCACAAAGTGTCTAGTACATTAATATTGAGCATACACTTCACTGAGGCTCAGGTTTCTACACAACGGTATCTATGTGACCACCACCCAAAAGGAAATGAAGAACATTTCTGTACTCAAAAGGTCTCCCTGTGCTCCTTCTCTGCCAATAGTCCTTCTCCCATGGAGAGGAGCTGAAAAAGGTCTAAGTGAGTCCGGGGACAGTGAGCCTTCCTGAGGGTGGTGAGAGAGGAGAGACTTGAGGAATTTGATGGTGAAAACCTGTGGTACACACCTATGCATCCGCTGGGATGTTGGAGGCTCTTATGGCCTGTATCCAGGTGTCCCCAAAAGCCTCATGTGGTCATGGGTGGAGCTTTTCAGAGATGGCTGGATCTAGGGTACGTGATGCTGGGATCAAGGATGTGATGCTGGGATTGATTTATGGTGTGACACTAGATTAAACTAACTCCGTTAGTTTCTCTAAGCTTCAAACATAGGCAAATGGTTTACTTTCTAAATTAACCCAGCAAGTGGATAATCGGAGAGATTGGAAGCCTGGGTAAAATATAAGAGACAGGAAGAGGACTGCTGTGGTTGCTTGCCACTTGCTGCTTGCTGCTTGCTGCTTTTGCTGCCTTTTGCCTGTCATTATTATAGTCAGCTAAATTAGATAGAAATATTATAGGCAGTCAGATAATGATAGGCCCTTGAGAGAGTCAGGATAAAAGTGAAACACATCACATCTATGGCCAGAGACACATCCATTAGAGACCAGCCCTCAAGATAAAGGTGAGATGACCAGGCCTGTATATTTCTTCGAAAGACAAACACTGGGCCTAATGAAGCCTAGGAAGACATCAGTCACCCTGGTTGGTGACCAAAGACCTCTGGACTCATCATTTCCTAGAAGAAGATTTTCTTCTTTCCATCCACACTTGTTACGTGACTTGTTTCCCAATTGGACCACTATTACCTAAGCAACTATACTTGTAACCTTATTGGTTAATCATAGCTATAACTCACGTTGTACCCACATGGATTTTGCTCTATTAAACTTCCCTGTAAAGTGGAGTTCTGGCTTTCCTTTCGAGATCCCTCCTGCCTCTCAGGAGCTATCCTATCAATAAATATCTTCCTACTCTTAACCTCTGTTGTTCCTAGAATTCATTCTTCAGTTTTAGAGAACATGATTTTGGCCATCAGACATCTAACAGGTTGGGAGATACAATATTTTCATATTTCATCTCCTGCATCACCAGGAACTATTTCTCCTCTGTGATGCCCTTATGTCATGCCACCCTGCGTTAGGGCCAGCCCATTATGGACTGAAACCTCTACAAATTGTGAGCTATAATAAATGTTTCTTCCTTTAACTTTGGGCACCAGGTACTTTGTTTCAACAATGGGGAAAGTAACTAAGATGGGGGACCAGCTCTAA
This sequence comes from Heterocephalus glaber, assembly GCF_053883595.1. NCBI lineage: Eukaryota > Metazoa > Chordata > Mammalia > Rodentia > Bathyergidae > Heterocephalus > Heterocephalus glaber. The sequence goes on along the minus strand of NW_028258349.1, from coordinate 6,528,730 downwards.
GGTGTTCCTTTTGGGAAGCTTCATAGACATTTGGTACCCTGAAATTAAAAAGGGCTAAGAGATCTGGCCAGGCTTGGCATGAGAAAGAGTGGAGCTACAGCCTCAGAATCAACCTCACAGGTTGATTCCCTGCCTCTCAGGTAGGGAGTTCAGAAAGTCATCAGGGTCTGAATACATTGTGAGGCAGGAGAGAAGAACTAAAAACAGGTAAAAAAGAGACAAGGAAAACTGTAAGTTTTGAATTGTACTTTTAAGAAAAACTGCAGGTCCAGGAAACAAATTTACCTGAGGTTACAGTGCCATTTTTCCTTCCAGGAAACACTCCAAGGCAAAACGAAACAAAACAAAACAGTAACAACAAAACCTTAAAGCTCTTAAAGATACAATATGCCTATAGATCGAATGTGTGCTTTAAACCTCTTAATTGAGCCTGAGTTTCTTCTCACACAGATCTCCCTCCTCAAGGAAGCAGCACAATTAAGAGGGCAGCATATCTCTAAGTTTCAGACACAGGCAACTTAACCCAGCAAGTGACAGTAGGAATGTACATGCTAGATCACCCATCCTGAGGACACCCCATGACCATACCCCAACCCCAGACATAATGTGTCTCTGTCTTGGTCCTGCTCTACTTTCTTTTAGTGTATATCTCTTTAACTCTGCCTAATAAACTTTTTTGTGCTTCTCACTGATGCATCTTGAATTTTTTTTTTCTGTGACAGAAGTCAGTGAATCTACAACCTACCCTATGGGCGGGGTGAGTTGAGGTTCCCATCTTCCCTCTGGAGGACCACTCAGACCCTATCAGTGACAATTTGAAGTGTTGATTGTGTGGACACTCAGGGTTCCTGTAGACCCTGAGGGCTGAGTGAGCCCTCACCCCGAAGCACTACAAAGGTCCTATATTGCACCAGCATCAGTTAGGGAGTGAGTAGGTATGAAGGCAGTGAATGAGCTGGGTTCATTTATTTAGGAGAAAACAGACATGTAAGGCTTCTCTTGTTTTGTACTGCACATCAGGGAGCAAACCATCTATGCGTCACACTTATTTTGTTTGAATTGTTAGTTGCCAGCGCATCCTTCCAGGCTGTGTTCTGAGCTCTGCAGCTGACATTCTCATCCAGCCCTGTCCACCCGGGAAGGGTTCGGATGAGGCAACATTTCTGAGGACTCTCAGCTCCTGGATAAACTTACCTCTAGAGTTTGCTTTTTCCCCACAGGTATGGAGGGAGGCCTTTGTTCTAATATACAAAAGAGAGGCTGTAGGGAGGGGGATGACAGTAGATTCAAGCCCATCCATGAAGATGGATCAAGGTCGCAGCTTTTTCTAATCCCTGAAGGAGTTGACTGGTCCCCCTCTGCAGTGAGAAGAGATGCAAATGTCTTTGCCCCCTGTGAAGTCAGCATAACAGCAGAGGCTCAATTTTCACCGGTGCCTTGTTACATTGTATTAATGAGGCTTTTGAACTCTTTTCTGAACTTCTCCCTCAGATGAAAGTGGTTTCATTGTGTCAAGTGTTAATGGTTCCTATTAGAACTCTTGCTGTTTTCTTCTTTCCTTTACCCTCAAGAAGCGAACTTACAGACTTGTCCTTTCTTTCAAGGTGACTTAACAGGTAGTGACTCACCTGGATGTTACGAATTCACCAGCAGCTCTTTTGCCTTCCTCAGGTCTACCCGGGGCCCTCTTGGGTGAAGCCCCAGAGCCTCATTTCTCTTTCTCCAGTGGCATCCAGTGAGCATGGGTGCTACCTTGTTAAAATAAGTGTGTGTGTGGGGGGGTGCGGGGCTGAGAATCTCAGCCCCAACCTAGTAGCCACTTTGAGTGTTAGGCCTTATCATTAGGTAGGTGTATGAAGGCACAGAAATGAAAATTGCATCTGTAGTGGCCATGACTACTGTAGAAACAACAGGTAACAGGAACTAGACCACACCCTTTAAATCTGGGATCACATCAAGTACGCACCATAGCCCTGCAAAGGAGGTGGTTTCATTTCTTTTGACAGAAAAACTAAGATTAGAGGATGCTAAATAACTTGCCCAACGAATCCAAGCTTGGGTTTCGAATCCATGGCTCTCTGGAGCTGACTTCATGTGTTTTCAAGTTCACTAGGAGCCATGACCACAAATGTACACCAATGTGAAGCCGGGGCTGGCTACATAATTTGTGCAATCTGTGCAAAATGCAAGTGCAGGACCAGTGTTCAAAAATTTAGGCAGTGACTGCAAAACAGGAAACCAAGAGCGGAGCTTTTCTACATGTGGGCCTCTTTGAGACTGTGTAGGTCACATGCTCATGAAGCTGAAAATGAGAATGGTAGATTCCGTGTAATGCTTATACAAGGGTAAGCAAAGAAAATATATATTCTAGGGGCTCATTTTCCAAAGCGGGGGCAACCAAACTCATTTCCATTGACCTTGCCGTGATCTTAATTTTCAAAAGTTGCCTGAAGTGTAATTGTTCACCTAACTGATGCCCTTTCTTTCTTTCATTTTATAATATAATAACAATTTATTTAAGTCAGAATTATTCTCAGCTAAAAATTGTCTTCCCAGATTCTATGAGGGATCATAGTGGTAATGCAACATAATCCTGGCTATTGAGAGGTAGGCTGATGGGAACTTCTGTGAAAATTTGCTTTCCTGATATAGGTGCCACCCTTCTTTCTGGATGTGGTCCTTTCCTTCTCTTTTCTTGGCTGAGGTGGGGCAGTGATGGAGCATCCCTGATGATAAAGTAGCCTTGAGGACAGAAGGACAAGCTGAGCATGCTGGAGCGGAAGGACCAGAAACCTAGAGTAAGGGTGACATCTGGGAATCACCATTCTAGTCCTAAACCATCTCTCCTGAATTCCCTGCCCCATTAGAAAAATAAACTATTATGGAATTAAGCTGTGTTAGTTGGGTTTTTTTTTTTTTAATGTGTAGCAGCAAAATACAACAGCTAGTTGAAACCATCTTCAAATCCAGGAAGCAAACCAAACAAGGCACAGCCATGAACTCCATTTATCCCATGGTTGTGCAGTGAAGGGCCCTGAGCAGGAGTCAGGAACATGTATCTCCTCTTCTTTTGGGACTCCTGTTTGCACTGAGCCTTTAAATGGCTATAGTTTCCCTTTCATGGTCACATTTCATTCCTGAACCCACTACGATAGACAGCAGCAGGGAGGTGGCATCTGCTCTCTTTCTAGGCACATGAAAGACATGATTCTCAGGACCCCTAGTAGTTGGGCCATATGATGACTTCTGGCTAATTGGCAAAGTCCAGTTAGGGCGGGAGCTCAGTAGAAGTGAGTGTGAGAGCCCCATGTGAATAGGTTTCCCTTGTTGTGGCAACTGGGGAGGCCCTGTGTTGAGAGAATGGGGGCACAAGGTCAGAGCAGCCTGACTCACTGAGCACAGCATGAAGGATAATTGCATTTGCAGTGGACTTTGCAGTGGTAAGAAAGCAATGTGTGTCAAGCCATGACATTTTAGGGTTATTTACTCTCCTACTTGAGCCTAGTCTGAGCTAACTAATTTACCTCCTACCTCCATGGAAACACCTACGGTAATGCAAATGATTGAGGAGCATGGGTTAGAATGCTCAACTCAGAATGTCCTCCTTACCTGGGGTGACTTTACATGAATGGTAAGATTTGGGGCAGCATGATGGGGAGAGATGAAGGCCTGGAAGGAAGTGATATATTTTCAGATATCTTCCTAGGTATCAACTATGGGCTACAGAGTAAAAGAAGGAGCCCCAAATTAGTGATCTGAGGTCTTGGTGTCTACTTGTGTCCACCAAAGCTGTTTCTTCCAATTACTGTCTTGTCTGCCCTTACACGGTCTAATGTGACAAGACCTTGTTTAAACTGGCTGAGGCTGACATAGTCATGAAAGAGACCACTATAGGAACAAATGACAAACTCCTGGGCCCTTAGCCTGTTATTCATCAAAAGCATGATTTGTGTTCTCTTCTGAGGCAGACAGGGACTGAAAGGCTGTTTTTGCTAAAACCCTTGATACTTGGGGCTACAAAGGCCCAATAGGTAACTAAAAGCAGAACAAAGTTTTACCATCAGTTTTTAACTTTTGCCTTAAAACTTTGGATATAGGTATGCCACTCATTTTTAAAAAATCAATGGAACAAAGTTTATTAGCTCTAAAGTTACCTAGCTGATCTCATCCTCCTTCAAGATGGAAGACACCAAGATAAAAGCAACTAAATAGTGTTCAGAATTCAGAAGGACATCTGATTATCAGCATTTACAATGTCCAGTTCCAGACCTTTCCCCCTTGGAGTGACACACAGAAGTGTCCAGCCATTGTCCCACACCTCTAGTTACCTGGGCCCCAGGAAAAGCAAAGCCTAATGTGACCAAGACCACTGCAGAGACAATCATTTCATGTCACGAGGATTCTTCCAGAGCTATGAAACCAGGACGAGATAATGATTGGTTGGATCCCAGACCACAGCAGCACTTCATTAAAGTAGTGCTTTCTTCTTGTTCATGAGCAGGCCAGATCCCCTTCATCAGAGGGAGCCCTCTCCAGCTACTCAAGCTGGAGTCCTTTCCCTGTCTTCTCTCTTACTTTCCAATGAAAGCTTTTGCCTGCAAATTCATACTGTTGCTTTCATTTTGATTTCCACTGTAAGTAATGTAAGGGCCCATGCTAGCTGGTGACAAAGTTACACAGGGAGGGATCTGGCACAGGAGCCAAGCAGTTCCAGGTTTTGGTTTTGGGTGTGACTGAATCCAGGTCCTTAAGTCATGTTACAAATCCTCCTTCACATTTTACAAAGATCTCTCAGCTCTTTTTTCCTGTTGAATTAGTGCTGCTCTTAAGCAAGCTTTCAATACACCATGGTTCCCAGCATCTCCAACTTCCACCTGACCAGCTTTGCAGTCAGCATGACCTCCCCCTGCACTTCCACATGGATGGGCTGCACAGCAAGGCAGCTTCCTGCAGCCCCCAGTACCAGCACCCAGGCTGGGCTCAGGGTGCTCAGAGCACACAGCATTTGGGTCACTCTGCCTGGGAACCACCTGACACTTCTCCCCCTCAGGAGAATCTTCTCTTCCCTGAATAGCCTCCAGGTTTCCTTGTTGCTCTCCTTAACCCCTTCCCTGTCTTGTCCAACTTTTCTATAAAATCCTGATAAATAAAGGAAAATAAATCTGATATGTGACTCCGATGCCCAATTAACCATCTTGTGGACCCAATGGGGAGCTGGCCTGGCCTGTGTAGAGCACTTGAGACCATTCAGTTCAGTGCCTAGGGCTCTTGTAAAAAGAGGACCAGGCTTTTGTGTGTCTTCATGGTAGTTTCCAAGGAGCCATCAAAGGTGACTTAGAGGAGGACCATCCACACTGTATCTGAAGGTATTCACCATCTCTATCAGGAATAAACTCTGTGTGTGTGTGTGTGTGTGTGTGTGTTGGGATGCATGTGTGTAAACTCACCAGGGATTTATGCACAGTGTGTGTCTATGCACTGTCAGCCCACACAGGCAATCTCTAATAGTAATGGCTCTTGGATTGAGCACCATTATGTGTAAAGTGCTCTGTTAAGCACTATGCAGAGGTGTCTTAGATTGGGTTTCACAGACCCTGATAAGACAATATGTGAGAACTCTTAAGTAGGAACTCCTTCAAGAAAATCCAGTAGGAAAGTGCAAAGAGATGCTGGGTGTGAAAGGAGGCTAAGCAAGGAAGCCTTATCAAGCCATGACCCAAGGAGGATGACTTGGAGTCAGCGTATATCAGGTTTCAGAGCTGTCCAAATCAAATGTGAGGGGCTTGGTGCCTTTGTACCCATTTGTACCCATTTGTACTCCAGCACAATCAGGCATTGGTACAGGGCCCTCTACAGTGGTAGATCAGGAGGTGATGTGCATCTCCAAGTATTTTTGGCTCCTCACCCTTGAAGCTAGATAAAGTAGTTTCCAGCAGCCTGAAGTCAACATAATAACAAAACAACACAGGTTCTTACTTGGGGCAAAGAAGGGGATGAAGGCAAGGCAAAGTGAGTAGAGGGAATAGGGGCAGGGCCCAAAGCGCCTACTACAATGGATGACTTAAACCTGAGAAAATTCAACCTAACTCAACCTAAAAGTCACATGTTATGCTTATTATTCCCATTGAGCATATGGAAAAACTGAGGCTCATAAAGGAGAAGTAAGTAGATTGTACAGGGGAGAAGTATAATAGCTAGAAATTGAACCCAGGTTCTCCAACTCCCAAGAGAGGTGGCCCCTTGTGCTGACCTCATCCAACTAGAGAGGGAAAAGATGAGCACGGATCGAGTTCCCATGCAAAGCACAGGGCTTCCTGCAGCACAGGGTGTAGTCTCAACTCTAGGGTCTGAAAACCAAAGTTGGGCCTTATTGCTCCTCCTAGACAGGCCCCTAGAAGGGGGGCCAGTGGTGTAGGGGGATTTGGCCATGTTGGGTGAACAGGCCCAGCTTCAGTGCTCAGAGTCTCAAGGACCTGGGGATTGAACAGGGAAGCTTAGCATCCAGAGTGTGCAGTATTTTTTTTTTCTCTTTGAGACAGGGTCTCACTATGCAGTCCAGGGTGGCCTCAAACTTGTGCTCCTCCAGTCTCGACCTCTCAAATGCTGGGAAGCTCAGAGTGCATTCTTAAAGGAATCTGCCACAGAGTGCTGGACCAGGAGCTTTGCTGCCATCTCCAGGAAATACATACTGAAAAAGACCCCATTTTACAGATGAGAAAATAGAGGTCGAGAAAAGAGACTCCAGATGCCAAGTACAAACTTTTTATGCTATATCACATATCTCAAGGATAGATAATTTTCTAAAAGCTAGTTTTCACCGGATCTTTATCAGGGATGTAATTTGGCAGAGAGAGCTGTCACCTGTTTGTAAGTGACTAAAACTCATGACCAGTTGGCTAAAGTGGTTCCTACTAGCTGAAGCGGCTGAATACATCTCAAAAGCCCAGAGACTGCACCAAAACTCAAATGATGCCATGAAGAGTCTGTCACAGCCTACTGCAGCACTTGGTTGCACTTTTTTCTGTGGCTTCCTCAATCTTGTGCACAGTCTTCCTTTTTGTCTCCAGAAAGCCCTCACCAGCCTCAAGTTTATGCATTGCAAGTCACACATCTTGGTGGAAAGAAAGCCCTGCTTTCTCAAGGGTTCCAGCAGTACCCCAGGGCTGAGGCTCCGCCGGGATGATATGCCCATCTCAGAGCCAAACTCTTGACTCTGATCAGCCAGGCTTAGGTCAAATGGCTCCTGTGTAGTCTGCATAGGAGGTGGTGTGTATATTTGTGTATTGAGAGATGGACAAGTGTGATTCTGTAGAGGAAGATGAGGGAACTGTTGCCAAAGGGAGCATACGTGCAGGGCTGGCAGAGCTGTAGGACTCCACTACTGCAGATGTTGTCCTACCATGTGGAATCGAGAACTTTCAGGATGACAGGCACTGAGGTCATCAGCTCCAGTGTTGTGCTTGATCTTAGAGTGCCCCAGGTATGTCTAAGTTAAGGATTCATGTGCATGTGAGTTTTCAGAGAAGTAAATGCTCCCCATCACATAGGAAAGGCAAAGGGAAGGAGAGGGAGGAAGCCATATAGGAAAGAAAATCTGCACTAAAGGCTGTTAGTGCCCTGTCCAGATCCCTTTACAGAGCTGGAATGCTGATGCCTTAGTTACTGAGTGTCAGTTGCAAGTGACTAAAAGTCACGCCTGTCATCTCCTCGAGGCTGACACAGGGATATAAAAGTCCAGCTCCCTTGACTGTAGATGGGATAGCTAGATGGTGGGCTATTGACTTGCCCAGAGCAACCTGTCTGAGCAGGCTGAGGCCCCACGTTAGCGGAACTCCCATCTCTCCCATCTTTGCTTGGCCTCTTCCCCTGCTCCTTTCTGCCTCCTGCCTTCCCTACACAGTTCATCTTTGAGTCCCCTGTAAAAGATTTGCAGAACAATTGTCCTCTCAGGCTCCACTTTAAGGGGCCCAGACCTCACACAAGTTTGCCTACACAGCTGCAATTTCAGGTCATATTGTTGTGCCCAGATTGTGAGGTCCCAAAGACTACCAGGAGGCCGTTTCCGATGTAAGCGCACGAGGGTCGTTTATTCAAGCTTAAGCAGGGACTCTCAATTGTCACCGACACAGCTGATCGAGATTGAGAGCCCAGAGTTTCAAATTAGCGGGGTTTTTATAGAGGTTACAGCAAGGTTTGGAGATTTTCCACTTAGCAGTTACATGATTGGTTAACATTCAGCGAGCATGAAGTGTACATTTTTGATTGGCTGAACTCATCAGGGGTAAGGGGGGATTATGTATAGGTTTTTACAAGGAAAATGGGGACAAAGGTTAGTGGCCCACTGTCACGTATTGATGGTCAGCAGACACGGTGACTAATGGTCACGACCACTCAGCACTGACAGTCAGCACATTGACAGACAGTTCCTACAGATAGTGGGCCCAGGATGTTCATTTCCTGGGTAAATAGATGGCTGAGTAATTAACTTAGGAACTTTGGTTTGTTACAGATTGTATCTTTTGTCCTAGATCAAGCACATTTTAATCATTAATGTGAGAGGACAAAGGAGACTACTCCATTTTGGGCAAAAGTGGAGTCATTCTGGTTTCACATAAGCAAAATGGAGTCACTTTGGTCTCACAATATCTCAGACTTAACCTGGTGCTTTGCTTTAGAGTATAAATTGCATGGAGTATGGCCCGTCTCAAGGTCAAGGAGCCAGGCTTTGCATCCTGACACTAGTCATTGGCTACAGATGGCCCCGTGCGGGGAGTGGGGTGAGGGGACAGAACTCCCAGGCCTCCCTGGGTGTCAGTGTGGGTGAGGTGGCTCTAGCAGCCCAAGGAAATTTCCTGAGGACAATTACAGGTGGGGTCCTTTTGGAGCAAAGGACACTGAAGCATTAAAGAGTGGTTTAAGGGGATTGTGGGGCCCCCAGCACTGACTACCTCACAAGGGGAAAATAGGCTGTAGAGAACTTTGCAGGTTCATTTCTAAACTGGTACCGACTTAACTATTGGCAGGTATAAGCCTACTCTAATTACCTGGCAACAAGTTGCTGTTTATCAATTTGCTGCTACTTATGTAACAAGAAGTACAGAATACAGTACTTATAAATCCTTGTAATGAAATATTTTCCTTTATTGAGGCTGTGTTTATACAGATGCACATTAGATTAAACTTTCTGACCTCATTTGCATTCTAAAACGATAGCGCCATAATTTTCTTTCCCCAAATGCATTCACTCTTAATTAATCTTAACCACTCTCAAGCTTTTCTGATTTCTATTATCGCTATTTAAAGTTGAGAAGACTTTAAATGGATTTAAATCTCATATTCAAATTAGCTTCTTTTTCTTGAAGTTATAATGACTTGAAATTTTATTTGATTTGGGCCCAAAGTATTACCTGAAAAGTAATTGCATTGTTTTACAATTTAAATATCTGTGTGGAATAAAATTCATTAACCTTATTTACATGTGGTGAAAATTATGACACACTAACCAATTAACATTTTAGAAAAGTGTGCAGTATTTTGCAGCATAAAGCTTTGACTTGTGCGGCTCTGTCATCTATACCTCTGAATCCATTAGCTGTAGAAATCTGAGTTATGCGTAGATTTCCAATTTTGGCCAAATCTCTGCTATATTTAGTCATCTACTTAGACATTGTTACATGTGAAATTGTACCTCGTCCAGGGACCCAGGCGACAGCGGCCCTACTGAGGCACAACATTAGCACAATCTTCCTAGAAGAATGAGGGAGCGGTAACTCCAGAGGGCCTGACGTGAAGGCACTTGCTGAGAACATGACGGGCGAATAGGATGGGCGAAGTCACACCTTGGGTATGGAAGCATATTTTTAGAGCTCCAACCTGGAGCTCATCCATGTCACTCCCTGGCCAGCCCTTCATGAACACAGTGCTTAACAGCCTTTCTTCAGCAAGGCTCTAGGACAGTGGTGGCCAACCTATGGCACGCGTGCCACAGCCAGCTGTTTGCTATCACTGAAAGCTCTAAAGGGTCACCATCACTGATCTAGGAATAGAGAGTGCAGTTCATGGTGTAGTTAAGACATGGCAACTGCAAGGCTGAGTGGTGACCACGGGTCCAATTTAGGCTCTGAGTCCACGTTTTGCCTGTTGGTTCTTGTGTGACACTCTAGCTCCGTGCTCCCTGGACTACTGAACTAGCCTCCTTGCAGCCCCTGTACCCACACTGCCCTCGCCTTCAATTTGTCCTTCACTGTAGAGTCGGTGATTATTTTGAAATACAAAGCCAGTTTTATCAAAAGATGTTCAATGAGCTTTCCATGGCCTCTCATTGCTCCCTGTGTAGATGGAACTGCTTATCTGACCAGTACGGACCACTTTCCTCCTGTCCTTGTGTGACAGCACACTGCCTTTCATTGCTCTGTGTATTCATCATCTTCCTCCTGCCCCCCAGTCTTTCTCATGTGTTGCCCCTCTGCATGGAGTATTCTTCTCTCTCTTCTTTGCCAAATTATCTCTAATTTTCCATTCTGGACTCAACTTAAGGGATGCTTTGGTTTTCTCAATTTGGTCAAATCCTTGCTCTGCTGAAGCTCCTACAAAAGAGGCTACTGGTCTTCTCAGCAATGGCCCTATCACAATCTCAGTTCTCCATTTGCTGCTGTGATCAGTATGTCCTGTCTCTGTTAATCAAAAGCTACGTGAAGGCCATGGCCAGTTGGTTATTTTCTTACTCTTATACCCAGCACATAGCTCTGTGCTTGAATCCATAATTAGGATATGTTAAATTAATAACAAAAAGTATGACCTCATAGTTCTTATTCTTGAAGACAGGGAGCTCTCCTTGAAATATCCCTCTGAGGTTACTATTCAGAGATAAAACTCTGTAGATCTAAGGCATCTAGCAGTGTCCTGTATCCTGAAATATCTTGCCCAGGCTATCTTAGGGATCTTTAGGTTTCTAAGGGGGAACAACCAATGGAGAGGACAAGTTGGGATTCCAATCAGGGACCTAGCTTCATACATTTCACACACTTGATCACGGACAGGTGAGTAAGGAAACCACACCACAGCACCCCGATGCACACCTCTGTCTTTGATTTGTTATTTCTAGCCCTATGGCTGGTGAATCATGTCAAGAACAAATAGGGGAGAGAATTAAAACAGTTCATTGCCCTGGGAGGCTTTGTGATGAGTTTTAGATTCCCTCTGAGGTCAGAATTATCTGCTTACAATGAGAATTCTGGAAGAGAGTTTCCCATACAGCAGGTGCTGCCCCTTATGACTCAGCCTCTCTCCTGGGTCTGGACAGACCCCTGAGACCTGTGTCTTGGTGAGCTGGACAGATGGATCTCTTTACTCAGAAACACAACTGATGAGCACTGTCTGTCACTCTTTCCTTGGCTGCTGGCTTTGGCTGACTGCATCTTGGCCATGGGAGAGTGACAGTGAGTCCATGGAAAAATTCCTAGAGTCTCTGGGCCTTCATTTTCCAACCATAAAATAACAAGAGCAGTATTTGACTTATAAGAGCATATTTTGGGAGAAATTTCTGTAGCATAGAGAACTCCAGGAACTATTAATGTAGACTCTAAATACTTTATTGCACTGTAAAGATTGCACTTTCCTTCAAAAAAGAAGCAGCAGTCCAAGTAGAGAAACATCATCCCAGCACATAGAGGACATGTGTCCCTGTTGTGATTCAGCTACTGGTGGCTCAGTGACTTTTACCCCTTGCATCCTCTTTCTTGGTCTTGGGTTTTAGCCAACTCATTCTCCCATATTTTTGAACCCTGGCCTTCATGATGATACTCCAAGAGGTTCTGGGCTTTTGTGTCTCCCAGACTATTCTGTATTGTGTGAGTGAAAGCTGAGGGCTTTGTAGTTACAGTCTTGAGGCATGATGGTTTTGTTTCTGGCAGGGTGCTGGCTCTCATTTACTTTTCTCAGTGGACCCAAGGCAGCTCTATTTCTTGGAAGGCCTGTCTCCCAGTTTCCTGATCTAGCTGGGAATGAGGGGAGGGGAGCCCAGCACTGTTCTGCATCATGCATGCCCAGTATGTGTGAATTCATGCTGGCTCATTGAGAATGACACTTAATAGCAATACTTTCAGATCTCCTCACGCAGCTAACTCTCTGCTAATGCCTCGAGGCCTTGCTCCTTTTGCAATTTGCTTTACTTTTGTGCAACTGAGCAGAAATTATGACTCTGAGATCTCACTGGCATTTGCAGGTCTTCCTTAGTCCTGAAAACATGCTTGTTTATGTCACAGTACAACAGGAGCCTGAATTTCTGTAAGACCATGGCCCTCAGATTACAATTGGATTGCTAACTATTAAAAAGTCAGACTTCACAGGTCCTGTTGAGGACCTTAGGTCTCCAAAAACTTTCTTTTGTGAGTGTTACAGTTTGAATCTAGATGTCCCCCCAAAGCCTCATGTGATCATAGGCTTGATCTAGAGTGTGTGAAACTGGAATTGATTCATGATGTAACACTAGGCTCAAGGGCACTAGGATTAAGGGAGTGAGTGCTACCCTCCCTAAGTAGCCTGAATAAGATAAAAGGGGCAGAAAGATACTGGTAAACTTCATGTTACCTTTGCTACCTTGTGTACCATATTGTTTCTCTTCTGGGATGCCTGTTTGCCAACCACCCTGCTTTGGAGGCAGCTGATGATGGACTGAAACCTCTATGAACTGTAAGCCAAATAAACCCCTTCCCCTATAACTTTAGTGTCAGGTGTTTTGTCTCAGCAATGAGTAAAAAGTAACTAATACACTAAGTGATTTTGAAAATACCTGCAGAATGCTTCACAGTGGCCTGGAAATAATTATCTATATTTGTAGGATTGAATGATGTTCCCCAAAATGTGTATCCATGAGGAACCACAGAATGTGACTTTCCTTGATAACGAGGTCATTGCATATGCAATCAAGCTAAGATGAGGTCATGCTGGATTAGGGTGGGCCCTAAATCAAATGGTCTGTGTAAGAAGATGACAGATACATTGACACAAACACAGGAGTAGTCTGTTTGAAGACATCGACAGAGATTGGAGTTATGTTGCCACAAGCCAAAGATGTCCTGGATCCCCTAGAAGCTGTAAGAGACAGCAAGGATTTTTCTCAGAGCCTTCTGAGGCAGCATGGCCATGCTGATACTGTGGCTTTTGGACTTCTGGACTCAGTGCTATAAAAGAACACATTTGTGTTGTTTTAAGCCACTGCTTTGTGACAGTTTGTCATAGCTGCCTAAGGAAACTAGTACAATATTCTTCTGTACAACTGCTTGTGAAGTTTCTCCTTCCACAAATCCACTTGAGTTTGGGGCTCCTGACCCTATTGTTCCTGCCCACCTTCTATAGCAGTCCTTCTTTCCTTCTCTCCTAGGGAGTATTTCCTTGTAAGTAAATTCTTCTGCAATGAGCTATGGCTTAAACAATAGAAATTTATTTTATATTATGGTAATAAATACAAAAACAGGGCATTCTATGAATTTTCAGTAGCTCAGGGCCTCAGAGTTTACTTCTTGTGGTTCTCTTGACTGTTCTCTTGTGGTTACAAAATGGCTACTCACATGGGTACTTCATGTCTTCACACAGGAGTATCTGCAAGCAGGAAGGAAAACAGGACTCATCTCTCTCTCTTTTAATTAGAGAAGAAAATGTTGTCTGAAGTCTTCAGCAGCTCCTCAAGTCTCCTTGGCCAGATCTGGATAAGAGGATTTCTATAGCCTCTCTTGTTGTAGGTGGGATGTCATTAGAGCTTTCCTGGTTAGAAGAAGCTCTCATCCACCCTGGTTGCCTAAGGTAAGAGCAAGACTCCTGGAGGGCTCAGTTCTACGATGCCTATGTCTGGGAACCTGCCTAGCTGAAAGCTGCGTCTTCTAACTCTCCCTTACAGGTCACTCAGGTTTTCTTCTTCTAAGCTGGGGTTCATTCTTTTTCTTTGCCAAGTGGATTCCTCTGCTTATTCCTGGCCCACGGTGTCTTTCTGCACTGGCATATATCATATAACTCTTCATATAGTATCATATAACTCTTCAATGTATCATACCTGTCACATTGCCAAGGGATGCCATCTCATTGGCCAGTGCTGATGACAGAGAGGAGAATGAATGATCCAGCTCAGCTCTCATCCAGGAGATCATGTACTCAGCATGGCTGGTGGGAGTGGGCTTTGCTAAGGGTGGTACCCTTCTCCCTATGTCCAATGCAAAGTTTGTCCACTAAAGCACTGATAAGAAAGATGGTTAATGGGTAACTGTCAAGAGAATGTGAAAGTCTCACATGCTCTGACTAGAGAAGTAGAAAGTTTGTCCATCTCACTGTTAGCCACTCTAAGAATAAAGTAAAATTTAAAATCCCCAGGGCAAGGGATTTAGCTCAGCGGTTTCGCTGCCTGCTGCACAAGCGCAAGGACCTGAGTTCGATCCCCAGTACAAAAAAAAAAAACAAACAAACAAAATAAAAATCCCCAAAAGTCATGGGCATGCTTATCTTGGGAACGTCCATTTTACCTTTCTCAGCTAGTGACGCCTTGTCCCCTTCTTTCCTTAAAATCCCACCTTCTGTAAGGTATAATTTATCTTATATGTCTTTTGTCAGGTCTAAGTTGCAGCTATTGTGACAGAGCACTCCTGGGTATCCTGTCAGTGTCATAGAGAATGTTAGTGGGATTCAAGAAATGAGAACTTAGAGAAAGTGAGGTAGATACTTTACTGTGCCACCTAGAACCCCTTTCAGTGGGGGAGACATTAATTCCCAAGCTGTTAAGAGGGCAGACAGAAAATGGCCCTCAACTATCCCTCTTTGGAGATTATCTCTAACCTGAAAACAGCAGTCTTTCCAAAGGTGTCATAACTTTCCCAGAGAAGCCCACATCCAGTGACTGAGCAAACACAGGACAAAAAGTCTGAGCCTCTCAGCCCAATTAGAAGCAAACCTGGACATCATCCATGCATCTCCATCCTTCCTCACAGGACTGGCTGATATCTTTGTTGGTCCTACATCTCTGTCTAAAATCTTCCTCTGTCTAAGCCTGCTTCCCTACTCCCTCCAATAGATTTTGATCCCAACAGCAATTCCTAACAAACATCCTGCCTGATCCTCCCTTTCAAGTTTGCTTCCTGGGAAATCCAAACTATGGTACAGATCTCCAAGGTTTATAGTCAGACTTAGTGTCATCAAATCAAACCCTGGTCTAGGTTCAGACCAGACCAATATCATTACAAATACTTCTGGATGGAGAAGGGTATATTGCTAGACAGCAGGCTTTGTTCTTGAGTCTTACTTTTTTGTCTGGCTCATATGTGGCCCCCTCCAAGAAGTCCTCAGGAAATTGGATCAGGCAAGGTGCTACCACAAAGCCTAGATTCCCTGGTCCCATTGGCAGGGACCCAGTATGAGATCGTATCGGGAAATACAAGCTTGTGGTGTCATTTCAATACCATGGATGTGGCTGTGATTTATTTAGATCTAAAATGTTCCCCAAAAGACATGTGTTCAGAGGTGGGGCTTTTGGAAAGTAATTGAATCATAGGGACACTAAACTCATCAGTGGAGTAATCCTTTGAAGAATTCGTAGCTGAAAGTGCTATTCAGAGGTGGGGCCTTACTGAAAGAGGTGGACAGGAGACATGACCCAGAAGGGTGTATTCGTGTTTCTGTTCTCCTTCCTCTCTCTCTCTCTCCCCAATCCCTCTCTCTCTCTATTTCCTGACTACCATGAGTTGAGCAGTATTCCTCTGCCATGTCCTTCTGCTGTGGCTTTCTACTTTGGAGGCAGCCAGCCACGAACTAAACGCATTGAAACTGTGAGCCAAAATAAAGCCATCCTCCTTTGAGGTGTGGGTGTCAGGTATTTCATTCCAGTGATGGGAAGGAGAACAAACAGGTGTCCAGGGGGCAGTGGTGTTGTGGAAGGTCAGTCAGCTTCATATAGATCTCTGGTGATTGGCCCTCTGCCCTCTCCCACAGGATGAGCCTGGGCCAGAATACTGGCTTTTCAAACAATTTGTCCAGCTCCTTGAGGTGGGGAGGTAGAAAAGCACACACACAGAGGAGGGTGGGAGGGTGACTCTTGGATGTAGACTGTCCAAGAGTGAGGTGGATTTTGTTGGGAGAATCCTGGCCTCTCCACGCTGTTGTTCACGAAATAATTAAACTTCTGTCTGTCCACTGCTCCCAGTCTTCCCAAACCAAAATAGAAAAAAATAACTAGGGAGAGGAAGGAAATAAATTTTTAAAAAGAAAACAACGGAAAGAAAGGGAAAAGAGGGAAGGAAAGAGAGAGAGACAGAGACAGAGAGAGAGAGAGACAGACAGACAGAGAGACAGAGAGAGAGAGAGAGAGAGAGAAATTGCATTCATCCTGCATGATTTGCAAAACTGAGGTAAGAGGCACCAAGGGTCTTCATTACTTTTATGTGACACCAATAAACCACTTTGCTCTCGCTTCTGTCACCCCAAGCTCACAGTCACTCATCTTTTTGCACAGAGAAGCAACTTTCCAGAATTTCATTCTTTATTATAAACAGAACCATTAAAACTGCTCCCAGTAGAACCTGTCTTTAAATGACAGTTTCTAGCTCCCTACTTCTTCCTATAGCATCCGCTCCCTATATTTCATGTTTAGTAGGGTCACCAGGGTACACTGCACTGGGAATGAACCTTAACTGATTGCAGTTTTCAAAGGATCTTTGTCTTAATAATTCTCCAAACACAAGAGGACCGAGGCCTTATGAGCCTAGAAATAGGTATTGGTATAGAACCAAGTACAGCAGCCTCTGGTCTTCAAATCTTGGGGTCTTTGTGAAAATCACAGCCTAAAATCTGCTTCTCACTGTGAGGGTGCTGCCGACATTCTCCTTCTCACTGGGGCCTTTGTCTTGGGATACATTTTAGTCTGAATTCTCCAGAGAACTAATAGGTTAGAAGAATAGGAAGAAGGAGAGAGAGGCAGAGGAAGTAGTAGAGGGAGAGGGATAGGGAGAGGGAAAGAAAAGAGATTTATTATCAGGAAATGGCTTTTGAGGTTATGGAGACTGAAAAGTTCAAGATCTACAGTCAGTAAGCTGAAGACCCAAGAGAGCCAATGGTACAGTTCAGTCTGAGTTCTGAGGCTGAGAATCAAAAGAACTGGTGTGAATTCTATGCTGAGTCCGTGTCCAAAGGCAGGAGAAAGCTATCACCCCAGTCAAGGTCAGCCAGGCAGAGAGAAAGGATTCTTTTCATACTCAGCCTTTTATTCCACTAAGGCCTTCAACTGATTGGCTTATTAGGCAATCTACCTTTTTTGAGGGGGTGGGGGTAGGGGATAGTTTGCTTGTTTGTTTGTTTTGAGACAGAATCTCAACTGTGTAACTCAGATTGGCCTTGAACTCCCAGTTCAAGCTTCAGGCCTCCTGAGTGCTCACATTACAGGCTTATGCCACCATGCCCTGTGCAGTCTACCAATTCTAATGTTAGTCTCATCCACATATATCCCTCATTATCAAATATCTTGCCAGCCCATGGTCTAGGTAGGTTGAGATATAAAATTAACCACCATGGAGTGGAAGTAGGTAATCATAGGGTAGATGATTCAAACATACCCCTGTATTTGCAGGTCCCTTGGCTAAACTTGAGACTACAGAAGAAAAGGGTGAGGAGTCTGGTTTGGGGACTGCAGGTGAATAAGCAAGAGCACCCCTTGATTTGTTTACCCCTTGGAGAAGTGAAGGGTCATCCATGTAGATCTCTTCCCCAACCTTGAGCCTCCTATTAGACGCTGCAGGTTACCTGGCAAGTCTGGCTGAGAGTCCCTTGTCCCTTTCCAGGTAGTGGCCCTGTCTCATGACTCGCAGCTTGGGGGCAGAGGATAATACTCATTATATTCACCCTGCACTTGCAGAACAGATGTGATAGCTTGGGGCCTCCTTCTAGGGTCTTACAGAAAAGTTGAAGGTAAAGATTTTCATATGACGAAAAGGCATCTAATAAGAAGACAGTATAAGCTATGTGTGGTGGCCTATAATCCCAGCACTCTGGAAGGCTGAGGCAGGAGGATCACAAGTTCAAGTCCAGCCTGGACAATTTGGTAACTTAGCAGGACCCTGTCTTAAAACTTTAAAAAGTAAAAAAATATGAAGGGGCTGGGGATGTACAGTAGCTCAGTGGAATGGTCCTGGGCTCAATGCCCAGTAGTGCAAAAACAAAATCAAAAGGTAGGCTAGTTGGCTCCACAACCAGAACAACCGGAAAGGACACTTTTCACCAACTTCTACATGAAAAATCCTGGGCCAGACTCTGATCATCCCAGCTTGCTCACATACCCATCCTTTGCCCCATCACTATGGACAGGGAATGAGATCATGTAATGGGATCTTCTATACCTTTTTCGATTCTGTGGCTACATCAGGATTCAGGAAGAGAAACCAGGAGCGAATGGTCTTTCCAGACCATGGTGGGATGGCAGAAGCACAGCTGTGAAAGGAGTAGGATTTAGGCAGACAGACGCTCCCAGCCCTGTGGGCTGTACTTTCTGTGCAAGTCCTGAGTCTGTTTTCCCATGGATTCACACTTTGCCCTTCCTGTGCTCTGCATTGTGTAGGAAGGGATCTGACTCCTTCGAGTGCTTTATCTGGGTTCCAGCTTAGCTTCCCACCGGTTTTGGCCCATGAGAGGTGATGACTGGAGAAGACTAAAGGACAGGGGAAGTGGGGTGCATCTTCTGTGTCCCCCTGCCTCAGGCAGGTTCTCAGGCAGCAGTTTATCTCTGCTGAAGCTCCAGCTCTGACAAGTGTGGTCCCTGTAGTTTGTATTTCAGGGTGCCCATGATCCCCCACATTCTACCTCCTCTCTTGTTCCAATTAGTCTTGGGGAAATAAAGCTTTTCTGCTTTTGCTAATCTCTTGATTTATGTCACTTATGTGACAGTTTGGCTGCAAATTTCCCCAGCTGTAAAAAACAAGGGAGTTAATTTTAATGGTCAGACTTGATTTATTTCTCCACACACATTCCTCCTTCCTCCAGTGGATATTAAAAAACAATAACAACAACAACAACAACAAAACTGTACTGGAAATTGAACCCAGGGCCTTGGCACTAAGTTACACCCCCAGTCCCCCTTTTAAAAATTATTTTTTATTTTGAGCCAGGGTCTTGCTAAGTTGCCCAGCCTGAGCTCAAACTTGTAATCATATTGCCTGAGCCTCTCAGAGTCCGGGGATTATAGACGTGTTCCACCATGCCAGGCTTTTCAATGGACTTGTGTAAGGGAAACCATTATGGTTTATGTCTAAAACATCCCTCAAAAGTCTCAAGTGTCAGAGGTGATTGAACCACAGAGGTGTATACTCATCAGTGCATTAGTCTATTGATGAGTCCATAGCTGCAGGGCCCAGTAGGAGGTGGGTCATTGGGTGCATGTCTTTGGAGGGTCTCTCTCTCTCTCTCTCTCTTTTTCTCTCTCTCTCTGCTCTTTTTTTCCCTGACTGTCATTGCTTGAGCAGTTTTGCCCCACCAGGCTTTTCCACCATGCCATTTCTGCCTTGGAGCCAGCCCATGATTGAATCCTCTCAAATCATGATCCAAAATAAATATCTCTCCCTTTAAATTGCAGGTGTCTGGTATTTTGTTCCAGTGATGGGAAAGTGACTCATACAGAAATCTTTTTTCACTAATAAAAGGTTGTATATCCTGTAACTGAATTTTAGATTCCAGCGAGCAGTTCCAGGAAGAGTCCTCTGAGGGGAGGGTGTCTTGTGCCTTCCCCACAAGACTGTCATCCATTTAAGTTCTTGATGAAATGCAACCAGTGCTTAATTAATTGCGAGTGGGTGTACCTGTGGATCCTCAACCAGCCCTTCATTGCTGGCTTGTCTCTACGTCCC
This sequence comes from Heterocephalus glaber, assembly GCF_053883595.1. NCBI lineage: Eukaryota > Metazoa > Chordata > Mammalia > Rodentia > Bathyergidae > Heterocephalus > Heterocephalus glaber. The sequence continues at coordinate 6,508,865 of NW_028258349.1, read as the reverse complement.
TGTCAGCAGAATGAAGTCTTTTTAATGTGAGCAAACACAAAATTAGAAGCAGCAGAAAAACAACCAGTGTGTAAGAAAATCCTAGCCAAATGGTTGAGTGACTCATGTGTGACCTGCATTCTTGTTACACAACCAATTGAGAGTTGAGAGTATAACGAGTTTTTTACATTTGATCGCTTACATTCTGGCATGTCAATCCAAGTAAAGGTCACACTCCCATTATGCTGGCCAGAGAAACAGGAGTAGACTGCTTTTTCTAGTACTCTGTTCTGGTGGGTGGAAATGTTATTGGTACTGTTTTGCCTTCTGGAGTATCAGTCTATATGAACTTATTTATTTTCTCAGCATCAGCTCCTAAAACTACCATAAATTATGTCCCTCATCTCTTTCTTCCCTCCTGCCTTAATGAAGTGTTTCTGTACAGTTAAAATAATCCGTTTCTGCTATTGCAACAATATCTTGAAGTCATAGCGGCTTATAACAATACAAACATTTATTTCTCGTGGGCCATCTTCATTGAAGATTGTGTCCTTACTCTGTATCTCAGTCACCTTTCTTGTTGCTGAGACACAATACACAACACCCATGATTTAAAGGAGGAGAGGTTTATTCTGGCTCAGAGTTTTTACAGGGTTCAGCCTGTGATTAGCTGGCTCCAAGGTAGCAAGGTGTGGTGGAAGGGTGGAGGTGGAGGAAAACTGCTCCCTAGGCAGCCAGGGAGCAGAGTAAAGGGAGAAGCTGGGGAGGGAGATACATCTTTCTATGTCATGCTCCCGTGACCTGACTCTACCCAGGACCCACCTCCCAGTGGCACACCCAGCTGGATTCACCCATGGATGAGCAGAGCACTGCATAGTCCAATCATCTTTCCCACACATGAGAATTTGGGGGGATATTTTAGATCTAAACTGTAACACTTTGGGAACTGGGCTGGCGGAGCAGCAGCTGTCTGGAATGTTGCTGGTCATTGTGGCAGAGAAAACCTGAAAACCTTACTCTGACCATTTTTCAAGGTTGTGGAAATCCATGTGGTGCTGTCTATCTTCTTGTGTTCACTTCTATTTTTCCAAAGCTGCATCACAAGCCTACTTGAAATCTCATCCTTATTTTATTATAGAATCCTCAAATGCAAGCCAGGCGTGGTGGTGCACACCTGCAATCCTAGCACTATGGGAGGCTGAGGCAGGAGGATTGGAAGTTCAAACTCAGCCTGGGCAACTTAGCAATTTAACGAGATCCTGATTCAAAATAAAAATTTAAAAGGGTTGTGGGTATTGCTCAGTGCAAAGGCCCTGAGTTCAATTCCTACCCCCCCAAAAAACCCCTCAAATGCAATATCAACATAATGGAACTCTTGCTTGTATTCATTTTAATTACCTCCATCTCAGGAAATGATACCACTTTCTTCCTTGTTTCATAAGTCAGAAATCTAGGCATCTTTCAGCTGCCACATTCAACGTATCCACAAATCTTAATGTCATTGTCCTCAAAATAGTTTCGGAATTTTCTCAACTCTCCGCATGTCCACTGCATCTGCTTGTCTTCGGTTGGGTTCCCCCACCTCCTCCTAGGAAGTAGACTTCCCTATACAGGTTAAAATGTAAATGATTTTTTTCTGGGTGGTGCTCGAAACACTGTTGAAGGAGCAGGAAAGTGAGACAGTGAATACTAGTTCAAAGTAGAGGGAGGGAGGGGGTGTCCTTACTGAGCCAGACCCATTCCAGCATTCTTTGGTGCTGCTGCAGCTCCGGGTGATAGTAGTAACACTCTATTTCATGATGTGTGGATAAACTAGCTTGTGTGTAGGGGAAAGGGATTCTTGATTTGTAGAATTTGCCTGAGTTTTGTTATGTAAATATTTTCACTGTGGCCGGTTTCAATCTACCAATGGTTGAACGACTGCTTGTCAAAATTCCTGAATATTTAACAACCAGGCCTCCTAAACCAGTACCAGCTGGCTCTCAAGCATAATTCTAACTGAAGCCCTTTGTTGGCTGCCATTGTTGAAACTCATTATAGATCTGGTCCCTTGGTGGGAAGGAGCGTCATGTGGGATTACCCTGACAGCTAGGCACTGCAAGACTGCAGGCAGAGAAAGTAAATCCTTCCCAGTATTACTGGTCACTCAGGTTGTACCTGTCATCTCTGACGAAGAACACGGGAAACATCGATGAGAAAGGAAAATGTCTTTATTCTAAGCTAGCTGTGATGGAGATGAGGGGCTCTTATTCCATAAATCACCATCTCACTGTGTTCAGGTGTGAAAGGCCTTTTACAGTAAGGAAGGTGGGAGGAATACAGTGAGACAACAGACAAGGAATTTTCCTGCACTAGGGCCAACATCTGCATCTGAGCCAAGGAGGGGAGGGATGGCGGTTTGTGTTCCCAGCCCGAGGAGTCTGGAGAAACAGCTCAATTTTTAAAGATCAATTTTACCCTCTTGGCTGCACTAGGCATGTAAGACCGAGGGCCTTACCAAACACTCCAAGGAGCTGACTGCAGCGAAGAACACCCAGGAAGGAACACACCGGACAAGTTGGAAAGTAAAATAGACCTTAGTCTGGCCAGACAGCACTCCCAAAGCAAAGTAGCTTAGAGAGGCGACTAGCCCAGAGTCTGAGGCTCTTTTTATAGGGGGTTGCAGGGGAAGTTAACAGGCGAAATTTGCAGAAGAGGAACAAAGGTTAGTGGTCAGCTGACACGTACTGATGGTCAGCAGATGTTTGTAGATTGTTCTATAGCTAGCGGTGTCTGGAACATCAGCTTCGAACAAAGAGTTGAGTAATTTACTTTGGGACCTTATGGCTGATACAGATCTTATCTAGTGTCCCGGAACTAACAAGCATCTTTATCTATTTACTCACATTCAATCACAGTTGGGGCTAGGGGAGTTTTATGATTACAGAGTTATGCAGTCCCACAGGCATATTCAACAGATACAAGTCAGGGTGAAACATGGCTCCCTATGTGTGCAGAGCCTCATGTAATCAGAGTGCCACTATGAGGCTAGTTGGTGACTGGGGCAGCCAGGGAGGAGCCCTCCTCTGATCTCCCTTCAAGAAAGAGCCTGACACAGGACTGCTTTGACTGACAATGGCCTCCATCTAGGTCTTCAGAATTTGCCCCTGGTTTCAAGCTGAAGCCATACTCCTTAGCAGTGGTACAAGGCAGGGTTCCTGGCCAGGAAACTTTCTTGTTGAGCTCTCTCTAAGGCTGATAGAGCCTTTCTTTATGGTAGTTACATAGGAGATCTCTTACTCCCCATTCTTCTTTGTTCCCTGTCTTTTCACTAGGGTCAGATTTGCATCACATCTGGGACACTTTCCCTGCATTTCCTGCTCCTTCTTCCTCTGGCTTTCATAGGCATTGGTCTGAGTAATTCTTTTCTGTTTCTAACTCTGTCTTGACATCTGCTTCCTGTAGAACCCATTGACACAGTGTCTTTAAGATACGGTACCATATTGAATGTCCAGACTTGGCTTATCCTATGAGTCAGGCAGACATTTGATATAGGGCTAGGTTAGCCCTGCTGAGCAGAAGCCCAGGTCATCCCTGTCTTTTTCTTCCTTACTATGATGCTTTATTTTCAGTGTCAATTTGGCTAATAGAGGGACAATGAGATATTGGGGAAGCATTATTTCCGGTGTGTCTGCAAGGGTGTTTCCAGAGATTTGTGCATTAAATAGGAGAAACAAAAGGAAAGATCTACCCTCAGTGTCCACAGGAAACATCCAATTAGTTGGGAGCCAAGGTGGAAAATGGAAAGTCAGTGACTTGCATACGCTTTCAGTGGGGGATACCCTTCTTCTGCCTGGTAACATCAGAGCTCTAGTCCCTTTGGTCTTTGGATTGTAGGATGTGCACCGGAGGCTCCCAGGGGCTTCCAGGCTTTGGAGCTCAGACTGGAGATGCACTGTCAGTTGCTCTGATTCTAAGGCTTCTGGACTCAGACTGAGCCACACCGCCAGCTTCTCTGGTTGTCCTGCTTGCAGATGGGCTGTAATGAGGCTTCTCTTCCATGATTATGTGAGCCAATTCCCCTAAAAAATCTGCTGTCGTATGTCCTGTTGAGTTTGTCGCTAGCAAACATACCGAATCCATATTAGAAATAAAAAGCTAGCCGGGGATTTAGCTCAGTGGTTTCGGCACCTGTCTGACAAGTGCAAGGTCCTGAGTTCGATCCCCAGTACCAAAAAAAAAAAAAAAAAAAAAAAAAAAAAAGAAGAAGAAGAAGAAAGAAAGAAAAAGCTAATTGGTGCATTCTGTGTATCTTCTGGAAATCTCCTTAGCCCTATCTACAAGTTCATTGAGTAAATTTTCTATGCACCACCTTAACCAGACAGAGCTCTTCAATTGCTCCACCCTTACCTTATAAATACCATTCTCCCCCCAACTTCTGAGGATTTTCAAACTCCGCTGTCCATTTTACGGAAGCTACTTTTCCATGCTGTCTGCTTCTGAGCCTGAAAGTTAATGCCACATCGTTCAAGCTTTTGTTGAAGCAGGATGTTATTTCTGATGCAAATTGGAATTATTTCAGTTATCTCTTATTGTGTAACAAACACTCCAAAATCTAGTGGCTGAAAATAGTAAATTTTTTTCCCTCTTGATTCAGTGAGTTGCTTGGGCTGTTCCTCTGCTGGATGCACCTGGGACCCTTATGCAGATGAGTTTAGCTGGAGGGGTAATGCAGCCCACTGGCTTTTAAATTTGGCCTGTCTTAGTCCATTCATGCTGCTATAAAAAAATACCTTAGACTAGGTGGCTCATAAACAACAAAAATTTATTTCTCACAGTTCTGGAGCCAGGGAAGTCAAAGATCAAGATGGCAACAGATTCAGTATCTAATGAAGTCTCACTCTCTGCTTTCAAGACAACATCGCTTGCTCATTCTTACTTGGCAGAAGAAATGGAAGGGAAGAATTTATTTCTTAACCCCCCCCCCCCTTATTTTTGCAGTACTGGAGACTGAATCCACAGCCTTCGTACTGAGCTACATCTGCAGACCTTTTTACTTTATTTTGAGACAGGGCTTTACTAAGTTGCCCAGGCTGGACTCAAACTTGTGATCCTCCAGTCTCGGTCCCTCTGAGTGCTGGGATTACAAGAGTGCTTCAGCATACCTGGGCCCCCTTAAGCCATTTCCTAGGACACTAATCTCATCCTCAAAATTAGAGACCTCATGGCTTAATCATTACCTAAAGGTCCCACTTCTTAATACTGTTGCATACATTCACAGAACAGCAGCCCTGGATAGTGATAGTCTCCACATCCTGGTATTTATCCCATGTGTAGATCCTTCCTCCAGAACAAGTAACTCACTTCTAACCTGTAAACCATGACGCAGATGATGAGGAGTCACTTTCAGGATAGTAATTTCTATCTTGCTGCCTGACTGTCTCCATTGCTTCTCTCCCTTGCTGATTTTAATGAAGCAAGTTGTCATGCTGGGTAGGCCCATGTGTCAAAGAAGTGAACACAGAGTAGAGGAATGGTGTTGTCATGTTCATTCCCACCATAATCACCACCACCACCATTGTCATCATCCCTACTGCTGCCATCACTCTCCTGGGTATTCTTGCGTCTTCATGGGTCATTATCAACCACTGACTGACTGGGGGTGGGGGTAGGCCTAGGCATAAGATTTTTTCTCCAAAGGACTACTTCCCTAATTTAGCTAAATTCTTAATTTATCTACATCAAAGGACCCCTCTCCAGCTTGCCCCTCACTGAGCTAACTTCTCTAACTCCAAGCAGCCAGCACCAGTGATTATCCAGGTTGCTGCTTGACCTCCCCCTCTCATCCTGGGTCTGTCAGAGAACACATCTCCCAGGCTCCTCCTTTCTCCTTCTCTAGCAGGAGAGGGAGGGAGCTGCTGCTCAGCTTATAGTCCAGCCCTCATCCGATTGATAGGAAAGATCAGGCTATGCCTGAAAGAACATCCTGGCCTCTTCTGTGTCCCAAATATGTGGCGTCTGTCTCCTGTGTCTATGTGGTCTAGGGGCTTGGAACCTGGTGAGAGGGGGTAAGAAATGTTTTGATTATTGTCAACCACCTTATCTAGTGCCCAACCCCGCCAGAGAGATGGAGCTGGACTTTTTGCCTCTGAGCTCCCCTGAGGTGCAGTGGTTTGGCCCAAATAGTTACGGTCCTGAACATAGACATTTTCCTTTTTTGCACCAGCTTAGGGGCTTGGGGACCTGGCAAGAGGACTAAAGGAATGTTTTGATCGGGTTCTGGGAGTGTGGATACAGGATTCCAGAGCTGTATGTAGTGGCCCCATTTTGTGCCAATATCACCAGAGAGCCTCTAGAAATCATTTCTTCCATTGTTTCCTGTGTGCAGGTGTACATGGCCCTGTCTCTCCACAGCTGATGGGGCTTCTGGGGGAGGCTGGGATTTGCTTCTGAAAGACATGATCTCCCTCCACAAATCCCACCCTGTCTTCCACTCTCCATGTTTTCCCTCTAGATCTCTTTCCTGTATTGCATCAGACAGAAACATGGGAGAAAAACAACTGGTTCTAGTGAAATAGAGACAAGAATGGCTGCCTGAAGAAGCTAGAAAGCCATGCAGGACAGGAGCTGAAAGAGCATCGTGCTATGAGGAGCAGGTGTAACTCAGCCATCTAACGCCTTAGTTAGGAGTTGAGCCCAAGGTCAAGACACAGTTTGAGTCAAAGATAATTCGAATGAAAATTAAGATATAAACATATATTCATACACATATATATCTTGCTATGTTGCCCAGGCTGGCTTTGACCTCCTAGGCTCAAGTATTCCTCTTGCATCTGCCTCTCATTCACTAATTTTTAAAGGAATCTTCTATGGAATTAATAAACTATTGTTAAATGGAAAGATACAATTAAATGAACACAACATAATCATCCATAAGTTTCCAAATTCATGGGCTATTGATTTGAATTTATAAAATTTTCTTGGCCTGATCTATTTGTAAATGGGTAACTCTTCACTCACAGGTCTTCCTTCCCCTACTGGGTTTAAGGGGAGAAAAAGTTACTAAGTGACACTTTCAATAGGACTTCTCCCCAGACCATCTTATTTAAAGTTGTGGCCTGGGTATGGTCCCACACCTTCACCAGGGATCTTTTTTGATTCATTCTCATAGCCCAGTGCCCAAATGAATAGACACTTAATACATGTTCTTAAATAAATAAATGAAGAAACCTTGGTAAGTTATCCTATCCCCCAGTTATACAGATGAGGACAGAGATGAAGTAATGCTGAATGACTCACAGCTAGAGTCAAGAGCAGGATACAAGTGTCCTGACACCCAATCCAGTGCTCGTGGTGCTATGCTAGAGGGTTCCCTGACTTCTCAGAGCCAGAAGTCAACCTCCTGCCTGCACCCCCTGGTGGACCCCTTTCCCGACACCATGGGTGGTCACGCCCTAGTACCAGTCACCTCTGGATGGATCTACGGAGTGAGAAGATTCTGTCTGTGCCCGTCTACCTGGAGGTAGGTAATGGTGATGGGAGTCTTTTCCTAAGCATATCCTTTCAAAATGACACCTTTTCAAGAAAGCTTTCAAAAGTAGTACATTGTCATGATGATTGCTCTGTCCATGATGACACATATGTAGAGGAATCAGAGTAAAACAAATGCCAAGAGGTCTGGAGAAGATTACCCATTGATGGCTGGCTCAGGTGGTGAGATCCCAGTGCCTTCACTGGGCTTCTGTCCCCTGGAGTTAGAACCTGGCATGACCTGATACAGGTGGCCACTACTGTACATTTCTCAGCTTCATTCACCTCCCAAACTCATGGGGTCAGCTATTGTCTTGGGTTAGTGATATCCTCATGTTGCTATGACTACTACCTTGGTTGGGCCTGGCATCACCAAACTCTATGCAGCTGGTCGACTTTGAGCACCATATCAGAGCTCTGCCTGACCTCTCAAGAGAGATAGAGAGGGCGGTGTAGGGAGGGGCAGGGCCTGATCTTAAGGGTGCTAGACTATAAAGCTCAGGGAGGGGAAGGGTCTAAGGGGCACCCTGTCTCTCATCTAGCAGTATGTGACATGCCTTCCCAGGCTTCCCAAAGGAAAGACCTGACATACAATAGGTTGAGGAAATATTTGCTATGTCCTCTGTTAAAAGTGTGGGAATAAACTTATATCCATCAACATAACTTTGCAATCTATCTGTCTATATATTTCAGGTAGACCAACTAACTTAAATCATACTTGCAGACTTTATAAACAAACAAGCAAGCAAACAAACAAGCAAACAAAATACTCCATGCTGGGTAGTGCTGATGCATTGCCTGTAATATTGGTTGGCAGATAAGGAGCAAAGGATGGGAGGCTGGACTGGGCTGCCACACTGCTGACAGGCAGCAAACCCCCTGACCACACCAGCCAGGATCTGGTACAATAAGAAGGCAGCCTCATCTTGAGAATGTGAAGCCTTTCATGGTAGGGCTGCCCCCCAAGAGGAGAAAAGGACCAAACAAAACATTTCTTCTCGAGGGAAATCAATAATCTTATTTTAAGAACAATATGAATACTATACACTGTTTGATGTGAAATACTCTCTAACTATTTTCCTGAAAATTCTCATTTATTCCTGGCAACCACCTGTGAGACAGGTAGGTACATAGGTAAAAAGGGATGATTGATCCCATTTTACAGATGGAGACACTGAGTCTTAGGAGAGGTTGGATCCAGAAGTGGAACTAAACTTGAGATGGTCTGAGTGTCAGCACTGCCCAGGGTTGAACCCTGCCAGGGTCACAGATCTGAGCAGGACATACCTATGCCTTTAGTCAGGAGTCTTAAGGAAGACCTCACTAAACAGACACTGATGAAGACAGGATTCTATTTGTGAAGTCACTGGCAAAGCAACGGCTTTGGTACCTTGGTTAAGCAATTTCTGCTGTGCTTCCTGAGAGCCTGGCTTGGTGTGCAGAAACACAGTAGATTGTAACTCCCTGGGTCCTATTTGCAAGATGCCACTGTTCCTCAACAGCTGGGATTGCCAGATTTAGCAAATAAAATCACAGAGTTCTCAGTTAACTTTGAGTTTCTCATAAGTAACTTTTGTAGTATACGTAGGTCCTGAGTGTGGCATGGGACATATTTATACTATCAAAAATTCATCGTTTACGTGGCACTTAAATGTGATTGGGCAGCTTTTATATTACCTATCTGGCAACCCTAAAAGCAGCTTACTGCACTTGAAGAATTTTGTTTTCCCAACTGCCCAGGACTCCTCTGTAGTGACCCATATTCTGGATCCTCCTTGCTAGGGGCAGGCAGAATAACCATCCCCACCCCAACGCACTCCCCAAGCCCTTTGTGGCTGGGTTCATCAATACAAAACCTCCAGGGTTATTTGCATTCTGAGCTCGGAGGATTGAGACTCCTGGTGGGGTTTCAGGCCAGGTTATCTTGAGCCACATGGGTTAGGGAGCCCAAATTCACGTCAGAGGCATAGCAATGGCCCAGTGGCTTTCTGCTTGATGAGTCCTGGACTGACCAGGCAGAAATCTTTAGGCAGCTGGGGGCAGGACAGATATGCCACTTGGTTTTTTCAATGTCTCATTCCTGAAACTACTTGAGTAGGCTGTTTGTAAATGTACGGCATCTAGAGCTTCTCCCTCCCTTAGACACCTACATTTGTGCCCACAGTCCAGCAGGGATGCTCACCCCCAGCACTTGTGCACCCTCAGACACTCAGCCAGCAACTGGAAGAGGTTGGCTCCTTCTCACATGAGACATTATTTCCATCTGCAGATTTAATTTAGATTAACATGAAAAAATATCATGGAGTATTTTTCTGCAGGCTTAGTGCATGCTGCTTAATTTCATGGGGAGATAAGGGTGCACGCGTGTATGTGCATGCGTGTGTGTGTGTGTGTGTGTGTGTGTGTGTAGATCATCTTTCTATATAGCCTAAGGAGAGGAGAAGAAAGACGGTGAGCTCCTGGGGTCATCTCTGGAATCTTGGGGCCACTGCTCCGTAACTCGCTGTGCTTATCAGGATGAGGATTCCTGAGGACGTTGGAAGGCTGGTACCTGGAGACCAGGCAGCCATAGAAAGAGGAAATGTCCTCTCTCTGTAAGGCCCACTGACTCAGATAAGGTCCACAGCTGAGAGACTTAGGGCCAAGACACCAGCTTTCAAACTCCCAACCTTCTCCAGTCTCTTCTGCCTCAGGGCAGGGAGGTCTTCACTCCTCAGAGCCAGACATTGTCCTCCATCTTGTTGGAGGCACAGGCACGTCTGGCTGCTATGGGGCCTCCCTCTGTGAGGGTCACCTCTGGCTTGAAGAGGCCTCAGCTTCTAGCAACAGGTGGACAAGGATTCCAGCCTCACAGTCTCCCTGCATAGTCTCTTAGCTTAGTCGCCAGTGGCCACGGTCTTGGTTTGTAATATTACACAGTTATTCCTGCCCTCTCTGGGGGTGAATTAAAAATGAAGCATCACTTCTACTGGCACTGGCCATCATTCCTCAAAGCCCCAAGACCATTTCTGTTCTGATCTGTGTAATTTTGAAATGCAGCAGAGTTTTCACTTCCATCCTATAATCTTTCTGCACACAGATTCAATTTAGATTAAGAGGAACAAAGGCAGGGGCTGTTTGCCCTTTGCTCAATCAGTGGTGCCTGGAGTTCAGCTATCATCTGTCCTGCCCCGAGCCTCTTGGCCATGCAATTTGGGAGGGCTTGGAAGAGGGAAGGGTTTCCCAGAATGGATGCATGGGGTGTTCTTGGAACTGATGTACCCAGAGCTAATCCTTTCCTCCTCAGTGTCCCTGCCAGTATCCTCATGCCACTGGTGATGTGCTGGCCACCTGCTTTGGGCTTAAGGCTCCTTCAGGGAAGTGAGTTCCAGGTCCTTATCTCAGCTTCCTGAGCTCAGCAGCCATGGGGCCTTCCATGGACTCCTACTTCTGACTTATCCATTCAAATCAGCCCTGCTTGGTAAAGAAGTCACAGCGTCTTACTCCTTCTTAATATGATCACTGCTTTTATGCACAACCTGGAACCCATGATTTTGACCTCATCTTCTTCCATGCCTCTTCTCACCTGGGCTCTGCTCCCACAGCAGTGACACTGGAGGGTTGCTGGCACCTGTGATGGAACTGTGCATCTAGTGCATTTCCAGGGAGGACCCAGTGCATAGTCACTAGGAGTGCGGGCTGTGGGCTGTGAGTCTTCCAGGTCCATACCTAAAAGCTGTGTTACCTCACACAAGCCACTTAACTCTCTGGGCCTTCTTTTCTCATCCATCCAGTAAGAAACCTGATGAGGTGCCCTTAGGTACCCTGGCTGCTCTTCCTTGCTCTTTGAGCTGCCAGCAATTTGGCCCATGTCACCCACTGCAAGCATTGAGCAAAAGATTTTCATGGAATGCTCTTGCACTGAGCATATGCAGCTTAAGCAATGTACCACCATCTTATCTCCCAACCAGGCTATGCACACACCCTGAAGAAAGGGGCCTTGAGCACTGAGTGGCCCTAGTCTTCTGATTTTAAGGGCTCTTATTTTAGGGTGGGTGTAATGAAGCTAAACTCAACTTCCATAGACCTAAAGACAGATGTTTACATTCCATTTCTAACTTCCATAGAAGGTTCTCTCTCTGTCCCAATTTTCAGGGAAGAGCACAAATGCACAAGCCCAGTGTGGCCCAAGGAAGATGAGATTGCCTCCGTTCCCAGGGCTCTAATGCCCCCCATGGTACATAGTCAAAGCTTCAGCCCTTCTAGGACTCGGGACTCACAATAGATTAATGATCATGGCTGGTCCAAAGAGAATGAAATTATTAATAATCTATTCCTGATAGAATAAGCCTTGGCTCTCCCTCTCCCAGCCTGTTACTGACTGTGGACAGCTGGGAAGGGCCCCATTAATCATGCTGCTCTGATGTTCTTGCCCGCTCAATAGTCACAGGAATGAATATATTGCTCAGAAAACACGTGAGGGATTGTTACAACACAGACGCTATGAAGGCATTATTTTCATTGTCAGGCTGCTTGATGGTTTCATAATTTTAATAAAAGAATTGGGTTTCAGACTCCAAGGAGCGATTAATAAAGGAGTCCACAGACACATGGTGATGGCTGAAGTGCTTTCCCAAGGAGCAGGCTGCATGCTTGGTGGTCTGGGGGCTGCAGCACTCCCTCTCCTGGTGTCCCGTGGAGGAGCTGTGTACCCATCACTCAGTGGCTAAACCTGCCCCCAACACCCCCGCTGGAGGTCCTGTGATAACATGCGTGCACCGTCTAAAAAGAGAGAAAAATAAACAGATAAAATTTTAATCACTTGTATGACTCAGGACTCTCTCAGTTGTATATGACAGAAACTGATTTGGGGGAATGAATATAAGCAAAATATATTATACACATCAAGTCCCAAATACATGAAACTGGGGGATGGGCAAAGGGGATGATGGGAGGTGAAAATGATGTTATGTGCATGTAGGAATTTGCCATAATCATCTATTAATGTGTTTAACCATTTAAAAAAAGAGTGGAAAGAAAAAAATAAAAACTCATTTAAGTAAAAAATTAAAAGTGGGATAGAACAGTGACTAGCTTAAAGAATGACAAAGATCACAAAGCACAGTGCCCCTTCAGGCAAGGCTGAATCATGGGACTGCAATGAGGTCCTCAGGACACTTGCCCTTTTCTTCCACCCCTGGCTCAGGTCCTTCTGCTTGCTGCCATCTCTAGATGCCACTCCAGCTGCTCCCAGCATTCTCTGCTGCAGAGCAGAAGCCTTTTTGTGCAAAAGCATCCTCCATGCCTCTACTCTACTTCCTTTTTCTTCCTAACCCTAGTTATCTCTTTATTTGTCTCCCTCTGGTGAGAGTAGGGTCTTTGTTGCCCATTGATTTATATCCAGAGCCTTAAGCTATACCCGGAAGAGAAGACTTTCAAATATTTGTTCAGTAAATAAATGAGCTCTGTGAAGTAAATATGTTTATTATCTTCATCTTCTAGACAGAGGTTGAAATTCAGAGAAATTTTCTAAGGCCACTGAGCTCACAAATAGGAGAGCTGAGGTTTATACCCAGATCATTTGACTTCAAAGCTTCTGATTATAAACACTGCATGGAAGAAGTGTGGTGTGCAGTATCTCCAGGAGCTGGATCTAGTAGGCCTGGGAAGAGAGAGGAAAGACAGAGGAGAGAGACAGATGCTGTCACCAGTTTGCAGCTCTGGAGAGGTAAGGTAGTACTCTTGGCTTCCCTTCACAACTGCACTGGCGCATAAGAGTTTGGGAAAGTTAGAAAATGTATTAAAGGACCACCTACAATCCTTAGTAAAATCTAGTTACTGAACAATTTCTTTCTCTCTCTCTTTCTCTTTTCCTTTTTTTAAACTATGCTGGGGATTGAACCCAGGATCTTCACATGGAGCTACATCTCCAGCCCTTTTAAAATATTTACCATTTGAGATACTGCAGTAAGGTACTTGCCACTCGCCCCAGATTCTTGTCTGACTTCAGTGAGTCAATGGTGGGCAGGAGAACAGCTCTTAGATTACTAAACCTCCAATTCATGCTACTGTACCCAGCACACAGATTTAAGGGAACAATTCAGGAGTCTGGCAGGCTGAAGCTATCCTGGCTCCGTAACTCATCAACTCTCTGTCTTCAGGCAAGTGAGTTAAGTCCTCATTGTTCCAGGCTCTTCTTTTGCATTGTTGTTAAGAAAGAGCTGAAATCACTAGGGTGATCTCAGAGTGAAGCTGGCCAAGAGTGAAGCTCCCAGAAACAGCCACCATGATGTTCCTCTTGTGCATGGGTCCACTATGCATTTCATGACGAAAGGACTGAAGGACTCCTTCTGGGACATTTCAGATACTGAAGCCTTCTGCTAGTCTGTACTGTTCAGGATGTATCCTTTGGCTGCAGAGATGACAGGATGTACCCTCTAAGTTCATTAGATCTCCCTTTTGGCCATAAAATAGCCACAAATAGGCAATCTCATTATGTAGCCATTAGATGCACATAAAAGTGGCTGCTACAAAGCCCATTAGTTAATTATAAAGTAATCAGAAATGCACCAAAAGGAGGATCTTGTTTGATCTATTCTAATTGCTTAGACAACCTTACCTACTCCTGATCGGAATGTGGGCCTTAGGAGAATGACAGTTACACCAGCTTCCATGTGTGGGGCCCTTGACGTTGTGCTGGCTTGTGTGTTCCAGTGCTCATGGACACACATAATGAGGTGATCATGGGTTTGCCTCTGAGAGAAGCTCTCACACAGCATCCTGGGACTCAGAGATGGAAGCTTCTCTGGGGTATGTTTCTTTGGGCTGCTGGACAGGCCCTCAGGGTAGCATGAGGAATACATGTGAAATAAGGAGGTACAGAGCAGATATCCAGCCTCTAGTTCTGCTAGCTGAACAATATTAGCACATTTTTCCCACCCCATCCATACCAAACCCCCAGGCACAGTTTCTTGCACATGCAAGGAATGACTTTTCTAGCGCTGTTCTATGCTGCAACAAAATGCCATGAATAAGTAAGTAGCTTAAAGGAATATAAGTTTATTCTCTTACAGTTGCAGAGGCCATAAGTCCAATAAAATATAGCTGTTTACTGGGTCACAGTCTTTCTGAAGCCTGAGGAGGAGGAGGATCCTTCATCGTCTCTTCTAGACCCTGGTAGCCCCAGGAATTCTTGGTCTTGTGGAAGCATAACTCCAATCTCTGCCTCTGTCTTCATTTCTGTCCTCTCATGACCATCTTCTTATAAGGGCACCAGCCATGTTGGATTAGGAGGCTACCCTATTGAATATGATGCCATCTTCACAAATCACTTTTGCTATAACCTATTTCCTTTGAGCTCACAATCTGAAGCACTGAGAGCTAGAATTTCAGCATATCTTCCATGGGGAAGAATAATTAAACCCATAACCTTTTTATTGGTGTCATATTTGCCATAGTACAAACATTATTTCACACCCTTTGGAGCAAAAGAAGGGAATGGAATGCTCTTATAAGTACCCACTCATACTCAAAGTATGCTGAAGAAATTGTTTTGCACTAACTGTTCCTCCTCTCTCTGTCCTTTATCCTTCATTGTGCCTTCACTGACAACAAGGAGGAACTGATGAAGGCCAAGAATCTTTAATACATCTTTTGCCCCTGCTTCCTAATATCAGAATGTTGTAGGTCAGACTGAAGCATGGGTCTGTGGAGCATTTCTCTCTACTCTGTCATCACTATGTAAGCCAAGTCTCCCCATCCTGTCCCAAGTTAGATCCCACTCTCCCAGTCCCATGGGGCTCCCTGTGTCTGCTTCCACATCACTTCAGGAAGAGTCTGAGTGGAGGGATAACAGTAGGACCCTGCAGCCCCAACAGAGCTATCCCACCTCTGTCTCGATCATCGAGGCAATGCCAGGCTGGGCTTAAAGAGGAAGGTCCTTGCCAGTGACACTGGAATTAGAGAGATAATGTCATGGCAGGCCAGCAAAGTGAGATCTCAGGTCAAATTTCCAAGGTAGTGTTTTCCAGAAAGGGTGACTCTTCAATTAAAATAGTCACCTTACTTTACTTATTTTTAATTTTTTTAATATGCCAGCTGATTTTTGGAGTGATGTTGCAGAACAGAATGAGGGTATTTCTACTCCTGAGAAATTATGTATGAATTGCCTTGCATTTTCTCATTGATTTTCATTATCCAATTAGAGATTGTGTTTTCTGGCCACCTATCAGGTCTGCAGATTCTTCGTGCCTGCTTCCTCTCCATGCACCTGACCTCCATGGCCTCCCTTTTTGGTTCACATATACTTTGGTGAGAAAGCTTTCAAGCAGTACCCTCACCACCTCCCGACACACACACACACTACCCACACATTCCTTTGCCAAATCTTTCCTGTGCTCCTGCCCTATTTTGGTCTTCCCATATGTCTTTTTTATTTCACCTCATTAACTGGGGATCTATTGTCTTCATGATCTAGTGCCTTTCTGTAACAATAATAGTACTCTATTCTTTCCAGTAGGACTTTACAGTTCAGATATCAACATCTATTTCATTTTATCTTGGCTATGTTTTGGGAGACCTGTGGTTCTCTTTGCTTATTTGGATGACATTTGCCTTGCCAGGAGGTTGCCAAGGCAAATAAGCATGTTGCTGAGCCTTAGGTTTCCATCCCAGAGAGCAAATATCTTTAGAAAAGGGAGTCAAACATTGCCCTTGCCAAAATTATACTTTGAACACAGTGGTCTCTGTTCTGGTAACATCAGCACATTTGTAATATGAAATTTGTTTAAAAAAGCAAAATTTCAGGCTAGGCAAATGACTGAGTGGTAGAATGCTTGCCTAGCATGTATGAGGCACTGGGTTTGATCATTGACAACACACACCCACAATGCAAATTTTTAGGAATCTCTAAGGATAGAACACAGAAATCTGTTGTTGACAAGGCTTTCAGGTGATTCTTGGAGCATATCAAAGTTTGAGATGCATTAACCTGAGAAATTATGTAAGGATTAAAAACTATCAAGGTTTTGAGCTTATTTCATCAGATCACTGTTGCTTGGGTGATATTTCTTGCCTTTTCATTAACCTCATCCCTCTGCTCTAGTCAATGCATATTCACCCTATCTCCCCTCTAACCCCTAATTATGTGTTATCATTGGTTCACTTAGCCTGGCTCTCCTAGGGCCTAGTCGCCTTGCCCTGCAGAAGAACGATGATGGGTAGATTTCAGCACCACGGACAGGTGTGCATCAGAGTCGCCTCAGGAAGCCTCCAGGGAGTTGGGCCATAATGCTGCACTCTAACAGTGTTTGTACCAAAGCTTTCCAGGAGCTGCTCACAGTTAGTGCCTGAACCAAGCAGGAGTACCAGCACTAATCCAAAGAGACTGAGAGAGGAATTTGATGGCTGAGTTTGGCTGGAGGATTCCAGCTAGACATTCTCCCAACTGTACTAGTATACAAATCTCCTACCTGATCTTGTTTCCCACTCTCCTTTACTTGATATCAGCTTTGCATCATCATCTGAGGCTTCTCCCAGCTTTTTCCACTTCCTCCCCATTTTCTCCAAAATGATTTTCCCTAGTAAAATATTGCATGCATAGTCCCATTTTGGCATCTACTTCTCCAAGAACATTGACTACAACCCCAGATTAGAAAAGGTCATAAGAAAAGTTGTGGGATGTATATAAGGTATGCTGTGCTACATGTGAGAAAGAGTAGAGGGGAAGATGGGGGGAGGAGGGAGGGAGAGAGAGAGAGAGGGAGAAAGAGAGAGAAACAGAGAGAGAGAAGAGATAGAGAAGCTGAACGCAGGACAAAGATTTTGGAGATATATCCAGGGTCCATCAGCACATTTTAAACCTCGAGGAAGGGTTAGATCACCAGAGTGAATACTATGAGAGAAAAGCAAAAAGATTGGAAAAGGAAGTGGAGCACTAACAATCACCAAGGTGAATGGAACAGTCACAAGAAAATGAACTTTGGGGGCCTGGGAGTTTCAGCAAAAGGAAGGAAGGTGGCAAAGCCAACCTCAGTGGGAGAGTGGAGTCTGGAGCAGAGCTGGCTCCAGAGCTTGGTACCAATGTTCTGGTGCAGTTCCATAGGCACTAATAATATCTGGGTGATCAGAGCAGGGCGGCTTTGGGGGACATGTTGAGGGAACAGTCCTAGTGGGGTCTGGGACAGAAGCTAGTGTGCAAACAGGTGAGATGTGAATAAGGACAGCGTTCTTCTGAGGGTTTAACATAGAAGTACTTGTGGAGTAGAGGGTGCCGTCTTAGTTGCTTTCTTATTGCTGGGGCAAAATACCCAAAACCCATAATTAAAGGAGAAGAGGTTTATTTTGGCTCATGTTTTTAGTCTACAGTTGGTTGGTCTAAGACAGAAACAGCATGGTGGAAGGGCACGGCAGAGGCAAGCTGCTCACATCCTAGGGGCCAGGAAGCAGAGACAGAAGGGAGGAGCTGGGGGTGGGGCATACGTTTTCTAGGTCTCACCAGCAGTGACCCACCTCCTAGTATCAGGTCAGCTGTAGCATCCCCATAATCCAGTCCTCTTCCAAAGACCCACCTCTAAACATATGAGGATTCTGGGGGACAACTAGATCTAAACCTTAACAGAAGCTAAAGCCTATTTAGAAGTTGGTGGAGAGAAGCCATGTTGAGAAAGGATTTAAACACACAGGGAAGGATTAGCCTCAATGAATGAGGAGAGGAAGCACTGCTTGAACACAAAACCCAAGGTGAAGAGCTTCACATGTTGCATATTTGCATGACTTTGGTGTTGAGAGGCAGAAAGTTGAAGGAGTTTCTACCTAGAAACTTTATTTTATTCCATGATTGGGAATAGAGATGATCTGTTGAGCGCAAGGTAGATTTGGCAGTTGGAAAAGTGGAAGAAGTATGACCTAGTGGTCTGGGGAATAAAAGAGAGAAGACAGAATGTGTGGCAAAGGGCCCAGATGTGATGTTTATCTATCAGTCAGCAGGATTGGCCAATACAGGGCTAGGGTTATTTATCTGGGGATGACAGAAAGACAAGATAGATTAATGGGTTGGACTATTATGGTTTAGACCTAAAATGTCCTGCCAAAGTCTCATTGGTTCAGAGTTGAAGATTTTGGAAGGTGATTGGGTCATGGAGCTCTATACTCATCAGTGGGGTAACTCACTGATGAGTTCCTAGCTGCATGTGGTATTAGGAGGTGGATCACTTAGGGCAAGACCGGGAAGGGTCCCTGGCTCCTTGACTTCCTCTTTCTCATCCCCTCCTCTTCTTCATTCTTGTTCTCATCCTCACCCTTCTCCCCTTTCTCTTCCTCCTCTCTTTCTCCTTTTTTCTTGTCCTTCTTGTTATTGTTCTTGTTGACACCATGGTTGTCCTTTTCCCCCTTCCTCCACCATACCCCTTCACCAAGCTCTTTCTTCCTGGAAGACTCTGGTCTGAGAATTAGAGATGTGCATCTTGCTGAGTGCAGAGATGATAGGTGGAAGTGGTGTGAGGTGGAGAATGGATGACCCTCTGGAAAGAGCATGCTGAGACAGGGCTGCCCAGGGAGTACTTGCATATTTAGGAAAGCTTCTTTTCAGTATTGTTGCCAGCAGCATGTTTCTGATGGGAGGAACAGTGCTTCTCATGACAAGCGTTATCAGGGCTTTTATGGACTGTTGCTTCAAGTGGATGTGGAGTAATTATTTTCTTATGACTGTTTGTAGATATAATTGTGTTCTCAGTACTCAGGAATTTATATTCAGAAAATAATTACTATTGGTTTAACTACATAGATAATCTTTTAATTCGACTATCAATGCTGTTTGCATTTAAGCTGAACTTCCTCCTCGCCAATCTGATGTGTCTGTTACGATAAGCATTTCAACTCAATTATTGTCTCAGTAACAATCAAATTATCTTTAATATGATGTAATTACTTTTTTTTTTAATTAGGCTAAACTGGGTATCCTGAGCTGTGAATGTGTAACATAGCTTTGAGAAGTGATTAAAACAAACCCACAGGCCTTTCTAAGATATAAGTATCTTTTCCAAAGTCGTTTAAAACCCAGCTCATCCACTCAGGGCCTGAAAACATGTCACTTGTGCTAAATTCACTTCCTGCAGGAAGCCTCCCCTGACATTAAGTAATCTTACCAGCTCACTTATTCTGCAGCCTCTCAGCCCTATATATGGGATTTATCTACCTCTGTATCTGCTGCCTGGCTTTGTAGTTCGCTCAAGCCAACCGTGTGTGAACTTTCTGATGGACACCATGAGGGCAGTCACAAGGAATTAATGATTATTGTGCCCCTTCTATGAAAAACAATGTCAAAGGTGGAATTGCATGTCCCGCCATAAATTCATATATTGAAGTCCTAACCTCCAGCAGCGCTCAGAATGTTAGCCTATTTGGAGATAGTCCTTTACAGAGGGTAAATGTTAAACTACAGATATTAAGTTAAAATGAGGTTCTGAGCATCGACCTTAATCCAATATGGCTGGTATCCATATAAGAAAGGGATATTTAGATACAGACACAGGGAGAGGGGAAATAATGTGAAGACACACAGAGAGAAAATAGCCATCTCTAAGTCAAGGAGAGGGACCTCATGGTTCTGCAAAGGAACCAACCCTGCCAGCCTCTTGATCTCAGCCTTCTGGCCATGTGAGATGATGAATTTGTGTCGTTATTGCTTGGTCTGTGGGACTTGTTTCCAGCAGCCTGAGCAAACTCACAGGGACACTTACCCTAGTGATTAAGAACATGGCAGTAAAATCATGGTGCCCAAGTCTGAATCTTAACCCAATTACTTATTAGCAGAAGGTATTTAAATTACATCTCAGTTTTCTCATCCTTAAAGTGGGGTGACAGTAACATCTACCTTATAGGATTTTATGATTCATATAAAGGACTCAGTGCAGTGGCTGGAATGTAATAAATTCTTGATATACATTAACTTCTGCTCTGCGTCACTCATGCTGCTAAGTTCTGTACATGCTCAGTTAATCCTTACCACAGTCCTTTTCTGAGGAAACTGAGTCAATGAAACTAAAATAAGTGGTGGGACTGGGATTCGACCTGCTACCTAGACCCAAGCCCATGCTCATAATTACCCAGCGGATTACTTCAGGCTTAGCTGAGGACAGTGTGTGATTATGGAGTGGAGGTTTGTCTTTAAAAAATTATTCCTCTTTCAGTTTAATTTTTTTTTCTTCTTTTAAAATTAATTTTATTGGTACATTTTAGATATACATAAAGATCACATTCATCATAAGGAATTTGCACCTGTGTATGATAAATCGTAATTCTTCCTTCCCCACTCCTCTCCCCTCCCTTCAACTCCTCTTCTCCTCCTTATTTACAAATCCATTTTTCATTGTTTCCTTCTATTTTCTTTTTTGCTTTCTTTTCTCCTCCCTCTCCCTTGTTCTCCTTCCCATTTGAGCATTTTCTTCCTATTTTACAATATCTATTATTCATTTTGGTCACTATTCACCCTTTCAGTTTCTCACACCAGAGAAACCATGCAATATTTAAATATATGTGTCCAATTAATTTCTCTAAAGAATATGGTCTCAAGGTGCATCCATTTACTTAGAAATGTCTCAAGTTGATCCTTCTTTATGGCAGAGTAGTACTCCATTGTATAAAAACCCACATCTTCTTTATCCATTTATCAGTTGAGCATTTGGGCTGTTTCCAAGATTTAGCTAATACAAACTGTGCTGCCATAAACATGAGTGTGAGTATATTGCCTTGGTATGATGCTTTTAATTCCTTCTGGAAAATACCAAGAAAGGGAATAGCTGGGTCAACTGGGTTTGACTTTTTAATTTACTTTTAATTTAAATATCATATGAATTCAACCTCATAAAAAATTAAACATAGATAAAAAATTCCAATGCAAGCTGGATATGGCGGTGCATATCTGTAATTCCAGTACTCTGGGGTGGTGAGACAGGAAGATCACAAGTTTGAACCTGACTTGGGCAATTTAAAGACTTAGAAAGGTTCTGTCTCAAAACATAAAGACAAGCTAGGGATATAGCTCAGTGCAAAGGTCCTGGGTTCAATCTCTACTACAGAAAAGGAAGAAGGACAAACAAAGGAAAACCATGACTGAGCTGAGCACTCATTCTCAACAGTGTGTGACATTGTGACCCATGACTTGGGCTGGGCCATGCTTTGTGCTGTCATCCAACTATATTTGCTGATTTGTAGCTCAATGATAACTTTTGCATTCTACTACATTTATATCTTTTGCATCTTCTTATATTTTCTTGATTCAAACAAAGTATTTCACAAGGAGACTGAAACCTCTGTGACAGGAGTCTGACCCCTCTTCCCACACATACCCCACTTGGAGTGAGGCATACAGCAGACCTCCCATAAGAATGTACCTATGGAATTGTTTCTCCTGTGCTGTCCTGTATATTAGCCACTGACCATATGTGGCTACTCAAGGTCAACTATAAATTAATTTAAATAAAATAAAACAAAACATTTAGTTTCTCACAATGTTATTAGTGCCCAGTAGCCACATGAGGGTACTGGCTATCATGTTTGAGAGCACAGAGATGATGTCTGTCTTAGTAATTTTTTGTTGTTTTTGTTGCTGACCCAAAATACCTGACACCCAAAGTTAAAGGAGGAAAAAGAAAGGTTTATTGTAACTCAGTTCATAACTGGTTGGCTCCAAGGCAGTGTGACCTGGCAGAGGGGCACTGCAGAGGAGAAATAGTTTATGGCAGGCAGAAGGCAGCAAGTAGCAAAGCAGCAAGTGACAAGCAGCGAGCAACCACAACAGCCCTCTTTCTGTCCCTTGTATTCTATCCAGGATAACTGCCCTTAGGGCAAGTAGCACACACACTCAGTGTGGGACACCCTTCATCCTAGAATTGGATCATAAATCAATCCCAGCATCACACACTCTAGATTGAGCCACCTCTGAAAAGCCCACATATAACTGCATGAGGCTTTGGAAGGACTTCTAGACTCAAGCCATAACAGTGTCATTGCTGTCATCTCTGAAAGCTATTGAATCCTCATTTCACATTTTTGTTACAGGTGCTACCTGTCCAAAGACAATCCAGAGGCCTTGGGAAGAAATAGATGGTTTCCATCCCTGAAATGACCACCAAGAAGGCACACCCAGGCAACTCCTCTCTCACCTTAGACCTACTGAGAATCTCTGCTGGTTCTGCCACTTAAAATGGACACTTCAGTGCAAGAAGAATCTTCTGAGTCTGATGTAATTGGTATGATGATTACAAGAATGGTTTCAAAGTTTATGTCTTGTCAAAACCATTAAGTTGTACAATTCTAATGATTGAAATTTGCTATATGTAAGTCATACTTGAAAAGCTTGCTAAAAAATGAAATAAAACTAAAACAAAGAGAATCCTTTATTTAGAGCCCCTGTTGTAGTTTAGATCTAGAATATCCCCTAAAACTTTCCTGTGTTCAGAGGTGGGACTTTTGGATAGTGATTAAATTATAGGGTGCTCTGTTCACCAGTGGATTAATCTATTGATAAATTCAGTGCTGAATGTGTTATTAAGAGGTGGGGCCTGTTGGAAGAGGTGGGTCACCGGGGCTGTGACTTTGAAGGCTGTGTTCTTGTCTTTGTCCCCTCTCTCTCTCTCTTTCCACCTCTCCCTCACCCTCTCCCTCTCCCCAAACCCCCTCATTTCCTGGCTGCTATGGGTTCAGCAGCTGTTCTCTGCTGTGTTCTTCCGCCATGCTGTTTCCACCTTGGAACCAGCCAACCACAAACTGAATTCTCTGAAACCATGAACCAAAGTAAACTTTTCTCCTTTAAGTCATAGATGTATTTTGCACTAGCAAGGAGGAAGTAACTAATCAAGTTGTAAACTAACATAAAGCAATACACTGTCACAAATTCCCAACTAGGTGTTATGAGTAGTATCAGTTAGGGAGCCCCAGAAATAGAAAAGTAGTGTTTTCCGCTTACCTAACTAAGATAGAGAGAAGGAAGCTAGTTCTTTATTTCTCTTTCTCTGGGCCAGACAGTGAAGAGCTCAGTGGAAGCCCTGATGGACAATGATAAGACTGTGCTTTGAGAGGCCCCCTATCCAGTGGGGAAGTAGAGTTCAGAGCTGATGCAGAATTCTAGAGAGGGTACTAATGCTGTCTGCCTGGGGAAACCACAGGTTGGTACTGGGAAAGCTTCATGGACAAAAGAGATTATGAGTTAAGACTTGAGCTGTATTAAAAAAGACTGAAAGAGGTAAGAAGCAAAAGAGTTCCTTGGAGATAAGGAAAGAAGGGAAAGGAAAAATTATGAGAAAAGGAAAAAATGGAAACAAAGTCTATGTAAATAGGGAAGGATGGAGGGGGTGAAGGGGTCACAGGTAATGGGGAAAAAATAAGAACCAAGATACATCATGTATAGCTACAAGCACCCAATGATAAATGTAAATGTATTTTATACCTAAAATGTATCAATAAAAGAATTTAAGCCAAAAAAAAAAAAAAAGACAGTGAAAAGTACCAAAGGATGGAAAGTGGATAGTACCTAGAAATATTGATGAAGCTTGGGTGAGTGAGTAGGGAGGAGAGTTAGGAGGGTTTCTGTGTGTATATTTATGTGTATCTATGTACCTCAGGGGTATGTGTGTGCATGTATGTGTTGCATGTGTGTGTTTGTGCATGTGTAAAGAAAGAGTAACAGGAGAATAACATTACTTGAGAATAAGAGAAATGTTCCACAGGGAGAGCCCCACATGGCTTTCAAGTTATATAAATCTGTCAGACAGAAAATAACTGATGTTTTTAGGAAGACACATTACTAATTACCATAATGCCCACATTTGTGAGGCATTTAGCACCTGTGCTAAGTGCTGGGTAAACTGTGAGTTATTAATCCTCACAACAGCCCTACCAGGCAGGTGTTAGTTTATTTTGTGAAGTGGAACCTGTGGTTACATGAGAGAATCCCATAGCCTAAGGTGTCACATGCAGGATGTGGTGAAGCTAGGTTTTGGTGCTGGTATCGGACTAGCTTCTTCTCAGCCCTGACCCTTAGCTTAGGTTCTACCTGTGTTCAGGGTAGCTGTGGCAACTGATAGCACCTCCTGGTCCAAAGTCTTTAAGAATTTTTCTTGTCACTTGACATTCTTCAGTGGTCCTCAATGTTGAGTGTGCACAAAACCCAACGTTAAATGACAATTCCCAGCCCCTTCTTTAGTGACTCTGAGTTGGAGGGGTAGACCCAGGGCCTGGGAATTGGCATTTTAATAGGAGGCTTTGATGATTCTGTTGAGCTGGTTCTTGCACAAGAATTTGGATAACAACACACCAGAGTTGCTACCACATCTGGTACCGGCCTGTCTTTTGTCCAGGGGATCCATGAAGATCCCTCTGGCTGTTGTTTAGAGAATAGGTTTGGGTCTATAATATCAGGAAACAGAAAGGCCAGTTAAAGGCCATTGTGGTCATCAAGTTGAGCCAGGACTGGGCTACACTCACAATGATGGAAGCAGATGAACTGAAAACAAACTTGCAGGTATGACTGACATGTTGTTATTTAGGGAACAAGACAGAAACCAGAGCTGACTCCAGTTTTAGTCTGGCTGTTGGATGGAAAGGGTGACACCAGTGAGGTGGGGAGCACCTGGATGAAATGGTATAAATGACCAGCAAAATAAAGTGTTTGGTCTGTGACACATTTGTAGAAACTGTGAGGAAGGCAGGGAGAGCTCATGTCAGTGAAAACAACTTCTTCACTGGGTAGGGAGTGGGGCATCATGGGAAAGCTGGGTGGCAGTTTGTGGGTAGAATCTGGGCTGAAAAGAAACAGCAAAAGCTCAAAGGGAGGAAGGGTTAGATGATGGGAAGAAGTAAAATTCTTGGTAAAAATTTGAATTCTTTTCTAGGTAGTGAAAAGAACACAAGCCAGGGCCCATGGGTGGAGTCTGGCTCTTTCTTCACCACTCCTGACCCTGGCAAAATTATTTGGTTGCTCCAGGCTCAGAGTTTCTCCAGTGGGGAAAGTGAGTTATAGCCTGTGCCTTGTCTCAGCCACCAAGGTTGTGAGAATCAATGTCAAATAGCACGTGGAATGCCTTCAACCATGTGTTTCTGGAACAGACCATTCACTTGCTATTGTCCCCAAGGGTTAATCTTTGGGTGCAGAGCCCTGAACTCTGGCAGAATGATGCCTTTGTCCCTTGGGAGGGCAAGGGAGCAGTGGGAAGTAAATGCACTTTGAGGCTGAAAGGCCTCAGAACAAGCTCTACCTCTTATCACACCTTTTCAGAGTTGCTGAGTCTTTGTCCACATAATCAGAAAATCCATATTGACCCGGTCTTCCCTTCTTTCCAGAGAGATCTTGTGGGTGTAAGAAACAGAAATCTACTTGGGCTTACTCAAGTGAAAACAGACATATTAAAAGAAATGGACAGATCTCATAGAACTCACTAGAAACAAAGCGCCTAAGGATAGAGATTTTTGTACAAGGTTTGTCACATGATAATACCCAATAAATAAAATAAATATAATTGAATAAATGAACCTAGAGAAAGTGTGTTTTCAGGGAACTGAGATCTGGGAAATACATCAAGAGCTTTGATAATCAACAAACTTCTCGGCTGAGATTTAGCTCAGTGGTTCTGCCACCTGCCTCACAAGTGCAAGGTCCTGAGTTTGATCCCTGGTACCAAAACAAACAAACAAACAAACAAGCAAACAAAAAGCAACCCTCCCCCCCCTCTGTTTTTCTCTTTCGTCATGGTTGTTGCTTCTCTCATTTTTTTCTACAAACAGGCATCCTAGAACTCCTATCTTCAATTCTAATTTCAGGCTTGCGTGGCCCGTGTCCAACATCCTGATCTGTATGTATTTTTCTATAGAGTTCCACATCTCTCAGACAAAGAATAGTGAGTGGCCTGGATTGAATCAGGCATTTACTCAGTTATGACCAGGAAAGAGTCACCT
The DNA here is from genome assembly GCF_053883595.1 of Heterocephalus glaber. NCBI lineage: Eukaryota > Metazoa > Chordata > Mammalia > Rodentia > Bathyergidae > Heterocephalus > Heterocephalus glaber. The sequence goes on along the minus strand of NW_028258349.1, from coordinate 6,482,450 downwards.
AGCACTGACAGCTGTCCCTCCAGCTGGAAAATAAAATGGGAATAAAGTTGCTGAAAATCTGTTGTACAAATGTAATTAAATGACCATTTTGCTAAGTGTCTCTTATGACTTATATCTAGATGTCCCCCCAAGGACTCAGGCACTCATAGGTGGGGTATTTCAGAGTTGGCTGGATCTTAGGTGTGTGATACTGGGATTAAGGATGTGTGGTACTAAATTAGTCCCCCTATTGGAATTAGCATAGTTCTGAGTGGCACTACCCAAAAGATGGGTAGCTGGATAGAACATAAAGGGACAGAAAGAAGGCAGGCTTGCTGCTTGCTGCTGCTGCTTTCTGCCTGCCACACCATGAACTGTTTCCTCTTTGTGATGCCCCTCTGCCATGCCACCCTGTCTTGGAGCCAGACAACTGTGGACTGAAACCTCTACAAACTGTAAGCTGAAATAAAACTTGCCTTCTTTAACCTTGAGTGTTGAGTATTTTGTCTCAGCAGTGAGAACAGTAATGGAGACAGTGTCTTAGAGCTGTGTGTTGCTCATAGTAGGTGTTCAGTGAATGGAGGCCATATTTTATGTGTGGCCAGAAGTCCAAAAACTCTTGGTAGGTGGGCTCTTTAGTGTTCCTCTCTTTGCACACCTGCACAGCATGGTAAATGTGTGTGTGTGTGTGTGTGTGTGTGTGTGTGTGTATGTTTGGAAGAGGAGGGCCAGGGAGGGAGAAGAAGTAAGGAAGAGCCCCAAGAAGAAAAATTATGAGAAAGTTCTGAATTATAACAGAATCTCATTCTTTTTTTTTTTTTTGTACTGGGGATCAAACTTAGGATCTTGCACTTTCAAGGCAGGCAGCGGAACCACTGAGCTAAATCCCTGGACCCAGGATCCCATTCTTAACCCTAGTTGTAGCTTCCAGAGTATTGGGGCAAAGAAATTCCATAAATTCCACGTTCCTTAGCTGGCAACATGACAGAACATGATTCCCACATCCTGGGAGTCAAGTTTCAGTTCAGGCCTGATTCAAGAAGAAGAAGCTTACATCTAGGTGCAGTGGCACACCCCTGTAATCCCAGCACTCTGGGAGGCTAAAATATGAGGAGCAAAAGCTTATGCCTAGCCTGAGCAACTCAGCAACTTAGTGAGACACTATCTCAAAATAAAAATAAAAAATAAAAGGGCTGGGCATGTAGCTCAATATGAAGTCTCTGAATTCAATCCCCAGTGAAGGAGGAGGAAGAGGAGGAGGAGGAGCTATAAGCAGAAACAAGAACATGATATACTAGTTTACTGAAGCCACCTCTCAGGGTCTTATTTCCTCTCTTAAAACTACAGACTGGTCATGTCCAGATTACTCATGGAAAGAACATGTTTGATGAAGTTTTCTGATTGTGTAACTGATTTGATGTCTCTATATGATTTATTCACATTATAATTGGGCATAGTTTTTGTTAAATCATTCCTCCACCCAATGAATGACCACTATCATTGAATGAGATGGGAGAGGATGGACCTATCCTAAGATGACATTGTTGTTATAACCTGGAATTATACATAATAATGAATAAGAATGAAACTCAGAACACACTTGGAATCACATCCTATGTATTATATGAGAATTTTACCTTGGGAGGTGGGGCTGGGGGATTGGGGGAGAAGAGGAAGAAAAAGAAGAAGGAGAAGAAGAGGAAGAAGAAGAAGAAGAGGAAGAAGAAGAAGAAGAAGAAGAAGAAGAAGAAGAAGAAGAAGAAGAAGAAGAAGAAGAAGAAGAAGAAGAAGAAGAAGAGGAAGTGGAGAAGAAGGAGGAGGAGGAAGAGGAGAAAGAGGAAGAGGAGGAGGAAGGGAGGAAGGAAGGAAGAAGGAGGAGGAGGGAGAATTCTCATTTAAATCATGAAGGCATTTCTGCCTATAGCTCTACCAGTTTGCCCTAGACAAAGGGGACCTGTCTTTGACGATCTCTCTTCTAGTCTTGAGTCCTTTCATGGCATGAGGATCTCTAGACTTTTAAGATGCTATGTTTTCCATACAGCAGACCCCTGTAAAGCAAGCCAACTTAATGTTTAATCAAAGACCAATAGTGGTCTGTCTTGAGACTCTAAGAGAGGGCTGGTGGGTGGGCAGGCAGAATAGTGGTAGGTGGGTCTCCTCAATAGCAGCTGCCTCAAAGGAATTCTGAATGTATATGATTCTTGCCTTACATGCTGACATTAGAATCCATCCCTGTGTTATATATGGTCCCACTAAACATTTTTCTTTTCTGCTTGTAATGGGCAAGGCCATGAGGACTTGGTATAAACCTTAGCATTACAGACACCTGCAAGAACTTTCCAGCAGAGCAGATAACTTCATGGGGCTGAGTTTCTTTCCCCTTGGGTATTGTTAGTCTTTGATCAAGTTTTCAGGTGGACAAGTCTGAGTCCTAATCTGGGGGACAGGGCTTTCCCATTCCCTGGGAGAATTGCTAAGAGATGTGGAACAGAAAGCCCCTGTCCTGGTTCTTTCTCAGGCAGCTTCAGATTCACTTTCCCTGCTTGACATTTTCAACTGGAGGTTTCAACTAAAAATAGTGACTCAGTTACTGCTGGTAACTGGGAAATTTAACCTTGGGCATTTGTAGTAGTATTATTCCGGCATCACTCTGCAGGCATTATTAACGTAGGCATCATTCTTCAGCTGCCTCTGCAGTGTCGGGATGATTGAAAACAAAAGGAGATAGTGCTGAGCCCTGCCAGGCTTTATCAAAGCATTCAAACAGCATTCATCCAACCTGGCCCTTAATTGCCAGATTAGCAGAAGCTCTGAAGAACAGTACATAAGAACCTTCAGCAGCAATGGACAGCCACTGCCTGAGTCAGTCAATTGTGAGAGGGTCCTCTTGGGTGGGGGACCTGGGGGACAGGGGAAGCAAAATGCAGGGGGTGAGGAGGGGCACTGCAGAGAACCAGGCCTGCTTATGAAAGTCTGTGGGCACACACAAAACTAAAGCCTGAGATTTCATTCAAAAGTTCCTATCTGGAGCTCAGAGCACCCATTCGTTAGAAATTCTCTGAAAGGAAGCACCCATATCTACCAGTCTGTCTTCCCTGAGATCACCTAAGCAGTATCTCATTGCCTTTCTTAGGCATTGTAGTCTTTCTGGGGCCCAGGGCTCCATAAGGGTAAGGGTAATACAGCATATGTTTCATCTCCTTTCCAGGGCCCAGTAAACGATTTTGGATCTAAATCACACATTTTAGACCACCTGTTTTTTTTCTGTCTTAGAGGAGAGTCTGGGGCCCAGCTTCCTACTCATATGCTGGGGGACCCTCCTGAGACCATGCCACACTTGCTTAAGGTATAGCACTGGATAGAAGAAAGTTGAGCAATGCACTTAAAAGAGATGCATCCGCCTTCACAATGTGTAGCTTGATTCTCTTTGCCCATGCTTTTGGGAGAGTAGAATGTTTGTTTAACCAACAGTGTCCTTGTTTAGCCAACATTTACTTCCAGAAAAGAGCATTTTTCCAGGGAGACTTTTATTCCCAGGGTTGGTCCTGGAAATATCTTTTCTCCTTTTTCTCCTGTTAAACAGAAACAAAAATGCATTTCTGCAGGGAATAAAGAATTCATCCAGAGGCCAAAACTCTAGAGAAATGTGTCCAAATGTTCATTTCCATATCTGACCGTTCAGCTTTCTCTTGCTAAGTCGAGCTGGAAACTGTAGAGAAGTACTGAATCAGTGCTCTCAGCTGTCTTTTATGAAACCCAAACCAAGTTGATGAGTGAATCAGTCACATTCCTGCAAGAAAAGTGTCTGCCAATTCTGGGAGCTAACCTTGTACTCAGAAGACAGAATGAGGAAGGAGGGAGAGAATCCCAGAATCAGATCTGCCTCTGTACTTGCTAGGTGAGCAATTTTCTTCCTCATCTGTAAAATGGGCACACCTTATTTTCCTGATGTAAAGACATTTAGTTTTGGTCATATTTTAACTTTTATGAGGCTAGATGCTCCTCTCTCCATGTGCTGGCTGTTTTCTCAGTTGGCTCTCCTTGCAAGCCATCTTCTGTGAAGATAGCAGGTTCGGCATTTGGCAGGTAGAGGGCTGGAAGGGGAGGCTGGGGTAGTGCCTGCTTCTAGCCTATTTATCTTTGTCTCATGATGGCATTCTTCTTCAAAGCTGCTGTCCAAAGGTCCTGGAGATGGCGTTTATCTCCCCTGTTCATGGATCTACCTCCAGACGCTGGGACACATGCTGGGCTCCAGGCTGGTGTTATAGTCCCAGGGAGATTCCTCCCAGATCTGCTCCTAAGCTCTCCATCTACCACTTATATTTGATTGTGTATAAAGAGCTGAGGCCCTTGGCTCAGGTCTCTTTCCAGAAACCAGTAATCCAGGCCTATGGGAGCACCCCAACCTCCACTGGCCACCAAACACCATGGACAGCTGGTGTACTCACTGGATGTCCCTTATGGATGAGGTGATGGCTGGCACGGTGTTGGGGATTTGCCTTAAAAAATGTTTGGGTATGGGGTGGATGAGGAAAAAATGATAAAAAGGCATTGATGAAAATGAAGGCTTATCTACTTTTGAGAGTGTTTGAAAATTTCCCCTATAAAAAGTAAAACACAAATTTAAATTTAGAAATAAAGAATTGAATGGGAACTGTGTCCCCCCAACCCCCTTTGGGATAATAAACAGCTCCTTCTCAGAACAGGATGGCAGAGGGGCTGGAATAGCATTTCTCCAGGCTTTTGAATCCAGTGTACTCATTAACTTATTTATTGATTAATTGCAGGGTGCACAAAGCCAGGAGAAGTGCTCGCCTGGTGAAAGCACTTCCTGGGAGATGAAATGGCACTTTGTGCTTCACCTTCACTCTTTGCTTCAGATCCCATTGCTCCTTGGGGTGGCCCAAATCAGAGGCCCAGAAGGAAGCCTGTGCTGGGAAGTCATCTCCTTCCAGGCCCCAGGGGATTGGAGATGGTGGTGAAGATGATAATAATGACAGTGGCCACATGTTCTGAACACCTACTGTGTGCAGATCTCCAGGTATTTCTTCTACATAGCAGCTCTGCAAAGTGATTACTGCCCTTGAGACTTATGGAGGCAGAGTCTGAGACTCAGAAGGAACCAGAAATGGACCTTGAAAATTGAACCTAATTTTCCTCAGCAACTTATTCTTCCTGGGGTCTTGCCCGAGGTTGCCTAGAAGGCTGTGATCTGAGCCAGGACAAGAATGAGGCTTGGCAGCCACAGCCCTGAGCCAGTCTCAGGAAAGAGGGAGGCTGACTACAGTCTGAGGGATAGAGAAGGGCTTTCTGGTCCCTGGGGACCTGGGGACCATTTTTCTGTTGCACATTCTTTTCCAAGACTCCCTGAGGTTCCAAGTGTAGCTCCCTCAGACTGCCAGTTCCTGCAGAGACCTGGACCTTCTCTGTGTACCTGCCTGGGGCTGGTTTTGAGAGGCCCTGACAGGTTGGCCTTGAATGTGTGCCAGGAGTACCCTAGCTATGTGAGGCATGTTTGACTGCCTCTAGCAAGACTGATAAGCTCTGACATTACAGGGTATTACATCTGACCTAACATGCATTAGGACTAGTCATAAAAATCTCTGCACCGTCAACAGCCCAAGCTGTGTCCTGATCACCTGCTGACACCTATGGCTGTTATTATTCAGGTGTCATAGGGTGCTTTATATTTGCAAAGCCCAGACAGAAAAGGTTGCTGTACCTTCTCTTCTGTCTTATTAGATTGCCATTACCTGACCTAGGAGATGCAAGCTTTAAACTGCAGTGTGGGGGTATAGAAGGATGCCTTGCTGAGGTGCCAGACCCATGCAAATCTGAGTTCTAATTCTGATATTTCATAGTCATGAGACCTTGGATATTCTCTTTATCTCTCATTCCCTTCAGAGAGGAATGACTCTCCATCCTCCCAGCAATTTAGTTGTGAAGACCAATGAACTAATTTATAAGCAGGAGCCTACAAATTATTTTCATGTTAGATGTGAGAAATGCTCTTTATATAAATGAACTGATAAATATACATGTCTTGTCTTTGGGAATATATAGCACAGTAGGAGAAACAAGACATAAACATGTGACAGTTTCTATTAATTGTAAGGAATTTATATTTCAAGGTAGAATAAACCATCGACCCAAGAGTAATGGGCCTCACAAGCCAAGGCTTAAATTACATGGAAGCAAGTGGTATAATTAGGGTGACCATATCATTTATCATTTAAACTAAGACTCTGTTGGGAGTGAAAGAGGGTGCTCTTAGTAATCAATTCCAGAGCAATAGATGCAAACCAGGACTGATGTGGGAATGGAAGGCGTAGGGACACATGAAGGACTGTACACGTTGCTTCGTCTATGATGCAGATGTGTACATGTTTAACTCATCCCTGGAAGCATCTGTAGATCCTGACATGTGCCTTTTGTGCAAAATCTAGGCCCTTGAATAGAAATGTTGACGGAGAAGCTGGTGCATATATCAGAATCTCCAAGCCTATGTTCTGAGAATTGTTCCTCATCTTTCTTGAAATGTGATCTACATTTGTGATCATGACCTACCGTGGTCTGGTCCCTGATTACCTCCCTGTCTCAAATACTACTTCTCTCCTCTCCTGCTAGGTTCCACCGTAGTATGCTCTCATCTCAGGCCACTTACCTCATCCTTTTTCCTGCCTGGGATGCTTTATTTTAGGCCTTCACACAGTGCTTTTCTCCTGTGATTCAAGTCTTAACTTCATTATCACTAGTCTTGACCGGCCTCCTGATCTCTCAGGCCACTGTTTCCAAAGCATTCAGTACAGACACTATTACTTATCTATTATTTCTTGTTTGTAAAGATGGTTTTGTTCCCCCTTGCTTAACTAGGATGCACACAGAGAAGAACCATGCTAGGTTTTACTTCCTAAAACAGGCCTGGCCCATTTGGCTCAGTGGTGTACAGGGGAGGCTGTAAACAGAAGCAGGCAGATTCTTTCAGGAGAATCATCATCACCATCGATCACCTTGGTGAGCCAGGAGAATACAGGCCAGGAAGAGAACTATGAGGAAGAGCTGTGAGAAGTGGGAAGGGCTTGAAAAAGGCATAAAATTCAGAAATTTAGCTAAGCTTGGCAGGGCATACCTATAATCCAAGCACTCGGGGAGGCTGAGACAGGAGGATCACAGTTTGAGCCTGCCTGGGCAATTTAACAACGTGGTGAGACCCTGTCTCAAAAATAAATAAATAAATAAATAAAAGGCTTGAGGATGTAGCTCAGTGAAAATGCCCTGTGTTCAATCTCCAGCACGGGAAAAACAACAACAATAATGAAAAAAAAAAACCCAAACCCCAAAATCCTATTGCTTCATCACTATCTGCTCTGTAATCTGTGGGTCACAGTTTTACTGCCTTTTAAATGAGGAGGAAGGAGTTTAAAGCAGGGATCTGTAAACCTTTTCTCCCAGGGCCAGATTGTAAATGTTTTAGGCTTTGTGAGCCATACTTTCTCCATGACAAATACTGAGCTCTGCTGTTGCAGTGTGAAGCCAGCTACACGCAGTGCATAAACTTATGGCCATGTTGCAATAAAACTTTATTTACTCAAAGAAGTAACAGGTCACATTTGGCCCTTGAGTCTTAGTTGCCAAATCTTGGTCATGAATAGCAAGTCCCAGAGCATTCTTTTTGAAAAGAGTTCAAGCACATTTGGGAAATAGATTCATTTCAGGAGTTCTGAGAATCTTTACTACGTTAAGGAATGCTGTGACTTCCCCAGAGGGGAAGTAAAATGGGTAGGAAGGACCACAGAAATCTCATTTTAGAGTAGTCTATTGCACTGAAATATTATTTTGGAATAGTGGTTGGAGCCCTTCAAAGAAATAGAACACGGGGTGTGGGGGGGCGGGGGGAGAAGAGGGAGAGCTAGAGAGATCTGGTGTGAATGATTGGCTCACATGATTATGGAGGCTGAGAAATCCCAGGATCTTCCATCTGTAAGCAGGAAGTCCAGGAAATCAGTGGTGTATTTTCAACCAAAGGCCTAAGAACCACAGTAATCAATATATAAGTCCTGGTCCTTGCTGAAGGCCAAAGATCCAGAATCTTTTTTTATCTGAAAGCAGGAAAAGGTGGATGTCCCAGCTTAAGAAGAGAGAGCACATGTTTTCTCCACCTTTTTTTGTCCTGCTGGGACCCTGAATAGATTGGGTGATTTTCACTCTGGCGAAAGTGAATGACTTTACTCAATCCACAGATTCAAATGCTGATCTTTTGTGAAAAAAGCCCTATAGACCAACGTGGAATTGCTAGCTAACTAGGCATCCCTTAGTGGAGTCAAATTGAAACACAAAATAACCACAGAAATCCAACCTTTGTCAGCTTAGCACACATACCCTCTCCTTAAACTGTATTTGATCTCCAAATGAGGACAATAATTAGATCATAATTCCATTTGACATGATATAAATATCCTAGCTATAATGAAAATACAATATATAATCATTTTCTTCAGAAGAAAATGTAAAATTGTTGAGTGATGTTTACTCTTCTCCTAATATACTGCTATTTAAATACTACGATGCAAAATTAACAGTACTTCAGGGTTGGCTATGTAGCTCAGTGGTAGAATGCTTGACTAGCAGCTACAGGCCCTGGGTTCAATGCTCAGTAATGAAAAAAAATTAACAGTACAGTATGTTAGTGCTGATAGAAAGTCAGTACATCTTATGTTGCATGATAAGGGAATGATGTGGAAGGAAAAAATATTGCTTAATATATTGATATATACAAGTAAACATAATAAAGCAAGAAAGAAATCCTCATTTTTGTAATGGATCATGTGATCTTTAACAGTATTTATGACTACTTTTTTCTCCTACCCATTGTGTATTCTTGTTGTCTTCAGCAAGAAACTCAGCTGGTGGTTCTTTACTTGGCCAGGTGACCCAAACCTATATTGCTGAGACATCTGGACCATTACTTGCCCTATCTAGATTGGCTTTTCCATTGACCTTGATCATAGTACCTGGCAATTACTAAGAGATACCCGAAGGTCCTGTATTCCAGATCTACCTTCCCTTAACTCCATTATACAGTAGCATCTAGTTTCCTTTTATAATATAAATCAATAATCACAACCAGCACTGCAACTCCTATCTTTGTCTTATCTTTGCCTGCTGATTCAGAATCATAAAGATCACAGAGGAGCCAGGTGTTAGCCTTAAGTTCCACTTCAGTGGAATCATTGTAGTGTCTCTTGAAACATTCCTCCCTTGAGAGCTAAGATTTCCAGGGTAATGACAGTCTTATTCTGCATATTAAGTATGTATGCATGCTATATAGAATCATTTTAAATCAGCACTGAGTCTTTTCTTCCCCTGTGAACTGGTAGTAGGAGACTTCACATGAGGCCATATGTGTAGGCTGGGAGAGAGAAGGCAGTATAGCAAGAGTGGAGACCATGGATACACGCACTACTTCTTTCTGTAATTTATTTGTACTTTCAGGTCACATTTGGACCCAGTCACACACACAGCACTTCTACTTGAAGATGAAGTGTTGCTGTGTATGCTCAGTTGATGACTTGGTGGGATAGAAAGAGTTCATGAAGGGCTGCCCAAGTTACATGGTAACTCCATGACTCGTAGTCAAATATTCAGTCTCTACTAAGGCCAGACAGCAGGCCAAAAGCTGCTTCTCAAAAGGAGAGTAGTTTTCTCTGGGTGATGTCACGACCTTGCTCGAAAATTCCAAAGGCAGGCTCTGCAATTCACCTATTTTGGCCTTGCCAAAAACTCCAAACAGCATCCATATATCCTACTGACACTTCATGTACCACTGGTGCAGCTAGATTAAATGAATCAAATAATAGAGGAGTGTGCAAAGCTGCCAGGACTGATTTCAGAGCTTCTCCTGTTTTGAATTCCACTCAAAACTGTCAGTGTTTTGAGTTGCTCAGTAAATGGTCAGAATAACACACAAACAAACAAGAAATATGTTGCCTCTAAAATCAAAAGACACACACTAGGCATATGTCTCTTTTGTTGTAGGAGGGGTCAGATGCAAAAACTTATCCTTTACCCTAGGAAGAATAGTTCAAAATACCTCCACATCACTGAATCCTTTCAAATATCACCAAGATGAAGGCTCTTGAATTTTATTCAGAGTTACTTCTGACATATGAATGTCTTTCAAATAAATCTAGAGTAGTTGCTACTTCTCACTCACAGGGTGTAATCAGCATAATGTCATCATTATAATAGACCACTGAGAGGTCTTAGAGAGGGGAAGACAATCAAGATCACAGAGAACTAAATTATGATCAAGAGCTAGAGAATTGTTATAACCTGGGGGAGGACAGTGAACAGGTATTGTTCACTTTTCCAGCTGAATGAAAATTATTCTAGTAGCCTTATGGGCAAGAACAAAGAAAAAAGGCATTTACTATATCAGCAGTTGCATATGGAGTAGTAAGAGATATATTTATTTGTTCAAGCAATGGAATAACATATGATATAGTAGCTACAGCTGGAGTCATCAATTGGTTAAGCTTATAATAATCCATTGTTATTTTGCAAGATCTATTTCTTCTGTACAGGTCAAATAAAATTGTTGAATGGGGATATGATGAGAATCACCACCCTAGCACCTTTGAAGTTCTTGATGGTGGCAGTAATCTCTATCATCCTTTCAGAAGAGTAATATTGCTTTCAATTTACTAGTTTCCTAGGTAAGTATAATTCTAATGGCTTCTATTGACCTTTTCCACCATGTTAGCCCTTTCCCCACAGGTCAAGAAACAAATGTGGGAATCTTGCCAGCTTCTTAGAATGTCTTTTTCAATTATGCATGTTGGAACTGGGGAAATAACCACTAGATGGTTTCAGAGACACAATGGACCTGCTGTAAGATGGACCTGAGCTAAAACACCATTGATGATCTGACTTCTATAAGATCCTGATCTAATTGGAGGGCAACAGTGATGTTTTAAATCTCTCCTGAAGTCAATGTCAGTTCAGAGCCAATGTCCAGAATTCCTAGAAAGCCTTGATTTTTTCCCCTTTATCCAAATCACAATTATGGTGGTAAAAGATCTATTTGCAGAAGGTTGGAAGAAAGATAAACACTATAATTTTTCTGTGGTGGTACCAGGGAACTTCTTCCAGGAGACCAATCCCTTCTCTCTGATCCCAAGTCCATAAACCAACTGAAGTCTGAGAATGAGGGGCAGTGACTCTATTTTTACAATTGGAGTTAAGCTTTTGTCCACTTGATCTAGAACTATTCTTTTAATGCAGATCAAGTATGAATTTATTAGGGTTCTTATGTATTTCACTTCTAGGAAGACCATGATTAACTAGTTCAAATCACAGATCTGCATGACTCTGATTGCTGCTTTGACTCTGATTCCCCTTATCACAACCATGCATATTTTGTCTTTTGTGGTTGAGTGCCACCACTTGGCCCCTGCTACCCAGGGGTTTAATTAATCCCATTGAATTGAGAGTTTTCAGTGAAATGGCTTTAGTTCTTACTCTAAGAGCTAGCTTATTAGGAGAGTGATCATGGAGCTCTTTAAGGATGTATGTCTACCCTAAGAAATTTATTTCTCAGAGTATTGGTGATTCAAGAGAAAAGTATGTTTTCTGGACCTTCATAGTATAAGTGAGTATATCTTTTTAAAAAATTCATTAAGTATATTGGTACATTTTAGGTATACAATATGATGATATTCATCAATGGGAATTTGTACCTTTACACGATATATCTTGGTTCTTATTTTTTCCTCCTTCCCTTCAACCCCTCCACCCCTCTTTATTCACAAAGATTTTGTTTCTATTTTTTCCTTTTATCATATTTTTCCCTTTCCCTTCTTTCCTTACCCCTACCCCTCCCACGTCCCCTTCCTCTTTGGACCTTTTCTTCCTATTTCATACTATCTATTATACATTTTGATCCTCATTTACTCTTTTAGTTTCTCACACCAGAGAAACCTGCCAAAGATTAAAACTAGACCTATATCAAATGGGACCTCTAATCCTAGCTTTTTGAGATATCTCCATATTGATTTCCACAGTGGTTGCACCAGTCTGCACTCCCACCAACAATGGACAAGGGTTCCTTTTTCCCCACAGCCCTGCCAACATTTGTTATTGGTTGATTTCTTGATAGCAGCCATTTTTTCTGGAGTGAGGTGGAATCTCAGTGTTGTTTTCATCTGCATCTCTTGAATGACCAGTGATGTTGAACATTTTTTCATATATTTATTTGCTGCTTTTACTTCTTTGTCTGAGAAATGTCTGTTCATTTCAGATGCCCATTGTTTAATCGGGTTTTTATATTTGGGGGTCTGATTCTTTTGAGTTCTTTATATATTCTAGATAGTAGACCTTTGTCTGAGGAACAGCTGGTAAATTTTTTTTCCCACATTGTAGGTTGTCTCTTAACTCTGTTGGTGCTTTCTCTTGGAGTGCACAAGCTTTTTTAATAAGATGAGATCCTAGTTGTTGATTCTTTGTGCAAGTTCCCGTGCTACTGATGATTTGTTCATAAAATCTTTTCCTATGCCAGTGTCTTTGAGAGTTCTACCTAACTTGCCTTCCAGCAAGTTTAGTGTTTCTATCTTAATATTTAGACCTTTAATCCATTTCAATTTTAGTTTAGTGCTTGGTAAAAGGGGTCTAGACCATGTACTAAACTAAGCTCAAAATGAATCAAAGATCTAGATATCAAAATGGAAGCACTAAACCTGCTGGAAGAGAGGTAAGGTGGAACACTTGAAGACATAGGGTGAGTATATCTTAAATGACAAATCTACCTTCCAAGTTCCACAATCTTTGAATCTCTTCCTCTATATTAAAACAAGGGAGATGGTGGATCTTCAACTTGCTCATGTGGACCACCTTTTGGCCCATATTTCAGTGAATGAGTTAGTGCTCTTTCTATTTTCCTGAACTTCAAAATTAAATGAGGAATCTGTGCTTAGTGAGCCTTAATCATTAAATTTAGCCTGGTCCTACTTTAGGTTCATTCTACCATTATAGCATACTTTAATATATATTTCCACATATCTCCTCCAGTTTTTGCTTGTGTAAGTTAGAAAATTCAAGTATTTCCTTTGGAATGTACGTGCTTTGTCAAGGCTTACATTTTTTTGTCAGTACTGGGGATTGCATACAGAGGTTTCACATTGAGCTACATCTCCAATTCTTTTTATTTTTAATTTTGAGACAGAGTCTTGCTAAAATGCCTGTGTGGTTCAAACTTGTGAACTTTCTATCTCAGCCTCCTAGAGTGCTGGAATTATGGTTATACACCACTGGGCCTGCCTATGTCACACTTTGAACACCACCATTGAGATATCTGGGGGAGACTTTAGTCTAGTTATAGGTTTAAAAGCATAGAGAGGTAGTAAGTTTGGTCCTGCAGGAAATCAGCGTTGTCATGAATGATAATTGTCTTAGGAGAAGCCATTACTCTTTCCTTCAGCAATGCACAGCTAATCCCTAGACAAAGGTGACATGATCTGGCAGTGAGGTTGTAACCACTGGGTTTGGAAAGATACTTTTGCTGGAGACGGAGAAGCCACTTCTATTGGGTTTGGGAAATCTCTTTCTCTGGCAAAGAAAACACACCAAAATTTAACAGCTAAATGTCCCCAGATTTGTCAGCGTCCTCCCACACATCTTTATACCAACTTATAAGATTTCATTGTTGCCTAAGCAATGCCTTCACTTAAACAGTAAACACCTTGTGAACTGGGAGTTTGACTTGCCTTGTAATTCAGCTAATCAAGGAATGAGATTCTTCATTCTGTTTTCAGTACTTTTAATCCCATAGCAAAAGAAGATAAAATATCTTCTTCAAGTTGTACCTAGAAGTTATTAGGTGCATGAGTGAGAATTCAAATGCAACCTTTAATCACTTTGTCCTGCAGCACTGGGAAACAACAAGCCAATGCCATTATATTCTTTAGTTTTCTAAAAATGTTTAAAAATGTCATATACAGAGTAATTTAGGCCCTTGCTTCTCATAAGCAGTTGATTAGAAGTATCCATTGCAGATATTTTGCATATCTCTAAAAATAGCACAACCCATGACTATGAGTGCTCTCTATGCTGCTGGATATAGAACCATTAGTGTCTTTAAATCCTATCAGATAAAAGAGTCAATCCAAGAAATCCCAGAACCAGAGCTGGGGCTATAGCTCAGTGGTAAAATGCTTGCCTAGCATGCCCAAGGCTCAGGATTCAATCATCAGGACCACAAAAGAGAAAAAATTAAAGTTACAGAATCAATTCAGAAAACTAATCCTATGTTAGCCATGGTTCTCCAGAGACATAGACCTAACAGGGTATGTAAGTTAGTTTTCTGTTATTATTACAAAAATATTCAAAATAAACAACTTAAAAGGAGAAAATGTTTGTTTTGGCTCATGGTTTCAGAGCTTTAAGCCCATGGCAACTTGGCCCTACTGCTTTTGGGCCTATGACAATGCAATACATATGGTGGAAATGTGTGGCAGAGGACACCTGATTGCCTTATGATGGCTGAGAAGCAAAGAGACAGATAGGAAGGGGCTGACATCCCAGTAATTTTCCCCAGGTGCCTAGTTTCTTTAAACTGTATATTATGAAGCCTGAACTTCAATTGGTTATTCTGAACTCACAGAACCATCTGTGATAGATGATCACGGGATAACTAAACAAGGTCCTGTACTTTGCTTCTCCACATAAGAGCAAGACAAGGAAAGCACTCCAGGACCCCACTTTTGAGAACCCTCCTGGATATCTGCTGAGATACACATAGCTTAGGCTCGGTGGGAAGGGAGGAATGATCAGATTCCAGGACATGTGCCGAATTATTCCCAAGGCCCTGTACTTGGACTTCCCATGGGTTCCTGCGAGGTATAGACAGAATGCAAGGACACAAATGTCATGAAGAGCTCTCTGCCATGGCTTTCTTCATGGTAGCTTGACTTGTGCCCTCCAGGAGTAAATTTTATTTTTATTTTTATTTTTTTCTCTCTTTTGTTCAGTCCAAACTTGTTCTGGAGAGACAGTTTCTCCTTTACCCTTCAATTTTAGCTTTCCCAGTTTCAAATAAATGTGAAAATTTGCACCGTTTTAGCTTGTTCTGTTCAATTCTTTGTTTGAGATGAAAAGAACCTGAAGTCCACCTCTAGAAGGAGATTGTCTGGTAATTATACCAAGAGCTATTTTTCTTCTTCTTACTTCCAATAAACACTCTCTCCCTGTTTCTTTTTGTCTGTAGTTTCATTCTTTGATTTTGTGAGACACAAGCTTGGATTGTACAGTGATAGCTGTTTCACGATCACTTCTTTTCCTTTTCTGTCTCATTCTTCCTTCCTTCTTTTGTTTTCTAGGATTGTCTTCTAAATAAATTACTCGGTGTGCAGATCCTTATTTCAAGGTCTGCTTCTAGGAGCTTCCAGCCCCAGAAGGCTCTTTATAAGATCTTTTGGAAAAAGCATTTTATAAATTGTGTTATAAACACTTGGAGGCCCCACTCACTATTATGCTACACGGTAATTCGAGTTTTTGGGGGCCTGAGTAGTCTACTTCATCAAAAAACTAGTGAGTGATAAAATGCCTGTTATTTGCTCAGCAATATGCTAGCTAGAAAAAATACATACAAAAGATCTATTTAAATCCAGGATTTCTCAAGCAACTGGAGCATCCAAACAAGCACCATGGCTGAGCTGTATAGTGCTTTGTCACTGATCCCTTTACTGGGTTTGTCTGTGAATCCTGCTGGGTGTGTAGCTCTGAATGGATTAATATATTGTTTTAAAATGCAAATTTTATTATTATTCATATATGGTTTGAGGTCAACAGATCAGGACAGGATTGTCATTGAAAAGGTAGTGGAGTCACACACGGAACATGCCGAATCAGCCCACGCTCTCTGTACGGGCATCTGTTTCCACACTACAAAGACACAGAGGACACTGGACCACCAGACCACTGTATTGGGTCCTACTGCTCCCAGGCCAGAGGTAGGGGCTTCTGAGCCACCGTCCCACTGCTCCTGGCACAGAGGAAGGGGCTTCTGGGCCACCATCCCTCCTACCGCTCCCAGCCCAGAGGAAAGGGCTTTTGGGCCACCATCCCTACCGCTGCTCCCAGCCCCTGTCCCACCTCTCCCAGCTCAGAGGAGGTAATCTGCATGGGTGCCAACAGCACCCCCCCCCAATCAAAATGAGAAAACACATAAATAAGTCTCAAAACCAGACTTCCAGATCACCCACAGCAACCACAAAGGGAAATGATATGGAACACTCTGATACTCAACTACCTGGACCCACTGAACTGGCAACAAAAGGGGATCTGGAAAAAATGAAATCAGAAATAATTTCTCAAATAACAGGAGAAATTGTGCTCCTAGTGCAAGACATGATTAATAAATCTAGAGAAGAGCTCAGGAACATGATGGAATCCCAACATAGGAAACAAATGGAATCCATAAAACAGATGCAAATAGATTTCCAGGACATGAAAAACTCCATTGAAAGTCTACACAGCAAAATGAGTCAATGTGAGGACAGAATTTCAGATATAGAAGATAGGATTGCAATTAGTGACCAGGAAAAGAAAAATTGCTTCAAAATTATAAGGGAACATGAGAAATCAATCCAGCAGCTGCTAGATGATGCAAAGAAGAATAACATAAGACTGATTGGAGTCAATGAAGAAACAGGAGAGAGTGCAGATGACATACAAAAAACTCTTCACAGAAATAATGGCAGAAAACTTCCCAAGCAGGGGAAAAGAACTTGACATACAGATAAGTGAGGCATATAGGACTCCAAATAGCTTTGATCAAAAAAAAATCTATACATAGGCATATAATTGTTAAGATTCCAGAAACTCAACAGAAGAATAAAATTCTACAAGCAGTGAGAGAAAAGAAACAAATCACATACAAAGGAAAGCCCATCCGAATCACAGCAGACTTCTCAACACAAACCATCAAGGCAAGAAGAGCTTGGAGTGACATATTCCAAGCCCTAAAAGAAAACAGCCTCCAACCCAGATTGATGGACCCTGCAAAACCATCTTTCAAAATGGATGGAGAAATAAGATACTTTCATGACAAAGAGCAGCTTAGGAACTTTGTGAATACCAAACCAGCACTCCAAAGAATTTTACACAATATCCTAGGAACAGACATTGAGGATCACAACCCCAGGAAGCAAAGCAGAATGAAACCATCTGGCATGACAAGAAATTAAATGTAAAGAGGGAGAACCCAACAAAAAGAAAAAGTCATGGCAATGACAAGTCAATACGTTTTAGCTATAACCATCAATGTTAATGGTCTCAATTCACCAATCAAAAGAAATAGACTGGCAGAAGAAGCAAAATCCAACAATATGCTGCCTACAAGAAACACACTTAATTCAAAAGGAAACTCATAGACTGAAAGTTAAAGGGTGGAAAACAATACTCCATGCGACAGGAACCCCCCCAAAAAGCAGGAGTAGCTATCCTTTTTGCAGATCAAGTAGATTTCAAACCAAAACTGACTAAGAGAGATGAAGAAGGACACTACATCCTTGTAAAGGAAACAATCCAAGAGGAAGAGATGACAATCAGAAATATCTATACACCAAACACTAGTGTGCACAACTATATAAAACAAATACTAAAGGACATGAAAAGTCATATATGCACTAATACAATTGTAGTGGGGGACCTCAACACCCCACTGTCACAAATAGGTAGATCAACTAGAAAAAAAATAAGTAATGAAATACTAGAACTCAATTGAATGCTTGAACAAATGAATTTAACAGATGTTTACAGAATCTTCCACCCCACAAAATCAGAATACACATTCTTCTCAGCTGCACATGGGTCATTCTCCAAAATAGATCACATATTCACACATAGAACATGTTTAAGTAAGTGCAAAGGAACTGAAGTTATCCCCTGTATATTATCAGACCATAGTGCGATGAAATTGGAGATCCACAGCAAAAGAAACTCAAAAAATTTCATAAACACGTGGAAATCGAACAACACACTTGTGAATAACCAATGGGTCACACAGGAAATTAAAGAAGAAATCAGACAGTTCCTTCAATTAAATGACAATGACAGTACAACATATCGGAATCTATGGGACATAATGAAAGCAGTCTTAAGAGGGAAATTCATAGCAGTGAATGCACATATTAGGAAAACAGAACGAGTCCAATTAAACAACCTGATGCTGAACCTCAAGCTTCTAGAAAAAGAAGAGCAGGAGAACCTCAGAGCTCATACAAGGGAGGAAATTATAAAGATCAGAGGAGAAATCAATGCAATGGAGACTAAGAGAACAATACAAAAAAACAATGAAGCCAAGAGTTGGTTCTTTGAAAGAATCAACAAAATTGACAAACTCTTAGCCAACCTTGTCAGAAAAAGGAAAGAAAAGGCCCAAATCCATGCAATTAGGAATGAAAAGGGTGAAATTACAACAGACCCAGCAGAAATCCAGAGGATCATCAATACCCACTTCCAGAACCTATACGTCAATAAGATGGACAACACAGAAGAAATGGACAGATTCCTAAATATGTATGAATTACCAAAGTTGAATGAAGAAGACCTAAAAATTCTAAACAAGCCAATATCAACCAATAAAATTGAAAACGTAATTAAAAATTTATCAACTAAGAAAAGCCCGGGCCCTGATGCCTTCACTGCTGAATTCTACAAGACATTTAGAGAGGAACTACTGCCACTACTGTTTAAACTCTTCAGTGAAATTGAAAGGGAAGCAATACTCCCAAATTCATTCCTGGAAGCAAGCATCACCTTGATCCCCAAAGCAGAGAAAGACCCAACTGAAAAGGAGAACTATAGGCCAATCTCACTAATGAACATAGGTGCAAAAATCCTTAATAAGATACTGGCAAACAGAATGCAGAAGATCATCAAGAAGATCATACACCCTGATCAAGTGGGATTCATCTCAGGGATGCAGGGATGGTTCAATATATGCAAATCAATCAATGTAATACATTCTATCAATAGAGCCAAGGATGAAAACCATATGATTATCTCCATAGATGCAGAAAAAGCATTTGACAAAATCCAACATGCATTTATGATAAAAACCCTGCCAAAAATTGGAATAGATGGTCTCTACCTCAAACTGATAGAAGCCATCTATGAAAAACCAACAGCCAATATCATACTAAATGGTCAAAAACTGAAATCCTTCACACTAAAATCAGGAACAAGACAAGGATGTCCACTATCACCACTCTTGTTCAATATAGTTCTGGAAACATTAGCCACAGCAATTAGACAAGAGAAAGAAATAAAAGGAATAAAGATAGGAAATGAAGAAGTCAAATTGTCACTATTTGCAGATGACATGATACTCTATATGGAAGATCCAAAGAACTCCACCAAAAGTCTTCTAGACTTAATTACCAAATTCAGTCAAGTAGCTGGTTACAAGGTCAACACACAAAAATCAGTAGCTTTCCTCTACACAAATGACAGACTCACTGAGAGAGAAATAGGGCAAATAATTCCTTTCACAATAGCATCAAAAAAACTGAAATACCTAGGAATCAACCTAATGAAAGAAATCAAAGACCTCTTCTCTGAAAACTACAACGCTCTGAAAAGAGAGATTGAAGATGATATCAGAAAATGGACAGACATCCCCTGCTCCTGGGTAGGAAGGATTAATATAGTGAAAATGGCCATACTTCCAAAACTGCGATATAGATTTAATGCAATTCCAATTGAGATCCCAGGAGCATACTTCATGGACCTTGAGAAAACAATCCAAAAATTCATTTGGAACAAAAAGAGTCCCAGAATAGCACAAACAATTCTAGGTAACAGAGACATGGCAGGGGGTATCACAATCCCCAACCTGCAACTATACTACAAAGCTACTGTGATAAAAACAGCATGGTACTAGCAAGGAAACAGACTTGAAGACCATTGGAACAGATTAGAAGATGCAGAAACAATGCCAGACACACTCAGCCATCTCATCTTTGACAAAGGAGCCAAACACCCTCACTGGAGGAAAGATAGCCTCTTTAATAAATGGTGCTGGAAAAATTGGGCTTCAACTTGCCAAAGATTAAAACTAGACCTATATCTTTCACCATGCACTAAACTAAAATCAAAATGGATTAAAGATCTAAATATTAAAATAGAAATTCTGAACCAGTCAGAACAGAGGTTAGGTAGAACTCTTGAAGACATCGGTATAGGAAAATATTTTATGAACAAAACCTCAGTTGCCCATGAACTAGCACAATCAACAAGTGGGATCTCTTCTTATTAAAAGGCTTCTGCACAGCAAGAGAAGCCACCAGCAGTGTGAAGGACAACCCATAATGTAGGAAAATATCTTCACCTGCTCTTCCTCAGACAAAGGTCTACTATCTCGAATCTATAAAGAACTTAAAAAGATCAGAGCTCCCAAATTTAAAGGCCCAATCTGAAAATGGGCATCTGAAATGAACAGACATTTCTCACACAAAGAAGAAGAAATAGCAAATAAATACATGAAAAAATGTTCAACATCACTGGTTGAGAGATGCAAATGAAAACAAAGCTGAGATTCCACCTCACTCCAGAAAGAATGGCTGCTATCATGAAATCAACCAAAAACAAATGCTGGCGGGGCTGTGGGGAAAGAGGAACCCTGCTCCACTGCTGGTGGGAGTGTAGACTGGTGCAACCACTGTGGAAATCAGTATGGAGATACCTCAAAGAACTAGGACTTGAAGTCCCATTTGACCCCGCTATTCCACTTCTGGGAATCTTCCTCAAAGAAATAAAAGTACCATACCACAGTGATATATGTGCACCCATGTTCATAGCAGCACAGTTTGTGATAGCTAAAATTTGGAAACAGCCCAAATGCCCATCAACTGGAGACTGGATAAAGAAAATGTAGGTTTTTTTTTTTTTTAATAAAATGGAGTACTACTCAGACATAAAAAATGAGAAATTAGAGACATTTATAACTAAGTGGATGCACATTGAGGCGATACTCTCAAGTGAAATAAATAGGACACACATGTATAAATACCTAACAGTTTCTCTGGTGTGAGAAACTGAAAGTGTAAATAAGGACTAAAATGTATAATAGGTAATGTAAAATAAGAAGAAAAGGGGCAAAGGGGAAGGAAGTGGAAGGGATAGGGTAAAGGATAGAAGGGAATGGGATTAATATGAGAAAATGGAAAAATAGGAACAAAATCTTTGTAAATAGGGAGGAATGGAGGGGTTGAAGGGAGGGCTGGGCAAGGATGAAAAATAAGAACCAAGAGAGACTATGTAAAGGTGCAAATTTCCAATGATGAATGTCATTATATTGTATACCTAAAATGTACCAATGATTAGAATGTATAATCGATAATGCAAAATAGGAAGAAAAGGTCCAAAGGGGCAGGGGTAGTGGGGGGGGCAGGGGAAAGGAAAAAAGGGAAAGGAAAAATGCTGAGAAATGGAAAAAATGGAAATAAAGTCTTTGTAAATAGAGAAGGGTCGAAGGGGTGAAGGGAGGGCTAGGAATGGGCCAAAAATAAGAACCAAGATGCATTATGTAAAGGTACAATTCCCAATGAGAAATGTAATTGTGTTGTATACCTACAATGTACCAATAAAAGAATTTAACAACAACAACAAAAAATGCCAGAGAGCCAGGCATGGTGGCACACACTTGTAATCTCGGCACACAGGAGGCTGAGGCAGGTGGATTGCTGCAAGTTCAAGGTCAGCCTAGCCTATGTAGTGAGACCCTGTCTCAATAATAAATAAATAAATGAATGAATGAATAAATAGAACAAAAAAGACCTGGAGAATGTAGGTCATTTCAAAGGCCTTGGGTTCAATCCCCGGTTGTGTCACTGTATGTACCAAGCTCCTGTTTCCAGAAATATTGAGAACGACACCACCAAACAAAAGAGGAGGTGAGGGAAGTTTTACTGAACTAAGAAAAATAGCTCCTGGATTTCCTGAGTGTGTCCTATGTCCTGAGAGGGCAGCTGCTGAACCTTCCAGCCAGGGCTTATTGTACATAACTAGAACCCAGGAATTGCTCAATTGTTTAGTGGCCATGTATCACAAGTGGCTCTGTGTACTAAAATGATCAGTTGGAACTGAGGCTTCTAACCCTGTTTTTAAAGATGCAGGGCTTAAAGGAAACTAGAAATTTTATTTTTTAAATTTTATTTTTGTTTTTGGCTGATCTTCAGGATCTGGTTTTGTAATCCAGGCTGGCCTCAACTCGCAGTCATCCCCCCTCCTCACCCTCCCCAGTGGTGGGATTTGAGGTGTGCACCACCACACCCGGCACAACTGGGGATTTTAGAGGGAAAAAATTGGTCATTCAGAGTGAAAAGACAACCCACAGAGTGGGAAAATTTTTTAACCAGATCTTCTGACAAAGGACTCAAAAAATCACACCCCCATCCAATTTAAAGACCCAATCCAACAATGGGCATCTGAAACAAAAACACACTTCCAGATGAATTAGAAATGGCAAATAAATGTATGAAAAAGTGTTCAACATCACTGGTCATTTGTGAAATGCAAATTAAAACAGTGCTGAGATTCCATCTGCAGAAAGAATGGGCGCTATCAAGAAATCAACCAATAACAAATGCTGGAGGGGCTGTGGGGAGAAAGGAACCCTTCTTCACTGTTGGGAGTGCAGACTGGTGCAACCACTGTGGAAATCAGTATGGAGATAGCCCAAAGAACTAAAACTAGAGGTTACATTTGACCAAGCTATACCTCTTCTTGGTGGATTTCTGAAAGAATTATTTGCATCATACCACAGTGATATATGCATACCCATGTTTATAGCAGCACAGTTATAATAGCAAAATCTTGGAAACAGCCCAAATGCCCATCAACTGACAAGTGGATAAAGAAGACATGGGATTTTTTATACAATGAAGTAGTACTCTGCCATAAAGAAGGATGAGCTTCAGACATTTATAGCTAAATGGATGGACCTTGAGGCCATACTGTTAAGTAAAATTGGTCACACATGTTTACTGAATTGTTTCTCTGGTATGAGAAACTGAAAGTGGATATAAAGACTGAAATGTATAATGGATGATGGAAAATTGGAAGAAAGTGCTCAAATGGGAAGGGGAACAAGAGAGGAGGGAGAGAGAAAGGAAGGAAGGGATGAGCAAAAAGTGAAAATAGAAGAAAACAATGGAAACAAAGCTTTTGTACACAGGGAGGGGAGGGGGCTTGAGGGGGGAAATGGATAGAATGAAATAAACTCTATTTAAAAAAAAAAGAAAAGGTAGTTTGTTACTTGCAATTCCAAAGATGTAGAGTCCTGCTATGCAAGATTTCACAGGGAAACCCCAAACTTGGTCTGGAGACAGAAGCAGCAAGGGAAAAGCACAAGAAAGATCCTTTATTGTGGTTTCCAAGGTCTGGGAAGGCAAGAGATTCAAGGCTCAGTGAGTAATATCAGTGGTCTTTGGGGTATGGAAACCTAGCTCTGGGTGATTAGGGAAGAGGGATAATGAACTCCAGCTTGAGAGCCCCATGAGAGCTTGATACATGAGAAGGCTGGGAATGTGTGTTCTGAATAATTTAATCTGCATACTAGAGGTATGCTCACTTGACATCTATGAGAATTGGCTCTTTGGAGAGCAGTCTTTCCAGAGTCTTGGAAGTCCAAGGATGATAAAGAAAAGAGTATAAAAGCTAAAAAGCCATGGAAAAATACAAAAACTAAATAATAATTAACATGGAAGTGTTAGTAAGGCTGTAAAGATCCAGAGAAAGGTGTGCTGGGCCTTGACAGGAAGGTTTCCTGCAAACCAGAGCCTCTAGAATATCCAGGTGTGGGCTTCCTCTGGGTTTGACAGGCATTACAATACAGAAGATAAATTATATCATTTAAAATTGAAACATATCTTTATTATCTTTTCGAAAATGTAACCCAGGATTACCAGAGAGAAATATGAAAATTCAGATCAGGAGAAAGAAATTATAAAATGTTATGATTTTGCTACTCAGAGATAACCCCTCAGGGAAAGTTTGCATTACAGTTAATCATCTCAATGAATAATTATTTCAGCTGCAAGAAATTAAAGAAAGCCCAAATTGCCTTAAGTCAAATTGATGTCCATGATATGACCAGAGTTGGGCTAGCTTCAGATGCAGTTTGATCCAGAGATTTAAAATATCACCAGAATTCCAGCACTGTTTCGCAGAGATCTTCTTCTCTGGGGGTCCATTTTGTATTTAAACAAGGTACCCTAGGCTGCAACAGAAATTTTAGCTGTCTCAAGATCCTATGGTATCCAGGCAGTGGGAAATAGGACTGCATCCCCCCATTCCCAGGAAGTCCTGTATTGGCTCTTATCAGATGAGTTTGGGCCACACCCTCACCCATAAAGGAATCTTTGTGGCTTGGAGGCTGCAATTCATGAAGTGCTTTTGTCAATTAGGGGCCTGTGTGGTTGAGTGTGGATTAAATCACATGGAAAGCACAGACCTGAAATTGTCCTTAAATTCCAAAACTACGCTCCTCCATCCTTAGCCCTATTTCCTGAGAGAAGAGAGGAGGGATGCTGGGCCTAAGCAACAAGTGTGCATTGCACATTATTTCACTAGTGGCTCTTAAGTTATTCTTCTTATTATAAATTACCAGATGTGAAAACTGTCACGCTCTTCCTGAGTAGGAAGTATTCTATTTTCCCCCTTTCTACCTAAGTATGAGATTATGTTTCAGGGTAGGGGTGGAGGTCAGTGAGAGTTTGGTGGGGGATTTATAGGCCTGAATCTGGGACTCAAATATCTGGATTCATTCTCCTACCTACCTTCAAGAGTATAAGAAGAGAAAAGCCCATAAAAATGGAGAAATAAATTCATTTACATTTACATTTCGGCTAAATTGAGAGGGCATATAGCCAATCCCCTTAAGTGCACAGAAGTACTCAGATGTATAGAAGTAGATGAAAAGCCAGGAATACGCACATGTAAGTTTAATCAGGCTTGGACTCAGGAGATGCTGAATCTTTCTTGGTGTCAGGGATAAGGGTTGGTAGTTTCTGCTCTCAGTATGAGGAAGCTGGGGAAATAGCTTAATTTTTTAACAGTATTAATTTTTAAAGATCCATTTCAACCTCTTTGTTACAGTTGTAAAGAAATCTCCTGAGGCTCCCTCAGGATAGAAGAAACCTTAAATGTTATGTACAAATTCCAGGGATGCAAGAGTTCTTCCCAGTGATGAACCAATGTTTTGGAGATGTCCCTGGCTTTAAGGTTCCCAAAAGGAGTATGGTTCTCCTGGCACTGATCAGCTGAACAAACCTTCCTTCCTAGCATGCTCCCAACCCCTTCCCATCCTAACTCCTTCTAGGCAGTGTGCACAGGGCTCTGTCTGGAAGGGACCAGCTGCTGCTGTCACCAATCCCATGCCTACAGTGAGGGCTGACTGGGCTGAAAAGGAGAGATTATGTGTTTCCTTCCTAAGCCATATGGCCAGCTAAGCTGCAGAGGCAGAAGGCAGGCCAGTTTGTCACTAGGATGGCTTTGCTGTCTCCCTGATGAGGGGCCCACACACAGTTTGCAGCTCTCCTGTTGTCAGAGTTTTCTGGTACTACTGGTGCTGCCTGGGGCTTGCCACCTCCTAGTTTCCTGGGCTCAAGCATGCTTGCCTTGTATTCTAAGTACTAAGAAGGAGCCTTGTGTGTTGAGAGCTCACGCTAGCTTGAGTTTTATTATAGGAGTTTGGGTATGAGAAGGAAAGTCGGTGTTTGTTGGGGTTGATGAAGTACCCTTCAGACTTAGACTCCTGAGAACACTTAAGAGTGGAACTTCAAGCCTACCTGCCACTTCTCTCTGTGGCCACTGGCCTAAATAGGAAGGAAACAGGTGCTGAATCAGAGAAGCAAAGGTGGCATATGTCTCCCACAGTTCCTGTAAGAATGTAGGCTTACAGACCAGGAAAATTTTCTCATTGGATGTTACCAGGAGGTAGCTGTGGTTGGACACCTTGGGGTGGATGAGGGGAGGAAAGGGGCAGAGCTGGAGGGAAGTGTGGAACCAGAGAAAAGAGAGGACAGGCGAAGCATATCAGTGATTTCCAAAATCTATTTCCAAGCTGAGTTCCAGACTTAGGAAGGAATTGAGGGAAGAGGAAAAGGATAGCATGAGACACTGTGGAATCTTGCTTTTCATAGGATAGGATCTCAGCTTGGCATGGGAGGCACTGCTCAAAACTGCTTGGCGAGGTGGTTCTTAGGGGACTGCGAAGTCCTTCTTGATCCATGCACCCCCAGATTCTCTTCTTGCAACCGAATTGTTCGCTGTTCCTCCTTTGGGATGACAGATGAAATTATTTGTGTCTCAGGGTCACACATGTAAGTTGTTCACATCACAACCAGCAGGTTCACTCTCTTATCTCACAGGCACTGAGTGGAATGTCAAACAGAATTGTCCACGTTTATACTGTTTTTCTCTCCCGCTCTCTTCTTTTTTAAAATTTTTTGCCAGTTAATATTTTTTGAGTATTGAGATAATTTTAAAGTTACCAAAGAGTTACATAAAGACTCCATAGAGCTCTTTGATACACTTCACCTTCTTTAACATTTTATATAACCTTAGAACATTGATCAGAACTAAGAAATTCACCTTAGAAGAATATTATAAACCACAGTACAGAACTTATTCAGATTTCACCAATAGTACCTCTAACAATCTTCACTGGATCTGGCCAGTCACATTTGACTTAGTTGCCTTTCTCCTTAGTCTCTGCCCCTTCCTAATCTGTGACAGTTCCCTATTCTTTGTCATTCTCTCCTGAGGTGGCTCTTTTTCTCTCTTCTTATTTCTCCCTTCAGGGAAGCCCTCTCATACCAGCCAGCATAAAATTTCCCACCATATGAACCCAAGTCCTACTCTATCCCTCTCCCTAGGTGTTTCCTCCAAAGAACACACTGCTCGATGATGTTACCTTGTTGATTTATAGAACAGTGTGACCCATTGCTCACCCCAGATCTAGCCTCCAAAAGCTAGGATCGTTCCTGCATCTCATATAAGCATCACAGGACAAGATACGGACTGTGCCTTTGATTGGGCAAGGCCTTCAAGCCAGGGTAGATTTGTCATGCTGCATCTCCAGAGGACTGACACTCTGCCATCCCCTGGGGCCACCATTTCCTGGGGGTCTTGGGCATCTGGAAAGAAAAACATTGGCACATAGAAGATAAAATCACTCTCAGGAGAATTAGAACAGAAGAAAAAAAAGCAGTTTTCTTAATGAGTTTCAAGCTAGTTTCGCTAGCCTTTCCAGGATGAGGTGTTGTGGCTGAGGATCCTCAGTGTGAAGGTGCAGAGTCTGCTGTCTTGTGCAAGCTCAGGCTGTCCTTCTGGCCTTGAGAAGACCCTGGTTCCATTGGCTGCATTTTTCAGGAGCCATAGACACGGGCACAGTGCTTATAAGTAAGGAGTTTCTTAGGGACACAGCAGCATCCTGAGCAGAAGTCCCAAGAGGGTTAGGGTCTGCCCCTTTCCTGAGCTGCAGCAGTTTCCAGGCCTGCTCTGCGCAGAGCTCTTGGGTGGGGAGACTCACTGCATTTTTCAAATCACTCTGACATTCACTTCTTTCCTTTTCTCACTCTTATACCTTCACTTAGTAGACACATCTCCTTTAGCTTTTATCTTGTTTTGGAAGCCTCCTGAGGTCTCCTTTGGAGCCCTGAAACATTTCTGTGATGTATTTCCAACTCTGAGGGAGGATGATTGCTTTGCTGTGTTGAGATGTGTGGGCTCTTGTGACTTTGCTGAAGATGGTGAATCCATCTGTGGTAGATACATAAGGACTTCCAGCTCAAGGGCCTTTGTGCTTTGGCTCATCAGGCTCTCCTGGCTGATCTGAAATTTCCTTTCCATTTGTCCTCATAGAAAATGTACTTATCCTGTAAGTGACCCCACGAAGTCATTTCCCCTGCAGGGCTCCTCTCTTCTCATCTGTGCCACACCTTGGCAATCCTACCACTCTGTCCACTGTATTGTTTAATAGATTTATTTGAAGATGTTTCTCCTCCTAAAGTTGAGGACTTTTCATCTTTGTAGCCCAACTGCCTCCCAGAAATAGCAATGAATACTACATGCACCATCACAAAGAATGGCCCATTTCCACAATGTACCCTAACATATGATTTGTGTCATTATCACATTTAATCCCCTCCATGACCTAGGATGTAGGTATTCTTAACCTCCATCTCCTAGAGAAGGAAAGTGGGAGAGTTGACACAAATTATCCAAAGTGGCAGAGCTAAGGTTCATACCTCGGTCTCTGGTGTGATACGGTGCCAGGCAGGTTCATATGAGGGCTGGTCATGTGTCTGCTCTGGTACTTAAATGACTGCAAACTCCAGGTGGCTTCTCCTGGACGCTAGTCTGTAGAGTACCATTTGTTCCGGTAAAGTAGGTTTGGATTTCTACTTCACAGCAGTCCCTGCAAATAAGCGCCCTTGTGCTCAGGATGGTTCGTCCTTTCAGCCAGCCATCTATTTTGTACCCCTTCAAAAGCAGCATGAAATGGGAGTTGCTGCTTCCAGTGACCCTAGAACTGCCTACCCTTCAACGGGAACCACTGTCCATGCCACTTCAATGGGACAAGCATGACAAACAGGCACTCGAGGGCCAGCCCAGCCCTGCCCAGAGCTCCCTGGGGACTTTGGAGCACAGGGTAATGGAGGTTGACATCATCTGGCCCCTGCTGTCTGAACACAGCTGACCTTCTTGGGAAAATGTTTCATGGCCCACCTTGCTCCTGTTGGCTGAGATCTGGAGTCCCAGGAGTCAGACCCAGGGATGAGGCTGTTGCTGCAACCACCTTGGGCTTTGGACAGAGGCCATCCCAATGAACTGAAGGTGTGATTTGAACGGTCTACACAATCCCCATCCCGATCCTACCATTCCTGAACTATCCCTGCGCATCTCTAGGCTCTCCCTAAAAGGCAGAGGTAATGTGGGAGGGATGGTGCACACGCGGGCCTTAGTGTGGCCATGTGGGTCAGAACTTATTCTTTGCATGGAAAGAAATTGCAGGCGGCCAAGAGAGGGGCTGGGCATCAACGGACCAGGGAAGGTGCCAACAGCAATCCCCATCACAGCTTCCGCCCACGTCCCCTTTCCTCCTTCCTTATTGTTATGTCCAGCAGCCCTGGTGGGGTGTGGAGGAGGCTTTCCCCTGCAGGGCTTCTGAATGCCTGCTGACTTGTGCTGAGGGCTTGCTCCTACTCAGACTCTGGTCTACTTCTGTGTCCTCCCAGGCGCCTGCAGTGTGGGAGCCACATGGTCTGGTGATCCTGTGGGAACCACTGTGTGGCTCTGGGGAAGGCAGTTCTCAACTCTGGGTTCTGTTTCTAGCTTGGGTTCTGTTTCTCAAGATGGGATGGGTGGGGGATGTGTGGGATCCTACAAGTCTCTGCCGACAGTGCCAATGCTAAGGACAATGTCCTGGGGTTCTGGGGAAAGACTGCAGCCTTCCAGAGATTCCCTGCAAAAGGGCTTGAGGATGAGCTGTTCCCACCCAGTCTGTTCTGCTCCACTAAGCACTGCAGCAATCGTCTCTAGTAAAAGGACTTTACGCATATTCATGAGTCCTGTCTTTCTGTACCTACTACTGGGGATGCCTGTTTTTCTGTCAAACAGCATTTTATCAAAATAGCAAGCTCAGCTGCTTGGGTGCTTTCCAAAGCACTAGCTGGCTGGCTTGGTGTTTTGTAATAATGACATTTCAGTGTTTGCACAGAGCACCTTACAATTGTGGAGGTTCTGTGGCAATGCGTGGGCAGAGACTGCAGCACACCCTGGAAACAAGACAGCTCCCCTGCCCATCGTAAACAGAAGTAACTTGAAGCTTCTTCATCCAACCCTTGGGCTGTGGCCCGGCCTCCCTGCCCTGCTCCCTCTCTGACTGGCCCTGGAATCACTCTTGACCTTTATAGTGATTCCTGTCCCTGGAGGGTGCTGCATTTCCATCTCCCTCTGCATACCCAGAGCATGTGGAGTATCAGGTGCTGATTCTGCCCCATGCAGTTATGTGAGCCCCTTTTCTCTGCATGCCCTCAGTACTCATTTGCAAAATGGGGCTGGAGATCCTATTTATCCACTAGGACTTCTAGGATCACATAGGGTCACGCGAATGAGGACATCTGCTGTGCATAGGATGGGGGTGCCGCCATCTGTACAGTGAACCGCCCACCTTCCTGTCCTTAGTTTCTCTCTGATGGCCAAGTGAAGACAAGGGAAGGTTTCTGAACTGTGCTTCTTACTTCCCTTTTAAGCAGAATTATGGGAGCTTGTTTTCTAAATCTTTCGCCTCTTGCTCTCTTGTTCTCTCCATTCCATGTTTGATTGGTCTCTTCTTCTTTTCTTCATCTTTCCTCCTTCCCAGATTGCTCTCTGGAAGAGCTGATCAGAAGACAAAATTAGAACCAATTAACTGAAGACCAAATTGATTTTTATTAGAGATTCATGAATCAGGACAGCCTCTTCTATAAAACAGAAGAAGAGCTTCCACTGAGCAGCGGCAGAACAGTGGGTTTTGTGGAGTAGCAACAATAAACTGGAACAACAGAGATAAAACATTAACCGGGTAACATCTGATTATGGAACTTTACTCTTTTGTAAGAGTTCAAGGAGAGAGGAATTCTTTATTATTCCAACTCAGGTAAGCTGGACACTACTGTTTTTAAGATGAGAAGTTAGTCTGTTTTGAGATCTACCTGCTGCCTTAAAAATCTCAGTTTGATTATGTGGCATCTAGCAGGAATGATTTCACTTGGGTTTGGTCTGATCTGTTAGAGTCGAGTGCAGGAGCTCAGTCCAAAATAGTGACCTCCCATAATCTGTGTTTAACAAGATAAACAAACAGTAAATGGCCCGAGGGAAGCCGACACTGCACGATAATCTCAGCTTACACTCTTACTCCTTTGCACCAATGCCTTCCACCTTTAGTGACCCTGTCTACAGTTCTACCTTGTCCTCATCTCACAAGAGCACAAATTCTTCTGTTTATTTCCTCCTCATTCCTAAGAAAATCTTTTTACTTTTGTTCAGAAACAACATGGCTCCAGTTTCAAGAATACAGTGTCCAGGTGGCCTGGGTTCCCAGATGCAGTTCCCCGACCCGGCTTCCTCAAACATCCATCTCCTTCTCCTCCCTCTCTGCCTCTCTCTACTAAACTCTCTCCCTCTCTTTTTCCCCCTCTTCCCTTTCCTCTTTCTCTTTTTAATCTGCATTTCTCCTCTTCTCATTCCTCCTTTCCCTTATTCCTCCTTCCTCTGCTTGACATTTCTCTCCTCTCCTTTTCTCCTCTCTCTTCTCCTTCCTCTCTTTCTGCCCTCTCTTATACCCCCTTCTCCTCTCTCTCCTTCTGGCACAAAAGCCTCTGTGTTTCCAGGCTGAGGCTCAGGATGCTTTTATCTTAAAAGTGTTCAGTAAAAGTTAGTCTTCTGTTGCCTTTCTGTGTGCAGTGGAGGAGGCAGCACTGGCCCAGACACCTGTCGTGGGGAGCCTGGGGTCAGCAAACTCAGATGAGAGAGACACACCAGCCTGCCTGTCTTGCCTCTGTGCTGCTGCTTTTTTGTAGATCCTTGGTTAGAGGCTGAAGCAAGCTCACCCTTGAGTCTTTTATTCTTTCATTCACGCATTCATCTACATTTGTCCAGCCTCCTGAAGAGATGTGGATCTCTACTCCCAGTGCGGTGATTGGAAGAGCTGTGATCTGGCTGAAGGATTCTTCTGTCAGAGCCAAGCTCAGGATCCCCGGCCACAGAGCCTGTGTGTCTTAGCCAGAAGCCAACCACTGGGGCCCAGTCCTAGAGCACCTTCACCTGCCTCCTCTGTTCTAGTGGTTATCGAGGTAGGAATTCTTTTTCATTCTTACTCCAAAGGACAATTTTTAGAATAAAATTAGCGACATCCCAAAATGGTAACTACTAAAATAATCAATCACTTGTTATTCCATTACACAAATGTAACCAGTTTCCATCTTAGTGTATTTCTTTATTTTGAAATACTTAGTGGGATAGATAGTTTTACAAAATCTTGATCATCAAAATGTATAACTTCGCATCTTGCTTTTTCTATTCCATGTGATTCATATAACACAAAATTTTCCTTTTTTTCAAATCTTTTTCTGAGAACATGATTTTATGGGTTCATGATTTGACCGTGTTTTAAAAAAAATTGCACATTCAGACATGAAGCTAGATTTCTTTCCTTCCTCTCTCTCTCTCTCTCTCTCTCTCTCTGCCCTTCCCTCTTCCACAGCTTTCTCACCAAGTTATGTCCCCAACCCTTTCTCTTTCTTTTTTCTTCTGAGACATGATCTCAGTAAGTCACTACATTGTCCAAGCTATCTGGGCTTAAAATTGTGTTCTCTCTGCCTCAACCTCTCCGAGTGCTGGGATTACAGGGATGCACAACCACAACTGGCCATCATTTTTCATTTCTGCCAACTTCACTCAGCAAGTATTTGCTGCTTATTCTGTCAGGCAATGGAGAACAGAAGTCAGGATGATATGTTTTGGTATGATCCTGACCCCGGGGAATTGAGACAGACAACAAAAAGGAAATACATCAAATACGTAATTTCAGGTTGTGACCAATGTTACGAAGAAACCAGGGTGGAGTGAAGGACTAATAGCAGAGGAAATAGGAGAAAAATGGAGAAGCAACATGGATGTGGGGACCAGGAATGTCACCTTAGAGGATGTGAAATCTTGATAAATATGGCAGAGGGTTGCTCTAGGCAAGAATGCCAGGCAGTGGGAATGACTATGGACTGTTGAACCGCTAGTGGGACAATTTGTTGGCATAAATAGTGCCTGAGGGAGCAGGATAAAGGAGGATTTTCATCAAGTGAGCAGAGACCATGTAAAGACTTGATGTCGATGTAGAAATATATAGATTTTATTCTGAGTATGTCCTGAGTTGGAGTCAGTCTGGGTCACTCACTGCTGCACACAGACTAACATGGCTGTGGAGGGCTGGCTGGAGTGGCAGCAGTGAGGACAGGTAGGAACTTTAAGAGGAGCTTCACGTGAGAGCCAATGTCTTGGATGTGGGCAAAACCAGAAAAGTTGGTGAGGAGTGGCTGAGTTCAGAATTTGCTTGGAAGGGAGCCCGTGTGGCTTCACGGGGAGGTGGAGGTGAAGTGTAAGCCCGAGGGTGGGTTCTGTGAGGACCTGTGGGGCTTTGGTCTAAGCCGTTGGGTGAAAGATGATGCCATTGGGTGAAGTGGTTAAGGCCCTCGGGAGGCAGCTCAGGAGGGGACTAAGACCTGCATTTGGGGTATATTAAGTT
Source organism: Heterocephalus glaber (assembly GCF_053883595.1). NCBI lineage: Eukaryota > Metazoa > Chordata > Mammalia > Rodentia > Bathyergidae > Heterocephalus > Heterocephalus glaber. The sequence continues at coordinate 6,449,128 of NW_028258349.1, read as the reverse complement.
AGAAAAAGGGGCTAGTAGACGGTTGGATATTCAGTTTAGAGCTCAGAGAAGTCGGCACTGGATACATGAATTTGGAAGTCATTTGAGTGTACACGGCTTTTAAAACTGTGGAAGAGTATTGAACCCTTTAGGGAAGCAGTGTGTACAAAAACGAAAGCAGCCTCACACAGCCCTCACCCCACACCAGCATTTCGAGATCAGGTGGAAGAGGATGAATCAGCAGAAAGAAGGGCTGGGCCAGAGGATTAGAAGGCAGACTCAGAACTGCTGCAGAAGAGCAGACATTTTCTGCTTATTTTCCATCTTTTCTTTAGGAGGATTCCTACTGGTGGAATTACTAGGTCACAGGGTCTCATTCCACCTTTAGAACTCTTTCTAAATGCTGTCACATAATTTCCCCAAAATGTCACATCACTTTATATTCCTATTATCAGTGCATGGTTTTGCTTATGGCGGAGAACCATTACACTTTTGGCCAAGTTAACAGGCAAAAAATATAACATACTGATTCTAACTTGCAATTCTTCTCCTTCTAGTGAGCTTGAACTATTTTTATTTTCCATGCCTATTACCCATTTGTATTTCTTGCATAAAATTATCTCTAAATGTCTCCATTTCAATTGTGGTTTTTATAATTATTGGAGGATTTTTTTAATATGTTAAACACTAATCCTTTGTATTTCTTACAAATGTTTCTGATTTGCTAGTTCTCTTTTAATTTCACTATAATATTTTTCTAACATAAGGTCTTACATTTATACTTAACTACATTTGTTCCTAATGATTTTTTGCTTTGTCATTATGTTAAAAAAAAGAGAAAGCCTCCATGTCACTAAATTTTGGGACGTGCTGGCAAATCAATTTTTTCCTGCTATTTTCTCCAAATTTGGTTAATAGAGTTTCTTAATAAAAAAATTGAATAGCTTTTCATTTTATTCCGTATTTTGTCATCGATTTTGTATTATGGAGCTTATCTGTTCCATGAACTTTAGAAAACACCAGTAAAGCCATACAGCCTCTGAGTACTTTCCAAGACTATGTTGACAGCATTTTTCTATTTCTTATAGATTAATTTCTGGATGCTACTTCCTCTTGAGCTATTTTTTTTCCAAATTTATTAGTTTCACTAAGTATTACAATTTTACACATTGATGGAATTTATTAGCATGTAACTGTGCATAATATTATCTCAGAATTATAATTGCTTTATCAGCATATGTCCTTTTTCTTATATCTAATTTTCTTTATTTCTATTTTTTTAATTAAATTTGTTAAAGTTGTATATCTTGTTGGGTTCTTCAAAGGGCCAACTCTCAAACTGACAAAATAATATGAATATATTCCCTTCCGTATTGGTTAGTTTCTGATTTAATCGCCCCTGGTTTTCACAGGCTCATCTTGTGTAACTTTCTTCATGCTTTGAACCGCCTTTCTTTTCCACACAGATGTCACTGTGCACTTATCTCACAGATCCCACATATCTGCCTCTGGCTTCTTAGAAGACTGGACTCCAGTGCCTCCAGGCATTCACTGTTGTAGAGAAGTCTAAGGTCACAAAGATTTTCATTCCTTTAATTTTTTCCCTCCGTAGATGTTTATAGGCATTTTCAATTTCCTTGAGATTCTGAAATGTCATTTGTTCCCCAAGGACACACACAGTTGATGGCAGCCAGCAGGCACTGAGCTGACCAAGGCCATGTCCTCACCACCTCTCAAGGAGAGCAGGCCCTGGAGGAGACACATATGTGCCATTGCTGATCATAACAGTGACTTTTTCTCACTCCTTTGTCTAGTGGTCAAACAGCCAGTCCTTCCAAGTCAGTGGATATAAGGCTTCAGGTCAGCAAAGTTTTGATTTCTGGAATTTCAATATTGTTTCCTCCTCCATTTTTTTTTTTTTTTTGATACCGGGGATCGAACTTGGGTCCTTGTGCTTGCGCAGTAGGCAGCGAAACCACTGAGCTAAATCCCCGGCCCCTCCATTTGTTTTTAACCTTCTGAGTTAACTCAGTGGACTCTAACATTAAAACAGCATTTAGATGGGACAGAAATGTGTATCCTTGAGGCAGGGATGGCTTTCCCTTGTCTCTTTCCTCTTCAGATAGTTGAAGTTAAGTACAACATTCCTAAACTTAGGCCTCACTTTCCAGGTGCTCAGTTTATATTCTTCCCTCTCTGGATCTAAAATCAAAACACATTTATTGAGTGCTAACCTTGTTCTAGAACTGAAAGGAACTTTACTTAGCAATGTTCTAAAGCCTCGAGTTAGAGCAATGACAGAACAAAGTTTCCGTTCTTAATGGAGCTCACATTCTGCTGGAGAGAAATAGGGAATTACACTAGAGGCACATGGTGGTGGAAAGTGCTTTAAAGCACAGCAGTACCCAACTGTTTTGGCACCAGGGATCTGTTTCATGGAAGATAATTTTAGGTTATAGGATGATTCAAAGGAGCATGCAACCTAGATCCCTGGCATGCACAATTCATAGTGGGGTTCTTGTTCCAGTAAGAATCTAATGCTGCTACTACTTGGACAGGAGGCAGAGCTCAGGGGGTAAAGTTCATGTTGGGGGAGCAGCTGTAAATATAGACGAAATTTTGCTCCCTAGCCCACTACTCACCTCCTGCTTTACATCCTAGTTCTTAGGAGGACCCCTGCTTTAAAAATATGTAAAAATATGCCTAAGAGGACCTCTGCTTTAAAAATATGTAAAGAAGACAGAGAAAGAGGCAAAGAGGCAGACTGGGGTAAGATTTTTTTTTTTGGTTGGAAGTCATGCTAGATTTTTGTTTTTAATTAGAGGTAAAATATTTCTGAAATGCTGATATTTGAGCCTGAAGGAAGGACACAAAGTGACCTTCTGTGCTGACTGGGATAGTCATGTCCCTGGAAGATGGAACAGCAAGCACAAAAGACTGAGCTAATGGTGGCAAGAAGGCAGAAGACCAAGGGAGGTCAGAGGAGAAGCTTTGGGGAACAAAGAATGAGTGTTTTAGGCCAGAGTGCAAGCTTGGAAGCCAGAACAGCTCAAGCAGATGTCCTGCAGGTGAAACCTGAGGAGACACTGCAACCAAACATCAAGGTGGAGAGGAAAGGAGGCCTGGCTGAAGAGGACATCTGGGATTGAACAACTAGATCATTTATGTGTTCAATTCGTCAAGTCTAACTGAGTACTTATCATGTTCAGACTCTGCTTTTATGCTGATTGCTGTTTCTTCAGCAAATCTTATTCTAGTTTCATTGATGCAACACCTCCACAGAAATAAAATCTAGTTTCTTGTACCAAATTTATTTCAGAGATAGGCCATTTCTTTTAATCTTCCTTTTTGTATGCTGCAGGATCTTTTCACTGATCAGGCAATTTTCTCTCTAAATTCCTTCTTTAAAATGAGAGGATTCTTACTGCCACAGCATCCCTCACCCTTCAATTTTCTTCCTGGGAAGATATTTTTGACACCCCAGAATTTCAGGGATTCTCCCAGTGGTCTTGCCTTGCTTCCTTGGGTTGGGAGGGATAAATAAGTGAGATCTTCTCAGTACTCCTTGCTTCCTACATTCACAGCTTTCTCTGGAGAAAGACTCACTGTTAGCACGATGTGGCTTTTCAAGTCTGGTTTTATATTTTATTATATAGCAGAATTTCCTTAACATTCTCGCAGAGAAATGAAACCCTGCATTGTTCCCAGTGTTCATTCAGACTTCCTTTCCCTCCTTTAAAAATTTCACTGATCATTTCCTTGGAGATTTGGGAGTATATAATAAGAGTAATGTTTAATATATTTAACAACCAATATGACACAGGCTTTACAAAATCAGATTGGATTTGGCCTCATCCTACCAGTTTGGGTCTACTGGCTGAATACCTAAGGATCACTTCCTAGGTCACTATATCACCCTAGCCAGAGGCACTAGCTACAGTACCCTTTTACACTCTGGAATCAATCTGCAGCCTCTTGAAAGCTTAACAGTGGTAGGTTTTCCTTAGAAGTCCAGGAGATATCTGTATGTTGGATGATATTGCAGTGTTTCTTTGAACAGCACACCATAGAATAGAGCAAATTCCTCAGCAGAATGTGCTCTGTCATTGTTCTTGTCTCTTTTTCTATTTGTGTCACTTATCTTCAGGGATCAAAGGAGAATTTGTGCCTTCAATTTCTGCAGTGCTGTCTTCTAGGAGCTGTAATACAGTGGACTCCTGAGTTACTACTGGCCTGACATACAAACAACTTGGGTTATGACTGGAATTTTAGTTTTAACTTATAAACAAAGTCTTGAGTTTCAACCCAAATGCTGGCTGTTGTGCTTCCAGATGGTCTCATATCCAGATTTAACCCTTAAAGATTTCTGGAAGGAACATTACAATATCCTTTCCTGCATGGGGTTGATTGAGAAATCCTGGACCAATGTCTCTCTAAGGACACTGAGATCTGCCTGTATACAGGAGAGAGACTTTGAATGCTATGTAGAGTAACCTAAGCCTGCAATTGACTAACTTGAGTTACAACTAGCTCTTGTGAATGAATTGAGTTTGTAAGTCAAGGGTCCACTGTATTTGGCTTCAGAGATGAGGAAGATGGCCAGGAAGATGAGATTCTGGCAAGCTGGACATTTATAGAATATCCACTTATTGTCTCTCATTTCTAGAATGTTAGCTCCATGGAAATAGTACTTAAAAAAAAACTATTGTGAATTCTCAGAGCACAGTGGGTATTCAGTAGAGAACTGACTAACTGAACACTGCTCATCTCAGATGTTCTTCTCCGCGTTGGTACTTTTTCATACACATTGTTCTTTTGCTCCACTCTTGCTGTCCTTTATTCCTCTTTTTCTCTCTGGGATGCCCTGGGATTGTGGTATTTCAGTGCTCACTTTCATGAGGACTTCCAGGTCTGAATTGGGACATGCACAGCAACAATCAAAGCACATGACTGGCAGTAGCATGAGAGGATAAGGCATTCAGCTTTGTTCCTTACAAATAGGACCTTGTCCTTTGGTGGTTAGGGCCTTGTCAGGAGCTGGGATAGCCCTGGACTGTAGTGTGTGGGCCCTGGGAGCCAGGGACAGATGCAGTTCTTAAGAGGGTTCCTGGAATCCTGTGCTCGCCTTTCCAGCTGAGTCCAACATCTCCCAAGGCCAGCATCTCTATCCTATTATTACTTCCATAAAACACAGCATCCAGCAGTTCAAATATATGCTTTTCACGTTAAATGAATTCTAGTAATCTTGGTAAATAGCTCACAATCTGTACATTTAAAGTTCACCTCTCCACTTTTTCCCTCTCACCCAGTCGTATGTGAGTGACAGAGACTCTGCCATCTTTTAGGGTTCAAATCTCAGCTCTGCCACTTGTTGTGTAATCTTGGACAAATACAAAATCCCTGGGCTGCCTGAAGTCAGGTTAAAAACAGCACCTATCCCATAGAGCTGTTGGGGAAAGTACATGAACTGGTATGTGTGAAGTATTAGAACAGCGTCAGCATGTGATAAGGCCAAGAAATGATTAATATGGTTATGATTGCTATTTCAGCAGAGATATGAGACTCTCATATATATTGTTTTATACATTGCTTTTGATCTGGGCTGCCACTTGGCATCAAACACACACACACACGTTCACATACATCTTTGATGGTTTGTCTCCACCTGTTAGTGTGAACATTTGTCTTTGAAGTTAATTTTGGGACACAACTGAGCCATAGGGTTAGAATGGAGTAGAAGCTCAGGTTAAGCAGACTCATGGCACAAGTCCTCAGAGGACACAGAGAGCTGCAGCACAGGCTAAAAGTATTGGACGCTCTCCTTCGTGATCAGCAGAGCCTGGAGGAAGTGCTTGTGCTTGCCCCGGTGCTATGGAACGCTTGTGCCTTCCAAGCTGTCCTGTCCCTGGTGGGGAATGGGCAGGCTGACCAGCTGCAGTGAATGCCTCCTCCCTCTGGCCATGTGCCCTGTCCAGCCTGTGCAGGTTCACTCGGGCTTTGCCCCAGATACATAGAGAAGCATTGGTTGGTCTTAGCTCAGTGATAATGCCTGCTCTCGTAAGTCTGCTGGAACCTGACTTGGGAAACAATCCTGATTTTATCCAGCTTGCAGTGCTTTCCCAAACATGACTTCACTTGTTCTTGGTTGGATACAGCTTTACCATTCCTTAGCTCAGATACTCTTCAGGTCTTGGTAGCTTCCCCTTTGGATTCAATCAGAAATGTGTGTGTGTGTGTATATATATATATATATATATATATATATAATTTAGCACAGTCTGGCATCTGTGCATCCTCAGGACAGGTTGCTTGCATCTGTAGAGCCTTAGTATAACCCCATGAAGTTCTGGAGACACGCCTGCCTGATTAAAGATGAGGAATTTGTCAGAGTATCCAAGTAGCAGATAGAGGTGGGACTTGACCTTCCTCCCCGCAGTCCAGCCCTCTTTCATTTCACAGAGTGCTCTTGATGTTCAGGACTTTAATATCCATATGCATTTTACTGCTAGAATTTTCTCAGATCATAAATATATCTTCACCTTCCATTCAAATATGTTCTGTCTTTAGTATGGCCACATTCTGGGGTTGGTCTAAACCATTCCACTGGCTGCCACTCCTTTCTAGGTTTGCTAGTCCTGGAACATCTGCCCTTCATAAATGCAAGGGATGAATAAAAATGTAAAATCTTAAATCCTAGATGTTTCTCAGGATTTCTGCTTCAGTCCCAGAATAGTAGCTTTGGAGCCACTCTGCATTAAATACAAAATTTATTGTCAGATACTTTTATTCATGATGACTTACATGAAGATAATATATTTTTCTGTGTTTAAAAAGCTGCAATATGGTAAACATACTTTCTGCTTGAAGGAACAGTTCCTTCCTGTGTAGGTCACCTGAGTGTTACTTGAAGGTAACATTTTGGGTCACACAAAATAAAGATCTGCAATGTTGTATTTCTGTTCAGCATGAATTATATGATCTCTGAGTAGTCTGGGAATTGTTTTTGACTATACTGTTCACATTTACTGCTTGTGAGACACTATGCTAAGTGCTTTGCGTGTCCTCTCGCATTTTAACAAAGCAGTCTGATGAGGTAAGAGCTACTGTTATTCCTGTTTCATACATAGAAAGCTACAGCAAACAGTGTTGAAGTAATGTAAGCAAGATCAATAGTGAGTATACAGTGAAGCCAAGATTTGACCCCACTGGACATTTTGGCTTTGCTTTCAACTGCTGCGTTTTATTGGCTTTCTTGACAGTTACATTTGGTTTTAATTTGCATTTTTCTGACTGATAATATGATTGAGAGTCTTTTTATGTGGCTATTTGTATGTCTTTCTTTGTGATCTATATTTCAAAATTCATTTTCCTTATTAATTCTAAAGATATTATGTTTATAATTATTATTTTAGAGGTTTCAGTATGTTGTTCAGATTGGCCTCAAATCCTGGGCTTAAGAAATCTTCCTGTGTCAGCTTTTGAGTAGCTGGGAACTACTACAGACACATGCCATCATGCCTGGCTCCTTTCCTAGGATAGTTTGAATTATAGTCCTTTTTTAAAAAGTATTATAAATGCCTTCTGTTGACCCGCCTTTTCACATTTGCTATGATATTTTTTGATAATTAGAACTTCTTAATTATGTCATAATAATTATCAGTTTTTTATAGCCACCAGTTCTATATATTACTTAAAATATCCTCCCTATGTCAAGGTCATAAATATATTCTTCTAAATATTTCAAGTTTTGCCCTTTTGCATTTAATTCTTTAATCTCTCAGGAATTGATTTTTGTGTATAGCATGGGATAGGAATCCAATGTCATGTTTCTTTATATAATCAATTGTCCCATCACCATTTATTGAATACCCCATCTGTTCTAATTGAGTTCTCTAAAAGCAAAACCTCAAATAACATCTTAAATGCAAATTATTTGGGAGGTGACTGCAAGAAACAAGAGCGAGGGCTAAGGAGAGAGGCAAGGAAGAGCACATTAATAAAATTGCTACTGTGGAAAACATGGGTTCAAGTTCAGAACCTGACATAATGTGAATAGACTGTCTTCCAGAAAGATGAAAAACAGTGATGTATCCATCACTTCCAATTTCCTTTTGTTTGAGACCTGTCCCAGGAGTGTTTGCCCCACAGGGCTGCCTCATGGAATCAGACTGAGCCTTGGGGCAGAAAGTGGACCAACCTCAAAGAAGCACAACCCTAGTGGCAGATGAATGAGCTGGCGTTAGAGGTAAGCTGAGAGGGGACAGTTCGGGGCACCAGGGTAGTCTGCTGTGTTTGCCATGATTGCTCTCTTTACCATGCAAAGCAGATAGGTCCAAGGGATCCTGACCAGAGGATGGGCCACAGGAGCATTTCCACTGTGCTCCATGATCCAGGAGGTGACCTGGATGGATGGATCAACTGATTTCCATGTCTTCTGCTCACAAGGATCCCTTGAGGAACAGCAGAGGTAGAGAAGAGCAGAGTTAGTATTTCTTCCTCCTCCTTCCTCCTTGCAGAGCACTGCCTCAGGCTGGCTGAGTTTTTTCTCTCAAGGTAGTTCGCTCCTTCTGAGAACTGGCCATCACTTGCTCCCCTCATTATTGAAGGCCTGGGTGGTAATGGCCCCACCTAGGTGTTTGTAAAATATACCTTTATTGAACCCTTTGGTATTGATGTTCCTTTGGGGATCATGACTGATAGGTGTGACTGAGTCCCCCTCAGAGGAACCAGTGCTCTCTCACTGAACTGACAGCACACAAAGCTGCCCAGGTTCACTGTGCTCTTCCTGGGTGCCAGTTCTGTGCCTGCACAGTGCCTAGGGCATAGAAGGTATGGGGTGAATTTACCCAGCTCCTGTCCTCGGGAAGCTTCTGGTGTAGTGAAAAGGTAAATGAGAGCAGGGACAGGGCGTTACGGAAGGGGAGCAGGGAGTGTTTAGAGTGGGTGTGGAGCTGAGTTTGCCCACATCAGAGTGAGCCCCCCCCAAAGGGCAGAGCCCTGCCGAGGCCTTCTGGGGTGCCTCCCCACATCAATCCTTTCCTCTCCCCCTCCGTTCTGACCCACGTTGGGCTTTTCTCTTATTCTCTTTCACAGTTGCAGTTTCCAAGATTTCTGCTGACTGACTAATGTCTCTTTTATAGATATTCATATGACTAAAAAATAAGCTTCTGATGCATAAATATCATATTGACAAGAGAGTGAATGAGGAGAATGGGGAAATTCATGGTCTTTTGACCAAGCACAGGGATTTTGTGGTTATACCCCCTCCCTTTGCCTTCTGAAATCTCCAGAAGCTGTTACACTAATAGCTGTTATTTGCATAATTTCTGGAGTGCAGCAGAACAAAAAGCCAGGCTGCAGGCAGACAGTCTGACTGCCTGTGTGGGGCAGGGCCTTGTATTTGGAAAAGGGCAAACCAATATGTGGGTCCTTGAATATGTGTGAGGCTGGGGCTGCATGCACAGAATGGGCACAGTGAATCAGAAGGTAGCTTCCAAGCCACTCACCTGTGACAGCAGTCCATATCCAGGACAGGAAGGAGTTGGGGAGCTGCTCCTGAGGAGCTCCCGGTTAGAAGAGCCTTGGCAAGTAGCTGCTTTGCAGTGTGGAGTTGCACGAGCATTGACAGTCCGGATGGAGGGCAAGGTCTCGGAATTGGTTTCACCTGCTGATGGAGTGCTTTGGAGAAATCAGTCATTGTCAAATCCACACTATCATCCATGCAGGCTCACAGTGATGAAAGTGTCCACTTTAAATGGGTTAAATATCTATCCTTGTTGAGCCACCAAAGGAGACCTGTGTAGTACGAAGGAAAACAAATTGACCTTCAACTGGAAAAGAGCAGGCTCCCCAGGTGCTGGGCTTCTGCTTGAGGATAAAGGTGATGTGGTTTCATGAGGGCCTTGTGACAATTTGAGATGTGGTGCAGTGTGTATGTGCTTACTTAATAGTTGCTATTATTCATTTAATTTTCACTGTATTCTTCTGCAAAACTCTTAATTCATAGTTTGTGCTGAGGGGTCTGTTGGGATAAAATTTATCAGTGTCTTCTGGAAGACAAGAGTCATTGTTACAGATGTTTTTCCAACAAATCCAAGTTTTATGAATTTGCCACTAGAAAGTCTTATTGTCTTTACCACCTGCTGCCTGCCTCTCTTTTGAAGATTAAAGGCATTTTGTCAGAGGCAGACTGATTGTAACAGTCTGCAGGGGATCTCAAGGCCACAGCCACAGAGGCCCATAAGAGAGACTGGGGACCTCACAAAAGTCCGACAGAGTCCTCAAGCATAATTAACCAGGACAGCAGATACAAAGGTGTGTACGACTGAAGGCTAGCACCAAAGAACGTTCTCCTCTTTTCCCCACCCTGTGCTGGCGAGCCTCTTATTCCTCCCTGGGCTACAACTGTTATTAACGTTCAGATTTGGAGATAATGGTTTTAATTAAACTACTTTACTGTTTACTACTGTTTCGGGAATTTGCTAATTAATCTTTATGTAATTGTTTTGCAATGGTTGTACAGCAAAAGTTCTTAAATTATAAGTTGAATCTCTCGCAGAGAATCTAATTTCTAATCAGGGTCTCATGTTAATAACTAACAATAGAGATGGGAAATTAACCATAGAAGATTCTTCCCCACTTGGAAGTTGTGTGTCTTCAATTTAGCAAGTTGTCCAGGCTTTGGTAAGCCTGCTTTGTGGTCTCGGCATTTTGGTGAAGCTGAAGGAACTGCTGCTGTCCATGTTGTAAGACAATTCTGACCCTTATTAGTGGAGTATGTTTCTCTATAAAGAGCATTCTTTACAGATGCCTAGCCTCACACTACATTGAACCTAAGATATTTCCTCATCTACTGGAGTGCCTGTTACTAAAAGCTCTGTGGAAGTCACATCTGTTGAACCTTGGAAAGGGGTAATAAAGTGTAACATCTGTCTCGGATACCCCTACTATATATGACCTGGAGTTGGCTAATAAATACTGCAGGTGATTATTTCAAAGGAAGAACTGTTGCCCTCCAGTACACCTAGAACTCATTTCCCTAACTTGATCAGTGCCCATCTTTGATTTAGGGCTCTGACTCCAAGTCATGAAAGGGACAAGCTTCAGGAAGGTGTAGTGCCCTTCTTTGGTACAAGTGCACATCATCTTGGCAATGCTTGGCTTGGTCTGGAAGTCAGGGCCCATCAGATAACAAAGAACTTCATTGAACTTGGGTCAGGGAACAGACCCTGGAGCCAGACTTGCTAGGCTCAAAGCCTGACTCTGCTGTGTCTTAGTTTTGTGGTCACAGGATAGTTACTCAATCTCTCTGGATCTAGTTATTCAACCTCTATAAAACAAGGTTTTATAAAGAGTGTATGCCTATAGTACTATTGTGATAACTCAGTGAGATGGTACATATGAAGATCTTAATACACTAGAACACAGAAGCTGCTTCTATTTCTTATCATCATCATCATCATCATCATCATCTATCTCTTAGGCCATGTTTGTGTTTACAACTTCTACCATAGTGCATGCTTTTAGATATGATGTTCTCAGAGTCAAATACTTCTTTCTTATTGTGCTTTCCAGTTTGGGGAGAAAGTTTGATTTCAGTTCATCTGTGATCTCAAGTATATTTATATACTGCTGACATTAAGTACATTGACCATAGATAGATAGTTCAGGGGTAACAGGTAGTAGGAGCATTTTCTCAAGTTGTAGGAGACCTTGCACATGGCCCACAGCACCCTTGTTTACCAGGCTTGGGTTACACTCAAACTTCTCAACACATTGCTTAAGCATTTAGGAGTAGGCATCTTAACCCAGGAAAGAGTTCCACAGCAGGTTGGCATGCTGATACTTTATTAGGAGATACAATCCCATCAAGTCAAATGATGATTATAGAGAAGAGAAGTAGGGGAGAAAAAGCAAATACAAGCTGATATGTTACTAAGCTGGCTGTGGATTCTTGAGCACTCCATCTGGTCATCCTAGTTTTCATGTGCTTTTTCTCTCAGAAGACAAGTGCAAATATAGTGTTCTAGACAGTCTATCTTAGAAGAGGAAGGTCAAGCAATTTATCAACTGGCTTCTTTCCATTTCATGCTTCTCAGTGGTCAAAGTGTACCTTATGGCTTATCAATGCCTTTGCATGTCCAAGTTGAGTTCATTGTGTTAATTGACCACCCTGTTCCTGGGCAGCTATTGAGGTCATGGCCTTCAGAAATCCTATGGAGGTGAGCTAGGGCTCAGGCAGTGCTTGAGATCTCATCACAGCAAGTGCAGTGGACATCATACACAGCCCTTCATGCTTCCCAGGACAAGCTAAGTCCTTTGTTAGGAGATGTGAGGCAGAAACCTTCACATCTATGGGAAAGGAGCCATAGAAAGTGACCAAAGCTTAAGAAGCTAGAATTCTTGGGAGACCCATGGACTTGTTTCAGTTCAGTTGGCATATGGTATTAAAACCTATTTGGGCATCTGGGTTTGGTTGAGAAGCATACCAGGGCTTTTGGTCTTCAGAATCATTGTTCAATGTCTTCCTCATTTTCATCTCCTTTTGCTAGGTCGATAACATTTTACTGAAATGCAGGGACAACATCTGCCTAGCATATGCAGTCCACATTAACTCCTCTCCTCACATCCTACAAATCCATGATGGACCTCCATAAAAGAAACATGTGGCCAGTGGTTCTGAACTTCCACCTACAGATGTCAGGATCCATGCCCTCTCTGCTGAAGCATGCTCCTTTCTTAGTTTCTTACTACATTCTTCTCACTCTTCAGGTGACATCTCATGTTCTTCTTCTTACTCAAAGGTCTCTGGCTGTACTATTTTCCTTTCAGTTCCCAAATGGAGCAATTTACATACTTGGAATATGCATCCACATCTCTTTGCCTGTCTAGCTCCTACTCATGCAGCCAGACTCAGCTTCAAAAAGACCTTCCTGGGCCCCACAATACGACACAGATGTGTGTATACCACATCTTATAGCTTTCTTCCATTTATAGCTCCATATTTATTGGTGCAATTATATAATTCACATCTTTGTCTTGTACTAAGATGCAACCCCTGTGAATGCAGAAATAAGATTAATCTATTCAGCCTATATTTTATGCTCCTACTCTCTGGGTCATGACAAATTCCAGACACACATGCATGATACAAGAATAAATGAATGAACATGTGAACAACTGAATTATTCTCTCCCTATCCTTCTCTTTTTCTTTTCAGTGCTGAGATAAAATCCAGGGCCTTGAATATGCTAGGCAAGTTCTCTACCACTGTGCTATAACCCCAGCTTTCTATCTTTTTGGTTCTTCATCTCCATGAACAATGAAGCTCAGAAGGTAATAAATCCTGCAGCATGAATGGGACCTGTGATGATTTCCTGGAATGGTTGTCATGATGGCTTTTCAGAAAGTAATTGACTTTAATTATGTCCCAAACTGACCCTTTGGATGGAACTGAAGAAAGAGAAATGATTCAGAATTCTCCTATTGGGTGCAATTACCAGTAAAGAAAGTGATTGAGAATTAGGTCTGGATAATCCAGAGCTCCCCAAAATGAACCACATCGTCTGTACGTTATATCTGCCCTGTGGTTTGTGTGGTCTTCTAGGAAATTGATCTGCCAATTATTCACACTTATTTGTCTTCCCTGAGAGGGGAAGTAGAAGTAGACTCAGAGTTTTGGGGACATAGGGAAAATTCTAGACTGTCAATATCAACAGCTGTTCACCCTCCATCAATGACAAAATCTACATTTGTCTAGATTTGGTACTATTGGGATTGCTTGAGTAGCTCCAACTTTGGGGTCAAAGGGCAAGGGAATTGTTGTCAAAGTCCTAAAGTGGCCCAGAAGATTAAACCACACCTGAAAACAGAACCATCTCTCTGGCTGTTGGATTGCCATGAATACTGAATATTGAATTTTCCTATTGAGTAGAATTGTAATCGGAGGTTAGAGAAGGAAATGTTCTTCTTGCACCTAGCTAGTTGACCCTTTGTGCAGAAGTTTGGAAGAAGCACAAATTGCTTCCCACAGAGGGTGGTACATCCATCTTAAATTTCAGATTGTTGACATTTTCTCCACTTCCTATCCATGGGGGCTTCATGTGCACAGCTCAATTTGTTTTGCAAAGAGCACACCATTCTTAAACTTCACAACTTCCGGGCCTCTATAGCAAGCCTGCTACATCCTCTCTTCATCCTTCTCTTCAAAGACTCAAGAGTTAACCCAGATCCTTGATCCTTTTGATTTGAGCATCAGAAGATCCAGGAAACCCTACCTTCTCTGTTCCTTTCTCAAAAACCTTAAATTTCTGTGAACTCAAGGAGATTAGAAGCTTTGTACCTTCCCTTGTCTGAGTCTGATAGGTGTGCAGAGTGGTATTTTCTTGATTTTGTTTTTTTTGTTCTGAAAAACTTAGAAAACTGCCAAACTTTGTTTTGTCATCAGTTGGGTAAGCTGTTACTTGCTACTTGCAGTCTTTATTGAGGAAAAAAAAATCCCTTTAAAACAAATCTTCAGGAGACTGTCCTTACTCTCCAGTCATACAGGTATATTTTGAAATAGGTAACTTGATATAAGGAATGTACAGAAACATACTGTCTTTGTGCAGTCCTTCTAAATTATATCTTCCTTTGTATTCACAAAGCATTTATAACTTAGGATAAACAATAAATGGGACACTTTTTACCCTTTCCTTGTGAAAATGGATTTCTTGCCTACAGAGGGTTCTATGCCCAATAACATCTCCAATGAGATGATGTTGAAAAGACTCATAAATATGTTCTGCATCCTAGGGAGAGGAGGATGTGCCAAGATGTGTCATTTTCATGTCATGCACAATGTATCCTGGAGATAATAGCTCTCCAGATCACACAACATATTATTCTTACAGAACTCAATATGAGATATATTGGATTATTTAATGTATTTACTCTAAAAGCATTTTATTAGCAATTTCAAATATATATGAAAGTAGCTAGGCTTTTATAACCATCTCCTCATGTACTAATTACCCAGCTTCTGCAATCATTGACAAATGGCCAATTATATTTTTACCTCTATCTGATCTTACTTCCTATCCTCAGTACCAGATTATTTGGAAGCAATTCTCAGGTTTCTATAGTTTCATCTGTACATATTTCAGGCTGAGTCTATAAATTTTTTAAGAAGTTGTTTTGAGAATTATAATCACAATACAATTTTCACACTTAAAATATTGCCAATTTCTTAATAGCATTGACAATGAATTAGAGTTCACATTTCTTCCATTATCATATGGATAATTTTTAAACTGAGATTCAAGGCAGATCCATGCATTGTGATTGGCTGCTATGTCTTCCATTTTATTTTATATTTCTTTTAATTTACCTTCCTCCTTATTTTTTGTTTCTTGACTTTTAGGAGTTGACAGTGGTTGCTATGACTGTTGTGGTTGTTGAAGAAACTGCTGGATCTTTTATCCTAAAGAGTTTCCAACATTCTTGATCTTGTGATGGTGCCATTTAAAATGTTCATTTTTTCCCTACATTTTCCCTGTATTTGTACTTAAATCTAGATCTTGGTCATGTTCGGGTTTAATGCTCGTAGGTATGAGACTGCTTCAGAGGAGAAACTGCCCAGGTGTCTCATTGTCTCCCTCTGTGTCATCATAGCAGCTACTACGACCATGTCAGTCTCAGTTGCTCCATAGGAGCTACAGATGGGGATACTCAGATATCATCAGGCCTTCTTCGTTTTTAAGCTGTGTCTATAAAAAGGACTTTTCCCTTATCTAATCTGGCTACACACAAAACCATACATACAAAAAAAGGTGTATACATGTTTTGTTTATTCCCTTCACTTGCAAGCTTTTTTAAAAAAATTATTGAACTCTTTACAGATAATTCTAGACTTACATGAAGTTTTAAGAAATAAAATTTTCTTACTCAGTGGTACCATCTTGTGAAACTAAAGTACAATATCACAGCCAGGAAATTGACATTGACACACTCACAATACAGAACATCTCCGTTGTGACAAGGACTCCTCTTGTGTTCCTTTTGTAGCCATGCCTATTTATGTCCTACCCATAAGTCCCAGCCCCCTGACAACCACTAATTATACCCACATTTCTATAGTTTTGGTCATTTCATGAATATTGTGCTAAACGATTAATGTAGCATGTGACCTTTTGAGATTGGGTTTTTTTCGCTTCTTATTTTTACCTGAGGATTCATCCAAGTTAGTGTATGTGACTTTTAATCATGATTGCCTATTTGACTGGATGAAGAAATGTCCAGTAGATTATAAAAGCACCTTCTAGGTATGTCTGTAGGTAGCATAGTCCAGAGCTGACTGGCACATAGCCCATGAGGCTAAATGACAAAGACCCACCCTGGTCGTGGGTGGCATCATCCAATGGGGTATGACCTGGATGGAATAAAAGGGGAAGAAAGAGGAAGTTGGATGCACTGTGGAAAATTCCATTGTGCTTGGGCAGGTGTGTCTTTTGCTATTGCCATCTCCTATGGACATCAGACTTCTGAAAACATAGGTTTTCTCCTGAAAACATAGACTCTTATCAGTGACTCTCCAGGGAGCTTCTAGGCTTTCAGTCTCAGACCGGTGCTGTGTTCTTAATTCCTCCTATTCTGTGGCTTCTAGCTTCTTGGGTTGAGCAGCTACTGGATCCTCTAGGTCTCCACTGTGGAGATGGCCACTGTGAACTATCCTGCCTCTGATCCTAAATGCCTTCCTAATAAATTCCCATGTATAATTATAGGTATGGACTGAAACCTCTGAAACTGTGTCACAATTAAACCTCTCCTCCTTTAAATTGTGGGTTTCAGGTATTTTGTCCCAGCAATGGAAAAGCTGACCAATACAGTGCATATGATAATAATTCATTTGTTGTTGGTAAGTAGTATTCCATGATACGAATGTACTGAGATGCTCCAATGGTTTGTTCACCAACTGAAAGATAACTAATCATAATTTTTATAATGTGCTTACTTGCTATTTATTATATTTCTTTGTTCAAATACATTATTCATTCAAAAAAACAGGTTTTTTTCATCTTTTTCTTATTAGTTTGTAGGAGAGTTGTATGTATTCTGAATACAAGTTCTTCATTAAATGAATGTTCAAGGAATATTACTATCAAATTGTGCCTTTCTTAATATCCTTAATATCTTTCAAAAAGCAAATATCCTTAATTTTGAAAAAGTAGAAGGAATTAATTTTTTCCTTTCATAGCATATATAGTTTGTTTCTGTATCAGTCAGTATTTACTAGAAAAATGGACAACACAAGATATATAAATATATAAGAATTGCCAGGGATTTAGCTCAGTGGTGCCATGCCTGCCTTCGCAAGCACAAAGGTCCTGAGTTCCATCCCCTGTATGGGGGGTGGGGGATATATATACACACACACACATACAGACACAAATTTACAAGATTGCCTTACAATGGCCACCCACAGAGTCAGATGAGGAAGAGTCCAGAGGGTCTGTCTGCACCCAGGAGAAGAAAGGATTTAGTGGAAGGTCTGAACTCACTGCAGTGTCCCCCCATGCAAGTCTGTATCAGGAGACCAATGAGGCTGTGATGGAAGACTGAAGAGCCTATACCAGAAGGCTGAAGAATCTGTGTCAGAAGCTGAAGAGTCTGAGGTGGAAGGCAGGAAATGCTGTCCAAGGCAAAGACAGGAGCTCCTCCAAAGGAGCAGAAGCAGCCACATCCTTCCTCATTTCCCCTTTATAACATCCAGGCCAGGAGCACTCTAGGGTGGATCTCTGGTAGCCTAGGGTATGGAATTGCTGAGCCAGTTTAGCTAAGCTTCTCTTAACCAAACTTCTCAATTTGACACAATCACTTAACCATCACATTTCATATTAAAAATTTTACCTACTACAAGGTTGCAAAGAATTTTTTTGGTGTATTTTCTTCCAGGAGCTTATAGTTTTAGTTTTAAATTGATATTTATGATGAATTTAGACTTATTTTTATTTTATATGGTGCAAGATAAGGATTTAGGTTCACTTTTTCCATAAGAAAAGTTCTAATAGATTCAAAAATCCTCAACAAGATACTGGCAAACAGAATACAGAGGGTCATCAAGAAGATCATACACCCTGACCAAGTTGGATTTATCCCAGGGATGCAAGGATGGTTCAACATCCATAAATCAATAAATGTAATACACTATATTAACAGAGTCAAGGACAAAAAACATATGATCATCTCAATAGATGTAGAAAAAGCATTTGACGAAATCCAACACCGATTTGTGATAAAAACACTACAGAAAATTGGAATAGAAGGTCTTTATCTCAACCTCATTAAGGCTATCTATGAAAAACCAACATCCAACATCATACTAAATGGTCAAAAACTGAAAATTTTCGAGCTAAAATCAGGAACAAGACAAGGATGACCACTGTCACCACTCCTGTTCAATATACTTCTGGAATCATTAGCCATAGCAATTAGACAAGAGAAAGAAATAAAAGGAATAAAGATAGGAAAGGAAGATGTTAAACTGTCATTATTTGCTGACGATAGGATACTTTACATAGAAGACCCAAAAAACTCCACCAAAAGACTTCTAGACCTAATTGACAGATTCAGCAGAGTAGCTGGATACAAGGTCAACACTCAAAAAACAATAGCCCTCTTGTACATGAATAACAGACTCACTGAGAGAGAAATTGGGAAACAATTCCTTTTACAATAGCATCCAAAAAAATGAAATATCTAGCAATCAGTCTAACAAAGGAAGCAAAAGACCTCTACACTGAAAACTACAGCACTGTGAAAAAAGAGATCAAAGAGGATACAAGAAAATGGAAAGACATCCCTTGCTCCTGGATAGGAAGAACCAATACAGTGAAAATGGCCATACTTCCAAAACAACTATATAGATTCAATGCAATGCCAATTGAAATTCCAACAACATACTTCACAGAACTAGAGAAAACAATCCCAAAATTCATTTGGAACCATAAGAGACCTAGAATAGCTAAAGCAATTCTAAGCAACAGAAACATGGCTGGGGCTATCACAATCCCCAACATGAAACTATACTACAAAGCTACTGTGATAAAATCAGCATCATTACTGGCAAAAGAACAGCCCTGAGGATCAGTGGAATAGATTAGAAGATGCAGAAATAACTCCAGACATATTCAGCCACCTCATCTTTGACAAAGGAGACAACCACCCTCATTGGAGGAAAGATAACCTATTTAATAAATGGTGTTGGAAGAACTGGATTTCAACCTGCCAAAGATTAAAACTAGACCTATACCTATCACCATGCACTAAACTAAGATCAAAGTGGATTAGAGATCTAAATATTAAGTCAGAAACACTAAACTTGCTGGAAGATAAGTTAGGTAGAACTGTTGATGACATTGGCATAGGAAAAGACTTTATGAACAAATCTTCAGTAGCACAGGAGCTAGCACAAAAACTCAACAACTGGGATCTCATCTTATTAAAAAGCTTCTGCACTGCAAGAGAAACTACCAAGAGAGCTAAGAGACAATCTACAATGTGGGAAGAAATATTTAGTAGCTGTACCTCAGACAAAGGTCTACTATCGAGAATATATAAAGAACTGAAGAAAATCAGACCCCTCAAATTCAAAGACCCAATTCAAAAATGGGCATCTGAAATGAACAGATATTTCTCAGACAAAGAAGTAAAAACAGCAAATAAATATATGATAAAATGTTCAACATCACTAGTCATTCGAGAGATGTATATGAAAACAACACTGAGATTCCCCCTCACCCCAGAAAGAATGGCTGCTATCAAGAAACCAACCAATAACAAATGCTGGCAGGGGTGTGGGGAAAAAGGAACCCTCTCTATTGCTAGTGGGCGTGTAGAGTGGTGCAACCACTGTGGAAATCAGTGTGGAGATACCTCAAAGAACTAGGACTAGAGGTCCCATTTGACCCAGCTATTCCCCTGCTGGGTATTTTCCACAAAGAATTAAAAGAATCGTACCACACAGATATATGCACACCCATGTTTACAGTGGCACAGCTTGTAATAGCTAAAGCTTGGAAACAGCCCAAGTGTCCATCAATTGGAAACTTGATAAAGAAGATGTGGTTTTTTTATAAAATGGAGTACTACTCAGCCATAAAGAATGAAAAACTAGAGTCCTTTATAGCTAAATGGATGCATATCGAGGCCATACTCTTAAGTAAAATAAATAGAACACACATGTGTAAATACGGAATAGTTTCTCTAGTGTGAGAAACTGATACTGTAAACAATGGTTAAAATGATAAAAATGAATAATTGATTATCTGAAATAGGAAAAAAGGTCCAAAGATGAAGGGGTGAAGGGAGGGGAAGGGGAAAGGGAAAGGAAAGGAGGGAAAGGAAAAACTATGAGAATAGAAAAAAAATGGAAATGATGTCTATGTAAATAGGGAAGGGTGGAGGGGGTGAAGGGAGCACAGGTAATGGGGAAAAAATAAGAACCAAGATACATCATGCACAGGTACAAACACCCAATGATAAATGTAAATGAATTGTATACCTAAAATGTACCAATGAAAGAACTTAAAAAAAAAAAAGAATACATAGTTCTAGCATGTTTTGCAAAAATTTCCTTTTCCCTATTAAATTACTTTAGTATCTTGGCTAGGGACTATTCATATGTGGCTCTATTTTTGGACTGCATTTTCTGTTCCATTGATTTTTGTCCTTACACCAATACCATTTCCTCTACACTAGTATAGTTTTATATTGAGATATTGAGATACAGTATATATTATATATGTCTCCAAATAAGGTAATGCAAATCCTCAGACTTTTTCCTCTTCTTCTTTTTTGAAACAGGGTCTCGCTATGTAGTTCAGGCTAGCCTTGAACTCACTATATGGTCCAGGCTGGCCTCCGCCCAATCTCCTGCCTCAGCTTCCCAAATGCTGAGTTTACAGTCATGCACCACCACACCTAGCTCTTTTTTTTTTTTTTTCAAAATTTTTTGACTTTTCAGATCCTTTCCATTTCCCTGTGAATTTCCCTCCTTTCAAAGAAGCTGTCCAGTGACATTTGCTTTTTACTCATTTTGGCTAGGGTTAGCTTGTGAGCTCAACAAAATTGTGACCAAAGCAAGTGCCCTGTGCAGGAAAGAGGCACAGATAAAAGAATTAAATAAAATAATGCATGGAGCTGGTCTCCAGCACTAGCACCACTGCCTCACTCAACCTTAAATCATCAAGCAGTAGATTCTAATAAGATGTGTGCAACCTAGATACCTGGAATGTACAATTTACAGTAGGGATCTTGCTCCTATGAGAATTTAATGACACTGCTCATCTGACAGGAGGTAGAGCTCAAGGGGTCAGGTGAGGGGGGACAACTGTAAATACAGATGAAGCTTTACTTGTTCACCTATTACCTTGTTCTGTGTGGCCTATTTGCTAACAATTCCTGTGTGGCCTAGTTCCTATATGGACTAGCCAGGATTATGTATCCCTGGTCTACTCAACAAATTCCTACTACTAGGGCACCTTTAGAATTTCACTATCACAAATAGTTGGAGATAGGTCACTGGAGCCTTGATCTGAAAGGGTGTATTCTTGTCCATAGCTCCTCCCTTCTCGCTCTACTTTCTGCCTGCATGGGCTGGACATCTTTCTTCTGCCATGGCCCTCTGCCATGCTATTTCTGCCTTGGAGCCAGCTGACCATGGACTGAATCCTCAGGAGCCAAAATATACTTCTATGAATTGCATTGAACATGGATTTTCACGTTTTTATCACTGCATCTTTGAGTTAGATCTTTAGATGTAGGATGGTTATTTGAAGGATAAATGATTTTGTTGTAGATTGCCAAATTCCTTTCATTGGGTCATACCACACAGCCCTTGCACAATTCAATTTATCAGAATATCTATTTCTCATAGTACCACAAACAGAATATATTGTCAAAATTGCATGCTTTTTTGTTCGACAAATGAGAAAACTGAGTGCACTTTAATTTGCATTTTAAAATTATGTGAGGTTAAATTTTTCATGTTTTTAAGAGATATTTACATTTTTGTGGTAGAATGTGCCCAGATTTCTAGTACAGTTAAGGGTAATTGACTCCCTTCTCCAATTTAAAAAATTACTATGTATTAAGTATGTTAACCCACTTTGGCATGTAACTTGCAAAATATTTCACAATGTTTTGTCATTTGATTATTTGCTTAGGATTTTTATTTTTCTATTGTAGAGAAAGAAAGTTGTGATGCTCTTTTTCATCCTTTATAAAGGGAATTGCTGATATCACAATAACAACAAACAAGTTTTAAGAGAAAAATATACTAAATTTATTTTATCAGTTTTATGTGATAGGTCAGAAATGAAGCTGTAAAGACCCATGGAAACTATTTATACACTTGTATTCCATGAAGAATGAACAGCCATGTAGAAATGTGATTAGGATATGATTTAATGATAATAGTCTGAGGGAGGTCCCAACAAGATCTACCTGTTTCAACTCTTTTTGGTCTCTGTTATAGTTCAGATCTACAGTGTCCCTCCAAAAATCTCTAGTGTTCAGAAATGGGGCTTGGTTGAAAGAAGTAGTCACCAGAGGCTGACCTAGAAGGCTGTCTTCTTACTTCTAGCTCTTCCCTTCTCTCCTTGCTTTCTGGGTGCCATAGGTAGAGCAGCTTCCTGCCATCATGCCCATTCACCTGGCCATTTCTGCTTTGGATCCAGTTAAGCATAGGCTAAGACCTCTAAACCTGTGGGCCATGATAAATCACTCCTCCTTTAAGTTTCTGGTTTCGGGAATATTATCCCAGCAGTGGAAAAGTGACTAATACAGCCTGTCATCCTTCTGGTTATGAGACAGAATCCCTATGGAATGAGGGTTAAAGGGGAAGGGGAAAAGGGTAAGAGGAATGACTTTTCTAGGTTTTATGGCTTGCTTTGAGAGAGAAAGGGTTTACTTTCTATGACCTTGGAAGAAATCTGGTTTGTGTGGTTCCCTTGTCCAGAACAGTAGGATGAGGATCAAGAAGCAGGAGTGGGAAACAGGAGGGAAAAAGGTCAGACGAACTTTGTTTCTGAGGCCTCTTTGGAGCCCTTCTAACCTCCTTTAGTTCAAAGTTTGACCTCGGTTCCAATTCTATCATACAAACATTTAAAACGTTTTGTTAATTTAAATGTTAAACCTTTCTTTTATGCTTTTAGATTTTATATTGTTAGGGAAAATTTTCCCTATTCCAAGAAACTCATTCAAATTTTTCAGATTCTTTTGTTCAATTTTTTATTGTTGTTTCATGTACATATCTAATCTATTGGAATTTTCTGGTATGAAGTGTGATAAATGGATGAATTTTATCTTTTTGAATATTTCTATATCATTTCCCTAATACTACTTTTAAATAATTTCATCTTTCCTCACTAATTTGAGGGGTTTCTTTTATTACATTCTAATTTTCCATTAATGGTTGGGTGCATTGATTGTATAATTCAGTTATATTTTTGCTGTGGGAGATCAAAATTAGGGTTGTATGCATGCTAATAAAGCATGCTAGGCACTAGTTTTAAATTTATTTTATTTAAATTTCCACAGAGATGAGATACATGGCAATGCATTTGAGTACTTATCAACATAAAATTGATTATTGTAGGAGAGTAAAAAGTAATTATCCGTATCCTTTTGAGTTCTTGGCTGGGACCCTAGATGTATTAGTCACTTTTCTATTACTGGGAAAAAACACATGACACTCAGAATTTGAAGGAGGAGAAGTGTATTTTGGATCCTGAGGATACAGTCCATGGTCAGCTGGCTCCAAGGCAGAAATAGCATGGCAGAGGGCCATGGCAGAGGAAAGCTATTCAACCCATGCAGACAGAAAGTGGAGAGAAAAGGGAAGAGCTGTGGACAAGAATACACCCTTTCAGATCAAGGCTCCAGTGATCTATCTCCAACCAGACCCTGTCTCCTAGCAGTATATTCAGCTTCTGAACTTATCAGTGGATAAGTATAGCACCCCCACGATCCAATCTCCTCCCAAACACATGAGACTTAGGAGGGATATTTTAGATCTCAACTATAACAGTAGACAAAAATGAATAAGAGAAAAATAATCAAGATTATAGACATGCATACTTCATGTAGACAGAGTAGACATTAAGGACAAAATAAATAAATCATAAAGAAATGACTTAGAATTCATATTTAAGTGTCTTGTAAAACTGGAAGAAAGAAAGAAAGAAGGATGGGAGAGAAGTTATTCATGGGATGTGACTAGGAAAAGTCCAGGAAACAAAAGTAAGATTCATTATTCAGATTCAGCCAGTACTTTCTTCAGTCTGTTGTGATTTAGTCTTCCTCTTTTTCCTGGTTTAGAGAGAAAGAGAGACACTTATAAGTGGAGATTTCCTTTATAGATGTAAATTTTCCTTGTACAAGAGTAACTTCTCTGCTTTCAAAGTTTCTCCTGTGTTTGCTGTTTCTTAACATAAATAAGCTCAAAATAATTTTTTATGCCAAAAGGGCAGATTTTGAGATGTCGTAGTCTGGTCTCCTCCATTATACAAAGAAGGAAAAGCAAGTTAGTTATGTTCAAACCTGCTATCCAAAATCTGGAGGGAATGACACTGTGATATTTAATTATTTTAGAATTGCCCAGAACTAATATCACTGGTACAAAGAGTGTGGAGGTTGGAGGAAAAGCCTTTGAATAGTGTCTGCAGTTAGGATAGGAGGATGTTAAGCTGTTGTGATTACTATTCTCTTCAAAGTATGTAAAGAGATACCCTGGACTTTAGTCCCTTCTATAAAAACAGAAAATCACCTGCTCCTGGCTTCTTTGGATCATACCTCACAGCCATACTTCAGGCACTGCTCTCCAAAGCTACCCTTATTAGGCAGGAAGTTACACAGTAGTAGACCTGGAGATGTGTTGGGGACTATGTGAAGAAGTTATATGAGAAGCAAGCGAGATGAGATTTTTTTCTTTTTCTTCTTGTTTTCTTAATCATTAGCTGTAAATAAAATCCAAACAAGAATGGGATCTCAAGCTATGGTCCAAAACAATGTAGCCAATAACTTTCAGGGCCACAATAATCTGGCAAAGGGCAAATATTTTTACTTTGTTATCCTTTGCCTCTTCAGTCTCCTGATGGTAGCCATTGATATTAAAACCCAACTAAAAGCTGCAAGGCAAGGTATTCCAGAATCCTGGAACAATGTGGAAAGGACAGGGAGGGCTTGGAAACATGTGAAATCCAAGTAATTTTCTTCAGAGCACACAAGGAATTATGTCCCTGCCATTTTATGTCTTCTAGTGCCAATGAAAGATTTATGTGCTAGTCTGAATTTTTGTTATTCGGTTCTGGAATAATAAGCTTCTCTTGACACTTGGTTTTTTGAAATTCCATGGGGTTAAATTTATGTGTAGGCTATCATTTATTCAAGTTACCAAGAAACCAGTCAACACTTTAAATCTGAGAAACCCAGATATTCTTCAGTTCTAGCAAACAGTCTTCTTTTTGAAGAGCCTTTGTAACTTCTATTTCTCTGTGTTTTAGGACATATATTAGATATTTGTTGTCTTCCGATGAGTTGATTCTCAAAGCTCCCTAAGCTTTCTATTTTTCCCCTCTCTTTGCTTTTTGCTCTGTACTTTGGGACCTTCCAATGTTTTAAATTACATTTTTAAAAACTTTTAATGATGTTTTTCTTTTCTTCATATTATTTCTTTTACATAGTAGCCGTAGCAGCCATACATATGTAGTTATTTAGATAGATAGATGGATAGATATAGATACATAAATATGGACATCATATATTCTTGAATTTCTATGAAGAAATTATTTAGTGTCTTCTTAAATGTATTTCTTCTCAATGTGCTCTGTCTGTTCCATGCCACATATTGCATTGTTCCTGAAAGAAAAATACAGTGATTAAAAACCTGGGTATTCTTACTATGGCTCTGGCATTTACTGGCATTTTGAGAATAAATGGTCTGGCCTTTGGACCTTGATTTTCTCATTTGTGAAAAAAATCTAGGCCCCAAAAATGTTTATTAGAGTTCTGGTGTAACACTAGTTAAAGGAAAGAGCATGGAGGAGAGAATAAAGTGCATTCTGGCCCCAGGGCCAATATTATTATCCAAACTGGGCCACACATTTGTCATTTAGTCCTTATGAGACCACAGTATAGAATGAAGCACATTAGAAATATCTACTTGTTGCCAGGGATCTAGCTCAGTGGTTCCATTGCCTGCTTTGCAAGCACAAGGTCCTGAGTTCAATCCCCAGTACCAACAAAACAAAACAAAACAAAACAAAACAAAAGAAATATCTACTTGTTTTATGTAATGTTCTTAAAACATGCAAAAAATCTGGAAAATATAATATCATAGTTTTGGTTTTGGTGGCAGTTGGGTGGATGTGTTCTGCTACCAGACATTAAAAACTGCTATAAAATATCTACGTACTTCATGCCTTGTGGGTACAATATGCTTAAAACAGTTCATTGAGTCTTGTCCTTTTCTTTTCTACCATATTTGAAAGTCCATATGAGATATAAACTCGTATGTACAGTTTATGGGACTTATACTTATTACAAGCTTCATTTTTCTGTTCTATTTATTTTTTAAAGAATATGTCAACAAACTTGTAAATACACAAATCATAGCTCATAGGGTCAAATTCTTTGGAAGTGGGCAGTGTTAAATCCATGAAAGCTTCTAATACTTGTCATTTTATGTATAAAAGTCCAAATTC
The DNA here is from genome assembly GCF_053883595.1 of Heterocephalus glaber. Taxonomy (NCBI): domain Eukaryota; kingdom Metazoa; phylum Chordata; class Mammalia; order Rodentia; family Bathyergidae; genus Heterocephalus; species Heterocephalus glaber. The sequence continues at coordinate 6,422,408 of NW_028258349.1, read as the reverse complement.
AGAGTGTGAATTCTGTCAATATGTAATTAAAGTCAAACATGAGTGTTAAAGAAGTTTATAATAACAAAATTTATACTTTTTCTACAAGAAAAATAACTCTGGATATTCAGCTTATGTAAATGGACAATCCAGACTTCAGAGTTCTGAACATTGCAACAGGGGCACCCACCACCACCACCAGCAGCTACACACACACACACACACACACACACACACACACACATGCACACATGCAGTTCAGAAGACAAACATAGCTATGTACATTTTCACTATGGTTTTCATTTGCTGGGATAAGCTAGTACATAGAAGAAAATATCCTGTGACAGGTAATTTTTATTCTCTATATAAAATTATTAGTATTATTTCATTCACGTTTTCTTCATGCAGGATCTACTCATGAATGAAAAAATGTCAAAATTAGGATTTGTTTTTCAAAATAGCTAAATCTTGGAAGCAGCCTATATGTCTATCAACACATGAGTGGACACAGAAAATGTGGTATTCATACACAATGGAGTACTACTGTGACATAAAGAAAGATAAACTTGAGTCATTTGTAGGAAAGGAGATGCAGTTTGAGACTGTAATGTTAAGGGAAATAAATCAGACACATTATCTTAAATATTGCAGGTTTTCTCTTAAGCGAGAAACCCAAATTATAAATAAAGGGCAAAATAAAAGACAGACAATAGGAAGTAAAAAGGTAGATCTTTCTCAAGTGGGAAGTGGACTGAGAGATGGCAGGAGGGAGAGAAAGGAGGGAATGAAGATGAAAAAAGAAATTAAGATGTGTTATGTATGTGTACCAACTCCACGCAAGGAATGTAAACATGAAGTACTGCAAACATATACAAATAAAAATGGTATTCCTGTTTCAGTTTTGGTGGAAACCCAAGACAATGGGTGTCAATTATTCCTACATTTCACAGCAACACATAAGACTACTTATTTTAGTTAGGGTTACTTGATGCTTTAAAAACAATAAAGCCTCACATCCAGGGAATTAAAATAGAACTTTAAGTGTCATCCACCTAATGGCTGAATGTAGCTTCCTCCACTCCATCTTCTTCTGGCTTGTGATTCTACCTTCTTCTTTGATCTCAGACTCCTCTGCATTCCCCCAAAGGAAGGGAAGTGTGAGCACAGAGAAGGCATGCACATTCCCACAGACCTGGTCCTGCTTCCATGATATCCTTTCATTCTGCTCATATTCCACTTGTGAAATCTTATCGTGCAGCTTCACCTGGATACAGCTACTGGGAAATGTGGCATCTCTCTGGACAGACTCTAAAACTCTATTCCATGAATGGTAAAAGCTAGGACCTTGGGAGACAAACAGAGCTTAGAGAAAGAAAGAACCAGCTAGAAAGGCTTTGTGAGGTGAGATGTGTTGGGAACAGCAATGAGAGGGTCTTGGAAATCTGTTGGGCTTGCTGATTTCACCCAACCCAAAATACAGTTAGGCTCTGCATAATGACATTTGGTCATTCATGGATCACAATGGCGGTCCCCTAAGATTCTTACCTAGTGATGTTGTAGCCATCTTAATTTGTGTAAGTAACCTCTGCGATGTTCACACAATGACAGAATGACCTGACACTGCATTTCTCAGAAATCTCCCTATACATCATTAAATAACTAATGACTGTAATATATTTTAAAATACTGAGTTTAAAAATCTGATTTTTCCCTTCTGGGCAAAGCCATTTCTGAACCTCTCTGGCCTTAGTTTAAGTATCTGAACAATGGAAACAATATTACCTACCATGTAGCAATGTTTTTATTATGAAACATGAAAATACAAAAGAGCTTTCCAAATTGTGTAGGACACATGCATGTGTGCGAAGCCACTCACATGTATCTGTTGGCCCTCACGAATTTTTGTTCTTCACTGTGAGGCCCACCCTAGTTACTGTTTTGTGTGAGGTAGATGAAACAATTCTCATTTTCTTAGTATCTTGACTACAAGGGAAATTGACAGTCATTAATGCACTCTATTAAATTATGTCAAACACTAAACTCAAAATTTCTTCAGAATACCAAACAGGTTTTTGTTAAAAGGTAAACATGACACAGATTTAGGGCTATATTTGGGATTCTTTCCCTCTAGCCTCCCCTCAACTCTGTATCTTCTCAAGGTGGTATAATATGTTGATAAATTTGGGAGGGAATAAGAACAAAAATAAAAATAATATGAAGAGGATCTGGGCCACTGGTAGACATGACCTTGCATCTGGAGGTCCATTAGGCTATGAACTTGAGTCAGGGAATATAAGATACTAGGATGTAAAGAAAGGAGTGTTCTCTCACAGTGCAGCTGAGATGTGTAAGGGGGAAACTTGCATTCCTAGACGGAAGCCCCCTTCACTAAGCACTAGCAGCCACGTGTTTACTGAAATTTGCACAAGGAGACCCACTACAGAGCTCTTGTCACTTGCCCCTTGTCAGAGAACCTACCCTGTGGACATTACAGCTACCACTTACCATTTCCTGCTCCTTCTATCCTCCTGCCTCCTACATCTCGCTTGCCCTACCACCATGAGCATGTTCTCTACTAATTTACTTTTCATTTCTGTGTCGTAGAACAACTCAGTTATATCCATGTCCTCCACTTCTGCATCTACATACCCATCACCTGCTCAGCACCGAGCCCCTTATGGCACGACTCTAAGGCTATTCTTTTTCTCTAAGATGTGTGGGTGCACAGCACAGTGTAAAGTGCTGGGACTCCCAACCATAAGTAAGAATCAGACCTTGTCCACAAGATCATCACTTGCTGGTGGGTTCAGCAGCCAGCTCTGTCCAGGCCTAAGCTTTCATTATGCTTTTAGTATTCATGTTCATTTGTGCTCATAAAAATCCTTCCCTGAGGACAGCCTTTCACATCTGCACTTGGCAGCAAGGGGCTCTGGGTCTGAGAACTGTGGCTTGGACAGCTTTCCACTTGGCCCCCAGCAGAGGAGCATCAAGGACCCTCACATTTTAAGAAAAGTGGTTTCACTTGTAAGGCAGAAAATTCACAAAGCCATCCAGGAGAGTTCCAAGAAACAGGGAGGTTTCATCACTGAACTGAGCCCTTTGGAATTTGGTGAAGACTTTAAGGTTGTTCCTCCTGTCCTGCAGCAGGAACTATGGCCTTGTCCGAAATAATGTGCCCCTCCCCCCTTCCAGATGAGAAAACAGGAAGACTTCCCAGTGAATCCTACTTCCCCTTGCTCTGTCCTCTAACCAGCCACCCCTCTTATAAATAAATAGATAGATAAATAAATAAATAATCTTTCTTTCCTAACTCTGGAATTTGGAGCTAGGTCTGGTGGCGGGAAGAGGTTACCAACCTTCCCAGTATCCAAGTGACAGTCCTGGGTCCACTTTGCAATTCCTGTACTGGCTCTTCCTTTCTGACAGAGTTGCTGATGAGAGCTAAACAGGGCCATCCATCCAGGCAGCTGTGCAGGTTTAATCAAGGGTCTGCCTGACAGCACTGGGGCTCAACAAAGCAGCTCCCCTGCTGTGATAAAGAGCTGATCAATGTTCCATTATTCTTTCATTTATTGGTATCTCTCCTCTTCTCTCCCTCCACTCAGCCGCCTCCTGCTTCTGTGAATCCCCAGACAGCATCAGAGGCTTGGATGAGCAAGACTGCTTTTGCCTGGCACCCTTTTACACATCACAGCCAGGGTAGTGTTTCCACTTGATATGAAGGCCTAGAGACTCAGCTGCACCAGATAGTCCTGTGGAAACAGGGAGGACACCTCACCCATGGAAGATGTTCCGTGCAATGGCTTCATCTTGGCCTTCCTAACTTTTGGGAACTTTCCTCTTTTCTTTTTGGGTGCAGATTCCTGAACAGTTCAAGATAGTAGTTGAATCTTTTTTGAGGGGAGGGTAGTGCTGGGGATTGAACCCAGGGCCTTGAACATGGTACTCAAATGCTCTAACACTGAGCTGCATCCCCAGCCAAAATAGTAGTTGAAAGGAGTGCATTAAGTAATCAGAAAGGGAAATAAAATTTTCAGTCTTTTACTTCCCACATTTAGATTTTCCATCCTTCTAGATCAAGCTTTCTCAACCTGGGTACTATTGACATTTTGGGTATAATTCTTTATTGTGTGCACTTCCTGTGAATTATAGTATATTAATTAGAATTCCTAGTCCTTATCCACTAGATACCAGTAGCACCTTCTCTCCTCATTTGTGACCATTAATAATTCCAGACATTGCCCAATATTCCCTAGGAGCAAATTGATCGCTAGTTGGGAGCTGCCAACTTAGTTGACCAGTTCCTGACCTAGCAGAGCAGTATCATTTTGCTTCATGATGAACATTACATGATTTTTATCCGCAGCAGCTGCAGACTCTTTATTAGTCATCATCCCTAATATCTGTGATGACCAAGGACCTCATTTAACAAGATTTACTGAAGCCCAGGTGCCAACACACATATTTCCAGAAATTTCTATAACCTAACGAACAATCCTCATATCTTGAAAGGTAGGCACTATTCTGCCCATTTTGCTGGTGGGAAAACTCATGGTCAGGGAGCTTGAATAACTTCTGAAGATAAACTGGAACACGAATGTGTGTCTGTTTAACATTGAAAGAAATTTTCATGCACTGTCCTCATCTGCCATATATTCCTTTTTGTTCCCCTTTCTTTGCATATCCTCTAGCTCCTGGCAAAGGTCAAATGCAAGATGGAATTTACATAAATGTTTGTAAAGAATAAAAATCTAGTCACTCATCTTAGTTCAAGTAATTCAGATTAATTTGAACTTTGTTGAGGCAATCAAGATTTTTTTTTCAGCACAGGATTGAAGCTAGATTTCTGGCTCCATTCCTGACTTGCTGTGTGATCTGTACAAGCCACCTCACTTTTCTGTGCCTGTGACACATAAATAAACTAATACATGTAAGAAGACACATGGATACAGTTAGCACCTGGATATAGTTAGCTCTCAGTGCTAACTGAGTGGCCCTCACCAGTCATGATAAATGCTCCTCCCAGTCTATGTCTCTTTGTGTTTTATCTCTAATGACCTCAGGGTAAATTTATATCTTTTTCTTTGCTCTTTTTGCAAAAGGGGTTGGTTGCTTAGGGGAGATGCCAGGTGTTCTGGATCAGAGAGGAAGATTGGGAAGGGATGCTGCTTCTCTCAACTTGTCTCCTGAAAAATGGCAGCCAATCTTGGATAGAGCCATACATTGCTTTCAGAGGCCCTGAATTCTAGTGTTGGCTCTGCAATAGACCAGATGAATGGAGGTTGGGTAAGTCATAAACTCTCTGGGTCCTGATTTCTTTATCTGTACATTAGGCTGTTAGATAATACAAAGCTCCTAAATACAAAGCATGCTCCTAAATCAGCATGCTTTGCAGAAGACAATTTGTATTGACCTATTATTACAATGTATGTACTGGGGGCATCTGTTTCAGCCTTGTGTGTGTTCCTCCTCCTGGACCACCTGGGCTGGCTAATGCCTGATGGTGACTTGGCTCTCTCCCCGGAGCAGCTTTCAGTATGGCTGGCACATGTCCTTGCTCACTCTGTCAGCAGATGCCCTGCCCAGATAGATGTACTTTTTTCTTTTATGTATTCTTTTTTTTTCCTCCAGCAACAAATTCTTCCAACAAGGTGTAATTCCCATATGCACATCTGCCAGGCATGCTTTTCTCAGGTAGTAATTGGAGCATGGGATCAGGATTCATAAAGAGAACACATCAGCAAAGCTGACTGGCTGGTCATGTTTTTAAATACACCTCTTCTTGAGCAGTAACTTGAAGATTGATCCTGCTTAGAGAAAGGGCCTAACCACAGGTCAATACCCATTTTTAAGAACCTTCTGACTTTAGTTGTCCTCGCAAAGTCCTAGATTAGAACTGAGGGATGGGTGATAGGAATTAACGAAAGTGCAGAGAGACCAGAGAAGTAAGCCAAGATGATGGGAGGAGAGAACAGGGGTGTTGGGAAAAGGACTGTAGAGAGTGCTAATGAGCTGGGTGGCAGCCAAGGAAGATTGTCTGTCTGTTCATCTGTCTGTCTGACTGCATGATTTCACTGCCTATAGGGTATTTTGTCTTTGGCGCTGGAAGCAGTTCAACAACCACCTTTGTGTACAAGGCATAGTGTTATTGGAAAGAGCATAGTTCTGCAATCACACCAATGTGCTTCCAGTTTGAAGTCTGCTCCTTGCTCTCCTGGTTTGTTTCTATGGTAAGTGGGGGCTGGGTTCCTGACTCAGAAAGGAACCATCTGGCCCTACTGCAAGCAGGGAGTGTGGATGGGCAAGGGAGAAGGTGGAACAATGTTCCAGGACCACGTCAAATCTTTGCCTGTGCCCTGCCTCCTCTCTGAGCTCCCTCTAGCATAGTGTGCCACCCTTGATGGGTCAGAAAAGGCCAAAGGGATACTGAATGTTCTATGGCTGAGCCTCTCCCACTTCAGATCAAGTTGTTCTTCATTGTTTTCCATTTCTTTCCCTTCTACAATACTAAGAACTGCTGGTAAAATGGTATGAGTCAGAAAGAGGTGGTCTTTGAAATCCACAGTTGAATTCTATCTGATTTTGTGGAGTATATGAGAGGGATACATTAATAGGAGGCATACAAGCAATTGCATGCTTACAGATTTTGTTAAGTACCATGCAGAAAACTTGAGACTGTTCATTATCAAAAATAAGCTAGAGCAGAAGGAAAGCTTTCCCTAAGAAAGTGACATTCAAAGACCTAAAAGATAGATGGGAATTAACTAGGATAAGCATGGGTGGGGGAAGGTGTAGAGAAGAGTTCCAAGGAGAAAAAATAGCATGCACAAGACCTCAAGCAGGGAGGAAGTTTAGGTATTGAAAAAGCTTCCCCTGTAGGGCAGGGATGGGGAAGGAAAAGTGGCAAGGAGTAAGGCTGAAGACTAATGAAGGAGGGAGGACATGGAGGGGCAGTTTACACACACAGGAAGAAGTTTGTGTCTTGTCTAAATTTCAAGGAGAAGCTCTTCAAAAATACCCCCGAACAGGAAATTTTCTTTTAACTCTGCCATTCCAGTTACTAAGTGAACACCATGGTAGCTAGTATCACGTTTCACATTTTAAGCCCTTTTATCTATTGTTGAATGTCTGGCTAGTGCGGAGTGGATGTCCTGTCCCTCAGGTGAGGTTGCCTTCTTCAAAGGAGGAGGTGAGTAGTAGCTGTGTTGGCACTGTCTAATGGTTTCTTTCCCAAATATGGGTGCTCTTTCAGCCTCTGCCTCAAATGCTGTCCTTATCACATGACCACAGCTCAGCTGTCCTCTTCTTCAAAAAAGCTGTATGTCTCTATCCTACTCCAGTCTCAGGCCAGAGTATTGATCAACTGCTATGCTCTACTCACTGTGCATGTGAACTGTACATCTCAATATTTGATGAGGTTATTTCTGCTACCAGGCTGAGCTTCTCTGTGCTCAAAGAAAAATGAAAGACCCAAACTGACATACTGAATGTCTACACTGGGCCATGGACACAAGACTAACTTGGAAGAGTCAGAAGAGCTGGAAAGGGGATTATCTGAGTGATGCTTCTGGCTGACCATCACGGTTAAGGTTAGGGTTAAGATCAGGGTTAGAATGGAGAACCTGATTGTCAATCAGAAGTACTGTTTAGCTGACCCCTTTGCCACCTTCTCTGACCCAACCAAAACAACTGCACACCGTAGGATTTCTTGTACACAGTAGTGTCGTTCATCCAATAAAAGGCCAATGTGATGGGTATCTTGGGGGTAATGACAAGTGTAGTTCTTAGTGACAATCCACAGTGACAGATCGCATGCCCATCATGAAGCGTCTCCCTCAAATGCCAATGCCTACAGGCAAGCCATGGGCCTGTGCTCTACTGTGTAATGCCCACTCAGATAGCATCTGGAGGACCTGCAGGGACTGCCTGCTCCTGCAGGACTCTGGGTAAAAGAGAGGGCACTTTGTGGGAGGGTGAAACCTGACTCAGCACCCACGTGGTCTGCCTAATGCAATCCCCCCACCCCACTTTCCCTGCAAGACCCCACCAACTATTCCTCTTTGTCATGCTCCCTCCTCCCACTGTGTGCACACCTCACCTGCAAGAACTTTCATCTGGAAGTCTGGTCCCTTATTGATTTTTCCTTAATTTACCCGGGGGTAAACTTATGGTATACATTATTTTGATTCCAGAAAGACCAAAAATTAAGGTTTCTACAAATCCAGGCTGTTTCCAAAGATTATTTTGAAGCTCAAAAACCCAAATGGCTGTATTGCTCTGATGAATCTGAGCACCCCTTCCCTGAAGAATGGGGTACAAGGCCCTGGCTGCCTTCACTGGTAGACATAGGGGACTCAAAGGGCATATGGCTATGGGTGAGTGAGGTGTGGGAAACATGGTAGATGATTTCATAGAACAGTGACTATCAAAGCTTTTCAACTGAGATAGTCTTTTAGTATTATTTATCCCTGAAGCCTTCCTCTCACCCACTCTTTAAAACAGCCTACAAAATAGCAGCCTGAAAAATCTACTAAATAGGGCCTAAATAGAATACAGCATACCCTTCCTTATGTCAATACTTAAGTCAAGGCCTTCATCTATGATGGCTTCAGGCATCATTTCAACCACTCTAAGAAGTGTTTCATTTAAGTGGAAACAAACTATTCACTGATTTTAACTAAGAGATGGACAGTCTGAAGCCAATGGTCTTTCATATGCTCAGGTTGATGGGATTCAGAACATTGACCACTCAAAGCTAAGTTTGCTAAGAAAAATGACTTTTCCAACACACTAGCTACTTCAAGTACACAAAGTGAAGACTCTTGATCAAGTCCAACATAGGCAAATATAGATACTTTGAAGGTGGGGACCAGGTTTACTTTCCTTACCATGTAATCTCAGTGTCTAGCATAGGGCCTGGGATGGACAGAGTACAGTATCCATCATGTCCATCTGTGGTATGTAGAAGCCACATTTCCTGATTGGAGTAAGGGTGGGCACAGAATGGGAGAAGGGAAAGATCCTAGTCTTTCATTCAAAAAGGCTGGTTTCTAGTTCAATTTCTGTCTTTAACTTGCTAGGTGACCTTTAGGAAATAAAAATTTTTTCTCCTTGGGTCTCAATTTCCTTATCAGAGCAAATTTATCTCTAAGCCCTAAATGATCTTCCATTTCTAACATTCTATTACTCCCTGACAGATTGAACTCTGATCCCTGGAAACTCTGGTAAGATGTATTAAGAGGGAGAGATCATTCGGTAGGAAGATGGTGTCAGTCCCCAAAATGCTTGTAGAAGGATGCTCAGGTACAAAGCTAATGGACTCACTCTTCATTTTCAACTGGCCTAAGCAGACCAGGAACCGGTCTCTGAAAATGTGACCCTATAACCTGGGTGTGGTGGTGCATGCCTGTAATTCCAGCACTCTGCAGGCTGAGGCAGGATCGCTGCAAGTTTGAGGCCAGCGTAGGCTATGTAGTGAGTTCAAGGCCAGCCTGAGCTACTTATCAGAACCCTGTCTCAAAAGAGAAAGGGGGGGGGGGACAGCCTTATAAAGAGAGACAAATAGATGAGAGATGAGAAGAACTTACCCGCTAAAATTGGCCAGAGGGTGAAATATATTGAATGGCATATTTTGTTGGGTTTCTCTACTGTTCTTCATCTAGTTGTAAATTCCAAAATTATTTGGAGTTTTGATATTTTCCCTTGTTGTATGTACTAAACAAAACCTAAATAATAGAGAAACAAGGGAGAAACCAAGGAAATATCCCATCTCATTTGAAATTTGTCTTCTTTATGCCTTTTCCAAGTAAAGTCTGAAGCTTTCACGGGCTTCAAGTGAGCAGACTCACTTGATCCAATCAACGAGGCATCTATTTCATGGCCATAACTCACATTTGTCTAAAGAACAGTCAGCTTTCTATTTCTATAACTAAACTTAGTTTCTGTCTCAAAGCTTAATTTTAGTCACATAAGAGCAAACTTGGTCTTCTCATGAGTTTTCCCCTCTCCTTTTCAATGAGTTTGCAGCAAAGTTTTGAGAAGCATGTATATGGAGTGTGGCTGGAGCACAGTCACTTGTGAATGTTGACATCCTCTGAGATGACGTCATGATGCCTCTGGGCTCCGTTCTCAGGGACCTCTGCATGTCTCAGTGTATGTGCACGGGAGGACACATAAAACTTGAAGGGACTTTCCTGTACCTTGTGGGCCTGCAGCAAATGTGGGCACAGGGTCTCTGGCACCTTGCAGGTAGACCCTTAGCTCTGATGTAACACCTGCTGGCGATGGAGGCTCCGAGGAGAGCTGCTGATCCCCTAGGCCCCCTGGAAGTGTAGAGCAGACTCCCTTAGCTCTCAGCTCCTGGGATTTATTTTGGACTTTAATTCTTCACCCTAAAGGAATTCAACATAAAGCAATTGACAGAGCTTTCAGTGGTCATGGCCTCCCCAGAATAATTTACTTCCCCTGTGTCTTTCTTTTGTCCTAGCCATTAAGAGTATTTATGTGTTCTGGGGGACTGGGAGAGAAAAGGAGGAAGAACACTTGGCCATGAAGGACCTTCTATATTTTTCTCCCAGTTTTATTGTTATGGAGTAAATTTATATTTGCTGATAATCTTTCTTAAATCCATTCTCTGTGAACCCTCTCTTGGCTTTCACCTGTGAGCTCTAGGAAGTTGTCTTGCATGAGTTATATCAGTGGGCTCCTTTGCTTTCTGATTCCTTACTGGTTTGGGGCAAAATGGAGCCAAGCAGGTGTTTCTTCTGTCAGGCCCATTCCTGCTAAGTCACTATAGATTGGCTCGGCCTTTCATCTGAATATTTCTGCTCCTCTCAAGGAGACCTCCAGGCCGTGCTTTCTCTTCTCTTCCACCCTCCTGGATCAGGCTGCTGTGGGCATCCTGGTGCGACTTGCCACATACATGTTCCATCTGTAAATAACTCCTGTATTAAACCCTTATCAGTTTTGATCTGTTGGCTGTCTGTTTCCTGCAGGGCTTCTCCAGTTACCGGTTTCAGTGGTATGAGTTGAATTTAAGATGTGAGAACTGATTGGTCTTTCTACCTTTCTGGTGCAACAATTTTTACTTAAGTTAATGGAAAAGCAGTTTAGTTTGAATCAGGAAATTAGTAGGGATAATAGAATTGGGGGTGGGGCAAAAAGAACAAAAGAGTTGCCAGTCAGAAAGAAAACTTGAGTAAATATTTTAAATTACTATACTACTACTGAATTCTTTGTTGTTGTTTTGTTGTTATTGGTAAGTGGAAATAGCATAAGACCATGGAGTCTTTTGCCCTAAGTGAGCTATAATAATAATTTTTTTTTAAAAGATGTAAGAATAACTGGTCTAGTCCAAATCTCAAATTTTATACATGAGAAAACTGCAGTCTAGAAAGGGACAATTTAATTCACCTATTTATTCAGTGAATGCTTCCCTAAATAGTTTCAGTCTCTCTGTACTAGAGAATAAAATTAACCAATTTCTAACCTTGAGGAGCTCATAGAGTCACAGAAAATCATCCTTACACACTAAGCATACCATCTTCTATATGCTTTGTTAGCTCTGCCATATGTTGGCTACATATACTAGGATCAAAATCAGTCATAATCCATGTCCCACAGAATTTGCCACCCAGTGAGGAGAGATGTTAAGCAAATAATCACAATGCAGAGATGGAACATTTCCACTATCATTTAGGGCTTTAGCAAAGCTGCCAAAGCAAAGAGCAGAAGAGGACTTCAGAAAAATGACAGTGTGTGCAGAGGCCCTGTGGGAGGAAGGACCATGATGAACTTTCAGGGCTGGGATAGAGAAGGATAAGAGGTATCTCTAGAGGAGAGAGTTGGAGACAGACCATGCAAATCTCTGAGCTTTTTCAGAAGTTCTAATAAGATGTCAGTGTTGATATATAATGTGCAATACAAAAAAGTCACTGGACAGGGTCTGAAGAGGTTATAGAAGCTGTAATAAGGAACCTAACTCACCCCACCCATAATATAGGATTGCAGGTTTACTGACTCCTTTTGCAGAGAAATAATTTTCAGAATGCATCAGTAAGAGGGTTGGGAAGGTTTTATTAGGCAGGAAGTTTAGTACACACTCAAAGAAATAAAATGTGAGCCTTTGAGAGACAGAGATAAAGATGCATATTTTCCTGGAATGAGGTACATATAAGCTTATCTGGAGGGGATGCAATCCCTGGGAAAATGTATCCCAACCTCCAAAAAGGATAATAACTACCCCATTTTACAGGTATGGAACCAGTTGTTTTTTTGTTTCTGGATAGATAATTTAAACATTCTTTGGATTTTCTCAACTTGTTCCTTTGTTTTAGATAAGATTTTCTCAATCTGTTTCTTATCACTGCTCTTTACTTTTTTGATGAAGCCAATTCATGAACTTTTAGTATTCCTGAAGAATGTTTGGTGTGATGGGTTTGGAAGGAAAAGAACCTAAATTTAGCCAAAGGAATGTTGATATAGATTCCCTTGGGTGACTTTGACTATGTTGCAGAAGTTGTGGACTTCTTACAATCTTAGTTGTAAGATTACAACAAGTTACAAGTTGTAATTTTACAAGTTGTACGATTAGTTATATGGTTTCCTTGTCTCCTTTTTACCTGTCTTTTATTTTTTCTGTCTTAACTCAGAGGGTGTAGGTGAAGGAGTGATATCTTCCCGTGGACAGGTAATCTGGGTCCTAAAAGAATTATGTCCCTCGTTTAGCCTAGTGTAGTGAAAAATCACATCAGTGGCAAAAAACATGGCATGTTCAGAAAAGTTCCTGTGGCTGGTCGCCTAAGAGGTGAGAGTAGAAGAAAAAGCTACAGAAAGAAAGAAGTTGAGATCTAACACAAGAGCTCTGTATACCAAGCCCAGGCAATCTAGAAGGAATGATGCACCAGCTTCTTGAAAGAGTACCCAGCCAGTAAACAGAAGGGAAGGGCCTAGAAGGCAGGTCCAAGGGCCTAGTTGACTCAACATGATCCCTGTAACAGGAGAAAAAGACACCCAGGATTGACATCTTCTGATTTTCCATCCTAGTCATAGAAATTTTGGTTGGACAATGAGAATAGCAGATATGGTGTTCACGTGCCATAGTTCCTCAACCCCAAAGAGAATGAAGAAGGAAAATTGATACTATGCCCAAAGATTAAAATCACTTCTTTAGTGTCCCATTGCTGCAGTACCAAATTATTACACACGTGGTGAATTAAAACAATACAAATTTATTACCAGTTCTTGAGACAAGAAGCTGAAACTAAAGTGTCGGGAGGAGAAGCCTTTCTTGCTTCTTCCTGTTCTTCTGGTCCCACCTGTTTTTGGGATTGTGGCAGTGTCACTCCAAACTTTACTTCCGTCTTGACAGGAACTTTACCTTAGATTTAAGGTCACTGAGCTAATCCAGGATGTCCTACTTATCTTAACATTTTAATTATATCTGTAAGGAGCTTTTTAAAAATAAGATTATATCCATAGGTTCTGGCAACTGGGATATGAACATGACTTTTAAAGGACCGCCATTACCCACTGTAAACCAGTGATCATTTACCAATAAGTTGCTCTTTTGGTAAATGGGCTCACAACAGTCTTACAAGACTTATAATGTATTAAATTTTTTCAAATACTTATCTACAAAAAATAAAATGGGGAAAGGAAAAACTGAAAAAACTTGTTAGAACACCATTGATTCTTCTTTATATTCAAGCTGTGGACCCAAATAAATGGGATGTAAAGGTTGGTTTAAAGCTTATTTTTATACAGCTTCAGTGCAAAAGTTTATAGTTCTTCTGTAACAATATACAAGGAAACAAGAAGCAGGAGTAATGTATTTATTGGAATCCTGAAGTGCCTCAGTGTCCAAAGAGAAATCACATAGGTTCCTGGGCTTGAAAATACAAACACTGTCTGGTCAGATGTTTGTTAGCCAGCACTCAGTAACACCCTGATTCTGAGAAATTAAATGAAATATGAAATCACTTTGCCAGTGAAGCCTTGGTTGGAATCCTTCTAATAAAAATTCACTTGGATGTGACACTCAGCGGAATTCTGTGTAATTCTAGACAAGGAAAATTATTTTAGGAATATGTTCCTGTATTAAACTGTGTAATGAATACAATTATTTTTATCGCCCTGCACTAAGATTGTGAGTGTTACTGCATTTTTTTAAAAAAGGGGCTCCTTAGATATCCTGGCAGCTTACCCAGCCACCAGTTCATTTGGGACCTGCCTTATCTCCTTTCTGCTCCTGAGATTGAGTGAGAGGAAGATAATGAGTTTTTTTTTCTTTTAAACCATGTCACAAAGGGTGAATAGAAACTTTAGCCCCCAAAGAAATTTCTCCATTAACACAACTTTTGAAAACATTTGTTCAAAAAGTTCATAATGTTACCTCTTCTCACAGAAGAGAAACATCAGGGAAGAATATATGGAAACTGGCCTAAAAAAAAAAAATGAGGTTGGGCATTCCTTGTGACCATTCCTGGCATCACTATCTTCTCAAATGCTTCAGACTTATTATCCAGACTGCTAAGGAGCTCAGAAAGCCAGTCTGGGTTGATTCAAATTAGACACTGAAAAGAAGCTCTATTTCATTCTTCTGAATTTAAACTACACAGAATAATTAAATGTAATGCTGATGGAGGGTGGGACAAACAGGGGCCCTGCTGAGCCCACTTTGGTGAACTAATAAGAAGGACTATAATTTGCAGCAGCAGCGATTTTGCTACTGCATGTTAAAATTTTATATTTTCTCATGTAAGTTAAAAATACCCCTACAATGGTATTTTCCTTCTTTATGGAGAGTGTACTTTTGGCCCGCTCAAGGCTGAGTTCTTAGTCACTGATTAAAGTTTTCATGTACACAGATTCATAGTGTTCATAAGTTCCTAAATTCCACAAGTCAAGTGCACTTTGTTAACTGACCTCTTTGAATTATGCATGGTTAACCAGAATATTCCAACACATTTTCCTAATACATCCTTGTCTATAGTTATAGTCATAATCACAGCTAATTAAAAAAATAATTCCTTTCCTCAATTCTGTCCATCACTACCAATCTCAGAAGAGTCACTTTAATCATTCAAATTTAAAACATCTTAGGATCAGGTAGTACCCAGCCAGGTGTAGGAGCACCGGGTAGTGAGGTTTGCGTCTTGCTTGCCAGCTGCATATCTGCGAAGGCTCTGCACTTTCATCTGGCCCAAATGCATAGCTGAGTCAAATCAATGTGCTATGTATGAATCCCTTTCTCCAGATTACTTTGCCAAAAGATGCTCCCGACATTGAACTGCCACACGCTTTTCAGCTTAGAAAATGACACACCAATCTTGATGATCCTTTGGACTATTTATACAACAGGATGTTGCAGAATGACAGGATAAAAAGGCAGATTCACCAAGAGGGCTTCTGTAATTTATAAGCATTCAATGTGTAACAGAAAACTCCATCTCTTCCTCCAAACCCCGCTTCCCTTTGTCTCCTTGACAGGTGACAGGTGTCACTTCCTCCCCTTGTGGATTGCCAAGTTATAAACACTGGCTCATCCTTTAATTCTTCATTCTCCAAATTTTGGCAAATCCTTTGGGTCAGGACTTTATTACAACTATTTCCCAATTTTCTTGTTTCCAATTTCTCTTCTTCACGCCATTATTTTAGGTAGATGCTGGCGTACATTTCTTTTAAAAAAAGAAAATCTGTTTCACATTCTAATATCCTTTGCTGTCTCCCTATTGGAGAAAATCCAACTTCCTTAGGGTGATTCATATTTTTTCACTGTCCGGTTTTGCACTGAACCTTCTATCCCCCCCCCCCTCCCCCGCCAACATGCTCTGAGGAATGTGAAATCTCAACTCCAGTTACTCCAAAATACTAGTAATTAAATGGCTACTTTATTAATCTTAAGAACAGATATATACACAGAACTTACAATTTCCAGGGCTAGTTTCCACTGAGGCCTCTCTCCTTGGATTGTAATTGGCCATTTTCTCCCTGTGCCTTCACGTGATCTTCCTTGTGTATGTCTTGTACCCAGATTTTCCTATAAAGATACCAGGCACATTGGATTCAGGCATACTCTAATATCCTCATGTTAGCCTAGGTAACTCTTTAAAGATTTTATTTCCAAATTGCAGTGACATTCTGAAGTACTGAGGATTAGGAATTCAACATAAGAATTTTAGAGAGACTCAATAATGTTATAGGGCCCAAAAACTGAGGTTATTGAAGGATACTTCTAACTGATAGACTACAGTCACAGAGGCCCAGGAATGCAGAACACTTTGGCTGCTCCCTAGGGCAAGAGGAACATTTCCTGTGATGATACAAGATAGATACACCTTTTAGTAATAAGAAAGATGGTGGTGGAAAGGAGACATGGTAAAGATTTTAAAAAGGCAAAACCTCAATGAGGAGTTGGAATAATCATGATTTGCTTGCTATCTGGGCAGAGTGTGTGCTGTCTACTTCACACTGATATGTTTATTTAATAGTCCAACATTCCTAAGAAGTAGGTACACTTATAATCAGCATCTTAGCGACAAAGATGACAAACCACCATTGAGGTTTAGAGGAGTGTACTTATCTGCTGAAGGTCACAAATTATTAAGTGGCATACTTGAGATTCCATTCCCAGGTAGGTTTATTCTAGTTCTTGCATTGTGAGCTTTTCTCAGCTCCTGTCTAGAATTTTACTAGGTGCATGCTTTTGTGAAAGTCACATTTATAAACTCCAGCATTCTCATCTGCAAAATGGGATCAACGAAACTACATATATATATATATATATATATATATATATATATATATCCCTGATACTGCTGAATTATTGGAAGCCTCTCAAGTAACAAGAAAAGTCACTAAGAAAACTCAAGGCAGGCTGTGGTAATCTTCCTGAAACATTTATAGATGTTTGGATTCCCCCATGTCATGATCAATTTTTTTTATTCATGAAATGATCCAAAATACCAAGAAACTACTGTGTGCATTAATACCCCCATAACAAAAGCCAACATTTGCTTAATAAAAGAATCAGGCAACTTCTCTGATGCTTTTTCATGTTATTCATTCAATTTCTGAAACTTCATTCTGAGGGTAGTGGTGAGAATAATTTCATTTATTTAAAAAGTTGAGTATACAGTGCTCCTGAGGGAGAATTACAGAGACTTCTCCTTGCTTTAGAAGGACCGCTTGATAAGCATATGAAGGATGAAAACAAAATCATCACACCACAGAATGGGCTAGACTAGGCTGTTGTCTTAGCAAAATAGAAAAGGGTAGGGCTTAGGGAATTCTATTACACACAGTTTTGAAGCAGTGCATTTAGGACAGTTATCACTGCCCCAAACAATCAGGATGCTGTTCAGCAGGGTAATTTGGTATGGAAAAGGGAAAGTTCTCACAAGAAATCTAACAGATGGAAGTCAAAGGAGCCAGTGGTAACTGTGAGAGAGAGAATGCCTCCAATAATCCTTAAAGATGCGGAAATTCTCATTCACCCAGGGAGTTAACTTACCTATTTGGATAACAAGAAGGAGTGATCTTCTAAGAATAATTTTTAAACAAAACCCAGAAAAAATAATCTTCACAATTGTTCCTGAGTGATTAAATGGTCTTTTTGCATTTGGAATCTATAGACTTGACCTTTAAATCTCAAACTAGAAGAAGCCTTGAGTGGTGGGATAGAAACACAGAATGTTCCTTCCTGCCCATGGGACATATTCTCAGTCCTGTGAGCACCCCGAAGGATGCTAGAACTTTGATGGATAAACACTAAACAGAAGCTGAATGATGGTGCCTGCAGGAAGATGATAAATGGAGCAGAGTGTTTATAAGCCTGAATCGTGCTGAAGAAGACCTCTAGTATTGTTATTCCAGCAGCTCTCTTCCAATACTCAGGAGTAACAGAGAGTTACCTGAGTCTTAAATAAGAGACTTAAAATCAATGGGAAGGACAGGTCCACAGAGAATTTATCTCAGAGTGCTAAATGGAGGTGGAAGGGAGCATTGTAGGCAACATGAAGAAATCACTAAGTTCAGACAAAGTTTCAGTACAGTGTAAGAAAACATATAACCAGAAAATAAATGCATACATAGTCGAAGTGTTCGACCATATAAAAAACACCTTTGGAAAAGCACATCCTACAAAAGAAATAATTTATTGACTTTGATTGATGTGACAGGAATGACAGAGCAGTGTATTTGTATAGGTTTGAGTTTCCAAAATTAGAAACAGAAAGTAGATGAACTATTTCCTGATCTGACAAACATATCATCTAGTCTTCTTCCTTAGGACACACACACACACAAGATTTAATTGTTTAAATTCCACATACATTTTCAAAGAACTTTCATATCTAGTATCTCAGCTTTTTTCTATAGCAATCCTATTAAACAAATACAGATCAATTTATTATTTTCCATTGATAGATAAGACCACTCAAAGTCAAAAGAAATTAAGTGAACTTCCTAAGAGACATTCCTCTTTAACTCTTCCTACAAAAGTAATACAAAAATTTAGGTTGAGAATAATGTAACTCAAATTTCTTTTTTTCCCCCCCCATTAAGTTTATTGGTACATTTTAGGTATAAAATACAGTTACATTCATCATTGGGATCTTGTACCTTTACAGGAGTATCTTGGTTCTTATTTTATTTCCCCTTCCTTTCCCCTCCCTTCACCCCCTCCACCCTTCCCTATTTGCAAAGACCTTGTTTCCATTTTTTTCCTCTTCTCATATTTTTTCCTTTTTCTTTTTTCCCTTCCCCTACCCCTCCCAATTCCCCTGGTCTTTTAGACCTTTTCTTCCTGTTACACAATATCAGTTATACATTTTTTAAATTACAATATTAAGCTCTAGGAGACATTACCACAGATTTTCCAGAATTTAAAAGGATATAGAAAGCATATTACAAAAATCTGTTTTGAAATAAATTTGACAACTTCTAAGAGGTAACTTGGAAGACAAATTAATGAAACTAACTCTGGAGAAAGTATAAAATTTGAATAGCACCTATTAAAGAAAGTATATTCCTAGCTTGAAAACCTACCTACATGACAACAGCAGGCTCATAAACATTTTAACTGATAAATTATATCAAACAATTAAAGCAGAAAAAAGAAGGAACACTTCTCCCCTCATTTTAGGAACTCAACATTGTGCTAATCCTAAAACTGGATAAAGATAATAGAAGAAAAAAGTATGAACATAGATAGAAATTTGTTTAACAAAACAAACTATTGGAAGTCAGATCTGGCAGGATGTAGAAAGTGGTTTTGTTATAGGGATGGCAGTGTTGGTTCAGCATGGGAAGATCCACCCCCAAAAGTCATCATTTTAACAGAGGAAAGGAAAAAGCCATATGATCCTGTCACTAGTTGGAGAAAAAGTATTGGACTAACTTCTACAGCTGTTCATGGTAAAAGCTATCAGGAGCCTAGAAGTAGAACAGAAACTTCTCAACAGAATAAAGACATGTACTCCATACTTCCAGCGAGAATGCCTTATATAAATGGAGAAGATACAATGCTTTCTCCTTAAGGTGGGGAACAAGGACAGATATGCTTCTTTATCTGTCCATTAAACTTTGAAACCTAGTCTCCACCAAAATAGTCTGGCAATAAAATGACACAACTAGAATAGGATTGGCACGGCAGAGGCGAAATCTTTATATGTAGATGAAAGGATCATCTACAGAGAAAATACTAAGAAATCTCTAGGAGCCCCTAGAACTTGTACTTGAATTTAGCAGGATTAGAAAACACAAGGTATATATAAAAATTCAGGTCTGTGTATACTTGCTATAAATGAAGAATTGGATATTGAAATTTAAAAGTTATGTAGGAGTACAAAGGACCCAGAAAAGCCAAAAACAAAAACAAAAACAGTGTTGGAAGATGTTTAGCACCCAATTTTAAGACTTCTTCTAAAGCTACAATAATCAAGGCAGTGTTGGTGTAAGGAAAGACATAGATCATTTCAATAAAACAGAGAATCTAGAAATAGAACCACACATATGGTCCACTGAGTTTTGAAAGATTATTTAACATTAGCATTTTATAGAATATAAACTCGATTCAAGAGCCAAGGAAGAGATAGTGTCTTCAGCAAATGGCACTAGAATACCTGGTATCCGTATATAAAAAATTAACCTCAACCCTTTTTTTCCATACATGAAAATAACTTGAAGGGATCTATGAACCTAAATAAGAAAGTCTAAAAGCATAAAACTTTAAGAAGAAATTATAAGGGAAAATATTTATGAATTCAGGGTAGGCAAGAACTACCTAGGAGACAAAAAACATGATGTATAAAAGAAAAAAATTGATAAATGAGATTCCATCAAAATTTAGAACTTTAAATGACATCATTAAAATGAAAAGTAATCCTTAAACAGACCATATTTACAATGCACATAACCTATGACCAGAATATATAAAGAATTCTTAGATCTCATTAATAGACAACTCAATTAAAATGTAGACATAAGAAGATGATAAATAGCCAGTACAGCACAAGGAATGGTGTGCAACTCTAGAATCAGAAACATACTAATCAGTACAATAATGAGATTGAATTATACACTCATTAGGGAGATGAAGTCAAAAATTTTAAAAGCCTTGTCATGACTTTCTTTTTGTTGGATTCTCCCCCTTTGTGTTTAATTTGTCATGCCCAATGGATTCATTCTGCTGGGTTTCCTGGGGTTGTGATCTTCATTGTCTTTTCCTAGGGTATTTACTAAAATTTTTTGGAGTGCTGATTTCATATTCATAAAGTTCCTGAGGTTCTCTTTATCATGAAAATATTTTGTTATTCCATCAATTTTGAAAGATAGTTTTGCAGGGTACATCATTCTGGGTTGGAGGCTGTTTTCCTTTAGGGCTTGAAATACATCACTCCAAGCTCTTCTTGCCTTGAGGGTTTGCTTTGAGAAGGCTGCTGTGATTCTGATGGGCTTTCCTTTGTATGTGATTTGTTTCTTTTCTCTCACTGCTTGTAGAATTTTATTCTTCTGTTGGATTTCTGGAATCCTAACTATTATATGCCTATGTGTAGATTTTTTTTTTGATTAAGGTTAGCTGGAGTCCTATATGCCTCACTTATCTGTATGTCAAGTTCTTTTCCCCTCCTTGGGAAGTTTTCTGCCATCACTTCTGTGAACAGTTTTTTTTATGTCATCTGCACTCTCTCCTCTTTCTTCATTGACTCCAATCAGTCTTATGTTATTCTTCTTAGAATCGTCTAGGAGCTGCTGGATTGATTTCTTGTGTTCTCTTACAATTTTAAAGCAATTTTTCTTCTCCTCCTAACTAATTGCAATCTTATCTTCTATATGTGAAATTCTATCCTCACATTGGTTCATTCTGCTGTGCAGACTTTCCATGGAGTTTTTAATCTCTTGGAAATCTGTTTGTATCTGTTTTATGGATTCCATTTGTTTGCTATGTTGGGATTCCATCATGTTCCTCAGATCCTCTATTTTTTTATCTGTGTCCTCTCTAGATTTATTAATCTTGTCTTGCACCATGAGCAAAATGTTTGCTGTTATCTGAGAAATTATTTCTGATTTCATTTTTCCCAGATCCTCTTTTGTTGCCAGTTCAGAGAGTCCAGGTGGTTGAGTATCAGAGTGTTTCATCTTGTTTCCCTTTGGTGTTGCTGTAGGTGACCTGGAAGTCTGTTTTTGAGGCTTGTTTATGTGTCTTCTCATTTCCACGGGGTGGGGGAGTGCTTCTGGGGCCCACGTGGCTCACCTTCTCTGCCCTAGGAGCTTGGGATGGCAGTGGGTGAGCTTCCTTCTGGGTGCTAGGACCGGCTCAGCTTCTCTGCCCTAGGAGCCTGGGATGGAGGTGGGAAGCTTCCTTGTAACTCAAATTTCTAATGACTTAAATAAACAGAGGAAAAAAGTTGGCAAAAGTAACTAAAGTCTAAGAGTAGATTTTCCTGTCTAAAAAGATAGCTAGATCCAGGATTGAAAAGTCTTTATCCAAATATTAGTGTTTCTCTGATTCTTAGCTCTGATTCCTTTCCTTATTTTTTAGGTAGCTTCTCTCCATTTAGTGACAAGATGGCTACCAGCAACTCCAAAATTCTCTCTCTTGTCATCTTCACAGCCTCCATAAAAACCATGTGCCTCTCTCCAACACAAAACATAAGTTATTTTAGAGAAGAATTTGTGTGGGTGTTTTTCTTTTCCCAAGACTCTCCTGGTGGATTATAAGTCCTTGTTGCTCAATAATATACTTTAAGTTCCTTGTGCTTTCATTCATCCATCCTACACCATGGCGGACATCAGTTGTCAATCATGACATATTTACCCACTGGTTTCAGAAGCTTCTCTGCAATGTTTTTCAACACTAGACTATAAAAATGCATTTCTACTTAGTAAGATCTGAGTTGTGAGTTGAAAGCTCAAATTTCTTGCAAACAGGAATGCACATACTACTGTCATTATCTTTGGATTTTTTTTGTTTGTTTGTTAAAAACTCATCAACCACTTAAAAAAGTTTTCCAGAAGGCTCTCTGGCTGTCAAAGATAAGTATTTTCTGCAATAAAACCTTAATGAACTAAATAATAGTGAGAGTGAGGCACCAAAGTGTTGTTTTATTCTTCTTCACCCTCTTCTTGGCCCTCTGGTCACTCCTGTAGAACATGAGTTTACACTTGATCTTAGCCAAAAGCTGAGAAGTGATGCATAGACCATAACTTTAACCCTAAAATCCAGGAAACTTTCTTCAGAGCCATCCAGCCCATGCTTATTGTGAGCAGGTTCTCATGAATATTATCTATAATGATGTCATTTTCAAATTAGAACATGAATATTTACTGCTACAATATATGTAGCATAATTTGATTTGGGAGGATTGCATTAGCTAACTGCAATTTAGGCATTTTAAAGTAAACACAGAGTGGCAATGTTGTATTAACTAATAACCCCATGGAAATGACAGAATTACTAGGACTTCTGGGGGAAAGGAAAGCAACACATTCTCTCTTGTCCTTCCCTTCCACTGTCCCTACCTTAGTCAGTGACTGATGACAAAGGTAAGTCTGCAGAGGCTGACAGCTCCTTTCTCCACTTCTGTCTGGGCCCAAATCAACATGGTGGTGCCTGTGGTGGACTCTCTGCATAAGTGGCAACAAGGTAGAACCAGTAAGTACTCTGACAGGCAATTGAAAACTACTTCTGAGTTAATAGGATGAAAACCAGTAGTTGTATGAAGGTTTGTTGTGCTTACCCGGACAGGTTTGTTGTTGTTGTTTTTTTGGTACTGGGGATCAAACTTAGGACCTTGCACTTGCAAGGCAGGTGGCAGCACCACTGAGCTAAATCCCCGGCCCCTGATAGTTTTTGATAACTGAGAAAGCCAGCGCACAAGGATGCTTCTCTGGAGGGAAACCATGACCTTCCTCCATGTTCTGGCTATTTAGGTCTAACACATTAGGAAGTTTCTTACCAAAAGGAAAAGGAAATTATGCTCACAGGGATTTGGTGACAGCATTCTCTGTAACCTCAAAGTCTCAGTCAGCTGAAGCTAATGTCAGATCTGCAGTCGCTCAAGGTCTGGTGACACAGAGAGATGAGCACTGAGTGTGCAATAGTGATGTTCATGGTAATTGTCTGGCAGTGGAAGTATAAGCACAAGATCACTGAAGCACGGAACCAGGAAGCAATGGGTTTTGACCATGAAACTATGGCTTTTTGCATCTGAGCTTTGAGAAGCAAGTAAGATTTTCACATGCCAGAAAACTCTTCCAGGCAGAGGGGATAGCATCAGTAATGCAGAGGAACCTTATCTGGAGTGGATTCCCAAGGTAAGAACATTTGTTTTTTTTTTTTTTTTTCTGTAGGCAAAGGAAGCTGCAAAGGTCCTATGGGCAGCTCAATAATCTCATCAAAAAATGCCTTATGAACATAATGTGTGCAAGGGCTCAGAACAGAGCTTTCTTTTCATTATGCACTTTACCGTGTCTCCCAGGCAGACACTTCTGCTGAGCGGTCATTTATTTCCCCACAGCTTTGGTTGAATGCTGCTCTAGGCTTGAGCTGTGCTCTGTCCACAAGACTAGATGCACGATCTTTGCAAGGGCAGCATGAGTGTGATTGATCATCCTGGCCCTGTTCTCTGCATGGGACAAACACTCAAAGTTGTGTTTTGAATATGACTCCCCACTGTCTTAGCTACTCTTGTCATGGATGAAATAAAATACCCAAAGTTACAGGAGGAAAAGTTTACTTCAGCCCACAGTTTGAAGGGGTTTTAGTCCATAGTCAGCTGGCTACAAGGCAAGTTGGCATGGAAGAGAAGTGATGTTTATAGCATGGCAGGCAGAAGGCAGTGAAGCAGCAAGCAGTAGCAGGAGCAAGACTGCCTTCTTTCTGTCCTTCTATATCTCATCCAGGCTACAAGCTGCTTGATTGGTACCACCCACACCTGGGATGGAGCTTCCATTATCCACACCCAGAACTATGATAAACCAATTTAGATGTCTCATGCCCTAAATCCCAGTATCACACACCCTAATATAGCATCTCACACCCATGATTGAGCCACCTTCCAAAAGCCCCACCTGTGAGTGCATGAGGCTTTGAGGGGACATCTAGATACAAGCTATAGCACTCACACTACTTTTTTACCCAATCAGACCCATCACCTAAGACTTCCCTGAGAGATCCTCTTGTACTTCCCTGAAGGATCAGGCCTGAAGTCCCTGACTTATTTTTACAACCCCTCCTAGTGAGAAAGCCAAAAATCACTGACAAAGCTAAACTCTCTAAGGTGGACTAGATGAAGAATGCTTTCAGGAAAAGCAAGCTCATGAGTCACAACTTGAAAAATACTTTAGGCATCTTGTGTTTTCCTTCCACACATCTATTCCTTCTTCTGTTGGAACAAGAATCTTGCTTTTCCTTGAAGAATCATCCTCCTATCAATCTCAGACAGTGTGGTTTTGGTGCCTGGCCTCTTCCTACACACAGTAGATAAAGCATTTACAAACTGACTCAACCTAGCCAATAGCTGTACCATCCTGCCTGACCCTCCTGCTTGACTCAGGAATGTTTATAAATAGGTCACTTTAATGAGGACCAATTTCATAATTTTTGCTCCACCTGATACCTCATCTTCTCCTAGGGACTGTGATCAGCAAGGCCTCTGGAGTGAGCCTGCCTAAGACTATAGCCAAGGGTCAAAAAGCAGAGCCATAAGATGTAGAGGGAGTAGTGTCTGTTCCGAGTAAGGGAAAGGTTCTAGGTGGCTCCTTTGCAGTAGAAGCATCTATGTAAGGCATCAGGACACTTTCTGAACCAGGATGGAACACTCCACCCAAGTTTTTTGTCAGAGCAAGCTATATTGCCATCTAAAGACTCTGCAGACTAAAACCTCCTTCCAGAGTGGAACCAATGACTACTAATGGAGTAGGGTTATTGAAGGAAGCAGCCTACTGAAGAACTTTAATCCTGAAGTTGAAGAACTGGTGCAAATAGAGTGCTGTAACATCTTGAATTATTTCACATCCCTCTATCTTTCTGGATACCATTGCCTCTCCTTGAATAACTAAAAGAGTCATTAGGTTCCATCCATTTCCTCCTATCGCCCATTATCCACAGAGCACACAGAATCATCTTTTTAAAATAGAAATTCTGTTAAGTCATTTTCCTCCTTAAAATCTTCTCATCCAAGTGTGAGTAAAATTCCCATTTCTTACCATGACTAAGCTGTCCTATAACTTCTGTCCCAATCACTTTCTCTCACTCATCTCATACTTCTCTACAATCCAGCTCTACTAGACTTACTTTTTTTCTCAAACACTTCAAGCTCTTTTTTTTTACCACATATTTGTGCTGTTCCTGAATATACCTCATATTTTTTCACAGCAAAATTTGCAAATTTCTGCTCCACCTAAAAAGCCATTTCACCCGAGTCCTTCTTTTGTCAAATGTTTCTCTCCCTCAATCAGTGCCCAACATAAGTAACCCTAGCAATCTCTTTTGTAATATCCAAACACATAATTATACTGCCTCTTAATAACTGAAAGTAAATTGCAAAAGGTCAGGGATCTTGCATATCTTGTCCACAGCAGTTTGTGTAAGTTCCTTCAATAATCCCCGTATTCCATATTCAATTAGTATTGATTGAATAAATGGACGAGTGGATGGATGGATAGATGGATGGGTGAATAGTCCAATGGAAAAATGATGATTTTCCATGGCAGTGCAATTTCTGATCTCTATTTAAGACAGATATCATCAGCTCGATTTTAGTGTATGTGCTGCCGAAAGAAGCATGAATTATCTCCAACTCGAAGTTCTGAACTCAGGCAATTTTTAACCAAAGAATCTCCAGCTTTTAGTGTCCCAGAACAGGAAGAAGCAATTTGTTCATCAGAGATCACCTCCAAATGTAAAAGTAGATAATGCAGATAGGAATTCATGTACTAGTGGTGTCAAGTGTAATGCACCTTGATTTTTCACATCTATTCCATTGAGATGACTATTAACTCCAAATTGTCATGTTGTATAACATATCTTATTCTGCAAGTAAGAGAAGAATGTTGGAAACCAATTACAACACAGTATGTACTTCGTCTATGGACACTTGTCTTCCCTACTTTAAGAATGGTCTCTTCTTGAATTAACTTGAACACATGTAGCTGTGCATTTTGCCCAGAAGATACCAGGTAGCCATGGAGTTCAAACTCTTGATGTGGATAAAAGTGGTTCTGATCCTGCTTTCCTTCCTGCAGGGATAATACTCCTCTACATCATTCATCACTCCACTCCCAGAGAGGTGGCTGAAAGCTCTGGGCTGAGAACCTCAGCAGTCCTTTGGCCTAAAAATGTGTCTGTGGGTTCAGAGACATGTTCTGTGTGTTCTTTTCATCAAAGCAATGCATTGTAATGTAAAAATTCAAAAGGTGAAGAATAGGTTATTATGAAAGACAAGTATAATGTACACCCCTCTTTATCATGCTTCAGAGATAATTTCTTTAAATATTTTCTGCTTGGTTTCTCTTGGTCTTTACTTTCATTGCTCTAAATAATACAAATATACACATATTTTGAGACAATAACTGAGACAATGTCAATTGACTCTAAAAGAAGAAATAAGGATTTAGCTCACCTATACTTCCTCCTCTTTCCTCTTGACCATATTTGATGTATTATTTTTGATTCTTCCATTGATAACATTATTTTCTAAATTTTATTAAGATTCTTTTTGGCTCTCTAAGCTGCGACCGGCCAGGTGAGATAAGCAGCTTGAAGCTCCGCTGCATCCTGGGCCCCGCCTATGGCACGGTGAGGTCCGCTTAGGCCCAGGTACCTCCCCCCCGCGCCCCCTCCCCGTGCGCCTCTGGCCTTCTGGCTTTTTTGCTACCTGGTCCCTCACGACAGAGGCACAGGAGATTATAAAGACCCTTGTCCTGAGCTCCACAAGATAGAGCAGAAGTTAGTAACAGAAAGAGGGCTTCTCATGTTCCTGGATGAAAACTGAAGCTCAGCAGAAAAGTAAAGAGAATCTCTACAATAAAGGCATATCAGACCACTGTACTTGGTCTGCTGCTGGCTTGCTGAGACTCATTGACTCGTATATGCACACGGATTCCTATGTTACCTACTGTGACAGCAGAGACATACCCTGAAGGAGAACCGTAATTCCTACTGCTATTTGCATAAAAGAAAAAAAATTTTTTTCTCTTATTTTTAATTCTTAATTTTTACTTTTTTTCTACTCTTCATAGTTTTACTCTTCTTTGATTTCTTTCTTTTATCTTTTATTTCTCTCTCTATCTCACTTGTTCTCTCGCTGCCTCACATTGGTCCTCATCTCCCCATTTGTTCCTTTCTGCACTGAATTTGGATTTCTCCCTTATTGGTTTTTTCCTCTCTTTTTCCTTCTCTTGATTATCATTAGGTTTAAAGGAAAGTAAATTCGGTATCTAGCCTCCCTGTTGCTGTTAGGTGATTCTATTCACATCTTTGTTTTTCATTCTGCCTTTTACTCTTGCCTTTATCAACTTCTTAGAGTTTGTGTGATCTTTCTGTGCCTTCTGGCCTCACTGCTAATCTTACCTGTTCTTTCTGCCTGTCCCTCCCTTCCCAACTCCTTTTAACTCCCCACCCCAAAGGGGAAAGATGCTATATTGAAGAGTTTATTCATTATGCACTTGTGTTGGGTTGGTCCTCAGTTTTAATTTAACTCACATAGTTAACAGTGATAGATTAATAACTACCACAAATTGTCATGTTCTAAGCTGTGCTTGATGCTATGGTATTGCTGACTACGTCATTTGGGCTAACATGTTGTGATGGATCTAATTAGTTTTCCTTCCTGGTATAAGGAAAATAAAATAGCCTCAGAATCATTAGAGTCTCAAAACCCAAACACAAGCTATATCTGGAAGACACCTCTGAAATGCGATCATTCCACAAGGGTTTTAAACACAAGCAACAAAGATACCTACATTAAGCAATTTTGAAATATCAATCCAGGAATTAAGGACAGTACCAAAATCAAAAATGAGAAGACACTTAAGCGAGGCACAAATGCAGGGTTCCACACCAAAAGAAAGGAAATTGTGGGGGAAATGAGGTGGAAAAGTCTGATAAGCAACCACTTGGATACCCTGAACTGATACAGGAAGTCACAAAGCAGATGAATGAGGCTCTAGAAAAATTCAAAACAGAAATAATCTCCCAGATAAATACAGACATGGTAAGCAGAGTGAAAGACATGATTAGAAGCTCTAGAGCAGAAACAGATAAGAAAATAGATGAGATCAGAAACGTACTGGAAGCCATGAATACCCAGCCAAAGAAAGAAATGGAAAACATGATTGCCCAACATTAGAAAGAAATGGAATCCATGAAACAGATTCAAACAGATATTCAGGAGATTAAAAACTCTATTGAAAGCATGCAGAGCAGACTGAGAGAATCTGAAGACAGAATATCAGATATAGAAGGCAGGATTGCGGTTAAGGACCATGAAAACAGAGATTTCTTAAAGATAGTAAGGGACCATGAGAAATCAGTCCAACAGCTGCTAGACGATGCAAAGAAGAATAACATAAGACTCATAGGAGTCCACAAAAAAACAGGAGAAAGTACAATTGACATAAAAAAACTGTTCACAGAAGTAATAGTAGAAAACATCCCAGACAGAGGTAGAAAATTGGATGTACAGATAAATGAAGCACATAGAACTCCAACCAGCCATGACCAAAAATAATTTGCACCTAGACATATAATAGTCAAGATCCCAGAAACCCAACAGAAAAACAAAATTCTACAGGCAGTTAGAGAAAAGAAACAAATCACATACAAAGGAAAGCCCATCAGAATCATGGCAGATTTCTCAACACAAACCCTCAAATCAAGGAGAGCCTGGAGTGAAGTATTTCAAGCCCTAAAAGAAAGTAACTTCCAACCTAGACTGTTGTATCTGGCAAAATTATCTTTCAAAATGGATGGGGAAATTAGATACTTTCACGACAAAGAACACCTGAGAAATTTCACGAACACCAAACCAGCACTCCAAACAATTCTAAGCTATATCCTAGAAAAAGACAATGAAGGTCACAGCTCCATGAGGCCCAGCAGAGAAAAGGCACCACACAAGGTAAGACACTAAAGCAAAAGGGGTAAAAATAAGAAATAAAAGAGCCAACAACAGTAAAACATCATGACAAGGATGAGTCAATGTGTCTCAATTATAACTATCAATGTTAATGGCATCAATTCACCAATCAAAAGAAATAGACTGGCAGAATGGATTAAGAAGCAAAACCCAGCAATATGCTGTGTACAAGAAACACACCTAACTCAAAAGGAAATCCATAGACTGAAAGTAAAAGGATGGAAAACAGTTCTCCACACCACAGGAACCCAGAAAAAAGAAGGTGTAGCAATCTTATTTGCAGACAAAGTAGATTTCTAACCAAAACTAATTAAGAGAGACAAAGATGGTCACTACATCCTTGTGAAGGGAACAATCCAAGAGGAAGAGAGGACATTCCTAAATATATATACACCAAATACAAATGCCCCCAACTGTACAAAACAAATATTAATGGACATGAAAAACCAAATAAGCACTAATACAATTGTAGTGGGGTACCTCAACACCCCTCTATCACAAATAGACAGAACAACTAGAAAAAAAATTAACAATGAAATTCTAGAACTGAACCAAGCTATTGAACAAATGGACTTAATAGATGTTTACAGAGTATTCCACCCCACAAAATCAGAATACACATTCTTTTCAGCTGCACATGGGTCATTCTCCAAAATAGATCACATGCTAGCTCATAGGGCATACCTAAGTAAATGTAAAAGAATCAAAATTATTCCCTGTATATTATCAGACCATAGTGCAATACAATTGGAGATCAATAACATAAGAAACTGCAAAACTCCCACAAACACATGGAAATTGAATAACACCCTCCTGAACAACCAATGGGTGACAGAGGAAATTAAAGAAGAAATTAGACAGTTTCTACAAGTAAATGATAATGCCAGTACAACATAGAGGAATCTGTGGGACACAATGAAAGCAGTTCTATGTGGAAAATTCATAGCAGTGAATGTCCATATTAGGACAACAGAGAGAACTCAGTTAAATAACCTAATGCAGAACCTCAAGCTCACAGAAAAAGAAGAGCATAACAAACCCAAAGCTCATACAAGAAAGGAAATTATAAAGACCTGAGCAGAAATCAATGCAATGGAGACTAAGAGAATGATACAAAAAAAATCAATGAATCAAAGAGTTGGTTTTTTGAAAGAATAAATAAAATTGATAAACCTTTAGCCAACCTTATCAAAAAAAGGAAAGAAAAGGCTCAAATCCATGCAATTAAGAATGAAAAAGGTGAAGCCATAACAAATCCAGCAGAAATCCAGAGAATCATCAATACCTACTTTGAGAACCTGTACTCTAATAAAATGGAAAACACAGAAGAAATGGACAGATACCTAGATACATATGAATTTCCAAAATTAAATGAAGAAGATATAGAAATTCTAAACACCCCAAAAACAAAGAGTGAAATTGAAAATGTAATAAAAACTTACCAACAAAGAAAATCCCAGGTCCTGATGGCTTCACTGCTGAATTCTACAAGACATTTAAAGAAGAACTATCATCATTACTCTTTAAATACATCAAGGAAATTGAAAGGGAAGTAAGGCTTCCAAATTCATTCCTGGAAGCAAGTGTTACTTTGATCCCCAAACCAGGGAAAGACCCAACCCAAAAAGAGAACTACAGACCAATCTCCCTAATGAACATAGATACAAAAATCCTCAACAAGATACTGGCAAACAGAATACAGAGTGTCATCAAGAAGATCATATACCCTGACCAAGTCAGATTTATCCCAGGGATGCAAAGATGGTTCAACATCCATAAATCAATAAATGTAATACACTATATTAACAGAGTCAAGGACAAAAAACATATGACCATCTTAATAGATGCAGAAAAAGCATTTGACAAAATCCAACACCCATTCATGATAAAAATGCTACAGAAAATTGGAATAGAAGGTCTTTATCTCAACCTCATTAAGGCTATCTATGAAAAACCGACATCCAACATCATACTAAATGGTCAAAAACTGAAAACTTTCACGCTAAAATCAGGAACAAGACAAGGATGACCACTATCACCACTCCTGTTCAATATACTTCTGGAAACATTAGCCATAGCAATTAGACAAGAGAAAGAAATAAAAGGAATAAAGATAGGAAAGGAAGACATTGAACTGTCATTATTTGCTGATGATATGATACTTTACATAGAAGATCCAAAAAACTAAGTCAAAAGTCTTCTAGACCTAATTGACAGATTCAGCAGAGTAGCTGGATACAAGGTCAACACTCAAAAAACAATAGCCTTCTTATACACAAATAGCAGATCCATTGAGAGAGAAATTCGGGAAATAATTCCTTTTACAATAGCATCCAAAAAAAAATGAAATATCTAGCAATCAGTCTAACAAAGGAAGCAAAAGACCTCTACACTGAAAACTACAGCACTGTGAAAAAAGAGATCAAAGAGGATACAAGAAAATGGAAAGACATCCCTTGCTCCTGGATAGGAAGAACCAATACAGTGAAAATGGCCATACTTCCAAAACAACTATATAGATTCAATGCAATGCCAATTGAAATTCCAACAATATACTTCACAGAACTAGAGAAAACAATCCAAAAATTCATTTGGAACCATAAGAGACCTAGAATAGCTAAAGCAATTCTAAGCAACAGAAACATGGCTGAGGGTATCACAATCCCCAACATGAAACTATACTACAAAGCTATTGTGATAAAAACAGCATGGTACTGGCAAAGAAACAGACCCGAAGATCAGTGGAATAGATTAGAAGATTCAGAAACAACTCCAGACATACTCAGCCACCTCATCTTTGACAAAGGAGACAACCACCCTCATTGGAGGAAAGATAGCCTATTTAATAAATAGTGTTGGAAAAACTGGATTTCAACCTGCCAAAGATTAAAACTAGACCCATACCTATCACCATGCACTAAACTAAGATCGAAGTGGATTAAAGATCTAAATATTAAGTCAGAAACACTAAACTTGCTGGAAGATAAGTTAGGTAGAACTGTTGATGACATTGGCATAGGAAAAGACTTTATGAACAAATCTTCAGTAGCACAGGAGCTAGCACAAAAACTCAACAACTGGGATCTCAGCTTATTAAAAAGCTTCTGCACTGCAAGAGAAACTACCAAGAGAGCTAAGAGACAATCTACAATGTGGGAAGAAATATTTAGTAGCTGTACCTCAGACAAAGGTCTACTATCGAGAATATATAAAGAACTGAAGAAAATCAGACCCCTCAAATTCAAAGACCCAATTCAAAAATGGGCATCTGAAATGAACAGATATTTCTCAGACAAAGAAGTAAAAACAGCAAATAAATATATGATAAAATGTTCAACATCACTAGTCATTCGAGAGATGTATATGAAAACAACATTGAGATTCCACCTCACCCCACACAGAATAGCTGCTATCAAGAAATCAACCAATAACAAATGCTGGCGGGGATGTGGAGAGAAAGGAACCCTTCTCCATTGTTGGTGGGAATGTAGACTGGTGCAACCACTGTGGAAATCAGTATGGAGATACCTCAAAGAACTAGGACTAGAGGTCCCATTTGACCCAGCTATTCCCCTACTGGAAATCTTCCCCAAAGAATTAAAAGATTCATACCACAGCGATATATGTGAACCTATGTTTATAGCAGCACAGTTTGTAATAGCTAAAGCTTGGGAACAGCCCAAGTGCCCACAATTGGAAACTGGATAAAGAAGATGTGGGGGTTTTTTATAAAACGGAGTACTACTCAGCCATAAAGAATGAGAAACTAGAGACATTTATAGTTAAATGGATGCATATTGAGGCCATACTCTTAAGTGAAATAAATAGGACACACGTGTAAATACAGAATAGTTTCTCTAGTGTGATAAATTGAAAGTGTAAATAAGGATGAAAATGATTAAAATGAATAATTGATAACTTGAAATAAGAAAAGGTCCAAGGGTTTGGGAATAGTGGGAGGGGAAGGGGAAAGGGAAGAAGGGAAAGGAAAAATTATGAGAAAAAAAAATGGAATCAGAGTCTGTGTAAATAGGGAAGGGTGGAGGGGGTGAAGGGTGCACACATAACGGGAGAAAAAAATAAGAACTAAGATGCATCATGTTCTGGTACAAGCACCCAATGATAAGTGTAAATGTATTTTATACTTAAAATGTACCAATAAATATATATATATATATATAAATTAAAAAATGATTCTTTTCAAGCTTACATAAAAGTTGAAATAATTTTACAAGAAACAACCACAATCACAATTCTGCAAAAATCTTTTTACTACATTTTTTCATCTTCTCTCTGCTCATCCATGCCTTTACCATCCATCAATCCATCTTATTTGTATCCATCCAAGGAACTTGAAGATCAGCATACTCTACCTCTGAATGCTTGTGCATCTAATAATGATTCAGAGTTCACTATTTGCTTACAATTCCACTTTTACTTTCTTCTTGTGAAGTAAAGTTTATATAAAATTAAATGCATACATTTTAAATGTACTCTCCAAAGAGTTTTAACAACTGCATATCACTGTGTAGTGCATGCCTGTGTTAAACTATAGAACATTACCATTGTCCTAGATTGTGTCTTCATTTCCCTCCCTACGCCAGTCCAGAAAATCATTGTTGAGAGTTCTTGATTGATTGATTGATTGTGTTTGTGGGGATTGAAGCCAAGGCTTCATGCATGCTATACAAGTGCTCCACCACTGAGCTACACCCCTAGTGAAAATCTTGTGCCCATTTAAAAAAATAATTGTTAAAATGGGATAAAGCATATGCTTAGCATTCACAAGGTCCTGCATTCAATTCCCAGAACCAAAAAATAAAATTAAATAAATGATGTTTATAGTTTTTTTTTGAGTTGTAAGAGATTTTTTTATAGTTTTTTTATTGAGTTTGCTCAATATATCTTCAGCAAATGTTTTCTTCAAAGCTGTAGCTTGTTATTCACTTCCTCATGGTGTCTTTGATAAAAGATTTACACTTTGATTAAAATTTTATTTTCACCTATGATTATTGATTTCTGTAAATTGTAAGAAGAGTTTTTCTATACCCAAGTCATAGGAGGATATTCTATGATTTTTTTTCTAGAAGCTTTACTTGTTACATTTAAAATATACTATCACACTGAGATATAATTTATACTATACAATTGTATGTGTAGATTTTGGTGGTTTTAGTAAATTTATAGAGCCATGCAGCCATCATCATAATCTAGTTTCAAAACATTTCTATTACCCTAGAAGTTCTTCATACCATTTTATAGTCAATATCCTCACCTAACCTCAGAAGTAACCAACCACTTTTCTTCACTCTGACTCTATAAATTTTCCTGTTATAAGTGGTTCTATTTGTAAGTATTTACCTAAGAAACATAATATGTATGTCTACATAAAGACATGTGCACAAATATTCATAGTAGCATTACAGTATACACAATAACCAATAACTTGAAGTAAGTTAACTTTAAATATTATACTTAAACTTCCCGACTTACTCAGTATTTATTTACTCTCTACTTTGTGGAGGTGACTCTGACTACTAACTTCCTCCACCTCCTTCATCTGCTTCACCCTCATCCCTCTGTATTCCCACATCTGTTAGCTACATTTCTACTTTTACCTCTGAAATTACTAACATTTTAATACATTTTTCTATCATAATCAAGTCTTCCATTCTTTGTCCAACAATTTTCACGTTATTAAACTCTAATGAATAATGGTTATATTTCAAGACAGTATAAGTATTCATGTAATCATTTTAAATTCATTCATTCAAAAGTGGCAAGAGTATTCTATGTGTTGAGGTTAGTATTAAGAACACATAGGCAAAATCCTGTCAAGGTATAGTGGGATGTAGACAGCAAGTGCAAAATAAATGCATAACTTAATTATTTAAATAAGTGTGTGCTACCAAGAGTAGAAGTATATTTCACTCTTTCTAAATCCAGTTAAATTTCTTCTGTGCCAAAATATAATGTTCTTACTGATAAAATGAGATGAGCATGTTTTCCTCACTCTTTATTAACTGCTTAATAATCATGCTATAATTTAATTATATCTTGGCTTAAAATCACAGATATATTTTTTAAAAAGCAATTGAGAAACTGATTTCTGGGAAAATGGAGGAGAGGTAAGCAGTGACAAATCAGCTTCTCCAAGATTCATAATCTGGATACTGGAAAATAACAACTTGGGGAATAACAGAAGGAAGGAGGTAGATCTCCGGGACCCAGAAATGATCAATTGGGTAAGTTGGAGCCTACAGAGAAATTGGAGAGCAGACTACAATGCAGAAAATGAAAGAAACAACCTGTACCTTTTCCCCGGTTCCTGGCTCTTGGCACTTGAGAAAGAAAGATTGAATCTACACAGACACACTGAAAACAGGTGCCTCCAGTGGTCTTCAGGGAGAAATGCACCAGTGGAACAAATCAGTGGATGCTGTGTAGTACAACAGCCAATGAGTGACTTCAGTATCTTCCATATCCCCAGGAGAGAGTGCTGAGTTGGACACCATTCTCCGGAGGGGCCAAATGAACCCTAGACTTAGGGCAGCCATGGGTTGGCTTCATCTCAGAACTACCAGTGTTACTTTCCCACAGTGTTTGCACAAAGGACAACCATGGGAAATGACCAGGGTCAGGGAGCCATGGTCAGGTGCACAACCAATACCCAGAGTATTATAAGCTAAATGACCCAGGACTGACCTTCACTCTCAGAGGCCAGTTTCAGTCTGAATTTCTGTGGATTTGAAAGACCCAGAACCAAGAAGCCACCCTAATCCTACTGCTTGCTTGCTTATGATTATCTGGCATGGATCTGGGCTCTGACTGCCTCCCTTGTTTGCCAGCAAGAGCAGGGACATGTCTTGAATTGGACACTGCCACAAAACTGTAGATCTTGAAAGATAATCACAGGCTTGAAATCACAGAGAAATTTCTTTCTTTTCATTTTTGTTTGTTTGTTTTTGTTTTTTGTGAGTGTGAGCATTATTTTTAGGGTTTTTTTTTTGTCTTTTTGTTTTATTTTGTTTCTTCTTCTTCCCTTCCATCTGTCTTCATCATCAGTTTCCTAGGACTTGGGTAATCTTCCTTTGTCCTTCAGCCTTGCTTCTAATCTCTTTTTCTTCTTTTATTTCTCTATTTTTCCCTCTTGTGTTTTGAAAATTTTCTCCCCTTAATTACTTCTCTCTTATTTCTACATTATAATTTCTTTCTCTTTTCTCCTTCTTTTTCCTTTATCTTCTATTTCATGCCAATTTTTTGTCCTACCTTTACCTAATTCTCTGGACTTCCTTCTACTCCCTTCTACTTCCCAATAAGATCCTTTGTACCACTTCTCTCTCCTCCTTTTTATATCATAATTTAAGCCTTCAAAATTTTCCTTTTCCATTCTCCCATTCCCAAACCTAAAATCTTTTATAGTGTAACCATAAAACTTCATTAACTTTTTGATAGATAATTCTGTAAAATTACTGTTGAATTTTTTTCTGCCTTTAGTAGAGATATAGCTGTAGTATTAGTATGTATGATCTGTAAGTCAATACCTGGGTGCCTTAATGTTTACATCGTATTGCCAATTTCTTCTCTAGGATTAAGGGTGGTACATAACAGGTTCTTGTGGTATGTTAATACCTAGTTGTCTCAGGTGATACTGTAGCTGTCTTGCTTAATATTAACAGGGTTACATGATTGTCATTATATCTCTGTAAGCCAAAACCTCAGATTGCCTTTGTGACACTAACAATTCTAGAGTACATTCCCAGAGAACTTGGTTGCTGGGCTAATTACACTGCATCTTCCTCTCCCAAAATAACCAAAGTGGTCAAATCTTGGGGCCATGGCAAGATTATATTTTGCCACACCCAAAGAACATCACTTAAAAGCAACTAAAGATATCTCTACACTAGCAACAAAGTCTTTAGATGGTAAGAATCCACAAACCTCAGTATGCATGCATACACATACGTACACACAACAAATAAGCAAACATTAGAAATATGGGAGGAAAGGGCAATAAAACATCTTCCAAAACCCCAAACTCTCCGAAAGTCAATCCAGGGGGCACCAATGGGCAGAATAGTATAAGCTATACACCTCAACTAGTCAAAAGCATAGCAGAAGAGGTTAGAAAACAGATAGAAGAGATATTCAGTGGGATTATAAAAGATGTAACTAATCAGATAATGGAAGTCATAACCAAAAAGATGCAGGAGCTCTCAGAAGACACTAATAAAAAGGTAGATGAGCTAAACAAAATGATACAAAACATGAATGATCAGTTCATCAAAGAATTAGCATCCATATATACGTATATATGATAATTAAATGTCTAAGGGTTTATAACATAAATAAATGAATATGATGCTGGAAAATAAAAGGGGGGTAGAAGGAGGGAGAAAAAGAATTGAAATATGCTGTGTTCGTGTACCAATTCCCTACAGTGAATGAAACCATTATGTATTGTAAACATGTACAATAAATGTCAAAGAAAACCCCAACACAAAACAAAAAAGGCAACTGAAATCTCAAAGAAATGAATAATAATAATGAAATGTCTCTCCTGTCCTTGTTATTTCTTTTTACCCTAGCCTGGCATTTTGTTACATCTGTGTGTTGGCAGACATCTTTCCGTGGCCCTTTGTGGGTCTGTTGCAAAAATTTCCTGCTCATGGCACATGGCTCAGCAGAGTGCTTCCTTCTCTGCCCTCTTGTCTGGAATCCGATATTTCTAGCACACACATATCTTCCTTTTTGTTGGTTATATATATATTTTTCTAAAATACATGAAAATAAGATCCTATGTATACATATGTCTTCCTCCCTCCTTTCTTTTCTCCTTCCATCCTTTCTTCTTTTTCTCTCCTTTTCATACTCTCTCTCCTTTATATTACAATTCTGTTTCCAGTGTAAAACTAGTTCATTTGCACATATAACACATACTTTATTTGTATATAGTCTTTCAAAATATGTAGGTTTTCTAAGTTTTTAAAAACATTTCCGACATTACTAGTGAGAAATATCACTTTTTCATTCCTATATTTCATGGGTGAGTTTATCTCTGTTCTCCTGGTGGTTTGTATGGTATAGTCTTTACTTTTTATGTAACTATATTCATAAGTGGGTTCTTAGAGGCGCCTTTCAGTGTGAAACACAATTCCTCAGCTCTAGAAAAGTCTCTTCTAGTACTGCTTCCCATTCATTTTCTCTATTCTTCTTTTCCAGAAATTCTACTAGATGTTGGATCTTTTGAATTATTTCTCTATTTTTTTCCTTTTGTCTTTTTATCTTTATTCTGGCAGAGTGTTCTTTATTTTTCATTTTCTACTTTTTCTCATTATTTGTGTTTTATTTAATATTTTAAATCAGTCTTTTGATGAGAGAGAGAGAGAGAGAGGGCTACATTTGTAGGTTTAAAAAATTTTTTGACATGTTCTTGCTAAGTTGCTAAATTACTTAGTTTGGCCTTGAACATGCAAGCCTCCTGTGCTAACCTCCTGGAGTGCTGGGATTATAGGCATGCTCCCCCATGCCCAGTATAAATCTTTTTGAATACATTAGGGGTCATGCCCTCTTTAAATTCTGTTCTGTGAATTGACTCTTTCCTCCAGGGTGATGCTTTCTGTTTGTACATTTCTCCTTCATCTTGCTAATTTCCCTCATGTGCTTGTTGATCATTAGGTGGTCCCTCATTTATATGATTTCTAAGTAGGAGCCCTTTGTGGTGTGGGGAAGAATGCTGGTGCCAGGTTTTAGGCCATCACTCATAGCCCACTTTGGCAGAATGGGGAGGGCTTCTCTCTGTGGTACCATTATCCCCACAAAATGCCTGTGTATTTCCCATGTATCGTTTCAAGTTTTTTACAGAAACGCCCTCTTGGCTTTGCCTAGAAGAATGTTGTCTTATTGAGTGTCATCCTCTGGGAGGTAGTGGATAGGGACTGTGATTACTGTTGTTGTGGTACAAACTTACAAGGGTTTTCCTGCTTCTGGCCACTGGTAGGAACTCAGCCCAGATCCCATTGAATCTTCTGAAGGATACAGTCTAGTGGTTTCTTTGTAGAATGCATCTCTCTATTTCATTAATTTCATTGTTTTGTCCAGCAAGAATATTTGTCTACTAAGTTTGATACTTTTGTGACACTCCTTTTTGAGGTTTATTCCCTTTGAACCAATAACTTTTGCTTTAAAATGTTTCAAAAGGGTCATAAGTGAATGAATATCATATTCTTCCATATAGAATTAGAAGCTACTGAAGAATTTCAAGGATTTTCTATTGGAAAATCTGAAAGATTATCACTATTGAATAGTACATATATAAATATAAGAAAATATATATATATAAATGAGAGAGAGAGAGAGAGAGAGGGAGAGAAAACCAAAATATGTATACCAACTTCAGGAAAATAAAAGCTTGCATAAATATTTAATACTAAATTTATTGAGACATCATAAAATTAATACAAGTTACTTTTGGCCTTTATGATTACAAAAGGTGCTCAAAGTGGTGGCCACGAGCTTCCAGGCATTTACTAGTATGGCGAACTGCTGTTTGAGTACCCATGGTCATTGAGATGGCTGCACATGTATTTTTAATTTCTTCTCTAAGGGCCAGCAGTGTGGTGGGTTTTTTATAGTATACAACATCCTCTAGGGATATACAGGGGTATACAGGGGTAGTAGTTATTGAAAAAAAACCAGAGTTTTTCTTTTCCTGTAGTGTATTTTTTTGGCGAAACTATATATATATATATATATATATATATATATATATATATATATATATATATATATATATTATACTATTACAGTGTGTTTGTAATACATGATAAGCACATAAGCACATTCTTGATAGCGACTTGGTGCATGTACACAGCACTTCACAATTTGTCACTCTTTTTGAGTATCATTTCCCTCCCTTCCTTCCTCCTATCTCTTAGTTCACATCCCACTTGCCAAACATTCATTTTCATTTTTCCTATTGCATATCTTTTATTCTACACTTCAGTTATATATTGTGGTTCTCATTTACTAGAAACCAGGTATTGTTTAAGCTTGTGTGTCTTATTTACTTCACTTAATATTATGGTCTCAAGGTGCTTCCATTTTCCTACACATGCTATTATAACTGGACTCTAGAAACTCATGTTTTCTTTAATTTGTTCCGAGACTCATTAATAGAAGATAGTATTCTCAAGTTCCCATAGTTTCTATACATTTTTGACATCTCTAGTGTCATTGCCCTATGATCTGGTAATATGCATGCAATAATTTTGATTCTATTTTATTTACATAGGAATGCTTTATGGGCTAGTATATGGTAGACTTATTGACATTGTTGTCTTCAGTGTCTCTAAGATGCATACAATCATTAGTTATGAGCAGCATATTTGAACTTCATGTCTGTGACACGGGAAGTACCAATGCCAACATGTGCCCCTCACCATGGGAGAAATGATCACTATGAGGTTTACGGCTTTGGTGGAGATCAGTGTTCTCGGTGCTTAAATTTTCTTTGTAAGATTGGAGGAAAATCTTAGACTTTTCCTGAAAGTTTTGTACTCATCTTCAATTTGCTGGTCATCTGAGTTTCTTCCTATGGCAGCCAGGTTCCTAAAGGTTTCCCAATCACATCTCTGTAGAGCTTCTTTTGGGATGGATCCAGCAAATCAAACTCCTCCTTGGTGAAGTTCACAGCCACATCCTCAAAGGTCACTGCCTCCATTGTGTGCCTCCCGGTCTCCCAGAGTCCTTCCCATGCAGCCTGCAGCCAGCAGAAGTCACATAAGGCGATAGCCCGCTGGGGGCTCTCAGTGCCATACTCAGGACACTCACTTGGGTGCCATGACACCGGAAGTCGGCAGCAGCAAATCTTTATCAAAAATATATCTCCATAAGACTTGTTCTGCAAGAAATGCTAACGGAAGCTCTTCAAACCGGAGAAGTACTGTGGAGGATGGGAGACAGATGAGTCCTGTGGAAATCTGATTTCTCATACCCATGTCGGAAGCAAGAGCTGTGCCAGGCTTCACTGACAGTTCTGTACAACCTCTGGCTTGGAGCAGCATGGTCCCCAAAGCCTAGACACCTCCAGGCACTTTCACCAGCCAGTGTGGCCATAGTCCCAGGGTGCGGAAAAGAGGTTAAGGCGGGGGCTGTAGTAGCTTCCCTCAGCTCCTGCCGCGGAGGCAGCCAAGCCCCACCAGCTTTCTTTCCAGCCTTTGAATGCACTAAGGCCTTTTCCACACAAAGACCTTTGCACTTGATATTCCTGTGTGGGTAGAACTTTTTTCCAGCCCAAATGCCTCCATGCTTGCCTCTTCATCTTTTGGGTTTTACCATCATAAAGTGCTCTTCTACTCCCACTCTGTTAAAATTCTCCTCTGACCACTCCATTATCTGATTCTGCAGCACCTATTCATGTCCACTCTTGTATCTATGCATATTTCATATGTGTTGCCTATATCTACACTATAATATTAGTACCGTGAGCATAGGAACTTTTCTTTCATATTCTTTGATCTGTGTCAAAGCCTGCCACTTGGCTACTCCTTAGTAATCATTTGCTGAATGTGTGACTGTTAAAAGGCCAAAGGAAAAGCCAGAACCCGTTTAGGATCTTTTTGTACAAAACAGGCACTTTATTGGGCCCTGCTAAACCTCACAAAACAATAGATATTTGTGAGCTGGATGGCTGCTCTAAGTCACATTTATAGTCCTTTTTAAGTATATATTTTATTAGTATGTATTATTTTTCAAAATATTGAATTCCAATGTATTTCATACATTCATATAACATATTCTGATTACACCTATCCCCCATCACTCTTCCTTATAACCTTTTCCATTTCCCCATTATTTTCTTATCTAACAATAATCTTTCTTCTACTTTTGTGTCATCTTTCTTAGATTCCATACATTAGAGAAAACAAGCAATACATGTATTTGTGAGTCCGGCTTATTTTGTTTAATGAGATCTCCAGTTCTATTTGTTTTCCTGCAAATGACAGAATTTAAATTTTCTTTACAGCTGAATAATACTCCGTTGTATATCTAACTACATTTTCCTTATCCATTCATCTGTTGATAGACACCTAAGCCTGTGTCATATATTGGCTATTATGAATTGTGCTACAATAAATATGGGGATGCAGGTATCCCTATAATATACTGACCTTATTTTTTTCAGATATATATCAAGAAGTGGTATAGTCTGATCATATAGTAACTGTATTTTTAGACTTTTACAGAGTCTCCATTCTGATTTCCATAGTGGAGTTGTACTAGTTTACACTTCCATCAAGACCTCCAGTGATGCAATCAGCTAGCTTTGTACTTATAGATTCCCAGCAGTAGTATAGAAGGGTTCTTTTTTCCCTTGAATCCTCGCCAGCCTTTATTGTTTTCTTGTACCTTCAATGATAGCAATTCTGACTGTGGTGAGATGATATCTCAGTGTAGATTTGATTTGCATTTCTGTAATGCCTAAAGATATTGAATA
Source organism: Heterocephalus glaber (assembly GCF_053883595.1). Lineage (NCBI taxonomy): Eukaryota > Metazoa > Chordata > Mammalia > Rodentia > Bathyergidae > Heterocephalus > Heterocephalus glaber. The sequence continues at coordinate 6,379,289 of NW_028258349.1, read as the reverse complement.
TTTGTATACACTTACTGGCCATTTGTATTTTCACTTTTAAGAATTACTCATTTGATTCATTTGATCATTGTTTTTATGGTGGTATATTTTAAACTTATTTAAATATTCTAGACATCGATCTTCTGTCAGAAGAGTAGCTAGCAAAGGTTTTCTTCCATTCAGTAGGCTCTCTATTCACTGTGTTGGTATTTTCCCTTCCTGCACAGAAACTTTGTAAGTTGATATAGTACCATGGATCATTTTTGTTATCATTTTCTGTCTTATTGGAGTCTTATTCAGGATGTCTTTTCTTGTGCTTCAAGTGTTTCCTCTGTTTTCTTTTAGTAGTTTCAAAGTTTCAGGTCTTATACCTAGGTCTTCTATTCATTTTGAATTGATTTTTATGCAGAGTGAAAGAGAGGGATTTTCAATCTTCTACATATGGATATCCATTTTTGCCAGCACCCTTTTCTCCAACATGTTTTCAGCTTCTTTGCCAAAACTCAGATGGCTGAAGCTGTGAGTTTGTTTCTGTGTCCTCTGTCCTATGCCATTAGTTTGTGTGCCCATTTTACCTTCAGCACCACGCTGACTGTACTACAACTTGTTAGTGTAATTCCAAATTAGGTATCGTGATGACTCCAGCCTTGCTCTTTTTGCTTAGGATTGCTTTGGCTCATCTAGGTGTTTGTGTTTCCATTTACATTTTGAGATCATTTTTTCTAGTTCTGTGAAGGATATCATTGGAATTTTTGATGGGGATTGTATTGAATCTATAGATTGCTTTTGATGATATGGCCATTTTTTTTTTTTTTTTTTTGGGTACCGGGGATCGAACTCGGGTCCTTGTGCTTGCAAGGCAGGATATGCCTTATGGCTATTTTAATAATATCAATTTGGCTGGTCCATGAACATGAGAGACCTTTCCATCTTCTAGGGCCTTTTCAACTTCTTTCTTCAGTGTTCTATAATTTTCATTGTAGAGGTCTTTCACCCCTTGGTTAGGATGATTCCTAGGCATTTTTAAAGCTATTATGAATGGATTGTTTTTCTGGTTTATGATTCAGTTCATTATTGGTGTATAAAAAGGCTAATGAATTTTTAATGTTGATTTTGTACCCTGTAATCTAATTTCTGAAGAATTTTGCACTTTTCTGTGTCTTCTCTTCACAATGACCCAGCTGAGAGAAGCAAAGCTACTCAGAGTGACAAACAGAGCTCAGAGCTGGACACTGCACCGACCAGCCAAGAGGCCGAGTGCTCCCTTGCTTACATTTCCAGTGTCAGAAGGGCAAATTTGTGAAATCCCAACAGAAATTTGAAGAAGTATGAAATACCTTTAAAAAGAATCCAGACATTTTATTTTCCATATTGGACTATTTCCAAGTATTAAAAGGACGCTACTAATAAGTATGCCAGGATAATTGGTAAAACAAATAACAACAACAACAAACAGAAACAAAAAAACCAGACTGTGTTGGGAAAACTAGGTACATAATCACTTGGGAAAATATTCTAGCTGATATTTAGAGAAATGACAACCACCTCCCCTTCTGAAAATTGGATTGTAGAGGGCACAGGCTGTGTGCCAGGACACCTGAAGTCTCCCCCAGTGAGGTTTTATCTGTGCTAAGGTGATTGCTCTGTCTGAGGTCTCAACTGTGAGCTGTTGCCACCTGGGGCAAGATGCTTGTCTGCTCTGAATCTTGATTTCTTCACTTGTGGATTGAAGATAATGCCTGTCCCATTTCCTCTCACAATTATATGACAAAAAGCACCCCATAAACTGTAATGGTTTTAGAAGCTTTTGAGGTATTGATCATTTTTATTATTAGATTTCAGTGTTTCCTTTAGCTTAAAGTTACAGTTTTTCTTATCTTTAAACTGAGAATTCTTTGCACTAGAATATTAGCATTGCTTATAATCTAGAATAGGGGAAGGTATTGTGTCTTTTAAAATATCTAAGTCATCTCCTTTCTAGTTCTTTCCTAATATTAAATGTATTTTCCATATCTGTTTAAAATTTGATACACAGTTTATTAAGTGATAAGAGAAAAAGACAAAACATGGTCATAGAAAACAAAGCATTTATTAGATGGAAAATTTTGCTCATGAATGAAAGACTTACGATTGTATTCTTTCTGTATTTTGATCAATGATGTTTTCTTTGTTTTTTGGCTTTTATGATATTTTTAGAAAAAAGAGAAAATCATGTCACAATTTCTGATAACTTAAGAGAGCCACATGAAAAGTTTATATGTATAAGATTCAATATTTTAAGAGGCCTTATGTACACAAATAAGATTTCTAGCAGTGAAAGTATCTCAAGCATCTCTCACAAGCTTCAAAAATGTTTGGGTTTCGATTTAAGTCAAAAATGTTTCTGAAGAACAGAACCATTGTTGTCTTCTCAACATCTCATACATGACCCTTCACTGACCCTAGGCTCACCATCTTGCTTTGCTTAATCTCAGGAATTTTTCAAAGTGTGAGATTTTCAGGGTTACAATTATAATAGTCGTGGAAAAGGCAAGGCTGGTTAGTCACTCAGTAACAGGCTGGGTATTTGGGGCAGACAAAGCCCTGTGTGTCTTACCAGGTTTCTGGGTCCAGCAGTGGTCCTGATTGCAGAATGAGCACACCCCACCTTCCCTCTGCCTTGCCCAGGCCTCCTCATCCCCATAGGGTAGAAAATGCAAAGCTTCTGCTGGATTCCCCTACCTCAGTGCTGGAGCAGTCATAACCAGACAGGGTGACCTTCCAGTATTTTTTTCTCTCAACATCCTCCTTCTAACAAAGGAGATTCCCCAGTGACTCCTCCCAGCCCCACACAGCCCTGGACAGGCCTCATATGAAAAAAAGAAAAGGGAAACTCATCAGGCAGTCAGAAGTCAGTATCATCTAACACTGGTCCTTTTATTCACTGGTTTCTACTGTGTGAGGAGAATTTCACTATCAACAAGGAGACTCCAGATGCATTTGGAGACATCAAATGAGCTATCTTTGGCAACTTCCTCAGGGCAAAAAAGAAGCTGGATACCTCAAAGTTTACTGTTTGAATTATTCATGTGTTATTAATAGTAGCAGTGATGATGACAGGAAGGTAGTAAACATAATACCATGACACAGGACCATTCCAAGAGAGGCAAGGAGAGGCAAGATTGCCAAGGGAGTCTGAACAAATCAGCAGTATTGAGTCATCCTTCTCCTCTTCCCTCTTTTCCCCAGATTGGCTCAGGGTCAGTACACAGTGAGCTCCACCTCCAGAGCTCCACCCCCAGAGCTCCACCCCCCATCAACTCCAGCTCTATATCATGGTGGAAATTTTCCATTACTGCTAATACTGCGTGGTGGCTAAAAGCACAGTCAGAAACAGCTGAGTTCTAATCTGAAATTCCCTTTTATGAATCTTGTGATCTTAGGTGAAAGTCTTATCTAACCTAAGGCTTCCCCCCAATTTAAGATGGCTAAACAAAAATAAAAACAGAAACTATGCCTGAGCTTCCGTGAGAGTTATATGAGCCAGTGGGCTGAGCGTGATGCCTGGCACACAGTTGGCGCCCAATAAGCATTAATGAAGTGCTCCATGCTATGGAAGCCCCCTAGAGTTGGTTTGCATTTACTTTTCACCCCATGATGATCATCTTAGTGCTAATTGGCATTGCTCTACAGGTTTGGCTAGGCAAGTCTAGCTTTCTCTAAGGTGAATGTACTTTACCACATATTTCTGTCCTCACTGGGGGAGGTGGGGTTTTAGAAGGGGCTTCTGAGCCTATAAAATTTTGTTAGTGCGGAACTGTGATCTCACCTGTCTCCTTCCTAAATCATCCTTCTGCCCTTTGCTTCAGTGTGACCTGAAAAGCAGGGAAACAGGATCAGAGACTCCTGAGGGAACTTGCTAAATTTTTCTAAGTCTGAAAAGACGTGGCTATTGTCCACTCATGAGATAAGAGTTTTGCCACCTGAAATGTCTCTTTTGCTGCACTCTGGATGCCCTGTGACACATCTCTTAATGGCTTGATCCTAGTTTCCTTCTCATTTGTAAAAGGGTGAAGGCTCTGGTTATACAAAAATAGATGCAGTAGCTCACAAGTAGAACTTAACAGAGTGCCTAGGATTCTAAATGGGCTAAATCAATGTTAAATACATGCCTATAAAAGTTGTTTTGAGGTCTACTTTATTCCAAATTTTCCAGATTATAAATATCCAAGGCAGATTATAAAATACTTTGATGGGGGGCATTTTGGCAATTCTCTAAAGATATCTGAGCAAAGGGCTTAAAAATTTAAGCTCTCTTTCCAATATTCCCATACTAAAGACTGCATACTAGAAACTAGAAATAGTGAGCAGATATCTTTAAAAACTTTCTTAGGATTTGATCTTGAGGATCAGACCCTATTACAGCTCTGAAGTGGCCTACAAGAGAAATTATTAGAAGGCTTTAGCCCTCAAAGGGAAGGTTCTGATGAGATTCTCATTTTAGATTTGATTTCCCCAAAGAAAAATCCCCAAATGAGTATCTGTGCAAAGATTATTTATTGGGAAATAAACTAAGAAAAAGCTAATAAGAGGGTGGGAAAGTGAGGCAGGGAGAGAAAGGAAAATTACACAGCACCAAGAAAAGAGAAGCTACGGCTCCATTGCAGAAAGCTGATCCAGAGTTGACTAAGAGTTGTCTTGATCAGAAGCAAGCAGATGCCCCCCTCAATATTAATGAAGGACTGTTCCTGATAGTGTAGGTACGAATTCTCAGATGTTTTTAGTTCTCAGTACAGAGAGGGTCATTTATGGCTGTTGACATAAAGACCTAGGTGAGGTGTTGGGGAGTGAGCTCATGTGAAGCTAGTAGGCACCCGGGAGGTGACAGGGTCCAGGAAATATAGAGGTGTAGAGGAAGCATCAAATGTGGGCCTCTCTCCAAAGTAAAGTCAAGCCCCATCAGGAAGCTATGCTTTCAGCAGAAGGGACTTCATATTTCAGACTTGTTTTACTCTTCCTTCCATTTGCCTTTTCCCCAACTAAAAATATTGCCTTCTTTTTCTTTACTCCTCTCCATGGACATTTATTTGGCATCTTCTACATACAGTTTCGAGTTGGGCACCGTGAGGTAAACCAGATGTAGAACAAGTTACGCAAGATTCAGCCAGAATGTTGACCCCAATAGTAGCTAAGCATTGCTGTGATCTGGAATCACCATCAGAATTTGAATCCTGCATCAAGCAAGTGGATTAACAAAATGATGAGGCTCAGAAAGCCTCATTTTCTGAGGTGGAGGAAAAGCACTATTTACACATACTTCTCAAGGCATTTTCAGGTTATTCTGAGCTGATGGGTTTAAAAAGCCCAGGCCAGTATGTGATTTACAGCATGAACTAGTCCTCCTTTTTTCTCCCTCCGTTATGTTTCTTCCTTAGAAAACCTTCCTGTTATCAGGTGACAACTCTTCTATTCTGGTTGAGTCCCCAAATGCTTTAACAGTGACTCAGATGAATTGGTTCTTAGATTTATTATTCTTATGTTTCAGAGATCCATACAGTAACACTCAATAGGCCACTTTAAGAGGAAGGGGTGTGGGTAACAGGGCACAGGTAGAATGAAGGAGCTCTCAGAAGACCTTATGGAACTGCAGTTGTTCTAGGCATTGACTACTCACTGTCCGTCTGTTATAGCTGACACATTCTTCTCATGCTTCAAGTGGCCAAATCTCCTGTGAGCCAGAGTCCAAGTCCCATAGCAAGGGATTTATTGGCTCAGTTAGAGATACTCCTTCCTTTACTTGGTCAGAGCCCCATGTAGTGACCTCTTCATAGGCTGCTGGCTAGGCTCTTGACAGCTGTGCTCGGTGCACTTGCTGGCCCTTTATGCAGTGATATCATCAGGCTTGACTAAATAGGTTGTGTAACCTCCTCAAGAGTAGAGTGGTAGAGTGAGCAAAAGGTGAGGCCAACCTTCCCACTTCTCCCCAAAAGGTCAATTTTTTTCTGTTCTTCTTTCAATATCTTGTATTTTGCAAAGGAAAATGACTAATAAACAAACATAATGAAGTACAAACACTTTGACATGATCAATCTCATATTGACTTTCTCTTTCCTTCTATGCACACCCACTCTTCCTCTTCCCTACTGGACTCTGACTTTTCCATCAAGAAAACCTAGTGCCAGGAGAGTGTTTTGGGGAATCCTAATCCTATAAATTAAATATTTTCTGTAGTTCCAGTACTGAGGCTGATCTTGGTAGGCTTCTACCAGTGAACAGCTTTGGTATTGACCCTCTTTGAACCTCCACCGTTTTAGTATAGTCCCAGGCATGCAATAACGTTTGTAAAAGCTCTTTATTTGATTAACAAATGAATAAATTTTTCTTGTGAATACATGTATAGAGCATATGGAGGGGAAAAGGTCACTCAGCAGAAGGGTATTACTCAGATTTCCTATTTCTTGGATGAAATATCTAATGCCAGTAATTTAAAGGAAGAGAAGCTTAATTTGGCTCATGGTTTTGGGGAATTCAGGTCATGGTAGGCTGGCTCCAAGGCAGTAACAACATGGAGGAGGGGTATGGTAGAGGAACACTGCTTACCTAGTAGCAGCCAAGAAGCAGAGAGAGAGAAAGGAGGAGGAAGAATGAGGGAAAAGAATTTATCCCTTCCAGGTCATTCCCCAAATGACCCACCTCTCCTGACCAGGGTCTACTTTCTAGCAGCACATTCAGCTATGATCTCATCAGTGCATTAATCCACAGGTAAATGTAGCATATTCACAACCCAATCACTCTCCAAATACATGAGAAATTTAGAGGACATTTTAAATCTAAATCATAGTGGGTGTTTTTTTGATCTCAGGATGCTTGATACAGATACCAATTTCAACAGGGAATAAACCAGAGATACAATTTAACGTGTATGCATAAGCTGATTGATTAGTCATGGCTGCCTAGATTTGTTTGTTGAGAAGACTGTTCCCAAGCTTGAGATATATTAATGATGTCTGCCCAGGTAAGAGTTCAGGAAAAGCTGTGTCAAGTGTCCTCAATGCTAGATCCAGTCCACCTGATCATTTCTTGTGGCCCTTTAGTCTAAGAGTAGGACCCTGACAAAAGGATGAGTTTAGTTCCATAGATAATTTCTGGCATAACTTAGTTAGCTTTGCCACTTACAGTTAAGAAAAGGTGGAGATGTCATTTCAGCCTTAACAAAGTAATTGCCATTTAAAATGCCCTGGTAACCACTAAAGCTGTGCAAGCATGAACTGGCTTTCCAAAGCAACCTACTGAAACCTCAGACTTTTTAAAAAAATAATTGAGGTTATTTTAGCACATTTTAGGTATACATTATGATCACATTCATCATTAGGAATTTGTACCTGAACATGATATATCTTGGTTCTTATTTTTTTCCCATTCCCTGCCCTCCTTTCAACTCCTTCACCCCTCCCTATTTACACAAGCTTTGTTTCCATTTTTTCTTTCTTTTTTCAATTTTTTCTTTTCCTTCTTTCCTTTCCCCCCACCCCTCCCTACTTCCTCTTCCCTTGTGGACCTTTTCTTCCTATTTCACAATATCTGTTATACATTTTAGTCCTCATTTACACTTTCAGTTTCTCACACCAGAAAAACAATTCTGTGTGCACACGTATGTGTCTTATTTCACTTAAGAGTATGGCTTCAAGGTGCATCTATTTAGCTATAAATGTCTCTAGTTTATCTTTCTTTCTGTCTGAGTAGTACTCCATTTTATTTTTTTTTTAAAGCCATATCTTCTTTATCCAATCACCAGTTGATGGGTATTTGAGTTGTATCCAAGATTTAGCTATTACAAACTGTACTACTATAAACATGGATGCACATATATCACTGTGGTATGATGATTTTAAATCTTTTGGGGATATACCCAGAAAGGGAATAGCTTGGTCATATGGGACCTCTAATCCTATATTTTGAGGAATCTCCACACTGATTTCCACAGTGGGTGCACCAGTCTGCACTCTGACCAACAGTGGGGAGAAGGGTTCCTTGTTTTCACAGCCTCACCATTTGTTATTGGTTGATTTCTTGATAACAACCATTCTTTTTGGTGGGAGACAGAATTCAACATTGTTTTCATCTGCATCTCTCAAATGACTGGTGATGTTGAACATTCTTTCATATGGTTATTTATTGCTTCTACTTATTCATCTAAGAAATGTCTATTCATTTCAGATGCCCAGTTTGGATTGGGTCTTTAAATTTGGGAGGGCTGATATTTTTAGTTCTTTATATATTCTAGATAATAGTCCTTTGTTGGAGAAACAGCTGTCAAAATTTTTCCCGTTTGTAGGTTGTCTCTTCACTCTGTTGGTAGTTTTTTTTTCTGTGCAGAAGCTTTTTAATATGATGAGATCCCAGTTGTTGATTCTTTGTGCTAGTTCCTATGCAACTGAAGTTTTGTTCATAAAGTCTTTTCCTATGCTATTGTCTTCCAGAGTTCTACCTAACCTATCTTCAAGCAGGTTTAGTGTTTTTTTCTTAGTGTTTAGATATTTGATCCATTTTGATTTTTGTTTAGTGCAAGCTGAAAGATATGAGTCTAGTTTTAATCTTTGGCAAGTTGAAACCCAGTTTTTCCAGCCCTAAAGAGGCTATCTTTCCTCCAGGAGGGTGTTTGGCTCCTTTGTCAAGATAAGGTGACTGAGTATGTCTCGAGTTGTATCTGGGTCTTATAATCTGTTCCATTGATTCTTGGGTTTGTTTCTTTGCCAGTAACATGCTGTTTTTATCACAGTGGCTTTGTAGTATAGTTTTGAGTTGGGGATTGTGATACTCCCTGCCTTGTCTTTGTTGCCTAGAATTGCTTTTGCTAGTTCCAAATGAATTTTTGGATTGTTTTCTCCAGTTCTGTGAAATATGCTGTTGGGATTCCAATCGGGATTGCATTGAATCTATACAGCAGTTTTGGAAGTATGGCCATTTTCACTATGCTGGTTCTTCCTATCCAAAAACAAGGCATATTTTTCAATTTTCTGATATCCTCTTCAATCTCTTTTTTTCAGAGTGCTGTAGTTTTCAAAGTAGAGGTCTTTTATTTCTTTTATTAGATTGATTCCTAGATGGTTCATTCTTTTGGATGCTATTGTGAAAGGAAATGTTTCCTCAATTTCTCTCTCAATGAGTCAGTTATTGACATAGAAGAAGGCTATTGATTGTTGAATGTTGACCTTGTATCCAGCTACTCTACTGAATTTGGCTATTAAGTCTAGAAGTCTTTTGGTGGAGTTTTTGGGGTCTTTTATATGAAGTATTATGTCATCTGCAAATAGTGACACTTTAACTTCTTCATTTCCTATCTTTAGTCCTTTTGTTTCTTTCTCTTTTCTAATTGCTCTGGCTAATGTTTCCAGAACTATATTGAAGAGGAGCTGTAATAGTGGACATGCTTGTCTTGTTCCTGATTTTAACAGGAAAGATTTCAGTTTTTGGCCATTTAGTATGATGTTGATTGTTGGTTTTTCATAGATGGTTTTTATCAGGTTGAGATAAAGACCATCTATTACAATTTTCTGTAGGCTTTTATCACAAGTGATTGTTGGATTTTGTCAAATGCTTTTTCTGCATCTATTTAGATGATCATATGGTTTTTGCCCTTGTCCTTGACTCTGTTGATATAGTGTATTACATTTATTGATTTCCATATGTTGAAGTATCCTTCCATCCCTGGGGTGAATCCCACTTGGTCAGAGTGTATGATCTTCTTGATGATATTCTGGATTCTGTTTGCCGGCATCTTATTGAGGGTTTTTGCATCTATGTTCATTAGGGAGATTGGTCTGTAGTTCCCTTTTTTGGTTAATCTTTCTTTACTTGTGGAATTAAGGTAATGCTTGCTTCCGCAAATGAGTTTGGAAGTATTCCTTCCTTTTCAATTTCATTACAGAGTTTGAGAAGTAGTGGCATTAGCAATTCCCAAAATTTCTTGTAGAATTCAGCAGTGAAGCCATCAGAACCTGAGCTTTTCTTTGTTGATAAGTTTTTCATTATGTTTTTAATTTCATTATTGATATTGGGTTTAGAATTTTTATATCTTCTTGGTTCAATTTTGGTAATTCATATGTATCTAGAAATCTGTCCATTTCTTCTGCGTTTTCCATCTTATTGGAGTACAGGTTCTCAAAGTAGGTATTGATCATCTTCTGGATTTTTAGTGAATCTGTTGTAATTTCACCCTTCATTCCGCATGGATTTCAGCCTTTCCTTTCCTTTTTTTGATAAGATTGGCTAAGAGTTTTTCAATTTAATTTATTATTTCAAAGAAACAACTCTTTGATTCATTGATTTTTTTTTTTTGTATTGTTCTCTTAGTCTCTATTGCATTGATTTCTGCTCTGATCTTTATATTTTCCTCCCTTGTATGAGCTTTGGGTTTGTCTTGCTCTTCTTTTTCTAGGAGCTTGAGGTTCAGCATTAGATTGTTTATTTGAGCTCACTCTGTTTTTCCTAGTATGGACATTCATTGCTATAAATTTTCCTTATAAAACTGCATTCATTGTGTCCCATAAATCCTGGTATTTTGTATTAGCATTATCATTTAATTGTAGAAGCTGTCTAATTTCTTCTTTAATTTCCTCTGTGACCCATTGGTTGTTCAGGAGGGTGTTATTCAATTTCCATGTCTTTGTGAAGTTCTTATGGTTTCTTTTGCTATTGATCTCCAATTTCATTGTACTGTGGTCTGATAATATACAGGGGATAACTTCAATTCCTTTACATTTACCTAAGCATTTTCTATGAGTTAGTATATGGTCTATTTAAGAGAAAGTCCCATGTGCAGCTGAGAAGAATGTGTATTCTGATTTTGTGGGCTGGAACACTCTGTAGACATCTATTAAGAACATTTGTTCAAAAGTTTGGTTCAGTTCTAGTATTCCATTGTTAATTTTTGGTTTAGTTGCTCTATTTTTGACAGTGGGCTTTGAGGTCCCCCACTAATATTGTATTAGTGCTTATTTGATTTTTCATGTCCATTAATATTTATTTTATGTAGTTGGGTGCACTAGTATTTGGTGCATATTTATTTATGAGTGTCATTTTTTCCTCTTGGATTGTTCCATTTATGAGAATGTAGTGGTCTTCTTTGTCTCTCTTAGTTTTGGTTTGAAATCCACTTTGTCTTCAAATGGGATAGCTATCCCTGTTTTTTTCTGTGTTCCCGCCACATGGAGTATTGTTTTTCCATCCTTTGACTTTCAGTCTATGAATTTATTTTTGAATTGCGTGTGTTTTTTGTTTGCAGCGTATTTTTGAATCTTGCTTCTTGATCCATTCTGCCAGTCTACTTATTTTGATTGGTGAATTGAGGCCATTGACATTGATGGTTATAACTGGTATGTTTTGACTTATCCTTGTCATGATATTTTCCTGCTGTTGACTGTTTAATTTTTAAATTTTTCCCCCTTTCCAGTTAATTTTTTGCCTTGCCTGATGGCTTCATTCTGTTGGACTTCATGGAGTTGTGACCCTCATTGTCTTTTTATAGGATATTGTTTAGAATTTTTTTGAGTGCTGGTTTGGTATTCATGGTGTTCCTCTGGTGTTGTTTGTCTTGAAAGTATCTTATTTCTCCATTGATTTTGAAAGATAATTTTGCAGGATATATCAATTTGATTTTGAAGTTATTTTCCTTTAGAGCTTGAAATACTTCAGTCCATGCTCTTTTTGACCAGAGAGTTTATGTTGAGAAATCTGCTGTGATTCTGATGGGCTTTCCTTTATATTTGATTTTTTTGTTTTCTCTAACTGCTTTTAATACTTTGTTCTATTGTTGGGTTTCTGAAATCTTGACTGTTATATGCCTAGGTGTAGTTTTTTTTTAATCATGGATAGTTGGAGTCCTATATGCCTCATATATCTGTATGTCAAATTTCCCCTACTTGGGAAGTGTTCTGCCATTACTTCTATAAACCATTTTTTAATGTCATTTGCACTATCTCCTGTTTTTCATTGACTCCAATCAGTCTTACGTTATTCTTCTTTGTGTCATCCAGCAGCTGCTGGATTGATTTCTCATGGCCTCTTGCTATTTTTAAGAAAGCTCTCTTTTCATAGTCACCAGCTGCAATTCTGTCTTCTGTATCTGATATGCTGTCCTCACATTGGCTAATTCTGCTACATCTACTTTCTTTTCTTTTCTTTTTTTATGGTACTAGGGATCAAACTCAGAACCTCATGCTTGCCAGGCAGGTGCTGTGCTGCTGGGCTAAATCCCCAGTCCTGCTACATATACTTTCAATGGAGTATTTAATATCCTGGATATCTGTCTGAATCTGTTTCATTGATTCTATTTCTGTCTTATGCTAGGCATTCATGGTTTCCACCATGTTCCTGAGCGCCTCTATTTTTTAAATCTGTGTCTGCTCTAGAGTTATTAATCATGTCTTTCATTATGGTTACCATCTCTCCTTGTTATCTGAGAAATTATTTCTGATTTCATTTTTTCCAGAGCCTCTTTCATCCATTTTGTTTCTTTTCTTAGTGTCCAGGTGGTTGAGTTTTGAATTATTCCATCTCGTTGTCCCCTGGATTTGTCTTTGGTCATCTGTAAGTCTGGGCTTGCATCTTTTTTAAGTATCTTCTCATTTCTACTTTTTTGTTGTTGTTGTTGTTGATGTTTTTGGTTTAATTCCTGGGTTGTTGCATGTATATTGCTTATGCTTATGCTTATTGTTAATATTTAGAACCCTTAGGGATTGACTACTTTTCAGATTGTCTTCCAGGTATAGTTGGCCTTTGGGCTTTGAGACTGTAATGGCCTTTAGCAAATCTCAGTCTTAGTATAGCATGAAGGACAACTGTCTAGAACAATCATGTTACCTTGGCCAAAGTAATATAATCACCATCAACAATAGCATCAAACACAGCTTAGAAAATGACAAATTGCCCAAGTTCGATCCCTGGTACCCAAAAAAAAAAAAGAAAGAAAATGACAAATTGCGGTAACTATTAATCTGACACCTTTAATCACATGAACTAGAATTGTGATTATATATCAAATTCAAGGACCAACCAAAAAGATGTTTGCAGTAAATAAACCCTTCAGTATAGCAGATTTATCCTCTGGGAAGAAGATATAGAAGGAGTTGGTGGGGGATAAAGTGATAGAAGGAGAGGGAAAAGTTAGAAATAGGGTTAAAGGACACAGGAAGATCATGCAAACTTTGTGAAACTAGTGAAGACTGGAGGAAAATAGAGCAGGAAGGAACAAAAATATGAACAGAACAAACTAAGAGCAACAGGAAAACTAGAACTACATTTACTCTCCTATAAAAATAAGAGCAATTTGGAAAAAGAGAAAAAGAAATACAAAAAAGAAAAAAATAGAACAAAAACAGGAACAAGAAAGGAGAGAAGAAGAAGAAGGAGAAGAAGAAGAAGGAGAAGGAGAAGGAGAGGAAGAGGAAGAGGAAGAAGAAAGAAGAAAAAGCAGTCCACTTCAAGGCATCTCTGGTGTCACTGGTAGGCAACATGGGCAGCAGCATGTAGTACCGAGTCAATTAATCTCAGTGAGCCAGAGGTAGCCCGCTGGTTTCTTGCTGAGAGACCAGAATTGCTCTCCCTGACCTCCTGTGGGTTTGAACTGTGCACAATTCTACTGCAGGTTTGAGCGGCCCTTCCCCTTCAGCGAGTCAGGGTTCCAGTAGGAGGAGCTTATCCCATCAGCTCACCAACCATTATAGTCCACTGCATCTTCACTACAGTGACTCTCTTTGCTTTCACTGTGGGGTTCAACTTTCAACAAGCCTTGGAGAGGCCCAAGGCTTACCACTGCACCATCTTCTTGAGCTTATAATAATGGCTTTTCTGGCCCAGGGCGCCTCACCACACAGATCCAGGGCAGCCCAGGTCCACCTCAGTGTGGTCTGGGGTGGATTGGGCCCTATGTGGGTTGTGCAATGCAGTGTGGGGCCAACCTCAGAATTTTCAACCTAGTGCCTCAGAGTTCTGATTTGACCCCAGTTTTTGATCTCTAGTCTCCTTCTTCTCCTTATTTTTACCACTTCTTCTTCCTTCTCGTCCCCCATCTCCCTCCTCCTCTTCCTTCTCCATCTCTCCCTCTCTCTCTCTTCCTCCCTCCATCTCTCCCTCCCTCTCCCTCCCCAAGGAAGGCAGTTGAAGTATTTTTAGGGTCTTAGTCAGACCTTTGAAACTCTCACTTAAAATGATATCCTCACTTAAGAGTTCTTGTAGATTGTTATAGTTTTCAGTCTGAGAGAGTGAGCACTGGAGCTAGAGACAGAATAAATTTCTCTTTCAGAGTGGCAAGGAGGAGATCCATTAGCTGACCACCCACTTGCACCCAGCACAGCAGGAGAAAGCAACTCTTCAGACAGTGGCAGCTGGCCTTATCCATCACACTAGGCCTCTGATGGGGCTATTAGAATGTCAAGGTAAGCAGGGTATTTTCTTTTCCAGATATAAGTAAAACCACATCAGTCTTCTGTAAGTCAAAGCCTTGCTGCTCCAGAAAATGTCTCATGGAGCTGAAGGTTCTGGGCATGTGAAATGAAGAACATATGGCCCTGACTGAACTCAGGGAAAGAGTTGCATGCCATGCTGCTCCCAAGGCAGCCCAATGCACCCTCAAGTATGGAGGAGTTTGCACCATAGAGTCATCAACATGGTTTCTGCAAGGTTTCCTGGGCTATGTTTCACCACAAGGCAATGATGACATGACAGAGGCTTAATGAGCCTGAGGCTATGGTGCTCCATTATGTCTCTATGAAAACAGGACCCTTTGACACTCAAGTCTGCAAGTCTGTGTCTAAGACATTTTTTTTGTTTCTGGGTATTCTAACATAAGCTGGAAGAAGCCCTAATGAAGGAGAAAAGTTGACAGATGGATACCCAAAGCCCCTACTCCTTGGCTGTGATCACCCTACAGTGTGTTCTGAACTGACTCTCAAAATTCTCCAGTGGAACTGAGCCCAGGGCCCTGTCAAAGTAAAATGACTGACAACTCAACTTTAGTCAGCTTCTTCTCCTTTGCTTTTTGCTTTCCAATACCATAATGTCACTTGCTATTAGCTCCCAAATACTTCCATTTACTCTCTTTCCTTGATTCTGGAGAAACCTAATCTTACACACTTGTTCTGAGACAGTTGGCTTAGGTTTACCCATGCAGATCAAAACCTATCACATTACTGAACCAAGCAAAAAGACCTTCCATTTAACAAGATGCTTTCCCCTAAAAGGCTGGTGTGGTTTTAAACATGGCCTTTTGTTACATGTGTATTAAACATTTTTCTTTTCTCTTCTAGGGAACTTGTTTCTTCCTTTATCAATGTCTGTGAAATACAAAGCAATGAAGTCTAAAGAGTCTTTGCCATGGAGAGAGGATCATGTCAATCAGAGGAGTGAAGCATGGACTGTAACTATTTATGTACAAGGAAGAAACAACTAAGAACTTCAAGGGAAAGGTAGAGTCAGGACTACATGGGCACTAAAGTGAGCCACTGCTAAGCTGGAGGTAAAAAGACTCAATGAAGCTTCTCAAACACAGCAGCAGAGGGGAGCTGCACCTTCAGAGACAGCTGTCGCAAAGGGCTCACATGAAGCAATAGGAAGGCCAAGGCGGTAGTTGAAGAAAGGTGGTTTGAAACTTTGTGGAATGGGAGATGATTTTAGGTCATACATTTGTTTCAGCCTGAGTTTCCTAGAAAACAGGACTTGAGCAAAAGTTTATTTTGCTAGCACTTTATCCTAGGGAAGAAGGAGTGAGGTGGGGACAGAGAGAGCTGTGTCTGCCCTTACTTATATTTAGGGAGACTAATTCCTCAGTATCATAGGATGTCGTAAGGAAGACATGGGGACTGCTGGATCTCTGATGCCGCATGGGTCAGGGGATTGGGATATGAAGGAGAAAAATTTAGCCAGAGATCTTTATTTTCTACTGCACCAAATTTTACTCCCCTGAAGCATTATGCTAAGTTACCCACTTCCATATGGAGTCCACTGCTGAATGGGCTTCTCAGAGTCTTACGCATCCGCAGAAACAGGGCAATCTCAGAGCAATGGCCAGAGATGAGCCAGGCAGGTGAAGATGAGGTGCTCTTGAGTGTGATTTTGAGGAATCAAAGGTAGAAGACAGCTGCCTGAGAAGGCTCGTTGCTGATGGTGGGAGCAGTGATGACTCCATGACCAGAGAGCATCACCAGATGTATTCAGGGGCACATCAGCCAACGTAGGCAATAGAGGTGCAGTCTGATACTCCTACAAAGACACATTGTAGTAGTTCTGTATTGATTTCATGCCTTTTAGAAAAAAAAGTGTTTAACATTTCATATCCATGATAACTCAAACTTTAGTTTTAAAAGTCTAAGTAAATAACCATGTGGCTGGTATATAATTACGGCAGCAAATGTGAAGAAGGCACTCGAATATGAAAAGCTGGAGTGAATGAAAGCTAGGGGTGAATAATTGGCCAGGTAGTGTTTATCCTAAGGCACAAGTGTCAGGAAGGGTGATGTGGGTCGGAAGACAGAAAAATAACCTGGGCCAGGTCCCAACAAACTTGCGGTACACTATGGATGCCATTCACAGGCAGGTATTTGATGAGAGCCAAAAGTTTCTGCTGGGAGCGAGAACATTGGGTTGATTTGTCACTTTATTAACTAAAGGAAATTAGGTACTCAATAGAAGCTTTGCCCAGACATGCAGATAGTGTACCCCAAAACTGTATATATCCTGGAAAACTTCTCTAATTCCAAATTTCTTTTTTTTTCCTAAAAATTAAATAGCAAGAAAGAGGAAGAGAGTCATTTTATAAGAAAAACTATATTCTTCTAGAACAATGATAATTTTTAAAATGCTGAAATTATAAGTGTTTTTAAGAATGTAGAACAAGCTGAACTCCCATGCACTGTTGATAGGGAAGTATGTTAGTAAAACCATTTTAGGAAACTTGTGTCAATATTTGCTGAAGTCAAATGTGCACCTACACTATGATGGAGCCTTTACATTTTTAGATATCTGCTTGACAGGATGCATACTTCTATGCACCAAAAACCATGTGTAAAAATGTATATAAGCAGCACAATTTATAATAGCAAAATCTGGAAACTACTCAAATGCCCATCAACCAGAGAATGCATACATAAATTCTAATGTATTCACACTAGATGACAATGAAAATGAATAATCTATAACTGGGTACCTGAATCTACATGAATCACACCAACATTGTGCTGAAGGAAAAAGCCAGACTCAGGAGCCCAAATGATTAAAACTCCCTGAAGACTGAGAGAGCACATGGTGCCTGAAGTCAGAAGAGCTGTTATCCTTGGGGTAGTGATGAGAAAAGGATATGAGAGGGCAAGATTCTTGTGAGTTTGTTATATTCTATTCTTTAAACTGGATGCTGGTTATACGGATGCATTAAGTCTGTACAAATCCATCAAGCTACATATTTATAATGTGTGTATTTTTCATTTTTCTACATATATGTCAGCAAAAGTTAAAAAAGACATTTTTAAATGTCTATACTCACACTTCAGTTTTCATTTTAGTACCAAATTATATCAATACACCTCACATCTCATTATAATATTCAGCTGAGTAAAGCTAAATCAGAAAAAAAGGAGCAGCGAAGCTGGAGGGAAGAGACAGTTGGGGGTGGGTCGTAAGTCCAGGTAAGAAGAGCAGGTGATGGTGAGGAGGTAGGCTTCGTGTCTAATGTCATCCATGATGTTGGGATTTCTTGTGATCTAGCTTGAGTGTCAGAAAGTGACTCACGAGAAGTTGCTGAGGAGCAAGGAAGTCAGTGAGAATTCTGCTTGCAATTGTCCTTCTTCAAATTAGCCTATTGAAGGTTCCACAAATGTGCTGGTCAGGGAGACGACTTGAAATTAACACTATTGTCTCTAAGGAGGAAAAAGTTGGAGGCCAAATATTTAATTGCTGTTTTTCTCCTTGGTAATTTTTGAAGCAGTTGGGTGCACATTCATTTCTAGTCCCCAACATGATAAAATGTACTATCGTGCCCTGTGTCAGGTGGTCTTAACAAAAAAGCCTCATGGATAAGAAGTTATATTCTTGGGACTAGCAAGACAAGACATGGTAGCTGAGATAGCTAAGCAGAGAGAGAACATACAGAGCAGAGTTCAGCAGCCACTGGGTTCCTCACTTTTCCTAGAACACATAGGGGCAGGACCCTCTCCCACTCCGACTCCCTGAGAAACACCAGGACTGCCATGTTGCTGTAAGAGGAACAACTACTTGCAGATAGAAGTCAAAGCAGGCCATATTTGGTCCATAAGCCATAGTTGTAGTTGTAACTCTCTGGTGTAGACCAGAGAGTTAATTCATGAAAGGTTTGCATGTCATATTTGCTTAACAAGTGTTTGTCTCTTTCATTGTGTTTTTACAAGTGCTACATGAGCTGGGTTGGAAGAAACATCTAGCCCAATCTCTGGCATAAAGATGGCGCTCAACCCATTTCTAATTTGAGTGAACCACCATAGTCCATTTTTCCAAATGACTCCAAGTTGTGCCCTGAAAGTGTCGGTTGGAAAAAAGAGCCTCAGAAAGCTGACTAATGCAGAAATAGATGTAAAAGGCAACCTCACTTCCATTCCAAGGCAGAGCAAGACACTCATGGGGTGACCCCACTACATCCTACATCTATGACACAGGCATATTCTATAACCTCTTCATATCTATTTTTTCATCTATAAACCAGGAAAAAAATATGGTGTATATACCTCAATGAGGATAAAATAAGTTATGTCTACAGATACTTACAGTAATGCTTAGAGCATAGTAAGCATCCACTGAACATTAACCTTATTAATATGAAAGCAACACAGGCTTGGAGGCTGTATGCCAAACCTCACCTTATCTGTTAGGAGAGAGTTTATTCTTTGGGCCTAACTTCAGACTCTGTATCTCTCCCCTTGGGCTTCCTTGATGAAACTAATTGTGGCATGCATGGGGACATACATATCTTAGAAGCTAGTTTTCAGTGTTGGACTAAGAGATCAGGAATCTCAAGCCCCTAGTTGTTCATCCTGAGATGGATATAAGGAGCAGCAGGGGAATGGAAAAACCTATTTCCAAGGCTCAACTTTCCCTATTGTCCTGCCCAACTGGTATGGGCAGAACCAGTCAGACAAACATAGTTTGGAAAGTGCATTAAAAGTGGCAAATTTGTGTAAGTAATGGCTCTGGTATGGGTTGGCATATTTCCTCCTTCATCACCTGAACCCAAAATGTTCACTCTGACCTATGAGCAGGATGGCAGCACTGAATGCCATTGACAGCACCGTTGTCTCCTGGATTATGGTAACCCCAAGGATGTTATGCTATGAATGAGCATGTCAGCACAGTGCATATATATGCTTATGTGTGAATGTGTGTATGCATATGTAGGTTTGTATATGTGCACAAGTAAATAAGCGCAGAGATAGTTTTCTGATTTCTCAGTCCAAGAATGTAAAATGGCTTCTAAAAGTGTGAATTTTCCCCTGCCTGTCTCACTTAGTTTCATCATGCAGGCCCAAGGTGGAGTGACAGAGTGTAAAGTTAGCCCCAAAGAATATACTTTGTCCTATATAGATAATATTTTATTAAGTAGACAACTGAATGCATATAGAATTCATTTCATAAAAATTGATATTTTTAACCTAGAAAAGGGCCTTAGCCCTTCTGGAAGTGAACAGTCAGCCAGGTTCTTCAAAAAATTTCTGTAACTTTCACATGGTGGAAAAGGGGAAAAGCCAAGCCCTGAGGAAACATTATCTGGCCACAGACATACAAAAAGTAATGGTGTAGGACCCAGGTCAGGGAAGAAAGAAGAAGCAATGAGAACATAGGAATTATAGTAAGGTGTGGCTGAGGAAAAGGGCATAAACTCTTTGAGTCTCACCTTCTTCACTCAACACCTGCAGAAAGTGATTCCTGCCACATTAAGCTAGTCTAAAGATGAAGAGACAGAGACTTTGTTATAAGAAGGAGAATATCATACTCTATCATTCTCTTCAAAGGAAGATCACATTTGAGAAAAATTAATTCTCTAATAATCCATTTGAGAGTTCAGAATTCAAGAGCAAGTGTTTTCCTTGGAAGTAATCCCAGGAAGCTCAGGATCATGTCACAATGTCAAGAGGAAATTCTTAAAAGGCTTCAAATATATGGACTGGATATATTAACGTTCCACTGAATGGTATTGATAAATAGTTCAGAAGAGAAATTCAGTGAAATAAAAGTAATATTTAGTCATGGTGATCAATTAACTAAGTTATTTGCTTAATTTAAAGCTATTGTACATAATTCTCAATTTTTTTGTAACTCTCAATTTGCCATGAGGTGACAGTAGAGAGTCTGTGTCTACCTGTGGATATGTTGGTTTATTTTCAGTGCTTAAAAATACACTCAAAGGTAATTGGTTTGGGAAGACGCCATATAATTTTAAGTTAACCTGCATGCTGGAAATGTATTTTATGTCTAAATAAAAAGGAAAGATTTTTGAAATATAAAAAAAGGCTTCAAATATTAAGGATAATGTAGAGTGAGAAATTGTGAACATCTTTCTTTTTTCCCATTAAGTTTATTGGTACATTTTAGGTATAAAATACAGTTACATTCATCATTGGGATCTTGTACCTTTACAGGAGTATCTTGGTTCTTATTTTTTTCCCCTTCCTTTCCCCTCCCTTCACCCCCTCCATCCTTCCCTATTTGCAAAGATCTTGTTTCCATTTTTTTTCCTCTTTCCATATTTTTTCCTTTCTCTTTTTTCCCTTCCCCTACCCCTCCCAATTCCCCTGGTCTTTTAGACCTTTTCTTCCTGTTACACAATATCAGTTATACATTTTTTAAATTACAATATTAAGCTCTAGGAGACATTACCACAGATTTTCCAGAATTTAAAAGGATATAGAAAGCATATTACAAAAATCTGTTTTGAAATAAATTTGACAACTTCTAAGAGGTAACTTGGAAGACAAATTAATGAAACTAACTCTGGAGAAAGTATAAAATTTGAATATCACCTATTAAAGAAAGTATATTCCTAGCTTGAAAACCTACCTATATGACAACAGCAGGCTCATAAACATTTTAACTGATAAATTATATCAAACAATTAAAGCAGAAAAAAGAAGGAACACTTCTCCCCTCATTTTAGGAACTCAACATTGTGCTAATCCTAAAACTGGATAAAGATAATAGAAGAAAAAAGTATGAACATAGATAGAAATTTGTTTAACAAAACAAACTATTGGAAGTCAGATCTGGCAGGATGTAGAAAGTGGTTTTGTTATAGGGATGGCAGTGTTGGTTCAGCATTGGAAGATCCACCCCCAAAAGTCATCATTTTAACAGAGGAAAGGAAAAAGCCATATGATCCTGTAACTAGTTGGAGAAAAAGTATTGGACTAACTTCTACAGCTGTTCATGGTAAAAGCTATCAGGAGCCTAGAAGTAGAACAGAAACTTCTCAACAGAATAAAGACATGTACTCCATACTTCCAGCGAGAATGCCTTATATAAATGGAGAAGATACAATGCTTTCTCCTTAAGGTGGGGAACAAGGACAGATATGCTTCTTTATCTGTCCATTAAACCTTGAAACCTAGTCTCCACCAAAATAGTCTGGCAATAAAATGACACAACTAGAATAGGATTGGCACGGCAGAGGCGAAATCTTTATATGTAGATGAAAGGATCATCTACAGAGAAAATACTAAGAAATCTCTAGGAGCCCCTAGAACTTGTACTTGAATTTAGCAGGATTAGAAAACACAAGGTATATATAAAAATTCAGGTCTGTATATATATATACTTGCTATAAATGAAGAATTGGATATTGAAATTTAAAAGTTATGTAGGAGTACAAAGGACCCAGAAAAGCCAAAAACAAAAACAAAAACAGTGTTGGAAGACGTTTAGTACCCAATTTTAAGACTTCTTCTAAAGCTACAATAATCAAGGCAGTGTCGGTGTAAGGAAAGGCATATAGATCATTTCAATAAAACAGAGAATCTAGAAATAGAACCACACATATGGTCCACTGAGTTTTGAAAGATTATTTAACATTAGCATTTTATAGAATATAAACTCGATTCAAGAGCCAAGGAAGAGATAGTGTCTTCAGCAAATGGCACTAGAACACCTGGTATCCGTATATAAAAAATTAACCTCAACCCTTTTTTTCCATACATGAAAATAACTTGAAGGGATCTATGAACCTAAATAAGAAAGGCTAAAAGTATAAAACTTTAAGAAGAAATTATAAGGGAAAATATTTATGAATTCAGGGTAGGCAAGAACTACCTAGGATACAAAAAAACATGATGTATAAAAGAAAAAAATTGATAAATGAGATTCCATCAAAATTTAGAACTTTAAATGACATCATTAAAATGAAAAGTAGTCCTTAAACAGACCATATTTACAATGCATATAACCTATGAGCAGAATATATAAAGAATTCTTAGAGCTCATTAATAGACAACCCAATTAAAATGTAGACATAAGAAGATGATAAATAGCCAGTATAGCACAAGGAATGGTGTGCAACTCTAGAATCAGAAAAATACTAATCAGTACAATAATGAGATTGAATTATACACTCATTAGGGAGATGAAATTAAAAGTTTTAAAAGCCTTGTCATGACTTTTTCTTTTTGTTGGATTCTCCCCCTTTGCGTTTAATTTGTCACTCCCAATGGGTTCAG
The DNA here is from genome assembly GCF_053883595.1 of Heterocephalus glaber. NCBI lineage: Eukaryota > Metazoa > Chordata > Mammalia > Rodentia > Bathyergidae > Heterocephalus > Heterocephalus glaber. The sequence continues at coordinate 6,356,610 of NW_028258349.1, read as the reverse complement.
TCTGTTGGGTTTCCTGGGGTTGTGATCTTCATTGTCTTTTCCTAGGGTATTGTCTAAAATTTTTTGGAGTGCCAGTTTGGTATTCATGAAGTTTCTGAGGTGCTCTTTGTCATGAAAGTATCTTATTTCTCCATCAATTTTGAAAGATAATTTTGCAGGGTACATCAATCTGGGTTGGAGGCTGTTTTCCTTTAGGACTTGAAGTACATCACTCCAAGCTCTTCTTGCCTTGAGGGTTTGCCCTGAGAAGTCTGCTATGATTCTGATGGGCTTTCCTTTGCATGAGATTTGTTTCTTTTCTCCTACTGCTTGTAGAATTTTATTCTTCTGTTGGATTTCTGCAATCCTAACTATTATATACCTATGTGCAGATTTTTTTTGATTAAGGCTAGCTGGAGTCCTATATGCCTCACTTATCTGTATGTCAAGTTCTTTTCCCCTCCTTGGGAAGTTTTCTGCCATCACTTCTGTGAACAGTTTTTTTATGTCATCTGCACTCTCTCCTCTTTCTTCATTGACTCCAATCAGTCTTATGTTATTCTTCTTTGCATCGTCTAGCAGCTGCTGGATTGATTTCTCATGTTCCCTTACAATTTTAAAGCAATTTTTCTTTTCCTCCTAACTAATTGCAATCTTATCTTCTATATGTGAAATTCTATCCTCACATTGGTTCATTCTGCTGTGCAGACTTTCCATGGAGTTTTTAATCTCTTGGAAATCTGTTTGTATCTGTTTTATGAATTCCATGTTTTTCCTATGTTGGGATTCCATCATGTTCCTCAGATCCTCTATTTTTTTAATCTGTGTCCTCTCTAGATTTATTAATCTTGTCTTGCACCATGAGCAAAATGTTTGCTGTTATCTGAGTAATTATTTCTGATTTCATTTTTCCCAGATCCTCTTTTGTTGCCAGTTCAGAGAGTCCAGGTGGTTGAGTATCAGAGTGTTCCATCTCATTTCCCTTTGGGGTTGCTGTAGGTGATCCAGAAGTCTGTTTTTGAGACTTGTTTACGTGTCTTCTCATTTCCACAAGAGGGGGTGCTTCTGGTGCCCATGCAGCTCACCTTCTCTGCCCTAGGAGCTTGGGATGGCAGTGGGTGAGCTTCCCTCTGGGTGCTAGGACTGGCTCAGCTTCTCTGCCCTAGGAGCCTGGGATGGAGGTAAGGAGCTTCCTTCCAGGTTCTGGGAATTGTGAACATCTTGAAGCTTCTAACAATAGGAGAATGGTTAAATACAGTAAGAAAAATTATATAATCTTCAAGTGACTTTATAAATAATATCCTATGATGTAAAAAACAAATAATACATTTAGTCAATTAATAAAAACTATGTAAGTACATTCATAGGAAATGATGAGAAAGAAAAATATTAAGTAATTATAACATTCAGTTTTCAAATGGTTGGGCTTTGAATATATTTAAATGTTACTTTACATAAATATCTACACTTCCAAATGCTCTATACAAGCCATACAAAACTTACCACTGTATTGCATTAAATCTGGAAAAATGTCTAAATTATAATAACCACAGTAACAAAAGACAAATGCAATCAGTAATACCAGCATTTTTTTTAATCTGGGAGAGCATTACTATCTACAATTTTTTAACTTAAATTTCCATTTCTTAAATTTAACTTTCAAATGTAAAATTAAATTTAAAATTTTTGAAATAGTCCATTTGCCCAGAAAAGGGACATTTGTTTCATGAATTAATTTCCAGATTCTTTGTGGAGAATTTCTCTATAGGCTAGTGCATGATATACTTTACACAATGTTCTCTTAAATACAATGTTTGGCATCAGGTAGACTACTCATCAGAAAGATGATTCAGGCTGATTCTCAAGACTACTATGGTAATTAACAAGTCACAACCATGGTCTTTTCTGGAGATCCAGGATCCATTAGTGACTCTCTGGATACAATATGTGGCTCTAGACACTATTTTTGTATGCAAAATGTTGAGCATGGTCCTCTTTGTTTAAGGTATTCCTACAAGCTTTTCTTTTAAAAAAAATCAAATCTCAAAATAATCCCCCAAATTTAAAAACTGCTGTTAAGTACTAAAAGCAAAGTTGTTAAGTGTTTCAAGACTCTGTGACTATAAAATAATCAAAATACATCCAAGACTATTGTCAAATGGGGTTTCCATTTGTTAATCGTCTACTTTCAACTTAAGAGAGGGTAGGATATAGCAGCACTGTTAAATTCAGAAAATGAGTTTTGATACTTACAGCCTGAAAGTGAAAATTAGGAAATTTATGCCACTCATTTCCCCACTAACTGGATTTGGAACAGCTTGTTCCCCACAAAAGTGAGGTATTTGAAATGAGACCATGAGGAAAATGTTATCTAAACCCAGATTCTGGCAACTGGACTGGTGCCCACAGTTATCTAGACTCGGCAGTAGGATGGGTTTGAATCATGGTGGAACATTCCACTCCAGGAACACATAGCAGGGCCACATGTGCAGATGTTCCATCACCCATGCCTGGGGCTGCCATATTCCCAGGATAACCTCATGATTCATCCAGTTGCACACGGCTGCAGAACAGGCCATTTATCTGAGCCTGTCCAGGTGGCATGGGAATGATGAGTAGAGAAGAGGCTCTATTGTTTGATAGCAATTTACAACAGCCTGAGAAAATATTTCCATCTTGTAAAATAATGTTCTTCATGAATGGAAACACAAGCATACTAGAAGATGAAAAAAATAAAAAGGAGAAGCTTCTTACTGAATCTGGTCCATTTTGGAGGTAAATTTAATCCAATGTAAATGTTTACTGACACTAAATTTCCTTAGTCATTTCCTTGACTCTGAAGGAACTTCCTGCACCAGGAGAAGCCAGTTCCCTGTGGTCTGAAATTATACCAGAAGTAGATCTTGTGTTGCAGATTTGGGTGCTAGTATGTACTCTAGGAAGTGCCAACTAAGGAGAAGAGAATTGAGTAGAGAAGATAGGAAAGGAAAAAAAAGCCAATACAAAGTGTGTTAAAGAGTAGTTTACTTTATGGGAAATGGGTTCAATCCAGTTGATTCCCTTTGGAAATGTTGTAGAACACACTTCCAAACACCAAGGATCAGGGGAGCTGGAGTATCTATTCATTGTATTCCATTTGTTACTATTGGAAGACTGTTTTGTGGTCCACCTTGTGTACAGTATTAAGCACGCTTCTGCTGACAAGGAAGGCAAGAATCACTGGAATTTTCAGTAAGAAGCCTTTGGTTTACACAGAAACAAGTCCCAAGGGGAAAGGGGCAGGATTCAGACACTGCCTGTAACAATGCTTTGAAACTATTTGGGTTATCATTTGACATACAGAGCAGAAACCCCTTTGGCCTACAGAGAATTGGAAATTGTGATGTTTGTTCATTTTGTGGTCCTTTAATCAAACAACACATTTTCTTTGAACATCGTCGATGTATCTATCCCTCTGTTTTATCCCCTGGGAGAAAGAAATGAAAGGGAAGCTGTGATCCCTGGCTTCAAGCAGCTGATATTGCAGTTGGAGAAGCAACATATAAGACCTGAAACACTGAGGAAAACAGACACTGCACCGCAGAACTGATTGTGATCTGGGCAGGCAGCCTCTTTCCAAACAAAGGAGATTGTGACTATCTCAGTGGTTAGTTGCAGTGTGAGGCTATTTCTTTAGTTACTAGCCCCTTCACCAGTCATGCTGTAGCTAGAAAAGCAGAGAAGTGTTAGCTATCCTATCCAGAGAGGGGGTTGTCAAGTCTGTTAAGGGATAATATTATCAATTAAGAGTTGATTGGCATATTCTTTTAAATGGAATGTGCCCTAGGCTAGTGTCTCCCAGGAGCAGATCCTGAAGTGAGAATTCAAGGACAAACAGATTTTTGGTAAATGATCCCTAAAAGCACTGATAGGGGAATGGGGATGTGACAGAATAAAAAAAGAGGCTGATGCAGAATGAGACTAATGAGCAGGTCATTACTATGGACAACCAGAGCTCACTCTGCTGGGGAATTATGGGACATAATGTGGAAGTACTTGGAGTCACTGCATCTAAGTATTTATTTTCTTAGTGGAGAGTCACGCACTTAAATAGTGCAGAGGGGTTATGAGTGGGAGGTGTTGATAGGCCTCTACCAGTGTCTGTTAGAGAAGGAAAACAGCATGAAATTAGAAAAGGTTTTTTGTTTGTATCTCCATTGTGGACTAATAAATGCATATTGAGTGTGCTAGCTAGCTCTCAATCACCTCTGGGGGTGATTTGTGATCATGCCTCTGTGCATGGCACTGCCTCCCTGGTCTTCAGTGACCAATTCAGGTGCAGGCATCTGCCTCAAGCTGGACCACTAAAATTTTCTCTTGTGAATTTGAAACTTGAAAAACAATGACACATGGAATTGAAGTTACTGTAAGTGAATTCTGAAAGAGTCCATTAACTTTTGACTGGAGAAAACAGAACAGATCTGTTTCCTCTTCCTAAATTTTGGTTGTTCAATTTCTCCCTCCTGTTTCATATTCTTGTAATAAATTTGTTGTTGTTGTTAGTTACTGAAGAGAGTCAAGGTTGGTTTTCTGTTGCTTACTGTCAACACAATGTCAAGATACATTTACCTGAGCTCAATTTCAAAAGGTTTTATTACTCTGAATGAAACAGTAATGGCCCAGGTTCTTGTCTATATCAACGGCACTCAACCAGCTTCCTCTCCATTCAGCTCCACCCAGAAGGCATGCATCAACAGAGAGTGGGTTCCAAGCATAGGGAAAATAGCAGGTATGATCAATATTGAAAATCTTAGGTCTGCATATCCCCACTGAGCACATAAGCAAAACACACAATTCACGTATTTAGTTAGAATTTTATGGGAACAAAGCAGTTAATCCCAAGCTTTCTAGTATAAAGAAAATCTGTTTGCTTTTCATAAAAATATGAGAGTTTAAACTGTGAGTTAAGTAATCCTTTGGACAGTAGGCACCCATACCTCAGTATATTAAATGTTTTTCAGTCATCCTCTCCCTTCATTATAGGAAAGTAAATTTGCTTAGCCACTAAATACAAAATGTTCACTTGGAAAACATTATGGAATATGATCAAGAGATTTTCTTTCTTGTGAAATAATTGCCTCGAAGCTGCATAAACACAAAGTGCACATTTTCCAGGGGAATATGAGACTGAGCCTTGGCAATTAGCAGATTTATATGCCGTTGAAAATAACTCTCTTGCTCTCTTAAGACAGCTCTAGTTATCTCTCACAGTCTGCCTCTTGTGTATGTTGCTTTCATATGGGGAAAGCCCCGTGTGGGATTTGGCTCCAGATTTCTACTGGGAGAGTAAAGTTTTGGCATCCATGCACTTTAGGTTGGTAGTTAGACACAAAATCTGGGAATAGGAAGAGAAGTCTTCCAAAGTGGAAATCAGGAGACCTGGCATTTCTTATGGTGAGCCACTACCTTACTCTAGGTCTATGGATAACATACTACCCTTCTCTGTGCCTCAGTCTCCTCACTGTAAAAGGTTGATCAGAGACTCTTCTTAATTCCATTCTGTGAATTAATGCTTACTGTTAGGACACAATCCCTTGGTAATCCTGGATTCCATTGTTAACATTTCCTCCTCTTTTAATAGTAGTGGTAGTAGTAATAATAACAATAATAGCAACAGCTGCCAAGTGGGTGGTGCTTATCATAGACGAACATTACTGTGAATATTTTATATGCATCACCTTAGTTCACACCACCATCTTCTGAGGCAGGCCTTAAGTTTATTCTAATGTTAGAGATGGACAAACTGAGGCACATAGAGATGAAATAACTTTCCTAAAATCACATGCAAGTAAGTAAAAAAGTAAGGCTTGAAAAGCAGAACATCTGATGCCAGATTTAACCAATAAGCTATACTGCCTCTCTTCCAACAACCCACATCTGGAAAAACATGGATATTGTAATTTTGCTTTCATTTTATATCTCTGGCTCATTCTTTTACAAAAGAGTTTTAAAAAACAGAGTCAAGGAATCTTTATTAAACACTCTATCTGTGTGTGTGTGTGTGTGTGTGTGTGTGTGTCCTAATGTCAAACACCACAGGAAAGAAAAGACAAATATTTGTCCTGTCCTCAAAAAGCTTACTGTCCAGCCCTTGGAATCTTGATTATATTCCTGCTGGCAAGCTGGAGGGGAGACAACATCCAAAACTGCTACAGAAATTTAACTTGTAGAAAAAGAAGAGCAGGACAACCCCAGAGCTCATACGAGGGAGGAAATTATAAAGATCAGAGGAGAAATCAATGCAATGGAGACTAAGAGAACAATACAAAAAAAATCAATGAAGCCAAGAGTTAGTTCTTCAAAAGAATCAACAAAATTGACAAACCCTTAGCCAACCTTGTCAGAAAAAGGAAAGAAAAGGCCCAAATCCATGCAATTAGGAATGAAAAGGGTGAAATTACAACAGACCCAGAAGAAATCCAGAGGATCATCAATACCTACTTCCAGAACCTATACGCCAATAAGATGGACAACACAGAACAAATGGACAGATTCCTAGATACATATGAATTACCAAAGTTGAATGAAGAAGACCTAAAAATTCTGAACAACCCAATATCAGCCAATGAAATTGAAAATGTAATTAAAAACTTATCAACTAAGAAAAGCCCGGGCCTTGATGGCTTCACTGCTGAATTCTACAAGACATTTAGAGAGGAACTGCTGCCGCTACTGTTTAAACTCTTCAATGAAATTGAAACGGAAGCAATACTCCCAAATTCATATCTGGAAGCAAGCATTATCTTGATCCCCAAAACAGAGAAAGACCCACCCGAAAAGGAGAACTATAGGCCAATCTCACTAATGAACATAGATGCAAAAATCCTTAATAAAATAATGGCAAACAGAATGCAGAAGATCATCAAGAAGATCATACACCCTGATCAAGTGGGATTCATCGCAGAGATGCAGGGATGGTTCAATATATGCAAATCAATCAATGTAATACACTATATCAATAGAGCCAAGGACAAAAACCATATGATTATCTCCACAGACACAGAAAAAGCATTTGTCAAAATCCAACATACATTTATGATAAAAACCCTACAAAAAATTGGAATAGATGGTCTCTACCTCAAACTGATAGAAGCCATCTATGAAAAACCAATAGCCAATATCATACTAAATGGTCAAAAACTGAAATCCTTCACATGAAAATCAGGAACAAGACAAGGATGTCCACTATCACTACTCTTGTTCAATATAGCTCTGGAAACATTAGCCACGGCAATTAGACAAGAGAAAGAAATAAAAGGAATAAAGATAGTTAATGAAGAAGTCAAATTGTCATTATTTGCAGATGACATGATACTCTATATAGAAGACCCCAAGAACGCCACCAAAAGTCTTCTAGACCTAATAACCAAATTCAGTCAAGTAGTTGGTTACAAGGTCAACACACAAAAATCAGTAGCTTTCCTCTACACAAATGACAGACTCACTGAGAGAGAAATAGGGCAAATAATTCCTTTCACAATCACATCCAAAAAACTGAAATACCTAGGAATCAACCTAACGAAAGAAATCAAAGACCTCTTCTCTCATAACTATAACACTCTGAAAAGAGAGATTGAAGATGATATCAGAAGATGGACAGATATCCCCTGCTCCTGGGTAGGAAGGATTAATATAGGGAAAATGGCCATAATTCCAAAACTCCTATATAGATTTAATGCAATTCCAATTGAGATCCCAGCAGCATACTTCATGGACCTTGAGAAAACAATCCAAAAATTCATTTGGATCAAGAAGAGTCCCAGAATAGCAAAAGCAATTCTAGGTAACAGAGACCAGCCTGCAACTCTACTACAAAGCTACTGTGAAAAAATCAGCATGGTACTGGCAAAGAAACAGACCTGAGGACCAGTGGAACAGATTAGAAGATGCAGAAACAACGCCAGACACACTCAGCCATCTCATCTTTGACAAAGGAGCCAAACACCCTCACTGGAGGAAAGATAGCCTCTTTAATAAATGGTGCTGGAAAAATTGGGCTTCAACTTGCCAAAGATTAAAACTAGACCTATATCTCTCACCATGGACTAAACTAAAATCCAAATGGATTAAAGATCTAAATATTAAAATAGAAACTCTGAACCAGTTGGAACAGAGGTTAGGTAGAACCCTTGAAGACATAAGTGTAGGAGAAGATTTTATGAACAAAACCTCAGTTGCCCGTGAACTAGCACAAACAATCAACAAGTGGGATCTCTTCTTATTAAAAGGCTTCTGCACAGCAAGAGAAACCACCAGCAGTGTGAAGAGACAACCCACAATGTGGGAAAAAATCTTCACCTGCTCTTCCTCAGACAAAGGTCTACTATCTCGAATCTATAAAGAACTTAAAAAGATCAGACCTCCCAAATTTAAAGACCCAATCCGAAAATGGGCATCTGAAATGAACAGACATTTCTCACACAAAGAAGTAGAAATAGCAAATAAATACATGAAAAAATGTTCAACATCACTGGTCATTCAAGAGATGCAAATGAAAACAATGCTGAGATTCCACCTCACTCCAAAAAGAATGGCTGCTATCATGAAATCAACCAATAACAAATGCTGGCAGGGCTGTGGGGAAAGAGGAACCCTGCTCCACTGCTGGTGGGAGTGTAGACTGGTGCAAGCACTGTGGAAATCAGTATGGAGATACCTCAAAGAACTAGGACTGGAAGTCCCATTTGGCCCCACTATTCCACTGCTGGGGATCTTCCCCAAAGAATTAAAAGAATCATACCACAGTGATATATGTGCGCCTATGTTCATAGCAGCACAGTTTGTGATAGCTAAAACTTGGAAGCAGCCCAAACACCCATCAACTGGAGACTGGATAAAGAAAATGTGTTTTTTTTACAAAATGGAGTACTACTCAGCCATAAAAAATGAGAAATTAGAGACATTTATAGCTAAGTGGATGCACATTGAGGCGATACTCTTAAGTGAAATAAATAGGACACACATGTGTAAATACCGAATAGTTTCTCTGATGTGAGAAACTGAAAGTGTAAATAAGGACCAAATGTATAATAGGTAATGTGAAATAGGAAGAAAAGGGGCAAAGGGGAAGGAAGTGGGAGGGATAGGGTAAAGGATAGAAGGGAGTGGGATTAATATGAGAAAATGGAAAAATAGGAACAAAATCTTTGTCAATAGGGAGGACTGGAGGGGTTGAAGGGAGGGCTGGGCAAGGGTGAAAAATAAGAACCAAAAGAGACTATGTAAAGGTGAAAATTTCCAATGATGAATGTCATTATATTGTATACCTAAAATGTACCAATGATTAGAATGAATAATCGATAATGCAAAATAGGAAGAAAAGGTCCAAAGGGGTAGGGGTAGTGGGAGGGGCAGGGGAAAGGAAAGAAGGGAAAGGAAAAATGCTGAGAAATGGAAATAAAGTCTTTGTAAATAGGGAAGGGTGGGCTAGGAAAAAAAAAGTACAGGAAAAAAAGAGAGAGTGGAAGAGCTGTAAAAGAAAAAAAAAGAAAAAAAAAAAGAAATGGAGGCAGGGCCAGGGATTTAGCTCAGTGGCAGCATGCAGTGCCTGCCTCGAAAGTGCAAGGTCTTGAGTTCAATCCCCAGTACCAAAAAAAAAAAAAAAAAAAGAAGAAGAAAATGAAAAAGAAAAGAAAAGAAAAGAAAAGAAATGGAGGTCATTGATGGCCACAGGAATTCTCCTAGAGCTAGGAACTGACCACACCATGTGCTCATGGATATCAAGGAACTGGAATAAAAAAGATGGCATTCACCCAAGAGCAATTAAGATATTTCATTAGAAGGGAGAATTTCTAGGCAGGCGGCAGAACCACTGAGCTAAATCCCCAGCCCAGAAGGGAGAATTTCTATGAGCCAGTGAAAAATACCAGATGTTTCCATAGGAGGAAGGGTTTTAGATCTGGGACTCATCAGGTTGTTCATTCTAGCAGTTGGGCTTATAAAGATCAAAAGAAGATCTGGCCTCATGGATGTGTGGGTTGATTTCTATGAAATAGGATTCACCTTGTACCTACCAAAAATGTATCTACAATATTCAATCCAGTTAGTGACACTAAATGGAAGAATAAATGAACTGTATATAAAATTGTTTCCTGAATCGGACTCTTTTAATCTGCCTACCATTTCGGGGAGGACAGTGTCACTTCCCACAATTTCTTTGAGAGGACAAAAAGTGGCAGAGTTGGAATTAGAACTCGGGATCTCTGGGGAGCCTCCTAGGAAGTAGCTATATGTAGAGATGTTCCCTGCTGCTGGATGCCTAGCAGTTTATCTATGTTCCCCTAGTGCTGCCCCTTGCAGCTGCATTTATACCCCAGGCAGCTGAATACTGGCATTAGCACATCCTTTGCAGGAAGGTTTCTCTCAGTCTCAGCAAGCAGGAAAGGCTTATTTGGCCCTTGATGGCCCATATTGTGGCAAAACAGCCTCACTTTCCATTAGTGGACCGGGAGAGCAAAGTTAGGGATTGCTTTTAAAAACAAACAGTGTAGAGACAAAAAATTTCAGAAAAAAGCTACTGACTCCTTCTTTCTCTGTGACTCTCCATTGCTCTTCCAATTTCTATTATTCTCAAAGGGAAGAATCAGCAGTTAGATGCTTATATAGAAGGCCCTAGGTAAGGCTGCTGTCTCTCACACCTACTGTGCTGAGTGTCTTAGTCCATTTTGTGCTGAGGTCACAGAATACCTGAAAGTGGATAGTTTACAAAGAACTATTCCTTACAGTTCGGGAGGCTGGGAAGTCTAAGTCTAAAGCTGTGCATCTGGTGAGGGTCTTCTGACTGCATCATTTCATGGCAGAAGGTAGCAGGCCAAAAGAGCACTGGGAGAGAAAGAGAGGGAGAGAGATGGAGACTGGGCTGGGGGCGGAACTCACAATGTCATCAGCCACCCACTCCTGTTTGACTAACCTACCCTGCCATATTGGAATTAAGTCATTAACATGTTCAGAGTCCTCCTGACCTAATCACCTCTTAACAGTTTCATCTCTTAACACTGAACTTTGGGAGACACATCCAAACCATAGCACTGGCTAACCATGCCTCTTCTCCAGACCATGAGTCACTTTCTGAGGCCGGGACTCATGTAATTTCTGTCTTCCACACACAAAACCTTGGACAGAGAACAATTCAAAAGTGAAGACAAAACATCTGAAAGTGGCACTTCCTCCCCCCACCCCCTAGCTGGCGAGCAGCTGAAATGCTCATCCACTGGGAAAACGAATGTTCAGCAAAGTCACTAATTATAGGCCAGAGATTCTGCCGGGCAATGGAGACACACACAATGAGCAAAACAGACAAGGCTCTGCCCATAGGAACTTAACTACTTAACAGGAGAAACACACTTGAAATAGCAATGTTAAAATGACAAGAAATTTTACAAACTGTGATCAACACCACAAAATAAAAGGCAGGGGCCACTGGAGCTAACAGTGGAGGCCCTGACCCAGTGGATGGGAAGGCTGTTAAGGTATTTGAAGGTCATCAAAGAACACTTCCCTGGAAAAAAACACAAGAGGTCACATAGCAAAGTGATTGTTCAAGTACAGGTGCTGGCTTGGCCGCTTACACTTTGCATGATTCTTAGTGATTTCTCTTCTCTATAAAATGGGGGCTATGATAACAATTGTTCCTGCTCCCTAGTTTATGAGCATTAATGACTTTATAGTGGTAAAGTACTCAGATAGAGGCCTTGTGCATCAATGCTACAGAGTGTTTGCTACTGTAGCCCCAAATGATGAACTCAAACTAACAAAGAAGAATGAGAAAGTAAATTCCAGTCTGAGAAAATGAAATATAGTAAATATGTGAACACTGCAGCTAGGGGGAAGAGGCTCTGGAGAGAACCATGGGATGGATGAATGTGACATGAGTGAAGCCAAGAGGGGAGTGGGTTCCAGGCCACTTTGGACCTCAGAGGTCAAGGTAAGGATGCTCTGATTCATTTCAGGTTCAAAGTAGAGCTTCTGGAGAGGTCTGAAAGAGAAGGAGGCATGATCAGAATTATGGCTTAGGGAGATGCAGCTGAATGTGACATAGGGACAAAAGGTAAGAGGAGGTAAAAAAGGAAGCCACTGCCCGGCTACAGGCTTTCACTGTTGGTTTACTGTGGCACCTTACTTGTATCTGGGCATGGGTGGGGTTACTCTCTAGCTCCTGGATGAGTATGCACCTAATATGGATAACACTGTGGCTATCCTTGCTCTATAAATATGTCTTGGCTCGGGAGCATGCTTTGGTTTCATTCATGCGGGGTACAAGTTCACAGGTACAACATGCGTGTCATATAGCCCATTGATTGGCTTTCTTTGAAATTTGCAGAGCCCCAAGGGAAGACAAACTCTGTTCTGCCTCTTCTAGCCTCTGAGTTCCTAATAGGCTTTCCTAATCTACTGTTATTTCTGAGTAAGAGTCCAGTGGAACACAATGTCACCATGGTTTTACGTGGAATTGGGAACCTAGTCAAGAGGAACAGCTTTCTCAAGATCCTACATGAATCCCATTTTGGTGGAGGAAAGAGATAAAGGAAAAATAATAATAACAAAGAACACTGTAGTTCTGTAGAGGACTGAGGAGCAAAGCACTGTGACTCATTTAAATTTACTTAATGTAAATGTAACAGAGAAGCAAGTTGCGAGGATGTCTTGAACAGGAGACATAGATATTTAAAATTAAACCTGTAACCTCAGAACACATGTGATTTTTGTTATATTCAGGGTACAATCATTCCCTGTTGCACTGATATTTTAATCTTGATTCCATTACATTTGTCTTACAAGGTCAAGTGGAGAATGCTTAATGCTAAGATATTTAAATTAGATCAGCTTGACCTGCGAGTCATATTTTATGTAAAGTTGCCACGAACTTGGTGATTCATTTTCTAAGATGTAACGTGTTTGATGATTATAAATGAGCGAAGGAGGCTCTCAGGTTTGGTGGATTACTCTCAACTCTAAAATGTGTTTATTTTATTTGAGCACATGCCCATGACCTTTTCTGGAAACTGACATAGATTAACTTACAAGTGTAAAAGTTAAAGTTCAGATTGTGTTTGAATGTCCATCACTTCTCTGCTCACCAGTTAAGGTCAGTTTCCAGAGGTGTACACCCTCCGCCGCTTCCACCAAACCTCTTGAATAAGGAAGGGACTCTGGACCACGCCACAGGCAACATCAAATGTCACCCTGAATAGTGTGGTATTGAGCCAAGGTGGGAAGGCACTGCTCAGGGTTGAGGCTTCTAAAGGCAACAGGGTTGAGCCCTGTCTGCTTTGGCCCTTGGGCTTGGGAAGAAATGTGTGCATTTCAGAATGTGCCCATTTATTCCCCTATTTGCCATTCCCTTCGCATAACATTTAACACCAAGATAAGTGGAAACATGTTTATATGAAATACTTCATTAAGAAAAGCTCATCATCTTGTTTCATGACCACTAACTATGTTTCTACAATAAATGATTTACAATGGGGATCTAAAATATTTATCCAAAACTTTGCATTTGTTAGTATTACTACATTGGGTCATCTTTCTGACTACTCATACTTGAAATATATATCCTTGACATCTATGTGAAATAATTGGAAACCAAACTTCTTCTGGTTAACAAAGCTGGAAGGAGCATCTCCTTATTAAACCAAATTTCATCTAGTCCGTTCTATCGAACCAAGGACTTGATAAAGAATAAGGGAGAAGAGTAAAGGACATAGTGTCTACCAGACTGAAGACACCTTCTTCCCCATAATTAACACAACAATAAGGAGATTTCCATTTGTTGTAATAAAGAATTTCTCAATATGCACAGCTGTCTGTCAATGGAATTAATTGCATTAGCATGTAGGGAGCTCTCTCCCATGATAAGTGTGCAAACAGAGACTACTTAAATACATTATGGAAGACAGGCAATAACTACCATCTGAGTTCCCTTTCCATTCAGAGATTCTATGATTATTTGATTCTTTCTAAGTATCATTGAGCACAATAGACTAATCAGTCTTAGAAAAAGATAGAAGTAAATAATGACTGAGAATCTGTCATACAGTAAGCACTCTGACAGGCATAGGTGGAAGCATAGTTACAAAAATTACAGCCCCTCAAGCTTCAACAGGATAGCAACCAATGGAGAGATTTTATTTCTTTCCCTACAAGCAGGTACAGGGCACCAACATTTTTCTTGACTGCTGGGGCCCTTCACCTTCTGCACCTACTTTCCCACTCTCTTGTTTCACGGAATATACCCAGGTTTGGCCCAAGGAAAGGCCCATGCCAGCATCTCAACACCCAACAATCAATGGAGTTTGCAGTGAGGTGGAGAAAGGTAGCAAGCCTGGTACCTGTCAGCAGGAAGTGGCATCATTCATTCAATATACTCCAACAAATAACTCACAGTGGGGACGACGCAGCTCACCCAATCAACAAAGTGAGCCAGTTTTCCCAACTCTGTGACTACATGGAACATGCTGGCCTTTGACTGAATCCCACATCCCCAAGGACGGACTGGGACTGACCCTTCTGTTGGCAACGGTGCTAACTCCTGGCTGACTCTGACAATCTGGTCACAGCCATAAATCTGTATCACTGATCATTTCCAGGAACAGATTCATTTCCTCACTCTTGTTTATTTTCTATCAACTGACTTTTCCCATTGCATTTTAAAATTTGACATAATAATTGTGCATACTTGTATTTATGAGCTGCAACATGATAACTCCATATATTTATACAGTGTGTAATAATCCAATTGGGGGTAATTAGCATTTTATTCTCCTTAAACCTTTATCACTTCTTTGTGTTGAAAAGATTCAGACTCTTTTAGTTCTTTATTAAATGTATAATAAATTTCTTTGAGTTATAGTCACGTTATAGTGACATAGAACATTAGAACTTATTTTTTCTATCTAACTGTACTTCAGTAACTGTCATCCAACCTCCATGTTAACCAACTGTCTCTTCCTCCTCCTTTTCCTAACCTCCAGTAAGCACTATCTATTCTCTACTTCTGCATAGTTATTTTAATATCAAAACATATGAATGGGGTATTTTCATGTGTAGAGCCCAAACAGAAAGGGACTATAGAAATTTTAGGACAGATAGACTATTTAACATACATCAGCATTACACCTTGTGCAATTATATCATAATCAGAGATTTTGGACAAAGACAAAATTGAAGACAGAGTTGAAATAAAAATATCTTAAACATATTGCTTGGTGACAAAGTTTCCTATTGTACCATCTGTTAATATTGATGTTCAACCTTACTATTTACCAAAAGAATGCAACTTTAAATAATTACAGCTTATTTTGTGTCCAGAATCCCTCATACTTTAACCTTGGGACTGTTAGTTGGTTTAATTATCAGAAAAAAATAATTTAATGTAGCCGATGCATTACACCATGTTCACATGGACTTTGAAGGGTAGAAAATAAAACTAGATATTAGCTAATGTTTACTGAGTGTTTACTATGTATCACACTCTTTTCTATATATATATATATAAACATTATTTAATCTAATCTTTACATCCTTTGTATGAAAGAAGTATTCTTGTCATCTCATTTTATAAGTAAAAGAATTGAGACAGAGAAATGTTCCATAACTTGCCTAAAGTCAGAAATCTAATAAGTGATGGAAAGCTAGAATTTAAAATCAAGCAGTGAGACTCTCTAGTTTATACTCATACATAAGAAATTTGTGTATATGTGATCCATCAAGTTTGATGTTAGTTTTCTGAGATTGTAAATGCATTAGTCATTATAATAAGTGACTTAAATGAGCCATTTCGGTATACAAACTGTTTTGGTGTAGTTTTGCCTGGGTTCTGTTCTGACCTTGTCTATGACTTGTTGTGATAGAAGACATTCATCTAGAGAGAAGCAGGATCTCAGGGCTGCAACTGCCTTAAGCATCAGCAGAAACCCCTAGAAATCTAGCCACCATACAGAAAGGTATAATGCCATGCACATGTGCCCTAACTGCTTGTGGGTACTGACCATGTTGCCATAATGAAGACAGACTTATATTTGAATGATAGTGCTTCCATTTCTTTTGCATAACTTTGGACAGATTATCTTTCTAAGTTTCATATTTCTTATCTGACGACAAAGCTGTTCTAGTCAGGTTATGTTGTGATAATACTGTGTAACAAACATTCCCCAAATCTCACTGGCTTATAATAACAATTATTTACATTTCATTTAGGAATGTGCATGTGTGTAGCTGGCTTTGGCAAGTTTGAGTACAATGTGAGAGCTGAGCTAAGGGACATCCCTAAAGTATCTTCATTTTGGGATTAGTGACCTTCTGGGATATGCTTTTATTGTGAGTGCAGGAGTGAAAGAGGATAAACAGAAATACCACAAACATGTTTAAAATTTTTGATGTGTATCTGATTTTATTATATCAGTCAAGTAAGTCATGGTCATGGTTAAAGTCAGTAGGGTAGGGATATATACTTTGCCTTCAGTTAAAAAAATGTAGGGAAAGGAAGAAAAGGAAAAATTATGAAGAAATATTACAAACTAGCCCGAAGACAACTGTTTTCCTCACAAAGTTGCAAAGATCACACAAAAAGTGACTAAGTTCCTATCACATAGTAAGTTTTCAAATAAAAGTGAACCAACAATATTATTTTGACATTTTTACCTCAACCATAAAAACAAAGCAGAAAATAAAAAGAAGCACCAGCCACATTAACTACCCAAGAACCTCGCCTTTGCTTTGATTAAATCCTCTGCTTGTTGTCACAGAGAGAAATATTTATGTCATTATGGTGTAGCCAATGTCTGACTTTGCATCAAACCAACCTGATAAATTGTAATGGTTTAACTTTTGACAGTTTTTTCAGAACTTTCTAGGAAGCCATTTTAAGAAAATAATTGGTGGCATAAGAAAATACTTGGATGTGAAGATGTTCATTAATGTATTCTTATTTTTTTTGGTACCGGGGATCGAACTTGGGACCTTGCGCTTGCAAGGCAGCCACCGGAACCACTGAGCTAAATCCCCAGCCCAATTAATATAGTCTTTATAATCACCACAAATCAGAACAGCAAAACATAAAAATATAATATTTATATCCACACAAGAGAGTATCATGGAATGAATTTTAAATGATCTTTTTCTAGCAATACTAATGAGATAGGAAAATATACCTAATATATTGCTAAATAAAATACATCCGATTATAAAAATATAAAATATAATCCCCCAAAATATAATCCTAAATTCTTGATCTGTATCATTCTTACATTATTGGATGGGAGTTTAAAAATGTTAACACTGGACAGGTAGAGCTAATGGGAAGATGATGTAGTACAAGTACTGTTTATTTTCATATTCATTTTTCTCCTATGTTTTTCAAATTTCCTGCAGAAAAAAGAGAGTATTTTTAATCTGCAAACCTGGCCCCTGGGTTGCTCCAACAGTAGTGCTTCCTGATGAAACTTAGCTAAGAGGCTGTGAATCTTGGAGCTGAAGTTTCTTGAGAGCACTAACACTGCCTCAGTGCATTGCCATTCATCCCTCCATCTTCTAATTATAAACAATCGATGTGAATGGAATCCTCATCCACTGTGGAATCAACAGTTCTATCAGAAAGACACCCTTGGCCTATTAGTGATACTGATGATCTTATTAAAGAGAATGAGGTTTCATTTCATTTGATTATTATCTAGATCTTGAAAACAGTGTTTGGGCAGGAATCAGGCTAACATTTTATCAAGTCCTTTGGAAAATGGAATGGAGGCATTTGAGGATGGGGAAATGGGGTCCTCCTTCATTATGCAAATTGGCTTTTGGGGGCCCTTTCTTACTTGGAAAAATGAATTTAGCTTATAACATCAAAAGGAAAATCAGCCCTAAACAAGCTCATGAATCAGATTTGATGAATTTTCTCATGCCAGGAAGCTGGACAATGACCAGGGCCTCAGATCCAAGTTCTTTCTGGCCAGGGAAGTCTTCCTAACATACTCTCCAGCAACCATTGGGCAAATAGTCTTTGCCCTTAAAATTTGACTCATCTGTAAATTTTGCTCAGTAAACATCACACAGGTGTTTTCTAGGCAATTTCCCGCATTCTTTCCTCCACTGCTAGCTTCTTGCAGCCCAAATTGGGTGATTTGTTACAGAGCCAAGCCTGTGTGCACACACAGAGTAGTTGTCCTTTACAACTCCCAAATTGATTTGAACAAATCTGCTCAAGTCCCTCTTTTTTGGACAGAGACCTCGTATGCCAGCTTTCTGCCGGGAGCACTGTTTTTTTTACTTCCAAGTTATAAACCCTGAGAAATTGGTTTCATAATAAAAAGGCTGACAAAGTCTCAGCCATGGAGACTCAAGCAGTCACCTGCCTGATGCTGTCAACTATATTTGTTATTATTTCCTCAAATAGTCACTCTTTAATATCTGTCACTGTTTTGCTTACAAATATCAAGGCTGTGTGGTTTTGGTTGCAAACTTTCTAGATTTGTTACGATGGCTTATTCCAGGGAGACAGGTGCTTAGAGACAGTCAGGCGGCAGGGGGCTCTGCACTGAGCTCCAATACTGGAGGAGAAGAACCACAACCACTGTGTTTAAGTCCATGTTGTGATGCAGTATGTGGAACCATGTGCTCTGCTCTCTGTTCTCAGACAATGCTGAAAAACACTTAGTGGAGCACAGTGGAACTCTCCAGCACAGTCCTCTCCTGGAGGACACTCCAAGACATTTCCAACATTTATTTGCTCCCTGGTGTTATTTCTGTTGTTAATGTTGGTGTTGTCGCAGCCTAGCTCCTGAAATCCGGCTGGAGATGTTTTCCTCCCTTCGGAAGTATCTCTAGTCCTGCCTGGAATTGTTTTAGAAACACATTGTTTAAAATGTATGAACTAAAAAAAAAAAAAAAAGTATGCATTCAAATGCTTTCCAAGTCCTCTCAACCAAACCCAACAAAGCATCTCCTTGCTTATATGCCCTGATGTAATTACCCATTGTCTCTTCCATAGCCCCTGCACCCATGATTCCCCTACAAGGTAGAGATTTCTAAAGCTTACGTGCCTCAACCAGAAAGCCTGCAAGGTGGTGAAAGCTGCTATTGTCATTCTTTCTGTGCAGCCTTGGACAGCCTCCCCTTTGTATTTCCATCCTCTGCTCACAGCCTTCATTCATTCCATATCTTGTGTCCTCTATTCTGTGGGGGACTTGCCCTCCAAGTCTTCCCTTTTGTGGCTCCCTTCCCTTTGCACACAGCTAAAGTCCCATCCAGAGTCAAAATGTGCCTAGGCCTGCAAGCGGACACAGAGGGCCCTGATGCCTGAGTGACATGCGACACACACAGGAGCTCACTCAGCCTTCTCCACCTGCCTTTATCTTAGAGACAGTAATAGGCCCCATTATAAAAATTAAGTAATTATTTAGGAATGGCCTCTGTGAGCTGTGCTGGAAAAACTCATTTGGAACATAATTGATTTGTGAAGAGAGCTGCTTACCACGTGGAGAGATTTGGTTAAATCCCCTTAGAATAAAACATCAGTGATTGACAATCACCAGAATAAGTCACTTCCCCTTTACCCTACCTCTGACCCAGAGGTCCATCTTGGAATGCAAGACGGTCTTGGAACAAACCCATCACTGCTTCCACATGAGCCAGCAGAAGGAGCATTGTTAAATGTATCTGTGCTTTCTTGAAAGTCAGCTGTTATGGTTTATGTTTTGATGTCCCCTCAGAGCCTCATATGCTTATAGGTAGGGGTTTGGGGAGGTGATTGGATCATGGGGGTATGATCCCCACTATAAGGGAGGAATTTATAGCTAAATGTAAAGTTAGAAGGCAAAGCCTGGTTGAAAGAGGTGGGTCACTGAGGGCGTGGGCTGGAAGGGTAAAGCTCTCTCCCTCTTCCACCGATCTCTCTGTGTTTCTTGTTGCCATGCCACGAACTCTTTCTCCTCTTCCCTGCCCCTCTGCTGTGCTGTCTGGCCTTGGAGCCAGCAGGCTATGGTCTGAAACCTTTACAAACTGTAAGCCATAATGAACCTTTCATCCATAGAGTTGTGGATCTCAGGTATTGTGTCTCAGTGACAAGAAAGTAACTAGAGACATTTATAGCTAAGTGGATGCACATTGAGGCAATACTCTTAAGTGAAATAAATAGGACACACGTGTTAATACTGAATAGTTTCTCTAGTGTGAAAAACTAAAAATGTAAATAAAGATCAAAATGTATAATTGATATTGTGAAATAGGAAGAAAAGGTCTAAAGGAGTAGGGGAAGTGGGAGGGGTAGGGGAAAGGAAAGAAGGGAAAAGAAAAAATATGAGAAAAGGAAAAAAATGGAAACAAAGCCTTTGTAAATAGGGAAGGGTGGAGGGGTTGAAGGGAGGGCAGGGGAATGGGGAAAAATAAGAACCAAGATGCATCATGTACAGGTACAGGATCCCAATGATGAATGTAACTGTATTGCATACCTAAAATGTGCCAATAAACTTAATGGAAGAAAAAAAGAGAGTAAATAAGACATCAGCAAAGGCATTCATTGGCTCCTCATAGAATTATTCCCTGGCTCTTAGCTTGTAGCTGCCAGTGTCCTCTTGGAGGCTTACATAAGTCATGCTTCTGGGGACTCAAGGACTGGATGTGGCAGGAGGGCATCTTTGGTGCACTCTTTCTCTCCTGCCCAAGAGGAGCAGCTTGGACCTCTAGTCTCCTTGTGGGTCAGGAACACAGGCTTTTTGCAGCTCCTCTCAGAGTCTCGCAGGGCTGATAAAACCTCAAGTCCCCATTATTAAGGTAGAACAGCTGGTCATTCATGTTAGCTCCTTACATCACAGCTTTTTCAAGCCCTCTGTGCCCAGAGCGTTGTCTCAGCCAAATTATGAGGTTGTCTCTCATTTCCCATTTGTGTCTCATCTCCCAGAACTCTGCTTCAACCCAAGTCTCTAACTTGCTCTAGGTCTCAGAGAAAACCTGATGGCAATTAAAGTTCAGTGTGAAGTTCAGCAGGACACAGTGATGAACCTACAGCGATGGTGGTGCCAGCAAACCCAAGAGGAAGATGGTTGCAGTTTGCACATGCCTCAGGTAGGAGTTAGCAAGGCCACAGTGGGATAGCTTCATGGTCCTTGAACTTGACCCCTGCTTCATTCTGCAGCTTTCCCCTGATTATAGTCATGGATACAAAATATATGTAACTCATCGAGCGAGGAGCCTGGAGGACCGTGAGTCCTGCGTGAACTAGCACCCTGTGTCCAGTGTCCCGAGAGAGGCTTGAGGTCCCTTGTAAACTGTGATACCTTTCCTAGCAGGGTAAAGCTCACAGCTGGCCACAGGGGAAATCAAATAAGTTTGATTCATAGCCAAGTTCCATTACAGCAAAACAATTTATTTTCGGAACTTGTATAATTTCCATTCACGATACAGGCACCAGTGAGCTGCTGCTTCCTCATTTTGACGCGTGTGGGCTGTTGAACCAATTTATAATCAAAATTCCCTAAAGTTTACACTGCATTCTAGTGACCTTTCCTTTAAGGAATTGTATACAAATCGATCTCAAACCCCCTCTGAAACAATCTCCCACCACCCCTGCAGCAAGGATTTCTATTATTTCCTTTAAAGAAACAGGGGGCACTAAGGTAGGGATCTGATGCCCACTTCTCGCCTGACTGTTTTCACATTTTAGAGCTGTTTTCCTCACCTGTGAAATGGGGGTTGCTTGTATGAATTAGTACTGTAGAGACATATTTAAACGG
Source organism: Heterocephalus glaber (assembly GCF_053883595.1). Classification (NCBI taxonomy): domain Eukaryota; kingdom Metazoa; phylum Chordata; class Mammalia; order Rodentia; family Bathyergidae; genus Heterocephalus; species Heterocephalus glaber. The sequence continues at coordinate 6,334,873 of NW_028258349.1, read as the reverse complement.
AACTGAGAGAACTTTGAAGATAAAGAAAATACAATAGGACTTTCCCTCACCTTACATATATTCCTAAATATTAAATTATTAATTCAATTCCTATTGAATTGAATTCATATTGAATTGAATACCCTCATGTGTGTATTTAGATTTTCAACACTACCATATCTGAATGCTCTCAAGAGTCATAGGGAAACGTAAACAAGTGTAGTACTGGACCAAGCCAGTACAACAGGCTGGTAAAACCCCAGCCCATTCTTATGGCATTCAGCCTTTTCTTTCTTCTTTTTTTTTCTTTTTTAAATGCCACAAGAATAGCTTCAGCAAACCACTACTCTGTAACTACACCTATCTAAAGATTTTAAGGCATTGCTACTGTTGCCGCTATCTTACCAATCTTATCTACTTTTAGAATTTGTCGTTTTGATTTTGATGTGAACCCAGAGAAACTCATGTTCTTTCTAGGCAGATCAAAGTTGCGTAAGGTGAGATGTTGGATTTGAGTACAGGAAGTTTGATGAAGTAAAAACAATACAACAGGCAAAAAACAAAGGTGTCATTTAGTTTAAATGTTAAAAAAAATTACCGAATACAGAATAAAAGTACATCATGGAGAGGGGTTTCCTTGGACCTAGACACATTTGGGTCAAAATGTCTTCCATAGGGGTAAGCTAGAAAAGCCTGGTTCTCTTCCATGCCATGTCTTGGCTTTTTGATGATAGTAACATTTTCTAATGGCCCTGATCTGTTGTTTTCTTTCCTGCTCACCCTGGACTCCTTGGGGAGTCCATCAACAGCAGGGAAGGCTCTGAGTCAATGTTCCAAACACCTCACAGGCTCCACCCTTGAAACAATTGGCTTTTCACTTAAACTCACTCTCCTGTTCCTCCACTTCTGCAAGAGCAGAAATCTTTGTAGATCATGCTCTTCTATTGTTTTCTTAAGAACACTTTTCCCTGGGATTTATTTCAAAGTATGTTGCTACCTCTTATACTTTCCCAACTGCACCCTCTTCCATGGCCCTCTCAGATCCATTCTCTTATCTCCTGTTGTCCTTGTGGTCCTAAAGAGACAAGCAGATGGCAGTAGAGAAGGGCTGAGGGACCCAGGCATGAGCAGGGACACACTCTTTGCTTTTTCTCTCTATTTATCTGCATGTTAGCCCCACTCTCCTGGTGGACCCCTGCCAGAGCCTAAGAGAAATTGATTGGTAGCACAAAAATTGGTTTTTCTTAATCATCACCTCCATCCACAACATCTCAGGAAAACTCTGATTGGTTCAAATAGCTCAAATGCTCAATTGTAGACCAACCACTATGGCCAGAAATAGGGAGATTCCATATAAGACAGCCTAATAGGATTATGACCCCCAAAAGATGGGACCTTCTAATAGGAAGTCTTTCCAGAGGCACAGTTGGAAGGATCATTTTGTAAGGAGTGGTTAAGAATTAGTATCTACTATGGTGATTCCAGTCATGCTCCTCTGCCCTATGGTAGAAAAGCAAGTCCTGTAGGATATGATGAGGGCCAAAGTAGGCTAGTTTTTCTTACCAGAAGCCAGGAGCATTGCCTACTCAATGTTATCTTTTCCATAGATCATGGATGGCAAGTTTCTACAGAAGAGTGGCAATATCCCACGTGAGGCTGGAGAATAAGAGCAGCTACTCTTTGATGTGACATTGGCACACAGCATTTTCCACCATATCCCATGAAGGGGGAATACTGTCACCGGTGAAGGGACAGACCTGAGCTGATGAAGTGATTTCCGAAGACCACAGTATCAGCGAGCAGGAGGGCTGGGATTGAGCTTCTAGAGTGCAGCACACTCCATTAGTTTTGGAAAGAAAGAAGAAGCCTTGAAGTGGGCAGGCTGTGCCTGGCAAGAGAATGGGAACTGAGGTCCATTGATAAGGGAAGGTAGTACATGAACTGATTAGCTGGAATGGAAAATACGGTGTTTCACGTAGTCATGGGAGATCAGCATACATCTTCACATTATACTTAGGTGCCTGCACACATGTGCGCGCACACACACACACACACACACACACACACACCATACAACCACAAGAATCAGAGATCACCCTGAGTTGGTAAACAGATCCCAGTAGTACAGCTGCGTTCACCCCAAGGAATACAGCCTCTCGACTCCATTCTTTTCACTGTATTTCTGTGCCTTTAGCTCACATCAGATACCTGCTTAACATTTGCCAGTGTGGCTGTCAGTGAGAGATGCTCAAGTCTGCCAGAGGGGCTCCTTCCCAGAAAAAAGAAAACAAAACCGCAGCCTTAAAAATAGAGCTGTCCACCCATGGAATTCTCTCCTCCTGCCATGACCAAATATTTAGTCACAGGGGAAATGGCTGATCAGACGCACTCTCAACAAGGTCATGAGGTACTCAGCAAACAAGCACTGAGCCAGGCTTAATGGCATCTGCTCCCATCACCCCTGGACCCTTGCAGGCCTCATAAGAGAGGCAGACTGGATTGCTTTTGTGCCAATCCATAACCACAAAGCATGCATTTGCTTTTATTATGCTGGATGCCAGCCTGGCCCTGAAGTCTGCTGCTTGCACAGACAACATTCATTCATTCAGACACAAATGAGATCAATTCTTATCCGACTCACAGGTCAATAGGATTTTGGGAAGCCGCAGAGTCCTAGAGATTACATTATTTTAAAGACTGCCGAGTTAAATACAACGAAGTCCAAAATAGGGGGATTATTCAGCTGTCACACAGATGTCTGCCTCTGGGGAAAAACAAAGTCCCCTCCCCACTGTCTGCCATTGTGCCTGCCTGCCCTGGGTTCTCTTGGTGTTTCACGTCCCAGCTGTCCACTTCGCTGTAGTTCAGTTCTCTTGTGAACCACAGAGCCTGCAGCCTGTTGTCCTCAGCTGTCCCAGGGCCTGCCGCACATCCGGGGCTCCATATGGAAACAGGGGGCTGACTGTAAACATTGAAAAGACTGGACAAGGCTGGAAGTCCAGAGAGAGAGATTCTAGTTTTAGTTCAACTCTAGTATTTCTCTTTTCTACAGTTTCAGCTCAAGAGAGGAAAGGATGGAGCAGGAAAGAAGTATGTCTGAAAGTTAAAGTCAGTGAGGAGTGGGCCCTTCCTACTTGCCACCTATGCCTAGAAAAGAAAAAGAAAAGAAAAGAAAAGCCAGTCCCATTTCACCCATTACTCTGAGCCCCAAGGCTTTCCCTGTAGGAAAACATTGTTGCCTCCTCTGAGGCGCTGCTTGAGCTGAAATCTTTCTGGTTCTTTGCCTTTCCTTCAGATACCGCCAAAGATCTGGCTTCCCAAAGCTCTGGGCTTGCCTGACTCTGTGAATTTCTATCTTCTTTGAAAACAGAGCAATGCATAGCATTGTCTCGTTCCCAATGTTGACTGGGGCTGACTTGTCCCTTTTAATAAAGCCAGTGCACAGATAGAGTAGGTACCAGACCCCAAATTCCACTTCAAACAGAAGAGTTGATGTTCCCATTGGAAAGGGTAAGATCAGAAAGAGGCTGAGAAGGTGGCTACTTTGAAGCGAAACAATTGACATTTCAGAGCAATTAATAACTGTGTTTTCCCAGAGACAGGACGTGCATGTAAGGGTGCTGAAACTGTTTTATTGTTCTTTCTTCTCATGGTCATCTGACTGGAACCCTCCGGGCAACTGCTCCACTCTGCTTGTCCTGATAATCTATCAAGTTGAACATTAATCATTATCAGAGCTCATTTTCTGCCTTGAATTTAATTTCATTAGTTGTACGTTCTTTCTGTGTTAAAACAGCCTTAGATGCATTTGCTTTGAAGGCAGATGAGCGCCATCAGCTCTGTCCTTCATCTCCTGTCGATAGACGCTTTCCTCCTAATGGCACAGACAATTTCAAAATCTCCAGGGTAGACCAGATAGATCTTGTTACAATCAGAATACAAGTGTTTTCTCTTGCATTCTTGGAACTTTCAGTAAAGAACTCGAGTTTACTGTGATTTCATTTCAGTGAACAAAATACCCACACTACAGGCTCTGTTGCTCCCGGAAACATGCAGAAAACCACAGGTAGTGAAACCTCAGGTTTGTCTCACTGTCTGACATTACTCAAATCTACCATTGACTGTCCACTTTAACAGCCCGCTTGATTTTGGAAACTTAGTGTGATTCTCCAGGCCTCAAAGTTTTTGTTAAGAGAGTATCCTGACTCCAGTCTTCCTCTCTCTCCCTAAAGAAACTGGAGCCTTTTGAATTCAGAGATTGCTTTACTTGTCTTATCTACATCACTGCTTGGTAATAAATGTTGCTGAGAGAAAAAATTTAATGAATCTGAAAGTGAAAGATAAAACAAGGCTCAATTGTCTTACTCACTTTGAACCTGGATAGTAACCACAGAGGCACATTTGGCAAAGGGACACAAGGCTGCTGCATATTAGAAGATGAGTTTGGTGAGAAGAAAGCCCTGCAAGGCTATTCCTTCATCCATCTATTTATCAATCCATGATTCAATGCTGCTCCGTCAGACTCTATGCTAGGCATCCAAAGACATCTCTGGGTTTGGGCCAAGAGTACAGCTCAGCAGTAGAGTGTGTGTCTAGCATATTCAAGGCCTTGGGTTCAATCCCTAGCACCAAGGGAAAAAAAACCAACTTAAATATGTCTGACCTCCATGCCTCTCTTTCCTCCCTCTGAGACATATTTGAGTGCCTACTATTTATCTTATTTATCTGGCCCTGTCCTATAACAAAACCGAAACAGCAAACAACCAAGTCCCTTCCATGGGAAAGCATCTCAGCTAGGGGGGAGACTAACATTTGCGCATAATACCTATAGCTCTGTAGACTCACGTTCTTAAATGTGTGAATGGAAACGAATAAAGGGCTGGAGAAAGAAAATTAAACTAGGGGAAAAGATCACATTCAATCTAAGAAAGAAAGAGAAGTTCGCTTGACACAGGTTGGGCCACGGGGTGGGGCCTGGATAGAGCCAAGATCTCACAGCCTTGGAGGAAATGGGGTTATGTCGGGATAGAGAAAGATGGTGCCACTTCAAGGCTACCTAGAGATTGAATAATAATATACTCTGCCAATCCACCAGGAGGAGCTACAGGATAACCTATTGCTTAAAGCTCAGGTTACCAATTCAAGGCCATGATTTGTATATTAATGAAGGCCTTAAAATTGAGTGTTGTGAAAAACTTCTTTAGACAGGAGGCTCAGGGCAGTCTAAGGCTAATCCTAAATAGTCTTCCCTTGATAATTCCCTAGAATTGGCCTCAGGACCTCTCCACTCCCATATCAAAATCTGTGGATTCTCAAGTCCCTCATTCAAAGGGATAGTTGTATATAACCCATCCACACACCCTTTTGGGTTTTTCATTAGTTTTGTTTGTTTTTATGGTTTTGTTTTGCATTCCTAAAGATTGAATCCAGGGCTTCCTGCATGCCCTGCAAGTCCTCTACCACTGAGTTACACTCCCAGATTTCTGCTTTTAAATTCATATCTAGATTATTTAGAATACCTAATACAATGCAAATACTATGTAAATAGTAGTTATACTGCATTGTTTGGGGAATAACAATAAGTAAAAAGTTTGTACATTTTCAGTACAGATGTAACTTTTCTTTTTGAATATTTTTTATCTGTAGTTGTTTGAATCCACAGATGTAGAACCTATGGATATAGTTAGTGGAGAATACTAACTAGGTTAGAAGTCCAGAGACTGGTATTCTAGTCTCAGTTCAACTTCAATACTCCTGTGTTTGCTACAGCATATATCTTAAGCACCAGCAATCTGGGGCCTCAAATGTGAAAGGAAAGGACTGAGCTAGAATTGTCTCTGAGGTTTTCCTGATGCAAGATCCTGTCTTCATCCCTAGCAGAGGTGTAACCGTATCCATGGAAGAGTCGAGAAAAGACTGGCTCCCATCTTGAGTCTCTACATAATGCTTGCTCCAGTGGGTTTGAGAGCTTTTCTAAGAAAGAAACTCACAATTTAACCTCTACTTTTAAAAAATGTCCAGAACATTACTGCCTTCTACTCCTCTTACCATCTCCTTCTGTCTCCCCCTCACCTTACTTTTGCCTTCATTCCATTCCTCCTTCAAAGAACAGTAGAGTGGAAAATCATTGGTCAGGCATCCAGGGCTTAGAATTCAGATCCAGGTTTTGCCAGGGACTCACTATGGGACTCACTGTTGGGCAAGTAATCCCTTCCCTGTGAACAGATCAGCAAAAAGAACCTCCACCCAGTTTGCGGGCTGAAGTCTTCCTCAGGGGAAACAGTCTTGGACTAGGTATCCTGTAACATGCTTCTCAACATGAGATACTTCCCACCTTGTAATGAGCTACCAGGAATCCATTTCTCAGACTCCCTACCTCCAACTGCAATCCTACCACTGCCTGAAAGCTTCAGACAATATTTCCTAGGTAGAAGAGGAATCCTATTTCAAAAGGGAGTCAGTGTAGAGAAAAGCCTAGTTTCTGTGGAATATACTACCACTCACAGTATCCTCCAGTAGGTTGGCTGCCAGTCACTTGGGTATTTGACAAACAAATATCCTCTGGATGACAGACTGATTAATTTCATGTAAAATAGTGTATTAATTTACATTGGGGGCAAATGGAGCCGGTTTCAGAGAGACATTTTTGCAAAAATGTTTGTTCCACACTGTGAGGCACAGTCAACAAACTATTCCCTGGCATGGCTCTTTGAGCTTAATGACTTTTGACTGAGGGAGTCCTGGAGGGACTATTGCCTGGGCTTTGGGGTGTAGACATTTCCATCCATCTCTGAAGAGATTTCACTGATACTGTGTGGGCTGGAATAGTCAGCAGAGGATAGGCTCAGCAAGAAAAAATGTACAGTGAAGAGGTTCCTGGCACACAGTAAGGGTGCCCAAAGGATGCATGTTAAAGAGAGGAGAAAAGAACTGAAGGACAAGTGTGCTGAGAAAAAGAATTCAGCCTTTTATCTTTGGAGACATTCCTCTGGTCAGTCAATACTTCTTGCAATCCTACCATGGATCTCAGACCTTGTAGGAGTGTAGCATTGGTAAGGCAAGTGTGAAAAAGTTCCTATTCAGAATTAAAAGAGCCAACAATTCCTTTTTTTCCCATGTGGTAGAAACTGAATTCACAATGATGCAGGACCTACATGATAGACACTTGAATTCACAATGATACGGGAAGGAACAGCAATTACAAAACTCTCTCTCTGAAAACAAACAAAAAATGTTTTGGTTAATGATACAATTACAAACTCACAGGGCCTGATGTGCAGGCATTAGCAGATTTGGGTAAGAAAATTTGTCTCCATTGCTGTCCCTCCGCTTCCCTCAAAGTTTGCTCTGTGAGCAGTATTTCTCCTATCCCACCAATGAAGTCCATTTTGGTCAGCCAAAATCAAGCCAACATTTTCAACCAGTCTGTAGACCAACACTCCTTGGGGTCACTCAAAAATAAAGTAGGGTAAGATTTGCTGGTCCTAAAAGAATTGCTTTTGGGGGTGGTGGCGTGTAGGATCAATCCTATCCAAATAGCATGGATTGAGATTGGGTAAGGTAAGATTTTTCTAAAATAAGATCAGAATGCCATGAATAGGAGAAGGGCAAATGGATTCTGGATTGGTCACTACAGACAATTTCTATAAACGTCCAACCAAGGAGTGTTGAAGTATTATCTCTTCAGGAGGAGGTAGAAGCTCAACAGAGAGAAGAGTTAGTACCGGGAGCAAAGAAGCTAAGAAAAGAGTTCAGGGACAAATATGCAGATGTGTGCTTGAGTTTAAATATGAATGAGTATAGGTCCATTAAGCTGAGGATGTAAGAGTTAGTACAGGCAGAGATGAGAATATGGCAAAGATCTAAACACACACACGGAGTCTCATCCATGTAGCTGCAGGTTCTTGAATATATATATATATATTCAATTTAATTACCAAAACCACCCTATGGAAAAGGTTATGTTTTGTAGGTCTGGAGTAGGACTTAATAGACAATTTACATTTTTAACAAGTTCTAGGGTGATGCTGCTGCTACTGGTTCAAAGGCCACACTGAATAATCATTGTTCTAGGCAGTGTAGCAACGCAGGTTAGTGGGAAGTCAGAAAAGGCACTGAGTCGGTAGATGTGCAGAATCTTTATATTTAAGGGATCTCATTTGAGGCTTGAAATCAAATGTAATTGAAATGTCAAATATTAGGGTCCAACTACACTGTAAGAACACAATGCCCTGTGCTTGATATAACAGCACGTATATTTGAGAAGATTTAAAAAGCTTAAATGTACCTTGAGCTACATGATGTAAAGACAGATGGACCCAATAACTTAGTGTGAAATTGTAAGATCATTGGTTTTCTACCAGTGATGACAAGTCATGATTTTTGAGAAGTAACCAATAACCTACCTCTGGCCCTACTGTCTCATTCTTCAGGAGTGAGGCTGGATGCAGCATGATCAAAGACCCCTGGATAACAGTTATTTTAAGGTACTTCTGTAGAGGATGCCCCAAAAGGCTCAACAATTGTTATTTTGAAACCCTAAAGAAGTCCTCTCTGGGGAAATAGCCCATGCCCATTGTATCATTGTCTTTCTTTGGGTCCAGTCCATTTATCCCCTTGCTCATTTTTCATACTTTATCTTTTTCCACCCCAAATCTGGGTCAGTTGGGAGCTGGGCATCTCACACACACACACACACACACACACACACACACACAATCATAATGTGGGGAGTTTGGTGGCTGCCAATAGCCTCCTGCTACCCAATAGTGGAAAGATGCCCTAAATTAGGGAGAACATGGGATGTTAATACCTAATCAAAGAAAGCAAATGCCTGTCCAGGTGCAGGATTTCTGATTTTTATCAGTTAAATTTCATTGTAGGAAATAGAAACCTAGGCAGAATGGGGTATAATTTTGTGTTTGCAAAATCTCTGTAAGGCCTGCCTGAGAGCCAGGCTTTGCAATTTTGAGACTACAACATTACCTTAGAACTGACCCACTATCAGAATTGCTTGCTACTTTTGCTGTAACTGGCTGTGAGTAGGAAGGATTGGATTGGGGAGTAGAGGTGGAACAAAGCATTTCTGTCCTAACCACTAACTCCAGATTTCACCACCTTGCTAGTGATGTGGGGATCAAGAAGCACTTCGACACCTACTGCATCAAACCAGCAAGATAGATAGCTCTTCTCTATCTGCATTCAACTTAGTGCAAATCAAGTCTCACATGAAAGCATCTGATTGGTGGAGCCTCAGTCACACACAGAGCCCTAGCCTTAAGCAGTGTTGGAATTGGAGTAGTGAATTTACCTTCTCCCCATTCCTGCAGTAAAGTGACACCCACTGGAAAGACATGGGAACATATGTTAAGTAAACCAATCTGCAGCAACTCCGAGTTTGTACTGTTGAAAGTGAAAGAAAACAACGCAGTCAAGAGTAAAGAGAATTTATGGTCTCATATAACGGAAAACTTAGCAAGTATGTTATCTTTAAGTGTGATTCGATCTAGAGACCCCCTCCTTCCCAAAGACGTCTCACTGCAACCCAGACTCCCATCTCAGCTCTGGTTTCCTCCCCTGTGTTTTATTCTCAGGCTCCACCTTGTGGTTAAATGACTTCACAATGCAGCACCCTTCCAACCTGACATCATCAAATCCAAGGGGAACTATCACTACCAAAAGCTCCTCTATTCATTTTGGGTGACATTCTCATTGGGCCAGTGCAGGTCACAATGTGTATCATGAATTAATCACCATCTCTAGGGGTATTTGAAGGGCTGATTAACCAGGACTGGGTCACAGGAGGTGTCTCTGAAACCAGAAGATCATTGAACCTAACTGGGCAGAAGTACTACACATGAGGATGGTAGTGATTTTCTGGAAGAGTATGAATGTGACCTGAAAGACAGAACACAACATGAAATAGTTATTTACTTGCTATGAGACCTTGGGCAAGTCCCAGTCCTTCTCCATTCCTCTTTTGCCTTTTATATACAAGGTGTGATTGAAAAATACAATGTATGTTTAAGTAAAAAAAATTATCACAGTAAAAGACACACTGCCATCAATCCCTGTGGTGGTTAATTAATTGTCAACTTGAGTAGGGAATGCCCAGTTGAATTGAGTCAGCAGGGTCTTGGGCATGAAAGACCCACTTTAAAGAGAATTATTGTCAGAATGGTATAAAAGGAGAACGAGAGGGAAGGATCTCAGCTGCTTTTCCTTAGAGGAGCTTCAGCTGTTCTTTTCAGAAGAGCTCTGGTCCTCCCCCATCGCTAAGGATGGCTGTTGTTCTCTTTGGAGGAGCTCCAGTCTTTGCTTTCACCTTGGGCATCTTCTCCTGGCTTTCAGTCTGGCAGATTTTTCAGCTTCCAGCACTGGCCTTCTAGCCTGCAGAGACTCTAGCTTCTAGCATGTACTCCTCAAACTCCCCTCCTTAGCCTTCTGTCTCAGATCCTCTGGCCTTCTGATGTGGACTCATGCAGGACATTGCCATCCAAATGGCTGCATCCTTCAGATCTCTAGCACATGGACAGATCTTTCACAGTTTTCTGCATCTGACTCTGTGGGTGGCCATTGTAGGCCAATTTTATAAATTTCTGTGTCCTGCATAAAATCTAATTCAGAGCATCTGCAAGATTTTTCGGACCCTTGCCCCAGCCTAGCAAGCTCTTGTAAGCACTCCTTAATACAATCCCCCTCAAAATACTCCCCTTTGTTTCAAACATGCTTATCTCATCCTTCTTGTCATTTTCTGAAATAGTTCTGGAAGTCTTCTTTTGTGAGTGTCTCTAGTTGCATTGTTGTGATTACCTTAATGTTATGAATTGATTCAAGATGTTTACCTTTCCTGGTCATTTGGACTTTAGGGAAAAGCTAGAAGTCACATGGTGCCACATCTGGGGAATAAGGTGGATGAGAGCACACTGTAATAGTTTTATAAGCCTGCCTTTCCTTTGGATGGTACTTGGCAACAGTACTTATTGCTTTTTGTTTTGTTTTATCACTACTCTGAAAGACACTCATGAAAAGAGATTTCCAGTACTGTTTTAAAAAGTGGCAAAAACAGTAGAGTAAAACCTTTCAAAGCAAGGGAGAGTACTTTGAAGAGGATGAATAATAACATCTCTTTTATTTTAAGACACTTTTAAGATTTTAAACATTTACCAATTTTTTAATCACCCCTTGTGCAGTGAGAACCTGACCATCTCGATGGTCTTCCCAGACCTGACTCCCCAGATCTGCAGTTCCTTCCCAGAGCTCCTCCCACACTGTCTTTAGAAATGCCACTTTTTCTTAGAAAATCTTCGGGTCCCAGGTTATTCCCTCTTCTTCTAGGAGTGGAGACTCTTTCAGCACAGCCTCTCGCAGCTCCATCCTGTTTTCCCATTGCTTCCGGCCCTTACTTCTTACTCTCTAACATATTTGTTTTGTTTTGCTTTGCTTTAATTTTAATTACACCTACCAGGGCGACATTACCAGAAGGTCTCATCAGCAGGAGGATTAAGATCAATAAGAAAGTTAAATGATGACACAGATGACTGACCTCCACAGAGTTGCAGGGCACATAATCTCACACCCTGAAGGGAAAACAAAACTTGCGTTCCATTTGTAACTCTTAATTCTGAAACACATTATAGAAGTCACCATCAATTATTTTCTTATTGCTTACCAAGCAGTGTGATGAATGCTTTGCATACATTGTATTTAATCCTCCCAATAACCCTGAAAGACGTATATGTATTATTGCGCCATAAGAGTTGAGATTCAGATATTGTTAGACAAGTGACTACTGAGAACTGACCACATGCCAATTACAGCTAAGCGATGAAAGTGTGGGCAAAAGAAATCAAGACTCAGTTCTTACTTTTCCAGAAAACAACCTAGAGAAACAGCATTAGATGACAAAGGTAGGAACTGTCCAAGTCGGCATATACTAAAGCCTATACACTCAGACTGCCTGGCCCTTGGTAGGTGAGGCTCAGAGAACATTTCCTGAAGGAAGTGTGACTAGAATGGAAGCTCAGATTCTCTCTTTTGCAAATAATATCAAAGTTCAAACACAGTTCATGAAAAAGGAGCTCATTTTCCCGGTAATGTGATGATTGTATCAGGAAGAGAACAAAATATGGGCATTAACTTCTCACAGAAGCCTATTCTGGAAAGCCCCCTTTCCACAGTCCCAGATGGCCATCTATCCTCTTCTTAAAAGACCTTGCACAGTTTGTTCCTGACGCAGAGCTCTGGGTCAGCAACTTTTTCACATTATATTTAGAAAAAGTAATAAAATGGTTCTCCCTGCAGGCTTTGCCAACTGGATGGTGTTATTTCAAATTAAAAAACAAAAGCAAAAAATGAAACGAGAACAAATTACACACTCGTGGGAATGAAGGCACACAAATCATTCACAGTGTCCCTTCTAGATGGCTCCCAGTTACTCCCACACTCCCAATCCAGGTGAGGGATTCCTGGCTACAGACCCAGTAGTTTAGTGGAAATCCTACAGAGCTGCAAAAACTTACTTTCAAATCCTAATCTAATACTTAGCAGTTCTGGGTTAGCTTCTATCTACTTCTTTAACTCATTTGTAAAGTGAAAAAGACTATACTACCTGCCTTGTCATGTGGAGATGAAGTGTGACAAAGCCTATGAGGCACTTTTCTGCTACCTGGCATACAATGAGAGCTTAGTAAATGCTAGTGATCATGATTACTGTTGATCACTCTGCCTGCTAATTGATTTTCTTGGGGCCATCATTGTTTAATAAAACACAAACCTAGTATCTAGGTCTAAACACCTTGAAGCAAGGAGCAACAAGGGCAACACTCACCATGGAAGGCTCTGTTGTCAAAGGCAGAGATGAAGACTTGATTTTTCTCTTGGTAGAAAGAGGCTGTTGAAGAAACTTCTTTGGGGACCATCAAGCCCTTATCTTACATGTAACCCATGTTGCCTGACCTACAAAGACCTGTAATAGACTTGGGTGGGAGGAGCGGAGGTTGTTTTCTGTGAAAGGTTTTCATTTCAGTAACAAAGGCTAAAGAGTTCAAAGTTGTCTGGGAATGGGGACAGTCTCTTGAGAGGATGGCACAAAGGCGTATTCAGGACATCATTCTCTATGTGTTTCCGACATATTCTCTTAACATGGAGGCAAAACATGGGACCTAGGAAAATATGAAAGCCTGGCTATTTTAATTGCTTAGTGTATAAAAGGAAATACATACATTTTTCTATAACATAATCTTTGCAGAATTAATTATCTTAATTTCTGATACATTCAATCCAAAAATTTTTCCCCCAGAGTATCTAAATATGAAAGTCATATGACTTTCAAATATTAGTTTGAGGAAGGAGGGTTTTTATCCTTTAGGGCAGTTTTGTCCACACTGATATCTGCAGAACTATAAGATTCTCACTGATCTTCAGTTATTGAATCATTGTGCACATTCTCAGAACAGCCAAGATTCTGATAACAAGAGCTCTTTGTGTGTGTGTGTGTGTGTGTGTGTGTGTGTGTGTGTGGTTGGTGGTGGTACTGGGTAGTACTTGGGATTGAACATGGGGCCTTTGCACTAAACTACACCCGCAGGTCTTTTTAAATTTTTTTTCTTTCATTTTGAGTCAGGGTCTTTCTAAATTGCCCAGGCTGGGTCTAAATTCATGATCTTCCTGCCTCAGCTTCCCAGAGTACTGGGGTTACAGATGTGACCACAATGTCCAGATGAAGTCCCAGTCATGAATGATGAGATGTTATAGCATCTGACCGCTTGTGAGCCCTGTTTTGGATAATGAGGAAGGGCAGTGTCTTCGCAGATCTGGCCTACAGGGAATACAGCATGGGCACATCAGGTTTGTAAGGGATCATCTGCCCAAACTCTATGGTATGAATGAATACATCTGTCCTACCCTGAGCTATGTAGAACTACGATGTCTGTACTTTCCTGGGCTGTAGGGACTGTAGTGTCTGCTGGCCCTGATCTGTGGATGACTGTTTGGTGTGCATGCTTCTGGGTTGTTGGCGACTGCAGTTTCTGCCCAGCCTAAGCTTAGAGAGATGACGATGACTGTCCTAGTGTTTTAGGTGACTGTTTTCTGGGCTTTCTTGGGAATCCTATGCTAGGGATATACATGGAAACTCTGGAGACTTTATGATGTCCACTTAGGAATTCTCACAGGTCTTCTTTGAATTTAGATTCCCTTACTTCTTAGAATCTCTGGGTCTTTCCTAGTGGGTCAAAGCCTCATATTCTCACTTTAGAGACCTTTCCAATATCAACATATTTTCTCCTCAGCTCTCTTCAGCCCTCACATTCTTAGTCCAGACCAGTGTTCTACATAAAGGGGAGTGGATATTAAAAAAAAAAAAAAGTAGTTTGAAGGAGCAAAAGAAGCACAGGAAGGAGAAAGAGGAGAGTGTGAGAGAAAATCAATTTCTGTTCAGCCAGAGATAACTAGATTTCTTTCCTCTAATAACTCCCTTTGGTTAATAAATTTCACTTCCATGTATTCCAACTAGAAGGTCCAGAGAGATTTTACAGGGAAGCAGTGGACACACTAGTTCCACACTTGAGTTTCCTCTTGTCTGTCTTTTCTCAGCTGTGTGACTTATGCAGCTGACAGTCATGGTTTCCTCCTTTGGCAGAATGGACTTCCTCTCTGAGATCATCCATGGGGGATGGCATATCTTGGGGAAGGACTACACAGGAAGAGGAGAGTCATATAGATGGGGACAACTAATTGGAGAAGACCCGTAGCTAGGAAAGATCACAATGTGGGTCACATTGCGGAAAGGCAAAGTAGGTTTGCTTTATGTAGGACCATATACTCAAGGAAAGCCAATCAGGGAAAGGCTTGCTGCCTTTCCTAGCACCACTTCCTAGCACCTTTTCCTAGCACCAATCCTAGAGCCAGTTATGGGGGAAAGATTAGGCAGGGCCAATCACAGCAGAGGATCATTTGAAGGGATAGAGAAAGGGGTCAGTTGCTAGAAAGGGCCATACTAGGGTAGGTTCTTGGGTCTATTTTTTGCATGGTCTCCAGTCTACTATTATTTCTGATTTGAGGAGAAAAATAATCTCCCAGGTAACAAAATATGGCTGATAGGAAAAGAGGTAAAAATTTGGGAAGATGTAAGAGTCAAAGGAGCTCTTCTAAGGAAAGAGAGGGTAGCAAAAGCCAAGAAAGTCTGTAGGGGAGTGGAATGGTGAGAAGGAAAGGGGATGCTAATGGAGAGAGGATGTTGATGAAGACCATGGAGGAGGTCCTAGACCCCTAGGTGGGGGAGGTCATTATTTATTTACTTTTCTGAGTCCTCCTAAAAGAGAGAAAATATAAGAGCCTTCAGAGAAGTCTGGAGGTCATTTCAAAGAGATTATCTTGATAAAGCTGATGGCCTGAGCAAGTCAGGTGTTGCTGAAAGATTATTCTTAACATTGAATAACTGGAAACTACCTCAGTGTCTTCCTTTTGAGATCACTGAAATAGATTATAGTACAATGTGATATTCTGAAGCCTTTTCAAGGAATTTTTTAAAAAAGAATATTAAGTGCCACAGAAAATTAGTCTTGTGAAATAAAAAGAAGTAGTTTGAAAAAATACCCACACAGTACCTCTGTGGCCCATGTTGGACCATGTTCCTTCATCACTACCATCATCTCTCACCTACCTCCTGTGTAGCCTCTACCAGGGCTCGCCATCTCTTCTCTTCTTACCATAAGGCTTTCTCCAAACAGCATCCAGAGTGATCACTTGTAAAACATAAATTTCATTACCGCTTTCCTTTGCATAAAGTCCTCATTGCATTGAGAATTGAACAGAAACTCCTCACTGTAAACTGCAAAGCTCTATAAGCCTGGGCTCTCCCGTCTTTCCTGATTTCTCTCCTCGCATCTCTCTCTGGGAGCTGTTCCACGTGCTCTAGCCAGACTGCTCGTCTTCCTGTCTCTTAAATACTCCCAGCACACATTCTAAGGACTTTGCATTTTCTCCTCTTCCTTGGATTGCTTTCCCTGTACACCAAGGGTCAGCAAACTATGGCTACTTTGTAGCCTGAGGACAAAGAATATGTTTACATTTTAAAGGTTTTGGGGTATATTTTTTAAAATGTGACAGAGAGGGCTGGGGATTTAGCTCAGTGGCATCGCATCTGCCTCCAAAGTGCAAGGTCATGAGTTTTATGCCCGATACCAAAAAGAAAAAGAAAAAGATAAAGATGTGACAGAGATCATAGGGCCCACAAAGTTTAAAATATTACTATCTTATGCTTTACTGAAAAGTTTACCAACCCCTGACCTAGACCATTGTTGATGTGGCTGCTTCTTATCATTCAGGTTTTAGGTCAAATGTTGACATTCCGTAGAAGCATTTCTTTTTCAACCTACAGCAGTAGCCTTCCCCTGACTTGACATGCCCGCTCTCCATCAATAATATCAATAAAAATCCTTATTAAGCATATATCATGTGCGGGAGAATGTTGTGGATTTGTGAGAGCTGTCAATCACAGATGGCTCGAACAGTGGGTCCCGTCCAAACAGGTAAGTCTATGGAGCCAATGAAGCAGGCAGGGTAGCAAACATAGTATATGTGTGTTTTATGCTCTTGCCAAGAAAAGCCTCTTTGAAAAGATGACAGTTGAGTTAGGAACTGTCAAATAATTGTGGAGAAAAGAATAGTTAAGAGCTTGGTGCTGGTGCGTGTGTGCGTGTGCGTGCTTGTGTGTGTGTGTGTTGGGGAGGAGCACTTTAAAAACAGCGGGTTAAGGCCACTCCGAGTATAAAGAACGGATTCTACTCACTTCCACTCATGAATGTAGAATGATTTTCTAGCCGAAAGTCGTTAAATATCCCTTTAAGTTGGTTCACCCTTGTATTTAGCAGCTGGCAAATGCCACAGAGATCTCTGTTTTTGAGTTTACTTGAGAAGTTAGGAATAATTTTTTTTTTTTTTTTTGGTACCGGGGATTGAACTCGGGTCCTTGCACTTTTTCAGCAGGTGGCAAAACCACCGAGCTAAACCCCGGCCCAGGAATAACATTTTTTAAAGCTCAGAAATTAGTGTAATAGGCTCTGAATGCCAAACATATTTAAATTCCACCTGAGTTATTCTCAGCTTATCCTAAAAATTTCCCTCTTTTGTCAGGGCAATAGGAGAACATCACTTCTTATTTAACTGGAGTTTATGTCTCATCATGTTACCTATTTTTTTAAAGAAGGAAAGTTCTTGTTATGGCTTGTGTCTAGATGTACCCCCAAAGCCTAATGTGGGCTTTTCAGATTGAGCTTTTCAGAGGTGGCTGGATCTAGAGTGTGTGGCACTGGGATTAAGTATGTGTTGCTGGGATCAAGGGCATGTGATTACTAAATTAGTCCATGGATTGGTTTGGCATAGTTCTGGGAGTGGATAACAGGAGGTCCTTCCCTGGGATGTGAGTACTGTCCACCTTTAGGGATAGAATAGCACAGGATAGAATATAATGGACAGAAAGAGGGCTGATGTGGTCACTTTGCTTGCTGGTTGCTACCTTGTACCTGCCATGAACTATTTTTCCTCTGCGATGCCTCTCTGCCATGCAACCCTGCCTTGGAGCTAGCCAACTATGAACCGAAACCTCTACAAACTGTGAACTACAATAAACCTTTTATCCTTTAACTTAGGGTTTTGGGTGTTTTGTCTCATCAAGGAGAAACATGACTAAGACAGCACCAATATTATTCAAAATTCTTCATTTTGTTTTATTTATTTTTTGTGGCCTCCAACTGAATGCCAGGCAACTTGTCTGCTTAGTTCTTCTTTGTGGGCTGAGAACCTAGAATAGGTATTAAGCTAACCTACAGAACTCCACTGTTGCTTAATTCTGTGTGTGTGTGTGTGTGTGTGTGTGTGGTGTCTGTGAAGGTGTGTACCAAAACATTTTTCTGTGCCATAAGATTACCTACATTATTCTAATCATGCTATGATAAGCACATATTATATATAACTTATATAATAGCTCAAAAAATGTCAAAGGAAAAAAAGACTTCCGTCCAATGAGGAAACTGCATTACCACAGCAGGGCAGTGAAGTTCTTACAAAACAGGCCCAAGCCTTCAGGAGAGGCTCAGAAGGTACAAGCTGTTCAGCTGTTCATTCTTCCATGTAGCTAGGTAGAGCTAGAATCAGATGCAAGCAGGACTCCTTCATCCTGAGCTAATGCTTCCCCTTCCAGCTCAGAATCTTGGCAGGTGAGTTTACTCCTGTCATCAAGGTCTACACACAAGGAATGATAAAATGATGATGGGTTTCTGTTTATCCTGGAGAGAGAAGGGGGGGAGGGAGGCAGAGAGAGAGAGAGAGGCAGAGATAGAGGTAGAGAGAGAGACAAATCCTGAGAACTCAGATGCAGAAGTAGAATCCAGGGTTCACAGTCAGAGTCTGGTCCCACTCGGTTCCATATTTGTAGAGCAACTGTAGCAGATGCTGTCAAGGCTCACCCAGCTTTCCTCGATGTTCATCATTTCTGTGCACTCTGGTCTGACTTCTAACAGCCAGGGCCCATATTCCTCTGCCCAAAGTCTCTTTTGCCTGCTGGGAGTAGACTTGACTTGCTAGGGAATCAGCACCCTTAGGAGCAGCCTGGAAATGACTGACAGGGGTAGGTGGGAAACCGAGAATGTGTCTTACACTATTCACCAGAGACCCCCAGTGGGATTCAATTCTCCTCCCTACTGGGGGAGGCTGACTTAATAGCACACAATATTTTTGCTGCTTTACCTTCTCTCCTTAATTTCTTTTCAGTGACTTAAATCTTTGTCTTAAGACCAGCTTCTGATGAAGTTATAAAAGGATGATCAGTATAGGATGGAGGTCCCTGTCCACATCCTTCTCTGTGTTCTCTAATAGTTGCTGTGCAATCAAAAGGAAATTTTGAGATAATCTAACAGATACTTTCTAAGCATCTGACATCTGTCAGTCACTTTATTAAGTGGAGAAAGAGGCAAAAAGGAAAGAGTGACACATCATTATTGCTACTCTGAGCGTACATTCTAGTTGGAAATGTATGTCTCAGGCATCTCAAAGGTGAAGCAACTGCCCAACACAAGAAATATTGCAAAGGCATTTGTAAGGAAAAAAAATCTTTTCTCTCTCTATTCTCATACTGAACACAGATTACTTCTGTGAACAGATGACTGGGAAACATTCTCCATACACCAAGTAATTCTCTAGCAGACACCAACTGGGTATACTACAACTCAATTCAACTCTAGAGTTGGAGTCAGGTCCCAGATATCAAGGGCTCAGTCCCTCAGGACAGTCCCTTATTTCAGAAACCAATCACAACTAGTAGGTAGTCACCTATACTGCTATTTGGTTGGCTATAAATTAGGGTTCTTACCCTTACCTTATTCCATTATTCACCAGGGTGGTTCATAGAACTCAGAGAAATAGTTATGTTTACCAGATATAATTACAAATAACATCATAAAAAGTACAGGTGAACAACCAGATGAAGATGTGCGAAGGGTAAGGTGTAAGGGTAGTGGTAAGCGGAACAGCCATGTCCTCTCTAACCAGCTACTCTCCTAGGTCCTAAGCAAGGTGAAGTTCATCAAATACTGTGCAAGAGTTTTGACAGAGCTAATCGCTACCCTATCCCACTCCAACTCCTTCCTAGAGGTAGGTAGATGGGAGTAAAATTTCCAGCCCTCTACTGACATGGTCTTGGTTGACTGGCCCCAACGTGAAGCTAAGGGTGGCACCCTGTCATCTCATTACCAAAAGACAAGTACTATGGAAAGGGGTCCTTATGAATGAAAAAGACACTTCCATCATCGAGGAAATTCTGAGTTCAATGTGTTCTATGACAAGAAGTAGGAAAAACACCACATATATTTTTTATTGTACCACAGAAGTAATCATATTAGTATTTACTCATTTATTAGTTAGTAACTTGTGGATTTATGATCTAGATATGAGAGGCTCAAAAATGAGTGACAAGGCCTGAGACTACAGAGAGAGGGGTCCCAGAGGATGTAGAAGCACATGTGCACAGCCTTGACACCACAACTAGGGGTGTGGTGGAAAGTGGGTGCAAGCACAGCACAGGTAGGGGGGCAAGATGGATTTCTGGTACTGGGTCTGAGGAAGAGGGAGCAAGGGGTTCATTTTTGCCTCTATGTCATCTCTTTGCTTCATGAATTAGGACAAATCCTTATAATGCTTCTGCAAAGACCTCTATGGGCCTGTGAAAATAGCCCAGCCTGGTTATGAAGCTTCAGTGAAAACTTGCGTACACACCAACTCAATTTTAAATTATTTTAAAAAATGAGACTTAATGAGATCATATGTTTGAAATGCAAAGTTACGTAAGTTGTATGAATTCCAGGAATAATTATTTCTGTCATTTCTAATGCATCCATTCATGTGTTCCTAATTGCTCAATTCGTCAACATTCTTCAGATTTTTAAAAAATACTCTCCCTTTCCTATCTCAGTATGAAACTAGCATACTCATTTTACAACCTTGTCTTGACAGAGGCTGCTCAAGAGCCTGACCTCTACCCCAAATTCCAAAGTAGGCCCTAGGTTTGGCAATTTGTCCCAAATTCCCTACTCAAGTAACCTCTGTGGGGTCCTAGGAATTGAATAGCCTTGGACCTGGCCCAGGAAGAAGGTCACTATCGACCTGCTGGTTTCCTACTCTGTATTTCTGAGCCATAATTGCTTGCCAGAATGATTTGGGTGTTACCACTTTCCTGCCGTTCTGAACAAAAAGCCTCATAGAAGACACAGATATCCCCAAAACTTTGTTTCACACCAAGAGAATTTGTATATATATTTTAATTAAATTTTGCCATGGTTTTGAACCCCTGCATTTGGATGGGGAGTTCCAATTGTCAGTTGCTGGGGTCCTCAAAATCCTTACAGCCCCTACAACCCACTTCCCTTTTAACGCTGTGAGAGGGTGGTGGTGATTTTTACAGATCACAGGGCAAATGTTCTGAACAAGTGAAGGTTCCTTTTGAAGGAGGATAGAAGGAATAAAGGTCAGTAGAAAGGAAACAAGGAAAATTGTAATTTAAAATTGTACTTTTAAGAAAACATGTAGCTTCAGAACGCACTGTTACCCAAGGTTACAATATCTTTTTTTCCTTTCTAGGAAATTCCCTCCCCAAAACATTGGACCTGTGCTTTTCCTTGCACAGGAAGCAGCACTATGAAGTGGAAAGCACATCTCTAAACCTCAAACACATGCCAATGGCTTACATTTTAACATAAGCCACTAAACAGGTAACCAGAGAGACAGTAGGAATACACATCCTATGTCACCCATCTTGAAGACACCCACAAGACCACACAGGGCCCCCAAAACCTGACCACTTGCACCTCTCTTGAGGGGCTACACTCTGTTCTCTGTGCTTCTTTCTTTCTGCCCCATAACCCTTTCCATTCCTCTCATTGATGTGTCTGAAATTCATTTCTGTGACACAAGTTAGCCAACAGACCTATCCAGGGGGTGTGGTGGAGTTGAGGTCCCCATCTCTTCTTTGGGGGACCTCCTCAGATCTCATCTGTTGACACTTTTGTAGACTACCCTCAATCTGGTAATTGTGTTTTGGAACTTAGTCGCTACTTACATTGTTGTATACTTGTATTTTTAGCCAACACTATTTTATTAAGTATCTATTTTGCCTTCATCTCTGGTTACTCATGCAATGACATATAATGAGGAGTTTATAATCTGGCAAGAAGGTCCATGTGACATAGTTGGCCTCTCTCCATTGTAGCAATGAGAGAGAGCACAAGTCTCATATTGCCTTGTCTTTCCTTGTTTGGTGTCTTCCTCCTCTGTGAGCATGTTCAGGATGAGCGCTCTGTCATTCTCTTCTCTGTCCCCTGTTCCTAGCACAATGCCTGCATGGAGCCCACACTCAGAAGATTGTGCTACTGGCTGCATGTGTCACTGGCCACTTAGGTCCACACTACTCACCAGTCCCTCAAAACAGAGGAGACCATTTTTAAGGTGGGAAGTAAAAAGGTGTTATGTAAAAGCTAGCTCTGAATGATATGGAAGGGTCTTTCACTGCCCTGAATCTTCATCTTACTTTGTTCTGGAGTGCAACAGCTTTTACAATAAAGATGAGAAGGGAGAGATGGAATAAGACACTAGATTAGGACATTGCTGATCCTCCTTTTGTGTCCTGGGGCCAGCATCTGCCTATTTCTTTCCGACAGAGGCATTCGTTTTCTGACCATTCATCTGAGCTGAGGAGGGGCTGAGGTTGGCAGCTGACATTCTTAGTCTGAGGAAATTGGGAGAAGCAGCTCAATTTTTAATGATCCAGTTTTCCCTCTTGACTACCACTGGAAAGGAGATGTGTATGCGGGACACGTTTCCCCAGGCACAGCACCATGTGTCAGCAGTGGTCACAGACATCCCTACCCCCAACTTGGCAACCTGTATTCCACATTGGCCCAACCTGTTAGATAAGCGAGAGGGTCCTCCTTCTCCCCAGAATGTTCTAAGGAGGAAACACATGCTTGTATAATACTTGCCTTTCAAAATTAGCTGTATTCAAGTCAGCATCGTATGGCAACTGCAAGAAATTGGGCAGAAATACTTATCACTTAGAGTTATTTTTCAGACCAAAGAACACATCCAAATAGCATTGTCAGAACAGGCAGTGCACAGCTAAAGGAAATATCATTGCCAAGGATTTCAAGTGTGGCCCCTGTCTGGATCCTCAGAGGGTTGGAAGTGCCCTTTGTGTGTTCTGACTATGTGCCAGCCACATGCTAACTGACCTTATCTGAAAAATTCCATGTTATCTTACAGGCCAAAACATAGTTGTTACAGAATCTTGCAGGAAAGTAAAATATCGCATTCCAAATATCTTTCTTTGGAATATTTTGAATTGATTATTCAGAGACACGCTGCGGACTCTGCAGACACAGGAATAGCTTTGAAAGGCTGCCCTCTTATAAAAAGAAATCTACATCTATCTACATTAGTAAGGTAAATAGAAAATGCAGACAGAGGCTTTTCTACCTGCATTTCTACCTTCTTCTGCTTAGCAGGGAGCTTTTCCATGGGAAGAAGAGATTCAGGGTCCAAAGTACCCAGTTAGAGATGACCACAAGTGGCTGCTAATGGTTCACCTGAATCACAAGACTACCCTAGCTTGTTGTGCACCCCAACCTCCTGCAGCCTGTACCAACTCCCTTCCACCCAGAATCCTATACCCAATCCCTTAAGCTCTATACAAGGATCAACTACTTTGCCTCTCTTTGAACCTAACACTTCCATGTCTTAGGGATATAAGTCTGTTCTTTTTCTTGTTATCTGTCCATGATCATTTGTTTTTTTCATAGATTAAAATTATCAAAACTTCAGAGGGAAAAGAATAAATTTAAAAATTCCCTATCTTCTTAATTCTCGTATTACATATAAAACAACAGATCTCTAAAGGTAATCCAGTTGATACATAACAACCAGTGAAATGGTTAAGTGTTTCCTATGACCCAGTGCAGTGCTAAGTTGAGGACCTCTGTGGCCTATTCAGGGCAGGTAAGGGTGAAGCAGATGCACCTGCCCAGGGTGCAGAGTGTGAGGGGACACCTGCTCTTACATGTATAGTTGTCTTCCTTCACTTTTGTACCCTAAGAATCTCCCTTGCCTCACTTTAGTTTCATTGCTCCCATGCAAACAAATTTCCAAGGGAGAAATTAGTATGCTCATTTATTGATGAGGAAGGAGCTTCAGGTATGAAGGTTGCAGAGCCTGAGTTTGTGAGACAGTTGCTAACACCAGCAGGGACATGGTGTCAGTTAAAGTACCAGGACATGAGAGCCTGAGGAGTCAGATTGATTTTCAAGGGTGACATGGTCAGCAGGCATATCAAGTGCAAGAAAAATAAAATAACCTAGCTATCAATCAGACCCTCTACGACTGAAGAATAACCTACCTTGCTTTAAACAATGTTAGCCCCTTGGTGAGGGGAAGAGCCAAACTCGTGCACAGAGCAGTCACTAATCTACTTTACTTCACTAGCATAGTAGAAGTCAAACCCAGAGTCAGAAACCTGAGAGGATAATAAGTGCTATGGTTTACATCTAAAATACTTCCGTAAAGTCTCATGTTTGGAGGTGGGGCCTAGTCAAAAGGGGCAGATCATTGAGGGCATGATTTAGAAGTGTGTCTCATTCCTGTCTCCTTCCTTCGCTTTCTGCTTCCTGGCACCATGCAGTGAACAGCTTTCCTCTGTAATACTATTGCTCCCTTGGATCCAGCCAACCATGGACTGAATCCACCAAAACCACGAGCCAAAATAAACCTCTTTTCCTTTAAGTTGTGGGTGTCAGGTATTTTGTCGCAGTGATAGGAAAGTGACTAATAGAGACAGCATTACATGAAGAGGCATACAGAAGAAAATACAGCATGAGCTCCACTTCCATGAGCTCCACATACCATAACACCGACAGACTGGTCCTGCTTCCTTTCCGAGTTCTGTAGAATGACATTTTATTATCTTCTTATTTTAATCAGGAGGACAACTATACATGTAAGATAGGAGATTTATGTCCCCTATTGGTTTTCTCATTTTGCTCCAGCATAACAGTCAAAGAACCTTGTTTCTGTATTATTGTACTTCTGCCTAATTCTCCTGATGAAGAGCACAAGAACCCACAGAATTGGTAACTGTTGGCCCCTCAGTCCTGTGTCCCTATTCTGTATGCCCCAAACCATCCTGTTGGTTCATGATGTTGCTGATACTGACCTCATGCTGCCTTGCTGAAATAGTACAGGTACCAAGTGGATGGGACATTGGTCCACCTTGGGCCCTGAGGAGGGCTGGATGTCTAAGATGAAGCTTCATCATGAGATGCTTCTGGTCCAGCCTCAGTCAGCCAGCTCTGGCCTTCAGGCTGATTTCCCAGCAGTTGATAGAGGGGATCCAACACTTCCTTATAGGGGGCAAACAAGCACAGAGCATCCTGGGGTGTGGTTATCCATGTTTGTTTTGCCAGCTGCATATCTCCAAAGAGCACACAGCTTTGTTCAGATCCCAATTTATTAGTACTTGGTGAGTGACTTTAAATTTCCTAATCTCTGTACTTTTATTTTCCCATGTAGAAAATTGGTAAAAATGGTGTCTGTGTTAGGATTACTTAAGTTAAAATCTATGGAAGTGTTTGCAAAACACTGGCACTTCGTCATTGTGTTTGCTATTATTAGACACATTTGGCCTACACAATGCTAAAAATGTGAAATAATCATCAATATTTATAACTCAAAGGAGTTCACACAATAATATAGATTTCTGCTTTTCATGAAAAGCTGATGTTTTGCCAATGCTGGATTGACGTGTGTGAGAGGCAGCTGACTCCTGCTATGGGCATCGCCCCTCCTTGGCTCCACAGGTCCTGCCTGGGCCTTTCTTCTCATCCATGCTACTCAGCAGGCCCTGCAGAAGTATTTGAGTCTGTACCTCCTCACTTAGTGTTTGTCTGCTTTGTACCTACCAAGGGAGCTTGTGACATACAGCCCTTACTTCTGAGCTAAAGCGGCAGGGACAAAGTCAGCTTACAATATGCATCTGGAGTAGGATATGCATCTGGAGAATGTGACCTGGCATCAGAGGCCAGTGGGAGAGAGTATAATGCTCCAAGCTAAGGCTGGGACAGAGGATCTCTGATGATGGCATCCAAGAATCTCAGCCCAATATTTTAGGTAACAGAATATTGCCAGTTTGAAGATAGTGACCTGTGCTGTGACACATATTTACCTGCTAACTTATAGCACTTGAAACTCTCCAGGTACCTGGCCCCACATCTAAGGTCATGTCTCAAGCATAGATCTTTCAGAGAACACAAGTAGGATGCCCCAGAATGGCCACCTGGCATAGGAAATCTAAGCCCCTTCCCAGGGTCACAAGGTCCTGACAGTTTGGTTCCTTCCTGACCTTATTTCCTACCAGCCTTCACCCTGCCTTTCAGTGCTCAACCATACTGTGCTTCTCCCTGTTTTAGGGAGTTTTTCAGCTTCTCCCTCTTCTTCACTCTTCTCCCCACATGTTCACAACTGACTCCTGGTTCATAAAAGTTTCCTTCATGAACTGCTCCTGAATTCCAGCTCTCAATACCTTCAACATAGTCACTTAGTGTCTGATCACTATTTGCTGTGCATCGTGGCTCTTATTACTGTAAGGAATTATTTTATTTACTGATTTCCACCGTCAATAGATTGCTAGCTCCCCTGAAAATGTTCTTGGTGCTTTCTTCTCTACCAATCACAGTATTCTTACAAGAGCACAGATACATAGTAGGTGCTCAAGAAGCACAGTAGCATGGGGAGATGCATGGCCTGCATATTGCCCATTCAGTCTGCTCTGTACCTATTGAACAAATGTATGCATCAAGAAGAGTTTTGCTTGAGAGACACACATCTGCACCCAATCAGTTAGTGAAGGACGTAAGTGCCACAAGAAAAGTAAAAATAAAGATGGGAAGGAACATGAAAGAAGAATTATTCATCTTATCCAGGTGTACAGAAGCTGGACTAAGGCAAATCAACAGAGAGAAAGCAGCAAACAAATCCTTGTGGTTTGATATCTCCCAAGCCATGCAAAGTATTAAAAATGACTCTCAAAAATCTCTTGAGAGAAGACTTTCTGAATTCCGTGAGCCTGATGAACATGTTCCTTCTTAATTTCAAGAAGAAATTAAGACAGTAAGCAACTTTGGATATATATTTTTTTGACATTTAGAAGCATTCTCAATACAATTTTATGCCATTGGTTATGACATTGCCTTGTTCAGTTGATACATATTGCACTTTAGGAAGCTCAGCATGCTGTTTTTTTAATGTAGGTGAACCTTTTCTATTTGATTAGTGGTTGAATTCATGTGGTGTCTGTGGCCAGTTCTGGAGATTTAGGCAAGTGGTTCGGGGCAAAGGAATATAGATTTCTTCTTACGATGCTGTTTTCATTAGAAAATCAGATGTTATCTCAGTGGCATCCCATTCACCTTATTCCTTAAAGCCTTTAAGAAAAAAATCTTTAAAATTCTGTGCACACATGCATGTATGCACAATAACACACACCCACATGGCAAGTGAAGAGGAAATCTTGGTGCAAAATAGCTCTACCTTTCTAACTGTGAGCGAATAAAGATTTCTCCTGGTCTGTGAAACGATTCATCTCCCCAGCTCTTTTTCTCTGTATTAAGCCTGTTTCTCCTCATTTACTGAATCAAGGAGTTACATGCAAGGGATTCAGTAAGAAAGTACACTCCAGAGAACCCCATAGGAAGCAGGACCAAAGGGAGAAGCCACATAAAGATGGTGTTTCAGAGGTCAATGCTTCAGCCTGGTCCTGATCTGGAATGTAAGTTACACTTGGGAGTCTGTGGGTGGGGCAAGACACATTTTCAGTCTTGAATCTTGAAGGTGAAGTGGCCCTAACCTGAAGGCAATGTTCAGACTATGGCCAACTAAAGCAAACACAAGCCTGGAGGAAGGATCTGAGGAGATGGAGACAAAGCACTAACAGTGTCCCTTACATCCTTTGCTCCTTTCTTCTCCTTTCCTTCCTCCTTGTCCTCCACCTCCTTCTTCCTCTCCTCTGTCCCTCCCGTTCCCTTTGCCTCTCTCCTCTCTTCTCCTCTCCTCTCCTCTTCTCCCTCTTTTCCCTGTTCTCTCTCATTCTCTCTCTCTCTCATCTCCATCTCTCTCCCATGGGCAAGAGGTTAATCCTAGCTTAGTTTCTATTGCTTCAGTTTTTCTTTACAAAACCTTAAACTGACATTATCCTCATTCTACTGGTGCAGAATCTGATGCTCAGAAAAGTAAGATAACATACTTAAGTAAATCAGTGAGACGCTCTGGTAGCAACACTGGGTCTAACTCACAGCTGGCAGCCCACCATCCTGTGTGGTCATTGATCTGCCCTGAGCACAGCAGCTCCACTAACTCAAATGTTGCCAGTGAGGAAATCATTCCAGCTACTCAGACATATGCGACAGTTATGTGCCCAATATGCACATTGTAATGCACATCCTCTTAGGACCCTCTTAATGATGTCATACACCCTCATGCTGCCCCTGGGATATTTCTCTCCCTGGCCTGACTAGCAAATCCTATGATCTGACAGCTTTGCTTTAATATATCTAATAAAATTAAATAGTGTCATATAAAATTAAAGCCATAATTAAAAATTGATTAGCATGTACTGTCTGCAGGCCTCAGTCGCTACTGTAGTATCTTAAACACTAGTTATATAGCTTTATTGATTTGGAAAAAAAGATAAAGTACAAAATAAAACCAGCAAGCTAAGGGTTCATGGTTGAAAACAGCAAGAATGTTAAATTGTAAATGCTTCAACAAAGTGTCAGATCTGATGCTTTAAAAGAATGTTTTGGCAAGGGGAAGTCAGGGTGGAAGATACTGACCTTGACAAAAAACATGTTTCTTAGAGATCTTTACAGAAGCATAAATGTTTTGGACACAAATGTTTATGAGACTTCAAACTCCTTAAGGAGGTTTCTATTGCATTAAAAGTCCAATTGTGAGCATCAAACAAACAAACAAACAAACAATCAGAAATCCTATATCTTTTTCCTTTCAATGGAATGGGAGAAATCAATAGTCAGAATTCACTTGTTGGTCTCTTTTCATACTATTTGATAGCAGGGGATTGTAGGTGAGCAGAGTAGCTTATTTCTGCTTCAGACCAATGAACAACTACATGCCCCCCACCCTGGTTTCCAAAGAGCTCTTCATTTCTTTTCTATGTAAACTTATTATTGGGTTGACTTTTAACATTTTGATTAGTTTTTCTGCATCAGTAAGTAAATAAAGATGTTCCTGTTTGTCATCGTCACTTCTACTAAGACATAAATATAAGAAAACATTTTTTTTCTGTCCAATTCTTTAATCTTCAAGTTGGGTTCATGCAAATAAGGAACTAGAAAATTCTAAAGGATGCTGAATTGGATTTCCATAGGGCATATGAGTATAGGCCAGATGGAGAATCTACCAACCAGAAATGTAGAAAGAAAGCTAGAGCTCAGTTAATTAAGTCAGAGTTGTGGGTTCCTCAGTCAATCGATAACTGCTATTTGCAGATTGTCTTCTGTGCCAGGCTTGATGCTGAGACTATATGTACATTGTCTTATGACACTGGTGCTGATGGGTTGTGAGATCTGGGATGAGAACAAGGGTAATTCTTCCATAGTCATACTGTTAGTAAGCACCAGTGTAAGAACAGAAACCTTGGAGGGTCTGATTTTGTCTCTTGCATGCTGCCCTCCACTTCTGCTGCTTCTTGCTTCTTCAATGCGGGGATATGAAAAACTGATTCTCTCAGCAGCTCTGAAGTCCTGGTCAGAGTTGCCAGTGCTAGAGAAAGAATCAGGAATGTTTATCAGTCCACATTCACTTAGGTTGGGAAAGGGCCAACCCCTTACATCAATCTATTTCCATTTGATGCTGCCTTACTGCAGACAACACGAGAGGGAGATCTTGGATTCTGTGTTGTTTTAGAGCTTTCAAACTACTTTTACATCATTCACCCCTTTGCTCCTCTATATTTGATAGCACAAGAAACTGAGGCTCAGCTAAATAAAATCACCTGATCGTGGCTTCTCAGCAAGCGACAGGCCCAAGTTTTGATTGTAGACTTCTGCTGTCAAACATGGAGATTAACATCCTGATGTTTCCTAGAGATCACAAAAACATGGAAAAATAGGGCCTGCTCATCTAAACTCAAATTATGACTCATGTTTGATTACGTATATGAAAAACCTAAGTTACATAATATGAGAATTATAATTCATCTGTATCTTCAGGAACTTTTGGCCTAGCTGTGGGAAAAGCTACAGTGAAGGTAGTATTTGTCAGACCTGGGGCAAAGTTTCCCAGGACGGTAGCGCTGAAGAAATACACATGGTTCACATAGCTAATCATCTGGTAAGGAAGAGAGATTTGTCAGTACAAGTGTGATGAGCATCAGAAACAAACCAAATAGGTGTAAGAATAGGAAAATATGTGGATTGCATCCTGAGCTGCTGTGGCCATCCAATAATTGCTATACAAAACTCAAACTCTCCTCTCTTTTACCTAAGAGAAAAGAACTGTTACCAAGGTACATATGAAAATAATAATAAATCAGTATGGCCTTGTCCTCTGCCATGATTTACATTATCCACTTTTTAAAAACATGATGGAAAGAATACAGAATGCCCACATTCCATCTTGTAAGCCATCAAGTAGTCTAACATTACATAGCTCCTTCACTGACTCTGCCCCTTCTGCTTTACTCTTATGAGACCCTAATAATGACATTGTGTCCCACATAAATAATTCAGGGTAATCTTCCCACTGTAAGATCTTTAGCAACATGTGCAAATTTCCTTTTACTCATACAAGATCACACACTTACAAGTTTGGAGGCTGGGGACATAGGCAGCCTGTAACTTTACATCTGACACTCTTAGCTCATGGCGGTGAGATATGCATTCCAGAGGGGTTGGGCAGCCCCATCACTATGACCTTGCTGGTAGTAATCCACATGGCCTATCTTGTGAGATGGTTCCACTCACTGCCTGCGACATTCCTCAGCAGACTTTCCCTGTTCCTGGCATCTCCAACTTCCTGGGTCTCCACTGCCCCTTTGGCTTCATGTAGTACCTTCTCACAAGATCCCGGCAAGCAACTTTGACCCAGTCACACACTTTTTTGCCTGATCTCTCAGGCCTTCTTTTAAAATCTGTGTAGAAGCCTCTGTGTAGAACACCATAACTCTTGAGTTCTGCATGTTGGGAAAGGCAGCATCAAGCGGATGGTGCCAAGATCTGCTTCAGGCTCAAGCAGTAGCCAAGCTGCCTTGGACGATGTTTACAGTGGCATGGTCATTGCTAAGCATGATGTGCCTGGATTGCTAAGCATGATGAAATGAATACAGAGGAATCAACTTTCAAGGCAACTCTTCTTCAGTTGGGTACCCAGAGACCCTCTTCTCAAATGAAACATTTACACAATTATACCCTTGAGCAAACAATGGGTGGAGTCTTGTTGATCCTGAGATGCTTCCAAAGTATACTTTTTCTTATTCCTTTTTAAAGTACTTAATTTCACTTTAATGGTTCCAATCTCTTTAGCAACCACACTGTCTTAGTAATTTCACATTGCTGTGGCAAAATATTGACACCTACAGCCTAAACAATGAGAGGTTAATTTTGGCTTATGTTTTTATTCTTTAGGCTTATGGTTGACTGGCTCCAAAGCAGAAATGGTATGTATGGTGGAAAGGCGTGGCAAAAAAAAGCTCTTCAATTCATATCATCAAGTGAACAGAGAGAGAGAGGGAGGAGCTTGGGACAAGAATAGACCCTTTTGGATCATGCCTCAAGTGACCCACCTCCAACAAGGTCCCAGCTCCTAATAGCACATTCAGCTATGAACTTAAAGACAGATTAATTCACTGAGAAGTATATCAGCTTACACACACATGAGAATTCGGGGGAACATTTTAGATTTAAAACATAACACACACTTTCTGTGACCCAAACTTTACATATATTTCTTTTTTCTTTTTTTTTTTTGGTACCGGGGATCAAACTCTGGTCCTTGCACTTGCACAGCAGGTGGCTAAACCACTGAGCTAAATCCCCAGCCCCTTTACACATATTTCTTTTTTGCCAAACTGAAAAAAGGTTAAATCTTTTTGCTCTCCTTTTTATTCCCAATTCTCACTCTAAATATGGCTGAAATTGCCCAGCAGTACTCATGTACCATGAATACTGGGCTGTCTTGAAATTTCTTCCACTGGATCAATTAGTTTTTTACCTTTAAACTCAGTCTCACACAAAGTTTTAGGTCATGTACAAACAAAGTTTTTGACAAAATGAAGCACACATGGCATCTAGGCAATTCCCAAGAGTCCTCATTCCCATCTGAATGTCCCTGGCCTTTACTGCCCTTATGCCCATCACCAGTCTGATTCTTTGCACTCTGATCAGTATTGCTAATCAGGCTCTGCTTATAGCATTTAGACTTTCTCTAACTGGCTTCTCCAAACTTTCTCAAATCCTTCCTACAAACCAGTTCCAGAGGGTTCTGAACCACATTATCTTGTATAATCATAGCAACAACTCCAGTTTTCTGGTACCAATTTTTATTTTTGTATTGGTCAGCTTTCAGACTTCTAGGGTAAACTACCTGACACATGCAAAAATGAAGAGATGTTTATTTTGGCTCACAGTTTCAGAGATTTCAGTCCATGGTCAGCTGGCTGTAAGGCAGAGGGGCATGGCAAAGAAAAGCTGCTTACTCCATGGAGGCCAGAAGCAGTATGAAGAGAGAAAAGGTTAAAAAGAAAAGGGCCAGGGATCAGTTACAGTCCTTAAGGTCACACCCTCTGCCTGAACCATACATACACAGAAGTGTGTCTTACTATCTCCTAAGCATCTCTCAAGCCAATCAAGTTGACAGTCAAGATTATCCATCACAGAAGGCCACAGTGCAGCTTAGCAGAACCCTATAGAATTTACCTTTATGCTTATCATGATGAGCTTTTCCTCCTTCTTTTTAAAAGACTGCCTTTATTAACTAGAGGGGCCCATTTGTAAACTTTCTGGTTAATCAGAGCTTTTCATATCTATTGTCTGTGCTCCATGTACTAGAGAAAGGTTGATTTGATCACAGATTGCCTCATTCACCAGATTGTAACAGGAGTCAAATATGGTAGGAGATCCTCAAGATTCAGTCACAAAGCCTAGATTCAAATTCTAGTGCACTCCAAGACTCAAACCTTAAGGAAAATAGAGAGTACCATGAACTGACAAAGGTGGAATTCTAATTTCACTAGGCAAAATAACCATGCTGAATTGATTAAGAAAACCCAAAATGTGGGTATTTGCTAATAAAAAAATAAAAGATGTTGTACAAGTACTTATATAAATACTGCTCTGTGGCTTTCTGTATCCTAAAATTATCTAGAAAAAATTCCCTTTTGATCCACCATGGCACCTTAGAAATACAGTCTTTGAGCCTCTTAAATGTATGTGTCATTTTGCCCCATTTTCCCACACCTCCAAGACAACAAACATGTGGCTTTTACCTTTAAAAATTTTCCAGATGAAATTCATCAAAAGTTGCCACTGTCTGTTTTATGAGGGTAGACAGAGTGCTCTATTCTTTTCAGGCAGCTATACTGCTTTTAAAAAATACCAATAAATTAAAAGTGTAGAAATACAAATGTTCTAAGCAGTCATAGTATGCTTCCCTGGAAGTAAATGATTTGGCCATGGATATAAACCAAATGCCAACACAAACTTTTTCTTTATATTTTGTTTAATCTTGCTAAGGTCCCCAAGATGGCCTTGAACTTGCAATATTCCTGTCTCAATTACCAAAGGCCTAAGATTTCAGGCTTGACCCACTATGCCTAGCTAAACTTTTTCATTATTTGAGAAACAAAAAGACTATTAACCTTACCTCTGGATGAACTTTTGGAAAGGTCATACTGCAGAGAAAGAAATTTTTGATATTCTGTTATTACTTTTAATTTCTTGACATTTATAATTGAATCATGGGCCTCTGTTTCAAGTAGGTCTATAGACAACAAGTTTTAGAGACAGTTCCAGTGGCAAAACTTTGCTCAGCTTTTTCAGGTAACAACATCTCATCAAACCCTTCTTTGAGATTTAGCGGCCCGTGTTTGGTTTCTAAATCAGCTTATTTTCATGGAAAATAAGTATCATCCTGCTGGGTCTCTTCTGGGTTTGAGTTCTAAATAGGTGGAAGAGTTGATACCTCCACAATATTTTGTTTCAACTTCCATATACCTTCTTTCTGAAAGCTGTCCTTTTCCAGCATTGGGGCATACCCAATCCAAATGGCCCCACTCCCTGATTATAGAGAGGAAATAGTAGCTCAATCCTCTGGACACAGTGGTAGGTCTGGGCAAGGGGAGGAGCATTAAGGGATGTGAACCCCCTCCCCAAAAAACCCAATGCAATCCTATGAAAGAAGTTACCTTGGGTGTAAAACAATTTCCTTTCCTATGCGACTGTGATAAATTAGTCCTGAAGATTCTTGTTGTCAATTTTGCATCAAACACAGCTCACCAGAGAACAACAACAATAAGGAACAAAGAGAGCTAAGAGATAGAAAAAAAGTATTGATGATTTTTTGTTTGAGGTCCTGGATCCAACTACAGACTCCTGAATTTTAAGTTATATAAAGCAAAATTTCCTTATGCTTAAGCTAGATTGTTCAGTAGCAAAGGTCAGAAAACTAACTCAGAATCCAGATAAATACAATTCCTGTAAGGCACAATTCAAATTCCACCTCTCCCAGGACGATTTCCCTCATTAACCTCCAGCATTTCATGTTTCCAGTGACTCATGGAATGTTTGTGTCAAGCAGAATCTAGGAAAACCCAGAATCACCCAGATGGTTCAAATGAATAGACTATAAAGGAGGGACCACCTGTGGAGTTGTGGGTAGGGCTAAAGGAAACTAATTGGAGATTTTGAAGCATCTGGAGACTAGCAATGAGCTGTTCCATTTCTAGGGGCAAAGATACAAAGGGAAGAATTGCATTGCTGGAACACAGTGAGAGGTTGAGCCACTGAGGAGGAACTGTCCATTAGCATCTGTAGTCATGGGAGGATCAGTCACTGCCAGAAACACAGCAGACATGGAATATGAAAAGAAAGGACCTGTCTTATCTTTTCTCCTTTTCTTGCATCTCCTGATAATGCATCACACTGTTAAAATCAAACTGAAGGCCACAGGAAAGGAAGTTCAGGTATTACCACCACAGCAGTGATGAGTCTTTGAGCATGCAACAGGTCAGAGAAGAATAGAAACTAAATTTAAGTGTAGAAGTGACATTTAGCACTGTGGTAAGTTCTCACTTCTGAGTTTGGTTACAATATATGGCTCTTTGTGGGGAGGAATAACTGGTATAGTCCTGAGAATTTATGAAGCCTCTGATTTTGTACCAAATACTCAATCCATGGGAGAAAGAATAGGAATCCTCCTAGGAAAAGCTTGTAAGGGCACCTGATGCCTCAGTTTCTGTGTAAGAAAAGTAGTGTCAAAAAATGCAAAATGATGACTCATATTTGAATTTGTGCCAAACCAACTATTTTGCCAAAAGGCAGAAATGACTCCACAGTCCACCATGTTGAATCATTTACTCCTAATGATCTGGCAGAAAGTTCCTGAAGTCAACAGAGGCAAACAAGGGTATGAAGGAGAATGGAACACTATGGCCAAAGAGAGCACATACTACTTCTTAAAGTTTTGTCAGAAACTTGGCCCTTTTCCAGTGTGATTTCCAGGTAAATTAACACATTCTTTCATCTTGTCAATTTTGCTTTCCAGTTCCGTAGTGTTGCTCTTTTACAGGTGGTTGCTCTCCTTTCCATATTCTCCTGGCTACCTGTGCATGTCATTTCCTTTACCTATTTCCTCTCCACTTCTTGGACAATTAATAACTTTCTCACCTTATCCTTTCTGAGCAAGTCCCATCTTTGGGTCTCCTCCAAGTGGCAAAACCATTTTTCAACAGTCTAGGCTTGAGAGGGAAGGATGAGGAGACAGAAAGCAGTGATCCCTTAATTTTGTGGCTGGTCTGCAACCTCATCAAGCAATATTCATAGAAAGTGACAAGTAGAAATTAGCCCCTATTGATTTTATTTCCCTGACATCTGAAAAACAATCCTTACCAAAGATGTCTTTCAAATATCTCTCTGGCAGAAAATACAGGGTTCTATCTTAGAGAAAATCTGTTTCTGAATACACATCCAAAACAATTTCTAAGAAAAGCAGAATCAAAATCAATATTTCCACAGTTTATGCCATTCCCTGCCTTCATGGAGATATGCAACTTAATTTGCAATCATTTTTCCTTACAAGGGAAGCTGCCTGCAATGCTGACTGGATCAGAACCACTCATTTCAGACTCATTATACATTACACAATATTGCAAATGTCAACTCCCACCCCCTAAACAGGCGTAGCAGCAGTGCTTTCAATAATAAATTACTTCTATTTACTTCAATACAGTGGAAAAAGAATTCAAAGCATTAAGGATTCTTTTGCACCTGAAGGTAATTACACGTAACTATGCTAAGCCCAGGATTGTGGCTATCTTCACTCAGCTAGGCTGGGGTTGTTAAGGGGATTTTAGGAGGAAAAAAACTAAGATTCTTTCTAGAGCTTAAAAAATTATAAATTTATAAATATGTACATACATACACAAGCAGGTTCTAAACATTTTCATAGTGTGGCCAATTAGTTGTATTGCTTTTCTATTGGAACAATTGAAATGCTTAGCAAAGGGTGATTGAAGTCAAATAAAAGAGAGGAAGAAAGTGCCTTTGTAGTTGAAAGTCAGTAAGCAGTTAAGAAATGTAGAGAACTTTTATGGCTACAAAGAGTTTTTTTTTTAATTTGATGAATTTAATTAGAAAGATATATAGTGAGAGATCTGACACGAATGAGCCCAGTAAGCTGAAAGAGTCTTGGGAAAGTTCTCATCTGTTCCAAAGTTGGGTGGAAGGGGAGAGGTGACATGCACTCACACAGGCCCAGAATGTACTGGGGAAATGTTGGAGCTGAAACCAGGGCTATTGATATAGAAAGGAGAGGGAAGAGCAAAAATATAACTCTTGATTTTCCTGAGAAGAAAATGAGAAAAAATATAAAACAATTAACAATGGTATTCAAACCGTGGAAGTCTAAGTCTGCTCAGCACTGAACAAATTGTCTTGCAAGTCCCAAAACACAGGCTCTGCCCGTGCCTGAATGTCTGTATGTCAAGCATGACAGAGCAAAAACAAAAATTCTACAGTATCTCAAAATATGCCCCTAATATTTTCTCACCTGTGTAAAAGGGCATGGAGGCCTGTTAAATATTAAGAAAGCTTTTTATCCAAAATAATGTTTTTTGAAGAATTTTGAGTGTGTGTGTGTGTTTGGCTGGAGCTCAAACGCGGCAAAAGTTCTATCACTAAACTGTACACTCAATCCCAAATGTTGCCTTTAAAACTACAGATTCTTCAGAAGCAGTAGAATGTGACTATCCAGAATGACTTACTCAGATTTTGGCACCTATGCAAAGGGCCTTTCCAGAGCTAATGGGCAGGTCTAGGTGAAAGCAGCAGCTAGCATCCATACTTCCTGATCATGCTCTAGAGAAATGTGGCAACCTCTTTCATCTTCCAGAGACATTTGACACTACCTCTTCTCCTCACCCTCTCCATCTGTCCCAGACCTGTTTTGAGTTACATCCCCATTTTGGAGTTTTAAATACTTCAGCCTAATGGCCAGGGGATGCCTGACTCTGAGAAGCAAAGTGGAACCCAGCTGGAAATTATGGGGAGTGCTTCACATTTTAAAGAGGATGTCAATCTTTTGAATTAGACTTCAGATTTTGAAGACGGCAGTTCCCTTCAGAAAGTGAATCACTTCTATAAGAAGTTGTGCCCTCTACTGGGAGCCTGGTATCCTATTTCTTCCAAGTCAAGGTGCTTATTAAAACAGCTGGAACAGCTATAGCAGTTAGGAATGTGGGGCTCACTAAAGAACAGAGGCTATGGCAGTTTCCTAAGGCTTCAGGACTCCAGTGAAATAGAGGAAGAGTTTTATTCATTTATTTAATTATTTAATCTGTCAAGAGAAATATGTTGTGTATGATCAGCCTAGTGCAGTATGGTAGAGCATGGCAGTGGAGAAGACCTCTGAGAATCTGCCTTGTCTCCTGAGCATACACATGCATGAAGTCCCTTTCTTATATGTGGTTGCTTTAATAGGAAAATTGAGCATTGCGATTATTTGAGGGGGCGAAAGTCCTTCCTTTGAGGCCCCACTTCAAGCTTCTATTTCACTCCTAATAGCCCTGCTGCTGGTTAATACTCAGGACTCCACTCAAATATGATCCATCTGTTCAAAGACGTCTACAATGCAGGGTAGAAGGACAGACAGGATGCAAGGTAAAGAGGGTGAACCACAGAGGAATGAGAAGGCAAAAGGGAGAACACGTGAGTTGGTCAAAGTCTCATGAGTCTAATTTGCCAGAAAACCCTGAAGTGCCATTAGATCTATTCAACTTCTGTAAAAAACACTATTTGCGACAACTCACTGAAGGATTTCAGTGTTATAAACCAGATTGCCAGCACAACTCATATCTGTATAGAGATGGCTGAAATTACTCATGTGTAATAAGAATTATACATGAAAATTTGTTAGTCATCCATATGTGAAAAGCTGGAGATTTGACCCAGTCTCACAAACCCTAGTCTATTACTCTTCTGTAAGTCTGTTGCCAAATATTGGTTAGAGGAGAGATTTATCAGGGTTCCAATGTAAACTCAGAGATGAGATTTTTCTTCAGACTTCCATTGTTCCTGTACAATTCATTCAGCCTTACATCTTGCTTTCTGGAAGCTTCCCAAATGTGTATTGACTGATCACAACTGTGTTGTAACATTCAAACATACTTGATGAAATTAAGACAGTAATGCCAATCATTAATGACTTACCAATTTTTAATCAAAGTACAACTTGCTTTGTAAATCTGCAAAGTCTGGCTTGTTTGAAGTATAAACAAAATGATCCAGGAATTTATTTGCCAATTGTACTTGTGACCATAGGAAACCTTGCTGAATTCAACATGGCAGGCATAAAATTTGATTTGTCTGGTTAGTTTTAACATACGAATGGATAGTTCATATATCCTCTTGAAAATGGTTATTTGGATTTTTGGCATTTACTGCATGTAAACAGCCTTCCATATCATTAATCTTTTACTGATGACCCAGAGTTG
The DNA here is from genome assembly GCF_053883595.1 of Heterocephalus glaber. Lineage (NCBI taxonomy): Eukaryota > Metazoa > Chordata > Mammalia > Rodentia > Bathyergidae > Heterocephalus > Heterocephalus glaber. The sequence continues at coordinate 6,296,079 of NW_028258349.1, read as the reverse complement.
CATGTATATTCTGAAATGTCAGTATCTGGTCTTCCAATTCCACTTGAGGAAACAGAAGAACAATGAGGAAAGAGGTGTTCCACGGCATTCATAGTTCTGTCCCCATTAATAAGCACAGTTGTTTAAGAAGTATTTGTAAAATGAATGTCATCAATCCCAGGGGCAGTGGCTTCTTCCAGTTAGATCCTCAATGTGAGCTTGAAGGCTCTGTTTATATTCATGACTCGAATCACCAGTGAGATTCTAGTCTAGAAAAGAAGGCCTTTCTTGCACTATGTTCACAATAGGGGTCCCCAAACACAAAAAACACATGTATGTGCATGTGTACCCCTGCACACAACCTACTTCTCAGAACAAAGAACTTGCTTTATTAACTTAAAGCAAAAGAGACATTATTGTAATTAGATTACCCTTTTGTCATACTCGTTACTAAAATCTGTTTTCATTAAACTCAAATGTGTGATCTGTAAATGCCACAAAGAGGCAAATTTTATAAAGGTTCAATAAAAATCACTCTTGTTATAGAAATTTTAGACTCAAGATGCACATGCTTTAACTTCATATACCTTATTTTGGAATTTCCTTACTATATGATGTTGACTGGCAATTTACTTTCTCCAGGCTTTCTTTCCTCATCTGTCAAATGGAGCCAATAATGAATGAGCCAAGATTAATGTCTTGCTAAAATTATTTAATACAAAGTAGAACTATGAAGTATTATTTTAACTTAACTGGTAAAATTCTTTTTTAAAAGATAAAACCTACGGTTGCTCAAGATATAAGAAAATAAATATACACATACTCTGATGGTGGTGATGTGAATTGGTAAACCTGTGTGAAGGGCAATTTGGGAATGTATAAAAAAATCTTGACATAGTAATTGCTCTTCCAGGATTTGATCCTGAAGAGCTAATCAAGGATGTGACAAAACTTTGATGAACTACCTTGTTTTTAAAGTGCTCTTCATAATTACTTAAAAGTGAAATAACTCACTGTCCAACAATGGGAAAGTACTCAAGTAAACCAGGGCACATTTATATAACAAAATGGCATGCAACCCGAATGATTATTCACATATATTATCAGTAGTGTTATATATAGCTTATAATTGTGCCTATATCAACACTTTTAAATCTACCCCATATATATATATATATATACACACACACACACATTGTGTGTATATATACATACTATGCATCATTCTCACACACATACACAAAGGCAGAATGAGAGAGAGAGACAGAGAAAGAGAAGGAAGAACAGTTAGATGACATAGGATTTTTGTGTGTATATGCATGTACCCAGATGGATAAGAAAAAGTCTAAAAATATAAGAACAATATTTTAATAGGGGCTATTTCAGGGCAATGAAATTACATCATTTGATTTTTTTCTTGGGCTTTTCTATATTTGTTAAAATGTCTTTCTTTTAAACCCTGGAGAATTTATTTTAAATTTATTTCATGTATGTGTATGTTCTTAGAAAACTGAACAATACTAAGTTACTATTATCTATTTGTCTTTTCTATCTGGTGATTCTTTCTACCCACTAATGACAAAGAATATTCTTTGGGCTCTTAAAAATACAAGGATTTTTCTTCATGAATCAGCTCTCAGTTTTCTGCCTCTTGTGGTTCTCTATCCTAAAACTGTCCACCCCAAAAGATTTCATTCAGAGACCTCTAGGCACAAGGCTCAAAGTAAGCAATTTGCCTAATAACAGCAAAGACTGGTAGCATGTTGATTGCTTTAGTCACTTACCATGCATTTAAATAATAGATCATGGACTGGGACTGTGTAGAGTGAGAAGTATTGACCAGCACTCTATCATCTCCCTAGCTATGGATTTTGTCATTACTGTATTTGTCTTGTGTTACAGTGGGCGAAGATTGTATTTGTGATTGATGGTAGCAGATGGGCAATTTATTCTGCTATTTACTTTCTGTGGTGGTAAATGTGGGAGTAAATGCAGCCAGAACCCTTGGCTAAGCATTTGCTAATATCCTCTATTGACTGAGACACTCAGGGAGTCTAACTGTGGTCTATGGGCAGAGCCTTCACACAGAAAAGGAGCCCAGGCTTCTTAGGAACAACACTTTGTAGTGACCTAGGAAATGGCTTCCAGACACTCGGTGTACATTATTTCATGTAAGCGCCACGATCAGCTGGGAAATAGGTGTCATTATTCCCACTTGATTGATACGAGGGGTGGAGGCCCTCTCTTCAAGGTCGCACAGGTGGCAGGTATCAGGGTTAAGGTAGAGGGAGTTTCCATCTTCCTGCTGAGTTGACATCTTACATCAGCAGGGTACATTGATCACAGCCAAGAAATTAACGTCCATACATCATGTCTCTGTTCCAGGACCCAAGCAAGGAGGAACTATTCATGATAGGAAGGTAGGAAGGGTCAGAAAAATAGGTGGGCCCAGGTATGATATGAGAAGAGTTGGCTGGTGACTAAAAGGAAGAGATAAGAGCGACAAAAGGTCTGGCTGTTCTGCAGCTCCACTGCAGCAACTTCTGAGAGCCTTGGTGTGGGATTGAGGGAAGAAAGGCAGAGCAGAGAGGGGCAGAGCCCCGGAAATGCAACTCACGAGCACCTTCCAATAGTGATGTGCAAGAAAATGTGCTGCTCTGTTGAAGCACAAGGGGCAGTCCCTAGCTTCATCTCAAGGGAGTCTCAGCATTTTCTGGAATTCCTTCCTAAGCTTATGCAGATGGTGGTGAATGACATCCTCATTGTACAAAGAGGATGTCATTGTACAACGACGCAGAGAGGGAGGCCTCAAACTGAAGCTTGAGCCTTTTACCCTGTATTATCTTTTGTTTTTGGGGGGGGGTTTTTTGGTACTGGGGATCGAACTCGGGCCCTTCCACTTGCAAGGCAGGCTGTGGAACCACTGAGCTAAATCCCTGGCCTACCCTGTATTATCTTAAATGCTGGGTATTGAGCAAGGACATCTCTTATCTATGCACTACAAAGTGTCTATGCACTTAATCTACTACAAATGTAGGTAGGACTATGATCAACATCAGAGCTCTGGAAAAGAAAATAGATAGTATGTAAGGCTGTGCCTAAGGCTGCCTGCTCCTGCCCTTGCTGCTCCACCACCCTCATTCTTAAACAACAGAAATATATATTCTCACAGGTTTGGAGGCTGTAAGTCCAAGGTCCTGGTGTCAGCATAGTCAGGTTCTGGTGAGAACCGCCTTGCTTGATCGTATTATACTAAACAGCCTGAGTGAGAACTCAGGAAGAAAGAGGGTATGATGTATCCTTGATATTTCTGTCCTAGCAGTAAGAACATATCCCTGTTGAGCTTGGGTTTACTCATTTCACGAGAACATTTTCTGGAGTGCATTTTGGTTTGAGAGATTAAACCAAAATACCTGTTCTATAGGACTCAAAGAAAACAAACTGAGCCAGGTCAGAGGGTAAGAAACAGGAGATCCGTGTCACCTCTGTCTGCCGATGTTTGAGAGAGCTTTTATCTCTGTGATGTTCTTCATAGTAAGGGTTGCTATGCACTGACTTATGACCCCCACTCCCTCAGACTCATAGGTGGAAGCCCTAACGCCCCTAACACTACTTGAGGATGGAGCCTTTGTGAAGTAATTAGGTTTAGACAAGGATTTGTTTCACTAGCAACAAGATAACCCAGAGAAAGATCAACAATAAAGGTCCTCTGGGTTATTTAGATTTAGTGGTTCTCTCCCCACCTTCCGGGCTGTCCTAGGAATTCATGCAGATTCTAGGCAGCTCAGCCCACAACACTCAAGTGGTGAGTTGGCCTTTTTTGGTTGATAAGCAGCACCAGAGAGAGATTTGACATTACCAGCTAAAGTTGGAGTTGGAAGTGACCTCTTGAGGTCAATATGGAGATGGTCAACATGGGCTTCCCAGAGGCCCCTTCCAGGGAGAATTTGCTGCCCAGCTGCTGGCAGTGTGGTCAGCAGATGGCTTCAGCTGTGCTAAGCCTATTTCCTTGCCTTTCCTTCAGTTTTTAAATTTCTTTCCCAGCATCTGCTCCTGGAAAACCCAACTTGAGACACCTCCCAAAGGCAAAGCCCTAAGGAGACCTGAGGCAGAAAAGATAGATGAGCCTCCTACTGTTGCAGAGCTGAATTTCTGAATTCTATTATTTCTCTAAGACATAACCTCATCCCACACACGACCCATGTTGCCCAAGCTGCAGACTTGTTCCAAATAAGTTTAATAACCCACGTGTCTTCAGGGGGCATATAGGCAGAATAAATAGGTGCAGTGGACAAGGTAAAAGACATTAGGGATTGGTGGCAGCTGTGGCAAAACCTTTCCTGTCAAAGACATGGAAATGAGAGACATAGAAATACACATATGTGAGTATGTACACATACAATTATTATTGTTATAGGGGAGCTGTCATGGTCCCAAGTTGCCTTTGGGCTGCTGAATTATGAAACCTGGGCTACAGGAAGTGATTTTTAGTCTTTGGCTCAATTTCTGAATCTAATAGGACCTACTTCATAGATTTGTTTTGATAATTGAGCAAGTTAATCCCTGTGAATGATTTAGCATAGTATCTTGCACAAAAAAATCATTTAGTAATGTCAGGTATTGCTATAGTCCTTACACTGGTATTTTTTAAAAAGCAAAAAGGAAAAGAAATCACACCAGTCCTACCAGTAAGTAGCCTTCAAAAAACAAAGTCAATGCTACTTGCCAAGTCCTGTGGCTGGGCTTGGTTTTGAGATTTAAGCACTATCACTGTGAAATATGTATTTGTAAGCATGCAAAACCAATTGATTTCAAACTTCCTCTTTCCTCTACCCCCTAAAAGCCTAATTTATATTTTAATTTACTGGTGGTAACTGATTATTGCAGCATAAATACTCTATAATGGAATCCCTATTAAATTACTGCCCTAATGAGCAGGGATGAAGCTCCTTTTCTGGATAAAGTTCTATATTCTGAAGCATTTTCAAAGTAATATCTCCAGTTCTAAATATTTCATGGTCAGCTTTAAGCAGTCTTTGGGGTTCAGGTCCCCATGGATGCCAACAGGGCACATTAGATGATGGGAAGCAATTTTCCCATAGTAATGAGTTCTGCTGTGGCTGCCAGATGACCTGAGCGGGCAGCAGGCACTCTAGGAAAACCTTTGCTAGGTGGTGGAAAGACTGAGAAATAGGATGACTATGGCCTCTTTGTTTGCAAAGCAATCACACAGTGATTTGAGGGGCTAGGTGCACATGAGCTATTGCTAGTACCATACCCAAAGAGGTACAGTGACAGTCAAAAGTAGATACTTCCGTATTTCTGTACCTTTTCTATTAGTCTTGGTTTTTCTTCCTTTCTGCTTCTCTTTCACCTTCTCTGTTTCTTTCCTCTCTTTTTTCTTCCATCTTTCCATCTCTCCCTCCCTCCTCCCTTCTTCCTTTTTTCCAGTTAAAATTTAAAACCATAGGGACTCCTCCCTACAGTTAATAAAAATATTTTAGGAAAATATAATGTATTTTTTTCACTATTCCTCTATTGCTTTATTAGTTACTTCCCTGGAGTTTGTCAGCTAGGAATGGGCCTCAGCTTGTTCTATTGCCCACCAAGGGCTCCTTCCCTTCCAGGCCTGTCTTCTCCCTACCCTTTTCTCTGATAGTTCACACCATACTTCTCTTGCAACCATGCAGTGAACAAAAGCAGGATGAATACCTGTGGACCAGGTAACTTGGGTGTTGGTTGTTCCCCTTTGAGATGATGCAAATATCAGTGCATGATGATCATGTGCTGGCCCAAGAGTGACCCTGCATCTGCCACCGCGGGTCTCTTGCTCGTGTGAGCTTCCTCTCTTACGGTGCTCAAATTCCCACCTGTGGATGAGGGGTCAGCGTCGTTATGAGGGCTTTCTTGATGGTGTTGTACTAAGGACCACCAGACAGAGTCCCAGTGGAAAGGCCCTGTCCTGATCACCCTGAATTCAATCATCATCTATCCCTGAATTCAAACATGCAAGATATCGCTTACACTTTCTTGGATAACTTCTATGCCATAGGCCATTTCCTTTCTTCTTTCTGCATAGCTGTCTCTCACTACTTGAATTTCACCTAAGGCATATACCAGTTTAAATGTTCAGATTTTAATGTGCACGAAAATTTAAGAATCCAAACCTGTACCTTTTCTGCTGATGTCCAGCCCCTTTTAAGATAATCAGTAAATGTGACTGAAGATGGTAGACTGTTCTCCACATAAGAGTGCCTCTACCCTGGCTGTTGTGTTTGCACCAATGGTTTCTATGGCCTAAGATGAGCAATGAGACTTCCAGTGGCCTTGACTTCAGTGATCTTTTCTGACTATAAAGAGGTCATGAGCAGATGAGCAGGGGAGGTCCTTGGTTGGCCCAGGTAGGCCCCTCTCTTACGATCATTTCTCCACTGGCCCTTTCCTCCACTCATCTTCACCTGCTCTCTCACTTCCCCTCAATAATTTGGCCATTTCTGGGTTCAGTTTTCTTCAGTTCTTCTTATGTTTGTTGAAAATCTAACCCATATTTTGCTAGGATCTGGGTGCCATGGGGTTGGGCAGTTGAAAATGAGCAGTTCTCCTTGCCCTTTACTCACTCCCAGGCTAACACAGACCTGACAGCTTAGCATCAGTGATTCTAACCTGAACAACATGTTTTACCCTAGATGTCGAAAGTGTTATCTGGGCACAGAGGAGAAGGGATTTCCTCCAACAGGAACCTGAGAGGTCTCATGTAAAAATGACAGGAAAGGGCATTTTAGACAGTAATGATGTGTGGGCAGAGATACAGAGACAGGAATGTCAGGCCCAGTGTGGGTGAAGAATAACTCAGTGGGAGATAAAGTTAGAAAGCTAATAGAGGAGACAGGCACGAATCAAATAACAGAAGATTATGTGCTCAGCAGAATTCTCAGATGACCACCAAGATCCCCACCCTGGTGGGGGTTACAAACCTTCTCCACATTTTTCAACCAAACAAGAATCTATATGCTGATGCTAAAGGTTTTACAGATTTAATTAGGGGCCCAAATCAATTGATCTTAAAACATAGGGATTATCCTGAGTGGGCCTTACCTAAGCAAGTAAATCCTTCAAAGGAATAAGGTTCTTCCCAGAGATACAGTGAGAAGCCTGGGAAAAATTGGATGTGAGGGAGATGGGAGATTTTTTGTTGCTGAATTTGAAGATGGAGGATGTCAGGTGTCAGGAAATATGGACAGCTTCTTGGAATTGCAAGTGGCCCTAGTTGACAGTTACTGTACCAAGGAAACGGGAGCCTCAATTTTAAAATCATAAGGAATTGAACTCAGTCAACAACTTGAAGAAGCCTGGAAGTAGTTAGGATGAGTCTGTGGTAGATTTGAATGTTAGTTGTGGTTTGCAATGGGGTCCTTGAGAGATCATGAATTTGCCCAAGGTAAGAGCCAACACTAGTAAGTAGACCAGGAAGGCACAGGACCATGTAGCAGTTGTTCTCGGACTCAAGGGTGCATCCCAATCAGCCGGAGTGTTTGGCAAGATCTGGATCCAGCTTCTGAATTGGCAGGTCTGGGGATGCTACTCTTGTGATTACTTTAAGAAGACCTCCTTGTGCTAAAGGCTGGTAAAGGAAACAGAAACAGTGGCCACAAAATAGATAAAGATAAAGAGAAGGTGGCAGAGTTTTGTACTGTTGCCTTTAAACCTCCACTTTGATCTCCTCTAAACTTTTCATCAAGTTCTTTGATTTTTAGTTCATTAATCATTTTCACTGTTGTTTGTTCTCACCTGGGTAAGTTATGTAAATGAAAGATGGGTCTATGATTTATGCTTACTCTACTGGGGTGGCTATTATGAGCCAAGACTCAGCTAACTACCTGGGTGCCAGGCAAAAGGTTTTAGAAACCGGTAATGCACAATCCCTGTTCTCAAGGAGCTCTTGTCTTATTCAGAAGATCTAAAAAATGACTACAATTAGAGTAATATTTTGTTATTGCTATAAGAGAAGTCAATACAATTCATCTCAAATATGTTTAGAAACCCACTTTGGCCTGAATTCAAAATTGTACTTGTCTTCAAGGAGCTCACATTCCAGTGAGTAAGACAAACATACTGGAGACTATGTCGATAATTGCTTTAGTAATGCCATATTTCAATGTGTGTGGGAGGAATAAAAGTAAGAACAGGCATTGAAGATTGGGAATGTAACTTACAACCTGCCTCTTCCCACCAGACCCCACCTCCTAACAAGTCAGCTGTGTACCCCCATGATCCAATCACCTTCCCAGACTCCCACCCATGAGCACATGAATCTTTTGGGAGGGATTTCAGATTTAACCCACAACACCTAGCATGTGGGAGACTTGGATTAAATCCCCATTTCTGAACAGAACAAAACAAAACAAAACAAAAATGAGCTGGGGCCATTATTCTGATGGGGAAATTAAAAACTGGCAAAGGGATGCAGGCAAATGAAATCTGAAGAAAGGTTTGTCTTTACGTTGAAAACTGAAAATACAAAAGTACAACAGTGATAATAATAAGTGCCTTTATTTCTACTATCAAAATGACTAGTTGTTAATATTTCTCTCATATTTGCATTTACTCTTTTGTAAAAGAGAAATAAAACTAAAACTTTTGACAACTAGCCTGAGTTCCCCTTTCTTTCCTCTTTTCAGAAGAAATAATTATCATATTTAATGTGTATATTTCTAGCTGATTTGTAATGTTCTGTATCGTGTATGTTTGTATTTACATATTTTGTGTGTACTTTTACATGTACATAATTTTTCCATACTGTCATTATCACTGTTCAACTTGCTTTTCACTCAAAATTATTATATTAATTATAAAATTATGTATTGTTAAATGATGTGCATTTGTAATGTGCTACATCAGGAGTTGACAAACGTTTCCTGTAATGGGCTAACTAGTAAACTTTTCTGCTTAACTACTAAAAAAAGTACCCAAAGCAGTCAAGACAATATGTAAATGAGTGTTTTGGCTGTGTTTCAATAAAACTTTGTTTTTTAAAAAAATAAGTGATTGGTCTAGAATTGACCCATGGGCTGCAGTTTCCAGCTGTCTGGGCTCCATATGTGTTGCCAATTAGATGTGTAAGGTGCAGCAAGAACAGGGGTGGGGTCTGAACGTTGGAAGGATCTATGGGAAGAAGAGGGGCCAAAGGTAGCATCTTGTTTTCATCTGTCAGTTTAGAATCCTGGGAGATGGTAGTACACAAGGAATTGCAAATGTGGAGTGAAAATGATTTATACAAAAGGCTAAGGAAACCCCAAGGACTTAAGTGAAGATTTCATAGAAGAAATAGCATTTGGGTTAGGTTTGAAGGTTGAGATCAATCACAGCCGAGGCTGCTGAAGGGAAAATGGGGAAGCAAAATTCTACAGAAGGAATTACCTGATCAAAAGCATACAGAGCTATAAGAGTATTGTGGGCACATGCGTCACTTGGGTGTGACTCACATGCTCAGGTGAGGCCAGTGCAGAGGGAGGCTAAAAAGATCTGCAGCCAGTGAGGAAAGGGCCTCCAGTGTTCCACTGAACTGGAGGAACTCATTCCTTAGGGGCAAACAGGAGCTATTACAATGTTTGATGTGCCTTTGCAATGTACTAGAGGCTGTAGAATTGCTCTCCAGAATGATGTCAAAGTACACATGGAGGGAAGTACAAAAAGATCTGTGGTTTAGAAAGATAACTGTCATAAGAGACTTGGGGATACACGAATGAAAGCAAAGCAACTTGGTAGGGGAAAGAGAAAGATGAAAGGAAAGAGGAAGGCAAGACATTTCTGGGGAGAAGACCTGGGGTACTGCAGACAGTCACAACCCCCAGATGCAAGGTGAATTCTTATTTTCCACTTCTGAGTGCACACGACCAGTGAAAGACAAAAGCTCTGCTTTCAGGCACCCAGGGAATTCATGAGTTGATGGGAATAAAAAGCTATTTCTTCATCTAACCTATCTTTATATGCCAAGGAGCCCCAACCCATTGGAAATGCAATCTGTGTGAATTTTCCCTGAAACATAACTGCTCCACATGCAGAGTAACTGATGTCTTCTTCTTGCTGCATATGACCTCCCTATCTTCTACTTGACACACGTAGAGGACATTTTTAGCCTCACCTAGCTCCCACCCAAAGCTATTTCTTACCTTTAAGTTACCATCCTTCTGTCAGGAACAATTATGTGCTACCTTCCATTCATACCTCCATGCTAACTCGATCCTACTGCTGCCCCAGGAGAACGTTTTGAGTAGTACAGCAATGGGCCTCTGTCTTCTGTCTGGCTTTTGGTTGAGTTCAGTTACAAGAAAGGACTCTGGGAGAAATTTGGCAGGAGTCAGAAGAATGAGGCTTCTCTCCTGCTCATCTGCTTAGGTGGCTCTGCCCTTTGTCCTCCCCTCAAGAGGACCTGTGATCATAAACCTGAAATCACTCCTTTCTTTTCCATCTTGGTCACTTTCCCATCACTTGCACAAAATACTCCACACTCACAACTTAAAGAAGAGAAGTTTATTTTTGCTCATGGTTTCAGCCGATGGTAGGCTGGCTGCAAGGCAGGAACAAGAAGGCAGAGGGGCATGTAAAAAAAAATGTGCCATGGCAGCCTAGAAGCAGAGAGGGAAAGGAGTAGCAGAAGACAAGAATATATGCTTCTAGGTCATATCTCCAGGGACCCATGTCTAACCAGCCTCAGCTCTTAACAGTACTTTCAACCACTGAACTCATCAATGGGTAAGCGTAGGACTCCCATGATGCAAGCATCTTCCATTCATGTGAGAATTTGGGGGAATATTTTAGATTTAAGCTATAACATTTTCTCTTCAGGTCTAGAGCTGATGACCACTCCTGGTTCACTAGCTTGGATTCCTGCACTGCCTTTGTTTGTTTCCCACACCTTCCCTGGACTTCTGTAATTTTTTAACACAAATTTTCAAATTATCCTAATTTGAGTGTACTCTTTCCTATGAGGGCTACTCTTTGTGGTGATATATTATTTTTCTGCTTGTAGTCTGGGAATAAACACAGGCCCCCTCGCAGTGGATTGAAGGTGCATCCAGCAAAAACCAGGCTTCAAATGAAGCCTATTTTTCTGATGTCTTCATTTGTAATAAGATATATCTCACAGCACTGAGTGGGTTTGTTATGGAAAATTGTGACAACTTCAAAAGAACTGACCAAGGCAGATATCCTCTTGAGGGCTCTTAGCCATTCCACCTGTTGCCAGTGTTCCCCATGTTAATATCTGAGCCATTAGAGTTCAACCTCCTACTTTCAGTGGAATGTGATAAATCCTCTAAACTTGCTCCTTTTTCCTAAGATTCTTCACTTCATTCTATGTTGTTATTGGGTACCATTTTCTCATCAAAAAAGACACTTTAACATGGGGGCCTCTTTACAATGTGTCTTCAACTTACATAAAATAGGTGACTTCACTTGTTTACCCAGCAAACCTTGAACGAGAAATAGAAATACAGGATGTTGTGGACTACATGGGTAAAGCTGTAGGGAGAGTCCTAACTTTTCTCCTTAGATCATATTGGTGTTAATACTTGTATAGACTGAAAATCCTCCTCTCCATTCCCCACACCCCCTCACCAATTACTTCCAAATGTACATACTCATTTATTGATATCCTTTAATGATAACTGCTATTAAGATTTTGTAGACTTTATTCTTGAATTTGCTCCATGCTTATTGTTTTTTTCCCCTTTTAACAGGATAATTTAAAAAAAAAATTTTGTATATCCTTTTATTGGTACATTTTAGGTGTACAATATAATGACATTCATCATTGGAAATTTGCACCTTCACATAATCTCTCTTGGTTCTTATTTTTCCCCCTTCCCCTGCCCTCCCTTCAACCCCTCCATCCCTCCCTATTTACAGACTTTCTTTCCATTTTTTCATTTTCTCATATTAATTCCATTCCCTTCTTTCCTTTCCCCTATCCCTCCCACTTCCCCTTCCCCTTTGCCCCTTTTCTTCCTATTTCACATTACCTATTATACCTTTTAGTCCTTATTTACACTTTCAGTTTCTCACACTAGAGAAACTATTCGGTATTTACACGTGTGTGTCCTATTTATTTCACTTAAGAGTATTGCCTCAACGTGCATCCATTTAACAGGATAATTTAGAACACGCTATTCTATACCTTTTTTTTTCAATATTAACCAGTATCTATGTGCCTTTCCATAGCAACACACATACACCTACACAAAGATCTAATCAGGATGCAACAGGTTTAATAATGTGCAGATGCTGAAACAAAATGAGAAGAGTGGATGACACACAGTTGAAAGAATTCTTAGGTTACCAGATTAACATATTAAGGTGCCCACTGATCCCTTTAATTTACCCCAGTGATGTCAGAAAGGAGAGCCTTTGATTCCTGAAGAATGATCCTTTCCCCAGAGGCAAGGTGAGTATGTTGCTGTGCTTCATTTGAGATGCAGTCAGAGGAACTGCTCCATTTACATCATCACATAAAGTTGTACTCATCTGGGGTTGTTTGCTCCCAAAACTACTTTTTTGCTTCCCTTGATTTGACCTATAACAAAGGAGACTGACGTCTACAGGTGATGTTCCCAAACTGCTGTGTCATCTAACCTCCACGGATTTATAGGGTCCTCAGGGGTTCTCTGTTTTTTAGGAGATAAACCCTGACAGGTTAGGAGTCTTCTTCTGGGTAGACATAAACTGACCAAGGGAAGCTTTGGAGACATGGGTACTTGTTGGACCTTCTTTCTTTGCTTTCTATTCCTCCTCCTTTTTAAATTGATAATAGCCAACAAAAAATGCATACCATGGGCCAGACACTGCTCTGAACACATAGATACTTTTATTAAGCCCATTTTCTAATTGAAAAAAATTGAGATCCAGATTTTAAGGAACTTTCTAAGGATCATATAATTATTATTATTTTTGTTTTTAGAAGGGAAGGGGATTATTTGCTTTGTAGAGGTTTTAGTCCATAATCAGCCAACTCCAAGGCAGGGATGACAAACAGGCATGACAGAGCAGAAACAGCATGGCGTGCACAAGGTGGCAAAGGTGACAAGAACAAGCTTCAGTTCATGGCAGTGGAAGTCAGCAAAAGCAAAACAAAAGAGTTTAACAGTGTCTCCCTGCCCCTTTTACCTTACTCAGACTACTTAGGGAGGGCAGCATTCACACCCTTAATCCTAGTGCCCTTGAGCCTAGCACTGCACCATAAATCAGTTCCAGCTTCACACACTCTAGATTAAGCCTATGACTACATGAGGCTTTGGGAGAACATTTAGACCCAAACCATAACATTCCTTCCCTAGCCCCTCAAAGATTCATGTACATTCCTTTACACAAAAGTCCGTCTCTGAGAGTTGCCAAAGTCCTAATAGTTTCAGCACTGCTGAAAAGTCCAAATCCAAAGTCTCCCATGAGTTTTAAGGCAAACTCTTAGCTGCACTCCCCTGTAGAAATGAGAAGTCAAACACATCCAACATCCAATGGCACAGGATAGACATTTCTATTCCAAAAGGTGCAAATAGGAAGGTACAAAGGCATAGGACCAAAGTAAGTCCAAAATCCAGCAGGGCAGGCATTACAGTTCCACTTCCAGCATCTGAGACAATCTGGCAAGTTGTGAACTCCAAAGGGTTTTGGTGGCTCTGCCCCATGGCACTTTCGGTGGTTGTAGCTCTTACAGCTTCTTTCTTGGACTGGCTCTGCTCCCTCCTTGTAGCTTTCCTCAGATGATCCATGCTCCTGGTTTCTCCAAATTTCTGGGGTCTCCAATGCACCTTTGGGTTCACACTCACAGTTTCACATATTGTGCTCTCAGGAGCACACTGCTTGGCCTTCCAGGCCTTCTTCTGAAATCTGGGTGGAAGCCTTCCTCACCCCACAACTCTTGCATTCTACTTGCGCCTAAAACTAGTGCCACATCGATGATGCCAAGGTCTGCTGCCAGCTGGAGCAGTAGTAGCCAGTCTTTCCTCTCTCTTGGCTGTAGGGGTCCAAAGCCTATGAATCAACTCCCGAGGAACAACTTCCCTAAGCCGCCATTTTGGAGCAACTTCCCTAGGCTACCACCATTCTGGAACATGGTGCTCTGGGGCTTTCTTCTCCCAGCAAAATTTTTTACCTTTACAACTCTGAAGCTGCAAAGAATGCAATCCTTCTGCTTCCTGTGATCCTCTTAGGCCATCTTTTCTATTCTCCTGCTCCTTCTCATAAAGCAAGGTCTCCTCTGCTCTATCTTTGGAGTTCATAGCTTTAATGGAACTTCCTTCCTCGACAAACTCAAAATATTTTAAATCATTCTTCTGGACTTTATGCTCTTGATTCTCAACATAGATCTGGCTAAAAGCTCTCAAAAGTAGCCATGCCACTGACTCAATATTCAACTGCCTTGAAATTTCTTCTGCAAGATTAATTAGTCCACTGCCCCTAATCTCAGTCTTAGGCAAAGTCTCTAGAGAAGAACAAAATGCAGACAAACTTTCTGCCAAGCCATAACGCACATCATCAGGAGTCCAACCCAAAATGTAGTCTTTTTTCCTGGCAGAAATCTCCTGAGCCTGGTCTTTACCAGATTTCTGGTCTTCTGAGCTCTAACTAGAATCTCCCATACAAAACAGCCTAAGGCATTCCAATGCTACTTCTGTAACCAGCATCTCCGGATCTTTCCTCTTTCCCTTCTCACAAGGCAGTTCTAAAGACTTCTGAGCCACATGGTCAGGTAATGTCACAGCAATGACCCCACTTCCCTGGTACCAAATTTCTGTGTTAATTACTTTCTCTCATTGGTGAGACAAAATACCCAAGACCAAAGTTAGAAGAGAAAGGGTTTATTTGGCTTACAGTTTGGAGAGGTTTCAGTCTATAATCAGCCGACTCCAAGGCAGGGGTGACAAACAGACATGGCAGAGCAGAAACAACATGGTGCACACAAGGTGGCAAAGGTAACAATTCATGGAGGCAGAGGACAGCAAAGCCAAAAAAATAGAGCAGGATCATATAATTATTAAGGGGCTGAGCCCAGACAAATATCCAGAGTCCACTACACATAGTAGATTTGTGAGTGGTAAGTTTTTCATGAATTGGTGGCAGTCCTGAGGCCCAAAGCTGAAGAAAATGTGCAATAATTACATTTATATGGAACATCATTGCTATAAAAATAAATCTCAGCTATAGTAGTTCCTTCTTCAGGCTTTATTCATTGGTTTTTCTTTTTGCCTGGTTTTCCTTTAAATAATAACAGGACACTTGCCAAAATATAAACTAGAGCATTCTACAAGTTTTGAAGGGCAGAGAAGGATCTCAGAAGTTGATTGTGCTGGAAAACTCAGGCAGAGATCTAAGTTGTTAATTCTGTACACTGAGTAAGGCAGAATTTACTAGTGAGTGAGTGTTTCAATTTACTCAATTTTAAACTGTCCTTATTGTTTTTACACTGGGCTATAGGATCATGGCATAGTAAGAGAGAGATGTAAGCAAAGAGAAGTTCCAGGCCATAGCAGGAGGACTTACACTGCAGGATGGTGGGATGACCAACAGATTTGTGAGCACAGGACAGGCAGATCATGAGCAAAGGAAGCTGGGTGGAGAAGGTGATGCCTAGGAGGGCCTCATAGGATGAGTAGTAGTAGAACATCATTGTGGGCAGATAAGAATCATGAAAGCAAAAGGAAGATATGGAGACTGTCATTTAATTTAATTCAGCTGAAACAGGATGCCCAGAGGGTTGGCAGAAGAGGAAGGTGGAAAAAGTGGCTGCAGTCAGAGCAGGACTTCCAATGCCTTTACTAGTCTTGCCTTCCTCAGAGAAGAACACTCAATACCTGATGAACTATATTTTATCCGGCGAGGCAGTGTCTCTGAGCATGAAGAGCAGATCACTAGTGGGATGTGATACAACTTTTGCAAAGTTACAAACACATCAGAAGAGAGCACAGAAATGAAAACCAGGTAACTTTCTTGTTTTATGATTCACTGCCTGCCTTTTATTATACCAAGGAGGATGCTTTTAATACTGTTTTAATATTTAATAATATCTCCTTTTTGTTTTTCAACCAAGCAGGGGTAGAGTTCTCAGATTTAAAGCTCAGTGCAACAAAACAAAAAACTCACTAACACAGCTTTGTGTGTTTTATATTTATGCTTCTAGTTATATTTTATTTATGGATAATGAAGCTAGTTTTTTGTTTATGATAGTTACAGAATTTCTTTTTAAAACATACATAAAACATATTTACCCTAATATAGAAAGGAGTAGATATTAAAGAAGAATATCAAACGATGTTGCAAAGAGTAAACTGTGAAAATGATACGTATTGGTAAGAATGGTGAATGAAATTCTGTCTTATAAAGTGAAGCCCTGAATGGTTATAGAAAAGTGTTTCAGTTGAGAGATGGCCAGGGAATGATAAAATATAATTAGAATGAAAAGATGTTGAGTTATTGAAGGCCTATTAATAAGGGTATGTTCAGCAGTTCCATGAATAGTGCTGTAATCTGTGTGTTGTGTCACACTTGGTCCCAAAGGGATTTAAGAGGGAGTTATTTCTAGAACCAGAAGGAGAATATCATGGAAAGAAGGCCATGAGGTCTCATTCTTTTCTTTTCTTTTCTTCTCTTCTTCTCCTTCTTCTTCTCTTCTTCTCCTTCTCCTTCTCCTCCTTCTCCTTCTCCTCCTCCTCCTCCTCCTCCTCCTCTCTCTCTCTGTCTCTCTCTCTCTCTCTCTCTCTCTCTCTCTCTCTCTCTCTCTCTCTCGGATTGGGGATTGAACACAAAGTTTATGCACTGAGCTACATCCCCAGCCCTTTATTTATTTTTTAATTTTTAACACAGTGTCTAAGTAACCAAGTTGCTCAGGCAGACTCAAAATTGCAATTCTCTTGCCTCACCTTCCCAGAATCCTTTAAAGGAGCTGTGATCTTTGTTGCAGAATACAACTGGCCTGTGATGAGTCAAAGAAAAGCAACAGGAAAATGAATATTCTGTTCTCATTATCTCCTGTCACTCTTTCTTACTGGATTCTTCAAGCTTCTCAGTTAGCTAAATTTAACACATAGGCAGAGGACAAGGGAGAGCTCTGACTTGTCCCCACAGACTGGTATGATGGATACAAGAAAGTGGAAAAGAGTGTGTGTTAGGTTTCATTGACAGAAGGTGTTTGGACTAGCGAATGATTAGGGAAGATCTGGGGAGGTGTAACGTGCAGCATCATGAGTGTATGATAAGTTAGAGCAAATAAAATATCTTGAAGTGTGATTAGTGAAGAAGCTACTGCAATAATTGGGTTCTATATTTGAATAAAAGCATGAGCAATGGGGAAAGGAAGTTGGGAAGAATGGATATATTTTGGAGCAGGGTCGAGAGCTTGACAACAAAGGATATTAAAAGAATATTTCCCAACTCAAGTCAATCCCAGAATACCCTGGGCCAAACTGTGTGCCTGAACAGCTCTCAGCCACTCCAGGGACTGAAGAGCAGCCCTGGATGGTGCCAAGCAAGGCCCAATTTTGGGAAATCGGCAAACTCCTTCCTTCAGAAATGACTTCCCAATACTGATGGTAGATTTCATGCACCATGATTTATTAAGATCATGTTTTGATTATATAATGTGATTTTATGGAACACTTACTGAATAAATATAGCAGAACCCAGACATAATCTGCTGTGCCAATTATAGATCTGCCATCAATTTTGGTGACTAATATTCTAAAGAGGCAGCCCAGGGCCAAATAGGGAGTGTGGGTTCTTGGGATCTCCATTTCAATGTACTTAAGTTAAAAAAGTGATTCCACCAAACTGAAAAACATTTGGGGCTCATGTGGCTAGAATGAAAAAACACTACCTCTCTGTTACTGCTGGGTGCTGATGACAAATGTGTCCTCACAACTGCCAAGTAAACATACCCAATGCAAATTTTATCACTTTAGAGGATTTACCCTCATGATAATGCACTACAGAATGTGGCTGATTTCTGTGAATGAGAACTTTTATGATTGCCAGTCCCAGTGCATGAGAAATAAAGAAATCAAAACCCACTGTCACTTCATTTTGATGGGAATTTAGCAGTTATCAAGAGAGCTGGGCTGGCCAGGTACTGAGCTGGATGAAGGTGCCCAGTGGAAAGTTCACCACAAGGATCCAAGAACAGAGATGCATTTCTGCCCCACTAAGATTCACTTTTCTGACTTTCCTCAGAAGGAAGCTTGTCCTCCAGCTGTTTAATGATCAGGAGGCTTCAAACCACCTCTATAGAAGCAGACCACAGCCTTGACAGGGAAATTATTTGGCAGCTCCAAATCCATACTCTGCTATTGTGGAGTCAAAGCAATGACCTCACTTTTGGTTCCAATATTCTGCATTGATCAGTTTTTCCATGACGGAGACAAAATATCTGACATCTCTAACTAAAGGAGGAGTGGATTATTTTGATGCACAGTTTCAAAGGATTCGGTCCATGCTTGGCTGGCCACAAGGCAGAAACATCATGACAGAGGGATATATCGGAGCAAAGCTGCTCACTTCATGGCAGACAAGAAGCAGAGCATAGGGGAAAAGCACCCAAGAAAAATGGCCAAATAAATACAGCCCCCAAGATAATGCCACCATGATTTCCCAAGGTACATTCAGAAGGGTGCTTTACTAATCCCTCAGGCATCTCAAAAACCAGTCTAGCTGACAATCATGATTAAAGCCCCTAATAACCACCTCCCTTGCTACTCTCCACATCTATGACTTCAACTTCTTTCGATTCTATATTTAGCTAGAATAATGCACCTTTTATTTTCCTCCTTAGACACACATTTTGACATAATGATCCCCCTTTTGGGGGGTATTAGTATAGATAGATTAGCTAGGTAGAAATATTATAAGCAGTCAGATAGGGCTAGGTCCTTGAAGGAATTAGGACAGAGGTGAAACACACCACAGCTGCAGCCATTGGAAACTGGGCCTCAAGATAAAGACAAGATGATCAGACCTACATACTTCCTCAAACAACAAACACTGGGCCTAATGAAGTCTAGATAGGCATCAGCCACCCCCATGGGTGACCAGAAAATCATTGTTCTTTCCATCCATGCTTGTTACATAACTTGCTTCTCAACTGGACCACTATTATCTCAGTGACTATATTTGTGACCTGATTGGATGTTCATGGGTGTGGCCCACATTGTACCCACCTGGGTTTCACCCTAGAAAACTCCTTTGCAAAGTGGGTCCCCCGGCTACCCACTCCCCACTTGGATCCTCTCCTGCCCCTCAGGACCTTTCCTATCAATAAGTATCTTCCTACTCTTCACCTCAGTTGTTTCTAGGACTCATTCTTTGATTTCTAGAGAAGACCTAAGCATACTGTACAGTGAGCAGGTTGGGAGATATAATATTTCACATTTCATCTCCAGTATTACTTCCTGTAACAGTATGATATTGATACTTTGTGCCTATGACATAATTTCTGGGAGTCTCAAATAGGCCATGGTGAAAGTGGTAGTGTCGAGGTGCTGGGCTAGGACTCTGATAGACTGATACAACAGCAGTATAGATTTGGAGCTGCCGAAAAATTTTCCCCTCAAGGCTGTAGCCTGCTTCTATAGAGCTGGTTGTAAAGATTAAACAAGATTTTATAAAGGAAAACAAACATGAGACGATAAAGAGAAGGCAAAAAGAGTGGAGATTAAAAATCCAATCTTCCTTGAATATCATTTTGTGCATATTCTGCCTTCAATGTGGACCAAATGTAGATGATTTCTGTGCTTTGAAGTTTAAGGTATGATGCAGAACTTCTCAGTTTAGTTGTTAAATTTTCATTTGTTCTTTCTGTCCCACCTTCATTTTGTGTGTACAGCATTGTTTTCTATGTCATAAAAGTCCTATTTTGTATCCAGAGTTTTATTTATCTAGCTGTATAGGCTCTGTGAGGTTTAATGTGCTGTTCCAATGTGCCACGTGTGCTCATGGATCATGTGGAATAAAAGGTAAACTTACTCCTTAATGTATATAAACTCACTGCAGCAAGGATTGCTGTTTCCAATAGATACTGCCTTTGAAAAAAGTCCAATTAAAGAATAAAAACAATAAAATTAGATAAAAGCTATAGTGGGAAACAACAAACAGAAAAGAAAATTAGTCCAAAAAACCCCCAAGGTATTTGGATTGTTACTTCCCAGTACCTGAATGTACCACGTATTGCGGAGAACTAGTGAGTCACACTTGGGGCCGTTGTAATTTTTCTCCACTCCCACTTAACAAGCTGGTGCTACACTGCCTGCTGAGGGAGGCTATTCAACGCTACCTTGTCTATCTTAGGGTTGTATTCACCCCAGGGGCTTTTTGTTGTTTATTTGTTTCGTTATGTGCATCTGGAGCCACTGCTATTCCCAACTGTCTTGAGGAATGTAGGTTGGTTAGCTGTCCTACTTGCTCCAGAGCTCTCCCGAGATTTGTAAACCCAGGACCATACCAAGTAATCAGAGAGTGGGAAAAGCAAATGCCACTGCATTTTCTGGTGAAGGGAAATGTCACTGGAACCAAGCAAGCTACAGTCAATCCTGCCACTTTCAAGCTAAGCCCCTTCACCAAACCACAGGCAATGGGCCTCTGACTCTTCAGCACAAAGATGATGCTGCCACCCACCAAACATTCCCCAGCCTGAGCTCCCTGCTTCTGAGATTTCTCAGATTTGTGATTAAATTTCCTTCTCACCAAGACTGTTGACTGTCACTTGTGGCTGTCTCCCCTACAGTCTTGATGGCAGAGTATCCCCATGAAACCTAAACTGTTCTTGTTCTGTGACTTCTGATTCCTAGAGTGACTAAGTTTCAAACAATCAGGTCCCTCTCAAGATAGCTTCTGATTATAATATGCCAGGATAAAGTAGGTCCTGAAGTGTATTTCTTCTCCAAAAGTAGCATGGCATGCAACTGTTTCTTATACTGCATGATTTACCCTTCATAGGCACTATAACAGAAGTGTGTAGGAATAATGTATCACAACATGATTCTTAGTATCCATCATCCACAGTGTAATTTCTATGAATTTCAGCCATGTTACCTTGAGAAACTTTAGATTATGTCAGTTTCTAACTTCTTAGCAAAGGTTTCTCATTACTATGGACATAGGAACTTTATGGGCACTATGCATAAGGGAATGGAAAATATGGATCAGATCATGGTTCTTAAAAAAAATTAATCATTGGGATTTAGCTCAGTGGTTCAGCCACCTGCCTCGCAAGCTCAAGGTTCAGAGTTCAATCCCTGGTACTGAAAAAAATTCATCATCCATAGTTTTTCAGTGGAATGAAACTTAATGCCAGCCTTACACCCTTAAGTTTACTTCAATTTCCAAATCAGTATATAAAGTTTCTTACAAATATTCTACAATGTTCCATTAAGAACACTGTAGAGAAGAATGTAAGAATAATGAATTTGAATATTATTCTTAAAAGGTTCATTGTCCATAGTGTGTGCCTCCATGGGAAATTTTAGGTTACTTAAGTGTCCAATATTGCATTTTAAAGATTTCTTAAAATTCTTCAAATTTACCTTTTATGGACAGTATGTGGAGGGGTATTGAAAATGTGTGAAAACAGTGTTTCCTAAAGATCTGTCATTCAGAATGCCCTCTGTTGGCCCTATACTGACAGGGGTTCAAAACACAAAGCAGATCAAGACTCTGAAGACTCCAGTAATTCACAATATTCCCCATTTAAATACACATAGTTTTATTTGGATATGCCTGTGATACATAATAATTAACATTTGTTTGGGGGAATTTCTTGATCAGTTTTGATTCCCTTTTCCTTTCTCCTTGCATTTCTCCTTTCCTCGAATCCCTTTTCCCATCTCCAAGGAGTCTGCCTCCAAGCTGCCTACCATCTCTCCTTTATTTCACTCTTAGAGTTAGAGTTTCTCATAGAAGAGAAGCCATGTGATAGTTAACCTTCTATGTCTGATTTATTTCACTTAATATAATTTCAAATTCCATCCACTTTCCAACAAATGACATGAATTCATTTTTCTTTATGGCTGAGTAAAATTCCATTTTGTATATATGCCAGGTTCAGGGCAGCAAACTCTGACAGAGAGACAAATGAAACACATGAGAGACAGAGAATATCTTTATGGAGGGTCAGGGAACTTCACTGAAATGAAGCCCCAAATTGACTCCAGGTCCAGATTGATCGAGGAACAACAAAGGCATAGCCTTCTGCTCAGTGCAGAGGTTTGTTTTAGGTTAGCAAGGCATAGTGACCATTTGGGTGAATTATTAACTTTTATCTGATTGTCCCCAAGGGAGCTTCCTTGTTTTCCCTACAAGGCCCATTTCTGCTGGAGTTGGGAAAACATCCCAACTTCAAGATGTTCTGGCTCTTTGGAGTTAGTAGCACCCATCCCCCCACCCCACCCCCCGTCAACCCGAGCAAACATTGACCCACTGAGTGTGATGAGAAGCTCCACATATATATACTACATTTTCTTTATTCACTTGTGTGTTTATAAGAAATCCAGGCTATTTCCATAGTTTAGCTATATTGTGAATTGAACTTCTATAAACATAGATACATAGGTATCTCTATATATAAGTACAATGACTTTAACGCTTTTGGGAATACACCCAGGAGAGGTATACCTGGGTCAAATGGAATAATACTTTTAGGTCTAGGGTTGGTTTTTTTTTTTTTAAGAATGCATTCCCACCAACAGTATCCTTTTTTCTCACATCTTTGTCAATATTTGTTGGTTTTTATGTTCTTGATGATAGCCATTCTGACTTGAGTAAGATAGAATCTCAGGGTTGTTTTCATTTGCATTTCTTTAATGGCCAAAGGTGCTGAACATTTTTCCATGTAAGTATTGGCCATTTGTATTTCCTCTTTTGAGAAGTGTCTATTCATTTTACTTGTCCATAGTTTGAATGGGTTGTTTTGGTGGGGGGCTAATCTTTGAATTTTTTATATATTCTAGATATTAGTTTTTTCCAGTATTAAAATATATTTTATTAGTATCTATTAATTTTACACATATTAGGTTTTGATGTGGTGTTTTCATTCACGGATCTAACACATTTTGATAATATCCATCTCCTCTATTAACTTCCTTATGTCTTCCAAACTTTGCTTTATTCCCTTCCCCTTGTCTAATAATCTCACTTCTACTTTCATGCCATTTTTATTTTAGATTCATATGTTAGGGAAAATACGACACTTGTATTTCTGCGTCTGGCTTATTTCATTTGATATGATTATCTCTGTTTCTATTCATTTTCCTGAAAATAACATAATATGTTCTTCACCACAGTTGAACAGTACTCCTTTGTGTGTACATATCACACTTTCTTTTTCCATTCACCCATTAATGGAAATCTAGGCTGGTTCCTTGTCTTGGCTATTGTGAATTGTGCTTCAATAAATATGGGTATGTAAGTATCTTTATAATATGCTGACTTTTTAACACTTTCAGATATGTACCAAAGAATGTAGTCATATGTTAGTTATATTCTTTTAGGAGCACATTGATTTCCCATAGTGGTTTGACTAATTTACATTCCCATCAGCATATTAGAAGAGCTCTTTCCCTCCATATCCTTTCAGTATTTATTGTTTTTTGTACTCTTGAGGATAACCATTCTAACTTGGGTGAGATGGAATTCCAATGTAATTTTTTGTTTTGCATTTGACTAATGGCTAAAAATGTTCAACAAATTTTTATATACTCATTGTCCATTTGTGCTTCTTCTGAGAAGTGACTTTTAATTCATTTATTTATCAAGCTATTTCCCCTCCCTCTTTTCTTCCTCCTCTTCCTTTTCCTTCTCCTTTCCTTTTTCTTCCTTTTATGTTAAACTCTTTAGTTCCTTATACATTGTAGATATTTATCATCTGTCAAAAGAATAGCTGGCCAAGATTTTCTCCTATTCTGTAAAATGTCTCTTCACTCTGTTGACTGTTTCTTTTGCTGTGTAGACCCATAAACTTGATGTAGTCTCATTTGTTGATTCTTGATCATATTTTCTGTGCTGTTGAAGTCCTATTCAGGACATTTTTGCCTGTGCCTAGGACTTCAAGAAGTGCTCCTATATTTTCTTTAGCAACTTGAAAGTTTCAGGTCTTCTACTTAGGTCTTTGATACATTTAGATGCAGACCTAGTTTCAGTCTTGCCTTGTGAATGTCCAGTTTTCCCAGGAGAATTGCTAAAGAGGCAGAGTATGATGTTGACTCATGTCAAGAATCAGATGGCTGTAGTTGCATGAGTTTGTTTCTGTATCCTCTATTCTATTCCATTAATGTACATGTCGTTTTTTGGTTCAAGTACCATGATGTTTTGTTAGTATGACTTTGAAGTATAATTTGAAATCAGAAATTGTGATGCCTCCAACTTTTCTCTTTTTTGTTTATGATTTATTTGGCTATTTTGGGTCTTTTGTGTTTTTACTGAATTTTGGGATTTTTGTTGTTCTGTGAAGGATGCCATCAGAATTCTGATGTGAACTACATTGATTCTGTAGATCATTGTTTCTGATATGGCCATGTTAATATTAATTCTTCTGATTCATGGATATGGGAGATCTTTCCATCATCCAGTGTTCTTTTCAATTCTTTTATTCTGAATTCTTAAATTTTTATTGCAGATGTCTCTCATCTTTGTAGTTAGGTTGATTTGTAGGTGTTTTGTGAAGCATTTGTGAATGGAATTGTATTTACTGATTATTTTCTCAATGTGTTTATTATTGGTGTACACAAAAGCAATCTATCTTCTATTATTGATTCTATATCCTACTACTTTCCTGAATTTATCAGTTTGGAAATTCTTTTGATGGAGTATTTAGTATCTTTTAAGTATAGAATCGTATTATCAGCAACTAAAGATAATTTGCCTCATTCCTCTCCTATTCGTGCCCATTTTATTTCTTTTTCTTGCCTAACTGATATGACTAAAATTTCAAGTAATACATTGAATAAGAGGGGAGACAGTGGACATTTGTGTCTCATTACTGATTTTAGAGAAAATGCTGTCAGTTTTATACATACAGTATGATGCTTGTACATTTTTTGTATAACCTTTACCATATTAAGGTATACTGCTTCAAGATCTAGATTTTCAGGGCTTTTGTCATTGAAGGGATATTGAACTTTGTTGAAGTTTTTTCTGCCTCAAAAAAATGATCATGTGATTTTTATCCTTGATTCTCTTTATGTTATGCAAAACATTTATTAATTTGCATATGTTGAACTATTCTTGAATCTCTGAAAATAGACCAAGTAGATCTTTTTAATGGATTGCTGAATTCTGTTTACAAGTAATCTATTAAGGCTTTTTACATCTACATTTAATCACTAATATTGTTTTTTCTTGTGTCTTTTTCTGGTCTTGGTGACATTGGCCTTATAGAATGAGTTTGGAAGCATTCCTTCTCTTTATATTTTATAAAATGATTTGGGAAGCATTGGTGGTAATATTTCTTTAAAAGTGTGATAAAATTCAGCACTGAATTTGCCTGGTCTTAAGATTCTTTATTGGAGACTTTTTATTACTTCTTCAACCTTCTGACTTGCTATTGACCTGTTTAAGTGTTTTATATATTCTTATTTTAATTTTGGTAGATTGTATATGTGTGGAAATTTACCTCATTCTTCTAGATCCTCCATAAATTTTCAAAATTATCCCTATTGATTCTCTGATTTTCAGTGGTGTTTTTTTTTTAAATCCCCCTGTTCTTATTTGATTGTATTGATTTGGTCTTTTCTTTTAATTGGTTAGTTTAAATAAAGGATTTTGAATATTGTTTATCTTTTTAAAGAAGTAACTTTGTCTCATTTATCCTTTGTACTGTTCATTTTGTATTCATTATATCAACTTTATCCCTGACTTTACTAATTTTTTCCTTTTGTTGGGGTTGATTTTGGATAGTTCTTTCTTTCCAAGACCTTGGGATGCATCATTAAGTTATTTCAGATCTTTCTGATTATTTGATGTAGCCATTCAAAGGTAGAAATTTCCCTTTTATTCCCTTTATAGCCTAGAGATTCTTGTTGGTTGTACTGTTATTTTGTTATTGCTGGTTGTATTTGTTATTTGGTTGTATTGTCATTTGATTCTAGGCATTTTTAAACTTCCCCATTGATTTCTTCAATGACCAACTGATTGTTCAAAAATAGAGACCCTTCAATCTCCATGTGTTTGTGCAATTCCTGTAGCTTCTCTTGCTGTTAATTTCCAGTTTCATTCTATCATGATAGGATAAGATATAAGAATTTTTAAAACATTTTAGATTTGTTAACAGTTTCTCTATACACTAAAATATGGTGTCTTTTGGGGAACAACTCATGTGCCTATAAAAATTGTGTTTTCTCTAGTTGTTGGATGAAATATTCCTTATATTCCTGTTCAGTCTAAGGTGCAGTTCAATTCATGATTCTTTGCTAGTTTTTTGTCTGGTTGACCTGTCTTGTCAAGAGTTGAGTTTTATAGTCACCCACTATTATTGTATTGGGTGCTGTGTCCCTTTCCATCAAATATTTTGATTTACTAAGTTGGATGCACCAATATGCAATGTGTATATGTTTTCTATTTTTCTCGGTGGATTATTTTTTTACCAATATATTGTGGCCTTCTTTTTCTCTTCTAAATAATTTTGTCTTAAATTCTTCTTTGTTTTATATGAGTAAAACTACTCCTCTTATTTTCAGATTCCATTTTCATAAAACTTTGTTTTCTTTCCTTTTGATTTTACTTTACATATCTTTCTTAGTGAGGTGTGTTTCTTGAAGGCAAAAAAGAGTTGAGTCTTGCTTTTAATCCAGGCTGCAAGTCCACTTCTTTTAGGAGAAATAAGGCCATTTAGATTCAGAGTTATTATTGAAAGATAGGCAGTAGTTATTTCATTATATTATTGTAGTGCTTGACGTTCTTCTCAATAGCTGATGTTTTTTCCACTTTAGTATGTAGGATTCCTTTAAGTTTATACTGCAATGATGTTTTAGTGGTCATTAATTTCTTTTGTTTATGATTCTCATGGAAATTCTTTATTTTTCCTTCAACTTGAAAGATAAATCTGCTGAATTTAATAATCTATGTTAGTAGATACTTTCTTTCAAGGCTTGAAGTACATCATTTCATGATCTTCTGACCTTTATACTTTCTGGAGATAAGTCTTCAATTATTCTAATGGGTCTGCCCCTATATGTGACTTTAAGTTTCTCTCTTTCACCTTTCAATATTCTTAACCTGCTCTATATGCTTGGCATTTTAACAATAATGTGACTTGTGGAAATTATTTTATGGCCATGCTTCTTTGTGGTTCTAAATGCCTACTACATATGGATGTCAGTATCTTTTCCAACATTCGGGAACTTTGTAGTATTTCATTGAAATAGATTTTCTGTTCAACGAACTTAGTCTGAACTTCAACACCTTCCTCATTTCAGTCTTTTAACCACGTCCCAGGGTTTTGGGTGCTTTGTTAATAACTTGTTATTTTTTCTTTACTAGTATCTGGATGTGATAATTCATCACTTTTATCCTTAAGCCCTGAAATTCTGTCCTTTGCTTGCATCTCATTTAGTTTTTTATTTGATTGTGAGCTTTTCATTTCCAAGATTTTTGTTTTCCTCTTCTTTAGAACCTCTATCTTTTTATTGAATTGTGGCTCCATCTCCTGCATAAGCTTCCCTAATTCATTCAACTGTTTATTTAAACCCTCCTTAAAGTTATTGGTCATTTAAAAATAATTCTTTGATTTTTGTCCACCTTTTTATCCATTTGGATATCTTTGTATTGTTACTTATGAATTAGTCACCTGTGGAAGAGTCATGTTGCCTTATTTTATCACCTTCTTCTTTTTATACTGATATTTGTGCATTACCCACTTTTGTGTGAGTTTCTTCTTTGTGATCAGCTTTCTTGAGGGCTTGATTCCTAGTACAACTAGGAGAGGAGAAAACAAACCATAGTAATAATGCCAATATGAAGAAATATCAGATGCTGAAATTAAATAAAAACAAATTAAAACCAACAACCAATCCATCATCAACAATAGAAATGAAAGAAGAAAAGCAAAATGGCATAATATAGAGAACTAAAAATGATAAAGGGAAAACAAAAAGCTAAATATTAGTAAAGATTAATAATAATAATAATGATGATGATGATGATGATAACAAAGTGGCAGGGCATGGGGAAAAATGAAAGAAGGAGAAAGATGTGCTTTTTTTTTTAAGAAGATAAGGAACAGTTGGAGAAAAGTGAAACCAAAAACTCACATTAAAGAATAAAATTAAATGAAATCATGTAAAAGTAACAGAAAAAATAACAAACAAATAAAAAGGAGTAAAAACAGAAAAAACAGTGAAAATTGGTCCCCAAATTTTCTCAACACTGAGTTGTGTGGATGGGTAAAGTTCCTTTTCACCAACCAGAGATGAATGAGGAATAATGAGCTGCAACAAAGTTTTGTTTCCAAGCTCAATAAACAGGATGTTGCTATGTGAATGCTGAGTTCTGCCACACTTTTCCCACTCATGTGTTGTATTCCTCCGGAATGAATTCACTTCAGAACATTTAATATAGTGCTACCAGCCATCAAGCCCTACACAGATGGAGCTCCACATTGCTTAAACTTCTTAGGGAGTCTGAAACTAATTCTCCCCCTTTCCATGACTGTCTTTTCTGTTTGTCTCCTGCCCAGTCACAGTGGCAGGGTGTCCCCAAGAACCCCGAAGTGTGGTTGTTCGGTGATATATGATCCTCAGGGTTGCTCAGTCTCAAGTAAGCCCCTTACCATGGCTCCTAGTTACACCACTTCAAAATAATACATTAAGGACTGTAGTGGATTTCTTCTCTAACGCTAGCCTGCTGTGTGCAAAGAGTCACTTTCACTGTAGATTTCTTCATCAGCTTTACAGCTTATTGTAATCATAGGTTTTTTTCTGTAGATCCTGTTTCTGGTTCATTGTTTATCACTGGAGCTTCCTGACCTCTCTGGGATTGCCTTGTGGTTGGAGAGTCAGGTTCCTCTCCCCACCTTGGGAGCCAGTGTTGATGTTATAACTCATTATTTTCTCTATGTTGCCATTCTTATTATTTATGAGTTGTAGCTTTACCTCTCTCTTGATCCCCAGAGTTCTTTTCTTTATCTCACTGAATAGATTTCAGGCTGTGGAGAGGCTGTTAACTGTTCTTTCCCCAAAAATATGACTTACCTGGAAAACAAGTTCTAGCATGATGTTAGAAGAGACATCCTTCCAAAATGAGCCCTATTGCATTTTACTCCAAACAGGGAAACACAGCACCTGAATCTATTCTGCCATTTTGAATGTCCTATAAAGACATTTTTGTTTCTCATCATGTTCCTTGCAGGAATTAAAGCATGGGAAACATTAGGTATGTTATTTTCTAAACTTATCTAGAATTTCTTACTACTGGACATATATCCAATTTGTGGTCAGTTAACAGAGAGATTATGTACAACACAATTGTGAGTGTTAATTGAGATTAATTTAACTGTATTAAGACATGCCTAGCAGATGAGTAAAACACACTTCTGGGTATGTTTGAGTGGGTCTCGAAGGTGTAATGTTGGGTACCATAGCTTGTCCCTGTCCCCTTCCTCTGAGGTATTCTCTGTTTTTTCTGTCCCAAAGAAGAAATATGGTACTGAAAAATTCAGAGTGCATAATGTTTCTCTGAAAAAGCTAGCTGGAAAGAAATAAAATGTTATAACTGGAATCATCTAAAACCACTAAGGACCTTGAAGGCCTGTGGGTGTTGGCTGGATGAATATTTTCAGCAATCCCTCAAAAACTTCTCAGTCATTGAGATAAAATTTAAAACACTGTGGCATGTCCCTGGATAAATGCTTTGATTACGGGGATGAAATGAGGCCAGGAAGTAGCTCTCAAATACACAAGGGCAGTTAGAGACTTTGAAACAAAACTGTGGTGCCAGAAAAAAACCCATTGCTCCTCTGGTTTTACATCTGTCTTACCAGCAAGTCCCTCACTGGGGGCCTCCCTATCCCAAGGCAGCACCTAGCCTCCTGTCCCCTCAGGCTCCTGTGTCTTAGCTGTACCAGCCTTTTCTTCTTCTCTGTAGATATTTTTATAGGTATAGATATGTATGCAAATGTATCTGATACATAGCATCTACTTATACACAATAATTTCTGGAATAAACTTGTTAAATAAAAGTTAAAGGATCCTACTTTCAGGTGCCCATAATTTCAGTCATGGTGGGGGGGAACAGGGAACCCTGGAGGTGGGGGAGCTGTGACTTCACCTCCAGGTACAAAGTGACACTTTGGCAGGTTTGCCCCATGGGGTCTTTCCTGAGCTTTGGCCAGTGGAGGGGCTGAGGTCTATCTTGGATACCAGAGAGTGGCCTATTCTCTGCAGCTCTCTGTGTGGTACCATCCACATTTGGTTCAGTCCAGGACAAAGTCCCTCCTTGGCGCTCCTGGCACTGGTCAGGAGGTCATGCAGTAGCACAGGCAACCAAGGGACTGAGAGTTGCTCCCCACACAACTGTGATATAAAATTATACCTGCATGCCTGCTCATCCACAATGGGTCTTGGTCCCCATCGAAAGCATACCAGCATCAACAGGACAAGCTGGGGTCTAGTATCACACTAGTGGGGGCCTTTTGCATTGAAGGTCCCCAATCTTGGGGAGGGCCAGGGGCAGCAGTCATAGGAGCTGAGTGTGTCCTGGCAACTTGTAGAGTACTCCTCAAGGGGCACTGAATGGTCCACGTACTCCTGCCAGCAGGAAGCAGGGGTGGTCAATTCTGTGCTCTCCCACCCTCTACTTCCACAGCTGTACTCAGGCTATGCACTGAAGGATCTGTCCCACTCCCAAAGCTAAAACAGCCACCTCAGGTATAAACAGGGCAGTGACATGGAAGTCAGAGCCAGGACCACGACACATATGCATAGACATCAAGATAAGGATGCTACCTAGGCCCTTCACCAGCTATGTGAAGGTGATCCTCACTGAAGGCATACAGTGATTCTTCTAGAATCTTGTCCTGGGGGCAGGAGGCTGATATGGCTCTCAACTGACCTACTGCATGCTCCCCACCTTATATAGGAAGGGTCTGTAAGGATGCCAGCTAATGGCTCACTCACCACTCACTCCAGGAGCTGGAGCTACTATGGGATCAGAAGCTTGGCTCTCAGCCTGGGAGAACACACACCCTCAGCAATTAGTGTACTAGTAGGTAAAGGACTTGCACAGGTCTTGTGTGCACATGACCAGCTTCGCCTTGTGGTGTCTTTTGCACTTGGAAAGGTACTGGAGTATGGTGAGTCTTCTAGCGTGAATATCTTCCAGATTTGAAATGGATGAACCAGCTTCGGGGGACAAACAACCCCATTCCCTTAGCACCAACCCTCATCCCCCAGGAGAGTCACCACCAGTGGGTTGTGTTGAGGTACCAGTAGTCACCAAGGAAACAGGCCAGGGCTGTGCTGCTGGCCATAGTGAGGGGTCACAGAGACTGCTGCCCAAGGGCACCAGGGCTCTGGAGGCTGTGGGAAATGTGACTGCTGTCCTTGTTCTATCACCAATGCTCCCTACCCATCCTCCAAGACAGTCATTATGCTGGGTGAAGATGGGGGGCAGCATTAGTGAGAGGGAGCAGCTAATCTGGGAGGAGGAGAGGGAGAATGGAGGTGTGAACTGCCAAATAACCCAAGTAATCAGGCCCCTACTCCTCTATGCTCACTTCTACTATGGCTATATGATACTCACCTGCCCCAGTCTGGCCCAGCTCTCAAGGCCCAGCATCACTCAGACCTCCAGGAAGCCCTCCAGGCTTGCTCTGCTCCCTTACACATGAGGAAGAAGTGTGTCATCTTCAGGCTTCTTGCCCTGTTCTATGTGTGGATTAGAATTTGCTATCTATTTCCTGCGACATATTGCTTTAATGTGAAGTAGAGGACCTTCTACATGGTAGGGGAGCACAAGCCCTTCTCAAGGGACTCTTCAGCCAACAGAGCATTATGGTAATCACCACCAGGATGAAGAGGAAGGTACTGCCACCCACTCTGGCCATAGGAGAGGGTGCCTGTATCCCCACTGCCAGCCTCATCCGCTTTGACCTGCTCCTCTTTCGCTGCAACAACATGGATGTGGTTGCCCCTGCACCAGCGTCTCTCACTAGACTCCACCACCACCACCCAGGCATGGAGCATCACACGGCAGTGGGAGTAAGGAAGGAGTCTCAGTAGCCTAAGGGGAAAGAGAGCCTTAGCATCTCGGGTTTTCACTACTCACCTCAGGGATGCTGGAGTCAGAAATGCCTTGAATTGCTATAAAGTGTAGGTAACCCAAAAGAAATTTTTTCTTAAATCTTGCAAGCCAAGCAGAAGAATCAGCAAATTTTTTTAAAAAAATTTATACCATTTTATAAAAAACCCACATTTCTTCATCCAGTTGATGAGCAACTTTTATAAAATGGAGTACTACTCAGCCTTAAAGAATGAGAAATTAGAGACATTTATAGCTAAACAGATGCACGTGGAGTGGAGGTGATACTCTTAAGTAAAATAAACAGGACACACATGTAAATACTGAATAGTTTCTCTGGTGTGAAAAACTGAAAGTGTAAATAAGGACTAAAAGGTATAATAGATAAGGTGAAATAGGAAGAAAAGGGGCAAAGGGGAAGGGGAAGTGGGAGGAGTAGGGGAAAGGAAAGAAGGGAATGGAATTAATATGAGAAAATGAAAAAATGGAAACAAAGTCTTTGTAAATAGGGAGGGATGGAGGGGTTGAAGGGAGGGCAGGGGAAGGGGGAAAAATAAGAACCAAGATAGATTATGAAAAGGTACAAATTTCCAATGATGAATGTCATTATATTGTATACCCAAAATGTACCAATAAAAATTTAAAAAATTATACCCCAAATTAATAACCCTTTATCAGTTCACTTACATGGGGTTAATTCTGGCTCTACTGGATGAAGTTTTAGGAATCTAGTATCTCTTGCAGTTTGGAAATATTTACCCAGCACAATGGTTAGAAACATAAAGTTAATCAGAAACATATGTTCTGAAATTTGTATGTTCCAGTAATTTTCATAAATTTCTCTGAAGTAGAAAGAATTTGTATTGTACTTGATTTCTTATGTTTTCAAAGACTCAAAGCCATGCCATGGTCGTCTGTGAATAACAAAAACAAAATGGCCACAGTTAAAGGCCTGATGAGAGTTCACACTCAGTAAGGGTCAAAGAGGAAATCTGACCATCTCTGAGGTACACAATAATATTACCCTAGATATAGGACTGATAATTGATATCAAGACTAAGCATATTATCCTGTCAGGGCTGTCTGCCCCTCCCCTTGCTTCCTTTGGCACCCCTTTGCACCATAATGGACTGGAACAGTTTGCGTCAGTGTCTTCCCTGGCTGTCAAGCTGCCATTCTCCACTCCAACATGTGTGCAGACAGTCAGGCAGCATGGTGACCCTACCCCACCCCAGTCACTTCAGAAGATACTGTTCCATTTATGAGAAGGAAGCATGCGCCGGAATGGTTAAGATCCGGAATGGATAGATCTGTACCCCTTATTTGTATACCAAACATTCCCAGCAAGCCTTGCAGAAGAGGATGCCTCAGTTTCAGCCCTCACCCTCACTGAAATGGGCCTTGGAGCTGCTATGTCAGTAGCACCTCCCAGGTTTTATTCTAGGGGGGTTCCCTCATGTGGCCTGCCCCGACTGCGCTGCAGCCTAGGCCCTTTTAAAATAAAGATTCACCTTGGTGAGTCTGTAAAAACAATAAAAAAAAAAATGTAAATGACAATGATGCACTTTTTCCCTCAGATTTTGAATGCAGAGTTGTGATTTTAGGCAAGGTAATTATAATCAATAATGGGATTAGGGATTGGCCTGTTTTTGGAGCCAAGTGAAGGTTCATTTACTCATTTATTACTCTTCATTACTGAACAGTTCTGTGGAGACCAAGAGAATAAAAGTTTAAGGAGCTGCATGATAAATCTACTTTTTGAAAACTGCATGTAAGGGGGAGGGCATGTGGCTCAGTGTGGAGTGGTTGTCTAGTATAACTCAAGACCTGGATTCTGCCCTGAGCACCACAAATAAAACAAAATGAAGTTGTATGCAAACTCAATATGGTTGATGAGCCCAGCCCTAGTTCATTTTGTCAGAATAGTTGATGACTAAACATTATATAAGGATAGAAACACTTAAATTTCCCATATAAGAAAAAGAGAAGCCAAAAATTGAATCCGTTTCCAATGTGAAGGTAACTGGCTGCCACCTAGTGTTCAGTTTCTGTAAATACTAAGGTTGCAAATTCAAAATTGCTAACCTTCAGCTTTTACAAAGTCCATTTTTAATCTATATTTATATCTGCATCCATGTCTATATGTACTTGCTATTTATATATACAACCATGTTTCTGGTGGCAAAATAAGACTATGGTAGGCACATACCTGATATAAGTATTAGCATAAAAATAGTCACATGCTGGATTAGATGTATCAATATTACTGATATTGGGACACTGGGAAAGATAGTCAAAGGCCTCCAGACTTCCAGCTTTATCCACAATGTCTTTTGAAAGTACCTGATTTGTTATCCTGATTGTGTCGACCAGCCAATATGATGCACGATGGGTTTGTGCAAAGCATTTTCCTCCACCTCCCTCTGAAGGTCACATATCACCTCTTCGGGTCAAGCATCCAAAAAAATGCCTGGCCATCATCTATTTACAAACATCTGGAAGACCTGAGAATTCATTCACCCATGGTCTTCAAACATCAGCTCTCTTTCTGCAGATTCATTCTTTGTCAAACACATGAGTATTATACCTTAATCCATTCCTGATCATGAAGAAATTCATGACTATGCACAGACATACAAAAGATATCAAATGTCTACATTAAATTTAGCATTTAACATTTGAGTATATACTTCAAATTCCTCTCCTAAGACCACCTCACATTCTGCAATTTATTAGCATTGTGTTTAAAATCATCCTTGTAGATTAGGGTGGGCCCATTGCCTCATTTGAGAGATAATGCCTCATTCAAGGATAGATACTAGAGAGTAGACAAAAGCAGCTATGACAAACCAGCCCTCAGCAGGGAAGACACAAGCCTGCCTGGGTGGTCTTGATTTAGAAGATCATACTATGAGGCACACAGGCCCTCAGAACTGGGCAAGTTCAAATAGCTTCTCCCAGGATTGCAGGGAATGTACTTGCTGGGCCTGTACCTAGGCTATAGCTTGATAAACTGCCTTCAACACAGCACACAGGGAGTCATCCAAGCTTTTCCAAAAAGGAAGTGGAGCATCCTCTGGGTACCAGGATCTGGGCTGATTGCCATGCCTGTTGCCAACCCACATATATCGTGAGTCTCTGATCATTTATACTATTCACAAGCATGAACAAATTTCTATGTTTCTACTGATTGTAAATGGACAGTATTAGGAATCATCATTTTTCAAAATGATAGTCACACACAAAAAACAATTATTTTGTAATTTGCTGGACACCAAAGTATGAAATCATCATTTTCATTTTGTCTATAAAATATTTTCATGGATTCGGTGTGGTTTTAAATTGTGTAATTATTCTTCATTGAAAAGGGGATTGAAAATATATAAATCAGGATTGAGAGAGAAAGAGAGTTAGGGTCAAGTTGTTCTACCACTGTGCTATATCCCCAACATTTTTATTTTTTTATTTTAAGAAAGATCTCACTTAAATTTCTCAGGCTGGCCTCAACCATGTGACCTTCCTGGGATTATAAGTGTTTACTACCACGCTTAGCTTAATATATTTTTGGAATGTCTTATCTCCCACATCATCCTAGAAGCCTGATGCCCTTCTATACATGCAAGAACATATCCTCCTGCATCTATTCTCATAAGTCAGTCAGCTGTCAATAAACCTAAGATAAAATCTGTCTAACACAACCCACCTGAACAGATACACTGAGCTCCCTCTTATCAAAGGACTATTTAAAGGATAGAAGATAAATGTACTGGTTTATCCCATTCTGAATCCAAACTCTTTGGCTAGGATACTACACTTGTTGCCAACCTGATAGCCAACAGACCTGATGTTTGCTTTTCTGATTAACTTGACACCAAGGCATTGTCCTGGGCCACTAGCACGTCTGGCACAAGATGTCCTGATGTAAATGCAAACCCTATTCTCTGCCTGCTAAATATGTATGAGCCTAGGACTTCAAACTGAAAATTCAGGCACCAGAAAAGAGTGTCTTTTCAGGTATCTAAACCAGACTTTCCAGAATTTCCCCAAAATAGTGAGACTTAGCTTCTTTCAGTCCTGATACTCCAAAGAGAATCAGAGATAAAATCTGGGAGCTATACAGATTCACTAGCCTCCTTGCCACTAAAAATGACTGAGTGCCCAAACAGGAACAAAAGAAAACACACAGATCCTGGGAACAGATATCTAATCTTCATTATAGACCTCATCTGCATCCCACTAAGGTCTACAGTGTCCCTTCACTTCCACTGTCTAGGCCTCTTTAATAATACGCCTTCAGAACTGTCTTGATTAAACAGGATAAAGGGTGGTATTACGACTTGTTTCTAGAAGTCCCCCCAACGCTTCATCCAGTCATAGGTGGGGTTTTTTGGAGGTGGTAGATCTTAAGTGTGTGAGTGTACATTAAAGGTGTGATCCTGGGATTGAGGGCACGATACTGGAATTAAGGATGTGTGATTACTAAATCAGTCCACTGATGGATTTAGCATAGTTCTGGGTATGGATAATGGGAAGGTCAACCCTGGGTGTAGGTGTCACCACCCAAAAAGCAGGTAGTCTGAAAGGGATAAAAGGGAGATGTGGTCTGGTCCTGCTGTTATTTCTTGCTGCTTGCTGCCAGTTGCCTTCCCTGCCATGCCATGAACTGTTTCTCCTCTGAAATGCCCCTCTGCCAAGCCACCCTGCCTTGGTGCCAGCCACTTATGGACTGAAACATTAACAAATTGTGAGCTAAATAAACCTTTCTTCCTTTAACTTATGGATGTCGGTAATTTTGTTTCAGCAACAAGAAAAGTAACTAAGTCAAATAGTGAATTTCCATGTTAAAAATTGGTATCTCAACCCTACTGGCTGAGAAGTGAGAACTCACAACCTTAACTGAATGGGATTTAGGCCATGTCTCATTAAGGTACAGTTCTCCTCTGAAGGGCTTTCCCAGTAAAGAGACTTCTATATTAGGAAATGAGCTTTATTCTCATTTGACTTAGTTGACTCAACACTGAGAGAGTAGAAAAGATGGGGGGAAGTGTATCTGGTGAATCAGTGTTTCCCAAGCTGTGTTATCTATATATAAAGTGGAGTCTCAAATAATATTGGGTGGTAACAAAATTTTTGATGTGTCAAAATTTCACAAATTTCTGATAAGAAGATGACAGAGTAAAGGCTGGAAGCATATCAGGACCTGGAATCCAAACACCAGGAAAACAACAACTTTTCAAAGAGAAAAGGAAGAAGAGCTCCAGAAATCAAGAAAGAGCTAAAAAGAAAACTAGAAATCATGTAAAAACTGAAGACAATGCTTCCTCAACCCCAAAGCAATCTGAACACCAACTATGGCTTCTGAGGAGCCAGACTCATCTCCACAAACACAAGATAAACCAGAAACTGTTGGCAGATCAAGGGAGAAACAACAGACTGGTAGCACTAGCCCCAAGCAAGAAAAGCCCATTGTTATTGTAAACTGAATAGGGTGTGAAATCTTACTCTGAAAGTGACTCCTTTCACATGGCAGGCTAGAGTTGGAGGAGAAATCCATTACAGCAGCCACATTTCAGAGTAATAAATCAGGAGCCATTTTGGGGAGGGGTTAATTATTTAAGACTGAGCTACTTCAGGAATCAGAAGTTACAGAACAACTACACTTCAGGGTTTCTGGGGTCACCCTACCATGATTACTGGCTAAGAGATGGGGACAGACCACAAGAGACAGTCATAGAGCAGAGGCAGACTAGGCATAGACGCCTCGCAAGTTTAAGGAGTGCTGAGGTCAGGCCAGGAAGGATACAGTGGTCCTATCTTCTGTGGAGAAAAGCTGGGCCAGTTGTATGTGGATTTCTGAGGGGTCTGGGTCAAAATTGCTGTTATTAAGTCCAGCAGACTGCTCCAGACGCTCCTCCTTTGCTGCCTATGTCCAACACAGAGCTCAGTGGTCTATTTGCTTTCCTGGTCTGCCAATGTGACGAATACACCTCAGCTTGGACAGTTGTCCTATCCTGGGATGTAGAGACAGAGGGGCCTCTGGAGCAAAGGGGTCACCTCACAAGACCACAGGCTGTAAACCTAGGTGGAGAGCAGTGCCTGCTGCCACCAGATCACCAGTCCAGCCATTTGTCTTCACGCCCTCTCCCTGCTCGGTGAAGCCGACCCTCTCCTGTGCCTGATCACCTGCACTGGTTCCCTTCTCTTCCCTGCTTGCCCTGTGGGCTCAGAGGTGTGAGCTGTGTCCCCTTCCAGATCCCGAGTTCAGGGCAGCGAGACAGCACCTTTCTGTCTTGGAGAAGCCCCTTCTTCCCAGCCAGCAGCCCTGGCCCCATCCTTGCTCCTCTGTGGGGCCTGTGTCTGACTGTGATGGACAAGCCCTCTCCGTCTGACGGACGGCAGGCCTCCCCTGGGATTATGCCAGACAGCTTCCCACATGGGGTGTCTGGCAGAGAGGTGCCCTGGCCTGTGTTGGTGGGATTTTTAAGAGCTTGTGATATTTACAGAAGCCACTGTGTCTCGGGGAATTTGTCTATTATTTCAGTGTTTATGGTTCATTTTCAGTTGCGCACAGTTAACACTGTGTAAAGTGTTAAAAGTCAGAAAATGACACGTCTTGTCATGAACTCTGTCTCACTCTCCTTCCTGGCGGAAGCTCATAAATGGAGGTCGCCTTGGTCTTGGGTCGCAGACAGTGAGGTTCAAGGTTGTGGGCGAGGTCTGCGTGAGGCCATGTGCGTCTTCCTCCCTGGACATCTACAGGTCCTTTGGGGAGCACATGGCTGCTCCTGCGATGAGACATATGAGGACTTTTTCATAGTTTTTAATAGCTTTAAAAAACCCTAGCCCTATCTGAAATGAACAGACATTTCTCAGACAAAGAAGTAAAAGCAGCAAATAAACATACAAAAAAATGTTCAACCTCACTGGTCATTCAAGAGATGCAGGTGAAAACAACACTGAGATTCCACCTCACCCCAGAAAGAATGGCTGCTATGCTATCAAAAAATCAATCAATAACAAATGCTGGCGGGGGTGTGGGGAGAAAGGAAGCCTTCTCCATTGTTGGTGGGAGTGCAGACTGGGGCAACCACTGTGGAAATCAGTATGGAGATACCTCAAAGAACTAGGACTAGAGGTCCCATTTGACCCAGCTATTCCCCTGCTGGGTATCTTCCCAAAAGAATTAAAAGAATCATACCACAGCGATACATGTGCACCCATGTTTATAGCGGGACAGTTTGTAATAGCTAAAGCTTGGAAACAGTCCAAGTGCTCATCAACTGGAAACTGGATAAAGAAGATGTGGGGTTTTTTTTTAATAAAATGGAGTACTACTCAGCCATAAAGAATGACAAACTAGAGAAATGTATAGCTAAACGGATGCACGTTGAGGCCATACTCTTCAGTGCAATAAATAGGACACACATGTGTAAATACCGAATAGATTCTCTAGTGTGAGAAACTGAAAGTGTAAATAAGGATTAAAACGATTAAAACGAATAATTGATAATTGAAACAGGAAAAGGTCCAAAAGTGTAGGGAAAGTGGCAGGGGATGGGGAAAGGAAAGAAGGGAAAGGAAAAATTATGAGAAAAGGAAAAAATGGAAACAAAATGTGGAGGGGGTGAAGGGGGCACAGGAAATGGGGAAAAAATAAGAACCAAGATACTCATGTACAGGTACAAGCACCCAATGATAAATGTAAATGTACTGTATACCTAAAATGTACCAATAAAAGAATTTAAGCAAAAATAAATAAATTAATTAATTAAATAAAACCCTAGCCCTGATAAGTACACAGTTCAGAGATTTTTTTTTTTAGCGCGTTTAGAGTGGAACCATCAGAGCCAGCTCGTCTTAGAGTGTGCCCTGTGCCTTTCCCCGCTCCCCGACCTTTCACCGGCCAGTGATTTGCAGCACTCTTTCCTAAAGCATGGCATCTGCTGCACAGGGTCAGGTCTCGGCCAGAGTCAGAAGCCCTGGGGAGTTGCGCCCAGACCTGAAGCTTTCAAGGGTGAACCGGGTGATTCCAGGGTGCAGAACGGCCCGTGACCCATGGCAGAGTCTGCAGGGTCACCCCTGGGGGACTGGAAGAGTCTGGAGGATCTCTCCATGTTTTCATTTCCAAAATTCGTGCAGTTTCCATCTTACTGAGAGTGTGGAGGATGAGCAGGGGACCAGCCCTCGGGGAACAGGTAGGCGTGCCCCAGGCCGGTTCTCGGAGCCTGCTGCGGAAGGAGCCCAGTTCTACCATGATTGATTTGCAGTGTGCTGAAAGGCAGACTGTGGTTTATGAGTGTCCACGTGACTGGCTTTAAGGATGTTACTTAACTAAACTAACATCATAAAGACAGCAGGTGGCTTTAAAAGATTCTGGCAGGGAAAACTCCAGATTATTAATATAAGGCCAAGCAAACAGCAAGGGAATGGCCAGTGCCTTGTGAGATGAAACCATAATGGGCCAAGGAGATGTGATGTATTTCCCTTAGCTTATTTATTGATACTTTTTTTTAAAAAAAAAGAAAAATTGAGATGTAACTAAAAGACTGTAACATTCACTCTTTCGAAAAGTATGTGATCCAGTGCTTTTCAGTATGCTCACGACATGCACCCATTACTTGTGTTTATTTTCAGAACATTTTTATCACCCCAAAAAGAAACCCCACACCTCTGGCACCCAGAGGTGTCTCCCTCCATTCCTCCTGCTACTGAGGGCCACCAGTCTACTTCCTGTCTCTATGGATTTTTCCGGTTGTGTGTTTCCTGTAAATGGAGTCAGGTAATATGCGGCCTTTTGTGTCTGGCCTCTTGCTTTTAGCATACTATTTTCAGGGCTTGTAGCATGCATCAGTACTTTCTGCATGGCTGAAGAGCAGATATGATGATTTGAAATTTAAATTTAACACTGTCATTCAGTGTTACCCTGAATATATGTCATTTTGAGATGTTAGCAGATTATCTGCGAGAAAGTTGTTCATTTTTATATTATCTTAGGATTTCATTTTTTGTTATGTAATGCACAGTAGTACAATATAATATTAATATAAATATATAAATATGGAGGATGCCAAAAAAAAAAGCTAGGTGGTGATTAGCTGCTGGAGTGAATACAGCCCTAAGGCAGATACCCCACCCAGCAGGAAAGGCAGGGCAGGACTCAGCACACACACATACAAAAGAAGTGGGTGTGGAGATAAAATAAGCACTGGTTGAGATGCACTATCCGTTCGCCATAGATGGGTTCCAAGCCTATATGCCCTGGAAAGAATCCACTCACCCAATTATAGAAAGAAATTTTTTGGATTTATTTTTTCTTTTTCTTTGTTTTGCAAACTTTTTCTTCTTTTTTTCTTTCTCCTTCCTTTTGCTGTGCTTAGTCTTTTTCTTTTTGGCTTTTTTTTTCTTGTTTGCTTTTTCTATTACTTTTACTTAATTCAATTAACTTTCTTTTATTCTTTGTCTCACTTTTTCCTCTTCCTCCTCATTTTTCTTTTCTTTCTTTTACAAATTTCATTTTTTTTGTTTTCCTTTCAGCATCCTCTCCATTTTATTATTACTAGTATTATGCTTCATTAATTTTTTGACATTTGGTTGACTATATGCTATTATTGCTGAATTCTTTTCTATTATTAGTAATGTTATAGTAGTTGTATTTAGTATATATTTATTACATGTCAATATTTGGTTTGTCTTTGTGTTTATATAACTAATGTGGATCTCTTTTTTTATAGTTAAGTGTGGAATAGTTGTAGCTCTTATTGATGTTTATGGTATGTCAATATCCAATTTATCTTGGATTCTATTAGTATTGCTGATTTCTTTGCTATTGCCAGTCATGGCATATTTGTTGCTGTTCATTGACTTTCACTGAATGTTAATATCTAGTTTGTCTTTGTGTTATCAATATTACTGTGGCTCATTCTCTCCTCTCTATGTGGTGGTGGGGATCAAGACTCAAGAACTGTAGCTACTAAGAAGGCTATCAAATTATATGCTAAGTAAGGTGAAGAGGGATATAAATTCCAAAACATAACCAAGCACAAAGACACATCACAGGGAAACAGTCTCTAACTACAAAGATCTCCACAGCAGTGACAGAGATTTTCTATCCTAACTGATCTTCAATCTGCAGCATAAAAGTAGTAAAAAACTGAGCAATCCCGAATAACCTACTGCTGCATCTCAAGATCTTAGAAAAATAATAGCAGTTAAAATCTGAAATTAGTAGATGAAAGGAAATTACAAAGATTAGCATGGAAATTAATACAACTGAGACAAAAAAAAGTACAAAGGATCAATGAATCAGAGTTGATTCTTTAAAAAGATAACCAAGATTAATAAACCCTTAGCCAATGTTACCAAGAAATGAAAGAAAAATCCATATCAAGGCAATTAGAAATAAAAAGGACAAGTTACAATTAACAGTGCTGAAATCCACAGGATTATATGAAACTACTACAAAAATTTATATTCCTGTAAACTGAAGAACCTAGAAGAAATGGATAAATTTCTAGACATGTATGAATTACCAAAATTAAAGCAAGAAGATATAAAAACTCCAAATAGACTCATAATAGGCACTGAAATAGAGGCAGTAATAAAAATTCTACCAATAAAGAAAAACCAACTGAAGAATTATACCACAACTTCAGGGACAATCAAACACCATTACTCCTTAAAACCTCCAATGAGGGGGCCGGGGATTTAGCTCAGTGGTCTCGCCGCCTGCTGCGCAAGCACAAGGACCCAAGTTCGA
Organism: Heterocephalus glaber; assembly: GCF_053883595.1. Classification (NCBI taxonomy): domain Eukaryota; kingdom Metazoa; phylum Chordata; class Mammalia; order Rodentia; family Bathyergidae; genus Heterocephalus; species Heterocephalus glaber. The sequence goes on along the minus strand of NW_028258349.1, from coordinate 6,253,082 downwards.
TCCCCAGTACCAAAAAAACCCCAAAAACCTCCAATGAAATTGAAAGGGAAAGACTGCTGCCAAACTCATTCTTGCAAGCTAATGTGACCTTGTTGTCAAAACCTGATAAGGACAAGAAAAAAGGAAGGAAGGAAAGGAAGGAAGGAAGGAAGGAAGGGAAAAGAGAGAGAAAAAAAGAAAGAAAGAGAAAAGGAAGAAACCCAATCCAATCTCCTTCATAAACAGGGATGCAAAAGTCCTTAACAAGATACTGGCAAACTGAATGCAACAAACCATTAAAAAGATCATACAGCATGACTGAGTTGGCTTCATGCCGGGGATGCAAGGTTCAGTATACATAACCTTGTCTCAATATACACAAAGCAACAAGTCCAATACGTCATAAACAGAAGCAAGGACAAAAATCACATAATCATCTAAATAGATGGAGAAAAAGTCATTGACAAGATGCAACATCCATTCATGATAAAATTCTAATGAAAATATGTATGGAAGGAACAAATCTCAAACTGACAAGATGTTTACGACAAATCCACTGTCAACATCACACTAAATGGGGAAAAACTTAAAGCTTTTTCTCTACTAGCAAGAACACTACAAGGGTGTCCACTTTCACCACTCCCATTAAATATAGTAATCAAAAATGTAGTCATAGTTATCTGGGAAGAAAAAGAAATAAAAGCGATACATACAGGAAATGAAGAAGTCAAACTACCCTTATTCACAGATGACATGATCTTCTCCACAGTATACCTTCCCCATAAAGAAAACTCCACAGAAAGACTCTTACGCCTAATAAACAAATTTAGCAAAGTACAAGAATACAAAGTAAATAAACACACAAAACTCAATACATTCCTGTACACTAACAATCAACCAACTGAGAAAGGAATTAGGAAAGCAATTCTTTTCACAGTAGATTCAAAAAATTAAATCCTTACGCATTAAACTAAACAAGGAAGTAAAAAACTATAGTAATCTGAAAAGGAGATTGAAGAGAACATAAAAAAATGGAATGATACCCTCTGTTCCTGAATATGCAGAACCAATATCATCAAAATAGCCATATTGCTGGGCTGGGGATTTAGCTCAGTGGTTCCACTGCCTGCCTCACAAGCGCAAGGACACGAGTTTGATCCCCGGTACCAAAAAAAAAAAAAAAAAAAATAGCCATATTGCCTATTGCAATCAAAATACTAATAGCATTCCTCACAGTACTAGAAAAAAACTCTAAAATTTATATAGAAGCTGAAGAGATGCAGAATAGCAAAAACAATCCTTGGCAATAAGAGCAAAGCAAGAGGCATCACAAATGTAGATTTCAAGCTATATTACAAAGTTACAATGATAAAAACAGCATGATACTGGCACAAAAACAGACATGCAGTTCAGTGGATCAAGGGAACAGAACAGAGGTTATAAAAACAACTCCAGGCACATTTAGCCATCTGATCTTTGACAAATGGGCCAAAAGCATATGCTGGAAAAATGACTCTTTAACAAATGTTGCTGGAGAAATTGGTTATCTACATGCAGAAAAATGAACCTAGAACCATATCTCTCACCTTGTACTAAAATAAAAATAAAAATGAGTCAAAATCCTAAATATTAAAATATAAATATTGGGCCAGGGATTTAGCTCAGTGGTTCCGCCACCTGCCTTGCAAGCACAAGGTCCCAAGTTTGATCCTCAGTACCAAAAATCCCCACACAAATACTGAATCTGCTGAAAGATAATATAGGTAAAACTCTTGAAGACATAGGCATAGGCAAGAACTCTTTGAATAGAATTCCAATTGCACAAGAAATAACACCAAGACTCAACAAATAGGGACAAATTTAAATATATTAAAATGCTTCTGCACAACAAAGGAAAAAACCAACAGAGTGAAGAGACAACCTACACAATAGAAAAATGTTTTGCCAGCTACTCCTTGGACTGAGGACTAATATCTAGACTACATAAAGAACTAAAAGCTGGATGGCACACCTGTAATCTCAGCACTCTGGAGACAAGTGCAACTTTGAGGCCAGCCTGAGCTACACAGTGAGCTCAAGGCCCGCCTAAACTACATAGCAAGACTCTGTCTCAAAAAAATAAAAAGAAAGAAAAGAAATTAGACCTCTCAAAATAAACGATCCAGTCAAAAAAAAATGGACTATTAAAATGTACAGACACTTCTCAGAAGAAGAATGACCAATAAATACAAATGACCAGTAAATGAAAAAATGTTTAGCATCTTTGGCTACTGGAGAAGTGCAAATTAAAAAAACACTGAGATTCCATCTTACTCCACAAAGAATGGCTATCATCACAAACTGAAAATACTGCAAATGCTGGGATGGTTGTGGGGAAAAAGAACCTCTTCTACACTGTTGGTGGGAATATAAACTAGTACAACCACTGTGGAAATCAGTATGAAAATTCCTCAAAAAACTAAAAATAGAAATTCCATTTTACCTAGATACAGCCCTTCTGAGGATCTTTACCAAAGAGTTAAAAACATATTACAGTCATACATGCAGACCCATGTTTATACCTAATTCTATAACACCATGTTTCTAGATAATTCTTGGATATGGTCTATCTGTCCATCAACCCATGAATAGATAAATGAAATTTGGTGTGTATACACAATGGAGTATTACTCAGGCATAAAAAGGATAAATTTGAGTCATGAATAGGAAAATTCACCTTGCTAATGATCCAAAATCCATAATGCTAAGTGAAATACATCAGATACAAGTTGAATATTGCATGGTTTCTCTTATATGAGAAACCCAAAGTGTAAGTAATTTAAAATAAAAAATAAAAGAGATGATAGGAAACAGGGAGGCAGAACTTTTGCAGATGAGAAGGGGATATAGGGATGGAAGGAAAAGAGAAGGAGGGAGGAGGAAGGAAAAGTAAAAGAGATTAAGATGTGATGTGTATATGTACCAATTATCCATGACAAACGTATTCATTATATATCACAAGCATGTACTAATAAAAAATTAAAAGATAAATTATGTAAATTTCAATTGAATTTAAATACCACAATGTCAAATGAATTTTACTTTTATAAGAAAATTGAGTTAAAATTTTGTTTTTCTTTGGTACAGGGGATCGAACTCAGGTCCTTGCAGTTGCGCAGCCGGCGGCGAAACCACTGAGCTAAATGCCTGGCCCCAGTTAAAATTTTAACAGAATTAAATTCAATTAATTTGATTTTAACAGTAATCTACAAAAACAAGCTATATTTGGTGAGTGAATTACTGAATTTTAAATAACTTCGTAATGAAAATTTGTGTAAAGACCCCTCTATGAGTGTGAAACAGGATCTGACAGATCTACTTTCGAACCTTTGCTGTTATTAATCACTGCTTTCTCATGACATGACAAGAATTCGCTATGGGAGGTCTCCCTGTGAAAACTCTCATGGTTTGGATCTGAATCGTACCCTCAAATGTCATGTGTTGGAGCAACACTGCTGGGAGCTGGGGTCTTCGGCTGGTGATTGTGTCACAAGGGCTCTGACCAGATTTTCCAGACTGGATTCATACTTATATGGGCTATTGTCAGGTGGTGGAACTTTAGGAAATGGAGCATAGTTGGAAGGAATAGATACTGGCGGCACGGCTTCAGGTGTTTATTTTGTCACAATCCTTTGTGTTCCCTTTGCGTTCTGGCTGCCACGAGGTGAGCAGTTGTTCACCAATATGCACTTTCACAGTGATGTGCTGTCTCTCCAGAGCCAACTCAAATCTCTGAAAGCATGAGCCCAAAATTTCTTCCTTTAAGTGGATTTTCTCAGCTGTGGCTTTGGAAACACACGGGGCAGTGAACCGGCCAGCAGTGCCATGTCTTCTTAATCCTCTGGTGAAAACTCAGTGACACAAGACAGCCACAAAAAGCCTAAGGGTTAGAATTGTCTGGCCTGGAGCAAAGTCATCATGGTGGGCACAATAGGGTGGGCAAGTCTTCTTTGACTCGGCAGTTCATGTATGATGAGTTTGAGGTGGACTGTGAGCCTGCTGAGAAGACAGCTATAGAAGGTAGTGCTAAATGGAGAGAAAGTGTAGGGCATTATCTTAGATGAGGCTGGGCAGGAGGACCAGACTAAAATTTGAGCTAACTACTTCCAAAGCAGGGAAAAGATCCCCTGAGTCATCTCTATTACAGAAATGGAATCCTTTGCAGCCACAGCCAACTTCAGAAAGGAGCAGATTTTAAGAGTAAATAAAATGAGCACACTGCCTATCTACTGGTTGATAACAAATGAGACTTGGAACATAAAAGATGTTTCTGCAGAAGGACAAATAAAATAAAACATAACAACAAAACAATGAGTATTGTTAGCTTAACAATGAGTATTGACTATATGGAAATATTTGCTAAAATGTGAGATAATGGTGATAAGGTACGTTTTTAAGTTAATGAGAGAAATTCCAGCCAGAAAGATGAAAGATAGCAAAGAAAACATTGAGATAAAGAAGTGAAAATATTTCATGAAGGGAATCATACAGAAACATGATGTATTATATAATCAAGGATCAAACGTCTTTCTGATCTTGACCATACTACTAAATGTACTTTATTAGAAAACAATACCCAAACCCCCACCTTTTGTGGATGGGATGCTTGCAGCATGTTCTTTCCTTTACTTCGATATTCTTTCCATTGGATGTGCAGGTGAGTCAACACAACACACCTGGGAAAAGATATTTCCAAGGTGATGTTTTTTCTCATTTGTTAGCTTCTAAGCAGAAACTTTTAGGGGCAAACTCCTATGCTTATGGGGAAGGAAACGGGTACCTCTTTAAACTGCTGCTACTATTTCTTTAAGTTGCTTTATTTGTTTCAGTTAAGGCACTCCAGACAAAACCACAATAAGTCAGCCAAAATCACTGACTCATTCTTCTTTGCTCATTATCATCTCCTTATAATGCTATGAATATGCATAAGTTCCCCTATACAATTCCCTTGCCTCATGTTCTTCTCTCAAAGAAACACACAGTTTTGGGAACTGTCCCCAGTGTTCTCCTTATTTTTGCATGTAATGAACCTTCACTCTTTTATTTCCTGGTTGAGATAATTGGCTTTGCACTCAGAGAGACAAACCCACTGTGTTTAGTTACAAATGTTCTACATATAAAAAATTATTTTTAAATAAGAATGAATTTTATAGCCTCTACATATTGGATGCATCGCATGTATGATCAAGCACACTATTTATGTGACTGACTACACTGTGTATATTTATTAACATGGTGACAATATCAGATGATTCTAAAACTGTGTGGTTCATGCTTAGTGCAAAACTGCATGTTTTTCTACTGCATCTCATTTCCTTTTCTTAACAGCCTCCTAACTCCAGCATATGTATGAAAATTCTAAGAGTCAGAAAGGGGTAGCCTCAAAGTAATGACCATCCTAGGCCTTTGGCCTTCCAGGGCCTCTCATAAGGCCACCTTTTGACTTCACATATTATGTTTTTAACCCCATCAGAGCGCAGCCTTCACTTAACTGAATATGAACAACTACTGAATGGGTCGCTGGGGCTCAGAATCAAGTTAAAATTAAACATAACAGCACTGACTACTGAAAATTCCCTAACATCATTTAATCTCCTTTTCAAGGAGTTCGTCTGAGTTCATCTTCTATGAGTTTTTGAGTGACATGACCCACCTGACCAGTGTCTTCCTCTTGGAAAGGCCATCACCATGTTTTATATTTCTTTTTGGTAGACTCAGACCTGTTTTTTTTTTCAGACCTATTTTTTGCACGATGTGCTTGGTTTTAGTTTTCAGTGTTCAATCCTGTCATCCTCTGATGCTCAATTCTTATGATTTCTTAGGATTCCTCTACCTTCTTTGAACTCTGTTAACAAGATTTATAGTGCCTGGAATGGGTCTTATTTTTGAATTGAATGTTGGGAGCAACAAAACGTCCAGGAAGCACAAAATTCAACTTTGTAATACTCAAAGGGATTCAAGTGAGATAGAAGATGACATCCATTTACAAATCCTATATCCTTCAACCTGAAGGCAGTGGATTACTTCTGAGATCTTCTCTGATGATCACTCAAGAACCTCAACTTATCTCTCTCTCTCCTGAAAGAGTCCAGGGATAGAGAACTAGCAGGATTTTGTCTCAAGTATTAAGATCAGGAGGAACTGGGAAAAGTAAATCTGTGACCTTCAGGAATTCCTTTATGGCAAGTGGACAGGAAGTTGTGTGGATGGGCGTATACAACATGTCTGAAGTTGAGGGTCAACTGAAACTCATGAAAGTAGTTTCTTTTCTCACCCACTTACTGGAACATAGATAAGAGATGGCTGGGAGTCTGCACTGTGGGCAGGAAGAAGGGCTAGAGTATTACCTGGACGTGCAAGATCATCAGCCTGTGAATCCTGTTTGATTCACTCCTGCTGTCTCCCCCAACCCTGTTGGGCAGAAAAGAAAGGAGAAATAAAAAGTCAGGAAGAGAAGGCAGGAGCCCTGTTGGCAGGGCTAACACTCAGGATAAAAACCAGGCTTGTTTGGGGTGGGGATTTAGCTCACTCTGCCTGGCCTGCCTTGCAAGCACAAGGTCCTGAGTTCAATCCCTGGTACAAAAAAAAAAAAAACCAACCAACCAAACAAACAAACAAAGAACCAGGCTTGTTTATGTTTGCTATTTGGAAAAAGAAAGTCACATTTTCCTCAGGAAAGGCCAGGGTAAAAATTTAAATTTTGGAAATAGATCCATCTAGTTTCTACCTTTTTCATTCTTATCCTGGAAGCAGTCAAGAAAAGATCACCCATTTGGGGTGAAATACACATTTATTAAAAATTACTTGACCAAGGTATGTGGACCAGGAGGAGGAAAAGGAGATAAAATGAGCATTATCCCATATTACTGTATTTGATGATGAGACACAACATTTCAGAATACAAAATGTCCTAAAATTATAAAAGGTGACATGAGGAGGTCGGTTATTTTGATCCACCAGACCTCACCTAGAAGTGTATTTAGTTTTTAATTTTTATTGGGCTACCCATTTATAACCTGTTTAAATGAAATGTGATTGGTAATTATTTTAAAAGTTGAAGAGTCTAAAATTTAGATTAATGCATCAGTGTCCAGAGGCCACAGGGCATATTCCTTGACATTTTGATTAGTAGTTAAAAGTTAAGCTATTATTTCTAGGTCAAAATCTAAGAGATAATAAATATACGACTTCCAATGAAAAGTAATGAAAACATAGAATTATGGTACAGGCAATAATTCACCAAGAAAAGATAACAATTGCAAATATATATACACTAAATATTGGCACACCCAAGTACATAAACCAAAACCAACTTGACATAAAATATAATCATAGAGGGGGACTTTTATACTCCACTCTCACAAGTAGACAGGCCAGACAGACCAAAACAACAACAATAACAACAACAAAGAAATATCAGAGCTAAATCACACCACAAAACTAATGGATTTATCAAATATCTACAAAGTGGTATACCCAATATCAGCACAGTATCCACTTATTTCAGTAGCCTCTGGAACTTTCTCAAAAATAGATCATATCTTAGGCCATAAAGTATGTCTCAATAAATACAAAAGAAATGAAATAATCTCTCACATCCTATCAGATTATAATGGATGGAATTAGGAATTAACAGAGAAAACCACAAAACTATTCAAACACATGGAACTTGAATAATATATCCTTGAATGATCAATGGATCATAGAAGAAATTAGGGAAGAAATTAAAAAATTCCTAGAAGCAAACAACAATGAGAATACAGCATCTCAAAATCATGACACAGATGAAAGCAATGCTAAAAAGGAAGTTTGTAGCTGTGAGTGTCTACATTAGAGAAACAGTGTGATCACAAGTAAAGAAGCTATTAATGCATCTCAAAATTCTAGAAAAACAAGAATGCAAAACTAATGGAAAGAAATTATAAAAAGTAAAGTGAAAATCGAAACTGAGATTAATAAAATACAAAGGATTAATGGATAGAAGTTGGTTTTCAAATGGATAAATAAGATTAATAAATTCTTAGCCTAACTTACTATGAGACAGTAGAACCTTATCAGTATAATTAAAAATTTTAAAATGTGAAATTACAACAGACGCCACTGAAATCCAAAAGATTGTAAGAAACTATTTTGAAGATTTATATCCCAATAAATTGGAGAATTTATAAGAAATGAATAAATTTCTAGACACATATAACTTACCAAAATCAAACCAAGAAGTATAGGCTATGAAACAATACAGTAATAAAAATATCTACCAACTAAAAAGAGCCCCGGATCGAATGGACCTACCACTCAGTTTTTACCAGAAATTTAGATAAGGAATGACACCACTATTTGTAAGAATTTTCCATACAATTTAAAGAGAAGAAATGCTTTCAAAGTCTTTTCATGAAGCCATCATTACCCTGCTAACAAAATTGGAGAAAGATTAAAAATATAAAATAGAACTACAGGCCAATATCCTGGATGAACATAGATGCAAAAATCCTCAATAAGATACTTGTAAACAAAATTCAATAAATCAAAGTAGCAGGATACAAAATCAACACAAAAAGTCAATAATGTTCCTGTACACCAATAATGAATCCACTAAAAGAGAAATCAAGAAAATAATTCCATTCATGATAGCTTCAAAAATATTAAATACCTATGAATCATTCTAACCAGGATTTCTAAAGACTTTTATAAGGAAAACTGTAGAACTCTAAAGAAAGGGATTGAAGAAACCCTCAGAAATTAGAAAGAAATCTCATGCTCCTGAATAAGTAAAATTCATACTAAAATGGTCATATTACTGAAAACAACATAAGATTTAATTCAATCCCGATTAAAATACCCACAACATTCTTCACAGAACTAGAAAAAACAATCCTAAAATGTATGTGGAACCAGAGGAGACCCAGAACAGCCAAAGCAATCCTGAGCAAAAAGAGCAAAGTGGGACGCATCACAGTTCTGCCTGTCAAGGTATACTACGAAGATCTAATAAAAAGACCAGCATGATACTGGCCAAAAAATGGACATGTGGATCAATAGAATAAACAGAAGACACATAAACAATCTCGTGTACATTCAGCCATCTGATTTTTTAAAAATTCTTTTCTTGGTACATTGTAGGTATGCAACACATTTACATTTCTCATTGGGAACTTGTACCTTTACATGATGCATCTTGGTTCTTACTTTTTCCCCATTCCCAGCCCTCCCTTCACCCCCTCCACCCTTCCCTATTTACAAAGTCTTTGTTTCCATTTTTTCCATTTCTCATAATTTTTGCAAACATATGCTGGAGAAAAGATAGCCTCTAACAAATGGTGCTGGTAAAATTGGTTATCAACCTGCAGAAGGATGCAACTAAGCTCATATTTCACACTCTGTACCAAATCAAATCGAATGGATAAAGACATAGACGTAAAACAGGAACTTTGAAACTACTGGGAGATAATATAGGGAAACACCTGAAGCCACAGGCATAGGCAAGGACTTTCTGAACAGAACTTCAGTTGCTCAGAAATAATACCAAAAATCAATAAATGGGATTTCATCAAATTGAAAAGCATCTTCTCCTATGATTCCTCCTGTAAGGACAGGAGGCCCCATAGGTAGGGAAAAGATAGGATGAAGGCTGCATGAAGCTTTGCTAAAAGTTAATGGCATTTTATAATTTGAAATGGTAGATTTGGGGCACTGATACTAGAATTTTTCAAAACCAGAGAAAATAATCTCAAGATACATTTAAGGCTGGCAACTGAGGTCTATAAATTTACTTCTTCTCTTAAGTGCTGTCTCCTGACCTACTGTACCACTAATAATGTCACCATTATCACCACAGCACTTTTGCTTTCAGTACAGAGAGAACTGCTGTCTCCATTCGGCACCTCATATGTTGGAGTGTGAGAAAACATTTCTGCTTTAGCAATTGCCATTCAGATACACTGACTCTGGATAGAATTTGATGGTTCTTATAAATTTATGCCACTCATTATTGTGAACATGGAGAAGATGTAGGCAGGTGTCTAGAACCTAAAAATTTCACAATTTGTATAAAGTGGGCTGATCATTGGATGAAATTCAAAAATAGTCTTTGGACACCATAAAACTAAGATTTAATTTTTACAAATGTTAAAAATCAATACTCATGATCTGAGGGGATGACATTAGATTATATGATATTAGGTGCCATTAGGGATGGGTGGAGGGCTTTAGGAGCCTCATTTTTCTTTCCTAGTGTACCTCATGCCTTAGGATCAATTCTTCCTTCCTCAGTGGCCTTGGAAATGGACCAGTATCAAATTTTTTTAAAAATCCCATTTTCCAACAGGATCACTTACCTAGACTCCTGCTTTCAAAATGTCCCTAAAAGTCTTGCCCTGTTATATTGAAATAGAATGCTCACCTGACTCTAATTCACTAAGGTACGACAGCAGCCTGGGTGCCTATCAACAAATGAATAGATAAAGAAAAATGTGGTATATAATCCTGCAATCCCAGCGCTCTGGGATACTGGGGAAAGAGGATGACAAGTCTGAATTCAGCCTGGGCCACTTAGCAAGACTCTCTCAAAATAAAAAACAAAAAATTGCTGGGGATGTAGCTCAGTGTGAAGGCATTAGGTTCAATCCCCCCAACCCCTCCAAAGAAACAAAAATCTGTGATATTTATGTGATAAAATATTACTATTGAGTCATAAAACATAAAATCATGTCATTTGCATGAAAATGGATAGAGCTAGAGACCATAAAGTTATGTGAAATAAGCCAAACTGAGAAAGTTAAATACCACATGGTTCCTCTCAAATGAGGAATCTAGGAAAACAGAGATGACCTGAAAGTAGAAGGGAGACTATCAGAGAAGATGAAGCAGGCCCAGGGACAGGAGGAAGGTGGTAGGGCAATGATCGAAAGTATATCACATGCATGAAATGACTGTGTCAAAACAAAAACCACTAAAAATAACCCCAAAACCACTATTCTATATAATTAATATGAACTAATAAAAAGAAATGAAATGGAAATAATACAAAAGAATAAATTAGTATGCTACATATTACTAACACATTTTTATATTTTTATAAATATATTTATATACATTTTATATATTAATATAATGTCTGTAAACTACATTTCTACAAAATTTCACATTAATTGGGATTAAGTTGCATGTAAGTCCAGTGACTTGTGATGTGAACTATTGGCATCATGTTCCTCTTTTAAAACCCTTCCTATGCACTGCTTGCAATTCCATTTCTCTGCATATAATTTATCTAACATACAGCCTATAAGTCTCATGTTTAGAAAGACTTCTATCTGGCTGGGAGAGACTTCTTTGCAAACTGGAATCTAGTGATACACACAGATTTTGCCTTCGGTTCCTTGAGTGCTAGAGCTCAGTATTTCCTGATTAGATCAGGTAAGCCCCTGTCTGCCCAGAGGGATTAAGGATAAGAATGAACCTCTTGGGGGCCTAGAGGTGTAGTTTACTTACAGAACACTTGCCTAGTATACATGAGGCCCTGGGTTCTATCCCCAGCACTAAGAATGAAAAGAGTTTCCCAAACACTTCAGATTCTCTTTGGAGATAAGAGCTGAGAGCTAGTCATTTTTTTTAGAAATTATCACACACACACACACACACGCACACAATTTATATAGAGTCGCAGCTTCTCAAGACTTCAATGTCATTGCAGAAACAGTTAAAATGGCATTCATAGTTTTGGGAAGGGATGAGGTCACAGAATCCTGAACCTATCTATGTATGATAACAAGACTGGGTCCTTCTCACGCTATACTGTATACCACAACCATTACACCATGCACATAGCTAACTATCGTGAATTACACAGCAATAAACATGGGTATGCAGGTAATTCAGGTATCTCTATGTCTTAGTCACTTTTTTCACCACTGGGACAAAATACCGGACACCCACAACATAAAGGAAAAGATGCTTATTTTGGCTCACAGTTTGTAGAGGTTTCAGTCCAAGGCAGGATGACAAAGGGGCAGGGTGGAAGAAAGTTGCTCATGGTATGGAGCACAGGAAGCAGAGAGGGAAGAGGAGGAGCTAAAAAAATACACTCTTCCTGGCTACACTCCTAGTGACCAGTGTGTCCTCTGAGCAGACTCTACATCCTAACAGCAAGTCACTTTTCGAAGCCCCTACCTTTGAGCACATGAGGCTTTGGGGGAACAACTAGATATAAACCACAACCTTCTACAGAGTGCTGATTTTAATTCTTTTGAGATATCAATTTCTCTTTTGCAAGTGTAACAGCTTTCTACTTGTGCTGATAACTAAAAGCTTTTTTTTATTTGAAAAATTCACTACTCTTACAATGCCATCAACATATATCAACCCTTGGTGCTATTCCTATCATTATGTTATGTTACATAAAAATAAATACTTTGCTGATATAATAAAAGCAATTCATCATCTGACCTTAAAATAGGATTATTCTGGATTATCCTAGTGGGCCCAGTGTGGCTGTGAATCAGAAAAACAAGCCAGAGAGCTGAGACATGAAGTTAGAACTTTCAAGCATGAGAGTCATTTCACGTGCTTGCTAGTTTTTAATGCACGGGAACCCTCAAATACCACAGGGCTGCCCCCACGGCACAGGAGATGCAGACCCTCCAGAGAAGTTATCTTCCTACACAGTGTTTACCAGGACTAGGGAAACCTCAGCCCCATGCACAGGAGGATAATGGGTGTGGGGGTAGCCATGGGAGTCTCTGGACTTGCAGAGAGGAGAGGGTGGTGGAAAAGCCACAGAGGGGGAAAATGGGAAAGGGAGGCAGGGTGCACAGCCTCTGAAATCATAAAGAGGAAATATTTCCAAGATCTCCAAACCCAGATGAGCTCAAGGGGGAGAGTCAAACCCGGATGCAGAACAGAGGACGGAACTATGGCCAGGTGCAGGCCCTAACCTGTGCTCTTGACTGCACTCTGGGGAACCGTCTACATGAGGTGGGAACAAAAATACAGTGGATGCTGCTGCCCAGTGCCGTCCAAGGGAAAGGCAGGCTTGTACAAACACTGCGGTGGGTCCTCCTCCTCCTTATTCTCTGGATCTGGCACTGTGTGACTTCTGGCTCTTCCCCAAAGTCAAAATGTTCATGAAAGGTAAATGCTTTGAATTGATTTAGGACATTGAGGCAACCACATCAGCACAACTAAAGACATGAAAGAGGACTTCAAAACTGCTTCAGAAAGTGGCAAGGATGATGGGCAAAGTTTATTTGAAGTGATGGGAGTATTTTGAGGGGAATTAATGGGAATGTGGCTTTTATTGCAATAAAAATGTAATATTCACCTTATTGTTCAATCACATCTTGTAATGAAGATTAATGTATGTCAATAAAGTTGTAAATAGACTAAGATGGATCGAATGCTGAAGGTAAGAAACATCAGCTTTAATAGGCATAGTAAAAAAAGACTAAGAGCTCATTAGTTAATCATCATTCTTGATAGTTTAGATAAGGCAAATTTTATAAATAGGAAAGTAGAGGAAACTGCTAAGTCAAAAAGCAAAATTCAAAGATAATGTAAATGAACATACCTAGAGAGTACAAGCAATGTCAAATGTTGGTTCTTTAAAACACAGTAATAAGATACTGTTAGATTGCTTACACAACATTTCTTACAATTGTCTTGCCAGTGGGTATTGTTCTAAAAACTAAAACCTAAATTTTCATGGCATTGCCTGCTAGATATGCTATTCTTTGGCAGAAAATTCCCATAGTCTGTATTCAAGAGGTAACCAAAACTGATCTGTACTGGTTTTTATGTCCATCTAATAAATTATATATGTTTTCTATGGTAAAAATAAAACAGTAATGAAATGGAAAGAACTCTGAAAAATTGATAAGGAAAATTATATATTAATTATATATTATATAATTGGAACGTATACATGTATATACACAGTCACGCCTCACTTCACAATAGCAATGCCTTTGTGAAATTCATTAGCAGGTGATTCCATCCTTGTGGAAACATCACAGAATCTATTACCACAAACCTTGATGTAACATATATTAACACAAACCTGCTACACACCTCAGCTGTTACAGCTACTGTCACATATGAAGGCCCTCACTGACCAAAATGTCATTGTGCAGAGCATGACTATATCATAAAGCTGTGCAAAGACAAGAGTAAGTAAACTTGTCGAACTGAAGACAAAACCTTTACAAAATTCTCGCCTTTTGAACACTTAAAAATGTCAAAGATTAGGGCCAGGGAGTTAGCTCAGGGGTGCCGCACCTGCCTCACAAGAGCAAGATCCTGAGTTCGATCCCTGGTACCCACCCCCCAAAATGACAAAGATTGCACTGCAGATAAGTAATAAAAAAGATAACCACCAGTGCCTGCCTCGCAAGCGCAAGATCCCGAGTTTGATTCCTGGTACCAAAAAAAAATAAAAATAAAAAATAACCTTTCCAATGAAAGCTACTCAAACAATGGACATCAATGTGAAAAAAAATGTAATTGTATCCTTTCCTCATTCTACATAATAAATTGTTTTCTGAGGTAATAATACTTAAATACAAAAACTAATTATAAAACATTTAAAAGTTTTAATAGGATAAAGTAGTTTTTTTTTCAAGATAACACAAAACAATAAAAAAGAAAATATTCATAAATCATACTACATTAAAATAAAAGTAATGTAAAGAGACAGTAGCGTTAAATCTAAGAATGAAATCCAGGGGGTGGGCAAAGAGGAGGTACATTCAGGAAGAGATAGATAACAAAGTGTGAGGCACTTTCTTACATCCAGTTTAACAAAAAGTACAACAAGCCATCTAAGTTTTATATGGGTGTCACATGCATGTGATATGTCACAAGGATACATGTTTGAAAAGGAGACATGTAGAATTTATGATATAATAAAAATTTAAAGACTCAGTTTCATACATCATGTTTGTAGATGATAAAACTCACCATTACAAAGGTGAGTTCTCAAATTAATCTATAGTATCTTTCCAAAATTGTATGTTTAATTTCTTGGTGGAAGAAAGGAACAAACCAAAAAATTTAAAAATTCACTTGAAAGTTAAAAAACATAGGGATAAATATAGATATTTGTACAGACACAAACATAGATATTTATACAAAGATATTTAACAAGGAAACTTCTGAGTTATAGGAACAACAGGAGTAGCTACCATTACTTGACACTAATGCATATAGTGCAATTATACTATTGCAATAATACAGACTGATCACAATAAAAACAAAATCCATAAGCAAATCCCTATGGATATAAGGAATTATTTATTTTAAGAGTTGCAGAAAGGCCTATAGAAAACCCAACCCTGTGAAGAATAACATAAAAAATGAATTGATTAAACAACACAATCAAAAGGCAGATGGTGGGGCTGGGGCATAGCTCAGTTTTAGAGTGCATGCCCAGAATGTATGAGGCTCTGGGTTCAATTCTGCACACTCATGAAAGGATGAGTTAACAAGATGTGACAATGGAAATAGAGCAGAAGGCTCCTGACTCTCCCTCCCTCTGTGGGCACACTGAATAAACATCTACTTATGTTTCTAGCTCTTCTGAAAGAAAGTCATACATGAGGTAAGAGACTTGCTGCTGACAGAGAACCACATCGAAAGAGTAGGAAAGGTGAGGCACACTTGAGATGGAGAGCAATGGCGTGGGTGGAAAGTTAAAAAGCATTAAAATGAAGTATGTACATGCATCCATAATGTATGGCAAATATGGTGCTATTAATAGAACAAAAAAGAAGAAAAAACAGCCACATCAAATGACTAGGAAAGCTGAGGCACATTTGGAGATACTGGTTTCCTATGGTCATACAAGTACTTCCTTGTGCTTCGTTATCCTGCACCAGGGAAGAGAATGTGTTAAAATGCAAAGGTCCCAGTTTTTCCCAGGAAGAGATTTGCCACATACTGTGCCAACTACTGTTGCTGACAGTTGAAATTTTATTTAGTATGCATCAGGGAATTTATAGGGCAAAAATTATAGAGGTCCAGCAGGCTGAATGGGAACTCAGCATTTCTAGACTCCTTTCCCTGAGGCCATTACAAATAATACCTCCAGCTCTACTAAATCCTCCTGGAAGGAGTTATTCATGCACAAGTGTCCCAACTCTAACATTTACCATTTGAGGACTACATCCTAAGCCTCCAAGCTCTAGGAGCAAAGGAGACACCGTATGTGCAAATCTCCCTACATAAAAGACAAACGAGGTTTTCATTGGGTGTGTAAGTACTTCCACGGGCTGCAACCCTCAGAAGTAGGGAAGAGAAGGAGTTATAAAGCACCAATCCCTGGTTATTCCAAGAAGAGAGTTAAAGCACACTTGTCCAGTGGCTGCTCCACAGTCTGGATTCAAATTAACTTGCATCACGGATTTAATGTTTCAAACAGCTGACATCCTGGAGCCTGAGCACTGCTGTCAGAATGACTATCATCAAAAAGGTAAAAGCTAACAGATGTTGTACAGGATATTGAAGAAAGGGGACTCTTGTACACTGTTGGTTAGAATATAAATTTAGTGCTGCCATTTGCAAAGTAATATGGAAGTTCTTTAAAAAACCCTAAAAATAGAGCATGAGGCAGCAGTCATGATATTGGGTATGTATCCAAATGAATTAAAATCAGTATGCCAAATAGTGCGTGTCTCTGTTCACTGTAGCACTATTCTCAGTAGCCAAGATACAAAAATGATTTGAAGGCATCACAGATGAAGTGTATATTAGGAGATTCCTGATAGTCCCGGGGCATCCAGCGACTCCCCTGAAAAGCTCCACACCCACTTTATGATGTTGTCAAGGAGGAGAGGACCTAGGGCTGATATACACCAGACTCCTAGGGAACAGACACTGGAGCTGCAGGCACCTGATGTCAACCGCCGGTGTCAGGTGTTTCTAAAACCCAGGACCTGGGAAAGATGGAGGGCTGAGAAGACATCACTCTGTAAAGCCCCCAAGGGTGAGATTCAACCCAAAAGCATTCTGCTAAGATGTCTATGTCTATGAAAAACAAAAAGAGGAGAATCCCAAAGATTTTTCTTTTACAAAGGGTTGTTATTCTATTCCACTTTCCTCTCCTGTGAAATGTTCACAAACAGAAATCCAATTCTTAAAAAGCGCTACCCAGTATTTCAAAAAAAATAACGACAAAATACCATGTTTGTTTGAAATGTATCATGGGAAACAAATAGTTGATAATGTGGACAGGGGAAGTTGGCCTTTAGGAATGCAGGAAGGAAGCTGGGATTTTAGAAAGTTACTGCCAAACCCAGGGGGAGCTAGGCTAGCAGGGTGGACAGGGCTGTGAGATCCTGCTTGCTGTACATGTAGAAAGCTCAGTAGCAAATGGCGACATTTCATTTTACAGGGGAAACTAGGGACCACACAGCTAGTAGCTCCTCTCCTAAGGAATCCCTCACATGGAGTCGGGATTCTCTAAGGATCCTCCCAGTAGTCAGGACAGCATCTAGGGAAACTCACAGCTGCATTCGCAGAGCTGACCAGTAAGGATTGCTGACAGGGGCTGAAGTAGCTTCAGAGGGATGGAACAGAAATCACAGAGTTCCAGCTGCTGGCCGGCTTCACAGACCAGAAGGGACCGAAGGCCAAGGTGCCCCCAGAGGAGGACTCGATCTGCACACTCCAGAGCCGATCAGAGAGACACCAGGTCACACCACAGCCAGTTCGAGCTGGATGCAAGCAGCCTCTCCCCCTACCCCCACCCCCACCCCCACCCAGGCTCAGGACACTGGGCCCCACAAACTCACCATGTCTTGGCTTCTGGAGTGTCTCTCTAGGGATCTCCCAGCTTCTGCAGGTCACGGAGCAAAAGGGCTGCATTACAGCCCCCAGGGGTTCTAGAGCAAAGGAGCGGGTGCCAGACTATCACTATCGATCCCAGACCGGACAGCTCCGGAGATGAAGGCCTCTGCGATGGGAAAGCCCGCCCCCTCCTCTCCGGCTGAAGGCCTGATTGGGCAGTTCTCAGGCCAGGGTCGCTGATTGGACAGAGATTCAGGCTGTGCCCTGGGTCCTGAGTGACAGAACATGCTATCTAACCTATGGCACAATAAGGCCAGACTGGCAGGTTGTTGACTGCAGCATTTTTATGTCATTTGATTTTATTTTGTTTATTTTTTGGCTTTTGTTTCGTTGGAGAAGGAACTCAGAGCCTCTGGTTGCATCTATTTATAAAGTCAAGGGCTTCCTCCTGGCAGGCCAGGGGGGGACATTTGCATTTTTACCTTGTATATGAGCGCATATCAATTTATAAATTACGTATGTATTATTCACAAATAGGAACAATGTGACAATTATTTTAAAATTTCACTTAACTTTTCTGGTCTCTGGTCTTGCTAGGAGGCAGCTTGAGCTTTGAAATGGGAAGCAATCCTCTGAAGTAGCAATGTCTAATGTATATCAAGTGAGGCACAGTGTATTTTTAAATTTTATGGCATCTACATGTTTTAAAAAATTAGGAGTTCCCATTGTCGGACAGCTGTGTGGACTGGAGGATCTGGGCAGAGAAAAGCACATTTCCAGTGCTGCGTGCTTCTGTGGCACTGGAACTAGGGCCAGCCACTTTAGCCTTGGGTTAAAATTTAAAGGCCTAGCAAAAGCCTCACTGCTCAAGTGAAATCATATTTATAAAACAAAAATTGGTTTGAGTGTGGTGGCACAGGCTTATAATTCAGAACACCGAGGCAGGAGTGCAAATTCAAATCTAACCTGGGCAATTTAGCAAGAGGCTGTCTCAAAAACAAACAAAAAAACAAAGTGAAAGGGCTAGAGTGTATCTCAGTGACAGAGCAATTGCTTAGGTGAGTCCCTGGGTTCAATCCCCAGTGCCATGACAGAAAATTTAAAAGGTGAAATTGGTTGCAATAATCTGACATATCAAAAATTATCATCATTATTATATGTGATCAATATACTAATGACCTACACATATTTTTAGGCTACATTTTCAGAACTCATGGCTCTAGAATATTTCAGTTCAGAGCACCCACTTCCCAGTTTCATGATTAATGACTCCCCTGACCCCAGAGAGGTAAAGGACCTGAATCACTTCCTATTTATGTCAAAGGTAAGGGAATGCACTTTGTTTAACCAATATTTCTTCCTGGGCCTGAAGATTAAAAAAAAAAGTTTCCAAAGATAAATGACTGCTTTCCACCTGCTAGTCCATCCTCCATTCAGAGTTCAGACAGTAAACAAAGAGAGATGGAGACACAGGAGATGAGAAACCCTTGTCTTCAGATCTATACACAGACTTGAACTACAGAGTTTAAATAAAGGGAAATTTCTTGCTTTAGAATTTGTTCTTGGGCCTAACCATCAGACTGTGGATGTCTGTTTTCTCCTGTGGTGTGTAATTCTGTATGATTTACTCACCTATCATAGGTATACATGTCTATATGTAGTTCCGTATAATTTGAAACCACCTAAGAAGAGATCTGTACCTATAGGAACACTACTGTTTGCCAGATAACTTGTCAGATAACCCATGTCACTGAATTCCGGCATCCTGCCTATTGTGGGCATACTAGTTATCTATCACTGGCTAAGAAGCAGCTCTAAAGCTCTAAAACTTTTTATGGTAGCTCATGATTGGAGTGATAAACAATTTAGGCTGGGCTTAGCTGGTTTCCTTCTAATTGTGTGCTTCCCTGCTGGTTTCCAAGGAGACAATTTAAGAGGGTAATCTGGCTGCAACTAGGGCACCCTGCTTCTCCTCCCTGTGATATTCCATTCTCCAGGAAGCTAACGTGGGCTAATTTTCATAGATGGAAATGTCAGGGTTCTGAGAAAAATAGCCAACACATTTAAGACCTTTCCACCCTAGGTACTGAACTAGTAGACTTTTATAGTCACAACTTTATATGAGCCACAGTGAATAAGGCCAGCACAGATTTAAAGTTTATAGAACAGTTTCTGCTCTAGTGATAACAACAGTGAAAATATATTGCCAAGGCCACAGATGCAGGAAAGCCTGAAGAATGATGCAGGAAAGCATCGTTTGCACCAGTATCATTCTGCCTTTCCTTATAGATGAGGTTTATACAACTGTTTCAATTCAAGAAACTTGTTCCAAAGTTGCACAACTAGAAAGCAACTGGTTAGGACCATGGATCAACTCCACCTGACTCCAAAGGTTAAATACCTCCACTGGAACACCTCATCCTTTGAGGACTTATATAAAGACACTTATTTAAAAAAAAAGCAGGATTCATATTCATCTAGTACTCTTTACCATTGGAAATGATCTCCTTAAAATAATGCCTCTGAAGCATCTTGGAAGGACTTGGAATAAATCATGGGAAATGGCTGAGGACTGAATTTAGGGAATGTGGTAACAACCACGCATTTTTCATTTATCATTATAGGAGACCTTTGAAAGCACATATAATGCACTCCACAGGCATGCAATTTTTTTCAATCATTTTGGTATTTGTTGACTATTTATGATTTGCAATACAAAGTCAAATTACTTGGCTTGAAACAATACCTTACTCTGAAAGCAAGTGGCATAAAGACACACAAAGTGTATGCTGAGAACACATTTCCTCTTGCTGCAATTCAGCCAAGCAGCTGAATGTATTTTTGAGTTATTCTTTGGTTTTAACTAATCAAAGCTGTTCAGTGTGAGGCTAAGCCCAAATACTATTGCTTTAAATGAATATCTTTGTTGAACTCCTTTCAAGAGGCTTCTTAAATGAATGTTAAGCATTTGCTGCTGACATAGCCTTCCGATCTTACATATATTATGAACTTACCATGTTTTGCTGGACTCAACCTCTACTACCCATTTGGTTCCTGAACTAATCTGGTCCCATATGTGCCCTACTGTGTTCTGGGCTTTGTGCTGGGTGTCTCAGCCTTGGTGAGCACTGCTGTAGAGGAGAGCATTTTTTGGGTAAAATATTGTATACAAAAATAATAAAACCATGCCCCCTATCAAATTCAGACAAATAATAACAGACCTAGGAGGTCACTCAGGGACTAGGACATGAATACATACCTTAAAATATTAACATCCGTCTAATGAGAATACGAGTGAACATGCCCCACTTTAAAAGAGAACGTAACTCTGTAGTCAATCTGAGATACTGAGGTAGGATCTTCTGTAAGTATCTACTATTTAAGTTTTTCTCACTGTGAAACATGTACAGAAAGACACATACATAGCACTCATGCAAAGCGAAATAATCAATGCAAATAGAATACACTTGTATAACCGAAAAAATAGAACCGACTTTACTCATCCCCTTTTCATCACTTCCTCATTCCTCCTTTCCCAAAGCTGATGAAGATCTTAACAGCCAACAGACAAATTTGTATTTTGAAAAATTGTTTTATTACAGACACTTTTAAGTACGTGTAAAATAAACAGGATAGTATGATAGACATACTACTCAGATCACAAAATCTAACAATCGTGCTTTTTAAATTTTTTTAACACATCAACCTATGCCCCACTCTTTCACTTAATCTTTTAGTTCTTTACATTTTGTGAGATCTGGCATACACGCATTGAAAGGTACAAATCTTGGCTCTACAATTTTGACAAACTTACCCATATAACCTTCACCTCATTTAAGAATCATTTTGCAAATTCTTTTATATTCCTTCCTAGGCAAAATTTTTCCTCCTACAGAGACAAGTTACTGTTCTGATTTATTTTTCACCATAGGCCCATTTTGCTTGAAATCAGACAATGTGTATTATTTGATGTCTCAGTACAACACTTACGAGATTGACACAGGTGAGTGGGTGTTTAGGTTGTGTGTTTCTTTGCATTGCTTAGTAGTATCCTTTTGTGCAAATGCATTGCAATATTTTCATGTGTTCACCCATTTTCCTATTGATGGACACTGGGGCTGGTTATTTTCTGAGTTTTATCACTATGAATTTATGAGCATTCTTAGTTTTTTCTTTAATTTCATTCTTTTTTAGCATATAAATGAACCATACTTGGATCTTTTGTGATTACTCCAGGGTTTATAATATGTAACTTTGACATAAAGCATATGACCTACTTAGAGCTAACACTGTATTGTTCGAATAAATGTTAAAATATAACTACAAAACAGTTTAATTTAACTCCTTCAATTACTCATGCTCCTGGAATAAATTTTACAGCTGCACATTATACTGTAAATTCCAAAATAGTGTTTGAAATACAGTGTTTGCTTTTGTATACTTTTAGATCTTTATAGAATTATAGAATTTATATAGAGGAGCTGGGCATGGTGGCAAATACCTGTAATCTCAGCACTCTGGGAGGCTGAGGCAGGAGGATTAAAAGTTCCAGCCTGAAACTTTCTTGCTGTGTTCAGTATCTGTATTCACTTCCTGGTGCTAATGACATAAAGATTATATACAAATTTTTATATCCAGTATGTGGCCTTGTAAAAGAACTCCTTTATTGGTTTCTTATGTACGTCTTATTTGTAATGTTCCCATGTCTGTCTGTTGAGTTTATTCTGATACCCTCTATTTAATTCCAACACCACCCAGATTCATGCTAGCTTTCTCTTTTTCATGTATATCCCTTTTCTTTTAGTGAGAAAATTTCCTCCCATTAAGTGCAATTCAATTGTTCAATTTTAGAATGTCCATTACATAGTTTCATAATTACTAGCTCATACCACTGGTGTAAGCAAAATGTTAACTAATGCAGGCTGTAGTAGTACAAAGCCACTCACCAAAGAGGACTGGAGACTGAGAAGAGGATCTTGAGTGTTTATTTCACATCTCACAGAAATTTTCCCTGGAGACACATTGAGCCTTACACTGGACCCAGTATGGATAGTGACCATTGAGGGTTATTCAAGTGACTTCCCCCCTTAATGACATAATCAGCAAGGATTATTGCACTAGTCAGCTTTTAATCACCATGGCAAAATGTTTGAGATTAACAAAATAAAAAAGAACTATTTGCTTGGGCTCATGTGTTCAGAGATTTCCATGTATGGCCAGTTGGCTCCATTGCTTTGGGGCTGGTGTTGAGGCAGGACACCCTGATAGGTGGGAGATGGTAGAACAAAGCTGCTTACCTCATGGCATCCAGGAGGAAAGAGAGAGAAGGGATGGAGTTCCAATATTACTTCAAGTGCTTACCGCCTGTAATTTAACTTCCTCCCAGTTAGATGCTCTGTCCTGTATTCCCACCATCTCCCAATAATGCCGCAGTCTGGCAACCAACCCTTTAGCACAAGTGACATGGGGAGCACTCCAGATCCACATCATAACACTCAAGTCACCGTAGCC
Source organism: Heterocephalus glaber (assembly GCF_053883595.1). Classification (NCBI taxonomy): domain Eukaryota; kingdom Metazoa; phylum Chordata; class Mammalia; order Rodentia; family Bathyergidae; genus Heterocephalus; species Heterocephalus glaber. The sequence goes on along the minus strand of NW_028258349.1, from coordinate 6,229,778 downwards.
AGAGAGCTGGACCCTGAAAGAAGAAGGAATCACTTTAGCAATGAGAAAACATGGCAAAATGGTCATTCCAAAGGCCAGGATCTGAAATTTCCATGAACCTAGGCCATAAGAGGTAGGAAGAGAAAGCAGAGGGGGACGAAATGAGCCCAGGGCATGGTAAAATGTACCAAGGGCCCATTGGTGCCATAGCCAATGTGGTGGTTTCTACTAGCTCCTGTGTTCCCTCCTGATGAAGGGTGTTTGTGGAGCAAATCTCCATGCATTGCCACCCCTGTCACCTCTGTTCTCAGCTCAGAAAGCAATGCCGTTATCTGGAGACATTGTGAATTCTAAGGCTGCCTAACAAAGCACCCTTTTACACAGTTCAGTGAGTTCAGAGGCCCTTAAATTTGCAACCCTGAATTTCAGACTGCTCATCTCTGAGGGGGGTCACAGTGCTACTGAGTGGCTTCAAGAGGATATTTGTGGTGATGGGAAATGGGGAGTGTGTTCCCTTCTTCTTTTAAGTTTAAATTTACTTAACCTATACATGAAAATATCCAAACTGTACATATTAATGAGGTATCATGTCCTGTTTCAATACATGTGTACATGGTATATGTTTAAATTAGGTTAAACATCTTTTCACAGATTTATCATTTGTTTACTTTGAAAACATTCAAAATCCTTTCTTTTAACTTTTTGAAACACACAGTGTGTTACACTGTTATCTATTGTTATCCAGAGCTTCTTACTCCTCTCACTGAAATTTAGCTCACTTTCATAAGCCTTTCCACTTTCCTCTGACCTCCTTATTCTCTCCAGCCTCATATCACCACCATTCTGCTCTCCACTTTTATGAAATCAACTTTTCAGATTTCACAATGAGTGGCAGCGTGCAGTACTTGTTTGTCTGTGCTTAGATCTCTAGTTTGATCCATGTTGTTGGAAATGGCAGAATTTTGTTCTTTCTTGTGGCCAAATAGTATTCTTATCATGTTCCATCATGAATACGCACCATGATGTTTTCTTCATCCACTCACCATTCGATGGACACTAAGTTTGTTGCTAGTCCTTGGACTGTTGTGTATCGTACTGCAATGAACACAAAAGTGCAGATGTCTCCTCAACATACTGATTTCATTTTCTTTGGTTACATGCCAAGTAGTGGGATTGCTGGATCATATGATTCTGGATTTAATTTTTTAAATTTTATTAGTATGTGTTTGCAGTTCATGCAGTTTACAATCATCTTGGGAATGGTTACATGTACACATTACAGCTTGTTATTTCTTTTTTTAATACACTTCTCCAACCTTCCCCCACCACGTGTTCCCCTATCCCCCTTTTCATATTTGTCGATATTATTTGTCTTAGCTCATGTTATGGCATACTGTGTTTACATTAATTGAGGTTATTAGGTTTGTGTATATGGCACATCTCTAGTCTTCCTATTTCCCCTTTCCCTCCTCTCCCCTCATCCTAGCTCCCTTGGACCACTTCTCTACTGCAAGAGATCTGTCCACTTGTCTCCTTCTATCCATCCTATATCATTTTCTTTGTTTTTACTATTCTTCACTCAGATGAGAGATACCGTACAGTATTTAAACTTGTCCATCTGATTTATTTCACTTAACATTATATGTTCCAGGTGCATCCATTTTCTTACAAATGTCTCAAATTTGTTCTTCTTTATAGCTAGATAATATTCTATTATATATAGACACCACTTTTTGTTTATCTAAGTCATCTGTTGATGAGTATACAGACTGCTTCCAGGATTTAGCTATTATGAATTTTGCTGCTATAAACATGGGTGTGTAAAGATTGCTGTGGTATAGTGACTTAAGCTTTTTGGGGAAGATATCTATCAGGGATATCTGGCTCATATGGAATTTCTAATTTCAGTTTTTTGAGAAATCTCCATACTGATTTCCATAATGGTTATACTAGTTTACATTCCCACCAACAATGAAGGAGGGTTCCTTTTACACCACAGCCACACCAGCATTTGTCTTTGATTTCCTAATGATTGCCAGTTTTTCCAGAGTAAGATGGAATCTTACGGTTGTTTAAATTTGCATTTCTCTAATGGCCGGAGATGTTGAACATTTTTCATATATCTGTTGACCATTTGTATTTCTTCCTCTCTGAAGTGTCCGTTCATTTCTCTTACCCATTTCTTGACTGAGTCTTTCATTTTAGATGGTTTAATTTTTTTGAATTCTTTGTATATTCTAGAAATTATTCTTTCTGGTAAAAACTTTTCCCCGTTCTGTAGATTGTCTCTTCACTCTACTGATTGATTCTTTTTACTATACAGAAACTTTTTAGTCTGATACAATCCCATTTGTTGATTCTCCTTGCTATTTCTTGTACAATTGGGGTTCTGTTTAGAAAATCCTTTCCTACACCTGAATATCTTCAAGTGTTTTGCCTATTTTATCTTCCAGGATGTTTAACGTTGCTGTTTAATGTTTAGATCTTTGATTCATTTAGAATTTAATTTAGTAAATGGTGAGAGATAAGGGTCCAGTTTCATTCTTCTGCAAACAAATAAGCAATTTTCCCAACACTGCTTGTTGAAGAGGTTATCTTTCCTTCAGCATATGCTTTTGACCCCTTTGTTGAAGATCAGATAGTTGAATGTGTCTGAGGAAGTTTCTGTATTCCTTGATTCTGTTCCATTGATCTATGTGTCTTTGTTCCAGTCCCATTTCATTTTTATCACTATTGCTTTGTAGTATAGCTTGAAGTCAGGTATTACTATGCCAGCAGCTTTGCTCTTATTGCCCAGGATTACTCTTGCTATTTGAGGTCTCTTCTGGTCCTATATGAATTTTAGGATTGTTTTCTCTAGATTTGCAAAGTATGCTGTTAATATTTTTATTGGGACTGCATTGAATCGGTATAACAGTTTTGGAAGTATGGCCATTCTGATAATATTGGTTCTAACTATCCAGGAGCAGGGGCTCTAGGTTTAATTTGTTTTGTCTTGTTTTGTTTTGGTACCAGGGTTCAAACTCAAAACCTTGAGCTTGCAAGGCAGGCAGTTGCACTACTGAGCTAAATCCCCAGCCCCTCTAGATTTAATTTTTGAAAAAGCTCTATATTGCTTTCTATAATGGCTCTGCTAACTTACATTCTGACAGTGTACCTGTGTTTCTCTTTCTCCATATACTCAACAACATATGCTGATTTTAGTCTTTCTGATAATAACCATTCTTACTGTGGTGACATGATATCTCATTGTGGTTCTGATTTGCATTCCTACGAAGACTAGTTGTAGTGAAGATTTTAAAAACATATATATTGGCTGATTTATGTCTTCTTTTGAGAAATTCCTAGGTCTATTATCCATTTTTCAGTTGGATTATTTGTAATTTTCTTTTGCTTTTGGGTATTTTTGGAGTTATTAATATATTAACCCCTTATCAGATATATAAATTGGTAATATTTTCTCCCATTCTGTAAGCCATATCTTCATTATGCTGTTTCTTCTGTTGAGCAGATGTATTTTAGTCTGATGTAGTTCCATTGTCCATTTTTGCTTTCATTTCCTGTGTTTGAGGTTCTGTACAAAAAATATTTTCTCATTCCAATGTCTTGAAGTATTTCCCTATGGTTTCATTTAGTAGTTTCAGGTTCAAAACTTAAATCTAGGTCTTTAATCTACTTTGAGTTGATATTTGTAACTGATGAGAATAAAGGGTCTAGATTAATCTTCTTCTTCAGCTATTCAATTTTCCCGGCCCCATTTATTTAATAGACTGTCCTTTCTCTAGTGCATGCTCTTAGCATCTTTGTAGAAAATCCATGACTATAGATGTGTAAATATTCTTTAGGGTCTCTATTCTGATCAATTGGTCTATGTTTTATATTGTAATCCATTGGTCTCTATCTATAATTTTTGTCATATAAATCTTTCACCTTTGTAGTAAATTTATTCTTAGGTATTTAATATTTTTGTAGTATTCTAGGTGGGGTTTTTTTCTTAATTTCTATTTCAGCAAATTCACTACTAGTATAGCAACACTGATTTCCATGTATTTTATTTTATTTTATTTTATTTTATTTTATTTTATTTTATTTTATTTTTTTGTACCAGGGATCAAACTCAGGACCTTGGGGTTGCAAGGCAGGCAGCAGAACCACTGAGCTAAATCCCCGGCCTTCTATGTTTATTTTTTATATCCTACAGCTTTGCTGAATTTATTTACTAGTTATATTGGCTTTTTGGTAGATTCTAGGTTTTTAATGTATGAGATCATAGAATCTGCACACAGTGACAGTTTGACTTTCCCTTTTCCAGTTTGACTTTCCCTTTTCCAGTTTGAATCCCTTTATTTCTCTTGCTTGATTGATCTGCCTAAGACTTCCAGCACCATGCTGAATAAAAGGGGTGGAATGAGGCTTCATTGTCTTATCTACATCTTAAAGAGAAAGCTTGTAACTTTTCCCCATTCACTATCATGCTAGCTCTTTGTAAAGTCAGCCACAGTAGACCATTGCCTGCTGCCCAGCAGACAAGAAACACAGAAGGAAAGGTTTACTTTAGCACAGTTTCAGAGCTTTCAGTCTATGATTGGTTGGCTTATTGCTTTGGGCCCCGTCTTGGCACAGTACATCATGGTAGAAGTACCATCATGGTGGAGAAGGACAGTTCACTTTATGACAACTGGGAAGCAAAGAGACAGAAAGAGTTGGAGTCACACAATCTCCTTCAAGGACATATCCCCAGTGGCCTAACTTCTTCCGCTAAGCTGCAACCCCTAAGGGTTTCACCATCTCCTAATAGTGTCATGGGCTGAGGATGAAACTTGTAGGACGTGAGCTTTCGGAGAACATTCAGTCTAATCTATCACCATGAAAAGGCTTTCCTGAGAATGCTGAAGGCTGCCACACCCTGAGAAAGGATACTCTCCTGTCCAAATACAACTTTGTAATTTAATCCTTCTGAAGCAGATAAGGGGATTGGGTTAGGAGGTGGGCTTGAGAGTCTTTTCCTTTCAGTTAGCTCCTTCTGAGGGTGGGCCATGGCTCATTCTGTCATTCTCCCTGTCAGACAAATTGGGAAATCATGGTTCTCTGGTGAGTTCTGAGGCTTTTCCATAATGAACTTTGGGACCAAAGTCTCAGTGATTAAGCTGTAAGGCATGGACTTCCCAAAAGGTGACTGTCCATCTGGACACCTACAGATTTGGCTATTTCTCTTTCTGTCAGCTCTGCTTCATCTTTTCTCTTTTCTCTTTTCTCTCAGCCATCATATGCCAAGTATCTTGCATTCAACACTCCTATACTGTGGCTTTCTGTTTTACTAGGCTTAATATCTGTATTCTGATTCTCCCAAATTCCAAGAGGGCAAGGACTCCTCATTTTTACTGGTCACCTCTCATTACTTCTATCTACAGCCTCCCCCCAATGAGTTACTGACTTGTTTGTAGCATACTGAATTATTTTCTTAAACTTTTCCTTTCCTCCTTATTTTCTAACTCAATCACAACCATGATTTGCCTCACGAATGTCTAAGAAAATATCATAGCTCATTCATTCAAGAGAAAAATCTTATTTTTCTGCATCTAAACTTCTGTCTTGACTCCCTTGTTAGACTGAGGACCTCCAACTCAAATCAACTGCAAGTACTCACTCAGAAGGACCTCTGAGTGCTGCTTCCTGGAGTTGTCAAAATGTCCTATGTGAGTGGGAAAGGCAGTGCAGCTATTTGGAGAGCATGAAGTATCCTGAAACTTGAAGTAAGGGAGAGAGGGCAACCACTACAATAGATTTTATAGTCATTAGATATTTATTACCTATGTGTGTCTATATAAAATTTATAAAACTGCAGAGCACTGAACACTGGGTAATAGCATGACTAATTCTTTTCAGAGCTGTATCTAACATCAACTGAATCAACCTAAGTGATTTTCCTCCATGGGGCCATTTCTTCCTATGAGTAGCTAACGTCTTGAATAGTTACGTTCATTACTTTTCATTCATTCTAAACTGCCACTCACCACCTCCAACCATGCCTCCAAACTTGGTATTTATTTAATGAATCTGTAGCATTATTTGAGGCGAGGCATAAACTTTAAATGCTCTCTCACTTGATGTAAAGAAATAGAGCGGATTTAATCAATGTCTAATAAATGTGCATTTAAAATTTGTCATACAAAAAAACAAAAACCCTGGCTTGGGTTTTCTATATTTTAATTACAGTATTTGGTTGGCTAAGTAGGAATTCAACTCCAGGAAAACATCAGTGCTCCCTTAAATCAGTGCTGTCCTTAAATTCTTCAATTCACAGTAAATAGTTCATTTGTGCTTTCAGTGGGGAAACATCAGTCTGAAGACTTCCTGCGGATGATGTGGTGCTGCGTGTGAAAGGCTTGCTTTCCATTGGACAAAGTTTTGTTATCCTGGGTCCCAAGTCTTGTTAGCCTGGGTCCTAAGTCAGCAGTTGGTCCTCAGCACCCAGGGCAAAGGTCCAGCTTCAGATGAATCTTACTTGTCCTTGTCAAACAACATTTTCCATTCTTGCCCCCCAAAACACCGATAAGAAAGACTTCAAAATGCAGCAACTTTCCTGAATGCATGTGCCAAGCACTATGTGGAGAAGCTTATGATTTCAACTGAAAATTTCCTGACTGCCTAATGAGAATAACAGCAAGGTCTCTGTCCTGGTTAACAGCTGAGTAATAATATCTATTTACTGCAAGCATCGTGAAGATTAAATAAGATACAATATTTAACATACTCAGCATGTAAAGGCTGACAAAGACTAAGCACTTAAAATATTAGTTGTCATTATTATTAGTTATTGTTGTCATTATCTGCCTTGTAAACTGAACCAAGATTAATTGTACTTTTTTGTTTTTCTTGCTAGCCTCTTAATTACTGTCTATAACTAAATCCTTTAGTATGGCCAATTCAACCTTTTTGGCAACAGGGATGGTTTTCACAGAAGACAACTTTTCCATGGATATAAATGGAAGAGTTCAAGATGATTCAAGCCCATTATATTTATCGTGTGGTTTCTTTCCCTTATTACATTATTTCCATTATTATTATTTATATTAGATCCTCATAAGGAGCACACAGCCTTGATTCCTTGCATGAGCAGCTCACAGTATGGTTTGCACTCTTATGAGCATCCAGTGTGGAAGCTGATCTAAAGGGAGTCAGAGCTTAGGCAGTAATGTGAGTGATAGGGTGTGACTGGAAATACAGATGAAACTTTGCTCGCTTACCCTTTACTCACCTCCTGCTGTTCAGCCTGATTCCTAAAAGACCACTGGACCAGGTCAGTCCATGGCAGAAGGGTTGTGGACATCTGTGTTAATGTATGCTCCCCTATCTTTATATTCTTTTTAAGGTTCGGGGGATTTAACCCAGGGCTTCATACATGCTAGGCAAGCACTGTACTACTAATCTACATGCCCATCCCACTCCAATGCTTTTAAACTCTGAAATAAGTATTTAAGCAGGCACAAAATATTAGTAGGCCTCTGCAGAATACATTTAATGCTACACAGACTACACCATGGAGCAGCACATGTCCCATGGCCAGTTTAAGTAGTCCACACTCTATTTTCCCCCTGAGGTTGATGAACAGAATGAATGATCCAAATCCTATTTCTGGCAGTTTTGAAACTGTCATTACTTCCACCTGAGGACAAGTGTCTTGCATTTCAGAAATGCTTAACCTTTCAAAAAGTGAGATGAAAGAGGACAGGCTCTAGGAGAAGTGAGAAATTGTCCAGGCACATCATCCTACTTGCCCAGTCCTCTCCTACAGATTTTTTTCCAGTTCCCCAGGTTATGACAAAAATCCAGCCAGTCAGAGAAAGATGAAGCTACCCAATATTAGTTGATCCTTCTCTATGCATTGATATCTTCTGTCAAAGGTAATTAAACACTGAACTTAATTTTAAAAGTTCCCCAGCTGATAGGAAAGAAGATTAAAACGAATAATTGATAATTTGAAATAGGAAAAGGTCCAAAGGTGTAGGGGTGGTGGGAATGGAAGGGGAAAGGAAAGAAAAGAAAGGAAAAAATATGAAAAGAAAAAAAAATGGAAATGAAATCTATGTAAATAGGGAAGGGTGGAGGGGATGAAGGGCGCACAGGTAATGGGGAAAAAATAAGAACCAAGATACATCATGTACAGCTACAAGCGCCCAATGATAAATGTAAATATATTGTATACCTAAAATGTACCAACAAAAGAATTTGAGGAAAAAAAATAAACTGAGAAGGTCTTTAAGAGGAACTCACCAATTATTCTACCAAATAAAAAGACTGTGACAAATCTATGCAAATATTAAGTGCTAGCTATTACTTTTTTATCCAGGGTGCAAAATGAAACTAGGAAGAGAAGTGTTTCTATTTTTTCACATGGTCATTTGTAGGAAAGCATCTTCTACCCATTTCTCAAGTCCATGCATGGTTAGACCTCAGGTAACATCAGTAAATGCATAGTCCTTCCAATTTATCCCTTCACTTTCCAAATCAACTGCTCCTGTGTCTACCCAATCACCCTCTCAAACTTCTAAGACACCTCAATGAGCTGTACCTACTGTTTTAGCAGGAAATTGATGTGAAAATTTCTTAAAATTTGACTGAAATAAAAAACAGGTAACAACTATTTTTGCTCTAATGTGAGCATCCAAGTCATGACAAAAGAAGTTTGTCAGTGACATCCAAGCTGGATGTTAAGATGCAAGGCAGGCAATACAGGAGGTGAGAGATGCCCAGGATACAGGTGCACCCACAGCTGAAATTTCTGGTGTCTCAAACCCTTCACCCTTGGACTGGTCTCTGGGAACCATATATGGATCATGCTGGGGTTTTTCATTTTATCCTTGAATTGCTTAGCTATGTTATATTTCATGGTACAAGAATGACAGATAAATATCTACCACCTTGTAACCAGGTTATGATATAGAAAGCTGCAGTGGCACACACTAAGGGTGTCTAGAGGAGGCTGCAATGTCCTCTGAAAAGTGCTAGAGTATGATAGAGGAGCATCTAGCTGAGGTAGGTGGTGTAAAGTGAGCCCTGGGAGGAAATTACAACCATTTGGGGATATGGAAGATTATTCAGGCAATGTGTGAGAGATGGGATGGGAAATAAGTTTGGAAGTGAGAAATATACTCCTGCCAGAGGAGCAGTACATAAAAAGCAAGATGAAAGGAGAAAGTACACCCAGTATGTAAATATGTACGTGGCCAAGGACACCAAAAAGAGTAAGTAACACAAAGGGATCTAAATGGTGGAAGAGATTGTTTCATGATTGCTGGGGCCTGATCCCACCATGGTCTCAAGAAAAGGAATGTATAAAAATAGCAAAGTTTACTAAGAAGTGTAATGATCAAAACATAAATCTTAAGGTAAGAGCCATCATGACTCAATTCTCTGTTACATGGCTTTCTTGCTTGTGACAATGGGCATGTAATTTCCTCTTTTTAAGCTTCAGTTTCCTTCTCTGTAAAATTGGAACAATAATAATACTTTCTTCTGAATGCCTATGAGTTATAATAACCCTTTCATGCGACCTAACAAGAGATTGTTTTGGTCAGCTTTGTGTTGCTGGTACAAAACACATGACACTCACAACTTAAAAGAGAAAAGATTCATTTTTGGTTCAAAGATTTCAGCCCATGATCAGTTGGCTCTTTAAGTCAGAAATATCATGGCAGAATGGCGTGACCAAAGAAAACTGCTCAGACTGGCAGCCTGGAAGCAAAGAGAGAAGGAAAGAGCCATAGGGAAAGGGCCTGCGACCAAATATAGTCTTCAAGGCCATGCCCTGAGACAAACCCAGAAGTGTGCATTACTCATCTCCTAAGTGTAGTTGGCAGTGAGGATTCACATCACTGTTTGCATAAAAAAAAAACAAACCCTTAAATCCCTAGCTTCCCTCAGCTCTCTGCTTGAGATGTAACTTCTTGCTCACACATGTGCATCCACCATTGTTATCTGCCATAAAGTGACACCGCTAAAGGGCAGCCTTAACCAAAGTGGGCATTATGTCGTTGGAACTTTGAACTTCCTGAGATGTAAGCTAACAAACTTGTTTTCTTTATAAAGTTAGCTTGTCAAGAATTTCATTACAGTGACCAAAAACTGCCTAATACTCTATATGTGACTGATGACAATTTCAAGTGCAGTTGCTTCAGCAAAGTTCTTTGTTTAAAGGCATCAAAGTCTTAAACTAAAAGGGTGGAGTTTCTTTAGAAGAATTTAAACTACTGGTAAGGGGGTTTTAGGAGAATAGATGCCTGCTGAGTGACTAATTCTTCCAGATCAGCATATCCATTAACATAGGAAAAGCTGATGACATTTTGAGTTAACTTCACTAGAAGTTAGTTTACCTGGGGTATCCTAGGGACCTCCTTGGTCTTTATGGCAACTTGGCTGATCACTAATCTTTTCCTCCCACTTACCAAAAAAGAAAAATGACAGAATTGCTTTACTATTTGGCCAACTCTTAAAAGGCCTATGGAGAAAACTTCCAAAAACCTCTTTAAATGCTGACACTATCATCTGTAGAAGCAATTCTCTTTGGTGTTATAAGCACCTTTTTCTATCTCTGCCATAACTCAGTATTTCAATACAAATAAATATGTGCATAAATGAAAGAAACAGTGATTGGTCCTGCAGTTCCACTATAAGAATAGTTAGTGACATCTTTTTTTTCTTGGTACTGGGGATCGAACTCTGGTCCTTTCACTTGCAAGGCAGGCAGCAGAACCACTGAGCTAAATCCCAGGCAGTTAATGACATCTTAATGGCTCTAAATATTTTTTTGAGACATGAAACAACTGTTGAATTAGGCATTTTCTAATATTTGCTAATAATTTCCTAGGGTTAAAAGTAGTGGTAGATATCACCATGGAAACCATTTCACTCCTAAATTTAGTCCAACAGAACAGATAATTCTCTGGACATAAAAATTTTCTTGGCTAATCCCAGTATAGGATCTGCCTTTATTAAATTTGTCTATCCATCAACTCAGACATCAAGGTCCTGTACCTTGTAAATTGGATGAAATATTGGATGAAAAAGACATTTTCTTCCTGACAGGTTCCCATTTACTAGAGAAATGACCCCATTTAATAATCTCTTCTTTTAACAAGACCTATAATGTTTTTTAAAATCTTACCTTGTTTCTTACCTACATGAGCCCTCCCAATATCCCTGTGAAATCAATATGGCAAAAATTGTATTCAATTTTATACACATGCAGACTCAGAAAATCAGTGAGTCTTGTCCGTGATGATAAACAAAGAGATAAATGTGTGACAGATATAGCAGAGAAAGCTTGAATTCAGAATAATATTTGTTATTAGTACAGTACACGTTTGCAGTATATAAAGTTTATATTCCTTGTGAGGAGCTGGTACATGTACATAACATTCCTTTTTCATTCCCTTGCTTCCCCTCCCTTCCACCTCCATTCATTTCTTGATCCCTTTCCATTTGAGAAAGATCTATCTCCCTACTTCCTGTTATCTGTCTTTTATTTTGCTCTTTACAGCCCTGGCTTCACTGCTAGCTCATAATCTAACCTTAAGCAAAAATTTTCTTAAAACTATGCCTCAGTGTCTTCCTTTTTAAAATAAAAGGAGTGTGAGAGGATATCTTATAAGTGTATATATCTCACTCTGAAATTCCTAGCTCTTTGTCTATTATAGCTCCAAAGTAATCAAGTCTTAGAGGTGTCATACAGAAAAAGAGAATACAAAGCTGTTTATTTTAATCTGAGAGATAAAAAAGCATTGATACTCAATTTCAGCAAATGGCTTTTTCAGGTGGCAAAGTCAGATAGTCTTTCATGGAGACAGATTAAGGTTTTCCACATTGTCTTGAGTTCACCCATCTCATCTCATCTGTGATATCAAATGTTCCCCTTGGAAAAACAAATAGCCATAAACAGGTTATTAATAATGAAATTGCTTTGCTCACAGACCATGACAAACTAGAGAACAGAATGCTTGACCACTAGTTATTACTAAACAAATCTTAAAGTGATGACAACCCAACAATGTGGCCCTGTAATGGGGTGCACACTGACAATCATCAAGAGATGGCTCCTTTTGATGTGTTATTATTGCATCAATGGGCCTTTCACTGCAGAAAGCTATCATGGTGTAGTATGGGTCCATTTTCATTTTTTCTTTTATAAGCCTATTACTCAGTTCTATGCGAATTTGTATATTCATTTTGTATGCTGATAATATCAATATGTGGTTTTATGTTTATAGATAGTATATATAAGCTTCTAAAATCCATTTTAAGCAATACTCAGAACTACTTTTTTTGAATAATAATCTGATTTTAAATATGAAGGCCACCCCAGACCTTTTTTATTTTATTTTTTAAAAATTTCTGAACAGGGTTTCACTAATTCACTAAGTTGTCCAGGCTGAACTTGAACTGGGATTATAGGTATGCATCATTATGCCCAGCTGAATCTTTTATTTTATTTTCTGTCCTTTTCTCTTGTTTGGTACTGAAGGTTAAACCCAGGGGCTCATATGTGCCAGGCAAATGCTCTACCACTGAGTTACAGCCTCAGACTAATCTATTCTTTTTATGTGACTGAAATAACTTGGTTTTCCATGGTTTGGAAATAATTAAAATACATGGAATTAATAAGATACCATAAACCCAAATATTAGACAAAGGCAAAACAGTGAGGCAAAATAAAATAAACAAAATAGTGAGACAAAGATGTGCCAATCATGGTAAAATATTCCTGATTTCATGGCTGGTCCACGTCTGCAGTTTGAATGGGAAGACAGAATTAGTTTAGTTTTCTATAGCTAATACAGAAGATCTCCTGGTTTTCCATGTTTAAGCAGATTAGGATATTAGATTTTGAATGTGAGACTCTGGCCCTAACTGGAATTCCCAATCTAAGTAGAAGGCATGCCCTGCTCTTGTCTGTGTCCCCAGCTGGAGTCCTAAGTGTCAGGGGCCTGTGTAGTCTTGGCTGCTGAGCAGCTTGAGCTTGGCTTCCAAACCACCAGAGCCAGTGATGTGGCCTTGTACCAGCCATCCAAAGGATTGCAGCTGATCTTGGAAGAAAAGGAGAGGATCTATTCAAATCAATAATAAGAGGGAGCTGAGACACAGAATGTCATCCTCATTTTAAAAGTGCAAAATAATGAAGTCCAGAGGGCTCTGTCATAGAATAGGAGGATGATGGCACTGACGACAGAAATGACAGTCACTGCTGCTACTATCCCTTTACTAGATATGCGACATTTTCTCTATATCAATCATTATATTAAAAGCTACACCTGTACCATTTTATTTAATATTACCACAGCCTTATTGGGTTGGCCTCATTTTATAGATGAAGAAACTTTACAGAGAAGAAAAGTAAGAAACTTTCATTAGACTGGAATTCAGTATTCTTGATTTTTACTCCAGTGAACGAAGACTTTTCTTATTGAACTAGCCTTTTATAATCTCTTTTATTGTAAATTTTTGTTTACATATGCTTAGCTTGGTTAATGAACTGATCAAGAGGCATTGTGCTGGCAATAAGAACAATAATACTTGTCACAGTCCATGGCACCACACAAAGAACCCATTAGAGGTTCAAAATCATGACCTTAGCACCATTATTCCTGTTATTTGACCACTGAGCATTGTGAGGCTCCAGAAAGTACAATGACTTTTACTTAAAAAGATGGCCAATAATACAACCAAGATTCAATTTACAATGTGGCTCCTTATGAAATTTATTGTCTTAACCTCCACACTATACTTCTTCTCCTCCTCCTATCATATTAGCATAGAAAGAGCCTAGTAAGTAACAGCCTATTCCCAACTTCTAAGTAACTCCCCCCTCCCTCAGTTTCTCCAACTTCAAAATAAATATCTTGGGCTTTCTAGTGGCTCCTACATTCCTTCTCACATGGCATACTTCATCTATAAACCAGCAGTAACATGTCAAGTCCTCCTCATTCTCTGAATCTCTCTGGCTTCTTTTTTGCCTTCCTTTTCTAGCTTCTGTAGCCATCAGTAAGAGAAAGCTCTCTGTTATTTAAGGTCAGTGATTGATTCAGACCTACCTAAATGTCAACTGTGCCATAGAACAAAGCATAATCAAGAGGAAACTATCCTATATCATAGATTAAAGAAGGGCCCTTTTAAGAAACCCTACCTACCACAAACTTGGTGATTTCTCATCCCAGCACCAATTATATGACTTCTATTTCATGGTCTCTTCTTTCTGCTATACTGATCATTTGTTCTAAGGGGTTTTAGCTGCTTCATACCAGCAATGAGAGAAAATAGAATTCAATCCTCTACCTGTATCAAGAAAGCCACTCTGTATCAATATCAACTTCAGAAGAACTCAAAATCCCTTTGGAATAGAGAAGCAAGTGTCTACAGTTCTAGGCAGAATTCATCCTTAAGTCATAGTTCCTGTGTTTTAGGAACTCATTATTCAGGCCCCACTTTGGCTCTGTTCAGAAATTTTGTTAGCCCTAGCCTCCAAAATTCCCAATGTACCAAGTCCTCTCCAAGAACATAGGTTTAAGCTCCAGCCATGCCATGTACCCATGAACTTACCCAACACATATTTACTGAGTTACATGAAGGATAAAGAGAAGGCCCATGTACTAGGGAAGGGCTTATAGACAAGGATTCAACATTACCAACAACCCAGTGAGTTCTGCAGTAATACCATGTCTTATGACACCAATCAAGGGAGAATAGAAAAAAGCAAGAGTTTGTTTGCTGGGGTTGGATAGAAAAGTGTATAAAAGATTGCTATTATTTTTGAATCTGAAATGTCTTCCAAGGGTTCATATGCTGAATGCTTTGTCCCTGATGAAGCAATGTTCAGAGTTGGAGCTTTGGAGGAGTGACTGGATCATGAGGACTCTGATCACAACAATGGCTTAGTACATTGTTGTGTTCATAATTTGATGGGCTGTTAGGTAATGGAAATTTCGGAATTGGTACCTAGTTAAGAGGAGATCCTCAAGGGTGTGCCATTGGAGACCACGTCTTGTCCCAGGCACCTCCTTCCTCTCTCTCTCTCTTCCTCCTTCCCTCCTGTCTGTTCTGAGGTGAGCCACTTTGCTCTACTACAACTTGCTGCCATGATATTTTGCTTTATCATGGGCCCAGAAGCAATGGGGCCAAAAACCATGGACTAAAACCTCTGAAATTATGAGCCAAAAGAAATCTTTTCTCTATAAAGTTATTCTCAGCCATTTTGTCATAGCGATACAGAGCTAAGACAGAATGTGAAAAGCCAAGAAGGTGAGACCACTGCACCTATATGTGTGGTTGTGCCTTATGTCCAGTAGTTAACCTTTTTATACCCCCTCCTAGGCAAATGTTTTAAATATATAAATGGGAAGAATACTGTTTAACCATAAAAAATACTATGAGGTAGTAATTAGATAATATAGCAATTCAATTACGCAGTACCTTTCAAATAGTAAAAACCTCATCATTTTTTTTTCTATTTGTAAAAGACTGACTGGGGAAATGGCACTATTGCAAACCAGGTTTCCTAAGCAACAGACTCTGAGATGGAGACTAGTACGTAGGAAGATTTTTGGTGAATGCTCTCAGGGTCAACAGCTATGAAGTGAAAGGAAGGAAGTGGCATCACGTAGGAGAAATTGGGCTGCAATACATTAAAGGCTTCAGACAGCCCTCTTGGGATCTCTGAAAGTAGAAAGACCCTTCAAATATGTCCCAAGTTACAATAAAGGAAGCAGCTCTTGTACTTCTTTACCTATCCCTAGACGCGTGTTTCCTTCTACAAAGAGCAACTCTGCACAAAGCTGCTCTCCATAGCACTGGCACTTTCTGAAGAGCTGATATCTGAAAATAAGCAGCCCTTCCACCTGCTGAGGGAACAAGTCCTTCAATTCAGACTGGAGATTTGAACAGTGCACCATAACGTCCTGCCATGTACCAAGCTCAGGCCAGCCAAGGAATGTAAATGAGTAAAGCAAACTAGATAAACTTAGAGTTGAGTTGGGTTGGCTGTAGTTTAGGAGCAATACGTTCTCCTGACTACAGTTCAGCAATAAGCACCTGACCCAGTGAGAGCCAATGTGGTACAATGAGGGTATTGCTGAGACTGTCCTGAAGGAAACACATTTTTCTCCCATGGAACTTGATCCAGAAAGATTGGAGTACACTGTCTTTAGGCACCTATCTTGTGACAGTGTACAGACTGAGAATGAATCCAACATGGAACAGAGCAGAGTTTAGACATGACAAGGAACTAAGGCCTGAAAACATGGATTAAGTCCTGGATCAAGCCATACCTTATGTCCAAACATTCGAATTATTCACTTAAATAAAAAATTCATTTGAATCTCTTTCAATTGGGTTTTATATCACTTACTAACTAAGATTCCTGATTATAGTAACTAGTTACACAAACTTGCCCCCAAGTGATATGGCCCTCTCTGATCTTGGTAATGAAAGGTAGTGGCAAAATGAAGACTGGGCCTTGGGGATGAGAAAGGGAGATTGATAGAAAATTCAGAGAAACCAGAGATAATGAATCTTACTGTTTCCTCTCCCTGTACAAGGATGACCTCATGAATCTTGACAGTAGCCCCGTGGAAACCAAATGAAATGCTCTGTCCCATCCTCCAAACTTAAAAGCGATTACACTGTGATTGCACTGAGTTTTGCTCTTGTTCAGAAAGTTCAGAGCATCAGAGCAGATTTAGATACTGTACAAGCCATTGTTCTTAGATGCCATACTTCAGGCATGAATTGGGTATTGGGCAAAAGCAAAGGAAGAAAAGAATTAACTAGAAAAGAAGGGGCTTGGGAAACATCCCTGACCTCTGACAGGGGAGTTTACCCAAGTGTGCTGGGACAGCAGGAAGGGAAAGCTCAGCAGAGGGGGTCCCTGGAAGACCGTCCGTCACTCCCAGATTGAACACCCTGATGTGGGGTAAGTTTCCCAAAGAAAACCAAGGTACTGTCCCAAAAGTCCAGATGGTTGGGAAACAAAATAAAAAGATATCTAATCTAACTCCATAGACAGTAGATTTACCACCAAAATACTTCCACAGAAAATCCTGTATCTTGTGTGTCTTAGCCACTTTCTCATCACTGTGAAAAAATACCCAACACTCACAATTTAAAGGCAAAGAAATTAATTTTGCTTCATAGATTTAGAGGATTCACTTCATACTCAGCTGGCTCCAAGGCAGAAAGGCTACAGTGGAAGGGTCTGATGGAAGAAAGCTGCTCATGTCCTGGGAGCCAGAAGAAGCAGAGAGCAAAGCAGAGCTGGGGAAAGAGATTTACTGTTCCATGCCCCCCACCCACCCAGAGGGGGGACCTCTAACCAGGTTCCATCTCCTGACATAAATCAGCTATGACTGATTTATGAGCACAGTGCCCTGTGATCCAAACACATGGGGCTTTTGGGGGGCATTTTAGATCTAAACCATAACATTATGCATTATAACTGTGATGTCTTCAGAAAAAAAATCAGCCTGATCATGGACACACACAGTCATGTGGAAGTGTCCATGCACACACACACACACACACACACACACCCCCTATCTTTGTTGTCAGACAAGAAGTTTGTGTCTTAAAAATCATTTGCTCCCTGCAGGCATAACCACCATACTCAGTCGGCTAGGAAAACATCACCAACTACCTTCTGAAATAACTCTCCCTATCCTTTGAAATAATCTTTTCCATCTTTTAAAATATATATTTATGCACTTATAAGGAAAGGCCTAGCAAGAGCAGGAGATGAGAAGGTGCAGAGCCAGCCTGAGTCTGTGTACTGTACAGCCTTGGGAAGCCTTCTCTAGGCTGGAAAAGGGTCCGGTATCTGGGGCAAGGTTCGGGAGGTACCAGGGGGTTCTTAGTATTCTTCAAAGGAGGAAACTGGAGGTGGGACACCAAGGGGCCTTGCAGCTCTCGGTAAGAATAGTGTTCTCATACTTTAGTGGTAATAAGAAGCATCAGGAAGCTTGTTAGAAATAGTGCACAGGCCAGTACCCCAGTTATCAAACTCAGACCACAGCGTGGAAGGGATTGGAGAAAGACCAGCACTCTCCAACAGTTCCCATTCCATCTGATTAAAATGAAGGTTTTTGATAATCTGAAATAGGAAAAGGTCCAAAGGTGGAGGGGTGGTGGGAGGGGAAGGGGAAAGGAAAGAAGGGAAAGGAAAAATTATGAGAAAAGAAAAAAAATGGAAATGAAGTCTGTGTAAATAGGGAAGGGTGGAGCGGGTGAAGGGCTCACAGGTAATGGGAGGAAAAATAAGAACCAAGATACATCATGTACAGGTACAAGCACCCAATGATAGATGTAAACAGATTGTATACTTAAAATATACCAACAAAAGAACTTAAGGGAAAAAAATGAAGGTAAGGGCCAGGGATTTAGCTCAGTGGTTCCACTGCCTGCTGCACAAGCGCAAGGTCCTGAGTTCGAACCCCGGGACCAAAAAAACAAACAAAAAAATGAAGGTAACACTGTTGCTCACATTGAGAAACTGTAGACCAGACATGGACTCTTTGTGGGAGGACAGAGTGGTTAAATCAGCTCTGGCTCTCTCTCACAGAGTTTTCCTCAGTCATGGCACATTACCAGGGGACACAGTGTTTATCAAAAGAAATATATATATGTTTGAGGGGACAGTCAGGTGAGGCACCTGTGACCACCAGAATAACAACCCTCCAAAGAGTCTCCCTTCCTAATCTACAGGATCTATGAACACATTACCTTATACAGTAAAAGAGACTTTACAGGTGTGAATAAATTCATAATCTTGAAGTGGGGGCTATCATGGATTATCCAAGTGACACAATGTAATCACAGAGGGAGTAAGAGGGAGGCAGGACAGTTTGAGAATGACAGGACAGATTTGAAATGGCTGTGCTGCTGGCTTTGACGATGGATGATGGAGCCACTAGCCAAGGAATGCAGGAAACCTCTAGAACCTGGAAAAAGTGAGGGCCTAAATGCTCTCCTAGATCCCCCTGAAGAAATACAATTCAACTCTTCTCACCCTTTGTTTTAACCCAATGTAACCCATTTTGACTTCTGACCTCCATAATTGTAAGAAATTTTGTGTGCTTTTAAGCCACTAGGTTTGTGGTAATTTGCTTCAGCAGCAATAGGAGACAAATACAATGGTACCTCAGTTCACCAACTTAATTCTTTCCACAATTCTGGTTGCAAACTCAATTGGAGGAGAACCAAATGAAAGCAATCATTAGGTTCAGTGTTGACCTTATAGGGAAATTTACTTCTATTCTCATCTAATTCAGTTTTCAACCAGAATCTTGGAAAAAATTAAGTTCATGAACAGAGGTACCAGTGTATACCACCTGTCAATTGTGCATTCTAAAAGCAAATGGGAAAATACTCCATTTTACATGATTTATGGTTGCAACAGGTTTGTCAGATAGGACAATTTGTTTGTTTGTTTGTTTATAAATCAATCCTATTATGTAGAAAAATATACTCAGGTCTGAACCTTCCCATGTGTTACCAGGTCACATGGCTGGTAAATGGAAGCTGTGGGTGTTCACACACTTGAGATCTTCCTAAATTCAGAAAGTGACTATAAACACCTATGATGAAGAGGTCCTGGCTTTCCTCCCAGGAGTAACAACCCCCTTACAAAAGGGCACAGAGATGTTCTGTAAAAACACAGCAGGGAGCCATGCAAACCTAAGTAGCCTCTCTAATTCTACTATGCTGTGGATAGAAAATTTAAAATTCTGTGCAAACAGCACCTCCAGTGGTCCATGAGCAATGACTGAATGAAGCCTGTGGTTTGCTCTCTCTTTCCCCTTCCTCCATACACCTGTACTTCCCTTAGAGACACATCACAGGAGGAGAGGATGGGACTGCCAGTAGGGGAAGGTAAGGAAGCTAGTGCCAGGATCCCTGGCAGGTCCCAGCCCAGACCTCACCAGCCCTTGGAGCCCTTTGTCATGAACAAGTACCAAGGTAGATGGATGTGTGTCCTGAATGTGCAGAGGGTGCCTCATCTGGACACCTGTGGCCATGAGACCAACTCTGAAAGCCCTCAGGGGCATTTGCTCAGATTTGCATATATTCTGGCAACCTTCCCCAGCATGACACACAGGAGCTAAGCAGACCCAGAGCAGCCTGTTTCTTTCCCTAGCAACAGCAAGCTTCTCCCCTAAGCACACACACACACACATACACACACACACACACACACACACACCTTCTCCAGCCCACTGTGACCCCTCAGGCAGACACTCTGGCCATGTTGTTACAGCACATGATGAACAACAGGAGGACTGGACTATAGCAAACCAGATTTAGATATATGTTTGCTTAAGGAAAAGGTGATTTATTATCTCCTCTTTTATTTTCTGCTGTGTTTGCATTTTGGGTAAATATTTGTACATTCATCAAAGTCTCATGCATTAATTTAGCCTGCCATCTAGAAGTGAAATGTAATGCATCAAAAAGTGTGAGAGAGGTTAAAAATTATTTGCTTTCTTTATATTGATATAGCCAGCTTCTCAACAAAGAAGATAGAAAGACCTTTATTGTCACCCAAAAGACATCCTCTGTAAACCATTGAGCCAAACAATTAATTTACCCATTATAGGGCTTCACAGCCCAGTTTTTTGGCCTTCTCAGCAATAGTGCCTCAGCATTTACCAAAGGGGACTAAACACAAAGGGCAAACTGATGGTCTGTGGATTAAATTTGGCATAGGAACATATTTTGCTCTTCTTCAGCGTGTGTGTTTTAATTAGCTGACAACACTTAGAAGATATGTTTTTAAATCTTCTGCAGAAAATTCAAAGATCTGGCAATACCAGGTCTACTTTCATCCTTGGGCAAATCCATCACAGCCACATAGAGTTTCCCTATCCCATAGGCATGAGCTGCAGTCAGAAACACTCAGTTCTGCACATGTTTTCCCACTGGCATTGCTTCTCCAAGAACTTCAATTTGAAGCCACTGCTCTAGAGGAAAAGTGTGTTGTGGCATTTGTGACGCTGTGAGTAAGTTAGTTTCCAAGCTCCCGTAGAATCCTAAATCCAGAACATGGGGATACTCACAGCACTTAAAAGTCAGTCTCTACTCTCAGACACCCCAAAGTCTTAGAGCCATGGAATAGGAGGTCAAAGAACAGAGTGATGTTAAGGGAAAAATATTAGATAAGAAAGCAGGAGACACGTGTTTTATTTCTGATCTTTCTCTGACTTCCTATCGGGTTTCTTATCATCAGCTCCCAGTTTCTATGCAAACTATATATTAAATTACACAAGAAAATCAAAATCCCTTTGGTTACGCTGTGTGTCATCATCACCTTCCCACACTGGAGCAGGCATCTCCCTGCCTCTCACTCCTCAGATGGCTTATCCCCTCTCAGCAGCTCCCCTTTGTCTGAGAACCCCTCCTTCATGAGAAGTGGGGCAACAGCTTTCTGTGGTTTCCAAGCTCTGCTCTTCAGAACCACACAGGCTCCTCAGATTCCTCTTCTATGTAATGGCCTTTAAAGCAAGAGAAGACAGCTCCCACATCTCCCTTTCATCCCCTGCTTTCCAAGGTAAATGAAATATCCAAGCATGAAATCATATGAGAAAAATTACAAAGTAGAGTATTGGCAAGTGGAAAATCATGGAAAATAGATTAAAAAATGGATATCCTGCTGCAAATAGCAGAGAGAATACATGACCTAGTATTAATCATGGGGTGTTTCCTGGAAAAAGTAGTTGAGTCCTTTGCACCCTGAGTTCAGAGTCCATAAAGATACCTTTGAGAGATTTCTTAAAGGGCTTCACTGTACCATCCACAGAATGATCACTTAGAGATGCAGCCAGACCCAACCCAGAGTTTTTAGAATACTCTTGTAATCTTGTTTGGGAAGGATGACTTCTATACTAAATAAATGAAGAAATCTCTCTTTATCTAAATCTAGTCCAGAATGTGATGGTTCATGACTTATTGTTTAGTCAGAATCTATAATCTATTGTTCTAAATGGGTAAAGTAATAACTTAAGCCCAGTCCAGTTCATTAAAAGAAAAAAGCCACATAGTCCACCTAAAACCTTCTTAAGCATATGATAAAATCATTATAAAATATCTAATTATTTAAGGTTTAAGAAATAATTGTATTTCTGTGCAGAATGAAATTATAGCATATAGTATCATGTACAAATTAATTTTTCTACATACATGGTCATTGTGACTGCAGCATGAATATACAATTGAAAAATACATTATAGCCTCTAAAGATTCTCAGAGAGAAGTTTAGTAACTTGCTCAAAGCTACCATGTCAGTAAGAAGTAAAGAGAATTTCATTGTACATCAGTTGGTAAGACTCCCAGAGCCCAGCAGAGGCAAACATAGGAGGCTGTAAATCTTTTGGAAAAGCTTGAGAAACCAGACAGTAATAATAAATAGCACATTTAAGCAGCATGAATGCAGAATTCCACCTTATAATAACAGCTGAAATACAACTGCAGGGTTTTCTGCATCCACTTTGCCCAGCCTTACACACAGCTTAAATACTTTTGCCTAATTCTTGAGGTGCCTTTTCAATTCAGAAATTGAATGTGGGGCAAAAAGGGTTTCAAGTCATTCTAATGAATATTCAAAACTAAAAGCATGGGCCAGCTCATGATTAAGAACTTAAGTATCAGGGTGATCAGAATTGAGTTCAGCTTTACTTCTTACTGACCTGGTAGCTTTTGAGATGTTACTAAACTTCTTTCTACCTGGATTTCTTTTTTCAAAGGAATTAATTGTATGATACACTTTTGATATACATAGTGATCACATTCATTGTAGGGAATTTGTACCTATACATAGTGTATCTTGATTCTTCTTTTTTTCCTCATTCTCATTATTTATGAAATCTTTGTTGGATTTCTTAATTAAGGAAATGGTGGTAGGCAATTGTCTTAGTCACTTTCCTGCCACTGGTATACAATACCCAACACATACAACTTAAAGGAGGAGAGGTATACTTTGTCTCACAGTTTCAGCTGCACTGGTCAGCTGGCTCTACCTCAGAAACAGAATGGCAGAGGAAAAGGTGCTCAGCCCATGGTGACCAGGAAGAAGATAGAGAGGGAAGGGGGAAGCTGGGGACAAGATTTCACCCTTTCAGGTCACACCCCCAGTGATCCAACTCCAACTAGGCGCACCTTCTAACAGCAACTTAGCTATAGCATCTCATGCTCTAATCGTCTTCCTAAAACATGAGGATTTGGGAGGACATTGTAGATTTAAACCATAACAGTTATCACGCATCTCATTAGTGTTTCCAGGAAGATAAAATAAATGTCTGAATATCACTCTTTGCCTATAGTAATAAAATGCTGGGGATGATCATGATTGTTGTTCTCATTACCATTTTCATGTTAGCTTTCTGCCATTATTCAACCATTTCTCCTTTGGAGATAAGCACTTCTGGGTCACCAGCAGGAGAACTATATGGGGCTGGGGAACATCTAAAGCAGACCAGATGAGGAAAAAGAGCAGTCCTGCTTTAGGCTGATGGAAACAGCTCCAACATTCAGGTCTGGAACTCACACTTCTTTCTCCACCCTAACCCTGAAAGTAGCCTCCACACCTTCCATAAGAGAGAACAAGAGGAAGAGAATAGGGGAGTAAATATGTGATCACCAGTCTGTGGTGCTGAGTGAAGTTCCAGTCTCAGGCACCACCCACCAGGAGGATTTTCACAATAGAAAATATGACCCCTCCCTCCTGGGTGTTGAGGTTCCTGAGCATAGGTTTGCATCATATTCACAATGTGGCACACAGTAGGCACTCACTCTTTGCTAAATGATCACAGGGATTTACCTGTACAGACAAAAAATTGATGTGAAAACAAAGCTTTAACACTTCCACTTGGGTGTTTGTCTTGTTAATTCAAAGATGGATGCTGAAACCCTTTGCTGTTATTCTTACTCCATTGCTGGCTTTTTAAAGAAGCCAAGGGTGGGGCCGGGGATTTAGCTCAGTGGTTCTGGAGCCTGCCTTGCAAGTGCAAGGTCCCAAGTTCGATCCCCTGTACCAAAAATAAAATAAATTAAAAAAAAAAAAAAAAGAAGCCAAGGGTGGAGTAGGATACATGAGATCTCTGAAAATACACATATCTTCTTATCTCCAGTCCCTCTCAGAAAATGAGTCTCATATTGGTGACAACTTTGGCTGGGGAGAAGAGGCACCTGGATTTTACATGCTGAGTTGCTTCAGCTGGTTATGTGGCCCTGTTCCATGTTGGCATGTGAAGGGGGTAGCCCTGCTCCTCTCAAGGAAGGTCTATTTGGTCACTATTCTTTAAAAAAATTTTTTTTAAATTTTTTATTTTTTGGTCACTATTCTTTGCACAAGGACTGGGTTTCAAGGGCTATAGAACAATTTACATCTTCAATAGCCTTACATACACTCCTCCCATTATTACCTCCCACTCTGATATTTCATAGCTCATATGCTAGTGATATGTCACTAGTGTCATCTATCATTTCTAAATAGATGCAGGCACTAATGGTCACAGAATGTCTACTCTTGTTTCTATAATTGGTCTGCATGTCTCTAATTGAACATTCTTCAGTTCCTGGAAATTCTTGGCTATGATTATCCAGGGAAGCTGAAGAAATATCTTTTTTGGGACATCTCTTTCCTTTTATTCCAAATGTCGGTGGGGTTGTGTGGAATGGTGAGCTGGGTCAAAAGTACTGGGCACCGAATATGACTTTACTAGGTTTTCACTTTACTTTTATGGGCCTCAGTTTCTTCACCTACAAATTAGAGCTAATGTCACACTTAATGCCAATTTTAAAGAGTTGTTGTGAAGTTGACAAGAGATAGGACACTTAAAGAGCTTAAAGAGGAGCTAAGATATACAGAGCATAAAGAATACATATGTTAGCAATGATTTTAGCTAAAAAGAATAGGGCAAAGCAGACTTGATGTAGAAGCAGCTCAAACCCAGGGCAAGACTTGGTGGAAAAGGAGCTGCTTCCAAGATTTAGCTGTTACAAGTTGTGCCACCATAAACATGGGTACAAATATATCGCTGCAAGATGGTCTCTTTAACTCTTTCAGGAAGCTATCCAGAAGACGCGTAGCTGGGTCAAATGGAATTTCTGTTTTTAGTTTCTTGAGAAATCTCCATACTGTTTTCCATAAATGGTCACACTAGTTACATTCCTACCAGTAGAGCAGAAGGCTTCCTTGTTTCCCACAGCCTTGCCAACATTTGTAGTCTTTGAATTCTTCATGATAGCTATTCTTTCTGGAGTAAGATAGAATCTGTGTTCTTTTTATGTTTTATCTTTTAAAATGGATTTTTAATTAGTACATGTTTGCAGTACATAATAATTACATTCATTGTGGGGAGTTGTTTTGATTTGTATTTTTCTTTGTTTTTAATTTTATTGGTACATTTTAGGTATACAATATAATGACATTCATCATTGGAAATTTGCACCTTTACATAATCTCTCTTGGTTCTTATTTTTCACCATTCCCCTGTCCTCCCTTAAACCCTTCCATCCCTCCCTATTTACAAAGATTTTGTTCCTATTTTTCCATTTTCTCACATTAATTCCATACCCTTCTTTCCTTTCCCCTACCCCTCCCACTTCCCCTTCCCCTTTGCCCCTTTTCTTCCTATTTCACATTATCTATTATACCTTTTAGTCCTTATTTACACTTTCAGTTTCTCACAATAGAGAAACTATCTGATATTTACATGTGTATCCTATTTATTTCACTTAAGAGAATCACCTCATGGCCTGGAATTTAGCTCGGTGATTCTACTGACTGCCTTGCAACCGCAAGGTCCTGAGTTCAATCCCTGGCACCAAAAAAAAAAAAAAAAAAAAGAGTATTGCCTCAATGTGCATCCAGTTAGCTATAAATGTCTCAAATTTATCATTTTTTATGGCTGAGTAGTACTCCATTTTATTTAAAAAATCATGTTTTCTTTATCCAGTCTAAAGTTGATGGGCAATTGGGCTGTTTGCAAGTTTTAGCTATTATAAACTATGCTGCTATGAACATGGGTATACATATATTACTGTGGTATGATGCTTTTAATTCTTTGGCGAAGATACCCAGCAAGGGAATAGCTGGGTCAAATGGGACTTCCAGTCCTAGTTCTTTGAGGTATCTCCATACTGATTTCCACAGTGGTTGCACCAGTCTACACTCCCACCAGCAGTGGAGCAGTGTTCCTCTTTCCCCACAGCCCTGGCAGCATTTGTTATTGGTTGATTTCATGATAGCAGCCATTCTTTCTGGGGTGAGGTGGAATCTCAGTGTTGTTTTCATTTGCATCTCTCTAATGACCAGTGATGTTGAACATTTTTTCATATGTTTATTTGGTATTTCTACTTCTGTGTCTGAGAAATGTCTGTTTATTTCAGATGCCCATTTTTGGAAAGGGTCTTTACATTTGGGAGGTCTGATTTATTTAAGTTCTTTATAGATTCTAGATAGTAGACCTTTGTCTGAGGAAGAGCAGGTGAAAATTTTTCCCACATTGTAGGTTGTCTCTTCACCCTGTTGGTGGTCTCTTCACACTGTTGGTGGTTTCTCTTGCTGTGTAGAAACTTTCTAATAAGAGGAGATCCCACTTGTTGATTGTGCTAGTACACGGGCAACTGAGGTTTCATTCATAAAATCTTTTCCTACACCAATGTCTTCAAGAGTTCTACCCACTTGTTGATTGTGCTAGTACACAGGCAACTGAGGTTTCATTCATAAAATCTTTTCCTACACCAATGTCTTCAAGAGTTCTACCTAACCTCTGTTCCAGCAGGTTCAGCATTTCTGTTTTAATATTTAGATATTTAATCCATTTTGATTTTAGTTTAGTGCATGGTGAGGGTTATAGGTCTAGTTTTAATCTTTTGCAAGTTGAAACCCAATTTTTCCAGCACCATTTATTAAAGAGGCTATCTTTCCTCAAGTGAGGGTGTTTGGTTCCTTTGCCAAAGATGAGGTGGCTGAGTGTGTCTGGAGTTGTTTTCGCATCTTCTAATCTGTTCTACTGGTCCTCGGGTCTGTTTCTTTGACAGTACCATGCTATGTTTGTCACAGTAGCTTTGTAGTATAGTTTCAAGTTGGGGGTTGTGATACCCCCTGCCATGTCTCTGTTGCCTGAAATTGCTTTTGCTGTTCTATATCTTTTCTTGTTCCAAACCAATTTTTAGAATGTTTTCTCAAGGTCCATGAAGTATGCTGTGGGAATTTCAATTGGGATTGCATTGAATCTAGATAGAAGTTTTGGATTTATGGTCATTTTCATTTTGTTGATTTTTTCTACCAAGGAACAAGGGATGTCTTTCCATTTTCTGATATCATCTTCAATCTCTCTTTTCAGAGTGCTATGGTTTTCAGAGAAGAGGTCTTTGATTATTTTTGTTAGATTGATTCCTAGTTATTTCAATTCTTTGGATTCTTTTGTGTAAGAAATTGTTTGCCCTATTTCTCTCTCAGTGAATCTTTTGTTCGTGCAGAGAAAAGCTATTCATTTTTGTGTGTTGATCTTGTATCCAGCTACTTTGCTGAATTTGGTTATTAAGTCTAGAAGACTTTTGGTGGAGTTGTCAGGGTCTTCTATATAGAGTATCATGTCATCTGCAGATAATGACAATGTGACTTCTTCATTTCCTATCTTTATTCCTTTTATTTCTTTCTCTTGTCTAATTGCTGTGGCTAATGTTTCCAAAACTGTATTGAACAGGAGTGGTGATAGTGAATAACCTTGTTTTGTTTCTGATTTTAGTGTGAAGGATTTCAGTTTTTGACAATTTAGTATGATATTGGATGTTGGTTTTTCATAGATGGCTTTTATCAGATTGAGGTAGAGACCATCTATTCTGATTTTTTGTAGGGTTTTTATCATAAATGCATGTTGGATTTTGTCAAATGCTTTTTCTGCATCTATTGAGATGATCGTATGGTTTGTGTCCTTGGCTCTATTGATATAGTGTATTACATTGATTGATTTGCATATGTTGAACCATCCCTGCATCCTTGGGATAAATTTCACTTGGTCATGGGGTATGATCTTCTTGATGATCTTCTGCATTCTATTTGCCAGTATCTTATTAAGGATTTTTGCCTCTATGTTCATTAGTGAGATTGGCCTATAGTTCTCTTTTTCGGTTGGGTCTTTTTCTGTTTTGGGGATCAAGGTGATGCTGCTTTCAGGAATGAAGTTGGGAGTATAGCTTCCCTTTCAATTTCATTGAAGAGTTTAAACAGTAGTGGCAGTAGTTCCTCTCTAAATGTCTTGTAGAATTCCACAGTGAAGCCATCAGGACCCGAGCTTTTCTTAGTTGGTAAGATTTTAATTATGTTTTCAATTTCATTGATTGATAGTGAGTTGTTTAGAATTTTTAGGTGTTCTTCATTCAACTTTGGTAATTCATATGTATCCAGTAATCTGTCCATTTCTTCTGTGTTTTCCATCTTATTGATGTATAGTTTCTCAAAGTAGGTATTGATGATCCTCTGGATTTCTGCTGGGTCCATTGTAATTTCATCCTTTACATTCCTAATTGCATGGATTTGGGCCTTTTCTTTCCTTTTTCTGATAAGGTTGGCTAAGGGTTTGTCAATTTTGTTTATTCGTTCCAAGAACATACTCTTGGTTTCATTGATTTTTTGTATCATTCTCTTAGTCTACATTGCATTGATTTCTGCCCTGATCTTTATAATTTCCTTCCTTGAATGAGCTTTGGGTTTGTCCTGCTCTTCTTTTTCTAGAAGCTTGAGGTTCAGCATCAGGTTGTTTAATTGGACTCACTCAGTTTTCCTAATCTGAGTATTCACTGCTATGCATTTCCCTCTAAGACTGCTTTCATTGTGTCTCATAGATTCTGATATGTTGTATTGCCATTGTCATTTAATTGAAGGAACTGTCTCATTTCTTCTTTAATTTCCTCTGTGACCCATTGGTTATTCAGAAGTATGTTGTTCAATTCTCATGTTTTGATGAAATTCTTGTGGTTCTTTTGCTATTGATCTCCAATCTTATCGTACTATGGTATGATAATACACATGGGATAACTTCAATTCTTTTGAACTTATTTAAACATGTTCTATGAGTAAGCATGTGGTCTATATGGACAGCGACCCATGTGTAGCTGAAAAGAATGCATATTCTGATTTTGTGGGGTGGAACACTCTGTAAACATCTGTTAAGTTCATTTGTTCAAGAGTTTTATTGAGTTCTAGCATTTTGTTGCTTATTTTTTGTCTAGTTGATCTATCTACGTGTGACAGTGGGGTATTGAGGCCCCCCACTACTATTGTATTAGTACTTATTTGATTCTTCATGTCCCTTAGTATTTATTTATTTATTTATTTTTAGTATTTGTTTTATATAGTTGGGTGCACTAGTGTTTGATGCATAGATGTTTATGATTGTCATCTCTTCTTCTTGGATTGTTCACTTTACAAGGATGTAGTGTCCTTCTCTGTCTCTCTTAAGCAGTGTTGGTTTGAAATCCCCT
The DNA here is from genome assembly GCF_053883595.1 of Heterocephalus glaber. Classification (NCBI taxonomy): domain Eukaryota; kingdom Metazoa; phylum Chordata; class Mammalia; order Rodentia; family Bathyergidae; genus Heterocephalus; species Heterocephalus glaber. The sequence goes on along the minus strand of NW_028258349.1, from coordinate 6,200,276 downwards.
TGATCTGCAAAGAGGATAGCTACTCCTGCTTTCATTTTGTTTCCTGTCCCATGGAATATTGTTTTCCACCCTTTAACTTTCAGTGTATGAGTTTCTTTTTAAAATTAAGTGTGTTTCTTGTATGCAGCACATTGTTGGATCTTGCTTCTTGACCCATTTGGCTAGTCTATTTCTTTTGATTGGTGAATTGAGATCATTAACATTGATGGTTATAACTGATACGTATGGACTTATCGCTGTCAGGGGTTTTTCTTTTTGTTGGATTCTCCACCTTTGCTTTAATTCCTTGTTTTGCCTGATGGATTCATTCTGCTGGGCTTCCTGGGGTTGTGATCCTCGTTGTCTTTTCCTAGGATATTGTCTAAAAGTTTTTGGAGTGCTGGTTTGGTATTCATGAAGTTCCTAAGGTACTCTTTGTCCTGAAAGTATCTTATTTCTCCTTCAATTTTGAAGGACAGTTTTGCAGGGTACATCAGTCTGGGTTGGAGGCTGTTTTCCTTTAGGGCTTGAAATACATCACTCCAAACTCTTCTTGCCTTGAGTGTTTGTGTTGAGACATCAGCTGTGATTCTGATGGGCTTTCCTTTGTTATGTGATTTGTTTCTTTTCTCTAACTCCTTGTAGAATTTTGTTGCTCTGTTGGGTTTCTGGAATCTTAACTATGATATACCTATGTGTAGATTTTTTTTTTATCAAGGCTAGTTGGAGTCCTATTTGCCTCACTTATCTGTATGTCAAGTTCTTTTCCTCTGCTGGGAAGTTTTCTCCCATTACTTCTGTGAACAGTTTTTCTGCTCTCTCTCCTGTTTCTTCATTGATTCAGATTAGTTTGTTAGATAAGTTATTCTTCTTTGGATCATCTAGCAGGTGTTGGATTGATTTCTTGTGGTCCCTTACTATTTTAAAGAAATTTTTCTTTTTCTGGTCACTAATTTCAATCCTATCTTCTATGTCTGAAATTCTGTCCTCACATTGGCTCATTCTGCTGCATAAACTTTCAATGGAATTTTTAATCTCCTGGAAATCTGTTTGCATTTGTTTTATGGATTCAATTTGCTTCCTATGTTGGGATTCCATCCCATTCCTCAGCTCCTCTATTTTTTTATCTGTATCCTCTCTAGATTTATCAATCATGTCTTGTACTATGGGCACAATCTCTGCTGATATCTTAGAAATTATTTCTGATTTCATTTTTTTCAGATCGTCTTTTGTTGCTAGTTCAGGGAGACCAGGTGGTTGAGTATCAGATTGTTTCATCTCATTTCCCTTTGGGGTTGCTTTAGGTGATCTGGAAGTCTTGTTTTGAGACTTGTTTATGTGTCTTCTCATTTCAATGGGTGTGGGGAAGTGTTCTGCCAGTGCCCATGCAGCTCACCGCCTCAGTGCGGGAGGCGGCTCTGCTCCTGGGCACTAGGGGCAGTGGTAAGGTGGCCCATAAGGCTCCGGATTTGCATTTTTCTAATGGCCAAAGATGCTGAACATTTTTGTGTACCTATTGGCCATTGGTGTTTCTTTTGAGAAGCATCTGTTTATTTCAAATTTCCATATTTTGATTGGTCTTTCATTTTGTAAATTCTAATTTTTAAAAATTATTTATTTATTCTAGGTATTAGTTCTCTGCACAAAATTGGAAAATAATTGTTTAAGTTAGAGAAGAAAGAGAAGGTCTCCTGGGGAAGAGGAGAAAAATAGATGTTGGGGGTAAAAAGGAAATAGAAAATGATTAAGATATGGTAGATAGATAGATAGATCAGTTCCCTAAGACAAATGTATTACATGTCTCATGTCTATACCAATAGAAAATGAAAAAAAAAAAAGAAAAAAAAGAAAAAGTCTCCTCTGCCAGTCTTTCCAAATATTTACTACAATGACATCTTTGATAGCAGAAAATTACTATGCAATACAAAGCAAAATGAGAATTAAAAAATTATTATTAAATTGTCTAAAAAAAAAATCAAAGAACTGATCACTAGTTGGACTTTTCTCCTGAGCTACTTTTCTACTTTTCATCATATTTTTGTGTTCCTTAGGGAAAAAATATTTCTATAACTCTTTTTTATTACAAAATCAAAGCAAAAATAGAAAATCAAGATGAAAATACTAGAGCGTTTATTTAATGTATAAGTGTTCATTGAGTCATAGACCTATATAAGGTCCTCATCTGTGAACTGTAGAAATAATAACATGGTAATTATTGCTCTAGATGACTAGCTGAACAGTGGTGTAAGGACAGGAGGCTCAACCATCTCCATGTTCCGCTGAAGTTCAAGGAGCCTCTGTGAGTGCTTAAGAGCATTGAACGCATTAATAAAAAACAAAGACTAGAATCCAAACTTCCAGTCCCTTGGTAACATTGTTGCCAATAATCACTTCCTTGAGTCCCAGAGCCAGAAACACTCCCAGACAGAGACTATACTCCAGAGAAAATCAAATGTAGTATTCTTTTGCAGATTTTACTCCCCAGTTTCCACATTTTGATGATACATTCTCAATAACTGAGTGTAGAAACTCAATCCACAACTTCATGCAGAACCCCTTGTCGTCCCCGGCATGTCTTCAAGTTCTGATTATTTCAGTTCCTGCCTTATGTAGCCCATGGTCCTAGGTCATGGACTTCTTTTTCATCTTTATGTCCCCAACATTCAAAGTGCAGGCTGTGGCATAGAGAAGCTGTGCCAAAACTGTTTTGCATGGATAGGAAACATCCTAGTCTTTCCTCAGAGACAATGCAAATGAAAGAAGACAAACTTCTAACATGGCTAATTGGTATAGGTTGAGGGGAAAGTTACTTTGAACCTGGTAAGAGTCCAGATGGGAACTATTTTAAAGGAGGAAATCCAGGTATATGACATGCAAAGGCAATGATTTGAATGGGTAAATGGTTTGAAGTTTAATAAAGAAAGAAATAACTTGTAATAAATTTATGAAATTATGTGTATTGTGACTGTTTCAAATGACTTGTTCTCTTTAATATATCCATGGATACAGATTAAACATCTACTAGGTGTTTGGACTTTTTATCTTGTTTCTGCTCTTTTTCAGAATAGTCATCATACTAAAGGGTCTTGACCAGTTATGGTTATAAATGCTCAAAAACTCCATTCAACAGTACACTGGTAATATTTAAGAATGTGCTCTCACAACATAGTGCAAATACTCCTACCATGGGCCAACTTCAAGCAACCACTATGGTGTCACTGAGTATGGCTTTGAAGCACAGCAAATTATACATAGGAAAATAACCTGAAGAACATAAGAAATGTTAAAATAATTAGGAAGTGATGCACTTTAGTACTTATTGGTTTGTTATTAATATAAATTACTTATATGTTTATACAATTTAATTTTTAATAAAAGCGATGTCTAACAATTGACTTAAAAAATTCCTGGATATTTAGCAATTGGTTTCTATGAGCTGGTACCAGCCAGTTGTAGTTCATTACCACATGCAAAGTACAGCATAAGTATTTCAGGTACAAAATGCCTACAAAATACTACAGGAAGTGATGTAGTAAAAGCAGTCAAAGCTACTTCATGAATATGAGTCTGGAACTGTTTATGATTTTAATTTGCTTAGTTCAGTAATTTGCAAAGTGTAGTTCTCCATGTGAGCACCATCAGTATCACCCAGGAATTTACTGACAAAATAAATTCTCCAGTTCTACCATGGACCTCCTGAATCAGAAACTCTGGAGGTGGGATCCAGCAACATATGTTATAACAAGCCCTCTAGACAATTGCGAAATTCTGAGGTTTTACAAGCATTGACTAAAGTGAAAAAACACTCTGGCCCAATTTTGCTTCCATCACTCTTTTCTACGTATAGGGACTATCTCAAACACATGATAGATATTGTCTTATCTAATTGTACTAATGTGATGATTATTCTCATTGTACTAAAAAATTTTGGATTTTTTAAAAGATTGTCGGTGTGTTCATCTTCCAGCTCTGCCCAGCTAGTAAGTACTCCCTGCGACCTTTCCCAGAATTTTAGAAGCCACTTGGCTCAGAAGTGTATGAGAATTATATCACCTATTCCCCTTCCCCAGACTATGGCCTACGACTGACTGTGGCATGTGTGCAAAACCTCCACTCCATTCTGCTCACAGATTCTGCAATTTATGATCCATGGTGGGTCATGACTCAGTTCTTAGTGGATGAACTGAAACTAGATTTCACTTCAAATCATACCCCTGCATGCCATTTTTTATTTGATGCTTTTTTCACTCTCTATCAATTTCTCCTGAAAGTACAGATCATGCTCTCTGAATCTATTTTAGAGAACCTGACCTACAATAAGCATTTTACGTGTAACATCAGAAATAATACCAAACCTGCCCAAGGTGACACAACTAATAATGTGACCAAAGCAGGGACTCTAACCTCTTAACCTATGCAGATCGCATCACGGCCTCATTTCAGAGTCATAGCAGCCCCGAAGATCTGGACAGCAAAGATGGGGCTGGACAGTCCATGGAGGTGACTGACTTTTAGCTTGTAGATGTCTATGAACAGATCGCTGTTTGGGGCAGATCTGTATCTACTGAAGTCCAGCCCTGAGACCCTGTGCTACATCTTCTCAGGCTCAAGTCCTGACATCTTTGGAATCCCAAGGTTGATCAGTTGTCAGATGAAAGAAAAATTCTTCAGGACTGAAAAATCTCCAGAGTGCCTCAGAGCAGATTAACCTTAATGCAACAGAAAATCTAAGGTTAGATACAGAATAAATAATACATTTTGGTTTTATTTTGTGTTGCAACTTTCATACAGTATACTAAAATGCTTTTCCGGGTTTGGTCTTGCATAAAAGATTCACAGACTTGAGAGATATCAACAAGGAGGGGGGAAAAGGAGATTTTTTAAAAATGGAAATTTGAGAGAATTGTGAATGAAGAGCCACATTTTTATGCCTGAGTTTTAGAAGTGCAACCTTAACAATATCATCTGATGCTGTTGGCTGTGACCTCGCAGGGAAGACTGTTGAAATGATATCAATAAGAATTTACTAGCCAAAAGGCTGAAAATTAAAGGTTAGAAATAGGCTTTTCTTTTCTTTTCTTTCTTTCTTTTTTTTTGTTTGGTACCGGGGATCAAGCTCGGGTCCTTGTGCTTGTGAGACAGGCAGCAGAACCACTGAGCTAAACCTCCGGCCTAGGCTTTTCTTGACTTAGAAAAATTTCTACAATATTCACATTTGAATATTTCTTATTAATAAATATCTTTTATTTGAATCTAACCAGAAACAGCCACATTATTCTTTGAACATTTTCATTGTACACTGCTAAGAAGTTTAGTTGCTAGCGATAAACTACATAGATACAAAACAAGGGAAAAAAACTCTTTGTATAAATTTATGAAAGCCAGTTGTTAGTTCAATCTAAAGGACAGATCTACTGGCCACATCCTTGGTGAGTAGTTTTTGATTTGAAAACTTCCAGTGTTGAGACACACACTATTTCTAGTATCAAGCAGTGCTTAAAAGCTTGAGTTTTGGAATAAGAATATTCCTATTCCAACTCCAAAACTTGCCATTTTCAGCTTTATTTAACCTCTCTAAACCTTAATTATTCCATGCAAAATGTAGAAATGAAAATATTATCTATTTACTTTGGATCTGCTAGCATCAAATGAAAAGAGACTGTAAAGCACTCATGAGCTTAGCAGATACCACTTCCTCCTGGCCTAGGTCAGGCTATTCACTGTTTCTCATTCCAAACTGTTGGCACCACATTTAGTCCTGATCCCTTCTGTAGCTGATCTGTGTTACCTCACTCAGTGAGCTTATCTAGCCTCATGAATTTTAATACTTCTATAAGATAATGACATTCCATTGAATGTCTTCTATGTGGACTATTCCCTCGAGGTCTTCACTAGTATATTAACCTGTCTGCCCAATATTACCACAGAGTAGTTTATAAGAAGCATTTACTTGTGAATCAACCAGTGCTTGCTATCCATCTGGATGGGTGAATGCAGGGATAGGTAATAACAAACAATAGCATGCAATAACAAAATAAAAAATAGCATCCAATAACAAAATAAAACAGCCTTGTGTGAAGAAATTGACAAGAAATGAGCATTCTTAATGTTAAAATAGAATAAATGAACCATAAAGCCAAGACTCTCACTACTATTTTATGTTCTCTTGCCTGGGTTGGAGCAATGTGAACGTGATCTCAAACAAATCAAAATGTGAAGAAAAAAATGCCTCTGGGTGGGAACTATCAGAATTCTCCAGAAAGGCTGAAAGAAAGGGCTTAGCAGGGCAGAGGCCCTGACTTTGACTGATTAGCTAGTTTTTGGCTCTCATTGGAAGCACATAGTATATACTCAAATTAAAAACTGATTATCTTATTCACATTTTACTAAAAATGTTTTATTTTTGGCTGACACATAATATTTATACATATTTATAGGGCCTGGAATGTAGTTCAATGGCGCCATGCCTGCCTGGAAAGTACAAGGTCCTGAGTTCAATCCCTGGTACTGAGGAAAAAAAAGTCTCTTCTATACATATTTATGACATAAAATGTCATGTTTTGACTCATGTTTACAATTGGTAATGATCAATTCAGGTATTCAACATATCCATGATCTTAAATTTTTCTTTGTGGTAAGAACACTCAAGTTCCTCCCTTACAAATAAGTTGAGATATATGATGTATTATTGCTAATTATATTCACCTTGTTATGTCACAAAACACCAGAATTAGATAAAACAACCATAAAATTTTTATGGAATCACAAAGACCCTGAATAGCCAAACTAATCTTCTTTAAAAAGAAAAAAGATAGAGAAAACATGAGAGCTCAATATATACTACAAAACGATAGTAATCAAAATAGCATGGTATTGGCATTAAAACAGACACACAGACCAATGCAGCAGACTAGAGCAACCAGAAGTAGCACTGCATATTTACAGCCAGCTGATTTTGAGAAAGGAGCCAAGAACACACAATGGGTAAAGGACAATGTCTTCAATAAATGATGCTATAAAAATTGGCTATATATGCTGAAGAACAAAGCCAGAACCCTATCTCTCACCCTTTACAAAAACAACTCAAAATTCACTAAAGACTTACATGTAATACCTGAAACTATAAAACTACCAGAAGAACATATCAATGAAAGGCTTCAGGGAATTGCCCTGGACTATTGTATATGACCCCAATACACAAGCACCAAAAGCAAAATTGACAAGTGGGACTACAACAAACTAAAAAGCTTCTATACATTGTTGGAAACAACAAAGCAAAGAGACAACCTAAATAATGCAGAGAATTCCTGCAAACTGTGTTTCTGGAAAGAGGTTAGTATTCAGAATATTTAAGGAACTCAATTCAATGGTAAAAAATATTTTTTAAAAAACCAACAAACATGGGCTAAAGATCTGAATATACATTTCTTAGAGCAAGACATATAGACAAACAAATGTCATTGTTTGTCATTCATCATTAGGGAAATAAAAATCAAAACCTCAGTGAGATACCAACTCTCTCCAGTGAACATGGCTATTACCAAAAAGACAAGAATAAATGCTGTGTGAGAAGGCAGAGAAAAAGGAACTTTTATACACTGTTGGTAGGAATGTAAAGTAGCACCGCCATTATGGGAAACAGTATGGAGTTTCCTCAAAAACTAAACATAGAGCTACCATACGATAGGCAGTCCGGGTACTTGATATGGACCCAAAGGAAGTAAAATTAACCTATCAGAAAGATACCCACACCGACGCGCATACTGCAGCACTAATCAAAATAGCTAGGATATAGAATCAATTTAATTGTGTATTAATAGAAAAAATAGATAAATGAAATGTATCTATAAACAGCGGAGTGTTAGCCAGCCATTAAAAAGCATAAAATTCTTTTCTTTGTGAGAGCATAGATGGACCTAGAGAACATTATGTTAAATTAATTAAGTCAGACATAAAAGACATACATCATTGATCTCATAAGTAGAATCTTTAAAAATGTTGATCTCATAGAGTTAAATGTAAAATAGTTGTTACCAGAATAGGGGTAGAATAGGGGAAAGAGAGAAGAAGGAGAGATAAGGCAATGTGTACAGTGTTATTGTTTGATAGGAGAAATGAGTTCTGGTACATATTTCTTGATGCAGCATTTTAGCAGAAAGATACAGATATTTCTGATCGCTTGGCATAGTCTTCTTCATGGCATCAATAAATGTGGTGAATTTGATGATCAAATTTTCAATTCTTTGAACAGGTAAATGTCATTAACAAAGGAAAGCAAAGCCTGTGGGTTCTGCACACAACCAACAATATGACAATCTTCTTCCCTCTATCTCTTTGTTCTTCAGAGACCTTTCTACTTCTCTAGTTAGATCAGGAGTCATAGCAGGGCTCTGAAACAGGGAAGCAGCGTTTTCTCTCCATGATGTACAAACAGACCTTGATGACTCCCTTCCCATCATGTGGGAGAATGAAAGAACAGTGGGACCACAGAGTCCCAGGCTCAAACAGCTCACCTCTGCCTCAGACCTCCACCCTGGCATAATCCACACTCTGTAGTTGGCTTGGGGCTGAAGGAATTCCACTTTTCTTGATAACAACTAGACTTAAATTCTGCTCTCTGATTTGTGCCATCCATATGAATCACATTTGTTCCACTCTGCAAAAATATAGTCTCCTTCCAAATTAAAACTTTAAAAGGGGAAATTAAATGGACTTGAAGCTTCCCAAAACACTAGATTCTCCAAGTGCCAGTGTTCTGCAAATTTTTATATTCATCCAAGCCCAAAAGCCAAAGGAAGTTCAGTCCACGGCAGGGTTATCCGTGATCCTCTGAGGCTCTCTGTCCTCACTGTGTGCATAGGCATAGGTTGAATAGAAATGTGCATGTTTCTCCCCTTGTGATTTTAACTGTGGCACTGGCAAAGCAAGTCTCCAAGGGAATCAGAATAGTAATTCACCTTCACCTGATGTTTGGGAAAATGAGCAAATCTCTTCTAACTCAGCGTTGTCTAGGAATAGAAAGGCAGAATCAACAACAATGAAGTGATTTCCAGCCCTGACCTCACACTCAGCAGCCATCTTGGGGCCTAAAGGCTGAGACCTCTGTTTACTGGGCTATAGTTCACCAGGCTCCACATCCTTCTGCCCCAGTTAGGACAGCAGGGGCAGTGTTGGGCTTGTCCTGCCTGAAAAAACAGAATGACAGAATGATTGCAGAAATAATGCATCTCACCCTGCAATTATTCTAATTATTTTCCCCTACATCGCCCAATTTGTTTACACCAATTACCCTATATCTGTGGTAAGCAAAGGCTTAGGGTCATTTTATGATCCAAGGGGACCTAAGTATGAAGCCGTTGTTTTCTCACATCTACCTAGATCCTCTTTACCTTCAACCATGCAAACCAACGTAGGTTTGTGGATAGTCCAGTTGAGCGACAAGAGAAGACACGGATGTGGCAAAGCCAAACTTTTTTTTTTTTCTTACTTTGAAAAAGTCTGCTTTATTTCTAATGCAGAGCTAGGGAAGGGTTTTTTTTCTCAGTTTTTGTTTTGTTATTCATTCATCAGCAAATATTTTTTGAGCTCCTATTATTCAGGAGTCTCAGCAGTAGGCCCTAAAAATCAATATAGATTGATAAAGTAGTAAAATGTATTCCTTGCCTTCACAGAGTTTGCAGGGGTCCATATGAGAAACTCATATCTTCAGCACTCCAATTTTTTTTTTTTTGTATCGGGGATTGAACCCAGGACTTCATGCTTGCTAGGCAGGTGCTGTGCCACTGAGCTACACCCCCAGCCCCTTCAGCACTCCAATTTTCTTTCTCTAAAATGACTTTCTGGATTTAGGGAAGTGTTGGGAGGAAGGGCTGAAAACTAGGACTCTGAAATCATTTCTCTGTCAGAAGATATCAGATTGAAAACAGGAGTTTGGTTACCTGCACTGTTCCGTTTCTTCCCCTGTGTTATAGTGTCCATAGGGGGGCAGGACTATGATTGATTCATCTAGTCTTTCTGCCTACAGGTCCAGGAAAGACACATAGCAGGTACTCAGTAGTTAACAAAGGAGCAGATGGATGAAATAATGAGTGACCAACCCTGGTTTGAACCTCTGATTTGGTCTGAAATCACAACCACAAATTTAGTTTGTCACATTTTTGTGACCTAATCTTGCCTGGCTTTGATAATGTTTCTAAATAAATATATAAACTTCAATATTCCCACAGTGCTCATTTGGAATCGCTTGTTCCTCAAACTAAATAAGTTGATAGCTTTTGGGAGCACTGCATACAGTAATAGTGAATAATTAAAGCACCTCTTTCATTTAGTGCTTCAATTAAAAAGTTAATTATATTTCACTTTTCTCCCCTCAGGCCAACTGTGGCTGGGAAAGGAGATTTGCAAGTGGAGATAAGAACCTCAAAATAAATCCCAAACTCAAGAAGGGAAAACAATGATTTCTCACCCTGGTAACACAAATAGGTCAAAAAAAGAACCTGGATATCTACTATTTGGTGAAATCTTGCCTACCTCTGAATACAGAGAGAAGGCCAGTGCTGAGCCATTACCTAATATCAGTAATCACTGGTTGACATCTTTGGGTGCTAAAAGGCTGAAACCAGTATTTTCACCTGCAAAATCTCCTTAAGCAGTTATCTCCAAGTAACTGTTCTCTTCAAGTCTCTCAGAGTACAAAGATGCTCAGTCCCTTTTCATGTTAATTCTACAAGAACATCAGGCCATCCTTACAAACTCATTTCCCAAATGAAGAAACGGAGATCCAATACAAGTAAGAGCCCCCTACTCACACAATAAGTTATTAGAAAATGTACATTTTTCCACCCAGGTTCAGACTTCAAACTTCTTCTACATAAGACCAGTGCATCTAGTTGAAATGAATGATCCAACCCATTATGTTGGCTTCTGTCTGTAACATCACCCACCTGTGTCCAGCAGCCTCATCCTCCAAACTCCCATCTGGCCCTCTCACTCCCTCACTTTAAAAACCTGTGAACTCCAATGATAGAATTTAAAATACCAAATGCATAATGAGCTACATCCTGTATATAGGTGCTACCACTTCTTCCCAGCTTAGGACCCAGTTTATCCACTACCCTCCACCACATGTTCTTCATATACTCTCTCATATGCTAAATATTTCTCTAAACAAGAAATGTTTGCACTTGTCCCCAGTCCTTCAAATCAGCAGGATAACACCACAGTGAAGATCTAAGATAGAGGTCAGGAAGAGGTCAAAAGGTAGTTTTGTGTGGCCTCTAGAGGCTCCCAGATAAAAATCCAGACAAAAAGCTGGATTTAAAAACTAGGAAATTGGACAGCATAGGCCTGGCTTATCTTCACTCCAACAACCTCAGGTGTCAGGTAAGAACCAGCTGATTAAGTGATCATAAGCTTTCCAAACTTTCCCAGTCCCGAAAATGCTCCATTGTCTCTGAACTCTAAGGCTCAGGGTCAGTTGGTATTTATCATCTTTTGAATGCCATAGTTTATCATCACAAAAGGGTAGATATCTGTTACCAAGTATGGAAACAAAAAATTGAGAGGATGAATATCTCACAAGAGAGAGGGTTTTTAAATTACTTTAGAAAGTGAAGTCGTACCTGTTTATCATATTGTGAGAGTTAACTGATTGTATCAACTTGAGAAGAAACACCCAACTAAATTGGCTCAGCCTAATTCTGGGTGTGGAAGACCCATAGGGAGGATTGTCTCCAGAATGTTATAAAAGGGAAACCACAAGGAAGGCTCACTTCTGTTTCTCTGGAGAAACTCCAGTCTTCACCTTCACCATGGAGGTCATCTCTTGACATCCAGAGGAGACTCTTCAGCCTCCAGCACAGACCCTTCACCCTTCCATTGCAGACCCTTTGGCCTCCTGATACAGACTTGCACTGGACACTACAGGGTTTCAGGGCTTCAACTGGATCCTTCAGATCTCCAGTGCGTAGACAGACCTTTTACACTTGTCTTTATCTGACTCTGTGGGTGGCCACTGTAAGTCAATCTTGTAAATTTTTATATATTTGTATATCTTTCATTAAATCTGTTTCTCTAGTAAGCACTGACTGAAACACCTGTAAATACTTTGTTTGACAATAACACGGTATTCAAAGATTTCCATGTAATCCTGCCGGCCTTGCACATTTCTGATTATTGCTGCCTTTCTAACTAATAAATTTGTTACATCTGATCCTATCCAATTCTTTACTTTTCAGAGGGGAAGCTGGGGTTCAGAAAGAGGAAGAGATGTCCTCTAAGTTACACAGTAAGGTAGAGACTGAGAGCCCAGACCCCAGTGCTCTGACTGAAGGCCACCTGCTTGGAAAAAAGGCAATGCAGCCAACATTAATCATGCCATAATCAAGGCAAATCAGTGCTAATCACAATTAGTAAATACTACACACACACTCACATACACACATGCATGCACAACACACACCCAGAGATACTAACTGGCCACAGAGTGTGCTATTATAATAACAGTGGTTTAAAGATGCCTATTTTGTGGCCATCCATACTGGAACAATTTCTACTAGAAAACCTATGATTGAAAATCAAGCTCAGACAATGAGTAATTAGGCTGCACAGTGTATCCACGATTGATTGGCTGATGGGTAATTGTAGGTGTAGAAAGGAGAGATGAATCAGAATATTTGCAAAAAATCATTAGTTCAAGAGCTCATCCAAAGAGATGAAATTAGAGTGTCCTAAGAGGCCATGACTGGTTCCTATGTTTCTGGCCCAGTATTTGGAGGTGGAATGGAGAAGGAAGGTTGACAAGTGAACTGAGGGAGGCCATAAGATGCAGCCTTCTTTTTCAAACAGTAGGATGTCATATGACATAGCATATCATAAAAGAGTTCAGAATTGTTCATTGTTCACCAGTCTCTTGATTCACCTGTGGTCCCCACCTGGGCATTAACTGGTTCCATGGTGGTCCCACGCCCCTAAGAATGATCTCACCTGAGACAGCTCCCTCTAACTGTTCCAGCCTCTTTCCTCAATAGACACTTACCAATAACCCACTCAATGATATTTATTCCATCGTTGCTAGCTGCTAGGAAGTATACTAAATGGTAAGATTGGGAAAGAGGACAGACATAAACTCCTTCCTCATGAAGCCTGGAGTCCAGTTGGGAGAGTAAGAACTGAATAAATACCACAGTTTTAGTTTTAACCACTTCAAGGTGAGCATACTGGAAGGAATAAAAATGGAATTCTCTTCTCCAGTGAAATTCATTATGTTTACCTCTTAGAGGTGTTGGCATTTTGAAAAGGACACCTCAAAATGGGATGGTAGAAACTTAACAAATTACTAAGTGAAGGAAGTCATTTTGAAAAGTCTGTCTACTGGATGATTCCAATTGTATGGCATTTTGGAAAATGCAACTATGGAGACAATAAAAGATTAGTGAGTGCCCAGGCCTTGGGAGTTGGGATGGATGAATAGGTGGAGTGGATTTTTTTTTCAGACTATGAAGCTGTTATGAATGATATTGTAACAGAGACTCCATGGCATCAGTTTGTTTTCCTATTTATGTCCTTATAGATTCTTGCCTCAATTTTCCCTTCTGTCTAATACTAAACCAGATAGGACCTTGGGTAAAATTTTTTAATACCAAGCATTAGCCTGAGCCTCGGAATACTTTTTTGACCAAAAAGCAGTCTGTGTATGTCCAGAGGTGTCGTGGGCTCAACTGGCCTAAAGTACCTATCATTCTGAGCTTCACTCTGCAAGGCCCACATCCAGCCTATATTTAAGAAAATGCTTATCTCCCTGTGTTCCCACAGCCTGAGGAAAGATGCATCATATTTCCTCAACAAAAACATTCTGGGGCAGCTACAGCTTCCTTTTGATTACCTTTTATATATGTTTATGCTTCATTACTTTAAGATTCTTTTTTATTCTAGTTACCAATTTATCTTTAGAGTATGGAGTTTGATGCTTTTAAGTCAAACAGATGGTTTTCTTATGGTAGGAAAAGTACAAAATACAAGTTTTTTAATGCTAAAGATAAACTTTAATAGCTTTAGTTTGTTTGGGGGTAAAATGGAGTGTGAATTTTTTTATGTCTCATAGTGGATGGGAAACCTGAAAGGCAATGAGGTTTTAAATGTCTCACTTTGGAGCTGGTAGGGCAAAGCATTTTTCTCTCTGTTGATCCACTCCTCCCCCTAGCCACATGGCAACCTTAGCTGCTTGCCCTTTAATTCCTAGGGGCCATCACTTTCTCTTTGTTAAATTGTTTCTAGAGCTTGCATAGTAAAAATAATTTAAGCAACATCTGGGGACAACAAAGTTGCTTATCTACTTGACAAAACATAGTCATTTCTCATTTTTAGATAGGTGTTTAAATTCTAGGTGCTCAAATGTGAGTATCTAATGTGAAATTGCTAGGTAGCCATTAGCTGTGGTCCAGCTAGATCAGGAGAGTTGTCCAGAGGAGGAGTTGCAAGCAATACCAGTCAGGGTCAGAGGTCTTTGCATGTCAGAAATTTCATCTCCAGGACAAAGGTTGTGATCACCAGCTAGATGATGATCTGCTGAGCATGTTGTCTTTCCTGAAATCACAGTTTCTGCTCTTCTGTGTCTGAGACCAACAGTCTATAGTTTAGATTGTCCAGAGGACCCAATTATTGCTTTCTAAGCTGCCTCACTGACTCTGTACTTTTCTGGCAAAAACTGATAAGGGGCATGATCTCTCTAGTCTACAGGCTGGCAGCTCTGTGTCAATATCTGTTCTTGCCCCATTTTGCTTATGCCACAAAGGCTCAGTCCTTGCTGGTTCTGAGCTCTTCTCTCCCGAACATCAGTCCCATCTCAGCTGCCAAAACCTAGATTTATAGGACTCTGATTTCGCTCCTGAGTTTGTGCACAGAGCTTCCGGTTTTCAAGATGAACTCTCACATTTTACTGTGGGGAAGCAAATTGTTGCAACTGTTTTGGAAAGCACTTTAGAATTTTTTTATATAAAATTTACTTCTCTACTATCAATCCCACTCCTAGGAGAAATGAAAGAGAAATGAAAACTTACATTTATACAAAAGTTATATATGAATGTTTGTACCAGCATTATTGATCTCCAAAAGCTAAAAATAATTCAAATATCTTTCAACTGTTAAACAAAGTGTGGAAAATCCACATGACGAAATATGATTCAGAATATGTAAAACAGTAAATTACCAACAAACACAGTGACAAATGTGAATCTCAAATGTATTTTGCTTGATTAAAGAAAACAGTCCTAAAAGGTTATATGCTAGAGAATCCTCCTCATGTAATGACCAAAAAGGAAAAATAAAAACAACAAAGATCAAACACATATAGGAAATCATAGTGTCATGAAGGTGTCACCTCAAGTCCATTGAGAAAAGATGACTGCTAGGGTTTAAGGGTGTTTTGAATGTGTCCCCCTCATGCTCTGGAAACCTAGCACTTAGGGTGGCAGTGTTGACTGGTGGTGATTGACTTTTAAGAGGTGAGACCTAGTATATGGCAGCCACACCATGGGGTGGCACTCTTGGGAGAAGATAATATAGTTTTCATAGGACCCTGTTAGTGTCCACAAAAGTAGGTTGTTGTAAAAAAGTCAGCTTGACCCCAGAATCCCTCTCACATTAGGTCTCACCACCTGATCTATTTTGCACACACGCCAACCATTTTGATACCGTCTACAATAATGCTCTTCCCAGAGTTAAGCAGATACTAGTACCATTTTCTTGAATTTCCAGAATTTTGAGCAAAATAACCTTCATTTCTTTAAAAAGCACCCAGCTTCTGTCATTTGGTTATCACAACAGACAATAGACTAATACAGTGATGTAGTCAATAAATAGTATTAGGATAATTAAGAAATCATTTCCAAAAAGTAAATAAAAGAAATATAGCTGGATTTATATATTTTTGATCCATTGGAAAAATTTTTCTGGAATAATTTACATATTTAAAAAATGAAACCATGAAAATACTAAAATAAAACATCATGGAACTGACAAAGAACAATTTAACTATGATCATTTTAGGAGTACCAGTGTCATGATAAATGCATTTACTTACAACATTTTTAAGAAACCTTGTGTATGGCAAACTAAACACAGGTTTGGAAAAGTAAAAACTTCAAAAGTGGGAAATATTACTAACTCATATCAAAGACAAAAGACTAATATTCCTAATACAGAGTTCATAATAAATTGATTGAAAAAAAAATCAACTACACAGTAGAAAAATGGTCAACGGATATGGGTGGGCAGTCTTAGAAAAAAGAAATACAAATGGCTCTTAAACACATCAAACCATGTTGATGAAAAAAAAAAAAAGAAATAATACAGGAAATTGGTCATGTAGATGGTCAAAGTACTGAGAATCCAAATGCAAACCAAGAATTAGCAGCAACAGGAAGCCAGGTCCACTATAGAGTAGCCAGTGAAAAGAAGCAGAAGATGCCAAGAGTCAAGGCTGTTTGGAAGGAGATGGATGCACAGTAGGCCTGGTAGATGGGAGCTAAAGACAAGGAACAAATCAAGTTTTGAAGGAAACATCTCCCAAGGCAGAGAGAGAAATTCCTTCATCTCTCACTTCTTCCTCTCCTCCATTCTCCCAACACTGCTTCCCACTGGCTAAATTTAGAACACATTTAGCAAAGGATCCTGGGAAATGTAGTTCCCCATAATCCAGTGAGCAGTGAAAGAAGGATCAGAGTAACAAAGGCAAAGCATCAATCAAAGGGGCAAGTAGAGGGCCCTCTACCAATGGAGGAGCCCAAGGATACATGCCTTTTGTAAGGACCTGATGGTGTGAGCTCCGTGCTTCTAAACAGCATGGAATCTATGAGTTAAAGCAATATGAGTGGACATGTGGGAGGTTTAGGGTGATAGTGGCAGTTTCCTGCAGTGTCTACTGCATTCAAGCTATATTGTGTTACCTGAAAAGAGGCAGAGATGAGGAATGATTGGGTTACCCCTTATCCCCATTCCAAGGAGTCTTTGGTCCCTGCATGCAGATTCCCACACTGAATAAACCAGCCAAGGAACAGATTCCTGATGAGTCCGTCAGGCCAGCAGCCTTTAGGAGCAGGTCTCATTCCTGCCTTGACTGAAGAGGTTGGAGGACAGTGGAGCAGGAAAACTGATGAAGGAGAATGGCAGGAGGTAGAGGAGTTCTTAACAAGTTCAACTACAATTCTGTTCTTCCCATGATCCAATTCTTTTCTGTCCTCCACTCAATACTGTTCTAGTTTGCAAAGTTGAAATAGCCAAGTCTCTTAAGAAAAAAAAATGTTTTTCTAAAAAGTACGTGCAAAAACAGAAAGGAAAGCACAATTTTTTATCCAGTTCAGATGGGGCCACACTATATTTTGGGTGAATCATACATGCTGAGGTCCAGGGAGTTTTCTCTGGGGTGCCAGCAGGCATCAGTATGGAGAATGGGCACATTTCCAATTGCAAAGCCTGGGGATAGTACTGTTTCCTACCTACACACCAGAGAGGGCTGCTGAAAATCTGACCCTTTGTTCCCCCTCTAGACCCTTAGTCCTTTGGGCATTCTCTTTTATCATTGGAAATCTGTCCCCCATTTAATTCAATACCTCTAATTTTAGAGATAAACTTGCTCTATATCTTAAGTGATGTCAGGCCCTGCAGCTGCAAGCAGCCCCCAGGGCTGCAAAGCGAGTTATCCCCTGGAAAATAGATTCAGAGCACACCAGTCAGGAATACAGCAGAGCCCAGGAGCTGTCACAGGGTGGCCATGCACTCTCCTGAGGTACAATGGAAGGTGCACCCTCTGTGACTTTGGTCAAGCAGTGTTGAAAGCAAGCAACTTTAAGGTTACTTCAGCCCTTCTGCTGGCAGGCATCTGTGCTGTACACGCAATTAGCTCAGCCTGCAGAAACAGGGATCAAACAGCTCTTTTCAAATTGCGTAGTAGTGACTAGAGTGCATCTTTCTCCCAACATCATCCTTCTACCAGACTGAGACAAGGTCCCGAGCTCCATCTTTGTGGAAGAGTTCATTAAGATATGAAAGGTGCAGATGGTGGTATACACCTGTAGTTACAGCACTCTTGGGAGGCTAAGGCACAAGGATCACAAGTTTGAGCCCAACCTGAGCAACTTACCAATTTAGTGACTTGAAACCCAAAAGTTTTAAAAAATTAAGAAAAGAATTGGAGATGTTGCTCAATGTAAAGGCCCCAGGTTAAATCCTAGTACTGGAAAAATACAAAAGCTATGAAAGGCTCCCACACTGGTAATTTCCCAAGTGTCTTCAAATTCTTAGGATTGAATTTTCTTCAATAACCTGGGTAATATGCCTGTCTCCAGCTTGGAAGTGAAGTCAGGCAACCAGCTGGACCATGAGAACTGGGAACTCTGAATTATCCAGAGGAAAATCCAGTGATGTGTCTTAAAAGAGAAATTGATCTTGGGCTCACAAAACAACAGGAGATCTCCAGAATCCATTTTATCCATCTCCCTGAGCACACAGCCTTATCTTCCATGAATGAGTTTTTATCTTACCTCTTCTTCTAGCTTGGCAGTGCCTTGAAGGCAGAACCTGGGGTTTCATTTGTGCTCTTTCTGTCCCACTCCAGCAACACCAAATGCAGGCTGTGTGCAAATCAGAGATGCTGAAAATCCTTGTTAAGTCAAAGAGAAGTTTCCATGGTCTTTAGTCTTCCTTTAAGAGCAAAGTTCCCTGGAGACAAATGATGGGAAAGGCATTTTCAGCCCTTCCACATGCCCTCTTCAGGCACAGGGCTCCAGTGACAAGCTAGTCCTAATGAAATTTGGAAGAAAAGAAGTCATGAGACATGGCTGGTAGGTGAGCAATATCAGAAGGTGAGGCATGCTGGTTCTCACCCCCATCTAACTGCTTACTTGGGTGTCTGCTGTGAACAGGTATACCAACCCCTCTTCTTCAAGCTGAGACTGCTATGTATCATGTGTCCTGATTCTTCCTCACTTCCCACCTCCAAAATGTTCCTGGGCTCCTTCTCCCATGCTATGCAGATATCAGACAAGAAACTGAAGACCTCACTCTCACTGTAATCATTCCTTAATTTCCTCCCAGCCCTAGGATGGATATTGGATATTGGATAATGGCAATTCTTACACTGGATTGCACCTAAGGCTATTGACCCTGAATCAATCTTCATGTGTTTCTATTTGCACTGTGCTTCTCTTTCTCTCTCTCTCCCTCCCTCCCTCCCTCCCTCTTTCTCTCTCCCTCTCTCTCTCTCTCTCCAGCTGCTTTCTATCTCCTCAGGGCTCTTCATATCCTGACATTCACTTTCTCCTATATGTGACTTTCCACAACTCCTAGTGAATCTCCATTACTTTTTTTTTTTTTTTTTTTTTTGGTACTGGGGATGGAACTCGGGTCTTTGAGCTTGCGTAGCAGGTGGTGAAACTACTGAGCTAAATCCCCGGCCCCTCTTCATCACTTTTTAATACTTAAACTTTTGCTCCAGTAAAAGTCCCAGTGAGATTTTTGGGGGACCAAATGATCCCTAGACTGATAGTATATACAGAGCACATGCTACACTGGGAGAAGGTGTGTTAATAATCGTCATCAAATATATTGACACACTTTGTCTAACAAACTCTGTGCAGAGGCTTTATAGAGCAGCTATTATTATCCTCTTTGCACATGAAGAAATGAACATAGAGATTCTCATGCTTTAATCAAGATCACAAAGTCAAGAAGTGGCTAACTCAAGACCGGCTCTTCAATATTTGAATTCCAGATTACCAATTTTGTTGGACAAAGAAGACTGTGAAGGAAATATGGTGAACTGTCAGGTAGTGGCATTCAAAAGAAGAAGAGACACTCAGTGGACAGAAATTAGAAAGAACTTGGTGGAGGTGGGGGTTGTCTGGGCTTTGGAGACTGGAGGAGGACTTATCTCCAGGAGAAGGAAGCAGGCACTGCAGATAGCAGTCTATTCGATTTAACGAGAAATTGTACCTGTTTGGGGACAATCTGATTCTACCAAGAGAGGCACATAAATTCGTGCGAAAAATCACTGCTTAAATCTCAGAGTGCACCAAGTCAATGATAGGGTAACTCTTTTCTCACAATTACATAAACACTGTGCAGTTCCAAGCACAATTTCACAAAAGGATCTAATTTGGTACTTATGACTACTGTAGACAGAAGAGAACAGTATTTTCACAAGCTTACAACTTTGTTCATAAGGGAAAAATTCAAGGCTAGGGTTTTTTTTTCCAGCTTTACCATCTTACATAACATCTTGGGTAAAATAACTAACTGTCTCAGTCAACACTGATAGTCTTTGTACTATGTAAATATTTGCAACTGACAAAATGAAGGATGTGTAAGTCATTTCCATCAAGCCATGAAGGGTGGGATTTCATCCATGGGTGAGACCTCCAGCATGGTGCTGGAAACTGTAGGCCAACAGAGGGGCACAGATGGTAGGTTTTCATTCTGGAGTCTTTCTCTGGGATTCTCGAGTTGAAAGAAAGAGAGAGTAGTGAGGATTTTTAATAAAGAGTGTTTTCATGGATATCATTTGGATTTGGCTATTAGCAATAAAATCCAACTGACGGAGACAACATGGCTATAACCTGAGAGAAGGTCAAGGCCAACATCCACACCAGTACCCACTAAATGAGACTGAGCTGAAACTAGTACAGAATCTGTCAGACAATAGATAGCCATTCTTTACAGAGCCGGTGTCCTCTGTTCATAAAATGGCTGATATTAAGCAGTCCTAGAATAAATGGCTTTGAACAATTGTTGGAAGCCCCTGGCATTGTTCACCATAGCCATCTCTAGAGCTCAAGCACAGATGATATTGAGATTATGGTGTTTTCTTCTTTGTATCTCAATTTGCCTGGGGTTCCACTAGTAGTTTAGACAAAAATTCTCTTTACAAGTCTAAGAAAGAAGGAAGAGAAAAACATAGGTGCCTGGTTGCTTTATAAATAGTGATTTTTAGGGTTCAGAAAATGCCTTGGACTTCAAGGGTTGAGCCCAGTACTACACTGCTTGCCTGATGATCTGGGGGGTTGGAGTTACAACAGCATAGACTTAGCGGCATTACAGGTACTGACAATTTAGGCTCCCTGCAACTAAACTAGAGCTCCTCACATGATTAAAAAAGAAAGGAGAGAATGATGACACTCCTCTTCTACCTGGCCTCACACCACCCAGTTACCAAACTTGGGATGGCAGGACAATGCTGTCAAATAACTGGCATCTTCAAAACCTAGGGGCATCTCATCCCTCTTCTCCAAAGCAAATACTTCCTGGTATAGGTCCTCAACAGCTTTCTTCCTAGCTACCTCTCCAGTGGCTTTTCACCTGCCTTTCTTTTGGTTGTCCAACCAACACGGTTCTTCAGCACCTACTCTCTTTACTTTGAACCTGGAGAGGAGAAGCTTCTTATCCTCATAATCTCCCTAACTATTCCAGGTAGAATAAAGACCATCAGGACAACATGTTTCCTTATTCTCCCCTTTCCCCTCCATTACTAAGGCAGGTAAGATGTTTTCTCTGAATTCCTGAATTGTATTTAAAGTCCCTTCAATATTTTCCTGCAGCATAGATTACACCCTCCTTCAGCCAATTTGGAATTCCTCACTATTGTTTCTTTGCTTGAATGTTTTCTCTCTCTCTCCATGTTTCTGAGAAAGTGAGATCTGCACCTGGATGTGTCTACAAAACTTCTGTTTCACTTTATCATTTATTCAAAGCTTTCCCTGTTCTCAGCACAAAGCAACTCTAAGGTCACCATATCCCATAGTGTTCTCAGTAACCAATTGGTCCACCAGGCCTTGCACAAGTGTGATCTCAGAGATGTGCACTCTAGTTCTCACACACTCTGTGAGAAGCACTGGACACAGGCACACACCACCATGCAGAGTCCAGCAGGAAGCAGAGATTCACCCAATATGGAGGTTCTGACAAGTGGAGACTATAGCATCAGGGCAACCTGACTCTCAGTTTAATGATTTTTACATTTTGCATCCAAGATCTCAAGCACATATGTTGCAGATTTCATTTTTCTGCCATTATCCACCCAACCCATATCTATCTTATGCTGAAAACAAGTGAGGGTTAGATGGCAGTTAATCTACAATGGATAATTCCCGCTTTGGAATTGTTTTTTACTGCAGACAGGCAGGATGACTCATTTAGAGCAGCCACCTTGTAATTCTTCTTGCGGGAAATTAGCCAAGTTTTTCTTCTAGAGCAACGATGCATTTTGAAATACATTGGCTCTTTAATTTTGAGTTCCAACGTTCTATTTGATGCATTGCTATGCCCTCTCAAGCCACAGTGCGCAGTATCATTGAGACCATAAATTTTATGGAATGTTTTAGAATTGATCAATTTGCAATTTCCACATTTGGAGAAGGTGAGATGATCTTGGCAGTGTGTAATACCTCCTTCTCAAAGGCAATTACCCTTTATGCACGGATCCTTTTTATATTTTGCACCAGCTTCCCATAAATCTCTACATTTTTATTATTCTCTTTGCCATATAAAGACTACCATACTTTACTCATAAATAGTTATGATTTTGCTTTTGGGTGGGATCATGTACTGGGATAAAATAGTTATGAGTAATGTTGAAAGCAAAATTTTTAGAATAGAGGATGTCAGAGACATCTATTCCTTCTCTTTCTTCTACTTCCCCTTAATTGCAAAGGCAGATGAGTCTTCTCTGTTTCTCTCTGGCTCTGTGTTTCATTCTCTTGCTTTCTTTGTAGCAATTTAAAACTTCTTCATTACTTTCTTGAAAGATGGGGTCAGGCTTATTCTGCATTCAATCTTCTTCTTAGAATAAATCACCACCTATTTCCCTATCTAAGGAAAACTTCGTATTGTATGTTTTTAAAATGTAGTAAGACCAAATTTGCTATAGTCTTCTCTAATATATATGCATATGGACCTACATGGTAAAAGGGAGATGATCCGAGGATACAAGGCAAAATCTATGAGGCAGATTGTACAGATCCATGGTTCTTGCCAGATATACAAAATATTATTCTCAAACTAATTCTGTCAGCTGTAGGCAGAACCATAGGGCACAGCAATATTAAAGGTGACTTTTCCCAGACTATTTTCTTTGGATCAGGAATACTTTGAAATCAATCTTTATTTAAGGGAGAGGGATACAGTGAGTCCTATACCAATGGACCACCACGTTGCTAAATAATTCAGTCTAACTTCAAGGGAAATAGCTCCATTAAATTTATTGAATTGCTATGCAGTACTACAAAAAGGGGATAAAATCTTTTTATATGGTTTATTAAACTTACAAATAGTATTGAGTTTGAAAATATTTATGGATTCAAATAGGAAATAAAAAATAAATTCCAATTCACCTGAAAAAGTCCAAATAATTCTATGAAGTTGTCTTCAGAGTTATGGCTACTGGACAGGTTTATCACTACTGTGGTCCATGTGTCTAGAAAAATGCTACATTACCAGCTACCCCCCTACATCCTGTCCACCCATTCCTCTGTGTTTGGGAGTGATCAACTACAAAAAGAGTTTACTCCTGGTTACTCTGACAAGTTTTAACAGGCTGGTCCAACTACCAGCTCTCCATCCCTACACAGGGATCTTTCATCCCTGGTTCCTTACCTCCCTGGCAAGATAGTATGGTGGAAATAAATGATGCATAGAAAAGAATTCTAGAGTTATAAAAACTATTTTTTCCCAGTACCAGGGATCGAACTTGGGACCTTGCGCTTGTGAGGCAGGCAGCAGAACCACTGAGCTAAATCTCTGGCCTCTAGAGTCATAAAAACTATTTTGTGCTAAAATCCTAGGTGTACCAACAGATCTAAAGTTCAGTTACTCAAACAATCTTAAAGGTTTTTTGTGTGTTTTAGAAGAGCTAGCACATATAATATTTCTACCAAAATCATACCTGATGTATAACAGAGGTACAAGAAATAAAACAAAGTAAACATAGGACAGAGTTGTTCCTTTTCCTTTCTGGAAAAGGAAAGTTATCACAGACATTCTCAAATATGCCAAGACAAATTTTGAGCAAACAATGGCTTATCAATGAAGTCAGAGGAGAAATTTTAAAAGTCCTTGAATGAAATGAAAATCAAGACGCAACATACCCAAACCTATCAGATATAGCAAAAGCAGTATGAAGAGGAAAATTTAAGCAATGAGTGTGTACATTAAAAGAATTCTAAAATAAATAACTTAATGATGCATCTCAAGGTCTCAAAACAACAAGAACCAAACCTCAAATCAATAGAAGGAAAGATATAGCAGAAATAAATGAAACACAGACTAATAGAACAATGCAACTGATCAATGACACTGAGTTGGTTCTTTGAAAAGATAAATAAAATTGACATTCAACTAAATTAACCAAAAAAAAAAAAAAAGAGAGAATCAATATCCAACTAAAATCAGAAGTATATACTACTGAAATTCAAAGGATCATTAGGAAATATTTTGAAAAACTTTATGTCAATAAATTTGAAAGTAAGGAATAAATGTGTTGCAGACCAGAGGAGAATTATGGCCTAATTGGCCTCTCTGGGAGCACAAAGGAGCAAGGCTGCATTCAAGGGTGATTTTTTTTTTTTGAGAGGTGGGTCTTATTTTCCTTCCTCTTTTTTATCTTTTTATCTTTTGTGATTTTGGTTGCATAGCTTGATAAATCTGCCATTAAATATACATACACATTAACATATTTATCCTAATTAAAAAAAATAATTTTAATGCCTTCTCTGACTTCTCATTGCTACGTCAGGTGTTTTACTGGCCAAATTTTAATGTTTTGTTTCTTTAGTCTCTTCTTCTGTTACTTTTGTTGTTGAGGGTTGTTGATTGTTGTTGGGGGTTGTTGCTTTAAAAATTGAACCCTTTACTATAATGGGGTGATGTGGATGGGATGGGAAATTAGGAAATAAATCAAGAATAGATCCAGCATCTATTTTAAATGGGATTATTTTACTATGTTAATCACAATTCAATAAATTACAGATTATCTAGCAAAAATCAATAAATTCCAGATTTAACTGTCTCATAGTGAACTCTAGTCAAATCTACTAAATCAAAGAACTCTAGTCATTGTAGTATGGATAAGTATTACTTGTTGAATTCTTAGCATGCATCAGATACTGTGCTCACAGCTCTTATAAGAATTATCTTTTTGATAATTCACCACCTCTAAGAGAGTTATTAATATCATTATTATTTCAATTTACAAATAAGGAAATGAAAGTTTATAAAAAATAAAAAACTTACCAGAGTTGCACAGCTAAGCAGAGGCAGAGTGAGATTCAAGCTCAGATGATCTTATCTCCACATTAAAATTAGTAAATTTACTATATCATAAAGAGCTATAAACAAAAACTTCTGTTGATAGATACCTCTGATACATCCTGCTGCTTTGAAAGCTACAAGTTGTGAACTGAAAGCAATGAAATATGGTTTTCTAAAAGAATTACACTTTAAAGAAAATTATTTTAATATCTAAAATGTCTATAGAGGAGAGAAAAGGAATTAAAATAATTCTTATAAGTTTAATTATTACTAACAAGGCAAAAGATTTGATCCTCTTTGAGTACAAAAGTAATATCCATTTACTCCTTTACTTAGCAACCTATTTATCCACATATTCAATCACTAATATTTTCTCTCATTTACTCATTTCCCTAACAAGTATTTGTTTTAAATGTCATAGTGCATTGTGATAACTACTCTTTAAACTGTTTTTTTCATATTACTCAAACTAAGCCTGACATGCAGAAATAAAGATAGCACATTTCTCTGCCTCAGAAAGACATTTCTTTCTTAGATTACATTTTACTTCTGAGAATTCAAAGAAGAATAGCTAATAATAATAACAGCACAGAGACATGCCTTGATTTAATCTTCTTATAACTCTTTAGATATCCAATGGTCTTGATTTTTCTCCCTTGGCTAGAGATTTCTTTCCAAAATCCTAACACATATTCTTTTCCTAGAAATAAAAATACAAGAAACCACACCAGTCAAGAATAACTGGAATAAAAATCAATGCAGAGTTAGAGAAGAGAAAAAGCAACTTAAAAGAGAATTTATCAGAAGATAGGTCATCCTTTCCGGACCATGGTGACCTGGATCCCACTTTGAAACCCTTCATCCAACATTCAGGTTATTGAAAAAGAATGATCCACACAAAGAGAAGAAAAGTTTCTCTTAACAAACTATCTGAATTTATTTCCTATTTGTCTTCCCAGTTTGTTTCTACTCCATCTCTCACTTTAAAATATCTAAAGATAGAAATGGTCTTGATTCCTACACACACGTTTGGCTTTACCCTTGCAGGCTTCCAGCTGACCACCTCAGCAGTAATAAAGTGAAGGCCAACCTATATTCAGAAATAGCTTCAACTGCATTTCCATCACTTAAGTTTACCATGAGTGAAAAATGCAGATGAGGTAAATGAAGTGTGACCTAAAAATATGATGTTTAAATTTTAAAAAATTTATTACAGTAAAAGACACATTCCCATTATCTCCCTTAAAATAGTCCCCTTTTCTTAGAACCCACTCATCCCATTGTTTTACCACTTTCTGAGGCTGTTCTAGGCATTCTCTTTCATCAGTTGCATGGTTGTGGATGGCTTAATGTCCTAAATGGATTAAAAAATGTTTTTGTCATGGTCATGTTGACTTTTAGGGAAACAGTCATATATTAGTTAGGGTTCACTAGCGGAATAGAATTAGTATGAATATATGTATAATTTATAAGGAATTTATTAGATAGGCTTACAAGATCAGAAGGGGAAGAGTCCCACAGTTCTGTCTGTGGAATCAGAGACAGAAGAATCCAAAATGGCTGACTGCACACTGGAGACTTGGAGGATCCAGTAGCAGTTGGAGGTCAAAGACCTGGAAGCTCACTGTCGTCACCAGTATGAGTCAGTGTCAGAAGGTCAAAGAGTCTGCACTGGAGACTAATGTCCAAGCTCCTCTGAGAAAAGACCAGAGCTCCTCCGAACAAAGGGAAGACTTCCTTCTTCTTTCCTTTTCATTCCACTCAGGTTACAACCTCTTGTTTAGTGCCACCCACATCCAGGGTGTGTCTTCCCTCCTCAGTTTGCAGCCTACCTGTCAATCATCCACAGACACCCATAGCTAATCTGCTAGGTGGTTCTTACTCAATTCGACACAACGCAATTCACAGTCACAAGCCAGAAGATCCACAGTGTCAGATCCAGTAAATAAGGTGGGTGAGGACACATTGTAAGATTTCTATGAGCTCGCCTTTTCTTTGGATAGCGCTCAGTAATGCCATTCACTAACTTTTGATCACACATCAAAAAGACATTCACAAAGGAGGACTTCTAGAACTGTTTCAGAAAATGGAAAGTCACAAGAAGGATGGGATAATTCTGGTTGGAGCAAGGGGGAGTATTTTAAAGAGGGTTAATAGGAGTATGTCTTTTACTGTAATAAAATTTTTAAATTTACACAGTCATATTTTTCAACCATCCTTTATACTAAATTCCCAGAATATAAAAACATAGTTATTTTTATAGGCTTTCACTCATTCCTCAAGTGCCTGTTGATAGTGTTTCTCTTACACTACCACACTACTGTTTTAAGTAGTTCTCACTGGAGCACAGAGTTAGACATTTGTGTTTGTATTTTCCCTTCCTCAAAAACAGACAGGACAAGATAATAGGAGAGAAAAATGCCAAGAGACTCTGCAAATGGGGACTTTGTACTCTGGTAACACCACCACTGCTGGTTCATTCAGAAAGATTGCTGCATCATGTACTAGCAAAGAGGCCATAGCTGATCTGCAGGAGAATGGTGGCTGGGAGAAGAGTTCAGTATTGATGGCCCTGGAGTCTGATAGCAGACCCTGAGGTAACTTACCCATAGAGTCTCCTATGGTATTGATGACTGTTCAGCTGTAACCCCTTTAAATTCTTTCTGTATGCTCAGTAACCAAGGAGCTAGGAAAACAAACCTTTAACTATATGATTTTAAATAATGTATTCATAATAAGCATTTAAGGAGTACCCATAATGTGCCAGGCACCATGGAATGCAGGAAGAAAAGGGCAGAAAAGGTTCTTCCTGCCTTGATAGAGTTTGCCCATGAGTAATAAACAAAATTTTTCAAAAGCACAAAAACAATTCTAAATAACAATGGATGTTAAAAGACAAATGATAATGAGGTAGATATACAGGTCAGGGAGTGGAACTATTTTAGAAAGTTTACTTGCAAAAGGCATTTATAAAATGTTTATATTTGAACTTATAGCTGAATGAGGAGGAGAGTGTGGCCAGGCAAGAAGGATAAGTAAAGAAACAACAGGCATAAAGACCTTGTGGAAGTTGCTGTGGTAGGAGCACAGTAAGCAATGCGGATAGAAATGTGAAATAAGATTGGAGACAACCAGCATATGAGTCAAGTCCAGAGAATAGGAAAGTGCAGTGCAGGCTTTTGGAGGGTGCAGAGAAAGAGATGGGTCTTCAGAGTGGGTCTGAAAAGAAGGCAGGAAATAGTAGGATAAGAACCAATTTGCTAGAATATATGTGATCTTTTCATGGACAGATGCTAGCCCTGTTTTGCTTATGTACTGAGGATAATCACTAGACCTCACATTACCCACCCCTACAGTGGGACCATAGCATCTCTGAAAGTCAGTCCAGTTCTTACACACAAGAAGTGATTGTTACATGAAGCAAAAACATTCGGTGGGGAGTGAACCAAGATCAAATACATCATGCAAGAAGGAAATAGTCAAAGGTTTCAAATGCCCAACAGAGGAATTAGGTATGAAAATAGGTGCTTCTTGAGCAGGAAGTGGAAGATGTCATGACAGGATGGTGAATTAGACTGATGTGCATTAGGAGGCTCTTAGGGTTATGAGGCTCCGGGAGGCCACTCCTGGGTCATAGTATGCAGACTCAGGACTATGGGAAAGAAGGATTCACAGATCCAGGTGATGTATTGGAAGATAGAGAAATACAAAAAGATTGCTGTGCAGACTTTTGCTTACGCATGATTGAGAAGAGACTGCCCAGAGTTGGGAGAAGGAAACAGCAAGGAAAGATTCAGTTAGATGCACATAAATATTTATGAGAAAATAGGACAGATAAGTAGAAGTATCTTCCTGATAATTTGGGCACAAAACTGAAAAACATCTTCCCACTGACTTGGAAAACACAAGGGATAAAAAATTGAAAAGGTTGAATAGTTGTGTAAAAGAAGACAGTCTCCTTTATTTTCATTGAAATCTTGGAATGGATCTAAAATTTAAATTACTTTAGAGCCAATTCATCAGCATAATGGAATAAAGTAGAGCAGGATAAGGCTACAGGGAGTATCAAGAGTTTTGATAGAATAAGGAATTTAATTGTTTTATAATGAAATTCACCTTATAACGCCACGTAACTGGAAAATCTCTCTCTCTGTCTTTTATTCTCATGAATGCTAAACAAATTCTCTACTTCTACTGAGCTATACCCCAGTTTTTTGTAAGCATCTCTATAAACTACTTTTGGTCAGGGCACTCTGGTATTTGATCTCTATTATGTTAGTAATATTTCTCCTAGTTCATGAATAATTCTTAGAGCAGTGGTGGAACTTGTCCTCTGTCACAGAGTCACCAAGGGGCAGACCTGGGATACAGCAGGATTCTACCTGACTTTAGCATTCTTACTTCTTTTCTTTCTCCTTGTAGCCTTCCTGGAGACAACTAGAGAAGCGACATGTGTATGTGTTGTGTATGTGTTGCATAAGAATCTGTGAACAAACAGATTGAATGTTTACTGGATGAGAAGAAGGGAATCTTGAAAATGAGGTAGAACAGGAGTAGTCAAAATCAGGCAGAAAATGTGAGGAAACCTGGAAAGAAAAAAGCATCGTGAACTGGAGTCAGGCCAAGTTGCAAGCTTGCCATCAGAACAGGAAGGAAAGAGTTTGAAGGACCAGTTAGGTTTAGATGGAAGGAGGAAACAAGGGATGGAGATAGTGGGTGACCTTTGCTCAGTCCAGGAGTCTGCAAATTGAATTCAAGCATGGAGGAGAAGCAGGGAGTACCAGATCTGCTTGGAGGTTACAAAAGAAATCATAGAGAGGGAGCTCCTACAGACAGGGTTTGTGGATTGGTAGGTCACAGCTCTTAATTATAAAATTCTTGTTTAGGAAAACAAAAGAAAAATTAAGAGAAGCCACATATATTACCTATTTGGTGCAGACGCATGACAATCCTCTCCTGGAGCTTGATCAGTATGGAAAAACTAGTGGCCATTAGTGGATGGGGAATGAAGGCTAAATTAGCACGAATCCAGTGAAGAGTGGCTCTAAGGGATTTGGGCTGGAACTGTATTATCATAGCAGACCTCTCCATCTTTAAAATGACTCAGAAGGAACCTCCAATGCTCACATTATGGCAAAAGCAATTTGCTATAAAGACCCATCATTTGGCTTGTGTGGGTTACAGTAGCATCTAGGGAGCTCAGATAGGAACTGAGCCCTCTGAAGACAATGAGATTAAGGTTGAAAGTTCAGGAGCAACATTTCATTTTGATGGATCTGAGAAATGGGTTGCTTCTCTTTGGCAAACATCACTGTCTTTCCCTGCAGGAATAACCATGAAGCTTACCAGACTGAGAGTGTACTGCAGGAGCAGGGTTAAGTGGCGAGAAGTAGAACTTTATGAATTGAATCTGAGAATTATGAAAGAGGATGATTCAAAGATCTCAACTGTTCAGGAATTGAAGACCAGGGGATGTACCAGATTGAAAAGAAACCCCTGTGGCCACAGTGACCATCCACAGGACAGGGCAACAAGTGAGAGGCAAGCAGTAAATATTAGCCATCGTAGGACTCAAAGAGCTCATTAACCTCAGTAATTCAGAAGATCATCACTAGCTACGTAACAGGGCATTGTGATTAAGAGGTGGACTCAGCTTGCATTGGAGAACTTTGCAAGGTTCTTCCTTGTAGCAACTGTGCCACTTGGAAAGCCACATAGCCGTGCTGCTTCCATTGTCATCTTTTATACAACAGTAATAATAATGCTGGCTGCCTTCAAGGGCTATAGGAAGAATTCAATAAAGCGCTATGTGTAATGTACCGACATGTAGTAACTGTTCAGTAAAAATCAGTTTTTATTATTCCTCTCTCTATGTATAGTAATCTAGAATGGAAAGTTAGCTTTAGATATAAATGTTTATCCTTTTTTTGGAAAGAGTTACTGTAGCAGAATCCCTCACTTGTTCCTCAGACCTTACCATCTTGGTGCACCTGCTGACTTCCACCTGTATTTTCGCTGCTTCTCTGTGCCTGGGGACTTTCCTTAGAACCGTGTGTGCAGAAATCTGGAAGTGCTAAAAATTTCAATTTCCTGGGAAACTCTTCAAACAAAGTCCATTCTGTTTCAGTGTATAATTCTGAGGCTTGTGATTTTCACTGAGTTCACTCACAGGATTAAGTTCTATTCATACATCGTTCTCTACTCTTGCTGGTGTTATCCAATCCAGCTTCTATGGTTTGTTTAAGATGAGCCCAAAGTAAGATAGTGCATGTCATTAAAATAGGAGAAAGTTGTCTTTCCAAAACCCTAACCTCATCCTTCTTCCCTTGAAACCCCTCAGACCTGACTGAGCAGGTACTGTGGATGAATTGTGTAATGAGACACTTGTATCCAGCCTTGAGGCTCATCTCTTCTTTTCGTGATTTTGGTTTTGATGTGGGCATCTGTGTTGCTATTCTCAGAGTGCACTTAAGCTTCTTGCATCCCTCTGTGGCTCTAGAGACTGAGCTATGGGAGAGGGTGTGTCAGATCATTCAATAACGGGCTTGTCCTTGAGTTAACAAGGCTGCACTGAGGCAATACAAAGGGACAGCAATGACTGTGTCACTGCTGAACTAAAATTTAATCTGAAGCCCTGGACATGATGCCTGGCTTCAATATCATGCTTGAAATTGGCTGGTCAGTAAGAAGAAACAGAAGAGAAGCTATCATAGTCACATCTCTGGTGTGATCAGCTATATTAATGGAATTTGTTTCTTATTTTTGGTCCTTTTGAAGATTCACAATCAAACTTGCTCCTTTTATCAAATAATTATCTTTACTTTTCCTGCTGGGTATCTCCTCACTTTGCTTTTCACTTTTCTGATCTGACACACTCTCTCCCATAGTTCAGTCCCTAGTGCCATAAAGGGATGTAAGAAGCACTTTGGACAGGCTTCTTCTCACTCATTTAGCTTCAGCATACAGGAACTTCCACATTATATCCAGACCTGGAGAGGTTCCTACCCAGGATTTTGCAGGTTACATTGACCAGCCTCACCTGTTGGGACAATTAAATCTCCTAGTATCATCCTAGCAAAGAGTCATTGCCTGAATGAGATCTCAATGTCATTATCATCTTATTCCTTCAGCTTGAAGTCTTTGTCCTGGGCGAAATCAGAATAGGAGTGGTGACCACTCCTGCCATCCCAATGCTCACCGAACCCCAATGTTCTAGCCTTCACATACACTTTCTAGGAACTTATCCACGCTATTCCATCTCAAGAATCTCTTTTAGCCCTGGAAAATCCCTGCTCCTCTCTCAACATTCTGAGCAAGTGTTCTCTTCCTAAGAAGAATTCCTAACTCCACCAGATCCCAGTGTTAGCTCAGCTGCCTTTGTCGGTAGAGATTTGGGTCCTAAGATCTTAGTTTATATGCACTCTAGGCAATATATACTCACTCGAGTGGAATGCCCAGCAAAAACTATGAACACTGCTTACATTATGATTCTTCAAATTTTTCTTTCTCATGTTCCCTTTGCTGGAAGCTGTGTGTGTGTGTGTGTGTGTGTTTCAAGATTATGTAATTTTAAGGCATAGATGATATATGACTCTATTATATGTGGAAATGTGTGCTCAAACTGAAATCCCTATTTAACATGACAAAGTGTTTGGATGGTGCTTGCTCAGGGAAGTCTGAAATCCAGAGACAAAAGCTCGGGTCACAATGCACGTATGTTTTTGCAGCCTTCCTTTTCTTTGTAGAGGACATGAAAGTCTATGTGTTTGCCTGTCAGCTTTTTCCAAATTATACTCAACATACATGTGAGGCAAGTCACTCAGTAGACAGTAATGCAGCATAATAGTGTTTGTATTCAGCTTGGATCTCAGAAGGCAATCTTTCTGCATTCTAGAGTTTTATTAGTGATGATTGCAATTATTAGCAGTGATTAGTACATGGTGTGGACTGAACTATCTATAAATACCGCAAATGTGGTTTGAGCATCTACTGGATGAAGGGAAATGTTCAATGGACTGGACAAGGGGCAAACTTCACTAGTATTTGATCATTTATTAGCCATGTGACATTGCTCATGTTTCTCTGAACCTGTTTCCCTCAATTTTCTATGTCACAGCTCATTACAAATCAAAGTAGGAATGTTAAAGTATTTATAAATTGTATAGAGCAATAGAGATAAGCAGATCTTTCACTATTGCCATTGGTGTGAGACAGCTCAGTATATCTTTTTTAAGGGTATAAAATAAAATTCTTATAGAGATTGCCTTGTAATGTAAATAAGTGAAATTGACCAGATTTAAGAAAGTAAAATTAATGGAGACTGTGAAAAGTGAAGTATGCATTCCTTGCTTAAAAGCATTCGGGTTCAAAAGATTAATAATACTGTGCTATTTGAACAAAATACTACTTCAGGCCAAATTATGCCACAATACGACTCTGGTGAGTTTCTCCACCATATGTAAGAAAGTGCTTTTCAACATATAAACCCAATTCTGCCACAGCAGAAAAGAAAAAATTTGAATAGATGGATAGAGGAAGTAAGAAGTGACAGGCTAATTTGTTTCTCGGACTTGAAGGTCTGAGTTTCTCTTTTCGCAGCAACCAGCTGATGAGCCATCCTAGGTTTTTAGCCCATCATGATACAGGAGGGCGACCCCTCTGATAAAATTTCTCTCCCCGAATCAAAGACCTTCCCTTCCTGTCAAAGTTTGCTGTTGTTTCCATACAAACGATTTATTAGGCCCTAAATGCTTCAGCTTCAGGCCCTGGAAACGTTAACAGCACCCATTTCAACGACACCCCTCAATAGGGTCCCATCTCCCAGATGCTACGGACTTGTGCCTGGCTGTGAATTTATTTTCACAGAACCACTTCACTGAACTGAAACAGGGCCACACCATCTTCCTCTCCCTAGAAATCAAGCTGAAGCTCTCCACTCCTGAGGGTCTAACTGAACTATGATCGCCCTGTGATCTTCCGGTCTTCAGGTTATACCCTAATAATCCCTCTTCTTTCCCATCTGTCTTATGCCTGTATTCTGAGTCTCTCTCAAGACTTATGGAATTTATAGTTATTCCCAATCCAAAAAGAAGAAAAGAAAAGAAAAGAAAACCCCTCCTACTTTTCTTCCCAGGTTGGTTCCCTCCTCCCATAACAGAGATCAAAATCTTTCAGAATTTGTATATATATATATATATATATATGATTGGATAATTACCTTATAGAAAGGTAAAATGGTCCAGATAAAGTGATGAGAAAGAGAAATACATACTGTCTTTTTATGTCCTTTAATTGTTCAAGATAATCAAGAAAATCAAAAATTTAAATGTATGGAACAAAAATATACAACCAAGATTACTCATCAGACTATACTTTAATCTTGCCTAATAGAAGAACACCAAAATTTTATAGAAATATCTGCAATAAATTAGATGGCAAAGTATTGCTCTGAATACCAAAATTTAAACAGATGAGACAGGCTATTGACAAGTTCTTATAAAATCAACATCTGCAAGACAGAGAGAGAGAGAGAGTAGAAGAAAATGTAATGGAGCTTCTGATGACCCCGCAAGCACGGGGCAGATAATCACCCACAGGTATCAAAGGACATGCAAAGCAGATCTCAAACAGCTACTAAAAATGTGAGGAATATTTTCAGATTCCAGTTTATAGGGAAGGCTCCACACTAAGGAGAAATGTTTGGAACCAGAAACCCAACTGAGCATGACAGAGACAGTAATGTCCAGATTAAAATTAAGCAGAAGATAAATTTTATGGAGGAATGGAAAAGGTCACTTTAGAGCCATGAAGCTAGACATTCTCTCCTGCCCTCCCCAGCTTCCACAAAAGTATTCAAGAAAAATTGTTTTTTAGTTACAAATGATCAACTGATAGTAATGACAGTCAAATCTCATGTGAAATTATTCCAAAAATTACTGTGGGGGAAAAATACTGTGGAGAGCATGAAGTATGACAAATGTCCCCATAGACAACAAAGCACAGCAGTCAGAAATACCCCCCAAAATATAAAAACTGAAAATTATGAGAAAAGGAAAAAATGCAAACAAAGTCTATGTAAATAGGGAAAGGTGGGGGGGTGAAGGGCGCACAGGTAATGGGGAAAAATAAAAACCAAGATACATCATGTACAGGTACAAGCACCCAATGATAAATGTAAATGTATACCTTAAATGTACCAATAAAAGAATTAAAAAAAAAATGCCATAGAAACGGAAACCTAATATTCAAATAGTTAAATACATTGAGAAAATAATAGAAGGTGTGGAAAAACACAAATTATATTTAGAAAACACAAAATCAAATAAAAACAGTAGATAATACTTTAAGAGTAATTAAAGGTAAAAATAATTTAAAAATGAAATGAATTTGAGAGAAAATAATAGCTACAAAAGAAAGGAAAAAATATTCAACATACATGTAATAGAAATAGCTGAAGAAGAGAAAAAGCAATGGAATACAATGAGTAAAAAAAGTATAAATAAAAAATGAAAATTAAATTCAAACTTTTGTAGTGAAAGAACATACTGTACACCTTAAGATACTGACCCAATACTATCATCTCAAAAGTATTTCTACTAAAACAATTTGATTTAATAATAAAAGATATTGTAGAATGCATTACTTTACCTCATAAATATGTACAAATATTATATGCTGATCAAAAATATGAAAATATTTTTTATATTTTAAAAACTAAAATAAAATTTTTAAGGCATCTAGGCAAAATGATCTCTTATATGAGAAACCCAAAATATAAAGAGCAGAATAAAAGTTAGATGATAGGAAACAGAAAGACAGGTCTTTTGCAAAAAGGAACGGATCAAGAGATGGAGAGGGGAAGGAGATGAAAAGAAAATTAAAATGTGTTATGTACACGTGTACCAATTCCCCACGAGGAATGTAAGCATTATGCACTGCAAACATGTGCTAATACAAATTTAAAAAGAAAAAAAATACTTAAAAAAATATTTCAACAAACATTATGAAGAAGAAAAATAAATAAAGCACACAGGTGTGCGTAGATGGTAGAATGAAGCAAGCAATTTGCGGTACTTGATCAAAGAGCTGGAAGACTTTGGAAGAGGCTATTGCCTTCTCCAGGGGACCATGAGAAGTGCTCCCAAGAAGAGGTGGTTAATCTTGAGGGATGAACATTATTTGGAGAAAGAGATGGAGATCAGGAGTATTTCAGACAATGGAAATAACAATAAGTAGCAAAACGCTAGCGGAACGAAGGTCAAGAATGAACCTGTTGAATGCCAAGTTCTATAATTCACAGTAGGGCAGAAGATGGGGCTGAAGTCTAGAGAGCCCTGAATTCCAAGTCTGAGAGTTCAGATTTCGCTAGGCAAACATACTTGACAGAGGAGTACAATGAGCATGGGAACTCAGCAGGCTATTAAAATAGTCTAGATTTCTCCAGTTTATCCCCTGAACCAGTGGGTATGAGGCCCAGGAACAAGAAGAAAAAGAAGATGAAAGATTTAGAGGCTGTATGTGGGAGAAAGAGAGGGACGTTTTGAGCTTGAGTTTCTAAAAAGATAATAAACCAGTTTTGGGGGAGTGGATACCATATAGTAAATTAAACTTCATTTTCTTTGAAAACTTGAAGATGATTTGAACATTGTCTGTGCAATTTCTGTAATATCCAAATGAAAAATAAGAATTTCATTTGTAATATTCCAACTGTCTTATTTGTTAATTCAATAAAAGTGGACTCTAAGCCAATTTGTTTACAGAGCAATCACTACTGCCTTGTTTTCCTTTCATGATAAAAGAATGTTTGAAATCTGTCTGTGTTTAAAGCCTTGACCTTCTGTAGGTGGCCTTTCCCACTGAGTATCAACAGAATCTTTATTTGCTACACTAAGAAATCATTACAAACTCTTAAGTCACTATAAAAAAACAAAAACTATTTACCAGAAAAAAGAATCACACTTACCATGACTATGCCATTAAAATTCCAGGATACAGAGAGGTTAGGACACATATTGCATATAAATCATGAAACTGGATTATATCTTTTCAAGCCAACTAATCCTTATATGATTTATGCAACCTGGGCAGGATCACAAGCAGGGACAGAGATACTAGGACAACAAATTTGGTTCATCTAATAGTTACTGTCAAACAATTAAGAATTAGAGGTCACCCCAGGTAGGAATTGTATCACCAGCCAATTCATGTATTTCTAATTCTTTAGTATGGCTTGCCCTGAATTATCTTTTTAGGTCATAATTTTACCAAATGTATTAGATAATGCTAAGCTGCTAATGCTCAAATGTTCTGTGTATGTGTTGGCTACAGGAAAATTCAATACAAAAGATAGATCAAAAACAAAAAATAAGCTGGGTGTGGTGGTATACACCTATAATCCCAGCACTATAAAAAGCTGAGATAACTAGTTTAAGTCCAGCCTAGGCAATTTAACAATTTAGCAAGAACTCCTCTCAAAAATTAAAAATGACTGGGGATGTAGCTCAATGAGAAGGCACTGCATTTAATTTCTAATACCACAAAAAACGATAAATTGTAGTAAAAAGGCAAAAGTCTCATAGAGATTATGTTTACCACGTGCATTGCTTAATGCTAACAAGTAAGTCCAAGGCATTTTTTTTTCTTCTTATTTCTGAGGTAGTATGAACTAATAGGGAGCAGACTGAGTTTGGAGACAAACAATCTTGTGTTGGTCCTGGCTCCTGTCTTGTTGGCTATGAGACACTGGGTACTCATTTATGCTTTTTGAACCTCCATTCATTCATGGGAATTTTGGATCAATAGTATCACAGCTGTAAAACTACATGTATCAGTTCACTCAAAGTACATACAATAGACCTGGAGTTCAATAGATTGATGTTCATTCTTTCCTCTTCTTTTCACACATTGGTCACCCTTTTGTAAGTGGACCAGAGTGGGGGAAAAAAAGAGAGAATCTCCTTTCGTAAAAACATTACCAGCCAAACGTGTGCTGTTACATATGCTAGTACAGATGTCAATGCTGTTACCAGTGTGGTCCTCCTGATACAGGCAAAAGCTGTGAGGCTCTGGGTGCTTTCCCAGAGGTTGATGACTCTTAAGAAGCTGCACAAAAGAGACCAGTTCTGAAAGAGATCTTCTCACATCATTGCTTCCTATTTGGCAAGATTAGACACACAATACTAAAATTCTCACATCAGAAAGTCAGTTTGAATTTCACTTATTTCAACATTTAGACGTCTGAGAAAGTAAAGTTTAAGTAGAGCGAGATATCATTATTCATAAAAAATAAATAATATTTGGTTTGGGATTACATCATAGTAAATAGGGAAAAGGATGGAAGTTTGATTTGCTCAATGTAACATAAACTTGTTAGTAGTAACAAAAATTTAAAGCTTCTTAACTAACATTGATAGCAAACCTAGCATGTGTTCCTGATTCTGAACCCAAGTTAATAAGGGAGAAGATAGGGAAGGGCCAGAAATGAGACACTCATTGTGTCTCCAAACAAGTCTATCTCATCTCTCCTCTCCTTTCCACCTCTCCCTTCCCCTCTCCTCTCCTCCCCCCTACCCATCTCCCCCTCTCTTGCCTCCAATCCGTCTCTCTGTCTTCATTTACTGCCTCATATCTTGATTCTTGTGAATATGCCCACCAGTACTAAAACATACATATTGGGTCCCAAGGTCTTACCACTCTTGGGGGACCATAACTACAAGCTCTGAATGCAGTTGTGGGAAGATAACCCCTAAATTTTCATATCTATGTTATTGTAAAGGATCTTTAAAAGAACTCTGTCCTGGGGTACTGTAACCACCTAGCA
Organism: Heterocephalus glaber; assembly: GCF_053883595.1. Lineage (NCBI taxonomy): Eukaryota > Metazoa > Chordata > Mammalia > Rodentia > Bathyergidae > Heterocephalus > Heterocephalus glaber. The sequence goes on along the minus strand of NW_028258349.1, from coordinate 6,161,185 downwards.
CTTGGGAATTAATTTTTTTTTTTTTTTTTTTTTTAGCAAATTAGCACAAGTGAATGTATTTATGGCTTTGAGCAAGATCAGAAGACTCCAGCAGAAGAAGATAAACCACAGTGCTTTTCCAAGGGCTGGCCCCACCCCTCTCATTTATTCAGCAAGTTCTGCAGGTGCTGTCTCTGAGTCTCAGAGACCACTGTTAGATCCATTATTCTCTGACCTCCCTTGTGACTATTTTGACTTTGATCCCCAGAAATTCGTGCCAACCTGTTTTTCTCTTTCAACCCAGTTGACCAAAACTTGACTGTTTTACACAGTGCCTCAGTCCCTTCCTGGGTTTGCTATCCCTCAGCCTCAGTGCCCACAGAATTTCCAGATGAAGGTTTCAGTGTGGATTCAAGTGGCCACAGAAAGCTTTTGGTAAGAGAGAAAACAAGATCTTGTCATTACAGAACAGGCAGCATTACAATAACAGGAAAGAAGGAGCATTTGTGAGGGTTGAGTATAGTATATTATTTAATGACGGGCTTATTTCCCTAAGTTCTGTGGCTTAGGAAGTGGGCTAATATGTCAATCAAATGCCATGCAGAAAAAAGATGGTCGAATACGGACACTCGATGGACCTGTTTGAAATAAGAGTTGTCTGACAGTGGAGATAAATGCAGCTCTCGATCTCTCCGCCTTTGCCTCAGCTAATAGGAAGGACAGAGGCTAACAAGGGCTCTGAGTGAGGCCAGCCAAAGGCATTTGCTGGATAAAGAAGAGAAAGTAAAACACTAGGTTCTGGAAGCCAATACTTATATTTTTGCAACGCCAGAGCACCGAAAAATACTAAACAGGGTTAATTCTCTACAGTTACCTTGAAATTTGAATATTGACATCCTATCATATATGAAAACATATTCATTCAATCTGTATTTTCAAGTTTTATTTTTTTCATCCTTCTGCCCTACTTATCCATTTCAAGAGAGCAGTTTTGTTCCCAATAGTCATTAACTGGAAACAAAACAAATTTCCATCATTTGGAAAATGGATACTAAAGTGTGCCATTTTTGTATAGTGATATACCCAGAGCAATAGAAAGAACAAACTATTATGACACACAAAAACATGGAAAATGTTAAAAATGTGCATTTGTCTACATGTAAAACAAACTAAATGTATATGTGCATTAAAAAATGAAAGGCTTTTTTTCATTTTCTCATGTTAATTCCATTCCCTTCTTTCCTTTCCCCTACTCCTCCCACTTCCCCTTCCCCTTCCCCATGCACCTTTTCTTCCTATTTCACATTATCTATTATACATTTTGAAAAGACTTTGTAAATAGGGAGGGGTAGAGGGGTTGAAGGGGGGTGCAGGGGAAAGAGGAAAAAATAAGAATCAAGATATATTATGTAAAGGTACAAATCTCCAACAATGAATGCCATTATATTGTATACCTAAAATATACCAATAAAATTAATTTTGAAAAATGAAAGGCAAGGAAGGGAGCTTAGGGAAGTGATAGGGAAAGGACACGACCAAAATATGTTACCTACATGTATGTAAATGCTACAATGAAATTCAATATTTTACAATATTAATATGTACTAATTAAAAGACTAGTGGTAAAAATAAAAAAGAAACCAAAGAACAGAAGTCTGATCAATATGAACCATTTGACATGAAATTCAAGAACACATAATACTACTGATGGTGAAGGAAGTTTCAGAAGAGTGGAGATCTCTGTGAGATTATTAATGGAGGGGACGGTGCCAGAAAAATTGTATTTCCTGATAGTTGAGGGTTATATAAACAGAGCACATGCATCTGTGTGTGCACGTGTGTGTGTGTGTGTGTGTGTGTGTGCGCGCGTGCATGTTTTCCTCAGGATTGAACCCAGGGCTTTTTCACTGAGCTAGATGCATCCCCACCTCTCTTTTGATTTTTTAAATTTAATTTTGAGACAGGGTTATGCTCAGTTGCTACATTGCCCAGGCTGGGCTCTTATTTGGGATCCTCCTGCCTCAGCCTCCCATCATATTGGGAGGATACTTTGATAAACTGTATTGTGACTTCTTCCAGTTTCCTCTCAGAAATATAGAGAACTATAAAGTGCCACTCTCCCCATCTTCCTGAACTCTGTGGGGAGATAGGTGGTGGTGGGGAGAAGGGAGACTTGAACACAAGTTTACTGGAGGAAGAACAGCCAGTAGATTTAGGTAGATCTTCAAGGAGAATAGCTGAGGTGAACGACATGTATGGGCTGGTGGCTGAAGTGAAGCTCCTCAGAATTACAAATATGGAGAGAAGGAGAATTTACTCCTGCTGGCTTTTGTCTCTTTTTCCACAAATCCTACCAAGAACTATGAGGAAAGACTTAGAGAGGGGCTTGAGAGAGCTGTCCATGGGGTGTAGACACAAAGGAGAGAGTCCCATGAGGAACAGAAGCACCTTGCAGATGATATTCTTGCCTCAGAATCTGTGTCAGTTGTTTGCTCTGCTTGCTCAGCTCTTGAAGGGTTAGAAATAAGTGAGGAACTTGAAATTTGTGCAGCTTTTTCTCATTGTTGTAAGAGAAGCTCCTCCTTCGCAGTAGATGCAGTTACTTTTGATCTAAGTCCCAGTTGCCGAAAGTGCTGCAGTGGCTCCTCCCTGACGTGAGCACCCTGGGGCTGGATCTGTGCTGTAACCCTTGAGGGCCTCCAAGGCTGTCCTGATCTGTACCCATACCCTGTGCGGATCATGAGGCCCCTTTCCTGGGAAGTCTGATTTCCCTTTGCACTTGTCTGTCTGTGGGTCTCTCCTAGAGAGATTCTCCATGGCTGGTTGGACTATAGATGGGAGCAGAGAGGTCGGTTTTCTCTTATGTTCTGATTAAACATAAGTGCTAGGCAGGCACTTTCTCTCATTCTGGTGGGTATGTATGTCATGGTGTTTCCACGCATCACTTAGCATTATTTTACACCATTATGTATTGCTGTCCTTTCCCCAAGGATAGAGGAGATTCCTCTGTTCCCAGCTGCAATGAGTTTTGATATAAGCACTTGTTATCTGGGATAGATGCAACTGGAAATTAAGAGTTTTCCCAGAAGCTGATGAATTGGTGAGCACTGTGTGTGAGCTGCAGGGACAGTGTGAGGCCCTTGGAAACTGCAGAAATTGATTCCACATCCCCTTTTCCAGGTTCTTTTTTCATGAATCCCAAAGAATGTTTACCAAAAACAAAACGATACAAAACAAACAAAAATAAGGAAAACTTGAATAGTTTCCATTATAATCAATGCTGACCTCAGGGAGAGAACCAGCAGTTGTTCACAATTACCCAAAAAGTCAGCCAGATACTTCCTGCCTCTCTCTCTCTAATGAAACAAACCTTAATCTGTGGAGAGATGGTACAGGTAAAAATACTCTCAAGGAATCTGAGATGCAGCAGTATGACCCTGTAACCCCAGGTACTGTGGAGGCTGAGTCAGGAAAATAGCAAGTTGAAGCCCAACCTAGGCAAATTAATGATGCCCTGTCTCAAAATAAAAAATAAAAAGGGCTGGAGGGCACTTCTGGGTTCAGTTCCCATGTATTAAGTTTCACTAGAGGAGCAGATATAGCCATTGCTGTGCTGGAGAGCTAGGCAACTCAGTCAGAGATGGAAGACCTGGAGCTCACTGCAGAGTCCCTTGTGAGTGCTTATCAGAAAGCCAAAAGGTCTGCTTTGGAAGGCTGAGAAGTTTGGACTGGAAGGATGAAGAGTGTGCTGGAAGCCTGGAGACAGATGTCTAAAGGTGATGGTGAAGACTGGAGATCCTCTGAAGAAGCAGAAGTAAGACTTCCTTCTTCTTCCCTTTTTATTTCATCCGGGCTACACAGACTACTGTTTGGTGTCACCTACACCCCGGGTAGGTCTTCCCTATTCAGTTAACCCCTCACCCCGGTGCACCCAGGACTATGCTAAACCAACCAGCTAGTTGTTTCTTATTCAAGTTAACACCAGCTATCACACTCCAGTACCACACAAAACAAGAACAAACAAAAGGTACTCTCATTCCAAAAGGACTGGTAAAATGTATTGCAATTAAGAGAAAGAACAGGGAAATAAATTGTCTAATCCTGGAATAAGCAGGAATATGAGGTATGTGCTGGAATCAAAATACTAGGGAAGGACAAGAGAATTGAGGAACGTGCATCTTTGAGATTTAGGAAAACTGCCTGCCTGCCTTAGGGTAACCATGAAGCTGACTATTTTTTTCTGAAGACGGATATTGGCATTAATGGAGAAATTGGCTGAAAGAGGATTAAGACACACAATTTCTCTATGTCTGTAGTTGCCAGGGGATTCATACGTCCTGGTGGCAATACTCAGCTTTTCCAGTTCATCATTCACTCTACCTAAGCTCTTCCAATGTCCAGCTGCCTCTATCCTGAGTACACAAGTGCTCACACTTCCTCTTTCCTTTTGTCTTATTCACTTTTCTTGGTGCTGAGACAATACCTGATGCTCACAACTTAAAAGAGGGGAAGTTTATTTTGGTTCATAGTTTCAGTTCCTGGTTGGCTGACAAAGGTGGCAGAAACAGCATGGAGAAGAAGGGTCTGCTGTGGAGGAAAGCCACTCCTATCAAAGTAGCAAGGAAGCAGAGAAAGAAGGGAGGAATCAGGAAGGGAGATATACCCCTGCAAGGTCATGTCCCAGTGACTTGCCTCCAACCGGGACATATAAGGTTAATAAAAATATATGTCAGTGCTGATACAACTTTCTCACAGCAAGTCAGCTACGACCTCATCAGTGGACTAATCCCCCATGATCCAGTCACCTTCCAAACACATGAGACTTTGGGGGGTCACTCCAGATCTAAACCACAGAATGTTGCATGTGTGCATTTTGGACTGTGTGCCTACTCTGGCACCTCAGCTTTCTGCTGGGTTAAAAACCTGCCATCCATTTGAGGTTCAGCCAAATGGAATAATTATATGTAATTATCCAATAAAGTAGATCTCAGAACAAAATACTGTTTTGCTAAAGGAACCAATTTCCCAAGAAAATGTAACAATCTTGAATATGTATGTCCTGAACAATAGAGCTTCAAAGTATGTGAAGAAGAAATGGAAAATAAGTTATAAGAGAAACGGACACATCTACATGTATAGTTCAAAACTTCAACATTTCTTCCTCTCAAATTGCTGGGGAGGAAAATCTGTGAGATAGAACATGTCAACCGAGTTTATCTAATTGACATTTTCTAAACACTCTTCCCAGCAGAATATGCTGTTTCTTTTTCAGTTGACTAGAGGATTCTCACCCAGACTGACCATATGCTGGACTATGAAAGAAAACTTAAGCTGAGCATGGTGGTGCACCCCTAAATTCCCAGCACTCTGGAGGTTGAGGCAGGAGAATCACCATGATTTCTAGGACAGACTGAGGCATAAAGCAAGTTCAAGGCCGGTCTGAACATAGTGAGACCCTGTCTCATGAACCTGAAGAAAGAAAAAAGAAAAAGAAAGATGAGTACACATAAAATAGTAGAAATCATATGAAGTACACTCTTGGATTATGATGGATTTAATGTAAATATCAATAATAAATATCTTTTAAAATATCCAAATTGCATGTATTTCTGTATATACCAAAATATCATTGAGCCATAAAGAAGAGTCAAGTACTGATACATCCTACAATATGGCTAAACCTTGGCGATACTACACTTAGTGAAAAAAGCCAGACAATGGGAGCCATAGACTATATGCTTCAATTTTTATGTCCAGAATAAACAAATCTCTAGAAATAAAGTAAATTAGTACTGTAATTGCCATGGCTGAAGAGAGGTACAATAGAGATCAATTGCCAGTGGATACTGTTTTCTTTTTGCAGTGATTAAAATATTGTGGAATTAAATAATGATGATGAAATGTATTGAATGTATTGAAATATATTGTAAATGTATTGAAAGCCACTGAATTGCACACATTAAAAAATTTAAAGTATTTCTCATCATTTTTCCTTTCCCTTCTTTCCTTTTCCCTGCCCCTCCCACTACCCCTACCCCTTTGGACCTTTTCTTCCTATTTTACATTATCGATTATTCATTCTAATCATTGGTACATTTTAGGTATACAATACAATGACATTCATCATTGGAAATTTGCACCTTTACATAGTCTCTCTTGGTTCTTATTTTTCACCCTTGCCCAGCTCTCCCTTCAACCCCTCCAGTCCTCTCTATTTACAAAGATTTTGTTCCTATTTTTCCATTTTCTCATATTAATCCCATTCCCTTCTATCCTTTCCCCTAGCCCTCCCACTTCCTTCCCCTTTGCCCCTTTTCTTCCTATTTCACATGACCTATTATACATTTAGTCCTTATGTACACTTTCAGTTTCTCACACCAGAGAAACTATGATGAGAAATGGAAAAAATGGAAATAAACTCTTTGTAAATAGGGAAGGGTGGAGGGTGTGAAGGGAGGGCTAGGAATGGGGAAAAAATAAGAACCAAGATGCATTATGTAAAGGTACAATTCCCAATGAGAAATGTAATTGTGTTGTATACCTACAATGTACCAATAAAAGAATTTAATATAAAAAAATATAAAGTAAACTACTAAAAATGATCTAATTTTTAGCAATTACATTCATGAATTTGTGTTCTTTCTAACTAGGCCACGCATTCCTCAGAAAAATAATTATCATTGCATTCTGGGTCTGGTACATTTCCCTGGATATATAAAGTCAATAAAAATATCTGCTCATGCTGATAGGACAGTATTCTCATAAACTGCCTAAGCCTAGATCTACAGAGACACGGTGCTAATGATTGAGATAATTATAACTCTTTTCCCTTCCCAACTTCAAGACAAACTGAAAAACAAAAGAAAAAAATGGCACTAAGTATCTCCTGATTACTGTGAAACACTAAATTTGAGGATATGGCAGATTGCTATGGATAGAGTACCAAAGAATGAGAGAAACATCATGAACTAGGACTTCCCTTGTTAATCAAATGAGAGATGTCCTGTTATAGAAAGAATGAAACTGACAAGATGCTAGAGAAAATATTGAAGCATTCATCTAGGTCATTTGTGAAAGCTCTTTCTTTTTACTCAGGCCTAATTCAGAATAGTCTCCCTCCCATGGGGTAGTAAACACCATGAAACCAATAGGATATGCTTAAAAACATGTGAGTACATGTGGTTTTGCTTTTCAGTGTGTCCTGGACCACAAAAGGCCACAGCAAGTCAAGTTTAGATACTGGAATTAGTAACCTCAATTACATAAATATCACATAGGCAACAGGATGCAGTAAGAGTCTAAAGACATTGTTTTCTTTGAATAGACTCATCCGTAAAAGAGTGGAAAATCTGCTTCAAATCTCAGAAATCCATTTCTTATGTGAAGCTCATGAGATTATCCCCAATTATTGGTCTAGGTAGGGAGCTTGTAAAAGGGGCTAAATGGATGAGAATTGATTAATAAACCTCATTTGATTTTGTTTAAAATGAACATTTAAAATATTTGTCTTATGAAAGTTTCTCACTACTCTATTTGGAGTGTCATTTATCAAGAAATTATTGAGACTCTCCTAAATGTCAGACAATGTAGTAATTTTCAAGGATAGAATTGGATCAAAACAGTGTCCTGGCCCTCGTGTTATTTGTATTGTAGAAGAAAAGACTATTGTTAAATATTCACTTTATTCTTCATTTTTGTTTTGTTTCCTTTTCTTTTTTGAGACAAGGTCTCACTCTATAGTTCAGGCTGGCCTTAAATTCACTATGTAGCCCAAGTTGGCCTCAAATTCCTGAAGACCATCCTACCTCAGCCTCCCCAGTGCTGGGATTACAGATGTGTGCCACAGTGCCCCATCCAAATATTCATTTTAATAATATATAATATAGAAGTAATTTAGATGCTAGGAAAGAAAATTATAAGGAGCTATTAGGGGAAATAATTTAGATTTGAGTTTGAAGAAGGTCTCTTTGAGAAGTGATATTTGAAGAAGATAAGTAGTTTGATTACTTTGGTGAAAATAACTCATTTTAATTGCAGCCATTCTAGTAAGCGTGTGTGATTGTCTCGCTATGGTTTTAGATTACATTTCTTTGATGAGTAATGATCCTGAATATTTTTCCTGTGTTCATTGGTCATTCCTTTTTGTTCTTTTGTAAAATACTTATTACTATCCTTTACTTACTTTTTTTTTTTTTTTGAGACAAGTTCTCTTCATGTAGTTCAGACTGGCCTTAAACTCACTATACAGTATACCCCAGGCTGGCCTGGAACTTGCAGTGATCCTCCTGCCTCGGCTTCTCAAGTGCTGGGATTACAGGTGTGCACCACGACGCCTGCACTTACCTTCACCTAGTTTTATTGAGATGTTTATCTTCTTATTATGAGTTATGAGATCTACAGTATTTTACAAACAAGTCTTTTCTTTTTCAGATATGAATTTTGCAAGAAAAAAACTTAACTGTGACATTCAGTATCATTTTATAAATGGTCCTTTTTCAAGAATGTAACTTAATTTTAAAGAACTCAAATTTATCTTTATTTTTCTTTTATGGCCAATGTACTTTGAATTCTAATTAATCATTGCCTGTCCCAGAGCTAGGAATATTTTTCTTTATGCTATTTTCCAGAACTTTATTTAAACAAAAAGGCAATGTAAGTTCTGGAAGAGCTTACATTTAAGCTTTGATTCACTTTACTTTGATTCATTACTTTACTTTGATTCATTTTAAGATGATTTTTCTGTATAATACAAAGAAGTGGTTGATATTCATTTTTTAACCATATATGTATCCAGCGTCCTGGTACTACATATTAAAAAAATAATGCTTTTCCCATTAAAGTACCTTAGCAACTTTTTGAAAATCAATTGATAGTATTTATGAGTATATTTCTGGACTATTTATTCTGCTCCGTTGATCAGCATGTCTGTCCTTACACCAATACCCCACTCTTTCGACTACCCAAGTGTTAGCTTTAATGTTGAAATTATGTAATATAAGTCCTCCTCCTTTATTATTTCATTTCAAAATTAGTTTAGGTATCCACTGCCCTATACATTTCCAAGTCTATTTATCAATCTCTATATTTTCTTGAGGGTGTTTTGATGGGAATTGCACTGAATCTAAATCAAACTGATGAACACTGGCACTTTAAAATATTAAGTCCTCTATAAATGTAAGTCTGAATACACTGATGGTATGGTAAAGGAGATTTTTAATATCATTTTGACATATTTTTAAAATTTATTTTTCTTGTATATATTTTATTTCTAGAACCTAAAATACAGTTGATTTTTGTAGTTTGTACCTTGTGATATTGCTAAACTTATTATTTCTATAATAAAAACAATGTCTTTTCTTCAGTACCAAGCTCCTTGTGTTTTTTATCCCCCCTCTCTCACTGCACTCGCTAGAATATTCATTACAATGTTGGAAAGAAGGGGGAGCAGAGAACACACCCTTTGCTTTCTGATCTTGGGACGAAAGTGTTCAGTTTTCACCACTAAATATGGTGTGTTCGCTGAGAAATTGTTACCAAGTGCACTTCACAAACTAAGGAAATGTTCTACTCCTAGTTAGTTGAAATTCTCCTACGCTACTATGGTGAAGTGTTAAATTTGATCAACTTTTCTGCACCTCTTGAGAAAATTTCATCAGTTTCATCCTTTAATCTGTTAATATGATGAAATGCATTTGTTGATTTTTTTTTTTTTTTTTGAGACAAGGTCTTACTATGTAGCTTAGGCTGGTCTTGAACTCACAATGTAGCCTTGGTTGGCCTCAAAATGGAAGTGCTCTCTTGCCTCACTCTCTGAGTGCTGGATAACAGGCACTTACCACCAGGCCTGGCTCACCTGTTCACCTTCCAATATCAACTTGCATCTGAGGTGACTCCTCCCTCACCATGATAGATTTTATATTACTGGATTTTACTTGCTAACATTTTGTTAAGGGATTATTTGTCTATAGTTTATTCTTTTTTCTGATTCTTGTTATGAGGGTAATTATGAACTTATAATTTCTGAAAGAGTTTGCACAGGATTGGAGGTATTTATTCTTTAAATTCAGAATTAAAATAACAGGAAGCTGTCTGTGCCTAGAGTTTTTTTGTGAGAAAGTTAAATTCACGTTCTTAGAAAATATGGAGCTACTCATATTTCATATTTGTGAGACTTTTTGCAAATTTCATCATTCAAGGAACTTTTCAGCATATTTGTGTAATTTGGAAGTGAAAAGTTTTGTAATTGTTCTTATTGTCCTTGAAAGAACAGAGGGTCTGTAATGCTATCTTCTGTTTTAGCTCTGATGTTGGTAATTTGTGTCTTTTTTCTCTTTTTTTCTTGATCAGTCTATCTTGAGTTGCATGTATGTATGTATGTGTGTGTGTATGTATTGGTATTGGGAACCAAACTCAGGACCTTGTACTTGCCAGGCAGGTGCAGCACCACTGAGCCAAATCCCTGGCCCAAGTTCTATTAATTTTATTGAGCTATTCAACAAAGTACATTGTTTTTATCAATATTTCTACTAGCAATTGTACTGACTTCTATGTACTTAGGGTTCAATTTGCTCTCCTTTTTAAAGAACAAAGTTATGTCATTGACTTTAGACATTTCCTTTCTTCAAAAGTCACACATTTCCCTCCAGTTCTGTTTTTTTTGGATCCATACATAGGTAGGTAGATACATAAATAGAAAGACAGATAAGCTGAGTTTTCACTATATTCATTTTAAAATGTTTTCTAAGTGTGCTTTTGATTTCTTGTTTGATCTACTGATTACTTAAAATTAAGTTGTTTAACTCTCAAAGAGTTGGTGATTTGGGGGTTATCTTTTCATTACTGATTTATAATTCAAGTGCATTATAGAAACAGGATGCACTTTGTATAATTTGAGGACTTGTAAATATATTAAAACTCATTTTACTGACCAAGACATTCATGTGGTAAATATTTTATGTACACCTGAAAAAAATGTGTTCTGCTCTTCTTAGCTATGATATTATATAAATGTCAATTTTGCCAAATTATTTAATAGTGTTATTCACGTTTTTCTGCCTTATTCATATTCTCGCTACTTGACATATCAATTACTAAGAGAGGAGTATTAAAATCTCCAGGTATATAACAGATTTGATCTCTAGTAATATTCTGTGTCCTGAAGCCTCTTTTTCTGATATTGATGTAGCCATTCCAGTTTTGTTATTATTCCTTGCTTGGTGAATAAATATTTTACTTTTAACCTGTATCTTTGTAATTAATTCATATATCTTGTAAAAAGCACATTTTTGTGTCTTGCTAGCCTATCTGTTATGACTATTTGCTCTTCTTAGAATGCTTAAGTTATTCACAATTAATCTGATTATTGGGATGATTGGGTTTAAAGCCACCATGCCTGACATATACCTATAATCCTAGCACTCTTGGAGACTAGACAAGATTCCAAGTTTAAGCCCATCCTGGGCAATTTAGTGACATAGTAAGAACCTATCTTAAAGTGAAAAATTTAAAAAAAGGGGGTGGAAATGGAGTTCAGGACAAAGACCCTAAGTTTAAATTCCAGTAGCACCCACCTACCCACCCACATACACACACATACACACAAACACAAATCCATTATTTGGCTATTTGTCTTTTATTTGTTGACTTTTTCCCTTTTTTTTTTTTGTTTCTTTAGGATTAAATTTTATTGTTTTATTTCCACTATTGGATATAGTTCTGTGTTTTACATGTTTACTAATTGCTGTAGGTCTGACTTATTGGCCTTTAATTTATCACCATCTCTCTTAAAATAATTTTATGAACAATGTAAGAACATTACAACAGTGTATTGCTGTTTCTCACAATGCATTGCTATCACTTTTGCTTTTAAAGGTCAATTACCATTTAACAAATAGTAAAATGAGAAAAGTATTTTATATTTAGTCATATATTTAAACTAACAGTCTTTAGTCTTTCTCTTATTTTCCTTCAGAATGAAAACTTTTCTTTTATATATTTTATGAGATAGTTCTTCAGTTAATGAATTATCGCAATTGTTGTTCATTTGGAAAAGTTTTCATTTTCTCTTCATTTTTGAAGGATATTTTTGTATCATATATACAATTCTGTTGAAAGGTTTTCTTTTTTTTCAGCATGTTAAAGTTGTCATTTTTTTCCACCAAATTTTATTGTTTCAAACAAGGAATTAGCAGTCATTTTATGTCTTGTTGATCCATATGTAACGTGTCATTTTCACTTGATATCTGCCCTTGCATGCTAATTTCAGCTACCATCTTCATTATTTCTGAGTCTATTGTTATTATTTTAGTTTTCCTCAAGTTTATAGGTGTCATGGTTTGTGTTTAGATGTTTCCCCAAAGCCTCATGCAGATGAGGTGGGCTTTCTTTTTCAGAGGTAGTTGAATCTGGAATGTGTGATGTTGGGGTTAAGGGCATGTGATTACTAAACCACTAGGTGTGAGTGATTAGTTTGGCACCGCCCTAATCCTGGTAGTCTGAATAAGATAAAAGGGGCAAAAAGATGCTGTTAAACTCCCCTTGTTGCCTTTGTTACCTTGTGTGTGCCATGTTGTTTCTCCTCTGCCTTGGAGCCAGCCAATTACAGACTGAAGCCAAATAAATCCCTTCCCTTTTAACTTTGGGTGTTGGGTATTTTGTCTTAGCAATAAAAGAAAAGTAATTAACATAACAGGTTACATTTCCTAATAGTTCTATTTTTTCTGATTTCTGATTGGATACTAAATTCTATGAATGTCACAATGTCAACTGTCCTTTAAAGAATTGTGTGGGGTTTTTAGGTTTTGGGGGGTTTAGCATTTCTGGTAGAACAGTTTGAGTTTTCCATGCTTTATTTTATGGTTTTGTTTTGGAAAATCTAAGACAGCCTTTAATTAGGGATGGTTCAACTCAAAACTACAAGCCCACTGGAAGCACTACATAGTGCTTTGGATTTTCATTCAAGACTCATGACTCTGTCTCATGAGAATTCAAACATCTCCCTGCTGCATGTGAACTCCGGGAATTGTTTTCTTTACAGTTTCTTGATTATCATTCTTTGACCTGTCTTATGGTATGTATAGAATACTGCCTACCAATGGCTCAGGAGGATTTCATGGAAGTTTACTGAGTCTATTTTTTAAACCACTTTCTTTATAATTCTCTGCCCCCAAAATTCCAGTTACCTTATTCTCTCTCAAACTTCATCTTTTATCATATCAACTTAGCATGATGACCTTCATGTACTTGGATTTCTCCTCCCTGCACTCCAGTCTGGAAAATTCCTCCAGACAAAAAGCTAGGGCATAAGGCTCACTTCATCTGTCTCCTTTATATCTGAAGATTGTGATCTTACACTGTCTATTTACCAATGCATGGAAATGGCACTTTCATATTTTTGCTCAAAATCATTGTTTATCACAGGATAGTGAATTGGATACCCAAATCTGTGTCTTAATCTAAAGAACAAATCCTCCTGAAGGGTTTTATGAAGAGAAAAATACAACCTCATAAGTTATAATTCCTCCAAGAATTTATGCATTAGTGTCAGGGACAGATACGGACACGGTTTATATAAGGAGGACTGGATTATTTAATGGATGTGCAGGCAATATGTTTTAGAAACTCCTGAAGTGTTGTGTGCTATATTGTTTCTTAGCTACCTACTTGTGCAAGTTTGTCAGTCCTGCCACACTGCAGGCTTCTTAGACCTTCTCCCCTTTTGTCTTACAATCAGTGCCACATTGATTCCAAGGAATTCAATAGAGTTACACCAGTAGAGGGATCGTGCTTGGGTGAAGCAGTCAGTTATAAAATCCACTTCTGCGAAAGGAGCCTTTCTCTTCCCTTGGGATATGATTGTGGCCACTATAAGGGGAGACTGAAAATTCTGGTAAGAAAGTCTCTACATCACAGATGCCACCTGTCACATGAAGAGTGAGTGTGGTCATCACAAAGCAAACAATAGAATTCTCATTTATCACATCATGAATTAGAATACAGGGGAGTACTTGTTTATTACTTTTTACTTATATATATCCACACACATAGGTCGTATCATATTATTCCACATTAAAATGTGTTGACTGACATAACATTTCCCTTGAAAGTACTCTTCCTTAAGCCGTGTCCCAGAACAAAACAATTACCCTACTTCAGTCTCAGAAATGAATAATATCTTTAAAACACTTACTGACAAATTTCATTGCATTCATTGAGCCATGTCTTTCTTTTAGTATCTCTGTAAGTTAGGTGGACCACAATTGGTTACTTCTGTCTGTTCTCAATTGAGGAACTCAGTTTAGCAAACTTACACCAAAGTGAACTTAACCAGAATAAAAGCTTATAGGTAGTAGGGATCTAGCTCATACTTATCTGTATAATGAGATGAATATAATAGGTACCCAACATCAATTCAGTTACTGAGTGATTCATTCATTAATTCATCACCATATTACAAAGTATATGCAGATCTAGAGCCAAAACATTTTAATCTCATTTTAAATTTCAAAAATCTAATCAAAATTGCTTAACTTAATTCCACAACAGAAATGTTTGCATCAAGCCTAGGCTATAAGTGTGCATTAAGGAACAAAGATAAGATTGTTTTAAATTGGACCAGTTGTCTTAGTTACTTTTTCTCTTTGCTAAGACAAAATACCCAACAACCAATGTTACAGGAGGAAAGGTTTATTGCAGCTTGCAGTTTATAGAGGTTTCAGTTCATAGTTGGCTGGCTCTAAGAGAAGATGGCATGGCAGAGGGGGATAGCAGATGAGAAACAGTTCATGGCAGGCAGAAGGCAACAAAGCAGTGAAGCAGCAAGCAGCAAAGGACAAGTGACAATAGCAGCCTCTTTCTGTCCATTATATTCTATCCAGGCTACACACCCTTAGGGCTGATAACACACCCAGGGTGGGTCTTCCTATTACCCACACTCAGAACAATGCCAAACCAATCAGTGGACTAGGTAATCACACACCCTTAATCACAGCATCACTCAGGTCCAGCCACTTCTGAAAACTTCATCTATGACTGCATGACTCTTTCAGGGAGAGATCTAGATTCAAGCTGTAACATCAATGTTTCTCCTTTTGCCACTTCCCTTTAAACAGGGATCAAAGTAAAAATAGTAGCAAAGGGGATAGAAATAGCAAGACAAGGGAGAGGTATATAAGTTATCTTTTCTCACTGTTGGCCCACTTAACATTTGTGTAAGGATAGAATTCATGAGGGTGAGAGAGCAGGTCAAAGCCTCTTTCTGTGCTCTAGACAGACAGATAAGCTGTGCTCAGCAAAGCAGATCTATAGCGCTATTATTACACTCCTAGGAAGCTATATGAAATTTTCTTCCATTCGTTTTTTTTATAGTTATTTCATATGAAGCCTGTCTTAGGGTTGTGGGTTCCAGAATTTTGTCCAGAGAGGAGGTCCTAACCTCATCATCTCTCCAAGGGGCTTCTCCACCAGTTCCCTTGAACCCTAAATCTTCAACTCTGATGAAGGATTCTAAGAGTTTAAAAACTATATTTTTGTGCTATTTTTTGTTAGCTTGTGCTTAGCTATTCTGGCTAAGTACTCTTCCTTGCCTGTGATAGACTTAGTGAAGTAACTCTTCACTCCTTACAAATAGAAACAGAGGCTATTCTCTAACCCTCAAATCTGTGATGACCTTCTAATTTCTTTTTGCAAATAGGCTGGGGAAGTGACATCATGCCATTTACAAGACTATGCCTCAAGAGTTTTTATTTCTTCTTGCTCACTTCTACCCTCCCTCTGCAAGGAAACATCCTTAGCTAGCCTACTGTGGAAAGTGGAGACATCACATTTATTCTAACTAAGGTCACCCTAGATCAGCCACTTACAAAAATCCAAGCTTACTTCAAAAGCAAGGTCATCTGAGATACCTAGAACTACTTATATGACTACACACAGATGCAGAAGCAATAAGTGCTTCTTAAAACCACTGTGTTGTAGAATTGTCACACAGCCTTAACTATAGCAACATATGTTTTGTATGGTCTTATCTTATGTGTTTAGAGATTTTTTTATGATTTTAAGTATATCCATTATAATTAATATCCTAATTTATAATTCTATGAGCAAAAATTTGTATTTGTCTATAATCATTGCACAAACCTTCACACTGAGCTTCTTTCTTTCTTTCTTTCTTTCTTTCTTTCTTTCTTTCTTTCTTTCTTTCTTTCTTTCTTTCTTTTTGAGACACAGTCTATCTATAAATTGCAAATTCCAGAGGCTGGGCTCAAACTTAGATTCCTCCTTCCTCAGCTGCCCAGAGTGCTGGAACTACAGGTATGTGCCATCACACCAGCAAAAAATTTTAATTAAAGATGGAAGCACCATGAATATTCACTGGGTAAAACATTGGGGCCTCTGGTAAATTGAAAACTATACACAATACCCTTTTCATCTATTTTCGTGAGCATGCTATGCAGATATTCATTAATTTATTCATTCAGCAGTTTTTTATGAGGCACCTGTTTTATACTCATCCCTGAGTAAGGCATGAGAGAAGGTCCGTCCTGAATTCTGCTGATGAAATTTCAAAGGCAGAACTCCTGGCTTCACTAGGAGACTTGAATTCTGGGATGCAAAGTATGTACCTGCACAGCTGAATACACTTGGGAGTGTTAAGGCCACAGGCCGGGAGGAAACATCCTCTTTGTTACATAGCAATAATCGGTTATATGGACTTGCTTAGCTGAGACATCTCAGCAGAGCTTGAAGTTAGTGAAATAAATATAAACTATTACAAAACCAGAAGCTTCATGTATTAAACAGCAATGAGCCAGCAAGCAGAGGCTTTAGATCACAAGAGGAACTTGAATTATTTTGGCACTTCACTCTACAAGAAAGCTAACGTCATATTGTGCTTAAAATATTTTTCTGGAAAGACAGTCTTTCCCTGCTCCGCTTAGTGGCTAAAACTTATGGCACTGGCTCCAGTTCTAGAGTAGATTGTTGGTGTCTGGCAGTTTGAGAGAAAACATGTTTCCCTGCAAGTCCATTAACAATAATGAGTATTATCCTTGCCAAGTGATGGGGCAGTTTACCTGTAAGACCCAGGATCTGATGAATATCATAATTCTGAGCAAGGAAGAAAATATCAATCTTTTCTTCTAGTTAAAGACATGAAATGTTTTTGTACTAAAATATTTAGTGCTTATCTAGTTACAGGAAAAAGGCTCTTTCTAACTGGGAAATAACCAGTGAAGTAGTTAATTAATATATTTTATTGGTTCACACTAGTGATACAGAATAATCAAATTCATTATGATATGTTGGTATACGCATATAAGTTACTTTGATTTCTTTCATCCATGCTACTCCACTTTCCTTTTCTAACTTCCTCCCATTGATCCCCTTTTCCATCTCTAAAAGTCTACCTTTTAGTTTCCTATCATATGTCCTTTACTTATTCATTTTAAATTTATATGTAAATTGCTTGTGTAAGAGGAAGCACATGTTACTTAACATTCTGAAATTGGCTTGTTTCTCCTAACATTATGGTCTTCAATTCCATCAGTTTTCCACTGTGTAAGCATCTACCATTTTCTCTATCCATTCATCTCATAGGCATCTAGGCTGTTTCCATAGCTTAGTTATTATGAATTACACTGCTCTAAACATGAGCATGTGTGTTTCACTGTAGTGTGCTGTCCTTTATTCTCTCAGGACTATACCAAGGAGTGGTACAGATAAATCAACTGGTATGTCTATTTTTAGTTTTTTTGAGGAATAATCATATTGATTTCCATAAAGGTTATACTAGTTTACATTTCCACCAAAAGCATGAGGGTTCCTTCTGCCCTTCACCCTCACCAGCCCTTATTGTTTTTTTTTTTTATTATAACCATTCTGATGGGTGTGAGATGAAGTCTCAATGTAGTTTTAATTTGTGTTTCCCTAATAGCTAAAATGTTTCTGTATATACTTATTGGTCAGTTAAATTTCTTTTTTTTGAAATTTCTCATTTAAGTCATTTGTCCACGTATTGATTAAACTATTTGTTTCTTGGGGGATTGATGTTGAGTTTTTGGGCTCTTTGTATATTCCAGATATGAATTCTCTATCAGAAAGTAGCTAGCAAAGATTTTCCTCCATTCTATAGGTTGTCCTCATCCTGTTGATTGTTGTGAAGCTGTTTAATTTGATGTGAAATTTGTTGTGAAAGCTGTTTAATTTGATGTTTTCACATTTGTTGATTCTTGATATTATTTTCTGTGCTATTGGGGTTCTATTCTGGAAGTCTTTGCCTGTGCCTATGATTTCAAGGATTTCTACGTATTCTTCCAGCACTTTCAATGTTTCAAGTCTTATTTCTATGTTTTTGATCCATTTCCATTTAATTTCAGTACAAAGGGAGAGATAAGAATGCAATTTCAGGGCTTGAGATTTAACTCAGTAGTTCCACTGCCTGCCTCGCAAGTGTAAGGTCCTGGGTTTGATCCCAGGTACAAAAAAAGAAAAAAAATACATACATACATACATACATATATATATATATATATATATATATATATATATATATATATATATATAACTTCACACTTCCAGGTTTTCCAGTTTGTTACAGAGGCTACCTTTCATCAGTGTGTGTTTTTTGCCTCTTTGTCAAAAATTCAGATGGCTGTAGGTACTCTACTGAAATGCTTTGTGCACGTCATCTGATATCTAGGTTCCCCACCTTAATGCCTGGCCACTTCCCCTACACGTGCTTTTCCCTTTCACATACACATGAGCCTTGCTACTTTTATCTCAACAAACTGTTCTTGTTTAACTGTAAGTTTTTGCTTAGGCAGGTTTCTTCATCTTTCATGCCATTGCTATCTGTTAGACATTTTACCCACTTCCTATTGCCCTGTTTACCTTCCCTTTGTACCATGGCAACATGTCTAGTCTTCATATCATTGGTTCCTACAATAATTGATCTGTTCCACTTTTGAGATTTAATGAGCAGCACTGACTTTGCTGAATGGATACCAGCATTGCCTCTATTTTACAGGTAAAGAATGAGGGACTTTGAGAGATTGGTCTCACAGGAAGAAGAAGCAGAGCACAGGCTGGGCACAGGTTGGGATGATTCTTGCTCCTTCAAAAAGCACAGAGCTGACTTCTTGGTAGATAATAATGTTTTTTAAAGATTTTAAAGGCATTGTGGCTGTCCCACAGATACCTCTGAAAAATAAACATAAAAAACGAATAAAGAGGAAATGGCTCAGCACAAAGGAAAAAACCATGAGCCATTTCTTCATTACAGGACATATGCAGGTCCCTCAAACATGGCAACATTTACAAATGATTTCTTGGAAAAGCTTTTATTACTATTTTTTGCTTTCAAAGTGCTTCCTCTAAAAGAAGCTAAGTATTTTTCTTGGTATCTCAGGAGAGGGCATAGCAACAAGGCCAGGTGAGTAATGGGAGATGTTCTGAGCTCATATTTATATGGTTCAGGCTGGGAAGCCAGGTTCAAAAACTAGTTCAGTGATAAATCATCTGCACACATGATCCCATCTCCAAATACTACATTTTTCATTACTTCAGGGAGGTAATAAATATCATATTTTATTAACGAAGGGCAGCACCTTTGACTGAGAAAATTTTATTATGGAAAAAGACATTTAAAGCTTCGCTTTGAAATCTTTCTAAGATACCTGGGCATTTATGAAAAGTAAATAGCAAACCACAAAACTCAGAACCTAGAACAATATCAGGCAGCAATCTTTGAACAAATAAATTATCCTTTACTTTTTCTTTCTTTTCCTTTTCTATTTAACCCCTTGGATCACAGAAAGACAATGGGCTGGATCTCTGGAGATCTGTAACTATGGATGAAGTTTGTTTAGACAGAATAAAAGGATGACTATACAAAAGAAAGGAATAGTTTAACAAATTTGATGACAGATGTGATGGAGAGAATATTAATGGCAGAGTTCATCAAAGGATCCAGTAGGATTAAGTCTAGGTACAACTTTTTCCTGTTAGAAAGTCAGTCTGACCCTCTTAGGCTGCAAATTCTGTCTGGAAGACACTTTTGTTTCTCCTGTAGCTAGCACATAAGTTGTGTTGGAAGGTAGTTGGTGCTCAACAGTTGCTGGTTGAATGGATAAATAAATCAATGAAGAAAAGCCAATTTCTACTATCTACCAAAGGCATTTTTAGGAATTCATCCACAAATCAAAGTGTCATGAAGTTAATCACATTTCCCCACAGGAACAATGTCTTTATTGGAGGTCTGTTCCACACCAAGTATTCAACATCGAATATATCAGAGCTATAACCAAACTGTCTTAAATATAAATATGCAATAGCTGCAAATCCCTCTGGGTACCTAAAACAAGACACTTTGTGCCCATAAAATGGACATTAGCTACTATTGCTCATCTTGAATGTGCAAGAAACCTATTTGTGGTATAGCACTCATGCAGCTTTTCAGCATTTTGAATGTAATTGATATGGAAGCCCTAATAGAAAATTAACAAAAAACCAATCACCATATTGTTGCCCTCCAAGAAGGCAGAACACTTTGAGAGGCAGATTTAGATGGCTAAAATAGCTTAGAGACGCTTTGCTAGGATAAGTAGTTAAATTTTACATCTATGCCACATCCCCAATTCCAAATCAATATCACTTTTTGCTGAACCATTTTACTATTTCCCTGACTGGCCCTGAACTTCACATCTGCTCTCCTCCAACTCATTTCCATATGGCGTGGTAGTGATTGTCAAATAATTCTAGTCTAACCTTAACATTGCTTAAAGTGCCTCTTACTTTGTTAACAGACTCTGTTCCTTTCTCTTTTTTTTTGTCTTGCAATTGTGAGCCCTGAGTGTCTCCTTCCTCACCTGGCAACAATGTGTCTCTCATATATTCCTTTCCTCAAATATTTGTCTCTCCTTCCTCAACCTCTTGATTCTTCGTAAAATTCTCCTGCTTTTTCTCATGTCAGTTTCCAGTTATCTTCAGATTCCTGTTCAAATACAAGGGCCTTCTTCATCCTAAGGACAAATCAGGTTGCCCTACTACCCACATGTCTCACATTCTGACTTCCAGGGCAAATGGTATTCTTGGAATGAAGTAATACATTTTACATTTACTTGTCTAATTCTATGTTTTTCCTGCAAATCTCATGATTGTGTCTTTCTGGTCTCCCACCATATGCTCAGGAAACGGAGCACTACCTATTCCAAAATAGGTGCTAACAAAGATATGTAGAAAAAAAGTCATTAAGATTTGACAAGAAGGAAGAGGAAGAGGAGGAGGAAGAGGAGGGGAAAGGGGAGGAGAAGAGGGAAGGAGAGGGAAAGAGGAGAAGGAGAAAGAAGCGGAGGAGAAGGGAAGGAAATCAGTCCAGTGAGAATTGCACCTGCCTTGGGAGAGCATTCCACCTGAAATCCTTAGTGAGTAAATAATTACCACTCCCCTTCTCAGGGGAGAGGCAGGATGGCTTCTGAACTAATTACAGTGCTCCATAGAATACCTGTTCTGATAGTCATAAGCTCAGCCCAAATTAAGCTTTGTTTCCTTAAAAGAAGAGGAAAGGCTATTGGATGCATGAACTTCAGGAAAAAGTAGGAATGTGCCTATTCACCTAGTTCTCAACTTCCATGATCATCACCCTGGTCCCAGGACAGTTGAAGCTTCCTTGGCTTTGAGGTGGGTTTGGCTTACAGTGGATGAAGTAGAAATTATTTCTTCTGGACCATGACTTTGCCCCCTACACCAACTGGCCCCCTACACCAAAAGTTTGAGTCTGTCTTGGGATGTTTTTCTAAGAAAGAGAGAATTTGAGCTTCATGAATGAGACTATTAGCCTCATCAAAGTACCCCCCAGCTCTTAATATAGAAATTTTAATGTGAGATAAACTAAAACACTTGAATGAGTTTTAAAAAAGCACTGACTTCAGTAACGCAATACTATGCTCATCACACCACACGTTTATCAGCCACCTCCTCTGTCCATTGACACATACTCCTGTCCATAGAAACTGAGCCAATTTCTCCCCATCTTCAAAACCAAGGAGATATGGAGAAGTTTACTTTTGTGACTTAGGACTTCTCTTAATGTTCACTAAGGAAAAGGGTTCTTACTTTATCATTTTTAGGAAGAAAATAAATCAAAACATTCTTTTGGCTAGGTTGCATTGAACTGGGTCAGGTTACCTTTGATTCATAATATATTTTGAACAACCAAAAAATTCTTACTGTCTGAATACTATGTCAATATTATTACTTCTGTCTTTATTTCTGAAGGAAGAAAAATATCCACAGAATACAATCTCCGGCCACAAAGTGACAGTTGCTTTAACTTCTTCATCGCAATCTCTGAGTTTAAATCTTCATAAATACAATTTATAAGCAATGTCAGTTACTGTGATAAATAACACTGAATTTAGATGCTTATTGGGCTCTCATTCTTAAAACAAGTAGATCATTTCCCCTTTAAAGATAAAGATGAATTCAAAGAGGTATTTGGCAGGGAGCAAGCAGCAAAAATTGTCTTCTTTTATTTAATTTTTTTTTGCCCCAGGAAAGGAAGTCTAAATTCAACATAGAAAGTCAATCATTTGTTTTTGCTCATGATCTTTGGTGACACCCTTCAAACTGCCAACAAAGGCAGCAGCTGCCACTCAACAAATCGGCCACCTCAGGAGGAAGTTACAGATGACAACCTGACCTGTCAGGTGGAAGAATAGTCAAGAGAGGATAATTTATTCTGTGAACTTTAGAAGCCTCTAAACACGGACATAACGAGATATTTTCAAGCCTTATAGCTGGGTTCCCAGATGAGCTTCAGGAAGAATTATGTTACATATCTTCATGTGTGGAAGAGGGGCAGCTGTAGTGTAAGTTTAACTTTAACACAAAAGGGCCTTTTTTATCATGCTATTTGTGTGCATACAAAGGACAGCTCTGCATTTGCTCTGGCTACAAATTTTGAAGTGGGTTCTTTCACTACCTAGATGTAAAATTTAGAGGACAAATAAAACTGTGAGCTAGGTGAGACCGGGTTATAGGTCTTGTTCACCAACAAATCAGTTTGATTTTAAAGGCCCAAATGTCGACAATTCAGCCTCAAATACTCACCAGGAATAGTCAGTGCCCATCATTTAAGCAGTCATTTCCAAACTGAGCGAGCGAGTACACATTTCAGGTGAAATACTTGCTGGGTTGGTTCTTATGCTTTTGCCATGCCATAATAAATGGTGGGCATATTCAATGACATTGAAACAAGATGAAGTTTTTAAAGGCAAAATGAAGAAGATTGATTCCGATATTTTGCACAATAATCCTTGGCCACAATGATTAATAACAAGAGTGGCATCCAGAGTTGAACAGATAGTTAAGGTCCCTGTAGAAACAGTTTTTGTATGAGGTTGTGGCAGCCTCCATACAAGCTCATTATTCTTTTGATAGCTACTATTAGGCAATCATGCAGAAGAACATTCCATCACAACCTCAGAACATCCCAGCTTTGTTTGTTTGATTTTTGGTTAGAGTTGACACAAACAACTCCATTTTAATTCTTAAATTTTTATGGTTTTTTCTACAAACCTAAGGTGGTGCATATGAGGTGATATAACTTCTCATACAGTGGGAAGTTTAGGAGTAGATGGGTCCAGGGTAACTTAGCAATGATCACTGGCTCAAGCATATCATAGGGATGGTTAAGAGCCCATGCTTGGAATGAGATGATGGTGCCCAAATGGAAATCCTGCTACTTAACCTCATTTTTAGTTTCCCCTTTTATAAAATAGGGTGATAATGGTACTCTGGACTTTCTATGAGGATTAAATGAAAAAGCTTGTGTATGTCATTTAGAAAAGGGCTGGGCTATGAAAATTGCTCCATAAATAGTAGTTAATATTGCTGCCAACAAATATAAGCACCTCACTTTTCTACTCTGACATATCTGTCTCTGACAGTAGGACAGAGTGGAATTCTTATGTCATTGCTGGTATGTTGCAGTCCCCAGCATCTTGTGTAGATGTTCCACACCCCACAAAGAAGCCACATTCTTTCTTTTTAGAGAGAAAAACCTTTCTGAGAAGTTCCTTAGCTTTTCAAACTATCTGAGGTAAGGTACCAATCTATTATGAACTAATATTTTTGTAAAATACAATAAAATAAATTGCTACAGAAATGATATAAAAGTATATGCAATGCAAATCCAATTTATTTCTTGTGATTATAGGCCCCAAATTCACATAGGGAATAAGTACCAGAAAATGATTATCTCCTAGCTCTTCAGA
The DNA here is from genome assembly GCF_053883595.1 of Heterocephalus glaber. NCBI lineage: Eukaryota > Metazoa > Chordata > Mammalia > Rodentia > Bathyergidae > Heterocephalus > Heterocephalus glaber. The sequence goes on along the minus strand of NW_028258349.1, from coordinate 6,136,937 downwards.
TTCCCAAGCCTGATTATTTTCTCTCTCTTTCTCTCTCTCTCTCTCTTTTTTTGGCTTGGGTGCCTTTTATTATATTAGGTTGGAAGAGGTCTTTTAGAAATACTGAACCATAAATGATCCAAAAGATTTAACTTTTTAGTATAAAAAATTGTGCTTTTAATAAAGTAAACAAGATATAATAAAGACCTTGGACTCTAATCCTGGCCACTCACATATCCAACTTCCATCCATTTTCCTCTTCTCATGTTAGTTTTTAAAATTATTATGGCTACATATATACTCACATTACTTTAAAGCCATCTCAGACATTGTAGCATTCCATCCATAAATATTATAGTGTCTCTAAAAGATAAGAAATTCTCCTATATTTAAAAAAATAATCACAATATTATTATTATTATACCTAATAAATAGTTTCAACTATCATCAAATATCAGAGTTTATTTTGAAGATATTTCTACATCAAAGCTTTTTCTTCTATTACTGTACCCAAAAGTGCTTTTGCATTTTATTTTTTTGAGTTTTTAAAATGTTTACTAAAATCGTAAAGTGGTTGCATTTTGGAGTGATGACGGCATTGGAGTGAGATAAACCAGATTTAGCACTTAAGGTTTTTAAATAATTTCTGACCAGAAGAAGCTTGTGCTGCAGCTAACTGGGTAGCAAGCGAAAGGCTCCTCTTGGCTCTGACCCTCTTGCACCTAAAACATATCAGGTCTCCCTCAGACTTGCCTGGACTTGTTTTCCTCCACTGTCCTTTGTTCTCAGTAGAGTTTCTGTGACCCCTGCTTCCTGCCATATGTAAATGAGGTGAATCCTAGTGTACTTTCTATCTAACTGTATAAGCTGAATGTATCTACCTCAACCCATGAACTAATGTTAAGTGTCTTGCCACTGTATCCTCACCCCTCTTTTCCCAAATCTATATAAATCCTGTTCACCACCCAGATGGGACTGATCACTTTGTGGAGAAGTTGCGATCAGTCCGCTAGAGAAATACACCTGTCTCCAACTTCCAGGGTGTGTACTTGATTTTTCTCTGCCTGACTCTGTTATACCATCTAGAGCTGCAACATTGTGAGTTATTTTTGCTACAATACGAATACGAACTAAACATTTCTCATAGGACAGTTCTACTGTGTACACACAGTCACACACACACTGGGGAAATCATATGTGGATGTGTGTGCCACTAAAATTTCAGTAAACAGTTCCTAAGACCTTATAAATACATTTGAGCATCTTCCTATATTGGTTTGGCAAACAATATTTCACACTACATATTATTTCCCTTACTCAAAGACTTTCAGTGTTGGCACCTCAGGAATCTGCATTACCTTTCTTCCTGTCCCAAACCTATTTTAAAAAACTGTCCTTGCAAACTTAGTTGCCCAGCAGACTGTGTTTAGTTGCTAATTAACATTGGAGAAGAAAACTGGCTTAGTCCTCCTTATTCACTCATGCAGTTTCTTTTTTCCCAAGGAAGAGGAATGAGACCAGGCCTCAGGGTCCCCCAGAATCATCCTCTGCCACATAGTAAGTTTCAGTCCCTGTGCATAGAATTCTCCCATTGTGACCCATCAGAGGACAACATTGCAAGTTTTAAGTAGAATATCAGGTTCTTCTGTAATTAAGAATAGTCCCTGTCTTAATCATTTTTCTCATTGCTGGACCAAAATACCTGACACCCATGATTTAAGGAAGGAGAGGTTTATTTTGGCTCATGTTTTAGTCCATAGTCAGCTGGCTTCTTGGCAGAGTGGCCTGTCAGAGGAGAGCTGTTCATGGCATGGTCAGCAGGAAGCAGAGAGAGAAGGGAGGAGATGGGGAGGGAGATCAACCCTTCCAGGCCTCAGCTCAGTGACCCATCTTTTCCAGCCAGACACTACCTCCTAACACTGAGTCAGCTATAGGGCCCCATCAGCTAATCATCCTCCGAAAACTGAACCTATGAGTGCATGAAGCTCTTTGCTAGATATAAACCACAACATCCCTGTATGTATTGCCCCATTGGAGAATATTAAAGATAAAATATCTTGTGGATTTTTCTCAGTCCATGGACTGGACAGAATATATTTCAATTTAAAACTTTCTTGGTAAATTGCAGAAGAAGAAAAAACAAACAATAAATCTTATCTGTTTGAACTTCAAAACAACCCTGGCTGTGGTGGGACCACTTCTTCCAAAGAAGCTGCTCAGTCTGTCCTGAGCTGGTCTCTGCAGGCTGACGTAAAGTTTACAAGAAAATACAGACTCTATACTGTGGTTCAGATTTAATGGGAAAATCCAGAAGTTATGTCCCCCAGTTCGGACCACAGATGGCCTGGGGTTTTAATTTTACACCTCTGACAAATATCACTTTCTGGGCCTCAGTATTCCTATCTTTTAACATTGGGATAATAACACTTTGTCCATGGAAAAGCACACGGGAGGACACAGCACAGTGTCTGGCACACAGCAAAGGCTGGGCATTGTTATCAGTGACATTGATGACTAAATAAAACCCAGGAGTCTCACCAAGACTCTGTAAAAGACACAATTTGTTGCACAGATCCTGAATTCTGTTAATACCCTCTGATGAGAAATTTAGAATGCACCTCAAATCATCCTGGCCAAAGACAGAAGGAGCCGTTGTCTGTCGTCTAGCACCAGGCAAGGGCTGCCCCATGGGGCTATTAATTCCTTCATATTTTCAGGTCACATATGTAGACATACATAGCGGATCCTGTAGATATTTCAGAGTACCAGAGAAGCACTGTAAGAAAGAGAAAAAGATACACAGTACCTGGTGCAGGCAAGGCAAAGTGTTGGCTGTTTGCAGATGCAGGAGACTAGTTGCTGTAGCAACTGTGGGAGTAAAAGGAAGGTTGAAAGATGTAGGGTAGAGACAGGTGATATACTGTCTGATGTATGTGCTAAGGAGTCTCCTCACCACAGGATGACTTCCAAACTGGTCAAGCTGGCATTAAGGACTCTCCTTAGTGAGAATCTACTTAGTTCACTGGATTCTTCTCCTGTGTTTCCTCCCTACATTCCAGACACCTATGACTTTCCCAGAGACAGTCCTTGTGCTTTGCTGAAAACTATTCATATTACTTTGAATGTTCTTCTCTGTGCCTTAGAATCTCTAAGCCAGATTTTGAGTTTTTTCAAATAGCACCTTGACTGTGCCACCATAGTCACACCTTCTGCACTCCATCTGCATTTTTGGGTGTTTCTAACAAACCAAACACAGCTGGGAACTTAGTGTTCTTTATATTTTCATTCTTAATTTTTGTAGCACTAGATGTTAATTTAAAGCTCTGCAGTTCTCCAGTACCAGCTGGATTTCCAATAATTCAATTCATTTCCTCCATTATCTGCCTTAACATCACATCCCACAAGTTAAAGGGCTCGTCCCACAACACTGCCCCAACTTTAGATACCAAACTTAAGTACCAAGCAACGGGTACTTTGAACTGACCAGCTATAAATGAGGGGTTTCCATGACCCTCTTCTCAGTTTAATGATTTGCTAGTATAGTTCACAGAATATAGGATAACACTTTACTTGTGTTTACCACTGTTATTATAAAGGGCAAAATTTATCAATAGCGTAAAGGAAGGGTTGCATAGGGTAAGGTATAGTAGGCAAGAGGCAGGGGCAGGTCTTCCATGCCTTCTCCAGGCACAAAACCCTTGAGAACTTCAATAACGCTCACCAATTTGGAAGCTCCCCGCAAACTTAGGGGCTTTTAAGGAGACTTCATTACATAGTTGTGTGATTGATTTAATTGTTGGTGATTGGTGGTTGAACTCAATCTATAGCCCCTCTCCCCTCCCAGTAGGTCAGGGCGTGAGGCTGAAAGTTCCAATCTTCTGCTAAAGACTTGATCTTTCTAGAGACCAGCCCTGATCCCTATCCAGAGGTCATCTAGAAGCTGTCCAACTGTCATCTCATTAGCGCAAACTCAGATACATTGAATGAGGCCTTTAATGAATAAGAAAAGACATTTCTATCCCTCAGGAATTCTAAAGATTTTCAGAGTTCTGTGCCAGGAACCAGAATCAGGACAAAAACCAAATATATGCATTTCCTATCATACTGCAAATGTTATTGTGTAAATTTTTAAAAAAAGGAATAAGGGAGGAAGGAAGAGAAGGAGGCAGGGAAGAAAGGGAGGAAGGAAAGAAGAAAAGAAGGAAGGGAGAATAGAGAAAGGAAGGGAGGGAGGAAGAGAGGGAGGGAGGGAGGAAATCCTTCCACTGTTGGCTGGGCTGCTTCAGGTCTCCCAGACTGAAAATGTTTACAGCCAACAATACCTTAGAGAAGCTTAATCCAAAAAAATGCCTTTTCCTCTATTCTGAGTGAGCATTATGACTTTCAAAAACACCCTTAAAAAAACAGGTCCAATTAATTGTTCCAGCCCACAGACCAACCATGATTGCTCCTAAACTCAAAGCTGGTGTGGCAAGAAGGGATTCATGGTTGGTTTGGCAGACAGCTGAGCAGTGGAGCAGTTTGGGACTGACTAAGCATTGACTTCTCCAGCCCTTTCGTGTCTCTGAAATGCAAATGAGCCCCTGGGGGGAATGCAGGGGATAAAATGGGAGCAATCCAGCTTTATACAGTGCTGTGCCAGTAGATCTCCTTCCATTTTACCTCTTAATTTAGGTAAAGCAGTGATGCCCTAGGAGGATGTGCTGCCCTCTTTGGCTGAAGACTTACTCCTGAACAGCTGCAAAACAATTAGGATAGTAAACAAAATGTTATGTGTCCCTGTGTGCAACAAATTCCAACTTCTTAACCAGTTAAAGTCAGAGTCACCTTTACTCTACCATCATTCATCATTCCACAGTGGTGCAATTGCACTATTTGCACTCATAGCAATTAAATATCATCTGGAAGCCAAAATGAATAGCACTGAAGAATCTTAATTAGATGGACTGAGTGTAAATTCCTAATGTCATCCTTCCTCCTGGGGGCTAGAGGCATTGCAATGATCAAGGAGGAGTAGGGAATTCTAGTCACACAGCATCTGTTGTCCAGTCAACGTACTCTCAAACTACTTTTGTGCCACAAACATCTGTCAGAAAGTGTCTACATCTGTAACTAGGGCCATGGGCAGCAACTTAGGCAAGATAGAGAGGAAGATACACACAACTCCTAACATTGTCCATAGCCTTTCTCTCCCACTCCTGGAAGTGAATCAGAATACGTATACATGAAAATAGTGTTACTACAGGAAAAATCTGGTTTCATTTACACAAGAACTAAATCATTTCTAAATACTGGTACTTTATTGTTAACAAATTTCTTGCAACAATCCTCACCCCTCTTCATAATACCACCTTATGAAGACATACATCAGAACCACCAATCTAAAGATGCAAACTGTTATCATCGAGAGTCTCCATGACCTATAAAACCTAGAGAAGCTTGTCTTTGTCCCATACCCTGTGAAAAGACCAAACTGTGCCTCGTATTTCCACAAATATTCAGGGAGCATCCATATGGTGGTGACCTAAGTCCTCAAATTCCTGCCTCCTCTGTGCTTTGTCTTGAAGATATTTCTCTAGTCCCACTAACACACATAAACACACACAAACACACACAGAGATGACCTTTGACATTTTGTGTGTGTGGCTTAATAGCAGAGCAAGTTCTAAATTAGATATCTTGTGGTTGAAGATTAACTATACCACTAACAACCTTGTGCAGGTCATATTATCTTTCCAAGCTTTCCTTTTCACATACTTAAAATGGGGATAACAGTAGTACCCAGCTTCCATGTTTGCCAGAAGGATTGAATGACATACTGAACTTTTAAAAAAATTTTACTTACTGATAGATTTTAGGTATACAATATAGTGACATTCATCCTTAGAAATTTGCACCTGTACATAGTCTCTCTTGCTTCTTATTTTTTCCCCCTTCCCCTGCCCTCCCTTCAACCCTTGGATTCCTCTGTATTTACAGACTTTGTTTCCATTCTTTCATTTTCTGATATTAATTCCATTCCCTTCTTTCCTTTCCCCTGCCCCTCCCACTTCCCCTTCCCCTTTGCCCCGTTTCTTCCTTTTTCAATTATCTATTATACCTTTTAGTGCTTATTTACACTTTCAGTTTCTCACATTAGAGAAACTATTCAGTATTTACACATGTGTGTCCTATTTATTTCACTTAAGAATATGGCCTTAATGTGCAACCATTTAGATATAAATGTCTCTAATTTCTCATTCTTTATGGCTGAGTAGTACTCTAATTTATTTAAAAATCGTATTTTCTTTATCCAGTCTCCAGTTGATGGGCAATTGGGCTGATTCCAAGTTTTAGCTGTTACAAATTGTGCTGCTATGAACATGGGTGTACATATATCACTGAGGTGTGATTGTTTTAGTTCTTTGGGGAAGATACCCACCAGGGGAATAGCTGGGTCAAATGAGACTTCCGATTCTGGTTCTTTGAGATATCTCCATACTGATTTCCACAGTGGTTGCACCAGTCTACACTCCCACCAGGAGTGGAGCAGTGTTCCTCTTTCCCCACAGTCCCGCCAGCATTTGTTATTGGTTGATTTCTTGATAGCAGCCATTCTTTCTGGGGTGAGGTGGAATCTCAGTGTTGTTTTCATTTGCATCTCTCTAATGACCAGTGATGTTGAACACTTTTTCATATGTTTATTTGCTATATCTACTTCTTTGCCTGAGAAATGTCTGTTCATTTCAGTTGCGCATTTTTGGATTGGGTCTTTAAATTTGGGAGGTCTGATTTTTTTAAAGTTCTTTATAGATTCTAGGTCATAGAACTTTGTCTGAGGAACAGCAGGTGAAGATTTTTTCACATTGTGGGTTGTGTCTTCACACTGCTGGTGATTTCTCTTGCTGTGCAGAAGCTTTTGAAAAAGGAGAGATCTCACTTATTAATTGTTTGTGCTGGTTCACGGGCAACTGAGGTTTTTTCCTAAAATAATCTTTTCCTACACCAATGTCTTCAAGAGTTCTTCCTAAACTCTCTTCCAGCTGGTTTAGTGTTTCTATTTTAATATTTAGATCTTTAATACATTTAGATTTTAGTTTAGTGCATGGTGAGAGATATGATCCAGTTGTAGTCTCTGGCAAGTTGAAACCCAATTTTTCCAGCACCACTTATTAAAGAGGCTATCCTTCCTCAAGTGAGAGTGTTTGGCTCCTTTGTTGAAGATGAGGTGGTTGAGTGTGTCTAGAGTTGTTTCTGCATCTTCTAATCTGTTCCACTAGTCCTGAGCGCTGTGTCTTTGCCAGTACCATTCTGTTTTTATCACAGTATCATTGTGGTATAGTTTCAAGTTGCAATTGTAATACCCAGTGCCATGTCTTTGTTACCTAGAATTGTTTTTGCTATTCTGGGTCTCTTGTTCCAAATGAATTTTTGGATTGTTTTCTCAAGGTCCATGAAGTATGGTGGTGGGATTTCAATTGGGATTGCACTGAATCTATATAGCAGTTTTGGAAGTATGGTCATTTTCACTGTGTTGATCCTTCCTACCCAGGAGCAGAGGTTGTCTTTCCATTTTCTGATATCATCTTCAATCTCTCTTTTCATAGTGCTAGAGTTTTCAGAGAAAAGGTCTTTGATTTTGTTTGTTAGGTTGATTCCTAGGTATTTCAGTTTTTTGGATGCCACTGTGAAAGGCATTTTTTGCCCTATTTCTGTCTCAGTGAGTCTGTTGTTTGTGTACACAAAAGCTATTGATTTTTGTGTGTTGATCTTGTATCCAGCTACTCTACTGAATTTGATTATTAAGTCTAGAAGACTTTTGGTGGAGTTCTTGGGGTCTTCTATATACAGTATCATGTCATCTGCAAATAATGACAATTTGACTTCTACATTTCCTATCTTTATTCCTTTTATTTCTTTCTCTTGTCTAATTGCTATGGCTAATGTTTCCAAAATAGTATTGAACAGGAGTGGTGATAGTGGACATCCTTGTCTTGTTTCTGATTTTAGTGTGAAGGATTTCAGTTTTTGACCATTTATTGTGATACTAGCTGTTGGTTTTTCATAGATGGCTTTTAACAGATTGAGGTAGACACTGTCAATTCCAATTTTTTATAAGGGTTTTATCATAAATGTATGTTGGATTTTGTCAAATAATTTTTCTGCATCAATTGAGATGATCATATGATTTTTATCATTGGCTCTATTCATATAGTGTATTACATTTATTGATTTGCATATGTTGAACCATCCCTGCATCACTGGGATGAATCCCACTTGGTCGAGGTGTATGATCTTCTTGATGATCTTCTGCATTCTATTTGCCAGTATCGTATTAAGGATTTTTGCACCTATGTTCATTAGTGAGATTGGCCTATAGTTCTCTTTTTTGGTTGGGTCTTTTTCTGCTTTGAGGATCAAGCTGTGCTTGCTTCCAGGAATGAATTTGGAAATAATGCTTCCCTTTCAATTTCATTGAAGAGTTTAAACAGTAGCGGCAGTAGTTCCTCTATAAATGTCTTGTAGAATTCGGCAGTGAAGCCATCAGGACCTGGGCTTTTCTTAGTTGGTAAGTTTTTAATTAAGTTTTCAATTTCATTGACTGATATTGGATCATTTAGAATTTTTAGGTCTTTTACATTCAACTTGGATAATTCATATGCATCTAGGAATCTGTCCACTTCTTCCATGTTTTCATCTTATTGGCACATAGTTTCTCAAAGTAGGTATTGATGATCCTCTGGATTTCTGCTGGGTCCTTTGTAATTTCATCCTTTTCATTTCTAAGTGCATGGATTTGGGCCTTTTCTTTCCTTTTTCTTATAAGTTTGACTAAGAGTATGTCAATTTTGTTTATTCTATCGAAGAACCAACTCTTGGCTTCATTGATTTTTTTGTATTGTTCTTTAGTCTCCATTGCATTGATTTCTGCTTGAATCTTTATAATTTCCTCTCTTGTATGAGCTTTGGGGTTGTCCTACTCTTCTTTTTTCTAGAAGCTTGAGGTTCAGCATCAGGTTGTTTAATTGGGCTCGCTCTGTTTTCCTAATATGAGTATTCATTGCTATGAATTTCCCTTGTAAAACTGCTTTCATTGTGTCCCATAGATTCTGATATATTGTATTGTCATTTTCATTTAATTGAAGGAACTTTCTGATTTCTTCTTAAATTTCCTCTGTGACCCATTGGTTATCCAGAAGTGTGTTGTTCAATTTCCATGTGTTTATGAAATTTTTTCAGTTTCTTTTGCTGTTGATCTCCAATTTCATTGCACTATGGTCTGACATCACACTATTGTCTGATAATATACAGAGGACAACTTCAGTTCCTTTGCACTTACCTAAATACATTCTATGAGTGAATATTTGGTCTATTTTGGAGAATAAACTGTGTGCAGCTGAAAAGAATGTGTATTCTGATTTTGTGGGGTGGAACACTCTGTAAACATCTGTTAAGTTCAGTTGTTCAAGAGTTTGAATGAGTTCTAGTATTTTGTTGCTTATTTTTTGGCTAGTTGACCTATCTATTTGTGCCAGTGTGGTATTGAGGTCCCCCACTACTAATGTATTAGTGCTTATATAATTTTTCATGTGTGTTAGTATTTGTTTTTTTGGTACCGGGGGGGATTGAACTCAGGTCCTTGAGCATGCGCAGAAGGCAGAGTTAGTGTTTGTTTTATATAGTTGTGTGCAGTAGTAGTGTTTGGAGCATATATATTTATGATTATCATCTCTTCCTCTTGGATTGTTCCTTTTACAAGGATGTAGCGTCCTTCTTTGTCTCTCTTAATCAGTGTCAGTTTGAAATCCACTTGATCTGCAAAGAGGATAGCTATTCCTACTTTTTTTCAGGTTCTTGTCATATGGAATATTGTTTTCCACCCTTTAGCTTTCAGTCTATGAGTTTCTTTTTGCATGAAATCTGTTTCTTGTATGGAGCATATTGTTGGATCTTGCTTCTTGACCCATTCTGCCAGTCTGTTTCTTTTGATTGGTGAGTTGAGACCATTAACATTGATGGTTATAACTGATATGCATTGATTTATCATTGTCAAGACTTTTCCTTTTTGTTGGCTTCTCCCCCTTTGCTTTTAATTTCTTGTCATGCCTGATGGATTCATTCTTATTGGCTTCCTGGGGCTGTGATCATCTTTGTCTTTTCCTAGGATATTGTTTAAAAGTTTTTGGAGTGCTGATTTGGTATTCATGAAGTTCCTAAGGTGCTCTTTCTCCTGAAAGTATCTCACTTCACCATCAATTTTGAAAGATAGTTTTGCAGGGTACATCAGTCTGGGTTGGAGGCTGTTTTCCTTTAGAGCTTGCAATATGTCACTCCAAGCTCTTTTTGCCCTGAGGGTTTGCATTGAGATGTCTGCTGTGATTCTGATGGGCTTCCCTTTGTACTTCATTTGTTTCTTTTCTCTAACTGCTTGTAGAACTTTGTTTTTCTGTTGGCTTTCTGGAATCTTAACAATTATATGACTATGTCTAGATTTTTTTTTTTGATGAATGCTAGTTGGAGTCCTATGTGCCTCACTTATCTCTATGTCAATTTCTTTTCCCCTGCTTGGGAAATTTTCTGCCATTACATCTGTGAACAGTTTTTTTTATGTTGTCTCCACTCTCTCCTGTTTCTTCATTGATTCCAATCAGTCTTATGTTACTGTTCTTTGGATCATCTAGCAGCTGCTGAATTGATTTCTCATGGTCCCTTACTACTTTAGAGAATTTTTTCTTTTCCTGGTCACTATTTGCAGTCTTATCTTCTATATCTGAAATTCTGTCCTTACATTGCCTCATTCTGTTGTGTAGACTTTCAATAGAGTTTTTAATCTCCTGGAAATCTGTTTGTATCTGTTTTATGGATTCCATTTGTTTCCTATGTTGGGATTCCATCTTGTTCCTCAGCTCCTCTATTTTTTAATCTGTGTTCTCTTTAGATTTATTAATCATGTCTTGCACTATGGGCACAATCTCTGCTGTTATGTGAGAAATAATTTCTGATTTCATTTTTTCCAGATCCTCTTCTGTTGCCAGTTCAGGGAGTCCATGTGGTGGAGTATCAGAGTGTTCCATTTCATTTCCCTTTGTGGTTGCTATAGGTGATGTGGAAAACTGGTTCTGAGGTTTGTTTACGTGTCTTCTCATTTCAACCGGGGCTGGGGGTGGTGGTGCTGCCGCCGCCCATGCAGCTCACCTCCTCTGTGCTGGAAGTGGCTGTAGGTTGGCCTGGAAGCCTCCTCCTGTGTGCCAGGAGCTGTAGTAGATTGACCCGGAAACCTCCTACTCTGCGATATAGTGTACTTAAAGCTTTTTGCATGGTATTTGGAACCTACATTGTCATTTTTCTGACTGAAGTTTGGAGAACAAAGGATTTCACTGCAGTGAAACACACATACACACAATTTTAAAAATGATCTTTAAACATTCTTAGACTTAAGTACACTGCCATATCACTCAGCTTTACCTTCTATTTCCTCCCTTTTCTATTCTTCCCTACTCTATTCTTTGCTCATTTCCAATTGCTTATATCTCAGCTCGTTTTCAATTTTGCTAATCACCTCAAGTTCCTCCCTTCATCCCCCAAAATTTATCAAGGTACTTGGCTAGACTACACCAATAGATTTCAACTATTATGTGGATTATTTTTAACCATACTGCAGAATTTAAATCCCAAGATATGCAAGTTTTTTGAAACTTTCAGATGGTGCATACCAACTCTCTATGGATGTTAAGAAAATAGGTTATTATTTAGCTGTGGTTTACTGATGGCACTAATTCAAACTGCAGTCATGGGGAGAAGGATACCATGCATAAGCTACAAGCCACTCATTCCTCACCTGGTGCAAAAACACCACACAATCACCACTCCACCATAGGGTTTCCTTCCCCTTTTACCTACCTTCTATTTTGTCCAGGACATTCTCTAGTCCTTGTCAAAAATAAGAAGACTATCCTGATGTCCTTTACTTTTCCTGATATACCTGGATAGAGGCTGTGGTCACTGCAAGGAGGCTATGAAGAGGTCAGGGCACACTTTGACTCCAGAGTTCTCTGGTGACCCCTGCAGTCATTGCTCATATACAGGACACTAGCAGAGGGATCTCCTGGTGCTTTCTTTTCTACAACTTCTTCTTGGATCTGCCTCTCAAGTGGCGGAGCTTTTTCTACCCCAGTTATCCAGTATGTACTGGCTTTGCTCTGCAAATAGAACCAGATTTCAGCTCTTTGTCACTCTCCAGAGAGCACAGAACTTGCCAACTGGGTGAGAAATGTGAAGTTTAGAGATCCAGAAATCAACTCTTATTATCAAAACTTGTGCAGATAAATCAGAATGTAGGGCAAATGTAAGGAGATACTTTACCCTAGGACACAGGAAACTCATTGTGGAGAATGCTTACATTGTCTCAGCTTTTCCCCGCCCTTGAGTTTGCAAGTTCTATTTTATCTTCACATTTTTTTTCTTTTTTTGGTACAGGGGATTGAACTTGGGACCTTGGGCTTGCAAGGCAGGTGGGGGAACCACTGAGCTAAATCCCCATTCACATATTTTCTTATACCCTTTCTCTCTTCTCTTCCAGGAGTTCTTCATGACATTATGACAATGCAGAAGACACACCTATTTCGTATGTCAATTCAGATCTCACTGGTTTTGGGGGTTGCAGCTTGATGGTCCTTGCCTCATCCTCAAAGGTTTCTATGTTGATATGTTAGGCATAAGATTTGTGGCCAGCTTTGTGCCTGGACTTGTGGAGTCTGAAAAAGTGTGAAGTACTATGCCACGAGGTCAATCTTTGGCCAATGAAAAAGTGTCCATCAGATAAATTCTTTCCATATTCTATTCTCAGGTGCTCTGTCCTAGAAGCCATAATTAATATGACCTCTTGGAAGATGGTACAGTGGTACTCCACAGCTTACTTGACAGAAGGTGGTAACCATTCAGTTCATATTTGCTTATTGACTCTCCTTCTTTCACTGCCTCACCTTCCTTGTATCTCACTGCTATCCCACACCTCATGCTATGCTTCCTAATGATCTAAAACACATGAGACATTGTCTCTGAAAAATCCAAGCTAAGGCAAGCATGTATGTCTCACTTCACTTCTGGACTATAGTAGAAGCTTCCCACCTTCCCCCATTCATTATTTTTCTGAGGCTAAATTGTTCTCTTTCCTATCTCTATCCCTAGTAATTCAAATCTTCCCGTGTTTGTGCATTTCAAAGCTCAGTGTGGTGCACATATCTCAATAGCTATTTTGGAAATTATCTCACACTCCATCTCCAACCATACACAGGTATAGTATGAATTGCTTTGTTCTTACATCTGCCATCCTCCCCACCACAGTTTCTTTGCCCTGAATCAGGCCAGCTAGTATTCTTTGCTGAGATACTTTACAAGATAATATGTTAAGAATGTTATTCCCTCTTTATCCAGATTTGAGCCTCAGGAGCAGTACATGGGCATATATCATGCTATGTGAAGATATGAGACACCCAGTGAAATACAATGGTGCCCACACACAGAGAAGGACACAGGAAATAGATGAAGACAGAGCGGGCAGCATTCTACTACCTGAAAATAGTGACCTGGACATTCTTCTGCTTCTATACCTCAAATTTTCAACCCTTCCTGCAATTATATGAGATATCCTAGTATTCCTCAAATAACTTCCCTTCTCTGTCTATGTAAGTTCAAGTTCAAGGTTTGCTTCTCTCACTTCAATCATCCTTTTAACAAATACTTCTTATGTGCTAGGTATTTTCTAGGCATTAGAATATGAGGAGGAGCAAATTGGACAAAGTCACTGCTCTTAAGTAAAACATGCTTTCATGGGGGCAGCTAATAAAGGAGAAAATAATTTACATTAGTGACAAGCATTATAGGGAGAAAATAAACTTGGGAATGAAGGGGGAGCTATTTTACTTTGGTTAGTCAAGGGAAGCCTCCCTGAGGAAGGGATGAGTCACAGATGAGAAGAAGAAAGGTAAAACCAAAGGTAATAACGCTAAGAAGGGAACAGACTTGTGTTCAGGAGCAGAATGGAAGCCTGTGCAGCTGGGCACAGTAGAGTGAAGATGAGAACTCAGGCAGAAGCCAGAGCACGTGGTACCTTGCAAGACAGAGCTGGGAGCCTGGCTGCACCTCGAACAACAGTCCTACACCCAGCACACCCCTAACAGGGCTTCTGAGCACCACTTCCCACATCATTGGAACCACTCAGACAGTGCATAGGCCAAGCGAAAAGAGGGCAGAGTCTTTCATGGCTTTGACAAACTGAACCAAGATTAGTCCAGAGCTGTTTCAGGCCTTAGGATTTGGCTCCCACCTCAAGTGTGGAAGACTTACGCTATTTTATGATCTTCTCTCTCCTTTTACTATCACATCATATTTTGATTTTGAAAATTCCCACAGCTACATAATGGCCCCCGAATGTGTTGTAACAAGCAGAAATATTCATGCCGGATGGCATTTGCACAGTTCTCCATTTGTATCCAGTTAAAAATGAATGAACATGATGGAAACATGCAGGTGGACAAGCAGAGGAAGGACGGAGAGGAAGAGCTCAGGCAGAGGACATCCATGCAGACTTCCAGACCAACTCTTTCAATGGCAAAGAAGTCCAGACTACATAGCCGGACAGTAAAAGTTATCAGAAATATGGAAACTCATGAGACCTCTGGCAAATGCATCAATGTTAGAATAATAATCTCAGCGTTATTTGCACTCATTAGGCATGTGCTATGTGTACAGCATGAATCACTTTGTTTAATTGCTACAACCCTATAGGATAGGCACTTTTATGCCAATTTTACAGATTAGGATATTAAGGCTTCTTATCAATAGCGTAAATTTTGGCACCTACCTGCCTGGTGAAGCCCTCTACTACTGCTCATCTCTTATGCTCCAGTCATATGGTCTGTTTTCTGCTCCTCAAATATTCAAAGCCTATTTCTAATTCAGGGCCTTGGCACTTGCTTTTTTTTTTCTCCATCTATCTGAATTTCTTCACAAGTCAAATGTCTTTTCTTTATTCAGATTTCAGCCTAAGTGTTGCTCCTCATAAAGACCTTTCCCAGGAAAACTGAGGAAAGAATTCGCACCTGCCCCTGACCACTGGCTTTCTTTCTGCCTTGTTTTACCTTATAAATAGCCTGTATCACTGCTTAGAATTTCTTTTTGATTAATTTTAAATTTTTTAGTTCTGGGGATCTAGGCAATGACTCTACCATTCAGCTACACCCCCAGATCTTGTTTAACTTTTAAATTGACTGAATATTCTACTGATAAATATAAGTTCTATTTGAAAGTTGATACTGGGTTTGGCTGCCCACCATAAACCTCAGTGTGTGACCTCATGCTAGACTGTCACTATTGCAAATGTGCTTTAGATCTGAGATGTCCCACAAAAATCTCATGTGGTCAGAGGTGGGTCCTTCAGAAGATGGGTGGAACATGAAGGTGCTATACTCATTAGTAAATTAATCCATTGATGAATTGACCACTGAATTTGCTGTTAGAAAGTGGGGCCTGGTGGTAAAAGGTAGGTCACTTGGGTGGCCTGAAAGTGTATGTTCTTGTTCCTCATTCCTCCCTTCTTCTCTCTGTGCTTTCTGGCTGCTATGGGGTGAGCAGCTTTTCTCCGGCATGCCACTTCTGCCTTGATGTCAGCCAAACATGGGCTAAATTCCCTCCAGTAAATCCCTCCTTGAAGGTGTGAATGTTGTGAATTTTGCCCTAGTGACAGGGAAGTGACTAATACAATGTTCCCCTTCATAAAGACCTTCTCTAGGTACTCTCTGTAAAGAATTTGTCACTTACTCCTGACCGCCGTCTCTCTCATTGCCTTATTTTGTAAATAGCCTACATCATTATTTAGAATTTGTTGTTTCTCAATTGTACTTTTTATTTTTGTAGTGCTGGGATTGAGGCAAGTGCTCTACCACTGAGCTAAACCTCTAACCCTTATTTATCTTTTAAACTGACTGAGTATGGCACTAACAGAACACAGGTGCTGTTTGAAAGTTTATTTGTTTACCGGGTTTGTTTACCCACTAGTGTATCACCAGCATCTTGCAAGGTACCAGACCATCACTGGTGCACAGACCTTATTTGGTGAACAATGAAGAAATGAGTAAATGAAAGACAGAGTACTTTTCCAGGGTCACACAGTAGTCAGTACATTAAGCCCTAAGACTATGTAGAGCATGGATTTGTAACAAATGTTGGCACCTTTTTCAAGCTATGATTCTGTATCTCAATAACATATCCAGCCCTTCATGTATTTCATCAGTAAATGTTTATAGAGGTCTCTAACAAGTGCCTGGCACTGTCCTAGGTTCCAGGGATGGTGTGGAGCATAAGACTAAGCATTGCCCTTCAAGAGCTGGCATTTTAATGGGATAAAACTGCCTGTGCTCTTGTTTATCATCTAACCTAATTTCTGGAGCAGGAAGTACCATTAGGTAGAGAAGCAGGAAATGCCTATTTGGACACTGAGGCCGGAGAGTGCTTATCTACAGAGGCAACTAAAATCATGAGAATATTGGGTAGAAGAGGATTCTAAGAAGATGGACCAGAAAGTGCTTTTCTGGGAAACAAGTAGCTTCTTGGTGGGTCAAAGAGTAAAATGGACAATGTGAGAGGAATCCAGTAAGGAAGAGAATAAAAAGCTGATGTCATAGAGGCCTGCAGAAGCCCTGGCATGGATGCATGGGCATCCTGAGGCCATGACATTTTGCTCTGTGATAACAAGCCTGGGGAGGATTCTTAGCTATGGGCAGTCATGGTCTGATTTGAATCTGTAAAATATTACTCTTGACTCTATGTGGAGAAGAAACCAAAGAAGAGCAAAGTGGAAAATAGGAGTCTTGCCTTTCTGAGAGGCCTCCCCAGAAACCCACTCAGATGGAAGACCCTGAACTACCAGGAGAGAATCCTGGGTGGCACTGCTTTCCTGATGGACCTGCTTTCTCTGGATGAGAAGCAAGTCGTAAGGCAGGAGTTTATGTAAGAGTAAATATACTAACTGTTGGGATATATGTGTGTAAGGTTTTTAGTGAAGTTATTTATGAATTAGAGATATGCCAAAATCTAAATATAAGAGGAAAAAGTGCCTACAGTAAGGGCTCACTGAAGACTGAAGATGTGTACCTGGCACATTTCCATCAGAATTCAGTGGTTTTCAAATTTGTTGCTTTAGTGAACACTCTGTACCGATTCTCCCCTGAAGTGATATGTCATGTGCGGCCCCATACCAGGTTCACATTATCTCTTCATGGGTTGCTTTGGCTCTCATTCCTTTCTGTCTTCCTAATAGACTGGAACTCTAGCCCATGATTCCGAAATTTTGATTTCTCTTTCAATTACTTATTTTTGCTTCCTACACTTATTTCTTCCAAGGTTTCCCGTGGATTTTGAGAATTTTCAGTCCCCAAGCCCTGGAGAGGCTTTCATTGCTCTAATTACAATGGAGGTTATGGCACAGCACTACCAAGCAGAGATAGATAAGTGGAAAATCCCCAAGGCTATGGATCTAAGTAGCTGTTTTAAGTCTATAATTGCTGTCCAGCCTCCCCCCTACCACCACTAGGCTAGCAGATACGGAAAACAGAGCTTTGGCTGATTTTAGACATGAAATATATGGTCAATATATACATTTAAAAAATTATTATAGTTAATGACACATTGCCGTTAGTTCCCCTCAGAATATTTCCCCTCACTTTTAACAAACTTATTGGACCATTTTTAGTGGTCATTCTGATTTGGGGGAAGAGCTAGAAGTACAAGGTGCCAGATATGGTGAATAGATTGGATGAGGACACATGGTAAAGTTTTTGTGAGCCTGGGTTTCTGTTGGCTGGCACTAAGCAGTGTTCACCATAGTTTTGATCACACCTCCTAAAAACACTCACAGAAGACTTCCAGAACTGCTTCAGAATGTGGCAAGAAGGATGGGATGTGTGTGTGTGTGTGTGTGTGTGTGTGTGTGAGAGTGTGTTTAAAGTGAGCAGAAATATTTTCAGAGGGATTAATGATTGTGTCTTTCATTCTAATAATTTTTTTTCAGTGCTGGGGATTGAACTCAGGACTTTGCGCTTTCCGGGCAGGTGCAGTGATCATTCAATAACTTTTTAAACACCATTTTTTTTCAGTACCAGGGATCAAACTCAGGACCTTGTGCTTGTGAGGCAGGCGTGGTGCCACTGAGCTAAATCCCCAGCCCCTAAACACCATATGTTTTGATCACCCATCGTACCTTGCTGAGTGCACCTCCCTGCTACTTCCTTAGTACTCCAACAGGTGTCCTCTAAGTCACATTGATCAGGACTGTGACCCTGCGTGCTAATAGGACTGTGGGAGTGGGGCTCACCAGGTGCTTTCATGGAGGTCTGTTGTTCCCACTTTAAAGGCCGAGAAACAGGGTCACCCAGGATAGATGGAGTGTTCAGCACGACACAGCTGATCCTTGTCAAGGTCTGATTAGTTTGCTAGAGCTGCTGCAGTAAAATACTGCAAACTAGATGGCTTAAAACAATAGAAACGTATTACTTCCCATTTCTAGAGGCTAAATGTCCCAATTCAACTTGTTATTAGTGTTGTGCCCTCCAGTAAGCACTATGAGAGGATCCTTCCTTGCTTCTTCCAAACTCCTTGCTCTGTGTTGACCATACTCCAAGCTCCACTTCCATCTTTACATGGTTGTGTTCCCTCTGGGTCTGTGTCCAAATTTCCCTTTTCTGATAAGAGTAACAAGTGGATTAAATGGCTGTATTCCAGTGTGACACCCTCTTAACAAATTCCATGTATAATAACCCAAGTCTCTAAAATAAAGTCACATTTTGGGAGCATTTCCTAAGTGTCCAACAGTGTGTCAAAACAATCACCTGCGTTATCTTACAAAATAAACTCATGACAAGGTTACTACCATTATCCATATCTCACAGATGAAGAAACGAAGGCCGTCTAGCTGTAAGAGAGAGAGCCAAGATTTCAGTCTAAGTGGGCCTGACTCCCAACTTGTGAGCTTAATCACAATCTCCTGCTGCATCCTGGATGTAGATGGAACTCAGATCCTTTTCTTATTATTCACAAACATTAAGGTGCTGAGGAGCTAATATTTTTTCCAAGCATCTCTTTCCCCAAGCTGATATTTTCCAAATTGGAACCATAATCAAATAATTATTCTTTTGAGCATACTGTGGTGACTTTTCAAAAGGAAAGTCCTGGTTTGATGTGTGTGTGGATAAAGCAGCATATTTTCACCCTCAGGAAGAGCCTGGCTCTACCAAGGCAGTGGGCCAGGTCTATCACCCAGGGACAGCTCTACCACATTTCTGCAGTTGCCCAGCTACTTCTCAAGGCTGACCTCAGAGGAAGGGCTGGGTCTCCTTGTTAGTATCATCAGTACAGGTAGGTACCATTTTGATAAGGGAAGATAAAGGAAATTTTATTCCACTCAAGTGTCCCACGTTGCTGAGAATGATTTCTTCTTAGTTACTCTTTGGACCACAGATAATCTGTGATTGCTTAGCAACTATGTGGTATTTTTTATTGTTTTCGGTTATACATATTATCATCTGATGAGGAAGATTCTCATCTCAGTAAAAGTTTAAGACAGTAAATAAAGACCTTTTCTGGCTCCTCTGTGTCTTATCACGAACAATAGCAGGTATATTAATATTCTTATAAAACTGGATTGAAAGCTTAAAAAAATGACTGATATAGAAATATAGCAGAAAAGACAGTAAGAAACTTCGTCCCATAAAACCAAGCATTTGCTCTTTCTCTTCGTAGGGATGACTTCTGGTAATTTGGGGGAAGAGAGGGCTGTTTCTTATCATTTCCTGAGTAAGCACATGGTGAATCTTGCACCTCTGCTGCCACATGTTTTTCTGCCTCATCTTTTGTTATAAAGTGGATCGCATCTCTCCAAAATTTGTATGTGGTAGCCCTAATCTATAATAAGACTATTTGGAGATACGGCCATTTTGGAGGTAAGCAAGGCTTAAGTGAAGCTGTAAGGGAGGAGCCCTAATTCCATAGAAATTATAAGATGATGTCCTTATAAGAAGAGACAACAGACCCCTCCCACCTTCTTCTCACTCTCCCTGGGCCAGCCCAAAAAATGCACAGAAGAAAGGGCTCATGACACAGCAAGATGGTGGCTGCCTGCAAGCTATGAAGAGACTTCACCAGACCCCAACCTTGCTTGACATTCAGCCTGGAGAACTGTGAGACAAATTTCTGCTGTTTAAGCCATGCAGCCTATGGTATTCTGTTACTGCAACCTGAGCTGACTAGACAGCCATGAGGCCCCCTTTTTCTGACCCACTTCTCCATCCTGAGGGCTTTTCCTCTCCCTTCATTCTTCTGGGAATAACCTCAAAGAAAAATGGCCATGTGCACACTTACATGAGGTTTGGAAGCATGCTGACAAATTACAATGCATGATGGTGAGTGACACCATCATGAATTAGATTACAGACATAATTTTTCCTACACGTGAAACTAATTGGAAACCTCCCCTCACACAAACAAGTAATTTCCCATTACTCACATATCAGTGCACTACTTAACCATTTTTCTCCATTCTTTCTCCCTCTCTCTTTCCTTCTTCCCTTTCTTCCTTCCTTCTTCTCTTTCATTCATCTTTATCTCTCCCTCTTCTTTTTCTATTTCTCTTTCTGTCATCTTTCTCTGTCTTCCTTTCCTTCTCCTGTCTCTTGCTCCTTCTCCCCTTCCTTCCTTTTTCTTTCTTTCTTCCTTCCTCTTTCTCTTTCTCCCCCCCTCCCCTTTCTTTCCTTCTTGTACCAGGGATTGAACCCAAGGGTTTTCATTAGGCTACATCTTTAGTTTTTTTTACTTAGGGTCTACTTAAGTTACTAAATTTCCAAGGCTGAGCTTAAACTTGCCACCTTCCTGTCACAACCTCGCAGTGTGACTGTGCATCTGCCACCACAACCAGGTTGACCATTTCTTTTTAACATACTTGTTACATCTGTCATGTTTTTCTCTGCATTTTTAGGCTGCCCTTGGAAGCTCACTTGATTAGTCAAAGAATATCACCCTCCCTTATTTTGTCTTTGCCTTCCAGGTGTGCAGGACCAGGGCTTGGGTGGCCTGACTGACCTAGGAGAGCAGGCAAAGCCCACGAAGGTACCTTCCTCTCTCTCCTGGTTCTTGAGATAGATGGTGCCATTCAGGTAGTAAAAGCAACTGCAATAAACTTTTTATTCTTTGCTTAAATTCTTTTCTTGGTACATTGTAGGTATACAACACATTTACATTTCTCACTGGGTGCTTGTAACTGTATATGATGCATCTTGGTTATTTTTTCCCCATTCCCAGTGCTCCCTTCACCCCCTCCACTCTTCCTTATTTATAAAGACTTTGTTTCCATTTTTTCCTTTTCTTACAATTTTTCCTTTCCCTTTTTTCCTTTTCCCTTCCCCTCCTTCTTCCCCTACCCCTTTGGACCATTTCTTCCTATTTCAAATGATCAATTATTCATTTTAATCATTTTAATCCTTATTTACACTTTCAGTTTCTCACACCAGAGAAACTATTTGGTATTTACACGTGTGTGTCCTATTTATTTCACTTAAGAGGATGGCCTCAATATGCATGCATTTAGCTATAAAAGTCTCTGGTTTCTCATGCTTTTGTTTTTAATATCTGTTTTTTTCCCCCTCAGGCTACACAAGATTAAAATTTCTTGAATTTAAACATACTTTTCAATGATCAGAATTTCCCTTTATTCTATTTTTATTACTTCTTCTGAACTCTGATGATTTTGAGCCATTTCCATTTCTCACATCCACAAACATTGCTTTCAGTTGCAGGTATGTCTGTGCGAAATTGTGTTCACACTATTTTGTGTAAATACAACTTTAAGTATATTTCACAAAGGCAACCATTTGAAACAAACCACAAGAATGCACACATAGAAAATACATTTCCTCACTCATGTAACCAATGGGTTGGGTTTTAAATGCTCAAGCCTAAAAGGTCAGTTTTGCAGACCCAAACTATGGCTTCAAGACCCACTTATCTTGAAGTGAGCCCCTCTAATTTAGTCAACCAAGTGGAAATGTTATCAGATGGAGGGTCCTGTGGATCTTCTTTCCAGGTTCTTGGAGTCTTGAAAAATGAATTAGACAAGATACACGGAAAAGGCAGTGAAGGTGTACATTTATTAAAGGTAGAAATGAGGTACACTCCACATGATGAGACTGGGCTGGTGAAAAGGCTCACAGCTGCTGTGAGGATCAGGGCTCTTTTGTCTCTTAAATTCTTTGATTGCTTCTCCCTCAAGCAAATGATGCACCTGGGATGGTTGTCCTATCAGAAACTCAATTGATATTGAGCCAGATTTAAACCATCCTGTGGGAAGACTCTCTTGGCTTCTCACCAGATGTAAATGAAAGATTGAAAATAGCACTTTTCTGATTGGTCCACAGTGCTCAACCATAAGCCTGAAGTCATTTTGGGTCCTGGGTTCTGCAAATGTCCTCTCAGGAAACATCTTGTTCAACCTGTTTGCCCAGGGCTTTTATAAACTCTAACAAATTCTTCCCCGTTAGTTTTCTGGTGTGCCCCAGCCCTAACCTCCTACCTCAAACCCAAGCCAGAGGGCAGGAGAAGCACAGCCACTTCTTAGACCAGAAAGGCAGCATTCTAACTTTTTTTTGTAAGAGTAGGAAAATTTATTGAGAGAAAGAAAGCTTCTGTCTAAGAGAGACAGAAGGGGGCCTGGAAAGTGGGTTGCCTTGGCAGCATTCTAACTTATACAACTCAGTCTATCAGTGCGTTTGACTCCTTTATGGTGAAGTATGATACAAATAAAATCTAAGGTATCTCTACATGGTAGGAATCCAGGAGAAAGAAATAAGTCTGGGCATTGGAGACATATTTGAGTTTTAACCCAGTGGTTATTTTGGCTCTGTGATACTGAGCCAATAACTTACCTAATTTACATTTTTTTCCCAACAGTACTAGAGTGAAAACCCAGGGGGATTCTACCACCAACTTATATCCCCAGATCTTCATCTTTTGTCTGAGACTAATTTGGTCATGCCAGCCTCGAACTTGTGATCTTCCTGTCTCAGCCTCCTGAGTGGCTGGGATTACAGGCCTGCTCCACCATACTTCACTCGAGTTTTTTCTTCATTTGTACAAATTAAGTACATCCTAGCTGATTGTACAAATATGTCACCCCTCAGGACACCGTGATATGCTAGCTGTCAACGTGGATTCTTGCAGGTAACGTCACACTGGTTTCCTTTCTTGTCTTGGTATTTATTAAGGCAACTGCATCTAACTTCCATTTGATAGTTAACAGCTGACATTTAGTCTCTGTCACTTTAGAATCCACTGATACTAAGGAGCGCAGTTCTGTGTCAGCATCTTTTATCAATTCTATCCTATGAGAGTCATTGCAAAACTCCTCAAAGAAAACAGCATCTTCCTCTCTGCAGATGTTGTGTTGCCTTAATAAAGGGGGATCGCTGTGATCTCTTAGGTGAGGTGTTCTCCAGCCTCACGTAATTAGTCATTTACATCAGTCCAATTCCCTAAGCCTTCTGAACCTTCCTCAGATCTTTCCCAAGGCAGTTCCAGTATCTTCAGTTCATTTACTATAGGTCATTCTCAAGATCAACTTTTAAGGAGCCATCCTTGCAATATAATAAAACTCTCTAGTACTGCCTGCCAGGTTGTTGAACTCGGAGCCATGGGAGAGTAGTTCATGTAAATAAATTTTCCTATTTCCGGCCTTATGTTCCTCCCACCTCTCTGATCTTTCACATTCAAGATCCACTTTCATGTGTGGTTTTTTTTTTCATTAAGTTTATAGGTACATTTTAGGTATACAATATGATGACATTCACGATTGGGAATTTGTATCTGTACATGATATATCTTGGTTCTTATTTTCCCCCATTCTCCTACCCTCCCTTCAACCCCTCCAGCCCTCCTTATTTTTAAAGACTTTATTTCAGTTTTTTCCTTTTCTTATATTTTTTCCATTCCCCTACCCCCTCCTTCCCCTTCCCCTTTGCCCCTTTTCTTCCTATTTCACATTATCTGTTACACATTTTGATCCTCATTTACGCTTTCAGTTTCTCACACCAGAGAAACTATTCAGTATTTACACATTCATGTCCTATTTATTTCACTTAAGAGTATGGCCTCAATGTGTATCTATTTTTTGTTTTGTTTTCTGGAGGTTTTCTTGGCCAATGTCTAATAGCTAGAACCTGCAATTCCTTTGTTGTGCAGTCTCTTTCTTTTTGGAGTAAGAAATATATTTACTCACCTGAGCTGTATTAAGACATGACTGTGATTATCATCTGGAAGCAACAGACGTAGAGTGACAAGGTGACTCTTTAGAAAAGTAAGCATCAAATAGATGAATGGATAAAGAAAACGTGGCATATATACACAATGGTGTACTACTTCTTTATAGAAGGAGAAATTTGAGTCATCTCGGTGCATCTTAAGATCATGATGCTAGTTGAAATAAATCAGACATGAAAAGTTAAATATCAAATAATTTCTCTTATATGAGCAACCCAGAGTGTAAATAGTTTAAGGAGCAAAATAAAATATAGATAACAGGAAACAGGGAGATAGATTTTGTGGAGATGGGAAAGGGATTTGGAGATGGAGAACAGGGGAGGAAAGGGAGACAAAAACTAAAAGGATCCAGCTGCAGTATGCATAGGTACTAATTCCCTACGATGAATGCATTTGTTACATTTTGTAAACATATACCTGTACTAATAAGAATACCACCTTCCTATGTTAACTGTTTTAAAGAAAAGTATGGTAAGCAACATAATGCAGGGTGGTTGATACTGAGCCAATAACTCACACGGCACAGGGTACTTACACAGCTACCTCTTTTCAGAGCAACATTGGCTGGAGAGCCTGTTCATCAGTAACAATGGGGGAGGAACTGATTATGCTACCCCATACATTCTGAAAAATATGGAAATTTAATATTCTCAGGCTAGTCCATTCAATATTTTCATCCTACCTTTTGGGCTTCCACTCTTTCCTTTATAGAGCTCATATTTTATGATGGGAGATCTGCTAAAGTTGGATATTTATTCTTTTTCTCAGTTCTGTCATCATCATTATTGGAATTGTGCCTGAATTTTAGCACAGTCTGTCCCTGCAGCTCTGAGAAATGAGGGTTCACTAGATAGGTTTTTCAGAAGCAGATTCTGAGACAGAGATTGAAGTGCAAGGTATTTTTTTTGTATCAACACATGCGAAAGGAATGTAAAGGAACCAGGAATGGCAGAATGGACATTAAACTGTGATGCATGTCTGACACAACGTCAGTTAAGATAGCAAGAAACACTATATATTGCTCTTCAGAGTTCTGCCCAGTAGACTGAACTATCTAGACTTTTATATGCCTGCCTCATTCAGTCTCCTCCTGCGGACATGACACTGGGTAAGGTGTTTTTCTGTAGCTGATGCAAACCATAAAGGGACAGCCTGCTGGTGGGAGGGGATGTCTGCAGTCTGTACTTCCTGCAGCTGATAATTCCACCTGTATGTTGAAGCAAAGGGTCTCCTTTGATGAACCTGCAGAATCCCCCTGTATTTCATAGTGTATCTCAAGTTGAAAATCAGTTGTTCTGAACATGTCGTTTTCTTTTTTCCAAAGCAGTTTTTAATAACTTTATAATCTGTATAATTACTAGCATCCTGATATCATCCAGGTGCCAGAGCTACTACATAACCACTGCTTTATAATCCCAACTCACCTACAAATAAAAGCATTAGTAATTGTGATGCTACAGGAAGCATGTGATGATCACATCCCCAATAATACCAGCAATTAGTTTCTTACTGTCATCTTTAAAAGCCTATCTTCAGACTCTGCATTCTTCTCTCAGATGAATACTAGACACAAAGATTTATATACAGACATTGCATTTGGAATATCATCCCAGCTAACAGGATTAATGGGCAAGAAAAATGTAATGAAGAAAAGATTATTGACTTGGCCACTGCAATGAGCCATTGCTGTTTACCCCAGAGAACCTTTGATTACTTTTATGAAATGCATCTTAGAATGTTCACCAGGGAGAGGGAAGGAAGAACCATTTCCCTATTGGCTCTTGTCTGCTGTTGGTGAAGGGTAGCTTCCAGGGTTTTACTGCCTTCATTTCCAGATTGTACAATTTTTCAGGGAGGGGGTGGGGATTGAACCCAGGTCCTTTGGACTGAGCTACATTCTCAGCTCTTTTCATAGTTTTTATTTTGAGACAGAGTCAAGATAAATCAATAGATTGCCCAGATTGAGCTCAAAATTGAGATCCTCCTGCCTCAGCCTCCCAGAGGCATTCTCTATTCTTAGTTTCAGGTTATTTTTCTCTTTTTAAACCATAGATTAACAACTTAAATTTTTAATTAAATGATTTAAAATACCAAATTATAAAGAAAAGTCCACAGTTCTATGGAAAAAATACCAATGGCCAATAAACATACATAAAATAATATCAGCATGATTTATTAAGTAAATGCAAATGGAAGGCAATAACAATAATAAGAGTTGGTGCAGATGCCACACTGCTCTCCGCTGGCCTTTGCTGGTGGCAGTGGGCAGTGATCCTTCAGAGAGAATCCAGGCTCTAATGGCCAAGGAGTGGACCAAATAGACTTACAGTTTGTCAAGAAGATGTCAAGAGCTCCTTTAAAAAAATCTCTTTAGAGGGCTGGGGATTTAGCTCAGTGGTTCCGCTGCCTGCCTCCCCAGTGCAAGGTCTCAAGTTCGATCCCTGGTACCAAAAAAAAAAAATCTCTTCAGAGTTAACCTGTCATTCAGAAACTGAAATATATTCTGAAATATATATATATGGAAGGTGGGGGAAAAAAGAATGCAAGTTCCTCTCTTAAAAAAGCAATGTTTTTCAGAGGTTATCACATCAGCTCCTAAGCTTTGGGTCAGATTGTATTTCTAGGAAACAGAAGTTCTTTTTGCCCCCTCCTTCCTCCACTATAAAATACCACCTAGAAAAGTCATTTACATCTCACTTAAAATTCCACTCGTGTTTACACTGCACAGAACTATAAGCAGAAGAGGCCTCAAGGGACCTCATACACCAAAAGCAGGCCCATATTCCTTTCCTGACAGCTCTTCTATGTGGACTGTTGCTTAGAGCAAAGGGGGATTTATGAAGACCCCGAAGACTTCATGTGAAATGTATGCATCTGTCTATCAATGTTCATGCCAAGGGGAAATAAACAAGAGAAACAGATCAGTTAATAAGACAAAAATGTCAAGAATAGACAGACATCAACAGAAATTATAGTTTCTGAAGAAGCAGTGGCAATCTAATGGCTCAGATGACAAGGAGAGGATATGTTTCTGCAGATAAGACTAATAGCATTTCCACATTGATTTCCTTTGGCTTACATCCTTAAGATCCATGAAATGTTAAACAGAACGAAAGCTGGAAAATAATGAATACCTGCAATAAAGCTCAGAGACCCAGTTTTCATAAACTGAGAGGCGTGGCTTCTGCTCTTAGCCTTTCAGCACCTTCAAGGTGGTGTCAGAAGGTCCATCTGCGGGTGGCCCTGGGCGCTCAGAATCACACCTGAATTTCTATACTTGTCTTATTGTTATAATCTCTTTAATACCTATATAATTTTGCTTCTTGATCTTTTGGAATTCATAGTATAAGAGTCAACTTTCTCTCATAGACATTGGCCAGGAAGTTCTCCGGCCCCTCACTTTTAGAAGGCTCTGACTTTACTTCCTTCCCAGAGAGGTTGGCCAAGGAGATTAAATTGCAATAATCCCAAATACATTTTTTAAAATTGAAAACAGGTAGATCCAGTCACCCTAAACCTTCCCTTAGCCACCTCTCGAGCTAAGCTTATGAGGGCAATTAGTCCACATTTTAAATTGCAGTGAAAAGCATGCTTGCTAATACTTTAAAAAATGTGCAAAAGTACATGCAAAGAATATTAATTGAGAAAATAATATAAAATATTATCTAAGATATTATATCAACCTTTTAAAATAATTTTATTGTATTATAAGAATGATCAGATATTTTTCTGTTCACTGTAAGATGTCCATATTCCTCCCAAACAAATACAAGTTTTCTCATTAAAATCTAATGTTAAATACTGAGCTCTTTGATATGAAAAGAAGAAATTATTTTTAAAATTGAATTTAAACAGTTAAAGAAAATTTCTGGGAAAAAATTTCTAATTACAATAAACAACCATTGAACTAAAATTCTCCTGCGCTCTCTCCTCCACCTAACGTTAGACTCAACAGCATAAAGTACAGGACTGGGCGGGATTACTCATCTTGATATTCACTAACTTATTCCATGGCCTTGGGTAAAATAACTACTAAATAATATCACTGATAGGAATTTGCCAACTGTTCTGCCCAATCAACCAGCAGCAAAACACCCAGTGTGGGTGGCTTTGATGTGACTGTTGACTCTCTATACATGTAGACCTATACCTCCACATTCTTTCACTTGGGCAACTGAAGGAAAATGTACAAGGGGTGATCAGAACATAAAGTAAATGCTTAAATTTTTTTTAAAAAGGTGTCACAGTAAAAGACTCATTGCCATTAATCACCCTCAAAATACTTCCCCGCACTTCAAACACACTTATCCCATTTTCTCTGCAACGTTCTAAAGCAGTTTCGGAAATCCTCTTTCATTATGCAGAAGGAGAGCAGAGAAGTGACATATGGAATGAAAAGAAGCCAATCAAGGGCACATTATCAATCCAGCTAAAAATGTGGGAAAGAAGAATGTTCAAGGAAACTTTGAATGAAAGTGCACACTACTGTCCTGAGGACTAAGAAGTTTATCAACTTTCACCAGTTATTAGTTGAAAATTGTCCCTCTTCCTTCCCCAAAACAAAGAGATTTTCTAAGACCTAAAATTCAAGGCTAAAATGTAATGGTGTAATGTCTTCTAATTGTTGAAGTAAAATTATTGCTAACCTGGAATTTGATATGCAGCTAAATTATCATTTATGTATAGAGACAAAGTAAAGACTTTCAGACCAAAAAATTCAGGCAGTTTTACTTATGCACAGTCTCACAGTGAATGAAATTTTTTTTTTTTGTTAAATTCTTTTATCGGTACATTTTAGGTATACAACACAATTACATTTCTCATTGGGAATTGTACCTTTACATAATTCATCTTGGTTCTTATTTTTCCCCCATTCCTAGCCCTCCCTTCACCCCTTCGACCCTTCCCTATTTACAAAGACTTTATTTCCATTTTTTCCATTTCTCATCATTTTTCCTTTCCCTTCTTTCCTTTCCCCTGCCCCTCCCACTACCCCTACCCCTTTGGACCTTTTCTTCCTATTTTCCATTATCAATTATTCATTCTAATCATTGGTACATTTTAGGCATACAATATAATGACATTCATCATTGGAAATTTGCACCTTTACATAATCTCTCTTGGTTCTTATCTTTCACCCTCGCCCAGCCCTCCCTTCAACCCCTCCAGTCCTCCCTATTTACAAACATTTTGTTCCTATTCTTCCATTTTCTTATACTGATCCCATTCCCTTCTGTCCTTTCCCCTATCCCTCCCACTTCCTTCCCCTTTGCCCCTTTTTCTTCCTATTTCACATGACCTATTATACATTTTAGATGTTATTTACACTTTCAGTTTCTCACACCAGAGAAACTATTCGGTATTTATACATGTGTGTCCTATTTATTTCACTTAAGAGTATCTCCTCAATGTGCATCCACTTAGCTATAAATGTCTCTAATTTCTCATTTTTTATGACTGAGTAGTACTCCATTTTATAAAAAAAAAACACCACATTTTCTTTATCCAGTCTCCAGTTGATGGGCATTTGGGCTGTTTCCAAGTTTTAGCTATCACAAACTGTGCTGCTATGAACATGGGCGCACATATATCACTGTGGTATGATTCTTTTAATTCTTTGGGGAAGATCCCCAGCAGTGGAATAGTGGGGTCAAATGGGACTTCCAGTCCTAGTTCTTTGAGGTATCTCCATACTGATTTTCACAGTGGTTGTACCAGTCTACACTCCCACCAGCAGTGAAGCAGGGTTCCTCTTTCCCCAGAGCCCCACCAGCATTTGTTATTGGTTGATTTCATAATAGCAGGCATTCTTTCTGGAGTGAAGTGGAATCTCAGCATTGTTTTCATTTGCATCTCTCAAATGACCAGTGATGTTGAACATTTTTTCATGTATTTATTTGCTATTTCTACTTCTTTGTCTGAGAAATGTCTGCTCATTTCAGATGCCCATTTTCAGATCGGGTCTTTAAATTTGGTAGGTCTGATCTTTTTAAGTTCTTTATAGATTCGAGATAGTAGACCTTTGTCTGAGGAAAAGCAGGTGAAGATTTTTTAACCACATTGTGAGTTGTCTCTTCACACTGCTGGTGGTTTCTGTTGCTGTGCAGAAGCTTTTTAATAAGAAGAGATCCCTCTTGTTGACTGTTTGTGTTAGTTCACGGGCAACTGAGGTTTTGTTCATAAAATCTTTTCCTACACTGATGTCTTCAAGAGTTCTACCTAACCTCTGTTCCAACTGGTTCAGAATTTCTATTTTAATATTTAGATCTTTAATCCATTTTGATTTTAGTTTTGTGCATGGTGAGAGATATAGGTCTAGTTTTAATCTTTGGCAAGTTGAAACCTAATTTTTCCAGCACCATTTATTAAAGAGGCTATCTTTCCTCCAGTGAGGGTGTTTGGCTCCTTTATTGAAGATGAGATGGCTGAGTGAGTCTGGCATTGTTTCTGCATCTTCTAATCTGTTCCACTGGTCCTCAGGTCTGTTTCTTTCCCAATACCATGCTGTATATTTTAAAATATTCTGTAAGCAATAGGAAATAAAAACTAAAGGAAAGAGTACAGTCCTCTTATTAGTACTTATTAGTAAATATAAACAAAAATGTGGTGAGTATAAGGACAAATCTAAACATGTTTGTGTGTATCTATGACATTAGAGTCAAACTGCCAAACAAAAAGAGAAATCTTAGAAGCAATAAAGAGCACATCATAATGTATAATATATATGCTATATAGTTTATATGCATTACATGTTGGTAGATGCACATGTTAGCATATTATGTAATAACAGCTGTCTAACATGGGGAGATAGTTAAAAACTAGACAGAACTAAACAACAGAAAATGATAATAGTAAAGTATGATGGATATAGGATGCAGATAGTTTTCTAAAGTTCTTAAATTATTTAATATAAGGATGGAACTATCATTAATTTTAGATTCTGTCATTAAATATGCATGATAAAATCTTTTCTTAAAAAGAGTAACCAAACAAAAGTTTACATATTTTTACATGAAATAAGATTTAAATTTCTTTATTTTTAATTGCCAAAAGAGTGTGTAAATATAAACATGTTTTGAAATATGTATACATTGTAGAGTGGCTAAATTGAGCAATTAACATATGCAATAGCTCAAAAAATCTACATTTTTTTGTGGTGAGAACACTTATAATGAACACTCTTAGCAATTTTTAACCATACAATACATTGCTGCTAACTACAGTCACCATGTTATATAGTAATTCTCTTTTTCCAATTTTTATTTTTTATTAGTACATGTTTGCAGTACATTCTTCATGATTATATTCTTCATGCGGTACATGATTACATTCTTCGTGGGGAGTTGGCATATGTACATAACACATCTCAATTCTTTTTTCATCTCCTTTCCATCCCCTTCTTCCAACATCCTTCTATTTCTTGGTCACCTTACCATTTGCAAATGATGTACCTCCCTATTTCTTATTGTCTATCTTTTATTTTGCTCTTTATTTTTTTCCTGGGTTTCTCATATAGGAAAAAAATGTGAGACATTTAAGCTTCTGTGTCGATTTATTTCACTTTAATATTATGGTCTCAAAGTGCATCTATTTTCCTACAAATGACTCAAGTTTATCCTTCTATCTGGCAAGGTAGTACTTCATTGTGTATAAACACACATTTTCCTTATTCATTATTCTCTTGATTGATATACATGCCACTTCCAAGATTTAGTTATTATGAATTGTACAGCTACAAAAAGGGGCATGGATGTATCATTGCAATATGATGTCTTTAACTCTTTCAGGAAGATATCTAGATGAGGAATAGGTGGGTCAAATGGAATTTCTATTTTTAGTTTTGTGAGGAATCTCTGTACTGATTTCCACACTGTATTCATTCATCAACACTATAGAAGACAAAGATGCAACATTGCCAGCAACTCTGGCCATTAGAGAAACGCAAATTAAAACAACACTGTGATTCCATCCATCTTATGCCAGAAAAAAATGGCCATCGTCAAGAAATCAAATAATAAATGTAGGTGAGGCTGGGGATGAGTCTGTTTAACTTACTCCTCATCTAACTGAAACTTTGTATTCTTTAACCAACATCTCCCCATCAGCACTCTCCAGTCTCTGGTGCACACCATTCCACTCTCTGCTCCCATCAGTACAACTGTTTTAGATTCCACATGTAACTGAGATTATGTGGTACTTTTTGTGCCTAGCTTATTTCATTAAACGTAATGTCCTCCAAGTTCATTCATGCTGTCACAAAGGAATACAGGGAAGTTTCCTTAGCTATATCACATTTCCAACAAGGCATAGAATAAATTCATATAATCAGAAAAATGAAAACAAAATGTAACAAACCATCAGAGAAAAGCAATATGAATTTCTTCTTTTATATATTTCCCGTAAATGAAGTGCAGAGCACCATTTACCTTTGTCCTTGGATGAGCCAAATTTGCAGCAGAAACAGGAGCTTGTAAGCTGTTTTTCCAAACCTGTTCCTCATTTACCATCTGCAGGAAACAAAGAAAAGAATAAGAACTTGTTCTGCAAGAGAGCTAGAAACCACCATGAAAATCAGCCCTGCAGGATTTGCTGACTGTGAATATTTATCATCCTATCACACTGGGAATACTAATGATTTGAACATTGGGTGAAAAATGACAACTTGAAATTTATATCCTAACCAGGAAATCATACATTCTTAACGAAGACAAATTTAGAACTGATTTAAATGTTTTTAATTTCTTTGCTCTTAAGTAACTTGAGAAACAGGAGAGTTATATAGGAATGAAAAGGAGGGAAGATAACAGACAGGTGTTTTTATAAAGTAAGCTTTCTTAAGTAATACACCTGTCAGTCTCATTTCAATAGACTCAGTATTCTGTCTTTGAAAGATGAGACACAAGAAGCCATTCTGTTGTACCGTGAGATGAATTATTTGGCCTGAAGTTGTTATAGATGAGGCTTCACGTGTCCCAAGGAGCAGTGTTCCTTGCCCTGCTCAAGTGCATGTTGAAACTGTCTTCCCAACTCTAGGGAACTCGGTGACAAGCTCATCTTTGAAATCTCCTTAAAGGTCTCTGCTCCAGGAGGTATGATCACCACCCAGCAAGGCAGCCCTGTGGGCTTTCTCCACTTGCCCAGGTGTACCTTGGTGCTGTGTACTTTTGTGTGGGTACTATAATTGTGCCCTATGCTGTGCAGTGTTGTCATCCCATTTACTTCGGAGAATTGTGATTATTCCACTTGCCACAGCAGAGGCGTGTATACTGAATCCTGCAAAACATTCTTATCTGCTAGAACATAGATCAGCAGCAGACTCTCATGACAGTTGTGGGTTCTTCTCCCTCCTTGTGATAAGGAGTGTGGTCTAAGAGTGCCCTCAGCCAGACAAACCACTCTTTTCATATATTTTGTTGTCTTCATTCTATTTTTTAAATGCTATGTGTCTGTGATACATAATGAGAGATGAATATTAGGGGGTTGGTACATGTATATATCACATCTTAATCAATTTTACTTCTCCATCCCTTCCTCTTCCTTTCTCTTCCTCCATCTCTACTCCCCTTCTCATTTGTAAAAGATCCAGCTCTCTGTTTCCTTTATCTGTCTTTTATTTTGCTCTTTAAATTATTTATACTTTGGGTTTCTCACATAAGAGAGACCATGTGATATTTAAGCTTCTGTGTCTGATTTATTTCACTTAACATTATGGTCTCAAGGTACATCGATTTCCCTACAAATCACTCAAATTTATCCTTTTTATGGCTGAGTAGTACTCCCCTTGTGTAAATATACCACATTTAAAAAATCTGTTGATAAACATATAGGCTGGTTCCAAGATTTAGTTGCTGTGAGTTGTGTATACACTTATCAACATGATATAATGTCTTTAAATCTTTTAGAAAGAAACCAAGAGGGAGAATAGATGAGTTGAATGGAGTTTCTCATTTTTTAGGAATCTCTATACTAATTTCTCCTGTTGTACTAGTTTACATTTCCACCAACAATGTAGAAGTGTTTATTTTATCCTGCGATCTTGCCAACATTTGTTATTATATGATGTATTGGTAATAGCTATTCTTTCTGGAGTAAAAAGGAATCTCAATGCTGTTTTAATTTGCATTTCATTCCTAACCAATGATGTTGAATGCTTTCTCATGTATTACTGGCAATTCTGAAAAGTATCTTCATTTCAATTGCCTATTTGTTGATTGGCTCATTTATTTGAGAATAGGTCTAATTTCTTTGAGTTCTTTATGTATTCTGGATATTAGTCCTCTGTTCAAGGCAAGGACGAGCTGACAAATTTTTTTCCCCACTCTCTAGGTTGTCTCCTATTTCTGTCAATTGCTTTCTTTGCTTGGCAGAAGTTTCTCAATTTCATATAATCCCATTCATTGATTCTTAATGTTATAACTTATGCAACTGCAGTTCTATTCAGAAAGTCTTCACCCATGCCAATGTTCTCTAAGAGTTTCACTTATTTTATCTTCCAGCTTACTAAGTGTCTGTTTTAAAATGCAGGTCCCTGCTTCTTTGATGTGGCTAGACCTGGCTCTAATGCTTTGTCTGAACCTTACGGCTCATCAGAAAGGACTCATAAATGGCTTTATCAAGGACAAAGAGGAAGTTTGGAAAGAGAGCAAACCCATTCAGAGACCAAAGTGACTAGCCTGATGGACTAAGACATCTAGTACACAGGGGCTATCGTTAAATAAGCAAGTGACCCGGATCTCACAAATCATTGGCCAGTATTGTTTCCTTCCTACTCCAAAAATAGAAATCTCTGGGGAAATTTTTTAAAATAATTAGGGCAAAAGTTTGTATTGATATTATAGTTTCTTAGAGAATATATTATAAATAACTGCTTTGTGTTCCACAATGACAAACTCTGGCCTTGGGCTTAGAGTGTACACCAGTATTCTCTTATTGAATAAAAATATTAAATGTGGTTAAGATTTGGATTGAACCTGAGAAACTAAATTTTATCCAAGGGAAAAAATACATTATCAGCGGGGGTCCAGCAAGAACACAATAGAATGTTTTTTAAAAACAAAAACTAACAAAATGTACCAGCTAAAAGAAATCAAAGCTATTATTTTACCCAACCTATTCACTGAGCAGATGTAGAAACTAAGACCAGAAAGTGGAGGTATTTACCAATGTGACATGTCCTTTGAGGGGCAGCCCTAGATCCAAGCTCACTATCTGATGCAAACCTTCCTCCTCACCAGACAGCCTTTTGGAGAACGTATAGAAGAAACTCTTCAAAGACCACCCTGGCTGTTGTGGGAATAGTCACCATGAGCTTATTCAATGTGAGAGTAAAGAGATAGGAGCCACTCTTGCAGGTTCTCCAAGCTGCTTACCCTGTGCCTATTCCACTATTGCACGTTAGAATAATGAAATGTGCTTTTCATTTTTTCAGTAGGGGCTCACAGCTAAGAGTTTATTTTGAGTCACAGAGATTTTGGACTTGTACTTCTGAGCATCGTTGAAACTGTTGAGACTCTTGGAGATAGACTGAATGCAGTTTACATTTTAAGATGAGAAAGAGCCCTTGGTAGCCAGGGCCAGATAGGAAATGCCCTCCAATGGCTCATGTGTTGAAGACTTGATCTGAAAAGTAGTAGTGTTCAGAGGTGGGGCTTTGGGGAAGTGCTTGAATCAGAGGATTAATCCACTCATGAGTTTATAATTGAATAGACTACTGGGAAGTAAGGGAAACTATAGGAAGTGGAGCCTACTTGGAAGACAAGTCAGTGGGGGCATGCCCTAGAAGGATATAGCTCATCTTTCCCCCATTTTTTGTTCTCATTAGCTCTCTTTGCTTTCTGGCCACCATTAGATAAGCAGCTTTCCTCTTCCATGTGCTTCTTCCATGATGGACTGCTTCCCTATAGCCATTAGCCCATGCAATCCTGGACTGAATCCTCTGAAACTATAAGGCAAAATATAGCTTTATTCTTTTAAGTTGTTTAACTTGGGTATTTTGTAACAGAGATAGAAAGCTAATACACAGGTCTTATTAGGAACTTTATGTTTATCCTAAGAACCGTAGGAAAACACTAAAGCATCAAGATTGGAGAAGATATGACAATGCATTTTAAAAAATGTGTCTGAGCCAAGTGTGGCAGTGCATTTTTGTGCTGTCTGGGATGGTGAGGCAAGAGGACTTCACGTTTTAGCCCACCCCGTGCAACTTAGTGACTTAGAAAAACCCTGTCTCAAAACAAAATTTTTTTTAAATGGGATAAAGATGTAGCTCAGTGTGAAGACTGGGTTCTATCCTCAGCACTTAAAAAAAACCCCACAAAAAATCCATAGGTCTGATATGCTC
The DNA here is from genome assembly GCF_053883595.1 of Heterocephalus glaber. Classification (NCBI taxonomy): domain Eukaryota; kingdom Metazoa; phylum Chordata; class Mammalia; order Rodentia; family Bathyergidae; genus Heterocephalus; species Heterocephalus glaber. The sequence continues at coordinate 6,100,282 of NW_028258349.1, read as the reverse complement.
CAGAGGACTGCAAGGAAGGACAGGAAAAATAAATGGAAGGAAACTGAGGAGGCCACTGCAGTGTACAGGTGAGATACAGGTGAGAGTGAGGAGAAGCTTGGAGAACAAGGGTGGAACTGTAAAGGGAGCAGCCAAAGAGTAAGAAACACTCATCAAGATCTGTTTCTTCAGCACATAAAATCTTGCTACTTCTCAGAACCACTGGAGGCAAGATCTAAACTAGTTACCATAGTGCAAAAGGCTCTCAGGAATCACACTAGGCTTCTACTCCAGACCACACTATGCCTTCTTATGCCTCCACTAAATCTGATGCTCCTTCTACTTATAACTTTTTAACCTATTCTTACCTTTTCCTGAATAAATTTGATTTCCCTTTATCAAGGTATCAAGATAGATGCTATCTCCCCTGAAATGTCTTTCTGGATGCTCGAGATCCACCCTGCCATTGCTTGGGTCACCTGTCTTACGTGTTGCTCCTCTATGTGCACCAAAGCACTGTCCTGAGATATAACTACCAGCTCAACTCCCTGATCCCTCCCTCCTCTCTAAACTTCTTATCCTATTCAATACACTGTAGTGCTCAATACGTATTTGTTGGGTTTATACTGCCTTAGTCCAGGCCAGTAAACTAGCAAATGTGTAATCAATTCATGTTGGAAGGAGCCTTTGTCAAATTGATGATACATTTTCTTCTTACACGGACTAAGCTTAGCATAGTTTAACTTTGAGCACAAATTCATCACAACAAATGCAGTCACAATTAAAGGACATTAAAATTTCTTAGATATTACAGTCTAACACACTCACTTACTGGGTGAGCAGACTAAGATGCAGAGATGTGTAAGGACTGTGGCTTGTGGCAATAAATCTAGGGTTAAAATCTCAGTGCCCTGACTCTTTTTCTAAATACTTGAAAAGTTTATTGAAGTGTAATATGTATGCAGAAATATACACACCAAACACTCATATAAACCTCAATGAATTATTCCAAAATTAATATACTTAGGTAACCAAAATGTAGAAGCCACCTTGCTCAGGCCTCAGGAAATCACTTTTTCTCTTCTTGCTTCCCAAAAGTAACCAAGATCTTAAGGGCTAATGTTATAGATCAAGTTGTCATTTTATTCAAATGTTTTATTATAGGGAACTTTATATTACTATTATAGGCCTGTCACCATGCCTCAACAACTACTGAACATGTGCCATTTTTGTTTCTTTTATGCCTCGTATCTGATCTCATAAAAAAAAAAACCTGTAAAAAATAAATAAAATGACAGTGGGGTTGAGAATGAACTGAAGTATCCCTGACTCCTAATCTAGTCCTGGAGAAAGGCTGCATCCAGCAGGCCAGAATTATATTTTCTGCATTTGTTTGTTACAGGGCCAGACCAGTTGGAACTATAAAGATCCACCACACTTTGAACTGAATGGAATCCTTTATTATAAGCTGGCTGATCGAGACTGGCTCATGCCAGAAAAGTTTTCAACCAAGAAAAGGCAGTTTGCAGGGTCCTTTTAAGGGCTCTTCTATTTGGGGAGGGCTAGGGAGTGGGGGAGCACAAGTGGAACTTCACAGGAGCAGAACTTTGCTAAGTCAGTGGGGGTCAGGGGCAGTTTTACACAGTTTAATTAAAACAAAATGTCACACAGGTGTGGGGTCTTTTGTTTACAAGGTAGTAAAGATAACATAGCTGTAGACTTGCACAGGCTTCCTGTTTACCAGGCAGTAAAGAACATATTTGCAGATTTACACAGGATAAGGCAGCCTGCCATGCATTAACTGAGGGGACGCTCAAGGGGGAAGGGGAAGGGGACCACCCAGAATTACTCAACTTTACACAAATAGTCAGGTTGGCTATCACATGTTGAGATGCCTTGAACTCTTTGCTCCAGGACCACAAGACTCTGAATATTGTTCCTTGTTTTAGTGCTTGTGCCTCTTTCCATAACTTTTCTGCCTCCTCCCATGGTATCAATTCTTACTTCTTACTGTTCCAGCATTCTCACACTAGCAATCCCTATCTTTATATGCATATGCTTAGAAGTCCGACAGGACTTCTAGCTTCCCAAAGCATCACAGCACATTTAGGTCTCTGCTATTATTGGTGCTTTCCTACCCTGTTTCTTCCATTAAACTAAGTATAAAATCTGTTTTATTCTCCCTTTTTTGCACCTAATGCCTAGCACAAAGTTTGATACGCTCAGGCTCGGTGTGCAGAAAAATTATTTAGCTTATTAAACACCGTGTAAAATAAGCATCATTAGGTTTAAGGAAAATTATAAACTCTAGCTCCTGGACTTCATAAAGCCTATTTTCCTGTGTTCCTTTGCTCATTCTTGGTCATGAATTACTGAGCTTAGGTCTTATACATGTGTCACTTCTGGACTTAGTATTTGAGAAGAGACTTGTATTCCCTATTGCAATAAATAGAAATTGTTCTAATACCCACAGACAGACTCTCTTTGGATTCTTTTTTTCTGTAGCTAATTGTGGTATAAGAAACCGAAAGAGGTAAATATTTAGAATTTGAGAGATATGGAAGCAAAAGTGTCTCAGTTATTAAACTCCAGGGCTTTTATATTTGGTCTGCCCAGAGAGACTGATTCCACCTTCCTGGGGAACTGGACCTCTCTGGTTGCATGCAGAAGGGTCTAGGAAGGGCAGCTACCACATTTCACAACTATAGACAGTTGGTTTGTGGGTGGACACATAACTCAAGCTCCACCAACTGAGATCTTTTCCCAGGACTTTTGGAAATGGACCCATGAAAAGAGATCCAGTTCCTCCCTGACAAGCCTTTGCACTGTACAGTCAGCATCTGTCTCCTTCCATGAAAATAATAATGATCACTTAAAAAAAAAAAAGAGTCGAGATGTACAGAGAGAAGCAGAGACAAGAGACCCTGGGGACAAAACACCGCCACTGCCCTTCTTTGGAATATGACTGCAGTAGTTAGAAGTCACCCAAATGCTGTTTGTCTGTACCCAGTGTTTATAGCCAGAGAGCCTCTAATGAGAAAACACACAAGATTTAGAGAATCACATGGAGAACAGATCCCTGATATGTCATTAGAGAAAAACTAAGAAATCCATTGCCATTAAACCAAAACCCATACAAGCTCTGAGGGTGGTTTTATGGTTTAGATTAGGGAGTGTGAAACAAGGAAGGTAACCCTCTTCCTCCTAGGCCTGTTCACAGCTCTCAGAAACACCACAGCATTCCAGAGAGTAACTGTAGCCCCAGAGGCACATGTCAAGATGTCAACCCACTGGAGGGAGAATTTCCCAACAGGTATAGCTTCCAATTAAAGTTGTATCATGAGGAGATGACCCTCTCACTTTGGGGAATGCCCAAGGACAGCTTACAGGGGGAATCAAAGGCTATCACGGAGAATCATAGATGAAATATTAGGATTAGAAACTGATTTTGTTTATTTTTTATTAGTAACTGCTTTGGTTTTGTTTTTATTAATAAAGTTTATTGGTATAATTTAGATATGCATAATGATCACATTCATTATATGGAATTTGTACCTGTACATGATATACTATAATTGGTATTTTTCCCATTCTTCTCTCATCCACTCCCTTCAACCCTTTTTCCCCTCCTTATTTACAAAAGCTTTGTTTTTATTTTATCTTTCTTTTCTTGTTTTCCCTTTTTCCTTTCCTTTCTTTCTTCCTTCCCCCTCCTAGTGCATCTTCCCATTGAAACATTTTCTTCATGTTTCACAATATCTATTATACATTTTGGTTCTTCTTTACACTTTCAGTTTCTTACATCAGAGAAACAATGCAATATTTACACATGTGTGTCTGATTTATTTCACTTAAGAGCATGGTCTTAAGGTGCATCCATTTACCTAGAAATGTCTCCAGTTTACCTTCTTTATGGCTGAGTAGTGCTCCATTGTATTAAAAAAACCCCGCATCATCTTCTTTATCCATTCATCAGTTGATGGGCATTTAGGTTCTTTCCAAGATTTAGCTCTTACAAACTGTGCTGCTATGAACATGAGTGTGCATATATCACTGTGTTATGATGCTTTTAATTCTTACAGGAAGATACCAAGAAAGGAAACAGCTAGATCAAATGGAATCTCTAGTCTTAGTTTTTTGAGGTATCTCCACAATGATTTCCACAATGGTTGCACCAGTCTACACTCCTACCAACAGTGGAGAAGGGTTCCTGTTTCCCCACAGCCCCGCCAGCATTGGTTATTGGTTGTTTTCTTGATAACAACCATTCTTTCTGGAGTGAGATGAAATCTCAGTGTTGTTTTAATTTGCATCTCTTCAGTGATGTTGAACATTTTTTTGTATATTTATTTGCAGTTTGAAATTCTTCACCTGAGAAGTATGTATTCATCTCAGGTGTCCATTTTTGGATTAGATCTTTAAATTTGGGAGGAGGGGTTTTTTTTTTAAGTTCTTTATATATTCAAGATATTAGGCTTTTGTCTCAGGAATAGTTGGCAAAAAATTTTTCCCACTTTGTTGGATATCTCTTCATTGGTGATTTCTTTTGCTGTACAAAAACTTTTCAATAATATAGGATCCCAGTTGTTGATCTGTTGTGATAGTTCCTGTGCTATTGGGGTTTTGTACATAAAGTTGTTACCTATACCTATGTTTTCAAGAGTTTCATCTATTTTCTCTTTCAGCAGATTTAGTGTTTCTGTGTTAATATTTAGATCTTTGATCCATTTTGATTTTAGTTTAATGCATAGTGAGAGACATGGGTCTAGTTTTAGTCTTTGGCATGTGGACAGACAGTTTTTCCAGCACTGTTTATTAAAGAGGCTATCTTTCTTCCAGGGAAGGTGTTTGGTGCCTTTGTCAAAGATAAGGTGGCTGAGAGTATTTGGACTCACTTCTACATCTTCTAATCCGTTCCGTTGATCCTCTTTCCCTTTATCTGGCTGTGAGAAAGGTAGCCTCCTTCCTCCCTCTGTGCAGTTGAGGCTCTGCTAGTATCTGCACATGCACAGTGATCTCTGAGTTAATCCCCTGTGGTCATCATAATCAACCAAGCCTGTACATCCATCTTGCTTGCACAGCCCAGGGTTACCAGGGTGCAGCCTCTAGGTCTGGGCATCTGCCTTCTGTCTTGGCTCTGAAACTGGCTCCAGGTCTATAACCAGAGGACCCAGTTTCTGCAGATGTGGGGCTTTGTGGTATTGATGTGCATGGCCTTGAAAGGCACAGAGGTTCCCCTCCAGTCATTGGGAGTTGGGTACACATGTTCCTGTAATCCCAGCTATCTTTTGTGGATATCTACTGTGACAAGCTAAATCAGCATCTCCATTTCTCTCATCTACAGCTATTAAACCTTGAAGTACAACATGAAATAGTGCTGGAAGGGACTCAGCCAGGAAAATCACAGTGTAGATTCCTGAAGCCCTTGGCTGAGATTTCCAACCTCATGAGGGATTATGAAGCTATAGTAAGTACTATGCATTAAATGTGAATGCTGGCAACTCAGTTTGTTTCAATTTTTTAATGGCAGGGGCTATATTTGGAGCCTAGGGGAGAGTCTGATGGGTCAGACTTATAAATGTGGGTGTTTAAGGGGATGACACCACCTGCACAGACACTGTTTCAGACTCGACTCATTCCTCCTCCCTACCACAGGCCTACAACTGTGGCTGCTGTGCTCATTGTTGAGTTTTATCTTTAATTCTTGGCTCCATCTAGAGAGAAGATGGAGACATGACTTCTGTCATATTGTTGCTTTTAGGTGTTCATGTTTATTTCAGCTCAGAAATTAGCTCACCCTGTTCTGCAAGATCAAAGTGGAGATGCAGAAGGAAAAGCATTTTTTTTGTTCATTATTCTTGGAATTTCACATGCCTTCCCTATCTAGAACCACAAAGTGAAATGGCTCCAATTTAATAGCATCAGTCTACTCCATGAATCCCCCTCCACTTCTGTGTTGATTATCAGTCCACTTCTACCTCTAGTATTTTTCACCAATTTCGTTCTGTCATTCTCCTTGTGCTGGCTTCAGTGTGCTCCAGAATGGACCCCCAAAACTTATTCAACACATCCTCATTTTGCCTCCACCCACCTCCAATATTATGCAGGGTTCTGGTTAGAGCGATGTTCTGTTGGCCAGCCCACATAACTAAGACCTCACTATGGCTCAGAGTTTCAAGGTTTAATTGTATTTGCTTAAGTTGCCTGTAGCTAGTGGAAGCAGAGCCCAGATATACCTCATGTGTCAATTCAGAAGTATCCACATCTCAGCTCCCTGGCCCATGTGCTCCCACTCTCTTTGGATTGAAGGACCTTTTCCTTGGTTGAATGGTGGCAGAACACCTACTTCCCTGGAGGAAAAGCTCATCCCTCCTTTCAGGATAGGATTATGCCTCATTATTTCTGTAATCCAAAGTCTGGTTAACCTGCCCTTCTCCATAGTCACCAGGTTACCCCTCTTTTGTCTCATCTCCTCTCTTCCCAATCATTCCAGATTCTTTTACTTATAGCTGGAGTACTAAGAAGTCCAAATAAACTAGAGCACATAATACTATAATTAATAATAACAACTACCTATTCAGTACTTACTACATCACAGATACTGCCCTACTACCTATCCTATTGTATGAGAAATGGTATACTAAAGACTTAACGGGGAGACCCATGAAGGAGGTCTGTGAAATAAAAGGGCCTGAGAAAGAAAGCATGTTGTTCTTGGGCCCAAGAAAGAGCATACATTATATATACACAATGGAATATTATTTATCTGCAAAGAAAAATGAAGTCATGTCATTTGGAGAAGAATGGATGAAACAAGAGCGTAATGCTAAGTGAAACAAGCCAGACACAGGTAGCTAAATAGTGTATGGTTTCTCCTATATGAGGAACCTAAAATATAAATGAATAAATGATTTAATTAAAGGAGAGATGGTAGGAAAGAAGAAAGCAGACGTTTTAAATATGGGAAAGAAGATCAGCAGGAGGGTGAAGATAAGTGACAGGGGCATAAAAAGATCTAAAATGATCAAGATATGTTATATGCATGTATCTATTTCCTAAAATGAACATCACTATTATCTATATTGGAAACATACACCAATAAAGGAAAAATAATAAAATAAGATATTTAAGGATTTTAAAGTTAAAAAGAGGGTTGAATAACTTGAATCAGCATGTATGTGAAAAATCTTTCAGGAAGTAAGAGCTGTTCTTTAAAAGAGCACATCGAGTTTCTCATCACGGGAGCGCTACATCTTGAGTCAGCTTGATGAGATGTTTTTGGAACAAGGATGTAGCAGACAGTGTGGTTACCTCATCTGCATATGCTCAGCACTCACCTGCCAATGGCATCCCACTGCAAGCACCCGTGACTCCCTGACTTAGCGTTTTATGTCCTACAGAAGAAGAGGCTTGACATTCCTGGGTGTTAGTGACTGAGAGTACCTCCAGCCAATGATGAATGGAAGATGGAAGATAAATATTCTGGCCCCTCATCCATTCATGAGATTAACTACAGCCCGTGTTCTTCAGCAGTACTCATGTCCAGGGCAGGAATGAACCTCCATTGCCTGCTGCTGGCACCTGTTCTGTAACATACCTGGTGTAAGCTTCTTTCCCTCCCCTGCCTTCATTCGTTAACAGGTGCTTCCTGAGATCACCTCCCATGGAAACCATTTGTATTCAATTCTTAGGGGTAAATCCCTGCTTGTAGGGGAAATCTTTCCTACACAAAAAGATTCTAGTACTAAATGGAGTCTTATCTGGGTGATTTTTACCTTCCTTTCTACTCTGGGATATTATAATTGTACTTCATTTTGTAATATTTGACCCTATATAGAGCATATCAGTTCTTTTAAATAATTAATAAATTCTAAATTCTATGTGGAAAGAGAGCCAGGAACTGGCATAAGCTGCAGAATGTGCCAAAACTGACCATGTCAGAGACAGAGCACAGGGAAGCAAATCTTTGAAAAGGGTAAAGAGGGAGATAACCAGAGCACTGCCTGGTGGACAGTCCAGGACAGAAATAGGGTTAATGGGGCAAGAGAAAGGTACTATAAAGATCAAGCTTTGCTTTCTCTTCCACTTTGGTGAGGGCTATCTCTGAATTTTGCTCTCCATCTGGCTGGGTTTATAAAATTGAGAATTAATAAAACCACTTTTATTTCTCTAAATAGCCATTATGAAAAGCTTTCTAGAGTCATATCTAATGTACTTTTTCAATTGCATTTTTACAAATGATCTCCAAGGTCAGGATGAGCAAATGGCCAATTATCCATAGAAGAAAGGACCCAGAAGCTCACAGATCTTTGCAGCATTTTAGAGACAAGCCAAGTACCATTGGAGAAGCCAGCATTTAACTTGTGGCATATTAAAACTATCAATGCTCAGCTGCACAGAAATTTCTCTTTCTGAATATCTTCCCCAAATTTCTCCCTTGAACCATATTATTTCAGTTCGGCCTCAATTATACCATCAAAGTTCCACCATTCAAAAGTGTACTACAATTCGGAAAATCTACTTGATGGTATTTTTATACCAGGCTATGGAATAATGTGCAATGATGAAAAAATAAGAGAAGAAAAAAATCACAAACTCCTTTGTAGCAAATCAGCCTAACAAAACTTAGATATAAATCAAGCTTTGTGGAAATTGCAGGTCACACTCAAGTTTATGAGTACATCACAGAATCACACTGTCTTACACTTAACCTTGTCTAGCTTTGATCTTTATCGCAAGAGTAGTAACAACAATAGTAAGATTACTAACGTGCACAATCATATTCTCAGTTTCAGAGAAGGAACAAAACCAGAGCAAGGACATCATGGAGAGGCAATTTACAAGATAGGTATGGGCAGTGAATCTGGGTTGGGGCCCCTGACTTATTCTACTAGGTGTTTGAGTTGTTTTCCTTATCCATAAAATCAGAAAAACTACCTTCTGTCTCACTGGCTGGCGGTGTTTCTTTAGCTCCATAAGTGCTTCTTCATTAGCATGGTTTCTGTGAGTGTTCAGAATTAGAAAAGGGTGGATACTCCTCAAGGGAATGTGGGAAACTGAGGCACACAGAGACTAGCCCATGAGGCCATATAATGAGGTGGAGGTGGAGAATGAGCAGCAAACTAAGAAAGCTGCTTCATAGGAAGCTTGCATCACTTTCATTTGGAGGAAATGAAGAGATAAAAGAACATATCTGAGGGTCAAAAGCTTACCATATAATGAAAAAGTGGCTTTCTACTGAAAGCAAAACATGGCATTCTCAGCCCCTGAATTTCCTCATCTGTGACATGCTTATGCAAATGAATTCTTCACCCTAAATTATCAGGCTATTGGATTATAGGTATGTGAATGAAAGAAAAAAAGACAGTCAAAATTATATGCACATAAATATCCTTGGAAAGCACAAAAGAAATGGATGGATGTGCAGCCCCTGGTTCTTGGGGAAGATATTCAGGCTATGCTGGTGTCCAGAAAGACTCCCTGGACATACAACACCACATTTTCTGAGAAAGATACAAAGGAAATAAATCAGAGAATAGTCATTGTGAAAGAGATCTCCATTTCCCCCAAATTTCTTTTCAAAGTCATTTTAAAGAGGTAGGACTGAAATTGGAGGGTGAGTCCAGGGTTCCCAAAGTTCCCCATCATACTATGCAATAAGGCAGGGCTTCAGTGATTATTTTCACTGCTTGAACAAGAAAACTTATGGTAAAGGAGGTAAACTGAACATTCTTGAAAACGCTACTGGTTAGCAGTGAAATCTGGCATAGACCAAGCCCTTCCAGTAGCTCACATGGTGCTATCTCATTAGCCCTCACTCCACACTTCTTTGACCCTCTCTCCCAACCCACATGCTGTGGTGCCTGGTACCAATATTTTTCATCTAGAATATTGAAAGACTTTGATCTCCTAGTCTGAACCCAAGAATACTTTGATGCCATGTTTACTAGTAAAATGCCCATCAAAATTTTCCAACACTGGCCAATATTATTTACAACTATTTTTTTTTCCCAAAACAAACTCCATATACCATTTAATCATTTAGGATTTGGGTAATGTTGTCAGGTGTCTGCTCTCTGTTTCTCTCCACTCTGTCATCTTCGATATCACCTTCCTCCTCAACCCAGCTCTCTCATATTGACAGACATGGGTATCAACAGCACCAAACTTATTTTCCTACTATTTCAGCAACTCCAGGTGAGTTTCTTTCACCAATTATTCCAACAAACACCCTGCTACTGCCTCACCTGGCTGACCAGAGTCCTGGACTCATCACCATGACCAGGGACCCTCTAATTGCTCATACATAGAGTGTTAAACTACCCTTTGGCCGAGAGTGGACAAGGGGTGGATTTCCAAAAGAAATGTGGGCCAGAATTACTGGGGTAAAAAGGGAAATGAAAGGATAAGAAAAGTCCAAAAGGAGGAACCAAGGTCATCCCAAGATAGCAACTGTAGGAAGCAGCTGCCAACCCCTAGACTGGGAGCAGAGGAAGGATGCTGTGGTTACTAGAGCCTATAGCTTTAAAGACAGGATTGCAAAGATTGGAACCAGCCCTCAGGGGAGAAGGAAGAATCAGCAGCACTGTAGATTGGTGCTACTGTTTCCTAGGGGATGGGATGAGGCTGGTTCTGAGACTGCAGAGAAAAGCAGGAACAATTTTTGTCACTGGGGTGTAGAATTTTTAATGGATGATATAAACAGAAACAGAAAGAAAACAAAAGTAACAAGTTCTCACCCAGCTCTCCAGTCTATCTAGCATCCTCTATTATCAATAAGAACAGAGAGACTGATGAAGAGGAGGACTGTGGTTTGCTGCTCCAGTTGTAGCAGCACAAAGCAGAATATAAAAGGCTGGTTGACAGCTGAGAGATAATAGCTCAATAACCAGCACAGCATCCAAATGAGGCCAAATTAATATTAATGTCTAAATTTTGCTAACTCATAGTACACGCTGGCAAGAAAGCTGTGTCTTTTCTACATCCACATTCATGGTCAGGGCCATGAAATAGGAAATTCCAACCTCTGAGAAGTTTGCAAGAGAAATCATCTTCAGGACTTCTCCCCATGCTTTTGTGCCACATCACAGCTCAGCCTGTGTCTTGGAACTTTTCAGTCTAGTCTGCCCTGAGGTGACGTGTGTCTCCCTTCTTTCAGTCATTGGGGAGAGAAGACCTACTGCTGTCTGGATTCTCTACCGGTATCTATTTAGGAAGTAAATACTCAAGTCTCAGGTCCAAACATGTTCTCCAACCCAAATCCACCCAAAATAAATGTGATATCCTGAGTCTCCCAAACAACTATGTGTATATTTCAATTTGTTCACAACCTGCAAAGGACACAAGTATGCATAATTATCTCCCAAGCCCCTAGTTTACATAAAAGTGGAATATATCTGCACTACCAGTACCCGTCCTCAATCTGCTCATTATGCCTGTGAGGGCCTGGGATCTGTAGATTCTCTTTCTACTCTCATACCTGAGTGCTACCTCTCAGGAACTCCTGAGGCATTTATCTTTCCCTTCATGAGAACATGCTTGCTGCTCAAGATGCTGTTTCCCAGTATTCCAGACAATTGCTGGACTGCTTTTATTTCTATCAGGAATATATGGAAAAGAGCCACCTCTCTTTCTGTGTAGACCCTGTGATAACCTTCCTATCAGAATTTTAACCATACAGCTTGTGAATCCAGTCTCACAAAGCCCCCAGCTAAGTCCTATCCTTAGCATTGCTGAGGAAACAGCCGACATCAGACTGCAGCAAACCCAGAAAGACATATGTCTGACTACTGGAGACTGAACCAGAACATCCTTTTTTAAATGGGTCTCTCTCCTTCCCTGTTTATCAGTCATGGAAATTGGTACCCGGACCAGGGGTGGGATTAGCAACCCTTACATTTCAAAGACATGATGAAGTTCTGAATTCATGTTTGGGCTCAGCTGGGTCACCAGCACCTTGTTTTGAAATAATTTTTTAGTCCAGATTTTTCCAGTTATAAATGCTAGGAATCCAACTCAAATTTAGACACCAAAAAGAAGTTAACCACTTATGAAACTGCTTTTAAAGCTAAAATGTTAAAATGGATCTTTTGTTCTATCCCTTCTATAAATTGGAGTGCTTCTGTGCATTTGTTTGAAAAGGGGCAAACTGGCTGGGTCAAATTGCAAATAAACTCATTTTTTTCATTTTTATGGGCTTTTATCATACTCTCGATGGTGGGCAGGTGAACAAATCCAGAGAGCTGGGACGCAGATTCAGGCCTCTGGCAGCTCCCACAGCAACACTTTGATCTCATCAAGTCCCATCCCAATTTGATCTCTGCCTTGCTCCGCCTGGGGCTGCTTTCACATTTAGCAGACCTAAACTATGGAGGCAAGAATGTCACCAAAAGCTTCAGGCTTAAATTCCCATCAATTCAGCAACTCCAGCTGGAAAAAAAAAATAAACCCCACAAAACAAAAGTTCCAACAAAAATCCCAAGACTGAATATAATTGGACACTTTGAGTCACATAGGTATCTCTGAGTAAATAACCGCTGTGAACAGGAGACGGAAGAGAGTAATTAGACAGCTCCAGATCCTGCCTCATTCTGGGAGTCAGAGATGGCCATGATCAGCCAAGAAGAATCACAGAATACGCAATGGGCCAGGGCAGGTCCAAAAGAAAATAGGAGGAACATCACCATCAGGAGAATAAATGGAAGACAAATTGGGGGGGGGGACTCCCTCTCAAACAATTACACTTACCCTTTTTGCTTCACTTTTATGTTGTATATTAATGTTATATTTACCTCTTTATACTATAACATGTAAACTTCTTTCTGTTCCCCAAACCTCGTGTATAGTACCGACTGAATAAATGTCAGTTGATTGCATGATCAGAGTCCTTTAGTGCCCATTATCCTGTAAGAAATCAAACTTTTTTTCAGAGTTCAAAAATATATACAGAGATATATCTATGTCTGAGTGGCAAATGGGACAGCTGACTCCTTAAATTCTGAGAGTCTCCATGCTGAAAGGTTTTTAAGTATTTAACCTAGGTGTGGTAGCACATGCCTGTAATCCCAGCACTATGGGAGGCTCAGGTAGGAGGATTTCAAATTTGACATAACCTGGGCAACTTAGTGACTTAGCAAGACTCTTTTTATTATTCATTAAGTTTATTGGTACATTTTAGGTATACATTATGATGACATTCATCATTGGGAATTTGTACTTTTATATGATATATCTTGGTTCTTATTTTTTTTTCCACATTCCCCTGCCCTCTTTCTCAAAAATAAAAAATAAAACAGGCTGGTGATGTAGCTCAGTGGGAAGGCCCTGAATTCAATCCCCATTACCAATGGGGAAAAAATAAGTATTTAACCACAGTGAGTTTCTCCAAAAGCTCAGCCTGAAAAATGACTCAAGATTGGATGGGTTATTTATTTTACTTTAGAGTATGGTTTATTTGAGAAGTGATCTCAGGGAGGCATATGGGAACCAGGAGAGCAAGGGAAAGGAGAGCAAACTGATATAAGGATACAGTGTTTGAGTCATTTGTTAGCGAAAAGGGCTCTCCTGGGGCATCCTGAGAAACGTACAGAATGTCTCCCAGAATGGTCACCTCAGGAAGAGAAGTGGAGCTATTCACCCTCTGCTTCCCATCCTTCTCTGTTGAGGACTATTTGGGGGGGCCATTCCTCAGCCCCATCTCTAGGCTGCAGCATCAGAGAAGTCCTGGGTCAGAATGGAGAGGTACACAATGCAAGCTTGAGCAAAGTCTGTCATGAGGCGAGTCTGAGGTTGCATGGAATTGTCTGCCAAACCCTGGACCTAACTAGAAGATGAATTGTGAGATGTGGAGGGAGCCATCAGATGTCTGTCATATGATGTTTCTGGAGGAGTTTTTCCAGATCATCTCCCAACCTAGTAGAAGACTGATTCAGTTCAGATGGATAAAGGTGCCTGGATGAAGTCTCCATTCTTAGTGAAGTTATTTGGTTACCTCAAAAATCCCAACATTTCTGAAGACTACTATCGTTTTCCTTCCCAAAGCAAGCATACTTTTGAAAACATCTGAGGACAACTCAGCATTCCATCCACACCCTGCTTGATGTGATCCGAGGATAGAGCAGGCACAGACCCTGAGTGGGGAAGACTCAATCACAGCACCGTTCCCTGGGTGGCCTCTGTTTAGCTGCTTTCTAGTGAAGCTGTGTGATCACTAAAAAATAAAAATGACTTTCTCTGGGCTTGTCTACTCATCTCTGGGTGTGAGACATACCAAATTGAAACAGAGCTGGTAGCTACAACCCTAGAAAATTGACCTCAATCAAACTGGAAAATACATTTTCTCCAACCAAAGCATGAGGTTCCCTTCTCTGATGACAAAAGCTTGACGAATCTGTATTACAATAGTTTTCAATCAGTCTCTCTGAGCTCTTTCAGATCCTTCACATGACTTTCTATCAGGCTATCTCCAGGGGACTGGCAGCTATGTTACATAGGAAAGATTAATTGAGCCAAATGGGGCAATCCTGGCCCGAATTATCAGAAACATGGGACTGCCGAGGCAAACACGGCCATTTCCTTCCAAGGTGCCCACTGGATTAGTCCACAGGGGTTTTTGCAGTTGTGAAATGATGACAGGCACAAAGCCTGCTGGCTTTAATCAATGGTCAACCACAACATGTCACCCCTAGGCCTCGCTGATAATCCTGAGTGCTACAATAATAAATATGGTGAGTTTTCTCTTCATATAAGATTATGTAATTTTGTTTTAGAAAAAGAAGCTTAAGAGATGCCAGGCTGGATTCTGAGTTTTTTCATTATCTTTGGTACATGATTGACAGCAGACCTGCCCAGCTGCTTCTTCAAGAAGTTACCCAATAAAATCCCATTCTTGCCAGTTTCTTCTTACCCAGAGATCTCTTCCCTGAGCAGGGATTGTATATTTACCATGTTATTAAGACAGGCTCTCAAGGACTTCTCACTGTGGGAGAGAGGGGAGCCAAGTCAGGAGTGAGGACTCTAAGAAAGAGATCTTTTGGGGCAAAGGGAAAAAAGTTCATTTGGATAGATGCCAGGCTAAGAACACATACAAAACATGTCACTCTTTGCCCATTTTTCCTCTGTATCTTAATGTTTTACTTTCACATTAATTCTTCAAATACCTCTTCCTCACAGTCTTAAGAATGACCACAAAGTTTAGATAATGCACTCCCTACCTTTCCAAACATTCCACAATCCAGCAAGTTATGCTTCTGTTCTCTACCTATATACAATCAATAATTCTACAGAGCATGAATTCCTTCAGAAATAGACCCTGAGATAGCAATTTGAGTACCAGTAGTTTATTTGCAAGACAGTCCCAACCATTTTCAGATGCATGGGGAAGGAGGATATGATGAGATGGCAGTCAACACAGGGTACATTCATGAGAGGATGCTGCTAAGGCAGCTGAGGCTTGGTCCTTCCATGGAGCTTTGTGTAATCACATGACTGAGCATTAGGATCCAATGTACTTATCATTACTGCTGAGTTGCTTGCAGGGTGTCAGCATCCTGGAACTCCCATCTTGCCCTGCTCATGACACAGAAGAAAGACTCCAAGTCTTGGACAGTCATAAATACACAGAAAAGCATTAGGGATATAAAGGAACAGGAAGCACCATGGGGATGCGATGGGGCCCTGACAGAAACTTCAAGTCCTCTGAACTGCCTGGTTTCAGCGTGCAGGTCTGTCTTCACACTACCTTCACACCATTGGGGTCAGGAACTGTCTGCTTTGTGTCTGTCTCTCTGATCCACTCTCAAAAGATCCACTTCATAGAAGATACTCAGCAGAAGCTTTACAAAGAAACAGAAGTTGTAGCATGAAGGCATTCTTGACCAAAAGAATTAAAATGTTTTTTTTTTTTTGCCAAGAAAATAGATCCAGGAAATCCACCAATTCATGTGGAAGTGAAGCAGATTGGAACAGGATTGCCAGGGCCAGGTATGTAACCTGTTGTAAAGGGAAAACCAGCTGTTTGGCCTTCCTTTGTTGCCTTGTACTTTCCTCTGCTTACAGTGCAGCATTAGATGGTAAACCTCCAGGCAAAGATATCCAGGAAATGTCAAAAATTACTCCTTGTCCCCAAAGAACAGGGAATAGGCAAGACTTCAACATTTTTGGTTTTGTTTGTGTCTCTCCAGTCTTTCCCAGAACCCTGTTCCCTTTTCCCAAAACATTGTTATGATCAAGACCTCTGCCAAGGTTGATGAAGAGAAGCTTCCATGCCTTATTGGTGGAAAGAGGGAATGAATGGAGTATGAGCTAAAGATTCACTTGGGGCTCTAGTTAAAATGCAGATTTCAATTTGGCTGGTTGGGGTGGCATCAAAGATCCTATATTTATACCAAAATCCAGATGATGTGCATGATACTGGTTCATCAACCACAGAAAGTAGCAAGATACTCACACCTGAGCTGGTGCAGTTTGGCATAGACACACCCATTACAGTTGGAGATTGCCCAAGCCCTGCTCCTTCTTTTGTGTTATCATTTGCTTTTGACTTGATACTGTGTCATCAGGATTCCTGTAGAGAAGAGATGACCCAATCAAACCACTGGAGGAGAGTTTAATGAAGATGTTATTTGTAAAAATGTGGGCAGGGCATAGGAAAATCACAAGGAGAAGCACAGCATTCCAGAGCTAGTCAAACAGCAGAAAAAGGAAAGAAGGCAGAATGCTAAGACAGGGCCTTTGACAGAACTCTTGGCCTTATCAGGGAGACAAGGAGCCTAAATAACCTGAAGTGAAGGCCTGGCTTCACCCTCACTTTCTGATCTCCTCTGCCCTCCCATAGTCAAACCCAATTTGAATCAACAGAAATCCTGCACAGGGAAGACTGATGGGTCCAGAGCCAACTGGAACAGTAAAGAGGAGAGTATGGAGGGGCACAATTAAGTGCCTACATTTTATAAGTCCTTGTCCACCTGCTTAACGCCTTTCAGAACAAGTTAAAGAACATATAAACCAGGGCTAGGCAACTCTGTAAAGAACCAGGTAGTAAATATTTTAGTATTGTCAAGCCGTACTAACTCTCTCCTCACTACTCAACTCCACTTTTGTAACGAGGAAACACACAGTAAGTAAACAAATGGGTGTTGCTGTGTTCCAATGAAACATCAGTTACAAACCTTGACCTGTGGGTCAAATGTGCTTTGCCAACCATTGATGTAATTTTACTCTGCTTCTCTCATTTCTCTCTCTCTTTTCTTTAGCTCTCCCTCTCTCCAATGCTTCCTTTCCAGACTTGTCTAGTTTTTTAATGTTTATTAGTACACGTTTGCTGTACATGATGATTACATTCATTGTGAGGAGTATACGTAGACAATACATAACAATGTTTTTCTTCTCCTTGTCCTTTCTTCCCTCCCCCAACCTTCCACCTCTAATTCCGCTAATCATTTGCAGAGGATCTAGCTTCCTGTTTCATATCATCTACTTTTTATTTTGTTTTTAAAATTATTTGTTCTTTAAATTTCTTATAAAGAGAAACAATGCCCTACTTGCACATATGTGTCTAATTCATATCATTTAAAATCATGGTCTCAAGGTGCATCCATTTTCCTACAAATGATTCAAATGTATCCATTTTATGGCTGAGTAGTACTCCCTTTGTGTAAATATACCACAGTTATTTTATCTACTCATTAATTCATGATCATTTAGGCTGCTTCCAAGATTTAGCTACTATGAGTTGTGCTGCTATAAACATAGATATATATGTGTCAATGTGATATGATGTCTTTAATTCTTTTGGGAAGATACTACAGAGAGAATAGCTGGGTCAAAAGGAATTTCTAGTTTTAGTTGTTTTAGGAATCTCCATTACTGATTTCCATTGTGGTTTCTCTAGGTTACATTTCCACCAACAATGTAGAAATGTTGCTTTTATTCCACCGCCTTGTCAGCACTTGTTATTATTTGATTCATTTACAGTAGCCATTCTTCGTAGAGTAAGAAAGAATCTCAGTGTTGTTTTAATTTGTATTTCTTTCCTGGCCTTATGATGTTGAATGCTTTTCACATATTTATTGGCAATTTGTGCTTCCTTTTCTGAGAAGTCTCTTCATTTCAATTTTCTTTTTCTTGAGTGGCTCACTTATTTGGGGAGGTCTAATGTTTTGAGTTCTTTTATATTCTAGATATTAGTCTTCTGCCTTAGCTGGCAAAATTTTTTCTCCCATTCTATGGGTTGTCTTCATTCTGTGGGTCATTTCCTTTTCTTTGCAGAAGCTTTTTAATTTGATATAATCATATTTGTTGATTCTTGATGTTATTTTCTGTGCAACTGGTGATCTATTCAGAAAGCGTTTACTTATGCCTATGTCTTCAAGAGATTTATGTACTTTATCTTCTAGTAGATTATGTGTTTTGGTTTTAATATCCACATCTTTGATCCCTTTGGTTTTATTTTAGTAAGTGATGAGAGATACGGAACTAGATTCAGTCTTCTGCATGTGTATAACCAGTCTTTCCAGCACCATTTTTTGTTTTTATCATCGTAGCATTGTGTAGAACTTGAAATCAGGATTGTAATGCTTCTGGTTTTGTTCTTGTTGCCCAGGATTACTTTTGCTATTGTCAGTCTCTTCTGGTTTCATTTAAATCTTAGGATTGTTTTTTCCTGGTTCTGTGAAGAATGTTGTTGGGAATGCATTAATCTGTATATCAGTTTTGGAAGTATGTCCATCTTGACAGTATTAGTTCTTTCTATCCAGAGACAGAGGTTAGCTTTCCACTTTCTGATGTCCTTTTTGATTTCTTTTTTCAGAGTATTATGATCTTTATTATAGAAGTCTTTCATTTCTTAGGTTCCTAAGTATTGAATTTTGTTTGATGCTACTCTGAATGGTACAGTTTTCCAAATTTCCTTCTCAGTGGATTCATTATTGGTATACTGGAATGCTATTGATTTTTGTGTGCTGATTTTATGACCCGCTGCCCTTCTGAATTTATTGGTTCTAGGTGCCTTTGGGGGAATATCTTGGGTATTATATGGAAGAGATTATAGCACCTACAAATAATGACAGTTTGACTTTTTTTTTCTTTTTTTTTTTTTTGTGGTACCGCGGACTGAACTTGGTCCTTGCGCTTGCACAGCAAGCGGCGAAATCACAGAGCTAAATCCTTGGCCATGACTTTTTCCTTTTTTATAGATACCCCTTTTACATTCCTTTGTCTTACCTGATTGCTGTGACTGAAGTTTCAAATACTATATTGAATAAGAGTGGTGATTGTAGACATCTTTCTCTTTTTCCTGATTTTAGAGAAAAAGCTTTCAGTTTTTCTCCATTTAATATAATGTTGTCCATAGGTTTTTCATAAATGACCTTATTAGACTGAGATAAGGTCCTTGTTATGGCTCGTATCTAGATGTCCCCACTAAGCCTCATGTGCTTATAAGTTGGCCTTTTTGGAGGTGGCAAAGTTGTACTTTTATTCAGCAAGCATGCAAGCATATAGCAGCCATCTCTCAGTGAGACAGACAGGGGTGCCCAACTGGAGCCACCATTGAAGGGGGTTGAGGGTGTCCCTCCTTGATGGGCTAATTGGCTGACATGGCTCCTTACTAGGGAAGGGTCATGGGGACTTTCACACCTCAGAGTCAAGTTTCTTTTTTTTTCTTCTTGATCTTAGTAAGCCAAGCTTTGCAGGGTACAGCATCTCGGAAATTTGTCTGCAGGTTTTCAGCTTTTTACAGGTGGTTAAGCCTGTTCTGCCACCTATCTAAAAACTCTTTTGGGAGTGGAGGCATCCCTCATCTTTCCCTGCCTATGGGTCTCTATCCCTACATTATCATTTGATTCTAGTAATTCTTTAATTTCCTCCTTAATTTTTTCTGTGACCCACTGATTATTTAGGATAGTATTTGCAAAATTTCTGTGATTTCTTTTGCCCTTGTTTTCTAGTTTCAGTCCACTACAGTCTGATAACATACATGGGATAATTTTTTATTTATTTTAGCAAACTTCATAAAGGCTTCATAGGCTAGTAGGTGGGTTATTTTGGAGAAAGTTCCATGTGCTGGTGAGAAGAATGTGTATTCTGTTTTTGGGTGGAACACTCTGTAGATATATATTTAGACCATTTGTTTGAAGGTGTGCTTGAATTCTGATATTTCTTAGTTGATTTTTTTTGTGTGTGTAGTTGATTTCTTTGTGAAAGTAGGATACTGAGGTTGCGTACTATAATTGTGTTGATATTTATCTGATCTTTTATGCCAGAATTGTTTGTTTATGAGGTTTTGCATGCCGGCACTCCGTGCATATATATTTACCACTGCTATCTTTTTCTGTTAAATTGTTCCATTAAACAATGTGCATTGACCTTCATTGCTTCTATTGATCAATTTAGCTTGAAATCTACTTTGTCTTAAAATAGTATAACTGTACTTGCTTGTCTTATGGCTCCCATTGTATAGATTATTGTTTTTCATCTTTTGATTTTTAGTATATGAATTTCTTTTTTTTAGATAGTATTTTTTATTAAATTCTTTTATTGGTACATTGCAGGTATACAACACAATTACATTTCTCATTGGGAATTGTACCTTTACATAAGGCATCTTGGTTCTTATTTTTCCCCCATTCCTAGCCCTCCCTTCACGCCCTCCACCCTTCCCTATTTACAAAGACTTTATTTCCATTTCTCATCATTTTTCCTTTCCCTTCTTTCCTTTCCCCTGCCCCTCCCACTACCCCTACCTCTTTGGACCTTTTCTTCCTATTTTGCATTATCGACTATTCATTCTAATAAATGGTACATTTTAGGTATACAAGATAATGACATTCATCATTGGAAATTTGCACCTTTACATAGTCTCTCTTACTTCTTATTTTTCACCATTGCCCAGCCCTCCCTTCAACCCCTCCAGTCCTCTCTATTTACAAAGATTTTGTTCCTATTTTTCCATTTTCTCTTACTGATCCCATTCCCTTCTTTCCTTTCCCCTACCCCTCCCACTTCCTTCCCCTTTGCCCCTTTTCTTCCGATTTCACATTACCTATTATACATTTAGTCCTTATTTACCCTTTCAGTTTCTCACACCAGAGAAACTATTCGGTATTTATTCATGTGTGTCCTATTTATTTCACTTAAGAGTATCGCCTCAATGTGCATCCACTTAACTGTAAATGTCTCTAATTTCTCATTTTTCATGGCTGAGTAGTACTCCATTTTATTAAAAAACCACATTTTCTTTATCCATTCTCCAGTTGATGGGCATTTGGGCTGTTTCCAAGTTTTAGCTATTACAAACTGTGCTGCTATGAACATGGGCGCACATATATCACTGTAGTATGATTCTTTTAATTCTTTGGGGAAGATCCCCAGCAGTGGAATAGCGGGGTCAAATGGGACTTTCAGTGCTAGCTCTTTGAGGTATCTCCATACTGATTTCCACAGTGGTTGCACCAGTCTACACTCCCACCAGCAGTGGAGCAGGGTTTCTTTTTCCCCACAGCCCCACCAGCATTTGTTATTGGTTGATTTCATGATAGCACGCATTCTTTCTGGAGTGAAGTGGAATCTCAGCATTGTTTTCATTTGCATCTCTCGAATGACCAGGGATGTTGAACATTTTTTCATGTATTTATTTGCTATTTCTACTTCTTTGTGTGAGAAATGTCTGTTCATTTCAGATGCCCATTTTTGGATTGGGTCTTTAAATTTGGGAGGTCTGATCTTTTTAAGTTCTTTATAGATTCGAGATAGTAGACCTTTGTCTGAGGAAGAGCAGGTGAAGATTTTTTCCCACATTGTGGGTTGTCTCTTCACACTGCTGGTGGTTTCTCTTGCTGGGCAGAAGCCTTTTAATAAGAAGAGATCCCACTTGTTGACTGTTTGTGCTAGTTCACCAGCAACTGAGGTTTTGTTCATAAAATCTTTTCCTACACCGATGTTCTACCTAACCTCTGTTCCAACTGGTTCAGAATTTCTATTTTAATATTTAGATCTTTAATCCATTTTGATTTTAGTTTTGTGCATGGTGAGAGATATAGGTCTAGTTTTAATCTTTGGCAAGTTGAAACCCAATTTTTCCAGCACCATTTATTAAAGAGGCTATCTTTCATCCAGTGAGGGTGTTTGGCTCCTTTATTGAAGATGAGATGGCTGAGTGAGTCTGGCATTGTTTCTGCATCTTCTAATCTGTTCCACTGGTCCTCAAGTCTGTTTCTTTGCCAGTACCATGCTGTTTTTATCACAGTAGCTTTGTAGTATAGTTGCAGGTTGGGAATTGTGATACCCCCTGCCATGTCTCTGTTACCTAGAATTGCTTTTGCTATTCTGAGTCTCTTCTTGTTCCAAATGAATTTTTGGATTGTTTTCTCAAGGTCCATGAAGTATGCTGCTGGGATCTCAATTGGAATTGCATTAAATCTATATAGCAGTTGTGGAAGTGTGGCCATTTTCACTATATTAATCCTTCCTACCCAGGAGCAGGGGATGTCTGTCCATTTTCTGATATCATCTTCAATCTCTCTTTTCAGAGTGCCATAGTTTCAGAGAAGAGGTCTTTGATTTCTTTGGTTAGGTTGATTCCTAGGTATTTCAGTTTTTTGGATGCTATTGTGAAAGGAATTATTTGCCCTATTTCTCTCTCAGTGAGTCTGTCATTTGTGTAGAGGAAAGCTATTGATTTTTGTGTGTTGACCTTGTAACCAGCTACTTGACTGAATTTGGTTATTAAGTCTAGAAGACTTTTGGTGGAGTTCTTGGGGTCTTCTATATAGAGTATCATGTCATCTGCAAATAATGACAATTTGACTTTTTCATTTCCTATCTTTATTCCTTTTATTTCTTTCTCTTGTCTAATTGCTGTGGCTAATGTTTCCAGAACTCTCTTGAACAAGAGTGATGATAGTGGACATCCTTGTCTTGTTCCTGATTTTAGTGTGAAGGATTTCAGTTTTTGACCATTTAGTATAATATTGGCTATTGGTTTTTCATAGATGGCTTCTACCAGTTTGAGGTAGAGACCATCTATTCCAATTTTTTGTAGAGTTTTTATCATAAATGCATGTTGGATTTTGTCAAATGATTTTTCTGCATCTATGGAGATAATCATATGATTTTTGTCCTTGGCTCTATTGATATAGTGTATTACATTGATTGATTTGCATATGTTGCACCATCCCTGCATCCCTGGGATGAATCCCACTTGATCAGGGTGTATGATCTTCTTGATGATCTTCTGCATTCTGTTTGCCAGTATCTTATCAAGGATTTTTGCATCTATGTTCATTAGTGAGATTGGCCTATAGTTCTCTTTTTCAGTTGGGTCTTTCTCTGCTTTGGGGATCAAGGTGATGCTTGCTTCCAGGAATGAATTTGGGAGTATTGCTTCCCTTTCAATTTCATTGAAGAGTTTAAACAGTAGTGGCAGCAGTTCCTCTCTAAATGTCTTGTAGAATTCAGCAGTGAAGGCATCAGGGCCCGGGCTTTTCTTAGTTGGTAAGTTTTTAATTACATTTTCAATTTCATTGGTTGATATTAGGTTGTTCAGAATTTTTAGGTCTTCTTCATTCAACTTTGGTAATTCATATGTATCTAGGAATCTGTCCATTTCTTCTGTGTTGTCCATCTTATTGGTGTATAGGTTCTGGAAGAAGGTATTGATGATCCTCTGGATTTCTGCTGGGTCTGTGGTAATATCACCCTTTTCATTCCTCATTGCATGGATTTGGGCCTTTTCTTTCCTTTTTCTGACAAGGTTGGCTAAAGGTTTGTCAATTATGTTGATTATTTTGGAGAACCAACTCTTGGCTTCATTGATTTTTTGTATCATTCTCTTAGTCTCCATTGCACTGATTTCTCCTCTGATCTTGATATTTTCCTCCCTTGCATGAGCTTTGGGGTTGTCCTGCTCTTCTTTTTCTAGAAGCTTGAGGTTCAGCATCAGGTTGTGTAATTGGGCTCGTTCTGTTTTCCTAATAATATGTGTATTCACTGCTATGAATTTCCTTCATAAGCCTGCTTTCATTGTGTCCCATAGATTCCGATATGTTGTATTATCATTGTCATTTAAGTGAAGGAACTGTCTGATTTCTTCTTTAGTTTCCTCTGTGACCCACTGGTTATTCAGAAGTGTGTTGTTCAATTTCCACGTGTTTATGAAATTTTTTGAGTTTCTTTTGCTATGGATCTCCAATTTCTTTGCACTATGGTCTGATAATATACAGGGGATAACTTCAATTCCTTTGCACTTACTTAAACATGTTCTATGTGTGAGTATGTGGTTTATTTTGGAGAATGACCCATGTGCAGCTGAGAAGAATGTGTATTGTGATTTTGTGGGGTGGAAGACTCTGTAAACATCTGTTAAGTTCATTTGTTGAAGAGTTCGGTTGAGTTCTAGTATTTCATTACTTATTTTTTGTCTAGTTGATCTATCTATTTGTGACAGTGGGGTGTTGAGGTCCCCCACTACAATTGTATTAGTGCACATATGACTTTTCATGTCCGTTAGTATTTGTTTTATATAGTTGGGTGGACTAGTGTTAGGTGCATAAATATTTATGATTGTTATCTCTTCCTCTTGGATCATTCCCTTTACAAGGATGTCGTTTCCTTTTTCGTCTCTCTTAGTCAGTGCTGGTTTGAAATCTACTTGATCTGGAAAGAGGATAGCTACTCCTGCTTTTTTTCAGGTTCCTGTCGCATGGAATATTGTTTTCCACCCTTTAACTTTCAGTCTATGAGTTTCCTTTTGAATTAAGTGTGTTTGTTGTATGCAGCATATTGTTGGATTTTGCTTCTTGACCCATTCTGCCAGTCTATTTCTTTTGATTGGTGAATTGAGACCATTAACATTGATGGTTATAACTGACACGTATTGACTTGTCATTGCCATGACTTTTTCTTTTTGTTGGGTTCTCCCCCTTTACATTTAATTTCTTGTCATGCCAGATGGGTTCATTCTGCTTTGCTTCCTGGGGTTGTGATCCTCAATGTCTGTTCCTAGGATATTGTGTAAAATTCTTTGGAGTGCTGGTTTGGTACTCACGAAGTTCCTAAGGTGCTCTTTGTCATGAAAGTATCTTATTTCTCCATCCATTTTGAAAGATAGTTTTGCAGGGTCCATCAATCTGGGTTGGAGGCTGTTTTCTTTTAGGGCTTGGAATATGTCACTCCAAGCTCTTCTTGCCTTGATGGTTTGTGTTGAGAAGTCTGCTGTGCTTCTGATGGGCTTTTCTTTGTATGTGATTTGTTTCCTTTCTCTGACTGCTTGGAGAACTTTGTTCTTCTGTTGTGTTTCTGGAATCTTAACAATTATATGCCTATGTGTAGATTTTTTTTGATTAAGGCTATTTGGAGTCCTATATGCCTCACTTATGTGTATGTCAAGTTCTTTTCCCCTGCTTGGGAAGTTTTCTGCCATTATTTCTGTGAAGAGATTTTTCATGTCATCTCCACTCTCTCCTGTTTCTTCATTGAGCCCAATCAGTCTTATGTTATTCTTCTTTGCATCATCTAGCAGCTACTGGATTGATTCCTCATGTTCCCTTATAATTTTGAAGCAATTTTTCTTTTCCTGGTCACTAATTGCAATCTTATCTTCTATATCTGAAGTTCTGTCCTCACATTGGCTCATTCTTCTGTGTAGACTTTCAATGGAGTTTTCATGTCCTGGAAATCTATTTGCATCTGTTTTATGGATTCCATTTGCTTCCTATGTTGGGATTCCATCATGTTCCTGAGGTCCTTTCTAGATTTATTAATCATGTCTTGCACTAGGAGCACAATTTCTCCTGTTATCTGAGAAATTATTTCTGATTTCATTTTTTCCAGGTCCCCTTTTGTTGCCAGTTCAGTGGGTCCAGGTGGTTGAGTATCAGAGTGTTCCATCTCATTTCCCTTTGAGGTTGCTGTAAGTGATCTGGAAGTCTGGTTTTGAGACTTATTTATGTGTTTTCTCATTTTGACTGGGGTGGGGGGCTGTTAGCAGCTGCACGGATTACCTCCTCTGAGCTGGGAGAGGTGGGCCAGGGGCTGGGAGCAGCGGGAGGGATGGTGGCCGGGAAGCCTCTTCCTCTGGACCAGGAGCAGTGGGATGGCGGCTCAGAAGCCCCTACCTCTGGGGTGCGAGCAGTGGGACTCAGTACCTTGGTCTGGTGGTCTGGTGTCCTCTGCATCTTTGTAGTGTGGAGCCAGGTGGCTGCCTGTCTGCAGCAGGGTGATTTGGCATCTTCCGTGCAACTGGGGACCTCGGTAGGGCATGCACAGACCTGACTGTCTGCAGGGGGCTGATTAGGCATGTTCCGTGAGACTGGGGACCTTGGTAGGGCATGGGCAGACCTGCTTGTCTGCAGCGGGCTGATTCGGCCTCTTCCGCAAGACTGGGGACCTTGGTAGGATGTGCCTTAGTCTCTGAAGATGGTCTTTCATTAGGAATTTTAATTGAAGATGGTTGGAATTTGTGGCTGATTTGAGCTGTTATTTTTCTGCCAGAATATAAGTTTTATTGTGTCTGCTAGTGTGATGGAGGCTAGATTGGCTATATGAATTTCTTTTTGGATTAAATGTATTTCTTTTTTAATATTTAAAAAACATAAAGTTTATTCTTTTTTGATCCATTAAGTTTATCAGTACATTTTAGGTATACAATATGATGACATTCATCTTTGGGAATTTGTACCTTTACATGATATATCTTGGTTGTTTTTTCTCCCCCACATTCCCTGCCCCTCCCTTCAACCCCTCCACCCTCCCTATTTACAAAGACTTTGTTTCCATTTTTTTTTTCTAATATTTATTCCTTTCCCTTTCCTTACCCCTCTCACTTCCCCTTCTCCTTTGGGCCTTATCGTCCTATTTCATGTTATCTATTCTACATTTTGATCCTTATTTACACTTTCAGTTTCTCACAGCAGAGAAATTAGTTGGTATTTACACATGTGTGTCCTATTTATTTCACTTAAGAGTATTGCCTCAATGTGCATCCATTTAGCTATAAATATCTCTAGTTTCTCATTCTTTATGGCTGAGTAGTATCCCATTTAAAAAAAAATCCTCTTTATCCAATCACCAGTTGATAGGCAACTGGGCTGTTTCCAAGGTTTATCTATTACAAACTGTGCTTCTATAAACATGGGTGCACATATATTTTTGTGGTATGATTCTTTTAATTCCTTTTGGAAGATACTCAGCAGGGGAATAGCTGGGTCAAATGGGACTTCCAGTCCTAGTTCTTTGAGGTGTCTCCATACTGATTTCCAAAGTGGTTGCACCAGTGTACACTCCCATCAACAGTGGAGAAGGGTCCCTTTTTCCCCACAATCCCACCAGCATTTGTTATTGGTTGATTTCTTGACAGCAGCCATTCTTTCTGAAGTAAAGTAAAATCTCAGCACAGTTTTCATTTGCATCTCTTGAATGACCAGTGAGGTCTAACATATTTTCATATGTTTATTTGCTATTTCTACTTCTTTTCTGAGAAATGTCTGTTCATTTCAGATGCCCATTTTTGCACTGAGTCTTTAAATTTGGGAAGTCTGATTTTTGTAACTTCTTTATATATTCTAGATAGTAGACCTTTGTTTGAGGAACGGCTGGTAAAAAATTTTTCCCACACTGTGGGTTGTCTCTTCACTCTGTTGGTGGTTTCTCCCACTGTGCAGAAGCTTTTTTTTAATAAGATGAAGTCCAAGTTGTTGATTCTTTGTGCTAGTTTATGTGTGACTGAGGTTTTGTTGATGAAATCTTTTCCTGTGCCAATGTCTTCAAGAGTTCTGCCTAACCTCTCTTCCAGCCAGTTTAGAGTTTCTGTTTTAGTATTTAGATCTTTGATCCATTTCTATTTCATTTCAGTGCATGGTAAGAGATATAGGTCTAGTTTTAATCTTTGGCAATTTGAAACCCAATTTTTCCAGTGCCATTTTTAAAAGAGGCTATCTTTCTTCTAGTGAAGATATTTGGATCCTTTGTCAAAGATGAAGTGGCTGAGTGTGTCTGGAGTTGTTTCTGCATTTTCTAATCTGTTCCACTGATCCTCAGATCTATTTTATTGCCAGTACCATGCTGTTTTTATCACAGTAGCTTTGTATTATAGTTTCGTTGGGAATTGTGATACCCCCTATATTGCTACTACCAAAAGCAATTCTAGACATTAAATGTATTTCTTGTAAGCAACATACCATTAGGATTTTTTTTCTTCTAGTCTGACAGCCTGTGTCCTTTGATTGGAGAGTTAATTCCACTTACATTGAAAGTTATTACTGAAATATATTGATGTATTGCTGCTGTTACATTATTTTTCTGTGGTTGATTCTTTCATTTTTACCTTTTGCTTACCCTGCTTGATGTGTTGATTTCATCACACTTTTTGGCATTGTTGACTTCATTGTCTATCCAAGACACCTTTGACAATTGTTTTAATTGCTTAGTTGGTGATCATGAATTTCTTAATGCATATTTTGTTTTTGAAGGATCTATTTCTCCATCAATTTTGAATGATAGTTTTGCCAGATACTTTAGTCTGGAGTAAAAATTGTTAAATTTTAGTGCTTGAAACATTTTACTCCAAGCTTTGTTCTTTGAGGTTTGTGTTCAAAAATCTGCTATAATTCTAAAGGGTTTACTTTTGTAAATGATTTGTGGATCTTCTCTAAATCCTTTAAGATTCAATCTTTGTGTTGGACTTCTGGGATTTTGATCATGGCATGTCAGGGAGTTCTTCTCTAGTTGTAGCTATTTGGGTTCTATATGCCTCATGTGCCTATATGTTAAATTTTTTTCACACACTTGGAAAGTTTTCTGCTATAATTTCTGTAAACTCAGTTTTTATGACACTTATGCTGTCTTCTGACTGTTCTCTAACTCCACTTAGTCTCAGATTAATCTTTATTTAGCAGCTTTTGGATCCATTTTTCTTGCTATTTTGTTGTTTTTAAAGTGTCTGAGTATATCGTCATGTGTATCAGCCCAATCTTCTACTTCTGACACTCTCTACCCACAATGTTCACTCTTTTTGCCCATACTTTCAATGGAATTCTTTATCTCTTGGATTTCTGATTGGGATCTTTTCATGGACTCTAGTCTTTGATAAATTGGTCATTCATATTGTGAATCACTTTGGTTAAGGCTGCTAATTTTTTATTTGAATCTTCTTTAAACTCACTGATGTGTTAATTCAGTCCACTATCTATTTAGTTATACTATCTTTGAGCTCATCAAGTTTCTTTGTTTCTTCTTTTATCATTTCATCCAATTCAACCATTTCATTTTTTATTTCTCTCCCATCACTGCCCTTTGAGTCCATTTTGGAGGAGTTGGGAGTTTTGGGAGGCATTTCATTGGCTTATTTTCTTATGCTTTTACCTTTTTGCTGTGTTCCTGAGGCTTTAGGATCAACTATAGTAGAATGATTCTGTTGCTAATATGAGATCTTATTAACCACTATCTGTTTTCCACTGATGTGATCTTGGCTCTGTATTATCTACCTCTTTTACCTGCTGACTTTAATAGGGTTGGACCTGATCACCCACCCACAGGGTAGGCTGTGTATTCCCTGACTTTATTCACAACAAAAACCTGACTCTTCCAGTTGCACCGCAATAGCAGGAGGTGGAATTGGTGCTGAGTGTTAAGGGACTAGGACGATTTGCATGGATGAACCACAGGGATGGAAAGAGGACATTCTAGTGGAAATTTGTAAGCAAGCACAAGAAAGAGCTTCCTGTAAGAGGGAAACAAACAGAAGAAAAAGTAAACTTAATTGTGAGAATTTTGTGAATCAGAATATATATATTAAATCTGTGTGTGTCTGTGTGTGTGTGTATATATATATATATATATTCAAGATATATTTAAGGAGCCACAAAAATGGGGATCCTCAAAGGCAAACTCCAGTAGGAGAACACCATTCAGTCTCCAGCCAACCCTGGTGATCTGTGCCCATAGAAAATTATTCATAATGCAGTTTAAATCTGTTTTTGTTGGCAAACTGGTACTCTCCCATGTGAAGAAGTTAATTAATTCCTCAGATGAAGTGCTTTGCAGAAGTCCTCTTAGTGCAAAACAGGAATGGAAATCTCTAATCAGCACCTTAAGTAACGGACTCTGACAAACCTACATAAAAACAAAAACAGGTGTGATTTGCCAGCCAACACAGTGGGAGCGCTACTTGCAGAAGTGTCAAGGTCCTCATGTACACTCTCAAAGGACTTCAGCTGTAGAACACGAGAAGAAGGCACCGATATGCAGGTAGCCACAGAAGCTGTTCTCACTGACTCTTTTCAGAGCCTCTGATAGGGTTGGGAGAGTGGAGAAGACACTGCCGTACTCACATTCTCTCTGCATGCATCATCTTGAGGTATTTTGCAACTGTCTGCAACTCTATCTGGTGCTTTCCTCACAGAGAAGAGTCAGGCTGGGTGTGGGAAGGAGTTAACAGCACCGCTCACCATATCACCCCTCCTTTAGGCAAAGACAAAGCTAAGTGGGAATTAAAGGACACATATGAAGTCTTCTTGTCCCTTAGGTAGGACAGCTTTTAGGTGACTTCCAGAAGAGATGAAGCTCAGTTGTTTGTAATGATACATAATTTGCTCTCATCTTCCCCATCTCATTTCCACAGTCCCTGCAGGTGCTTCTGTCTAAGCAATCACTTGTGCACACATCCTCATCTCAGGGTGTGCTACTGGGGTTACCCAGGCTGAGACACTCATGGATTCTTTTCCTGGAGATGAGGAAGTCAGGTGCCCACCCCTGTGGGAAGCCCTGGCTGGCCGACTATAATCAAGGTGAGAGTCAGAGGGAAGTGTGCTGAGATTCCTAAGCACTTGGCACTTCCTGACTTCCATTTGCCCAATTTTGCACTTAGAATCGAAGACCTCAGGTAGTGTGAAACCTGCTCCCTCCAGAAGATAATAACAAATTATTTTTACTAACTTCAAGTCATTGACTTGTGACTAATATGAATCTCAGTCCATAAGCTAGGGTGTATAAGAAATGCCATATTTCTCTTTTGCATTTAAGTTACCATAATTTCCACTTGGACCTTACATTCCTCTACCTTTGCTTCTTCTGAGAAGTACCCATCTTCTTTAAACCACATTCCAGCCCTACCCACCTAGCATAAAGGTCTTGATTAAGATAGGAACAATTAAAGTCGGATGACCTGAATTAATTCTATCTCTACAAATTGGCTGGTTCAATTTGGAAAGTTAGTTGACCTCTCTAAATCTTAGTTTCCCACCTATAAAGTGAAGATAATAGTACCTGCCTCATAGGGATGTTAGGTGGATTAAATGAGATAATAAATCCAAAGTACTTAGAATAGTACCTGGAACTTGGTAAGCACTACTGAAAGGTTCATCCCAAGCACATAATCCCTTAAGCTTGGCCCATCTACAACCATATTTAAGGTTTTAAAACCTCAGGGAATTGATACATTAAAGGCACTGAAAGCCACCACTGTCTTTGCACTTCCTTGCACCAACAGATCTCACTTAAGTCTTGAAAAAATCTCCAGAGGTTTTTTTTTAACCCCTTCAGGACATTCTTTCTCCAACATCTCTCTCAATGACACCTAGATTACCTTTCTGAGGGACTTGTAAAAATCAAAGCCAGGACAGGCAGGCCTTCCATTCTTCTTCAAGAAAAGAAAAAGGGAATTTTCCCTGTCCTTGAGTGGAGGTGGCAAATGGGAGAGAATGAAGAGAGGAAAGCTTACATGAATGACACATATTCATCACTCCCAATACATTTATGATTGATTTTCCATGCACCAAGCACCAGGCACAAGGAAACTATCAGGGAAGACAATGTTAGTGTTAGTTTCCCTGTCCAAATTTCTTGTCAAGGGAAATGTTGTTAAAACACAAACATCTACACAAATTACTTCCAGGATGCTCATGATTATTTCACCAGGGGTTCCATCCCGGAAACCGTGGAAGTACCACAAAGTCTACAGATTTAGCATAAACACACCTGGTGACTCTGATGTAGGTGGTTCTCACTGTTAGGGAAGCCCAAGCCCTAAAATGCTTAGTATTTAACTAGGGGGAAAGATGCCAGTAGTGGCTAATAGGATTCAGAAATTGTGTGCAGTAGAGAATGTTGTGGCTTGGGTGGTGGCCAAGAAGAAGCTGTCTATTATGTCACATGTTATAGCAAGCAACATGTAACACAGGGAAGCTAAAAGTTACAGTGTCCTTCACCTGACACACTTGGGGAAGAGCCTCTGGTGGTAGTGAGAACACAAGGTATAACTGACACCTCCACCCTCATCACTGACTCAGGTGAGCAAGCTGCCAGGCTCCTAGTGGTTATATTGACCTCCATCTTTAAGCAGATACAAAGTGAAAGTAAATCTGAAAACATGTGTGTTCTGAAAAAATGCTGACCCATGAACACACAATCCCAGCAGCCTTGATTTTCTTGCGTACCAACACTATGGCTCAAGCTACATTCCCATCTGTCTCTCCTGCCCCCCCCCCCCAAGGAGGCCAGTCTAATCTGAAAACAGCTCATTTAGGCTCTGGCTCAAGCTTCAGTGATCCAGCCTATGCTGGGACACTTCTCTCTGCCTCCTAAAAAGGACTCCTGGGCCAGGTGTGGTATTACATCCCTGTAATCCCAGCACTCTGTGAGGCTGAGGCAAGAAAATTGCAAGTTTGAGCCCAACCTAGGCAATTTTATAAGACTCTCAAAATAAAAGGTTTAGGGTTATAGCTCAGTAAGAAGATCATAGGTTCAATCCCCAGTACAAAAAGTAAACAAATAGATAAATATAAAAGATCCTGGGAATATGATGTACATGTCCCCAAGGAAGTCTTTAGTATGATTCTCAGAAGCAAACCTGAACCCAACTCTCAGATTCAGAATTGTTTCTTTGAAAACTGTAAATAACACAAGAAACAATTAGGACGTATGTTCGAATTGTCTAAAAATCATTTGCATTTCTTGTTTTTCTATAACATCCAGATAAAAGTTGATTTGAATAAGAAGACAGAAGGGGAAGGAAAAGGAAAGAAAAGAGAGATGAAAAAAGTAGAGATGGACAAGGATCTGGGGCTTCTTCACAGTCTGCCCTCCAGCCTGGAATCCTAACTTTCCAAGCTTCAAAGATCTTGTGCAGGAAAACATGAGATTTTGTTTCTATCAGTAAAATACAGCAATGGAACCATCCCTGATGGCCACAAAACTTGGGGACAGTTGGCCTGGGAGTGGAAGAAGAGAGTGAGTGTGGGCATTCCTTGCCTGGCACACAATGGCGACCCTCTCCACTGAGGCCTCCTGGAGAGCAGCCGGTCTGCCTTCACACACAGACAGCTGAGGATATTAGCATTCTTCCCCACTAGTAACCACCTCAGCTGTGCTGTGATGATTTACAGTTCCCCTTAAGCAACATGCCAGAGCATCTAGGAGACTATTACCATCTATAAGGCTTGGGTTTGCTGCACATTTTTATTGCCTTAAAAACAAGACAAAGCAAACACACTCCACACATGAAAAAGTAAATAAATAAATAAGGATTGGCCTCTCCCTACTCCTGCCAAATATCAAAATGTGCTTCTGTCTGGGTTCTATCAGAGCACAGAGCAGTTCAAGTTCAAAGCCAGAAGGAGAGGAACCAAAGGAGGATATGAAAGCAATCTCTCTTCTCAGAGAAAGCACAGATCACATTGAAGACATTCTGCTTCAAGAAGTTTAGTCCCAAATTCATTAGCATCTGGCCAGGGTTAAGATGCCCAAGGGAAAGTTTGCTAAGGTTACAAACACTATTCACAGTGCCCAAGGAAGGATAGCATCATGTCTGGCCATATATGGGGTTTAGGATTCACCAGAGATTGCCTCAGTTTCAATACATTTCTCTCTTCATCCATCCATCTCTCTCACTCTTAGAGCATCCCACATCCAAAACTCATATCAATCTACTCCCCAAACACCATTCCCTATACAGCCCTCCTTTGATCTTATTTCTTGCCTGATACCCTATTTTGTAAGGCCCAGTCTCCCAGACATCCAATTTTATCTACCTGTAGCTTCATTTGGGGTGGTCAGGCTAAAGGTTTCCCCAGAAACTTAAATGACAACATTCATCCCTACTTCCAAACTTGGATTTGTACTGGCCTTTCAGCTGGCTGCTCCCTCCCCTGAGTCCATCCAAATCTCCTCTACCCTTCAGATTCCATCCTTTTATAACAAGGACCTGGAGGCTAGACCTGCAGATCCCTAATGGGTAACTCACAGCAGAATAAAGCATGGCATCATAACCTTCATTTTTTGTCTCTTTTACCAGCTTTTAACTTTGGGTCAGATTCCTGCTCACAGGCATATTAATCATGTCAGGACTATCTGTACTATAAGGTTTACTAGCCCTAAATTTACCTAGTTTAACTCATCCTCCTTCAAGGCTGAGGAATCCAAGATAAGGGTAACTAAAGCCCTTTTCCGGATTTGCAGGGACTTCCAGTTGTCAGCTTTCACAAGGTCCAGTTCCAGACCCCTTGGAGTGATGACTGAGAGTTTCCAGAGGTTGTCTTAAACCTGCAGCCACCTCAGATTCCAGAAAAAGCAGAGCCTCACAGACCACTGGATGATGAATTCACCTCCTCCTGCAGGACTGATTACCCTAGGATAGAAACTGAGACTGCCTCCCCTCTACCAGCACCACCAAGCAACAACAATCACTTTACAGAACTAAATTACCCCTCAAACCATAAGGATTCTCCCAGAGCTACAAAGCCAGGACTCAGATAATGAATGATCAAGGAGAACCCAGCCCACCACTGCACCCCAGAAAACTGGCTCCCATTATTTTGTTAATGGACCAATCTGATCTTTGTCAGATCTGTGCCTCCTTCAGGAGTTCCTCAACCTGAAGCCCCTCTTGTATTTTCTGTTATTTTCCTTTGCTAAGGGATTGGCTTGATCTTTGACAGCCTCTCAAGCTAAAGTTCCTTACTATTTTTCTTACTTTCCACTTAAAGCTTTTTCCTATAGATTCATCTTGATTGCCTCAGTTTTAATTTCCGCTGTCACTGAAGCATGGATCTACACTACCCGCTGACATTCTCAGGAAGCCCTTATCCATAGAGTCACCGAATGCTGACTCTGTGCCAGCACTGTACTAGCGCCAGAGATTGTTGGTGCCTCCTTTCCCTAACCTCTCAAGCATTTATTGGTTCCACATTCTCAGTCACTTGCCCAATACAGTCTCAGAGTCTTCCTTCATTAATCATAGAGATCTTCTAATGAAGCAGTGTACCCACTTCCGCTGGAGAACCCACTTCCTCCTGAAACTGCAGAGGGCCTGCAAAGACATTGGGGAACAACAGAGTCTCAAGGATGGAGGCTGTCCCCAGAGTAAGTGCCAGTGAGCTGTGGTTCTCAATCCTGGATGCTCAGACTCCTCCCTGAACAGCAGAGTAAAAATTTTGAGTGGAACTCCAGAATACATTTTTGTTATTTTTTTACTATTTCAAGAAGTACCATGGAAGATAAGAGGCAAGTAGTTGATGTCTGCATGTGGGTGATTTGATGTGAGAAGAAAAAAACTACTTGAGAAGCCAGAAAAGGAAATAATATTGCCGCCCCCATTTAAAAAAAAAAAACCCTTCAGGAAGGATGATAGAGAATAGCTTATGTTTTTGTGCAAAAGACAAGGTAAAAAATGTTTTCTCTGAAAACACAAGAAGAAGAGGTGAAGGAAATGAAGTTAAGAGAAGTGGAGATATATGGTAGACAGCTGTTCAGTATGCAAAGATAGCATTACCAATAGCTCAATGTCTTCAGAAGAGTATATAAAAACTCATGAAATGTTTGCTGTGAGTTCATTTTTACTCAAATCCAAGGAAGAACTGGTACACAGGAAAATATGGCAGAGAGCAGCAAAAGACAGCAGAAATGAGGAATCTGTGAATTTGCTGAGATGGTGGGAAGGCTTAGGGCTCCCTCAAGGTATGAAATTGAATGTCTTACAAAATAAAAGTAATTGCAAAATTCACATTGAGGAATTGAAGGAGGCACAGATCTGACAAAGATCAATGCCAGTGTCAAAGGTTGGGGCTCTTGAGTTGAATGAGGTGTGGGTGTGTCATGGGAAGAGCCAGGTTTCTCAGTATCATGCATCAAGGTAGAGCAGACTGCTGAAGAGGAAAGATAAGCCCTAGGAGCTTAGACACTCTAATTCACAGCATACTTAATCATTGTCACCTTCTTTTAATTAGAGCTGTCTTGACTAGTACACGTGAATAACCCCAGGCCACCAGATCTCACTTGTATACGAGTTCCAATGAGGTAATCACAGCCTGTAGCTTGTCTTTCTCCAGCTTACTTGTCAGTCCCATGGAAATGAGGGACCTCAGCCTCCTCTTTCCAAAGCTCTCCTTTCTTGTCTCAATCAGAAGTGCACATCAGAGTCATTTGAGGCACTTTCTTGTGTCTCACTGCACACCAAATCAATACATTCTACTTCTCAATGTGCTACTAATGCATTGCTCTAGCTCATCTTCATGCCACCGCCCCTAGTATTTGCCAAAGGAAGGCTTGGGACAATGGCCAAACCACTGACACTATTAATTCTACCACCTTACTCAGAATAACTGTTCATTACCTCAGTATCATTTCCAGGTATGGAAATGATGCCCCCATCTGTGCTAGCCTCACATACGTCCTAAAACAGGATAGGTTGAGTCCCTAATACATCACTGCTCTCTCAGAATACAATCATCTTCCCCTGAAATGATACATAAGCTACTATGGGGCAGGTCAGAGGAAGATCATGTAACAGACACCATGACTTGCCAGGGCCCAGTAATGTTAATGAATTTGCTTTTCCTCCCAAAAGCTCTTTCCTAGACTAGGTTTTTCCCCAAGACCTCAGCTTTCTGGATTCCCAATCTGGATTTTACCAGGTCTCTCTCAATGTAACTGGCTTTATCTGAATGCTGACCCCTGACACTGCCTAAGTTCTTTCTCAACTCCATCTTTACAAAGACAGGGTGGAGAGGTGGGCTTCAGAGTGCTCATGTCCATGTGGCTCCGTAGACTCAGTCAGGACATCTGATTATAGCTCTACCATCCTGTCTCTTCAGCCAGTGAAGACGGGGAGCACAGATACTCAGGACCCAACACCACAGACTGTTTCCTAAATTGTTGTTATTTCAGTTCTGCGTTTTACTCACTGGGTGACCTTGAGTACATTTCTTCCCCTGTGGTTCAATTTCCTCATCTATAAAGTGGTAGTGCAATTGATACATAGAGGTGCCAGTAAGACACCCTTGAAACTCTAAGAGCTAAATTACAAAAATAAAACATAATGGATAAGGTTGGATGGAATCAAATGCATCTTCAGAACAAACTCTACCTTCTAAGCCTATGCAGCTGCAGCCCAGTGGATACCACCATTAAAAACATGATCTCTGCTCCTTCCAAATCTGAGAGGGGAAGAACCAGCCCAGAGGCAGTCTGCCTAGTCCTTCCACAGGTCTGATCTAGGTGTGAACAGAATCCAATCCCATTAAACCTTGGAGACATCCCATGAATTCTTCCTGTCTTAACTTCATTCCTATCAGATGGGCCTTCGATTTTTCTCTTTGTCATGTTTTTGGCTTTTAGTGAATGAACTATAGCTTTGTAAGAACTTCACAGACTAGAAATCACTGCAAAAAGTTAATATGGAAAATGTATCATGACACAAGGCCTTTAAGTCATATTCGTAGACCCCAGAAGAAAAAATTGCCACCTTTTAAATTTGGAGAAGCAGTCTCTATTAGCCTGTGGTAAGGCAGAATGTTATGTTAGAAATATATGGGAGAGGAAGCTGCTTACCTAGTAGTAGTTAGGAAACAGGCAGAGAGAGAAAGGGAGGGAGGGAGGGAGAGAGGGAAGGAGAGAGACAAAGACAGAGAGAGGGAGAGAGAGAGAGAGAAGCCAGGGGCCTGATACCCCCTTAAAGGACAGACCTTCAATGATCTATCTATAACCAGTCCCCACCTCTCAAAAGTTCTATCACCTCCCAGCAGTGCCAAGGCTGGCAAGCAAGCCTTTAAACCATGAGCTTTTGAGGGATACTTCAGATTCAAACTATAGCAGATAGTGCATAGGGCACGTTCACTCCTTTAAAAATCTCAGTGTCGTAGTTACTTTTCTCATTGCTGAGATAAAATACTGGACACCCAAAGTTTAAAAAGGAGAGGTTTATTTGAGCTCACAGTTTGCAGAGGTTTCGGTCCATAGTCACTGGCTCTGTGGCAGGGTGGCATAGCAGAGGGGCATTGCAGAGGAGAAATAGTCCATGCCAAGCAGGCTGGAGACAGGGAAGCAGCAAGCAGAAGCAGCAAGTCTGTCTTCCCTTTCTCCCTTTCTATTCCATCCAGGCCACAAGCCTATTGAACTGAATGGTGCCACCCCCACGCAGAGCGGAGCTCCATCATCTCCACCCAGCACTCTGCTAATTCCAATCTGTGGACTAATTTAGTATCACACACCCTTGATTCCAGTATCACATGCCCTAGATCCAGCTAGCTCTGAAAAGCCCCACCTATGAGCATGAGGCTCTGGAAAGACATTTAGATACATGACACAGCACTCAGTCAGGATGTGACATATCTCACTTCTGCTCATGTAGGACTGCCAAAAAACATTCACATGGCAACACCTGGATGTAAGGACACACGTGTCACTGGCCAGCCACCTTTCCTCTGGCAGCAACCTCATACCATGGAAAGAAACATAGGTGTTGAAGGACAGCTGGCCAATACTGCCCAAGTCATAATGCCCCTGAAAGACATGAAAACTTAGAACCCTGTCTCTAGGGAAATCAGAACAACATGGCTCCCTGAGGGTTTCATTCATTCATTGATCTTGCACTAATTAAACCTGCTGCTGAAGCTGACGGCCTTTGAGTAAGCATATGCATACATTATATCCATCTCTGTCTGTCTGTCTCTTTCTTTTTCGTATCCCATTGCCCTGCTACTGAAGGTCTCCCCTTTTCCTTCCACTTTCCCTTCCTGCTTCCTCTCTTCCTTTCTCCTTCTCTCTTTCCCCATCTCCCCAATTAAAGATAGAAAGTAAGTTAAAAAGAGAAAATGAAAGGGGATTTGATTCACAAGCATGATATTTCAACATATGTTTCTGGAATACTAAATGAATGGAAAGTGTGTACTGATTCAATAGACAGGAAGAAGAACAGTGTCCATGGAAGGCACTGGAGAAGAGGAGCAGTGCCTTAAAACAAGAACAGAATGATTTTTTTTAAAGAAGAAATCAGTGCACGAGAAAGACTCTTGGAAATTAAAAATACAATTTGAAACTGAAATGCAAAATAAATCTTTAACAGAAAGTGGAGACACGAGGTCATGGAAGATGAAAGCACACTCCACTGTTGCTTAACGCTGCCCACCCCAAGTTCACCCACAGTGAGGGCACTGGGAGTGGGGCAAATGTGGGCAAGCCACTCTTTGCCTCTCTTGTTCTGTTTGCTTCCATCCAAGCTCAGAAAGGTGCTAGATTGTCCGTCCCAAAGTGTTGAAGCCACTAATAGAAATCACAATATTTAGAACATTCAAACATGCCTTTTCCTTTTTCCAGAGTGAAGTATTCAAGAGGTTGAAACTTCTCCTGATCTTTAGGATTCTGAATAAGTAAGTGGTGCTTCAGGTCTCAACAGCATTATTAGTTACCAGTTTGAGAGCCCATCTAGAATAATGCAGTAGGAAGTCTATGGTTGTGAGTTGCACTATCATACCCAGGTGGCATGGACAGTCATGTCAAATCTCACAGCCCTTAAAGCAGTCTGAGGTTCAAATACAATGCATCCTCTGACAGGTAACCTTTCAAGCACACACACACACACACACACACACACACACACACACACACACGGCAAGTATACATGGAAAGGAAAACCTTAAAGTTTCAGAGACAACACACCTAGCAGAGGGCCAAGTCGCCAAGTCCAGAGGCACTGCAGTCAGGGTGTGCGGTGGGCAGAGTGGAACCTGGCGGGGTCCATGAGGTCTGCTCTCCTTGTGATGTGAAGGAGCAGCTGTGATTCCACACCAATGTACTACTGCCAGGGATAGTTTGCATCCAGCTTTCTCAGATCATATGAATTTCTGCAAAAAGCTAGAAATCTATATTTTTATATGCAATCTTTAAATATTTAAATTATTAAATTCAAATAAAACGTTGTGTGGGCTAAATTTGTATGTCTGCTTACCACTTCTGCTTTAAATTTGTTTTTTTTAAGAGATAATTTCTCTGTAATTTCTCAAGC
The DNA here is from genome assembly GCF_053883595.1 of Heterocephalus glaber. NCBI lineage: Eukaryota > Metazoa > Chordata > Mammalia > Rodentia > Bathyergidae > Heterocephalus > Heterocephalus glaber. The sequence goes on along the minus strand of NW_028258349.1, from coordinate 6,060,036 downwards.
CTCTCTTTCATGCATAATGGGTGGGTTTCTTTGTGAATAATGCAGGGAAGTATTAGCGGCATTTTCAACCACTGCTCCCTTTCATGCAGCACATAAAAGACCTTGATTAAATTGTTGGGAGTTGGCACATATACATTTCCTTGCAGATGGTCATTCTTTGAAGCAAAATAAAAGACTCAATTCTGAAATATATATAGTTGAGGTGAGGTCTCTCTGTTTTGCCCAGCCTGGCCTCAAACTCCTTGGCTCAAATGATCCTCCTGCCTTAGCCTCCTGAGCAGCTGGGCTTCAGATGGATGCCACCACACCAGGCCAAGCCTATATTCTTATGACAGAGATGCACACACCAGAAACTAGGAATATGGTTCTTGTGGTGGGCCTGGTGGTGCACATCTGTAATCCTAGTACTCCAGGGGGCTGAGACAGGAGGATTCCAAGTTCAAGCCCAGCCTGATCCACTTAGTGACACAGTGAGACCTGTCTCAAAACTACAACAAAAACAAAAATGAAAAAGTTGTGAAGATGCAGTTCAGTGTGAAGGCTCAGGGTTCAATTCCCAGGACTAAAACAAATTCAAGGGAGAGGGCAATATGGTTTATGGTGTCCTGCAGGTGTTGCAGGAGTTTGAAGAAAAGAAATCAATTCAGACCAAAGACTTCTGGGTTTCCTGGAGGAGGGGTAACTTGAACTTTATGTCAATTCATGAAATATGGACTGCCATTCAGGACAAGTTCCTGCTCTGGAGATAAAGAGGAGTGGGGTGTGAGACAGCAAAGAGCTCATAGTCTCTGCAATGAAATGTTAGTTATTATGCTCCTTCAGTTGTTTCTGGGTCTATAAAAGGAATGAAGTGGAAAAGAAGTTGGACATCAGCCTCCAAGGCATCTAAGGACATAGTCACGGGTGTGTGTGTCAGGGGGAATGCAATTTAAATGCAGGGTGTTCAGCAGAGAATGGAGATTCTCTAAGCAAATGTTAATTAAATGTAGTTTGAGAAAGAGTTTATAGATTGTGTACCACACTATGGTAGTTGTAATTAATCTCTAACATTTCTTTCATAATCCAAGGACTTCAACCTCCTCACCTGTGATGGAAGGGTATAGCAGGAATATGAGGAAAATGTTCAAATTAAAATACCTCCTCTCTGACACATGAAAAAGATGAGCCACTGATTTTATCACTTAATTTAGACGTATTTCTCAATAACAAGAGAAATGATTATGTGAGTCAGCTCATGCTCCTGTCCCTGCCCCCTCCCATCCATTTCTCTTGCTGTCACTGAAATGTTGTTTGAAAGCCGCAGATCTAACTGTGTCACTGCCCTCCTTAGCATCCTTCAAAGCTAACCCATACACACTAGGCTTTGATATCACAAAGTGGGACCATACCTGAATTGGGAACATCTGTGTCAGAGAAAGAAGTGCTTGCTGCTTACATTTCACCTGCCTTACCACTACAGATTCAGACCTGTTTTCTCCATTCCAGCCTAAAATGGGGATAATCACATGGCTGTGCTAATGACTCATTATTACTGACAAGCATGTAGAAGAGTCTTCTGACATTTTTGAGGTAGAAGGTAAAAACTACTTGCGAACAGTGATGAGTGATTAGGGCAAATGAAGTCCTCAGTTCTGACACCTGGTACATGATGACCTGGTCTGATATTTCCCAGAGGAAGAGATTAAAGATTGTCTTAAGAAATGAACAGACCCAATATTAAATCGTGCTGACCTGTAGAGTCAAATACTTTTAGCTTTTTAAGATTTATTCTGCCCTTTTTGATTACAAAAGGCAAAAAGAGAAAGTTTCGGTTTGGGCAAGCATGTCTTTAGAAGTACTTTTGTCACAGTAGTTACCAGCCCAAAACCTCCATGTCTTTACATCATACAGACTTATTTTTCATTCAGTGGGCATGATTAGTGGGCAGCCTTCCACACAAGAGCCAAGGACCCAGGTTCCTGCCGTTTTGACATCTACTGAAGTCTCAAATTTTTTTTCTGGCTGCTCTTCATTTTGTGGGCTGATGAAAAGAGCAAGAATGTGAAGGATTGTATGGGAAGTCATTATGTGTCTGCCCTTGAGGGACCCATCACTTCTGTCCTTTTCTGTGGGCTAGAATTCAGTCACAAGCAAAGGAGGCTGAGAAAGGCAGTCAAGCTCCCTGCTTAGAAGGTCTCTAATAATCTCACAGAGATGCTGGTTTAAAAAGCAGTCAATCAGACCTCAAGCATACAGTCTTCTGGAGCAGTAGCATTTTAACTAGAATTTAATAACATTATTTTATTTCCATTTTCCTTATGTTATCTATTTTTGGCAAGTGAAAATGGTCTTTCCTTCTAACACCATAAAATTTTCTTTGCAAATAAATTTGAGTTTAAAAAGATGAATATAGGGGCCAGGGATTTAGCTCAGTGGTTCCACAGCCCACTTCGCAATGCAAGGACCCGAGTTTGATCCCTGGTACCAAGAAAAAAAAAGATGAATATATTTAATGGGGAAAAAAGTGTTACATAAATAAAAATACAGATGGAATATGGAAATGGCAAGTGTTAGAGAAACATTTCAAAGAACATTGCTCCATTTATTTTACGGTTGAATTAGTTTTCCAGGCTTATTTTCAGGGACTCTGCTTCTCTTCCACCTTCTCACACCGAGTCCAGTAACTTAACCCATCCCTCAAATGAACAATAGCTTGCTATGAATGAGGAGACAGGTTTTCTGCCACCAAAATTGGAAATTGTGACCTTTTCTCAATTCTCCCGGGCAAAACATTAAGTTAATAAACCAGATGTTCTCAGCTTTTAATTTTTCTTTCCATCAATTAAAACAAAAAACTACTTTGGCATTTAGCCAATATTTGGATCTACTGCAAGACTTAGAATAATATGTATTCACTTGCTGGAAATGCAATTTTAATATTTTAAAGTTCATAGTATTCTATAAAAAAGTAGGATCTCCAGGTGAGCTATATTCCAAACATAAAAAGTAATTGCTGTAATTTTACCTATACTTTGCCTCAGTCCCTGAAGCCTCTAAACCCAATCCATGCCCCAGACCAGTGATGGCAAATCTTTAAGAGCTTTCAATGATACAAACCACCCGCTATGGCCTGTGGGTCATAGATTCACCACCACTACCCCAGACTTTTATTTTTGAAGTTTCTCAACTATGTCTACCTACCCCTCACACTCTTCAGCTACCACTGCCCACCTGACAGCTGATGGAGAACACCCTGCACAAGCTGCAAATTTATAAATTGGCTCCTCACATTAAAAGTCTGAGTCTGCCTATTGGCTCACAATGCCTTGTCTGAAGAGCCAACAGCTGGTGTGCAGGAAAGGAACAACTCCCCACACCACTGGTTACAGCAGAGGTCTCAATGATCGGTGACACTGTGACACCTTGGATGGCAAGACAATAGTGCAGCTAAGGGCAGCATGACTAGTACCTAAAACTTCTATAGAGGGAGAAATGAATCTATGAAAACGAACAAATTTTTCATTAATCTATGATCTGTTCCTGCTAGAATGTCTCATTCCCTTGTTGCTAGGACCCTGCTTGAGTCAATGATGAACCACCCCTTTCCTCTTCAAGAAGCTGTGTGTTTAATAAATAGTGGCAAGTTCCAGGAGACAGTGTCCTAGCCTGATAACAGCCCTGACTGTCCTGGGCCCCCCATTTATGCAGTAAAGATCCTGTTTTGTCTCTTGTTATCCTGCTCCCGTACCCTTGGTCAGATGATTGGAGGTTAATCAGCCTCCAATAGACAGTGGCCCAGATGGCTGCTCTTCTCCCTCACTTTTCTTCCCACCCTTACAAACCTATTCTCCACCCCTACCACCTATGTGATCTCCCTGAAACCCAAACTACATCACGTTATTTCCTTCTTGGGACTCTTAAATGTTGCTCTGTTTGCCCATGGGATTAAAGACCAGCCTCTTGATCTTGATCTATGTGGCCCATGGAGATTTTGCTCCTGTGTATATGTCCAAACTCATGGCCCCTCAGCTTTCCAAGCATCCCTCACTATGCACAGCCCCAGCTTACCATTTCCATGGACTGCTGCCCCAAATTCTCTCTCTACCCAGGACATCATCCCTTTCTTCTCCTGCTTCCCAAGAGCCCACTGATTAGCTTGGGTTAAAGTTCCTCTCATGAGCCCACACAGCACCTCATTCCTGTCATTTTCACATCAGGCATAATGATGCAAACTTATGATGAGCTCCCAGGCGACACTATGTTCTCTTTATCTTTACCTGCCAAGTGCTAAACTGAATACATTCCAGTTGGTGCTCAACCTTATGGAAGAAAGTGTCTGTGTGTGTTATTTATTGTTTATTTGTTTATTGTCTCTCCAGACACTCCCCTAACTTCTGCACCCAGCACTGTATGTCATGAAGAATTGTTCCTTCCCTTTTCCAATCATAATGGTCTTCAGAGGCTCTCATATATATTACCTCACTGCATCCCATCTTTGGCAAAGCCAAGCCAAGCCAATCACTGGTCCTCCTGGAGACTTACCAAATTCAAATTTAAGAAAAAGATTCAGTCCCTAGGTTGCAGCAAAGCTAAAAATTATGAGGATGCCAAGAACAGGGCACATGAATGGACAAAGGTGCTGCGGTCAGCATTCGACCTCAGGTCCCAGGTATCTTCAGGGCCTGACACACAGCTGCCTTTACCCTGGTTACTGAGTCTTCACACAAACTCCTCTTTTCTCCATCTAGTCTGTATTGGTTTCTGTCCCAGGACTCACAAAGTCCTAATTTTAAAAGCTTTCCTTAGACAGAGCTCCTTTAGAGCTTTGATATATCTTTGATGAATTTGAATATATCTGCATCTTCGGTCCCCTGCACAGTAGCTGACAAGTAAAGGTGAGGATGTGGAGTGATGAGAAGAGAACTGACTTTTTCCCCACTGTTCACCTGAAGCTCTGTGCCTCTCTCTAGCAGTTTTCTGACAAGAAACATTGCTTCCACCCCTCTGTACCCTGTGATGTGCAAACAAGCCATATAACAATGCAGGTGGTCTGAGGGGGCATGGTGGTGCACCTCTATAATCCCCACACTTAGGAGGCTGAGGAAGGAGGATTGCCATAAATTTGAGGCCAGCCTGGGGTACATAGTGAATTCATGGACAGCTTGCACTACATAGTGAGACCCTGTTTAAAAAAAAATGCAGGTGAAGACCGGGGACAAAAAGATTGTCAGCTCTCCATTTATTTTATGTATATATAGATAAAATGTCTATGAAAAAAGATGGTTTGATCAGCACTTTAATGAAATCTGTTAAATAAAGTGGAAGAGCAATTCAATGTATTAAAATAAAAATCTGCTAGATTCAACTTTTGAATATCTTAAACTTTCCCATGAGCTTAGCTCCCCAATGAGACATTAAGTTCTTGAGCCATAAACTGTCTTTATTTTAGTGTCTACCTCACAGAACCCAGATTAATTCTGGGCATAGAGTTGGTGATTTATAAATAGAATCAAATAAAATGAGTGACTGAAAAAAGGAATATGTGCATCCAATGTTTTAAGCTATATTGCTGCAGAATCTAGGAAAATATTATAGCCATAATACAGATAGTCTGTTTCCTCCTATGTAACCTTGTTCTCAAATGCTAATTCCATAGCCCTTGACAACCCAGAGCTATGTGAGGTACTGCTTCTCTCTTCCTGAGTGTTTCTCAGTATCCTTCACCCATGAGAACCTGATATGTTCTATATCCATTGAGTTTCAAAATCTAGACTATTCATTTGTCTTCACAAGAAATAGCATCACATCAAATAGGTCGTGAGTTCTGGGTTTGACTTCACTGAGAGTTAGAGGTAAGTTCACAACACACAGAACATAATTTCTTCTCTTCCTACCTTTTTCATTCTCACTTTTTCTGTCCCTGCTCCCTCTTCTGAAATTCCAACAGATTGTTCCTATTGAGTCATGCAAAACACCTCTGTCCACATTCATGCCCTTTAAAGTTTCCATCTCCTCCTTACTTTAAGAAACTACATTAGTTCGCTTTTATGTTGCTGGAAAAAAAAAAACCCTAACACTTACAACTTAAAGGATGGGAGGTTTATTTGGCTTCCTGTTTTAGAGGGCTCAGTCCATGCTCAGCTAACTTTACAGGACAAACATCATGGCAGAACAGTGTAGTGCTTTATGGCACTTTATGGCAGCTGGGAGCCAGAGTAGGAAAGTAGTGTTAGAGAGAAGGGGGTCTGGGATCATATATAGGGCCCAGGTCTCACCTCCGTGACTCACCCAGACACACCCAAAAATGCACTTTAAAAATCCCCTGGATGTCTCTCAAGCCAATCAAATTGACAAGCCAGCTTAATTATCACAGAAACTTATCAAAATATGTCTTCCAAATACATCTAGTATTCTCCGTAGGAAGCATAATGATAAATGACATTTTCTTCATCATATTGCATAGTCATTCTAAAATTCCAACAGGAATTGAGAGTTTTTCAAGAAAAATCTCCCAGACTTTTCAGACTGTACAAAAATACTCGTGATGGAAAGAACAACAGAATACATAGAAGTAACTAAAAATATTTTTGACTTTAATTATAATTAAGGCAGAGCTCCAAGAGATGAAGTACTACCTCTCACACAAATTAATCTGTGTAGAAAAAAAGCCTTTCCAACATATAGCAGTTCTCAAGTATACTGCCTCATAAAACTCAATTAGGGAGGAATTCAGTCCCCAAACAAGTGCTGTGGTAGATGCTTCCAATCAGTAAATGCAGCCCGAAAAATAACAACAGACACGAGAATGAGGGGGTGTGTCATGCTCACACTGGGGCTGCTATCTGTTTGCAGGTAATCAAAACAGGGTCTGCACTGATGAGGATTTCCTGATCCCAGTGACCACAAAAACAATCATTCTGATTTTTACTGAATATAAACAAATCAGATGTTCCCCAGACAGCAGCTGAGAAAGTATGTGTGGCCAGCTTCAATATGATGTTTCTGACTAGCATGCAAGGGTGTCTGGTTACTTTTGTTGATTAAAAAATTAAAAACAGTGTAGTTGGAAAATAATTATCTAGTGTCACATGGTTCTGACCTTTCTCTTTGCAGAGGAGATGAATGCTCATTGAGTTTTAAGCTTCTCAGTCCTTTCTTTGAAGGGGTCACTTTGCCTAGGAGTCCCCACAGGGAGCACAAGTGAACAGGAGTTGAAGCTTCAGGGTGGGACACTGTAGGAACTGTGCAAAATGGGGACCCATTCACAAACCACCCACTGGTAAGCTGCTGTCCTCACCTGGAGAATGAGTGCTTTCCTCAGCCTTGAGAAGAATTTGTCATTATGCACAGAATGCAACTGATTAAACTTCTCATTCGGAGCTTCTATAATCTTCCTTAGCATGGGAAGATTTATGCAGGTGCAGCATTTGATGGAGAGATGCCACCAGCCTGTCCTATCCCCAGGTGTCAAGGGAAGCCTTTGTGCTGCAGGATCCAGGTGATGAGAAGTCTGTGCATACAAAAAACACCATTCAACTCTTTCAACAGAAACCACTGCCTGTTGAGTGTCAAAGAAGGTAGGGAGCTTTATGTAATCATATATATATATATATATATATATATATATATAATATATATTTGTATATAATATATATATTATATATTTGTATATAATATATATATGAGTTGTAAGTATGTGCATGTGTGTGTATGTACAGACATACATATCTATCTACAAGGTAAGATCCAGGGATCTTACGGTTTATTGAGCATACATGTAGGACTAAGAGTTAAACCAATGCCCACTATCTGCCTAAAGACAGCTCCAAATACAGGGCTCTAGGGGATTGCAGGATAGAGAGAAACATCTGGCTGGGTAATAAAGGAAGGCTTTATATAGGAGTTGGCATCAAGACATATTTCCTATGTCTTGTATGTCTTGCTGTGTATTTGTTGTAAGGGTTCCAACAGAGTCTGAAGTGAGTTGTAGACCCTCATTATAGCTGATAAATTAGTCCTCTGGTGGTTCCTCTGGGTTTCTATTTGCATGAGTTCACATCACAGAATGAAGAAGCCCTGGAGCTTGGAATATTTCACATTCTGATTCCTGGGAATAGTGGAAGCAGAGAGATGAAGAACACAATGTTGCCCTCTTGGGACATCAGTAGGGAGAGGCTGTGCAAGGACAAAATGAAGGATTATTATCCCAAGGGATTTGGTGAGGTCTGAAGCACAGGCAGCTGTGTTCTGGGGTCCAGGAAACAGAATTCAAGGAACAGGCTCCTTCTGTTTCCCATGGAACTTGGTACTTCAAAGGAGAAGGAGCAAGACATGGGACTAGTGTTCCCATGGAGGCAACTGGCAGGGAGCCCAGTAGGCACTGGTGAGAAGGTGTGGCACTACTCAAATGATGCATCCTGTATGTGGAGCTCTGCTATGCAGCTCTTCTCAGGACCTGGTGGGTTTGGCACCAGAGACTGTCCTGAGGACTGAAGCTGTAGAGCACTCCCATGTCTCAAGAAGTCAGACCCTCATGAATATTGATGCAAAAATCCTCAACAAGATATTGGCAAACAGAATACAAAGGGTCATGAAGAAGATCATACACCCTGACTGAGTCAGATTTATCCCAGGGATGCAGGGATGGTTCATCATTCATAAATCAATAAACATAATACACTATGTTAACAGAGTCAAGGGCAAAAACCATATGATCAGCTCAATAGATGCAGAAAGGACATTTGACAAAATCCAACACCCATTCATGATAAAAACCCTACAGAAAATTGGAATAGAAGGTCTTTATCTCAACCTGATTAAGGCTATCTATGAAAAATCAACAGCCAACATCATACTAAATGGTCAAAAACTGAAAACTTTCGTGCTAAAATCAGGAACAAGACAAGGATGCCCACTATCACCACTCCTGTTTAATATTGTTCTTGAAACATTGGCCACAGCAATCAGAAAAGAGAAAGAAATAAAAGGAATAAAAATAGGAAAGGAAGAAGTTAAACTGTCATGATTTGCTGATAATATGATACTTTACATAGAAGACCCAAAATACTCTGCCAAAAGACTTCTAGACTTAATTGACAGATTCAGTAGAGTAGCTGGATATAAGGTCAACACTCACAAAACAATAGCCTTTTTATATACTAATAACAGACTCACTGAGAGAGAAATTAGGGAAACAATTCCTTTTACAATAGCATCCAAAAAAATGAAATATCTAGGAATCAATCTAACAAAGGAAGTAAAAGACCTCTACACTGAAAACTATAGCGCTTTGCAAAAGGAGATTGAGGAGGATAAAAGAAAATGGAAAGACATCCCTTGTTCCTGGATAGGAAGAACCAATATAGTGAAAATGGTGATACTTCCAAAACTATTATATAGGTTTAACACAATGCCAATTGAAATTCCAACAATATATTTCACAGAACTAGAGGAAACAATCCAAAACTTCATTTGGAACCAGAAGAGACCTAGAAAAGCAAAAGACATTTTAGGCAACAGAGATATGGCTGGGGGTATTACAATCCCCAACTTGAAACTATACTACAAAGCTACTGTGATAAAAACAGCATGGTATTGGCAAAGAAACAGATCCAAGGATCAGTGGAATAGACTAGAAGATGCAGAAATAACTACAGATATGCTCAGCCACCTCATCTTTGACAAAGGAGCCAACCATCCTCATTGGAGGAAAGCTAGCCTATTTAATAAATGGTGTTGGAAAAACTGGATTTCAACCTGCCAAAGATTAAAACTAGACCCATACCTATCACCATACACTAAATTAAGATCGAAGTGGATTAAAGATTTAAATATTAAGACAGAAACACTAAATTTTATGGAAGATAAGTTAGGTAGAACTCTTGAAGGTATTGGTATAGGAAAAGACTTTATGAACAAAACCTCAGTGCATAGGAACTTGCACAAAGAATCAACAACTGGGATCTTATCTTATTAAAAAGTTTCTGCACTGTAAGAGAAACTATCAAAAGAGCTAAGAGACAACCTACAATGTGGGAAGAAATTTTTAACAACTGTACCTTAGACAAAGGACTACTATCTAGAATATATAAAGAACTGAAAAAAATCAGACCCCCAAATTCAAAGACCCAATTCAAAAATGGGCAACTGAAATGAACAGACATTTCTCAGACAAAGAAGTAAAAGCAGCAAACAAATATATGAAAAAATGTTCAACATCACTGGTCATTCAAGAGATGCAGATGAAAAGAAAGCTGAGATTCCACCTCACCCCAGAAAGAATGGCTGCTATCAAGAAATCATCTAATAACAAATGCTGGCGGGGGTGTGGGGAGAAAGGAACCCTTTTCTATTGTTGGTGGGAGTGTAGACTGGTGTGACCACTATGGAAATCAGTATGGAGATACCTCAAAAAACTATTCGACCCAGCTATCCTCCTGCTGGGTATCTTCCCAAAAGTATTAAAAGAATCATACCACAGAGATATATGTGCACCCATGTTTATGGCAGCAGTTTGTAATAGTGAAAGGTTGGAAACAGCCCAATTGCCCATCAACTGGAAACTGGGTAAAGGAGATGTGGTTTTTTTATAAAATGGAGTACTACTCAGCCATAAAGAACCAGAAACTAGAAACATTTATAGCTAAATGGATGCATATTGAGGCAGTCCTCTTAAGTGAAATAAATAGGACACACATGTGTAAATACTGAATAGTTTCTCTAGTGTGAGAAATTGAAAGTGTAATTAAGGATACACATGGATGAAATTGCCTAATAACATATTTCTCGGATTGTGTTTCTATTGCATGTCATATGGCTGTATCGAAATTTAAATTAGGGAGAAGTTTGGCTTATGTGGAGTCTGCTAATTAACTGGAGTTTTTTTTCCAGGTCATTATTTGTTCAATGTTGGTTTTGGGGATCCTTCTGAAACAAACCACATCCTTTGGTGTCTTGTTGGTGCTTGAGATGCCTTTTTAAGATGTATGAAACAATGTTTAAGTGCTTTTCAGTTTTGTTTTGGTTGAGTTCTACTGTATTTGAATATTATTGTAGTTTTTTTCCCCTTGCACTGTTCTTCTTTGAATGGTTTTAATTTTTTGTATGTGTGTGTGTTTGATAATAAAGTTATTTTAAAAATTAAAAAAAAGAAAAAAGAAAGAAATCAGACCCTCATGGTAGGAAGATGGGCTCATAGAACTCAGGCTTACCCTAATGATGCTTGTATCTACAGTGACATTTCGAAAGTCAGGAACCAAGACAAGCACCAGAAACAAAAGCATCAGATTCATAACTGGATAATATGAAGTTAATAGAAATCAACTCAACTGGAGACATAGTCCCACAATTATTTCTTCCTCAAACTTTAGTTCTCATTCATTTCTATTTTCATATATTGTAGTTCTTTTGTTTCTTTTTTTGGTGGTTGGACCTAGGGCCTTTGCACTGAGCTGTATCACTGGTCCAGCCCTGCTTTGTTTTTCATTTTGAGACAGGGTCTCACTAAATTTCCCAGGCTCACACTTTAGATCCTCTGCCTTCAGCCTCACAGGTGTGCACCAATATGCCTGACTTTAAAATACTACAGTTCTTTACATAGTCACTATATTGGTCCATCCAAGTCTGATGTGAGGCCATTCTCATCAGCAGTTCCAGTAGGGACAACTGAACTGAACACATGCCAGTAATTAAGTGGGCCAGATGAAGATCTGCTGTGCCACTGACCATCTGTGAGGGCCAGGAAGGCAAGTCAAGAGATCCCTTGACCATTTCCCCTGCTTTTCCATGAGGGTGCAGGACAGGCAGAGGCTAGTGCATTGCTATTACCTTCACTCACAGCGCTGGTGGCCTCCACAGGAGCCACATCCAGATGGATTTGACTGTCGGCTTTGGAACTTGCCACGGCACAAACCTTGCTTAGCTCTGTTCTCTTCAGTCCTATTCTCTCCCTCCGTCATTTCTGGGAAGTCAATTACTTCCCCGGAGAAGACACTCACATCTTACCATGGGAAACCTGAATTTTCCTTTTTAAATCTGTCTGATTTCCAGACTTTCCCAGAGAGGCTGAGAGAACTGAGCCTAATTGGCTCGGAAGCCCCCCAGATCTCCCAGATGCCACTGTTTCCACGTCCGGGGAGCTAATGGTGATGAAAAGCAATGTGAAGACGCGGATACCCTCCCAGGCCATAGCACTTCCCCCAGAGAACGCAGGATCTTGTGGCTCTGCCATCCTCTCACCGTATTCCTGAAAGAAGAAGCAAAAAACAGAAGCATTTCTTGCTTTTGATTAGAGTGTCTCTTCCCTGATCACACCCCCTACAGTCATACTAGCTTTCTGGCAAATAAATAAACATAATGGGTATCCTCACACAGAGGAGTCAGGTCCTGTCAGGAGGCAAATCTCTGAACACTAAGACCTTCTCCTGGGGAGAGGCAGAGGGTGAGTGGAAAGTTGGGGGGGGGTGCTCAGGAAGCAAATGTCTGAGAAGCCTGCCACAGGTGCCCTTTTCAAAGCTTCTCCTCTGCCACTTGGTTTGTCTTTCTTTCAGAAAGAGGAAGAATAGGAGCTCTGAAAGGGGCAACAAGGTTAAGGAAAATAGCTTGGTTGAAAATACCAAGCTCTTGCTTTGATTTAAAGCTCTCTGCTTTCCACAGCCAATTATCCGTTTCCACCCCTTAGGTGATTATGTCACCTTCGGCTGTCATTCTTTCCCTTGACCTTGTCCCCATTTCAGCTCTAGGATGCCTGAAACAATGTCTTTTTAAAGTCCCAATCTCTCCACCCTTGTCCTTTCCCCACTCCTCCTTCCCACACTAGAATGGCCTCCTTGAACAGCTCCACCTGCCCCTTCTTTCTGGAGGACATTAACTCTCCTGTGTCGTCAGCACCATCCTCACCAGTCAGCCTTAGTCATGGGGATGAAGAACTTCTCCTTCTTCTAGGAAAACAATTCCTTCTCTAGTGCTAGTCACTTAAGCAGAATAGAAGCCATTATGTTCCTGGAGGAGCAGACACCTCCCTAAGCTAAGCTAAGTATTGTATGTCAACAGTGATTGATCTGGAGATAGGGCAGAAAGAAAGACAACAGGGATTTGCAACTGGAGAGCAATGTCCTTTCCTTCTCTGGGCATGAAATGCCATTCCACAAAAGAATAGCCCTCAAGCAAAGAGAAATGAAAAGGATAGAAGGAAGATAGCCTATGTAGTTGTCTGATTTCCTAAATATTCTAAATATTCTAAAGACAGCTTTATCCCCGCCTTTCTTTGTGGTTTGCTGAATCAAATCATCCTTTAATTTTTGACTCTATTTGAGTCCAAAGTGTCCTTCTCTGTTCTTTTTAAGGCCAGTTTCTAACAGGCCATGGATTGGTGCTCGTCCACGGCTGGGGTAGGGGGTTAGGGACCTCGGGCTTAGAGTATTTACTCAAGGTCAGAAAGCTAACAAGCAGCAGAATCAGCATCTCCAGATTCTGCCCTGTTGGTGTTTCTCAAACTACTTCTTCTGGAGCTCCCAGAACCCCACTACAGCCTTCAAGGGGAAATACAACAATATGGGCAGAGGCTACATATGTGGCCAACTGCCCCCGAAGTGACAATATTACTGGTCAAGCTAGAAGGCTGAAGCCTGGATGGATTGGGGCTCTCTTTGTTGTACTGGCCACTGAACTCAGGATCTTCAAACAGACTTACATCCTGGTCCTTTATCATTTTGCTTTTTTGAGACTGTCTTATTATGTTGTTAAGTTGTCTGGGCTAGGCTTGAACTTGCAATCCTTTTTCCTCAGCCTCCCAGAGTGCTGGGGTTACAGGAGTACACCATTGTGCCTGGATGTATTGAGTCTTTTAATTGGTTGTGTACATACTGTTCTTCCCAAGAATAGCCCTTTGAAAAAGCTATGTAACCAAATCTTCTCTACCAGGAATGTCTCTCTGTTGAAACCCAATCCAGAGAATCTTTGAGGTTCTCAGATTTGAGGGGAATCCAAAGGCCATGTAATAAAGACCTCTGCACAACACACAGTCACTATCCTGCTCCACACCACAGATAAATGAAACTCAGGCCTCAGCCTGCACAATTCTGTCATGGGAAACCCACCAAGGCAGCCTTAGAGTATGTGAATGTGTATGAGAAAACCTTCCCTATGTTGAGATGAAACTATTCAGTGTAGCTTTCACCTATTATTAATTCTTCCTCTGCAACCTCATGTGGCCTTTCCAAAAGATGAAGACTACCTTGGGTCAGTCCTCACAATGTCTCTTTTATTCAGACCCAGAATCCCCAGTCCTTCAGGCAACATGATGTCCTTGCCTTTACTTCCCCGGCCTTTCTTTCCCCATCTAGATTGTCAATCACCTCCTTAACTGATGCCTCCCAAGGAGACCACACCATTTTGTCTAGCACCTGAGCAGCACCAGGCAAAGTGGGGCTTTCTCTTCTCTCTTTCTGAGCACTTTGTATTTATTAGTCCAGCCAAAGATCCCATTAACTCCCTCAAAATTCTGTAAGATCTCACTGACTTTGGGCAGAATCCAAGCACACTAATGCAATCTTGTCATTTAGAAGAAAGCCAGCAGCAGCAGCATCTCTTTCATAGGCTCTTCCAAGTTCTCCTCTCAGGTAATCTCACTCCTCTGATGTGGCAGACACAAGACAGCCTGGAGAAAGGTTACATTTTTAGCTTGTTGGTAGGACCACTCTGAGATGTTGCTCTTCATCCCAGACCAGGGAAACCACATCCTCAGTGCATCACAGGAACTCTATCCAGTTTCTGAGTTTCAGACCTCTTTCCTGACTCTTGACCAATAAAAATAGGGAGGTTGGGGTTTGTATATGTCATATTTTGATTGTAGGCAATGAAATCTGCCTTAGCAAAAAGTCCAGAAAGATATTATAGTGTTTTTGAATAGGATTTTAAAAGTGGTAGCAGACACTGTGATATCTTTAAGCCTTACATTGCAGGGTTCCTAGATCATGTTTTCTCAAAGCAAAGTCTGAGATTCTTCTATCAGCACTTTACTTAAGATGCAACAAAGCAATCGTGTTTCTTCAGGAGAAGTCTGTTCTTAACCTGAAAACCCTTCACTGGGTGCCCTAGAGTAGTTGCACCACAGACATTGGCTGGGTCCATGAAAGAGGAAGACAGAGGGTCAATGCCTACCCCTCAGATGCCACCAGGTGAGACAGATCCTCTCAACCAGGGATGAGATTCCTGGAAAGGGTGTAAGTGTAAGCCATAACCAATAACCATAGACAACTTTTTTGTTGCTATAGTAAAATATCTAAAATTGGGTAACGTATTTTTTAAAAGTGGTGGTTTACTTAGTTACTGGTTTGGAAGGTGAAAAGTCCAAGCTCAGACAGCTTTATATGTTCAAGCTCTGGTAAGGGCCTTGTAGCACATGAGGTCACAATGGCAGGGCCATATGTAGATGAGAACACATGGTAGGATAGGAAATCAGAAGGGTTCAGAGACCAGTCTTGCTTTTTGTAAAATTGCTATTTGTTCTTGGAGGAACTACATTAATCTCTTCCCAAGGTGATGTCCCCAGAGATCTAATCACCTTCTGCTAGACCCCATCTCTTAAAAGTCCCCCACCTCTCAACACTGCCACTCTAGGGACCAAACTCCTAGCATAGGACACTTTAAGAGACGTAACTCAAACCATATACAAACTATGGCACCAGCCAACACCTAGAGCAGAAGGGGAATGAGGGCACTGGCCAGATACAAGGGCTCTAGGTGAGAGATTTGACCCCAGAGGTAAAGCAGAGGGCAGGATCACGCAGCACAACCATGGGCCCTAGGAGGCTTCCAGTGTGTATCAGGAGTTGTGCATTTTGTAGCACTCACCCAATGAGCATTAAAGGATGTGTGCTATGTCCTAGGCACTGTGCCAGATTTGAAGACACAGCAGTGATCATGGCAGATGTGGTTCCTGCCCATCCACAGGTTAAAGCTTGTTATGTTTTATATCTAGATGTCCCCTGAAAGGCTCATGTGCTCATAGGTGGAGGTTGTGGGTGGTTATTGGATCATGGGGCATGATACTCATTGGTGGGTGAGTTCACTGATGAGTTTAGAGCTAAATGTAATGTTGAGCCATAAAGACTAGTGGGAGGAGCTGGGTTGCTAGGGGCATGGCCTGGAAGGGTAGCTCTCTCCCTCCCCGCTGGATCTCTCACTGCTACCCACTGCTATGCCAAGAGCTATTTCTCTCTGCCATGCCCCTCTGGCATGCTGCCATGACGCCCTGCCTTGGAACCAGCCAGCTATGGACTGAAACCTCTAAAAACTGAGCCAAACTAAACCTCTCCTTCCTTAACTTGTGGGTGTTGAGTATTTTGTCCCAGTGATGAGGAAAATACCTAAGACACAGCTCAAGGAAATAGGCATTATTATGAACTGGGAAACCCAGGAGGAACCTCAGGACATGACACTAGGTGTGATGGTTAGGAGCATGGTTTCTAGAGTTGTGGTTTTATAATATCACCTTGTGACTCTCAGGCAAGTGGCTTAATATTGTTAAGGTTCTGTTTCATCATGAAGAAAAAGAATAGTTCCCACTTACCTTATAGATTGTGTGTGTTTAATAATTAAACCAGATAACAGAGGTAAACTGAAAACCTCTGGAAATGGCCCAAAGTAGTTACCTTGGAATGTCAAATACAGCAGTAATAATAACAACGCCAAGATTACTGCTGCAGTGCTGGTGCAGCCTTTTGGGAGATGGTTCCTCAATGGTTCTTTTTCCATATTTTAGTTTTATCCACTAAATTATGTCCTGTGTCTGGCACTGTGCTAGACCTGAGGTCTTGGTGAGGGGTGGATATTTTGTCTCTGTGTCCTGGTGTGAAGTGTCTGGCTCTTCTCTTTCTACCTAAAATTCTTTGCCTCTCTACCAGCCAGTTCTGCTTTCTCTGAGTTAGTCACCAGCAATTTCTGAGGCTCACCAGAAGATATCTTCAAATATTAATTTCATTTCCCAATAATAAGACTGAAGTGGACCTTAGGAATAACTTTTAGTATAACTTTTAGCACTTTTAGTATAAATATGGAAGCAGAGAGGGTTCTATATGTCCCCAAGAAGGTTAGAATCTGCTTGCAGCCTGGAGTGAACCAGTCATATGCATCTCCAGAAAGTACCTTTTGCTCCTCCCTGTACACACACACACACACACACACACACACACTGTCAAATACTCATGGACAATATCTGTGAGAATTTGCATAATTTCATCCATCAATTGTACTAACATTTTAATGTGTTTCAGTATCAAGCAGTGATCCCAAGATTTTCTAGTAATGCAGCAGAGAGGTTAATTCACCAAATGTCATATTTTTTAACAATTCAACACATGAAAGAGAATCTAGATGATCTGTACTTCCAGAACCTTTTTTTCATATTAGTGCATCCATATTACTATTTGTTTTTCCCACAGGACTCATTCTGTCATGATATGCAGAGTCTACAGCCACCTCGCTCCTATCCTATCCAGGGGACAGAAAAGATTTCTATGACCTCTGTATTGTATTGCTTCCTGGAAAAGAATCTGTAGAAAATGAAGCCTTTTGTTAAATGCCTCAAGGAGCCCAAGCCTGTACAATAGGCAGACGCTGACAAACTGCAGCAGAAAGAAAAAATGAAACACAAAGAGGAAATAAGTATTCCATTAAGCAGTGATGCCCAGGTCCGGGATGCATTGCCTCAGCCTCATTTTGTAAATCCAACAGAAAGTTTATTGATTTACATGAAAGATCTGCTTGTGCAGTCTGATCATTCACATGACCACTTAATTCCAAATCCAATTCACCACTAATTTCAAACTGCTATCAAATGTCATAAGCAGGTTTGTTTGTAGCTCCTAATAAATGGATTGGCCTGCTTTAAAATTGAATAGACAACAAAGGAGATCAGGACTGAGGGGCATCAGAAAAATGAAAACACTTTCTAACTTCCCAGTGGCCAAGCTAAAGCTTTGCCTTTGCAGCAGGTTATTCCTTACTAAACACATGAAGACAGAGGAGCTGGTACTAGTTCATACCAGAGCCGTGCTGGACCTCTGCAGTTCGGACTGTTGTCACAGCCAACAACCTGGGACCTAGAGATTCCTAAGCAACACACAATGGAGAGCTAGGCAGGGTTTTTGTTTGAGAGTCTTAAATGACTAAAATTTACAAATTCCCTTTTGAAAATATTGGGTACATCTTTTCTTTCTAACTAGAAATTTTGTTATTTGCAGAAAAAAGTTAATCTGCCTAGAATTCCCTCTACAGATTTATTTTGACTGACATTAAGCACATTACCAATGATAGCCTAGCTTTGTCTAAAATCCCTGTCTGTTTTCAAACAAAGAAAATCTGTACATCTTTAAGAGACCTGACGCTAAAATACAAATTATAGTTTTGGGGACAGCCATTCCCAACCTGTATGCACAAAAGAAACTAATATCTAACATATTCAAAACTGATGCTCTTCAAATTCTCTTCTTTTGACACAATATTAGGGAGCCTCTGCATCCTAAGGCAGGTATAATGGTGTAGAGATAGCTAGCATTGTGCAATGTCAATATCAATTTTGACCACCTGCTGTTTCTTATTTATTCTTATCATTGACTCTACAACTTTTTTTTGCCCATATCATGCAGTTAAATTCCCTCTAACATGACAAGTCCTTAAGGATTTATAGACATTTTCTCACGTTTTAACAAATTACCATTCTTGCTAGAGTTCTGATAACAAGCCCCAGTGGAAAATGGCACCAAAACAAACAAACAAACAAAAATGAAGATACTATCAAAGATTTTCCTGGTTGCTGAAATGGAAATGAACATGAGTCATTTTTAGTTATAATCAAAATGAAAAGGCTAAGTCTCAGCCACATATCATACTGTAAAATTAAAACAAATCCAAGTTCTCTTCTATGCTGCCAGCTCCTAAAGATTAAATCATGGGGGGCAAACAGAAAAGTGAATCCATTTATATTGTATATACTACATAGTGGTTTCCATAATCGATATAGGGACTGATTTATTTCTTATTTATTATATTCTGCCTCCATTTCTACTTTAATATTAATATCTATAGATTGGCAAATATACAGACCTTCTCTCACATAGTCTTAGTATTTGGATAGTTGACTGAAACCATTTCCTTATTAATTTAATTTTTGGTACCAGGGGATCAAACTTGTGTCCTTGCTCTGTTTCCTTATTTTAGAGGTATCTCTGGACTCTGTGGACATAGACATTGCCAAACCAGATGCCAGAAATGACTGGATTTAGGAGTTAAAAACAGAATTTAAAGGAGAAATGCACATTTTCTGTCACTACCATCATCCAACCCTACTCTACAGTCTGGCTTCTCTTTCAAGGCCCACTTCACAGTTTATCCCTCCGGCAGGTCTGCCAGATTCCCCCATCAAGATGAGCTTCTCAGCCACTATATGTGCTGGAGCTCAACCACTCGTCTTCTTTTGACCAGCTGTCAACTGGGTCTCTTCTATGAGGACCTGGAGCACAGAGACCAGGTCTGACCCAGCCTTGTTTTCTCCCAGGCTTGTTCAGCCCAGTAGAACAAAGCCAGCCCTTAACATCTATTTCAGTGTTCAGAATATAATAGTAGATGGAACCATATACAATTGCCAATTTCAGCCACTTTGACTAAATGGAAATTCCATATCATTCACTTTAATAGATAGAAACAAAACTAGAATTGAAGGCATCCATTCCTTTTCATGCTAAGCTTTTCACTTACCCAGAGTCAAATTTCTTTTAGGTTCCATGAAATTTCATATAGAAACTATACACTCCCCTTTATTTGCCTGAATAATAAGTTTCCCAGTAACTGTAGCTCAGTGGACTCACAGGTTGGTGGCCAAGCAGACTGCTTTAGACATACTGCGATGGTAGAAGCCCACCCCAGGCCCAGGAAAGGGCTCCTACCTCAGCTGCCTCTGCCTCAATGAATTGTGCTTGTTAATTTCAAAGGTACAAATTCTCCAGCCTGTTATTGTTGGAAATAAGAGTTCCTTAAGATACTTTCTCCTCACTGCCCATCTTCCCTCCATTTCTCTTCTTTTGAGACAGGATCTCACTGTGTAGTCCAGTTGAACTCATTAATGTAGCAGCCTAGGTTGGCCCTGAACTTCCAATAATCCTGCCTCAGCTTCTTGTGTGCTTGGATTCCAGGAATTTGCCATCACATCTGGCTTCTTCAATTCTTAAAGCCACAGTGAAAAGGAAAATAAAAATCCCTCTAGTTTTCTTCATTATGAAAACAATTTAGATTTCTTGACTATTTTCATCATGTATGTGTGTATAAGGTGGTTGTTATGATTTTTAACATTATCATTATTAATCTGTCGTCTTATTACATAGAACTTCATAATGCTTTCAAATCCATCATCTGATCCCCAAACAGCCCCCAACAGGTTAATGCTTCTCATTTGGCAACTAAAGAGAATAAGGAACTGAGAGCTTAAGTACCTTTCTAGAAATCACGCCAGCACTAAACACGAAGGCAGACTTCCTCCTTCCCAGGTCATCACCCTTTGGGCTGGGCCTCACTGTCTTTCTGGGATCAGAGTTAACACACCAGAAATAGTCTCTGTCTGAGCAAGGACCTGAGCTCAGCAGCCCAATACTGACAGGGAACCATCAGGTACAGACTGGAGAAAATAATATGGAAGAGGGCACTGAGACAAACTGGAAAGCCTGTGTCCTACCTAAAGAACAACTGCTCAATAGTTGCTGCCAACTATTGAGTGTATACACTGGCCGAGTGTATACACTGTCACCAGATCTTCTAAATTTCCAACAGAAGCCAGAAATCTGATTCTTTATGTAAAATTTTATTATTCATAATCGCTAACAATCCAGTAGTGATCTAGCTAAATGTAACACCACTCCACACGAGATGCAGCCCAGGCCTAGCTATGAGGATGCCTCTGTCAGAAGCAGAAATGCTGATTATGTAGTACCTAAGTGGCTACCCCTCTACCTACAGCAGGTACAAGCGATCAGTCTCAGCACTTTATTGCTGAGTTGAATGGCAACAGAGAATTCTCAACAGGGCACTATAGACAGCTGCCTCCAATAGGTCAGAAGGGTGCAACACATTTGCCTACTCAGCCTATGAAATATATGACTGGTAAAGAGATCAAAGAAGATATTGGCCATTCTTGGGGCTGGGGATGTATGTAGCTCTGTGGTACAGTGTTTGCCTAGCATGCACACAGCCCCAGGTTCAATACCAGCACCAAAACAAAAGAACAAAAATTCTATATGACATATATTTAACCAAACATCAGCCCAAACAGGAAACAGAAAAACTTGAATTTTAAATTTTTGATCATTTCCTTATCTGTAGAAAACAGACAAACACATAAAGTCAGGAATGTGTCTAATTTTTCTATGAAAGATCTAATATAGAAATTGCCTTTCCTAGATTTCTGAGTCTGGCACTGACAGAGGGAGTTTGGAAATTGATGTAAGCAGAGAAGTCATCCACCCTGGGTTCAGAATTTCCACACTGTTTCCCCCAAATAGGTACATGACTTTTCAAAATACTGACTCGGGGCAAAGATGGGGGGGGGGGGTGTTTGCTAAAGAACCAGGTCACACTGAACTGGATGGGAATCTTTTTTTACACGAGGCTCTGACTGCCTCTCTTGCCTTGCTGATTGGCTTTTTAATAGCTTCTGTAAGTCTGGTTAACTTTTCAGTTTGAATCATGCACACAAGTTCATCTGAGTGTTTGACAGCCGAATTCCTATGCCCAGCTTTCATAGCCACCCAGAACAAATTGTACAGTCTTCTCTATTGAGCTGAGTGGAACCTGAAATGACTTTTCAGAAATAGGACTTCAGGTTTCTTTAACCTATTTTCCCCCCTTTCAAAGCATAATAATAAAATTGCTTCCCATTCTTCTACATTTGTACAATTGTTTTTGCTTTCTGCTGTAACTTACCTATGAATCAGCAAAGGCCAAGAATAATGACCATGAAAATTTATGTTTAAAAAGATATATGTATCATGTTTGTACATGTATGCCTGTATGTGTGTTTGTATGAACATGTATGTGTGTATGTACATGAAAGATCTGCGCATTCATTCTCAAACAAAAAAATTAAGTAAAAAATTTCATGAATCTGTTCTCATGAACAGGGAATTTTCCCCAAGAATAATCTGAAAATGAACAGAGGAGGATTTAGCTCAGCAGGTCTGCTTAGGTCCCCTTGATCACCTCTCCTATTTCTCAGTAGATCCACTAGGCCAGGGCCCACAGAGAAGACATCCTGACAACTAGATGCTCATTGAGACTTTTGTCATTATTCTCCAATTCCCTAAAAGCCTGATTTTGGAAACTTCCTGACTTCTCCATTTTGGCATAATTAAACATTTGCCAAAATGCTACCAAATATCATTGTTTCAGGTCATCTGAAATTAGCAAGTGGTGACCACATTTTACAATAGAATTCCCTCACAGTATAACTTCTTTTTCTTCCACTTAGTTTTAAAAAACCATCTTCCTTCAGAGAAGCAAGATTCTAAAGTCATTCTGTACTGGAACTATTCATTATTCTGTGTGTTCCTCACTATTCCTGGTAACATTTGAACTTTTCCTGATGCAACAACTGTGTCTTACTCATTTTTGTATCCATCATCTCTGGCTAGTGATAGTAGCCAGAGCAGTGTGCAATGACTGAAAAAGAAATAAATGGGTAAAGAGTTGATTTCCATTTCAAAACTTGTCATTATGTGCAACATAACAGGAGAGAGAACCGAGACATTGGAGTTAGATCAACTGAGCTCCAATATTCACTAACTATATATCCTTGCACAGGTTACTATTCTTAAAATAGAGATGATAACAATGCTCATCTCAGTGGATTGTGAGAATTAAATAAGATCATGTACACAATAGCTTTTCCCAACTCCACTCATCCTTCTGTCCACATTCTGCCTTGTCACCTGAACCCACTCTTTGTGGAGGTGCCTACAGGTCTGATCATCGAAACTAAATGGAAAGGGCAATGAGACAAGTCTCAGGACAGCCACGGTTTCACAGAAAAGATGAGCACTCTTCTCTCTTCTCGCCATTTGAAGTCTGAGCCAAACAGACCTGTTTGTTTGCAGAGACAGTGTCTGCCCGAGCCTCTGACCCAGTTCTGTACCAAGCACTGGGTGCAAAGTGTGAACAAGGCACAGGCAGCAGATTGTGTTTCACCCAGCTCAGAAAGCTAACCAGCCCCAGTCATCAACTGAAAGGGAAATGCCGATCATATCCCTCTCCCGGAACTACTCACTGTAGCCAGAGACACACAAAGCTGGCTCATTGGACTGAGCAAAAAGGAAGAGCGGTCCCTTCCCTAAAGTTCTGTGCTGTTGCCACGGGACAAAGGAATGGCTGCTGTCTACCCACTCTGCTCCAGGCACTAGATGTGACTTAAAAAAAGGTAAGCTCCAGGCAGGGGCTGAAGAAAATGTCTGTAGGAAAGGGTACTGCAGCAGCACTGCCTCTGATATTAGATTGGTCAAACTGTGAACCAGAATGTCAAAGAGAGGCTGCTCAGTAACTTGCTGGGAGGAAAGCTCAGCTGGCCTTTTGGAAGCCTAATGCAGCAATACCTAACCATTTTTTGCCAGAAGTATGTATAGTACTTTAGGAGATAGACAACTACCCAGAGGGACTCTGACTACCCAAAAAGAATAGAAAATGGAAATGCAAGGACTGTGACTACAGTTAGAAGATATGAATCCCCCAGAATGCTGGTAGTATATAGATGCGAAGTTGAGATTCAACATAAAATAGCAGAGGGGAAATACAGCTGAATTTTTTACTCCATTATTATACAGATGACATCCTTCTTCAGGAGTGAGCTGTACCTTATTTTTTAAAATTCCTTTTATTGCTGCCTTTTAGGTATACCATATAATGATATTCATCATTGCAAATTTGCACCTTTACATAATCTCTCTTGGTTCTTATTTTTTCCCCATTCTGCTGCCCTCCCTTCAACCCATCCACCCCTCCCTATTTACAAAGACTTTGTTTCCATTTTTTCATTTTCTCATTTTAATTCCATTCCCTTCTTTCCTTTCCCCTACCCCTTCCAATTCCCCTTCCCTTTTGCCACTTTTCTTCCTATTTCACATTATCCATTATAACTTTTAGTGCTTATTTACACTTTCAGTTTGTCACACTAGAGAAACTATTCGGTATTTACACATGTGTGTCCTATTTATTTCACTGAAGAGTATCACCTCAATGTGCATCAATTTAGCTTTAAATGTTACTAATTTCTCATTCTTTATGGCAGAGTAGTACTTCATTTTATTAAAAAGCCCACATTTTCTTTATCCAGTCTCCAGTTGCTGGGCAACTGGGCTTCTTCCAAGTTTTACCTATTATAAATTGTGCTGCTATGAACATGAGTGCACATATATCACTGTGGTGTGATTCTTTTAATCCTGTGTGGAAGATACCCACCAAAGGAATAGCTGAGTCAAATGGGACTTCCAGTCCTAGTTCTTTGAGGTATCTCCATACTGATTTCCACAGTGGTTGCACTAGTCTACACTCCCATCAGCAGTGGAGCAGTGTTCCTCTTTTCCCACAGCCCTGCCAGGATTTGTTATTGGTTGATTTTGTTCTAGCAGCCATTCTCTCTGGGGTGAAGTGAAATCTCAGCGTTGTTTTCATTTGCATCTCGCGAATGACCAGTGATGCTGAACATTTTTTCATATGTTTATTAGCTATTTCTATTTCTTTGTCAGAGAAATGTCTGTTTATTTCAGATGTCCATTTTTGCACTGGATCTTTAAATTTGGGAGGTCTGATTTTTTTAAGTTCTTTATAGATTCTAGATAGTAGACCTTCGAGGAACAGCAGGTGAAAATTTTTTCCATATTGTGGGTTGTCTCTTCACACTGTTGGTGGTTTCTCTGCTGTACAGAAGCTTTTTAATAAGAAGAGATCCCATTGGTTGACTGTTTGTGTTAGTTCACGGGCAACTGAGGTTTGGTTCATAAAACCTTTTCCTACACCAATGTCTTCAAGAGTTCTACCTAAACTCTGTTCCTGCTGGTTCAGCATTTCTGTTTTAATATTTAGATCTTTAAGGGATTTCAATTTTAGTATAGTGCATAGTGAGAAATATAGGTCTAGTTTTAATTTTTGGCAAGTTGAAACCCAATTTTTCCAGCACCATTTGTTAAAGAAGCTATCTTTCTCCAGTGAGGGTGTTTGGATCCTTTGTTGAAGATGAGGTGTCTTAGTGCATCTGGAGTTGTTTCTGAATCTTCTAATCTGTTCCACTGGTCCTCAGGTCTGTTTGTTTGACAGTACCATGCTGTTTTTATCACGGTGGTTTTGTAGTATAGTTTCAAGTTGCGGGTTATGATACCCCCTACCATGTGTCTGTTGCCTAGAATTGCTTTTGCTATTCTAGGTCTCCTCTTATTCCAAACGAATTTTTGGATTGTTTTCTCAAGGTCTGTGAAGTATGCTGCTGGAATTTCAATTGGGATTGCATTGAATATATATAGCAGATTTGGAAGTATGGCCATTTTTACTATGTTGATTCTTCCTACCAAGGAGCAAGGGATGTGTTTCCATTTTCTAATATCATCTTCTATCTCTCTTTTCAGAGTGCTATAATTTTCAGAGAAGAGGTCTTTGATTTATTTCATTAGGTTGATTCCTAGGTATTTCAGTTTTTTGGATGCTATTGTGAAAGGAATTGTTTGCCCTATTTCTCTCTCAGTGAGTCTCTTGTTCATGTAGAAGAAAGCTATTGATTTTTGTTTGTTCACCCTGTATCCCCCTACTTTACAGAATTTGGTTATTAAGTCTAGAAGACTTTTGGTGGAGTTCTTGGGGTCTTCTATATAGAGTATCATGTCATCTGCAATAAATGACAATTTGACTTCTTCATTTTCTATCTTTATTCCTTTTATTTCGTTCTCTTGTCTAATTGCTGTGGCTAATGTTTCCAAGACTATATTGAACAGGAGTGGTGATAGTGAACATCCTTGTCTTGTCCCTGATTTTAGTGTGAAGGATTTCAGTTTTTGACAATTTAGTATGATATTGGCTGTTGGTTTTTCATAGATGGCTTCTATCAGTTTGAGGTAGAGAAAGTCTATTCCAATTTTTGTAGAGTTTTTATCATAAACACATGTTGAATTTTGTCAAATGCTTTTTCTGCATCTATAGAGATGATCATATGGTTTTTGTCCTTAGCTCTATTGATAGAGTGTATTACATTGATTGATTTGCATATGTTGAACCATCCCTGCATCCCTGGGATGAATCCCACTTGATCGGGGTGTATGATCTTCTTGATGATCTTCTGCATTCTATTTGCCAGTATCTTATTAAGAATTTTTGCATCTATGTTCATTAGTGAGATTGGAATGGAGTTCTCTTTTGGTTGGATCTTTTTCTGCTTTGGGGATCAAGGTGATGCTTGCTTCCAGGAATGAATTTGGAAGTACTGCTTCCCTTTCAATTTTACTGAAGAGTTTAAACAGTAGTGTCAGTAGTTCCTCTCTAAATGTCTTGTAGAATCTGGCAGTGAAGATATCAGGACCTGGGCTTTTCTTGGAAAGTTTTTCATTATATTTTCAATTCCATTGATTGATATTGGGTCATTTAGAATTTTTAGGTCTTTTTCGTTCAACTTTGGTAATTCATACATATCTAGGAATCTGTCCATTTCTTCTCTGTTTTCCATCTTATTGGCATATAGGTTCTTGAAGTAGGTATTGATGATCCTCTGGATTTCTGCTAGGTCCATTGTAATTTCACCCTTTTCATTCCTAAGTGCATGGATTTGGGCCTTTTCTTTCCTTTTTCTGATAAGGTTGGCTAAGGGTTTGTCAATTTTGTTTTTTCTTTGAAGAACCAACTTTTGGCTTCATTGATTTTTTTGTATCATTCTCTCAGTCTCCATTGCATTGATTTCTCCTCTAATCTTGATAATTTCCTCCCTTGTATGAGTTTTGGGTTTCTCCTGCTCCTCTTTTTCTAGAAGCTTGAGGTTCAGCATCAGGTTGTTTAATTGGGCTCCCTCTGTTTTCCTAATATGAGTATTGACTACCATGAATTTCCCCTGTAAAACTGCTTTCATTGCATCCCATAGATTCCAATATGTTGTATTGTCATTGCCATTTAATTGTAGGAACTGCCCCAATTCTTCTTTAATTTTCTCTGTGACTCATTGGTTATTCAGAAGTATGTTGTTCAATTTTTATATGTTGATGAAATTTTTGTGATTGCTTTTGCTATTGATCTCCAATTTCATGGCACTATGGTCTGATTATATACAGGGGATAACTTCAATTCCTTTGCACTTACTTAAACATGTTCTATGAAGGAGCATGTGGTCTCTTTTGGAGAATGACCCTTGTGCAGCTGAAAAGAATGTGTACTCTGATTTTGTGAGGTGGAATACTCTGTAAATAACTGTTAAGTTCATTTGTTCAACAGTTCGATTGAGTTCTAGTATTTTGGGTATTTTTGTCTAGTTGATCTATCTGTTTGTGACAATGGGGTATTGAGGACCCCCACTACTATTGTATTAGTGCTTATTTGATTTTGCATGTCTGTTAGTATTTGGTTTATACAGTTGGGTGCACCAGTGTTTGCCGCATCTATGTTTATGACTGTCATCTCTTCCTCTTGGATTGTTCCCTTTACAAGGATGTAGTGTCCTTCTTTGTCTCTCTTAATCAGTGTTGGTTTGAAATTCGCTTGATCTGCAAAGTGGATAGCTAATCCTGCTTTTTTTCTGGTTCCTGTCACATGGAGTGTTGTTTTACACCCTTTAACTTGCAGTCTATGAGCTTCTTTTTGAATTAAATGTGTTTCTTGTATGCAACATATTGTTGGATCTTGCTTCTTGGACCATTCTGTCTATTTCTTTTGATTGGTGAATTGAAACTATTTACATTGATGGTTATAATTGATATGTATTGACTTTTCATTGTCATGACTTTTTCTTTTTATTTGATTCTACACTTTTGCATTTAATTTCTTGTCGTGCCCAATGGATTCATTCTGCTGTGCTTCCTGGGGTTGTGATCCTCATTGTCTTTTCCTAGGAAATTGTCTAAAATTTTTTTGGAGTGCTGCTTTGGTATTCATGAAGTTCTTAAGGTGCTCTTTGTCATGAAAGTATCCTATTTCTCCATCAGTTTTGAAAGATAGTTTTGCAGGGTACATCAATCTGGGTTGGAGGCTGTTTTCCTTTAGGGCTTGGAATATGTCACTCCAAACTCTTCTTGCTTTGAGGGTTTGCATTGAGAAGGCTGCTGTGATGCTGATGGGCTTTCCTTTGTATGTGATTTGTTTCTTTTCTCAAAGTGCTTGTAGAATTTTGTTCTTCTGTTGAGTTTCTGGAATCTTAACTATCATATGCCTATGTGTAGATTTTTTTTGATCAAGGCTAGTTGGGATCCCATATGCCATACTTCTCTGTATGTCAAGTTCTTTTCCTCTGCTTGGGAACTTTTCTGCCATCACTTCTGTGAACAGTTTTTTTATGTTATCTGCACTCTTTCCTGTGTCTCCGTTGACTCTGATCAGTCTTATGTTATTCTTCTTTGCATCATCTAGCAGCTGCTGGATTGATTTTTCATGGTCCATATTATTTTTCAGAAATTTTTCTTTTTCTGGTCACTAATTGCAATCTTATCTTCTATGTCTGAAATTCTATCCTCACATTGGCTCAGGCATAAACTTTCCATGGAGTTTTTAATTTCCTGGATATCTGTTTGCATCTGTTTTATGGATTCCATTTGTTTCTATGTTGAGATTCCATCACGTCCCTCAGCTCCTCTATTTTTTTTATCTGTGTCCTCTCTAGATTTATTAATCATGTCTTGCACTATGGACACAATCTCTCCTGTTGTCTGAGAAATTGTTTCTGATTTCATTTTTTCCAGATCCTCTTTTGTTGCCAGTTCAGGGAGTCCAAGTGGTTAAGCATCAGATTGTTCCATCTTGTTTCCCTTTGGGGTTGCTTTAGGTGATCTGGAAGCCTGGTTTTGAGACTTGTTTACATGTCTTCTCATTCCAATGGGGTAGGGGTGTGTGTGCTGCTCATGCCTGTGTGGCTCACCTCCTCAGCCTTGGGGGCAGTGGTATGGTGACCCAGAAGGCTCTTCCTCAATGTTTGGGGCAGCTGTGCTCCTCGGCCCTCAGCTCTACCTTATATAATTTCTTTTCTTATTGTTCACCCTCCTGCTTTCTCAGTGTCTACCTGTATATTAGTGGCCATGGTGTTGGTAAGAGCCGTCATTTACTACATACTATGTGGAAGCACTTTCTGTGCATTATCTCATTAAATTTCTTTGCAATCTGTAAGTAAGTGCCATTATAGTTCTATCATATTGATGTAGAAAGGGAGGTTCACAGTGGTACAATGACTTGCTCAAGAGTGCAAAGCCAAGAAGCAAGAAAACCATCTTCTCTTCCAGATATGTTGACATGGTCTCTGCTCTTATTCACTTTACTGTGCATCAGGTACTGATATAAGAACTAGTCAACATCTCTTATGTGTCCCTTTTCTTCTCTGGTTAGTCTTAAAAGAGGTTTGCTTCATTTTCAAGATATCTGGCACCCAGGAAAGTAATCTGAAAGAATATGGTTCTTTCGATAGAATAGAAATGAAGCTGCTTTGCTTCAGGAAGGGATGATAGTAGAAGACACCACTCCATAATCAGTGACCAATCTTCCTGCTTTCTTAGTGTGGCAAAGGTGGACAAGAACATCCAAGGCTTCTCTCTTCTGGGACTAGACTTATGGAGAGAACTAACAGAACTATTCGAGTGTATAGTTCTTTCTCTAACAAGGCTAACTCATTGAGAAAGAGACTGTTGTTACACACCTAACTCTTTGAAATAGCAAAATTCCAAATGGACAGCACCTTGTTAAAAAGGAATTATAACAAGTTATCCACATAGAAACATTCTTTTCTCTATCACAAACCTTCAAATTAAAAACCACCATATTAGAATGATCTATTCTATTTTCATGGGTGCAATAATTATTGCACTAAAGATAATGGGGTTCACATTAGCCATAAAAAAACTACCCTGGTTGAAGCACTTATTAATGAACAATGCAGGCACAGTCAATTAGGGCACAGGGAAGCAACATGACAGCTGGTGATTGGTGGGTTGGTCGCCAGATTTAATTTTTGTTACTGAGTCAGTAAAGGCAGGAAACAAATACTTCTCAAGTGGGAGGGAAGGAAATTACAAATCTGATGAAAATAAATCACCTTTTGAGCTTTCAAGCTTTTTCGGTTGAGGCTTTGGTTAATGTAGGTGACAGCCCTTTCTGCCTATTACTTGGCATGTGGTTATTGGGAACCATTTGTAACACTCCCATTCTGTCTGTGAAAAGACATTTTAATTGAAAAATCATTTGCCCATAAAATTATCATCATCAATTCACATTCCACCAAAGGGCTCCATTATGACCATAAAACAATTTGTAAGTGGATTCATTTTACCCACTAAATCACTTTACATTATGCTGTGAACAGAATGATTAAAGCAAGTTAGCATTTTGTTGGCAAAGTAATTACATTATTATGCATTTCATCCACAGAGATACTCATACTACTGAGTCCATTTGTCTTGTTGACAGAACATCTATATGTATTGGACAGAATGCATTTTATTTAGTTGATACAATTAATTTTATTCACCAACAAATTTAAGCTTAAGCTAATTTTTTTGTCAAAGGAATAGGTTTGATTGAGGGACAAAATTAATTTTACCTTCATGGTGAATGTTCATAAAGTTCCTCCAAACAAGTACACAACTTTTCCAACATGTAAACCAAAACAGGAAGAAAATAACAGGCAAGAGCAAAACAAGTCTTTAAAAAAATGTTCCTTTTGGGTTTTCTTATTTGACTCTTCTATGTATACATGGGGGGGATAAAATTCAAAGTCACCTTTAAAATATGGAGGTGGAGATGGTGGTGGCTTTCCCAGTCTGAACAATTTGGCTGGTAAAATGGTTAGTACACATAGTTTTTTTTGTTTTGTTCTTTGGTTTGTGTTTAAAGAACCACACATATAGCTGCATAAAGAATCACATAGAGCAGGTCCTCAGCTAGTATCTTTTGTCATCAACTTCTTTAATGGCTTTGGATATTTCTGGGGCAGGTGCCAGGCTCTGAGCAAAGTCAAGTTTTGGAATGCAGCAGTAACTTACTTGGGCTAATTGGAGACATGAAGAATCTCAATTTTGTCTCAAGCTTAAATTTAAGAAACTCTGCTATACGAGATGCTCAAAATGAGTTTCCTGAAACAAAGATGAGGGAAAGAAAAGGGCTTCTCATTTATCATGGGCTTTAGACTCATCTCTCTGCCATTGTGACTTCAAAGGTTTGAGTCTTGCAGGCCTTTTCCTGCAGGCAGCTAGACTCTTTGCCCAATGCCTCAGCAATTTCCAGAGAAAGGAAACCATATCTCGCTGTTCCTGATGCCGCTAGACGAAGGCTCATCAAAGACCTAAATCTGGGCCCCAACTATGTAGATTCATCCACCCACCTGCCATCAAGAATACAACAAAAGCTCATAAAATGAAAAAAATGAATTTACTTACAATTTGGGCAAATCCTCTCCCTAGTGCACAGAAGCACTCCAGTTTATAGAAGGGGTAGGATAAACACCAGGAAATATGCATATGTAGATTTACCCAGGCACCAAACTGAGTGTGGTGGTTTCTGTTCTCAGCATGAGAAATCCAAAAAATAGCTTATTTAAAAAAAAAAAAATCTCAATTTTTAAAGATCCATTTTAACTTCTCAGTTACACTGACACACCCACAGCACAGGGCTGGTTATAAACAAGTCATGTCAAAGAGATTTCTGGATTCATACACTTATTCATTATTCAATTTGTATTTTCTGAGCATCTGTTCTGTGTCCTGTGAGATTCTGGGGTGAATAAACCTCTTTCTGAGAAGTCTGGACCACCCACTGGAGAAGTCAAGCAGGCAAATGGGAACTTAAAACAAGAGTCTGGTAGGAGAGTTATGGTAAGGAAATTATTCTGTATCTTGATTGTGGTGGTGCCTATACTTATATTTACATATGTGGTAAAATACCACACAGCTATGTACAAAAAATACACAAAAACAAATGGGAGCAAAATCTGGTGAAATCTAAGCAGATCTGTAGTCTAATGGTTAAATGTATTCTGCCAGTGCCAAGTTCCTGATTTTCATAATGCACGATAGTTATATACAACATTAGCATCAGTGGAAGCTGGATGATGTACTATTTTTGTAACTACTCCAAGTCTATAACTGTTTCCTAATAAAATGTTGTTTTGTTTTTTGTTTTTTAAATTAGTGTGGGCAGTGCTCATGAGGAAATATGGGAGGTTATGGAAGGAAAAAGAAGAGCTCTATTCCTGGGAGCAGCAGGGAAGAAACCCTGGAGGAAATCACCACTTACCCCAAAGTAGCACATTTCAGTGCCTAAGGGAGTCCAGCAGGAGGGAAAAGGGAAGTATGGCAGTGTGAGATAACAGGAGTGAAGGCAACTGGAACACAAACCAAGAGTCAAGGCATTGGAGTCATATTATGTTATAGGCTAGCAAAGCTTTGGCTCAGCTGGAACTTAATGAAGGTTTAGGACATCTCTTAAAGGGGAGGGTGGGCCAAGTGGTGGGACGAAAGGAAAGGGAATCCTTCAGGACCAAGGAATGGTGGAAGGACAAGTTGGAGGAACTTCATTTTGCAGTTATATGGTTACTAGGTACCTATTACAAGATACAAATGTGGGGCCACTAGAGCTATAGCAGTGACCTATCCTAGTAGAGTCTTCTCTGCCCATGCTGCTTTACTGACTCCTTCAGGCTCCATAGCATCCATAACTCAGTACGTTTTCCCCATAAAATACATTCATATTCTCCCAAGACTCTTCCAGGAAATATGAAGTTTGATGGGGACCACTGCCACCTGCTGCTACCCACTCCCTCAGCTGACCTGCATGACTGAATGACAGACTCTGACCCTGAGAGAGCTGGCAGGATGAGCAGTTTGGCTAGGAGGATTTTGTCTACCAGGCCCTCACCCTACCCATCTTTCAAACCACACTCAGTCCATTGACATTCCATGGAACATCCACCCTAGCCTTGTTGCTCTGGGAGTTTTTAACCATAAAACCACCCACATGTAGACAAAAGCTGAACAAATCAGCAACTTATTTGTATATTATAAAGACAACATACTTGAACATTTATGAGTTCACTGGGAAAAAGAAGGAGGGGCTATAGTCCCAGATACAATAAGAAAAGTTAGATGACTATTGTTTATTATTATTGGATGTGCAGCTTAAGGTATGTTCCCTTGGAAGGCACACAACAACCCTATGGAAGCTGACATTATATTTTCACTATGCAAGTTTTACATAAGATAGTAGATGTGCAAAAAAGGATAGATAATTTTCCAAAAAGCCAACAATCAGTACATGTTCATACCAGGCTCCATATGCAGTGGTCTGACTTTTCCACTTCCTCTTCCACTAAAGAACCACAGACTCACTTATCACTCATAAACACCTCTGTTTACCTTTACAAGAACTGGTCCTCTTGTGGCTTCCCAGACTGCAGCTAAGGAGTGAGCTAGGAATGGGCCCCTAATGGCCAACCAGACACATGTTCTTCTGGGTTTTTTTGGTACCGGGGATAGAACTCAGGACCTTGCGCTTGCGAGGCAGGTGGTGGAACCACTGAGCTAAATCCCCGGCCCAGACACACGTTCTTAATCCTCATGGTACACCTGCAGACAAAGGCCTTGCCAGCAATCCCTTGGACCATGGATAAGATCCCTCAGTAGCCCTTGGTTTTGCTGGAGATATATGGAAGCTTTTTAACAGTCACATTAATGCAATCTTTGGATGATATTTCTCTCACTTAAGAAAACAAATGGGGAAAGGACTTTTGCTTAGTATATTGAGTTACTTAAAATTACTGGAAGCCATTCCTAAATGACATTTCCTGGAAAATTTGAATATGAATAAGGTTATTTTACTCATTTAACTTACATTTCATAAAATACTCTTCAAATGGAACACCAGCAAGAATTGCAGCAGTTATTTTCTCTCCTGTGCAGGCATTTTATGAAATGTAAGTACCATATCACTGATAATTCCTGAAAAAAACAGGTTATCAGGAGTCATGAATAACTTAAAAAGAAAAAAAATAAGTTTAAAAGCATAAATCAACAAATGTAATACATCACACAGATAGAACCAAGGAAGAAAAGCACATGGACATCTAATAGATGATACAGAAAAAGCCTTTGGGAAAATTTAACATCCCTTCTTGATAAAAAAAACCCTGAGGAAATCCTGGCTATCACACTATTATTCTTGCTTCTAACCCATCCTATATGAGGAAGAATTAATTGTCAACACTGTAAAGGAATACCTTCTGGTTATTTGGGTTGGATAAATTGTTTAACTTTGTGTAAGATGTAGGAGCTTCAGTGACCTCTGTCATGTGGAAGGCTAATGAGAACTAATGTGTATTTGTGTATCTTTCAGATGTCATGTAAGAGACTTTGGTCCACAAGTTCTAAATCCCAACCTTCCTGGCTACCCACAAAGGGGCTAGAAAAATCCAAGCATATTTCCAACACTAATTGGAAATATTTATTCCAGCTTTATACATAATAGCCCCAATTTGGAAAGAACTCAAATGTCCATCAACAAGAGAACAGATAAATAAATTTTATATATTTGTATAATGGAATACAATACAGATATTAAAAAATAACCTACTGACAAACATATCAACATGGATAAATATCACAGACATTGAGCTGAACAAACTAAGCCAGACTCAAAAGAATATGCACTATGTGATTTAAAGAATGTATACGATATTATTCAATTTATGTAAAGTTCAAAATCAGACAAGGATACTTTCTGAGGATAAAAGTCAGGAGACTGGTTACTTCTGGAAAATATTGACTGAGAAAAAGTAAAGAGTATCTTCTAGAGGCTGGAAATGTTTTCTTTCTTATTCTGGGTGCTGTCTGTAGAGATAAAATTTAATGGAGCTATACACTGAAAATCGGTGCCCTTTAAAAATTCACCATATGCATTATGCCTTAGTAATTAAACACCTTTGAAAACATAAGATACACTTTAGTACTAGTTTTAAGTTTTACACCCTATTAAATTTATCTATGTGCAAACATGAGCTGCTCTTTTACAGTACCAAAGGTGGTCGAAAATTGGTAGTAAGAGCAATACAAAATAAAACTTTTGTTTGCTTTTGAGGTACCGAGGATTAAACTCAGGACCCTTGCATTGAGCCACATATCCAGCCCCTTTTGATTTTTTATTTTAAGGCAGGATCTTCATACGTCACTAAAGTGCTCAGGCTGGGCTCAAACTTGTGATCATCCTACCTCAGGATCCCAGACTACATGTGCCACCATGCCTGGGCTAAGTAAGATTTTTCTTTTCTCATATCCTACCTTAATTTTTCACTCTACCTTTTCTTGGTGTTTCTAGCCATCTTTTCAAAACATCAG
The DNA here is from genome assembly GCF_053883595.1 of Heterocephalus glaber. Lineage (NCBI taxonomy): Eukaryota > Metazoa > Chordata > Mammalia > Rodentia > Bathyergidae > Heterocephalus > Heterocephalus glaber. Next base: position 6,024,478 of record NW_028258349.1, on the reverse strand, counting down.
CTGATTTTTTTATGATCATTAAACAGATTGTTCTACTGCCTGATTTATCTGACAAAGCAGGTTTTTCCAAATACTGAAACAAATTTATCCCTGGTTAATCACTCCTTCTCTGAGTGCACGCACAATGAATTGCTCTCAGCTTGGGGCTGGCCGCAGTTTTCATCCAGAAGCTAATTAGGGAATTGCACTTGTTTAGTCTCTGACAACCAACATCAACTACAGACGCTCTGATGACTTGTAAAATAGCCAAAGTAATGGGCTTGAAAATTTTGCCTCAGGAAAGGTTTCCAGTTGATGTTGAGGAAAGCAGTAAAATCTCATTTTACCCTCTGCGATGTTGAATCCCTTTCGACTTCATTGAAACACTGCATCATCTCAGAGGTCTTTCTAGAAGTGATATCCTGAGCTCACTCAAAACCTTCCTGCTGAGTCTGCTGGATCAGAGAGAAGACTCCTCTGACCTGCTGCCTCTCCAGCAGCAGGCGTGGTCCCTGGAGTCCGCTCAGTAACTCTCTTATTCCTTCACCCCAGGGTCACTTACTGAGTACCTGTTATGCTCAGCATACAGCACTAAACAAAACAGAGTCTCTGGTTTTGCAGAACATATATTATACCTGGAGAAACATAAAATAAATGAAGGAATCATAAAGTTATAAATTAAGTAAACAAATAAAACTGGGAAAGAATGCCTATCAGAGAGATGGAGACACTTTATATAAGATGGTCACAGAAGGCCTCTTGGAAGGAACTTCATTTGTGAAGAGACCTAAAGGATAAGAATCAAGATGTGTTAAGTACATCTTGTTTACCTAGTCTATAAGATGAATGTGAATGTCATGTACTGCAAACATGTACTGATAAAATAAAAAAAGACAGGTCAAACAAAACAAAATAAAAAGCAGTCTTCCAGACAAATGCTGGGCAAATCATCTCAAGAATGGAAGGAATAATCACTTTCAAGGGTCCAAAAGTGTAAACATTCTCTATAAGCATTAGAAATAAAAGGTCACCCAAGAGCAAGCCTTGATCTTGTGCCACAGCTTCATCTGTGGTGCATCAAGGACTGCCTTCATTCTTGATAGTCACCAGTAGCCTCTTCAGAAGAGATCATGGAATTCTCTTCTCCAGAAAAAAGTTTCAATTAAAATATCCACCATAATTCCTTTTCCAAAGCTTTGCTGGAGAAGTCACTGCTCCTTGTCCCAACTCAGGCTCCACTGAGATTCCTGCCCCTCAGCAAGACCAACACAAGATTTCAGTCAGGCTAGATTATTTCTACAGTTACCCCTCACAAAGAGAGCCATCCTCTGGCAAGAGATGCTGACTGAAAGGCTTCAAGACTAAGTCAATAAAATAAGGCAGATCAATGAACTTAGCTATGAATTAGGACACCATTTACAATCCCTTTGTCAAGGCTAATTGTGGGCTCACTTTAAGTACCATGGCCTTTCTGATCAGAAGCATTACTGCCCAGGAGAAGATAACATACAGGCGGTTCACATCTGGCGTTTCACATCATTAGAATTTCACAGTTCAAACAATTGCTTGATATTTTATTCCTGAAATTGAAGCTGTTAGTCAATTAAACGGGACTCATCCAGAGCTGTGGACATAGCTAGAAACTCAGGAAGGATTTAGTGACAGCAATCATTCAATTTCTAATTTTCCTTCTAGGTCCTCAGGTCCTGTAGAAACACTATGTTCAATTAGGCTACTCACAGCCATTCAATTCCATAGACATACCAGCTGCTTCCAAAGCTTCACAAGATGCTCAACAAGCATCTTGTGTTTCTTGGGCTTTGAAAGATGGAATGAGAGGGTAACAACGGAGATACAAGAACAGGGCTAGGTTCTCAGAGAGGCTATATAATGGAAACAAGCACTAGAAATCAGAATAAGCAGTATGAACTAGTAGTTGAGAGCATAGGCCTTGAGATCAAATTCTTCTTACACTTCTACAAGCAATCTGACCATAGTTAGGTTTTGTCATAGCTCTACTTTTCCTTCTGTGAACAGGAAGCAACAATCGTACTCATTTGAACATGTTGCTCTGCCTCTGCCTGTTTAGCTTCACTCTCCACACTTCTCTGCCCAGCTGTCTGCCTTAGGAGGCTGACCTGGAGCTGCCTGGCTCAGATTTCCTTGCCCTCCAGTTTCCTATGGGGTTGGCTGATGAAAAGCAGCACCAGGAGGTTGGAGAGTAAATGAGAAGAGAGCTTGGGGTGTTCATTCCTCTCCTCATTCCTTGAAGGTACAGGGTGGGCAGCCACTGAATTCCCTATCTGTGACCACAACTTTGATCTTGTGGCCCCCTTCCAGTGGCTTCAGTGGTCACTCATTTCTGGTATCATCACTCCCTCTCCTTGCATCTTCAGGGCGAGTGGATGCTGTAAATTGGTTTCTCCCAGCGGCAAACTTTAAAACGGAGATTCATGTGCCGGGATTTTATTAGAAAAGGGTCTTAGGATCAAACTCTGAGGGGAAAAGAAGGAAGCAGGACTGAACAGAGGCAGTCGATTCTTAAAGATCTCTCCTAAGTCTATGAAATTCTCTGAAGCTGGGATGACCCTTCAGAGTTGACCCAAAGGGACTAAGCTATCTTTCAGATATCACATGCAAGTAGCTTTCTGCAGCCACTGCAATCCCAGGCACACTGCCAAAGGGCTGGCTTGTAGTCTGTAAGTGGGCAGCATCTCATTGGTGGAGGGAATGAGTCCTACAGGCCTGCAGAGGGACCTTGGTAGAGAACCACAGCACCCACCACAGCCGCGCTCATCTGCTGTCAGTCCCTCAGGGGGCCCTACGTAACTCTGGATCCATTTAACTGAACCCAAATCTCTACAGCCATTTAATTCAATTCACTTTGAGTTACTACTGTTTTCCCCCTAAGACTCTGACAGGTACAGCCCCTCATGGGCTTGTTGTGAGAGTTACTAAGTGCCTGGCATGTTGATCCTGGCACAGGATTCTACGGATGTGAATTATTATCCTACAGGTACTCTTGATCATTTTCTATCAGTGAGTGTTCCTCTACCACATGGCTTCCATAAGGGAGTGGTCAGCCTGGCAAGAAGCCCTGCAAGGGAGGTGCCTTAGTTACTTTTCTCTCATTGCTGAGGCAAAATACCTGACACTAAAGTTAAAGGGGGATAGGTCTGTTTGGTTTACAGTTCATAGAGGTTTCAGTCCATAACTGACTGGCTCCAAGGCAGGGTGGCAGAAGGGCAATAGTTCATGGCACTCACATGGTAGCAAAGGCAACAAGGGACCTTAAGAGCATCTTTCTGCCCCTTTTATCTTATTCAGACCACTTAGGGCCGATAGCACTCAAGCCCTTAATCCTAGTGCCCTCTGGCCTAGCCTCACCAAGAATCAATCACACACTCTAGATTCAGCCACCTCCAAAAGAGCATGAAGCTTTGGCTGGACATCTAAACACAAGCCATAACAGGAGCCCAGTAGTACACGAAGCTGAAGTTGGGGATATTTTCCTGAAGAAGGGGATTATGAGCAGCTTTAAAGTGTGTAAAACATAAGGCAAGTTAAAGGTTATTTCTTGGAGGTTACTCTTCCAAATCATTGCAGATGTATCATTCATCTTTCATTCATTCAAACATGAAAAGACAGAGGAAATTTAAAAGACATGTAGGTCTGGCGCAGGCCATGGTCACAATCTCGCTGCTTGACACAGCTCCAGTGAAACTGAGACTCTGGCTGAAACCACGACTCCGTCTTTTGCTTTCGCTTTGCAGGGCAGTGATTCCCTCGGTGCTGTACTCCCGGGGAAATCACTGAAAGGATAAACGTCAGTACTTCAGAAATGGTTACTAGGCTGGGATTACAGGAAGAAATTGTAAATCCATTTACAGAAAAGCCCCTCACTCATACCTCCATGAGTAGTGGGGACATGACATCCGTATGCCCTGACTGTACAAAGGGAAATTGGGACATCAACAAATTCATGAGGCAGTTATGGCTCTTGGGAGGTCACCCTTGGCCAACACCTCTATAACCGCAGGGCACACAACAATGAGATCTGACGAAACTTGGCCTAATAAAGTAGCCTGACCTTTCTAAAATGCTTCTTGTCCCTCAAATGTAAATCTGATAAGTTAGCAAGAGTTCACGTAGCACCCGGAGGAGTATTTAGAACTGGGTGGTCTAAAATAGTTTTTTAGATGATATCAGCTTTTCTTTAACTCTGTATGAAAACACACTGTGTATGGACCCACGTGCTTACCAAAGCCTTGTGTAATCAAAACATATATAAGTAAAGTGATTTCGGTATAACTCAGACCGACAAGCTGAGCTGCCGACCCTCCACTCAGTGTCTGTTTCATTCTCTCATCGCCCACTCCACACCTCCTCTCAGGACCTGAACCCGCTGGAGCTGGACTCCGGCATAGGTCTTCTGCCTTCACAGTTTACAGTCCAGGAGAAAAGACAAAATATGTATGTAACCAAGCAAAATGGAGTTGCAAACTGTGATATACTCGATGAAAGAAATACGCTGCTTGCAGAGATAGAGATTAGCAGTGATAAGAGTACCAAATGGATAGGTGGACAGCGAAGATCTGAGAAGTTGACATTCAAGCTGAGCTATGTGAGTTTCAAAGCATGCTGAATGGGTGATCAACTTATTATGGTCAGAATGTCTAGAGGAAATGAGGTTAACACTGTGGGAACCTAAGGGATGCAGGAAGTAGGATGGATGTGGGGACATGTGGCATGAGGTCAGAACATAGAATAAGAAACGGACCATGAGCACAGGACCTTGTAAACTATGAAGGAGAATTGGATTTTTTCCAGCAAATGCAATTGGAGTTCACTTGAATATTATAAGTGGGGGAGTGATGTGATCTCATTTATGTGTATGAGACATTATGATGACTTATATGTGGAAAAATAGACTAGGAAGGGCAGAGCAGAGATATTTGGTAGACTATGGTTGTGAGTCAATAGGGCAATGGCAATGGTTTGGACAAGAACGTGGCATGGGCTTCGGTGAGGTTCAAGATATATTTGGACTTGATAATGAGTAGAGCCCAAAGGGAGATGAGGAGGGAGAAAACAAGGAAAGCTCCATGGCTTAATCAATGGAGTAGATAGTGGTCCTGTTTACTGAGATGGAAAACATAGAGGGAACATGTTGGGTGAGAAGTCAAGGACTCCATTTTAGACATGGTAAATTCTGGATGTCATCAGGCAGGGAGCTGAAGCAGACGTGCTCTCCTCACTCCCAGGGTTACTGAAATATAATGGACAAATACAGCTAAGCATCATAGCACATATCTGCAATCTCAGCTTTCTGGGAGAGTGAGCCAGGAGGATCACAAGTTTGAGCTCAGCCTGGCTAACTTAGCAACTTAGTAAGACACTGTCTCCAAAAAAAAGAGTTGGTTGAGACTAGGGATATAGCTCAGTTCACAGATCCTGGATCCAATCACTAGAAGCACACAAAAAAGATGACAAGGAAACTTGCATATAGTTAATGTGTGCAATGTGATGATCCGATATACATGAATAGTGACAGGATTACTGTGATTAAATTACTTTAAAATATCCATTATCTCATATTGTTACTCTCCCTCCACAAGGTGAGAATACTTACTTAAGATCTGCTCTCTTAGCAAATTTCAAATAAGCAGCACAATATTATTAACTATAGTCTAAATGCTGTTCTTTGCATTGCTAGACCTTATTCATTTATAAATGAAAGTTTTTAACATTTAACCAGAATCTCTTCATTTCCCCTACCTTGTCCCCATTCCTGGAAATTGCCTTTCTACTCTGTACAATTCTGACTTTTTTAGTTTCCACAAATAGGTGAGGTCATGCAGTATTTGTCTTTCTGTCTGGCTTATTTCACTTAGAATAATGTTCTCCAAGTTCATCCATGTTGTCACAAATGGCAGGATTTCATTCTTTTTATGGGTGAATAATATTCCATTATATATATGGAATCCATTCATCTATCAATGGACATTTAGGTTGCTTATTTCATCTTTGTTATAGTGAATAATGCTCTAATGCATGTGAGAGTACAGATAATATCTTCAAGATACTGACTTTGTTTCCTTTCATCATATACCCAGAAACAGGATGCTGGATCATGGCAGATCTCTTTTATTTGAGGGATCTCCATACTATTTTTCCTCATGGTTATACCCATTTACATTGCTACCAACACTACATATGAATTCTTTTCCCCATATCCTTGTTATCTCTCGTGTTTTTAATAGTAGTCATCATAGCAAGTATGAGATGATACCTGGTTGTAGTTTTGATTTGCATTTTCCTGATGATTAATGATTCTGAACACCTTTTTGTTATCAACTGGCCATTTGAGTATCTAATACATTTTGGATATTATCAGACATATTATTTGCTTTTGTTGCTCAGAAGAGACATCTAGCGGGGATCAGAGGTGAATCGAAGTTATCAAAATACACAAGAATGTATAACAAACTAAAAACATGGAGATGAGAGCAAGGAGAAACAGGCTGCCAGATCTAATCCAAGAGAATTCAACATAAGAAGTTCACTTAGATATTCCTTAAATATCATTTGTGTGCAAACTTAAATGTCACCATAGGAATTATTTTATCTCAATTACTTTATGCATCTTGCTATTTAAACTGTTGTGCATTTTTCCTGGCCACAAATATATTCAAACACCTATGTCTGAATGAAATATCTGGGCCATCCAGACCTTTCATAGGCTACTGTAAGTTCTCTTACACCCTAGCAGGGAAGAGCAAACCATCATTTTTCAGTGTAATGCAGAAGGCTATAAAAGAATGAGGCATATCTAGAAGAAAATCATTGCTTCCAGCTCAGGAGGGAGAGCTTTTAAAGATATCCCACCAGCCAAAGGGATTAGTGGTCATCTTTGGCTGAATGAGCCCCTTAGCTGTGCAGCCCAGCTGGACAAGGCTTGGAGCTTTGTATAGGTCAGACCCTGTGTCCTTTCCCTCCCTTGGTTCTTCCCTCTCCAACAGGTCCCTGCTTGTCTCAGATGTTCACACCATCTGGTTTCTGGAGGTTTCATGAAAGGAAGGCAATCTGCTTCTTGTTACAGTGTCATTAGAACAATTATAACAAAGGTGAAACACAAACCTGCATAAATCAGGGCTCTCCAGCTTGGCTTTCCCATGGAGGAGGATATGAGTTGTCTTCTTGGTAAGTTTTCAGTGAGACTCTGTCTCCAAGTAGCACTGATAGCCTTTAAAAGACCCTACAAAAAAAGAGTCAATAACTAGAAATGAAGTGTAAATGGAAGACTTTCAAGCATTAATTAGGTAGGAATGTCAGGTCTAGAATACAATTACATGCCCATTAATCACAACATTCAGAGACCATCAATGGGCAAATAAAGCTAGGATCGCATGCAAAGAACACCTCTGTAAGGGCTGGCACTGAGATACACAGAGGAGGTAGCCGCTCTGATCATCTCTCCAGGAATCAGCCTTCCATAATACACAAGAGGAAATGCTAAAGACATAGGTTATCTTCATTTTTTGTATACAGAACGTGCTTTCAGGTGCTCAGGTCTGTACCACTCAACTCTCCCCAAGAAACACAGCAAGGTATTTATTTTCATGGAAATGAAAAACGTTTATTCAAATCTAGCTCTGAAGGAAATGGAGAGGTTCCTTATTGCCTTAAATCCCCATCTCACCTTGTTCAGGTATGCAAGAGCTTTTATAGTAAGGAAGAAAGAGAAGGAGTAAAATGAGACAATACATAATGAAATTTCCTCACTTGTTTTATACTTTGGCCATTCTGGGCTCCTTCTTCTACCCAGTGGGGAAAAGGAATCAGACCTAACCTCCTTGGGGCCAGCATCTGCATATTCAGTTCAGACGGAGGTCTTACTTTTCTGTCCCTTCACCTGAGCTGAGGAGGGAGTAGTGGCTTATGGTCTCAACTTAAGGCAGCTGGAGAAGAAACCTATCTCTAAAAGAAAAATAATACTAATCCTTAAAGATCTGTTTTCCCTCTCAGTTATATATTTAAGATGAAGAATTTTCTTACCACCCAGTATGTCTCAGCCTACAATTTCTAGATTGGAGCAGTATGATATGCAAAGAGATTTGCATAAACATATTGCTAGCCTGGCAGCCCTTCCTCCTGTCACATTCTAGTCTGAGACCAAACACTAATACACCCCAGCACCCATGAGCAACATGCTGCCAATAGAGGAATATTTGATATGAGGTGTTTTCTTTTTTAAAAGATGGGTAATCAAATCAGGCCTGAGTTATCTAGATTTCACACATTTTAGCATAAAATTAATTAGTTTGGAGAATTACACAGCAGATAAACACACCAAACAGCGAGACCTCCCTAATTACATGTTTACATTTTACACTCAGCTCCTTTCATTATCCCAAGGAGTTGCCTGTAGCATGACTTTCCCATTAAAGGAGAGAAACCTACCAAGTGATTTCATTTTTATGTCTGCAGAGCTCCTGATAAACTGACAGCAGCATCCAAACTCTCCAAATACATTTTATTTTCATTAAATGGCTAATCTAAAACCAATCAACCAAGACATATGTAGAATAGCTGTGCAGAATAAGAATATGTAGCTTCTCCAGAATACATGTTAAAACAAACTCACAGTAATTATTCAGGCAGATAATACCTGTTAAAGAGAATCTGACTTTAATGCAATTGACACTATAGAATGTGCCCTATAATGATAGACTGTGAACTCGAATCTCTCTCACTAACCTTGTGACTTTAGAAGTATAGGTGCGTGTGCATGAATTAAATTACTCATTACAAATAATGTAAATATGGAAAGGATTCAAAATCCTGGAAGTATGAATCAAACCTTGTTGCCTAACATAAACTGGTTTCTGCTGTGCCAAAATGAACCCAGCAGCATTTCAGAACCAGGCTAAATCTACCAAGAAAATTAGAAATAAGAGATGTTGATGAGAAATGAGACATCAAGTCAGGTTTTAATCATGTGAATTAGTAACTGGTTATAAAGGAAGAGAAATTCACCCCAACAGAAGGCTGCATGAACCCCCACGCTTGGTGATAATTTTTTGTGTATGGCTTTACTGTTGGCCTTCATTTGTGAATGGAGTTAAACTGTTCCTTTTGAACTCCACCTGAAACTCTCCACTTCTTGGAGCTATATAGTGACAGTCGACCTAGTGCTCTGACATGCAAGTCTAAGGTGCAAAATGATCCCATTTCCCACATGAACTTGGCAGCTGCATCCCATTCTTCCCAGCTGTGCCCAGCATGGTGTCCAAAATTCCTGCACATGCTTTGGCATCAGTACTGGGTATGGGGCCATTTCCTGTTTCCAGAATGGGTTAGCCATGAGTAGAAATATCTCTCCAAAGTCCACACAATCTATCCCTTTCATGACTGCATTAACCGAACAGGCATGCTTATGGAGCATTCATTCTCTCTGGGACCAAGCTGTCCCAGAGGCAGATCACCCCAGGAGAAGGACGAAAGGAAACCATTTCTTCCGACGAATATTGAGCCATCATCACACTGCTGTTTTTGTTGGCTCAAGATGAACCTCTGATTTCCCTGGTTGTTTTCAGATGAAATAAAATCAACCAAACCCCAGTGAAACAATTAGCTCCCTGAATATATAAAGTGCTGTCCCTGAAAGCAAGATTTTAGAAACAAATCTTTTTTGCACAAGTCAAATGGTCCCCAATCTGGGCAGATCAACTGAAATGGATTTTCTGCCTCAGTGCTTGGAAGGAATTATTCATGTTCCGAAATGAAACTAATGCATGATGTAAATAAAATCCAAATGCACTTCCTTCCTTCCTTTACTCTCTATTTTTGGTAGTGTTTGTACCTCCTAGGAACCCAGGGAAACCTTGGCTAGACTAAGAGCAGGGAGCCCTGTGGATGAGGTGCTCCCTAGGCATCATCTGGCCTCCTGTATCATCAAATCTCAAAGAAGTCCTGGCGTAGAGCATGAGAGCTTCAAAGCCCAGGCTCTTCTGGCAAGGAAAAAATTTAAATAAAGACATCTTTTCACATCAAACCCCAGATTTCTGTATTCTCATTTCAACAAAGTATTTGGCAACAGTGGATCCAAATTCCTTCTTGTCTACTAATGGCTGAATTGAGTGGTATCTACCCCTCCTGATGATCTCTATCTTCTACATAAACATAGTACCCACCACTCCCAACTGTCACCTAGTGTCAGTGATCTGATATCAGTTGCCACTTGTCATTACACTTTTGCTGTTATAATGGTGGAAAGAATAGTGTTATATCCTATCTGTCTATTTATCTATCTATCATCTCTCTTTCAAAGTCAGTGATGGAAAGATAACCTGTAAAGGTTGCATGAGTCAAAAAAGTGGGGAAAAGCCTACCCCTAAATTGAGGAATATGCTTACCCCTGGCCTGGTTCTTCATTTTTATTAAAGAGTACATATTTTCATCGATGTAAGGATCACAAAGTGTATATACACTGAGAATGGAAGCCCACACAACACCTCTGGTCCAAGGTCAAAGGCAGAAAATGGCAGGAAAGTTTAGGTGTGGGTGGGGTCGATTTCTAGTTTAGTCTTTTACCCAATCCAGTCCTAACTCTTACTGTAAGTCCAGCTCACTTCCTAACTCAACTTGGATATTATATGGTTTATATCCACGTACAAAACACAGTTCATCTCTACTAGTTTCACTGATTAGTTTTAATTCATTTTCCAGAGGTTGAATGTAGGCCTTCACAGGTGTGAATGAGGAGAAGGCAACAGATGGACAGGGAAATGTACTACAGGATGGAGATATTGAAAATGTGCCTATTCCAAAGACTATATAGTATCAAGGGGTCAAAAGTAAAACAAACACAAGAGTGACTCCAAGGGGAGAATTTCTGGTCTTGTTTTTCTAATCTAATAAAGCCTTCTAAAGAAAGGAGACTGGTGGATCCTGCTCCCTTTTCCTCTCTGTCTCCTACAGTAGTCATTGTCATTGCTTCTTCCCTTCTTCACTGCATCTCATGGCAAATCTTAATTGCCAAAACCTTTAGAAACACTGTATCAAAAAACTGACAGGTTGCCAGAGGGACTCAGACCATGAATCTCAAAAGCCTTACAATTGAAATGACATTTGTTTCCAGTGAAAGTAAGCTCACATTTCTGGAAGGATCAGAAGTGAAGTCTTCTTCTCACATCGTGTGTAAACCCTGCTTGAACTTAGGAACATGAAATTCTTTGAATGTTTCTAGCTAGAATCTTATCTCTGAGTGTGCTTCTGGGGCAACCATCCTAAGACATAGACTATGCAAAGCTTTTGAATTTATGCTTTAAATATTTTTCAAATATTTGTTCTAGAGACATGGCTCCTAGAACTTTTGGGCAGTCAGCACTTACTGTGTGAATGTGGAAAAATTACTTGACCTCTCCAGGCCTCAGTTCCCTCAGAGTAATATCTAACGCATACATTTTGTTTGTTTGTTTTCAGTGCTGAGCATTGAACCTAGGGCCTCACACGTGCTAGGCCAGTGCTCTGTGACTGAACTACATCCCCAGCCATACCTCATACAATTTAAAAAAAATAATTAGTTTCTCCCATGTAAAATCCTTAGAACAATGCCTGGCCCATGCTAAGTGTCACTAATGCTGTTATTCATATCTGACAAAATTCTATCATGGTGGCAAAACCCACAAGGGCCTGCTGACCTCAAACATCTCTAAGAAAAAGCATTTCCAGAACCCAGAGGGGAAGGAATCCAAAGGCACTCTTGTTCTCTGAGCTGAAAGAATTAAATTCTTAAGTACAGAAACTAAGAACATTTTTATTAATATGTTTTCACAGTGGTGAGAAACAAATCACAAGCATAAGTAAATAAGTAGGGGAGAGAGCTCAATGCCAAGGGAAAACCTTAAATTACATTTCAGTAAGAATCATCATCTCAGCACTCACACTCCGAGGCCGTGATCCTCAGTGGAAATCACAGTAGGCAGAGGGCTGCTCGGGAGGGGCAGTCACGTGTGACCCATCTCTATCCCATGGTAACTTGGTTGGCTCTTTTCTTGAATCCCCTCCCTAAAATGTCTCCCCTGAGAATAAAAACATTCTTACTCAGCATCTCAACGTTTTGCCCCACTGAACAGCTAGTGCCCCAAAGGCCCTCTTAATACTTTTGCATTAATTTGTGTTTATGAAAATTTGTCTAGGATGAAAAATCTGCAAAGAACCGGAGCCAACCCAAGACCTGGAAGCACAGTATACTGTGAGGGGAGCCCACCGATCTTGTCACCTTTCCAGGGTGCCAGTGCTGAAGCTCTTTCTGCCTACTCCCCACTCTTTGGCTCCCTACCAGCCTTTCTGGGGACAGAAACCCTGAGCTTTCCCACTCCACTGACCTCTGTCTCTTAATAAATAGCCAGGATTTTATGAGCACTGTCATGTGCCAAGCCCTGTGCTAAATATACACTCAATGTGGCTGCTGTCACTACAGTCACGCTTTCCACTTGAGGAATCTGAGGCTCCAGGCAGGCACATGGTACATCTAAGAGTCAACGTCAAGCAGGAAAGCTCCAACAGCCACCACTTCATTACCTGAGCACATTCTAGGTTTCTCTTAAATTATTATCTTGCAGGCTCCTGCCTTAGCCCCTCAAGTAAGCTGTGAGTTGCTTGAGAGTAGAGTCCTTGCCATTTTTAAATGTGACAAACCCTGGGAGATAATTTCATTGAATCAAATCCAGTCTCTTCAATCAAATGCAGGTATCTTTTAATCTGTTTTTAATTAATCTTTGCTTGAAGAGGATAAAAGACAGGTTATCCTATTGGTGTAAAGATCTCTTTGCTGAGTTTTACTTTATTTTTCAGTAAGAGCTATTTCGCTGGGGACTCTGAATGCTTGCCTCTTCCATATGATAGTCCAAATATGGGCAGTCAGCAGTCAAGCCACCTCACTGTCCTTTCTCTTCCACTTCAGAAATTCCCTCACTCTCTCCTGCTCTGTCTCACTCTCTCCTGCTCTGCCTTGAATGACAGGTTGCCTCTACCCTGGCCACACTTTCCTAAACAACTTCCTGGTGACCATGACCTTTTCAAAGACTGCTGCCCAGAACTGAGGCAAATGTGGTCTGTTGAGGACATGAGATAGTTTCTTACTAACAGTACCTACCACAATTATGTGACTGTGGGGATAAAAATACTGGAAACAGCAATTCAGTAATCCTCAAATTGTCTTTATAACTCCATGAATGTGGTACAAACCATGAAGTCCCTTGTACTATAAAAAAGGTGATAATAGAATCTACCTTATAGAATTGTTTTGAGAATTAAGTGGAGCAATGTGTATAAATTGCTTTGTACATCATATGCCATATATTAAGTACAGCAGCACACTTTTATTATCCAACAGTATTGTTTATTCTGTTTCCAGCCCTTGACAAAAGCTTCTGACTTTAATCACAGGGGTTAATGGTGCATCAATAGATCTGGCTATGAAGAAGCAACTTACAGGAAGGGGCAAATGAGGAAAGGTTCCCAGGACAAGCTACCACTCTCTTTGTGAGGTTCTGTTCTGGTTCCTTGAAGTTAATGAAGTTTCCATAAAAGACTAACATGTGCTATGAACTGGATACTTTAATGAATATATTATTTCAGTTATCCAGAGAAACAGAACCAATAGGAGAGGGAAAGGGAGAGGAGAAGGGGGGGCATAAGGAGGGAGGGAAAGGAGAGAGAGAGAGTAAGTGAGAGAGAGAGAGAGAGAATAAATATGAATTATGGAATATAGGAAGTCCCAGGATCTGCTGAACAAAGATCCAGGAGACATGGTATTATAATTCAACCCAAGCCTGAAGATACAGAAACAGGAGTGAATTCCAGTGAGCACAGAATGTGATGAAATGAGATGAGGTATCTCACATTCCTCCTGCCCATCCAAGCAGTCCTCACTTCCTTCAGAGGCTGCTTCTGGAAGCCAGGACAGACAGTAACAACTCCTGCCTAGATAACCAGACATTTTCCTAGATACCACCTGGGACAGGATAAGTGTGTAACCTCCCTGCTGGAAACAAAAACCATGTCTTTCATGTAACTATAAACATGTACAACATTATATGTGCTTTAAAAGAAATTTTAAATGTATCTTTCTTTTTCCACTACTGAGGATGGAGCTCAGGGCATTTGCGTTTAGCTACATTCCCCAGCCCCACCCCCTGTTTTTTTATTTTGAGGCAAAATCTCCCTAAGTCACTAAGTTGCCCAGGCTGGGCTTGAACTTGAACTTGCAATCTTCCTGCCTTAACTTCCCAGAGTATTGGGATTACAAGCATGCATCACCATGCCCAGTTTTAAATGTTTATTCACATTCTAAGATAACTACCATTTCAGAGTACGAGCAAATCCCTCTCTCTCTCTCTCTCTCTCTCTCTCTCTCTCTCTCAGCTCTCTCTGCCTCTTTCTCTTTCCCTCATTCTCATCACCAACATCATCATTATCAAAGCCACATCTATTCTGGCTTCCTAGAAAGCTGTTTGTTTGCCTTTTTTACTATCTCTGATCTAAAACAATCTCCTTAAATTGTCATTTGCTTTAGCCCACTATAAAAATATATGGGTTAATTTAACCACTTAACTTACTTAATCACTGAACTGCTTGACCAAATCTAATTCTTCTCTTCCACAAAAGATGATCATATATCACAGTTCATTTAAATTTTCTCTGGGCCCCTAGAAACTTGAATCAATTTTAGCAATGAGATCCATTTTCTACTAGCTATGGAAATTTTTTCCTCAAGTCTCCAGGCAAAGGAGTAGATGAGGAGGAAAATGGAAAGAAGAGAAGGGAGAAGAGAAGAAAGATATGGAGGGACACTTTTTGTGAACACTATTATTTTAAGAAAGACTTCCATAAAGTAGTCAATTATGTGCTAAATGGTGTTTACTTTCTTGAGGACAACTAATAAGTTTAAAGATCATGTTTTTAGAAATTTTCAAACAGAAAGGAAACAATGCAGATTGAAAGTTATATTCAGGGACACCATCATCTAGTGACTCCACTACTGAGATCCCAGAATTAGGAACATTTGAGGGAAGATTTTTAGTATGAAGTTAATACTCTCAGAAAATATTGGCAGTGCCTCTCCCAGCACAGAGGAGGAGGCTTCTGGGCCATCATAGCACCACCCTCAGCACTGAGGAGGTGAGCCACATGAGTGTCAGCATCATGAACCCCTCTCTCCCTGTCGAAATGAGAAGACACATGAACAAGTCTCAAAACGAGATTTTCAGATTACCTACACCAACCACAAAGAGAAATGAGATGGAACACTCTGATTGACAACCAACTGGACTCCTGAACTGGCAACAAAAGAGGATCTGGAAAAAATAAAATTAGAAATAATTTCTCAGATAACAGCAGAGATTGTGTTCACAGTGCAAGACATGATTAATACATCTAGAGAGGAGCTGAGGAACATGATGGAATCCCAACATAGGAAACAAATGGAATCCATAAAACAGATGCAAACAGGCTTCCAGAACATTAAAAACTCCATTGAAAGTCTACACAGCAGAATGAGCCAATGTGAGGACAGAATTTCAGATATAGAAGATAAGATTGCGATTAGTGACCAGAAAAAGAAAAATTGCTTTAAAATAGTAAGGGACCACGAGAAATCAATCCAGCAGCTGCTAGACAATGCAAAGAAGAATAACATAAGACTGATTGGAGTCAATGAAGAAACAGGAGAGAGTGCAGATGACATAAAACAAACTGTTCACAGAAGTAATGGCAGAAAACTTCCCAAGCAGAGGAAAAGAACTTGACATACAGATAAGTGAGGCATATAGGACAACAACAAGCCTTGATCAA
The DNA here is from genome assembly GCF_053883595.1 of Heterocephalus glaber. NCBI lineage: Eukaryota > Metazoa > Chordata > Mammalia > Rodentia > Bathyergidae > Heterocephalus > Heterocephalus glaber. Next base: position 6,008,638 of record NW_028258349.1, on the reverse strand, counting down.
AAAAATCTACACATAGGCATATAATTGTTAAGATTCCAGAAACCCAACAGAAGAACAAAGTTCTACAAGCAGTTAGAGAAAAGAAACAAATCAAATACAAAAGAAAGCCCAGCAGACTGACAGAAGACTTTTCAACAAAACACTCAAGGCAAGAAGATCTTGGAGTGACGTATTCCAAGCCCTAAAGGAAAACAGCCTCCAGCCTAGATTGACATACGCTGTAAAACTATTCTTCAAAATTGATGGAGAAATAAGAAACTTTCATGACAAAGAGCACCTTAGGAACTTCATGAATACCAAACCACCACTCCAAAAAATTGTAGATAATATTGTAGAAAAAAGACAATGAGGATCACAACCCCAGGAGGTACAACAGAATGAATCCATTGGGCACAACAAGAAATTAAATGCAAAGGGGGAGAATCCAACAAAAAAAAAAGTCATGACAATGATAAGTCAATATGTATCAGTTATAAATTTCAATGTTACTGGTCTCAACTCACCAATCAAAAGAAACAGACTGGCAGAATGGGTCAAGAAGCAAGATCCAACAATATGCTGCATACAAGAAACACACGTAATTCAAAAAGAAACTCATAGACTGCAAGTGAAAGGGTGGAAAACAATACTCCATGTGACAGGAACCTGAAAAAAAGCAGGAGTAGCTATCCTCTTTGCAGATGAATTGGATTTCAAACCAACATGGATTAAGAGAGACAAAGAAAGACACTACATCCTTGTAAAGGAAACAATCCAACAGGAAGAGATGACAATCATAAACATATATGCACCAAACACTATTGTGCTCAACTATATAAAACAAATACTACCAGACATGAAAAAATCAAATAATCACCAATAAAATAGTAGTGGGGAACCTCAATACCCCACTGTCACAAATATATAAATCAACTGAACAAAAAACCCCCAAAATACTAGAACTCAGTTGAACTCTTGAACAAATGCTTAACAGATGTTTACAGAGTGTTCCACTCCACAAAATCAGAATACACATTCTTTTCAGCTGCACACAGGTCGTTTTCCAAAATAGACTACATACTCTGTACTGTTTATTCTGTTTAAGTTTAAGTAAGTACAAAGGAACACGTTTAAGTGCAAGTGAATTGAAATTATTTCCTGTAACATATCAGACCATAGTGTGATGAAATTGGAGATCAATAGCAAAAGAAACTGCAAATATTTCACCAACACATGGAAATTGGACAACACACTTCTGAATAACCAATCAGTCATAGAGTAAATTAAAGAAGAATTCTGACAGTTCCTACAATTAAATGACAATGACAGCACAACACATCTGAATCTATGGGAAACAATGAAGCAGTCTTACAAGGGAAATTCATAGCAGTGAATACGCATATTAGGAAAACAGAATGAGCCCAATTAAACAACCTGATGCTGACCCTCAAGCTTTTAGAAAAAGAAGAGCAGGACAAACCCAAAGCTCATACAAGGGAGGAAATTATCAAGATCAGAGCAGAAATCAATGCAATGGAGACTGAGAGACTGATAAAAAAAAAATCAATGAAGCCAAGAGTTGGTTCTCTGAAAGAATAAACAAAATTGACAAACCCTTAGCTGACCGTATCAGAAAAAGGAAAGAAAAGGCCCAAATCCATGCAATTAGGAATGAAAAGGATGAAATTGCAACAGACCCAGCAGAAATCCAGAGGATCATCAATACCTACTTCGAGAACCTGTACGCCAATAAGATGGAAAACACAGAAGAAATGGACAGTTCCTACATATGTATGAATTACCAAAGTTGAACAAAGAAGACCTAAAAATTCTAAATGACCCAATATCAATCAATGAAATTGAAAATGTAATTAAAAACTTACCAACTAAGAAAAGCCCCGGTCCTGATGGCTTCACTGCTGAATTCTACAAGACATTTAGAGAGGACCTACTGCCACTACTATTTAAACTCTTCAGTGAAATTGAAAGGGAAGCAATACTTGCAAATTCATTCCTGGAAGCAAGCATCACCTTGATCCCCAAAGCACAGAAAGACCCAACTGAAAAAGAGAACTCCATTCCAATCTCACTAATGAACATAGATGCAAAAATCCTTAATAAGACACTGGCAAATTGAATGCAGACTATCATCAAAAGATCATACACCCTGACCAAGTGGGATTCATCCCAGGGATGCAGGGATGGTTCAACATATGCAAATCAATCAATGCAATACACTATATCAATAGAGTCACGGACATAAACCATATAATCATCTCAATAGATGCAGAAAAAGCATTTGACAAAATCCAACAAACACTTATGATAAAACCCCTAAAAAAATTGGAATAGACAGTCTCTACCTCAATCTGATAAAAGCCATTTGTGAAAAAACCACAGCCAATATTATACTAAATGGTCAAAAACTGAAATCCTTCACACTAAAATCAGGAACAAGACAAGGATGTCCACTATCACCACTCCTGTTCAATATAGTCTTGGAAATGTTAGCCACAGCAATTAGACAAGAGGAAGAAATAAAAGGAATAAAAATAGGAAATGAGGAAGTCAAATTGTCATTCTTTGGAGATGATAAGCTACTCTATATAGAAGACCCCAAGAACACCACAAAAAATCTTTTAGACTTAATAATCAAATTCAGTAAAGTAACTGGACCCAAGTTCAACACACAAAATTCAATAGCTTTCCTCCACACGAACAACAGACTCACTAAGAGAGAAATAGGGCAAACAATTCCTTTCACAGTAGCATCCAAAAAACTGAAATACCTAGGAATCAAACTAACAAATGAAATCAACGACCTCTTCTCTGAAAACTGTAGCACTCTGAAAAGAGAGATTGACGAGGATATTAGAAAATGGAAAGACATCCCTTGGTCCTGGGCAGGAAGGATCAACATAGTGAAAATGGCCATACTTCCAAAACTGCTACATAGATTCAATGCATTCCCAATTGAAATCCCAGCAGCATACTTCATGGACCTTGAGAAAACAATTCAAAAATTCATTTGGGACAAAAAGAGACCCAGAATAGCAAAAGCAATTCTAGGCAAGAGAGACATGGCAGGGGGTATCACAACCCCCAACTTGAAACTATACCACAAAGCTACTGTGATAAAAACACCATGGTACTGGCAAAGAAATAGACCTGAGGACCAGTGGAAGAGATTAGAAGATGCAGAAACAATGCCAGACACACTCACCCATCTCATCTTGGACAAAGGAGCCAAACACCCTCACTGGAGGAAAGATAGCCTCTTTAATAAATGGTGCTGGAAAAATTGGGTTTCAACTTACCAAAGATTAAAACTAGAGCTATATTCTCTCACCATCCACTGAACTAAAATTGAAATGGATTAAATATCTAAATATTAAAACAGAAAGGCTGAACTGGCAGGAACAGAGGTTAGGTAGAACTCTTGAAGACATTGGTGTAGGAAAAGATTTTATGAACAAAGCCTCAGTTGTCCGTGAACTAGCAGAACCAATCACCAAGTGGGATCTCTTCTTATTAAAAAGCAAAAGAAACCACTAACAGTGCACAGCAAAAGAAACCACCAACAGTGCAAATTGACAACCCCCAATGTCGGAAAAAATTTTCACCTGCTATTCCTCAGACAAAGGTCTATTATCTAGAATCTATAAAGAACTTAAAAAAATCAGACCTCCCAAATTTAAAGACCCAATCCAAAAATGGACATCTAAAATGAACAGACATTTCTCACACAAAGAAGTAGAAATAGCAAATAAACACATGAAAAAATGTTCTCCATTACTGGTCATTCGAGAGATGCAAATGAAAACAACACTGAGATTCTACCTCACCACAGAAAGAATGGCTGCTATCATGAAATCAACTAATAACAGAGGCTGGCAGGGCTGTGGGGAAAGAGGCACCCTGCTCCACTGCTGGTGGGAGTGTAGACTGGTGCAACCACTGTGGAAATCAGTATGGAGATACCTCAAAGAACTAGGACTGGAAGTCCCATTTGACCCAGCTATTGACCTGCTGAGTATCTTCCCCAAAGAATTAATATTATCATACCACAGTGATATATGTGCACCCATGTTCATAGCAGCACAATTTGTAATAGCTAAAACTTGGAACCAGCCCAATTGCCCCTCAACTGGAGACTGGATAAAGCAAATTCATTTTTTTAATAAAATGGAGTACTACTCAACCATAAAAAATGAGAAATTAGAGACATTTATAGCTAAATGGATGCACATTGAGGCGATACTCTTAAGTGAAATAAATAGGACACACATGTGTAAATACGGAATAGTTTCTTTAGCGTGAGGAACTGAATGTGTAATTAAGGGCTAAAAAGTATAATAGATAATGTGAAATAGGAAGAAAAGGAGCAAAGGGGAAGGGGAAGTGGAAGGGGTAGGGCAAAGGAAAGAAGGGAATGGAATTAATGTGTGAAAATAAAAAAATGGAAACAAAGTCTTTGTAAATAGGGAGGGATGGAGGGGTTGAAGGGAGGGCAGGGAAAGGGTGAAAAATAAGAACCAAGAGAGATTATATAAAGGTGCAAATTTCCAATGATGAATGTCATTATATTGTATATCTAAAATGTACCAATAAAATAAAATTGTTTAAATAAAGAAATGTTAAAAGAACTGTACAAAGGGTTCTGTTCTACTCTTTCTGTAGGATTCCCAGTGTTAATGTGACATGTTATTTGCTCTAATCATCTTCCTTCCTGTGACACACATATTACTGGAAAACAAAAAAAAAGAAAATATTTTCTGCCTTTGAAGAATATGATTCCACCACCCTACTGTCTGTCTTCCAGGAAGGGAAATTTAGACTCACATGGTCAACCTAGTGGTCCACCCTCAGCTTGACCTCCTGGGAAAAAATAATCTATAAAGGAAACATGTAATTGATATGAAGTGAAGAGATCTTGCTCATTTTAAGATCCAGCTCCCCAACCCTTGAATTCATTGCCCAAAGTCTTGTTCATTTCCATGTTAGTGTTGGGAGGAGCTTTCCCATGCCTAGCACAACCCAAGAAAGCTTTCTCCACTCTACCACCAGCCTGGGGACTGACCACCAAAAATTCACTTAGTGATAGTTTTAGGAATTCAGATAAACAAGATTATAAATTTGTTTTGTTTTATTTTGTTTTTGGATTTTATTAGAGAGTTTTGAGTTTAGGTAGGTTTTTTGTTTGTTTTGTTTTGTCACCTTTTTGAAAAGCAAGCCAGGGTGAAAAAGTTCAGATTCGTGTTTTTAAGCTTTTAAACACTTTTTAACTAAGCAATCCACTAACTAGAATTGTGAGTTTTGAGATTCAGTGGGTGTTTCATTCTGCCTTATTTTGTTGCCTTTTAAAAAAGCAACACAGGTTGAGAAAGTTCAGGATCAACTTTTAGATTTTTTAAACCAATGCAAAATGCAAACACCAATGGCCAACCTAAGAAGTAGTCTATTTTCTTAGAGGAGCTAAAGATATCAGGAAGATGAGAAAACCAACCTGTGCAGCAAAATACAAGGATTTGCTCAGGTCCCCCAAACTGTGTCCAGCACTGAGAAAACCAAAATCTAGGTCCCCAACTTCTATTCTCAGAGACAAGGACGGCAGGGTAATCTGGCACCGTGAAAAACAAGTCAGATTCTAAACAGGAGGGTTGGTTAAAAAGTCAGCACATGACAGCAAAGCAAACCAGAAATAACATCTCTTTAGAAGAGTCACAAGCTCCCGGCTGTCACAGAAAGTATTTTCCATTCAACAAGCACCATTGAACCACATTTATTTAGCTGTGAGATGCATGAGGAAGGCACATTCTATGACGAGCTTATAGACAGCAGGGCCTAAGCCAAACTTACGGATAATGACAGTTCATGGCATGTGCAATCTATCCTTCAGGAAAGAGATAAAATGCTATGGTTCCTCTGAAAAAGAAAATATGGCAGCATTCCAGAGGAGAAAAAGAAAGAATGATGTAGAACCTGTCCAATGTATGTCCATGTAATAATTTCAACAGTGTGGGATTGACACTGAAATCAGCAAAAGAACATAATTAGCAGTCCAGAAATAGGAAATTTAGCTTGTGATAAAGATCATGTTTTAAATTGATAAGAAGAAGATTCAATATATGCTACAATTTTCTATACATTTGGGAAAGCTAAATTGAGATCATACGCCCAATATCATATACACAAAGGACTTCTAGATAGTTTAATGAACCAAAAGCACAAAGCTATACAAGTATTTAAAAAATTATTTTAGAATACTGCATAATCATTTATCTTGGGGTTTAGGGAAGCGTGACAGGAAATCCAGGAGCTTTAATAGAACAACACTGAGTGATATGAAGATCATTTATTTAATATACCAATAAAAGCTCACCTTAGTTGAGATCATTAAATTTTTAAAACAAGTCTATTAGGGGGGCCGGGATTTAGCTCAGTGGGTTCGCCGCCAGCTGTGCAAGCGCAATGGACCCCAGTTTGATCCCTGGCACCAAAAAAAAACAACAAACAAACAAAAAAGTCTATTAGGTGTGATAATCCTGTTTTTACCAATAAACAATCTTAGGAATACTGGGATCCAGCTGGGGTGTCCAGGGGAAGGGAGGGAGGTCGCTAAGAGCCAAGCTCTTCTCACTCCCTCTCTACTCCCCTTGCTCACAGAAACTCTCTGACATCAGGTGGACGAGTAGGAGTAAAGACTTCAGTATCACTCTGTACATTCCAAAGTATTTTCTCCCGCACTACCTTACTCAGTTTCCAGAACAGAGCAGCCTGACGCAGTAGAAACACAGAGCTGTGATTATTTGCATTTCACAGTCAAGGAAATGCAGGTCTGGCAGCCTGTGGCTGGTCCCAATCAAGAGCTGAGGAAGCAGAGATGGGGTGGATGCCAGAGACAAAGACGACACCCCCCTCCTTCAACCTCTCTCTCTGGAAAGATGGCCAGTGTTTTGGAGCCTTCAACAGTCAGCAACAAACACCAAAAATTCAGACATTTATATGTAAACTTGCATAATTGACAAGGAGAATAAGAATCAAAACTCCCAGTGCTTACCTGTAATCGCAGCACCATGGGAGGCTGAGGCAGGAGGATCACAAGTTCTAGCACAGCCTGGGCAACTTATTGACTTAGCAAGACCTTGTCTCAAAATAAAATACTAAAAAAGGTCTGGGCATGTACCTTAGTATGATGGCCCTAAATTCAATCCCCACTGCCACCAAAACCAAAAACCAAAACAAACAGACCAAAACATCTCCTTGGAAGAAATCCAAATAGCGGGCTCCTTACTTCCACTCTCCATCTTGGAGCTTAATTCCATGGGAGTGTGGCTGAGAAATGGGCCTTCAGTTAATTGTGGAAAGGCAGTTTCAGGAGCATTGCTGGGACTGAGTGAAAGAGGAGAGGCCGGGGAATGAGAGAAGAACACACATCCTATATTTGTGCTCACTGCTCATCTCACTACGTCCTGACACAATTCATCCCTCTGTGTTCATTCTTCCTGTGATGCCTGAATAGACCCTAACAACCGATGTAACAAGTAGATCAAGCATGTACATATATTCCCTGCAAGGGTACAGGCAGTTCCACTTAATTTATAATCATTTTTATTTCATTGAGAGACTCTGTCATAAGGTACTATTAACTTAAGTGGTCTATGGTATAGATTCACTTTATTGGAGATAATGGAGAGAGACAATCTCTTGAAGAAGATTCACTACAGAGCCCTTTCTACTGGAGTGACGATCAGGCACAGTGTCATGAGATGGCATCATATAATGGGCCATGATCCCAGCATAATTATGTTTTATGGATTTTAAAGTGAGTGACTTCCCTGGAGCTGGCCATTAGTGCCTTTCTCAAGGTGCTGGAGTATGAAAACAGGAGGGCTCACCAGTGTGTTCAATAAAACAACGAAGGCTCATGGGCCAGAGCTCACTGGCCACAGAGATAGAAAGGCAGATAGATGCAGGGTCTGCCAGCTCAGGCCGGATCACACAGGCTGCCATCAGACACCCCACCCCACCCCACCCCCCACCCCACCCCCTGCCACTGAGGCTGGTCAAGTTTCACAGCTCTGCTGAGAGTATTCGCTTGCAAAATAGGGGCAGAGAAAAGTAACTGCCATTTCCTGTTGTGTGATTAAGAAAGAATGTGTGCCACGTAAAAAGGATTCAGTAAACATTAGGTACCATTGATTATTACTCTTTGTATTTTAGGATGCAAATTTGAGCATACTTCACTGGTTTTTTTTAAAAAAGGAAAAAATTGAGTATGATTGTGCACACCTCTAATACCAGCATTCTGGGAGGCTGAGGCAGGATTACAAAAATTACATGGTTGAGCCCAGCCTGGGCAACTAAGCTACTTAGCAAGACTCTCTCAAAACTAAAGATAAAAAGGCCCGGGGATATAGAAGTCATCCTGGGTTCAATCTCCAGTACTATAAAAAAGAAAAAAAAAAGTCAGTACATTTACATACGTATTTTTTCCTTGAAGGTGATGGCTATAACATGTTTCACCTTAGAAGATTTTATGTAAAAGGTTGTACTTTGAAACAATTGTACAACAGATCTTTTTTTTTACTCAATGAGACAAATCAACAAAATGTCCACACATTTTACATGCTAATTGTTCATAAACCAAACCCCCACATTATTTCCTGCTTTTCCTTTAGTGTTTCTACCTTCTCTGTGTAATGTGCTTCACACCAGAGCCAGGTGCTCCCTGCTCTTTTTCAGGTTTATACATGGATATCTTCCATTGGCTCCTGCGGAGCCACTTCCACCATGGACTACAGACCCCCCACAGCCCTTGCTTCCCTAGCCAGACAACAGTAACGGAGGAGACTGGGCTCAGGGTATAAAGCCCACGTTCCTGCACTCAGGTTTCTGTACCCTGGGTAGGGATCTCCCCTCCTCAGCACTTTCTTGCATGCTTCTCCTCATTGTTTCCTCCTCTCCGTAGAATCTGGAGATGATAAGAGATACCCTTGATACTGGGCCCAGCTTACCTAACACCTATCTACGCCTTGAAAATTATCTTTTCCTGAATTAGCTTAACTACGTTTACTATCTATTGCACTTTATTTTGTCATTTGGGAACAAATTTCTAGTCTGAGAATTCTTACTATAAGATTTCTATTGTATTAGTTATCACTCTTTTGATTGAAAATGACATAAACTCAGTTCCAATCAAGCTAAAAATTAATAAAAATGAATGTGAAGGAAAATCGTAATTTAAAAATTGTACTTTTAAGAAAATTGCAGCTTCAGGACACAATTTTTCTCCTTTCCAGGAAACTCAATCCAAAAATAAAATTCCTTAGAGTCTTAAAGATGCAATAAGCTTGTAGATTGAGCTCACACTTACCACCTGCAAAGTGAGCCTGTGATTTTTCTCCAGATACTGTAGATTCACAAATTCCACAGACTTCTACCCTCAAGGAAACAGTACTATTAACCATATCTGTAAACTGCAAACACATGCAAATAGTTTGCATCCTTAGTCTGTGAAGAAAGGGGATAACCTGACAGATACTGGAAATACGAGTCCTAGCCCGTCCTCTGGAGAACACCTTCCGAAACACATAAAATCTCCCAGGCTCAGACCATAACAACCTCACCCTTGAGTGCTTGCACTCCTGTCTGAGTACATACTCTGTGACTCTGCCTCATAAATCTGCTCACGCCTCTTACTAATATCTCCTGAAATGCTTTTCTGTGATACAAGTTAGTGAAACGACTACCTACTCTGGGTAGGGGTGACTTGAGGCCTCCATCTCCTCTTTGGGGGATCACCATGGGCCCCATCTGGTGCCAGTCTAATCGGAAATCTAAAGGAGGAGGAAGAGTTTAGCAGCATGTACAAAATCCTGGGAGGAATAAAGAACAATGAACAGGATGGAAAACTAGGAGTCCGATGTCTCTTCTTTCATTCAATAGATGTTTATTGAGGGCTACTCTGAGCCAAACATCAAGAGCCAGGTATCTCCACAGTTGATGGAAAATAATAAGGAATCCAAAAAATGTGGTGAATCCTTTACTGAGAGGGAAAGTATGTGGAGAAAAGTGTGAGAGTGGTCAGGGAAGTCAAATACTGAAGGATGACAGTCAGAAGTCTTGTCAGAATGGAAGAAAGAGCGCTCTAGAGAGAGGAACAGCAAGAGCCCATCTGACCACAGAAAAGATGTAGTCTGTTGGAAGAAGAGAGCACAAGACAATTGGAAAAAAGAGACAGGGGGCCAGTGTGTGTGGCATCTGGGCAGGAGAGAGTGGTTTGAGGCACAGCAGGCAGCCTGGTCTCTTGTGAGTCAAGGCAGTGGTTTCAGTATTTGGAGAGGGGTCTTAAAGCTTCTTTGTTCTATTAAGGAATTGCATTTTTATCATGATGGCAGTGGGAAGCACATAAACAATTTGAAGAGATTGTGTTGTTGTTGTTGTTGTTCTTCTTCTGGTGTTTTAGAAACAGCAGTCTAGGGATCTCATTAGGAAGGGGTAGGAATGTCAAGGGAATAACTGGGAAGGTGCTGACGTGCTAATGCAGGCAGCTGGCGTTAGGTAAGTGTATTGCTATCATCTCTGGAAGCCAGGCCCAGGCCTCTTCTACTGATATCAAAGAAAATGAAGTGCATTTAGCAGCTTGGAACCTGCCAGATGGCTCATGTGAGGTGGCATCTGGGGACTAATGACACAGGTTGGATCCTCTCGTCTCTGCCCCCCTCCACTGATTGAGGGCAACAGGTTCTGTCCTTCCACAAAGTCACAAAAGACTCCACATTCTTTCAAGTCTGACTATCCTTAAGCTTTTCAGGAAAACACCAAGAAAATGATAGCGCACAGTAAGCTACTTAGGAATCAGATAATGCACTCTTTAATTTCATTTCAATTTTTTATTATATTTTCTCTTACAATTAAATTTTCCTTAAAAATCACATTAATTAAACTATGTCCTTCTGGTCCCTCCAATCTAATTATCAGAGCCATGCAATCTGTTAAAAGAATGGATTAAAATGTTTAACTTTATTTAATTTTTTTGAGATAAGATCTTACTATGCAGTCCAGGCTGGTCTTGAATTCCTTACATAACCCCAATTGGCCTCAAACTCATATGCCTCAGTCTTCCAAGTGCTGGAATTATAGGTATGTCTCACAATGCTTTGCTGATGTTTCATTTTTACCACGTAGTTTTCTAGGACAGTTTAAATATTTTTTAATTGAAGGAAATACATGACCATTACTTCTGGCTTAATATTGTCAAATCATAAGCGGCCAAGTGGTCTACTTTCATGCCACTCCCCTCTATTACTGCCATAGAATCCAACCTCCATCAACAGTGAGGGTCTACAGAGTGTGTTTTGATGCCCCCGGAACCGTTACTGACACCCAGCTCCAATTCCAGCTATCCAGTGTTTTTCTGTTTTGAATAGTACAAACGCTAAGGACATATGCAATTTTGAGTCTTGGTCCTGCTACTTCTGTCTCCATGCTTTAATTATCTCAAAAAGTTGGTATATTATAGGAGTGTTATGGTGTTTAAACATCCCACCAAAACTGGTATTGAAATTTACGATCTATTGTGAGGTATTAAGAGGAGGCACAGGTGGGACATTGAAATAGTGTTTAGGTCATGAGGACTCTGCTCTCATTAATAAATTAATCCCTTCACGGATCAATGGATTAATGAGTTATCTGAAGAGTAAGTCTGTTGTAAAAGCCAGTTTGGCTCTGTGTCTTGGTATCCCTCTCTAGCCTCTTGATACCTTGTACCACCTCGGGGTGTCACATCCTGCTTACTATCAAAAGCTTTCTCAGGAAAGGTTCTAATCTGTCAGTGTAAATTTAAGACACTAGCTTCTTTCTTTCAGAGGAATCTGCAATGAAGGCATAGACTTCACCATGAACTAAATACATTGTTTCTGAGTTAAAATTATCTCACTAGGCCTGTCTGTCTCCCCAGGCAAAGCAAGCATGCCCTGCTTCTTCTCGCCCACCTCCCAAGTCAAAGAGCAAACTTAAACTTGATTACCTGATGACCCCACTGTGGTAGAAGTAAAACTCCAGCAAAGAGGCTGTAAGGGGAAAAAAAATTGAAAGTGAGACATGCTGGATTCCCACTAATTTTGCCATTTGAAAATTCAGGAAAAGTATTTAACAGCATACATGTGCACTGCATGTGAATTGGGAGCAGATGGCCACATGTACACATATATACAATTTTGATCCTGCTCTGAGTAGTCACCCTAGGGAGAACTGGGTCATGAGCAGACACAAGCCACCTTCTATTCGCTCAAAAGCTCAGAAATTTGCAGGGAGAATTTTTCCACTCAAGGCATTGGCAAAGTTTGCTTTCTCCATCTGGGATCTACAGGAAGATTGGTAGGGCCAGAGGAGGAGGCTTCATCCCTCCCCTGGAGGCAGGGTCCCCCAAGACCTGCCAGGCATAGAATTGCTTGATTCCAGCCAGAAACCAAAGCCCCAGATCGGAGCAGAAAAAAATGTAAAGTGACAAAAAGTTGGGTGTTTCTTATGTTAATACACGCAAGCCAAGTTGGATCACTGTTTAGAAAAATGATTTGTTTTTTCTTTTCTTTTTTTTATTCAATCAGTGATTTAATTATGAGAAAAGCGAATAGTGTTAAAGCTGCACCAGGCGCCAATAGTCCAGGAGGCCTGAGAGGGTAAATACAATTATATATTGTAATGAAACCTAGCGGAGCTCCTTCCAGCTGCTGGTTCAAAGCATTCAGCTACGCTTTTGGAGAGGCATAAACAATGCAAAAACCTGTAATTGCCATGTCAGTCACGCAGAATACCAAGTACCACTCTGAGCTGCAGGCTTCCTAGCATGGGATAGGGCACAGAGCCACAATGTCCTCTACTGAAAGGACACCAGGGAATGGGTAATCTTTTGTCATGGGCACCCTTAGCACTTCTTCTCAGGCCCCCACTCCAAAGATGCCAGCAAGCACAGTTCACTACCCCATTTCTCACCGTACCAGCGCTCTCAAGTGACAGGAACTCTGAGCAGGTCTTGCTTTATTAACTGTGCCCAGGGGTCCCCAACAAATGGCATCATGAACATCACTCCCCCTAGAGCACTTCTGTCTACTGAAATCCAATGTGAACCACATGGGTAACTTTAAATTTTTTTAGTGGCCACACAAAAACAGTAAAAAGAAATAGGTAAAGTTAATTGTAATCATGGTATCTTCTTTAACCCAAATTATCATTTCAATACGTGAGCAATATGAAAAGTATTGAGATATTTTATATTCTACAGTACTAAACATTTGAAATCAGGTGTGCGTTTTACACTTAGAGCACATCTCAGTCTAGCCACTTTTCGTCTTCAATAGCCACAGAGAGCTAATGACAGAACACAGCCCAGGGAACCAAAAAGGCCACTGCTTCCCTGACCCACAATCTGCCCATCCCGTAAGCCTGAAACCCTCCCTTCACACTCCGTCTCCAGGGAAAGCAGCACGGGATTTCATTACAGAGGCCTCTTGTCCCTTCTGCTCAGAGCAGGGCAAGCATGATATTCACAGGGCTGGCAGCAGAAGCTGAAAGCAACTCCCTGCCCCACCCCCTCCTGCCAGCAGCAGACAGCCTGGATGAGCTCAGCCTGCCCCTACCTCTTACTCCCCCACCCCACCCCATGCCCCCTTCTTGTGAGCTTTTCTTAAAATACTGCTCAGCTTGCTCTCTGCTTCCCTGCTGACATCCCACAAAGAGAGCCCACAGAGCAGTTTCATTTCTAGTGGTGCAATTAAAGGCCTGTGATCTGTGTTCTGGAGAGAAGAGAGAGGCCCAGCCTCTCCACTCCCAAGACAGAGCTGAAACCCAGGTGCAGCTCCCTTACTGGAGGAACCTAGGACTCCCCACATCTGCCCCTTTTAACTCCAGGGACCCTGAGGCCACCTTTCCTCCTCTCTGCACTCAAACTTCCTGATTCTCTATGCAACTTCTCCTCCTTACTTCCCCTCTCCCAGGAAAACCATTACTTTTTTCTGGTTGCATGGAAATCTTACCCCTTGAGGCCTTAACAATCCTCATATCTCCACACAGGCCTCACTCACAGGGCTCTACTCAGCTTCTCCTCATCAGCTGTTTCCAGCACCAAAACAAGCTCCCTCTCTTGGCCAACCCCACCAGATTCCACTGCAGGCCACCTCAATCCCCTGGTTACTTCTGCTTCCTTCCCACTCCTTCCTCCCTAAGCCTTTGCAACCTGGCCTCCCCCTGCATCTCTGGTGCCAACAACCAGGGTCCGGATCACACAAACTATGATGCTCATCTCTCTCAAAGGGCCACCTGCACAATGGACCAGTGCTTCTCTATTTCCTACAATCTCTACACAGCTTCGAGCACCCAGATCTCTTCCAGGCAGTCAGAGCATACTCCTTGCTCCTCTGTGTAAGTGAGACCTAGACACCGACCAGGTACCACTTGTAAGGTTTCTTGAAGTTAGAAAATATGACTCTCATCCATCCAAGATTGGATAGGAGAAATAGAGATAGGTAAAAAGGAGACACAAAGTTATACAAGGTTACAATTGTATTGTTTTCCTTTCCAGGGTACTCACTCCTAAATTCCTAAGTCTTAAAAAAAATGAAATAGATTGGGCCTGTGACTTTTTTTCTGTAACATGGGCCTTTCACATGGACCCACACCTGTAATCCCAGCACTCTGGATGGCCCAGGCAGGAGGAGCATGAATTTGAGCCCAGTTGGGCAATTTGGTGAGACCCTGTCTCAAAATAAAAATATAGAAAAGGAGCTGGGAATGGTAACTGAGTACAAAGGCCCTGATTCCATCTGTAGCACTGCAAAAGAAGTAAAGAGAGAGGGAGACAGAGAGAGAGAGAGAGAGAGAGAGAGAGAGAGAGAAGAGAGAGCACAATGGACTTCAGCCCAGGGACTAACTGATGGAGTTGATTCCTGGGTGTGAGTCATCAAGGCTGAGAGCTAGGCACTGGGGGGAAATGCTGCCATTACCAACTGCTTACACCCAACTGACTGGAAGCTGCCATGAAACACATCAGATGTCTTCAGGCTCAGAGGGCCTCAGAAGCTGTACAGGGTGAGGTTTAAAAGTTTATGAACAGCCTGTTTAAAAAGGTAGCATCTCAGTCTCTCTTCCCTAGGGCACATGTTGCTGTGGCTCTGCAGACAGCTGTGATGTGCTACATTTCAGGGGCTGGCATCTTTGGCTCTCAGCCCTTCCTTCTCAGTCACCTTTCCCCTAGTCCACACAGCACTGCCATTCACAGGCAAACAGCTGCCTGCAGAGAAGCCAGGGAGGACACACACACCCCAGCCGGCTGGACATCATGACTGGGCTCCATTTTCTTCTGTGTCTGTGAATCTGGGAGCCAGCTGTGCATAAGAATCTCATTCTAAACTGACTCCCAGAATATCTGCTTCAGCCTATTGCAGTTGTTTATATCAATATGCCTACATTTTCTTTGATTTTCTTTGGACTATCTGAAATTGTAAAACCATATATGAGCCAAGCTAAAAATGTCACTGGTCACATGCTCTTGAATTGCATCTCATTGAGACAATGAAATTTTCCCCATTTACTTGTTTACCCTAAAAGAGGTTCTACCTTGTTTTCAAGAAGAATGTCTATTCAGTCATGGGTGGAAATCACAGAAATGCTATAGAGAGTGTCAAATGGCAAAATTATAAAATGAGGGCAGATGGCAAGGAGGCCCTTAGTCCAGAACTGCCCTTTTGTGTGCATACATAAATCCTATGAGTACTGTTTTGCTTCCCATACAAGGAGACAAACTGATTTTGTATCCTCATCCTTACAGAGCCTGTAAACATTAGCCCTGAAGAGACGTTGAGGGAGGCCAGCATCTCGGTTTCTCTTAATGGGGAATCTTCAGCCCAGAAAGACTGTTGAGATGTTTAAGATCACACAGCCAGAAAGTGTGATTAGATTTGACTTCCTTTCTCTTAATCCTCCATCACTGTCTGTTCCCTCACATCACTATGCTTTTCATTGCCAACAAAGATATCCCAGTGGAGCCCAGAATGATGAGACCATAATGAGCTTTGGCAGCATGAGTGAAATGTGACACTAGGGAGAATCACCCATGTGTATGAAGTAGCTACTCTGTGCCAGGTAGATACTGTCTCATTCTGTTGGCCATGCCCGTGGTGGTGGAAGCAGTGAAAGTATTTAAATGGTCCCTCCTTGTTTGCAGTCACCCTGCCTCCAAAGAGCAGACTACACAGCCAGGGGAAAGGCAGAAAAGTTGACCAGGATGGAAGCCAGGAAATAGTAACAGGGAAACTGGCAGGCCTGTGTTGGGAAAAATGGCTCAAGCCATACTCCATAAACTGCCCCACTCAGCTGTACCTCAACAACTTGGGCTCAAAATGTCCATGAACAAGTATTACCCAAATACTATGCAGAACGCTGACTTACTTAATATCCAAATGCCCAGCTTGCTCAAGTATATGTTGCATTTTTGTTTTTAAAAACCCCATCCATTCTTGCCACCTCCTCTCATTATGAAAACTGTGTAACCTAATTGTTACAGGAAGGGGCGTACACCACAGTGCTCGGGTCCCATCTTTAATCTTCTGCTCCCCTGTCCCACCATTGTAATTTTTTTGAAAATCACAAAGTGGCTGGAGATGCAGCACAATATGAAAGCTCTGGTTTCAATCCTCAGTACCATAAAAAAGTCCATAGAAAATGTAAATAGAGGATGCTCCTGAGTGATTCATATTGGGTTTTCAGAGTTGAGCTTGTTCTGACAAAAGAATCCAGCATTCTGAACCAGGAAGCCTAAGGCCACCCCTGCCTGAAACCCAACCTCACCCCTACCTGGCCAGAGGCCTCCCAGTGTTAGGCAGGCAGCAGACATTAGCAGGACTGAAGGACAAAGCAGGTGCAAATAGCACACTTTGCCAGTTATAGTGAAGTAAAAACACAAAGACTTGCATGTATAATACATTTATATAATTATTGTTAGTTCTCAGGTCTAAAACAATCACACAGAGCACAATGAATGACATTTTAAGGTTGTTCATTGTTCACATTCCAAGGCTTAATTCTTTCCATATCTACTTTATAATAAATTCTACCTACACTTCAGCATGGCTGCCTATGTGCTGTGACTGAATTCTTTCATCAAGGGCACAGAGAACAGGGGACCAAAGGGAGGCACTGGCTCCTCACTGCATCGGGACCAGCTTCCTGGTGACACCAGTGCTCAGGAGACTAAGCTGCTCCCCACCTCAAGCCAACTTCCCGAGATAAGGGCCTACGTGATGATGCGAGGCTTGGACAATCATCAAGCCACCAGGCCCAGCGGTCAAAGAACTTGGGGAAAACCATGGGAGGAGGAGGCTGGGAGGAAAAAGGGGGAATTTTCTGAACATATTTTCCTCAATTGTTTTTAAACACATTTCAATAGTCCACTGAATTAGTCCCTTTCAGGTTCTTTCATCCCTCACATGAGAGACGAGCTAAAATAGAAAGAAGAAAGTTGGTGAAATTATCAGCAGGGGTTCAGTTTTTCTCTTGTATCGAGTAGAAGCACTACCAATAATATCACAGGATGGTTTTGCAGTTTAAAAGAGAAGTTAAATGTGTGGTGAGCTGTAAAGTTCACGAATGTCAGTGGATAAAGTTTCTCTCTGCAGGAGAGACACAGAGACACAGAGCTGGGCTCAACGCACGCCAGAAGGAGCCTTGGGATGGATTCTCTTGCTCACATGGGGCTCCCACTTCTGCTGCTCGTGGCTTCCCTGGTGGCTTTTCCCTCCTCAGCACCATAAATTCCCCTATGGCTAAGCCAGTTGACTATGGACTCATGTCACTGGTCATCAGGAGTCCTCTCTAACACAACACATTCTGAAAAGTCATGGCATGAAAGGTGGGGCCAAGTCAGCCAAGGCCTTGCTGTCCAGAGGACTTATTAGCTGTGCTGTGCTTTGCAGAGAGCTCCCATGAACTTACTCCACCAGACATGCTCAAATTCTCCTCAAGCAGGCAGGAGGGTGCAGATACACAGCATCCTATGCTGACATGAACACTCACCTCCCCTGGCAACTCTTGCTCTCCCACAGCCTAAGGGAATCAATAAAAGTTTGGAGAATCTGGCATGGGGGCCTACACTTATAATCCCAGCACTCTGGGAGATTGGGGAAGGAGGATCACAAGTTCAAGCCCAGGCTGGGCAACTTAAGGACTTAGTGAGACCCTGTTTCAAAATTAAAAAAAAAAAAAATTTAAAAAGGCTAGAGATGTACCTCATTGTGAAAGCTCTAGGTTCAATCCCCAGGACCACAAAAAATGTTCAGAGAAAATATAAATACAGCATGCCCCTGAGTGACTCATGTTAGGGCTCCAGAGTTGAGGTGCTTCTCACAAAGGAACTTGGTATTCTGAGGGTCTTGTAGAAGAAAGGCTGCCTCTTATTTGAGCAGTTGCAATGATTCCACTGACATGCCAAATGGCTGCATATGAAAATTTGGACAACTGTAGCTATTTCTGATTGTGAAATGTTCTGCCATGGCTGCAAGATGGAGAGACTGTTTCAGAGCCTATAATGACCCATAAGACAGATTGTCTCATTACGTCCTGGGAGCCCAGTCCATTCCAGGCAGCAACCTATTCCGTTTTCAACTCTCGCATTTGGATCTCCTGGGCCACTGGTGCCAATCACAGTAGTTCTGGGTTTAATATACAGCCACCAGCCACCTCAGGTTTTTCTCACCTACCTCTGCTACATTTAATTTCTGACCTGCTGCAAACCAAAGAGGTGCTTTTATCAAGTCATGTTTTATAACTATTGGGGGGATTGGAGGCAAAAATCAGCACCGTCATCTCATTGTGATTTCATAAACTGCTGCCATTTCCTTCTGCCAAGAAGAATTGAATACTACAAGTTAGACAGTCTTAAAGGTCACATAATCATGTTTTGATGATTTATGCATTTGCCAGAATCATTCCCTTCAGTCCAGTCTTAACATATGGCAAGGAGAAAACTGCACCAAACTGTTCAGACTCAGGAGGCTCCTTCCCAGCAAACTTCCTGTACATCATTCCTCTGTCAGGGAGGCAGGTTTGATAGTTACAGATGGTGAAGAACCTGAAACGCACCTATAGATGTTCACAGCTTGTATGCCTCACTCATGCTTGCTTAAAAATCATAGCCCAACCAGACACTTCAAGTTTTGATTCCATGCCAGAAAAAGTGAACCTATGGCTACCTAGGATAACCAAGCTCATGGGACAGCCACACTAAAAGCTCTACCCAGAGGGGTAACTCAGAAATCAATGTCCAAAAGCTTCTGAGCCAATATCTATAGGGACTGGACTAGGGCAAGTATGATCTTAGCATCCATTTCTTGCATGTTAGCATAAGATCAACCAAAACATACATATCTGGACCCTAATGGCTTAATCTCTGTGGAAATGCTAATGATTTCATTGAGTGACTACTTTAAGTTGTTTTAAACCTTGGATTCCATCAAGATAATATTCAAAAAACTCTAAGTTCATGGAGCAGCTAAGGTTCTGGAGGTCAAGGGTCCCTATGGAAACTTAGGCACATCTTTGAACTTCCCTGAGTCCTAGTTTCTTCATCTGTAAAGATCCTCTCTCCTGAAAGTGATGGCATAGGTCCAGTTACCACATAAGTGAGTTACCCATAACTTCTTCATGCCCAGGCTCAATTTTCCCTCTCCGAGTAATGGTACTTCAGTTTTCTTTTGAGATAACCATTCTTGCTTACTCTCAGCTTCCTGGGAAAGAGTGAGGACAGAGTGTGACCTGGCAAGGATTTCTGAGTCTGGCATGGGACTTAGGCCTGGACAATCAGGTTTTCTACCCACCTGGACATGCAGTTGGTGCAGGGGGAGCTGCATGATCCAAGTAGGTCTTACGAGAATCAGCCCCATGATTTTTCCTTCTTTGTTAAAAGTAGAGTAAAGCTTACAGAATGTGCTCTTTCAAATGGATAGCAGTCCAAGTCATTCTCAAACCTTTCCTACTGCTGATCTGAATATCCTGAAGTACCCTATAAATGGTTCCTCTTCAGATCCCAATGCTATCGAAATGGGTGTGGGAAAACAGTCCTAGTTTCACAGGGAGCAACCTAAACCACAGAAAATGCCAAATTCTCTAGAGACTCTTTAGCCCAAACCATTTCCCTTCAAAAACCATTATATACTGATGGCTTCCTACTGTACATGCCTGAGGCTGTCCCCTAAAGACTTTCCAAGGCACGTTAGAACCCCTACCCAACAAGTGCTGAGGAGCTTATACTCACAGGGCAACTTTCAGATAATGACAGGACTGAAGGATAAATACCCTGATTTAAACACCCTCGAGAGGTGTAAGTCATGGACACGTTTCATTCTGTCCTACAGAGTCTCTAGTAGCCTTAAACCTCAGCTGTCCATAGCAGTAACCTGCTCTTCAACATACACTACATTCTCTCTTCCCTCTTCTTTCTCTCTTCTCCCTTCTCACCTGTGCTTTCTGGGATCCTCTCTCACATATACTTCTTGCACTAAAACTTTTCTTTCAGGGTTTATTTCTGGGGAAAACTCAGTCACAGGGAAGTTCCTTGAGACTCAGGGACAATGGGCCTACTCCTGGATGGAAACACAAAGTGGAATGCTAGGTTTGCATGGTATATTAATAGTAATGTATCTGACCTGCAATTTTGGTAAAGTTCTGTTTCACAAATTGATTCTAGGGTCTAAATATAAAATCCTGTCAAATTATTTTAGTGACTCTCATGGCTTGTGCCAAAGTCTCATGCGAATGAGGTAGGGCTATTTCACAGGCGACTGAATCAGAGTGTGTGATTCATGGTGCAATGCTAGGCCCAAGAGTGCTAGGACCAAAGGTGTGAGTGCTACGCACCCTAAGTAGTCTAAAATAAAAGGGGCAGGGAGACGCTGTTAAGGTCCCTTGTTGCTTTTACTGTCTTCCACTGCCAGGAACTGTTGCCTTTCTGCCATGTGGCACTCTGCTCTGCAGACAGCTGATTATGGACCAAAACTTCTACAAACTGTGAGCTAAATAAACCTTTTCTCCTTTAATCTTGAGTGTCAAGTATTTTGTCTGAGCAACAAGAGAAAAGTAACTAAGACACTGACCTTCTGTCTTAGTCTGTTATCTATTGTTATGATAAAATTCCTAAAGGTGGGTATTTACAGAAAAAGAGGTTTAATTCACTTGTAGTCCTGGAGGCAGGGGAGTTCAAGATGAGATTGCCACATGTGACAACGACCTCATGCTATGTCATAACGTGAAGGACAGTATCACTTTGCAGAAACATGTTCCAGAGTAGTATGTGGGTACTTGTAGAAGAAAGAAAAGAGAGCTAACCTTTCACATAGAATGGAACCCATATGTATGAGAAAAAGCATGAATCCATTCATGACAGCTGCACTCCCATGACCTAAACACCTTCCAATAGGGCTCCCTCCCACACTGCTGCAAGGGGCATTGGGCCAAGCCTCAACACGAGTTTGGGTAGAGACGAATTATATTCAAACCATAGCACATGCCCAACACTTTAAAGTCACAGAAGCTTACAGCTGGATAATCATCTAATCCATTGGTTTTAAACTCTTTCTCTGTAGTGAAAATTTTTAAAAAATAAAATATTAACAGCAGGGTGTTGAGTAAGCCCTTTTTCCATACTATCTTTGAGGTAAGCACATTTCACACACTTTATTACTCATTTCTTCAATAATATTGTGACATAATTTCCATTATTTTATACAAAATGAAATTAAAATCCTACACAGGCACCTGCATATCATATGAAATGAATAAAGGCAAAAAAAAATTTTGTAACAGTGGCTGGTTGTGGGGGGCCTTGCCCCCCCCCCCCGCTAGAACTCTTGAGTGCCTTTTACGGGCATGTCTAAGCCTGCTGCAAGTCTACCCGGCAACAAGGAAGTAGCCCCAGTGCCCTCCCCTTGCTCCCTCCCTCTAGCCCTACGGTATATATGCTGTAGCAGCTTCCGCAATAAACGAGACTTGATCAGACACCTGTCTTGTCTCCATCTCTTGTGTCCCCTGTCCTTTGTCATTCTCACTCCCCCTCTAGGGTCTCCGTTGACTTACCCGCGGGCCGGGACAGCTGGTGAGTGTATAGTCCATAGGGTAGAGAGCTTTCATGGATAAGAATACATTATTGAGACCAGGCGAGATGGTACATGCTGTAATCTAAATACCCTGGAAGGTGTGGGAGGAGGATTGCAAGTTCAAGCCAAGTCTGGGCAACATAAAGATTTAGTGAGACCCTGTCTCAAAACAAAAATATTCACTATATAAGGGTTGGGGACGTAGCTCAGTACAAAGCCCCTGGCATTAATCTCCGGTACTGAAAAAAAGAAAGACTATGCTATTGAGAAACTGTAGGGGCCAATGTCACCCAGGGAATAGAGGTGGTAACACATAGCCTTTCTTTGAGACTTTAGTAAATATTCTTTTAGCCTCACTCCCATCAGCAATCCCAAAGACCATTTCAGAAACTCAGCACCTGCATCACTACAGACACCCAGGAAGTCATGTGGTCAGGTTTTAGGTATCACTGTGATAGGTTGCCAGGTGCACTTGCTGGCTGCATATAGAACCAGTAAGGATCATGGAGCAACTATGAGAAAGTGCCGCCCAAATTACCTGCTGCAGGCCACCAAATTAATTCTCCTGAAACAGTTCACTGTAGGCCAGGTTTGCTCAGAAACTTTCATTGGGCTCCTGCTGGCTGCAGAACCAAGTCCAAGTGCTTCAGCCTGGTCCAGCTTCCTGTCCCCACCACTCCCCCTCATTTCTCCTTTATGACCCTGTGCCTGACCTTTGTCAACCACCCATGCTCACTGCTCCCTTCAAAGTGTTCTTCCCTTCCAGTTTCAGGGCTTGGTTCAAGCTGCACTCTCCTCCTGAAATGATGTCTACTGTAATAACTATGAATAGATATATGGATGTCATCTTGATGTTCACAAAGCCCTATCTCACCCGCTACTTTCCTCATCTTCACAGCTTCTTAGTTAGGGTCCTTCTTCCCTCTCCACAAGTCCATCCCATCCTTCCAGGCCTAACTCTAGTGGCACTTCCTCCAAAAAGCTTATGCAGATCTCTCCTCATTTTGTGTGATCTTGGTCCATGATCTTTCCTCTAATAGCATTGATCATGTCCAGCTGTGTGTGTTCTGATGAAAATTAAATAGGATAGTTAGAAATGGGGCAGGGCAGTGAGATAGAGATTCAGATTTAGGAATGACAAGAAAAGCTCTCTCTGAAGTGGGGATTCTAGAGGGAAGACCTGAAAGATGAGGAGGCAGCTGTGAAGGCCAAGGAGAAACATCTTTCAGGAAGTAAGAAGAATGCAGGCAAGGGCATAGACTGGTTCTCCCTGCAGTAGCCCAGCTATCACAGGACAAGGACTATGTCCAGACCTTCTGTCTATGGCACCTAGGACAACACAGCAGCATGTCATGTGATGCTCTATATTTAAGGAACAAATAATGACGGCTTGGACATTTTTCTACCCAAAAGAATAAATGAGCGCATGAATAAACATCAAGTCCTAATCCTCACTGGCTCTACAGATGAGAGAAAAGAATAATCCAAAAGCTTTTTTATCACTAAACATAAACTTGAAACTCGAAGGAATTTGTACTTCAGTAATCAGAAAAGAGATTTTAAAAAACAAGTAAAAGATTCAGTCACTTTTAAACAATTAACAGAACAATCCCAAGACAAAATCCAACAGAGGCAGTTCTTTTCCCTATGATCCAACCAGAACATGTTACAGATGCACACAGAAGTTTTAGTAGGCCTCCCACAAGAATCCTGACAAGATCCTCAGCCTTAACACCAATGTGCTTAGCTGCTGCATGTGTGTGCATCCTTGAGCTCATATAAATGTGTCTGTTCACCCTACCACGGATTCTAGTTGAGCCTGGAAGTATAGCGCAGTAGTAGAGAGCTTGTCTAGCATGCGGGAGGCCCTGGGTTCAATCCTTAATACTGCTCCCCAAAGGGGATTTCAGTGGGTTTGGGGCACAAGAACAAAGCTCCTGCCATAGACACAGCCTCACATACACAGTCCCTTTGTAGGGAGCAGCATATCATCCATGAGCAGCTGACAATGCCCAAATTCCACACTGCATCAGGAGCTTTCAAATACTACTTGAAATCAGGAATACACAAAACATAGAGCAACCTGACAGTTTTGATATGATGTTCTACCTTCATCTTTCTGAGCCCTGGTTTTGGACTTTCTCAGATAATGGCTTCCTAGGTCTCTATCCCTCTCCGTCCATGTTTTATACAGATGAGATTATAGTCAGCTTCACTGGGAAATCACATGTCAACTCTTGGTACTGAATTCTGCACCCTTGTACAGGCTTGGGACACTAGGGAGCTCCAGGCCTCTGTGGTAAAAGACATGCCCAATTAGTGCTACACCAACCAAGATCTAGGCAAGGGTTGCCCCCTCCACCAGGGGTCTCCAGAAAATGCCAACCATTTGCAATCACAACTGGAGATATTGAGGCTCAGGGACTTTGTGTCGTTTACTTTTTTGTTTGACAAACCTTCCCATAGTGTATAGCAAAAAAAGTCTTATCATTTTATAAGTATTAATTCATTACTTCTCACAACATCTCTGCAATGTAGGTACTTTTGAATCTTTATTTTACATCCAAGTAACTGAAGTTTGGCAAATTTAAGTAATTTATTCATGGTAAGACTGTGGATAAATGACAGACCCTGGATGTGAAGCCAAGCCATCTGTATTTTTAACCCTTATGCTCTTAACCCATAGTCTATCTATACAAGGTAAAATTTCCAGGAATAGGACCTAAGACCCAGAAGTTGGCTGTCCTTCCTATTTCCCTGCTCCTCCAAAAATCCCAAACTAATCAAAATTATGAACGTTGTTGGTATAGGACATTTAAATGCTCACGAGAGCCCTTAGGGACTGCATGACATTGAATCGACACAGAAACCACAGAGTGCAGAGAGTGGCACTGAAGACCTTTTAAGGCAGGTTACTTTCCCATGGGCCTCTCTGTCTCCTTGTTTGTAGAGTAGAGACAAAGTGCTTAGGACAAGGCCAGGGATCTAGTAAATGTTCAATCAATGTCTGGTGTTGTTGCTAGGTCTTCTAAACACAGGTTCTTTATCTGGTAGTCAATGCGTCTTGCTATGCAGAAGAATAACCAGGAGAATTTGGTAACTACAAATTCCTCAACCCTTTTCCCTGACATAGGTAGGTTCCAGGAGGAGATCAAGAATTCACAGGATACTATGATACATGAGTTTACAGATTCTGAAGGATCTATGACCTCAGAAAACCTTATAAAAATTACATTAAATTCTCTGAAATGATAAGAAATGCCCATTGCTGAAGTAATCAATGGTTTGTGACCTTCTTAAAGTAAGTGCAAATAGTAATGGAACTAAGTGCCAGAGCCAATGAGATGATCACTGTCAAGTATTCTCTTTGGTCTCCCTGGAAGCACTGATATTTCCCAGGCTGCCACCCTTCACAAGAAGCTGAGTTAACGGCAGTAAGGACTAGTATTTACTGAGTGCCTGCTAGAGGAAAGCCATCCTTCTGATGCTTTCTGTGCCTTCTGCATTGAATTCTTACTGCTGTCTATTATTTTCATTTCATTAATCAGAAAAATGAGGCTTTGAGGGTTGCCCAAAGTCATCTAATCATGTGACATATGAGTTCCTGCTGCATCACTAACTCTCCAATTCTAAGCCTAATGATCACAGTCAGCATACCACTAGGTATTAAAACTTGTGATGTCAAAATTTCTAGCTATGCCACATATCTGTGCTATATAACCTTCCCTACAGTGATATGAATACAGGCTGTTGACCTAAGTGTTGGTTATTTCCCCCAAAGACCCCATTACAACTCAAGTTTTTATACAACTGAAGGAACATGAAAAATAAAAAAAGGGTGTACCTGCCTAGTCTATTAATGTGCTTAGTGTATTAGTCAGCTTTTCCATTGCTGGAACAAAGTACTCACATACACAACCTAAAGGCAAAGAAGTTATATTTTGGCTCATGTTTTCAGTCTATGATTGACTGGCTCCAAAGCAAAAACAACATGGCAGAGGGAAGCTGTTCACCCTTTGGCAACTAGGACGCAGAGAGAGAAAGAGATAGAGAGCTACACCCCCAGTGACCCACTTCCTCCAAATTGGCCCCAGCTCCTACCAGCACATTCAGCTATGAACTCATCAATGGATTAATCCACTGTTACATGTCGTATCCCCATGATACAATCACCTTTCAAACGGTCCACCTCTGAACACATGAGACTGTGGGAGGATATCTTAGATCTAAACTGTAATATTTAATTTCTAACAAATATATAAGGTAGGCAATGAACCTTATATTTCAAAGATGTCACCTTGAGGTCCTGTGAACTTTTTCCAATGATGTGGCCATTGTGTATGATTTTTGGGACCTCTTTTCTTGATATAGCTTCCAGACTGTCTTTCTAGCTTCACAAAGAAACTAAAATACCGCTTTATAGTTTATTCTTCTATTAGATCAAACAGATATTATCCAGTTTGCATACTCTTTGAAGACATTTTGGCTACTTCCCAATATTAAATCCTCTCTCAAAAGACATATTTGTCTCTATAGGAAAGAACTCAAAGAGTGAGTAGTAGGTCATGCTTATTATCCTCACATTCATTGCAAAAACTACTATGAACAAAGATATGTATGTTGATTAGATGCTTTGGACTACATATTACAAAAACCAAACTCACTTAACATCAAGCCATAAGAGGATCATCATTTTAAATGGCAAGCAAAATGAAGGAGTTGCTAACATTGGATAAATAAATTGCACAGCAGCATTTTCAAGGATTTATATTGTTTCTAACCATCTTATTCTGCCATTCTCAAACTATCGGTCTTGGCCTCAGCTTCCTTTTGTGGTCCCAATAGAGTTGCCTCTGATTCACATTGTCACATCTCCATGTGCAGATGCTGAAAAGGAACTATTTCTTCCATATGCCTCTTTTCTATTTTTTCCAGATTTATTACTATATGATTGGCAAAGAAAACTATATATATATATATATATATATATATATGTGATGTTGTGATATATATACACATTGCAAAATTGGTACCACAGTCAAATTAATTAACATATACATTACCTCACACAGTTGCCTCTCTCTCTCTCTGTCTGTGTGCACACATGTGTCTGTGTGTGTGAGTGTGTAGGATAAAAATACTTAAGATCAATCCACTTTCTTAGGAAATTTCAAGTACACAAAGCATTATTATTAACCATGCTCTACATTAAATGTCAAAATTTATTCACCTTACAACTGAAAATTTGTGCCTTGTGACCATGCCTCTCAATTACCTCAAACCTAGTGCTCAGCAACCATAGTTCTACTCCGTGCTTCTGAGCTTGACATTTTTATATTCCTGTTATAAGTAAGGTCATGCAATGCTTGATTTTCTCTGCTGGCCTTATTTTACTATGATGTCCTCCAAGTTAATCCGTATTGTTGCAAATGGAAGGATTGCTTCTCTTTTTAAGGTTGAATAAGAAATGTTCCTCTTCTGGCCCCAGCTACCTTCACTCCCTTGAGTTTCAAGGTCTAGTTCTATATTTCTTGCCTTCCTAAAACTCTCCCTGTCAAGATGAAAAGAATTAGCAAGACTGCTTTAGACCACTGAAGTTCATTCAGCTGAACTAGGGAAGGAGCCCCTACTTGAGTAAATGGCCTGGGAGAGGGGTAGGTATTTAGACTGCTATAAGAACTTCTCTAATGAGAGATTGCATAATATTCTAGAACTTATAAATCATTGAAGGAGACACCTTTGGATATTTAAGTCCTGGAAAGTTTCTTTTAAAATGATCCAAATTGCTTTATGGTTACAATACAGAGAAGTCTCAAGGTATCAAAATGAGAGACAGTGGTTCAGTCAGGATTACAAGGTTATAAAGAATAGAGACTGACTTTAGCCAATTTAAACAAGGAAGGAGAGAAAAGATCTATGGGAAGGATGTAGTGGAGCTCACAAAACAAACAATGAAAATCCAGGATGAGAAAAGGATAAAGGCCAGGGTGACCTAAGGGCTTTGCAGAAAGAATTGTTCTGGCCAACCTTTATCCACCAAGCTGGCTCACTAGCCACGGAGGACAGGGCACTTGACTGAAATCATCACCCCCAAGACAGTCCTTCAGGACTGAGAGATGATTCCACAAAAGGAAAGTATAACACAGTTGCAGAAGGGGACATGGAGCCAGGAGGCCCCACATAACAAATGTGCAGTACAAATGCCAAGGAGCCTTGTCTATGTTTGTTTTCAAATCCTAAAAACTAGCTCAGCAAATCTAACTTTGAGGCTTGAGAAGATGAGAGTGTCTGGATTTACCAGCACTTCCATGAGCCCCAGAGAATAGGCATTGATCCTCAGAACATCTCATGCAGCAACCAGTGCTGACCAGTGGGAAACTCCATTGCTAATCGGGTCATCCTCACCTATGGCTACTGCTTGGTCTTTCTCTGGACAACTCTTCTTGTCTGATAGGACTCATCTCTCCAGAAATGCCTGCACAGCTGAGCCCTGTCCCTGCATGTGCTCATCTGCATTCTGTGGAAAAAATGGAAGTGAAAAAAAATCTTTTAAGCATTTGCTCCCTGTGAAGGGGAAAAGAAAGTCCATCATTTTCTATAGGAATCAATCAGGTAAATAAATAAAACATTTTCAGTCTTGTAGCTATGTCTCCATATTACCAATACTGTAATATGAAAAAGGCAAAATGTAAACATTTTGACTGATTTGCCCAGAACTAACTGGAGTAACCAGGTAGGAGCAGCCAGAAGGCTGTCACACAGGACTAATCTCAGTAACCATAGCAATCTGTACACATCTCACCCTAACCCTGATGAATGGTTATTTGAATAACATTTTTTAAAGTAATTATGGGATTCACTTTAACATCAATCAACAAACAGAACTATCTGAACAGAAAATAGATTTTGAAAAGGTTAGGAAATGACACAAAAAAATTGGTTTTTATGAGATTTGAGTTCCAAGCACAGCAGGCACTTTTAGGAAGTAAAAGTGGCATAACAGAGTTACTTGGTGCCCAGACCATGGTATCTCCAAAGCATTAAGCATTTCATTTTGTTTTGTTCTGGTTTTTTTGGTACAGGGGATCAAAATTGGGACCTTGTGCTTGTGAGGCAGGGATGTTGCTACTGAGCTAAATCTCCAGCCCCATCATTAAGCATTTTAGTGCATGTGTAATTGCCAGACCAACAGAGTCCTCCAACTCCACTCCCTCTCCTCAGAGTAAAAGTTCAACCAACTTGGCATCAAAAAAACAAGAACACTCTGAATTATCCTCTTGGCCCATTCAACTTATTAATTTTCCAAAGGAAAAATATTTCCCAATGCTCTTGCTACAATGATAAAGGAGTGTGTTGTTTCAGCTGGAATAGATCCCATAAAAGTTTGATGTTTTTGACTTGCCTAATGGAAGTAGAGGGCACTGGTCTTGTCTGCCGGTAAAGTAAAGCAATGCTGCCTCCATCATTCAGTCCAAGGAAGAGCCAGGCACTGAGATCCCCTAGAGCTGGTTGCTGAGGCCAGGGACAAATGATTTCGCCTCTTTATTTGCTATGCCAAGGAAAGATAATGCAGCACATTCTGTTAACATTTGTCACTGAAACACTGTCCCCTCCAGGGATAATATGTAGAAGTAGCAAGGACCTAGTGTTTCCAATTAATCAGGGCCAGGATTACTCATGCAAGAAATGAAAGGGAAAATTTAATATTTGGAAATTGAGCGAAAGTAGTAGCCAAGTCTAATTAAAATACACTTTCTGTTTTTAATTTACATGACAGGTTCCATTTTGTTAGTCACCACAATTTGTGTTGCATTTCCCTTGCGCCTGGACCACTCCAGGCAAACGAATGCAGGACACCTACATGAGGCGACTTCTTCTAATGTCCCCAGGTGACAGCTGAAAGCAGGACTGGGCAAAGAAGATGAGCTTTGTAGCAAGTCTGTACGACTGGTGATCACATTCTTCTTTCTGTCTTTTAGTATAGCCTTGACTTCTTTCTCCCTGCCCTAGACTGTTCCCTATTGGTCATGAGTATAAAACCCTGATCTGTATTCCCAACTTCAGTACCTAAAATTCTGCTGTTGACTGCAAGGTGGAGGCCTAACAGTACTCTTGGGCCTAGGCAAAGCTCTGTTAATAACTATTCAGTGGTTTGAAGCAGACTCTTCAGTGCATCATTCCTCTACTTTCCTTCCTGGAGGAGCTAGAACACCCCCATTTTGGTCCTAAAGATCACAGCAAGGTCATGCCAGAGCCAAAACAGTCCTCCCAATAGGCAAACTAATATACAATAGGTAGTCCTGAGCAAACTAAGCAGATACTAGGTTTATTATGGATAATTAGTTTTATCAGTTTATAAAATAAAAGCCTAGGTCCCTGGTTTCCAGGGAGATAATTATAATTGCAAATGAAGTGGCATCTTTGAAAGAGAAGGTCTTCCAAGTAAAAGTAACTACAGACTCCCAGGGTGTCTCTGCTGCCCTTAGAGCCCCAGCTGTTGAAAAGCCTGTTATTGTCCCCAGATCCCAACACACATGGTAGATGGCACAAACATATTCATTAGCTTTTGTCTCTCTGTAAGTTCACAGAAGATGTCTTGGAGGCTCAAATCTTTACAGAGATGCAGACCACATAATGGGGTACAAATGGGTGGCTCCACAAAAGCCTCACAACACAGTGTACATTCACACATGTGTGCAAGTACAGGAACTCAGCTTTGAGAAGGATACAGAAATCTCCATCAGTTATAGACCAAGACTAGGGCTGGATCATTTCCAGTGTGACCAATAATGGGGCAGCAGTTCCCAAACGTCCAGGGTGTCACTGGAGACAGGAGAAAACAAGAAAGTATAGGCTCCCCTTCTGTTGCTGAGCAAAGTCAAACATCAACAAAAACACTCTAACTGTAGATCTTTGGAACATATGAAGTTAAATAAAGAGTTTAATATGAGTTTTGACTTTTCAGCTGAGGCTTAAAGTCTCTTTTAGACACAACCACGACTATGGAGAGAGGGAAGAATAGAATAATAATAAAAGCCTGCCTAACCCTATACGTGAATATATACCTACATCCACACAAATATATCTACAAACACACACACATATCCATTTCTATATATTGGTGTGAACCCTCTTTTCAATTAAAATGACTTCTGCTGCTGCCAAGCACCTCTTCCATAATGATGCCTGCACTTGAGAATATACAGGCACTGTCAAAAACTCAAATGTGAGCACATCACCACATTGGGTTCCAATTTAGAATGAGTCATTGTTATATATTTCTCTGAGTCTTAAGAGTCAATCCTGTCCTTTTCAATTTTATCCACCCTCAACCTAGTGTCACTTCTGGTTTTAAGCAGTAAGATCAGACCTATGCTCTCATGAAGACTCGTGTGTTGAAGTCTGATTTTCACAGTCCACCAGAAAGGGCAGTCCTGCCCTGCCATGAGAGACTCCATCTGGCAGATAGGAGGCTCGGGGCTGCAGATCTCCATGGCCCCCCTTTCTTTTTCTTTGTCAGGGTCTAAGTCTTTAAATTTCCCCAGTCTGGGCTCAAATTTGCAATCCTCCTGCCTCAGCTTTCCAGAAAGCTGAGATTACAGGCATGCCTCACTATATTTTCCTTGTTCATTTAAAAATATTTTTATTGAGGGCCAGGGATTTGGCTCAGTGGTGCCACTGCCTGCCTCGCAAGCGCAAGGTCCTGAGTTCAGTCCCTGGTACCAAAAAAAAAATTATCAACAGGTATTGTACATCTTTATGAGGCACAGTACCTGTCCTGGTACATTTATACACTGTGTATTGATCCAACTCAAGATACTTAGGTTATCCATCATCTCAAAAATTTATCATCTCTCTATGATGAGGACATTCAGAATCCTCTCTTCTTGAGACAATATTATTAACCATAACTACCTCTGTAATAGAACACCAACATTTCTACCTCACGTTCTGCACTGTCTTTGCAAACATTAAGCAATTATTCATTTGGCTGTAGAAAAGGGGAAATAGGGACCCTGATGTTCAGCATTCCCATATATGGGAAAAGGCCAAGACTCTGCCTGGATCCTCACTTTGCTATCTGTCTTCCTAGGCAGGAAGCAACGGTCCTGATGCCTCTTCTTTAATTAGAAGCACCTCTCCCAGCGCAAGACTGCTTAGGCTCCCTGTGCTCAGCACCTAAGGTCTCTGATGTGACTCTGAAAGCAAAAGATGCATGACCTTCCCAGAGCCCCTCCATACTGGTCTCCTGGCCCCTCATCCCTGCAGCAGCTATTTCCTAACCCCACAGGAACCACTGTCTCCTTGGCCTACTTGCTCCATGAAGAGATACAGTGGCAGAGATAAAAACCAGAGGTCATAAGCATCTCAGAATACATCTTTGGGTACATTTTCCTCTACCCTTGGGGTTGAGCTCTGGGAATCACATTGCCCCAAATTCTTCTTGATCCCAGAGCTAGAGAGGCAGGCAGGCAAGACTTACCAAAACATGCACGAATCAGAAGACTTACCATCAGAAAACAGTTTACTTAGAGGTGAAAATGAAAGACCACAGATTTGTAGATTACTGCTTAAAATCTGACTGTGGTAAAGAGTGCCGGGAAAACTCATTATTTCTGTTTATTCACAACTTACTCCAATTAAACCCTTCACCCCAGAGTAGCTGATTTTTTTCCTTCTTAACCTTTCCATGTCAGTGCCTGGTTCTCCCGGATAAGTGTAGATGCTGATTTCAAAGTCAGCAGGTGCGGAGAGTCAGGCAGCCTGGGGGCTAAGTTTCTCATCCATGTTTCCATAGATCTCACTCGTGTCTCCCTTGCCCATGCAATGTGGCTCCCCGACACACATTCCCTTCCCATCCTGCAGATGTCTTGTCCAACGAAACCCCATCCATCGCTCTCACTTGGATGGGGCAGAGTGCATCTCTGGTGGTGAGCTTTATACCCATCCAACCCCTTTCTTTCTTCACACTCTCTGGATAAGACAATTTGAATTCATTTCAATACCTTGTACTTCTCAGACTCTGCCAATTGCCTCTAAATCAGAATGCTGTGAGGAGAGCAGACAGAGCTTTTCTGAAATCAAGATAAATTTTGTCTGTGGTTTCACCTTTGTTTACACATTTAATAATGCACTCCCCACACCTGACTGCACAGGCCGCATCACAGCATCCATCAGCACACAATTCTGCCACTGTCCACTCAATTTGTGGCTGGATTCTAGGCTTGTCTTTGTGGGGTACCTCCATTTCCTTCTAGTGATGGTCCCAGATGTTGTATCTTAGAGAAGCAACACCCTGAGGGCTGGGTTTTCCCAGAAGAAACCCATTCCTCTTGCTTTTCCTTTTTCCCTTCCCAGAAGCATGTTTCATCTTTCAGACTGTGGGGCAAGGTAACTCATGCGGCCCTGATGCCCCCCTCCAAGGCCACCTTACAATTCCTGTCCTTCTGGAGACCCCTCAGCACTTCTGTCATCTCAGTGCATTCACCTCTGTGGCTTTGGCCTGTATTTCAGATCATGCTAAAAAAAAAAATCAAGTAGTGAGAATGGAGATATGGGGACTATGGGTACTGCAGGGACCTACATACACACAAACATACACATGCACAACTGCACACAAACACAGAAACACACCCCTGCTAAACTCCATGGACAGTGAAAAATCTGCTTCTCTGATAAGAGTATGACATTCTTCCTCCAGGTTTCTCTGTAAGAGGCATCCAGGCTAAAGACCACCTGGCACTCATTTTCAGCCAAGTAGAAAAGATTATCCCTCCCCCATGCCTATGTGTATTATTTTGGTTGTATGTTTTCTAAGCCAGCAGTCTCCAATTTTTTGGCAACAGGGACCTGTTTTGTGGAATAAAAGTTTTCCACAGACAGAATGAGAGGATGGTTTCAGTATGACTCAAACACATTACACTTGTGCACTTTATTTCTATTATTATTACATTAGGAGCACGGAACCTAGATCCCTCACATGCACAGTTCACAGTAGTGTTTGGACTCCTATGAGACTCTAACGTGGTGGTGATGATCTGACAGGAGGCAGAGAGCCGCATGGGGAGTAGCTAGCTGTAAATATAGATGAAGCCAATTCACCTACAGTGCAGCCCTGTCCCTAATGGGCCACACACTCCCTACTTCGTGGCCTGGAGGTGGAGACCCCTGTTCTAACCCATCTTTTTTTCCTGCCATTCACAATTTAGCAGCTCTTCTATTTTGTAAATTTAAAGACAAAGAATGGAACTAGTTTGAATTCTTGAAACTAGAAAAATAACTGGGTGATGTTTCTCTCTGGGCTGTTTCACATGTCTGGCTTACACTTGAAACCCAGGGGAGGGAGCTGAGATTCTTTCCACTCAAGGCTCTGGCCTGGGCCCTCTCTTCACCCCCAGGATTGATGGCAGTTGCACCTGGGCACTCCAAGGGCTTGTTTTAGGTGGGAGCAAAAGGGTGGGCTCTACCTTGGCCTCTTCAGTTCCTCTGCAGACTTGTCAGTGCTGCTCCCGAGACAGACAAATTGCCCCGTTTCCTTAGATCACCCAAGCCAAGTTCTTAGGAACAGAATAGAAAGGGAAATAGAACAGAATGGGGTGGCGGCGAAGCTGGTGAAGCAAGTGGGATGTGCCCAGTGGAGAAACTGAATGAGTGAAAGGAGCACAGACAACGCTGGTCTGGAGCAAGTTATCAGTTCCTAACTGGTGTTTCCAACCATTTTAGCCATAGAATAGCTTCCCCTGGGGCTATAAGATTATATTTCTCCCTTATTAATTGCCTGAGATTTAAAAAATCAATTTTGCTTTGAAGCTTTCTCTGCATCTTTATGGAATAATAAGATACAAGCTGCTGTGTCTTGTAGCCAAGATGAGTGTTTCATAGCATCATTAGCCTACACTGCCAGGTTCTTGAGCCCTGGCACCAATATGACCGGAGAAGTTCACAGCAGCATTGAAAGGAAAAAACCAGGAGTATTGCGTGCAAAATTCTGGTCTTCTATAAAAGCAACAGAAAAAAATGGCAAAAATTTGTCAGAAAGAGCTTTTTCAGAACTCTGGAAATTAACCAAAGTCTTGCAGTAACCTGGGGAGTGTTTGTGCAAGAAAAGCCACTAAACCTCAATAAAAACAGAAAGCTTTGTAGCATTTTAACTTCCTGTATTCTTATCCTCCCTCTCCAGCTCAGCAGTCACTTCAAAAATAGTAGCTTGCATTCCCTTTAGTGAAGGAAACAGAATGAATCTTATTCTCTAAGAACTGTCATTATTTGACCTGTCTGCAGATTTCCTGGAAGACACAACTAGAAAAACTTGTCTCTATTAGTGGCTCAGTGCTAGAAGGCTTGGGGGAGGGGAGAGCTTTTGTTTTAAATATTCAGTAGCAATTTTTTGAATTGCTCAGCTGCCTGAGCAATGGATAGCCAGTTGGGGCAAACAACAGACAAAGCACAGATGAGACTAGGTGCCACATGGCTGTAATCTCAGAAATCTTGGAGGCAAAGGCAAGAGGGTTCAAGAACAACCAAGGCAGCTAAAACTGTCTCAACCAATCAATAGAGGGCTGGGGCTGTAGCTCCGTGTGAAACCTCTGGGTTCAGTCCACAACACTGAAAAAGGAGCATAAAAGAAAAATGGAGGAATGAGATATCCACAGGAGTTTTGAAAAGCTTTGTCACTTTCTTAGGACTTCAGATGACCCTGGGAATCTACCCCATAGTGCTATGTGTGCATGTACCCTAGAGAACTGGGAAGGTTTTAAGCACTCACCACAATGAACCAGCACGGAAATTTCACATAAAAGTGAGATCATGTGTATTTGTCATTCTGTGCCTGTCTTATTTCATTTAGCGTAATTTGCTCCAGGTTCAGCCATATGGTCACAAATAATAGAACTCCCTTCTCTTAAAGAGCAGAACTGTGGTTATCAGAGGCTCAAAGAGGTGGAGGTAGGAAAGGAGCAGATGTCCATCAAAGGATATGAAATCACATTTCTACTGGAGCACTGAGCTTACTGCATGGAATGATGACTATAACAAATAATTGTGCACTATATTTTAAAATTACCAAGAGAGTAGATTTTAAAGGTTTCCAACACACACATGAGTATATGAGGGGATAGATGTGTTATTAGATGTGTTATTATTGTTTTATTCATTCAACAATATAAATATACATCAAAACATCATATTATATCCCCTAAATATATAGAATTCTTATTTGTCAATTAAAAATAAAACTTTAAAAAGCTTTTTTTTAAAGTAAGCAAGTAAGGCACTTTCAGATGCCCACAGGTTCTAGGCCTGAGAAGGCCCCATGCTGTCACCACTGCTGACGGTGCCTTTCAACATACATGGACAACCACCAGCAAAGGACTCCACCTTTTGTTTCCAGGTAGTTCAGTAAGTCTCTGTGTACTCTAACTCTTAGCTAGCTGATACTAACCTGAGCACAGACTTCAGTGCCCACACATGACAGAAATTACAAACTACACAGGATTAGCTCAGAAGTGTCACTAACAAGCTGCAGTGATGGTGGAGGGACAGTCTTGAAGTGGGATACAAGGAATAACGATAGGTAGACAGGAGATGAAGAAAATCATAATTTTTTTACAAAATTGTACTTTTAAGAAGAATGTAACTTCCAGGACACAGTTATCCAAGGCTGCCTGTATTAGGTTTCCTGAGATTAATTTATGATTCTTTCCTTCCAGACCCACCACACCCAAAAGTGTTTAAGGATACTGTAATTCCATAAAGTAGCTTAGTTGATAAAGGGCAGAAACCTGATCTTAAAGGAACAGTGTCAGAATTCAAAGAAAGACTGCTTAGATCATACATTTAATAAAAAAAGTGGGCTCACACTTTTCACTTGTAAAATGGGCCATTATCCTTCTAGAGGGTGGAACACCCTTTTTCTTTTTCTCCCCATGAGCTGTGACCAACACTTAACTTCCTATACAGTCACAAGTTCCATAGGCTTCCACCCCCTAAAGAGAAAAGTGCTCCCAGTTCCAGAAGATAACGTATTTCATTCTTTAAATTCCCACACTCCACTCTTGAGTGTATACTTTCCTTTCCTAAATAAACCTCTCCCAGGCCTCTCACTGACCATGCCTGAAAATTCTTTTTCTTCAACAGGAGTCAGAAAATTTATTCTGTGAGTGGAGTAGGTTTAAGTTCACCATCTTAATTTTGGGGACTTCCTCAGACCTGTATGGAAACCATCTAGCTTCCAGAGCTACCACATTGCATTAGATTATTTTAAATGTTCAGTTTTCTACAAAAGAAATCATGGGTCATGCAAAGCAACAAGAAAGTATAGCCCATTCAGGGAGGGAAAAACCAATCCACAGAAATTGTCCCAGAGAAAATTCAGATATTGAACTTGCTGTACAAAGACATCAACTATTTTAAATAAGACTTAATGGAAAGTCTGTCTAAAGAATTAAAGGAAGTATAGGAACAAAAGACAAATTATAAAAAGGAACCAAATAAAAATTCTGGATTTGAAAAATATAATAACTGACAGGAAAAGTTCACTAAGGAATTTCAATGGCAGATTTTAGAAGACTGAAG
This sequence comes from Heterocephalus glaber, assembly GCF_053883595.1. NCBI lineage: Eukaryota > Metazoa > Chordata > Mammalia > Rodentia > Bathyergidae > Heterocephalus > Heterocephalus glaber. The sequence continues at coordinate 5,970,944 of NW_028258349.1, read as the reverse complement.
AAAGATCAGTAAACTGAAGACAGATCAGATGAGATTATCCAGTCTGAGAAACAAACAAGAAAATGAAGAAAAACAGAACCTCAGAGACATATGGGACACCATCAAGGGTACAGAGTTTCATCTCAGGATAATGAAAAATGTTGTGGAAATGAGATCATGGAAACGGCTTCACGCCTTTGTGAACATACTGAAAACCACTGAACCAGACACTTTGAAGTAGTAAATTTTATGGTATGTGAATTATATCTCAATAAAAATAATTACTAAATCTGGTGCAGGGGCAAGTGGCTGTAATCCTACCACTCTGGGAGGCTGAGGCAGAAGGATCACAAGTTTGAGCCCAGCCTGGACAACTTTTAGTGAGAACCTGTCTCCAAAAAAATGATATTACTGTTATTAGAAGAAAGGAACGAACAGTTCAGTTTCCTGACACCTGCACATGCTGAAGCACATGGTGGTAGATGTGTCCTCTCTTCCCCACACTTCAGGGCTCCTGGGTTTGTGCACTTGTACAGAGGAATCCTAGTTTGTTGCTATGGTTGGTTTTCTTTTATTTTTTTACTTTTGGAGAATAAAGATGGAAGATTACAAAAGGATATGCATCAGGGATAGTAGCAATTACAATTTGTATTAATGTAGCGCATGGTAATTACATGGTGCTTTGTTATTTTTTTTTTTTTTTGCCTTTGTTAATTAGCTTATTCCACCCCGTGAGAAAGGTGAGGAGCAGACACTCCAGCCTCTCCCCATCCAGAAACCCACATGATGATGCCTTAGGGATGAAGTAGGTGAGCCACTTGACAATTTTATTGAAACAGAATTTGAGGGCTCTTGGGGTCCAGAACTCACAAAGACACACCAACCTTTTTCTCAGTCTGGGGTGAAAGAAGATCTTTCTAGTGGAAAAGAGTTTCGGCAGTAACAAATCGCTGCTTAACTTGGCAAGAAACTGTGGCCTCCAGTCTCAGGAAAACAATTTCATCCCCCCCTGGGCCAATGCGAAATGACACAGTGCGACAATGCCATCAAGTGGCCACAAGCAAAAATCTCCCGTACCTGGAGAAACAATTCCCAGGAGTGAAACCGGTCTGTTTAAAATGGAATCCCACTCACTACATCCCCATCCTCTCTTTGTCTGGGAGGGCACATTTTTTAAACTCAGGTCACTCTTCTTAAAAATCACAGGCTTTGTGAGGCATCTTTTAGCCCTTTTCTGTGCAGTCCCTTCCCAGGGTTTTTGCCCTTGTCTGTCTCAATTTGGAACACCCTGTCCTGGGATCTTTCCTAGTGCATCATCCTTTTCACTTGGACTTTTTCTCCAAAAGCTCTGCTCTACCCACTCGATCTCAAGTAGCCACCCCAACCCACATGACCCTCTTTAGAAGACGCAGGTATAGTTTTTCCTAATATACCTTTTCTCACCGAAAGGGCTTTATTTCTTCATTTATTTACTTGCTGAACTTCCCACACAGCCACACTTCTTGGAAGGATATTTGATGACAAGAGGCACTCCTCTGATTTCTTCACTGCTATATCTCAACATCAGGAGCAGGACCTGAAGAGAGGAATTCTTAATGTAGCATTCGCTTCCTGGATGGAAAGAGGAAGGAAGGAAGGAAGGGAGGGAGGGAGGGAGGGAGGAAGGAAGGAAAAAGGGAAGGAGGGAGGGAGGGAAAAGAAAGGGAAGAAAAGGACCACTGCTTTTCCTTAGAAGCTCAAGGGATTCTGTCTCCATTAGTAATCCCAAGGCCAGCACTTCATTTTTTTTTTATTTTTTAAGATTCAGTGACTTTGAATACAAGAACAGTCAATATTATCTATTATCCATTCCTATTTACAGAACACCTGCAATCAGTTAATTTGGCTCTAAAGAGACACTCAAGTTTTTACCAAGGTGCAGAATTACCCTGGGGTATTTTATACAAGTTGCACCTTCTTTTAAAATACCCCTGTGCTCATAAAGCCGCCATTGACAAGAAAAGTCTTTAAATGATCCTTCCCTGTGTAAGGTGAGAACACTTGTGCTAAAATATAGAGAATCTCAGCCTGCAGAAAGAGAATGAATATTTGCCTACTGAATATAGCAATTTCCTAGAATCAAAGGCCTCCTTCACAATAGTTTGCTCATGTTTATGTCTCTGTGTCAGTCTTGCAAATGTGAGCTATCTATGTACCTTGTCAACAATGGGCATTCACTTCAATAAAATCAAAACCTGCAAGCAAAATTGCCCAAACTGGTGTTTTGCAGGTCCTTTTCTCTCTAGAAGTAAAATGAAGCTACTGTTGATGTTGAATTATGTTCTCATTCACATATAAATAGCTTTGGCAGGTCACAGAGGAGGTGACATTGCTAAGGAACTCTGCAGTGCCTCCTCAAATTGTCACTCCACTATCTTAAAAGACAGGCAGGAAGTCTGTAGCAATGCGCAGAAACCCTCAAGCTTCTACTTAGATCCTCAGCTGCTGCATTGGATAATTAGATGGGAAAATTTGCCCTCTGATGTAGATAAAGATGATGGAGTTTTCCAGCAGTAAATTGCATGGCAAATCTAGGTGAAAGCTCCCTTCCAAAGTGTCTGGTAACTGAAAGGAAACTCATTTAGATTTCTTACCACACAGGGTTTTCTGGGAAGATTTGGGAAAAACCATGCAAACTTGCAGAGCTGGTATTTATAGCCTCACAGCTATAGAGGTAGCCTTTTATCTAGTGCCAGTCATTCTGGTTTCACTGTAAGCATTCCTGAATTGCTTTTTACCTTACATCTAAACTATAACAACTGCATATCCCCTCCCCAAGTAAATATAAGCTATGAATAAATCTCACGTCACAGTTCAACTGTCTCTAGTGTTTATTTATACATTTTTCATCAATAAAATTTTGCTAAGCCCCTAAGTGCTTGCCTTCCACAGTGGCAAGGGAAGGAAACCATACTAAAAAGATACCAGCTGTTATGGTCAATACGAGTTATAGCACAAGGAAGGGTATGAGTGAAAAAGAAAATGCAAAACATGACAATAAAGAGCTCTATCAGTTTCTTGCTACATACATTAAACTCTCTAAGTTATGTTTCCTCATCTATAGAATGGGTATGATAGTAGAACCTACCACTTAGGGCTGTTATAATCCATGTAAACTCTTTAGGACATGTTCATACTATAATAAACACCTAATAAACTCAGAAACTCAAGAGTTCAGAGGAGAGAGGGGAAGTATTTTCAGGTACCCATGATCATATAGCTGGTGAGCAAAGTCAGAAATGGTTTGTGGGTCCCTAGCACTTTGGGGAGTCATTTTTTATTTCCAGAATTCAGGGTTCTTGTTTCGTTTTGTTTTTGTTTGTTTACTTTTTAGTACTGGTGATCAAGTCCAGGTCTTCATGCATGATAGGCAAGTACTGTACCACCACGCCATACCCTAAATACGGTTTCCTCTCTTTGTATGCGTGTTGGAGAGTACTCAGAATTGAACGCAGAGCCTTAACACTGAGCTACATTGGCGGTCCTTTTGCTTTTGTTTGTTTGTTTGTTTGTTTTTAGATAGGGCCTCACTAAGTAACTCAACTGCCCACATTGGGCTTGAACTTGCAAGCCTCCTGCCTCAGCATCCAACAGTGCTGGTGTTACAGACATGCAGCATCACACCAGATTTCTCCCTTTTTAAATAGGAAAGTTATATTAAAGTTGATCCCATAGAACTTTTACATGCAATTGATGAACTGAGTTATGGAAAATAAGTCACATTTGAATTAGCAAAGGTAAGAGGAAAGGCTATTACCTGTAGAAATCAGTAGGGAATATCATTTAGTTAGAAAAATCACCCCTGTTGACAACTATCCATTGAACAGTTAATTCAGCAGTTGTTTCCTAGGCACCTACTGCGTGCTGGGGAGAGATTCAAACTTAACTCCCAGGCCTGGCTCCTTACCAACCTCCAGGCATGGAGCTGTCCAAGGTTCTGGAACTGGACCTACATACCCATGCTGAGCCTGCATTACTTCCCTGGAAGTACTTGGGTACCTCAGGGCAACAGCTCATTGCCAATCAGTATAGGAGAATTTCAATACCCATGTTGTGTAAGATTCAGCCCCTTCCTCAGGGTTCTGCACAGCAAATAATGCTCCCACAGGTAGCCAGTTTAGCCGTGGGAATTGTGACAAGGCCCATGGAGGCAACTAACCTACACGTGGGAAGCTCAGCTCCCCCCAAGCCACCAGGAAGCAAAGTCAGGGACAGTGCTCCTCTCCAGGCACATGCATGACCCAAATACAGCTTCAGAGGAGTAGGGTCAGACAATTCCCTCCATGCAGAGCCACGTAGTAACCTGAGGGTCAGAAGACCAGTAATCACAAAGGTAAGCTCAGGATGGTGAAGGAAGGCAAGGCCACACCTCTAGGAAGTTGATTTCAATATCCAGAAGTGACACTGATCAGAAATATCTAATACATACCAGTTTGGGGACTGGGCTCCTGTCAAATGCAACATTGACTAAATCATTTACTATGGATCCAATGCTGTGTTAATGCATCATCCAAATACATCCTCCCATTTGATCTTCAAAATAACTCTATGAGAAATGTACTTTATTATTTTCATGTTAGAAAAGAGAAGAAACTGGGACTTCAGGAATTTGTGTTTCTTTCCCAAATGTCACAAAGCAAGTTAGCAGCCCAGCCAGGGCTTATAGTAAGGCCCGACTGACTCCAAGGTGTAGTTCTTAACCACAGAGTTGAACCTTTTTCTTGAACTCACAAAGTTAATATATAACTGAGAACATACCTACCCACTTGTTGGCTGACAAATTCTGGTTCTGCAGGCACCATGAACCCTTGAAAATTTTTCTAGCCCCTAAAATCAGAAAAATGAAAGCACAGTGCTCTTGCCCATGGAACACACCATTAGCTTTCCCAACAAGCAAGATGACTGGGATACTCTTGTATTGTGGGTATTTCCCACAAAATGTCATGGTATCCCTTTCCTTTCACTCTTTTCAAAACTGAAAGTTAAACTTTGTTAACTACCTAAGGGAAGCAATGGACTGAAGAGTAAGAAAGACCATGAGAGCTGAAGCCGTTGCTCCTGGTGGCGTACCCATCTCAGACCTTACTGTTTCTATGCACAGGGCTCAGCAGCCATACCTATATTTCTTTACCTGACTCTACCCTAACTGAAGCAAGACCTGTAGGATAATAGGGTCGGACGGTATCCAGTCCTCTGTTAGCAATGGAGTGCATAATTTTCCTATATTTTCATGTGAAAAAAACTGTTATGGATTTAGGAGGAAATGATGAGTGGCAAAGAGCCACATCCTAGATAACTAAGCCAAAGGCGAGGAAGGAAAATGCTCTTAAAGATGCTAGTATTGAGGAGGACATTTTGGGTTTCATAACTTCTGTTTTATTCATCTTTAATCCTGAAAACAAGGGACAGATTGTGGCAGATACTGAGGGCCATCTTCCAGAAAATGATTTATTTCTTATTTATTTATTTCAGGATGCTGAATTTGTTTAGGCGTTTATCAGCAACTCCCTTTAGGGAAAGGGATGAATTTTAATTAGTACTAGCCAACAACAACTATTTCATTCACTTTCCTAGAGACTGGCAAGAACTAGGTCACATGCTCACTAATAAGTAAATGAGAAGAAAATATGGGATCCAGCTCTGACCAATAATATATGAGAGGAGATTGGGCAGGTTGTTTCTATAGAATATTTCTTCTCTGATACAAAGAAGAGCAGTTCAAAGCACCTCTAAACTGAGGCTGATGGTGCACCTTGTAATCTCAGCTACTATGTAACCCCAACTCTATTTGGAAGGCTGAGGCAAGAGGACTGTGAGTTTAAGGACAGTCTCAGCAACATACTGAAAACCTATCTCAAAAAGTAAGAGCCGATGACAAGTAGAGTGTCTGTCTTAGTCCTGATCATGCTGTTGTACTTGAGAGTGGGTAATTTATAATGAACATTATTTATTGGCTCACATTTCCAGAGGTAGGGAAGCCTAATATCAAGTTGCCAGCACCTGGCATTCTATGGAAGAAAGTGAGGGAGAGAGAGTAAAGGAGGGCCGAATTTGTACTTTTATAATAAACCTACTCCTCAGATAATAAACTCACTCCCATGAAAACAGCACTAGTCCATTCATAAGGACACAGCCCTCAAGCCCAATCACCTCTCAAAAACCCTAACTCTTAATACTAATGTAATAAAATTTCACTATGAATTTTAGAGGTAAAAACAATTTAAACCATAGCAGTATCTATTTGTGATGTCTGGGATAGCAGCAGCCACTTTGTGTCTATGGGGGCTGGAGGCAGGGCCAATGAAATAACCCAGTGCACTATAGATGGCACAACAGAAAGATGGAAGACCTTGTGTCCTTGAAGTTTATCATTGAGAAACTGAATTAACTTTGTGACTTCCCTGCATCTGACTTTTTAAAGATAGTAAGTCCCGTATCATGTAAATTTCAGTACATTTCAAGCTAGGAAACAGTAAATTTAAAATGTTCTCACCACAAAAAAGGACAAGTATTTGAGGTGGTCTATATGCTTTTCAGCTTGACTTAATTATTCCACATTATATTTATAAATCATAACATCATTTTGGATCTGATAAACATATACAATTATAGTTTGTCAATTTATGATTAGAAATTAAAATGAAACAAGAAAAACTATTTTCAGTTGATATTTCAGTTTCACCAGGAGCCAAATATGTTTGAAAAATGGTGGTTTAAATAAAACTGAACAAGATATAACTTTGCTGGAGTTCTCAGAATGTAGGGATTACACACACATGGATGCCATGAATTTTCAAAATGAAAAATAACACAAAAATTCAGTAATCTGGCAATTTCTAGCACAGGATGATTACCAGATTTTTTGGAAAAATGGAATTCAGTTATAAATTTAACAGAAAAGCAAAACCTGCACTATAACTTTTTAAAAATTAATTTTATTGGTACATTTTAGGTATACAATATACTGACATTTATCATTGGAAATTTGCACCTTTACATAACCTCTCTTGGTTCTAATTTTTTCCCAATTCCCCTGCCCTCCCTTCAACCCCTCCACCCCTCCCTATTTACAAAGACTTTGTTTCCATTTTTTGATTTTCTCATATTAATTCCATTCCCTTCTTCCCTTTGCTCTACCCCTCCCAATTCCCCTTCCCCTTTGTCCCCTTAATTCCTACTTCACATTATCTATTGTACCTTTTAATCCTTATTTACACTTTCAGTTTCTCACACTAGAGGAACTATTCAGTATTTACACGTGTGTCCTATTTATTTCACATAAGAGTATCGCCTCCATGTACACCCATTTAGCTATACATGTCTCTAATTTCTCATTTTTTATGGCTGAGTAGTACTCCATTTTATTTTTAAGAAATACATTTTCTTTATCCAGTCTCCAGTTGAGGGGTAACTGGGCTGCTTCCAAGTTTTAGTTATTACAAATTGTGCTGCTATGAACATGGGTGCAGATATATCACTGTGGTATGACGCTTTTAATTCTGTGGGGAAGATACCCAGCAGGGCAATAGCTAGGTCAAATGAGACTTCCAGTCCTAGTTCTTTGAGGTATCTCCATACTGATTTCCATAGTGGTTGCACCAGTCTACACTCCCACCAGCAGTGGAGCAGGGTTCCTCTTTACCCACAACCCCACCAGCATTTGCTATTGGTTGATTTCATGATAGCAGCCATTATTTCTGGGGTGAGGTGGAATCTCAGCATTGTTTTCATTTGCATCTCTCAAATGACCAGTGATGTTGAACATTCTTTCATATGTTTATTTGCTATTTCTACTGCTTTCTCTGAGGAATGTCTGTTCATTTCAGAGTATTAGGTCTTTACATTTGAGAGGTCTGATTTTTAAAGTTTTTTATAGATTCTAGATATTGGACCTTTGTCTGAGGAACAGCAAGTGAAAATTTTTTCCCACATTGTGTGTTGTCTCTTCACACTGTTGGCAGTTTCTCTTGCTTTACAGAAATTTTTAATATGATGAGATCCCAATTGTTGATTGTTTGTGCTAGTTCATGGGCAACTGAGGCTTTGTTCATAAAGTCTTTTCCCACACAAATGTCTTCAAGAGTTCTACCTAACCTCTCTTCCAGCCAGTTCAGCGTTTCTGTTTTAATATTTAGATCTTTAATCCATTTAGATTTTACTTGAGTGCAGGGTGAGAGATATAGATCTAGCTTTAATTTTTGGCATGTTGAAACCCAATTTCTCCAGCACCATTTATTAAAGAGACTATCTTTGCTCCAGTGAGGGTGGTTGGCTCCTTTGATGAAGATGAGGTGGCTAAGTGTGTCTGCAGTTGTTTCCGTATCTTTTAATCTGTTCCACTGGTCCTCACATCTGTTTGTTTGACAGTACCATGCTGTTGTTATCACAGTTCCTTTGTAGTATAGTTTCAAGGTTGAGGGTTGTGATACCCCCTGCCATGTCTCTGTTGCCTAGAATTGCTTTTGTTATTCTAGGTCTCTTCTTGATCTGAATGAAGTTTTGGATTGTTTTCTCAAGGTTCATGAAGTATGCTGCTGGAATTTCAACTGGGATAGCATTGAATCTATATACCAGTTTTGGAAGTATGGCCATTTTCACTATGTTGATTCTTCCTACCCAGGAGTGTGGGATATGTTTCCATTTTCTGATATCGTCTTCTATCTCTCTTTTCAGAGTGCTATAGTTTTCAGAGAAGAGGTCTTTGATTTCTTTTCTTAGGTTGATTCCTAGGTATTTCAGTTTTTTGAATGCTATTGTGAAAGGAATTGTTTGCCCTATTTCTCTCTCAGTGAGTCTGTTGTTCATGTAAAGGAAAGGTATTGATTTTTGTTTGTTCACCCTGTATCCCCCTACTTGACTGAATTTGGTTATTAAGTCTAGAAGACTTACGGTGGAGTTCTTGAGGAATTCTATATACAGTATCATGTCATTGGCAAATAGTGAAAATTTGACTTCTTCATTTCTTACTTTTATTCCTTTCTTTCCTTGTCTAATTGCCGTGACTAATGTTTCCAAAACTATATTGAACAGGAGTGGTGATAGTGGACATCCTTGTCTTGTTCCTGATTTTAGTGTGAAGGATTTCAGTTTTTGACCATTTAGTATAATATTGGCTGTTAGTTTTTCAAGGTGGTTTTTCTCAGATTGAGGTAGAGACCATCTATTCCAGTATTTTGTAGGGTTTTATCAAAAATGCAAGTTGGATTTTGTCAAATAATTTTTCTGCATCCATTGAGATGATCATATGGTTTGTGTCCTTGGCTCTATTGACAGAGTGTATTACATTGATTGATCTGCATATGTTGAACCATCCCTGCATCCCTGGGATGAATCCCACTTGGTCAGGGTGCATGATCTTCCTGATTATCTTCTGCATTCTATTTGCCAGTATCTTATTAAAGGTTTTTGTTCTATGTTCATTTGTGAGATTGACCTATAGTTCTCCTTTTTGGTTAGGTCTGTCTCTGCTTTGGGGATCAAGGTGATGCTTGCTTCCATGGATTTGGAAGTATTGCTTCCCTTTCAATTTCATTAAAGAGTTTAAATAGTAGTGGCAGTAGTTCCTCTCTAAATGTCTTGTACAATTCAGCAGCGAAGCCATCAGGACCTGGGCATTTCTTAGTAAGTTTTAAATTATGTTTTCAATTTCATTGATTGATATTGGGTCATTTAGAATTTTTAGGTCTTCTTCATTCAACTTTGGTAATTCATACATATCTAGGAATCTGTCCATTTCTTCTGTTTTCCATTTTATTGGTGTATAGATTCTTGAAGTAGGTATTTATGATCCCCTGGGTTTCTGCTAGATCCATTGTAATTTCATCCTTTTCATTCCTAATTGTATGGATTTGGGCCTTTTCTTTCCTTTTTCTGATAAGGTTGGCTATCAATTTTGTTTATTCTTTCGAAGAACTAACTCTTGGTTTCATTGATTTTTTTGTATCATTCTCTTAGTTTCCATTGCACTGATTTCTGCTCTGATCTTGATAATTTCCTCCCTAGTATGAGCTTTGGGTTTGTTCTGCTCTTCTTTTTCTAGAAGCTTGAGGTTCAGCATCAGGTTGTTTAATTGGGCTCACTCTGTTTTCCTAATATGAGTGTTCACTGCTAAGAATTTCCCTTGTAAGACTGCTTTCATTGTGTCCCATAGATTTGGATATATTGTACTGTCATTGTCATTTAATTGTAGAACTTTCAGATTTCTTCTTTCTTTTCCTCTGTGACCCATTGATTATTCAGAAATGTGTTGTTCAATTCCCATGTGTTTCTGAAAGTCTTGCAGTTTCTTTTGCTATTGATCTCCAATTTCATTGCACTATGGGCTGATAATATACAAGGGATAACTTCAATTCCTTCTCACTTACTTAAACATGTTCTATGAGTGAGTATGTGGTCTATTTTTGAGAAAGACTCATGTGCAGCTGAAAAGAATGTGTATTCTGATTTTGTGGGGTGGAAGACTCTGTAAATATCTGTTAAATTCATTTGTTCAACAGTTTGATTGAGTTCTGGTATTTCATTCCTTATTTTCTGTCTGGTTGATCTATCTATTTGTGACAGTGGGGTATTGAAGTCCCCCACTACTATTGTGCTAGTGCTTATTTGATTTTTCATGTCCATTAGTATTTGTTTTATATAGTTGGGCACACTAGTGTTTTGTGCGTATATGTCTATGATTGTTATCTCTTCCTCTTGGACTGTTCCCTTTACAAGGATGTAGTGTACTTCTTTGTCTCTCTTAATCAGTGTTGGTTTGAAATCCACTTGATCTGCAAAGAGGATAGCTACTCCTGCTTTTATTCAGGTTCCTGTCACATGGAGTATTGTTTTCCACTCTTTAACGTTCAGTCTCTGAGTTACTTTTATAATTAAGTGTGTTTCTCATATGCAGCATATTGTTGGATCTTGCTTCTTGATCCATTCTGCCAGTCTATTCCTTTTTATTGGTGAATTGACACCATTAACATTGATGGTTATAACTGATATGTGTTGACTTATCATTTTCATGCCTTTTTGTTTTTGTTGGATTCTCCCCCTTTGCATTTAATTTCTTGTTGCACCCAACAGATTCATTCTGCTGTGCTTCCTGGCATCATGATCCTCATTGTCTTTCCCTAGGATATTGTCTAAAAATTTTTTGAGTGCTGGTTTGGTATGCATGAAGTTCCTAAGGTGCTCTTTGTCATGAAAGTATCTTATTTCTCCATCAATTTTGAAAGACAGTTTTGCAGGGTATATCAATCTGGGTTGGAGGCTGTTTTCCTTTAGGGCTTGGAATATGTCACTCCACACTCTCCTTGACTTGAGGGTTTGTGTTGAGACATCTGCTGTGATGCTGATGGGCTTTCTTTTGTATGTGATTTGTTTCTTTTCTCTAACTGCTTGTAGAATTTTTTCTTCTGGTGGGTTTCTGGAATCTTAACAATTACATGCCTATGTCTAGATTTTTTTTGATCAAGGCTATTTGGAGTCCTATATGCCTCACTTATCTGTATGTCAAATTCTTTTCCCCTGCTTGGGAAGTTTTCTGCCATCACTTCTGTGAACTGTTTTTTATGTTGTCTGCACTCTCTCCTGTTTCTTCATTGACTCTGATCCGTCTTATGTTATTATTCTTTGCACTGTGTAGCAGCTTCTTCATTGATTTCTCATGGTCCCTTAGTATTTTAAAGAAATTTTTCTTTTCCTCCTCACTAATTGCTATCCTATCTCCTATATCTGAACTTCTCTCCTCACATTGACTCATTCTGCTGCATAAACTTTCAATGGAGTTTTTAATCTCCTGGAAATCTGTTTGCATCTGTTTTATGGATTCCATTTGTTTCCTATGTTGGGATTCCATCATGTTCCTCAGCTCCTCTATTTTTTTATCTGTGTCCTCCCTAGATTTATTAATCATGTCTTACACTATGGACACACTCTCTGCTGATATCTGAGAAATTATTTCTGATTTCAGTTTTTCCAGATCATCCTTTGTTGCCAGTTCAGGGAGTCCAGGTGATTGAGTATCAGAGTGTTCCATCTTGTTTCTCTTTTGGGTTGCTTTAGGTGATCTGAAAGTCTGGTTTTGAGACTTGTTTATATGTCTTCTCATTTCAACAGGGTGGGGGAGGGATGTGTGCTGCTGGCAGTGGTGCAGCTCACCTCACCCCTGAGGGCTGTGGTACGGAAGCCCGGAAGGTTTACCTCCTTTGTGCTGGGGGCAGGTCTGCTCCTCTGTGCTCAGGGCAATGGTATGGCAGCCCAGAAGCACCTGCAATATAACTTAAACAGAAATTCTCAATTTTTTATGGAAACCATTCTGTGTTGCATTAATTATAATATTTATTTTAAAAGTGTAAAAGATTGATTCTTGTTTAATATGAAATTAATTTAATATAAAGAACTTTCAATCACTAAAAATGTTAATTTAAGAAGAACTGTTAAGCCTGTGACTAAAGCAGTAATTTGAGGTAGTCTTTCTGGCATTCCTCAGCCAAGAATTAGAATTAGTAGGGTTTTCAAATTTGTATCAGAGTCATTACAGAGAAGTTGATGGTGAAGCAGCAAGCTACTTAAGGTCACTGCATTTGAGTCCTGCCATTACTATCTCTCTGAACTCTGATCTTTCCTTTGTAAAAGGGATGTCTCATTAGTCCCTACATTTTATGGCTACAAAGGTGAGAAACTGAGAGAATACATGAAAAGGCGCAAAGTACTTTGTGCTTGTATGACACACAACAAACACACAACCCATATTAAATGCAATTGAGTTTTTAAACACCTTTCTATCTGCCCTGTGGGGCTTTCTCTACACCTCCAGCAAACATTCCTTCCTCCCTTCCCTGAACACACAGTACTCTTTGCAAACCACATGCCCCCTTACATTTAATGTGTCCCTGACACTGGAGATTTCCCCTGTGTCTAAGTTTTATACTTAGTACTATTAGGATTCCCCCAGGCAAGGCCCAGTGGTAGTGCACCTGTGGCATCCACCACACCACATTGCTCAGTGCTGGCATATAAATCCTGCCTCAATCAATTATCCCCTGGCTCCTTCCCACTCAGGAGGAAGGATATGGTGGAGGTATCATGGAAAGACATTCCTTTCTTTTGATAATAGATACTGGACTTACATGGACTTAACCTGGGGTCATTTTCATTGTACCCTTTAGCAGGCTGCAAAATGAATACTAGCTTTGAAAATTTTTTTTGCAATTTGGCAGCCAAGGTGACACCCTGCCCTGGTCACCATATCTCATAGTTCTAGCTACATGGTCACAGTTGCTGAGGAAAGCTTTCTCAAAGGCTTTCCTGGAGACTCTTGAGCCCTGAGTACATTTGTATGCAAAGGAGATTGAGGTCCAAGTGCCAAAAGTGCTGGGATGCATATCTGGCAACAATGCCAAGCTGCTGAGGTGACAGTTGGCCTTTTCAGAGTACCAAAATCAAAGAGGAGAGTAGAAGGATTCTGTCACTTCCTCTGGTGGCCATCCAGCCTGGGCACAGCATTTTGATTTACTTTTTGGGACCACCTCTACACTTCTTACTCATGTGGATGGAGTTCCCTCCCCTCAGGAGGTCCCCAAACACACACATGACCCACATGCTACAGTTTAGATTGAAAATGTTTCCCCAATGCCTCATGGACTCAGAGGCAGGGCTTTACAAAGGTGATTAGATAATGGGAGCAATATAGCTAGCTGACTTGTTGTTAGGAGCTAGGGCCTGTATGGAGGAGGCAGTCACTGGAGGCATGACCTGGAAGTCTGTATCTCCCTTCCTGGCTTCTCACTGCTCTCTCTGCTTCCTGGCCACCATGACATAAGCAGCTTTCCTCTGGTATCCCTTCACCATGACGTTATTGCCTGGAAGCCAGCAGTTCAAGGACCACAAATGTGAGCCAAAATGAACCTCTCCTCCTCTAAGTTGTGAGTGTTGAGTATTTTGTCCCAGCAATAAGAAAATTAACTAAGACTCAAAGCCAAGTCAAGTGTTACTCCATGCAGAGTCTTTGTCCAGAGAAACACTGCACTTCCTGTAAGTAATCTGAACCTGGCAGAAGTAGCCAAGAAGAGAGAGGTGGGCAGAAAGTGAGGTCAGAATGGGGGAAACACAGGAGAGGGGAGAACCCAAACACCCCTGAGTGTCTGGAGCTCTCAGTTATGTTTGCAATCAGATTCATTTTCATGCTTTCTCTGAAGTATTTCTATAGACAGTTTGAAAGAGCTTCCTGTCACTTGCAACTTAAGAGTCTGAGTTTCAGCACTTCCAAACAAATTGAATAGAAACTTCAGCTATTAATAATTCATTACAAAATTACCCTTTCTTTTTAGAAGCAATCTCATAGGCATTGTCTCATTTCATCCTTGAAGCAGCAGGTCAGGAGTCAGAGCCTTTATTTTACAGATGCAGAACCCGAGGCCCAAGAGGTGCTGTGAGTCATATGGGACCCCGTGGTATCAGTTAGGAGACAGCCCACTGCAGGGCTGCCTGTACCTGGGCATGCTCACCTCTGTGATTCGCACAAAGCATCACCTTCAAGCTTTATAAGGTCGGGATGAATTTATTCCTTATCTGTAACACTACTCAAAGCACCGTTTTTGTATTATGGCAACTGTGTTGCGATAAGGTCCAGGTGCAGTCTTTTTGCAAGCCAACTTCTTTCCCTGACATATGGCTCTTATAACAGTGCGTGCTCTGCAATGTTTAACTCGCTGATTTCATGAACTCACCGGAAGAATAAGAGGATTAGTAAGAGATTAGTTTAGACATCTTGAATCTCTGTAGAAAAAAAAAAAAATAACAGCCATTCCTTAAGCTGCTGAAGATTCTGCATCTGGAGAGGGAAAGAAGAGTCAAATATCTGGCCAAGGTTTTGTTTCACTATTGTTCATGGCTTTAAATGTGTAAGGGAAAAGATTTTACAAAGCTTAGGGTTACTTTTAACAGTTTAATTCAACACTAGTCTTCAGGGAATTGATTTTTCTAAGTTTCAGAGTGTTCATGTGTTCCAACCACTCTACAAATGAATAAGAAGCATCCTTGATAATATGGATGATTGTGTCCATTGTCCTCACACACACTGGACTGCTCAGGCTGGGCTAGGTTTTGCTCTAATACCCAACAACACTAATGTCTCAGAGCTTCACACAGCAATCTTCTGCTTCTTGAGCATGTTCCAGTTTGATCAGGACTGAGTCTCAGCTCAAAATGATCATTCTTAAATCCAAGCTGATCAGAAGTTAATAGGGCAAGTGCTTCCACAGTGGCTATCATAGGGGAAAGTGAACTTGGTGAATCATGCTGCCATACACAAATGACACAATCACTTCTGCAGATGTATCACTGGTTAGACAATCACAAGGGCCCTGTCCAACTTCAAAAGAGGTTGAAGGAGACATTAATCTATCATGAACCTGAGAAGAGAAGAAAAGAGCACACACACAGCTTAACATTTTATTATCCTCATGCATAAAGTAGGAGAATCAGAGATGATTATTTCTATTTTGATTGGATAAATGAGCAACAGAAAATTCATATATTATATGAATAGAGAAATTAGGTACCCTAAGATTTATCTAATGTTAGGTTTTTTTAACCACATTCTCAGAGGTATCAGCTGCTTGTGGACAAACTGCCAAGAGGCATGAAGGTAAGTTTAAAACTGATTCTGGAAAGATAATTCTTTATAATTGGCAGAATATCAAGGTAAAATGGGATTCTGGGAGGACTGCTAGAAAACCACTGGACTGAATCATATTTGAGTATTACAAGGAAGCATGTTAAGAAGATCCTATGCAGAATTAGACAGGAGGAGGTGACCAGGGCCTCCAGTTCTCTCACCAGACAATTCAGATATCTTTTCATTAGCAACTTCATAGAGTGGAGTTTATCACAAGGTTTATCTGGTAAAAAAATCCTCAACTTAATTTAAAATAACTATAATTCCACCCCAAACACTGCATATTGCAGATAGAGAGAATGAAGCTCAAAGGAATGAGAGGACACTCTCAAGGGAGATGGCAGCAAAGTCAGGACTAATTCTCAACTAGGACATGGCCTGGTGAGAGTTTGAAGCCCTACAGTCTACACCTTAATGTGCTGCTCAACAGCTGTGTCACCAGGAAGTAAACATGGAGACACGATCTTTTGTACAATGATAAGACTTTAAATTAATGCATTTATAAGTAATCATTTTCATGTGCTAAGTTAGCAATTTAAGAAATCATGTTTCCCATTTCTGGCAAGCATGTGGAGAATGGGTATATGTGAAGCATATGTATGCTGTGTGCACAACTTCTTTGAAGAAAATTTGATAATGAAAATCTAAAGTCACTAGAAATGTTCATATCCTTTGTCCAATAAGCCCAATTCCAAGAACTCAGTGTTTAGGGGAATGGTATTAAATACCAAAAAATACTTGCACAAAAGTATTCTTCTTCATATTATTTAACATAGCAGAAATATTGAAAAGGAATGGACTGTAGAGCAATAGTTGAAAAATCCAAGGGGATTCATCATGGCAGACTATAGGCAAGCAGAACACACAGACTGTTCTGAGGTAGTCATCCTTGTCAGCAGGTATGGGGCTGGATGCAATGGTAAGATGATCCACCACTGGACTACAACTTGAGCAAGCCACAAATGCGATGAAACCCAGAAATACTGAGATTTAGAATAATAAGCAAGGCTCCTTTTTGGCCTCCGTTATGGTCACTGTGAAGGTTTGGAGAGGGTGTCATTTTGTGAAACTTACAAAATTTTCTTGCGAAAGAAGCCATTGGAAACAGCTGACTCTCAGTACCCATCCTATCCACCACCACCCTCAGTGTATGGAAGACCCCATGGTCCTCCTGCCAAGACTTG
Organism: Heterocephalus glaber; assembly: GCF_053883595.1. Lineage (NCBI taxonomy): Eukaryota > Metazoa > Chordata > Mammalia > Rodentia > Bathyergidae > Heterocephalus > Heterocephalus glaber. The sequence goes on along the minus strand of NW_028258349.1, from coordinate 5,954,078 downwards.
GGCTCAGAAACTGTGATACTGGCCAGGGAGAGTCTCCCTAGCCCTGGACACCTCTGAAACCATGAGCCAGGGAGAGATTGTGAGTGCTGTGGAGAACATAGGAGATGCAAGCACAAAGGAAAGCTGCTGGAGCATGGTTAGCTGGGACTGTCATTTCCCCAGCCCCAGGCACCACAACAACCACAATTCAGTGAGAGACTGAGCAAGCTGGGTCAAGGCCAGAAGCCTGGAGCACTGCAAATAGAGAGAGGTGGCTGGGGCTTTCATTTCCCTAGTTGAAATGCAACTAAAATCATGAGCTGAAGAGAGACTGAAAGAGCTATGGCACAAGTAGGAGCCAGGAAAATGGAGTGGAGGGAGGCAGCTGGGACAGCAACACCTGAGTGTATCATCTCCCTAACCCTGGATGTTGCTGGAACAAGAATTGTAGAGAGGCTAAAAGGATAGTAGCCAAGAGTGTCAGGGAACAAAAGAGACAGCTGTTCAAATGATCAGTGAAATCAAAGAAAAGACAAGCACCGGAAAGAATCAGTTACTAAAATGATTGATGAGCTCTAGAAAGATGCAAGATATGAGAGACCACTGAATAAATTAAGAAAGATATTACAGGATATGACAGACCACTTCAGTAAAGAGATGGAGGTTTGAAAAAGAACCAAGCACAAATCCTGGAAATGAAAACTTCAATTAGTCAAAAAGTCCACTGAAAATCTTGGCAGTAAGAAAGATAAATCAGAAGAAAGAATATCAGGGCTTGAAGACAAAGTGGATATACTAGAATTTAAGACATAATAAACAAAAAAGAATAAGAAATAGCAAACACATTATGCAAGAGCTCTTGGATTACTCTAAAAGAACAAATCTGAGACTCACTCTCCTTGAGGAGGGTGAGGAAATACAAGCTCCTGGCATAGAAAAATTAATTATTGAATTTTTTGCAAAAAATTTCCCAAATCTGTGTAATGACATGAATACTTAAGCAATGGAGGCATTTAGAACCCCAAATAGACATGACCAGGAAAGAACTTCTCCTCAACACATCATAGTCAAAAGGCCAAAACTTCAGAAGAAAGAAACAATAACAAAAGCTGTTAAAGAGAAATTACAAATCACTTACATAGGCAAACCTATCAGAATGACAGCAGATTTCTCAGTGGAAACCTTAAAGGTAAGGAGATCTTGGAATGATGTATTTCAAGTCCTGAAAGAAAATAATTGTCAATCCAGATTACTATAGCTGCAAAGCCAGACCTCAGTATTGAAGGAGAAATAAAGACCTTCCAAGATAAGGATAAAACACTTACAGGAATCCTAAGTACAAATGAAGAAGACAACTACAACCATAACACCAAGGGAAAGAATAAATCTCATTGGGAGAGTGGGTGAATGAAAGAAAATCGAAATGAATCAAATATTGGAAAAACAACTAAATGATAGCAATTAGTACATACCTTGAAATAATAATGCTAATTGTAAATAGTCTTAATTTTCCAATTAAAAGACACAGATTGGCACAGTGGATAAAAATTTTAAAAAACCAACTCCATTGTTATGTTGCTGCAAGAAACAAAGTTCATCTACAAAGACTGAAAATGAAAGGAAGAAAAAAGGATACTTCAAGCAGCTGGAGCCCAAAAGTCAGTAGGTGTAGTTATATTTGACAAAGTAGACTTCAAACTAAAACTAGTTGGAAGAGAGACTATATATTGAAAAAGGAAATAATTCACCACAAGATAACAATTGTAAATACATATGCATCAAAACTCATGTACCCTGTTTCATAAAACAAACACTACTTGACATAAAAGGACTGTTAGACTCTGATACAAGAACAATGCTAAATGTCAAATAAACTAATGATGCATCTCAAGATTCTAGAAAAACAAGAACAAGCCACATCTAAAACTAGTAAAAAGAAAGAAATAATAAAGGTCAGAATATAAAATAATGAAATAGAGACCAAAAATAAAGGATCAACAAATCAGTGGTGATTCTTTGAAAAGATAAACAATTATTAACCTTATCTAAATTTACTAAAAGAAAGAGTGCCCAAATTAATAAAATTAAAGGTGAAAAGGCAAAATACAAGCTTCAGAAGACTCAAAAATGCCATCAGGAGACTTTCAGATCTGATAAATTCAGCAAAAGAACAAGGTACAAAATCAAGACAAACATCAATAATGCTCTCATACACCTGTAATGAACCCACAAAGAAATACCTAGGAACCAATCCAAGATGGTAAGTGCTCTATAATGAAATTATGGAACTCTGAAGAAAGAAATTGTAGAGAACATTAAAAAGTAGAAAGATCTCCTTTGTTTTTAAATTAGGAGAACTAATACCATGAAAATGGCAATATTACCAAAATCAGTCTATAGATTTAGTGTAATCCCTAAATAAACTAATGATGCATCTCAAGATTCTAGAAAAATAACAAACCAGACCTAAAACCAGTAGAAGGAAAGAAATACCAACAACATTCTTCACAGAGCAAAAAAAAGTAATCCTAAAATTCATATGAAGGCATGAAAGTTGTAGAATGGGCAATGTAATACTGAGCAAAAAGAGCAAAGCTGGAGGCATCACAAGTTATACTACAAATCTATACTAAAGATGATTTTAGCATATAAACAGATATGTAGACCACTGGAATAGAACATACAACATGGAAACTACCCCACAAACCTATATCCATGTAATTCTTGATAATGGCCCAGAACTATACAAGAGGTGATTAAAATATATGGCAAATACATACACATCTAAAATGTTATAACAATAAAAGACATATTGCCATCAATTACTATCAAAATACTTAAAAACACTCCCCTTTCCTTCAAACATGTTCATTCCATAATTCTTGTCATTTTCTGAAGCAGTTCTGGAAGTCCTCTTTGGTGAGTGTCTTTATAAGGTGTGATCAAAAGTAAGGTGAATGCTTCTGCAAAGTGCCAACCAATAGAAAAGCAGACTCATAAAAACATTATAGTAAGGCAGGGCAGGGGAATGGGGAAAAAATAAGAACCAAGAGAGAGTATGTAAAGGTGCAAATTTCCAACGATGAATGTCATGATACTGTACACCTAAAATGTACCAATAAAATTAATTTTTAAAACATTATGGTGTATTCTCATCCACTTTATTCACCTGATCTGGCACAGAGCAAATTCTGGCTCTTCCTCAAAGTCAAAATGACCATGAAAGGTAAACATTTTGAATGGATTTAGGACAACAAGGCAGCACAACTCAAGATATCCATGAAAGTGAACTTCTAGAACTGCTTCAGAAAGTGACAAAAATGAGGGGATAAACGAATTCAAAGCAAGAGTGAGTTAATGGCAATGTGGATTTACTGCAATCAGTTTTGAAAGTTTAAACACAACATACTCTTTGATGACATCTCATATGTTGGTGAAAAGGCAGCCTCTTTAACAAATGGTGCTGGGAAAACTGGTGATCTATTTGCAGAAGATAGAAACTAGAGCCTTATCTTTCACCCTGTACTATAATCAGTTAAAATGAATCAAGGACCTAACCATAAAAACAGAAGCAATGAAACACTGGACGATAACAAAAAGAAAATCTTTGAAGTCATAGGCATGGGTAAAAAAAAATTCCTGAATAGAACTCAAATAGCACAAGAAATAATATAAAAAAATGAAGAACTGGGACTACATCAAATTAAGAAGCTTTTTCACACTGAAGGAAGCAATCAATAGAGTGAAAAGACAACCTACAGAAGGAGAGAAAAATTTTGCTGGTTACTTTTCTGACAGAGAATTAATGTTGAGAATATTTTTAAAATTCAAAAAATAAATAATCCTAACAAAATCCAATAAAAGTGGGCAAATGAATTTAACATATACTTCTCAATAGAACTACAAATGGCCAATAAATATATGAAGAAAAAGCTCAACACCTTTAGCCATTAGGAAAATGCAAATCAAAAAAATTTTGTGATTCTCTCTCACTCCAGTCAGAATGGCTCTCATCAAGGATACAAAAAGCAATGAATCCTGGCCAGGACATGGGGTAAAAGGAACCCTCCCACATTGTTGGTGGGAGTGTACACTAATACAACTACTGTGGAAATAAGTATGGAGATTTCTCAAAAAACAAAAAACAACCACACAAAAAAAGAAAAACTATTTGACCCAACTTCTCATGGGTATATTCCAGAAAAAAATTAAAGACACTATGCTATTTAAGATATATATATATATACACAAATAATATATAATATATAAATAATAAATATATAAATATATATAAATAATAACTATCTATAAATATAAAAAATATATATAAAATATAAAATAGAATTATGTAATTTTCAGGAAAATATATGGAATTGGGGACTATTATGTTAAGCAAAATAAGCCACTCTCAGAAAGTTAAATATTACATGTTTTCTCTTAAATGAGAAACCTTAATTAATTAATTAAAGATGAGATGACAGGAAAGTAGAAGGTAGACTTTGGGCATGTGGAAGAGGATCAGAATGAAAGAACAGGAAAGAGAGAAGGCAGAAGTGAAACTAAAAATGATCAAGATAAGTTATAAACATGTACTAATTTCCAAAAATTAATCTCACTATTCTGTTTCAGTAATGTGCACTAACAAAAAGGAAAGAGAAGAAAATGTCAAACAAATCCAGTCCCTCCATGATCTTAAATTCTAGAGATATTTATGGCTTTGTTATTACTTTATTTTTAATGCATATACTATAATTATTAAATTTTAGGTTTCTTGGAGCAAGTGCTATACATAAAAATTCTTTACAATCCTCACGATTACATCTATTATGAATTTATTGATTAATATAAAAAGTGATAATATTCTGTGCACATATAAAAATTATAAATGCATTAACAGGGATAATTATGAAGAGTATAGAAAAATACAGGCAAATGCCTTGATACAATAAAGTTAAAGAAGCAAGATTCAAATTTATTACAACTATATAATGAGAAGAATATGCTTTTAAATATTGTGGTGAAATAACAGATTATTGCTTCATCTTCTCTTTCTTTTCTCTATTTTACAAATATTCTGTATATAAATATAATGCTTTTATAATGAAAAATATAATAAAATAAAAATACTGACAATACATGCCCTGCTATGAGAGTCACTGGGAGGAATAAATTACAAAATTGGTATGAAAGTATTTTGTCCTCTTTAAAATGTGGTCTGTGGGTAAGAGATCATTATGATTGATATTAAATTATGTTTGGTTCCAACCCACTCACTTTCACTCAACCACTGCTGTCTCATTTTTTTTCCTTTCTGGAATTAAACTAAAAGCATACAAGGGCAAATTCTTACCCAATTCCATATTTAATTAAGCTTTTAGGATGCATTCCTTTCTTAGAGTTGATTAACCACAATTCACCCAAGGCCTATACTTTTATAAAACAAAATATAGAGGATAATTCTTCATAGTTACAACATCTATGAGTAAAAGGATTTGATTAAGTAACATTTGCTGGAAAACGTGAAGCTCTTCCAAACACCTCCCAAATAAACATATAAACTGATGCTCAATGGTCACTTCCTGAAATTCAGAAACAGTCAAAATACACAGAATGCCATCTATATCATGAGGGCAAGTAGAAGGAGACTGGAGAATGAGCCACCCAAACCAGCTGGATGCCAGTTCAGGGCTATTCATCTGTCACCTTGAGATGGGTCAATCCAAACTTGTGCTTGATTTTTCTTTCTTGACCTACTAAGCACTTTCCTTTTGGCCTCCGATCCTCAGAACAGATTCATTTGTGCTTCTCATAAGTTTCATTTTTTCGTAAATAATGTCTGTCCAAAAATTATCCAAATATTTAGCTTTAGCTGTAAAAGTGAGCTGGGAAATGAGAAAATGCATATACTAACATTGATCCCTTTAAAATTTCCCTACATGTACCATTGACATTATTTCAAATATTTTGTACCAAACACAGCCTAGGAAATTGAAGCATTATTTTTTACATAATACTGGAGTTTTTTGAAAAAAATGGAGCAGACAGTACACAAACCAGTAACTTAGTCATCAAGTCAACATGCATGCAGCAAGCTAATGTGCCCAGACACTCTGCCAGATGCTGGGTAGGTTATAGATGAAAGAATGTACAGTATATGATCTTCAATTGCCAAGAGTTTATAGTTTAGCAAACAACAAAAATGAACACTCACATACAGCACATATTAAAAATAATAATACAATGGGACTTTACCCAAACATTTTGTCACTTAAGGAAAATTAAAGCACTAGAGAAAATGGAGCTGGTGGGATCATGGAAAACTTTTTTGAAGAGATGGGAACAGAGGGGGGCATGAGCATAACAGGAAGGTATGGCTAAACAGAGAGGATGGGGAACGGATGGAACATAAGGACAATCTGGTAGTCCAGGAGGTGGTGTAAGCATGGAAAAGTGAGGAATTATCCTAGGAGAGAGTAGGAAAGCTAAATGAATAAGCTCAGGAGATTGGATCACATGTGAAAGGGAGGATAAAATGCCCCTTGTCATTTTTTTCTTATATAAAATGCTTGATCTCAACTTCTATTTGATGCTAGCAGCCAATTGGTCATACCAAAGCATAGTAGCAGGACAGATGTGCTTCAGCCTTGTAAGCCAAGGGCCAAGGGGCACCCAGGACAAAAGAAACATCACAATTATCAAAAGACGTCAGGTGTAGCAACACTCCCTCGTCTTTCACCAGAGTTCATCTCAAATTATCTTGAAACAGTTTTCTTCATTCAGACCATGTTCCTGCATGCAAAGGGAAGGCAAGCTTTCTGTAGCCCTCTCCTTTGCCTCACTCCCAAAGGACAGCAAACTTACCAGCACAAGGGACACTTCAGAGAAGGGGTCCCTCAACAGAAGGCTGTCCTCTGGAAAAAGCCTCCTAGTCTTGCTCAGAGGAAGAGTAAGTAGCTGAGATCAGGAATTTGATCTTAGAAAGAAATTCCCAGGAGTATTTTGGCCTACATTTCTAGTAAGCCTAAGATCCTTTTCAATCAAATCTCCAAAGCCAGACAAATCCATTGATTTCCCTAGTGATAACTAAAAGACTCTAAAAGAAGAAAATGTTGACTACACACATTTTAGAGAGAATTTCTGTAATATGGTTTAAACAATAGAGGTTAAGCCTAACCTATCTAGAACTCCAGAAACTCATTCCTATTTTCACTCAGTGTGAGAGTATGCAACCTTTATGAATCATACAGTGTTTGCTATAAAGATTAACTCACTTGAGCTGCAGGAGCTCAGGGATAAAGAATGTGAGAAACAGTGATAGGAAATATCTTGACTCCTATTCTAGCTACATGGTCAAAGTACCAGCAAGAAATAATTTACCTCAAATAGTCTCAATCAAGAATTAACTACTTACTGAGATTATAGACAACTAAATGAACAAACAAAAAAACATTGAGGCACTCAGAGACTACAAAAAGCTGGGAGCTGTTATCAGCTCAAGGCCTAAAGAGGCAAAGGGGAGGAAGCAGTATTTCCTGAGGCAGAGGCTGTCTGCCTAGCAGATAATGTGGATGCAGATAGACACAGCTGCTACTGGAAACTTGCACTGGGCAAGGAGGGAGCAGGAAAGTTATATCTTCCCCCATCTTTCTTTTCCTTTGATTCTTTGCTGAGACCTCCCATTAGCCAAATCTAACTAGAAGCCAGAAAGAAAGGGAATCGTAGGTGATGGCAGGGAAGGGGCACATTACAAGCAGAGATTAGAGGAAAATAGATGTGGAAGAGCTAATGGATAGTAACCATATCATTACTTAGAGGGCTATTTTCAGATCAGATTCTATGAAGAATATGACTCTAATCACCAGATAGTGAGAAGGCAATACCCTCCCCTTTGCTCCAGAAGCACAATAGAATACAAAAATGCACATCTTAGTGTTCTCTACACATGCACCCAGAGTATTATAATGAAAACAGGAGGAATATAAAAAAGTTAACCTTGTAAATATTGCAGACTTCAGTATTATTTCTTTATGCTCTCCCTAGAAAGCTGGACATCAGTATTAAACCATCAGCCAGAAGATTAGTAGAATTTTTTCTAGAGAATCACAAGCCAAACAGAAGAGACTTAAAGATCCATCTTCAGAGGTTCCCAGATGAAATGGAAAACAACCTCAGGCACATTAAGTTATGTGATCTTGGACAAAGGGACCAAACATACTGAAGAAAACATAGCCTGTATAACAAACGGTGATGGGAAAACTCCCTATACACACGCAGAGGATTGAGTCTCGACCCATATCTATCACCATGTACCAAAATAAAATCAAAATGGATCAAAGACCTATATATTAAAACAGAAGCACTTAAACTGCTGCAGGACAAAATAAGTAACACTTTTGAAGACATAGGCACAGATAAGGACTTTCTAAACAGAACTCCAATTGCACAAGATATAATATCAAGAATCAACACATGGGATTATATCAAATTAAAAAGTTTCTACTCAGCAAAGAAACCGACTAACAGTGTGTAGTGACAACCTAAAGAATGGGGAAAAAAATTTATCAGCTATTCCTCTGACACAGACTAGTATTTAGACTATACAAAGAACTAAAAAAAAGACCCCCAAATAAAAAACCCAATAAAAAATGGGCCACTGAATGAACAGACACTTCTCAGAAGATGTACAAATAGCAAATAAAGACATGAAAAAATGTTCAATATCACTAGCTATTAAAAAATGTAAATTAAAACAACACAGATTTCATCTTACTCCAGAAAGAATGCCCATCATCAAGAAATAAAATAATAAAAAATGTTGACAAGGCTGTGGGGAAAAAAAAAGAGCCCTTCTACATCATTGATGGGAACGTAATCAAATACAGCCACTATAGAAATCAGTATGGAGTTTCCTCAAAAACTGAAAGTAGAAATTTCATTTGAGCTAGCTATTCACTTTCTAGGTATCTTCCCAAAAGAGTTAAAATCATTATATTACAGGGATACATGCATACCTATGTCTATAGCAGCACAATTCATAATAGTTAGATGTTGGAAGCAGCCTACATATCCATCAACAGATGAATGGATAAAGAAAAATGTGGTCTTTATACACAATGGAGTACTACTCTGCCATAAAGAAGGACAAAGTTGAGTCATTTATAGGAAAGTGGCTATAACTTGAAACGATAATGTTAAGTGTAATTAATCAGACACATGAGCTTAAATATTGCATACATTCTCTTATAGGAGAAAATTGAAGTATAAATAACTTAAAGTGCAAAAATAGGATACATAATAAGAGAGAGTTGCTTGGTACATGGGAAAGGGATCTTGAGATGGAAGGAGGCTGTAGGAAAGAGAGGGGAAGAGGATTAAAAAGAATTAAGATGCATTATCTATGCAGTGAATATAATTGTTATGCACTACAAACAAGTACTAATAAAATGTTTTAGAAGTTCTAATCTTGAAAGAGGATTCAGAGAAAAGTTTAAAAATATTTACTAGGATTGCTTATTTCAAAGGTTTAAACAAAAAAAAATTTTTACTTAAGGAATATCATTTTGACACCATAGATTTTGTACTTATGAACTAGAACTAGTTATGTTTTGTATCATGCCAAAAAATAAAAATTCACATTTAAAGACAAAACAAAGAGGAATAAAAATAAAAATAAAGAGGCAAGAATCAAAGCAGAAAGAAAAGGAGAAAAGAAAAGTCAGAACAAATCTTCACATAGCTGCTAGAGCACAGAACCCTCAGGAAGCATCCACTCAGCTTCCCTTATGTAGTCATAGTCTGATCACAAGCAGCCAGCACGGTCTGAGATGGCACCTCATCCCCTGCCAATTGCTTGTCTGGGAGCCTCTAGGGCTACAGATCCAAGGCCTCTCAAGTGGGCATGGCTAACCTCAGGCCTTTGTCTCTGTACCATGATCAAGCCACCTCAGTTAATTGGGGAGGAAGATGTGGGGTTGTTTGCCCAGCACCCAGTTCTCCACCAGGGATCTCCTACTCCCACGTACTTCATTATAGGACAAATCTTGTGGATGTCTCCTTGTTTTCCCTCCATGAGCCTTTTGCTGGTGCATCTCCAGGAGCCCTCTGGCCTAGGTGCCATTTCCTGACCTCCGCTTACATCCTTTATCCCTGTCCCAAGAGCTCTGCTCTCAGACCCTCAGGACTTTACGAACCCTCAGGCTCTGCACAGGCCCTCTTTTGACTGTGCAGGATGGTGTACTGTGGTCTGGATTTCACGCTGTCTCGGATCTTTCTAATATTTGGGGGAAAAAGTAGGAGACCACCTGCCCTGGTCTGGTTCTGCTGAAACTCCCTTTTCTCCCCCATGCCTCCGAGGATGCCATCTGCAGTTCCCTGCCAATGAACTCTGCATTGCCCATGCCTCATGGTGTTCAGCCACTCTGCCTGGGGCAGGGAGCTTCCCTTGCAGGCACCAAATGGTGCGCGGCGGGCAGGATGCAGTAGGGGCACAGAGGTCCTCAGTGTTCGGGCAGGTGATGAGGAGGGTTGCCTGTTCTAGTGCTGCTTGTGCTCCCTTTCTACCCTGTGTTTCACCAGTTGCAGTCTGGCTTCCCTGAGGCCCTAACTGTAGTTAATTCCTAGAGGTATTCCTCTTTGGGTGGAATGGAGCTTGTAGGAAGCTGATTCCAGGAGCCTGGCTTTTGTGGAGCTGCTCTTTCCCCCGGATGTTAAGATGGCTCCCAAAATGGCAGGTTTGCTGGGTAAAGTCTGTGTGGGGAGCTGAGGGCCAGCGGCAGTCCTACTTTTCTTTCTCAACTGCCCTGGTGTTTGATTTGACTAGTTTATTTGCCCTTTCAGGTTGATTCTCTGTCTCTGAGTATATAGGCCTCCCCTGTTTCAGAATACTTGGATTATCCTGTGGGTTCCTGGGAGTTTGTCTCACGCACCTCTGTCTCTGTTTGGCCGTGTTTTGATCTAGTTCTTTGAAAAGAAAAGAAAATCAAAAGAACTTCAGCTAGACTAAGAAAGAAAAGACAAATAAAAAATATATATAAGTACATTAAAACTAATACAAGAGACATACAAAGAATCAGAGACTGTTGTGAACAACCATATGATAGGCCAACTGCTGCTTCGTCAGGCAGCCTAGAAGAAATAGATACACCCTAGAAACATACAATCTGCCAAGAATGAATGAGGAAAAAAGAGAAACCCTGAACACATCTATCTGTAGGAGTACAGAGATTGAATCAGAATTCAAAAAATTTATAGGCACAGAAAAGCCTAGCACCAGAGGTTTTCCCTGCTGCATTCTACCAACCATTAAAAATAAGGCTCTTTCTCAAATGCATCCAGAAATGTCAGAAATGAGGAAACACTTTCAAATACATTTTATGAGGCCAGCATTACCGAGATAACCATACAAGGTAATGATAAAAAAAATTTTTTTGCAGGCAAAAATCTTCAACAAAATACTCAGAAACTTAATTTAAACCAGGTGTGTGGCACATGCTGTCATCCCAGCACTCTTGGAGGCTGAGCCAGGCGGGTTACAAGTTTAAGCCCAGCCTGGGAAATTTAGTAACTTAGCAAGCAACTGTCTCAAAATTAAAAAAAATTTTAAAGGGCTGGGGATGTAGCTCTCATAATAAAAATCACATAAATCATATAAAAATCATATGCTAGTGGCATAAAAATAGACTCACAGACCAATGGAGCAGGATTGTCCAAAAATCAACCCATGAATAGTCAAGTATATGGGGAAAATATGTCCGCAATACACAATGAATAAAGGACAGTCTTCAGAACGAATAATTTTGGAAAAACTGTATACACACGCAGAAGGCCCTAGGTTCAATCCCTAGTACCCACAAAAAGAAAACAAAACTTCAATACCATATTAAAAGAATCATACATCATAATCAAATGGAATTTATTCCTGGGATTTGGGGATGTTCCAGCTGGCTAGTTAATAAAGCTGAGATGCCACTCTAACAAACAAAAGAGAAAAATCACAAGGTAATCTCAGTAGATTGAGGGAAAAAAATTTGACAAAATTCAACATGCATCCATAATTTTTGAAAATTTCAACAAATTAGGTATGATGGTAATGTACCTCAACATAATAAAGAATATATATATATGATATATATGATAGGCCCAAAGCTAACATTATGTTCAATGGTAAAAACATATTCTCATCTAAAATCAAGAATAATACAGGGATGCCTACTCACTACTTCAGTTCAACACAGTATTGGAAAACCTCTCCAGGGCAATTAGGTAAATAAAAGAAATAAAAGTCAGCCAAATAGGGGGAAAAATGATGTGAAATTGTTTTTATTGAGTGCATGATCTTACATATTAAAAAATCCAAAAAAGTATTAAAAATGGATTAATAAACAATGTAAGTACAACAAATTCAACATTCAAGAATCATGTTTCAATATACTCACAAAAAATTAGTCAAAAAAGAAATGAAGGATACAATTTTCTACACAGTAGCACCAAAAAGTAAAGTACTTCAGAAAAACATAACCAAGGAGGTGAAAAAAATCTATATGCAAAAAAACCCCTATAAAACAATGATATAAGAAATAGAATGACATCCTGTGCCTATGGGTTGAAAGACAGAATATTTTCTAAAAGTCCTAACATAACCCTAAAACAATCTATAGATCAAATGACATCATCAAAATTCCAACAACATTTTCCATAAAAATAGAAAAAGCAATCCTAAAAATCATATAAAACAACAAAAGATCCTAAATACCCAAAGGGATCTTTGGAAAGAAAAACAAAGCTAGAGTTATAATACTTCCTGATTTGAGCAGATATTACAAAGCTATCATAATAAAAACTGTATGCTAGTGGCATAAAAATAGACTCACAGACCAATGGAGCAGGATTGTCCAAAAATCAACCCATGAATAAATAGTCAAATATGCTGGCCAAATATGTCAAGAATACAAAATGAATAAAGGACAGTCTCCAGAACAAATGATTTTTGGAAAACTGCATATAAACATGCAGGGGAAAAAAATGAAATTGGACTCTAGTCTTACATCATACACAAAAATAAATTTTAAAATATTAGCATTTAAATGTAAGACTTGAAACTGTAAAACACCTAGAAGAAAACATGGGGAATAAGACCCTGACATTGGTTTGGACATTGATTGTCTGGGTATGACACCAGGAGTTACAACTTAAATGTCCATGAGGGATGGATGAGTAAAGAAGCGTGGTATTTACATGCAGTGTAATTATAATGCAGTGAATTATTCAGCCTTAGCAAAGAAAGAGAACCTGCCATTTGTGATACATGAGTGAATCTGGAAGACAATTTGCTATATGAAATAAGCCAAGACCATCCAACAAGGAAACAATAGTCTTTTCAATAAATGATGCTGGACAATTGGATCTATGCAAACAAAGGAAAAAAATTGTTCTTTGCCTCACATAAATGGATGTACAAAAATTAATTCAAAGTGAATCAAAGACCTAAATGTAAGAGAAAAAGCTATAAAACCTTTAGAATAAAACATAAGGTTTACTTTTTGAACTTAGATTTTGCAATGGATTTCTAGTTAACAAGAGTAGAAGCAACAAAAGAAAATAGATAAACTAGACTTCATTAAAATTAAAATTTTCATGCTTCAAAAGACAGTACCAGCAAAGTGAAAAATCTATATAATTAGACACAATATTTGTATATATGTATCTGATAAGGAATTAATATAAAGAATTGATACAGAGCTTACACAACTCAACAACAACAAAAAGGGGCAATTACACTGCTCCAAAGGAGGTTACATAAGGCCAATGAACACATGAAGAGATGGAAAATTTAACATCGTGAGTCATTAGAGAAATGCAAATCAAAACCACAAGATACTACTTCACATCCTCTAGGGTGGCTCTAATAAAACATGCAGAAAATAACAATTGTTGGTGAGGAATCTACGAAACTAGAACTCTCTCTCTCATATAGTGATGGTATGAATGTAAAATGGTAGAGCTGTGGAGAAAAGTCACAGTTCCTCAAAGTTGTAAAATTACCATTAGATACCCTATTCCACTTTTAGATATACACCAAAGAGAAAAGCATGTGATCACATAGTCAACTTGGACACCAACATTTATAGTAGCATTATTGATGTTATACACAAAAATTAGAAGCCAAATACAGTGGCACAAGCCTGTAGATCTAGCACACAGGAAGCTGGACAGAGAGGATGGCTTGAGCCTGGGCATTCAAGATCAGCCTAGGTAGTACAGTGAGATCTTGTCTAAAAAGTGTTTTCTTAAGAGGCTTGGTAATACAGTTGAGTGGTACAGTGCTTGCCTAGCATGTTCAAGGCCCTGAGTCCCATCTCTATCACCTTGAGGAGCAGGGGAGAAGAGGAGAAAGAGGGGGAGAAGAGGAGGAAAAGGAGAAGAAATGAAAGGAAGAAGGGAAGAAGGAAGCAGAGAGAGAAAGAAAGAAAGAGAAAAAGGAGAGAAAGAAGGAAAGAAAGAAGAGACAGAAAGAAAGAAGAGAGAAGGAAAGAAAGAAAGAAGACAGAAGGAAGAGAGAAAGAAAGAAAGAAAGAAAGAAAGACAAGAGATAAGAGAGACCAAGAATGAAAGAACTGAAAACAATCCAGGTGTCCATTAACTGATGAATGAACAAAACGTGATATAGTCTTACTAATGGACTATTATTCAGGCATAATAAAATTAATACAAACTATAATATGGATGAACCTTGAAAACACTATTTTACTTAAAGAGACCACATACAAAAGCCATGTACAGGGATACCTCAGTTCATGAACTTAATTCTTTCCATGATTCTGGTCACAAACCAAATTGGACGAGAACAGAATCACATTCGGTGGTTAGGTTCAATGTTGACCTTATGGGGAAATTTGATTTGGTTTTTGTACAATTCAGTTTGCTACCAGAATCATGGAAAGAATTAAGTTCGTGAACCGAGGCAACACTATTTAAGATTCCATATATATGAAATGTTCAAAGTAAGCAAACCCATAGAGATGGAAAGCATTTAATGGTCTCCAGGGCTGGCAGAAGGGAGAGAGGAAATGTGATTGTTTACCAGGTACTTAGTTTCTCCTTGGGCTGATGAAAATGTTCTAGAATTAGATAGTGATAATGGTGACACAATGTTATAATTGTACTGAAAACTACTGAATGTTATGCCTAAAATGATTAAATTGTGAATGTTTAAAATGGTTATGTAAATTTTAAGTCAATATTTTTGAAAAGCAAGTGTCATTAAGGCTCTTCCTCTTCATACACACATATTGAACTCTCCGTAGACTTCAGATTCTGACTGTTGTTTTTATAGAAGTGATTGACATAGAAGTGATAGACTCTGTGATTCATCTCCTTGCCCGGTAAGAAATATATTCTTTTCTTCTTATCTGCTAAGAAGCTCAAAAGAAGGCTACAACTTGACACCAAATCCCTCCTCCCTCATGTCAATGTTTTAAACAATATCTTTGCTGCTGAATCTAGAGGTCAAGTGTCCACAGGCTCAACAGCAGCCCAAGTAGCTGTCTGTGACTCACTATTTGCCTTGTTTTTTGACTTTCAGTGTTTGAGTAAATGGCTAAAATCGAAGGCTTCAGAAAGGTTGCTGATTAATGTGCCCTTTATTGTTAGAAACATAATTAAATAATGCTCTGCTTATCACTTTCTTGGGGAGATGGGACACAAAAGATATTAGAATCTCATGACATAGTCAGTAAGTCATCC
The DNA here is from genome assembly GCF_053883595.1 of Heterocephalus glaber. Lineage (NCBI taxonomy): Eukaryota > Metazoa > Chordata > Mammalia > Rodentia > Bathyergidae > Heterocephalus > Heterocephalus glaber. The sequence continues at coordinate 5,938,358 of NW_028258349.1, read as the reverse complement.
GGTTAATACTTTTTAATTATCACAGCTAGCCAGCACTGTAATCTCTTCTGGAAGTTTTTGTTGTATTTACAGAAATTAAACTGCAAATGAAGTTGTGAAGCTCTCCCCTCTTATGGGCTGTCCAAAGACTATTAAACAAAATAGAATTTAAAAGCAGCATGGAGTTATAAATAGCCTGCTGTTTGGTATATCTTGTCAATCTGTTACCACTTATATATTTTCTCTAACAGCTCTCTAATTAGCACTCACTTTTGCTGCTACTGCTCCTAAAATGTTTACGTTGGAAGTTACAAATTACTGTCTAATTATACTGGCTACTTTGTTTTGCATAAAGTATAAATAAAATCCCATTCATGCTATAAAAAAACATGTGCTGTCATCACTTTTTCTATAGGATAACTAGTAAAGTTTGCCAGCTTTACGCAGAATATCAGCAATGAGCAACTTTAATTAAATTTGGTAGTGTAAGAATTCATGACTTTACTTCCTTTAGGAGTGAATCACTTGCAAGTATGAAAAATTTGTATAAATGGAATCAAAAGGTACGATCAGTAGAGTAGCAAATTCAGCATCTGAACTTTAAATTCTGGGGAAAACCCTTTTCAGAAGTTTTTGGGTTCCCATCTATTGCCATGTGCCTGTAAGTCAGTGCTGGGTAAGGTCAGAGCAGGGGGAAAACACACAAATACATAGACAAAGATAATGTTCTTAATAAAACTCACTTCCTAGCAGATCCATTTAAGTTATTCTGATTCCATGAAGTCTCCCCATGCAATAAGCCAAAATATTCCTCAACAGTGACCATTCTGTTGGCCAGGATTCATCCAAACTCTCCTGCTGTTTACACAGATATTGTATAGATTGTTATTTGTTCAAAATATTCACTGTTCCTATTGCCAAAGAGAGAATTATAAGAGGATTACACGTCTCACTCCACTGACACCAAGCTTGGCATTGTGATTTGATTTGACTAATGGGATATGAGTGGCTTCTTTTTGTGTGTGTGGTACTGGAGATTGAACCAGGGTCTTTGCACTGAACCACATCCCCAGACTTTTTAATGTTTGTATTTTGAGACAAAGAATCACTAAGTCACTAAATTGCCCACAGTGGGCTTGAATTTACCATCCTCCTGCCTCAGTCTCCCAGAGTGCTGGAATGACTACATCTGGCTGAGTAGCCATTTTTGAATAGAGCTTTTCAAGCCAAAGCACAGTTGATCACGCCTTATGAAGCCATATATAAAGGCTGCTCTTTCTGCTATGGTCCTGAAATGAATATGAAGTAGAACAAAACCACAGTTAACCCATGAGGGGCATGAAATTACAACAAATTAAAATTTGGGGGCCATTTGTTATTACAGTATAACTTAGTCTATATTGACCGATATATTCCCTTAACTGCCAGGTGCTATTTTAGTAGTTAGTAAATATCCAGTGAATATTGAGCACATGAACTAATAGATGGATTGAATGAAAACTATAAAAATTATTAGATTATACCTCTATTTTCAAATGCAAGTTGTCTGTAGAACAAGAAATTGTTTCACATAATATTGAGATAAGCCGAATTTTCTGGACACAAGGCCCACACATCTATATTTTACTTAAAAGTCAAGGCCAATCAATACCCACATAATCTCTGATTACCAGCAATTGCAGACTATGTCAGATGCCTGCTTGCTAGTTTCCTTTATAACTGGTCAGTGGTGGTCCTTCCCCCTCATCTTCCCCAAGACTGTCCTCTGTATCTCCATCTCCATCACATTTGTGTTTCACAAATGCTCTTATAATGGACACAGGGCCGAACAGCAGCTCCAATACCTCTACACAGTAAGGGTCATGTCGAATTGGAAAATAATCAAGGAAAAATACAAAGTGTACCTGCTCCCACATAAACAAACTCCTGGTTCAGCCTCAACACACACCATTTTGGAGCTGCTTATATGCTAATTATTAGCTGTTCTTGTAAGCACATAAAATATTAACATCCCATAGAAAATTTTAAATTATTCTCTCCTTAGCAATCTTCAAAAAGTGTGACATCTTGTGGAAATTATTCATTCTGGTCTGTAAGTGCTGGCCAACATTATATGTGGTAGAGTTTTGTTGGAAGATTAAATTTCATAAATGATACTATTTCACATATTCAAAATCCTCTGCACAAGCCATAACTAAGACCAACTCCCCATGAAGCCAAAAGCCCTGAGCAAAGCAAAGCATCTATTGAAACTGCCTTTCTGGTTGGAGTAGTCTCATTTACTATTCTCTGCTACAATAACCTAGAAATGTTAAAAAATGGAAGAGTCCCTCCTTGTTCTCTCTGGTGACAGAATGAATAGACAGACAAACCCTGCTATCCTCTGCCATTGCCCTCGAACAAGTTTCAGTATTTCACAGGAAAAGGGCATTATTTTTTCTATCCAAACTATGCAGCTTAACTTTCAATACTACATTTCTTAAAGGATAGAAAATCACTAAGAGTTCTGGCCAACAGAACTTGAAAGCCAAGGTTTCCATAAATGAGGGGCAAATTGAATTTGAGGTGCCCATAAATTACCTGAATAGTCAAATTTGCCCTTGGGAAGGAATTAAAATTCCCTTCCTTCTTCAACAGTTGTACAGTGAGTTCTGCTATGCCCTGGTCTGTATTGGGTGCTGCAAGCAGAGCAAGGGGCTAAACTGACACAGTCCCCAATATCACAGAACTTCAAGTTGAGTTAGAGAAAGAGACAAGAAAGGAATCTTCATAATGATGAGTAAACATCATTATGAAAAGGGACACTCTTAATCTGGTCTGCAAGGCTAGGGCAGGAAAGAAAGGTGCTGGAGGAGTGAAGGATTAGCTAAAACACAGAGGACCTATACAAGTAGCTAAATGAAGAATAAGGAGAAAAGAAACTCCCAGCAGAAGAAATATTAGGCACAGTGGCCTAGAGCTGAGAACAATGATGGTACCAAGAGAAACTGAGAAAGATTCACTGGTGGAATACAGAGCCCAAGCAGAGACACAGTAAGAGTTGAGGCTGACAAGCAACAGAGAGCCAAAATGACAAAATGCAGGGAACTTTGGAGTTCATCATGGCGGCACTGGGGAAGCACTGAAAGAGATTTAACAAGTCAGATTTATACACTTACTATTACTTTGACTACAGAGTGAGGAGCACTGACAGTGGGTCTGGGAAGTCCAGTCAGGATGCTATACTGGTCCTTCATTGCAATATGACTTAAGTTATTTAGTGCTTTGAAATAACAAAACTTAGTGCTTTGAAATAACATTTATTATCTCACAGTTTCGTAAATCAGCAAACTGGGGTGCAACATAGTGGCTCCTCTGGCTGCAGAGCATCATCCAGGATAACAGGCATCTCAAGGCTCAACTGCAAAAAAAAATTTGTTTCTAAGTTCAATAGTAGTTGTTTGCAGCCGTTAGACTGAAGGTCTCAATATGACACTGACTGCTGATCAGAAGCCCTCTGGGAAGCTCACCACATAGACACATGTTTCAGAGTGAGCAAGCAGAAAGGGCCAGAGGGAGAGGGATGGAGGCAGAGAGAGAGTGAGAAGCCAAGTAAAAGAAGTCTCAGTGTTTTTCAGTCTAGTCTAAGAAGTGGCATCCCATCACTTTTGCCATATTTTATTGATTAGAAGGAAGTCACCAAACTCAAGCCAACCTCAAGTGGAAGGATATTATATAAGGGCATGTGTACTAGGAGGCAGGGATCAAAATAGGCCATTTTAGATGCTGCCTACATCAAGAACTATTGCAAGAATTCAGGGATACAATGCTAATAGTCAGTATTAAGGCAGAGGTAGTAGAAACTGAGACCTAGATAAATCTGACAAATATTTAGATGGTAGAATTAATGGGATTTGGAGTTAAGAAAAGATAGAAGTCAAAAATGATTCTCACATTTTGAATTAAGCAATGGGAGAATATTATTGCTATTTTTTAGATATAACCACTAAAAGTGAAAGAAAATATTAGAGAAGAAATTTTAGGAGCCTTGTTTTGAACATGTTGACTTTGATGTACCTGTGAAGCATCGAAGGAGAGTTGTCAAACAATTTGTCTTTCCAGGTCTAATTGGAAACACAAAATTTGAGATTCTCCTCAGATGTCCAACTTTGGGTGAATCGTTTTTAGAGAGTAAATATTAAGCCAGATCCAACCCATTTGTTAACCTGTTTGTAAAAGTCCATGGATGGATGGATGGATAGATGAGTAGATAAATGGATGGCCCTTTTGGTCCAAAAATGGGAAGACCTTAGCAATACACTCCATCCCACAACTATCTATTCTGTAATTATCAAATCAGGAAAAGTAAGGACTTAGCCTAGCAATTATTTTCCTCTGGTTGCACTATATTGAGATTGTACAAATCCCTGTATTCACTTTGGATTTAACATATTGGATATGATAACAGCACTATTTAGCTGGTACCTAAGCCAAATTTTAAGTTTCATTAAGAATCATCAAGCACCTGAAAAGCAAAGGACTCAGAGGACAGCTCCTATTTTCAGATATCTCTGAACAATGGGAAGGACCAGAGTGGGCCCAGGAAATCAGCATGTCAAAAGCAGAGGTTGCCTCCCTGCAGAGATACACAAAGATCTTTCCAGATGAATTGATTTGGGGATATGAAGTCTAGTGTTCATAAAATGCAAGCACATGGCAGGAATCAGTAAACTGTACTTTAGTTTTATTGTTCAATAACACCTCTATATTATAGCCTCCCCTGAACATTCATGAGACATAACTCTGAAACTTTGTTTTATGGCAAAGACAAAAGAGGGCTAAGTTTTTCAAAAGTCTCCTGAGAAAACAGGTAGGATTACCTTGAGCATACAATTCAAATCTAGTAAATCCAGACTTTATGTAAATGGATGGTAGAAAAGGAATGGATACAGGATGTTGAATATGAAGAAGATCCTAGAGGCCATTAGTTTTCAAGATGATGATTAGGAAGACAGGTTCTTGGACCACACTGCTGCTTCTTCAAGAATTGTGGAAAATAAGTAATATCCTTTATTCCTATTAATATTACCAAACCAACAACTTCCTTTTGGTTTTGCATTTCCAGTATGGCTACAAGTCTTTACTAATGAGAATTCCAGCAAAATTGTCAAGGTGAAACAGAAAAATTGCAATAATTTCTTCAATTAGGGTAAATCAGTGAGGCATGATGGAGTGACTGCTAATTTGCTAGGTACAATTGTTAAGTCATAACAAAAAGACATCACACCTGCTGAAATTCTGATTGAAGAGATGAGTGCAGTACCAATATTCTGTAAAGAACAGTACAATATTAATCACTACTATTTATTTAATTGAATAGTTATTAAAATATTAAATATCTGTTGAGTATTTATTATGGATCAGACACGACTCTAAGCGGTGTACATTTAACTTCAAAACAATCCCATGAAGTGGGGTTTTGTGCACAATGAAGCAGATCAACCTAGAGATAAAGCAGTTTGCTCAAGGTCATAGAAAAAGAAAGTAGGAAATTTATTATGGGATGTGGAGTCTCAGAATTCACAGCACTCCATTATGACCTTTATGTTCTAATATCCTAACATTAGTTTTTATCCTTTGCTGAAAATAATATTTCTCATGAGCTTGGCAGACAAAAAGAAGCTTGTTCTTGAAAAAGAAAGAAGCATGACGTTCAAAGCACAGCTCTCTCGTGTCATAGGACTGAATAGGCTGACAGCACTTGGGATGTTTATATTGTTAGTCAAGAACTGTGAGTGAGGCACCTAGCATTCAAGGTCTTGGCAAAGAAACCTTACTGCTTGAGTCTCCTTGAGTGAAATTTGCAAAAAATTTTAAAGGAATTCATCTAAAGCAACAGCAAACCTGAATCCCAAGCCAAACATATCTGGGATATATCAGGTCACTGACTCATGCTGCTCAAAGCCCTATAAGGTGAGCACAAGAGTCATCCCATTTTACAGATACAAAAGTAAAACACTGAGAGAAAAAATAACTTGCCAAAAGTTACATCCTCAGTAAGGGTCAGGATGCAACTCAAACTCAGATCTGAAAAATTCACAGTCTACATTCTCTCAAGAGCCAGATGGTGCTGTTGAAGGGCAAGATAACTGCTTTCCATAGAGGTCTATATAAGAAGGATTTCATTATTATACATAACCCAGCAGCACAGAATTAGTGACTTGCACTCTGCAGGAAGAAGTATCTCCTTACCACTGCAACTCTTTAAGAACACAAAGACAGACCACAGCAGGGTGAGGGCCTCATTACTAAAAGAAGCAGGCCAAGGCAGCTGACCTTATGCTGAGACTGATAAAGAAGGGGTACTTGAGAGATGCATGCATCAGGAAGTGGTCCAGTCCAGGGCCTCTGATGCCCAGAAATCTATGATTGATGTGACTAAAACTCTTGGTCCTTTAATTCATGGGAGCTCTCTTCTTTGTGTTCTACATTTCTTATCATGAAACCAAGAAACAATGCAGACTGGAAACACAAAGTTAATCTTAATATTTTTTCTTTTTATCTCATCCAACAGAATTAGAGCCCTGGGTAGATGCTATGAAAAATACAAGGATTAACCTTCAGTGTTTGAATCTCTAAGGAGTTAGGGCCAGCCTAAACATGAGTAAGAATCACTTTTAAATGTATCAGGGCTGTTTCATTTTTCATCTGCTGTCCAGGTGATCTATGTGGCAGAGATATGGAGACACATGAAGCTGTGCACGGTGCAGTACATGTATATGCTTGGCTTAGGATTCAGGTTTGGTGTTGCTTTAGATAAATTCCTTTAAAAATTTTTGCAAATTTCACTCAAGGAGACTCAAGCGGTAAGGTTTCTTTTGCCAAGACCTTGAATGCTAGGCGCCTCACTCACAGTTCCTGACTCACAATGTAAACATCCCAAGTGCTGTCAGCCTATTCAGTCCTATGACACGAGAGAGCTGTGCTTTGAACATCATCTTTCTTTCTTTTTCAAGAACAAGCTTCTTTTGTCTGCCAAACTCACAAGAAGGCTTATTTTCAGCAATGGATAAAAGCAGAAAATAAAAGTAGTTGACAATTTGCATATGTTCGGCTCAGCCAGTCTCTCTCTCTCTCTCTCTCTCTCTCTCTCTCTCTCTCTCTCTCTCACTCTCTTGCCCTATGCAGGTTGAACAGGTGAAATAACACCTGACTTCAGAGAAAGATATAATTCTCAGGAAAAAACCTGAGGTCCCTAGATGTGATTTTCTCAGCTTCTAGCTAACAATCCATAAACCTTGCTACCTGTTTTGGTTTGTGTCTAGATGTCCCCTCAAAACCTCATGTGGTCATAGGTGGGGGTTTGAAGAGGTGGTTGGATCTAGGGTGTGTGAGGCTGGGATCAAGGATATGATGCCGGGATTGATTCACAGTATGATTCTAGGATTAAGAGTGTGAGTGCTTCCCACCGTAAGGGCAGTTAGCCTGGATAAAATATAAGGGACAGAAAGAGGGGTGCCATGGTTATTGGTTGTCACTTGCTTGTTTTTGCTATCTTCTGCCTCCCATGAACTGTTTCTCCTCTGCGATGCCCCTCTGCCATGCCACCCTGCCTTAGGACAGCCAACTGTGATCTGAAACATCTACAAACTGTGAGCCAAATAAATCTTTCCTCCTTTAACTTGTGGTGCTATTTTTGTAGCAAGAAAAGTAACCAAGACACTACATTAGTGTCTCTCTTCTTTCTGTCCTCTTACAACTGAGGAAATGGACCTTCCCTATGTATGTGATGATTCAGTCCTCTGCTTGGGCTCTAAACCTCAGCCCCTTCATCTTTCTGAAGGATCCCCACTGACTCCAATGTTCTCTTTCTGTTGTATATCTTCATCATCCCTTTTTCCTTGTGCTATTTCATAAAGATGTAAAAAATTGTAGTATCTTCTATCTTTAAAAAAAGAAACTAGCTACATGCAGTGGCACATGCCTATAATTTCAGCTACTCATGAGGCTGAGGCAGAGGATTATGAGTTTGAGTCCAAACTGGGCAATTTAGTGAAACTCTATCTCAAAATAAAAACTAGAAAGGACTAGGGATGTACCTAAGCAGTATAGTGCTTCTGGTTTCAAACTCCAGTACCACAAAAAACAAACAAGAAATCAAAAACACAAAACATCTACCTCATGCACCCTTTCAGGAAATGTCCCATCCTCCCCCTCGTCCTCATTGTCACTGTTCAGGAGAATGTGAGCTGTCTGCATACTCAGTCTCCGTTTCCTCCTGCTCCACTCTTTCCTCCATCCCCTCTGAACTGGCTTCCATCCCGTGGCTCCATTACAAGAGCTCTCACTAACAGAAGGAGAAAGCTTCACATTTCCAAATCCAGTCATCATGTTTTATTCCCCACTTCACATGGCCTCTTGGAAGCATTTGCCATCTTTCTCCAAATGCTCTCTTCCTGGCTTCTGTGGCTGCATGTTCTCCTGAATTTCCTTTGACGACTCCATCTCCGTCTCTCTGGAGCACCATCTCCTCCCCTCAGCTTTATATATCAAAGTGTCTCACACATGGGAACTCCCCACTGTCTTTGCTTAACTAATTGATTTGAGGGGAAAACTAACTAACCAAGGGTAGAATACAAAAGTTGAAATGTAAGCTTTGGACTCAAATCTGGATTCACTGCCCAGCTTCTCTTCTTACTACGTTTGTGACCTTGGAGAAGCTACTTATCCTTTTTACTGATCTCTAAAATAAGGCCAAATGTGATGTCCATGCTAGGATTTTTATGAGAAATAAATGAACACTAAAATTAAAATTTCACTAGATCCAAGGTTTCCATGTTTTTATTCAGTGAATAATCCATATCTTAGATTTTAAATATATACCTGCATACTAAGTACAAACTACTCACTTATTCTGGAGTGATCCAAGAATGATTTTTACATTTTTAAATAGTTGGAGGCAAAAGACTACATGATAGAATGAGTATGTGGCCTGCAAAGTCTAAAATATTTACAACTTACCACTTTACAAAAACATTTGCTGACTTCTAGAATAATGTTTGGCCCAGGTTGGGTATTCAAAAATATTTCATTAAATGAATAAATGAAAACATGGATGTATCTAAAGTACTGAGTAGTTAACATGTATTGAGTGCTTTATTAACCACCATGTTATCCTCATCATCACTATCTAATTTGTAAAATCCCTTTCAAAAAATATTAACTCCTCAGCCACCAACACTTGCCAAAAACAACTTCCAAAAGTTAAACCACTCAAAATACCTCTTATATCTCTTAGGCTTTGTTGTTTTGTTTTGGCAGTTCTGGCAATCAAACACAGAACCTTTCCCAGGTTAGGCAAATGCCAGAAGCACTCTAGCCCTGAGCCATATCCTCAGCCCATCTCTAAAGCTTTTCCAACATCAAACTGCACAATACTGCTTCTCTTTAAAAACTTTTTACTAAACTGAGAGGTTTTCTTAATAATTTCATATCTAATATGAGTGATTTATTCCATCACCATTCAAGCACTATAATTCCCCTCACTCCTGAGAACAGGAGTTTTTTAACACTTCAGTATTCTGATTAGTTTTTACAAGCAAAAGACTCACAGGCAGGGGATGATACATTTTCAATATACATCAGCCATTCTCTCTTCTTTGGATAATTCTGCCTTGACTTTTCTGCTGAAATCATCCCTCCCACCATCCATCAACATCAAGCAGAACTGACTCCACTCTCTGCTGTAAGACGGGGCATGGAACACAGGACTGATGAGCCAGTGAGTCATAGTCCCCCGGCTGTAGAAATTGGTTAAGGGACAGTCTGGCCTAATCATAGTCAGGGAGATGCAATGAGCCTTCCTACAGGGAAAGAAGCATATTCACTTTTCCAACAGACTTGAACTTGAAACAGGAGAAATTTGAACCATTGGCAATTATCTTACCCCAGTGGAATTTGATTTTGCAGTCCAAATGGAAGTGAATATTCATGGAGAGAAATTGAGTCTAGTGGAATTGTTTGAGCTTCTAGACCAAGAGTTCCCTTGACCCTATTTTGTTTCGGCAATCATGTGACCCAGTAAAATCCCTCTTCAGCCAAAGCTAAGTTGAGTTAAAACTGTTTGGAAGAGAAGGAATAAAAACCTAACTGATGCACCTGTCTAGTTCATGCCTCTTTATTCAATCCTGCAAACTAGACGCCTAAATAAGTGAACAGGTGACTTTCAATGAAACACCCTCAGGAAGCATCCATTTATTCCCAAAGCATGACATCATGTCCAAGACTCCATGTCTGCAGGAGGCCAGTCTTGGGATCTTTAGAAACAGAATGGCAACATTTTAAAGACATATGTGACCTTAGAGAAGACTGTACACTTAGAGGGTCAAAAATCCAAAAGCATTCTGAGCCAGAAGGGAAGAGGAAAAACTGTAGGGTCAAGAGTGAGAAAGCAGCAGCAGAAATACAATAGAAATAGCAGGTGACCAGGAACAGGAACCACGAAACAACCATCACTCAGGGACAACTGACCAGAGCCATGTGGATATGGAGATTCAAAGAAGCAAGATTTTATGTGAAATATTTCTACCTCTAAGTGGTGCCAAATTATTTTTTTTTAAATAAGACCGTGATTCCAATATAACACACTCAGCCTGTAAATGGGTAAAATACTCACTGTGCAGATGGGAGCAAGGATGTGGTGATGAGTACACCAAACCTCAGAAGGGGCAATGTCTTACTACAGTGATACTCAACCGACACCACGTGACAAAGACTAAACTCAAATTCCAGTTTTCTAATTTGGTCCCCTTCACTGAAAAGAATAAAGGTCATATTCTAATAAAAGTAACTCTTCATATCTGGAAACCAATGCCAGTCTATAAAACATTCTCATATAGAATAAAATGTGATCCTTACAATTGGTAACCACTAGGATATAGGAGTTATAACTATTTCCACTTTACAGATAAGAAAAACTCAAGTTCCAGTATGTTAAATGACTTTCCTAAAGTTTAGCAGGAATGCCAAAACTCATGAACTTTCAGGACTTAATCTATCATCTTTCCCTCTGACTCTAGCCTGTTTATTTCTTCCTGGGCCCCAGATCACAATGAAAGGTAGGGATATAACCATTCCTTCTCTCAACACACACACACACACACACACACACGTGCGCACACACACACACACCAGCTAGTGTGATTTTGTTTCCTAAACTTCTCTCTGGGGCCCAAGGAGTATAGAGCAATAGCCTACTAGCCTAGCACTTCTCTGGAATTGTCCTTACTCTTACCTTTCTTTTCCACCACTAGTCAGAGAAAGTTTTACACAGAAAAGTTTTGTCATTGTATCCTAGTCCACATGTCTCACAGTAGATGCTCAGGGATGTGGAGGGAAAGGGGGAAAAGAGTGGGGAAAATGGACAGACATACAGGAAGCTTCCATATTATCAGGAGACATGAATTTAGAGATCACCTAGTTTCACCCTCATATTTCACAGATGAGGAAAAAGGCCTGTTGTGTGTGGCATCTAGATATACCTCCAAACCTCGTGTGGTCAAGGATGAGGACCTAAGGTTGTCAATGTGGATTAAGTGTATGTGATGCTGGGATTAAGGAGGTGGATAATGGAAGCCCCACCCTGGGTGTGGGTGGCATCAATCAATAGGCTTAGAGCCTGGGTGGAATATAAAGTGACAGAAAGAAAGCTGCTGCTGCTGCTGTTTGTTGCTTCTGCTTGCTGCTTCACTGTCTCCTGCCTGTTTGCCATGGACTGTTTCTCCTCTATGATGCCCCCCACCCCGCCATACCACCTTGCCTTGGAGCCAGCCCACTATGGACTGAAAACTCTACAAACTGTGAGCTAAATAAACCCTTTCTCCTTTATCTTGTGAGTGTTGGTTATTTTGTCTCAGCAATGAGAAAAGTAATTAAGATAAGGCCTAAAGAGAAAAGAAATGTTCTTTTAAAGACCATAGAGGCTGTACCTTTGGGAATCAAACTTAGATCTTCTCAGGCTCATTGCCTACACCTTTTAAAGAATCACTCACCTGAATGACAAATGCAATTTCTTCACAGATAGTCATGACTTCCTATTTCCAAACAAAGTCATTACAAATTAAGAGCATCTAGGGGCTGGGAATTTAGCTCAGTGGTTCCGTCACTTGCCTTGCAAGCACAAGGACCCGAGTTCGATTGGCCGTACCAAAAAAAAAAAAAGAGCATCTGATGACAATTCAAATTCCTTAGTACCACTCTCAGTAAAAACTATAGGGGAAGAAACTTAAACACTTGCTAATATTCCTCTGATTTCAAAACAAGCACTATAACATTAGCACAAATAAGCTAATATCTGTTCATCTGTTTATAGACAAACAGGCATAAACATAAATGACCTTGGTTCTTTCCTAGCTGCCTGTCCCAGGGGTTCAAAACTCTAATTAACTTATAGCTCGTCATTGTTTACACAGGAAAAAATCCAGAAGTGTCTCCTTTATGTCCATTAAACCATTCAGTTTACAGGAGCATCCAAAACCAGATTTTAATGCTGCTTAGATGTCCTGTCCAGAAAGGGATTTATTTTCACTAGAAACATGGCACTCCATTTGGTTCTAATTCTCTGGCACTATCATCTTTTGGATGCAATGTTACTGATTTTTTGTTGTTGTTGTTGCAGATGGTTATGTAATAGCAACATTGGGAGCCTTGTGCATAATCAGTCATGAAAAACTGTGTCCAGCTCATGAAATAAAAATCAGCAGTCCTTAGAAGTGTGGCCAGATTCTTTTATTAGCATCCCAGACATTTGGAGGCTGGGGATCCGATTTAAGAGTTAATGAAAAGGCAGAGAGGGACAAAGGATAATTTCTTCTCCCTCAGAGGTACTCCAACTCTTCTCTACTCCTGAAATATTCAGAGCTACCATTAAAAACTACAGACCCAAATGCTTCTCGGCCTTTTGGCTAAGATCAAGTGTAAAAACTACAGACCCAAAGATGGCAAGCTTGGTTTGTGTACAGTTGAGGAAGGCTTCCTCGGCTACACCTGCATTGTCATTTAATGCCCCTAGCCACAGTTGCCTGCAGTTTCACTCTGAATCTCTGTGTGGAAAGATTAGTGAAGCAAACCAAGTACCAGATTCCAATTTAGGACCCTGGATTTAAGTCTTATCTTTGCTTCTGACGGGCAATATACTCAGTCTCATGGAGTTTTTGTGGTGTGGTGTTGTGTTGTGTTTTAGCAATACTGAGGAGCAAACCCAAGGCCTCCACACTGAACTATATGCCCAGTACTTTTTAATTTTTTTTTTTTTTGAGATTGGGTCTCATTAAGTCACTCATTTGCCCAGGCTGAGCTCCAGCTTGAAATCCTCCTGCCTCAGAATCCCAGAGTACTGAGATTATAGGAATATGCAACCATGCCTAGCTTTCTCATACAATTTTAAAAGATTGGATAAGCTGCATTTGTACAACTTTTATTCAAACAAATATGGACAGAATAAATCCCCCTACTAAATGCATCTCTCCTTAGAAAATTTATCAGAGTTGTCATATTATGAGCTATTCCTGGAAAATATTCAATTAATGTTGACTTGTATCAGCAAATGTTGTTGGTGTCCCACATATATCTCCCACCTCTCATTTTAGGGTGCTCACCCCATTTCTGATTCTCTAGTTCTGAGATATTATCTTGAAATTCTGGAAGGTGATTGTCCTTCAGGCTGTAAATGTTAGAGAATGATTGACCTTCTGGAAGTGACTCTCAACCAACAACCTTCTGGAGTTGATGGATCAATACCCCAACATCCATAGCCTTTGGGAGAAATAATCCTCAGGCAGGCATTTCATGCATTTTTCAGTGTTCTGTGGGTTTAGGCTTCAGTAGTTCACTGTGTCTGGCTTAATAAAGCTCCCTTTACTGACTGCCTTTCCTCCCCTATGCCATTCTTCATGTCTCTACCTGTATTTCCTGAATCCCAAATGCTACTTTCACTGGAATCCTTGTTTTAGGATCTGCTCCTGAGACATCCAAAACTAAGACAGCCTCTTTTATATGATTATACATGACTTAGTCATCAGTGGTCAAAGCCTTCTGCAGTATCTGGTAAAGAGGAACTCAGAAGTAACTGAGGAGGAAAAGGAGAAAGTATTTATTATTATTACCATTGTTGCTATTGTTTTGCAGTGTAAAACACACAGTCCACTCTTCTACTGAGCAGAGGAGGCAATATATTTCTGATTCTTGGGAAAAAAACAGGTTCTGGGATCCAGGCTTTTCACATAGGGAAAATGAAGGAAGCTCTGGGAATTCAGACTCTTCAAGGAAAAGCTTCCATGCAAGAGATCAGGACTCCAGAGGCAGAGATGACTCACCCTTCAGTGTGAGAGCCCCCAAGGTTGTCAGCTCTGTGACAGACACTTAACAAGACTTCAGGAAGGATTGACCTCGGCTGGCACACAGTCTCAAGAAGGTAATTCAGAATTAAAGCCAAATGGACAAGCCACTGCTATAATTGAAGCTGAAAGCAAAAGAAGTTGTGGATATAGCTTGTGGCATAAAGGACAGGCATGTCACCTCTGGAGAAAAGTATGAGTCAAGTCAGCACGTCACCTCCCACTGCTAGCTATGCAGAGATTTTAATAAAACATTCTTAGGATTAATCCGCACCAAAGGCCTGCTGTACCCAGCTCCTGACAAGGGGTAATTTATAGCTTAAAAAGATGTCATCGACTTTAATAGGCTTCAAATCTCATGCTAAAATCACTGACTCCTTACAGGGTCCAGTTTTTCAATACAGCTTCTACCTGCCTGTCCACTTCACCTCATTCAGAAATGGACTTAGGGAGAAAAAAATAAAAAAGACATTGAGCTTTAGAGTTGGAAAGAATCTTATTAGCCCAGGAATCCCAAATCCAAATGTCACTCACAGCCCGGCAAGTGCCCTGCTGGGCCCAAAGGAATAGTCACTTCTCAGACTCTCACAAGTCATTATTGCCAGGCAGAAGTTCCAAGCTGGGCTTGGTTCCAACTGCTGGGAGGCTTAGACAGGAGGATTACTTGAGCTCAGGAGTTGGGGGCCAGCCTGGAAACATAGCAAGACCCCACCTCTTTAAAAAAAAACTCAAATTCAGTGTGGCCAGAGGTGGGTTTTTTTTCAAAGAAGATATAAAAAGAATTCATAAGTAAAAAATTCTGTGCTCAAAATATTGACAGCTAATTTTTTTTTTTACAAAACATAGCAAAACCAAATAATAATAATAGAGCCACCCACTATATGGTCAAGATTGGTAGGCAGTTCTTATCAGCTATAGTGACTGTTAAAATAGTGAAATTCTTGTATTTGACTCAGCAAACATTCATCATCCCAAGCCTTCCAAATGACCCCACCCCTATCACTATCCTGGCACCCTAGGTGGCTCCAGAACCTATCGGACTGCTCCATCCTCCAGTAGCTGACATGTTAACACCTAACCAATACATCATCTCAAACCTTCTGTTTCCGCATCATGACTAGCAGCTTGCTGCTAGATCAGTGCTTGCGTTGCTCTTTTAAACACCCACACTCACACACACACACACTCTCACACTTTATAGAGGTTGATTGACATATAAAGAGCAAGATATAATGTAATATTTATATTTTGATAAGTTTGTAGATAAGTATACACCTGTGAAACCATCACCACTATCAAGGCTGTAAACACATCCATCATCTCCCCAGGTTCCCTCCCACCCTCTTCATTATTATCATTGTTAGGTTTTTTTTCCCCAGGGGCAACATTTAACACCTGATTTATCCTTGTAGCAAAATCTAAGTATAAAACACTATCAATGTTAGTTACAGGCACTGCACTGTAAAGTAGATCTGCAAAGCTTACTCATCTTTCCTATCTGAAATCTGATACCCTTTAACCACCACCTCCTTGTTCTTCCTTCACCCCACTCCTGCATGTACTGTTCTTTGGAATTTTATTTTTTATAATCTTCTCTGTACACAGATTAAACAAACAAAAATTCTAGGAAAATTGGTCCTAGAGGATCTTGGGTCTGGGACTCTGATTGATTCTAATACTTCTCATTTGATATTTGGGGAAACAAAAGCTAAAGCAAAGGAAGATACTTGACCAAAGCCATGAAGCAAGTCACTGACAGGCCCATGACCAGAAGTCAAGGCTCCAGGCTTCTTAGCCTTTTGCTCAGAAGCCAACAAACCTGTGGATGGGAGTGGCTTGTTGAAAACACAGCTTTCAGGATAGCAGCCATTCTTTCTGGAGTGAGGTGGAATCTCAGCATTGTTTTCATTTGTATCTCTCTAATGACCAGTGATGTTGAACATTTTTTAATATGTTTATTTGCTATTTCTACTTCTTTGTCTGAGAAATGTGTGTTCATTTCAGATGCCCATTTTCGGATTGGGTCTTTAAATTTGGGAGGTCTGATCTTTTTGAGTTCTTTATAGATTCAAGATAGTAGGTCTTTGTCTGAGGAAGAGCAGGTGAAGATTTTTTCCCACGTTGTGGGTTGTTTCTTCACACTGTTGGTGTTTTGTCTTGCTGTGCAGAAGCTTTTTAATAAGAAGAGATCCCACTTGTTGATTGTTTGTGCTAGTTCACCGGCAACTGAGGTTTTGTTCATAAAATCATTTCCTACACCATTGTCTTCAAGAGTTCTACCTAACTTCTGTTCCAGCTGGTTCAGTGTTTTTATTTTAATATTTAGATCTTGAAATCAACCAATAACAAATGCTGGCAGGGCTGTGGGGAAAGAGGAACCCTCCTCCACTGCTGGTGGGAGTGTAGACTGGTACAACCGCTGTGGAAATCAGTATGGAGATACCTCAAAGAACTAGGAATGGAAGTCCCATTTGACCAGGCTATTCCACTGCTGGGTATCTTCCCCAAAGAATTAAAAGAATCATACCACAGTGATATATGTGCACCCATGTTCATAGCAGCACAATTTGTAATAGCGAAACTTGAGAACAGCCCAGATGCCCATCAACTGGAGACTGGGTAAAGAAAATGTGGTATTTTAATAAAATGGAGTACTACTCAGCCATAATGAATAGAAATTAGAGACATTTATAGCTAAATGGATGCACATTGAGGCGATATTCTTAAGTGAAATAAACAGGACACACATGTGTAAATACCGAATAGTTTCTCTAGTGTGAGAAACTGAAAGTGTAAATAAGGACTAAAAGGTATAATAGATAATGTGAAATAGGAAGAAAAGAGGCAAAGGGGAAGTGGGAGGGGTAGGGGAAATGAAAGAAGGGAATGGAATTAATATGAGAAAATGGAAAAATGGAAACAAAATGTTTGTAAGTAGGGAGGGTTGGAGTGGTTGAAGGGAGAGCAGGGGAATGGGGAAAAAATAAGAACCAAGAGAGATTATGTAAAGGCACAAATTTTCAATGATGAATGTAACTGTATTGTATACCTAAAATGTACCAATGAAATTAATTTAAAAAAAAAAAAAGAAAAAACAGCTTTCGTCCCTCTATCTCATGCCTGTCAGAGCTCTGGATCGAGACTCAGGCCTGGAGTCAAAGACTCCCAGATGAGGCATAGGATCAGCAGATTTGCAAAACACTGCTGTAAACCACCCCTGGCAAACAGTAAACTTTAGCTTTCCTAAGTCCTCTGTGAGAAAAATATTGAAAATAGGAAAAATATCTCTCTGAATACATTACTTAAATAATTTTCAGCAGATTCTCAGTTCTATGTGTATATAGGTTAGAAGGGCAGAAAACGTTTTTCCAAGCCTCATAATCAGTCTTATTGGCAAATTAAATGGAATAAAATAAAAGAAAGCCTCAAAGATTGATAGTGGCCGAGCAGCACAGGAATGAGAGTAACGTGAGCAGCAGCATGAGAAAAGGAGAGATTGAGGCTTAAATTCCAGCTCTGCTGCTCACACATTGTGCATCCCCAAGCACGTCGTTTTAGGGTTCTGCTCTTCCTCTTCTCTTATGTGTAGAGTGGGGAGAGCAATGTGTACCGGGCAAAGTAATTGCAGGTTTCATAGGTACAGCCATCAATTGTGGATGAGCATGGCAGTGGACTCATTAGGGAAGGAGAGTGGGTGGAGGACAAGCTCCTGCTCTGCCCACAGGAGTTACAGAACAGTATCAGCACGCCTGACCATGAAGCTGCAGGCAGCCCAGACGTCTTCGATACCTTCACCAGCTCAGATGCTTGCACTGGTTAGTCTAACCTTAGGTGTCAATACATGATTTGAGGGGAAGGGGTTGGCAGTGATTTGGAATTATCTACTATTTCTACTAGCATACCCTACATGTACCCCTATAGATCTGACCTTATTCATAAACTACTACACACACTACTAGCATATAAAAATAGCCAAGGTGACCATGACTAGGATTGTAAAGTGCGGTATCACCTAGACTCACGGGTAGTTGTATAGCTATGGACATTGCATCTAAATGTCTCTAAGTCCTAAATTCATCATCAGTGAAATAAAGGCACTGATGGTAGTTCCTGCACTGCATTAAGTCAAGAACCAAATGATGTAATCCAAGAAAGAGCTTAGCATAGTGTCTGGCACATAAGAGATGCTCAATTAATATCATTATCGGTGATATGATTCATTTCACCATTCAGCCTCTAATGTGAAAGAACCTTGACAACAGAATGTAAGACTTGGTGCTAGGACTGGCAACTTACCAAGCTTCCATTGCCTGGCTTAGAGGCCAGCCCTAGGCCCATAGCTTGATCCTTACAGAGAAATGTTCCATACAGTCCCAGGTGCTACACCCAAGTACTGAGGAGCTCAGGAGCCCCTTTCAAGTTCCTGAGTCACTAGCAGACCTCTCTCTAGGTCTTAGTCCTTTCTGAGAAAGCCTGCTGAGAACCCATAAAACCCAGTAAGTCCTGTTCCTGGGGCCTAGCAGTGTGATTCCAAAGAGGAATGCTGGGAGATCCCAAGTTTCCAGTGGCCCAGAAGACTTCAGAAAGTGACCTTTGGGCTGGGGTTATAGATCAGCAGTACAGCACTTGCTTACCATGTGCAAAACCCTGGGTTCAATCTTCAGCACAGACAGAGTGGAGGCAAGGAGAAGTAGGATGAGGAAGAGAAGGAAGGAGAGGGGGTGAGGAGGGGGAAGAAGAAAAGCAGAAGAAGAAGAAGAAGAAGAAGAAGAAGAAGAAGAAGAAGAAGAAGAAGAAGAAGAAGAAGAAGAAGAAGAAGAAGAAGAAGAAGAAGAAGAAGAAGAAGAAGAAGAAGAAGAGGAAGAAGAAGAAAAGGAGGAGGAGGAAGAAGGAGAAGAAGAAGGGAAGGAGGAAGTGGAGGAGGAGGAGAGGGGAGGAGGAAAGAGGGGAAGGGAAGGGAAGAGGAAAGAAGAGAAGAAGAGAAGAGGGAAGGGGAGGAGAGGGGAGGGAAGAAGCATTTGCTGACCCCACATTCAATCTAGATCTACACTATTCATAATGGAGACAGGTAGGCAGTGAACCCTAAAACTCCAAGACAGCCAGGCTTTGGATAGTTTAATCTAAGTGTGGATCTTCTTTAAACATCTGGCATGCATTGCAGAGGACAGCAGCAAGGAGATAAGCTTCCAGAAAAGACACCAGGATTCAGTTCCCTGCTCCACCACATCCTCAATCTGTCATGGTCAGGATCAGACAAAATTATGTAAAGGGCTATAGAGTGTAAATCAGGATAATTACTCTTGACATCATTGCTACATGGACTACAAATTTTTGGTCACAGCTTTCAGTGTGAAAAAATGTAACTTGCTGTAAGTAAACTTAATTTCTCAGTTAAATTCACATTTTACCCAATGCAAAACGTCATCTAGTTACCTTCAAATGAACTTGTTTTCTCCTGGCTAAACGTAGAATTTTCAAGGTTAAAAGTCAGTGCCCTCTCTACTGCCTTTTTCTTCTGGAAGGGAGATTTCGGGTAACCCAGGGTGGGGTAAAGGGCAGGGCTGAGCTCTTCTTTGAACTTAGCATCAAGGAGGCATCAGGTCCACAGTGAGTCTGACATCCATGTGTCTCCTTCAGACTCAGGAGCCTTTTCCTGGCCATTTCCAAACTGACTTTAGATGCAGAAAACATGTAGCTTCTTCCTTTCACCATCTTTGGAAGGAGCTCTCAACTCTTCGGTGATGCCTACACACAGAGCATCATTCATTTGCTGCTACTGCCCAGTATGACTGCACTGAAATGTGCCAGAGATGCTAGGGTCTCTCCAAAACCCATCTGTTGAAGCAAGTGTAATGCTCCCTATAGTAGATCCCTCCAAAGATACTGGATCTGTCTCTACAGTCACCAGTCACCTTTAGGGCTCAGCCAGGGTGTAGAGTCAAGAACAGTAAAGACTCTCTCTACCCTCATGGAGCTAGTGACAGAAGACAAAAAAGTGGATAAATAAATATATATGGAATTACAAATTAAGAAAGTGCATGTATCGTAATCTCAGCACACTAGGAAGCTAAGGCTGGAGGATGTGGATTTCAAGCCCAGCCTGGGAAATTTAGCAACTTAATGAAACCATGTCTCAAAAGAAAAAAAAAAAAGAAAGAAAAAAGTCTAGGGATGAAACTCCATGCAAAAGCCCTGGGTTCAGTCCAGTGTCTCAAAAAACTCTTCTAAAGATAACAAATAGAAGGCCATGGTAGAAGAAAACAAGAGTGGGAGGGCTGCTTATTTAAAGTGTTCAGGATCAGGGAAGGATGCCTGGGGAGGTGATACATAAACTGGGATCTTGAAGGAAGGGAGGGATCCTGTTTTTGAAGGTCAGGGTGTGGGAGAGGGGATGGGATATGAACAGTCGGGCAGAGAAATAGCACATGGGGGAAAAGGCCCTTAGGAGAGTCTTGGATGACAAAGTCAGGGAGGTTAGAACAGAACAAGAAGGAGATAAAGAGGTTCCTGAAGTTCATAGTGAAGAGGTGAAATTTATCCTGCCTGTCTGATGAGGTTGTGTGTGTGTGTGTGTGTGTCTGTGTGTGTGTGTTTCTGGGTGGAGATTTGTAAACATGAATTCATAGAAACATTTACTATTAGTTTTTATTTTGATGTTATCAATATAGGATTCTAATCAAAGATGACATTGATTGTTTTTTGCCTATAGAATAGTATGCTAGCATTAGTTCTCAACACCAGCAGTAGAGTTACTCCTCCCCCCCTTGAAGGTATTTGGGGATATATAGGAACATTTTTGGATGGTGCAATGGTTTGAATACACGCTTGGCATTTAGGGATGCTCAGAGATGTTAAACATCTTTCAGTGTCTTACACTGAAGGGGTCACCAATCCCTGGACCAAAATTCATAGTGGTCAGTGACCTGCTAGGAACTGGGCTGCACAGCAGGAAGTAAGCTGCAGGATGAAGAGCAAAGCTTTATGTGTATTTTGGCTTCACCTTTTCTCAGATCTGCTGCAGCACTGGTTTCTCATAGGAGCATGAACCTTACAGTGAACTGTGCATGTGAGGAATCTAGGTTGGTCCTTTGAAAAAAACCCCAGTCTGTGGAAAAATTGTCTTTTATGAAACCAGTCCCTAGTGCCCTGAAGGTTGGAGACTCCTGCTACACAGTGAAGACTCAGCCCATTTGAGTCTCCTGGTGCTCCTGATGAGATTCAGTGGGGGTCTGGCAGTTGAGTGGAGACAAGAGTGGAGGGAGGACAACAGTGGCAGTAGAGTTGTTCAAGTGGGAAAAGATGATGTCAAGACTAGAACTGGAGTCTCAAAGTTAGAGAACAATCAAGAAGTGGGCAAATGTAGATAGACATTAAATTTACCACATAATGTCCACATTAAATGGGATGTAGTCTCAGAGTCCTTAACGTCACTCTTGATAGTCATTAGCAATGGACTTGAGTTAGCACTTGAGGTGAACCTACTGGAAAAAGAACTAATTTAGGTAGTCATTCAGAGGGGAGCAAAGAAGGTACAAAGAGAAAAGCAGGAAGGAAGTCTGGAAAAGCATCTTGTGAGCAAGTCATCGAATGATCAAATATTCATCTAGAAATGCCCAAATGAGATTCTTCAATATAAAGGACAGTGCTCCTCTCTCATTTAGGGGACACACCCTAGAAGCTCACCAGATTACCTTCCTGTCTCCTCTTCCTGTCTCCTACCCCTACCAAAGCCTCGCAGCTATAATTTGAGTGCTCTCCACATTTTTTATAAAGCTCCTAAATACTAGCCTATCACTCAGAAAATTAGCTGCCATATGTAATTAGTTTAATTTGTCATAATCTTCATCTGAAATGTGAACATGTTATTAATAATGAAAGCAAACATATGGAGCTGGTGTCCTTGCTCTGTTAAGAAAGGATGGCTAAATCATGAGCTCTGCACATATATTTTCATGATGTCTCACCCAAGAAAGAAGGCAGCATGATTAGGAGAGAATTCACACAATGCCAGATCTTAGGAGGGGTACCTACAAAGAATTAGTGATTGGAACTGTGTGACTCTGTAGAAACACAGAGCTAACAACTCTGGTGACCCTAACCTTGGGGGAATTCAGAAAAGGATCCTAAGCAGAATCAGCAAAACCTTTTGTGTCTCCACTCTGCATCTTTTTTTTTTTTTTAAGTTCTTTTATTGGTACATTTTAGGTATACAATACGTTTATATTTATCATTGGGTGCTTGTACCTGTACATGATGTATCTTTGTTCTTATTTTTTCCCCATTACCTGTGCTCCCTTCACCCCCTCCACCCTTTCCTATTTACATAAACATCATTTCCATTTTTTTAAATTTTCTCATAGTTTTTCCTTTCCCTCCTTTCCTTTCCCCTTCCCCTCTCATCACCCCTTCATCTTAATTCCTATTTCAAATTATCAATTATTCATTTTAATCATTTTAACCCTTGTTTACACTATCAGTTTCTCACACTAGAGAAACTATTAGGTATTTACACGTGTGTCCTATTTATTTCACTCAAGAGTATGGCCTTGATATGCATCCATTTAGCTATAAATGACTCTAGTTTTTTGTTCTTTATGGTGAGTAGTACTCCAATTTATTAAAAATCCACATCTTCTTTATCTAGTTTCCGGTTGATGGGCACTTGGGCTGCTTCCAAGCTTTAGCTATTACCAACTGTGCCGCTATAAACATGGGTGCACATAAATCACTGTGGTATGATTCTTTTAATTCTTTTGGGAAGATACCCAGCAGGGGAATAGCTGGGTCAAATGGGACCTCTAGTTCTAGTTCTTTGAGGTATCTCCATACTGATTTCCACAGTGGTTGCACTAGTCTACACTCCCACCAGCAATGGAAAAGGGTTCCTTTCTCCTCACACACATGCCAGCAAGTGTTATTGGTTGATTTCTTGATAACAGCCATTTTTGCTGGAATGAGGTGGAATCTCAGTGCTGTTTTCATCAGCATCTCTCGAATGACCAGTGATGTTGAACATTTTTTCATATATTTGTTTTCTGCTTTTACTTCTTTGAGAAATGTCTGTTCATTTCAGATGCCCATTTTTGAATTGGGTCTTTGAATTTGGGGGGTCTGATTTTTTTCAATTCTTTGTATATTGTAGATAGTAGTCCTTTGTCTGAGAAACAGCTGGTAACATTTTTTTCCCATATTATAGGTTTTTTGTTAGCTCTGTTGGTGGTTTCTCTTGCAGTGCACAGCTTTTTAATAAGATGAGATCACAGTTGTTGATTCTTTGTGCTAGTTCCTGTGCTACTGAGGTTTTGTTCATGAAGTCTTTTCCTATGCCAATGTCTTCAATAGTTCTACCTAACTTATCTTCCAGAAAGTTTAGTGTTTCCATCTTAATATTTAGATCTTTAATCCACTTCGATTTTAGTTTAGTGCATGGTGATAGGTATGGGTCTAGTTTTAATCTTTGGCAGGTTGAAATCCAGTTTTTCCAACACCATTTATTAAATATTGCTCCGATGATGGTGGTTGGCTCCTTTGTCAAAGATGAGGTGGCTGACTATATTTGCAGTTGTTTATGCATCTTCTAATCTATTCCACTGATCCTCAGGTCTGTTCTTTTGCCAGTACCATGCTGTTTTTATCACAGTAGCTTTGTAATATAGCTTCATGTTGGGGAATGTGATACCCCAGCCATGTCTCTGTTGCTTAGAATTGCTTTAGCTATTCTAGGTCTCTTCTGATTCCAAATGAATTTTTGGATTGTTTTCTCTAGTTCTGTGAAGTATATTGTTGGAATTTCAATTGGCATTGCTTTGAATCTATGTAGTAGTTTTGGAGGTACGGCTATTTTCACTATATTGGTTCTTTCTACCAGGAGCAAGGGATGTCTTTCCATTTTCTTGTATCCTCTTCGATCTCTTTTTTTCAGAGTGCTGTAGTTTTCTGTGTAGAAGTCTTTTGCTTCCTTTGTTAGATTGATTCCTAGATATTTCATTTTTTTGGATTCTATTGTAAAAGGAATTCTTTCCCTAATTTCTCTGTCAGTGAGTCTGTTATTTGTGTACAAGAAGGCTATTGTTTTTTGAGTGTTGACCTTGCATCCAGCTACTCTACTGAATCTGTCAAATAAGTCTAGAAATCTTTTGGCAGAGTTTTTTGGGTCTTCTATGTAAAGTATCATATCATCAGCAAATAATGACAGATTAAATTCTTCCTTTCCTATCTTTATTCCTTTTATTTCTTTCTCTTTTCTAATTGCTATAGCTAATGTTTCCAGAACTATATTGAACAGGAGTGGTAATAGTGGGCATCCTTGTCTTGTTCCTGATTTTTAGCATGAAAGTTTTGAGTTTTTGACCATTTAGTATGATGTTGGCTGTTGGTTTTTCATAGATAGCCTTAATCAGGTTGAGATAAAGACCTTCTATTCCAATTTTCTGTATGGTTTTTATCATGAATGGGTATAGGATTTTGTAGAATGCCTTTTCTGCATCTTTTGAGATGATCATATGGTTTTTGTCCTTGACTCTGTTAATATAGTGCACTACATTTATTGATTTATGAATGTTGAACCATCCTTGCATCCCTGGGATAAATCCAACTTGGTCAGGGAGTATGATCTCCTTGATGACCCTCTGTATTCTGTTTGCAGTGTCTTGTTGAGGATTTTTGCATCTGTGTTCATTAGGGAGTTTGGCCTGTAGTTCTCTTTTTGCATTGGGTCTTTCCCTGGTTTTGGAATCAAAGTAACACTTGCTTCCAGGAATGAATTTGGAAGTATTGCTTCCCTTTTATTTTCCTTGATGAGTTTAAAGAGTAATGGCAATAGTTCTTCTTTAAATGTCTTGTAGCATTCACCAGTGAAGCCATCAGGACCAGGGCTTTTCTTTGTTGGTAAATTTTTTATTACCTTTTCAATTTCACCCATTGTAATTGGGGTGTTTAGATTTTCTATATCTTATTCATTTAACTTTGGCAATTCGTATGTATCTAGGAATCTGTCCATTTTTTCGGGGTTTTCCATTTTATTGGAGTACAGTTTCTCAAAGTAGGTATTGATGATCCTATGGATTTATGTTGGATCTGTTGTGACTTCACATTTTTCATTCTTAATTGCATGGTTTTGCGCCTTTTCTTTCCTCTTTTTGATAAGATTGGCTAAAGGTTTATTGATTTTATTTATTCTTTCAAAAAATCAACTCTTTGATTCATTGATTTTTTGTATTGTTCTCTTAGTCTCCCTTGCATTGATTTCTGCTCTGATCTTTATACTTTTCTCTCTTGTATGAGCTTTGGATTTGTTATGCTCTTCTTCTTCTACCAGCTTGAGGTTCTGTATTAGGTGATTTATCTGTGTTCTCTCTGTTTTCCTAATATGGGCATTCACTGCTATGAATTTCCCACATAGAACTGCTTTCATTGTGTCCCATAGATTCCTGTATGTTGTACTGGCATTTTCATTTACTTGTAAAAACTGTTTAATTTCTTCTGTGACCCATTGGATGTTCAAGAGGGGGTTATTCAGTTTCCATGTGTTTGTGGGATTTTTGCAGTTTCTTATGTTATTGATCTCCAATTTTATTGTGCTATGGTCTGATAATATACATGGCATAACTTCAATTCTTTTACATTTACTTAGACATGTCCTATGAGCTAGCATGTGGTCTATTCTGGAGAATGACCTGTGCGCAGCTAAAAAGAATGTCTTCCGATTTTGTGGGGTTGAACACTCTGTAAACATCTATTAAGTCCATTTGTTCAATACCTTGGTTCAGTTATAGAATTTCCTTGTTAACTTTTTGTCTAGATGATCTGGCTATTTGTGATAGTGGGGTATTGAGGTCTCCCACTACAATTGTGTTAGTGTTTATTTGGTTTTTCATGTCCATTATTTGTTTTGTATAGTTGGGGGCATTCGTATTTGGTGCATATATATTTAGGATTATTATCTCTTCCTCTTGGATTGTTCCTTTCACAAGGATGTAGTGACCATCTTTGTCTCTCTTAATTAGTTTTGGTTTGAAATCTACTTTGTATGCAAATAAGATTGCTACCCCTGCTTTTTTCTGTGTTCCTGTGGCATGGAGAACTGCTTTCCATCCTTTTACTTTCAGTCTATGAGTTTCTTTTTGAGTTAGATGTGTTTCTTGTATACAACATATTGTTGGGTTTTGCTTCTTAATCCATTCTGCCAGTCTATTTCTTTTGATTGGTGAATTGAGGCCATTAAAATTGATGGTTATAATCGATAGATATTGATTCATCATTGTCGTGATGTTTTACTTTTGTTGGCTCTTTTATTTCTTATTTTTCTCCCTTTCCCTTTAGTGTCTTACCTTCCCTGGTGGCTTCCCTCTGTTGGGCTTCATGGAGTTGTGACCTTCATTGTTTTTTTCTAGGATATTGTTTAGAATTGCTTGTAGTGCTGGTTTGGTGTTCATGAAATTTCTCAGGTGTTCTTTGTCGTGGAAGTATCTAATTTCCCCATCAATTTTGAAAGATAATTTTTCAGGATACAACAGTCTAGGTTGGAAGATATTTTCTTTTAGGGCTTGAAATACTTCACTCCAGGCTCTCCTTGACTTGAGGGTTTGTGTTGATAAATCTGCTGTGATTTCAATGGGCTTTCCTTTGCAGATGATTTGTTTCTTTTCTCTAACTGCTTGTAGGATTTTTTCTTCTGTTGGGTTTCTGGGATCTTGACTATTATATGTCAGATTATTTTTTGATCATGGCTAGTTGGAATTCTATATGCCTCACTTATCTGTATGTCCAATTCTCTACCTCTGTCTGGGAAGTTTTCCACTATTACTTCTGTGAACAGTTTTTTTATGTCAATTGTGCTTTCTCCTGTTTTTCATGGACTCCTATCAGTCTTATGCTATTCTTCTTTGCATAATCTAGCAGCTGCTGGATTGATTTCTTGTGGTCCCTTACTATTTTTAAGAAATCTCTATTTTCATGGTCTTTAAACACAATCCTGTCTTCTATATCTGATATTCTATCTTCAGATTCCCTTAATCTACTGTGAATACTTTCAGTGGAGTTTTTAATCTCCTGAATATCTGTTTGAATCTGTTTCATAGATTCTATTTCTTTCTTATGTTGGGCGATCATGGTTTCCATTTCTTTCTTATGCTGGGTATTCATGGCTTCCAGCATGTTTCTGAGCTCATCTATTTTTTTATCTGTTTCTGTTCTAGAGCCTTTAATCATGTCTTTCACTATGCTCACCATCTCTGTAGATACCTGGGAGATTATTTCTGCTTTGAATTTTTCTAGAGCCTCATTCATCTGTTTTGTTACTTCCTGTGCTATCAGCTCAGGGTGTCCATGTGGTTGGTTACTGGACTTTTCCACCTCATTTCTCCTGGGGTTTACCCTTGGTGTGGTGGAAGTCTGAGTTTGTGTCTTGCTTAAATGTCTTCTCATTTTTGTTTTTGGTACTGTGCTTGGTTTAACTCCTGGGTTGATACTTTGAAATTGCTTATTGTAAGTATCTTTGTTGCTTGTACTTAGAACCCTTATGGAATGATTGCTTCTCAGAGGTGTCTTCCAGATATAGCTGGTCTTTAAGTTTTGAGTCTCTACTGACTCTGCGGCTATCTCATTTTCATTATACTAGGAAGGATCACTGACTAGATCAATAACAACACCTTAGCCCAAGTCATACAATCAGCAACACCATTGCATCAAGTACATCTTAGAAAATGACATTTTGTGGTAGTTATTAATCTATCACCTTTAGATGTGTGAATTAAATCAAGATCGAGGACCAACCCAACATACGCTTATAGTGAATAAACTCTTCAATATAACAACTTTACCCTTTAGGATGGGAAGTTAGATGTTGGGGAGGGAGGAAAAGATAGGTAGAAGGATAGGGGAAGGTTAGCCATGAGGCCAGAGGACACAGGTGAGAAGGAAAAAAGAATAATAGGAAAATAAAGAAGTACCCTGAATGAGGGACAGAACAGGGACAAAAAGGAGATGAACAATGTGGGAAAGCAAGAGAGAGAAAGGAAAGAGAAAAGAAAGAAGAAGAAAAAAAGAAGAGAAAAAAAGTTTGCAAAAAGTAGGGAAAATTAAAGATAAGAGGAGAAAAGGAAAAGAAAAGAGAAAAAAACAAACCAATAATACTAATTTTGGAACATGAAAATGAAGGGCCTCTTTCAGGGTATGTCTCTGTTGTCACAATAGACAACGTGGGTAGCGGTGTGCAGATATAAGTCAATGAGTCTCAGCAAGCCAGTCGCAGACCTGTGAGATTCAGGAAGATTTCCGGGTGCAAGTCCCAAGTTGAGCTCCCTGTCTTCTTGTAGGGTTGAACTCTGCAGGGTTGTATTGCAGGTTGCAGCTGCCCCTCCCCTGAAGATAGTCCTGGTTCTGATGGGAGGTGATGATCGCTCCAACTTACCCAGTACAGGGGTCTGGTGGTCCCGTGTCCTCTGTGCCATTGTAGTGTGGAGCCAGGTGGCAGTACAGCCAAGAGGCCAGAGGAACAGGGGGTGGTGGGGATGAGTCGTGCCCACTGGATTGCTGCTGGGGCACAGGCTGGATCAGTGTGTTCCCCATGGCCAGGGACCCTGCTAAGGGATCTGCAGATGTGCCTGTCTGTCCACTCTGTGTCTTGACTAGTCCTAACCTGTGTCCTTTTATAAGTTGACAAAGATTGAAAATAAAGTTCTAGAATGAGGTCAACTCAAATTTTCCATTCATAGGGCTGGGAATTTAGCTCAGTGCTTCTGCCACCTGCCTTGGAAAGCACAAGGTGCCGAGTTTGATCCCCAGTACCAAAAAACCAAAAACAAAACCCAAATTTTCCATTCATAAGGTACACAGAACTATATTAAGTGGGACACAGATGATCATAAGTGTCTCAAGAAACTATCACTTTAGCATGCTATGGCTTGAGTATGTACCCCAAAGTTCATGTGTTAGAAATTTGATACTAAAGGCAACAATGTTGGGTGGTGGAACATAATAAGAGGGAATTAAGACCAGAGCCTCCCCCAGCACCAAGAAGGACCCTTCCAGGCTGCTGTACCACTGCTCCAAGCACCCAGCAGCAGAGCCACACCCAGTGCCAAGGGGGAGCCTACAGGTACGGCTTAACACTGCCCCCAGTACCAAGGAGGTGAGCCAGGCAAACACCCTCCAAAACTTGAAATAAGAAGACAGGTAAACAAGTCTCAAAACCAGAATTCCAGATCACCAAAAGCAACCCCAAAGAGAAATAAGATGGAAAAATCTGATACTCAACCACCTGGACTCCCTGAACTGGCAATGAAAGAGGATATGGAAAAAATGAAATAAGAAATAATTTCTCAGATATCAGCAGAGATTGTGCTCATAGTGCAAGACATGATTAATAAACCTAGACAGGACATAGATTAAAAAAATAGAGGAGCTGAGGAACATGATGGAATCCCAACATAAGAAACAAATGGAATCCATAAAACAGATACAAACAGATTTCTGGGACATTAAAAACTCCATTGAAAGTGTATGCAGCAGAATGAGCCAATGTGAGGACAGAATTTCAGATATAGAAGATAGGATTGCAATTAGTGATCAGAAAAAGAAAAATTGCTTTAAAATACTAAGGGACCATGAGAAATCAATCCAGCAGCTGCTACATGATGCTAAGAAGAATAACATAAGACTGATCAGAGTTGGGCTGCAGATTTAGCTCAGTGATTCTGCTGCCTGCCTCACAACCACAAGGACCTGAGTTTGATCCTTGGTACCAAAAAAAAAAAAGACTGATTGGAGTCAATGAAGAAACAGGAGACAGTTCAGACTACATAAAAACTATTCAAGAAGTGATGGCAGAAAACTTCCCAAGCAGGGGAAAAGAACTTGACATACAGATAAGTGAGGTATATAGGACTCAAACTAGCTTTGATCAAAAAAAACTACGCACAGGCATATAATAGTTAAGATTCCAGAAACCCAACAGAACAAAATTCTACAAGTAGTTAAAGAAAAGAAACAAATCACATACAAAGGAAAGTCCATCAGAATCACAGCAGACATCTCAACATAAACCCACCAGAGAAGAGGAACTTAGAGTGACATATTTCAAGCCCTAAAGGAAAACAGTTTCCAACCCAGATTGATGTACCCTGAAAAACAATCTTTCAAAATTGATGGAGAAATAAGATACTTTCACAACAAAGAGCACCTTAGGAACTTCATGAATATCAAACCAGCACACCAAAAATTTTTAGACAATATTTTAGGAAAAGATAATGAGGATCACAATCCCAGGAAGCCCAGCAAAATGAATCCGTCAGGCATGACAAGAAATTAAATGCAAAGGAAGAGAATTCAACAAAAAGAAAAAGTCATGACAATGATAAGTCAATACGTATCAGTTATAACCATTAATGTTATTGATCTCAATTCACCAATCAAAAAAAATAGATTGGCAGAATGGGTCAAGAAGCAAGATCCAACAATATGCTGCATACAAGAAACACACTTAATTAAAAAAGCAACTCATAGACTGAAAGTTAAAGGGTGGAAAACAATACTCCATATGACAGGAACCTCCCAAAACGTAGGAGTACCTATCCTCTTTGCAGATCAAGTGTATTTCAAACCAACACTGATTAGGAGAGATAAAGAAGGACGGTACATCCTTGTAAAGGGAACAATCCAAGAGGAAGAGATGACAATCATAAATATCTATGCACCAAACACTACTACTTCTCACAACTATATAAAACAAATACTAACGGGCATGAAAAATCAAATAAGTACTAATACAATAGTAGTGGGCGTCGTCAATACCCCACTGTCACAAATAGATCAGTTAGACAAAAAAGCAACGAAATACTAGAACTCAAACTCTTGAACAACTGAAAATAACAGATGTTCACAGAGTGTTCCACCCCACAAAGTCAGAATACACATTCTTTTCAGCTGCACATGGGTTGTTCTCCAAAATATACCACATACTCACACATTGAGCACGTTTAAGTAAGTGCAAAGGCATTAAAGTTATTCCCTGTAACATATCAGACTATAGTATGATGAAATTGGAGATCAATAGCAAAAGAAACAGCAAGCATTTCATAAACACATGGAAATTGGAAAACACACTCTTGAACAACCAATGGGTCACAGAGGATATTAAAGAAGAAATCAGACAGTTCCTCGAGTTAAATGACAATGACAGTAAAACATATTGGAAGCTATGAGACATAATGAAAGCAGTCTTACGAGGGAAATTCATGTGAATACTCATATTAGCAAAACAGAGCAAGCCCAATTAAACAACCTGATGCTGAACCTCAAGCTTCTAGAAAAAGAAGAGCAGGACAAACTCAAAGGTCACACACGGGAGGAAATTATAAAGATCAAAGCAAAACTAAATGCAATAGAGACTAAGAGAATGATATAAAAAAATCAATGAAGTCAAGAGTTGGTTCTTTGAAAGAATCAACAAAATTGATGAACCCTTGGCCAACCTTGTCAGAAAAAGGAAAGAAAAGGCCCAAATCCATGCAATTAGGAATGAAAAGGGTGAAATTACCACAGACCCAGCAGAAATCCAGAGGATCATCAATACTTATTTCGAGATCCTATACGCCAATAAGATGGAAAACACAGAAGAAGTGAACAGATTCCTAGATACGTATGAATTACCAAAGTTGAACGAAGAAGACCTAAAAATTCTAAACATTCCAATAACAATCAATGAAATTGAAAACATAATTAAAAAATTAGCAACTAAGAAAAGCCCAGGTTCTTATGGCTTCACTGCTGAATTGTACAAGACATTTAGAGAGGAACTACTGCCACTACTGTTTAAACTCTTCAATGAAATACTCCCAAATTCATTCCTGGAGGCAAGCATCACCTTGATCCCCAAAGCAGAGAAAGTTGAAGCCAAAAAACAGAAAATAGGGCAATCTCACTAATGAGCATAGATGCAAAAATCCTTAATAAGATACTGGCAAATAGAATGCAGAAGATTGTCAAGAAGATCATACACTTTGACCAAGTGGGACTTATCCCAGGGATGCAGGGATGGTTCAACATATGCAAATAAATCAATGTAATACACTCTAACAATAGCTCCAAAGACACAAACCATATGATCATCTCAATAGATGCAGAAAAAGTATTTGTCAAAATCCAACATGGATTTATGATAAAAACCCTACAAAATATTGGAATAGATGGTGTCTACCTCAATCTGATAAAAGGCATTTATGAAAAACCAACAGCCAATATCATACTAAATGGTCAAAAACTGAAATCCTTCACACTAAAATTAGGAACAAGATAAGGATGTCCACTACCACCACTCCTTTTCAATATAGTTTTGGAAATATTAGCTACAGCAATTAGTCAAGTGAAAGAAATAAATAATAAAGATAGGAAATGATGAAGTCAAATTGTCATTATTTGCAGATGACATGATACTCTATCTAGAAGACCCCAAGCACTCCAGCAAAAATCTTCTAGACTTAATAACCAAATTCAGCAAAGTAGCTGGATACATGGTCAGCACAAAAAATTCAATAGCTTTCCTCTACACGAACAACAGACTCTCACTGAGAGAGAAATAGAGCAAACAATTCCTTTTGCAGTGCCATCCAAAAAACTGAAATACCTAGGAATCAAGCTAACAAAAGAAATCAAAGACCTCTTCTCTGAAAACTGTAGCACATTGAAAAGAGTGAATGAAGAGTATATCAGAAAATGGAAAGATATCCCATGTTAATGGGTAGGAAGAATCAACATGGTAAAATTGGCCATACTTCCAAAATTGCTATATAGATTCAATACAATCCCAATTGAAATTCCAGCAACAAACTTCACGGACTTTGAGAAAATAATCCAAAAATTCATTTGGAAAAAGAAGAGACCCAGAATAGCAAAATCAATTCTAGGCAACAGAGACATGACAGCGGGTATCACAACCCCCAACTTGAAACTATACTGCAAAGCTACTGTGATAAAAACAGCATGGTACTGGCCAAGAAACAGACCTGAGAACAAGTGGAACAGATTAGATGATGCAGAAACCTCTCCAGTCAAACTCAGCCACCTCATCTTTGACAAAAGAGCCAAACACCCTCACTGGAGGAAAGATAGTCTTTTTAATAAACGGTGCTGGAAAAATTGGGTTTCAGCTTGCCAAAGATTAAAACTAGACCTATATCTCTCACCATGCACCAAACTAAAGTTTAAATGGATTAAAGATCTAAATATCAAAACAGAAACACTAATCCAGCTGGAAGAGAGTTTAGAAAGAACTCTTGAAGATATTGGTGTAGGAAAAGATTTTATGAACAAAACCTCAGTTGCCCATGAACCAGCACAAACAATCAACAAGTGGGGTTCTTCTTATTAAAAAGCTTCTGAACAGCAAGGGAAACCACCAACAGTATGAAGAGACAACCCATAACGTGGGAAAAAATTTTCCCCTGCTGTTCCTCAGGCAAAGATCCAATATCTAGAATCTATAAAGAACTTTGAAAATCAGACCTCTCAAATTTAAAGACCCAATCCAAAAATGGGCATCTGAAATAAACAGACTTTTCTCAGGCAAAGAAGTACAAATAGCAAAGAAACATATGAAACAATGTTCAACATCAATGGTCATTCATGAGATGCAAATGAAAACAATGTAGAAATTCCACCTCACCCCAGAAAGAATGGCTGCTATCTCAAAATCAACCAATAACAAATGCTACTGGGGCTGTTGGCAAAGAGGAGCACTGCTGCATGGCTGGTGGGAGTGTAGACTGGTGCAACCACTGTGGAAATCAGTACGGAGATACCTAAAACAACTAGGGCTGGAAGTCCCATTTGACCCAGCTATTCCCTTGCTGAGTATCTTCCCTAAAGAATGAAAAGAATCATACCACAGTGATATAGGTCCACCCATGTATATAGAAGCACAATTTGTAATGGCTAAAACTTGGAAGCAGCCCAACTGCCCAGCACCTGGAGATTGGATAAAGAAAATGTGGGCAATTTTTAGAAACTGGAGTACTACTCAGCCATAAAGAATGAAAAACTAGAGTCATTTATAGCTAAAGAATGTACATTGAGGTAATACTCTTAAATGAAATAAATATGACACACATGTGTAAATACCAAACAGTTTCTCTAGTATGAGAAACTGAAAGTGTAAATAAGGACTAAAAGGTGTAATAGATAATGTGAAATAGGAAGAAATGGGGCAAAGGGGAAGGGGAAGTGGAAGGGGTAGGGGAAAGGAAAGAAGGGAATGGAATTAATGTGAGGAAATGAAGAAATGTAAACGAAATCTTTGTAAATAGGGAGGGATGGAGGGTTTGAAGGGAGGGCAGGGGAATGGGGAAAAAATAAGAACCAAGAAAGATTATGTAAAGGTGCAAATTTCCAATGATGAATATCATCATGTTGCATATTTAAAATGTATGAATGAAATTAATTTTAAAAAAGATGAGGTCTACATATTGAGACTTAGTAGACAGGGAAGAGCACTGCAAGGCTGTAATACCCCAAAGGCCTTTGGCAAACAATAAATCATGAAAAATTACACATGAAAAAAGAGGGGATTAATTATGAAGGTGCTTGGGTAGGAAAGATTAATATAGTGAAAATGGCCACATTTCCAAAACTGCTATATAGATTTAATGCAATTCCAATTGAGATCCCAGCAGCATACTTCATGGACCATGAGAAAATAATCCCAAAATTCATTTGGAACAAGAAGAGACCCAGAATAGCAAAAGCAATTCTAGGTAACAGAGACATGGCAGGGGGTATCACAATCCCCAACCTGCAACTATACTACAAAGCTACTGTGATAAAAACAGTATGGTACTGGCCAAGAAACAGACCCAAGGACCATTGGAACAGATTAGAAGATGCAGAAACAATGCCAGACACACTCAGCCATCTCATCTTTGATAAAGGAGCCAAACACCCTCACTGGAGGAAAGATAGCCTCTTTAATAAATGGTGCTGGAAAAATTGGGCTTCAACTTGCCAAAGATTAAAACTAGACCTGTATCTCTCACCATGCACTAAACTAAAATCAAAATGGATTAAAGATCTAAATATTAAAATAGAAATTCTGAACCAGTTGGAACAGAGGTTAGGTAGAACCCTTGAAGACATCAGTGTAGGAGAAGATTTTATGAACAAAACCTCAGTTGCCCGTGAACTAGCACAAACAATCAACAAGTGGGATCTCTTCTTATTAAAAGGCTTCTGCACAGCAAGAGAAACCACCAGCAGTGTGAAGAGACAACCTACAATGTGGGAAAAAAATCTCCACCTTCTTTTCCTCAGACAAAGGTCTACTATCTCGAATCTACAAAGCACTTAAAAAGAACAAACCTCCCAAATTTAAAGACCCAATCCAAAAATGGGCATCTGAAATGAACAGACATTTCTCACACAAAGAAGTAGAAATAGCAAATAAATATATGAAAAGATGTTCAACATCACTGGTCATTAGAGAGATGCAAATGAAAATAATGCTGAGATTCCACCTCACTCCAGAAAGAATGGCTGCTATCATGAAATCAACCAATAACAAATGCTGGCGGGGCTGTGAGGAAAGAGGAACCTTGTTCCACTGCTGGTGGGAGTGTAGACCGGTGCAAGCACTGTGGAAATCAGTATGGAGATACCTCAAAGAACTAGGGCTGGAAGTCCCATTTGACCAGGCTATTCCACTGCTGGGGATCTTCCCCAAAGAATTAAAAGAATCATACCACAGTGATATATGTGCGCCCATGTTCATAGGAGCACAGTTTGTGATAGCTGAAACTTGGAAACAGCCCAAATGTCCATCAACTGGAGACTGGATAAAGAAAATGTGGTGTTTTTAATAAAATGGAGTACTATTCAGCCACAAAAAATGAGAAATTAGAGACATTTATAGCTAAGTGGATGCACATTGAGGCAATGCTCTTAAGTGAAATAAATAGGACACACATGTATAAATACTGAATAGTTTCTCTGGTGTGAGAAACTGAAAGTGTAAATAAGGACTAAAATGTATAATAGGTAATGTGAAATAGGAAGAAAAGGGGCAAAGGGGAAGGAAGTGGGAGGGCTAGGGGAAAGGATAGAAGGGAATGGGATTAATATGAGAAAATGGAAAAATAGGAACAAAATCTTTGAAAATAGTGAAGAATGGAGGGGTTGAAGGGAGGGCTGGGCAAGGGTGAAAAATAAGAACCAAGAGAGACTATGTAAAGCTGCAAATTTCCAATGATGAATGTCATTTTATTGTATACCTAAAATGTACCAATGATTAAAATGAATAATCGATAATGCAAAATAGGAAGAAAAGGTCCAAAGGGGTAGGGTTAGTGGGAGGGGCAGGGGAAAGGAAAGAAGGGAAAGGAAAAATGCTGAGAAATGGAAAAAATGGAAATAAAGTCTTTGTAAATAGGGAAGGGTGGAGGGTGTGAAGGGGGGGCTAGGAATGGGGAAAAAATAAGAACCAAGATGCATTATGTAAAGGTACAATTCCCAATGAGAAATGTAATTGTGTTGTATACCTAAAATGTACCAATAAAAGAATTTAACAAAAAAAATTATGAGGCGCTGCCCTTGTGAATAGATCACGTGGGCAAGTTATAATTAGAGTGTGTTATTATAAAAGGAAGTTCAAGCTCAAGGATATATAGTATAAAATAGTAGAGTGTGACATCAGGAACTGTGGGGCTTCATAGTGAAGAATTATTTTATGTGAGAAAGTTATTGGCTTAAAGTAGTTTAACATTTTTAAGTTTTACATGATCATCATGGAAACAGCAGAGAGAAAACCTTGTAGTAAATGCAAAAAGATCATAAGGAAATGCAATTTTACCATCAGAGAAAAATCATCTAATTACAAAGAAAGATGGTATAAAAGAAGAATAGTACAAAAGATCAACAAAATAACCATTCAAAAGTTAACAAAATGGCAAATATAAGCCCTTGCTTATCAATAATTACCAAACATGGAAGTGGATTAAATTATCCTATCAAAAGACATAAAGTAGCTGAACAGTGGTAGATTGTTTTGCCTAGGGTATGCAAGACTGATTTTGTTTGATTCCTAGCCTTGAAAAAAGAAGCATTAGTGTGGCTGAGTGAGTAAAACTTGTGCATGCACATGCACACACACACACACACACACACACAGCCCAAGTAGAAGTTGCCTATACTCTTTTAGACATACATGACAGTTTGAAAGTATACAGATGAAAAAGATATTCCCATGCAAATGCAAAGTAAAAGAGAGTGCAAGGAGCTGTATTTAAATAATATAAAATAGATTTCAAATCAAAAAATGTAAAATGATACAATGAACAAGACACAAATAAATGGAAAGGTAGCCTATGTTCATGGATTGGAGGAATCAAAATTGTTAAAAGTTGATAATCCCCAAAGCAATCCACAGATTAAACATAATCTCTATCAAAATTTAAATAACATTTTTCATAGAAACAGAAAACATACTAAAATGTGTGTAATCCCAAAATACCCTCAAATTACCAAAGTAACCTTGAATAACAAAAACAAAGCTGGAACTGTCACACTATCCGACTTCAAAATAAATTACAAATATAGAGTAATAAAAAATCATGATAAAGGCCCTGGGTATAGTGGCACATGCCTGTAATTCTAGCACTCAGGAAGCTGAAGCAGGAGGATCACTGTGAGTTTGAGGCCAGCTTGGGCTACATAGTAGGTTCAAGGCCAGTCTGAACTACACAGCAAGATTCTCTCTCAAAAAAATTATGATACAAGCATAAAAAATGTAAGGAATAGAATAGAGATCCTGAATACAAATCCATCCATTAATAATCAATTTATTTGCAACAAAGATGTAGAGAACGTATAATGGAGAAAGATAAGACTGTTCAGCAAATGATGGTGAGACAACTGGATATTTTCATGCAGAATGAAAGTGGACCCTTACCTCACATCATGTTCCAAAACAACCAAAATGGATTAAGGATTTAAATGTAAGATATTATGTGAGTCCATTTTTTGCCACTACAACAGAATACTACAAACTGGGTAAATTTTTCTTTTTAGTTTTATTTTTAAATTTTTATTAGTATATTTTCCGTACATAATGATTACATTTATTGTGAGAAGTCAGTACATGTACGTAAATCATCTTAATTCTTCTTTTATTTTTTCATCTCCTACACTTCCCCTCCCTCCATGTTCCCTCCAACTCTTAGTCCCCTCCAAGATTAATCATAACAAGTAAATCATAAACAGTTGAATTTTATTTAGCTCATGATTCTGGAGGCTGGGAAGTCCAAGATCAAGGGACTACATCTGTTGAGAGCTTTCCTTCTCCATTATGACACAGAGAAAAGTACCATGCAGTTAGAGAGCATGAGAGAGACAGAGATAGAACAAAAGGAGCCCAAGCTCCTCACATTTATGATTAACCCACACCCACGATAATGACATCGATGCATTTTCAAACACAGAGCCCTCATGGCCTCATCACCTCTTAAGGGCCGTTCCTCCCAAAACTATTGCACTGAAGATCAGATTTTCAACACATGAACTTGGATGTAACTAAAATAAAACTACCAGAAGAAAATGGGGAAAGCTCCAAGATACTGGTCTGCCCAATAATTTCTTTGGACATGAACCCAAATTTTCAGGCAACAAACGCAAGAAATAGACAAGTGGGATTACAACAAACTGAAAAGTTTATATGCCATCAAGAAAACAATCAACAGAGTAGACATCTACAGAAGAAGAGAAAATATTACATTGATACATATGATAAAGAGTTGATATCCAAAATATATATGGAACTCAGGCAACTTAATAGTAAGAAAACAAACAAAAATAAAAACTAATTCAAAAATGGGCAGAAGACCTAAGCAGACATACAAATGGCTAACAGGTAAATTTACAAAAGCTCAATGTCACTAATTACCAGAGAAATACAAATTAAAACCATGAGATACTACCTCCTAATCATACCTGCTAGAATGGCTAGTATAAAAACACCCACAAAACTAAAAGAAATTAAAGATAACAAGTGTTGGCAAAGATGTGAAGAAAAGGGAACTATTTTATTCTGTTGGTGGGGATGTAACTTATTACAGCCATATGGAAAACAAGTGAAGAGTATTAAATTATTGTTTATTATTAAATATTATTTATTATATATTTTACTGTATTAGATAGCTGTAAAGTATGTGAAAACCACAAAGCATATAGAAGGTTTAATATATAAATATGTTGACAAATCAAAAAAGAAAATTCAGTCACAGAAGACAGAAGAAATAAAGCAGACAATTAAATAAAATAATGGTGAATAGAACATCTAAAGACATAATATTAAATTATAATGCAATGTTACTTTTACATATCAGATTATGTTTCATCTTCATTAAATCTATGTCAACATAGACAAAGACATGGCAACCAAGGGCAGCACTGGACAGCAATGTGGGGACATCTACTAATATTTTTAAACTTCATATCCTTTGGCCCAGTTTTTCCACATACAGTGTTTTACCTGTATACAGCACTTTACAAGTGCACCAAATATATCCAATAGGCTGTTCATTGTGAAGTAATAGTGAAAATTTGAAGAATCTAAGTGTTCATCCAAAGATTTTGATCAAATCATCTGTGATGGATGATATTTAATACTATTTTATCTACATTTAAAAATATGAAAGCCTTAAATATGTTAGTCACAACAGTTATGTTGTAAAACACAAACATGAAAATAGTTTTTACCACCTTATTAATTTTATGCCAAGACATCACTTCTGACCACCAGAATATATAAAATATTGCTGAGAGATACAGGGATGGGGGAATCAGAGTTGGAGAATGATCAGAGATAATGTAGTCTTCAGTTCTCTTTTTTTTTTTTCTTAAATTCTATTACTGGTACATTTTAAGTATACAATATGTTTACATTTATCATTGGTTGCTTGTACCTGTACATGATGTATCTTGGTTCTTATTTTTTCCCCATTACCTGTGCGCCCTTCACCCCTCCACCCTTCCCTATTTACATAGACTTCATTTCCATTTCTCATAATTTTTTCTTTCCATTCTTTCCTTTCCCAATCTCCTCCCACCACCCCTATCCCTGACATGTTTCCTCTGATGGCATTTTTCTCTGTTTCTCCCAGAAACAGAACTTGAAAGAGGGATTCAAGACTAAAAAAAATTACTTGGAAGATGAATCCAGAAAACACAAATAGAGGAATGGAAAAGTGACATAGGGTGGGGAGTAACACTGAGGTAACTGGATCCTGATCCCACTGGGGAATTCTGAGGACCAGAGTAGAATATAATCCTATGTTATGTAACTCTAAGAAAAAAAGGGCTAGCACAGGGCATTCATACACTGACTCAAGCCAGCCTTCCATTGTGGGCTGCTTATAGGGGCATTACATTGTTCATCAGGCTTTCTGAAAAGCAAAAAGTGTGAAACCTGACCTCCAGAAAAAGTAAGGAAGCCGTTGGAAGTCTGCACTACAATGATAACAACCAAAAGGGTATAGGTGAGGCACAGTCATGATGTTTTACATGTATTGTCAGTAAAGGAACAGTTAATTTTCAACAAAAAAGAGACTGAAAGAGAAGGATTCACTTCTTAGGATATGGCTTTAAAGAATTTTAGCTCAAGTCCCAACCCCAAGATTGTATTTGTTTTCCAGAACTGCACACCTGCCCATTCACTGACTTTCCCTGGTCTCTCAACACAGAGAGAGACTTAAAAATGGTTACAGGTTAATCAGAAGTAAAATATTTTTCCAGAATAAAATCTCTGTGGATAGAAATTGGAGCTACTCCATGAGAGAGTGTGCCTGAGCTCAGAGCTGCCATGTGCATTTTATTGGTACTGGGAAGAGGTAATTGAAGCAGAGCAGTTCCTCACTAATGGTGGGTAAATGGGCTCTAGCAGCTAAGGCAGGAACCTAATTATCACCAGGGGACTCTCTGGGCATGCTCCATGAAAAAGACCATCTGTGGCTTTCTGCGAGAATGTGTACCTAGCACAAACTGGCTTCACAAAGCGGGTCATGGCACCACTTCTGAGCTCTCCCATCCCTCTCTACCCCCATTGTACACTGTGACAAGAGGCTCTATCACTTAGTTATGGGGCAGTTGCAGACAATTTCATCTCTCAAGGTGGAGCTTCCACCTCCTGGTGTCTCTGAGGCTTGGTCTGTAAGAGCTGTCATGGGAAAATGGGGCCCTGGAGGAAGGGGAGGAGGAACTGACAGTTCCAAGTTAAGAGCAAGGAGGAAATAAAAAATTCATGAACCAAATTACTGGTTCATAACTCTCCTTATGATGCCAGCTTTGGTCTAAGTAAAGGAGATGAAGGGAAAGGAATGCTAATGGATGTTTGTTATTTCTCTGAATTGGTAGGTGTGCAATTCTGGTTACAGAGCCACTAGGGGTGAAAGCCCTTGGCTGACTGATTATCCGTCTCCCATTAAGTCATTCTGCATTGAGAGGCTCCCTTTTGGACACTGGTCATCACTTCATTTGAAAGAAAATCTTGGAGGAGAGGAGGACATAAGCATGTAATTTATGGACTCCTCAGGCAGCAGCAAATCTGTGCTTCAAACTCCTGCACATTTTTGCCTGCTGTCTATGCCTGGTACATCTCATAAAACATTAGTCAGGAGTCAGGGAGCAAGAGAAGCCAGGATAGGCAGATTCTGGTATTTATAGAACTGCTGAACCCTCCCATTCCCCACCCAGTGATATTTTCACAATGCACAGAAGGTCACTGGGAGATGACTGAAAATGAAAAAAAAACCAAGGAAATGGAAAACTTTACTCTTCACAGGAGTACAAAGTCTGCTAATCTCAAGTGCCAGAGCACATCCTATCACCAGTTCTAGGGACAGAGAGTTAGAGGACTTTGTTCAGGTCCTTTCAAAAGGCAAATGAACACACCTCTTCTTGAGACCTGTGTTTCTGTAAAGCCCGAGAGCCCTAGGTAATTCCCCACAGCATGCCACCTGCCACTCTACAACCTGCCTCCAGAGCCTGCCTCTTGTTCTTCCTATGATGGTATGTTACACCTTCCATCAGTGAATCTCAGCCTGCCCTCTGTCAATGATCCCACCTGTTCTCCCTTCCTTTCTGCCAAGCTAAAGCAAAACCAATTCTTTTCAGACCCATGAAATTACCCTACAGATTCTTGCCTTCTACTGTAACTGACATAATTTATTCCCCAGTTCCCCACTGGTGGAAATGGAGAGCTTCAATACTTAGCTCAATTGCTTCCTCTCCACAAACTCTGTCTCTCTGGTGCAAAGTTAGCAGCTTCTACCTTGGTTTACCCCTACTGATGGGCATGTAGGTCTCTCCCATTTGGATCTGCACTCTCAGATGCAAGGCTGGGGCTGGCCAATTGTGCTTCCTCCTTGACCAACATTTCATGTTTGTGTGTAACCATTGGTGATGTACAAGAATATGTACACACTCCTGTATGCAGGCACTCAATACATTCTTGCT
Source organism: Heterocephalus glaber (assembly GCF_053883595.1). Taxonomy (NCBI): domain Eukaryota; kingdom Metazoa; phylum Chordata; class Mammalia; order Rodentia; family Bathyergidae; genus Heterocephalus; species Heterocephalus glaber. The sequence goes on along the minus strand of NW_028258349.1, from coordinate 5,895,516 downwards.
GAATTTACACATAAGCTAATAAACATTTCCCTGCATTTTCTCCAACTCAATAATCCTTACTTTCAGTAAAACATGAAACCTAGTCCTGGAGTACTTTGTAAGCAACTATTCTCTGCCTAATACTGTAGTATATAATTTATACATGTTCTCTCCTTGGAAGGTATAAAACTCTCTCATTCTGATACTTAATCATATTGCAGTCATGTGAGGTAGAACTCTATTCTCACATAACTGTACCAGCCTGTGGATTAGAACAGAGGTCCCCATTACATTTATGCTGTACACTTGCTGAAAGTGAAAAATGGGGTTTCTAGGAACCTAAGCCTTCTCATATCACTTCTAGGTATTTCTAAGAATAATCTCATGAGCCACAAATCTGGTCCAGCTACATCACAAAGCATACTAGCCTGATTCTCTTCCTGCCCATAGTCTGGTGGCCTCACCAATGCCTATGCAAAGTACCTCCCAACAACTTAAAGCCACCAGACATAATGGGATCTATGCCAGATGAAGAGATCCTGCTTCCATCCCATGCCACTGTCTATGGTCTGTGAACTGTAGCAGAGTAGCACTGCAGCTCAAGTCACAAAAATTTTGGGGGGCGGGGTTCAGATCTCCACCTCGGTAGCCATGGGACTCACACTTGGCCCAGAGGATGGGCTGGGTGTGGAAGATGCTGTTCTTCATTTATCTTTGCCAGCCTGTTCTCACCCAGCAACAAAATATTATGAGCCTCCTACTTATGAAGCAAAATATTTTACTTAATTCAACCATGCAGTGGATCCCAGAGGTTGGGAAGTAGGGACAGTGTGGGCAACCTTAGTGGCCATACTCTCCCTACCTGCCAATCTGTGAACCAAGCATATTTAATAGGTTCATTTATACTTGCCAAGTTCTGGGTTATGTGCTTTACCTTCATTATCTCATGTTAATTGTTTCCTCAATTCTGTAAAGATACTTATTTTTGTCTCCCATTTCCAGATTAGAGAACCAACTTCAAGGAATTAAATAAGATGCTTAAGGTTTCAAACTAGTATCTGACTTTTTTTTTTGAGACCTTCTGAATTCAGACTGATCTTGCACCAAAGCTATGCTTTTAATTATATGATGTACTACTCCTGATGGTAGCCTTTTTCCTCTAATTAATTGGTAGGTTTCTCCCATGCTGTTTGGATATTTACACCTCTCTTGGTCATGAGGTTATCCCTGTGCTTAGTGGAAACTGGCTGAATTAAGTTAAAATCCCGAAGTTGTCCTAAATTGCTAAGGGAAGACACCTTTCCCAGAAGCCTATAAAGTCTCCAGGGAGTTTCTATCTTCTTTCTTTAAGCAGGAAACATATATTTGAAACAAGACCTTTAATTAGCCTTCACTGCTAGCTCCTACATCCTGTAATAATTATCTTTGGCGATGTCATCTTGAGTCCCTCGGGTGGCATGGATATTATGGACTATTAGAGGCTGTTCTGAAAGCTGGCCATCAATCTGATTCATATTAGGCCAATTACTTTTACTAAAATTAAAATTTGTCAAGGGTAGTTTGATGATGAGTCTTGGCAGCTAAAAGGAGTCCTTAACGAGTCATCCAGCACTCTGGCAGAAGCACAGTGGTTTCATCTCAAGGTGAAGGTCTGGCTGTTAGTGAAAGTGCCAGGAATCAAAGGAACAACTTCTCTGGATTTGTAACTTTGGAAAATACCCCTGGATCCCTGAAATTGCCAGATGAACCAATGGTCAATAAGATTTCTCTTATATGGCAGATTGAAGAGTCCCACAATTAAGGCCAAATTAGCAAATATGAACCTAGTAGCCAGGGATTTTATAGTTTAGTTGCTATGACAAATCTATTTGTTACCTACCCAACAATTATTTCCCTCCTTTTCCTGGGTAAGAGAGCCTGGGATTTGTTGTGAGCAGATGAAAATAATCCTTTGCCCAGTTTTTCCTAGTGAAAGGCAGACATGTGACACATTGTATTGTCCCTGAGAAAAACTAAGACATTCAGCACCATGGCCCTGAAACATGTCTTTTGTGCTCCCAAGACTCTTGTTAAGTCAAAGAGACATTCTTAGTGTGCCTGAACCAGATTGTCCAGGTAAGTGTTATTTATGATGCTAGGAACTGGGGAACTATAGGAACTGCCTTCCTGGCTATAGGGTAAGACAGCTATTCCTTGGAATTCTGGTCAGTAGAACAAAGCAAACTCATGATGTCACTACCTATGTAGCTTAAACCTCCCCAGTCCCCAAGGTAACCAGGCACAGACCAAAGTATCTAGGAGTATCATAGTCCATCTGGCTACCACTGGACATTGCTGGTAGAAGAAAGCACTATGGAGAGGATAAGAGACAATAGTCCAGCCAGCTACCACTCAGTATTTTCTGGAAAACACTTCTCTAGCCTGTCACCACTGAACTTCCCAAGCAGTGCTGTTGTTGAGTACATACCCCTTCATGGGACTTTTTACCAAGTGGTGAGTACATGTGTCCCTTGTGGACTTTCTCCATAATTCTGTTGGACCCATAAGTTCTTCTCATGGACCCTCCCCTGTTAATAAGTACCATTTAATCCGATCCTCCCCTGATAGCACCTATTAGTAGGTCTTAATAAAACTTGTGTCTCACAAGCCATCTTCAGGTGCTTTCTTTGGTCTCTGAGCAGTCCTTCCTACCACCACTCTAGCACAGCTGAGCTGTAGCTGCAACACTAATGAAACCTAAAAGGAAATTTGCTTCAAGGTTTCTGGGAAAGTTTTCCTTTTCAAAAAACGATTCATGTGGTTCCTGTTTTGTCTCTTCTCCCTTCCTCCTGTTTGGAGTAAGCATGCAATTGCTGAGGTACAGAAGTCATGTGCAAACATGAGGTTATACATAAAAGGAAAAAATACAACCTGCTAAGAATGATAGAAGAGAACCACATGAAGAGCCTGGTTCCTTGAAGACACGTGAGGTGTTGGACAATCCCTTTACTTCCCACCTCCAAGTTAGGGTGTTGTAATGAGGTCTTGTTACTTACAGCTAAAAGTGTTCCCAATAGGCATATTTGGAGAAATAACCAGAACAGATTGAGCCTGTAAGGTGAAATAGTGTGGTTGGCAGTCCCACCTACAGACAACTTAGGGCTGAAGGCAGATGAAATAGACATGGGCCAAGTCAACACTCTGTGTGCACTTTTTGTAGCACGTAAGGAACACTTTCCATCCTATGTGTTAGACACTGTGTGATACTATAAATATATCTACTCCATAATTACTTTAAAACATGACTATTTATAGATTCAATATTCCCAAAACATCCAATGTTCTACTTCTGGCCCAGGTAAGACTTCTCTGTGTAAGTCACTGAGAAAGTTCTTGTCACTTGTGTACAACATCATGTTGAACATAAAGGCAGAACATTCCATGGTAGAAGAGCATCCTGAAGCTGCCTACGAAGTCAGCACATAAGGAAACAGCATGGGCCACAGGTCTCTCCATGTGTCACTTGTCCTCACTTGTAATAAATATGTAAATACTACAAGGGTGCACAATTTTTACTACTAAATCAATACCGAGTCTACACTTTCCTGTAAAATGAATAATTTCCCCTTAATCTGTCTGGTTTTTGAAGCCATGTTATTGGGTATCAAAATTGTATGCTAAAGAAATCTGAGATAATGTCAATAAAATATTGCACAAAATTCACTTGTGATAATAAAGTCACTATCATGCTCTGTACAATATCATGCTCTGTAAAGCCTACTCTATTTGCAGCCCTCTCATTTTCAGCTGATGGCAAATCATCCTTTCAGGATATTTAGGCAAAAAATACATGTGTCATTCTTAACAACTCTTTTCCCTCACCCCCATATTCAATCCTCTGACAAATACTGTTAATTCTACTTTCAAAATATGCCCAGAATCTGTTTCCTTCTCCTCACCTTCTTGCCACCATCCTGGTCCAAGCCACCCTCATCTCTTGCCTAAATTATGGTTCAACAGCCTCCTCACTGATCTCTCTGCTTCTTTCACATCTCCCTGCCATCTATTATCCATACAGCAACTTGAGTGATCCTTTTTGGATTCAAGTCCAACCAGGTCACTGCTATGGTCAGCTCTTCCAAAGCCTCCCATCTCACTCAGAGTGAAACCCAAAGTTCTCCCAGTGGCCACAAGACCATATATGACCTGGCCCATGTTGCCCTTCTGATTGTTCTTCCCACAGCCCTCTCCCTTCTCACTGGCCTCTGGTTGTTTCCTGGGGGCTTTGTTACTTCTGCCTAGAGGGTTCTTTTCTTGAGTACTTTGGCGGCCCCCTCCTGTGATACTTAACTGTTGTGTCAACTTGAGTAAGAATCTCCCAACTGATTGCCTTAGCATAGTTCTGTGTGACTGAATGAATTTACTGAAGATGAAAGACTTACCTTGGGTGTGAATGGCACCAACCAATAGGCTTGCTATAATAGGCTTGCTGAATGGAATAAAAGAAAGGAAAGAAGAAGGAGGGCTCCCTTCTCTTACTTTGGAGGAGCTCCAGTCTTCACCTTCACCTTGGACATTACCTCCTGGCTTCCAGCACAGACCCTTCAGCTTTCTGATACAGACTTGTGGAGGACTCTACAGTGAGCTCCAAGCCTTCAACCTTTTACTGGATCCTTCAGATCTCCAATGTGCAGACAGCCCTTTTATACTCTTCCACACTTGACTCTGCAGGCAGCCATGGGAGCCTACCTTGTAAATATATGTTTCTCTAGGAAGTGTTGACTGATACACCTCCTCCTTTATCTTGTTTATGTGTCACCTTGTAGGATGGCTAGGGACCAGAGAATGGGTGGGGTGCTGAAAAGGTCCAAGTCAACTTCATTTCCATTTTCTAAACCATAGTAATTTCATTTTATTGTGTTTTTACATATTGAGGTTCCATGTAAGATTTTGTTTGTACAAATTTGTTCCACTGCCTTAATAGAAAGTTTGAAAAATCACCAGATTGAGAAGAACAAATCTCATCAGAAGACTTTAGAAATACTTCTTGTAACTTGAAAGACATAATAAGGGGTGGATCCAGATGGTACTTGTATGGGTGTAAATAAATGGATAAACTTGAGAAATGTTTATGATGAATCCATCAAACTTGCTTGAATGCCTGTGGGGGCTTCCCCAAGGGCAAACTCTCAGGAAAGTGACTCATTTGGTCCATCTCAGCATTGTGCCTACCTCAAACCAATCACCAACACAGGAGGGCAAGAACACAGAGAAATCATGTGGTTGAAGGGATGATAAAGCAGCATTTACTAGGTTAAAGGGTGTGGGGATGGTATAGTTCTCAGAAAAGACATTCAACAAATCAAAAGGTGTCTCCCATAAGGAACAGTCAACAATCCACTTTAAAGATGGCAACTATAGAAGCTACAAAAGTAAATGAGATGTCCCAAGGAGTTAGTTAGTACACCAAGAATAGAAAGGGAACAAGTGAAGTCCTGTTCAGGTTGTGTGTGTATGAATTAGTGGAAAGAAGAGAAGCTAGAGAAGGAGCCTGTGTGCATCCTGTTGGGGCCTCACTTCTACCCTCTCAATCTATCCCAGAGAATGTTTACTGATACCTCTGGTCCATGATGGTGGCTTTCTGAACTTTTATGCCTAGGGTGTTCTCTTGATACTGGAGTGTATGCTGCCCTCACACAGGGAGAAGCATCAGTCCCAGAGAGCTGACCAATGAGGATGTCAGATAAATAAACCTTCGCTGTTAGGGCTTGTGTCTAGATGTCCCCTCAAAGCTTCATGCAGTCACAGATAGGGCTTTTTCAGAGGTGGTTGGACATGGAGTGTGTGATGCTGGGATTGATTCACGGTGCAATGCTAGGATCAAGGGCACTAGGATTAAGGTATGAGTGCCACCACCCTAGGTAGTCTTGATAAGATATAAGGGATAGAAAGAGCTATGGTAGTCCCTTCTTGCTTTGCTACCTTCTGCCCACCATGAACAGCTTTTGCTCTGCCATGCCCCTCTGCCAGGTGCCATGTGCCATTCTGCCTTGGAGCCAGCCAATTATGGACTGAAACCTCTATAAACTGTGAGCTAAACTTTTTCTCCCCTAACTTGTGGGTATTGGGTATTTTGTCTCAGAAACGAGAAAAGTAACTAAGACAATGGCTTTTCCACCCCTTTTGGGGACCAATGCAGAGGTACATTCCACAGACTCTTCAGAGTGCCCAGTGGATGAGTTCCAGCTGCCCACAGTGCTAACCTGATCATTAACACACCCTTCCCTTGTCTTTTTCTCCTTTACTGTCTCACTCTCCCACCCTTCATCATCCTCTTTGGAAACTTCCATCCAAATTACTGTTTTGGGGTCTGCTTCGTGAGGAATAGGACGGGTAACATGAGAAAAGTTTCAAGGACTGTGCAGACAGAGACACCAAACATTTTTTTAAAATAGCAATAAAAAATTCATGAAAGAGGCAGAAAACTGAGACCAGAGGTCAAGACTTTCTGCTCCCAAGAGATGCCTGTGCCCTCAGACTCGCCCCTGAGGAGGGTAAGCATCTCGGCAGCCTTTCACCACAGTCATCCATCTCCTGCCTCAGCAATGCTCCAACAGAAAACCTGAAGGAAGCCTTTTAGTTATTCTCCAGCTCAGTCAATACATCTAATGTACAAATGAGCAGCCCACTCCTCCCTTATTATTACTGCCACTGCTATACTCCTGCCTGTAATCCCTGGCCCAAATCCAGGGCTTTGTTTTGTTTTGAAAACAGCAGAAATAACAACATGAATTTTCTGTTGCAAAAAAATAAATAAATAAATAAAAGGCACTCCACTAAGCTATTTTTATTTCCTATCTGACAGTCTTTTTATAATCTCCAGTGGGTATGAAATTAATTGGGGCCTTGAAAATACAATTTTCCATAGGTGATTATTATAAACCATTGGGTTGCCTTACAGAGACGGGACTGTTTCCAATCTCAGCTAGGAAAATTCAACGCATTTTTTGCATTGTCTCTAAGACATCATTTGCCAATTACTTTTGAAATGCTTCACTGGCAACTCTCCAAAACAAGCCCTCTCCTTGCTAACAAGATGCATAGGGGGTAGTTGTAGCCACATCATTTAGAGAGCTTTAAATGGGCAATCTCCCCTAACACAAGCACTCCCCAAAATTGGAGAGTAGCTACTTGGATTAACAAGTATCCTTCAATATCAGCTCTTCTTCTCTGAAGAAAGAGGGATGAGAGAAGGTGGTAAAGGGTGGATGTATCTGGAGGAAGAAACAGGGGTTCCATTCTATTCAAAGACCACTAGGTTAGAATTTGATATTGAGTTTTAACTTAAAATTCTCTCTCTCTCTCTTTTTCTCTCTCTTCCCCCACTTTCATCTTCACCTTATCTTTCTACCTTTATCTTTCTCTCAGACTATTTCTAGTCTCTCTCTAATATGACATTGCAATAAACTCACTGGGCTCTTGGGTCGACAAGTAATCAAGCATATATGCCCTGCCAAATGTTGGTAGGGAGTCAGGATTCAAGCACATTAATCAATTGGAGCACCACAGAGTAGGATACATAGTCAAGTGAAAAATGAACTATCAGGAGCAGGAAGGATTTATGAAAGGGGAAAGATGAAGGAGCTGGGACATGGTAACACTAGTCATGGCAGTCCTTGGAGTTTGCTCCCAACCCAGGCAGCATGTTACAGACTGTTCATGACCCCTCCAGACTTTGTCAGGTAATGTTCATTCTTGGAAAGCTCCTCCTTATGTTGAGCTGAAAACTTGCCCCCAGCAGCACAGTTTCCCCTTCCTTCTGAAACCCTGAATGTTGTTTGTTTCTCTCTCTCTCAAGATGTATGAAGAGTTTCCATGAACTCTCAAGTCTTTTTTGTTGTTGTTGTTGTTCGTGAAGCTCTAATTTCCTGACAATATAGAAAGATTTTTTTTTCTTTCTGGTAGTGAGGATTGAATCTAAAGCCTTTTACATTTAGCTATACCCCCAGCCCTCACTAAGTTGATAAGTGGCGTAGGTTGAGCTTGAACATGCAATTCTTCTGCTTCAGTCTCCCAGAGTGCTGGGATCACAGGACTGGGCCACCACACTTGCCTTAGATTTTTAAAAATGAGTGAATGAATCTCTACATCCAAATTTTTAAAGGCATTTTCAACTAAAAGAACCCAGAAGGTGTGGGGAAAAGGTATTCTCGTACATTGCTGGTGAGAGTGTAAGTTGGTTCAACCACTATGGAAATCACCATGGAGATTCCTCAAAAATCTAAGACTAGAGGTCCCATTTGACCTAGATATTCTCTTTCTAGGTATCTTCCCAAAAGAATTGAAAGCATCATATCACAATGATATATTCATATCCATGTTTATAGCAGCACAATTTATAACAGCTAAATCTTGGAAAAAGCCCACATACCTTTCAACAGAAGAATGGATAAAGAAAATGTACATACAGAAAGAAATGTGCATAAAAGAAAATGTTATATACAATGGAGAACTACTCTTCCACAAAGAAGGATAAATTTAAGATATTTTTAGGTAAATGGATGCAGCTCAAGACCATAATTTTAAATGAAATAAATCAGACACACATGTTTAAATATCACATTGTTTCTTATGTGTGAGAAACCCAAAAGGTAAATAAGGGACAAAATGGAGGATAGGTATTGGGAAGTAGGAAAAACATGTTCAAATGGGAAGGAGTACAAGGGAGGGGGGGAGGAAGATGGGGAGAAAGGGAAAAAGGATTCAAAAAAAGAAAATGGAAGGAAAAATGGAAACAAAGCTTTTGTAAATGGGGAGGGGATGAAGGGCTGAAGGGAGGGCAGGAGATTGGGAAAAAAAAGAATTAAGAAGTATTATTTACAGATACAAATTCCCTAGGTTGAATGTGATCATTATGTATGGCAAACATATATTAATATAAAATTGTTTTCGAAAAGAAGCCAAAAGTAATTTTGGTTTAAGCTTGACAAAACCTAACCCAACTCAAAAGAACTGAAAGCAGAGATTTAAAGCAATATTTTTATATTCATAGCTATGTTCGTATAATGTTCATAATGGCATTATTCATAAAGGTAAAAAGTAGAAACAATTCAAATGTTTATTGACTGATGAATAGATGAGCAAAATGTGGTACATAAATACCATGGACTATATTATTCAAATTTCAAAAAGAATGAAATATTTCCTACATTTTGGTACTGCATAGATGAAGTTTGAAGACAATGAAATAAGTCAAACACAAAAATACAAATATTATTTGATTCTATTTATATGAAATCTCTAAAATAGTCAAAGTCATAGATATAAAGTAGAATGGTGGTTGCTGGTAAGGGGATGGGTACAGACTTCCCACTTGGGATGATGAGTGGTTATAATAGTTGCATGACTATGAGTGAACTTAATGCCACAAGTCTGGAAAAATATTTAAGATGGTAAATTTTATTTTATATATGTTTTACTATCACCACCCTACCAACAATAACAACAAAATAAGCCCATGGATAACCTTCTGGAAATCTCTTGCCCCCTCAATCAAGTTTTCTGAATTGATTGTAATCTATCAGATGATACTGCACAATTTATGATGATCCCCTTTGGTCTTTGTGGGACAAATACCCAGAATGTTCATCTTACAGTGCTCATATTTTCTAACACATCCCCTACAGCATCTGGAGATACTGGCATGTGATAGAGCCTCAGGAATCATGTCCACTGTAGTGGTCTCTTCCTTTGGTTTATATTCCCAACCTGGGATGACAGGTACTGTGGCCTGGGTCAGAGCTGGGAGCCCCGGGGGTTTTATTTGGGATGCCAGAGCAATGAGCTGCCAGAGCAGGACTGAAGTTCAAATGCACGCATAAGGCCAGAAAGAAAGAGGCATTTGTCCAAGGTCACAGAAGAGAAACTACATTATTCTAATTCGCACTCAGAAGCTCTTGACCCTGACATCATCCTTGATGACATGCAGGCAGCACTCTCTCCATCCCAGGTAACCAGGAACTAAGTACCCAGGGTCTATGTTTCCAAGAGCTTTTTGTCTGAGTCTGTATTGCTATAAGATTCCAGATGGAAATAAACCATCCTTTAATGACTTGCCTGCTTTTCAAAGAGGGCCAACTGAAATCTTCTGCTTTCACTTAAAAGCTCATATCTCAAGCAAGCTACTTCACTCAAGAACTTCCTGGAGAAGCTGGTGGATTATCAGATGTGGCAACCACTTGCCAATACAATCCAAATGCAATGCAAATCAATTGCCAGATGAAACTAGGAAACCTTGCATCTTCTGCAAAATTTGTAAAGTCAATAAAAGTAACAAGGGAGAATGTCTTGAATCCCACTTAAATCATTGATGAATCGGGATAAGGCAGGGTTAGGACAGTTAATGCAGAAGAGAAAAAAACAGTGATGATTTAAACAGATAGAAGCTTCAGAGGAGAAAAATGCCTTCAGAAATCCTTGGAAAAATTGAAATCTCTTCAAATATTTTGGCAGTGTTGACTTTTTAAGACTGTAGTAAGTTAGATAGTAATTAGATTTTTCAGAAAAATTGATTTGTTCATTAATACATGACTACAACTAAAACAGACCATACTAAATATATGATAAATAAGTTTTAATAAAATTGTTTGCTATATTTACTATGAAATGTTCCTCTCCATTTTAAATGGATTCCTTTTAAAGGACTTTTCCCAGTGCCCCTAGTTTGATCACGTGTGACTGTGTGTGTGTGTGTGTGTGCATGTGTGTGTGTATGTGTAGAGAGAGAGAGAGACAGGCAGACATACAGACATATGGCCATGCAACTTCCTATAAATAGCCCTGAAAAGGGCAGATCCCTTGCCTTCCAGCAACATATCATAAATACACAGGCTAAAATGACCAGAGCTACATGTTACATTGAACAAATTGTCATATGAAGATATTTTCCACACAACATCATTTTTCAATCACCATTCCCAGGAAAGTATTTTATATTATATTTCCAGGAATGAGAAATAATTGTGCAAGGATACTCTCCATCTCCGTTTATCACCGCTTTGTAATCATGCTTGACATTTGTATCCTGTGATTTCCACTTTGGTAAAGGGCTTTCATACCTTTATCAGTTTTCACTTCACAACAACCTTTTGAGAGTTTACAGCAGGAGTTACCAGCCCCATCAAACAGGCAAAGGAAAAAAAGTTCTGTCCAGCAGAACCAGCTCCTCCCTTCTCTAAAAACTCCACCTTCAGGACAATAGACTCTCTCCAAGATCGGCTCATGTCTCCTCATCTCCATAGCCCAGCCCCATAAGGAGTTCGGTGATCCAACACCCTTCAAAAGGGGCAAAGAGGACCCAAATTCAGAGAATTCTATCTACAGTAAGCAATGGGACACTGGAATTCAGCCTGAATTAGTAGCCAGTATGTCAGAGGAATCCAAGGTTACTCCTTACCAACTGTGTAACTTTAAAAAGTAAGTCATCTAACCAACCTGAGCCTGTTTCCTTGCACTTAAGATTTAAAATAATTTCTTTGAAATGCATATCTTAGTTCCTACAAAAGGCCTGAGGATAAAATTTTTCCCTGCTTTGACTCATAGAAGAGTGTTTGAGAAGCAAATGAGCTCCTAAAAAACCTTCGAAATTTTGACATTGAAAAAAAAAATTAAAGATTTTCATATACAAATGGCCCTCAAAGCCTCATTTATGGCAAAGATAACCAACACTTCTTAACCAAAAGTGTAACTCAGGCCCAATAATTTCAACAGCAGTAATGAAATTCAAATTTAAAACAAAAGTATTAGTCTCCACAAATCCATTATGTTCTTTGTGTGTCCTACTTCAATCTTTGTAAAAAATCTAAGCTGACTTAATACAACTGTAATCACACCATATATTATATTGTGACTAGTACATTTATCTATGGGATTATATCATCCACCAAAGAAAAACAAAAATGGGCAAAATATGTAAATAGTCATTTCTCCTTTTTTACATCCTCTGCCTAATCTCTTTCCATAGGTAAACAGAGAATAAAATGGCCTTGGAGTTGATGTCACATAAGATGAAGATTGAAAAATAAAGGTCTGGGTAACCTATCAAGCATCTAGTGTTTGCTAAGAAACATTCTGAGATAAGGAGAATTCTAAATCCATACCAGCAAATGTGGTAGCCACTAGTCATAAATGACTCTAGGTATTTGAAATGTGGCCAGTGCAATGGAGAAGCTGAACATTTTCTTCTGTTTAATTTTAATTAATTTATATTTAAAGAACTACATGTGGCTAGTGGCTACTAAGAATACTTGGGCTGAGCTGGAAGATGGCTGAAATTTAATAGCAATTCTAGCATTGTCCTACCTCCTACTCAGTGGGACAAGACCCTTGAGGCCCAAGATTCTGTCTTCAATTAGAGATACTGGTCCTTTGTAATTTTTGGCTGCCTAGTATCCATTTCCTTTTCTAAAAGCACTCTGACTTCCTCTGGTCATCTAATTTTTTCATGCACTCTCCAAGAGACAAAAAACCTAGCATCTTGTTTCCCACCACAGAAAATAAAAGCTCTCAACTAAGGAATGGGTATATGGTCCAAGTCCACCTAATTAGATGATCCTGGATTTAGAATCCAGAATGACTTGAGTTTTTCATTGTAGTGGCAGCAGCTGATCAGATGTTGCTGGTCACATGCCAGGGTCTATAATTTCCTACCCTTGGGCACTTGGAACTTCCCCAGTTTTGCTCATTCTTCTGTCAAATTTCCCATGAATCCCTTTGTACATAAATTAGACCAATATGGTTGTTGTAACACACCTCAAAAGGTCATACAATGGGCTAGGAGTGGGTCTGACAGTCTTCCCTGCATATTCCTGAGCCCAGGCTATGCTCCAAGTACTCCTCAGCCTCATTTCCACTCTTCTTTTATGATTTGGTGATCCAGAAACTAATATCATGGCTATTTATGTTTTCAGCATTACTCACATCAAAGGCAAACAGTATCACAGGTTTTTCTCCCTTTCTGGAAAGCAGGGCAGCCAATCTTGAATCTTAACTCATGCAGGATCTGTTTAAGGGCTTTCTGCCCATGAATGGATGTGTTAATCCAGAACCAGTCAGAGAAGCCTGCAAGGACTCCTAAAAGCTTGCCACTTGGACTCTAGAACTGGCCCATAAACACCTTATCTAGGCCAAGAAATGACACTGGGGGCTAGCGGAATCTCTTAAAAAGCTTTTACATCTGCTTGAGTGGTCAAAGGATGATCTAGGAATGAAGCATTTATATTAGTAGACAAAGTATCCCTTTAAAGAACTTGAGCAATGTAATAGAGGCAGAGCATTCCCAGTGCTCCACTTAGCTCACTTCATTAGTATGACATAACCAAGAAAAGCAAGCAGCTTTGCTTTTGATATTCTGACACTTTGAAGACAAGTGCTGATTACCAACAGTGCAACCATGAAATGGTACTATGGGGAACACTTTTTAACATATTTACCTAATTAGCCCATTATAATGTGTAATGTGATTTCTTGCCTTATCTTCTCATTAGTTTTATGAGAATCTTTAAGAAATGACAGAGTCAGAGGGGAGAAGGAAGAGGCATGTTGTGCCCAACTCCATATGCTTCCCAAATGACCCAACTGTCCTTGAATTTAGCAAGGTGCACATGAAGTGTCCCAGAGCTTGGCACAGTAATTTGATTGCTCTAATGGAACTGTGGGGAGAGGCTCCCTCAAGCAATGCACATGCTCATGAAGATGATGGATAGACCCTAATCACTGCATGCTCCATTCTAAAGCAGCTTTGGAGAAATGAGCACTGATGTACCAGTCAGGAAAATGAGTTTCAATCTCAGATGCGCCTTTGACTAGCGAAATGACTCAATTCACTTAATCACTTAACTGCTCTGAGCTTCAGATGAATCTTCAGCTATATAGTGGGAATAATATTGCCAACCAAGTCTACTTATGGGCCAACAACATCATGATATGCCCATGAGATAACAGATATGAAAGTCTTTATCATAGCAATTGTGAATATGTATTAAGCATTTTCCACATGCAAAACATCCTTGGGATGATTTCTCTATAGTGCAATCAACATGATCAAAAACTTTCATTCACTATGGTTCAAATCTTAGAGACAAATTTGTTTTAAGAAACCCTAGCAGGGTGTGTGTGGTGCTTGCCTATCATCTCTGGGAGGCTGAGGCAAGAGGATCCGAAGTTTGAATGCAGCCTCAGCAATCAGGGACTTAACAAGACCTTGTCTCAAAATAATTTTTTTCTTTTTTTGCTACTGAGGATCAAACTCAGGACCTTGCGTTTGCAAGGCAGGCAGTGGAACCACTGAGCTAAATCCCTGGCCCTCGAAATAATTTTTTAAAAAAGGCTGGGGTTGTAGCTCCCTATGAAGGTCCTGGATTCAATTGACAGTACCAGACAAACAGCAATATCCTCAGAGAGGTCTTCCCTGATCCCTTAACCTTAAATGGGTTTCTTCTGCTTCTCTTTCATAGCAATTATTCTTTATCTTCCTTAGCCATTAAAAAATATATTGTATGGTCAAAATTTGGATTAGAGATTCATTTGACTTGTTTAATATCTGTTGCTTCCATCAGAATGTAAACCTCATGAACAGAGTTTGTGTCTTTTACTCACACAATTCCTTAACATAAATCTTGTCACACAAATGGCACTCAATAAATATTGGAATGTTGATTGTCTGCCTTATGGAGGAGAGAATTTTCAGGGATATTATGCTATAGAAGATGGACCATCTACACATAAAGAAGAGGGTTGTAAAGCCAGAGACAATCTAAACTATTGCCTTTCTGTCCAAGTATTCCATACAGCACAGAGCCATAAAGAGGACTGACTCACTCTATTGATTTAAGACTAAACCAGTGGGAGAATCAAATTCATGCTTTCAGATTAGGTTAAAGATACTATTTACATCTAAAACATCTTACTTTTATATACTGCCATATAGAATTTTGGTTATCTTAGAATCAACATTAAATATGAATAGGCTAGCATATTCCTTCTTTCATTCATGCATTACACAGAATGCATACCATGTAGCAGGCAAGATGTTGATCCTTGAACAATATTTATAAAAAGAATGACTAAACTTTATTCTTAGAGTTTTGGACTACAGTCTGAACTCTATAGTACATATCTCATTCCATACATCTTCCAACCCAGCCTCACTGATGAGGGCTCTGCTTAACATTGCCCTGTTGTAGACACACAGCTATAATGGAGGAAGATGTAGCACTGGAGACCACAGGCTTGGGTGTAGTCCTGCTTCCAAAACTGGCTGGCTAAGTGAGTTACTTCTAAAGTCACTTTCTCTTTCCTGGTTTTTAGATTCCTAAGCCAATAGTGAAGAAATGGGACTTTCTCTTAGATTCTATTATAGTTTGGATCAAAAACATTCCCCTAAAGTTTCATGTATTGAGAGGTGGTGCTTTTAGAAGAAGATTACATCATAAGGACTCCAAATTGGTCAGTGTAATAATCCACTGATGAGTTCATGGCTGAATGTACTATTAGGTGGTGGAAAATGCACAGAATGGTTTGGCCTGTCTGCTGACCCTGAACCTTACCTCCATAGCTGCTGCCACCACTGCCTCTGGTTAGAGGAAGTAGGTCACTGGGAACATAACCTGGAAGGGCATGTCTTATCTTGGGCACCTTCCTCTCTCTCTCTGGCTCTTCCCCTGCCCTTCGTGTTCTGCCATAACCTTCCACTGTGAAGTTTCTGCTCTGGAGTCTGCCCTCCAAAACCATGAGCCAAAATAATCCTTTAACTCCACAGAAGTTCTGGCTGATCCTGACCTCTGGTTATGGGGTCGGGGCCTGAGAATTTCGGCCTACAACACTCGGGGTGTCTCTTGCCAGCCTGATGTCGGCTCCCTGACCGCGGATGTCTCCCATCATTGTGTCTCACCCAGTCGCTGGGAGCCTAGCTGTTGAAGCTCACAGCATTCACTGTTCTGCTCCACTGGTGCATTTCTCCATGGAGGCCTCTGGAGTCACTTGCCTTCACTGTGTCTCTGCAGACTGGAGCCTCCTCTCTCCTACCTCAAGCTGAGAGGCAAGGACAAAGTGCAGCTTGCCACCTCCATTTCCTGCCTTGAGGTCTGTCTCTTCACTTTCCCTGTGGGCTCCAATTCTCCTTTCACATCCTTCCTGGTCCCAGGGATCCACTTCCCTTCTTTTCTTCCCCAAGTTGTTATTTTTCAGTGTCTGGATTCTGAATCTCAGAGAGATGGACCCACTGCTTCTTACCACTCCACCATCTTCCTGGAAGTCCTATTTGGGGCTGGAGCATCACAAGGAAGAGAGTAATGGAAGAGGAGGCTAGAGGGAAGGGTGTATTAGATGTTCAGCAAGCTGGCCCTGGGGTACACACAGGGTGGGTGGGCAGGCAAGAGAGGCACTGGAGGAAGGAGACCTCATGGGCAGGGCCCTCATAAAACTCTAGTACTTTGGTTTTTAAGATGAGTATGTCAGATATTCTGTTCCAGCAATAGAAAAGTTAACTAATACTAGCTCTTTTACCTCTAATGTCTATGGTCCTCCCTCTCTCTGCTACACTCAGCATTGCTGATCTGCCACAAAGGAATTGTCAAATAAGCCCAATCTACTACATCATCATGTCACACCAGGCTGGTCACACTGTTTATCTAAGGGGAGGACGAAGACCCAAAGAACAATAATTATTATTACAAAGAAAGATAACGATTATACAAAACTAAAAATACATAATAATATTACATATAATATTAATAATACATGTATTATTAAAGTGTATAATAAAACCTCTCAACTTCAATACTACAAATAGTGAAACTCATGAATAAATTATCAGCCAGACATGGCACAGCCAAGCTAATTTAAACAGAAAAACAATTTAATAAGAGAATACTGGACAATTCGCTGACATGTTCAAGATTGTGAAGAACCAAGAATAGAGGCAGCCTAGAGGCTGCTTGAAACTGCACAGAATGGTTTGGCCTGTCTGCTGACACTGAACCTTACCTCCATAGCTGCTGCCACCACTGCCTCTGGAAATCCTTCTTGATGGATCTGACAATGATGGGACCAAGAGGAGGTGCCCTAGATCCACCCTGATTGTGGATGGGATCTTCTAGGCAACTGAGCCAAGGCTGTGGCCTACCTTGTAAATGTGGCAGACAAAGGCAGATGCTGACTTATTCTGTTTCTACAGTGACACACAGGCTCCGTTTCACAAAGTGGGGAAGAACCCATAAAGGGAAGGGAGTAATCAGAGTGAGCCATGTGGATTATACGGGCATAAGGAGAAGGTCCCAAGGATGAGGGGGAGCATTCATTCGACCAGTTAATGGGAATAGAGGATAAGTTTGCTTTATTTTCCTGTTGTCTTTCTATTATTGTTTTACAATAAAGCTTTTAAAAAATAGTTTAAAACTAAAATAGTTTAAAATAAAATAGTTTAAAAATAAATAGTTTAAAATAGTTTAAAATAATAGTTTAAAGTAGTTTAAAACTAAAATAGTTTTTTTAGAGAAAAAACAAAAACATCGGCCACATGCCCTCTGGCCCCTGCCCCTTGAGGCCCAGCAACTGGTTCATTGTAGGCACCCTCAGAAAGTCAGCTTGATTGCTCAGCACAGGAATCAGACTAAAGAGCTATAGAGGCTCAGAAATTTTGTCTATTCCAAAACTTCTTTCAGGGTCTGGTAGCAGTGTGCGGAAACTACAGCAAAAAGGCAGAAAGGATGGGGAATTCAGAAAACATGGTAAATATTTTCTTCATGTTCCCAAATACCAGAGAGTTCACTGAAATAGATCACTTTCATCATGAAAACACCAGCGAAGGAGCCTAAGAGACACAGAGCAGCTCACTTGATGTGGTCTGAGTGGCCTTTCTTAGAATAGGAAGGTACCTCTCAAAACACAAAAAACGTCAGCTCCATTGCCTAAGGTCAGCATTCTTGGGACCTGGGAAGACAAACTCCATTAACTTTTCTCCTGGTTTTGATTGCCAAACAGAGTTTCTAGTCAACCTCGTTTACATTCCAGTGAGTTGCTTCCTCAGTGCCCTCCAAAGAGAGCACTGCTTCTGCCTGCAGTTTCTCCATTTATAAATGATCTTTAAAATCATCTTCAGGAAAGCACTTTCTTAACCATGCATACAATAAGAATGTCTGACACTTGGCCCTAGTCTCAGACAGAATATAGATTTGAGGGAAAAAAGCATTTATTCTTTGAGGTATAAGTATAACATGAGCATCTGCAGTGTGCCAGGCACTTTACAGACACAGGAATCAGATAAGGTGTGGACAACAGAACAGAAGCACTGAGGCAGTGGCTTTATCTCACAAACTTTGAGATCAATGTGGAAATGACTACAATAAGCAGAACTGATGAAGTAAAAGGAAGGTGGGCAGTTTTACCCACCTTTTCTTCTGCCAGCAGCAGAAAAGAAATTGACTAGGCAGAATGGCAAGGACAGGATTACTCTGCTCAGGTTCCCCGACTAACTGAACTGCTATATTCTCTCTCTCTCTTCTCCCCCCGCCACCACCACCACTCTGTGCCATAGCCTTCCACCTATGTGTCACTGCAACTTGAATCAGACAAGGCTAGGCAACCACTCTGATTCAAAATGGAACAGCTGTCAGGAGTCCCCCACTTTGGTTCCTGAGAAAAGTTCAAAAGACGTGCTATTCTGCAGGGCCTTGAAGGTCTCCTGACCAGTCATCCATCTCCCTGCCACCATCATGCCCTCCAGGTCTGAGAAAAACCCACGGTTCATTAACATGAAGATTATTCATAGCTCCCTAGCACACTCTGCAAGCCAGAAGAGCCTCAGATTAAATAATGGAAAATGTGAGGACAGAGACTAAGATTATAGCAGGGCCAGTCCTGGCAAGCACCCCATGTGGGGAGGGGTTTAAGCTTCTCCATGCCAACCAAGATTGATTCCTCTTAACCAAGTGTTCCCAACCTTCCCTGTGGAGCTACTGGCATCACTGTAGAGGGTGCAACACAGGAACACTGTGAGCATCTTATAGCCTGGAGGTAAAGGGAAGAAGACTGGAATGGGAGCCCAGAGATCTGGCTTCCATTCATGGTCCTCTCCCTAGCAAACTGACCTGACCCTCTTTGGACCTTCAATTCCTCATCTATAAGCAAAGGAGGACATGGTCATAAAAGTCTGCAAAATTAAATGCCTTCAGGGATGGACAAGTGATATAAATAGTGAAGCTGACCTTTGTAGCTGGCTAAATGAAGAATGTGAACCCACCTAAAGGCACTTGAATCCTACTTTCAGTTTGTGCAGCCAAATAAAATGTTTCTGTGGGTGAGATTTAGCTGGCAGCCACCAGTTTATCATCCCTGGCTTCGAAGCTTTCTACTTCTGACAGTGTTCTCCATGGGAATCTTCTTTTAAAAGCAACATCTTCAATACTGATTTGGTCACTGCTGCCACAGGCAGGAGCCTCCACCATATTGTGGAGACTATCCAGGCAAGAAGACTGGGGAAGACACTAAAGTCTCTTCAGTCATCTTGTGAAGCTTTTTGTTGAGACAAGAATGGGGGCTAACTTTTCCCCATTCTTTTCCAATGGATTACTGAGTGAATCTCCCCTGGCTGTCAGAAAGGGCTGCTGAAGCTATGCCATATACACATGATGCCTCTTCACCTCAACTCAGGCACAAAGTACCATGTTCCCAGACCAAAGCAAAAAAAAAAAGGCTAGATATGGTTGAATGGAAAGCTCACATCCTTCGTCCATGCAGGGTCAGCCTCTCAGGCAACACAAGTTAGGCATAGAGGGATTCTGCCATATCCCCTAGTATACATTTGCTGATTTTTTGCCACTCAGCATCTGTTTGACTTTCTTTAAGGAAGAAAATTCCTAGGAGGAAATACCTCCTCACTATGTCTCACCTATACTATTCAGAAGACTCCTACCCCACATTAAAAAAAATGAGCCACCTGCATGTTGAAACCCCCCATAACTCTAGAGACAGCTCAGGAAAGGGCGTGGAAGCCACGCCATCCAGTCTCAGTGAATTTCAGAAACAGTGGAGCAACAACCAAGGTCAAGAGATGTTCTTTCATTTCTCTTCATAATGGTGGTGGAAAGACTAGCATTTTCATGTTCTGCTGCCACAACCCCTCTACCTCATTCTGGAGCCCAGGTTACCAAGAGTTCCAGAATTCAGCATCCAGAGGACAAGGTCTGGATAGCTCAGGTTCCTCAGTGAGTCCTAGGTTTTCCATCTGGACACCGAGAGAGAATGTTGAGGGTAACATCCATTCAGTCACAACACATGCCCACAGCACACACACACACATCACCCATGGCACAAATACTGGGAAACTGTTTTTTTTTTATGTTTTATATACAAATTTAAGCTTCTTAAAAAAAAGAGAGAAACACAAATATTTCATCATTCAGAATTTAAAGTAGTGCAGTACAGCTTCCAGAATCTGAAGCAGGAACCATTAATCTAGAAGGGAGAGACAGGAAATAAAATGTAAAACAATAGATTAACAGCACCTTTAAGATTTAAGACAGTTCACTTCCAAAAAAGAAAAAGGGGACTCGAATTTGTCTTAATAGGGCAGGAATTTTTCTCAAGCAACTTTTAGTCATTTTGCTGTTCTTATTTTCTCCTCATCAATTTCTTTCAATTGGTTTTCAGCATGCATCTTGCAAGCATGGATAATCAAGGCAAATTTGGATTGCTGCCACAATCACAATCCTTTGCTATTACTTAATACCTTTTTTTTCATGTGGAGAAGTCATCTAAGTTGAAGTCCTGTTGCTGATGATTAATTATAATAATAGAGTGGAGAGGCAGCAGAACTGGAGGAGGAACAAAGGAGGGGACCCATTACTTTGAAATGCTTCTAGATTTATCTGAAAACATAGAGGATGGACTAAAGAATAATGGAATGATAGGGAGGTAATGCATGTTATGAGTTGAATTATGTCATCGTAAAAAATATGTTGAAGTCCTAAATCCTAGTACCTCAGAATGTGACCTTAGTTGGAAATAGGGTCATTGCACATGTAAATAGTTAAGATGAGGTTATCCTGGAATAAGGTGGGCCCCTAATTTAGTATGACTGGTGTCCTTACAAGAAGAGGGCCATATGTAGTCACACACATGGAGAATCCCATGCGATCATGAAGGCAAAAACTGGAATTATGCAGCAGCAATCTAAGAATGTCAACCACATTCTGTTCTGTGAACCACCAGAAGCTAAGAAGAGGCAAGGAAGGATTCTCCTCAAGATTCTAGAGGGAGCATTGCCCTGCCAATGCCTTGATTTCAGATTTCTAATCTCTAGACTGTGAGATACAAATTTGTGCTGTTTTTAAAGGTTCATATGGTTCTCTATAACAGCCTTAGCAAACTGATGTAATGAGGTTATCTTTTCACCACTGATGAACTCCCAAATCCACCTCCCAGGCTGTACCTACACACTCCCACCCCATTTACCATCCTCACCAAAGTGGGTGACCAAAAAGGATGTAAGAAAGGCTGTGTGAGGTAGAGTTAGCCAATCATCCTACTTCCCATCAAGAAGCCTCTCAGGAGAGGATACTGATGAGCCTAATCAGAACCTCACCTCCAGGCCAGAAATATGGTCTGGGCAGCAGGAGGGCAGCCCAAAAAAATCCTCCACCCTTGCTGTTGCCATTGAATTGCAAGCACTACTCAGAAAAGCTGGCAGAGCCTGACAGGGGACTGGAATTTTAAGACTGCCTTTGGCTCAGAATAAGAATTGGAGATCCCAATAACAAAGGATTCCTCATCAAGTGCCCAAGAAGCAGTCAAGGAGGCCACCTAAGCACCATAAAGATTAAGGGGTCCTGGAGCAGCAAAGACTCAGCTGGAGCCTCCTACATTAGGTGTGAGAGGAAAGCCCAAAAGCTCATCCTTCCTGAGAATCTGCAATTCTACCAACTGACAGGATTCTGTGCCTTTATGTTCCTGCAGAAGCACTGAAAGACTAGGAGCCTCTAGGGTGATGGCAATTCTAAATTCTGGGAGGTCAGAATTCAATTCCATGTTGATTTATCCATCATCTGTTGTCACCATCTGTCCCACAGTCTGAGTGCTCTAGGAGATGACCTGGCACACTTACAGCACAGGCTAATACACTCACACTTCGAAAACAAAAACAACCCACCCCCCTGGGGTGTGCTCCCCAACAAATGTGGACACTTATCTACACACTCACCCCCAGACACACAGAGAGCCGCAAACATTTCTACACATGCTGACACCAGGCTCTGCAACACAGACAGCCACACACTTTCACATAGATTCACAATGCCAGGCAATGTAGTTCATTTTCCACAAGTGTCTGCTCTTCTAGGAAGGCCTATGGGCCATGTCCTTTTCTGCAAGGTCATGAAGGACCCTATTCTGCCATCCTCTGAATCTTATGGCACCTAGTGACCCATTGCTCATTAAAAACTTAAAATCTTGGAGCAAAAAGCCAAACCCCTATTACAACAAATCCTAAAGACAGGAGTAGAGAGGAGTCTGGGAAGTAGAAGTGGAGAGAGGAGTGAGCCAAGACAGAGGGAGGAGGACTGACCCAAGGGAGCAAGGTCAGAGACACTTTGGATGTAACAACTGGTACTTAAGGCAGACACAGGATGCATGGGAAAGCTGCAACACACAGTCACCCACAGGATAGAAACAGGCCCACGCACACACCCTCACAGACTGCACAAAAAGAGGGTGTGAAATACAGAGCAACAGAGAACCAGAGAAGTTGACACAACAGAGGGTGGAGAAGGGAAATAGAGTAAAGACTGTCCCTCCCCCACCCTAGTATTGCTTTCCTGAAGTCACACTGCCATCTTGTGGATCTTCACATACTGTCACTAAAACACATTGTCTTTCAATTGTCAGAGGCATTTCAAACTCTATCCTGAGATACAGATTAAAATCACCAATTAGTTTTTTAAATAAAGGCAAGTTTAAAGTCACTAAGACAGATAAAAGTATAAAAATATGAATGATGAAATAAGGTAAGGAATACTGACATGGACCATGAACCCTTGGTCAAATCAATAATAATTTTATTGGAGGGGAGTGGGAAAATAGAAAACATGAAGCAAATACTAACATCTGTGAAACCAGAAGGCTAGGGATATATATTTAATATTTCAAGACAAAAAATTCAAGACAAAAATATTACTATTTTAAAAGGTTGAGAATTCTAGTTATTCTCACTAAAAGATCCTTAGAAACAGAAAATTACTCTGGAAAACAAATAGCCTATAATTTTTCACTACTTCAGAGATAGACTGCATGGTTCCCAATATACTATCTTGCCTTATATCTAAGGAAACTGTGACTGTGCCTTTCTTCTCACTAGAAGCAAAATATACTTCCTTTCCCCTTGACTTTGAGCTTGGCCACTGACTTGCCAGTTGAACATTAGTAGATATGACATAAGCAGGGATTTAAATATGTTGCATTATTGAGCTTTTACTCTTAGGTCTCTAATATCAACATAAGAAGAGAAGTCCCCAGCTAGCTCACTGTTCAAGGAAGTGGATATGCCCTGGATCCAGCCTGACCTTGACCTTGATAGCCAAGTCCCAGATGAATGAAAGAAGTGATTGCTGCTTTAAATCACTGAGTTATGAAGCAGTTGTTACATAGAATCACTGTGACAGTAGCTAACTGCTACCCCTTCCTTTTCACCTTGGCCAGTGCTGTCACTGGTTCCACCCTTACATCTGATTGTCACACCAGGCCCATGTGCTGTTAAGTTGGTCTTCCTCTAGACCAATTCCAACTGTGCTACTTTCCTGTTCAAAATTCCTTAGAAATCCAATGGGCTATGACCTCTAGGGCTTTGTATGGCCTGGATCCAATCATTTGATCCAACCAATCTGTCAATGTCTCTCATAAACACATCACTCCAGTCAAATAATTCTTTCTGTGATCTAAATATACCACTCACATTCCCATATCACACCTTTGCTCCTCCTCGACCCCTTACCTGGAATACCTTCTCCATTCTAGATGAATCTTAGACATACTCCAAGCTTCTCTCCCTCAGGAAGCTTCTCTCTGAAATGTACAGGAGCACTTGCTTTTCTCCATCTGCACTATTCTTCCTCCTTCTTATTTTGCATGTGATTTTCCTTGGCAATCTGTTTCTCCTCCAGCCTCTATCCTTGAGTCTGAATTGGACTCAATCCATTATCTCAGCTCTAAATGGGCTATGACCAAAGCCTGGCCAATCTGGAAGGGAATTCTACCTTTCTGGCCAGCAGTTGGTTCCCATAAATCGACATATGACTCAATCAGAGAAATAAGAGCCTAGGACTTTTGCTGTTGGGAAAGAAAAGTCCCCTCTTGTCTGGAAAGCAGTTTGGAGCTCCTGTTGGCCACATTTGATGGGGAAGTTTGCCTGAGAAAGACACCAACACAGAGGAAAACAGAACCAAATGTGGGAAAGGACAGATTCCTGGTGAGATCTTGAATGAAGCAGGATCTGAGCTTTCTAGGTTATGAGTCCATGAATTTCCTTTTGTCACTGGATCTCTGACAAGCTAATGCAGACTGCTTGGCACATCCTTACTGCCCTGTGCACAGGCATCTCTCCATCCTCGGAAGACCAGGCTCCTTCAAAATCAAAACTACCAAGAATCCAATAGCCAGGAAAGGAAAACTGCTTTAGACAGAACTCTTAGCTATCTTCTGAGAATTGCACACATTGTCTCCTCAGCCAGGAAGCTGAAGAGAGTTCCTCTGTACCTGGGGCACCTTGCCAGTCCTGCACATAAAACTCAAAAAGCACATGCTCAGAAAACTTATTTTTTGGGCCAGAGTTTGGCTCAGTGATGCCACACCTGCCTCACAAGCACAAGGTCCTGAGTTTGATCCCCGGTACAGCAAAAAAAAAACAACAGAAAAAAACCTCTATTTTTTGACCTGTTAGTTTTCCCGGGACAAGGAAACCCACTCTATTTGTCTTATTTGTTTTGTCAAATGAAGCCAATTTATGGTATATTTCTTCAAGATCTTTGAAAGTGGACACCATAGAAATCACCTAATAGGTTTGCATTGCTAGTTATGACCCTTGTGGCTGCAGACCATGCCCCCTGTGTCCTACTACATGAAGAAGCACAAATATGTGTGTGTGTACATGTGTGTATATATATATATGTGTGTATATATATATGTGTGTGTGTATATATCTATCTATCTATATGTGTGTGTGTGTGTGTGTATATATATATATATATATATATATCCCAAAACTCAGCTTTTCACACTTTCTTATTTTTAAGAAAACACTTGGGTGGGGGGAGTACAAGCTTGTATCCCCAGCACTCTGGGTGGGTGAAACACGAGGATCAGAGATTTGAGCCAAGCCCGGGCCACTTAGCAACTTAGTGGTACTGTGTCTTAAAATAAATAATCAAAAAGGCCAGGGATGTAGCTCAACATGAAGGCCCTGGATTCAATCTCCAGTAAATAAATAATTAACTAATTAATCAAACAAACAAAAGAAGAAAGAAGAGGGAAAAAAGTCAGAGAAAGGCAAAAAATAACCTTGAATTGCCTGTAAATAGGCCTTGAATAATTCAAGTTTCTAAACAAATCATATATTCTTGACACTGTGTCTGAAAAATATTTTTCACATAAAAAGAAAAGGGCCCTTGAGCATGTATTTCTACCATAGGTTTCAGCAGTGAGGCAAGATATATTTAAGAGATAGGCAGCCATGGGACGAGTTTAGGTTTTCTCAATTTTGCAGCAAGAATGATGAATAGAATTGGAATTCATTTATCATTCTTCTCCTTATTTCCAATCCTTTTATTCAAACAAAGCAAACAAAACATTTATTTCACTATCATTTAACTTTCTTTAAGCAAAGAGGAGCCTTTCCTTGCCAAAATACACTAGGCCTCCCTCATAAAAAAAAAAACAACAACAACAACAACAAAAAAAAAACAGGCCAAAACCATAGAGATTCCTGCTCTTTCCTGAGGCCCATACTAGTTCAAATATCCAATTTACAGGATTCAGGGTGAAAGCATGTCAGTCACTTGGCAGGAAAGAAAAACTTCTCCTCAGAGTTCTGAGCAGCAATAAGCAATACACAATGCAGTGGTATATTAGCAGGAAAGTGAGATGTTACTACTGAGGCCTATCCCACAGGGACCAGCATGGGACAAAGGTGGTCAGCCAGGGCTTAGCCACTGTGAGCTGCCTGGACTCCTGCAGCTGTTTAGTACTACTGGGCCTCAGTTTCTTCACCAAGTGAGGGCAATGAACTATATCTCCCAGGGTAGGTCTTATTTAAAACTCTGCATTTTTTTCAGGGAAACAACCTACATAACTGATGATAGGAAAATGGCTAATTAAATAGAGACACCTGGATGCACAGGAATATTTTGTATTGTGACTGAAAAACAGAAAAGATGGGATGGAACTATGCTACAACCAAAGTAAAATCCACTGTTCTTGACTCTCTGTCCAGTGCTCTTTCTGCTACGTGAGTTTCAGCCTTAGCAGAAAACATAGGTTATTGGATGTCATGAATAGGTTTCCTCATAGTCTGTGTAGCTGGGTTCCTGGGTCTCTTTAGCAAATAATCTTCATTGGATACCTTTTATTGAATCTATAGGGCTTCCAAGTTTTCTGTATATACAGCAGTGTCCTATGTTTAATGATTTTATTTTATGATTTTGTCCTGCATATTGTAGTGACTTTGTCAAGATGCCCCCAATACACCAATACTCGAATTTGGACATTTACTCCGCCTGCCTTGGCTAAAACAGGCCCTCATACGTAACACAGCTGACACTGACTGAGCAGTTGCTATACAGGAGGTCTCGCGCTCATCTCCTGTAATTGTCATAGGAAACTGTGAGAAGTTTGCAACTATTCTCATTTTACCAATGAGAAAACAACTTGGCCAAGACCAAAGAAAATACTGAGGTCAGGTGTCAGAATCATGCTCAGTCCAAGGGCAACGAAAGGTGGGAACATTAAAAACACGTAAAAAGCGAGGGCCATTTCTCTTGGCTCCTCAGGATTTGTGCTGGTCTCCTCTTCAGGCACTTCATCTGGAGTGGCCCATCAGGGGTACTGGTACAAGCGGGCTCGCATGTGATGTAGTGGGAAGGAAGTTGGGCAGGAAACCCACTGGATTCAGAGCAGGAGAAAGGGCTAAGAAAGCAGTAAATCAACAGGGCTCAGAGCCATAGGTGGGGACAGGAGGAAAAGAGAAAGCTTCAACTTGGACTATCAGTGTCCCAGCTGGTATGAAGTCCTTCCTAGGCAGAGCCAACTTCAAAGGGCACAGCAGGCACAGTGCCTAGAACATGGGGTACTTTTTGAGGCCCACAAGAATATTCTTTCTTTTAAAAAAACAAAGAAAACATGGACTGAGAGTATTGCAAAGTGGTATAGGACTTGTGTAGTATGCACAAGGCCCTGGGTTTGATCTCCAACACAGCAAAAATAAAAATAAGAAAGAAAAAATGAATATAATAATGGGATACAGAAGTGAATCCAGCGTGAATTATATTCAACTTTTACCAACTCTGTCTCAAAATATAACTTCCAGTAAGTATTTCTTATTGAGGAAGGAGATTGTTAAAGCGAAAGTGTCTCAGGCCCACAAAGGTCATAACAGTCCCACCCCAAGAATGGAGAATGTGCCCCCACCCCGATATGTGGCTGGTTCTTAGGACAGACGGCTTTGCCTGGTGTCTGGAGAATGGGGGGAATCACTGTTCTTCTGCACTTCATAAGGTGAAGTCAGGTGCTTGTTTGTGCACTCCCTACCCAGCCCCCGAGTTCTGCTTCCAGCCCCTCTCTAAGAAAAAAGCAGCTTGGAATCAAACCCTTTGATCTCACCCTCTGTCATTTGGCTGCCACAGAGGGAAGTGGCCCTTGCAGGGAAGAGAGGAAGGGAAAGGAAGAGGGTCAATAGGAAGGGGAGGAGAGGAGACAATACAGGATTAGGATAAAGGAATTCTGCAGGTTGGATGCCTCACCTGTCAGCGGGTGTGGTCTGAGCTGGAGCAACCTCTCCATGTCAACAGCCACAATCCTTCCCTAAGGATCTGGGGTTATTGTTGGGCTGGCGTGAAAGGAAAATCAGCTCCAGAAAAATAACATACACACACACACACACACACACACACACACTCACACTCTTAACTAAAGATAAGCACACATTAGGGCCGGAGATTTACCTCAGTGGTTTCGCCACCTGCTGCGCAAACACAAGGACCCGAGTTCGATCCCCGGTACAAAAAAAAAAAAAAAACAAGATAAGCACACATGTTTATACACCCTGGACTGCCGGGAACATTACATATATATGCACAGACTGACACACAATGCACACACACATAGTATACACAGAAGGAAGGATTGAAAATAATTATATATTAAATAAGTAAAAATTGTGGCAATGTTTATGGGATTCTCCAGACAAAAGTTGAAAGAATACAGAGGCATCATAGAGCTCATCTAGTCTGGCTTCCTTCTTTAACAAGTAAAATGAGACTAGGAAATAAGAGGTCAGTTCAAGGTCACCCATTGTCAGTCAAAGGCACAATTTTTAATGGTGTAACTGCTGGCATCAGTGAAAGATAAGAGAATTTTTCTCGGGGCCTGGGCTGTTGCTCAGTGATAGAGTGCTTGCCTAGCATGCTCAAGGCCCTGGATTCAATTCCCAGCACAGAGAGACAGAGAGAGAATGAATGTGTTTTCTCTCAGAGATAACAAATACAAACATGTGTTCAAACACACACACACTATCCCGCTGTACACAGTGAACCACCAGCTTTTATAAGATCACTTGAAGATGATGTGAGGGCTCCTTCCTTGCCCTACTCACAGACCTCAGTTCCCTGCAACTTATAAATGTACACATCCATGTTATAAGGAAGAACTCTTCCCAAGAAGCCAGGGGAACATCCAAAGGAGTCAAGTAGCTCTTGCCTAAGGCTCTGAATAAAATATATCAGTCCTAGTCCAAATTCATAGACTGCTGGAGCAGAAGTAATTGCAGCATTCCTAAAAGGCTTAAATGACAGGCCTGATGGTCTCTCTCCCCGCTCTCTTGTGAGTGTCACTTGCTTACATAACTTGAGAAATAGCAAGAGGACTTGGTTCTCCTACTCCCCCAGACTCATTCATTGGGCTACTGTTTCTTCTGGACACTATTTTTCCAGACATTCTTCTTTAAATGTAAATGTTGCTGAGAAGCCCACAGTCCTGGGCAGTACCTTTCTGAGGGAGTACAAATTCATGCTGGAGATAGAGTGGTCAAGGGGCCATACCCTACCATTTTAGGGGTGGTTAAAGAAGCTGGGGATGATGAAGACCAAATTTGAGCCCAGCTCCTCTGAGCTCTCTCTCTGACTACTCCCTGACCTTCGGTTCTGTCTTTGCCCTAATTAGTCCAGTTTGAGTGAGAATCTTGATGGATTGGTTCTGTGAAAATCCTCCACTCTTGATATCCGAGCAAATTCCCCAACCCTGGATATCTTACCACCCTAGCCTGACTTCAGCAAAATCAAGTCAATTTAGTGAGAACTTCACTCCCATCTATGAGGTTCCCTCTTAACTTGTCATCCACTCATCCTCACCCTGCTCTTTGGACATAAATACATCTCTACTTGTTTTTATTGTATTCTGAGTTGAGCCCAATCTCTCTCTCCTACTACAAAACCTAGTATCATAGACCCCCTAAATAAAGTCACCTTAGAGTTCTTTAAAAAGTCTTGGGCATATTTTTTTCTTTTAACAGAGAGGAGAAATTTCATAGTAAACAGAACCTAAAACAGTTTTTCTCAACCTAAAAGTACGCTGTTGGGTAAAGGAGTAACATGTACCACAGCTAGAGATCTAAAGAAACAACTGTGACAAAGGGTTCAGACCTCCCCTGGCAGTCACAAGAGATTTCAGGTCAGAGTGAGCAAAGGTGAACTGCATGAACTCTCAGGGATCCTCCAGCTTGAGTTTACATTCTCAAAAGTCATTAAGACTAGAATAATAAAAACAATAGCACTAATAGAAAATACTCATGTAAGCTTCACAACAGCCCTATGAGGTACTTACTATTATTGATATTCTTGTTTTAAAGATGAAAATGAGTGCAGTAAACATCATTTACACTCACTAATATTCAACTCTCCTCTACTTCCTGGCCCCTGAAGGAGTAACTTGAATTTAAGTGCCACTACATGGCTGGTAGTAATCAATGAAAGATGAGGCGAAGTGACTTGTGTCACATCCAAGCCAAAGCATTTAACTGCAGGTGTATAAGTTGTCAGCCTTCTCCCTCTCTTCCTGTGCTACGGCAGATCCTTGAGCATTGTGCTGAGATGGCAGAGCTTCAGTCAGACTGGTTCCCTGATTGATGATCTCAGGAGCAGAGTCCCATAGCCCCATGCTAGAACTTAATTGAACTTGTGACACGCTTGAAGAATAAGATTTGAAGGTTCTTTGTTATCTATGTTATCCATGACTGTGACCCAGAAAGTTTAAGCACTGTGCTCAAACTGACCCAGCTCTCTAAGAAGTAGATCCGGGATTTGAATTCTTAAAGAGTTTTATCAAGTTCTTGCCAACTGGCCCAGCAGTATGAACCCAATAGAACCAGTGGATATGAAAGAAAGTGGGATAGATTCCCAGGGGAGAGAACTGACTTAGTGGGCCAGACCAGCTGAGAACACAGTGAGAGTAAGTGAGAAATGGGTAGTGTGGATCGAAAGCCAGGAAACAGGGTTGATGGTGGTAGAAATGCCCCCTGCCTAGGCTAGTATAAAAGTCATACAAACACTGTCTAATCAGAGATTGGGTCATGATTTGGCATAAGTGCTGTCCTTTCATAGGGGATGGAGGTATTCATGTGTAATCCCAGCACTCTGGAAACTGAGGCAAGAGGGTCACATATTTGAGCCCAGCCTGCATAGCTTACCAACTTGACAAGACTCTGTCACAAGATTAAAAAAAAACAAAACTGGGAAATGTTACTCAGTGTGAAGGCCTGAGTTTAATCCCCAGTACTACTGAAAAATTTACATTTAAAGAAAAATTTTAAAGGGCTGGGGATGTAGCTTAGTATGAAGGCCTTGAGTTCCATCCCCAGTACCACTCACACGCACACACACACACACTCACACTCACACACACACACACACAAACACACAGAACTAACCTTTAGCAATATGGTGGAAACCTAAATTGCTCACTATTACTTTTTGATTGTTATAATTTACATATGAAGTGTCTCCCACCAAAAACAAGCATTGATGGCCTGATCCCCAGTACAGCAACGCTCAGGGGTGGGGCCTAGAAAGATGATTGCATCTAGAGGATGCCTGGGCACTAATCTGATTTATGGAATAACCATTGATAAGTTAGTTCATAACTGAATGGGATATTAAAAAGTGAGGCTTGAGCACAGAGGAGGCTTCCGGGTAGGCGTGCCACAGATCCCAGCACAGAAGAGCCTTCCGGGTCAATGTGCCACAGCTCCCAGTGCAGAGGAGACTTCCAGGTCAGTGTGCTACAGCTCCCAGTGCAGAGTAGGAGGCTTCTAGGCCAACCCATCACTGCTCCCAGCACAGAGGAGGTGAGCTGTGTGCGCACCAGCAGCACACGCTCCCCCCCACTCCCACCCCCACCCCCATCGAAATGAGAAGACATTAACAACTCTCAGAACCAGACTTCCAGATCACCTACAGCAACCCCAAAGGGAAACGAGATGGAATACTCTGATACTCAACCACCTGGATTCCCTGAACTAGCAACGAAAGAGGATCTGGAAAAAATGAAATCAGAAATAATTTCTTAGATAACAGCAGAGATTGTGCCACCTCATCTTTGACAAAGGAGCCAAACACCCTCACTGGTGGAAAGATAGCCTCTTTAATAAATGGTGATGGAGAAATTGGTTTTCAACTTGCCAAACACTAAAACTAGACCTATATCTCACACCACGCACTAAACTAAAATTGAAATGGATTAAAGATCTAAATATTAAAACAGAAACACTGAACTGGCTGGAAGAGAGTTAGGTAGAACTCTTGAAGACATTGGCGTAGGAAAAGATTTTATGAACAAAACCTCAGTTGCCTGTGAACCAGAACGAACAATCAACAAGTGGGATATCTTCTTACTAAAAAGCTTCTGCACAGCAAGAGAAACCACCAGCAGTGAGAAGAGACAACACACAATGTGGGAAAAAATTTTCACCAGGAGTCCCTCAGACAAAGGTCTACTATTTCGAATCTATAAAGAACTTTAAAAAATCAGACCTCTCAAATTTAAAGACCCAAACCAAAAGTGGGCATCTGAAATGAACACACATTTCTCACACTAAGAAGTAGAAATGGCAAATAAACATATGAAAAAATATTTAACATCACTGGTCATTAGAGAGATTCAAATGAAAACAGCGCTGAGATTCCACCTCACCCCAGAAAGAATGGCTGCTCTCAAGAAATCAAACAGTAACAAATGGTGGTGGGGCTGGGGGGAAAGAGGAACACTGCTCTACTGCTGGTGGGAGTGTAGACTGGTGCAACCACTGTGGAAATCAGTATGGAGAAACCTCAAAGTACTAGGACTGGAAGTCCCATTTGACCCAGCTATTCCCCTGCTGGGTGTCTTCCCCAAAGAATTAAAAGAATCATACCACAGTGATATATGTGCACCCATGTTCATAGCAGCACAGTTTGCAACAGCTAAAACTTGGAAACAGCCCAAATGCCCATCAACTGGAAAATGGATAAAGAAAATGTGTTTTTTAAAAATAAAATGAAGTACTACTTAGCCATAAAAAATGAGAAATTAGACATTTATTGCTAAATGGATGCACATTGAGGCAATACTCTCAAGTGAAATAAATAAGACACACATGTGTAAATACCGAATAGTTTCCCTAGTGTGAGAAACTGAAAGTGTAAATAAGGACTGAAAAATATAATAGATAATGTGAAGTGGGAAGAAAAGGGGCAAAGGGGAAGGGGTAGGGGAAGGGAAAGAGGGGAATGGAATTAATATGAGAGAATGAAAAAAAGGAAACAAAGTCTCTGTAAATAGGGAGGGATAGAGGGCTTGAAGCTAGGGCAGGGGAAGGGGGAAAAATAAAAGCCAAGAGAGTATGTAAAGGTGCAAATTTCCAATGATGAATGTCATTATATATGTGTGTGTGTGTGTGTGTGTGTGTGTGTGTGTATGTATAAAGTGAGGCTTAGTTGGAGGAAACAGGTCACTGGGGTCATGCATTTGAAGGGTATATCTTGTCCTCAGCCCCTCCCTTTCCACCTGGTTGTCTTGGTCTCTCTGTGCTTCCAGGCTGCCATGTGGTGAGCAGATTTCTTCTACCACACTCTGCTGCCATGAAGTTTCTGCCTCACCACAATGGAACCAACTGGTTAAAAGCAATGTTGCCAGCTAATCATGGACTAGAACGTTTGAAATGGAGCCAAAATAAATCTTTCCTCCTTTAAGTTGACTTTCTTAAATATTTTGTCACAAAAATGGAAAGTTGACCAATGCACCAATGCATCATCTCTCTGTCCCTCCACTGCCATGTGACCCAACAATGAACCTGAGACAAGTTGCCCTCCAGGGCATATGTGGCCACTTCAGAGATAGCTCACACAGCATGATCTGCATGTAGATAGGGAAAAGTAGCCTTTCCCACAAGACTAAGATAAAAAATGACTTGCTGTCTACTGTCTTTTGTTCCTGTAGCCATGTAGTTTCCAAAGGCTCTGGCTTTCAGCCAATACTAAAGATGAGTGCTGTTGGGCATAGAAAGGAAAAATACATTTGGGTGGATATAAGGTGTCAAAGGTCAAAATTACAACAACTTAGTTTAATGGTCTAAATTGGCTTTATTTTCAATTTTGAAATAAAGCAATACATCATTACATAAAATAGAATGTGTTCTGATGGTCTGAGCAAAGATTGCTTTTATAGGCAGAGGAGGGCTTGAAAAAAGAAGAAATAAAAACAAATGGCAGATTTGTCGTTTCAAAATTACTCTCCTTGAAGGCTGAAAGAATAATAGAGAAATAACTGATTGGTTAACATCAGGTTACCTTTTGTGTGCATGTATGGGGGTTTCAGGATTGAACCCTCATGCATTCTAAAAGTGCTCTACCACTAACCAACTCTTTAATAAGTCTTACTTTGAGACAGAATCTTGCTAAGTTCCCAGGATCAGGCTGACTTCCTACTTGCCCCAGCCTCCCCAAGTAGCTGAGATGACAGGAGTATGCTACCTGTCCCGGCCTTCAGGTTACTTCTTTTGTGGAAGAATTAAAGTAGAAGGAACCTCATTTTCACCATTTGAAACCTCTTAATCCTGATTTCTAGGAAGTTGAGATAAACAGTTTTGTTACTCCTTGGTGAGTGGACTTTTAGCATGAGTGACTACATGTTGATTTTCAACCTGGTCAGCACAGTTTAGCCCAAAGCAGTGGTGTCTTATATTTTTTATTTAGCAGAGGGGAAGTGACAAGATGAATATCATAAATAACAAAGATCCACTCTGGGAGGCTGAGGCAGAAAGAATACAAGTTCAAGCTCAAATTGAACAACTTTGGTGTCTAAAAAATTAAAAGGATGGGGGATACAGTTTGGTGCCAAAGCCCTGGGTTCAATCCTCAGTAGGGAGGGAGGAAGGGAGGGAGGGAGGGAGGGAGGGAGGGAGAGGGAGGGGGAGAGAGAGAGAGAGAGAGAGAGAACGAACACCATGTTGGACACCTTATCACCTTATTTTAATATTTAATAGAAAGCCATCCTTTTTCCTTTTTAGAGGGAAAATGTGACATCATCACTGTCTGCAAGATCATCATCACCATTTCATGTCTATAATGCCCTAGCCATTCAAAAAGCTGCTCAAAGTATTCTCTTGCTGACCCTTCCTAACAACTTGGTGACATCAGCCAGCTGGACAATGGAAGAGTCCCACTTTGTAGACAAGGAGGTACAGGGCCTAGTCAGCTGGTTAATAACAGAGCCACATCCATGGCAGTGTTTGCAGCTGGTGCTTTGACCCCATGCCCTCACCTTTCAGCCCAGCTAGTAGTCATTATTTTCTTGACCCTCAGAAGAATAAGGAGAGAAGACATATTAAGCAAAATTTCAACTGGTAGCAACTGTTGCTGGCTCCTGTCAGTCTTCTGTCCAGGACAGTTACTTCGTGTGTGTGTGTGTGTGTGTGTGTGTGTGTGTGTGTGTGTGTATGTGGTGGTGATGGTAGGGATTGCACCGAGAGCCTCAAGCATGCTAAGCAAGCTCTCTACCACTGAGCTACATCCCCAGCACACCGGTTCACTTCTAAACAAGGGCTTAGAGCCCTAGGGGAAGGCGGCAGGGGGACTGCAGTGTCACTCTGCAGGGCAGCAGGTAGCCTGGTCCTCTGCACAGACCTCAGCACTGCACTATCCTGCCCTCTACCTGCTGGTCTGCAGTTCTGCTGCCTGAAGCTAAGGTTTCACTGAGTCCACTTGATGGGAGGGGGAAAATTCAAGGGAAAATTGGCAGGAAGCCTCAGCAAACACACAACTGGCCAGCCTGAGGCCCTTAATGAACAAAGCCTAAGGCAAAAACCAATCCTGCTCTCTGATCCTTTAAAAAGCACAACCAAGGCCTTCTGAGCACCTTGCAGACACAGAAATATAGCTGGTGCTCAGACGAAACCTAGCTCCTTTCCTTCACCCCCTTCATGAATATCTGGTCATATTCCCTGAGCTGCTTCCACCTTCTCTATGCTCACCACAGACAGTGAGATCTCAAAGCCCAGGGCTTTTAAAGACATCTCTGGAAACCTGGTGTGAACAGCTCATTTGCAAGCAAATGGCCCAGTTGGCCCAGTGGTACCCACACCCCCATCACATAAACAAACTGGCCACAAGGCCTTTCAGAGCTGAAAACAGGGTACTTGCCACCCTCTCTTCTTATGTCCTTCACCTACAGTAAGCCTTCCTGTATTTTCCAGCCAAGCAAATTCTCTTCTTGAGCTTTC
Organism: Heterocephalus glaber; assembly: GCF_053883595.1. Lineage (NCBI taxonomy): Eukaryota > Metazoa > Chordata > Mammalia > Rodentia > Bathyergidae > Heterocephalus > Heterocephalus glaber. The sequence goes on along the minus strand of NW_028258349.1, from coordinate 5,859,494 downwards.
CTCTGGGAAGCACATATTTTCTTTTTTTTTTTTTTAATTAATTTATTTTTTTCCCATTAAGTTTATTGGTACATTTTTGGTATAAAATACAGTTACATTCATCATTGGGATCTTGTACCATTACATGAGTATCTTGGTTATTTTTTCCCCTTCCCTTGCCCTCCCTTCACCCCCTCCACCCTTCCCCACTTGCAAAGACTTTGTTTCCATTTTTTTCCTTTTCTCATATTGTTTCTTTTCCCCTTTTTCCTTTCCCCTACCCCTCCCATTTCCCCTGCTCCTTTAGACCTTTTCTTCCTATTACACAATATCAATTATACATTCTTTAAATTACAATATCAAGATCTAGGAGACATTACCACAGATTTTACAGAATTTAAAAGGATATAGAAAGCATATTTCAAAAATCTGTTTTGAAATAAATTTGACAACTTCTAAGAAGTACCTTGGAAGACAAATTAATGAAACTAACACTGGAGGAAATATAAAATTTGAATAGCACCTATTAAAGAAAGTATATTCCTAGCTTGAAAACCTACCTATATGACAACAGCAGGCTCATAAACATTTTAACTGATAAATTATATCAAACAATTAAAGCAGAAAAAAGAAGGAACACTTCTCCCCTCATTTTAGGAAATCAACATTGTGCTAATCCTAAAACTGGATAAAGATAATAGAAGAAAAAAAGTATGAACATAGATAGAAATTTGTTTAACAAAACAAACTCTTAGAAGTCAGATCTGGCAGGATGTAGAAAGTGGTTTTGTTATAGGGATGGCAGTGTTGGTTCAGCATTGGTAGGTCCACCCCCAAAAGTCATCATTTTAACAGAGGAAAGGAAAAAGCCGTATGATCCTGTCACTAGTTGGAGAAAAAGTATTGGACTAAATTCTACAGCTGTTCATGGTAAAAGCTATCAGGAGACTAGAAGTAGAATAGAAACTTCTCAACAGATTAAAGACATGTACTCCATATTTCCAGTGAGAATGCCTTATAGGAATGGAGAAGATACAATGCTTTCTCCTTAAGGTGGGGAACTAGGGCAGATATGCTTACTCTTTATCTGTCCATTAAACTTTGAAACCTAGGCCCAAGTAAAATAGTCTGGCAATAAAATGACACAATTAGGATAGGATTGGCAAGGTAGAAGCAAAATCTTTATATGTAGATGAAATGATCATCTACAGAGAAAATACTAAGAAATCTCTAGGAGCCCCTAGAACTTGTATTTGAATTTAACAGGATTAGAAAACACAAGGTATATATGAAAATTCAGGTCTGTGTATACTTGCTATAAATGAAGAACTGGATATTGAAATTTAAAAGTTATGTAGGAGTACAAAGGACCTAGAAAAATTTTTTTAAAAAGACAAAAAACAGTGTTGGAAGACGTTTAGTACTTAATTTTAGGACTTCTTCTAAAGCTACAGTAATCAAGGCAATGTTGGTGTAAGGAAAGACATATAGATCATTGGAATAAAACAGAGAATCTAGAAATAGAACCACACATATATGGTCCGCTGAGTTTTGAAAGATTATTTAACATTAGCATTTTATAGAATATAAACTTAATTCAAGAGCCGAGGAAGAGATAATGTATTCAGCAAACAGCACTAGAACACCTGGTATCCGTATATAAAAAATTAACCTCAACCCTTTATTTCCATACATGAAAATAACTTGAAGGGATCTATGAACCTAAATATGAAACCCTAAAAGTGTAAAACTTTAAGAAGAAATTATAAGGGAAAATGTTTATGAATTTAGGGTAGGCAAGAACTTCCTAGGATACAAAAAACATGATGTATAAAAGAAAAAAATTGATAAATGAGATTCCATCAAAATTTAGAACTTTAAATGACATCATTAAAATGAAAAGTAGTCCTTAAACAGACCATATTTACAATGCACATAACCTATGACCAGAATGTATAAAGAACTCTTACAGCTCATTAATAGACAACCCAATTAAAAAGTAGACATGAGAAGATGATAAATAGCCAGTATAGCACAAGGAAAGGTATTCAACTCTAGAATCAGAAAAATACTAATCAGTACAATAACAAGACTGAATTATATACTCATTAGAGAGATGAAGGTAAAAGTTTTAAAAGCCTGGTCATGACTTTTTCTTTTTGTTGGATTCTCCCCCTTTGCGTTTAATTTGTCACGTCCAGTGGATTCATTCTGCTGGGTTTCCTGGGGTTGTGATCCTCATTGCCTTTTCCTAGGGTATTGACTAAAAGTTTTTTGGAGTGCCAGTTTGGTATTCATGAAGTTCCTGAGGTGCTCTTTATCATGAAAGTGTCTTATTTCTCCATCAATTTTGAAAGATAGTTTTGCAGGGTACATCAATCTGGGTTGGAGGCTGTTTTTCTTTAGGGCTTGAAATACATCACTCCAAGCTCCTCTTGCCTTGAAGGTTTGCATTGAGAAGTCTGCTGTGATTCTGATGGGCTTTCCTTTGTATGTGATTTCTTTCTTTTCTCTCACTGCTTGTAGAATTTTGTTCTTCTGTTGGGTTTCTGGAATCCTAACTATTATATGCCTATGTGTAGATTTTTTTTGATCGAGGCTAGCTGGAGTCCTATATGACTCACTTATCTGTATGTCAAGTTCTTTTCCCCTGCTTGGGAAGTTTTCTGCCAGCACTTCTGTGAACAGTCTTTTCATGTCATCTGCACTCTCTCCTCTTTCTTCATTGACTCCAATCAGTCTTATGTTATTCTTCTTTGCATCATCTAGCAGCTGCTGGATTGGTTTCTCATGTTCCCTTACAATTTTAAAGCAATTTTTCTTTTCCTGGTCACTAATTGCAATCTTATCTTCTATATCTGAAATTCTATCCTCACATTGGTTCATTCTGCTGCACAGACTTTCGATGGAGTTTTTAATCTCCTGGAAATCTGTTTGCATCTGTTTTATGGATTCCATTTGTTCCCTATGTTAGGATTTCATCATGTTCCTTAGATCCTCTATTTTTTTATCTGTGTCTTCTCTAGATTTATTAATCATGTCTTGCACCATGAGCACAATCTTTGCTGTTATCTGAGTAATTATTTCTGATTTCATTTTTCCCAGATCCTCTTCTGTTGCCAGTTCAGAGAGTCCAGGTGGTTGAGAATCAGATTGTTCCATCTCATTTCCCTTTGGGGTTGCTGTAGGTGATCTGGAAGTCTGTTTTTGAGGCTTGTTTACATATCTTCTCATTTCCACGGTGCGGGGGGGGCATGCTTCTGGTGCCCATGCCGCTCAGCTTCTCTGCCCTAGAAGTGTGGGATGGTGGCGGGGGAGCTTCCTTCTGGGTTCTGGGACCAGCTCAGCTTCTCTGCCCTAGGAGCATGGGATGGCGATGGGGGAGTTTCCTTCAGGGTGCTGGGACCGGCTCAGCTTCTCTGTCCATTTATAGAGGTTTCAGTACGCAGTCAGCTGGCTCCAAGACAGGGTGGCATGGTAGAGAGGCATCACAGAGGACAAACAGCCCATGGGATGGAAGGGCAGGCTGAAGCACTTATTTTCTTGCCTAGATACTTGGCATGGTAGAGGTGCCTTACTTCATTGTTTGGTTTTATATAATTACAGATATTCCCTGTTTCACAAGGAGAAGGTAGAGCCAGGATCTGAGACCTGCGCACCTGTGAAGCATGAAATCAACACCCAATAAATAGATCCAGCTGGGTTCAGTAGCATCTGCCTGTAACCCAGCAGTTTAGAAGGCTGAGGCAGAGGATTATAAGCTTGAGCCCAGCCTGTGCAATTTAGCAAGACCCTATCTCAAAATAAAAAATAAAATAAAACAAAAAAAGATGAGACTCTAGCTCAGTGCAAAGGCCCTGGATTCAATTATTCAATTACTAGTATATTTAAAAAAAAAAAAAGCTTCAGTTTATTGTGTACTATGTGAGCCTGTTTTCTGGAATTCCATTTCTAAATTCACTGCATCCCTTCACACATGACCACGTGTCACTTTCAGAGGGATTATCACTGACCATTACTACACAGCTACATGCAAATAGTAGGCCAGAACACCTTATTCCCTCATAAATATATGCTCTCTATCAATGTTCTTGAAAAGCCACAACCTGTCTTAGTCTATATTTCATTTTTCTATTTTATACAGATACATACTAGAATATTTTCATTTGTTCCCTACTACTACCATTTAAAAAGCAATCAAAAATAGCACAAACATAATTACAAATAGCATTTGACATTCAGTTTCAACAAACAAGGGGTGAAAGGGAATGGGGGGAGTGTGAATTGTCAGGGATATGGCTCATGTAAGGGGCAGCCACTCCTCATTTCTTTCTTTTTTGGGGGGGTACCACCTTTATTTTTCTTTTTTTAATCTTTTTTATTTTAATGTAATACAAATAGATATTAATAAAGAAAATATAAAAACACTTCTATGAAAAAATAAAATTTCATAGCAAAATAATCAGAGAATAACAGTGATAAATATGCTGTATACCATGATCTTAAAAGAATATATTTTCAGTTGTTAATCCACACCTCATTTCTCACTGCCATCCAGGTATTCAGGTCCAGTGACATCAGACCTTAGGATAATTTATAGAAACTAAAAATTCAGATTTTTATGTTAAATCTCCCTATTTTTTTTAATATTGATTAATAACTGAACTTAAAAAGCTGGTGCCAGCTGTGTGCAATCAAACCAAACTCCATTTAAAGGCCAAATCTGACCTCCTATGAATGCCAGTGTGTGACTACTACAACAAAATAGTGGGTCCTGTATGCCTTCCATTAGCTTCCATATTGGGAACTATTTGGACAAGAAATCAAGGAATCCTAGCTTGGTCCCTCGGAGCTAGCAGTAAAATTAAAGGGTGAAGTATTATGTCTGACATGTGTTGAGTTTCCAGCTGCAAACACCAACACTTTGTCAAAATCTGCTTGGTGCTTCTTCATCCCTCCATCACTCTCCCTAATGACAAAAATAATTAACACATTCATATAAAAGCACAGACGAAAGAGGGCTTTAATTTATCCATCTATTTCAGGGTCATCCCTGTTATCAATATATGACAAGTTAATGGGTCTTAATTAAAAAAGCAGCAGTAAAGCAATTTAGGAAACTGAAGGATTATTATGAATCCTAGCCGTGACAGCATGTTTTGTGTACCATGGAAGATAACAGATTTGCTTTCTATGGTATCTCAGATCCATCATCCTCCAACTACCTTCTCTTGGTGGTAAAGAGACATTTTCTTGTCTTTGCAAAAAGTGCCTGGGCTTGGTGGCTGCTTCCAGAATGACAGCAACAATGGGTTATGGGAACTAGGCAAAGGTGTGAGAGAAATAGGCCCATCTTTCCTTTCCCCTGCCCCTACAAAGTACCAATAAAAGAATTTAATACAATTTAAAAAAAAAAGAAATAGGCCCAGATAAAAGGCTATTAATGGACCTGACTGCAAGCCAATGGTCATGACCCTAGGGACATTTGTGAGCCAAAAGTCAAGATAGAACCATACAGTGAGGTCATTCTCAACCCATCCCTCTTTGTCCCTCCTCAAAACCCAATAAGTTCCTAAGGAAGGGCAAAGAGTCTCTCAACCAATCTCTAGCCAGGCTCCTCTGAGCCCCTTCTCAAATGGTCCTCAACCTTGGTCTAAAAAGACCTGACAAAATACTAACAGCTCAATGCCACATCCCTAGGACACACTGTCCTTGTTTAAGGTGCTGCCTGAGAAAACTCAAGGGTACAACATAGAAGTGTTTCAATGAACCAGCCCCTCTCACTATTTGCCTGTTTTCACTTCCTGGCTCTACTGAGCCTTGTTCACACCTTCCTTCCCTACTTCCTCATCTTCCCTTTAAAATCTCCAGTTACCTCTGAATAAATCAAAGCTGAGTTCAGTTCATGATGGACATTTGATTTTTCTTGTAGCAATAGCTATGACTGACTAAAATCAGTCCTTCCCACTTTAAATAGTGTCCAGCCTTGTTTATCTCTGACCAGACTAAGGATTCCATTTTGGAAAGATGCCACAAACCCAAGTCCTCTTTGTTAGTCTTTTCTAGCCTCCATCATTTCTTCCCTACAACAGCACAGAGGCTGCTTCATCCTGGCTCTCCCTGTTCACAGCTTCGTTGTGACCATGACCATTTGGATCACATCCTTCCTTTCTAAGGTGCCCTATAATCACTCTGATCTCCATACCAGAAATTAAAAACTGACCATCTGACAAACACATTTACTTTGGCTCACTAAGCATTTATCCAATGTTGAATTCATTTTATGGGTAAACAGGAGGCTCCACATTAAAAACACAGATTTCTTACAAGACTGGGCCCATATTCCTGGATGGCAGCACTCAGATGGAGCTAGTCTGTTTAGGTAGCATATGCAGCTCACCTGGTGGCCACAGCCTCTTTCCCTTACTCTCCCTTTACTTACTGTCCCTTACTTACTTACTGTCCCCCTTACTTTACCATCCCTTACACTGCACGTTTACAGTGCCTGCCTGGGGCTATAAACAGGGGAGGTCCCAGACCAAGATGAGTACTATTACCTGATATTAACCACCACCATTCAAGTCAAAATAACCCAGGTGATAGGAGTTAGTAGAAGGAAACAAGTTTACTCAAAGCCACCCCTGAAGAGTACAGAGGGATTTTTGTCCCCTCAAATCTTTATCTGAGAGGAGTTAGAGGCTGAAGAGATTCTTATGAGAGAAAAGGGCATAGATTGAGAAGATGAGAAAGAAATCTCCCTCACCAGGTGAGGTCCTTCCTTTTCAGAGGGTGTTTTCATCTCTTCTCTCTCATTGAAAAGAACTAGACTTCAACCTCCCAAGACAGGCGTCTACATTTTCTTGTCAGACAGACACAGGTAAACTCGCATGACTTGAGGAGAGAACGGGGCATTACAGAGGCCTCTGCTCAGAATTTAGATACTTGATGAAAGGAACTGGTCCTTAAAGGATTGTCAAGAAGATTGGAAGTTGAGGAATTCTGTTAAAGCCTTCTTCCCCAGAAAGCTAGTCTGTGACAGTAGGAAACATAAAAGTTGGAAAATGGGAATTCAGGAGGTAGAAAGATTTTTAACAAAATGTGCTGATATTTCGTACCAGGAAGGAAAGAAGCACAGCAAGTCCTTCAGAACTGGGACATCATTAAACCTAATCTAAAAGGCTGATGCTCAGGGTGGCCCCTTGGAAAGTCATGAAAGCCAGAAAAGAGGGACGAGGAAGAAGATGGCATCTTTAGCTTTCCCTGCTGTGCTTTGAGTACTGAAAGGTCTTCATGAACCCTTTGTAATGTCTGAATCAGAGAACAGAATCACAAACCAAGTTTCTTCTTAAATTCTTTTGGCTCAACTCTTGCTTTGAGATTGAAGGACACGTGTAATATAAATTCTTGGCCCAAGAGCACTTTGGTCTCAAGCCAATCAGAAACTGGAGTAGTATTCCCAGCTCTGACTCTGACATCCCACCGCTCAGCGCAGCTGAGCCTCAGAAACATGCGTATTTAATCCCAAACATGAGCCTTTGTGTTGCTTTTCTCTCCTCCTCTGACTTGCATAACCCTAGCTATTTGCCCAGGGACCTCCAGCCCATCTGGCCCAATGTGTACTTCTTTTTTGTTTCATGTAAAACAGGAGAGTAAAATTGGGGTCCAAATAAAACAGAGCCATGCAGGATGGGAGCCAAGAAGTGCCCTGAGCTCTTTAAGGTGTTTCTCACCTTCATTTGCCTCTTAGGACTCAGGTTTGCCAAGGCTCAGAAGCAAGAGGCCGGAGTAATTATTACACAGAACAGCTGTGAACCTGGCCAGCTTCCTTCCAAGTGCGAAAAAGCCCTTTACACATGATTTCCTGAGGTCAGCCCAACCCCTAGATCCCTCACCCCTGCCAGAATCCCTCAGCTATCTGGCAAAGCATTAGACTAGCAAGTGGAAATAGAGATTTTCCCAGAATCAAAAATCATTTTGCACAATAACAAGACTCATCCTGGGTAGAAAGCCCTGCTACAAAAACTGTCCTTTCTTCAGTCTTCATCTTGGCCGCCATGGCCACAAACATTGCCTAAATTCCAGTAGATTTTAGATCAACAGTCTTCTCCACTCAGATATTCAAATACTTTGCACTCATGAGCCATGTTCTGTGGAAGTGGCTTAAACTTGTCTTTTAATGTCACCAATAACTATCTTCAATATTTTCCTTTCCTGTCACTAATTTGATACTTTCACTAAAAGGAAATGCCAATAATCTGAGAGTTTTCAGAGTAAAGTGCCCTGAGCTCTTGCAGATAGCAAGGAAGTAGAGGTGTCATGGTTATTATTCTGAGCTGATAGGAAACACACTTATGTACCGAAGGCCTGGAATCAGTCACTGCCTGCCCAAAGCACAGATAGAGCAGGTGTTGGTTATAATTGCTTCTAGACTTCTGCCATGGTCAGTTGAAAGTCAAACCCGTAAATGCTGCCTGACTACAATAAAATTGGAGTACACAGACATTTTTGCATCAGTGCCTGGTGAAAATATACTGACTGGGGTGGGATGAAATGAGGCAAATGCATAAGGAGGAGATGCTGCTGGAATAGCAACGAACTAACTGTCAGTCTTCACTGCCTTTTCTTATCTTCCTTTTTAATTTTCCCTTGCAAGACCAAAGGAGATGACAGGTCTGTAAGGAAAGGGATTTGTCCATTTCCAGAAGCAGTTTTTTCTTTGATCCTGCTGAAAGGAAGTCTTTAGAAGCTTTTTTTTTTTAACCTGGGTCTTCCATGGATATTTCCTGAACTTCTACATGTCACTTCCAAGCTTTAAAGTCCCTTTGGCATGCAGACATGAGATATGATAGTCACCAAAAAAGTATTTCTAGCTAGCGAGGTACTTTTTTCCCCCCAGGGATCCAGAATATAGCTCAAAAAGCAACTGTTACTGATAGATCCCCCCACAGTTCCAGGAAGACAATGCAGAATGCTGCCAAATTGCAACCATGGTCTCATAGAACAAGGACAGTAATAATAATAAGGTAATAGTTGAGGGCAACCAAGGTGCCTGGCACACTTCAAATCTGTTTGTGTAATGTAATTCATTCTTTTCAATATTTTTAAGGGTGGACTTCATTCTTGGCCTTACTTTATGGATAATCTATGACACAAGAATATAGAGTCATTACCCAAGCCACACTGTAAAAAAGTGGGGAGGTGGCATCTGAACCCAGACAACCTGTCTGGTGAGCCCCTGCTCTAGGGCACGATGGTGCCCTGCTCACAGACACAAGCTAGATAGACACAAAGGGTGCCGCAGGTCAGGAGAAAGACAGTAGAGAATCATGGAGACTGGAGCAATGGGCAAACACATGCTGGAAGGAGATGGAAATCTGATCCACAGGGGAATTCATGCCTAGTATTACTATTTTTTCAGGAGACATTACAAATCTGGGTGCTACATGAAAACTCCAACTTGTAAATGTTGGCAATGAATTCAAAATGTGTGAACCAAACCAAACCAAGTTCAAGTGGGGCTGCTCTGTGAGCCACTAGTTAACCCCCATCACCACTGGCCCAAAAGCCTGTCTCCAGGGCCTCTGTAGACATCCTCCTACAAGTACTCTCTCTCTCTGGGGACCTCCTGGACCAGCTCACAGGGAAGTCCCAGAAACAGATGGGCCCTAGGGTTGCCCTAACTTTATAGCTCCATTCATGTTGCCCAATACCTGCTGCATAGTAGGGATATGAGGGAGTGAAAGAAAAAGAGAAAATTGGTGTTAGTCCCCTTGGGGCCCTAGTTTAAGAAAACTTAATTCTGTTTCCACCACTCCCAGCCCAGAGGAAGGTGATTCCGGGCTGCCATTCCACCACTACCAGCCCAGAGGTAGGGGCTTCCGGGCCACAGTTTCATCACTCCCAGCCCAGAGGAAGGTGCTTCCAGGACGCTGTTCCACCACTCCCAGGCCAGAGGAGGTGAGCTGTGCAAGGGCCAATAGCAACCATCCACCTCCCCCTCCCCATGTAGAAATGAGAAGACACATAAACAAGTCTCAAAATCAAACTGCCAGATCACCTACAGCAACCCAAAAGGGAAATGAGATGGAACACTCTGATATTCAATTACCTGGACTCCCTGAACTAACATCAAAGGAGGATCTGGAAAAAATGAAATCAGAAGTAATTTCTCAGATAACAGGAGAGATTGTGCTCATAGTGCAAGACATGATTAATAAATCCAGAGAGAAGCTGAGGAACATGATGGAATCCCAACATAGGAAACAAATGGAATACATAAAACAGGTACAAACAGATTTCCAGGAGGTTAAAAACTCCATTGAAAGTCTACACAGCAGAATGAGCAAATGTGAAGACAGAATTTCAGATATAGAAGATAAGATTGCAATTAGTGACCAGGAAAAGAAAAATTCCTTCAAAATTGTAAGGGAACACAAGAAATCAATCCAGCAGCTGCTAGACAAGGATAAGAGGAATAACATGAGACTGATTGGAGTCAAGAAAGAAACAGGAGAGAGTGCAGATGACACAAAAAAACTGTTCACAGAAGTAATGGCAGAAAACTTCCAAGCAGGGGAAAAGAACTTGACATACAGATAAGTGAGGCATATAGGACTCCAAATAGCCTTGATCAAAAAAATATACACATAAGCATATAATTGTTAAGATTCCAGAAACCCAACAGGACAAAGTTCTACAAGTAGTTAGAGAAAAGGAACAAATCACATACAAAGGAAAACCCATCAGAATCACAGCAGACTTCTCAATGCAAACCCTCAAGGCAAGAAGAGCTTGGAGTGATGTATTCCAAGCCCTAAAGGAAAGCAGCCTCCAACCCAGATTGATGAACCCTGCAAAACTATCTTTCAAAATTGATGGAGAAATAAGATACTTTCATGATAAAGAGCACCTCAGGAACTTCATGAAAACCAAACCGGCACTCCAAAAAAATTTTAGTCAATACCCTAGGAAAAGACAATGAGGATCACAACCACAGGAAGCCCAGCAGAATGAACCCATCAGGTGCAACAAGAAATTAAATGTAAAGGGGGAGAATCCAACAAAAAGAAAAAGTCATGACAATAACTCAATATGTATCAGTTATAACCATCAATGTCAATGGTCTCAATTCACCAATCAAAAAAAATAGACTGGCAGAATGGGTCAAGAAGCAGGATCCAACAATATGCTGCATACAAGAAACACACAATTCAAAATGAAACTCATAGACTGAAAAATAAAGGGGGGAAAACAATACTCCATGCAATGGGAACCCCCCCAAAAAGCAGGAGTAGATATCCTCTTTGCAGATCAAGTGAATTTCAAACCAACACTGATTGAGAGAGACAAAGAAAGAAAATACATCCTTGTAAAAGGAACAATCCAACAGGAAGAATGACAATCATAAATATCCATATATCAAACACTAGTGGGCCCAACTATATAAAACAAATACTAACGGACATGAAAAGTCATAAATGCACCAATACAATAGTATCAGGGGACCTCAATACAACACTGACACAAATAGATAGATCAACTAGACAAGAAACAAGCAACAAAATACTAGAACTCAATCAAACTTTTGAACAAATGAACTTAACAGATGTTTACAGAGTGTTCCACCACACAAAATCAGAATACACATTCTTTTCAGCTGCATATGGGTCACTGTCAAAAATAGACCACATACTCACTCATAGAACATATATAGGTAAGTGCAAAGGAACTGAAATTATTGCTTGTATATTATCAGACTAGAGTGCTGTGAAAATTATCAATAGCAAAAAAAACCCTCAAAAATTTCACAAACACATGGAAATTGAACAACACACTTCTGAATAATCAATGGATCACAGAGGAAATGAAAGAAGGAATCTGACAGTTCCTTCAGTGAAATGACGATGACAATACAACATATCGGAATCTAAGGGACACAATGAAAGCAGTCTTATGAGGGAAATTCATAGCAGTTAATGAACATATTAGGAAGACAGAGTGAGCTCAATTAAACAACCTGATGCTGAACCTCAAACTTCTAGAAAAAGAAGAGCAAGACAAACTCGAAGTTCATACAAGGGAGGAAATTATCAAGATCAGAGCAGAAATCAATTCAATGGAGACTAAGAAAATGATACAAAACATTAATGAAGCCTAGAGTTGGATCTTTGAAAGAATAAACAAAATTGACAAACTCTTAACCAACCTTATCAGACAAAGGAAAGAAAAGGCCCAAATCCATGCAATTAGGAATGAAAATGGTAAAATTACAACAGACCCAGCAGAAATCCAGAGGATCATCAATACCTACTTCCAGAACCTATATGCCAATAAGATGGAAAACGCAGAAGAAATGGACAGATTGCTAGATACATAAGAATTACCAAAGTTGAATAAAGAAGACCTAAAAATTCTAAACAACCCAATATCAACCAAAGAAATTGAAAACGTAATTAAAAACTTACCAACTAAGATAAGCCCAGGTCCTGATGGCTTCACTGGTTGATTTTAAAAGACATTTAGAGAAGAACTACTGCAACTACTGTTTAAATTCTTCAATGAAATTGAAAGGGAAGCTATACTCCCCAAATCATTCCTGGAAGCAAGCATCACCTTGATCCCCAAAGCAGAGAAAGACTCAACTGAAAAAGAGAACTATAGGCCAATATCACTGATGAACATAGATGCAAAAATCCTTAATAAGATACTGGCAAACAATGCAGAAGATCATCAAGAAGATCATACACCCTGACCAAGTGGGATTCATCCCAGGGATGCAGGGATGGTGCAACATATGTAAATCAATCAATGTAATACACTATATCAGTAGAGCCAGGGGCAAAACCTATATGATCATCTCAATAGATGCAGAAAAAGCATTTGACAAAATCCAACATGCATTTATGATAAAAACCCTACAAAAAATTGGAATAGATGGTCTGTACCTCAAACTGATAAAAGCTATCTATGAAAAACCAACAGCCATTATCATACTAAATGGTCAAAAACTGAAATCTTTCACACTAAAATCAAGAACAAGACAAGGATGCCCACTACCATCACTCCTGTTCAATATAGTTTTGGAAACATTAGCCACAGCAATTAGACAAGAGAAAGAAATAAAAGGAATAAAAATAGGAAATGAAGGCCGGGGATTTAGCCCAGTGGTTCTGTCACCTGCCTTGCAAGCGCAAGGACCCGAGTTTGATCCCCGGTACCAAAAAAAAAAAAAAAAAAAAAAAAAAAAGGAAATGAAGAAGTCAAATTGTCATTATTTGCAGATGACATGTTACTCTATATAGAAGACCCCAAGAACTCCACCAAAAGTCTTCTAGACTTAATAACCAAATTCAGTCAAGTAGCTGGATACAAGATCAACACACAAAAATCAATAGCTTTCCTCTACACAAATGACAGACTCACTGAGAGAGAAATAGGGCAAATAATTCCTTTCACAATAGAATCCAAAAAACTGAAATACCTAGGAATCAACCTAACAAAAGAAATCAAAGACCTCTTTTCTGAAAACTATGGCACTCTGAAAAGAGAGATTAAAGATGATATCAGAAAATGGACAGACATCCCCTGATCCTGGGTAGGAAGGATTAATATAGTGAAAATGGCCATACTTCCAAAACTGCTATATAGATTCACTGCCATCCCAATTGAGATCCCAGCAGCATACTTCACAGACCTTGAGAAAATAATCCAAAAATTCATTTGGAAAAAGAAGAGACCCAGAATAGCAAAAGCAATTCTAGGTAACAGAGACATGGCAGGGGGTATCACAATCCCTAACTTGAAAATATACTACAAAGCTACTGTGATAAAAATAGTATGGTACTGGCAAAAAAAAAAACAGACCTGAGGACCAGTGGAACAGATTAGATACTGAATCAACTCCAGACACACTCAGCCATCTCATCTTTGCAAAAGGAGCCAAACACCCTCACTGTAGGAAAGATAGCTTCTTTAACAAATGGTGCTGGAAAAATTGGGTTTCAACTTGCCAAAGATTAAAATTAGCCCTATATCTCTCGCCATGCACTAAACTAAAATTGAAATGGATTAAAGACCTAAATATTAAAATAGAAACGCTGAACCTGCTGGAATAGAGGTTAGGTAGAATTCTTGAAGACATTGGTGTAGGAAAAGATTTTATGAACAAAACCTCAGTTGCCCGAGAACTAGCACAATCAACAAGTCGGATCTCTTCTCATTAAAAAGCTTCTGCACAGCAAGAGAAACCACCAGCAGTGTGAAGAGACAACCCAAACCCACAATGTGGGAAAAAATCTTCACCTGCTCTTCCTCAGACAAAGGCCTACTATCTCAAATCTATAAAGAATTTATAAAGATCAGACCTCCCAATTTTAAAGACCCAATCCAAAAATGAGCATCTGAAATGAACAGACATTTCTCACACAAAGAAGTAGAAATAGCAAATAAATATATGAAAAAATGTTCAACACTGGTCATTCGAGAGATGCACTTGAAAACAATGCTGAAATTCCACCTCACTCCAGAAAGAATGGCTGCTGTCATGAAATCAACCAATAACAAATGCTTGTGGGGCTGCGGGGAAAAAGGAACACTGTTCCACTCCTGGTGGGAGTGTAGACTGGTGCAACCACTGTGGAAATCATTATGGAACTACCTCAAAGAACTAGGATTGGAAGTCCCATTTGACCCAGCTATTCCCTTGCTGGGTGTCTTCCCCAAAGAATTAAAAGAATCATACCACAGTGATATATGTGCATCCATGTTCATAGCAGCACAATTTGTAATAATTAAAACTTGGAAACAGCCCAAATGCCCATCAACTGGAGAGTGGATCAACAAAATGTGTTTTTTTAATAAAATGGAGTACTGCTCAGCCACAAAAAATGAGAAATTAGAGACATTTATAGCTAAATGGATGTACATTGAGGTGATACTCTTCAGAGAAATAAATAGGACACACGTGTAAATACTGAATAGTTTCTCTAGTTTGAGAAACTGAAAGTATAAAGACTGAAAGGTATAATAGATAATATGAAATAGGAAGAAAAGGGGCAAAGGGGATAGGAAAGTGGGAGGGGTAGGGGAAAGGAAGGAATGGAATGCAATTAATATGAGAAAATGGAAAAATGAAAACAAAGTCTTTGTAAATTGGGAGGGATGTAGCAGTTGAAGGGAGGGCAGGGGAAGGGGGAACAATAAGAACCAAGAGAGATTATGTAAAGGTGCAAAGTTCCAATGATGAATGTCATTATATTGTATACCTAAAATGTACCAATGATTAAAATGAATAGTTGATAATGTGAAATAGGAAGAAAAGGTCCAAAGGGGTAGGGGTAGTGGGAGGGGCAGGGAAAAGGAAAGAAGGGAAAGGAAAAATTATGAGAAATGGAAAAAATGTTAACAAAGTCTTTGTGAACAGGGAAGGGTGGAGGGATGAAGGGGGTGAAGGGAATGGGGAAAAAATAAGAACCAAGATGCATCATGTAAAGGTACAAGTTCCCAGTGAGAAATGTAAATGTATTGTATACCTAAAATGTGCCAATAAACGAATTTAAAAAAAAGAAAGCTTAATGCTAAGAATTTAATAAATAGAGACAGACTTTGGCAATGAAAGCAATAGTTTGAAAATTGGGAGACTTGAGACTCAATCCTGAGACAAATCCAGGTATACCCTCAAGGTCATTCTCAGACCTTCTGTGAGCTTGACTATGACAGAGCAGAGGCACTGTGAGGTCACTGCTCGCATGAGGAAATTATTCTTGTCATTGCAGAGAGGACTCCTTTAAATAGAGAGTTTGTTGGTGTTTGTTTACCAGCTTGGCAGGAAGGCTGAGAACTTAAACCCCAAGTACCCACAGGCTGTCCACATCAGTCACACTGTGGAGGAGAACGAAATCATGCTTATTCTTAGGAATGACTGTGTCAGCCATGGCAGTGACCAGGGGAGGCAGGGCAGGAACAAGAGGCCCGGTATGCTCAAAGAGGAAGCAGAGAGCTGGGCTACTGTGGCTACTGCTTTCTGAGAGAGCCACAGTGATTTCACTTCACACTCCATGTGTTTTACACAAATGCCAAAGGAGGGCTAAAGTCAGACACATACATTTTGGTTTTGTGCATCGCGAAAGTTCACATACTCCCTGAGACCCCCTCAGCTCAGCAGGCAGCTGACAGTTTAAGTGGGTTCAACCTGGCATGAAAACCTACACAGTGTCCAGACCCAGCCCCTCTAATGTGGATGTGAGCTATTCCCTAAAGTTTATGCTAAGTAAGCACCTGAATGCAAGTGAGGCATTGCTATGGGGCATGGCCGGGGCTATCAACCCGCAGGAACATAACCCTGGCACTTTGCATCTGTGAGCAAAGCCCAAAGGCAGGTCACTAAAGAGAGGCACAGCATGGCCAACAGAAGCAAAACACAGATGCTCAGGCATGGTCAAGGGGCCAAAGGCATGGACATGGAGCACCCAGCCACGGCAAGGCCACATTCACCACCACCATCTCCTGCCAGCTACACTGGATGCTCCAAGCAAGCAGAAACCAGTCTTTTATCCTCCTTGTGACTTCATCAGGCATGAATAGAACCAGGAATAGAGAAGCACATTGTTATGTGTTTTTAAATTGACACTTATATAAGTACTTACTCTATCCCAGGCAAACTTCTAAGCATTTTACAAACATTAAATCACTTAACCACTCATTGCCTCAATTTCCTGATAAGTAAAATCAAGCTAATGATAATAGCTATTTCATAGGCTTGATAGGTAGCTAAATATCCCACTTAAGGGTACAGAGTTGATCTGCCAGGATTTGAACCCAGGCAGTTTAAATCCTAATCATATGCTACCATTAAAATGGGTGAGGGCTTGTAGAACTTGACAAATCCACATCCGAGTTCTATTTCACTCAGTAAAACTGCTTATCACCTCTAAGCTTTGATTTCCTATCTTGCAAATGGGTTTTTTTAATTGGGTATAGTGGCACAGACCTGTAATCCTAGCATTCTGGGAGGCTGAGGCAGGAGGATCACAAATTCAAGCCCAGCCTGGGCAACTTAGTGAGTTACTGAGATCCTGTCACAAGCAAAAAAAAGTCTGTGGATGTACCTCAGTGTGAAAGCCCCGGTTTTAATCCCCATTACCACAATAAAGAAAAAAGTAAGGTGTTTTAAAAAACCACTAATGTACTAATGCCCACATCTGTATAAGAAATGCCCAGCAGATGCCAAGGGCATGATAAGAACTTAATAAATCTCAGCTTTCATTACAAACATGCTCAGTAAAACTGAATGCTTGACAGTCTTTGATAGAGCAAACTGCCTGTCCCCATTAGCTCCCAGTGGCAGATTCTCACATATAGTATTAAAAAAATAAGATCTGGATCACCTAGTGCATTAATGTGGCATTATCCATTATTCCCTGCAGACATCTGGCAATGTCTAGAAATATTATGGGTTTTCACTGCTAGGGGAAGGGGTGTTTCTGGCATTTAGTGGGTAGGGAGGCTACTACAGATCCCACAATGCACCAGGACAGCTGCTCCAAAACACAGAATTATCCTACCCGAAATATCAATAATCTACCCCCCAGCATTTTCAGATACAGAAATCAAGGCACATAACAGTAATTGGCCTGTGGGTTGCAGGCCCCAACTGTAAGATTAGACACAAAATCTCTTGACTTCTACAAAACTGGCAGCAACACCTGCTTGGAAGCCTCCTCATGGTTTCCTCATAGGTTTGTATGAGAACCACGTAAGACATGAAAAGTAAAATCCCTTTCAAAAATGTAGCATGCTACACAAACGTAAGAGTTTATTACCCAGGCTTTTAAAATATTTTGAAATAGATCTTCTATTGGGTCAGTTGATTTTCCAGTAACTACATCTGAGGCTTCAGGTAACAGCACCTCTGTATGAAATGGGAAGGTTTCCTACACAGCAGGAGCAGCACTGGAAAGGGCCAGGCCTGCTTTATCCCACCTCTCATCTAATCCCCCACGTGATTAATAAGGTGCCTGGCTGTGTTTTCCCTTCTCTCTGACAGATGCTAGCCTGCAAATGCATCCACATCACATCATTTATGCCTGTGGAGTAATAAAATTTAGCACACAAGACAAGGCATGCCTGTCTCCTTCCTGACACTATTCAGCAAACAAGAGTCCCCAATCTGATTTTCACCATTTCCTGCCATTCCAAGGGTATCCAGGGTCAACACCTCACTTTCCTTCAAGTCTCTGAAAATTGCATTCCAGAGCTGCCACATAGCGAGAGCTCATGGGCTCTAGAGAAACATCCCAGCTGCAGGTCCAGGCAGAGCCCACCGTGGAGGCAATCAACCTCTCCAGCCCAAGGAGGAATGACTGCAAACAAGACTTGTGACGTGTCTTGTCAAGTGTGAGCTCAGCTTTCCTTCCTTCTCAGAGTGGCAAAGCACTGCAGATGACATGGAAGGAACACATTCCGGTTCCTGCAGGCACAGTGTCCCTGTCAAGTAGAGCAGATGATACTTAGCCAGATCCCCTTTCCCCTTGTTAGAATTACTGATGTGCTTGCTTTTCCTCCATCCCCCTCCATCTCCTCATCTCTCGGAGGGGAAATAGCTCTATTGTATTTGCTTCCCCTTCACTTCCTCGAAGGAGCTACTGAACAAATAATCAATCACTGCTCATTACACCTGGCGCAGCCTTCAGACACTGCTGAGAGAGCTGGGCCCCTCCCCTGCTGCTGCCTGCTCTGCAGAGCACCCTTCTGTGTGCACGTGCATGTGTCACACATATACCATAGATCCCCAGGCTTCTGCACATTTATTCTAATTAGAGTGTGAGGGATTATGCAAGATGAATGGAAACGGGAACCTTTATTTTCTGATTTTACCCATAACAACTAATCACAATCCATTTATGTAGATTTTTCTTTTTTTTCCAAAATAATAAATATAGCCAGATGTCATGGTGTACGCCTGTACTTCCAGCACTCTGGGTGGCTGAGGCAGGAAGATCGCAAGTTTGAGACACACCTGGGCAACTTAGTGACTTACCAAGACTCTGTCTCAAAATAAAACAAAGGACTGGAGAGATAGCTGCAGTTTAATTTCTAGTATCACAACAATAATGATAAAGGCAGTTGTCAATGCACATATTTAATGCACAGTTCTGCAAATATAATAAAGACACCTTCTAAATGATATCTCTCTGAGGAAGTTTCTCCTATAAGCTTTCATTCATAGGAAGAAAAACTTCAAAAAAGTTAGGTGACTTGAACAAGATCACACAGTAAGTGGCAGAGATTAGATTTGAACTCACATCATTCATTCTCTAGGGCTTTACTCCTCATATTATTTACTAAATTTTCTTACAATAAAGAAAACACCAGGCACTGTACAAAAAGGACTTTGGGCTCCATCAGCTTCTCTCAGCAAACTCACAATTAGATAAGAAGTCAGGATAGCTTAGCCAGTGATGGCGAACCTTTTAGAGCTTTCAATGATACAAACAGCCCACTGCAGCATGTGTGATATAAGTTCAACACCACTGCCTTAGACTGTTCCACGGTAACAAATTAACCCTAAAATCCCAGTGGCTGAAAAATCCAAAACTGATTTCTTGTGAATGCAAATTATGATGCTGGCCAGACAACTCTGCAGGGTAGCAGTGCTCCTTGTGACTCAATAATCCAGGTACCTTCATCCTTGTGGTGCCACTATATCCAAAGCTGGCTTCTAAGTTACAAAGTGAGAAAGTACAGTCCTGGGAGTTGTACATCAGTTCCTACGTGCTCTGGTGTTTCTGCTTATAGTCCCTTGGTCTGGACTGATCACAAAGCACACCCTTAATTGCGAAGAGCCTGAGAAATGCAGAGCACACAGGAAACATCTCCACCACATGTGACCTGCTCCAAAGAGTCCTTCCCACCAACTCAGAATTCACATTCAGAAATTAATGCTACAGGAAACAAGGAGATAGATCTTTTATAAAAGAGACAGGGGCCAAGAGATGGAATGAGGGAGGAAGGAAGAGAACAGAGTAGATGAGAAAAGAATCAAGATGTGTTATGTAGAGGCACCAACTCCACACAAGGAACGTAATCATTACTTACACAAACACGCACTAATACAAATTAAAATTCACAAAAAGAAATTAATGCTGACATTTAGAGAATTTTAGATGATAATTTGATGTTATAATTTAATGAAACTATACTTTTCCTAATTACAATATGTCAATTTCTATAATCTTGTTACTCTAACATCAAATCTAAGATAAGAAACATATTTAAGCTACATGTCCTTAAGCAATAGGATCATTAAATCTCTTTGGGCATTATTACTTAAAAAAGGAAAAATATCTGTCCGGTTATTTTCAGCAGGAAAAATTTTCTTAGAGTTCACAGATTAGCATTTAATTGCTTTTCTTTTTCTTTTTTTCACATTGATGAATCATTTTGACTTATGATAATTTCAAAATAAATACTTTTCAAAGCCTTAGGGCATTCACTGTATAATGATCATTTGAAAAATTTCTTGGTATGGTATTCTCACAAGAATAAAAAGGCTGTCCATGGCTTCAGTTATTTCTATGTTTAAAAATGGAATTGCTCATTAAGTGGTACAAGTCAATTTCTTTCATCAGCCTAACTGCCCATTTTAGCAAAAATTCAATCTCTGAATTAAGTAAATGGCTATACATTTCAAAGTTGATAACTATATTCTATTTCCTTTAATATGATCATCTTAGACACCTAAAGATGTTGTCAACCTTTTTTCTATGCCTTTCCTTGAGAAGACTGAAGATAGTGTTTTTGTTATATATTTTGTGGTTTAGGGTTTTTTTAAGGCAATTTTGTTTTAGCTAAGGTCTTTTTGGTCATGACAAAAAAGAGCCAGATATTTTTGAAAAGTATATCTTTACAAGAATGATGAGGCTGAGTACCTTATTTAACAATAACATATAAAGGGCTCATGTTTCTGTTTGTACATTTGTAATTTCCCTAAGGAGAACTATATCTTTCTGTAATGAAACGCAAAGTCTAATATGATTAAAAAAAATCTAGTCTATGGGGGTTTGTGGCCAATCTGAGTATGGAAAAGCCCAGGGACTCTGGTTGTTTCCTCTTTTTTAAAGAAACCTTTGGAGCTGGAGACTGGAAGGAAAGGCTAGAGTTGGGGGGGCGGTGTAAGGAGAGATAAAAGAGGTGACCTTGTAGATCATTTCAAATTCCATAATGAATGCAAAAAGTAATCAGAATGAGATTGCTGGAGATTCAATTCTTTGGAGAGAGATTCAAATTCATTTGTCCCTTGCAGGAGGCAAAGAAAAAAAGACATTATTAATTTAGGCAATTAGAGAACTTTGAAAGCAATATCCAGTACTTTTTTTTTGAAACCTGTCCCACGAGTGAAGCCCACAGCCTAGGAAAACTTAATTTTTATAGCATTTAAAATGAAGAAAGGTCATTTCTTAGATGTGCTCCACAGAAGATTGTAATTTTAAACTGGCAATTTTAATGAGAAGTGGGGTTTTCATAAAAAAGCAGTGAACACTTGAGTGAGTCTGAAATGAAATTAGAGGTGCATGTTCTGCCCATGATGGCATTTCCAACCAATCTGTGTTCCTGGTGCTGCCTCCTGCTCTGCCACAGTCCCACTCGAAAATTCCAAAGCCTCACATGACTACATCTGCTTTTCCTGCTTTCTTAAAAAAGGAGAATTGACAAAAGACGATTTTTTCTAGTTTCTACTCGGAGACCTCAGTTTCTATTGTAAGCTATGCCTCTTTTCTGATCAACAGAATGCATGGCATAAAAACCTAGCCACATGCAGGGCAGACAAGTGGCTGGGTAAGGAGGGTTCCTCACAGAGCAAGGATGGGTGTGGAGATGGGGATGATTTTATGCCTCCTCGTTCTCCCTCTGCATTCTGTCTCCTTACGGATCAAGAAGTCACTTAGGGGCTTTGGTCCACCTGCACTATAATACGTGGAGGATATCTCAGGCTTGTCTTCACTTGTCCTAGCCACATAGAGTCTGATTTCACTGGCCTAGGTACAGCAGGAGGATCACAAGGTCAAGACCAGCCTGGGCAACCTAGCAATACAATAGCAAGACCCTAAAACAAAGAAAATAAATTTTAAAAGACCTGGGAATGTAGCTTAATGTAAAGGCTCTCAGTCTAATTCCCAGTGGAAATGGGAGAGGGGAGAGGAGAGGAGAGGAGAGGAGAGGAGAGGAGAGGAGAGGAGAGGAGAAGAGAGGAGCTCATGCTACTCAGAAGCTAAGCCTTGTTTGACCAAACAAGGAGAATCTCTTTTCAGGTGACTGATGGGTCAGACTGCATGCATCTCAGTTTGGGGAACATTTATTTGCCTCAGTTCATAGCCCACTGTGACAACCATGCCTCATTCCCTTCTGTGTCCTCTTTCTCCACCACAATAAGTTATCCAGGAGTGCCATGCTTCACTTAAAAATAAACAAACACCTTCTGTCTCCATCCTGGTACAGTGTCAGCTTATTTAGCATTATAACATATGTCATCAGTTTCCCTAAACAATGTAACATGGGCACAGCATGATGGGATTGGTAATTTAGGCAAATGAGAAACAGCCTGCCATCAGCACACACATAATGACATTTGATTTGCTGTGAGAAGATACTACTGTGTGTTCATTCTCTTCTTATTCCTGGAAGATCCACATGAAAAGGCTAAGATTTCCAGCTCTGCCTCTTCTAGAAAGACAACATGCTTAAAAATCTGCTTGCCTTTAAATGCTTATTTGGCAAAAGTGGAGGAGATGCCAATCATGTAAGAGACACATCCAGTCCAGTGGGAGATGTTGAAATGGCCCCTGCTAGTGAAGGGCTTACATCTGCCTGGGAGAGACCAGAGTATGGAGCACAGCAAGTTAGAAAAGAATTCACAGGGAGAACAAGAATACTCCCAAGGCCCAGTGTGGGCAATCACCACCATATCTACTGACCCATATGTGAAGGAAAAGCTTTGGTAGGGTCAGCGGGAAGAAGTTACCTCTGCTCAGTACAGACCAAGCATTTTCCCAAAGGTTTTTCTTGAATCCTTGGGTCATTTCATTACAGCGATGATATCCCTGTTGTCTCTTAAATGCATGGAAGGGAGCTTTTGCACAACACATTGTTCAGAAGTTCACTTGATGTGTTCTGAGAGGGGCTAAGCTAAAACCAGAGACTCGGCCCTCCAGAAAACAGCACAGCCCAGGATGGTCATCATGGGGACCATGGAATCCAGAAAGATGCACACTCCCAATCTGGAGCTTGGAGACCTGTTTCCTTCCTGCTCACTCATTTGTTCACTAATTCAGTCCTTTAAGAACTATTTACTCAGCCATTGCTTCTCAGCAGACACAGAGTGAGATCAATATCTAAGACCAGAGTTTGCACCTTAGAGAATGACCAACTCTAATGGGTGGGTTCATATGGGGAGGGAGGTTTTCAAGATTCCTGTGTATGCTGCAGAGATGAGCAGTGGAACTTTGCAGCTGGACACACCTTTGCTGTTTTAAAGGAGAGTCCCTAGGCCCTGGGCCAGAGTTACATCTGCAGACTACCTCTGGAGTAAGCAGCAAACATGTCCTGCCTTAGGCTCTATGTCTTATTCTGGCCCCATGGTGGAGGGCTCTAGGCTTGGTCTTAACTGTGAGTCCTGAGAATCACTAAGGGATGAGTGATAGGAGGTGAAGGAGTCCAGAGATAGCAGGAGCACTCAGCCTATTTATCCAAGCTAACGCCTCTTCCCTGCTTTGGTTCGATTCAGTCATTCACTCATTTCCATAAATTATTCCTATATTGCCTCAAATTCCTTTATGGGTCTGATGCCCCCTTAATGCTCACTAAACATTTAATGATTTTTCCCACTCTCTCAGGGAAAAATAAATGGACATAAAGATTGTCACTGTTAACTATTGTCCTCAAATAAAGCCCACGTTTCCCAGAAAGATAAATTTCACATTATTACCACAAATGGACCATGTAATGCTGGCAAAGTTCCAATGAGGAGTCTGTGTTAAGATGGTGCCAGCTTTCTGGTGAATACTATCACTGAGGAATGGAGGTGGCTGACAAATATGCAGGAAGAAACACAAGCAGATACCATCAATTCAGGCTGATCTGAAGGCAAGGGTCTGGGAAAAGATTTTTCAAAAACTCTTCACTCCCCAGTGTTCTTCACCCTTTCACAATATTTAGCCTCCTTAAAGAGCGGTAACATACGCCTAGATAAATAAAACTGGGAAAAAATAAATACAGACTACAAAAAGACAAGGACTAGAAAGAATTGATATACAAGGTAGTGATCTCCTTATTCCTGTAGGCATGCAGCAAATAACATGGATAAACAGGTGATTAAACTCTAAAAGAAGTTTAAGCAAGAGAAGAAGTTAAGGAAAGGAAGAAAAATACTATTGCTAAGTCATTAATTACTGGTCATTTTGCTTGGACATTATGTTACTTCATTTAATACCCACAGCAATGCTAGGAAAAATATTACCATCTGAATTTTGCTGTGAAGCAACTACAGCTCAGAGAGATTAAATAGCATATTTCAAACTTACAAACTAGTACCTGGCTCTGATTTCAAAGCCCACTGTCTTTCTCTAACAGTCTCTTGCTTCCTTGGCCATTTGTTCAGTCCACAGATCTGATGCAAGTACCCAACTACTATCTTGTGCTAGGGAAAACTGGGTGATTACAACCCTGAGAATTACATGAGATTCTGAGTCTACAAGCCTCAGTGCATATCAAACTTGCTTTGTGGCTGGGGTCCCCCAGGCAGTGGACTCTACTCCTGCCCCTGCCCCTCCTTCTCAGAAGCACAGTGTCACCCAAGTCTGGCTCTGGCTTTCCTCTCCACCTCACCTTTCCCAAAGGGAGTATTTCCCAAAGTGCAGATCTCAAACAGTGGAGCCCTTGTGTGCTCTTTAGATTAAGAGAGTTCTCTAATCCCAGGTGTTTGGGACACACTTACCTTTCAGAGGGTCACAGTGAATGTTACTACAGTGGGCTAGAGATGCATCACTAACTTAGGTCTCAAGTTCGTGGAACAGGTTTCAGACTCTCCTGAAAAAACAGGAACACTTCCTTCTTTTCCTTTTTATTCTGTCCAGACTACAAGCCTATTAGTTGGTGCCACTCATATCTGGGGTGAGTCTTCCCCCTCTGTTTGCTGACCCATGTGTCAATCATCCAGACACATCTACAAACTTTTCTAATCTACTAGATGGCTCTTTCTCAAGTCAAATTGAGATATTACCATTAATGATCACAGCTCTCCACTTCTGAATAGTGGAGGATACAAGCAAAGCCACTGAGAGTGAAGAACCTACACAGGAAGCAGAAGGGCTGGCAAAAGCACCATTAAAAAAAAGAATAAGAAGAAAAAGAGGATGAAGGACCTTGGAGAGTTCTGATTGTACTCCTGAAAGGGTTTTATTTAAAGCAACAACAGCAGCAACAAAAATACATGGCAAAAGATTCACTTAAAAAAAAAGTTTAGTATTTTTGTGTAGAATTCATTGAAAGAAGTGATAAACTCTGTAGTCAAAAATCCCAGTTAGGAGGCCATGAGAAGGAGGTGCATTGTAATACCCAGAGACCACTTTATGCCTCTGTGGAGAGCTTGGAGTCCTCCCCTCCCTCATTCTCTTCAAAGTCAACATGTACCTTTGCAGCAAGAGTGAAAGAATCTAAGTAGCTCCAATTCTCAGATCTGTTTGCTGGTCCCACAATGGGAGCTGGCTACCCTCTTGCCTCTGGCCAAAAAGCATTTAAAGAAAAGTATTTAAGAGAAGATGAGATAGTTACTTTCAAAAACATTACACACAGATATCTGAAGAGGAAATTAAGCCAGAGTAGGTGGATTAAATTCTCCTTCAGTCATAGAAGATAGATTTTTAATTAATGGGAAAAATTTTTGGCAGAATGTCTTTGGCTTTACAAGGGAAAATACTGGGGGAAGGGAGATTTATTCAAATGTGTTTTCCTGGTGCTTCCTCCAAAAGACCTTGAATAAGAAGAGAAACTACATACAAGCCAATAGTGAGAGATAGCCAATTTCTAATTTATAATATTTTACTTAACAATATATAGCTTATTTGCCGTTTTTGAGAAAAACTATTAATCCCAATAGGTGCCTAATCAGGTCTCAGCAGGCTCTCAGAATACCTTAATTAGCACCTATGAAATGTAGTTCAAACTTGAACTACAAAAAGCTAAATAATAATTTTAGAATTCTTCAAGCTTTCAAGTAAAGCCCTTCCAAAGTGAGCCCGCACAGATGTGCCAGAAAGTCCATCCAAAGTAAAGCAAGGATGATGGCTGAGTATCATGAATGTTGCACGCCACGTGTAATTATGTTAGATAATCACAACTCACCCAAACCCTGTACCTGATGATGAATGGGCTATGGAAGGCTCTGTTTCACATCTTCATGTAGAATTATTCAGCAACTAGACTTATTACACTTCTATTTGGGCCTATAAACATGCATATTTATCAAAAGTCTTTGCAATTCTGACACCATATACTTTAAGACACTATTCTATTTGTGGGTAATCAGTACTTCATGAATATTACATTTCTGCCTTAATTTCACCAGCATGACTTTTTTCTTAGCAGGGAAAGGTCAGAACTTAATAAGGTGACTGATGCTAAAAAGAAATAGGATACACCCCCATCCTCGCAAGAAGAGGACTGGGCTTTCAAAGCCACATTTATTATTATTATTATTATTATTATTATTATTATTATTAATTATTTGCTCTCTCTTTAGTTCTCAGGATACTCTGCCACCATCCACCCAGCCTCTCTGTCTCATTGCCTACAGAAAGTCATATGACTCAGTCCCAGAATAGCAAGGAGGTGTGTCAAAGACACAATTACATTTAAAAGAAACAAACTCAGAAATAAATTATGAGTAGGTTGTTAGGAGGGAGATGAGTCTTGCACTGAGATCCCAGAATGGACACAGATCTTCCTGCTCCTGCTTTCAGATTAGAAGATTCAACCACACATTCTGGTCCAGCCCTAGCTCTCAAGGCACCAGATCCAATGAAAGGTGACTCCTGGCCAGACATTCCAGGGGTCCTAGAGCAACTGAAGAGTGCTTAAAACCAGACACTTTCAACCACAAACCAGAAAAGAGATCAAATCAAAAATAAAGGAACGTTAAGTGAATCAAACAGCTGGACCCCAAAGGGCAATCCAAGAGCTGGGCAGAGTCTTAGCACTTTTGCAGACTGGGCAGTGTCCTGGTCATCTGTGAGGGCTCACCCCTAACCTTTAACCTTCTGTCCAGGCAGCAAGCTTTTAATTGATTCAGCTATCACTACATGAACATCTACCATGTGCAAGGGATGGGACCAAGTGTTTAAAATACAATGCCAAATTAATATGACAGGGAAACTGTGAGGAGTATAGAAATAACTTTTTTTTTTTGGTACCAGGGATTGAACTCGGGTCCTTGCGCTTGCAAGGCAGGCGGCGGAACCACTGAGCTAAATCCCCAGCCCCTACAATGCCAAATTAGATGTTGTCCCAACCTTTTATTTGTTCATTCATCCACTCCACAAGCATTAACTGGTCTCAACTAGGTAACTAATAGTCACAAAGCTGGGTTTTTAGCAAAGAGCAAATCACATGTGATCCCTATACTTGTGGACCTTAGAGTTTTCATAAGTGGCTATCATTTGTGTTTTTACACATTTGGTAATCAGTTAAAATTGTAATACTAAGTAACACAAAAACAAGGCACTACAACATACCCAGCAGAAATCCAGAGGATCATCAATACCTACTTCTAGAACCTATACACCAATAAGATGGAAAACACAGAAGAAATGGACAGATTCCTAGACATGTATGAATTACCAAAGTTGAATAAAGAAGACCTAAAAATACTAAACAATCCAATATCAATGAAATTGAAAACATAATTAAAAACTTACCAACTAAGAAAATCCCAGGTCCTGATGGCTTCACTGCTGAATTCTACAAGACATTTAGAGAGGAACTACTGCCACTACTGTTTAAACTCTTCAATGAAATTGAAAGGGAAGCTATACTCCCAAATCATTCCTGGAAGCAAGTATCTCCTTGATCTCCAAAGCAGAGAAAGACCCAACTGAAAAAGAGAACTATAGGTCAATCTCACTAATGAACATAGATGCAAAAGTCCTTAATAAGATAATGGCAAATAGAATGCAGAAGATCATCAAGAGGATCATACACCCTGATCAAGTGGGATTAATCCCAGAGATGCAGGGATGGTTCAATATACGAAAATCAATCAATGTAATACACTATATCAATAGAGCCAAGGACAAAAACCATATGATTATCTCCATAGATGCAGAAAAAGCATTAGACAAAATCCAACATGCATTTATGATAAAAACCCTACAAAAAATTGGAATAGATGGTCTTTACTTCAAACTGATAGAAGCCATCTATGAAAAACCAACAGCCAATATCATACTAAATGGTCAAAAACTGAAATCCTTCACACTAAAATCAGGAACAAGACAAGGATGTACACTATCACCACTCTTGTTCAATATAGTTTTGGAAACATTAGCCACGGCAATTAGACAAGAGAAAGAAATAAAAGGAATAAAGATAGGTAATGAAGAAGTCAAATTGTCATTATTTGCAGATGACATGATACTCTATATAGAAGACCCCAAGAACTCCACCAAAAGTTTTCAAGACTTAATAACCAAATTCAGTCAAATAGTTGGTTACAAGGTCAACACACAAAAATCAGTAGCTTTCCTCTACACAAATGACAGACTCACTGAGAGAGAAATAGGGCAAATAATTCTTTTCACAATAGCATCCAAAAAACTGAAATACCTAGGAATCATCCTAATGAAAGAAATCAAAGACCTCTTCTCTGAAACTATGGCACTCTGAAAAGAGAGATTGAAGATGATATCAGAAAATGGACAGACATCCCCTGATCCTGGGTAGGAAGGATTAATATAGTGAAAATGGCCATACTTCCAAAACTGCTATATAGATTTAATGCAATTCCAATTGAGATCCCAGTAGCATA
Source organism: Heterocephalus glaber (assembly GCF_053883595.1). NCBI lineage: Eukaryota > Metazoa > Chordata > Mammalia > Rodentia > Bathyergidae > Heterocephalus > Heterocephalus glaber. The sequence continues at coordinate 5,830,441 of NW_028258349.1, read as the reverse complement.
CTTCATGGACCTTGAGAAAACAATCCAAAAATTCATTTGGAACAAGAAGAGACCCAGAATAGCAAAAGCAATTCTAGGTAACAGAGACATGGCAGGGGGTATCACAATCCCCAACCTGCAACTATACTACAAAGCTACTGTGATAAAAACAGCATGGTACTGGCAAAGAAACAGACTTGAGGACCAGTGGAACAGATTAGAAAATGCAGAAACAATGCCAGACACACTCAGCCACCTCATCTTCAATAAAGGAGCCAAAAACCCTCACTGGAGGAAAGATAGCCTCTTTAGTAAATGGTGCTGGAAAAATTGGGCTTCAACTTGCCAAAGATTAAAACTAGACCTATATCTCTCACCATGCACTAAACTAAAATCAAAATGGATTAAAGATCTAAATATTAAAATAGAAACTCTGAACCAGTTGGAACAGAGGTTAGGTAGAACCCTTGAAGACATTGGAGTAGGAAAAGATTTTATGAACAAAACCTCAGTTGCCTGTGAACTAGTACAAACAATCAACAAGTGGGATCTCTTCTCATTAAAAGGCTTCTGCACAGCAAGAGAAACCACCAGCAGTGTGAAGAGACAACCCACAATGTGGGAAAAAATCTTCACCTGCTCTTCCTCAGACAAAGGTCTACTATCTCAAATTTATAAAGAACTTAAAAAGATCAGACCTCCCAAATTTAAAGACCCAATCTGAAAATGGGCATCTGAAATGAACAGACATTTCTCAGACAAAGAAGAAGAAATAGCAAATAAATACATGAAAAAATGTTCAACATCACTGGTCATTCGAGAGATGCAAATGAAAACAACGCTGAGATTCCACTTCACTCCAGAAAGAATGGCTGCTATCATGAAATCAACCAATAACAAATGCTGGTGGAGCTGTGGGGAAAGAGGAACCCTGCTCCACTGCTGGTGGGAGTGTAGACTGCTGCAACCACTGTGGAAATCAGTATGGAGATACCTTAAAGAACTAGGACTGGAAGTCCCATTTGACCCTGCTATTCCACTGCTGGGGATCTTCCCCAAAGAAATAAAAGAATCATAGCACAGTGATATATGTGCACCCATGTTCATAGCAGCACAGTTTGTAATAGCTAAAACTTGGAAACAGCCCAAATGCCCATCAACTGGAGACTGGATAAAGAAAATGTGGTTTTTTTTATAAAATGGAGTACTACTCAGCTATAAAAAATGAGAAATTAGAGACATTTATAGCTAAGTGGATGCACATTGAGGCGATACTCTTAAGTGAAATAAATAGGACACACATGAATAAATACTGAATAGTTTCTCTGGTGTGAGAAACTGAAAGTGTAAATAAGGACCAAATGTATAATAGGTAATATGAAATAGGAAGAAAAGGGGCAAAGGGGAAGGAAGTGGGAGGGCTAGGGGAAAGGATAGAAGGGAATGGGATTAATATGAGAAAATGAAAAAATAGAAACAAAATATTTGTAAATAGTGAAGAATGGAGGGGTTGAAGGGAGGGCTGGGCAAGGGTGAAAAATAAGAACCAAGAGAGACTATGTAAAGCTGCAAATTTCCAATGATGAATGTCATTATATTGTATACCTAAAATGTACCAATGATTAGAATGAATAATCGATAATGTAAAATAGGAAGAAAAGGTCCAAAGGGGTAGGGTTAGTGGGAGGGGCAGGGGAAAGGAAAGAAGGGAAAGGAAAAATGCTGAGAAATGGAAAAAATGGAAATAAAGTCTTTGTAAATAGGGAAGGGTGCAGGGCGTGAAGGGAGGGCTAGGAATGGGGAAAAAATAAGAACCAAGATGCATTATGTAAAGGTACAATTCCCAATGAGAAATGTAATTGTGTTGTATACCTACAATGTACCAATAAAAGAATTTAATTAAAAAAAAACTTCAGCAAAGTAGCTGGATACAAAGTCAACACACAAACATCAATAGCTTTCCTCTACACAAACAACAGACTCACTGAGACAGAAATAGGGCAAACAATTCCTTTCACAATAGCATCCAAAAAACTGAAATACCTAGGAATCAACCTAACAAAAGAAATCAAAGACCTCTCCTCTGAAAACTATAGCACTTTGAAAAGAGAGATTGAAGATGATATCAGAAAATGGAAAGACATCCCTTGCTCCTGAGTAGGAAGGATCAACATAGTGAAAATGGCCATACTTCCAAAACTACTATATAGATTCAATGCAATCCCAATTGAAATCCCAGCAGCATACTTCACAGACCTTGAGAAAACAATCCAAAAATTCATTTGGAAAAAGAAGAGACCCAGAATAGCAAAAGCAATTATAGGCAACAGAGACATGGCAGGGGTATCACAACCCACAACTTGAAACTATATTACAAAGCTACTGTGATAAAAACAGCATGGTACTGGCAAAGAAACAGACTTGAGGACCAGTGGAACAGATTAGAAGATTCAGAAACAACTCCAGACTCACTCAGCCACTTCATCTTCGACAAGGGGCCAAACACCTTCACTGGAGAAAAGATAGCCTCTTTAATAAATGGTGCTGGAAAAATTGGATTTCAACTTGCCAAACACTAAAACTAGACCTATATCTCTTACCATGCACTAAACTAAAATGTAAATGGATTAAAGATCTAAATATTAAAACAGAAACGCTGATTCAGCTGGAACAGAGGTTAGGTAGAACTCTTGAAGACATTGGTGTAAGAAAAGTTTTTATGAATAAAACCTCAGTTGTCCATGAACTAACACAAACAATCAACAAGTGGGATCTCTTCTTACTAAAATCTTTTCCACACTAAGAGAAACCATCAGCAGTGTGAATAGACAAACCACAATGTGGGAAAATATCTTCACCAGCAGTCCCTCAGACAAAGGTCTACTATCTCAAATCTATAAAGAACTTAAAAAAATCAGACCTCCCAAATTTAAAGACACAGTCCAAAAATGGGCATCTGAAATGAACACACATTTCTCACACAAAGAAGTAGAAATGGCAAATAAACATGAAAAAATGTTCAACATCACTGCTCATTTGAGAGATGCAAATGAAAACAATGCTGAGATTCCACCTCACCCCAGGAAGAATGGCTCCTATCAAGAAATCAACCAATAACAAATGCTGGCGGGGCTGTTGAGAGGAATACTGCTCCACTCATGGTGGGAGTGTCAACTGGTGCAACCACTGTGGAAATCAGTATGGAGATACCTCAAAGAACTAGGACTGGAAGTCCCATTTGACCCAGCTATTCCCCTGCTGGGTATCTTCCCCAAAGAATTAAAAGAATCATAGCACAGTGATATATGTGCACCTATGTTCATAGCAGCACAATTTGTAATAACTAAAACTTGGAAACAGCCCAAATACCCATCAACGGGAGACTGGATAAAGAAAATGTGGGTTTTTTATAAAATGGAGTACTACTCAGCCCCTACTCCATCTGTCTCTGCTTTTTAATTTTTCTTATCTGCCTTTCTTTTTCTCTGTTTTTCCTCACCAACTTCCTTCCTTCTCATTTCACTTCTACATTAATTCTTCTGCATTTGCTCTATAATCTTTGACTTCATACCTCCTCAGAAATTAGGAACTAGACAGGTATCTCACCCACATCCCAGATGTGCTGAGACAGTGTTGTAGGTTGCCAAGAGACTGAAAAACATAGCCAGAGTCAGTTTGTGAGAGATAAGGTTTATTAAGGTATCAACAGGAAACGTTAGGGTTAAGCCTTCTCTCTGGGCTGGGGATGTAGCTCCATGGTAGAGAACTTGCTTAGCATGCAAGAGACCCTGGGTTCCATCCATAGTACTACACACACACACACACACACACACACACACACACACACACAAAAGCAAACTTCCCTCTGCTCTATTTTAAGGTAGAAAAACAAGGTCAGATAATTGAGGGACCACACCCAGAGTCACAAGATGCACTTAGCATACTGCTACTTCCAGTCCTGTGTACCTGCCCAAGGGACAGACAAGAGGATCTTGCAGCATAGCCAAGCCCTCAAAGGCCTCCCCTTGTCTCCTGCTAGATGACCTCAGCAATGTCCAAGGTGGAGGGGCATCCTCTTTGTTATAGGCTTATATCTAGATGTACCCTCAAAGCCTCATGTGGTCATAGGTGGGGCTTTTCAGAGGTGGCTGGATCTAGGGTGTGTGATGCTAGGATTAAAGGTGCCCCACCTTAGGAGTGACTCCCACCTCCAAGGGGGAGTACCCTGCATAGAGTATAATGGACAGAAAGAGGGCTGCTGCCATCACTTGCTGGTTGTTGTTTCACTACTTCGCTGTTTCCTGTCTTGTTGCCTTCTGCCTGCCATGAACTGTTTCTCCTCTGCAATGCCCCTCCGCCATGCCACACTGCCTTGGAGCCAGCCAACTATGAACTGAAACCTCTATAAACTGTGAGCTACACAAACTTTTCCTCCTTTACCTTTAGGTGTTGGGTGTTTTGTCTCAGCAATGAGAAAAGTAAATGAGACACTCTTCTTCATTCAGCAGACTTCCTGCCTTGGCTGCAGAAAAGCTATTTCCCAACCAGAAACTAGATTCAAAAGTAGTTAACCTCTCAAAGGATGGGAAACATCCTTTTCCCAAACAGTGAAAATGTACATTTCTCTCTGCTCCACTTAGCTTCTAAGCTCTAGCCCCAGGGAGTGGCACCCTACATCAGGGGAGTGATAGAAAAGAAATGATGGAGTCCAAAGCCAGCTGCAGAGCACACAGCAAGACTCACGTCCTCCCTGCATCCAGAAAAGAAAGTAACAATGGGAGGAGGAGACAGTGAGATAACACAAATTCCTGTTGAATCTGTTGGGGATGGTGCCAGCAAGACATTAGGTGCATTCCCAGGAGGAAGGTGAAGTTTCCCCAGGTCCCACCTTCCTCCCATCTCTCTGCTTCCTAAACACTTTGCACATGCCAGTGTTGTTAGCATCACAGGAGTATCCAGTAATTTCCAGTTTACCTAACTATGACTTGCTTGAGCACGAAGCTGGTAAAGAGTAGGCAGTTGGATTATTTTAATTGAGAGTAAGTGAAATTGAGTGAACTTTAACACAACTATAACTCAATGTTTAAATATTCCTAAGTTTGGGGGTGAAGAAATACAGTGGTATAATTCATGTCACAGACCAAAGCAAATTTCTAAATTGCTTTCTCCCCTTCCCCAAGATGGGAAAGGAGGAATAAAATGAAAGAATGGAAATGTCCAGTTGTCTTCCTGTTCTTGGCTACCAAAAGATGGGCTGAGAAGGGTGGGTCCATCTTCATGAGATCATACGGGTCAGTGTTGGCCAGGCAAGTGTTCTGGGGGGCAACAAAGAACCCTGCTAATTAAAATGAGATAAAGGTTTGGATAGGAGCCCAAAGAGAAGAGGCCCTGAAAATGGGGAGCAAGGAGTAGTGGGGAGCAATGGGCAACTGTGCAGGATCACTGGCAACTCTGCCAGCACCCCTTATGATAGAATCCTTGACTCTCCAAAGCCTTCAGAAAAAGAACACATGCCTGAAATGAGGCACTGTCCATGGGAAGCTGTTAGAAGCCATAGAAATGTTTGCCTCAGTTGTGGCCAGAGTTCGGGTGGGCCGGAGATGAAGTTGGGCAGGTCCAAAAGGTGGCCAGGCACTGCTGAATATGAGCTAAGTCAAAACATACGGGACATTATCATGGCTCTCTGCATCATCTCTTTCCACTGTTCACAGTTTGAATGAGACAGGGTACTCAAGAGGGACCAAAGCCCATAGGACTCAGGTATGGTTGAGAGGAAAGGAGCATATGCAGGCTGCTCTAACCAGCTTTCCACCTAGGACTCTGGTTTCATTCTGGGTCAAGACTGGGTGAAGACTCAGGGACCAAAACTAAGGACCATTCCATTCCACCAGGGCCACCAAATAACATCTGCAAACACCACTCACAAACTCTTCCCCCAGACACATTCCAGAAACAATTTCCCATAGATAGACACAACATGGCCATCTGGTTGCAGACTTAGGGAATACTTTGCTTCATTCACAAATGTCTCCCTATCTCTCAGAGGGCAAAGCCCAGGTTTTTAGATGAGTCAATATCAGAGGGTGGCTACTCCTGCCCATGTTCCCAGTTCTAGAGCCTCCATACCCTGGAACAATCCCTTTCAGCTGTTTGCAACTGCCTGAATCTGACTCTGGCATCTTCTCTCCACCAAAGGAGAAGCAAGAGAGATGGCAGGGCTAAAGGAAGGTGCCATGGTGTAAGAGGAAGATGTTCCAGAATGGGCCCTGCAGATACCAATTTCCACATCTGATGAAACAGATATAAATCTACCAATATTCTTACAGGCATGTTCTATGGATATTCTGACAAAATGTAGGTCAAAATGCTTCAGAAAGACCAAAAGATTAAATATAGCTTAGGTGGTGATGGCAGCATAAAGATGACAAGAACAATGATACCTTGTTCCAACTCTCCAATTTGTAGAAGATAGAGGATGAGAACCGTCGTCCTCTCCTTCTCCTTTCCCTTCCCCTTCCCCTTCCCCTTCCCTTTCCCCTTCCCCTTCCCCTTCTCCTTCTCCTTCTCCTTCTTTTTCTCTGAAGCCAGGTCCTCTCCGTGCTATATAAGTACTCTACCATTGAGTTACACTCCCAACCCATTTTTAAAATTTTGAGACAGGCAGAGATTATGGGAGGGGACAACAAAGAGCCCTGCTAAATAAAGACAGCTCTCCTGTGAGATATGAAAATCTGCTAAATACAGAATGTCACTAAATTGCCCAAGTTGACCTTGAGCTTACAATCCTCTTGCTTTAACCTCCCAAGTAGCTGGGATTACAGATGTGTGCCACCATGCTCAGCTAGGACCATTCATTTTGCTGAGCATAGTGATGGATGAGTATATTAGTTTGCTAAGGCTGTCATGAAAAAAATTTCACAAATTGGATGACTTAAACTACCAAAAGTTTATTTTTTTATAGTTCTGGAGTCCAGAGGTTCTGAGACCAAGGTACAGGCGGGCTTGATCTTTCCTGGGGCCTCATTCCTTCACTTGTAGAAAATACCCCTTTGTCTTTACATTATCTTCCCTCTATGTTTGTTTCTTTCTTTGTTTTGCAGTACTTCGGTCTGAAAGGAGGTAGGGCCTAGCTGCATTAATAGCCCTTTTTTAATTTTGAGATAGGGTCTCACTAAGTCACTAGGTTGCCTGGACTGGCTCAAACTCACTATCTTCTGACTCAGCCTCCTAGAGTGCTGGAATTACAAGCATGTGCCACCATGCCTGGCTTTATCTGCTCTTGTTAAGTGGACACCAGTCATTTTGGATTAGGGCTCACACATACAACTTCACAGTACATGAGTTACATCTTTAAAGAGCCTACCTTCAAATAAAGTGACAATCTGAAGGTTAGAATTTCAACATAGGAATTTGGGAGAATATGATTCAGCGCACAGCAGTAGGATACAGGGATAAAAGCTAACAAAGGGGAAAGCTTATTGGAGATGCAGTAAGGGTACCAAGTACAAATGCCTACAGAGTCCAGGAAGACAGAAAAAAACTGTGCAGAGAAGCTAGTTGGGAAGAGCCCACCCCTACTTAGAAGAGGAACAGTCAGTCACACTGAGCTTTAGCAGACTATCATGGTGAAATGCAGACCTAGAGTAGGCAGTTTGGGGGTTTTTTTTAAAGACAAACCAGAAGTCTTTTTTCTTGTGAAATCTCTTGATTTTCAAGTGTTGGCTATGAATTCAGATGTTTTTAAAACACTGTAAAAGGTGTGTTTACACTGAGGACTGGATCTATTTCAGCAACCACAGCTCTTTAACTTCTGAGGCTGCAAGAAGCTTAGTGTGGGACCCTGGGACCAGCAGTCAGCAATTGGGGGTCAAATACACAAATGCAGCTCTGTCTTAGGAAAGTGCCACCCAGGTTCAAACGTGTTTTTAAGAGCTGATTGTTAATGAACTGGAAAGGAAAGGAATAAAAGCCATCAAGATCATTCTAAGATAGCATCTCTAATTCATGGATCATTTACTATTGATTATCGAAACAAACGCCATTATGCATGCCCTATGACTGGTTTTAAAACCTCTCTATCTTTGGAGTTTTAAATTTATTTGGAAGCACCCGTAATAAGTAGCACATGACAATTACTTCCTTCACTACTCCCTGTAATCAAGATAAATTATCTTGCTATTGATGTAAATGGGATATGAAAATCTATAGAGTTCTCCTGAGGAGTATAAACTCCACATTATGCTCACCACATTTGAATTTTGCAGAAAATAATTTTTGAGTCAATCAAAAATACATTGTCCCAAACTTTTATTGCCATGTATCCTGAGTCACCTCCAGAAATAATTAGCAAATAATACCAATAAGATGTATTTAGCCTAATGTTGGGCCATGTTGCTATAACACCTTATAGAGTTCTTTATGTTCTCAGACCTATGGCATCATTTGGCACAGGTGTCTTATTGTAAATGTATTTACATAATATACACATTTATTTACAATTCCTATTCTCTGTTCCCAAACAACTTCTTATGGAAATTCAGTGTACAATTAATCATATATGAGGTTTTTGAAAACATGATAAAGATAAATATAGTTTGCATTATTATCCCCTTCTCTCACTTCCACCTTTTTTTCCCCATCAAATACTTAATTTTTTCACTGTGTTCTCTGCTGCTCAGAGCACTTTCAATGCCATGGGCATTGTTCTTGTTCCCACAACTCCACGCTTCCTTTGCTTGGTGGGGATTCCATGGCTTTCTCTGGAAATTCCCTCCAGGCCAGAACCTTTCTGGCAATCTTGAAGTTCTCTTATGTTTCTAACTTCTCTTTCAAATTTTCTTATTTAACTTATTGCCTTTTTATTGACCATCTTCATTACGAAAGCTCCTTCTTTATAGCAAGACAAATATCAAGTCCTCTCAGCCATATCTTTTCAAGTTATTTCTTCCTAGCCTCAATTTTCCTAAATCCACTTGTTTAAATGACAAGGACAGTTAAAGGAGAAGAATGAGATGGAAAAGAGCAGAGGAAAGAGAAGAAGAGAAGGAGGGAGAAATAAAGAGGAAGAGAAAGAGAAAACAGAGAGAAACTGTGAATAGTTCAATGTAGTCACAGTGGTTATCATTGAGTGGAATGATTATAGGTCAGTTGTTTTATTCTATTCTTTATGTTTTTCATTATTTTATGAGCTATCTGTGATGAACATAATGCATTTTATTCCAATTTTTTTGTTCTGGTACTAGGAATTAAACTCAGAGCCCTCACTTTGAAATACATCCTTAGTCCATTTTTAATTTTGATGCAAGGTCTTGCTAAGGCATCACGTTGTCCAAGTTAGCCTTGAACTTGCCATCTTCCTGCCTCAGCCTCCAAGAGTTCTGGGATTATAAGCCTGTGCCCCTGGCCTGGCAACATCTGTTGTTTTAAAAGAGCATATCAAATATATAAAAACTTCACTTTCTCAGTCTTTGCATTGACACATAATAACCATAGCTCACACTTAAGTATGGTCCATGTGCAAGACACTAAATTTTGCATGTGGACTCCCCCATTAGATTTTTTAAACAGTGGTATTAAATAGTATTAGTTCCATTTCATAGATGAGGAAATTAAGCTTCAGGAAGTTTTAGCATCTTGCTCAAGATCACTGAGCTAGTGGGTGGCTGGTGTGGAACCTCCACATCTTCTGAAGTCATGTCTTCATTGGCTTTTCAGTTGAAGTGTGCTTCTACATATATTACCTCACTTGAAAGTCACATCAACTCTGACTAGTAAGTTGCTTGACTATTATTATTTTATAAATGCAGTAACTGAGGTATAAAGGTGTTAAGCTACCCCTCAAGAGTCCACACAAATAAAGAGAGTCAGGACTCAGGTGACTCCAGACCAAGGATGCCTCATCCTCAGAGCCTGGCCTGAGTTCCCTCCTGATATCACAGGGCTTCAGAGAGGCCCATGTGTTGGAGGAAGAAAAAATGGAAATGATGCCTGTGATGGTTATCCTTGGTTGTCAATTTAATTGGTTTCAGAGATTCCTAGATTAGTAGAGTAACTTCTGGATGTGTCTGGGTGGCTCATGGGGCAAAACTCTAGGGAATATATTGGACCTCTGGCCCCTGCCTCTGTCTCTGGTTCTTCCCCTCTTCTCTGCTTCCTGGTCAGCATAAGTTGAGTAACTTTTCTCTATAATTCCCTTCTGCCATGATGTTTCTGCCTTAAGGTAGCTCACCATGAACTGAACCCTCTGAAACCACAAGACAAAAATAAACCTCGACTCCTTTAAGTTGTGATGGTCAGATACTGTATTTTGTTCCAGTGATGCAAAGCTGATAAATACAGACCCTGGTGCTTACCTTGGAGAAAGTCCCCAGAAAACAAGTTGGCACTTTCATTCAGATCCCCCCGGGGCTTTTTTTTTAGTACAAGCAGGATGGGGTCTTCTGACAGAGCTTAAAGCTGTCCCCCTCTGGGCACCAACCAGATTTGGTCTAATGAAATGACTCTTGAGGGACTTCTTCACAGCCTCCAGGTGAAGGCTGGTTGTCACAGGAACCAACCACATGATCAGAGGATTAGAACTCCTAATTTCACCCTGATCTCCTGGAAAGAGAGAAGAGCTGAAGGTCGAGTTGCTCACCAATGGCCAATGAATTAATCAATCATGCCACCACAGTAAAGCCTCCATAAAAATCATCAAACTGAGATTCATAGAGCTTCCAGATTTTTTGGAGGCACCTAGAGGGTAGTGTGGCCTGAGAGGGCATGGAAGCTCTGCAACTCTTCCCATACACCTTCCCCTATGCATTTCTCTTATCTGGATGTTAACCTATATCATTTATCTTTTATTAATATAATGAACAAGTAAATATGTTTCCCTAAGTTTCTTGAGCCATCCTAGCAAATTAATCAAATACAAGGAAGGGGCTGTGGGAGAGTAGAGGAGGAGAAGAAAGAGAAAAAAAAGTGCAAACAACAGCTTCAAAAAGCTATTGATCTTCCCTGAGGTGGAGTCTCAATGCAGGAAGCTGCTAGGAGTTGAATTTATACTCCAAATTCATTCCTGGGGTTAGGGGCATAGCTCAGTGGCAGAAGAGTTGCTTAGCATACATGAAGCCTTGGGTTCAATCCCCAATATTACAAAACAAGAAAACACAAGAAAAAAATATAACCAAACAGACAAAATCAGAGTTTCCTGCCCATCTTTAGGCCTTTAGTGTCCTGGTCTACTTAGCTTGGCAGGTTTGTTTGGGCAATCTTTGCACACTTCCTTAAAGGCTATTTAAAACGTTGGTCCAAGTTTCAAATATAAAAAGATGACTGAGTGAATGTGATGAGGGGTGTGTGTGTGTATGTGTGTGTGTGTGTGTGTGTGTGTGTGTGTGTGTGTAGTACTGGGAATTGAACCCAGTACCTCCACACTGAGGTATATCCCTGGCCCTTCTTATTTATTCATTTTTTAAAATTTTGAGACAAGTTCTCTCTAAGTTCCTAAGTTGCCTAGGCTGAGCTCAAACTTGTCATCTCTGGCCTCAGCCTCCAAGAGTGATAGAGTTACATGTGTATAGTAGCTGAGGGTGGTGAGATTCAAAAGCCACTGCCCTTGCAGCTTCCACATGTCAGCAGTTATTGTCTTTCCAGGATATAAGAAAACCATTTGCTTACATTTGTCCTAACAGTTTGATTCACATATACGATGCAAAAAAATAATCAAATCAGTAATCAAGGAGACTAATAAACATATATATGAAATCCTCTTTTCCAGAAGACTATAATAAAGAAGAGGTTGAAGGCCATCAGCTGATAATGCTGACCTAACTACAATGGAGGGAGTCCCACAGTACATCTCAGGGGGTGAGGGAGCTTGTCACTGAACCACAACACTGTGAGAAGTTCCTCCTGCCCTAAAGCTTTCCAATGCATTAAAGAGACTGAGTGTGACAGCAAGACAGGAAGAATTGAAAATATGAAATGCCCTACATATAGCATGATGCTAAATGAGAGCCCTGTGGTCTGCCTTCCTTCAAAGACTACATTCCACTCCTGTATTTCTTCCGCTTTTGCCTTATTACCCAGAGAGTAGGAAAACGGTATTTCAGACATCATTCAATCCTAGAAACCATTTTTTAAGTTCATGGAATCTCGCTGAAGTTGAAATATGGACCTATATTTTGAATTGCTCACAACTCACTGATTAATTCAGGAGTGAAATGATCCATCATAATGTTATCAAACTCAGTGACCTAGGTTCTGTGTTAATCACCACATAGGCACTTATTGAGCACCTGCTCTATTCTGGGCAAGGTACAGGCGCTGTGATTTTCAAAAAAACGGGTACTGGACTTGGACTTTGTCTATCTGGTACTGACCATCTATCTGGAAAGATAGCACCCATGTAAACAAAATAAATTAAAGCAGGGAATTATATTTCCATACATCCAGAGATCCAACTTCATGCTTCATGTTTCAGGCATGGGCTGGATCTGGAGATATGAACGGTGTTACTAAGGTGCTTCTGCCCCACAGGGAGAAGCTTCCTCAGTATAAAGCTCCCACAGAAGGGCCAGGGATTTAGCTCAGTGGTGCCACCTCCTGCCTTGCAAGCTCAAGGTCCCGAGTTTGATCCCCAGTACCAAAAACATAAAAATAAAATAAATAAAGCTCCCACAGAGACATTAGAGCTAAGAAAAAAAAAATAAGCAAAGAGAAACTCTGGAAGATGCTGTCTAGGATCTGCTCTTCTGCAATATTATAATTCTGAAGAAAAGAAAAAGCCCCAAATGAATTCTTTCTGGTTTTCTATGCGTCACCTGCCCTCCCTCCCCATGGCGAATCACAGGGCAGGATGATGGTCCCTCTGATTGGTCAGTCTGAACCCTGGAACCACACCCAAGAGGGCAAAGTGAGCTACTGGAATGATAGCCCCACCAAAGTCCTATGGAGAGGTGTAGTGTGAGATTCACTAAAGAACAATCTGCTGCTGGATATGGGACACATACTTGTAATCCTAGTACTCTGGGAGGCTCAGGCAGGAGGATGGTGAATTTGAGCTCAGCCGGGGCAGGAGTGACATAGTGAGACCCTGTATCAAAATAGAAAAAGGGCTTGGGATGTAGCTCTGTGAAAAGTCCCTGAGTTCAATTTCCAGTACCACTTACACACACACACACACACACACACACACACACACACACACACACACACACACACACACAGACTCACAAATCTCCTGAGCAGACAAATACATAACATGATGTTATTGAGACTATAGTGACACTAAAAACTGGAGACTTCACTGTGGGCTGAAATAAACTAGGCAAAGGTAGAGTGTTTGTAAAAACAAACAAACAAACAAACAAACAAACAAAAAATCCTATGGCTACAAATTGCCAGTTTCAGCCCACCTTAAAATTGATATGCTGAAACCTAATCCACATTGTGGTAGTATTAAGAGATGAGCACTTAGAGAGATGATTAGGTCATCAAGGCAGAGCCTTTTGTGAATGAAATTAGTGCTCCTATGAGGAAGACCTCAGAAAGCCCCCTCATCCCTTCTAACATGTGAGGACACAACAAAACCTCAACTGTCCGTGAACCCCAAAGTGCGCCTTCACCAGACGCCATTTCTGCCAGAACTTTGATGTTGGATTTCTCAGCCTCCAGAACTGTGAGAAAGGTTTTTTTAATATGATACCCAGTCCAGGGTATTCTGTTACAGTATCCCAAACGAATTAAGGCAATGGGAAAATAAAATACAAGAATAAATTTCATTTTGGGCTTACTATTTGGCAGACATGTAGTAGACCTTTATCAAAACCCAAAGTTCAATACTTACAAGGGCCATGTGACCCATTCCTGCCTTATCTCCCACCTTCATCTCTTGCCATCTGTCCTTGTCCTCCATCAGTGAGTTTATTTCTATTTCTGTTATTTCTTACATTTACCTCAGGCCTTTTGTACTTGCTACACCTCCTTGCTTATCTCAATACTGAGTCTGTTCATTCTTCAATTTCCATAATAAACATTTCCTTAGGAAGACCTTTCTTCTCCCACCCTCTGTGAGGTAGGTTGCCCATCTCACTCACACAATGTTGAGGCTCTCCAGGGCAGGGAAAGTGGCTGAATTGATCATTATTATATCTATACTGCATTATTCTAGTGCACAGTAGAAATTTGATAAATATTTCATGGATGCAGTCAACAAATATTTACTGAGCACTCACTGTACTGAGCACTATAACAAATGTTTAAAAATGCATCAGTGACCAAAACAGCCAAGATTCTCTGCTCTTGAAAAAAGTTAAATATTTGTTAAATCAATAAATGAGTGCACTAAACAGAGACTCGGATATTGGGTGACAAAGTGGAAAGAAGCTGAGAGAGCATATTAGGTGGATGGAAATACACTGGTGAGGCCCCAGAAGGCAGGATGAGAATGAGATCCTTGCCTGGTGGTCCTATCATGAACCCCACTAGAGGCCTGGCTGAAGTTTGGTTTCCACAAAAAAAAAAAAAGTACAATTCAGTACCTCATGGCAACACTTGAATGCAGGGGAGCCTGGCCAGGGTGACGTGGCATGACTTCTACCCACCCCTTGGAGAACACAAAAATTGAACTAAGGACCCCTGTGAATAGCACTCTGGAAAAGTCAAGTGCCATCTGCCTGCTGAATTACACTTGACTTTTTGCTAAAATCAAGACAATTACAAGATTGTTCCTGATCCTCTTAAGTATGGCTTGATGGCCCTTCAACCAAATTAAATGTAGGATGGGCCTGAGATGAGAGAGGATGAAACAGGCTCCACTGGGTTCCCAGAAGTATCTCACTTCTTAAGAGGTAACGGCACAGCCAGTACTGACTGCACAGAATAAAACACTGGCTTGGTTCAATGGTTTGCCTGTTACTGTAGGAAACTATAATTCATGGTCACTTAGGTACTTAAAATATTAATTTTCAAAGTAATAGTAAACATCCAGTTAAAGTACCCTTGGACCATAGGCTCCCAACCCCAGTCCCTTCACCATGTTTCAGAAATAACTACTCTTATCAAATTGGCATATGCTCCCTCCAAACTTTTTCTATACATTTACATATATTTGTTATTTTGTTTTTATTTCCTTTCACATAAATGATTTCATATAGTACTTTCATTTCTATAGCTTTATTTTCTCCATAATATATCTTAGATGTCTTTCCATATTAATATACATAAATTTATGCTTGTTAACTTGTCTGTAGCATTAAAAATGTCATTACTTATTTAGCATTAAATGCTTAGTAATTCCATTATTAATAAACATTTAACTTGTTTCCAATTTTTCATTATCCCAAATAAGGCTGTGTTGAGCAGCCTGCTCATAGCTCCTACCTATAGAACTTGTGAGTGTTTTTCTAGGGTAGAGACCTACAAGTGGAATCCCTGGTTACAGGGCTTACATATTTATTTTAATATGTACTATCATACTTTCCTCCATAGTTCCCAGATTTACCCTCTCTCAGCAGTGCATGAGGATGCTTACCCTTCCTATTGGCGTCAATAGGGCCATCTTTTTCCTCCCAACTTACTTGATGTTTTCCCTTAAATCCCATTGGACCTCTTGTGGCTATCATGGCCACAGGTGTGCCCATGGAATGGCCCTGAAAAAGGCAGGCCAATGGCCATGTATGAAAGTCTTACACTGAGTAGTGTAATTACCCTTCAGTATTCCAAATTTTCTCCCCAGGATCCACAGCATGGTCCTAGCCTTTTCAGAAATGATGCTCCATGGAGGAAAGAGAGCACTGGAGAAAGAAAGGAAAATTATAACAGGAACCTAGGAAATGGTACCAACTTTGGGTACCTGCCAGGACCTTGACCACGGCTCTCAACACTATGCATCCTGATTTCTACCTCATGTAGCTGCTCTTAAGACTTAAAGTAAACAGCACTAAGATTCTGCAAAGCCTCTTAATGCCTAATGCAACCCAATCCCACGAAAAAGGGTTGAATAAATTTCTCTCCCTATGAAGGCATCAACAAAACAGCAAACAGAAACACACCTAAACAAGATATTTGCTCACAGAGCAGAGCTAAGCTACAGCTTCCCCAAAACATAACCCGACTCTACCATCAATGATAAGTAACCTGCTGATGGGTTTCTCACACCCCCATGGCTCTGAGGCCTTTCAACTGATGGGGACCCACCCCCAGGATGACCTTAGGACAGTGTTTTCAGCATTGACTGCAAAGTGTAATCACCTGGAAAGCTTCATAAAGTAAAGATGCCAGACTCCCACCCCTAGAAATCCAGATTTAATTGCTTTAAATGTGACTTGGACCTGCCAGGGATTTAGCTCAGTGGTTCCAGTGCCTGCCTCCCAAGCTCAAGGTCCTGAGTTCGATCCCTGGTACCAAAAAACCCAAACAACAACAACAACAACAAAAAACAACCACTGTCTTAAGTCAACTGCTATTGCAAAATCTGATGTCTTTAATTAGGAATGAGAGGCCCCTGAATGTGCATGTATTTTCATTTTTTAACTTCTTAATATAGAAAAAAACCTTAAAATAAAGGAAAGAAATAAGAGTCCTAATATAAGAAGACAACCTTGGAATTGAGAGGCTATACAATAAAGACAACATGAGACACAAAAGACTGTCTGTAGAACTTGAGCAATACAACATAAAAGGTGAAAGATGCCAGGCCAACTTTTTTCATTTCTCCCTTAATTAAAAAACAAACAACTATACATTGAACTTTTCTAGACATAAAAATATATGACAATTTTGAGGTAGGATTTAATATATAACTTTAATAATTATCAGTTAATTTCTTTTAGACTCAACAGAGATTAAAGTTTGGGGAGACCGAGGCTACTGTAAGCTTCAAAAGGAAGAGGGTTTACTGTATGTTCCTTGTGTTGAAGTATCCTTTTGGGAAGAGCTGTCCCACATGGGCTCAAATGTACTCCTGGCCACTAAATTAAGGAATGTTGCTTGGATAAGGGCCTGTAATTTCTCTCTGTGGGATATTCTGGGTTTATGACAACTCTCTTTCAGTCTCTTGACTCCCAAGTCTATCCTAGGGACTTTAGTCCCCCTACTCTCTGTTATTTGTTTTTCAGAGTGAGAAATATTCTGCCTCTGGCTGTGAAGTCTGATTACCTGTCTAGAGGTGGCTTTCTGCTCCCCTACTGGGGTCTCAAATATCTCTTCAGTTCTGATCTTTTATTTTTTCTTCCAAGTTCCAGGTTGTAAAGTTTAGAGGAAATCAATCTCTGTCTCTTTCTGTCACTTTGTTTCTCTTTCTCTCTCTCCCCCCTCCCTCTCTCATATATCAATAAAGCTTTCTGTGTGTATTAGTCTCTTTTCAGGTGCCAGGATACAATATTTGACACTGAACACCCATAACTCAAAGAAAGAGAGGTTTATTGTGCTCAAAATTTCCAGTGGGTTCTGTCCAAATTTGGCTGGCTCCAAGGTAGAAATGCATGGTGGAAGAACATGGAAGAAAGCTGCTCAGCCCATGCAGCCAAGAATTGGAGGTAGAAGAGAGAACTGGGGACAAGTATATACCCTCCATATCACATTCCCTCCAATCAGGCTCCACCTCCCAACAGCATATCCAGCTATTGGGTGAATCCACTGATGAGTATAGCATCCCCACTTTCCAATCACCTTCCAAACACAGAATTTAGAGGGATATTTGATATCTAAACCATAACATTCTGCCCCTCATTTCCAAAAGGCTCATGCAAAATGCATTTAGTCTATCTCTAAGAGTTGTTTAAGTCTTCAACAGTTCCAGTATTGATAAAAATTCCAAATCCAAAATCTCCTCTGGAAATATAAACAAATTCTTAACAGAGTCCCTGCAAAATAAATGCATACATACATACATACATACATACATACATACATGCTTCCAACGTACAATGGCACAGAGCAAACATTCTCATTCAGAAAAGGAGGAGTAGAGGGATAGAAAGGAATCAGACTAAAGTAAGACAAAAACCCAGCAGTGCAAACATAAAATCTTGTGTTTCCATGTCCAGCACCTGGGTGGTGATGATAGTGAGATTTGAGCTCCAAAGGGCTTGGGCAACCCCATCCCTATGTCTTTACTATTTGCAGCTCATATGGCCTTTCTCTTGAGGTGGCTCTGCTCATTTCCTTGCAGCTCTCCTCAACAGAAGATCCATGTTCCTGACAGCTACAGCTTCCTGGGGTCTCTACTGTATTTTGGGGTTCGTGCTCACAGCTTCATTCACAGCCTTCTTAAGGGCACACTGGCTGACTTCTCAGGCTTTCCTCTGAAATCTTGGTGGAAGACTTTATGATTCCTAGCTCTTGCATTTTGCATGCCTGTAAAACTGGCACCATGTGGATTATACCAATGTCTGCCACCTACTCAAGCAGTGGCCAGGTTCCATCGGATCATGGCTGCAGAGGCCCTTGAGTGCCTGGATGACTGAGCAGTGTAAACTGAATCCCAGAGAATCAATTCCCTAAGTGGCCCTTCTTAAGCAATCTCAAGGACTCTTTTCTCAAATGACAGGTTTACAGTTTTACAACTTTGAGCCTGGAAGAGTAGAGTCTTGTAGATTTCAGAGATGGTTTAAAGCCATCTTTCTTATTGTCCTGCAGTAAAATACTTCACTTTTTTAAAATGTTAATATTTTCAACAGCTATACTCTTCTTTGCCCTAACTTTACAGGTGTTTCCTTCTGATGAAGCTGCAAAGTTTTCATATGTGCTTTTTGATTCTTATTCTCACTGTAGATCTGGCTAAAAGCAGCCAGCAGTAGCCATCCAACAGCCTGCATGTTGGGCTGCTTTGAAATCTCTACTGTCAGATTAATTAGTCCACCACTCTTAATCTCAATCTCCAGCAGTCTCAGGACATGGGCAAAATAATGACAAATATTCTGCTGGGTGTAACATATGTGGCCTCTTGCCCAATGTCAAAGGAGTCTTTATTCCCAGCTGAAACCTCCTGAGCCTGGACTTATACCATGTGTATTTCTATCAGCCTTCTGATCTGAGATCTGACCAGAATTTCCCATCAAGCTTGTGTTGCAGTATTCTAGGGCTTCTCTACCTGGTATATTCAAGCCTTCCCAAACTCCTTCCACAATTTAATTCCCAAGGCTTTTAAATGACATGGCCAAGTACAATCACAGCAATGACTCCACTTTTCCGGTACCAAAATCTTTGTTAGTCACTTTCCCATCACTAAGACTCAATACCCAACAACCACAAGTTAAAGGAGAAGAGATATATTTGGATCACAGTTACCCATGGTTTCAGTCCAAAGTTCCCTGTCTCTCAAGCAAAAATCCATGTTAGAAGGTCATGGTAGAGGAAAGCTGTTTATTGTATGGCAGTCAGGAAGCAGCAAGAGAAGGGAGGAGCTAAGGACAAGAAGACATCTTTCCAGATCAAGCTCTCAATGCCCCACATCTAACCAGGCCCCATCACCTTGTAGCACACTTGGCCACTGACTTCACTAATGGATGAATCCGTGGATGAGTATAGCACTCCCATACAATCAGCTTCCAAACACATGAGACATTGGGTAATACTTTTTTATGTATATCCTTTTATTGGTACATTTTAGGTGTACAACATAATGACATTCATCATTGGAGATATGCACCTTTACATACTCTCTTGGTTCTTATTTTTTCGCTCTTCCCCTACCCTCCCTTCGACCCATCCATTCCTCCCTATTTACAAAGACTTTGTTTCCATTTTTTCATTTTCTCATATTAATTCCATTCCCCTCTTTCCTTTCGCCTACCCCTCCCACTTCCCCCTCCCCTTTGCCCCTTTTCTTTCTATTTCACATTCTCTATTATACCTTTAGTCCTTATTTACACTTTCAGTTTCTCACACTAGAGAAACTATTTGGTATTTACACATGTGTCGTGTTTATTTCACTTAAGAGTATGGCCTCAATGTGCATCCATTTAGCAATAAATGTCTCTAATTTCTCGTTTTTGATGGCTAAGTAGTGCTCCATTAAAAAAAAACAAACAAACATATTTTGTTGATCCAGTCTCCAGTTGATGGGCATTTGGGCTGTTTCCAAGTTTTAGCTATTACAAACTGTGCTGCTATGAACATGGGTGCACATGTATCACTGTGGTATGATAATATTAATTCTTTGGGGAAGATACTCAGCAGGTCAATAGCTGGGTCAAATGGGACTTCCAGTCCTAGTTCTTTGAGGTATCTCCATACTGATTTCCACAGTGGTTGCACCAGTCTACACTCCCACCAGCAGTGGAGCAGGGTGCCTCTTTCCCCACAGCCCTGCCAGCCTCTGTTATTAGTTGATTTCATGATAGCAGCCAATCTTTCTGGAGTGAGGTGGAATCTCAGCATTGTTTTCATTTGCATCTCTCAAATGACTAGTGATGTTGAACATTTTTTCATATGTTTATTTGCCATGTCTACTTCTTTGTGTGAGAAATGTCTGTTCATTTCAGATTCCCATTTTTGGATTGGGTCTTTAAATTTGGGAGGTCTGATTTTTTTAAGTTTTTATAGATTTGAGATAGTAGACCTTTGCCTGAGGGACCGCTGATGAAAATTTTTTCCCACATTGTGTGTTGTCTCTTCACACTGCTGGTGGTTTCTCTTGCTGTGCAGAAGCTTTTCAGTAAAAAGAGATCCCACTTGTTGATTATTTGTGCTAGTTCACAGGCAACTGAGGTTTTGTTCATAAAGTCTTTTCCTACCTCACTACTTTCTTAAAGAGTTCTACCTAACCTCTGTTCCAGCCGGTTCAGTGTTTCTGTTTTTATATTTAGATCTTTAATCCATTTCAATTTTAGATTAGCGCATGGTGAGAGATATAGGTCTAGTTTTAGTCTTTAGACAAGTTGAAGCCCAATTTTTCCAGCACCATTTATTGAAGAGGCTATCTTTCCTCCAGTGAGGGTGTTTGGCTCCTTTGTCAAAGATGAGGTGGCTGAGTGTGTCTGGAGTTGTTTTGTCATCTTCTAATCTGTTCCACTGGTCTTCAGGTCTATTTCTTGGCCAGTATCATGCAGTTTTTGTCACAGTAACTTTGTAGTATAGTTTCAAGTTGGGGGCTGTAATACACCCTGCCATGTCTCTGTTACCTAGAATTGCTTTTGCTATTCTGGGTCTCTTCTTTTTCCAAATGAATTTTTGGATTGTTTTCTCAAGGTCTGTGAAGTATGCTGCTGGGATTTCAATTGGGATTGCATTGAATCTATATAGTAGTTTTGAAAGTATGGCCATTTTCACTATGTTGATCCTTCCTACTCAGGAGCAAGGGATGTCCTTCCATTTTCTGATATCATCTTCAATCTCTCTTTTCAAAGTGCTATAGTTTTCAGAGGAGAGGTCTTTGATTTCTTTTGTTAGGTTGATTCCTAGGTATTTCAGTTTTTTGGATGCTATTGTGAAAGGAATTGTTTGCCCTATTTCTGTCTCAGTGAGTCTGTTGTTCGTGTAGAGGAAAGCTATTGATTTTTGTGTGTTGACCTTGTATCTGGCTACTTGACTGAATTTGGTTATTAAGTCTAGAAGACTTTTGGTGGAATTCTTGGGGTCTTCTATATAGAGTATCATGTCATCTGCAAATAGTGACAATTTGACTTTTTCATTTCCTATCTTTATTCCTTTTATTTTGTTCTCTTGTCTAATTGCCATGGCTAATGTTTCCAAAACTATATTGAACAGGAGTGGTGATAGTGTACATCCTTGTCTTGTTCTTGATTTTAGTGTGAAGGATTTCAGTTTTTGACCATTTAGTAAGATAATGGCTGTTGTTTTTTCATAGATGGCTTTTATCAGATTGAGGTATAGACCGCCTATTCTGATTTTTTGTAGGGTTTTTATCATAAATGCATGTTGGATTTTGTCAAATGTTTTTTCTGCATCTATTGAGATGATCATATAGTTTTTGTCCCTGGATCTATTGATATAGTGATATTGATATAGTATTACATTGATTGATTTGCATATGTTGAACCATCCCTGCATCCCTGGGATGAATCCCACTTCGTCAGGGTGTATGATCTTCTTAAGGATCTTCTGCATTCTGTTTGCCAGTATCTTATTAAGGATTTTTGCATCTATGTTCATTAGTGAGATTGGCCTATAGTTCTATTTTTCGTTTGGGTCTTTCTCTGCTTTGAGGTTCAAGGTGATGTTTGCTTCCAGGAATGATTTGGGGAGTATTGCTTCCCTTTCAATTTTGTTGAAGAGTTTAAATCGTAGTGGCAGTAGTTCCTCTCTAAATGTCTTCTAGTATTCAGCAATGAAGCCATCAGGACCTGGGCTTTTCTTTGTTGGTAAGTTTTTAATTATGTTTTCAATTTCATTGATTGATATTGGGTTGTTTAGAATTTTTAGGTCTTCTTCATTCAACTTTGGTAATTCATACATGTCTAGGAATCTGTCCATTTCTTCTGTGTTTTCCATCTTATTGGCATATAGGTTCTGGAAGAAGGTATTGATGATCCTCTGGATTTCTGCTGGGTCTGTTGTAATTTCATCCTTTTCATTCGTAATTGCATGGATTTGGGCCTTTTCTTTCCTTTTTCTGATAAGGTTGGCTAAGGGTTTTTCAATTTTGTCTATTCTTTTGAAGAACCAACTCTTGGCTTCATTGATTTTTTGTATTGTTTTCTTAGTCTCCATTGCATTGATTTCTGCCCTGATCTTTATAAGTTCCTCCCTTCTATGAGCTCTGGGTTTGTCCTGGTCTTCTCTTTCTAGAAGCTTCAGGTTCAGCATCAGGTTGTTTAATTGGGCAAGCTCTGTTTTCCTAATATGATTATTCACTGCTATGAATTTCCCTCGTAAGACTGCTTTCATTGTGTCCCAAAGATTCTGATATGTTGTATTGTCATTGTCATTTAATTGAAGGAGCTGTCTGATTTCTTCTTTAATTTCCTCTGTGACCCATTGGTTATTCAGAAGTGTGTTGTTCATTTTCCACGTGTTTACGAAGTTTTTGCAGTTTCTTTTGCTGTTGATCTCCAATTTCATCACACCATGGTCTTATAATATACAGGGGATAACTTCAATTCCTTTGCACTTACCTAAATATGTTCTCTGAGCGAGTATGTGGTCTATTTTGAAGAATGACACATGTGCAGCTGAAAAGAATGTGTATTCTGATTTTTTGGGGTGGAACACTCTGTAAATATCTGTTAGGTTCATATCTTCAATAGTTTGATTTAGTTCTAGTATTTCTTTGCTTGTTTTTTGTCTAGTTGATCTATCTATTTGTGACAATGGGGTACTGAGGTCCCCCACTACTATTGTATTAGTGCTTATGTGTTTTTTCATGTCCATTAGTATTTGTTTTATATAGTTGGGTGCACTAGTGCTTGGTGCATAGATATTTATGATTGTCATCTCTTCCTCTTGGATTGTTCCCTTTACAAGGATATAGTGTCCTTCTTCATCTCTCTTAATCAGTGTGGGTTTGAAATCCACTTGGTCTGCAAAGAGGATAGCTACTCCTGCTTCTTTTCAGGTTCCCATCTCATGGACTATTGTTTTCCACCCTTTAACTTTTGGTCTATGAGTTTCCTTTTGAATTGTGTTTCTTGTATGCAACATATTGTTGGATCTTGCTTTTTGACCCATTCTGCCAGTCTATTTCTTTTGATTGGTGAGTTGAGACCATTAGCATTGATGGTTATAACTGACATGTATTGAGTTATCATTGTCATGACTTTTTCTTTTTGTTTGATCCTCCCCCTTTGCTTTTAATTTCTTGTTGTGTCCAGTGGATTCATTCTGCTGGGCTTCCTAGGTTGTGATCCTCATTGTCTTTTCCTAGGATTTTGTCTAAAATTTTTTTGAGTGCTGGTTTGGTATTCATGAAGTTCCTAAGGTGCTTTTTGTCATGAAAGTATCTTATTTCTCCATCCATTTTGAAAGATAGTTTTGTAGGGTACATCAATTTGGGTTGGAGGCTGTTTTCCTTTAGGGCTTGTAACACATCACTCCAAGCTCTTCTTGCCTTGAGGGTTTGCACTGAGAAGTCCGCTGTGATTCTCTCATGGGCTTTTGTTTGTATGTGATTTGTTTCTTTTCTCTACTTGTAGAATTTTGTTCTTCTGTTGGGTTTCTGGAATCTTAACAATTATATGCCTATGTGTAGAATTTTTTTGGTCAAAGCTAGTTGGAGTCCTATATGCCTCACTTATCTGTATGTCAAATTCTTTTCCCGTTTGGGAAGTTTTCTGCCATCACTTCTGTAAACAGTTTTTTTATGTCATCTGCACTCTCTCCTGTTTCTTCATTGACTCCAATCAGTTACGTTATTTTTCTTTGCATTGTCTAGCAGCTGCTGGATTGATTTTGCATGTTCCCTTACAATTTTAAAGCAATTTTCCTTTTTCTGGTCACTAATTGCAATCTTATCTTCTATATCTGAAATTCTGTCTTTACATTGGCTCATTCTGCTGCCTAGACTTTCAATGGAGTTTTTAATCTCCTGGAAATCTGTTTGCATCTGTTTTATGGATTCAATTTGTTTCCTATGTTGGCATTCCATCATGTTCCTCAGCTCCTCTATTTTTTTATCTGTATCTTCTCTAGATTTATTTATCATGTCTTGCACTATGGGCATGATCTGTGCTGTTATGTGAGAAATTATTTCTGATTTCATTTTTTCCAGATCCTCTTTTGTTGCTAGTTCAGGGAGTCCAGGTGGTTGAGTATCAGAGTGTTCCATCTCGTTTCCCTTTGGGGTTCCTGCAGGTGATCTGGAAGTCTGGTTCTGTGGCTTGTTTACCTGTTTCTCATTTTGATGCATGTGGGGGGGGGGTTAGGGTGAGTCTGTGTTCCTGGTGCCTGTGCTCACCTCCTCTGGGCTCGGAGCCATGGCACCCCTACCTGGAAGCTTCCTGCTGCCTGGGAGCTGCGGTGCACTGATCTGGAAGTCTGGTTCTGTGGCTTGTTTACCTGTTTCTTATTTTGATGCATGGGGGGGGTTAGGGTGAGTCTGTGTTCCTGGTGCCTGTGCTCACCTCCTCTGGGCTCGGAGCCATGGCACCCCTACCTGGAAGCTTCCTGCTGCCTGGGAGCTGCGGTGCACTGATCTGGAGGTCTCCTCTGTGCTTGGAGCCATGGCACACCTACACAGAAGGTTCCTCTACACTGGGAGCCACAGCATGCCTACTTGGAAGCCTCCTGCTGCCTGGGAGCCATGGTGTGCTGATCTGGAGGTCTCCTCTTTGGGTAATATTTTAAATGGAAGCCGTAACACTGCAAAATCCATTCTTCTACTCTGAATCCACTATTGTAACAAAGCCAGCTGACCTCTGAAAAGATGGAGACTATCACTTCGCAAATTTTCCAATCTATCCATACAAACTGCTGTTTTGAACATCCAAAAAACTAGGTTCTTCGAGTATTGTTCCCATTCCCTTCAGAATCCCAATATCCCTCACTTTCTAGATCCTGACCATCAGAACAAAGGTGCCAGATAAATAATCTATCTAGCTGAATTCTTGCCTCCCACTCTCTGGAAGCTCAGGAGTCAAACGGGCTCAGATAAGTGGCTAGCTTTTGCTGAACTCACGATCCAAATTCTCATTTTCTGTACCTGGGAGCTGAAAAGTCTTGGGTGGCAAATGACACTGTATCTTTCATAATTTCTGCCATAGCAAAAAGCCTATCAACATAACTTATAATATCTTTCTCACAGCAGTTCAGTAGGGGCCAAATTCCTTCACAGCATTTCCCAAAGAGAATTCTGGGCAAAGTCATCACAAATCCCTCAGCTCCCAGAGTCACACATTATGGTCAGGTACATTTGGAAATGGTGCAAGTATGAACCTTCTGATGGACTAATTGGGCACACTAATATCACTGGGTTTTAAAGACTTACTAGGGTTTTATTTCTCCTGCAAGACTTTCCTGAGCTAAATATATTTGACCACATACCCTTTATTCACATGCCATAGAACTTGTGTCCTTCACAATATACTATTAGAAATGCAGGTTTGGGGCACTAGTGCAGGTTTGTAGCGTTTCACTAACACTTTATCCTAAGACATAAGCCTGTGATCACCACTGTAAGTCACCTTGGTGCAAAAAAGAAGAAAATGTACCCCTTCCTCAAGACATATTTTCCTTCATGTTGAAAAAAAAATTGTAATAATGCAGATTTTATTAGGATAAGCTTTCTCTCTGAAGTGAGATGGAGCTTTGCTGTCACCTAGTGGAAATTTTCTGAAATATAATGGTTTATAGTTTATAATGTGAATGGGAACATTCTTGAGTGCCTAGAGTAGTAGCCCTATAAAGAACCCCACATCTTCCAGCCTCCCTCCTCCCCAGACAACTCCAATCACCAGGTCTGTGGAGGTCGAAGTTAGCAAATTTTCAAGATGCTCCCTAGGGGATTCTAAAGTATGGCTCTAGTTAAGAAGAAACTTATCAGTGACATTTTGCACACAACCAGGACATTAAAGAAACAGGTGGATGTGGGAGCTGTTCCTAGGCTTTCAGGTATTAGATGGCAGTGATAGTGTGAGCATCCAGAATCTTTTGTCTTGAAGAGAAAAAATATTTTTTAAAAATAGGATTTTGTTTTAGTTTAGACAAAAATAGAGCAGGAAGTTAGGTTTAGGGGTCCTATTGCTAAGCTCTGAGATAACATTAAAAAGAAAGTATTCAGACTCACATTTGTACTGATTGCACTGGAGACAGAGACATAGGGAAACAATGACTCATTACCTATGTGGCACTTTCCTACTTTGTATTGTGACCTCATGCTCTTGATAAAATGGTCCACTGAGGAGAGTCTCTAGTTATAGACCTGATATTTGGGGTAAATAACAGTCTCTTTAGGTCTCTGTGGCCTCTTCTGGAAAATGGAAACGGTAGTTCTTGCTCTATTCACCTCAAAGAAGTACTTTGAGGATAAATACATTACTGAAGGTAAAAGTGCATAGTAACCTCTAAAATGCTATAAATGTGAGAGCTGATTTTGATTGCTCCAAGATGCAAATCAGTCCAGGCTGATTGAAGATGACAAGGTCACCTTGGCATATGACCAAGGTACAAACCTCTCCTTCCTTGTCAACAAGTTGATTTAGTGAGCTTTGTTTCTTGAGATTCTGTGGAGAGAAAGATCCTTTTTTCCTCTACTGCCAGAGTCATTTGTCTATAACATAAATCTCCCCATGTTTCCCTGCCTCCTGCTCCCCTGTCAGGTCTCAGCTGAAAATGTCAGCTCCATGGAGGGTTTTCCCTGGCCCTCCTCTACCTACAGCTAAAGATTCCCTGCTTGGGCCTGGAGAGTTTTGAAAGAAATGAAGGAATTCAGGAAGGAGTAAAAACAAAGAAGGAAGGAAAGAGGGGAGGGAAAGACAGAGAAAGGAAAGAAGCCAATATTTTTAAATAGAGAGGTGTCACATGAAGCTTAAAATTTCTACCTGAACTATAAAAGCCCTTTTCTTACATCTTCTCTTTGATGGTCTATGAAGAAAAAAATCTTTTCTCTCATTTGGGGAAGGCACCAAAATCTCATACTGAAAGTTCCAAAGGAAAATAAATACAACCAAAAAGTGCTCAGTATTCTATTTCTGTCTCTGTCTCTTGAGTGTGTGTGTGTGTGTCTCCCACCTCCATTATCTGTCCCAACAAAAAAGTCTGCACCCCCCCAGAGATAGACACTGCGGAATTATGTGACAGAGACTCAGCTCTGCACTCTACCAGCACCCTCCTAAGAAATCTCGCCAAGTTTCAACAGTTGAAGCTACAACTTCTGCTGACGAGGGTCATCCTGGAAGCTAATCTGCATAAGGTTTTTGCCCTTGCTCACTCAAGAAAACTGCTAAGACAAATGATGGTGTCAAAAGCAAGCTCATTAAATTTTTGCACTGCTCTGTGCCATGACCCTCACTTCCTCAGGCACTCATACTGCTCAGAGACTTTGACTTTCTTTCTGAGAGGCTCAGTCCTCACACTCTGGGAACACCCCACTAGACACAAAGGAAAAGGGTGTCAGTTTACCAACAGCAATGGAACAACATTTGTCCTCAGAAGTCTACCTCCTGATACACAGCTGTACTGGGCTGGGTTTCCCTGAATCCAGAGACAAGGAATTCAGAGCAAGAATCACCTAGGAGATGAGTCCAGCAACTACTAGAAGGGAGTGTGGAAGTAAGACAGAGACGGGAAGGCAGCCAGTAGAGAGTACCCCCAAGCATTGACCACTGTGGTACATGAATTCAAAGCCTCTGGAAAACCACGGGAGACTGTGAAACATGCTTCAGGGTCATCTTCTCCACCCTCTGGAGGTAGGAAAATGCAGATATTTATCCTTTAAACTCATCTTCATCAGCTAAGGCTGCTCTAGGGCCATTTGCTTCCAGCACTTCTGGCCTGTCCCAGTCTTTTGATCCCTCCACAGACACAGTAGGTGCCAGCAGAATGACATAAGGGCTTAAAAATAGGCACTGCTGGTGTGGTAGTCAGCTTTCTGTCTCTATGACAAAATATCTAAGAAAATCAACTTAAATGAGGAAAGATTTATTTTGGCTCATGCTTTCAAAGGTTTCAATCAATGGTCACTTTGCTTTTGAACCTATGGTGAGGCAGTACTATGGTGATAGGGCATGGTGGAGAAAATTTTCTCACCTCATGATGACCAGGAGAGAGACTAGGAGAGGGAGAGTATGTGTGCTGGGAAGGTATGAGATACAGTACCCAAGAGCATGCTCCTAAAGACCCAATCCTTTCAACTAGGTCCTAACCCTTATGTTTCCATCAGTCCCAATAGCCCTTCAACTTATGAACCAACCCATCACTGGATTAATCTATTGAAGAAGTGAGCACCCTCATGATTCATTCTCTTCCAAAAAGGCCCACCTCTGAATATTGCTGCATTAGGGACAACTAAGCCTGTGAAGCATGAGCTTTTGGGGGACATTCCAGACACAAACCATAATAATATTCAGCAAGTGCTACACCTGTTTCCTCCCATCCCTCTACCTCAGGGGACAGAACATCACTCCTACACTCAGGGAGATAGTTGTGGTTAGAAGAATATGACAAATATCATGTCATGGAAATTAAGTACATCTAGAACAGTTTGATGCCTGGTACAGTTATTACCTTTATTCTGATAAAAAATGAAGCCAATTCCCTCTCTGTATTTTACAGACCACCAAAGAAAAGCCTGACTATGTGAATTTCCCCCACTCAACCCCCAAAGAACTTCAGACTGGAGTTTCTTCAAGAAGACATGTTAAAAATGGGAGAAATGGGCCTGGAACTCTAAGACAGCTGTTCTTATCTTTATCGGGGTCCACTTGAGATCTGATATGTTGAAATACCGTGGTTTCTAAGGCAAATAGCTCCTCCTCCAAAACCTTCCCAGAATACCCATCCACTTGGTTCTTCTTTTGTGGCAGGAAGCCCAGGCCTTATGGTGGGGTTAATTTTGATCATTTATCATTCGAACATCCTTCATTCATGTGCTAATTTTTACATCTCACTGTCACTTCAAAGAAGTTCTCCAGATGTTCTCAATAAGTATGTGATATTTTCTTTACAAAGATGATGCTCAGTCCTGTCAGTTTCTAGAAGGTTTCACTTTATATCAAAATTCTAGCCTTTGCACAATTCTCCACCTTTTCCTGGCCACTGACATCTCATCAAGAGTTACTCACTCAACTTTCATCAGAGTGAAAGAACAGTCCTGAAGATGCCACAAAAAAAGGCTCTCGATTACAGACCCCAGCCACCAGAGCCCAATTCCAGTTTCCTGCCTTCAATTCCATTAAGCAGCCATATTTCACAATTGCTGTGCCTGTGGTTAATGAAGTGCTAGGGCTAGAGGGCTGGGAAGGCTCTATCTGAGAAACTGCTGGCAAGAAACTCTAGCAAAAGTGAAACAAATAGAAAAGCAAAGGAATGATTGTAATGCAACACAATATATGTGTGAATAACAACTTACGCTGGGAGGAATCAGTAAGACTGGGTTATCACCTAGATGCGGAGGGGGAGGGAGGACACCCCACCACCACCACATCTCTGGCTTGGATGAAGAATAGAGTGGTGGAGCAACAGTGGAAGTAAGGAATAAAGGGCATGGAGCCTACTGGATAGAATGGTGTGGGAAGGTGGCAGGAAAACAAAAGCTCAATAGATCTGTTCATTCTTTCATTCAGCTGATGTCCTCCTTGTGCTGGATCCTATGCTTGGAATACAACAGGAAGCCACACACACTATTGGTCTTGATAGAGTTAACATTCTATTGGGAGGGAACAGAAAATAAACAGGGATACGAACAAATAAATAAGATGTTTTCACGGAGCATCAGGTTTCTTGGTTTGGCAGAGTTGGAAAAAATATAGACACAATAATGTAAGGCAGGAAGGAGTTCTCAGACCTCGTTTTATATTAGGAACTCTTGGGAAGGCTTTGAGAAGATACACTCATCCCTACTGATTTTGTTAGATACAACACCAAACATAGTTATAAAAAAACCCTTGTATATTGGAACACTGAGCTTTATTGAAATTATAACTTTTTGTACATGTATACACAAAGACATGTGCAGGAATATTCATAGCAGCATTATTCACAAGAGCCATAAAGTGGAAACAATCCAAATATCTATCAACTGATGAACAGATAAACAAATATCCATATACAATTTAGCAAGGAAAAGTGTTGAAGGGTTGATACTTGCTATAACACAGAGGATCCTAGAAAGCATTATGCTCAGTGAAGAAAGTCACAAAGAACTGTATACAGTGGCCCTATGTATCTACAAGGAATTGATATCAAACCACAGAAACCAAAATCTATGTATGGCCAAGTCTCTTTTATAAAATGGCATGGTATTTGCAAGTAACTCATATACACCCTCTTGTGTACTTTAAATCTTCTCTAAAATATTTATAATATTTAATATGATCTAAATATTATAAAAATAGTGGTTGCACTGTACTGATATGCATGTTCAGTACAGACACAATTTCTTCTAATATTTTCTATCTGCAGTTGTTTGCATCCATAGATGTGGAACCCACAGATTCAGAGGGCTGGCTGTATTGTATAATTCCACTGATATGAAATGCCAGAACTAGAAAAACAAATTAAGATAGAAAGTAGATTAACGTTGACCTAGGTCATGATGGAAAGGGATGGGGATGGGGAGCTGATAGGCAACACTTCTCTTTAGAGGATGAAAATAGTCTAATGTTAGGTTATGGTGAAATTTATACAACCCAGTCAACATACTAAAATCACTAATTGTACACTTTAAATGGATGAGTTTTATGGTGTATAAATTATATCTTAGTAAAGTTATTAAAGAATTAGAAAATAAAATGCAAGTTAGAAGTGTATAAATCAATGTGTAGGCCAATGGTCCCTAAATTTAGCTGCACATTCGAATCACCTTGGAATGCCCAAGTCATATTCTATAGAAATTAAATGATAGTGATGGCTGGGGGGTGTTAAAGGTTCCCAGGCTTCCAATAGAGAGTGAAGTTTGGAACTAATGGCCTAGACACACTTGCAAGATGCTAATGGTTACAGAAGAGTGTGAGAGTTGGTTGTTTTAAGGCTCCCAGGTGATTCTGAGGGGCAGTGTCTGAGAATCCTTGGGGAGGGACACTGCAACTGGCATCTCCACGTCCGTACTACCATGCCTCATAGAGCAACATCAGGCAGTGTCGGGAGCCCAGTTCAGCACAGGGGGTGGGCCTGAGTGCTTTAAAGATCATGCCATTTCCTGGACCATTACTAGTTTGGGAATGAGCCTATGACATAGAGGAGAGTGCTGTCAAAGACTTTGGGGATATTTTTGTTGTTGTTGTTCTTGAGGCAGAATAAGAAGCCAGATTCTCTCTTCTGCTCAATATGACTTAACAAGCTTATAGCACAGTTGACACTGATGGGAGAAATAAACCTTGGGAAGAAGCCAACACTGTGGATGCAGAGAGGTAAAGAAAACATGGACCCTTGATACCATAATCAAACTGCTTAGCCAACAACCCTGAAAGCCTCACCACTTCTGGGCCACCTGGCAAGCAAGTCAGTAGATTTCTATCTTACTTAAGTCTATTTGAGTTTGAAACTGACCCAAGCAGTCATGGAAGATACCTGTGAGGAAATTAAACATTAGAAGCAAGTGAGATCAGAGGATGAAGATTCAGCTCTAAAAGTCTGATATAAGTGATTTGGTCATTAGGAACAGCACATGTAAATTATGGAAACAAGAATGCACTTGGTGTGTCCAAGTCACCTTTTTGTGGCTGTGATAGAACATCTGAGATAAACAACTTAAAGGAGGAAAGGTTTATTTTGGCTCACATTTCAGTTCAGGGTCACTTGGCTCCATTGTTTAATGGGCTTGTGATGAGGCAGAACAGCATGGTGGTAAGAGCGTGTCATGGAGCAAAGCTGTTCACCTCATGGTGGCTAGTAAGAGGAGGGAGGGAAGGAGAAAGGGAGGGAGATTTCAGGAACAAATATACCCTTGAAAGGAATGCCCCCACTGAGCTATTCCTCCATTGTCTATTCCATCTCCTAATAGCCCATTCAACTATGAACTCATCAATAGATTAATCCATTGATGAGATTAGCACCATAATAACCTAATCACCTCTCCAGGCCCAATGTCTGAGCATTACTGCATTGGCGATCAAGTCTTCCAAACATGAGTCTTTAGGGGATATGTCATATTTAAGCCATAACGCTCGGTACATTCAAAGAACAGGAAAAATATATATATATACTGAGCATTTCCACCAAAAGCTGATGTAGCAAATAACAAGAATGTGACTCAGAGCAGGGAAATATTTGACATATTCAAGGCTCAAGTGACTCAGTCAACATTACTGTGGAATGCTATATGTCCAAAAGAAATCAAGAAAAATCCAGAGAGTAGCCTTTTCTCCTCTGGACAACTGGGGATATAAATGCTCTTGTTGGATAGAGAATAATGTGCTGCGTAATACTAGGGATTTTCACAGCTGTAATGACATTTAACCCTCAGTGTAGCCTGGGGTACCACACTCTCAGATGATTAAATCAGTGACAGGCAAGTGTGGCTTTTGAGTGTGTGTGGGTGTGTGCATGTGTGTGTAGATAGCTGGTGATTTTACTAAACTAAAAAGTGCAAGGAAGAATTCAGAATTCTTGGAGAACAAAAAGAACATTAAAATTGAAAGTCTACTCTCTGAAAGCATCCATAAGCTGCAAATTTAATGCTCATGCCTGCATTCCTAAGTGTTTTCCTTTCATCTAAAAAGCATCAAGAAGAGAGACAGTATGGTCTTTAAAACAAACAAAAAAAATTCTAAAAGGTCATTTCTCAAAATATCCTTGAATATTTCATAGCTTTAAAGTTAGGGAGCAGTCTCAAAGGAAAGCTTAGCACCATCTGCCTCTTGCCTTAGTTTTCAGCTTTAGTTTCTCTGGGGGATGACTTTATTAAATAAACAGCAAAGAAGCTGGGTTATTGAGCGGTTTGGAAACTCTTGCATCTTGGAGGATATTCCATAGGACCACACCATTCTGGGATATAAGATGCAGAGGCACTGCCTGGGGAGTCCTCAGAGCACTAAAGTAAGAAGGGTAATAACTGAAGAGTGCCTCAGAACTCCTGAGTCCTCAGGTCCCAGCTGACTAGAATGTGATCTGAAGCAAGTCATTGAGTCTCTCTGAAATGTATTTCCTTGTCTGTAGAGTTCAGATGAAGTTGCCCCTCTGTTTCCTCCCAGGGGCAGAAAGAAATTCATAGCACACAAGGGCTGTGAAACACAAAGGGAGCTGTCCTGATGCGAGGAGAGACTGGAACAAAGAGGCACCTGTTCTGGGAATGGGGGGGACACAGTGGCAAAGGGAGGGTGGGAGACAGGGATTCTTTCCAAATGCTATCAGAATACTCAGTCCATGAATGTCCTTTCTATGGTCCCTCCAACATCAGTGAGATTCTTCGATGAGTAATAATTAGGAGGATAACTAAAGAGTCTCTGTATTGGTCCAAAATAATCAGCAGTTTTAATTGTTTTAACCTGAATCAAGAGCCATCCTCTCATTTTGTAAGAATACTTTTGTCCTGGTGACTGGCATGCCTGGGTCCTGCTCAATGCCTTAGCAAAGCAAGCTGAGTTCCCTGGTCATTACCACCGCAGGCATCTGCAAACCCCCTTGAATGCTTCCCTGTAACTCCTGCTGAAAGCTAAATTGTATTTTAATAATCTCCACACCCGCCATTGTCTCCTCCATTGGAATGTTCAATGAAGGCCCTGCTCTCTCCTTCAGTCAGGCAGAGCCAGGGATAGTGCAGTGCTGATCAGAAAGCAAGCTTCTTGACTGACATTATCTCCTCCTGGGCAGAAACCAATTTCAGCGAGAACTTTGTAATTTGGAACTCAAGGATATAAGATGCATTCAGGGAATCATTTTCCCCTCTACAAATTACAGGTTTGTCATTTAAGAGGTTTAATATCACTGAAAGAGCCTGATTCTGCCCTTTTTTTTTCATTCTGAAAACTGCCATATTGATATTCTCCGAACATGAGCTTAGAAATGAGAATAATGGCCTGTACTTCAGAAAAACAAACCCATTATTCTGTACTACAGGCAGAAGAACAATGCAAGACAACAAATATTTATTCAGCAAGCTCTTGCAGTGCTTAGGCAGAGTGGCAGACTTAAATGCCTGGGACATACCAGGTGTTCAATAAATATGTGAAGGGAGGGAGGGAGAGAGGCAAAGGCTCTGGCAGAAATTCCACGTCATTGTAGATTATCTTATCCAAACACCAACACATCTAAAAAAAGCATTTAATCAAAAATTTCCCATGCTGCACTGCAGGCAGCAGCAGTAATCTTGGAGGAGGGGCACAAGTTGCAAATGTCTAAAATGAGATTTGGTTCAAAGGCCAGCCTCCCAAGGCCTATGGTCACACTGAATCCAGCTCGTTTTCTTATCAGTTGTGTGACAAAAAGAGAAACACCTGAGGTGATCGAAAATTACACTGAATGCTTAAACTTTTAAAAAAATTTATTAGAGTAAAAGATAAATTTCCAAGAATGATGAGATAAGTGTGTTCCAAATGTGGGAGAATATTTTCTGCATTTTAAAGGGATTGATGAAAATGTGTCTTTTGGTGTAATAAAATTTTAAAATTTAAACATTTACTGTATTTTTCAAACACCCTTCATTGACCATATGTTTACCACAAATTCTGTCAAATGAAAACACAATGGTATGTCCTTATCTACTTTAATCACTGGATTTGGTCTCATGTGACTTCTGACTCTTCTCCAAAATCAAAATAACCATGGAAGGTAAATGTCTGGAATCTTTTTAGGGCATCAAGTTGAGATAGGAAGGTAGGGCATGGCAAAACTGGCTGAGGGCATAAGCAGGACCTGTTTATTACAAGACCCCATGATACATGTGCCAAATAATTCTCAAGACCCCGCACATAGAGTTTTTGTGGATTCCTGCAATGTGTGGAAGGAATAAAAGGACACAGACATTATGAAGAGCTCACTCTCATGGCTTTCTTCACCGTAGCCCACACTGTGTCCCCCAGAGTGTACTTTTATTTTGGGGATTTTTTTTCTCTCTTTTATTCAACCCAAGCTCTGCAAAACCAGTTTTTCTCTTACACTTCACTTATGATTTTTCAAATAAACTTTACTACCATTTTTGCTTGTTTTGTTTAATTCTTTGTTCAAGGCAAGAAAACCTGGAAATCACCTCCAGAAGGAGATACAAACACCCTAAAACTCAGCAACAAGGCCAGCCACAACAATGTAACTAAAGACACAGATGAAAGAAGACATTGAGAACTGCTTCAGAAAGTGGCAAGAATGATGGGATAAGTGCATTCAAAGTGAGAAGTCTTTTTAGGGAGATTAATGGCTGTGTGTCTTTTACTGTAATAAGTTTTTAATTTAAACATTCAGTATATTTTAATACTTCATTTCTCTGAACCTCTGTTTCCTCATTTTTAAAACAGAGCATATTCTTATGTTGCAAGGTACTGTTAGTTGACTCAAGACCCATTCTTAACCCCTTTCCTTTCTCTCTTGTTTTTCTCAACTTCGTGGGGCAGAAAACTCAGCATTCTATTCCCAAAGTGTGACATCAGGGACAGTCAGCCATAGAATTTATGGGAAAGCTAGTTCTTTTCTGATAAAAGGAAGGTGCTGGATTGGTATCCTTAAAACTAAGGCTCCCAGGGGCTGGGGATTTAGCTCAGTGGTTTCGCCGCCTGCTGCACAAACGCAAGGATCCAAGTTTGATCCCCAGTACCAAAACAAACAAACAAACAAAACTAAGGCTCCCAAACTGTATTGTACACCTAAAATGTACCAATAAACTTAATGGGGTGGGGGGGAAACTAAGGTTCCCAAGTGCCGGGGATTTAGCTCAGTGGCACCTCACCTGCCTCCAAAGTGCAAGGTCCTGAGTTTAATCCCCAGTTCTAGGAAAAAAAACAAAACAAACAAACAAAAAAACCCCTAAGGCTCCTGAGAGCAGAGGTCATGTCTTCTTTCCTGAGGCCCTAGTTTGTTTGGCCCAGGCCTGCAGCAAAGCTGCTCTTCTAGAAAGACACCATTTGAAAGCAGGCATGCCCTGACCTTCATTGAGCTATGAATGTTTCAGTCACCTTTAAATACAAAGGCTGTGGTGAGCCTTG
The DNA here is from genome assembly GCF_053883595.1 of Heterocephalus glaber. Taxonomy (NCBI): domain Eukaryota; kingdom Metazoa; phylum Chordata; class Mammalia; order Rodentia; family Bathyergidae; genus Heterocephalus; species Heterocephalus glaber. The sequence continues at coordinate 5,793,791 of NW_028258349.1, read as the reverse complement.
AAGAGGTTGTCAGGAAGAGCTGTAAGAGAATGATTATTGACAAAGTAGAAAATAATGAGAGTAAAGGGAATTTGATGAGGAAGTTTACAAAGAGGGGATTTAATAAAACAATTTGTCCAACACTACTCTGTGGCCTAACAATGTGTTAAGAAGGGAAAACAAAGCCTGGTTGAATTTATTTCTTAGGTGTTTTGTTTTTAATTTCAAATCCAGACACTCTCTCAAGGACCTGTGGGCATGTGCTCATGATTAAAAATACATGACAGTATCCTTAGCTGCCATAAAACAGAAAGAACAGTGAAGGAATTACATGTGACATCTCCTGAAATATGGCTGGCTCTTTTGGCTTTTTGTATTTAGCCAGTTCTCAAATGATTAATAAAACTATCAATGGACAAATTCCTCCTCTAGATTCCTGTTAGCACAGAGTTTATTCCTTTCCCCTGCTGGCACTCTCTCTCCAAGCTGGCATTTATTCACCCAGAACATTTGTAGATAGATCTTCTCTACCTCCCCAGTGAATGACTCATGTTTTGTGCTGAATTGTGAGCTGAGATTTAGAACTCAGGAGTGAGAATGAGGCCCCTACAGTTTGTAAAGTGTGTTTAACAGGTCGTATCTCACCTGATTGTTAAAGTGCAACACAAATGCAAAGTTGTTTGTTTTTAGTGAACATCAATTATCCATTCTGATTGCCAAAGGGTAGCATATGCTTCATATATTAAGCAGGAGTATAAAATTCTCCCTGAGCAGTCTTTACTACTGGACATGTGTATTACACTACCAAACACCTCATCCTTAACAAGGGGTAATATGCAAGGAAACACAGCACAAAAACTCTCTTCCTTATATTTCTGTTAAATCTGCATATTATTCCATTGAAAATTGTCCATATGTAGGGCAAATGTTCTAATCTGAGAGCAGGTTAGTTGGCCTTCTGACACCTCTGGTGCTCACAAGCTGTTTCGATCCCTTCACTTTGAACTGGGACTACAGCAATGAGGTATTTCTTATTCTTCTGCATAATCCAGTTGCATCTTATTGTGGAGTTTTCATTATAACTCATTTATTAAATTATTCTTTAGAAAATTGGAATGGTGTAGATCAAACCAACTGAGGAGCTCCATGACATTTTGAAGCCCCATGTCAGCAATGCCCAAATTCAAACTAGATTATCAAGTACTTTCAAGAACACTTTAATGCCTTGCTCTCATAAACTCTGACAGGCTGTCAATTAAGATTAAAATGAGCCGTTTGTTTGTAGGAATTGCATAAAGGCCAGGAAGTGACAACCTTCCAGCAAGCAATCCTGCCAGCCCTGAATCACTAGTCAGTGTTGGCTCCGGATTATTTTGCACACAGTGGGCTGCAGGAGTTCACTGTAGCACCCCATCTGCAGCAGACATCTTTGGGGGTCCAACCTGCATTCCCTTGGCTCCTAGCATTTCAACTTCCAACAGCCCAGCTTCATTCCTTTGCCTCAGGGCTTTCTTTTGCCCTGGTTCCCATTCTGCCATTATATGTGGCAGGCCAGAAAGGCCAGAAAGTTACACATTCTTGAGGAATAACCCTCAACCAATGACTGAAGAAAGATAATAGATACATACCCCAGGTTCCTTATTTATTGAATGGGATAACTCTGAGGCATTAGCATGCCTGTCTTCCAGAGTTCTCCTGCCCACAATGGTAACTCATTGCCCTTGTTGGCTGCTTTTCCTTCCTCGACTCACTTCCACACTCCACATAGCTGTTTCCTGGCTTCACTTCTCAAATAAACCTCTGCACTCAAATCTTTGCCTTAGGCTCTACTCCTAAGGGAACCCAGAACAAGATACCCCATCCTTACTGAGGTTTAGGATGCAGTACATACCTCCCAGACTAGAGAGGGAATACCCAGCAACATCTGCTTTCCCAGAGGCTCTGAAGGAGCTGTCATCATTATGCACGATTTGATCTTAGACATGAGCTATAAGGTCAGAGGAGAACTTCACACCAACGTAGAGTAGTTACTCTATTCATTTTCTAAGAGCTGCTGTGTGTGTGCCCAGGAAGTGGGGTTCTTATGAATGGGAAGGGGGTGGGGTTTTTTTCCAGCTTCACTCTCTCTCTACAAGCAGATTCCCTCTGGCTGTTGTTCCTCTTGTCATCCTCTGTGGGCTTAGAGACAAAATCCGGGAGAGAGAGGATCTTGCAATCACAGAGCTGTGAGCCGTGACAAATTGTAAAGCTCCTGTGAGCCTATCTGTGAGAATGAAAGAAATGTGCATCTTTGATGGTGGCAGAACACTGGCGCCTTTTAGAAAAGCCTTCCCCAGAAAATTCAGTGTCCACAGTTCTCTTATTGTGAGAAGATGAATACCATTCTTATTTTATGAATTTGAGCCCACCATTTTGTATCTGAGAATGTTGCATCAATATCAATCCAATGAGCATTCCCTGATTCTTCATTATATGTCTAGCCCTATGATGGGATTGTGGACATTGGGTAAATAAAACATAGTCCTTGCTTTTGCAATAGTGTTCAGGAGACAGACACATACGTAGATAGTGTGGCATGAAATGACATGCACTATAGTGATAAAGTAATGCGCTCAGGAACTATGGGGTCACTGATTCAGCCAGGAAGATCAAGGTAGGTGTCCAGATGTAAGGGACACCAAAGTGAAATCTTGAGGGTGGACAGCATTAACAGGTGAAGAGGCCTGAGGAGAAAGCATTTCTGGCAAAAGAAACAATATGGAACAGGCAGGGAAGCCAGGTGTGCCTATAATCCTAGCTACTTGGAAGGCTGAGGCAGGAGGATCACACATTTAAGGCCACCTTGAGGAACGTAGCAAGACCTTACCTCAAAAGACCAAGAAGTATGTGGGGAGGGTGGTGAGTACGTAACTCAATGGTATAGCAATCGCAGCTTGAGGCTTTAGTTCAATCCCTGTACATAAGAGGAGTGGCAAGAGTTCTTTAACTAGTTTTAAAAGAACATCAGTTTAAACCAAATAGTTGACAGACTATTGCTGTTTTAATACAAGTACAAATAATGTTGTTCTTTTGATATAATTATATTACAACGTAACGATGCTTTTTTATAAAATACAGTTCCCAATCTTTCTGACCTTTCATGCCTTTGAGCTGGAGCTTCAAGTGAGCTTTGCTGGGGCTATGAGATGCAGTGGGTAGGGGTCAGGGGGTAGTGGGGGAAGTGAGAGTAGGGGGAGGAAGAGAGGGAAGGAAGGAAGCAAGGGTGAGGAGAGGTGAGGTACTTCAAGAGGGGAGCAATGTGGAGGACATTGCCTCAGAATACACTATTCACATGTGTTTGCTTTTGCTTTTGTTTTAATGAGTGCATATTGACTTTACAAAATGAAGGGTTTGACTGACATTTACATACATGCATATAACAGACCTTGATCATATCTGCCCCTTACCCTCTGCTCCTCCAGTCCCTTTCTCTTCCCTAATTGTCTCACTTCTACCTTCACATTGTCTTTTTGCAGGATTCCATTTATGAGAGAAAAATTTTAAATTTCCTAGTATCTTCCATGATCTCTCCTTACACCCTATAAAAATAGTCAGGCATTTGTCACACTGAATTGTGTTCCTTGATAAGCAAAAAAAAAAAAAAAAAAAACTACCACCAACAACAAATGGACTGTCCAAGTTCCATATTAACTTTCCACAATTGCCTCCAAATCACCAGAGGATTCCAGACAAATGAGGTAATCTCCCAACCTGATTTTCTTGGATCTTATCTTGATATTTTAGTGTTGCTAGCAAATGAAGTAAAACACAATTTGAAACATTTCAGAAGAAAGATACAGGAAAATGGAAACTGATCAAATTTGATTAGCTTCAAGCCAGTATAACTGCCTACCAGGAATCAAGGAGGCTTGCCAAAGACAATAATCACTAAGACCTGTCTGTGCCCCAAATTCCACACAGCCTTCTCCAGGAATGATGTGAGTCCCTTCCTTCTTGGCAAAAGTTTAAGATTATCTCAAAAGGCCCATCCAAAGGTTATTCTCATTTTAGAGAGACCACAGCCTCTGGAATCACTGCAAGGTTAATACAGCTCTATCCAGAAGGCCTAAAGCATTTAAATCCCTTCAAAAACACTTGTTTGTTTTTCGTGATAGGTCTTACAGAAAATAGAGATATTAGTAACTATACCATTTTTAAATGACAGTGATTTTGGTGACTGTCTCATAGTAACACATGAAAAATGAATAGATGATATAAATAATCTTCATCTTCAGAGCATTTCTTAATTTCAACAACTGCAGCTTCTCACTGTTCAGTGGGCCAAAAGACAGACCAAGCTTTTATGAGAAATTCTCAGTGCTGCAGAGAAAAATCTCCTTTTCCCAGTAAAGAAAGACTTTCTGGATCTGAGTCTGAAATCCACATTGTGAAAATTTAGAAATAAAATACTTGTTTCATTTGTATTTTTTGAAAAGGTCTGTGAATACTTATTTGGCCTAGGTTTATATTGGAAATGCCTTTATACTTTGATATTTGTAACATAAAATGATTTAGTTTTTCTTTGATGGAACATGAATCGTTCCATCTTTCTCAACCCAATCCAGTACTTCCATTTTTCCTTCTATACACACACACACACACACACACACACACACATCTGTGCATATGTCTAAGTCACATGCCAACACATATAAGCAGGAGTACATTCACATGCATTCACACATACACACATGCACACTTACATACACATATGCATACATGTGTACTCACATTTCAAGCATTTCGGGAACAGACCAATTCAATCAACACAGAGAGGAGGAGAAATCAGTATTGAGCTGTATTATCTGTTATGTTTGAATCTTTAGCTACTTAATTGTAACTCTTTTTTTTTTTTGGTACCGGGGATCGAACTCAGGTCCTTGCGCTTGCACAGCAGGCAGCGAAACCACTGAGCTAAATCCCCGGCCTCAATTGTAACTCTTAATGAACATCATCATTTCTATGCTTCTGATCCACTTTTACACACTCCATTCTGGTTAATCATTGTGTCAGATTTTACGTTAGGGCAGCTTGAGCCCAAATTATTAATCATCCTCCTGCAATTATTCATTCTCATATTCCCCCCTTCTCTGCTTTTGCATACTCTTGAACACCTCCAGTGACAGAGAACTCACTCCTTCCTAAAGTAATCCTATTCTTTCCCCGACATGTCCTGACTGCAGACTAGCCAGGTCACTAAAGTTCTAATGCTGGCCGTGGTCTAGGTGAACTTGTACACATCAATGCTCGACCTGTGTCTCACATTTCTTTTTAGGGAATTGGAGCAATTGGTCTTCAGCCAGAATGTTTTGATAATTCGGAAATTGTTACCCTGCCTTGTTTTGAGTGATAAATACCTTTCCTCCGAGTGTCCAGAGGTAATACCTCTGGTCCCAGGTCTGCCCACTGGGGTTTCACCTTCATCCTAGTGCACATGAGTGATGGCTCTCACCCCTCTTCGGGCTGGACTCTCCTCTGCTCCTTGCCAGGATGAATGCTGGGTCCTTCTTCTGCTGTTTCACATCTTTCTGGCCCGCCTATTACTCCAGCCATTGCTAGAGCACCCAGCTTATGAACATGTAGGCCAACAGCTTCTTACATCCACTGCGCTACATCTCTCTTACTTTCTGCAAGTAGTTCATCTTCTAATGCTCCATTGTGTGTCCTCCAGAGACCTACTTAGGCCAGCCTGGACTAGGGTCAGCAATCACTGGGGCTTTTCAGGTTTAAAGGAATTTCCAGGACAAAGGTCTTTGCATTTGAAAGTCAGAGCAGTCCAGGAAAAAGGACAGGTTCATCACTTTAGCCTAGAGTTAGGAGAGCCTTAACACCCGTGGAGCAAGCCTAAGAATGGGGGATTTAGGGAGCTGGTAGATAAACACTCTTGTCTTACGGCCCTGGGATTCAGAGGATCTGCAGAGTGCTATGGAAAGATTAAGCCCCCGTTGCACAGGGGGATGGTCTATAAGAATTTCCCAGTTTGAGATGGCTTTTCATCTTTCCCATTTTGAACTCCTCAGTGACTTCAGTGGCTGTTTCCTGGGAACATTCGCACAATAAATGATTTATACACAAACCTTCATCCCAGGCTGTGCATGGGGTGGGGGTCCCAGGGTCAGGCAGGTACCTGGGAAATTTGACTAATGAAAATGTCACAGGGTTGCACTGTAGAAACTGAGCTTCTCATTCCAAGGTCCAAGTAGCACTTTATTAGGGTGAAGACCATTAAAAAGGTTCTTGATTTTTCTATAGCTTAGTATTCTTGTTTGGACTCCAACCCAGTCAGGTGACTGACAAATCATTTCTATAGTTGTTGGTTCATTTCCACAAAATATGGGATTTGGGGGCTATGTCTGAGAACCACACAGGGGATCTTGTCTCTGATCAAAATCAAATCAAAATACCTCCTGTGGAGACATAGCAGGCATGTTATTTCCTGACAATATTTCTCCCATCCGAATTCAATTTCAGCAAATGAAATTCAAGTAGATGTAGGTGTAAGAAGTGAGAACTGAGAATAATCTGACTTGTGTGCCTCAATCACAAACAAACACACATAAATATTATCAATAAAAAAGTGAGAGAAGCCTACTAACTCTTACACATATTCTGAATCAAATCCAGCTTTTCTGATGGCATGATAAGAAAACAAGGTAATTGAGTATTTCTCAAAATATTCATAGCTACAGCTCACACTTTACATATCTCATATCATCTTAATTTTTTAAAACAGTCCCACAGCATACATTTACCCTTGTTATTCACATTTCTCAGTTGGAGAAATTGAGACTGAAATGATGAGATAACTGGAACCAAGAACACAACAAGCATTGAGTTGAGCAGAGATTCAAACTCAGGAAGCCCAGCTCCAAGTTTATACCACCACACTACATTTCCTCTCTAGAAAGGCAGAGACCAGAAGGGCCATGTCACCTCTTTATGGTGTTCTGTCCCTGCCTTTGCCACACTTTCTTCCTCATTGCTCATACTCTTCCCTCTACCAACAATTCCCTTATTTCACATTACCTCTCAGCCCCACCTGCAGAAATCCCACCAGCTCTTCTAGGCCCAGGTTATCTTTTCTTTAGCCACAATATCATTTCCTCCAATAACTTCCTATAAATATTTATGATACAAATGTAAATGCACATTTCAGACATCAAGCACATACTTTGTGCATTTAACATACATTATTGGTTCAGTGATGGTCTCATGTTTTTATTGTTTTCCGTATTTCATAGCCGAAGAAAACAAAGTACAAAGAGCTTAAGTATGCTTCTTCACTCACTCCCACATTCTGAGCTGGACAAGGCAGCCTCCTGAATGACTGATGCAGCCAACACACTGGCAGGGATTCTGTGACCCTATTAGCTTTCAGATCACCTCCATTTTCCAAAGCTCCTCCCTAGCCCCTCAACACAGCAAACTTGCCTCTTGGATTTTCCTCCTATGGTCTCTAGCTGCAGCTTTTAGTCAACAGTAGATAATAAGTGCCTGCTGCATTCTAGGCACTATTTCAGGTGCCCTTAAGGTGCTTCTTATGGGAAGACAGACATGATAGATAGGTATAAACATACAGAGGGAGATAACAAGACATATCACTAGCTGCTATTATCTACATCGCTTAAGAAAAATTATCTTAAACTTGATAAGGGATATCTGACTCTTTATTTGTATAACTTGTGTTTTCTAATTTTATAAAACCATTAAGGTTCAATAAATCATTCTGTATCCACTATTGACAATAACTCCAAAGACTGAGGTTTTATTGTGCCATAGAACATTAACTAGTTTTGAGCACATTTGGCAATCTTATAGCATTTTTTCCCACTGACTACAAAATCCCAGTTCCTTAAATTCCATTTTTTAAACTTGCCTTGTCATTAATGAGTTAAATAAATGACAATACATGCATACCATATAACCATATAAGAATTATGTTTTTAACATGGTTAGTCTTACATTTAACAACCACATTCAGAGAATTAAATGGTTGTTATCATGTAGAATGGGTGGTCAGGGAAGGTGTATTAGCTTTTTGTCACTGTGGCCAAATACTTAACATTCACAAATTAAAGGAGAGGAGGTTTACCTTGGCTCACAATTTCAGAATTTTCAGTTCATATTCTTCTGGCTCCAAGGCACAAACATCATGGCAGAAGGATTGGCATAGGAAATCTGCTCACATCATGGAAGCCATGAAGTAGAGTGACCAAGGAAGAATGAGAAAGAGACAGAGAAGGGGGAGAGAGCTTTCCAATTCATATGTCCGGTGACCTATCCCCTCCAACCTGGCCCCACCTCCCCACAGATCATTCAGCAATGAATCCATCAGTGGATTCACCCATTAAGGAGGTCAGTACCTTCCTGATCCATTGCCTTCTAAAACCCCACCTCTGAACAAATGAAACTTTGGGGGACATTTTCATTCCAAACAGTAACAGAATGGTTCACAGAGAAAGTGGGCATGCAAACTAAAGGACAAAAAAATGGGCATGTAAAAATGAAGAGGAAGTCACTTCAGGTTGAAACAACAACTAAACAAAAGACTAAAGCAGTTGGGTTGTTTGGTGGTATACTGATAAACAGTTAACAACCAGCCAATTTGAGAGAATCCTGATTTTTGGAGCTTGCCAATTTTTGTGGTGTAAATATTTCTACCACTTTCAGCAGTTAATCCAAGGAAACTGAGCAAAGAGTTAGGAAACAAGGAACAATGAGCCAATACAAGCTGGTTCCAGCACACCACTGGGTGTATTCTAGAAGAAGAAGTAATTTCAGAGGAGCAAAGGGAGAAGAGAGGTGTAGGAGATGAGATCAAGGAAGTAGGCAGAAGGTAGATCTTAGAAGGAGATCTTAGAGTGGTTTTAGATTGCATTTCAATTATGATGTGAACATTTTAAACTCCATGAGTGACATCATTGTACCTTCTTGATGTTTCTCTTAAGAGAAAGAGGGGGAGAATATGCAGTATTATAAATTTCTCTCAAGGGGGAAAAAATAAGAACCAAGAGAGTATGTAAAGGTGCATATCTCCAGTGATGACTCTTATTATATTGTACACCTAAAATGTACCAATAAAAGGATATACAAAAAAAAATTAAAAATAAATAAATTTCTCTCCTAGTTTTCTTCATTAGCAATGAACATGCCCTTAGAGTCTCACCTCCTATCTCCTAAAGCTTATACCATTCACGTAATTTTTCCTATTTTCTCTCAATAGGGAGCATTCAATTTTTTCTTGGAAGAAAGTAAGTAAATTCATTCTTTTAAGATTTTACAGAACAGCATATGTTAAGTAAAATGGTTCTAAACTGTGTTGTGGTGTCTCAGACTGTCAAACTGTCACATAGGTAGTTGAATGCCTTTCAAAGAGTATTTGGCAGCTACAGCTGGTTGACTGCCCAGCCACTGAAGCTACTGGAAAAGGAAGATGTAAGAGCGAGAGTAAAATGGGCCTTTAAAAAATTAGCACTTTTTTCTTTTACAGATAAACTCCTTCTCCAAATTTCCTCATGCTGAAAAACTGCAGGTCTCACTTCCACCTCTGCTCCCATCCCCTCTCCCCCGACACCCCCCCACACACACACACTCGTGCCCTGAAACCAAGGAAAAGTCAACACTTCAGCCCTTTGGGCCACTATGTAGCTAAATTTATGTATGAATATTTTCTGGCTTTTGTGTTATCCCTTCTATAAACTGGAATATCTCTATGCATTGAGGGTGAGCTGGTTTCCCTTCCCAACTTGACCCAATTGTAAATAAATGTATTTTTTTATTTTTATGGAGTTCTCTTATACTTTTGGTTGTGAACAGGCAAAAAAACAAAACGGTGATCCAGACAAGCAGCTGGATTCAGAGCACTCACACCGCCCCCACACACACATACAACAGGATGACTCTCATTGATTGTCAATTGGCCTGCTGCCAAGTAAAGGTGATTTAGTGGATCTCAAACCTAGAGGTCAGAGCATGTTAAGAAGGGGGGATTTGTACTTCACTGCCTCTGCAGCTCCTCTCACTTGATCTGGTGGGTTATAGACCCAGGGACTAAGAGGTCTGAGGAACAGCTATGTTCTGAGTTTCACTCTAAATTGGGGTCTACAGTTGCAGCCATAGAAAATGCCCTTTGCCAGATTGTCTTGCACTTCCTTCCCAGAATGGAGCTCTTCAGGGAAACTGGAAACACATATTATTAATTTCTATATCTTCCACGGTGCCAAACTGAATGTCTGGTAAATAATACATGGTCATTAAATGTCCATTCATGAGCAAGCAAATTTTACTAGATAGTACCTCTGTGTCAGGTATTAGATTAATTGCTAAGGACTCAGAAGTAAACAAGATACATCACCTTCATCAAATGAGCAGAAAAGGAGTGAGGGCAACAGAGAGAACACATGAGACAAAAAGACTAAGACAGAGAGAAAGTATGAAAAAGAGAGAAAGAGCCAGAGACAGAGATTTAAAAAATCATTATAACTGAGAGTTCTTCAAAGGATTTGACCTGATTAAAAATTTCACAAAGAGATAAACAATCAGAGAAACAGAGCCAAAGATAGATATTATAGAAAGACCAAGTACTAAAGTACGAGTTAATTAAAAAGTTATGGCCATGGTCAGGGAATAATAATGGTTGCTCTGGAATTTTTACAGGATAACATCATCTTAGCTCTGTTTAATGGTGTAGAAACTCAATAACCTAAAGCACGTGTAGGAGCAATAACAGAACGATTTTCTGATGACCTTCTAGGGCCTACTTGCCCAATCTGGCAGCATCAGAGCAGCCATTAGTTCATACAGAATCTGAAGCCCCAAAGTGCTATCATTCACCACCTCCATTGTAATAAAGTAGGGACAGGAGGGGACCAGGTGTTAAATACAGTCCTGGATCAAGCCTGCCTCACAGTAGTCCACAGGTGCTCCCCAGTTCATGGCCAAGGAATGGCTGAAGAACTACAAACTGTTTCCTTGGGGTGTTGAATCAAAGTTATTATAATAGAAAAGATTATGTTGGAGACCTTGAAGTTGTCTTTCATCTTCCATTCCTGACCAAAAGAATAAATAAAAAACAACATCCTCAGGAAAAGAGTAAGATCCATTACATCCTCAGGAAAAGAGTAAGAATTGGTGTCATTCTCAAAGATTTAAGGGACGCAGGAATGGTGTTCTCCATTTAACTCACAAGTCTGGCTCTTACAAAAATAAAATGGGTCACAGTGTACAACCATAAACTACTAAAAATTTAATTATCTAGTTACAGCCATGCCAAATCATGAAGAAGGTTCAAAAGCAGTTAGCATTCTTATGGATGGACAACAGTATACATTCATAGACTATGTCAGTCCTGCCCTCTATTAATAACGGTCTAAAAGTACATACTTCTGAATATCACGTTGGCCCTCTATCTTGATAATATGGGTTAATTGGACTTACTCCACAAGAAGAACAAAAATTCCAAATGCCTCATTAAGATGATTCTAGAATGTGGGGTATAAACACACAGAAATTCAGCGGTCTGCCATTTTGGTGCAGTTATTTTGAGGTCTAGAGGTCTAGGGCATTCTGAGACAACACTTTAAAAAGAAAGATAAATTATTGACAATTATTGCTTAGTAGTAACATCCTCTACGACTAAGAACAAAATACAAAAAATGAAGTCCTCTTCAGGTTTTAGAAATGTAACAGTCAAAAATCTTTATAAATGGAACAGCATAAAATTTATATTTATAAACTTAAAACTCCTTGAAATATGACAGAAATTAACAAACTACAATCTTGGTGAGAGGTCTTAAAACTTTCCTAAGAAATTAAGATACCATCTAGACAAAAAAAAATCTAGCTAACAGGTAGATGTAGCAGCTCACACCTGTAATTGCAGCTACTTGGGAAAATGAGGCAGGAGTAGTCAAGTTGAAGATCAGCCTGGGCATCATAGTAAAAGTCTGTCTCAAAAAAAAAAAAAAAAAAGAAAGAAAGAAAGAAAAGAAAAAAGAAAAAGAAAGAAACTTAAATATGTTTTAGACTTTCCAGACTGTCCCTAACTCAACTAACTATATGGTTGTATTGCTACCATGAATTATACATAGTAGAGACTGTACATTATTTTCAAATATGTGTGGACTATTTTAATTAGCTTTTTGTTGGAACAAAATAAATAAATGAACCACCTTCTGACAAGCAAAAATCATACAGGCCACATTCACTAAAATGAGTCAATAAAAAAAAGTATCACAAACATTCCATCTGAGAATCAAAACCCCTCTAAATAAGTGTTGCTTTGAAATGAATATCAAAATGGAAATTAAGTCTGTTTTATGAGCTGCCTAAAATAATACATATTTTGAATAGATAATAGAATATTGGTTACCAGGGAATCGGGAGAGGGAGACATGAAGAGTTGTTCTTCAATGAGAAAAAACTTGCAGGTATACAAGATGAGTAAGTTCCAGAGGTCCACTGTACAGCCTAGTGTTTATAGTTAACAATAGGATATTTTACATTTAAAATTTTGGGGTTGGGGGTAGTGGTGCATGTCTGTAATTTCAGCCTCCTGAGGACTGGAAGACAGAGGCCAGTTTGGGCTACATTGCAGGATCCTATCTCAAATGAATAAATAAAACAAATTGAATGTGGATCTCATGTTTGTTGCAGAAGTACTAGGAAACTTTTAGAAGTAATGAACATGTTAATTACTTGATTGTGGTGATGGTAACACAAGTATTTAAATATGTTCAAACTCACCAAATTGTATACATTATGTAGTTTTTTGTATACCAATTATATCTCAATAAGCCTGGGGAAAATTTTTTAAATTGAAATTATAACCTAAGTAGAAATAAATGACACTGAAAATGCTAAATTTAGAAAACCATAGGATCTGTCTGGCCCAAAACATACTTGCAAACAATTTTGGTCATACTTACATTTATTAGCACACAAGAAAGACCAAAATGTGATAAAGATTCAAGGTAACCTAAAGAAAAACAAAGTAGAAAACTAATAAAAAACAAATAAAAATATTAATGCAGCAGAAATAAAAAAATTAAAAAGAATAATAATATACAATGAAGTGTGTTTCAGCTTAGGAAGGCAAGAATATGGCATTAGATCTGTCACTACATTGGAAAAGAGAAGCTATGTAGTCACCTCAAGAAATAAAAGATACTCTGATTCTTTTTTCAATACTTTAGGAGAATATTTCATCTTCTTCACCTTGATAAAGTGTAGCTTCCATAACCTAGATTAAATAACAAGAGAAGAGTAGAAGCAGTACAACAGAAAAACATGACCACAGTCTTGGCCATCTAACATTATTCTAGAGGTCCTGGAAAATGCAAGCAAATGAAAAAGAAATGAGCATTAATATTCAAAAGGAAGAGATAAAACATTTTAATTTGTTAAAGACATGACAGGATTGTATACAAAATCAATGAGCTTTCTGTATACTGACAATAATGAGTTTGAAATAGATGAGTTTTGGGTTTGTGGTTTACAAAAATTGGTCCTGTTCTTCTAACTTGTTGGTTATGAATGTAATGTTATCATGGTAAAGGTTGAAGGACATGTAGAAAAATCTTTTGTCTCATTCCTGATATTGGTGATCTGTGTCTCTTCCTGTATCACTCTTGAGGGGGGGAAAAAAGGGAAATTGACAAAGAATTAGGTCAATTTTATTGATTTTTTAAGAAGTAGCTCTTTTATTTCAATGATTTTTCTCTATTGTTTACCTCTTCCATTTCATCAGTTTCTACTCTTAGAAACGGATGGATGTATTTTGCTCCTTTTTCTAGGTTCTCAAAGTAGGTATTGGATGCCTCTGAATTTTGACTGGTGCTCTCACACACTGGTGAGGAGAGTTCTGCCCTAGTGCTGTAAGTATGGGACTTCAGTATGCTATCGAAACCAGTTAGATTTGATGAGATGATGAAATGCAATTGTGAGGACACATCCCAAAACAAAGCCACAATACTTTGAGATGTGGATAAGTAGAAGATCCAGCAAAGGAGGCTGAGCAGAATGGCCAGGAGTAGAAAGAGAATTAACTGAGAATGGTGTCAAGACAGAAGCTCTTGCCAAGACTAAAACATGGCCAACTGTGGAACACTGCTGAGAGATCAAACAAAGTGAGGTCCACAATGTGTACTTTGGAGGCCGTAGCTGGTAACCTTGAACAAGTCCAGTTTTAGATTAGTGTGACAGAGAAGGCAGATGAATACAGGGTAATGGTGGGAGATCATGCTTCTCAGGGAGGGGTGCCATATTTTTAAAGAAGGAAAATCTCTCTCCTTTGAATGAGATGATGCATTTCATGTTTAACAGTGTGTGGCTCATCCTAACTCTTCCCTCTCCCTTGCTTTCTTGTCTAGCAATGTTGGTTGTGGCTATTTCTCTTTTGTAAAATGGGTTAGCAACACTGGCACAGCTACTTGAACATTATTTCTGTTAGAAACCAGATGTGACATTCCCTTAGGATGGAACTCCTTTTCTAGAAAGGGGAGAGAGCAAACACGGTGATTAAGTCACAGTTCCTAGATACAGATTACATGTATCATAAAATAAATGCTAGTTTCATCTCCTATGAGCTGTAGACATGGGAACATTGTATAAACTCTGGAAACTCAGTTTCTTCATCATTAATCACTCATTAGAATAGTACCTCCCTTACTAATGCACATAGTGTTATGCACCTGATACCTATATTACCTATCATTAAAATTTGGGATTTTTCTTATGTAGCTTTTTTTCAGAGGAGGTACTATTTATAATAAAATACCAACACCCAATACCAATCCTCATTGCAAAAATAGGAATCCTCCCCACATTGTGCATGATGGGAACATGCTTGGCAAGCCAGGTCAGCCATGGAGATTGGTAATACCATGCCAGATTTGCCTGCAAATAAGGGAAACACTTTCACTGCCAGTTCCCCCAGCTCCCTTGTGGAACAACCAGGGCTCTGTGTAAGCATCACTTCCTTCTTTTTCTTTTACTCTTTCCCAATAATGCTGGGAGATCCAGGGTTAGGCTTCCTTGGTCTAATGAAAAGGAAGCTTTCTGACTTTTTAGGTTACTTTCTCTCCCCAAACCCAGCATGAGGTAAACACGCATAATAATTGCTGTTTAGATGAATGACCTCACCAGGGGAAGAGCTCTGAGTACCTTGTGCTGCCTGCCAGGCCCGGTGTCATGGTGATTAACACAGCAATCACCAGCCGGGAAGCCAGGCTGCTCTGCCTACCACACACCCTGACTGGGTGACTTATGGCTTTATATTTTTAAATTGGCCTCTCTAGCACCGTCTGATAAATCAACACACAAGTCATTAAATGGTTCATTATCCCAGTAATATGATTCATTCTTTGTGCCAAGAAATGCAGGAGATGTCAGGAAAATTAAAAATATCTCATTTGAAGCCATGAGTGCCCATCCACATAACAGATGAATTGGATGAGAGAGAGCAGTTGGACACAAAGGTCGATGAGAAGGTTCAGCAGGTGGCTGACTTCCCTCCAACCGTCCTTGACCTCCTATTAGAACATGTAAGCCACGTTCTCACCAGGCTCTGTGCTTCTCCTACTTTCTCTCTTGTGTGCTCAGGGAATGATCAGGCTGCCTGCAGGAATCTGGTATAGAATTCATAGCACCGTACAGTCAGCTGGAATTCTTCTGCATGAAGAACATCAAGTTCAGAAGATGACAAGGCTGAAATGTTATAGTAGAAAGAGCACCGAATCCCAGTCCTGCCAACAAGTATGGAACTCTGGGTATATCACAAGAAATGAAAGATTTTTATGTTTCCAAGTTCTGTCTAAGATTCCATGATTCTAGTGTGGTAGAGGAGAGGAAGGGAGAGCTCAGATCCTAGTCAGAGCTCAAATACATCTGGTGTGTTGAATCAGGCAAGAGACGCTTCCACCCAATCTACATTCACTATGAAGGTTCTACTTATTTGTACTAATTCTATCAGTGTTGACTCTTTCAATAGAAGGAAACAAACAAAACAAATTGAAATAAAGTTGTCTCAAGCATGTAAAGAAGAATGAGGCTTCAGGCAGGACCAGTGGGTAGGGTGATTAAGAGGGCCATACTCACCTCTTAAGCTCTTGGCAGAAATAGAGGTCCCAAGGAAGTAGAAGGATGTTGCTGACCCCAGAAAACAAGCTGCGGTACCTTCTGTGCTCCTCTTATGTGTTTTCCTTATCTCAGTAATCACTGTCTGCACTGTATGTAGTTCACTGCTTGAAAACAGCTTGCTTCATATTTTTTGTCCAATTTTATAGTAGCTTTTGGTGGGGGCAAGTCTAGTGCCTGTTACTTTGTCATGGCAGGAGCAGAAGACCCTTGGGTGCCTACTTAAACCCTTGGCCCTTACTGGTAGCTGCCTATCCTGATTAGATGCCCAGCACCATAAATAGTTCAGTTTCATGTCTTTCAACCAACTTAGGGAAAAGATAAGTCTGATTTGAATTTCATATTAAAAGCAATATTTTGACTGTTTAAAACTACAATAAAAACACAACCATAATGAAAACTGTAAAAAATATAACAGTAAAACTCTCTAAACTAAAACATTTAACACACTTGAAGGCCACCAATGTGACACCGGGTTAATTCATTTTTATGTAGAACTTGAAATAAAGCGTATCATCTCCTCTAGGTCTAATTTAAGAGCACCT
Organism: Heterocephalus glaber; assembly: GCF_053883595.1. Classification (NCBI taxonomy): domain Eukaryota; kingdom Metazoa; phylum Chordata; class Mammalia; order Rodentia; family Bathyergidae; genus Heterocephalus; species Heterocephalus glaber. The sequence continues at coordinate 5,777,094 of NW_028258349.1, read as the reverse complement.
TTATCTCAGGAATAAAAAGAACTCAAATCGGAAAATCTATTAATATAATTCACCACATTAACAAATCAGGAAATTATATGGTTATCTCAGTAGATAAAGAGAAAGTATTCAATAAAATTTAAACTATATACATGATAAAACTTATATTAACAATGAGCACACTAGAAATAAAGGGCTTCAGTAGAGGTATTTCATTTAAAAGCTATCTCAAACATCATAATTAATAGTGAAACTTTAAAAGCATTCCTATTAAAGTCTTGTTCAACACAAAGGTGTCAAATGTCTGCTCTTATTTAACATTTTATTTACCACATATTTTCCCTGCTGTATCTCCTGGCCTGACCTCAAGGCAGTGTGAAATCCAGAAATGGAATAAGAAGGAACAGAGGATCTCCAAAAGAAGCCCTTTAATTCTGGCTGAGTGAGGGAAAATTAGCTCCTGGCATAAAAATTGTGGCAGCCAGGACCCACATGCACTGGAAACTCTGAGAGAAAAAGAGCCTTTCTCTCCAGTTGGAAGGGGTGCTGTCCCCAAAACAAATTCCTGTTACTTTCTCCCATCCCCACTATACAAATACTGGTTGGTCCTAGATATGGAAACAGGTTTTTTTGTTTGTTTTTTTTTAAGAGTGAGAAAGCAAGGTAAACAAAACCACTAAGTTGTTTAAGAGCTTGTGGGACATTACTGGTTCTGATTCCAAACAACCTTCCAAGATATTGAGAATCAAACTATAACTTAGAACACTGCCCTTGTCCTAGATTTGCCTGAGGGATGGTGGACATTTGGGACAAATCTAAATAGGACTAAAAAGGTTTTCAAAATTCATTTAATATTGAGATCTCATCCCAGAGTGGGCTATATACATATATATATATATATATATATATATGTATATATATACATTCTATATGGTATAAAGACCCACTTTTGTATAATATAGTATTTAAAAATAGTAAAATGTCCAGGATAGAGTCTAAAATTACGTGCATATGAAGAAACAGGAAAATCTCAAGGTGCAGGGGAAAAGACAGTCAACAGATGTCAACAGTGAGACTTTAGAACTCTCTCAACACTAAAATGTTTCAACATAGATGTTGAATTTATCTGATAAGACATTGATAATGGTCCCACTGTTAAGAGCAAATGTCCTTAAACTGAGTCAAAAGATAGAAAGTCTTGGCCAAAAATAAAGTAAAACATTTGTAACTGCAGATATAATGCACAGAAGAACTGAATAAAACTATAGAATTTAAATGTATGATAAATAAATTTTTTAACCATTGGTGTCTTGCTGTGCTGCATAGGCTAGTCCTGAACTCCTCAAGCGATCCTCCTGCCTCAGCTTCCCAAGTAGCTGAGACTGTAGGCTTGACTTACTGCTCCTGGCTCTAATACATAGAAATTTAAAACTCAGATTAAGCTCTGAAGCTTAAAGGTGATGACAGAGGAAAAAGTCAGTGAGCTTGAGGAATAAAGCTATAGAAATATCTAATCTGAACAACTAAAAAAATTTGATTTAAAAAAGTAACCTATAGGATAAAATTAAAATAGCAGTTTTTTCATTTCAAACAGAGATCAAACATTGTGGTGCAAAGTACTTAAAGAAAGACTAGCAAGAGCCCTTTGCTGTGGTCTGACCAGGAGGAGGGCAGTGTAGCCTCGGTGGTGCTTCGGAGACCTTCACCCGGGACAGTTCTCCCTCCCGGGCCTCTCCTCTCCTGCCCTCGAGTGTCCTCGCCTCCTAGGCCTCTCATATCCAATATCGTGGGGCAGTATCAGAGCAGGCCCTGGGAGGATGATCAGGCTGAGGAGCCAAAGTCTCTGCCAAGATGACTGAAGTCCTGACAACAACTGACTCCCAGAAACTGCTACAGCAGCTGAATACCCTGTTGGAACAGGAGGCTAGACATCAGCCAAAGGTCTGCGGCTTGAGGCTAATTCAATCTGCACATGATAATGGCCTTAGAATGACTGCAAGACTGAAGGACTTTGAAATGAAAGATCTTCTTAGTCTAATCCAGTTCTTTGGCTTTGATACGGAGACATTTTCTCTACCTGTGAATTTACTGGACAGATTCCTGCCTAAAATGAAGATACAGCCCAAACACCTTGGGTGTGTTGGACTGAGCTGCTTTTACTTTATTTTTTATTTTTATTTTTTAATTATTTATTTATTTTTTTAATTAATTTATTTTTTTTGGTACCAGGGATTGAACTTGGGTCCTTGTGCTTGCTCAGCAGGCAGCGAAACCACTGAGCTAAGTCCCTGGCTGAGCTGCTTTTATTTGGCTGTAAAATCAATAGAAGAGGAAAGAAATGTCCCATTGGCGACTGACTTGATCCAAATAAGTAAGTATTGGTTCACGGTTTCAGACTTGATGTAAATGGAAAAGATTGTATTGGAGAAGGTGTGTTGGAAACTCAAAGCTACTGCCTTTCGATTTCTACAACTGTATTATTCACTCATTCAAGACAGCTTGCCATTTGAAAGGAAAAATAGCCCAAATTTTGAAAGACTAGAATCTCAGATTAAGGCATGTCACTCCAGGATCCTATTTTCTAAAGGATCTACATTGGCCATATCTATCATTGCATTGCAGATGCAAGCACAGAAGTGTGTAGAGATAAGAGAAGGAGTAGAATGTCTGCAGAAACATTCCAGGATAAATGGCAGACATCTGACTTTCTGGGAAGAGCTTGCATCCAAGTGTTTAACTGAATATTCATCAAACAAGTGTTCCAAACCCAATGTTCAGAAGTTGAAGTGGATTGTTTCTGGGTGTACTGCACGGCAACTGAAGCATAGTTACTATAGAATAACTCATCTTCCAACAATTCTTGAAATGGTTTCTTTGTTGGTAAATTGGTTGTTATTCTCTGTATAAAGAAAATTGTATAATTTTCTTCTACAATTGAAGTATTGAAATATTATTTTTTTCCTTAAATTCTTTTATTGGTACATTTTAGGTATACAATACGTTTACATTTATCGTTGGGTGCTTGTACCTGTACATAATGTATCATGGTTCTTATTTTTTTTTCCCATTACCTGTACCCTTCACCCCTTCCACCCTTCCCTATTTACATAGATTTCCTTTCTGGGTATCTCCAATCTAGTCAGCTAACATTCAAAAGCACTTGCTATATTTAAGGTACAATATCCTAAGGGCTGGACATGGTGGTGCATGCCTGTAATCCTAGAACTTGGGAGGCTGAGGCAGGAGGATCATCATGAGTTTGAGGCCAACCTGGGCTACATAGTGAGTTCAAGTTCAGCCTGAATTATATAGGGAGACCCTGTCTCAAAAAACAAACAAACAAACAGAAAACACCCTTAGGAGTTTCCAATCTCTGATATATATGTTAATCATTTCATTAAATTAGCAACTTAGAAAACATCATCCTCTTTCCTGACCTGAATTTTTAAAGTAGTGCTGAAGTAATGGTTTTTTTAATTGCACATTTTGCTAAATGTAGCCCTAAGCTCCAGCTCATTTAAAGTTGTAATAGGACCAAAAGTTTGATCTATGTATGAACTAATTGAGGCTGTTAGCTTATAAGCAGAATCATTATGAACTTTGAGTGTAACATACAGTTACACCTAAAGAAAAAGTAACACAAAGCAGATGATCTCTTTTGAGTTTCTGAAAATTGCCAGTATGTCTCAACATACTGCTATTGCAATTGGAATAATAGAAAGTAATTATATTCATAAAAAATATAAATTCAGTCACTGCATATATTCTATATGTTCTTGCCATCTAAATTTATTAACTTACAGTAATGATTTATTTTTCCTATTCAAAAGCAAATGTTAATATTTAACATATCTACATATGATTATGAAACTTGGGTATGAAAAATTTACTTTTAACAGCTAGTAGGATTTAAATAACCTTGTGATAAGTTGGGGGTTTTTGTTCTTTACATAAATAGCATTATTGCAGCAACAAAAATTTTCTTTGAAACCTTTCTCCACAATGTTGAACTATGGATTCCATAATGTTATAATGGATTTAAATTATGAGCCTTCAAAACATCACAACTATATTAGTATGATGTTCTCCATCTTTGGAAAACTGCCTAATTAATATAATGCTGCAATAGGATTGTTTAGATTTGAATTCACTTGTAAGATTAAAAGCATAAATGTGAAACACTTAATACAAGCCTGAAAAGGTGAACTGTGAACTTTTATTTCTAACAATTTAACTTTCTATATTGGGTCAATGTATTATATGTAGGTTATATTGAAAATGGTAACCTACTTAATTTAAATGTTAAATTTTAAATTATGAGGTTTACATTAAAAGCAACATTTCACACATGCACTTTTTAAGGTATAATAAAGGTTATATTCTAGATAGTGTAATGGTTTCTTGGCACCCATAATGCAAGTAGCAGATAGTTCAGAGATGAGAATGTAATTGCGATATGGAAATTATATTTAAATTTGAAAACATTTTGTATTAAGCCAAAATACAGACCAACTAAATTTGGCATAATCATTGAACTATCTTTAATGTTTCTTTCAAAAAACATGTGACATTTGTATCGATGATAAAAATTTCTTTACAGAATCTACTTCCTCAGTCTATCTAGTTCCATTAAAACATGGTCTATTATATTACATAGTAAGTCAAAATCAATTATCACTTTGAAAACTTGCTTTACTCGAAGTTCTGACTAGATAAAGCACTCCAGGTTTTACTATGGACTATTTCTTCGCCACACCCCCATAAAGTTTATTGGTACATTTTAGGTATAAAATACATTTACATACATCATTGGGATCTTGTACCATTACATGATCTATCTTGGTTCTTATTTTTTCCCCTTCGCCTGCCCTCCCTTCACTCCCTCCACCCTTCTCTATTTGCAAAGATTTTGTTTCCATTTTTTCCTTTTCTCATATTTTTTCTTTTCCCTTCTTTCCTTTCCCCTACCCCTCCCACTGACCCTGCTCCTTTAGATCGTTACTTCCTAATAAATAATATCAATTATACATTTTTTAAATTAAAATATCAAGACCTAGGAGACATTATGACAGATTTTACAGAATTTAAAAGGATATAGAAAGCATATTTCAAAAATCTGTTTTGAAATAAATTTGACAACTAAGAAGTACCTTGGAAGACAAATTAATGAAACTAACTCTGGAGGAAATATAAAATTTAAATAGCATCTATTAAAGAAAGTATATTCCTAGCTTGGAAACCTACCTATATGACAACAACAGGCTCATATACATTTTAACTGATAAATTATATTAAACATTTAAAGCAGAAAAAAGAAGGAACACTTCTCCCCTCATTTTAGGAAATCAACATTGTGCTAATATTAAAACTGGATGAAGATAATAGAAAAAAGTATGAACATAGATAGAAATTTGTTTAACAAAACAAACTATTAGAAGTCAGATCTGGCAGGATGTAGAAAGTGGTTTTATTATAGGGATGGCAGTGTTGGTTCAGCATTGGAAGATCCAACCCCAAAAGTCATCATTTTAACAGAAGAAAGGAGAAAGCCATATGATCCTGTCATTAGTTGGAGAAAAAGTATCAGACTAAATTCCACAGCTGTTCATGGTAAAAGATATCAGGAGATTAGAAGTAGAACAGAACCTTCTCAACAGATTAAATACATGTACTCCATACTTCCAGCGAGAACACCTTATATGAATGGAGAATGGGCTTCCCTTTGTATGTGATTTGTTTCTTCTCTCTCACTGCTTGTAGAATTTTGTTCTTCTGTTGGGTTTCTGGAATCCTATTATATGCCTATGTACAGATTTATTTTGATCAAGGCTAGCTGGAGTCATATATCCCTCACTTATCTGTATGTCAATTTCTTTTCCCCTGCTTGGGAAGTTTTCTGCCATCACTTCTGTGAACAGTTTTTTTATGTCATTTGCACTCTCTCCTCTTTCTTCATTGATTCCAATCAGTCTTATGTTATTCTTCTTTCCATCGTCTAGCAGCTGCTGGATTGATTTCTTGTGTTCCTTTACAATTTTAAAGCAATTTTTCTTTTCCTGGTCACTAATTGCAATCTTATCTTCTATGTGTGAAATTCTGTCCTCACATTGGTTTATTCTGCTGCGTAGACTTTCGATGGAGTTTTTAATCTCCTGGAAATCTGTTTGCACCTGTTTTATGGATTCCATTTGTTTCCTATGTTGGGATTCCATCATGTTCCTTAGATCCTCTATTTTTTTTAATCTGTATCCTCTCTAGATTTATTAATCATGTCTTGCACTATGAGTACAATCTTTGCTGTTATCTGAGTAATTATTTCTGATTTCATTTTTCCCAGATCCTCTTCTGTTGCCAGTTCAGGGAGTCCAGGTGGTTGAGTATCAGATTGTTCCATCTCATTTCCCTCTGGGGTTTTCTTTAGGTGATATGGAAGTCTGTTTTTGAGGCTTGTTTACTTGTCTTCTTATTTCCACGGGGGTCGGGGGCGGCACCCGCATGGCTCATCTTCTCTGCCCTAGGAGCGTGGAAGCGTCCTCCTGGGTGCTGGGACTGGCTTACATTCTCTGCCCTAGCAGCATGGAATGGTGGCACGGGAGCCTCCTCCTGGGCTCTGGGACTGGCTCACCTTCTCTGCCCCAGGAGCATGGAATGGTGGCGGTGCCTATGGACTATTTCTATAAAACTGCCATTGGCTCCATTTTTTTTAAGGAATAGAATTTACTTTCACAAATTTCTATAATGTGTCTTGAGAAATGTAAGGAGTCACTGCCATAATTATGAGATTGCCGAGGTAGTGTATGAAATTCTCCATGTGAGCCAATCAAAGTAAGGAGATGTACATATATTGTTAGTATTGTAAACAGTTAGTGTAGCCTGAAGCCTGACTCTATTCAGAATGCATGTAGCCAATTTTGACATCATGTTATGGATAAATAAGCATTGAAAAATAAACCAAAGAACCACAGTATATTCTACCTTTAACTTTTTATAAACAATGTTTTGTGAATAACTTCAGTTTTACCATAAGGCTGATATATTTCAATATTTTGAAAACATCAGTACTAATTTTGAGTTGCCAGAGGTAATCTAACAAACTACCATTATGTTTGGTACTAAGGGATACACCTTTCAATAAAATTATTGAAATGCATAGAAATAGCAAGAAACTCCCTAAAGTTGTCAGCACCAAACCCAAATCTTTACAATGCAATGAATTTAAAAATAACTCAAACAAGCAAATTTATAGCCACTTAGGGTTTTCTTCCTTTAAACACCCCCAAGATACCTCACCCAGAAGCTACACCAATTGATAAAATAGAGTCTTGTGGTTATAAAACCTCAAGAAGTGACTTCCTGTTGGGTTCTCAGAGACTCCTTGCTGTGCTGGTGCCAGATGTTGTCTAGACACACAGGCCCCCCTCTCCAACATTCTTTCCTCCAGGTAGTTCCTTCACCCTCCTCTCTTTCTGAGTGGTGGCCCCTTCATGTTTTGAGACTCCATACAATACTGTCCAAGGGCCCCCTAATAAAACTTGTAGTGTATTACTGCCTCTCATGCTCATAGATTTTTTTTCTAGCTCAGCCTCAAATCACTAGCATGTTCCACATGAATGGATAAGCAAACTGCAGTACATCATCAGTGGAATACTACTTAGCAATAAAAGATACCAAACTATTAAGACAACAATTTTCATGCTATGTGAAAGAAGTAACATAGCAAAAATCAAAAGGTGGCATACAGGAGATTGTGTTTGTATGAGTCTCCAGAAGACTATCATCATAGAGAATAGGTCAGTGGTACACTGGGCTTAGAGATGAGATTGGTGTGACTACAAAGGAAAAGCACAACAAAAGTTTGGAGATGATGGAACTATTTTGAGTCCCAATCATAGAAATGTTTACACAAATCTATGTACATGTTAGCCTGCATAGATTTGTACACCTAAAACATCCATTCTACTGGTTGCTAATTTAAAAAAAAATTAAAATAATTGCTTGAACCAGAAAGAAAAACATTATATTATGCCATTTATTATGTGTATAGATACAAAATATATGCCACAGTGCAATGAAAGAGCAAGAGAGAAAATGGAATTTTACCAGTAGAAGGTTCTTGTTTTTTACAAGTAGTGGCATAATATATACTCTAAGTAGACCATGATAAACATTACATTGTGATTTTCAAAACAAAATTTAAAATATACAATGAAGTCTAGATAAATATTCACAGATAAGTTAAAATTAAACATAATAATTACTTGACCAATCCGTATGGACCAAGAACGGAAAAATAAATAGGAACAGTTCAGATAACTAAAAAAAAAAAAGAGCAAGATGATAGAAACAGTTAAGCTCAACCATATCAATAATTGCACTAAATATAAATGTACTAGACACTCCAATTAAAATGCAGTAATAGTCACACTAGATACAAAAAGCAATACCTTGCTGTATGCTATTTTCAAGAAACCTACTTCATATATATATCCACAGATTGTTTGAAAGAGATATGATATAAATAAACATTCCACATAAATATTAAGCCTAAGAAAATCCTGTTTGCTCAAAATATTATTAGCTAATTTGATCTAATCAAAAACAAATACTGTAAATACCTATAAATTACAAACACACACACACACATATATATATCTTGATTGTGCACACATAAAACATACTTGGATATAATAAATTGGGGCAAAAAACAGGTTTCAATAAATTTAAAGGACTGACATAAAAATAGTATGTCCTCTGATCATAACAGAATTAAGTTAGGAATCAATAAAGATAAGATATCCAAAAATATACCAAACATTATAAATTAAACAACTTCTTCTAACTAATGCTTAGGTCAAAAAAGAAAACCCAAAGAAACTGTCAAGAACTATGAAAGGTTATTCTACTTGCAAGCTAACTAGCTTGCCTGCCAGTTTCAGGATGCTGGAACAAGACATAAAACTCCTGCGTCAGAGACAAAGAAGTGCATTACCCATGCCATAGTTGGCAGCATGAGTTTAATAGTCAACTAACCTCTCCTTACCCCTCCAGTCCTGGCCCAGATGGCTGCTGTATACATAATGGTTTTGTAACATGCTTGAGGAATTCTATATTTAGAAAACTCTGCAAGCAAATCTGCCCAATCTTTGCCACAGAGGAAAACATGATCTTTACTATATTAGCTAGCAAACAAAACTTCTCCAGAGATGCTATCTCTATTTTCTAAGGCCATTTGCTATTCAGTCATCCTTAAAATTTAGCCTGGAATAAAAGCCTAATATGTATAATACTATGAAGAACTGCCCCCTAAATACAAATGATAAAATATTTTGAATTGCATGCTGATGAAAATAAGGCACATGAAAATTTGTGAGCTGCAGCTAAAGTAGTTCTTTGAGGAAAACGTATAACTGTAAATGCTTACATGAGCAAAGAAGTCAGATTTAAAAACAATTCTCTAACTTTCTACCTTTGAAACTGTAAAGAAGAGTAAATTTCCCTACAGTAGAGTGTTTCTTATAATTTACATAAAGTAATGCATTTACAAAAACAGTGAATAGAAGGGAGAAAATAATGAAAGAAAAGCAGAAATCAACAAAATAGAAAACAAACAATGAAGACAAATGTTACATCTTTAAAAGATTAATAAAATTAATTACCCCCAAGCAAAACTCTTTTTTTTTGGATTGATTTTTTTAATTAATTATATTGGTACATTTAAGGTATACAATATAATGACATTCATCATTGGAAATTTGCACCTTTACATAATCCATCTTGGTTCTTATTTTTTCCCCATTCTCTGCCCTCCCTTCAACCCCTCCACCCCTCCCTATCTAAAAAGACTTTGTTTCCATTTTTTCTTTTTCTCATAATAATTCCATTCCCTTCTTTATTTTCCCCTACCCCTCCCATTTCCTCTTCCCCTTTTCTTCCTATTTCACATTAGCTATTATGCCTTTAAGTGCTTATTTACACTTTCAGTTTCTCAAACCTCTTAAAGAAAAAGAAAGAACAAAGTTTAATATTGTAAATGAAAGAAGGGGATATCATTGCAGATCCCCCAGATTTTGACAGCATAGTAAGGTGAGATCACAAATCACTCTACATCATATGTTTGATTCATAACTTCACATTTTACATAAAAATTAATTCAGAACTCATATAGCCATTGTGGAAAAGTGTATGGAAGTTTCTCAAAATATTAAAACTAGAACTACCATATGATCCAGTAATACCACTTCTGGGTCTATACCTGAGGGAAATTAAATCACAATCTCAAAGACACATCTGCACTCCTATGTTCACTACATTATCACAATAGCCAAGATACACAAACAACCAAAGTGTCCATCAGTGGATGAATGGAGCTAAAAAGTGTTCACAGACATAGACTCACAATGAAGTATTATAAGAAACTCTGCCATTTTTAATAACAAAAGTGAACCTACAGGACATTATGCTAAGTGAAATAATTCAGACACAGAAAAATAAGTATTGCATGATCTCACTTATACTATGAGAAATCTAAAACTATTGAATTCACGGAAGCAGAATAGAAAGAAAGGTAGTTAGCAGGGGCCAGGAGATAGATGAAATGGGAAGATACTGGTCAAACAGTACAATCTTGTGTTTATATGGCAAAGAAGTTCTAGAGACCTAATAGACAACATGATGACTATAGTAAATAATAATGTATACTTGAAATGTCTTAAAAGAATAGATCCTAAGTATTCTCACCATAGAAGAGAGATTGGCTGGGTGTGGTGGTGCACAACTGTATTTCCAACATTCTGGTAGGCTGGCACATCAAACCATCATATGATACATCATGAATATATACAATTTTATATGGTAATTATACCTCAATAAAGACAAACAAGATCATTCAATATATACCATAAGTATAAACATAAAGATTTAAAACTTTAAGCCTTCTTTTGAAGATCTAAGACACTTAAAGTATGTGAATATTCAAAAGACACTTGAAAAAGTGTGTAACATCCTTAATGAATAATTCAAATTAAAATAGTAAGATACATCACACTAGAATGGCTATAATGAAACACGAAGCTATAACGGTGTTATTGTTTGATCTAAAATGTCCCCAGAGAGTCTCATTTTCAGAGGTGGGGCTTTGGGAAAGTGACTGGATCATGAGGGCATTATAATAATGGGGGATTCAGCTACTGATTGATACATAGCTGGAGTGTGCGATTAGGAGATGAAGCCTGGTTGGAGGTCGGTCCTTGGGGTGTGACCTGGAATGGTGGCTCTTCCCTTCTTGCTCTGCTTCCTGGCTGCCATGGGATTAGCAGCTTTCTTCCACCATGCCCCTTCCATGATGCATTTCTGCACCAGAGTCCCCAGCTTTGGTCTGAACCTCCTGGAAACTATCAGCCAAAAACTTCTCCTTTTAAATTGCGGGTGTTGGATATTTTGTTCCAGTGAAGAGAAACCAAGTAATATCAATGTAAACGAACTGAAACATTGTACACTCCCACATTGCTGGTGAGAAATGAAATGAAAACGTATGTTGACAAAAAGACTTGTACAAGAATTTTCTTTGTTATAAAAACTGGAAACAATTCACCTAGTCTTTAGGAGAATGGATTAATAGATACTGATATATTCATACCATGAAATACTACTTTAGCAGTAACACTTTTAAATGAGCTATTGACGCACACCACAATCTGGAAAATTCGGAAACCATTATACTGAGTGAAAGAAGCTACACACAGAAAAGTACAAACTACATGATTCTGTTGTATGAAACTTGAGACCAGACAAAAATAATATGTGGTACTTGAAACTATACTATAAAGCTACTGTGATAAAAACAGCATGGTACTGGGAAAGAAACAGACCCAAGGATCAGTGGAATAGACTAGAAGATGCAGAAACAACTTCAGACATCCTCAGCCACCTCATGTTTTATAAAACAGCCAACCACCCTCATCAGAGGAAAGATAGCCTATTTAATAAATGATGTTGGAAAAACTGGATTTCAACCTGCCAAAGATTAAAACTAGACCCATACCTATCACCATGCACTAAACTAAGATCAAAGTGGATTAAAGATCTATATATTAAGACAGAAACACTAAACTTGCTGGAAGATAAGTTAGGTAGAACTCTTGAAGACATTGGCATAGGAAAAGACTTTATGAACAAACCTCAGACATAGGAACTAGCACAAAGAATCAACAACTGGGATCTCATCTTATTAAAAAGCTTCTGCACTGCAAGAGAAACCACCAACAGAGCTAAGAGACAACCTATAATGTGGGAAAAAAATTTTAGCAGCTGTACCTCAGACAAAGGTCTACTATCTAGAATATATAAAGAATTGAAAAAATCAGACCCCTCAAATTCAAAGACCCCATTCAAAAATAGGCATCTGAAATGAACAGATATTTCTCAGACAAAGAAGTAAAAGCAGCAAATAAATATATGAAAAAACGTTCAGTATCACTGGTCATTTGAGAGGTGCAGATGAAAACAACACTGAGATTCCACCTCACTCCAGAAAGAATGGCTGCTATCAAAACATCAACCAATAGCAAATGCTGGCGGGGGTGTGGGGAGAAAGGAATCCTTCTCCATTGTTGATGGGAGTGCAGACTGGTGCAAATCAGTATGAAGATACCTCAAAGAACTAGGGCTAGAGGTCCCATTTGACCCAGCTATTCCCCTGCTGGGTATCTTCCCCAAAGAATTAAAAGAATCATATCACAACGATATATGTGCACCCATGTTCATAGCAGCACAGTTTGTAATAGCTAAAGCTCGGAAACAGCCCAAGTGCCTACCAACTGGAAACTGGATAAAGAAGATGTGGGGTTTTTTTATAAAATGGAGTTACTACTCAGCCATAAAGAATGACAAACTAGAGACATTTATAGCTAAATGGATGCATATTGAGGCCATACTCTTAAGTGAAATAAATAGGACATACATGTGTAAACACCGAATAGTTTCTCTAGTGTGAGAAACTGAAAGTGTAAATAAGGATTAAAATGAATAATTGATAATTTGAAATAGGAAAAGGTCCAAAGGTGTAGGGGTGGTGGGAGGGCAAGGGGAAAGGAAAGAAGGGAAAGGAAAAATTATGAGAAAAGGAAAAATATGGAAATGAAGCCTATGTAAATAGGGAAGGGTGGCGGGGGTGAAGAGTGCACAGATAATGGGGAAAAAAATAAGAACCAAGATACATCAGGTACAGGTACAAGCACCCAATGATAAATGTAAACATATTTTATACCTAAAATGTACCAATAAAAGAATTTTAAAAAACAATATGTGGTGTTAGAAACAAAAATAATGGCTTCCAGTAAAGAAGTAAATTGACTGAAAGGAAGGAAACTTTTCAGGATATATTTCATTATATTGAGATGTTACTAAACTGATGAACGGAGTAAAATACATGCAAGTTTAGCAGCCTAACCTATTGATCTTACTACTGTCATCTAAGAACCTCCCTTAAGAAGTTATTCTTTAATGTCTTTTTTCAAGGAAAAAATGCAAAGTCTCTTGAAAGAGATGATGTGTTATTTTACATCATTTATATCATAGTGTGAATCATTTCATTTTTATTCTGTGGTACTGGGGGACAAACCCAGGCCTTCACACTGATGTACATCCTCAGCCCTTTTAAACAATTCTTGGTAAGTCACTTAATTTCTCGGGTTGGGCTCGAACATGTGATCTGCCTGCCTTAGCCTCGAAGGATACTGAGACTACAGACATATGTCACCATGGCCAGCTATGAATTATTTCCTTCTAAGGGAAGCTGAAGAATCTCCAGATAGCACCTGTCTACATTTCATTCAGCCCCAGTGAGTACAGAAGATTTAGATAAGTCTAAGAAAATGTATTGGGCCATAGTATTAAGAAATGAAGTTTTTCCTATGATGAGGAGGAGAAAGGTTAAAGCCCTGAGCCCTCATTTTAATTATCTATTATTGTGTAACAAACCACTTTGAACTTAGTGGCTTAAAACAGTAACAATTTATTATTCCTCATGATTCTGCAATCTAAAATGGGCTCTGCTGGATGGTTCTCCAATTCCACATGGGAAAGCTGAACCTGGAATGTTCTACAATGTTCAATATGGCATCTTCACTCACATGTCCTGGATCTCAGCTGGGATAGCTGGAATCCTCTCTCTCTCTCTCTCTCTCTCTCTCTCTCTCTCTGTGTGTGTGTGTGTGTGTGTGTGTGTTTGGTGTGTGTCTCTGTCTCTCTCTGTCTCTCTCTGTCTCTCTCTCTAAACACACACACACACACACTCAAAAAAACTGGTTTGGACTTTTTCCTATCATAGTGCCCTAACAGGCACATTGCATAACAGATATCTTCCAAGAGAGAGGAAGCAGAAGCTATCAATCTTTTCAAAGGTTAACCTAGGAATGGCATTGTGTCATTTCTGCCATACTCTATTGGACCAAGTACAGCACAAGGCCCGGTCTGATTTAAAGATGGGAAACAGATGCTACTTCTTAGTGTGAGGAACATCAGGTCTGTGCAGGGAGGGAAGGAGCTGACAGCAGCCATTCCTGGACACCATTGCCACAGCACTCACTGAGCAGAAGAACACTCCAGACATGGAGTACACGAGACTCTTGGAGTTGCTTCCGCTTGGGCCAAATGGGAGGATTAGTCCTTAGGAAGAAAAGTTTTCTCTGTCTAGCCTGTTTCTTTCAGCTTGCTTTCCTCTGGAAAGTTGGAGAGGCCTGAGCCTACAAAGAGGGAAGAGACAGACTACAATTGGTGATAGAAACCCTCCAGCAGTCTTGCCTAACCCACTTGGGATTGTGATTGGAGACAAAACCTCATATTTAAAACTCACCCTTGTAGTATCCCCCAAGCTCTCAAGCACCCATGGAACAGGAGTTGTACCAGAAAAAGAGGTGGGATTATTCTGTTTTGTTTTATTCTGCAGTGTTGGGTATTGTTCCCAGGGACTTGCATGTGCTAGACAAGCGTTCTTTCACTTAGCTACACCCCCAGCCCCAGTGCCACAGGAACAGGGTTCTTACAGTTGGAGATCTTGAACTTTAGCCAAGTGGCACAACTCAACACCACTGGCCTCCTGTGAATGCCGGTTCCTGTTTTGGCAGTGATTCAGATAGGGCGAGATGGAAGTACATGACCATACTAGGTAGAAGGGAGAGTGATGAGGAGGCCAGCCTTCCTCCCCTGACCTGGAGCAAAGGCTTGGCAACAGATTACCTTACACACTGCATTCAGGCCAGTTTCCCTGGATCTTACCTGGAGCTACTTTTCCCCCACAGGACTTTGGCAGTGTCTACAGACTCTTGATTGTTCCATCTAGGAGGACATTGCTGCATCTAATGGGGAAATGCCAAGGATGCTGCTAAACCTCCCACAGCACACAGCACAGCTGCACACAGGAAAGACTTGTCCAGTCCAACTGCAGAGATTCAAACACCTGGGATGACCTTTAACTTCCCCCTTTGCCCTGGCATAGCTACTTAGGAAAGTAGAAAGGACCACATGTTAGAAGCATGTTTATACATTTAGAGGCTGTTTTCTTTTAGGGCTGGAAATACTTCACTCCAGGCTCTTCTTGACTTGAAGGTTTGTGCTGAGAAGTCTGCTGTGATTCTGATGGGCTTTCTTTTGTGTGTGATTTGTTTCTTTTGTCTAACTCCTTGTAGTATTTTGTCCTTCTGTTGGGTTCCTGGAATCTTCACTATTATATGCTTAGGTGTAGATTTTTTTTTATCATGGCAAGTTGGGGTACTATATGCCTCACTTATGTCAAATTCTTTTCCCCTGCTTGGGAAGTTTTCTGCCATTACTTCTGTGAACAGTTTTTTGTTAATATGTCACTCTATCTCCTATTTCTTCATTGACTCTGATCAGTCTTATGTTATTCCTTGTGTCATCTAGCAGCTGCTGGATTCATTTCTCATGGTCTCTTTCTATTTTTAAGAAATCTTTCTCTTCCCGGTCATTAATTGCAACATTGGCTTATTCTGCTGTATAAACTTTCAATGGAGCTTTTAATCTCTTGGATATCTGTTGAATCTGTTTTATGGTTTCCATTTGTTTCCTATGCCAGGATTCCATCATGTTCCTCAGTTCCTCTGTTTTTTCATCTGTGTCTGCTCTAGTTATTAATCATGTCTTTCACTCTGGACATAATCTCTGTTGTTATCTGAGAAATTATTTCTGATTTTATTTTTTCCAGATTGTCTTTCATTGCCAGTTCAGGGGGTCCAGGTGGTTGAGTTTCAGATTATTCCACCTCGTTGCCCCTTGGAGTTGCTTTTGGTGATCTGGAAATCTGGTTCTGAGTATTGTTTAGGTGTCTTCTCATTTCAACCACTGCAGTCTGCTATACCTTTATTAAGGTGACTCTTTGCTCTCCCAGTGGGCTTCAATTCTCAACAAGTCTCAGAGAGGCCTTTTCTCTACTGCTCACCACTGCACCAATTCCTGGGGTCAGAATGATGGCCTTCTGGATCCCCACACTGTGCTGTTGTCTGAGTGGGCTTCTGGCTGGAGCCTGTGTGCACTTACTCATGGTACCTTGGCGGGCCTCTGGCTGGGTAATGCCTCCCTGTACAGCTGTTGTCAGGGCGGGCCTCTGATTGGAGCCTGCGCACCTGTGCAGCTGTTGTCCAGGCAGGCTTCTGGCTGGGGTCTGCATGCACTTACTGATGTTATCTGGGTGGGCCTCTGGCTGGGCCCTGCATACCCATGCTGCTGTTGTGCAAGAAGGCTCTACATTTAGATAAAAAGTCAAAGAATTCCATACAAGTGACTTGGCTACGTCCTTGTCCCCACCAAAGATTCTTTTGTTGGTTTTTTTTTTTCCATTTTACTTTTCTCTCAGTCTTTGAGCAGTGTTTCTGCCATGCTATGACAAGTGGCAAATGATTGCAACAGCTTTTGATCATTGTTTACCAGCATTTCCCCTAACCTCACATCAGCTTCTCTCCCCTCGATTAAGAGATCTGGCTCTCTGAAAATCATAAGGAAGCTAGGGCTGCATTAATAATTGATTTTTTACTTCTTTCTCAGCAAGCTATGGCATTTGACTTTGAGCAGGAGTTTTTCAGACTGATAAGGCCACAGTGTCCTTCCAGCATCATTTTAAGTTGCAAGGATCTTTGCTGGCCGATTTCTTTTTTCTTTTATTGTTCAGCTATTAGCACAGTAATAACGATCATAACATTTCCATCCTTTCAGAACTCTTACAGGGGATGACATCTGTGAAAGGGACTTGAGCTTCTGCCAATGACATCTTTGTAATTTTTTTTGAGCTCCACAACAGAAGCACCCATGGTTGCTCATTAACACACCACTGGTAATGAGGTTTCACTGACACTTCTGGGAAGCTTGATTTATTACAGGGCAGCAAACCATGGCCTGGAGGATGTGAGCAGAGCCTTGTCCTTCCCTTGATGTGACAATACTGGCATTTCCGTGGCCATGAGGGCATGCTCCTCTCACTCTCTTCCCCAAGCCTGCTCTGGATTCTCATCACTTGTCTGTATCATTCACAATCATGCCCAGCACTGGTTACATAAATTAGGTTATATTCATTCTTCAGAATATCATGCAAACATTAAATAAGACAAAGCATATGTGTATCAGTAAGGTAGTAAGATAGCCAAGACACATGAGGACAAAAGATTGTGCAGCAATATGTATAAATGATTTCATTTGAAAATAATCCCTATCATTACTATGCTAATGGAGGTATACAGACTAGGCAGAAGAGTGTAGTAGAAACTGCTAATAGTGATTATCCTGTGGCTGGGAAGGAGGTAGGAAAATATTTTGTTTCCCAGTGAGCATGTTTGCAGTGGGCATGTGTCAACTATCTTCCAGAATTCATTCCATCCTCTTCTAGTAAGATCCTTCACCTTTTGTTTGGCATCCACTTTACCCCACCCTCTCAGTCCATGCATCCTAGGTAGGGTCATGTGATACAAGTCTCAGCCAATCACAGTCCCTGGCTACACTGATGAAGCCAGGTCCAGAGCATGTGACTAAGCTAGTTCTCTCAGAGTGACTGTCAGGATTTATGTAGAAGTCACCCCCTAGAGAAGTTCCCTGCTAAATTTTAACTGGCAAGAATGTTGACTGGAGCAGTGTTAATCCAGAGTGGAGAAACAGAGTTGAGTCATAAGGAGTTTCCTAACTCCTTCATGATCACTGAAATCAAAGCCCCAACCAATTATGTAGATTAATACTTTGGGTGGGATTTCCTTCTCTCGCTATGGCAACAGTCTGAATTTGTTAATCTTATGTTACTTTATTCCATGTCCGGAAGAAGGGACACCTCCTCCTGAAAGTTCTTCCCCAGGGGTCATGCTTAGCAACATTGGTGAGGTCCCTCAGTTTGGTCCCAGAAATGAGGAGCCTCATATTAGCCTCAGTTTTCTTTACACATATCTGCTTTAGACTGCAACCTCCTTCCCTTCTTCTCTCCCTATCTCCCTTCTTGATTAAAAGTTCCAAAATACCAGAAGGCCTGCTAATCATTGCCTTAATTTCATACACAGATGGTAGTACAATCTCATCTAAAAGCTGATGGGGACAGGCATGGTGGCACATGCCTGTAATCCCAGCACTTGGGAGGCAGAGGCGGGAGGACCACTGTGAGTTCAAGGCTAGCCTGGGCTATATGGTGAGTTCAGGGCCAGCCTGAACTAGAAAGTAAGACCCTGCCTCAAAAAACCAAAAATAATAATAATAATAATAATAATAAAATAAAAATAAATAAGTAAAAGCTGCTGATATGTAACACAACAAAAATATAAATGATGAATACTTGGTAAAGCAAAAACAGTAAAATAGCTGAACTGGAAGAGCTGTTGATTCTAGCACAAAGATCAGGTATGTAAGTGATTACAGCCTTCAACAAAATATCCTTCCTCTTGTGCCCCTGGTGGCACAGAGTAAAGTGAAGAGTTGAATAATTATCAACAATTAAAGGGCTCAGTTGTCAGCTTACATAAAAAAGTCAACAACAAGACCTGATTGTAGCCTGTTGTCTAAACACCTGAGTTCTAGTCTGTGCCCCATTCAGTTTTAACCACATGGCCTTGAATAAGACTTAGATCATGTCATAAAAGAACCCAATATGGCCATCCATTTAATTCTCTCTTGGAAGATAAATGTACTTTAAACAAGCTGGACTGAATAGCCCTGTGCACATTTCACCTCCCCTGGCTTTTGAGGAAACTGTGCAACACAGCTGTGTCCATCTCTGAGAATCTATTACAGGTGCTGGTGCAGAAGCAGGGAATATTTGTTCCAAAGACTACCTCTGCATAGGCTTGATAAAAGGAATCTAAAAGGCTACAAGTGAACTTTGCCCCAGGTCCTGCAGCAAGATGCAGTTTTGAATCTGACCTTTGAAGCCAAAGTCAGAACCCAGCAGAACCATATCCTTTCTTTCTCCCTCCCAGCGCCTTGCTATGAGCCATAAAATTGCATCTTTCCAAGGAGAAGTACATGCATTGGTCATCTACAAAAAAAAGGAAATCTTAAGGAAATTAATTTTCTAGAATCACCATTTCTCCATTTGTCGGACACCATTTTCTGCTCTAGAAGCATTTGCATCATGCCATGTTCTTCTGTTTAACTTGTGTGCTTTGGTTGGCTCTCAGGTTGCCCCACACTCTTCCTTCCACCTCTCTGGCCACTCTGTCTCCATCTTCTTACTTTCTCCTCCCCTATGCCATGCTGAACCTCAGTGTGGTCAGAGAATCCTTCTGAGCCCTCTTTTCCTCACTATTCACACTACCTTCCAATGGCTTCCAGGTCATCACCTTCCAAAATCTCTTATATGAACTTTTATAAACTTCCAAGATCTCTGTTATAAACTTCCTAATTATGCTCCAATAAGTGGTATCTCTAAGAAAGGTGATGTAGTGGGAAGGGCAATGAGCTGGGCCTTAAAGACCTGGATATGAGCTCCAGCACCCCTGATATCTGGTTGTGTGATCCCAGGAAAGGCTCACTGCTCTGTATCTAAATCATCACCAATAAAATAACACTACTCCACAGGATACTGTGAGGACCGTAACTTTATAGAGGTGGACCAGAGGTGCTGGTAATGCCTGGTTGTAGGTAATAGCCACAGTGGCCCTTGTTGAGGGAGGTCAGGTGAGAAACTGTCCTGGACACTGGGCAGTCTGTGAACCAAATGTCAAAAGTGACAGTCACATGGATAGACCTCCAAATAATTCCAAAAACATTTTTAAACAAATGATTTTGGAAGAGTAAAATATTTATTTGAAGAACATATTTTGAGGCCCTTTTTAAACCAATATTCCAAAAATATTTCTGGTAAAACAAAACAAAACAAAACACCTTTTGGAAACATTTCAAGTGAGTGAGAGCTTGGATCTAGTGGTCCAGACTGGAAGGTGCTTCAGGGAGCCCTCAGAGCTATGGAAACCTGATGCCATAGGGATCTTTCAGAAAACTCTTTAGTGTGAGAAGGGTAAATGCAGAAATTCAAGGCAGTCTCCTGCTTGCCTGCTTCCTCACTCCTTCAGGCCTAGGATTGCTGGGCAATTTTTGGCTTAGGCCAACACAATTTAAAAAATTACTCTAGACCATCTCTTCCTCTAATGGGTAAGGAAACTGAGCGAAGATAAGGAAATGTGTCTAAAGAATGCTCAATGGTACTCATGGTAGACCAACGACCAGGTGCCTCTTTGGGGCAATAAGCCATACAGTCCTGCTGCCTGGGGGTGACTGGAGGACCTGGAGCATGTCAGTCATCTGTGGACTTCTGACAGCCATCTGTGATGCAATCTGTGACCCCAAATGTTGCTCAGTCCTCATGTGACACTATTTAGTTCAGGGACTTAAGACACTCAGGAGGCCTTGGGATGGAGGGTGGAACCCAAATTCTTTAGTCACAGCAACAGAAAGGCTGAAGATTTGTGTGAAGGAAGCACAAAGTCCCAGACTCAGAAAATAGCCTTAGGCCCTACAGCTGAATCATTCCACTCAAATTCAAAGTTTTCAAATCATGAGTTCATTTCTGCCTGGCCAGAGAATCTCAGCTGACAACCCCACCAAAGGGGAACACAGATGCTGGCCCAAGAGCCACGGAAGTGAGAGCTGGTCGCCAAAGGCCCAGGAACTACCTACATAGGCATCTTTGTCACATTTGTGCCTCTCACAGCAGCTCCATGTGGGGAGAAAGCCCAAATCTTCTAAAGGGAAGTGGCTTACCAAGTGAGAGACAGGACTGAGTCATTGGCCCAGGTCTAAGGACAGCACAGTTCTTGGATCACATGGCACAACCTCTGTATGAGTTAAGTCTGTTTCGGCCCTAGCTGTGGTAAGCTGTCTGCCTGCAGCTCCTCTCCACCCTACCTTGTGCCCCTCACTGTTCTCTGTAGCTAGAAAGAGCTCTATATACCATTCCTTCACTAATAACAAAAACTCTTCCCTCCCATATGAGCAGCAGTTTATAAGCACCAAGAACTTTCATATAGGTTGTCTCTGGTGCCACACAGGCAGAAAAGGGAAAAGAATATTCTTGTTGTAGAGATAGAAAGAAGGTATTTTAGTTTCCTCTCGCCACTGTAACAAATTAGCATAAACACAATAGTTCAAAACAACATAAATTTATTCTCTTGTAGTTGTAGAGGTCAGAAGTCCTGGAGTCTCTAGGAATAATCCATTTTCTGCTCTTTCTTCCTTCTAGAGACCATCAGCTTTCCTTAGCTCACAGAGTCCTCCATTAATGAAGCCAGTGGAATAGATCATATCATCTTCCCCCAGACTTTAACCTTCCTGACTTCCTTTTAGATGTACTCTTGGGATTACCTCAGGCCCTACCTGGATAATCCAGGATAATCTCTTTATCGCAAGATCCTTAACTTTCTCACATCTGTGTAGTCTCTCTTAACATATCTTCGAGTTCCAGAGACTAGAATGTGGACATCTTTGGAGAGCCATTATTCTGTCCACCACATGGGGAAATAAACTAATATTTATTAAACATCTACAACATGCCAAGGACTGAGCCAGGTACTTTACACTGATATCCTCATACTCTAATAGACACACCACTGTTATGTTTATTTTTCAAAAAGTGAGAAAACCAAAGGTTGGATGGTTTAATGACAAAGTCACACAGCTGAAAAGTTACAGTTTAAACACATCTGAGCCTGCAGTTTGTACCCTCTGCTTTCTCTCATTTCAGCAGCTGGTAGTGACTAATCCCAAGAGACTCTAAGAAAATCTGAAACTTTCAAAACACAAAGGAATAAGTTTGAAATAACAAGCACACTTGCAGTAAATTCTGTCTTTGCATCCCAGAATGTGCTATGTGATTGTAGATCTAGCCATGTTTCCAGCAACTACTTCTATTATTCCTTCAGTTTTGGTCATTTATGCTATTCAGTGAAAATGGGAGTCTTCTAGTGTTCAGGATATAATACCAAGGAAATAAATATCCAAGCATTTGTAAAAAAAAATTCTAGAAATTTAATACAGTCTAATTTTGTAATCTTTAAAGTTTTTTATAAAGTGCATGTTAAAAAGTGAAAGGAGTGGAAGAGTGGATTGTCTATAGAAACATAAACTTGTGCTTTTTTATTTAACCTGGGGAGATTCTTCTCAAGAACACAGTATTATAGTAGCCAATCATGGGGGAGTTGGACTTGCTCAACACAGACTGTTCCTCCTTTCCCAAGGACCTAGGGATCTCCAGCCCATAGAACATGCCTGGACCAGCAAATAGTGGGCAACTGAAGCAATTATTCTGACCATTTTAAAACTAGTTTATGCCTCATAATTTGCCTATGTCTGGATGCTTGGCCATCCATTACCTCAAAATCACTGTCACCTAAAGTGGGTAGTGTTCAGAGTTCCACAAGCCTTAGACAATTGCTGTGCTATTCCTTGACCTATGACTAACTTTAAAACCTGGCTGATCCTAAAGATGTAGCCTCTACTCTGTCTGAACACAGCACCATTGTTTCACGCTTGCTCAGGTTCCCTGTCAACCACTGATGAATAAATCCAAATCAGTCTAGCGTCAGAAGAATTTAAAATGCATGAAGACATAGCCTGATTCTCTCTCTTCTGATGGAGGACATTGAGCCAAATGCCCCAGCAGGAGCCCTCCTGATGGAGTACACTCACAGTCACTCTGCTGAGGAGATGCTGCCAGGTCTGTTTTTACTGATTTTCACTTTGCACAAAAGCCTCTTAAATCAAATCAAACTCACTAGGAAATTGGGGGGGGGTGTCCTTTGTTTCCAATGTTTGAAGGTGCGTCCTTCTTTCTAAGTGGCCTAGGAGGCCAAAAGTTCTCCTGAAAGCATTACCTCAGCTCTCTGCCTTCACCTCTGTCAACCTTCAAGCAATCCTTCACTCATTTGATGTTGTTGTTTCCTGCCAGATGCATAATCCATTAATACGGGACTCTGAAACAAATGATGCTGTTGCTACATTGCTTTCCTGGCTCTCCACATTCTCTGCTCCAGTCTAACTTGAGGGACAAAGAGATTTTCAGTTCCAAAGACAGAATCCAAATGAAGGTGAGGTCAGCAGGCAGAGGGGTCAGCATAGTCACTGGGAAAGGTGCTGTGGACCTGGCTCTCAGCCTCCTTTAGCATGCAGCTCAATGCTACTTGCTCAGAAAGGCCATCCCTAACTTTCTACTCAAAAGAAAGTCACCTCTTTATAACCTTGAGGTAACTCTTTAAATAGGGCACATATAATAGTTACTATAAAAGACAAATTTGATAAATTAGTCTATTAAAAATAAGAACTTTTGTTTATGAAGAGATCATTCAGAGAGTGGAATGAGAAGCTTAAGAGTAGAATCACGTATTCACAATACATATAGTGACAAAGAGCTCAGGACAAGAATGTATAAATTGGGGATAATTATATCCTCCCCACTTTCTCCAAATTCCATAATGAATGCAGGTAAGTTTTGAAAACTGCAAAGTGCTTCACCAATGTACAGAATGACATACTTGGGTCTTCTTTGTGAGTCATTGCCATAATGCCAGAGGAGCCCAAGCCATGTGAGCTAAGCCTAGTCTTTCATCTCCATACAGAACAACCAGAAGTAATTATTATAACATCACCCTTCCGCCTAAAGCCTTGTGATATCCATAACCAATGGAACCATCCAGGATCCTTTGTGTGCCCTTCAAGGACCTCACCAAACAGTCCCTGCTGCCATGTCTTCACCTCATTCTCATCACGGCCCCATCAGTGCTGAGCTCCAGCCATGCAGGGGGCTCACTTTCCCCAAGCACAGCATACTTAATATCATTCCTGGGCCTTTCACAACTTTTGTCTTTTCTTAGAATGTTCCTTCTTTCCTAACAAGCTGCCACACTCAGAGATTTCAGGGGGACATCTATACTGCTGTGAAGAATTGGTCTCCCATCTGTGGGATCCACAGTGGCTGGAGCCATAGTGTCCTCTTGCCCAAAGGATGGAGTGACTGTCCCAGAGTACACTTGTAACCAAGATCTTCCTTGGACTCATCCATGAACATTTGGAATGAGCTGTCATTTTCCCTGCAGGATTGCCAAACTGGTATGATCTTGGTGCTAACCGGAGCCATCTTCAGTGACACACAGGTGAGACAGTCCACAGTATGAAGTCAGGAGAGAGAAGAAATCAGAAGCAGGAGCCTGACTAGGGAGAGAGAGAGCCTGATGTCCCTGGAAGAGCTCTTGGATTCAACCCATTTGAGGTCTTTTGGTTTGATGACACTCTAAATCCTCTTCTTTTGCTTACACTAATTTTAATTAAGTTTATAGTTAGGTAACCATAGTTACCTAGGGACTTTCTCTAGTCCCTTCCCCTGGAAAAAAGTGTATTCCACTATACTTAAATATATGAATTGCTTCCTCTTCCTCATGCTGTGTGCTGTCCAAGACTGCCCTTAAGACAGTGGTTCTTAATCCTAGCTTCACATCAGAATCACTTGGGGGCCTTTTAAAAAATACTAAAGCCCGGGCACAAGGCCAGATCAATTAGGTCAAAATCCCATGGGACCCAGGCATCTATAATGTAAGTCCCAGGTGATTTTAATGGGCAGTCATGGTAGAGAGCTGTATAGCCCCGGGAGTGTACCCTAAAAAGGTCAGCACAGTCCTGTCTTGGTAGTGAATGAAGAAAAAGCAGAGTCGTCACACAAAGAAGGAAGACTGGTGGGGGAATTTCAGGTGACACTGTATGGAGGGGGCTTCTTAGAACAATCCCAGCAGACACCCGTGCATTAATGAGGCAGTGCAACACAGCAGTCAGACATGGGTTCAGGTCCACACTCTGACATCAGAGAAGTGAGGACAAGTCACTCAGTTTCCTCAGTTTCCCTATCTAGGCTTTTAGAAGGGACAAAACCACTTCTCTGTTTACCACATCAAATCAAGCTTCTTTTGTGGTGTGGGGCTGGTGAGGGAGTTTGACTTCTAGCTGAAGAAGTTGCTGAGATTCACCAGTTCAAACATTTAATAGCTTTTTCTATTTCCCACATCAGTTGTAATGACTCTAAAATGACCACGATTTCCTTCATCTCCTCCATTAGTGGCTGTCTCCAGGCATCAGAAAAGCCCTGCCTCCATCTGCCATGTCAGTCATGCCTCCTGCTCTTGTCTTTTCTGAGGCTCTGAAGATTTCTCAGGCATAAACAGTGTGCAAATCCCATCTCAGCCAGATACAGCCCACTGTTTGCAGCAGGTGTAGCATCAGCCCCACTTTGCTCTTCAGAGGTTCATCTAAAGACATTACCCAAAAGATTTCCTCTTAAATACCAGTACACTTCTCTGCTACACTACCCAGGGATTTCAGCCTTATTTAGCTTTATGTTAAGAGGGTCATTGAAAGTAAATGAAGGAGACATCTTTAGAGTTGGCTGAAAGCTGTTTTTTCGAAAAGAGATTATATAAGAACTAGTATAAAGTTTAATTCTGGATGCCTGGTGGAGAAAGCTCTCTTTGTACCTCTGAGGGGAAAAAATAAGTAGGTACTTCAGAATTTTGAACTTAGGAACAGAATGGAAATAAATGAGCACCTTTGCTTTGGATAGATCCAAAGTGACATTTTTAAACACACACACACGCACACACACACGGTAAATTATACTAAATACAATAACTAAAGATTCTATGCAGATCAAGCCACAATAAAATAAACCTTTCTTATTGGCATTAGAAAACAATTTCTGTCAATAATAACAACTACATGAGTACAGAGCACTTTATATGTTTCAAAACATTTACATCAATATGGTACCATCATTCCTAGAACCAAAGTGAAAAGGGCAGGGGAATTCATTCACCAAATGAGTACATTTCAGTTTCCTTAGCAGAGGAGTTAGTGACTTGTCAAAGGGCCTTTAGCAGCTCTTCCAACTAAGGCCAAAATGAAAGCCAAAATGGATATCTGGACTCACCATGGGATACTTTGTTGACCAAATTCCTTGTGGGCCTTACAGCCCTTTCTACCATCAGATCTCTGTCTTCTGGTATTATGCAATTTGTGATGGATAAGTGGATGAAAAAAACTATCGATGTGCCTGTAGACACAAGGGAAGAAGACAGTATAAGAAGGCCAAGAATAAGGAACTGGACTCAAAGAAAATCAGGTCAGAGGTGAGAGACATTGAACCTACCAACATATCCTCTCTAAAAGTGGACAATAAGAAAAGTGAATTAAAATGACCTTCAAGATCTTTAGATCCTTTAACTCAGCCAGGTATTGCACTTAGTGCCAGGGACCCAAGACATAGAGGGAGTGAGGCAAGAATTCCTCCTACAGTCATGGAGTTTACAGTCTTGTAAGTATATTCTACTCTTTTTAATCCTCTAACATCAAATTTCTTCCCCATAACTCCACAAATATTCAATAAAACCATAACAAGCTGTAAGGTCTTAAGTGAAGATTTGTTTCTAACAGAGTAGAAATTTTAATATTGTCTTCTAAGTACACTCAGGCAGGAATGAGGAGGCTATGGAGAGATAAAGAGGAGGATTGAGAGGTAGCCAAGGAGAGGACTTGATATTCTTCTAATATTCTGGAGGAAAAATTAGATACCAGGACCCTTTCAGACACAAATGAGAGAAAACTACCCTAAACTAAGGTAGACTTTTTGATGACTATAACTGCCATGTGTAGAAGTATGTGTGCCTTCAGGTATAGCCGAATCAAGTTCCTGACCATATTTGTAGGAATTCTTGCGTAAAGAGATTCCTGGGGTTTTTTTCTCTCTGTACTTAAGTAGGAAAGAGAGAGAAAGAGAGATGGAGGGAGGGAGGGAGAGAGAGAGAGAGAGAGAATCAGAGGTATCTTTGTTCCCCTGGCAGCAGCCAAATATGATGAGCAAGTAATGAAATAATTCAATTCAAATTGCACCTGTTAATGGAATTCCCTCTCCTCCTGTCCAGAGCAGGTTATGTTGACTTGGTTCATTCTAAATTGATGCATGGCTGTAATGATGTTATGAAGTAATTATTGATCCTGATGATATTTGGGAGTCTAACTTCCAGGCTTGGTGGAGTTACAGCAATTCCTCCTATCATACAGGCCAGCTCCCTGCAAGGACTCCAACTCATTGCAAGGATCACATCATTTTTTTAAAAAGCAGTGAAAGGACTGATCTCACTGACTTCTTTTAATCAACAGAAAATTCTAAATAGAGGTGGGAAAACATATGAGCCCTGGCCAGGAGACCCCCTAATTGTCAGGCCTTAGTGCATAACTTTCTTTGAAACTCAGCCTCCCTCAATGATTCTTCCAGTTACAGCTCTGCAAAGCTCTTCAGCAATATATAAAGGGATTTATCAGTTTGTTTTGAAAACAACTGGATGTAGGCCTATTTTCACTCCAGTCTCAATGCCTTATGGTAATTCCAACATAAATGCCAGATCTAGTTTAAAGTGAAGGATCCCTTGATCTATTTCTTTTATGCCTCATTTAAAATAATATTTGCTAGCATCACGTTGGTGAAAGAAAAGGATACAGATACATGGCTCATCTCCACAAGGACACATTGGAGATATAGAAGTTTGGTCATTGTGTTGACAGTTCCCTTAGCTTAATTTTTTGGTGGGCTATTTGGCAAATACTAAAATCTTTTAATGCATTTGCCTTTTGACTTTGAACTTTTGTTTCAGGAAATTTATAACTAGATACTCATATAATAGGTATTATAAAAAACACAATGAATGTTCTAATTTTAAAATTTGAATTTTTAGGATGCTTCCAGTCTTCTGCTGTAACTGTAACATGGATGTTATAATGAATATCCTTATAATACTGCTGTTTGCATATACAAGGTGTGATTAAAAACATTCAGTGAATGTTTAAATAAAAATTTTATTACAGTAAAAGAGACATTGCCATTAATTCCCCTCAAAATACCCTTCCTCACTTCCAATGCACTTATCTCATTGTTCTTGCCACCTTGTAAAGCAGTTCTGAAAGTTTCCTATTGTGTCTTTAGTTGTGCTGTTGTGGCTGCCTCAATGTCCTGAACCAATTCAAAACATTTACCTTTCATGGTCATTTTGACTTTGGTGAAAAGCCAGAAATCACATGGTGCCAGATCCCATGAATAAGGTGGATGGGGACAGACCATGTTTTTAACAGCCTGCTTTCCCATTGGATGGCACTCAGCAGCAGCATTTACCAACTTCTGATCACACCTCATACAGACACTTATGAAAGAAGATTTCCAGAACTGCTTCATAAAATGGCAAGATTGATGGGATAAGTGCATTTGAAGCAAGGGGAGTTATTCTGAGGGGCATTAGTGCAATGCATATTTTACTGTAATAATTTTTTAATTTAAACTTTCACTATATATTTGGATCCTATTTTGTATATGCAGATAGTAATATGTACAACATCAATGTCTCAGTAGACTGGAAGGATCCTAAATACTCAGTATTAGAGAGGTCTTAAATAAATCATGATGCATTCCAACAATGATATATTTTGTAGACATTAAAAACAGTAAGACTTTTAGATGCACAGATTTAACACAAAATCTAAGATGTGCAACTAAATAAAAGAACTGTATAAAAGATGCCGTCATTTGCAGGAAGAAAGAAAGGGGAACTCATATACATAAATACTTGTAAATATACAATGTATGGCAAGATTCAGAGGGAACCAATTACATTGGCTCCCTTTAGTAAACAGACTGGGACCACTGTAGGGGAAGACTTGATTTCTACTCTATATCCATGTGTACAACTTGAGCTACCCATTGAAAAACCCAATCTAAATAAGAAGCAGAAAGCTTATTTTTCTTAAGAAAGAGTAATATAATGTTCTTTACACAGAAATAATAAAATGCAGATGAACAAAAGAAAAGGCAAAATTGGTCAAGCATTGTATTTAATCATTTTCCTATCACTGGGACAAAATATCTGGCATACTCATGGTTTCAGAGAGTTCACTGGATGATCAGCTAACTCCAAAGCAGAAAAGACATAGCAAAAGATGTGGTGGAGGGGAGCTGCTCAACCCAGGGCAGCCACCAAGCAGAGAGGAGAGAAGAGCTGGGGACAGAAATACATGCCTTCAGGTCATGCCCCCAGTGATCTACCTCTTCCAACTGGGCCATACCTCTTAACAGCACATTGAGCTATGAACTCATCCATGGATTACTCCGTTGATATGTATAGTGCCCCCTGATCCTATCACCTTCTAATAACCCCACTTACTAACATAGGGCTTTGGGGGAAATTTTAAATCTAAACCATAGCATAAGCTATTCCTTATCCATTTTTCTTGTATCCAATACAATTCTTTTTTTCCCCAACAAATTAAAAGACCATTTAAAGATTTCAAGGTGACCTGGTTGAATTTACCTCATTAACCTTTCATTTTTCTCTCCTGTTTTCTCAAGTATAATTGATTAGATTTCGCTTGTGAAGACTGACTTCAGAACTGGAGATTTAATTCAGATACTGGTCAAGCAAGCTGCACCAAGGAATTACAAGATTTAGCAAGCAGTCATTGGAATTCAATATATCTTCTCTTTCTTAAGTCCCATAAAATACTTTAATGTTCCATTGATTGCCAACTCAACTGTTTTAACCAGTACCTAGAACCTACTTGGCAGATAGTAAGTTTTGTAAGATATTATGCCATTTAATTGCATGATAATATTATGTTCATGATGGCAATATAAATGAGTCAGTAAAAAGCAATCGTGAATGATTAAATGTCAAGGACTAAGAAAATACATTGGAATGACACTGAAGCATGGTATAATTTCAGAAAGGCACTTTCCAATTTTGGACACAGGCACACAGTACACTTAATGACAAATCCATATTCTTGTTAAGTTTCACTATTGAAACCAAATCTATTTTTTTCGTAAAAATTCACCAGTTTTTAGATTCTGTTAAAGCTAAAGCTCAGCTGGAGGATTTCTTCTTCACAGTTCCCTCTGTCTGAGGCCCTGCACTAAAAAAAGAAAAGAAATACTTCCTCTTCTCTTAAAGTTTGAAAGTTTTCTATACAGACTTTCTTATTTCTCCATTTTTCTACTCTACTGATCAGGGAATCCCTCCTGCTACCACATATCCTCTAGTTCCTGGCTTGAGGAATTCTTCAGGAAAGAATCTTTCCTATCACTTTCTTGTCCTTTTTTTCTTTCAGGTCTAGATAAGAAAAAATTCCCCCAGGAAGCTATGGCAAAGACATAGTGCCCAATGCCTGTTCCTTTCAGTTAGGAATTGGGGTACTCAGCCTACCTTGGCAGAAAATCCAGCCAGAAAAATATCTCATTTATTCATCCAATCAAGCAGATTTGAGCACCTGTGTAAATTAAGAGCTGGGACAGATGTAGAAGTGGAAGTGAAAAGATAAAAAAGCCACTATCCTACTTCTTGATGGAAAAGCAAGGACCCAGAGAGTGAGGCAAGAAGAAGGAGAAATTTCTGACAACCAAGATTCCTCTTCGTGTGGCCATAGCCTTGTTTTGGTTTGAAGGGAGTGTTCTGATGAGCTGCTTTGGATGGGAGTAGGAATAAGGGTAACCCATGAGGATCATCTCAAGACTGGCTTCCAGAGTGAAGCTCAGCTGGTCACAGCACCCAGAAGGAAGCTCCCCCACTGCCATCCCAGGCTCCTAGGTCCAAGAAGGTGAGCTGGTCCCAGCACCTGGAAGGAAGCTCTCCCGCCTCCATCCCAGGCTCCTAGGGCAGTGAAGCTCAGCTGGTCCCAGCACCCGGAAGGAAGCTCCCCACCTCCATCCCAGGCTCCTAGGACAGTGAAGCTCAGCAAGTCCCAGCACCCGGAAGGAAGCTCCCCTGCTGCCATCCCAAGCTCCTAGGGCAGAGAAGGTGAGCCGTGTGGGAGCCAGAAGCACACCCCCACCCCGTGGAAATGAGAAGACACATAAATGAGCCTCAAAAACAGACTTCCAGATCACCTGCAGCAACCCCAAAAGGAAACGAGATGGAACACTCTGATATTCAATCACCTGGACTCTCTGAACTGGCAACAAAAGAGGATCTGGGAAAAATGAAATCAGAAATAATTACTCAGATAACAGTAAAGATTTTGCTTATGGTGCAAGACATGATTAATAAATCTAGAGAGGACACAGATAAAAA
Organism: Heterocephalus glaber; assembly: GCF_053883595.1. Lineage (NCBI taxonomy): Eukaryota > Metazoa > Chordata > Mammalia > Rodentia > Bathyergidae > Heterocephalus > Heterocephalus glaber. Next base: position 5,745,496 of record NW_028258349.1, on the reverse strand, counting down.
AACAGAGGATCTGAGGAACATGATGGAATCCCAACATAGGAAACAAATGGAATCCATAAAACAGATACAAACAGATTTCCAAGAGATTAAAAACTCCATCGAAAGTCTGCACAGCAGAATGAACCAATGTGAGCATAGAATTTCATATACAGAAGATAAGATTGCAATTAGTGACCAGGAAAAGAAAAATTGCTTTAAAATTGTAAGGGAACATGAGAAATCAATCCAGCAGCTGCTAGACGATGGAAAGGTGAATAACATAAGACGTATTGGAGTCAATGAAGAAAGAGGAGAGAGTGCAGGTGACATAAAAAAACTGTTCACAGAAGTGATGGCAGAAAACTTCCCAAGGAGGGGAAAAGAACTTGATATACAGATAAGTGAGGCATATAGGACTCCAGCTAACCTTAGTCAAAAAAAATCTACACATAGGCATATAATAGTTAGGATTCCAGAAATCCAACAGAAGAACAAAATTCTACAAGCAGTGAGAGAAAAGAAACAAATCACATACAAAGGAAAGCCCATCAGAATCACAGCAGACTTCTCAAAGCAAACCCTCAAGGCAAGAAGAGCTTGGAGTGATGTACTTCAAGCCTTAAAGGAAAACAGCTTCCAACCCAAATTGATGTACCCTGCAAAACTATCTTTCAAAATTGATGGAGAAATAAGATACTTTCATGATAAAGAGCACCTCAGGAACTTCATGAATACCAAACTGGCACTCCAGAAAATTTTAGACAATACCCTAGGAAAAGACAATGAGGATCACAACCCCAGGAAACCCAGCAGAATGAATCCATTGGGCTTGACAAATTAAACGCAAAGGGGGAGAATTCAACAAAAAGAAAAAATCATGACAAGGCTTTTAAAGCTTTTGACTTCACCTCCCTAATGAGTGTATAATTCAATCTTGTTATTGTACTGATTAGTATTTTTCTGATTCTAGAGTTGCACACCATTCCTTGTGCCATACTGGCTATTTATCATCTTCTTATGTCTACATTTTAATTGGGTTGTCTAATTATGAGCTCTAAGAACTCTTTATATATTCTGCTCATAGGTTATATGCATTGTAAATGTGGTCTGTTTAAGGACTACTTTTCATTTTAATGATGTCATTTAAAGTTCTAAATTTGATGGAATCTCATTTATCAATTTTTTTCTTTTATACATTATGTTTTTTGTATCCTAAGTAGTTCTTGCCTACCCTAAATTCATAAACATTTTACCTTATAATTTCTTCTTAAAGTTTTATACTTTTAGGCTTTCTTATTTAGGTTCATAGATCCCTTTAAGTTATTTTCATGTATGGAAATAAAGGGTTGAGGTTAATTTTTTATATACGGATGCTAGGTGTTCTAGTGCCGTTTGCTGAAGACACTATCTCTTCCTTGGCTCTTGAATTGAGTTTATATTCTATAAAATGCTAATGTTAAATAATCTTTCAAAACTCAGTGGACCATATATGTGTGGTTCTATTTCTAGATTCTCTGTTTTATTCAAATGATCTACATGTCTTTCCATACACCAACACTGCCTTGATTACTGTAGCTTTAGAAGAAGTCTTAAAATTGGGTGCTAAATGTCTTCCAACACTGTTTTTGTTTTTGTTTTTGGCTTTTCTGGGTCCTTTGTACTCCTACATAACTTTAAAATTTCAATATCCAGTTCTTCATTTATAGCAAGTATACACAGACCTGAATTTTTATATATACCTTGTGTTTTCTAATCCTGCTAAATTCAAGTACAAGTTCTAGGGGCTCCTAGAGATTTCTAAGTATTTTCTCTGTAGATGATCATTTCATCTACATATAAAGATTTTGCTTCTGCCATGCCAATCCTATCCTAGTTGTGTCATTTTGTTGCCAGACTATTTTGGTTTAGACCTATGTTTCAAAGACTAATGGACAGATGAAGAGTAGGCATATATGCCCTTGTTCCCCACTTTAGGGAGAAAGCATTGTATCATCTCCATTCATAGAAGGAGGTTTTGTTGGAAGTATGGAGTACATGTCTTTGATCTGTTGAGAAGGTTCTGTTTTACTTCTAGTCTCCTGATAGCTTTTACCATGAACAGCTGTAGAATTTAGTCCAATACTCTTTCTCCAACTAGTGACAGGATCATATGGCTTTTTCCTTTCCTCTGTTAAAATGATGACTTTTGGGGGTGGACCTTCCAATGCTGAACCAACACTGCCATCCCTATAACAAAACCACTTTCTACATCCTGCCAGATCTGACTTCTAAGAGTTTGTTTTGTTAAACAAATTTCTATCTGTGTTCATACTTTTTTTCTTCTATTATCTTTATCCAGTTTTAGGATTAGCACAATGTTGAGTTCCTACAATGAGGGGAGAAGTGTTCCTTCTTTTTTATGCTTTAATTGTTTGATATAATTTATCAATTAAAATGTTTATGAGCGTGCTGTTGTCATATAGGTAGGTTTTCAAGCTAGGAATATACTTTCTTTAATAGGTGCTATTCAAATTTTATATTTCCTCCAGAGTTAGTTTCATTAATTTGTCTTCTAAGTTACTTCTTAGAAGTTGTCAAATTTATTTCAAAAAAGATTTTTGTAATATGCTTTCTATATCCTTTTAAGTTCTGTAAAATCTGTGGTAATGTCTCCTAGATCTTAATATTGTAATTTAAAAAATGTATAACTGATATTGTGTAACATAAAGAAAAGGTCTAAAAGAGCAGGGGAATTGGGAGGGGTAGGGGAAGGGAAAAAAGGGAAAGGAAAACATATGAGAAGAGGAAAAAAATGGAAACAAGGTCTTTGCAAATAGGGAAGGGTGGAGCAGGTGAAGGGAGGGCAAGGGAAGGGGGAAAAAAATAAGAACCAAGAGACTCCTGTAATGGTACAAGATCCCAATGATGAATGTAACTGTATTTTATACCTAAAATGTACCAATAAAGTTAATGGGGGAAAAAAAAAAGACTGGCTTCCGAAGGGTTTGGGATAAGAGGGTAAGCAGGATGGGGGCAGAAGCTTGGTGAGGAGGGGCAGGGGAGATTTATCTGCATTACAGAGGAGAGAGGAGTCAGCAACGTTGATGCTGAAAAGGAAGAGAGAAAAATCTACTGACTCTGAGGAGCTGGAGCTGAGCTACACAGGAATTCAGAGCCCAGATTCCCTGAGACATGGCTGGAACTGTAGGCACCGGGAAGTGACTCTTTCCTCTTACCGTCCCATGAAATGTCTTTGCATGTGAGTTTAGGGAATCACAAAGTAAGGATAATCAGACGTGGACTCAAACAACAACATGCCCATAGCTTGGACTGCTATAATAAATACCCTAGAGGGGTTGGCTTATAAAAAACATGAATCAATATTTCACAGTTCTGGAGGCTGGAAGTTAAAGATGAAGGTGCTGACAGATCCAGCATCTGGTGAGGCCTCTCTTCCTGGTTTGCAGATAGCTGTCTTCTCACTGTATCCTCACCTAGTGGAATGCAGAGAGACCTAGATTTCTGACCTCTTCTGAGAAGGGGACTAACGCCATTCAAGAGGGTCTACTCTCATAATCTAATCATTCCCCCACCCCCAAATGGCATCACACTAGGGTTCAACATATGAATTTAAGAGGAATGCATTCAATCTATAACATGATAATACAGAGAAAAACTCTGAGATTCACAAGAAACAGACAGATAAAGAGACAAGCTGTGAGAGAACAGGACTGTGGTACTGGGTGAAAGGAGGGCACAGGCACACATTGAATGGTGTGGGGAAGGGTATCAACAAGGTGCCACGGTGGAAAAGCACAGGACCTGTATGAGGACCAGCTGTGTGGCACAGTGGCCTCGTTTCAACTCACTCAACGCCTTGTACAACTCCTGTGCAACAATGTAATGGTCTATTTGTTTTACACAGCTTCTGAGGATCCTTGTGTTATCAGAGAGCAGCTAGAAGAAATGTAATTAGGATACAGAAAGGTGCGTGGTAAGTTTAATCTTTCTAAAGAGCTGCCCATACGTCCCAGGAGCCCAGACCTCATTTTTATTCCTCATCTACTCAGCTCCCAGAACTGATTGCTAATGCACAGAGCCAACTGTGCATGCCCTGGCCGCAGTGGCTAGCTTCTGTTTGTGAAGACTAAACTTACCACTTCTCCCACTTAACAAGGTTTGCTTCAGTCTCTGCCTCACATACCACTGCCTTCAGAACTTAAAACAAGGCTGTGTCTTAACACAAACAACAGAAAGGAGTTGTCAGTAAACTCACAGTCTGTGATGACTTGCAGAGAATGTTAGGGGCATGGGGCAGGGCTTTGTTAAGGTATTCCAGGTCCCCACAGCAGCTGGAGACCAGGACCACGGCTAAATGTGTATAGACCTAGGCATGGTGTTAGCTCTTTGTCAAATGCAAGGAAATGGTCTTATGCCTCTACCTCTTCCTTAGCCACTTCCTCCCTTTCCTACCATCAGTGCTGGGCTATCTTCTGTGGTGGCACCTACTTAGTTCCACTAATAGAGTCAAAACAGCATAAGACTAAAGAACAAACCAACAGGAACTCTGGTCTGACATTCTCTTACTGTGTGACGTTGGGCAGAGGAACAAACTGTTTTGAGTCTCTAGTTATTATCTGTGAAATGCAAAGTTATAATCTCATACCCTCCTTACAATAAAGCTTTTCAACCATGACACCATTGACCTTTAGGACCAGATAATTCTTTGCCATGGCTGTCCTGTGCATAGGATATTTAGCAGCACTATTAACAAGTGGCACCTACCAAGTTGTGGCCAACAAGAATGTCTCCAGGAATTGAGAAATATCTGCTGGGGGCAAAATGCCCCAGAATTAGGAACCAGCGTCTCCTAGCCACTTTGTGAGCTAGATAGGATAAAGAAATATGCAAGTTTGGCATTACAGACACTGGGGAATTAGAATGATCTGGGAATGGAGTTCCCAGGTGGGCCAAGCAAAAAGTTTCTTTCTATTAGGAGTAGATCCAAGAAGAAGGGAAATGTAGAGTGTGTACATTTCTACATGTACAATGTAATTCTACATATACATGCAATTCTATAAGAATTTCTTTACCTTTTAAGATTCTCTTTAACAGAAAGGACAAAAGGTTGGTTTATATCTGAAATTCTTTTTTTGTCATTTAATTAGGTTCATTTTAATAAAGTGTATTGGAGTTTACAACTCAAAACAATTATTCTTAAAACTATCAGATATATAAGATAGATCACACCAAGAATGCAATAACATAAATCCAATAGTCTGCAAATAAGAAGTATTGCAGAAATTGTTAAGATTGACTGTCTTCCCACCCTCTTCCTTACCCTTATTCACAGCCCTTGAGATTGTACTTTGTTTTCTGAGGCCTGATGCTCTCAATATTCCTTGTAGCAGGACAGATCCCCTTACTGAGTCAAAACTAGTACAGTCATCAGAGGGAGCTCACCTTTTCTCCACAGGATGAGCATGGTCCTTGTCCTTTATTATTTGCTTTTTATTCCCTAAAAAATGACATTAAATGTTCCCTTATTTAAAGTAACACTTCACAGATATTGTGGTGTCTGATCACTATTCCTCTCCAAATGCTACCTAGGACAAGCCCTACCAAGTCTCACCTTGTAGATCAGCTTACTTGGGAAGAAAGCTAAGGCATTGAATAGCCAATTTCCCCCATGTCTATTGAAAACAACCCTGGTTCTAATTTTGAGGTTTTGGCCAAGGGAATTGAATTTAGTCATACCAGATACTTAGTAGTCACTTCTCAATATTCTTTGGATGCTTTCATTAGGAGGGATGGAATGAATAGTACAGAACCAAGCATGGGATGAATGTACATGCACACAAGTGCAGACACACACACACACACACACACACACACTCCATCCATACTCCCCAAATAGGAATCTTTGGCAGTCAGAGAATACAACTGATTTGCCATTATTGTGTGAAAAGGCTGCATTGTCTCCCTTCACCTCCAAAGACTAATCTATCCCACTTTTTATTTTATTTTTATTTTTTGGTGCTAGGAATCAAACATAGGGCCTTGTGCATGCTAAGCATGTGTTCTGCCACTGAGCTACACCCTCAGCCATAAGCCAATTAATTAATGTTGGTAAAAACCATTTCTGCAATTCCTTGCCATATAGTTCTTTTACAACACAGTCCAGATAACACTGACTTGATTTCAAGAATATCATCATTATAAACTCAAAATTGTGTCACACATAGAACTTATTGGAATATAGCTCAGACTAAATTTATGGAATTACAAATTATGGAAATATTGGACCAAGCCACATGTAGTTACTATTTAGCCCCTTTTACCAGCTATTCCAGGCTCCCTTCATGCATAAACTTGGCCCTGCACTCTAGAGCACTCTGGGTGAGATGAAGGGGAGGTTCCCGGGGTTGGATCTCCACAGAGAGAGGCTGGAATCCAGCCAGTCTTGCTTCATCTTCTAGTCAAGGGAAATGGAGACAGCGAGCCATTCATTGTTATTTGGTGAGATTGTCACAGGCCAGATATTTCTGAAATACTTAAGAATAAACGTTCTTCGCTACCATGAACATTAACCTTCTTCCAGAGACTATTCATTGAGTTTCAACAGAGGAATAGAAATTCTTTTTATTAAGCTGAGCCTTGGCCCTACATCTGCAAAACAGCAATTATTTTGCCTAAAGAAGAAAAAGATAATCTTGCCTTGCATGAGCTGCCCATTATAAAATATTCAAGGATTAGTATTTCTACCAATATTGTATTGTTGTGTAAAAACGTAACTTTCAAAGAGGTAAAATTTTGACTCTTACGTAAATATACAATAAACATGTGTCAAAGATTTTGTTCAACTCATTGAGAACCAGTAAGATGCTAAAACCCAGCTAGGTGTGGTGATATCTGGGAGGCTAAGACAGGTGAATCCCAAAGTCAAGGCCAACTTGGGCAACTTAGTGTCTAAGGAAAACACTATGTCAAATTTTAAAAAATTAATAATAGTAAAAGGGGTGGGGAATGCAGCTCAATGCAAAGGCCCTGGGTTCAAAGCCCAGTAACACACATACACAGGCACACACACAGACACAGGCACACATACACACGATGTTAAAACCCTATCTAATCAGAATTTGAGAAAAAAGAGTATTTTAGGCAATTTACAAAAGGAATGTTAGAATATGATCACTACCTTAGATACAAAACTAGATAATGCCTTCATGGTTAAATATCATTACCTTTAAGGGTAATTCTTCTGTTACAAGTTATTTGCTTCTCATTCAGACCAAAATCCAGTTTCCCTTCCACCCTAGTGGAACTATAAAGTAGCCCAGTGAGCAGAAATTGACTTAAAGTTGCCAACCCAGCACAGCAGTGAAAGAGCACTCAGTAATCTCTAAACTATTTCCAAGTAGGGGTGCATACTTCTAATAGTTGAATGAAAGAATGCTACTTTTCTAGGCTCTTGACTGCAGCAAAGAACAACCTCTGCCCCTGCCTTTAATGATTAAAATTGAAGCTGAGTGTGGTGGTGCAGGACCATTACTGAGGAGTCTGAGGCAAGAGAATTACATGTTCAAAGATGCTTGAGCAATTCAGCAAGACTCTGTCTCAAAATAAAAAGAATTTTAGAAGGGCTGAAGATGTATTTGAGTGGTCGAACACAGCCCTAGCATGTGCAAGGACCATGGTTCTATTGCTCATCACACACACACACACACACACACACACACAATTCAAATCTAGGAGAGCAGCAGATAAATAAAAATTATTCACAATTGTAGTACTGGGGAAAAATGGAAACTATCTCAATTGGAATTTTTACACACTGATATGCATATTTGGGGGAACAAGGAATAATACTTAACAACAGTGCAGGGCAGGGCCCTGACCCTTACCTCATAACCTGTGAAGTCAACATAGTCACTGTCAAAATTAAATTGATAAGAAATGTAGAGCTTAAAATATATAAAGGTAATCAAGCATAAGAACTAAACACAATAATACAAATATTAAACATAAAAAGGAGGAGAAAGGTTTTAAAGGCCATTTTTTTACATTGAGGTATTAATATATATCTAAAATGGATGCATAATTGTAATCTTTTACTCTTAGGTTCTAGAGTTAAACACCAGTAATCAAAATAGAAATGGTGAAAAAGGCTTTCTTGGTGAACTTTTGAGAAGGGACAAGATGCTCTGGGAATAACAGCCCCCCAAGCATGCTGGAGTTTGCTTGCAGGGGCCAGGGAAGGATCTAGTGAGTAGGCTGTCTTTGAGTTAAGGCTCAGTTTCTGGTGCAAGATTGTAATTTTTTCAACCAGACAGTTGAGGAAAAGACTGAAGAACAGCATGGGCAGCAGCATAGAGACAAGAAGCAGCATGTTCAAGGCTGGGAAATGGGGCCAGGCAGGCATGAGCTGGACCACAGAAAATCTGTGGGATGTGCAAGAAAAATTAAATTTGCTCTACAGACATAGGGTACAATAGAAATGCAATTGTTGCTGTTGCTCATTTTACTTTTCAGGAATGGACATGACCTCAAGAAAATGTGACAATAAAATGCCCATTCTTATGGAAGGGGCAGAGTATCCACATCTCATGCATTCACTCACTTCTTCTCAGGACCTACCACATCCTATGTTTTCTATTAGGACAAAAACAACAGTTCTCAGAAATGTGAAATCTGCTAAAAACTGGTTTTTAATGGATTTAATGACAGTACCAATGATTTCTTTAAAAAGTTTAAGCCGTCTTCCTTTTGATCCTTCTGTCAGTTTGAATATCCTATGGCTTCCCTCTCAGAGTCACTGTGAGTGGCTTAGGCATAGCACCTGTAGGGGCCAAGGACAAGAGTAAGGTAGGGAGGGAATGTGTGGCACTGTCACCTCTGAGAAGAGACTGGGCACATCTGGTACTTATGGGCCAGCACCTCCTGTGGTGGCCTCTGGTTCTTGAGTCCACCCGCCCTGTGTCAAGGCAGTTTTGCTAAGGAGGAGCAGAATGATGGAGCAGGTGCCCAGGGACATGGGGTATGGGACTTGGCAGGGGATGGGGGTGATGACACCACCTGAACGCAGAGAGGGCTTCCTGGAAGGAGATTTGAGAGATGGTCAAACATGGCTGAGTACAGCCAGGATCTGAAGTTCCAAGGAAAAGATATGGCACAGACAATGGCATAGGTCTGCAGGACAAGAGTTACATTCTCCTCCTCTGATTTCTCCTTCCCTCTTTCAGATGTGGTTTGTAAAATCAGGCAAAATGGGACAATGCTGGGAGACAGCTGAGCCATCTTACTCATGGGCCTCAATTTTCTTGAATGTTCTGAATCCTCTCTATCCCAAAGACAGTTCTGGCTTTTGAGTACCTAGGATACATTTTACTTCTCAACATCAGGAAAAATCTTTTAGAGGAAGACTCCTTCAAAATAAAAAACTAGGGTACAAAAATAAACAACAAGTTAGAAAGGATATTTGCTTTGCCAAATTCCCCTGCCACAGAAATAGGTGATTTAAAAATCAAAACAAATAAAACAAAAACTTTCCTAGCCTGATATTTTATCCAGAGTTAAACAAATAAGCTTTAGGGTGAGTTATCAATGCGAATCTCTCTAAAAAGGAGCCAGATCCCTTCTTCTGAGATCAAAACTCTAAGTGAGAAGGGAAGACCATGGAAACCCAAGAATTTAGGGGACCTGAGACCACAGAGACTTGAGACACCACATCAGGGAAGGTCCAGTCAGAGTTACAAGCTCCGTGTAGAGACTTCTCCATGAAACTTCTAGGCAGAGGGGGTGTCAATGAGGCCTCCTGAAGAAATATAGAGGGGTGGAAAGCATGCCAGGGATGCCCAGGGGCCTGGAAGTTCTGGAGGGACATAGGGTAGGTGGACCCAACAGAAAGGTCACCACAGGGAACATTCCAGGCCACCATACCACTGGCCCCAGCACCAAGGAGGTGAACCATGCAACCATCCCCCCTAAAAATGAGAAGACACATAAACAGTCTCAAAACCAGACTTCCAGATAACCTAAAGCAACCCCAAAGGGAAACGAGATGGAACAATCTAATACTAAACCACTTAGATTCCCTGAACTGGCAACAAAAGAGGATCTGGAAAAAATGAAATCAGAAATAATTTCTCACATAACAGCAGAAACTGTGCCCATACTGCAAGACATAATTAATAAATCTAGAGAGGACACAGACAAAAAAAATAGAGGAGCTGAGGAACATGTTGGAATCCCAACACAGAAAACAAATGGAATCCATAAAACAGACACAAACAGCTTTCCAAAAGATTAAAACTCCATTGAAAGTTTATGCAGCAGAATGAGGCAATATGAGGACAGAATTTCAGATATCCAATATAAGATTGCAATTAGTGACCAGGAAAAGAAAAATTGCTTTAAAACAGTAAGGGACTAAGAGAAATCAATCTAGCAGCTCCTAGGCAATGCAAAGAAGAATAACATAAGACTGATCAGACTCAATGAAGAAACAGGAGAGAGTGCAGATGACATAAAAAAAAAATGTTCACAGAAGTGATGGCAGAAAACATCCCAAGCAGAGGAAAAGAACTTGACATACAGATAAGTGAGGCATATAGGACTCCAAATAGCCTTGATCAAAAAAAACTACACAGGCATATAATAGTTAAGATTCCAGAAACCCAACAGAAGAACAAAGTTCTACAAGCAGTTAGAGAAAAGAAACAAATCACATACAAAGGAAAGCCCATCAGCATAACGCAGACTTCTCAATGCAAACCCTTAAGGCAAGAAGAGCTTGGAGTGACATATTTCAAACCCTAAAGGAAAACATCCTCTAACCAAGATTGATGTACTCTGCAAAACTATCTTTCAAAATGGATGGAGAAATAAGATACTTTTGTGACAAAGAACACCTTAGGAATTTCATGAATATCAAACCAGCACCCAAAAATATTTAGACTATATCCTAGGAAAAGACAATGAGGATCACAACCACAGGAAGCCCAGCAGAATGAATCCATTGGGCACAACAAGAAATTAAATGCAAAGGGGGAGAATCCAACAAAAAGAAAAAGTCATAACAATGATAAGTCAATGCGTATGTTATATCCATCAATGTTAATGGTCTCGATTCACCAATCAAAAGAAATAGACTGGCAGAATGGGTCAAGAAGCAAGATCCAACAATATGCTGTATACAGGAAACACTTAATTCAGAAAGAAACTCATAGACTGAAAGTTAAAGGGTAGAAAACAATACTCCATATGACAAGAACCTGAAAAAAAGCAGAAGTAGCTACCCTCTTTGCAGATGAATTGGATTTCAAATCAACACTGATTAAGAGAGACAAAGAAGGACACATCATCCTTGTAAAGGGAACAATCCAAGAGGAAGAAATGACAATCATAAACATATATGCACCAAACACTAGTGTGCCCAGCTATATAAAACAAATACTAACGGACATGAAAAATCAAATAAGCACTAATACGATAGTAGTAGGGGAGTTCAATACCCCACTGTCACAAATAGATAGATCAACTAGACAAAAAATAAGTAATGAAATACTTGAACTCAATCAAACTCTTGAACAAATGAACTTAACAGATGTTTACAGAGTGTCCCACCCCACAAAATCACAATACACATTCTTTTCATCTGCACATGGGTCATTCTCCAAAATACACCACATACTCCCTCATAGTACATGTTTAAGTGAAAAGGAATTGAAGTTATCCCCTTCATATCATCAGACCATACTGCAATGAAATTGGAGATCAATAGCAAAAGAAACCACAAGAATTTCATACACACATGGAAATTGAACAATACACTTCTGAATAACCAATGGATCACAGAGGAAATTAAAGAAGAAATCACACAGTTCCTACAATTAAATGACAATGACAATACAACATATCTGAAGCTATGGGACACAATGAAAACAGTCTTACAAGGGAAAGTCATAGCAGTGAATACTCATATTAGGAAAACAGAGCGAGCCCAAATAAACAACCTGATGCTGAACCTCAAGCTTCTAGAAAAAGAAGAGCAGGAAATATGCAAAGCTTACACAACAGAGGAAATTATAAAGATCAAAGCACAAATCAGTGCAACAGAGACTAAGAGGATGATACAAAAAATCAATGAAGTCAAGAGTAGGTTCTTCAAAAGAATAATCAAAATTGACAAACCCTCAGCCAACCTTATAAGAAAAAGGAAAGAAAAGGCCCAAATCCATGCAATTAGGAATGAAAAGGATGAAATTACAACAGACCCAGCAGAAATCCAGAGGATCATCAATACCTACTTTGAGAACCTATACGCCAATAAGATGGAAAACACAGAAGAAAGTGACAGATTCCTAGATACATATGAATTACCAAAGTTGAATGAAGAAGACCTAAAAATTCTAAACAACCCAATATCAATCAATAAAATTGAAAATGTAATAAAAAACTTACCAACAAAGAAAAGCCCGGATCCTGATACCTTCACTGAATTCTACAAGACATTTAGAGAGGAACTACGGTTTAAACCCTTCAGTGAAATTGAAAGGGAAGTAATACTCCTGAATTCATTCCTGGAAGCAAGCATCACCTTGATCCCCAAAGCAGAGGAAGACGCAACCAAAAAAGAGAACTACAGGCCAGTCTCTCTAATGAACATAGACGCAAAAATCCTTAATAAGATATTGGCAAAAAGAATGCAGAAGATCATACACCCTGACCAAGGGGGATTCATCCCAGGGATGCAGGATTTGTTCACCATATGCAAATCAATAAATGTGTAATACACTAGATCAACAGAGCCAAGGACAAAAACCATATGATCATCTCAATAGATGCACAAAAACCATTTGACAATATCCAACATCCATGTATGATAAAAAAAAAAACCCTACAAAAAATTGGAATATATGGTCTCTACCTCAATCTGATAAAACCTATCTATGAAAAGCCAACAGCCAATATCATACTAAATGGTCAAAAACTGAAATCCTTCACACTAAAAGAAGGAAAAACACAAGGATGTCCACTATCACCACTCCTGTTCAATATAGTTTTGGAAACATTAGCCACAGCAGTTAGACAAGAGAAAGTAATAAAAGGAATAAAGATAGGAAATGAAGAGGTCAAATTGTCAATATTTGCATTTGACATGATACTCTATATAAGAAGACCTCATAAACTCAACAAAAGTCTTCTAGACTTGTTTGTGCTAGTTCACGGGCAACTGAGGTTTTGTTCATCAAATCTTTTCCTACACCAATGTCTTCAAGAGTTCCACCTAACCTCTTTTCCAGCCAGTTCAGCATTTCTATTTTAATATTTAGATCTTTAATCCATTTTGATTTTATTTTAGTGCATGGTGAGAGATATAGCATGAAATCAACCAATAACAAATGGTTGCGGGGCTATGGGGAAAGAGGAACCCTGCTCCACTGCTGGTGGGAGTATAGACAGGTGCAACCACTGTGGAAATCAGTATGGAGATACCTCAGAGAACTAGGATTTGGAAGTCCCATTTGATCCAGCTATTCCCCTCCTGGGTATCTTCCCCAAAGAATTAAAAGAATCATACCACAGTGATATATGTGTACCCATGTTCATAGCAGCACAATTTGTAACAGCTAAAACTTGGAAGGAACCCAATTGTCCATCAACTGGAGACTGGATAAAGAAAATGTGTTTTTTTTTAATAAAATGGAGTACTACTGAGCCACAAAAAATGAGAAATTAGAGACATTTATAGCTAAATGGATGCACATTGAGGCGATACTCTTAAGTGAAATAAATTGGACACACATGTGTAAATACCGAATAGTTTCTCTAGTGTGAGAAACTGAAAGTGTAAATAAGGACTAAAAGTTATAATAGATAATGTGAAATAGGAAGAAAAGGGCCAAAGGGGAAGGGGAAGTGGAAGGGGTAGGGGAAAGGAAAGAAGGGAATGGAATTAATATGAGAAAATGAAGAAATGGAAACAAAGTCTTTGTAAATAGGGAGGGATGGAGGGGTTGAAGGGAGGGCAGGGGAAGGGGGAAAAATAGGAACCAAGAGAGATTATGTAAAGGTACAAATTTCCAACGATGAATGTCATTATACTGTATACCTAAAATGTACCAATAAAATTAATTTTTTTAAAAAAGAAAGGTCACCACAGGATGCCAACCTACAGATACCAGAAGACCTGGTCTTTTCTCAGAAGTGACTGTGCTATACGTTCCTTCCATTCCCTCCATTCCTTACCCCCAACTAGTGTCATAGCTAAGCCACTCAAGATGACTTCCTGAGGGGAGGCATAGACTATTTTAGACTGACAGAGGGATGGAAAGGAAGAAATCTTAAACTTCAAGATTCCCTGACCTTGCTTTAAATGGGTACAGTTAAGTATTAAGTTGAAAATGTGAAGACTGAAAATTAATTTTAGTTATAGTGAAAGTAACTTTTTTCTTACAGGTCCAACTTCTGAGCCTATGAAAGCCTCACCTGTTAGGCAAGAAGGTCCCCTACATTGTGTCTGCACAACTCAGCCTCCAATCCCAAGGCCACACTCAATTGCACTCTAGGTTCTCCCAGAGAACTGTGAAATAACAGACGAATGCTTGGGCCTACCCCAGACCAAAGATGTCAGCATTTCTGGGAATAGGGCTCAAAGAAACTGTACTTTTAAAAAGAAGCTTCATGGCTGATTATAATGAAGAACCAAAATTGATAATACTGCATCCTCAAACCTCAAATCCAAAATCAATGCCTAGCTGAAGTCCATAGGTCAACCAGGCCACCCTCAAGACCGATTGCCTCATGCCTGCTGTTTGCAAGATTTATAGCTCCACATGCTCAAGGAATCTTCGAGGCACAAGGTCTCTGGTGTTGCTACTTTTCTGCTTTATTTCCATCATTTCTCACCCTTCCCAGGTGTGCTGGTAATTACAGCAGGGCCCTCTCTCTATGCCAATGTCTCCCTCGTGGAACCTTTTGAATTCATGCAGCTTCCTGATCCCCGAATTTATTGTCTATTGATTGCATGGGATTCATTATTTTCTATTGACTGCTGATGCTGCTCATATTATGTAGAAATGCTAATTCTACAATAATTTATACCATATGTGGATCATCCAAGGCAAAAACAAAAATATAAAAACTCTTTTTCTCCCTTTTATACATTCTGTTCATTTCCTTTTGGGGAACATCATGATCCACGTGAAATCCCAAAAATGAATATGTCAAATTATTTTGATTTGCAGCCAGACTGACAAGCAGCCTTGGCTTCCTTCATTGATGCTGCTTTTCGGGATGGTAACTATTGAGGGAAAAATGTGGCCTTTGGGGAGATGAACCAAAAAGTGGAGGTGCTGCCATCAGGGGACAGGTGGCAGGCAGAGGTTAAGTTTCTCTAACAGCTCCTCAAGATTGGGACTGGGTCTCTCACTAGCATCCAGCCCTCTAGGTAGGCTCCCATTCCAAACCTGCAGGCCCAGTTTTCTCTGTGCTGGAAATTGTAAGGGACATGAACATAGAAGTTTCTCCTGCCAATAAAAGAGACCTCCCACCTGTATCCTCACCTCTGGAATCCTACTCCACAGAACAAGTCTAAAGAACACATTTCATTTTAAAGGATAACGAACACAGAGTCTGGCATAAAATATAGAATCCATCAAAATGAACCTGGGTTCAAGTCCTTGCTCCAATGTAAGTTTAGACAAGTTCCTTAGTCTTCTCACCTCAGTCTCCCCAACTTCAAATCAAGGATGGGGTACAAGTGCGAAATGTACCTGTTTATAACAGCTTACCCAGAAAACATCAAACTTGTACTCTGTTCTTACAGCTCAAGCAGCTAAAGGACCTGAACTTTGAGTGTCCAGGGCTCTAGATGCATGATGGACCTATCTAAAGTTTCTTTCTTGCACAATGAACAAAGATTTTATTTGAAGGAATTATGTTCAGACCTATGGACTTATTCAACCCTATCCAAAGCACTCAATCTCTAATCAACAAAGGCACTGTGCTACATGTCCTCTCCTCCTACTGTTTTAAAATCAGTGACTTTTCCTTTACAGCAAAATTCTTGGTAAATTTCTTCACCAGTACATATTCCCTTTCTAACTCTTAGAGTTCAGAAATCAAGTTCTATTTTTGTTCTGGAGTGGTCCTTGTTTTCACTTTTTAGAATAGTAGCAGCTCTTCTGCATATGGCCCTGAAAGGATTAAATGAAATAATGCATATGGAACTCTTAGCACAGTTCCTGAAACCAGCTAGGACTTCTCTAAATGTAAGCCATGAACTTGGCACAAAGTATGGTCTCATATAGTTATTGAATAAATGAAGGTACTATTTTATGTTTTCCAAATAAATTACCACATTTGAGTCTCTATCTGAAAGGTAGTAACATAGAAGAGGTTTTATAGATTAGAAACTGAGACTCAGAAGTGGCAAAAGTATTATCCAAGATTACACACCTGTGAGTGTCTGATGCAGGACTCAAACTTATATCCCCAGGTTCCAGGTTTAAGGTCTTTGCCTGCACACAAAGATGAGACCTGCGAAGGGAACACCTCTGGAGCAAGCATACAGTGCCCAGGTGGTACTTCCACAGTCCGCCTCCCCTCTATCTCTTCCCCTCCTTTCCTTTCCCTCTCTTCAGAGTCTCCCTTCTCTGCCTTCTTCAATGCTACATTCCTCTTGGACATCTATTTCTCTGTGTGGGAAATGGAAGGTTGGACAGATGATTCCTATCACCTTCTTTGAGAGGATATAGGTTCTTGGGATATAAATGATGGATATACAGAGCTTTCCCTAAAGCAGATATAGTGGATGGGTGAGGGGGATGGTGCAAGTACCTTGATTCTTCAAAGGTAATGTTGAAAGGTGCTTTAGGCTAAGGAAAGAGAAACAGAAGGATCGGGGCAAGATAAAGTAGCTAAGAGGCAAAATACCCAGGAGTTAGGAGCAAGAGCTTTAGGGCCAGGGAACACGGGTTCAAAGCCCAGCTCCACTAATTATTTTCAGTATGACACTGACAAAGTTACTTCCTCTCTGTGCTTTAAGGTTTGCATCAGTAAAATGAATATGATGGCTGAGTGTAGTGGTGTAGGCCTATAATTATAGCACTCTGGGAGGCTGGGGCAAGAGGATTCCAAGTGGAGCCCAACCTGGACAATTTAGTGTGACGCTATCTCAAACTAAAAAATTTAAAAAGGGGTTGGGAGAAAAAAAAGGGGGCTCCAGAAGTACCTCAATGTGAAGGGTCTGAGTTCAATCTCCAGTACCCCCCACACACAAAGGACATAATGATATTAGCACTTACAGTAATACCTCGGTTCACGAAAGCTTCTGTTCACAAACTCTGCATTCAGTGATGAACACGACCACATCATCTGCACCACACAAACACGGACAGGGCCATCTTTCCCAGAATTGCAGAACAAATTAAGTTCATAAAGCAAGATACCACTGTATTTCATAGGGTGTGATAAAGGATAAAGATGTTAATGCAAGTAAATGACACAATGCACTTGGCAAATAGTAAGCACTCTTTCATGTTTGTTTTTATTATTTTAGTTTCACTTGTGCAGAAATTGCCCTTTCATGAAGTAATTCATCTCTTTAATTTCAAAAAATAAGACAGCTGTGCCAGCCAGCCATGTAAGACCTCCAACACCTTGCCCACCTCTCCAGCCTCACTTTTCTACCTGATATTGCCCACTTTCTATTCCTCAGAGTATCTCAGACTTGATGCTCACTTTGTGTAGAGCACAGGCCACTTCTCCTCCATACCTGTAGGCTCCTGTCTCCTTTCAGGTCTCAGCCTATCATAGTAAGAATCATTGTCAAGCCAATCGCCAGTTTTCTGCATAAAAATGCAATCTCCATAAAAACAGAAATCTGGCAAGGCATAAAAACATGTGCTATAGTTTGGGGTTTACTTGTGTCTTCCTGCTTGTCTGTTTCACTTTGTTGTATCAAGGAATATAACTTGTACACGCACACACTATGTCTGCAAGGATCCACAAGAACAGAAACAATAGCCACACTGGAAATTACTTACTTACTATAAGTTCTTTTCACCATTTAATTGTACACCATATAAAATTGTTACTTAATCAAAAGACACCTATGAATACATATTTTTAAATGAAGTTCAAAAGCTGATAGTTCAATGATTTTTTGTATTTAAAAAGAAAACAAAGACCTCTACTCTGAAAACTATAGCACTCTGAAAAAAGAGATCAAGATTGAAGATGATATCAGAAAATGGAAAGACATCCTTGTTCCTGGGTAGAAAGAACCAACATAGTGAAAATAGCCATACTTCCAAAACTGCTACATAGATTCAGTGCAATCCCAATTGAAATTCCAGCAGCATACTTCACAGACCTTGAGAAAATAATCAAAAAATTCATTTGGAACAAGAAGAGACCCAGAATAGCAAAAACAATGCTAGCCAATAAAGACAAGGTAGGGGGTATCACAATCTCTGACTTGAAACTATACTACAAAGCTGCTGTGATAAAAACAGCATGGTACTGGGAAAGAAACAGACCCAAGGACCAGTGGAACAGATTAGAAGATGCAGAAAGAACTCCAGACACACTCAGCCACCTCATCTTTGACCAAGGACCCATACACCCTCACTGGAGGAAAGATAGCCTCTTTAATAAATGGTGCTGGAAAAATTGGGCTTCAACTTACCAAAGATTAAAACTAGACCCGTATCTCTCACCATGCACTAAACTAAAATCAAAATGGATTAAAGCTCTAAATATTAAAAAAGAAACACTAAACTGGCTGGAAGATAGGTTAGGTAGAACTCTTGAAGACATCGGTGTAGGAAAAGATTTGATGAACAAAACCTCAGTTGCCCATGAACTAGCACAAACAATCAACAAGTGGGATCTCTTCTTATTAAAAAGCTTCTGCACAGCAAGAGAAACCACCAACAGTGTGAAGAAACAACCCACAATGTGGGAAAAAATTTTCACCTGCTGTTCCTCAGACAAAGGTCTACTATCTATAATACACAAAGAACTTAAAAAGAACCAGACCTCCCAAATTTAAAGACCCAATCCAAAAATGGGCATCTGAAATGAACAGACATTTCTCACACAAAGAAGTAGAAATAGCAAATAAATATATGAAAAGATGTTCAACATCATTGGTCATCTGAGAGATGCAAATGAATACAACATTGAGATTCCACTTCACCCCAGAAAGAATGGCTGCTATCATGAAATCAACCAATAACAAATGCTGGCGGGGCTGTGGGGAAAAAGGAACACTGCTCCACTGCTGCTGGGAGTGTAGACTGGTGCAACCACTGTGGAAATCAGTATGGAGATACCTCAAAGAACTAGGATTGGAAGTCCAATTTGATCCAGCTATTCCCCTGCTGGGTATCTTCCCCAAAGAATTAAAAGAATCATAGCACAGTGATATATGTGCATCCATGTTCATAGCAGCACAGTTTGTAATAGCTAAAGCTTGGAAACAGCCCAAATGCCCATCAACTGGAGACTGGATAAAGAAAATGTGGTTTTTTAATAAAATGGAGTACTACTCAGCCACAAAAAATGAGAAATTAGAGACATTTATAGCTAAGTGGATGCACATTGAGGCGATACTCTTAAGTGAAATAAATTGGACACACATGTGTAAATACCGAATAGTTTCTCTAGTGTGAGAAACTGAAAGTGTAAATAAGGACTAAAAGTTATAATAGATAATGTGAAATAGGAAGAAAAGGGCCAAAGGGGAAGGGGAAGTGGGAGGGGGAGGGGAAAGGAAAGAAGGGAATGGAATTAATATGAGAAAATGAAGAAATGGAAACAAAGTCTTTGTAAATAGGGAGGGATGGAGGGGTTGAAGGGAGGGCAGGGGAATGGGGAAAAAAAAGACGAACCAAGATAGATTACATTAAAGGTACAAATTTCCAATGATGAATGTCATATTGTATACCTAAAATGTACCAATATAATTAATTTTTAAAAAGTGATACTTTAAAGACGATGGCATTAGAATTGGAACAAAATAGTATATACATAAAGAACAAAATAAAGCGATCAGAAAAAAAAATAGCAGGAGTTGCATTGATATTCATGCTACAGCCCAGGACCTCACTGTCAGACTGTTTCTAGTTTCCTGTTAACTGGTACTGCCCAGGGAATACATCTATAGTTAACCAATAACAGCTACAGCACACACTAGCATACAAATGGCCATGCAGCAAATGGCACTGGATTTCTCAACCACAATACTGGAAGCTGAGAGAACTGAAACAATGTCTTAAAAATGTTAAGAAAAATTACTAGAATTCTATCCACATCAAAACTATCCAAGAAGTATTAGGATAGAGTTAAGATTTTTTTCTGAAATTGAAGTACTCAAAAGATGTATAGATGATATATCCTTTCTCAGCAAGTTACTAAATGATGTACTCCCCAGAATGAGGTGGTAATCTATAAGAAAGTAAGATGTCAGTTTTAAAAAGCACATATCAAACAAAAGAGAAACATAAAAGAAATTCACAGAATGAAAATAACCAATCCAGATATATCAAGAAAAAAGGATTTCCCAAGGGGAAGGAATAGTAAGAGTTACATAGAAATTATGTAAATTAATAAATCAAATGGTAGTAATCATTGGAGATCTTTACAATTGAGGAAACAACCACAATATACTGCCTAGTCAGCCGTGAAAACTACTATAAAATCATAGTGTTAAAAGCAAACAATCTAAGAATATAGAGAGGGGGAAGTGAAGAATGGAGAAGACTAAATTCTCATCTACAACAAGAATAGTCTATAAATATTATTTTGAAACATCATGGTGAATATTATGGGAAACAGCTTTTAAAAGAACAGCTGGGAAGTACGAGAGGTAACTTGCAGTTTAAATTATAGGAGATTTTATAACTGCTTGACTTTTTCAACTAACCACATGTTTTGCTTTTATTTAGATGAAAATAAATGCTTTCTACTTTCCCTAAACATGGAGAACACTTTGTAAATTCTTTTACAGCACCTTGGTCTAGTTATTTATGCATCTTATTCTTCCTACTGTCTTAGGTTGGAGTGTCCCAAAAGCAGACTCTGACACTACAATGTGTGGGCAGGCAGTTAATTCTGGAGGTCATTCCAAGAATTATAATGAAGAAATAAAAAAGTGAGACAAGGAAGGGAGAAAAGCCAGTGAGTGCGGAGTGATAAGCAGGTTAGCACAGTGGTAAATGGGGCTCAGTCCTGCAGGAAACCTTCTGAAGGACACCTTGGAACATGCTTCAAAATTATCCTACCAAAGTACCGTGGGCCACAGGATCTGGGAAATCTATCCACCCACTCCCATCCTTAAGTGATAACAGAAGGTCACTCTGCTAACCTCTCACCTCTCATGGGCAAAGCCCCGTGTACCACATGCCATGAGCACCCATGTCCAGAGTACACATGCTCAGACAAAAAGAAACAAGTGTTCGAGGTAGGAAGGAATCAGCAGGTATGGAATTTGTCCACAACACTGCAGATGGCCTCTGATATGACCCAAGGGAATGTGGATGGGCATTAGCAGCATCTGCTACTCCTGGAAAAATGCCAACTTCTGAGAACAGGGCTTATGCCTCTCTAGAACCTGGCACTAATGTGGTCATTAAGTAATGGGTGAATCATGGCTGGATAGTTGGATGGATGGACAAAAAAGAAAAGGAATGTAGTGAAAAACTGGATGGACAGCAGGTGCCTGGGAGTAGAGGAAGTTGAACATGGAGCTTTATTCTAGGCTGATAAAATTTATTTTCTTTACAATTTTGAGACAATTTTGTTACACACACACACACACACATACATACACACACACACACACACACACATACACACACACACACCTCCAAAGGCAAAGAGGAAACTAAGCCCGCAGAGAGATGCCAAAAGCTCCATTCATTCTTGTCTCTTTCAAGGCCATATTTTGGTTAGGAACTTTTGTGGCATTGCTTGCATAAATCATATTAAATATATTCTTTGCTCAATGGCTGGTACACACCAGAATGGCCAGCTGTGCCAAGACAGATGCTAAATTAGAATGATCTTAAATCAGCCACAGATGCCTGAATGTTTATAGCACTGAACCTCCCCCAGCCATGCCTCCTCCTCCTCCCCTCCTCCTAAACTCAATCTTTATGATGCTTTAAAGTCACCTGCAAGGCGGGGAACTCAAAGCTCAGGATCAAAAAGCAGAAATGCACATGTCAGGTCGGCTACATATCCAGCATGAGCCTAGAACTGTACTGTGAGGGATGACAGGAAAATGAATGAAGGATTCCCAGGTAGAATCAGAGTGACTCAGCAGCAACAGGGCCACCTAGACCTATAGCTCTCAGCTTTTCCTCCCCTGAGCTCAGTAACACTCTTAAGTGTAATATAAACAAATGCAGCAGCATCAGAGTTGTATGCAAGTAAGCTGGGAGAAGGCATTCACCGTGGAGCTGGCTTCTGAGAGGAGACATTAGAGTGACCCCTCTCAGAAGGCAGTGGAAGTCGAGGACGCCAGGAGGATGTGTGATGGGACACTGGATGGCATTTTGCCTTGAGGCAGAGGAACTGATAAGCAGGAGGGAAATCTTGCAAAGTGGCCAAGGAAGCTGGGTGTGAGGGAGGAACAGCATCCAGAGACACAAACTATCTCTTTCTCTCTTTCTTTGCTCAGCGTGAGAGAAAGCGCTGTTGCTGGTGCCTGTGGCTTATAGTGACTTCCCAGAGCATGGAGGTCAGGAAAGAAGCCAGGTGAGTTCTGAGTGAGGCCTGTGGCAAGAGAGATGTCCTTATTTTGACCTGGTAGGTAGGGGAGCCCCACCCCCACCCCACTCAGGACGATGTACACCAGTGACTAACCAAATGACCACTGTCCCATGGACCTTGGACTCCTATGCTGTGTGGGTGTGGGCATGGGCATGGTGGACACACTGGACTTCCTGCTAGGTGGAACAGATGGATTAGAAATGGAGGCAAGAGGCTGCACTTGTGCTCCTGCCTGGTGGAATGTGCTAACCACACAGGGTGACCTTGGGGGTCTAGAGGAAGCAGACTTGTTCAGGTGTAGTCCCATGGTGAAACCGTAGGCCTGAAGGTCAGTGACTGCTCACTGGCCCTGGCTATGTCACTGTGAGATCTCAGAAAGCACAGGCATCTTGTAGATAAAAAGGTTCTCCCTCTGGAGAGAAGCTGGAGAGCCTTCCCCATACCCATACTCAGGGGCTACGGTCTTCCCCCTCCCTGTGTCCACCACCTTTGCAATCTAATCTCCCCATGGGAAGCAGGTACTTCCTTGCCCCTGGACCCAGACATGACTTATTTTTGTTGGTGAGATTCTGGCAAACGTGGCCCACATGGAAAGGGACTTCTCTTTTGCTTCTGCCATCACCAAGAGAAAAAATAAAGAGAGAACTGTGGGCAGGGTCATCCAGCCCCAATCACAATGCCAGCAACAGTGACTGTGTTAATGAGTGACTGTAGTTTTAAGCCACTGACTTTCAGCATGCTGTGCTAGACACAGAAATTCAAGAAAGCCTGCGCTGACCAGTGAGCACTCCCTGGGGAACATGCTATCTTTTCTCAGATTAAAAAATTCCTAGGCAGCTGACAACTCTTTCCTGAGGGCAAATCCTTTGGTAGGAAAGGCTCTTATCCTCACTCTTCCCTCATCACTGTCCTCCCTCCCCACAGTTTTTCAGACCCCAGAAGAATCCCCTTGGACTACACTGTCTGTGCACACTACTCTGAGCACTCTCCTGTCCTAAAGGTCTGTGCTATTCCAAAGATTGGACTGAAAATGTAGCTCCGACCTTGGGGACATTACAGTAGGAAAAATGGAAAAATCTCTGCCCAAGTCTGATTCTTGCAACTGTGGGTGCTTTGGTTGTTCTCTTGAGGGCAGGGCTGAAACAAAGACTTAGGTATGGGGATTTGATTCCAGGAAGCTAGGAGAAGGGAGAAGAGAGAGACAGAGGGAGGGAAAGGAATGAAGTCAGTGTAGGGGCAGCTGGCTGATCACCAGGTGGGCATCTGAGGCTGGATGCTGCTGGGGACTGTCCCAGGAGCTATAGAATGGTCACCTCAGACTCATCCTTCCAATGGAAGGGGGCTGGTATGTTTATCCTCAGTGGCACCCTAACCCACTGAGGCTACCATTCCTGGAACATTAGTTCCTTCCCTTTCCTCCTATTCTGCCCTACACTGCCCTACAAGGTTGAATGAGTGGGCAACTTGGAGAAGATCCTGTGCCAGAACTACTGAGAGACCTGCTGGGCATGAGGCAAGGTACAACAGGAAGGCAGTACATGCTACATTGGTGGTGGTGGTGGTGCCCTGTGATTTTGATAGGTCCTCACAACAAGAGGTCAAGGGTCATGAATCTTATCCTACAGAAGAAACAGAGGCTTTCAGAGGTGAGTGACTTAACCAAAGTCGGCCAGTAAGTGATGACTTTGAAACCCAAATCCAAATCAGCCAGGTCCTAAATCCATTAATCTTACCCTAGTGCCAGAAATTTCCCATTAATTAATTTGACAAATATTTATTATGCTCTAGGAATGATGGTAGGTGATAAGAAGGGCTGCCATGTGTAAGTATGCATTTTGGGGACTATGCAAGAACAGTATATCTAAGTCATGTCACTGGTCATATCATACACAGCACAGAATGCTATATTTACCATGCCAATTTTCTAGCAGATGGTAATAATATGCCTTGCTCTAACAAATTACTGTGCTAAGACTGTGTTCCAGTAGATACATCAAATGTCCTGAGGAAGAAGCATCCCAGCCAGTTGGCAGGAAGATACCACCCAAGTTCATGGCAGCTCTGAGATCAAGGGAGTATAGTGAAGAGGGAAATAGATATAACTGCTGCTGTCATGGAACTTACAGGTTAGTGATGTCAACCTAAAAATGCTACAACTTGTATTTATGCAGATATTTGGAGATGCTATGATTGCAAAGAATATATTAACAGGCCTTGCTCAGAAAGGCCACCCTGACATACCACTGTGCACAGAAGGAGAATGAGAAGGGTCTACCCAGGCCAAAATTAGGGGCAGAGGGTTCCAGGAAGGGGGAATGGCATGGATTCAGGCAGGAGGGTGCTGTCATGTCTAAGAAACTTTGGGAAGCAGCCAAGCAAGCAGTGAGTCTGAAGGGTAGTGATGAGAGGGATGAGGGAGAGGCCAACAGAACAAACTATGCAAGATCTTTAGAACAAGGTACATGACTTGGATTTTATTCTAAAGCCATGGGAAGCCAGTGAAGTGTGTATAAGTGCCTTTGTGGCACTAGCATTAGTGCTAGCTTCTTTTATACAGCGTGACCTGACCTGCTAATTTGCAGACTTGAAGGGAGGCAAAAAGAGAAAGCAAGTAGGGAACAAAAGAGGCCCCTGCATTCCCTTGGATAAGACTAGGCCCTGGCCTCCAATTCCAAGCCTTCTATCAGCTCTGCAGACAGGGTTAGCTGAGTTGGACAAAATGGCAGGTGTCATAGATAAGCAGTCACTGTGGAGAAGATTGGAAAGAAAGCATAGGTGATGTTGGCTGCTGTGTGTGGGAGAACTGATAGAGCTAACTAGGTGAGGGGAATCTTGCCAACTGCAATTTCAGCTATCCTGAGCACCCAGGAGCTACAAAACCACTCAGTCATGACAAGAAACCCAACAAAGAAGACCACAGGATTGGGCTCACAACCTCAGATGATAAATCTACTTTCAGGCATGAGTTTTGGAGCTTTTCAGTTTGGTTTGGCTTTGCTTTTATTTTTTTGATCACTATATTCAGAGCCGGATCTGGAAAGCTCTACTTGCAATTCCAAGGTGCACAGAACACCTAAATAGCACCAGTAAGAGGAGCAGGCACAGAGCAATAGCTCAGTAATTGGTGGCCAATTCCAGATACATCTTAACTATTCAATCTCAGAAAGCAGTGAAGCAGTGATATTCTACCAACAGAGAAATTGAAGCTTGGCGGTATGAGTCATTTTCTAGAGTGGCACAGCCAGCTACTATTAAAGTTGGGATTTGCACTTCACATAGTCTCAGTCCAGCAGGCAAGCCCAAGGGTAAACACAAGAAAGGCTCCTGTGCCCTCACCTCAGGCACTTTTACACACCAGGCTCCCATATTGGTCTTCTCTGTGTTCCAGCCTAACTCTTTCCTATTGTCCTTATCTATGGCTTTTTCATTTCATTGCATGTACATAAAAATAGCCTCCCTTCCTCAATGGAAATGTGCTTTCTCTTTGATTCAAAGTTCTCCACTAGGAAATCTCTGATCACATGGGGCTTGCTGTCAGTGTAATGCCACATGTGATTATGTGCACATGCATGTGTGTCTAAAGTGATATGCCTCTTTTACAGAAGCTGAAACTTGAAGAAGTCACACAAAATGCAAAAACAAGTAAGGACCCACAAAAGAAATTCATGAAAATTTAAAGATGCAATTCCTGTTTAGATGGAGTATTCCCAAGATGATAGGGATACTCTTATGTTCACTCTCCACTCCCCCACCTTATGGACATTTAAGCCTTCAATCCAAAAGAGATAAATACAGGACACCATAATTGTGGCAGCTCATTAGAATCTTGGAATTTCTTTAAGGATTGAAACCAAATACCAGCTGATATTGTCAATAGCTAATACTAATGATTGCCAAGAGCAGCAGTGACAGACAAAGCAACTGTGATATTGATAAAGACATATTCCTCATGAATATTCAAGGCCTTCCTTTAAGAAGAATTAGGCACATGGTGTCTGTCTGAATAAAAAGGTAATCAGCATTTGCAGCAGGTCAGAGTATCCAAATATGGCAGCTGATGTTGACATTGAAGACAGACACCAAAAAACAGTATGGTAAATCTCCCTGGTAAAACTCAAAGGCTCTAAAAGGTCACTTGGATTTGGAAATGCATTGAATTTATATGGGCAAAATTTCCTAGTTTGACAAGGGCAAAAACTCTCAAGCTAGATGGCTAAAGTTTGAATCCTGCTCTTCCACTGATGAGCTGCAATCACTTGACCTCTCTGTGCCTCAATTTTCTCATCTCTTGAAATGGGAATAATAGCACCTGATTCAGGATCTTTGTGAGAGCTGAATAAATTCATATTAAAAGTGCTTAAATAGTCCCATGAACATTCTATATTTTACATAGTGTTTAGTTCATTTTTAAGTCCTTATTTGGCTGATATTCATCTCTTTCAGTTTCCTCATCTACAAAATGGGAATAAGAAACAACTTACAAGTGGTAGAGTTAGAATTTGAACATAGGTAAAAACACATTGTTCCTAGGATTGGTGGTTGTTGAGCTTTATTAAGTTGACATATTTTAGCTTGCTCATGAAAGTCAACTGCAACTAGTGTGTGTGTATGTGTGTGTGTGTGTGTGCATGTGTGTGTTATTCATTTCACTTCCTGAAACAAGTATTTACTAACATTCACTATTTTCCAGCACAGTTCTAGGTGCTTGGAATATATCAGTGAACAAAATAAACAGAGAATCCAGCCTTTATGGTGCTTACATTCTAGCAGGAAAAATAATCAGATATAATAAATAGTAAGTTTATCAGTGATTCATAAATTAATAAGACAATAAGTGGGTAAGTCAGATGGTGATAAGTATAGGGGTTAGGGAATTGACAGTGTGGTTCACTTCACAAGATCTCCAAGATCAAACGAGTTCCCATAGTACTGGGCAGTCATTTCAATATTTGTCCACAGCAATGTAGGAATGTCAACCAAACTCCCTGAAAGTAACACCAGACAGGGCATAGAGAAGGCTGTTAGGTCACCTGCCAGGAGCCAGGAGACATGAGCTTGGGTGCTGCCTTTGCCAAAAAAATCTCCTTCCCATTTTCTGCCCTCATTTATAAGGTTGTTGCCACCTCTGACATTCCATGATTCATTCATAGAGGAAACCCATATCCATCGTCTGTAGAAACAACAACAGCAGCTTCTAGCTGAGTGCTTGCTGTGTGCCAGATGTCAAGCCGAATGCCTTACAGTGGAGCATACTGCTGTGAGCTCAGACCCTAACTCAATATAGATGGTGCAGTTCTACTGTCTTCTTTGAACTTCACATCTAGAAACAAGTCAACACAAGTTAACATCCAAGAGACTTACTATTAAAACTAAGTGGAGTGAACCCTGCAAGGATAAATAGCCATCTCTCTATTCCATTGAGGTGAATTGATGGCCTCATAGGAGGAGGGGTCACACAGCTGCACACTGACTTTCCTCAGTTCAGCACAGTGTGTACAGGAGTTACTCTACAGCACACACACACACACACACACACACACACACACACACACACACAGAGCCTTGTGTTCTTTATTGGGTGGGGATTTAAGGGATTTTCATACCAGGTCAGGGCTATACACACCTTCACAGGCACCTTAATTTTGGCTCAACAGTCAACCTGGAGAGTCACTACACTGATTGAGCATCACCTTTTCTAAACTGGCCAATAATGGTGCCCATGAGGATAACACGTCTCCCAACTGCACTCTTCCACACACATGCATCCACAAATACATATGGATGCCTACATACACATGCATATTGGTATGGCACACACCTTCCTTTAGAGAAATTATTCTTAACCGATTCCAACTCCCTGCTGCCATCAATGAACTTGAGTCCTCACCACTAAGAGTTAAGGAATCCCAGCACACTGTGAAAGGTGGGGAAACATGCGGAATTGAATACTATAGTGGCATATAATTTAGAATGATCTTATGACTCATTAAGCCTTCAAAACTTAGAGATGTTTATTTTAAACCCCATCTAAAAATTAAGCGGTTAACACACCCTTCAACCACACTTCTTTGTGGGCAGGATGGCAGAGCTAATCAGTGCACTTAGCTCTCACCTCTGGGGTGAATTAAATCTGTCTTCATTCATAACAGACTTAAGCTTAATGGCTTCTAGACAGTCGTTGCAGAGAATGGCTGCATCATACCAGAAGGCAGCCCAAGGAGGCAGCGAAGCTTCCCTGGGAATCAGTAAGAAGTGAGGTTAGGGGGACCTCAGGCTGGGAGCAATCCTCTTTTGTGGCTTTCTTGACTTTTTGCCCTCTCCCCGTCTCCCAGCCTTGTGGTCCCCTGGTGATTTAGTTGTGTTTCCAACTTTAGCCAGAAAGCTATCTTGGTCACTCTTGGGGGAAAGAATCACTGGGTGGTACAGATAGCATGGAGACGCCTCCCTGCAAATTTGCCAACTACTACAGATGCAGTTAAGTGCTATTCTAGAGGGAGGGGGAGTCTGTCACTAACTGACACCAGTCCTTTGGCATCTGGGAGGCTTGGACCCAGTATCTGGACTCAGCCTGAAGGGCTTTGTCTCTTGGAAAGGAAAGTGGCCCGGAGACTGGAAAGTGGACCCGGGACAAGGATGTGAGTTCATCAAAGCCCGGAACCTCTGAGCTTTGGAGGCTTATAGGGAAAGGGCTGTGGCATGACTGAGACCTCTCAGTGTCTCACATTCCCCAGCTTCACTACCCCTGCAGCTCCCTGTTTTTATCCCCACCTGTCAGTTCTCTCCATAGCCTCCTAACTGTTGCCCTTACCTTAATCTCTTTTCACAGTGCACAGTGCTCCTCCTAAAACCGTTTTCTATTTAGCACTGCCTCACTAGGAACTTCAGGGTGTCCTCAGTGCTACCTGGACTAACTCCACACCCCAAGACCTTCTGCAATCCAGGCTTCCTCCAATACTGAGCTACTGAGCTCTTCAGAATAGACAGCTCCACAGTCTCTTCCAGTGCCTCTACTTAAAATGCCTGCCCCCTCCTCTCCACACCACGTCATGGCCCAGCTTCAGGCATGCCTCCTCTACAAAGCCTTCCAGACCTGACCATTCCCACCTGCACCATATCTTCCTTCTGGGACCTAGTGGCACTGTGCCTTTCCCTTACTCCTGCCACTTGGTAATACTTCTGTTGCCTTATCTCAATTCAGAAACTCACCTTTTTTTTCTTTTTTACACACTAACCTTCTGAAATGGTGATATAGCTAACTGCTGCTGCTCTGGCCAGGCTGAGTTGAGACATAGTTGAGGTTGACTGTGTTAGGACATCAGCACCAGCAGAAAGTAAGTGTGGACAGGCTTGGCAGATACTGCAGTCCCAGCACCAAGAGTGGAGCTCATCTCTCAGGAAAGTCTGCATCCCTGAAGCATTATCCGGTACTCAAGATGATGTTATGTAGAAAAGCACAAACATCAAAGGCTCTCTACCAGAAAGTAACTACAAAAATATAGATTCTGAATGTGAAGAAGCTTGAGAAATATTTTAACCAATGTATTTAGCTTATATTTTCCTAGTGATGTATGTGAAAAATAATACAGGATGAAAAATATATCTAAGTGTCTTATGAACAATATAAAAACTTTTTAATATGTAAAAGAAAAAGTAAGTGATGACAGGTGAGATGTCTTCTTGCTTAATGATATACAGAATAATGGTGTGCCCTACATTTCTCAGGGCCTCAGAGTTCATGAACTATGAAGCTGGCTTGAGGAGCTGCCATCTCTCAGCTGGCTCTTGGAGGTCACTGGCAGGTTCTGGGGCCTCCCAAGGGCTCTGCACAAAGTGCAGGCTGTATGAGTGTCTGCTGGGCAGGGAGCTGGTCTGAAGCAAGCTTTAGGTTCCCACTAAGCTCCTCTGCTGGGAACTCTGCAGACTCCAACAGCCACACTAAGGAACACCGGCAATAATTAGTGTTTCGCTTCTTCCTATTCTCCAAGGGTTCTGGAGACAAAAGATGCCCTTGAGAGTTTCTTAGCATTCCAAAATGTCATTTAATTCTTTGAGCCTAAAAGGAAAGGAAGGAGGAAAGGAAAGACACTCCCATTAGCTGGGTTATTCCCTGGGCCTTCCTCCAGGGACATGTGGAGACTGCCTCAGATAGTTTTTCTTCAAATTAGAAAATGCCCTTGCCCCCTCTGCTGCACAGTGATCACTAATAGGAGAGGATGCATCTGCTTTCTCCTACTGCCAGGAGGATCTGGATTCTGACAGCTCATCACTAGGGATGAGCTGGATTCTGGCCGCCACAGTCCCCAGTGTGCCAGATGTGTTCAGATGTGTCTTTGGTAATTAGTGTCACAGCTAAGCTTGAGATGTGAACACCTCTGAGGAAAAGACTTCTCCCTCCTTGCATGTACCATGATTTTATGGCACATAAAGTAGCTCGGCCCCATCTACAGCAAAATGAGCTAAGTAGTCAGGTCTGGGGAGCACCATGGCCAATTAGACACAGGGCTCTTCCAGATGCAGGAAATCACAGGTTCTGCATGCCAACTTCAGATAAATTAAGTTCAGGGGAGCAGGCTTGCCCAAGACCATTCAGGGGAAGAGCCAAGATTAGTGCTCAAGTCTCCTCTGCCCTTATATAGCACCACACAGGCCTTCACCCCATGGCATTAGGAAAGTCTAGTGTTAGAAAAGGGACCCAAGGATGGAGTACCTGAAGCTGGAGCCTGAACCCACGTCAGATGGGACCAATGGCTATTCATGGGAAACCCCGAGTCTCTCCTCAGGCAACATCTCCTAATGAGAACACTCTAGCTCCTCCGAGGACCCCACAGTTAATCCCAATAGCAGATAAAGAGAAGCCAATGTCATCAGAGTGATACAAAGGGTGAAAGAACAATCTGCTTTAACTTGAGTTGGTCAGGGAAGGCTTTATTTTCAATGTGCAGAGAGCAGGCTGAGGAGAAAGGGTTTTCTAAGTGGGGTCTACGGCATAGGCCAACGCCTAGCAGTAGGAATATTCTCAGGGTTCCCAACAGCCCAGCATCTACCAGGGGGAGTAACTGGAGATACATTAAGCCTCTGGGAACACAGCAAGATGGGGAAGACCAAAGGGAGACCATGCCCGTTTGTCAGGTTAAGCCCATAGCAAAACCTTCTGTTTGATCAGTTCCCATGACACCCATCAGTCTTCCAGAATGCTCACCCTCATATCTTTCAGAAAAACTGCAGAGCTTTGTCCTCAGTGTGCTCAGAGGCCTGGAGCCTCTTGTAAAAACTGAATGGGTACCAAAAAAAATAGTGTGTTTACTGAACTTATTTTAACATTTTATAAGAAGTGTTTTTAAACACACATGAATATCAAATAGTATAAAGCCCTATGTACCCATTACTCAGTTTCAGTAATTATCAACATTTTGCCAACTCCATATTATCTATTCTTCTTATCACACTGCCTTGATGTACATTTAAAATATAGCCAACAAAGATATTTTTGAGACTACAAACTGTATTATGGCAGGTAAATATATTATTTATATGTTATTTTTATATATTTATATATGTATTTATATAGCTAAATACAAACTATGTAAAAGATGGGTACTAATTCCTGGTGGGGAGAGGCAGTGCAATCTGAGAACAGGACACAAATGTGAGTGGCTAAACATCTTCTTTCGTATCAGAGCATCTGTGTAACCCTAGCTAGGGAACTGCCCACTGGGAAGAAAGCTCAGAGGAAGCCCCAGGGCCTCAGGAAAGTTCAATTGGTACTGCATAGGGCCCAACTGCAGCTGGGGTAGGAAGGACAGTAGTTGAGAGAAAATGAGCTGTGCTGGGTTCGACACAGGGAGCCCTTCTGGACTGTCACCGAAAGCTTCTCTCTTCTCCACAGCCCTCCCTTCCTGTGTGACTCCCTTGCATGGTACAAGGCTTGGTTATCAGAATTAATGTCCCAGGAAAGCCTTTCATCCAGAGGCCTGCGGTCACTGTATGGCAACAAAAGGAAGAACTGTAACAGCCTCATTAGACTTCTCTTCCTTCTGTTTTGAAGGAAAAATTTTCCCTCTGCCAGTGATTATTACTACCTTAGTGAAATGCTTTTTTAATCTTAAGATCTGAAAAACTCCTGCAGTATTTTCAATGTTCTCTGTTTTACTTCAAGCAATTAGAGGTTTAAGCTAAATAGTTAATTTCCTACTTATTATTTTCACTCTAACACTCTTAGTAGAGTCATACATACCCAATGCCATCTAATTAAAACATGTAAAGGGGTATTGTGGGCTAATGAAATTAATGTGTGGCAAAAGGTAGATGAAAATCCAGACCAATCTTAAGAGTTGAAAGTTGAAGCATCAGAGAGGAGTGCACACACACAGTGCATGGATGTACCGTTCTGAGGGGTGGCTAACATTTTGTCTCTCCTGGAAGTAGCCACTACCAAAGAAAACCAGCCCTAAACTGTATGGGAGTAGTCAGTCCTGAGCACCTTGCAGTAGGGAGAGTAAGGACATCTGTGTCACTTCATCCTGGCCCTTCCCAGTCATAGGCTGTGTCCCTTCCTGAACACCCTGCCCCACACCCAGATGTCTCTTTGTGGCCACTGCCTTTAGAACAGAACCTACACTTTGTCCTGGAATTCCTGGCCCTGCCTGGCCACTGCCTGCCTCTTTGACATTGTTTGATATGATGTTTTGCCCTGTTCTCTTAATTTTCAACTATACTAGATCCATTACTTTCCTTTTGTATATACATTTCCCATAAGGGACTCCAAGCTTTTCAATAAACACTTTCTTCTACCATTTTTTGGCTGACTGGTTTCTTATCTTTTGAGTCTTTGCTCAAATGTCACCCCTTCAGGTAAGCTACCTGCCAACTTTCGTCATTCTCTGCTTTGCCTCATGTTTTGTTCACAATGCTCATCTTCCTCTGTTTCCTGTGTTGGTATCCACGTTATGAGTATCTTCCACACTAGAAATGGAATTCCCCTTAGAGGAGGGACCAAGTATTACAATCATACAGTTTTAACCCTAACACCTAACCCAGTTCCTGGTACACAAAAGGCACTCAGTAACAATGTATTGGCTGAATGAAAAGGACTTGCAGAGAGTAGAGGTCATTTTGGAGACTACCACAGCCCTGCAGTAGAAAATATTGCTGGTGGGTAAGGCTTCTTAAGACTTGATGTGATCCTCTTTGGTATTAGAAGTGGTGAATAAAACTCAATCCAATAAACTTTCATTGAGGCTTAAGTGAGAGGATTTGTGCAAGCTGTTATTGATCTACACTTATCTAAGATCTTCTCTACACAGTAGCTGGAACTTTCTAAGGTTTTCAAGTAATAAGAACACAAAGACATACAAGGAGGTTCTCTCTTAGTTCCCTCCCCAGCACTTTCTTGGTCACACTTTGATTCCTTTACAGCAGAGTTTCTCAACCTCAGCAGAATTGAGATTTGGGACCAGATAAATCCTTATAATGGGAAGCTGCACTGTATCTCATAAAATGTGTACTAGCATCTCTGGTCTCTACTCACTGCAAGGCAATAGCATATCTATCCCAGTTGTGGCAATTAAAACATCTTTAACTACTACCAAACATCCTGAGAGCCCTTACTATACAGATTATTTGATTCTTGATTTCCAAACATCAGAGTGGCCAAGACTTGTATAGATGCTTTTTAAAGGTATGAAATTGGATAAAACTCACTAGGTAGTGCACATGGACAAAGAAGAATGTGAGGACCAAGGACTCCTGCGGGCAGATCTCCAGCCTGAACCTCTCCTCTGAATTCAGGATCCCATATCCAACTTCCAATCTGCCATCTCACTTGGTTTTAATCTTGTTATGACTTGTATCTAGATGTCCCCCTAAAGCCTCATGCAGTCATATGTGGGGCTTTTGAAGGTGGCTGGATCCAGTGTATGTCATGCTGGGACTGATTCATGGTGATATGGTAGGATTAAGGGTGTGAGTGCTACCTGCCCTAAGGGTGGGGAGCCTGCATAAGATATGAGGGACAGGAAGAAGTCTGTCTCTTGTAGCTTGCTGCCTTAAACTGTTTCTCCTCTGCAACACCCTGCCATGCTACCTTGCCTTGGAGTTAGCCAAATATGAACTGAAACCTCTAGAAATTGTGAACTAAATAAACCTTTCCTCCTTAAACTTTGGTACTGGCTTATTGTCTCAGCAATGGGAAAAGTACCTGAGACAGAATTTGGTACCAGAGAAGTGGGGTCATTGCTGTGACTATACCTGATCATGTGATTCACGAGCCTTTGGAACTGGCTTGTAGGAAGAGCTTGGAAAGGTTCAGAGATGCCAGTTGAAAAAGTAGCCCTAGAATACCTTAAATTGTACTTGATGGAAGATACTGCTCAGAGATCAGAAGACCAAAATACTGATAGAAATGCTGCTGGTAAAGTCCAGGCTCAGGAGGATTCTGCTGGGAAGAAGGACTGCACTGGCTGCTGGCACATGTGTGTTATGCCATGGCAGAAAGTTTGTCTGCATTTCTCTGTTGTCCGGAGACTGCCTGAAATTGAGATTAAGGATAGGGGACTAATTAATCTGGCAGAAGAAATTTCAAGACACTAATATTGAAGCAGTGGTATCACTGCTGTTGGGGGCTTTTAACCAGATCTATGTTGAGAACCACAAGCAAAGAGCCCAGCAGAATGATTTAAAATGCTGTGAATTTGGCCAGAAAGGAAGCACCAGTAAAGTTGTGGAATGCAAAGATAAAGCAGAGGAGACCTTGACTGCTGAGAATAGGAGAGTGGAAAAGACGGCCTGAGGATATCACAAGAACCAGCAGGACTCCAAACTTTGCAGCCTCAGGGTTGGAAAGGTGATAGACTTTGCTTTGAGAAGAGAGCCCCAGAGCACCACGTTCTAGAATGGTGGTGACCTAGAGAATTTGTTCCTTGGCATTGGGTTCAGATTGCTCAGCCATCCAGGAATTTGACCCTTACAGCCAAGAGAGAAGGGAGCCTGGTTACTGCTCCACCTGGTGGCAGACCCCAGCATCACTTGTACATAGGCATGCATCACTAGCTGCCACCATCATTTTTTCTTTTTTCCCCTTTTTTAAAATAACTGGCCTTATAAGCTATAGCCTCTGATTTTAAAAAGCATGTGAGCTTACAGAAAACCAGAGAGAGGAACCTTTTTCTTTCTTCCCACAGGAAGGAAAAACTGTGTGCTATCTCTTTAAGAACTCATGCAGCCTTTTGCACTCAGGCAAATATGGGCAACACCTGGTGGGCCAGAGCCTGCTCCCGTCTCTGCTGGGTGAGACCATCTTACAGTGGCTAGGGGGAAGAATCAAGAAAAAAAAACTTGTTCATTTTAAAATACCCAAGGCTTTTAGCATGAACCTAGTGCCTCAGCCACTCCACGAGCCTGCCTGAGGCCATCATCATCTGGCTTTTGCGCTTCACTGTTTAAATACAGTTTAGTTAAAGACTGATGCCTGATGACTGAACAAAACAGCTTTTAACATTTAAAAACTTAACTAAAGTAACTGTATAACTGAAAAACGGAAAACAGCCATCCCAACTCTTAGTACTTTTTTTCTGTCAGAATAAAGGTGAGAGATGTGTTCCTATATGGTTTCTGTTTAAGTAGAGTCATTCTGGTTAAGTAGAACTATCAAGGGACTGGAAATACCAGCTGAGCCAACAAGGGGCTCAGAATAAATGCAAGTTGAACCATCCAGGAGTTCAACTAGGTGGCTAAGGGAACTTTGCTTGGGGAAGTTCTGCCCTTACTTCATAGGAGTTTGGACTAGGCAAGGCCAAGAAATGGCTCAACCCCCTTCTCCCTAATAAGTTAATTGGTCCAAATATGCAAACAAAAGCTCCTGGTGGGGGGAGCTTTCCTCTGTGCTTAATGATGCCAGCTTCAATCTAAGGTTCCCAGATAGAGATGTCTATCTAGTTTTTGTACAGTCTCACAAGGGGCACTTTGTAGAATTCGGGTCTCCTCCATACATGTGGAACACTTCCTTAAGGAGCATAGGCCTAGTTGTCTCCCTCTCTCTGTAGATTCCAAGACAAGCAGGTGGGACTTCTATTGGATCTCCTGACCACAAGAATTTCATTGACATTGCCACTAGGCCATATCCTTTTTTAAAAAAATTAATTGTATTGGTACAATTTAAATATACATAACAAAAACATTCATCAAAGAGTTTCTATTTGTACATAATATAGCTCGATTTCTCTTTTTCTCCCATTCCCTCTCCCTCCCTTCAACTTCCCCTCCCCCCTTATTTATAAAAGCCTTTGTTTCCATTTTTTCCTTCTTTTCTCAATTTTTCCCTTTTCCTTTCCTTTCCCCCTCCACCTCTCCCTTTCAAAGTTTCCCTTTCCTTTTGAACAATTTCTTCCTATTTCATATTATCTATTATTCATTGTGGTCCTTACCCTTTTAGTTTCTCACACTAGAGAGACAATGCAGTATGTACATATAGTGTCCGATTTGTTTCACTTAAAAGAGTACAGTTTTAAGTTGCATCCATTTAGCTATGCTTCAAGTTTATCTTTCTTTATGGCTGAGTAGTACTCCATCTTGTTTTTTAAAAACCATATCTTTTTAATCCATTCATTGGTTAATGGGCATTTGGGCTGTTTCTAAGATTTAGCTATTACAAACTGTGTCACTATAAACATGGGTATGCATATATCATTGTGGTTTCACGCTTTTAGTTCTTTTGGGAAGATACCCAGCAGGAATAGGTGGGTCAAATGGGACCTCTAATCCTAATTTTTTGAAGAAACTCCATGCTGATTTCCACAATGGTTGGACAAGTCTGTACTCCTACCAATAGTGGAGAAGGGTTCCTTTTTCCCCACAGTCCCACCAGCATTCGTTGTTGGTTGATTTCTTGATAATAGCCATTCTTTCTGGAGTGAGAAGCAATCTCAGCATTGTTTTAAATGACCAGTGATGTTAAGCATTTTTTCATATATTTGTGTGCCATTTCTATTTCTTCATCTGAGAAGTACCTATTCATGTCAGATGACCATTTTTGGATTGGGTTTTTTAATTTGGGGGGGTCTGACTTTTTTCAATTCTTTGTATGTTCTAGATATTTGTCTTTTATCTGAGGGGCTACCAGCTAAAACTTTTTCCCACTCTGTGGGTTATCTCTTCATTCTGTTGGTGATTTCTTTTGCTGTGCAAAAACTTTTTAATAAGATGAGATCCCAGTTGTTGATTCTTTGCACTATTTCCTGTGCAGTTTGGGTGTTGTTCATTAAGTCACTGCCTACCTCTATGTCCTCAAGAGCACTACCTATTCTCTCTTACAGCAGATTTAGTGTTTCTATTTTAATATTTAAATCTTTGATCCATTTTGACTTTAGTTTAGTTTAGTTTAGTGCACGGTGAGAGAGATGGGTTTAGTTTTTTTCTTCAGCATGTAGAAAGACAGTTTTTCCAGCACCACTTATTAAAGAGACTATCTTTCCTCCAGTGAACAGGTTTGGCCCCTTTGTCAAAGATAAGGTGGCTGAGTGTGTTTAGTGTTGTTTCTGCTTCCTATAGTCTGTTCCATTTATCCTCAGGTCTGTTTTTCTGTTTGTTTGTTTGTTTTTCCAGTACAATGCTGTCTTTATCACAGTGGCTCTGTAGTATAATTTCAAGCCAGGGATTGTGATACCCCCTGACCTGCCTTTGTTGCTTAGTATTGTTTTTGCTATTCTATGTTTCTTCTGTTCCAAATGAATTTTAGGAATGTTTTCTCTAGTTCTGTGAGGTATGGGTAATGGTAATTTGATTGGGATTAAATCATATATTAAATCTGTATAACAATATTGGGAGTATGAAGGCCATATTCTTAATAAGTGGGAAAGATTTGATCCTGACAATCTAAAAACAGGAGCAATTGCAATTGCAATCCTGTTTGGGTCAAATATGAACAGGGAAGTTGTGAGAGATGGGTAAGGGATGGTACTTTAAATTATGAGACTTCTCTAGTTACAGTGTTTTTGCTTAAAATATGCAATGTGGAGTGCTCTTTATCAAAGGGAATGCTCAGGAGCCATGGTCTTTAGAGTAACCCCCAAGGAGGAAAAATATGTTCAGGAGGAGCCTGTCCTGGGACCCCCACTTGTCTCTCAGGGGGATATGAGTCTCTCTGATCTGTCTGATACTGGGAGGTCTCCTTGCCCTCATCCTTATAGCCCCCAGGCCAATAAATCAAATCCATCCCTTCCAAGTGAATCAGGAACTCCACTAGAGCCTAGTGCCCCAGGGGAACCCAGTGATCCTCAACCCTCTTATCATGCTCCTCAGACAGCTTTAAGCCCCACAGGTAGAGCCCAAAGTGCTGCTTTTCCTACCCTAATTCACAACTTACCCTACCCCTAAGAGAAGTCCCAGGGCTGAGTGGAAATACTCAAGTGCAAGTCCTTTTTTCAGTTGCAGATGTCTACCAGTGCAAGGAACAATTAGGCCAACTATCAGAGGATCCTAGTAAGTTTGCATTTGAGTTTCAAACTTTGGCCCTTGCTTTGATTTCTCATGACAAGACGCCCCATACATCTTGGCCACTTGCTGCACCCCAAATGAAAAACAAAGAATACTACAAGAGGCTAAAAAGTATGCAAATGGAGAGTATCCTTTATAAAGGGAACCAAACCATCTTGGAAAGGTAATTTCCCCATCAACAGAACCAAACTGGGATTATAATACTAGTCATGGGCTAGAAATGATGTCTAATAAGCTAGCTGCTCTTACTAGGGAGATAAAGAGGTGCGTTGAGTCTTTGGTAAATATACTAATATAGATATATCTTCCAGGGAGGGAGACGCACTAATGGGACATCATTTCATCTGTTAATCAGCCTCAGATATTTGATGTAAACTACAAAAACTTAAAATGGAGTTACAGACATCTGTGACCCAACTGCTGGACATGGCCTTTTCTGTGTTCAACAATCAAGACCTAGAGGAGAGAGAAAGAAGAAAGAGTAAAATTATAGCTGTTGCAACTGTTAGTGCTTTAAACCCACCCAGGTCATCTAAAGAAAAACTCATAGACAGCCAAGGAAAGAGTTCCTATTTCAAGTACAAGAAGACTGGACACAGGGCATGAGATTTCACCAAGCCTCCACCAGGGTCCTACTCCACATGTGAGGCAGCTAATGTGTCTGATTCATGGCAATGGAGGTCTGACTGTCCTCATTCCCAGAGAGGGACAAGGCCAGCCAGAATCTTCATTTCCTGCTCTGATGACTGAAAAGGTCCAGGGGAACCTGCAATGCCACTGTCCACACACATCACCATCTCCTCAGAGGAATGCTGAGTAAACTTAGACATCATGTGTGAGCCAATTTAACTGCTCGTAACACAGGAGCAGCTCCTTCTGTTTTGATTTCCTTCTCTGGAAAACTCTCCTCTAGGTCTATAGCCATAGTTAAGGCTGATGGGACCCCTAGGTAGAGATTCTTTACTCCTGCTCTAATGTGTCACTTTGAAGGCCAAATGTTTAACTATGAGTTTCTAATTGTCGCAGTCTCCTACTCCCTTGCTAGGGAGGAATTTATTAGCTAAATTGGGGGCAATCCTCAAATTATGGCCAAGGCCAAAATGCACTTTATTTGTTGGAACTACACTAGGTCTCCCTGACCAAATTAGTCAACAAGTGGCTCCTGCTGCATGGTATAATGGAATACCTGGTAAGTCAAATTCTGCTATGCCAGTAGTTATAAGACTAAAAGACCCCAGCTATTTTCCTAATCAAAAGCAGTATCCCATCAAAGAAGAGGCAGCCTCTCATAGACAGGTTTCTCAAATATGACCTTCAGTCAGTTCCCTTGTAATTCTCCCATTCTCCCTGTTGTAAAGCCCTTGGGAGAATATCAGATAGTACAAGACCTCTGCTTCATTAAAGAAGCTGTCATTTCAATCCATTCTTTAGTGATAGATCCATATACAATTCTCTCCCAAATTCCAGGGGACCCTAATTGATTCTCAATCTTAGATTTAAAAGATGCATTTTTCTCCATCCCCCTACATCCAGACTCCCAATTGCTGTTTGTCTTTGAATGAGAAAATCTCATTTCAAGAGAAAAGCAGCAATATACTTGGATGGTTCTCCCACAAAGGTTTAGAGACACCCCTCATCTTTTTGCTCAGGCACCAGAGAAAGACTTCAGAAATTTAAAGCTTAAATAAGTATGTAGATGATACTCTACATATAACAATATGTAAATGATATTCTAGTTTGTATCCTAACTCAGAAATTATCCAATTATAACACTGAAAAGACTCTCCACTTTCTAGCTAAGAAGTGATATGAAGTCTCCAAAGAAAAGGCTCAGATATTCCTCCAAAAAGTTCAGTATCTGGGATATATTCTTACACTTGGAGAATGACAGCTCTCTAGGGACAGAATCCAGGCTATCTGTGATCTTGGGCCTCCTACCACCAAACAATAGCTTCGCTCATTCCTGAGGATGGCTGGCTTTTGTAGGATCTGGCTGCCTAATTTTGGACTGAAAAGGCCTTAAGTCTGTGCCCCTAGAATGGACAAAAGTGACTGATGACACCTTTAGGGAAATAAAGCATATACTTACTCAGGCTCCAGCACTGGGAATACCTGACTTAAGAAAACCTTTCTTTCTCTACTTATCAGAAAAGGGAGGAATTGCTTCAGGGGTCTTGACCCAAAGGCTAGGACAAGAACCCCACCCAGTAGCATACTTTTCAAAGAAATTAGATGAGGTGACTGCTGGTTGGCCACCATGAGACCAACAGCAGCTATAGCTGTACTAAAAAAGGATGCTACAAAGTCAACTTTGGGACAAAGACTAGAGTCCTTACTCTCCATCAGGTCAGAGCTATTCTGGCAACAAAAGGTTACCTGTGGTTAACAGAGGAATGGTTCACTAAGTATCAGGCCATGCTCTTAGATACCCCTGAGGTTATTAAAAAAAAAAAAACTTGTCCTATGATTAACCCTGCTTTTTTGATGCCCAAAGGCCCAGAAGTTAGCCACTTTTGTGAAAGAGTCATCTTTCAGACATATGCAAGTAGGCAGGACATCAGTAATCTGCCCCTCCAAGACCCTGAAGAGGTATGATTCACTGATGGAAGTAGCTTTGTCCAAAAAGGACATCATAAGTCAGGTTATGCAGCTGTCAGCTCACAACAGGTGACTGAAGCTAGACCTCTTTCTCCAAGAACCTTTGCTAAAAATTTGGAGAGAGAGAATACCTGCTAACTAGTTAAACTCAAAATGGAAAGGCCCCTTCTCAGGGATCCTTGCCACACCCACTACAGTAAAGGTGGCAGAGATACATAATTAGATTCATCTTTCTAGAATCAAGCCTGCCCCACCTGAACTGTCTGAAGAACAAAATCACCCAAAAGGGAAAAGCTACTACTATGAGCCTCTGGAAGACTTAAGATTACTCTTCAAAAAGTAAGACACCAGTGATGTTACGAAAAGCATGGAAATCTGACCTGCTCCTCATATTTGGGCTAATAATGAAGGTCAATGCTCATTAACTCTTTTCCCATTGTTTCCTGACAGGTTTTCCTTTCTTCAACCCAGTGAGCTACAGACCCCAAGGTAGTGTGAGAGCACATGATCTCCAGTAGGTAGGGTCTACAACCCCTTCCAGCTTGAAGAAGCTATAAAAAACAAAGACCTCCACTCCCTCAGCACCCCATAAAGAATTATGGGGATTTGTGTCTCTCAGAGGATATGAGCTAGGAGATTAGGGTGTGGCAAGAGCTGGCTGGGGAGATAGGCATGACCTGTTAACTGGAAGATCTAAGGAGAACTCAAGCAGGTTTTTAATACAATGGCCTAGACCTAACATCAGTCTGAGGTGTGGGATCTCAGTACCACCTTTCAGGACTCAGATGTAGATGTTCTTATAGGTTTCCTCAAGATTTGGACAACATAAAATGAAAGCAGCCATGAGGAACTAGTGCTATCATACCTTTCCATTACACCCTACACTGTGTTTCCCAGACACAGTGTTTACTTTTATCATTGCTCTTTTTCTATTTACTCAAGCCAAGCTCATTCTGCAGAGCCAGTTTCTCTCTTACTCTTCAGTTTTGCTTTCTTGAATGACTCTGCCACTGCTTTTGTTCATTTCATTCAATTCTTTGAGGCAATAAGAACCTGGACATACAAAAGTATGGAA
The DNA here is from genome assembly GCF_053883595.1 of Heterocephalus glaber. Taxonomy (NCBI): domain Eukaryota; kingdom Metazoa; phylum Chordata; class Mammalia; order Rodentia; family Bathyergidae; genus Heterocephalus; species Heterocephalus glaber. Next base: position 5,702,592 of record NW_028258349.1, on the reverse strand, counting down.
GTTTAGAACCCAGAATAATTTTATTTCAGTCTTCCATTTCATGGGAAATAACATTATCTAATATAGTTAGGCTACTTAAGAGATCAGCTATGCATCTGTGTTGCAAATGTTTAATCGGCACAGAGCACTCATGTTAAATAACACCATTGCTTACCATAAAAAAAAAGAACCTGGAATCCAACTTCAGAAGGAGAAGTGAGCTATCCAGTACCCAGTAATGTTTACTTGTCAAGCCACATTTTAGAAACAAGCTACCCCATAACATTATTGCTTGTATTTAGATGTTTCCCCAAAGCCTCATGCAGTCATAGGTGGGGCTTTTCAGAGGTGGCTGGATGTGTGTTATGCTAGGAATGATTCACAATGATGCTAGGATTAAGGGTGTGAATGCTACCTGCTCTAAGGGTGGGGAGCCTACATAAGATATGAGGGAAAGAAAGAAGGTAGCTTGATGTCTTCTGCCTGCCATAAACTGTTTCTCCTCTGCAATGCCCTTCTACCATGCCACTTCACCTTCAAGCCAGCTAAATATGAACTGAAACCTCTACAAACTATGAGTTAAATAAACTTTTCCTCCTTTAACTTTGTTGTTCATTATTTTGTCTCTGCCATGGGCCAAGCCTGAAGATGGTCCTTTGCCTCCTCCCTACTCCCTTTCTCCTCCATAGACTAGTCTGTCTGTTTGACTAAGATTGTAGATCCTGGATTGCACAGCCCCAGGAGACAGTTACATTATGTATCCTTCTTCCTTGTCCCCTTCCTGTGCATGCTCTGATCATGAGACAATCATGCTATGTTCAGCCTAGGCCACATAGCACTATTTACCCTGCCTTCTCTTCCTGTTTGTCTTACACTATAAATAGTGTGCAGGACTCCAGGCAGCCATTAGCTCCCAACAGGCTATGGCTCCACCTGGTCCCAACTTTCAAGAATAGTCTTTGTTTCTCCTTTTTATCTTCATCTCCCACTGCTCTCCCTGGCTTTGGACCCTACACCATGTGGGTTGCAGCAGTCTCAGCAAGGAGGAAAGTAACTAAGACAAGTCTGAATCTCAGCATATGTAATGCTAAACTCCTGATTACACTCTGCTCCTCCTACCTAAGGACCCTAGTAATGAAGGACCCTAGTTAGCAAGACAGACTCCATATTGCTGCTTGACCCACCTGCCTGCCCTTTAGATGAACTCAGAAGGAGGAAGGTTAGAAACCTCCTCCCCTAAAAAGTCTCTTTAGAAATAACAATTAATCAACTATTATTTTACAAATGTTCTAACAGCAGGACGTTCTGCTTCTGTACCTTTTGCTTGTTTGCTAGTTCTATCCCATAGGGGGGCCTAGAAACTGTTGGCCTCAAAGGTGTATAAAACATGTTTGTCTCCCCCAAATCAGGGCTTGAGTCCGATGCTCGGCTCAGGTCCCGGCCAGTAATAAATTCCTGTGTGGATTTAATATCGGTCCCTGGTTGGTTCTTTCTTGCTGGGTCTAACACTACTGCCTCTCCCTACTCAAGAAACAACAACTCCATCTATCCATGTGCACAAGCCAAAAACCTCACAACCACTTTGATTCCCCTTTTTTCTTCAATGCAATGTAGAGGCAAGGGAAAACTTCTCTATCCCCTGAGGGTCCACTGGAATGAACTGACAAAGATAGATTATAGAGAAGAAAAGGCATATAAATTTATCACATGCAAGAGGCAATCACATAATGTATGAGCCCAAAATGATGCAGAAGCTTGTGTACACTTTCTATTGGAGGAGAATAGAGAATGTATATAATTTTGAGGGGTCATAATGATTTTTAGGGCAACTCACTGGGTTTGGAGAGCATTCAATGACTTGGGACAAAGACTGTTTGTCCTATAATGTCTGTAAATAATTCTCTGTGGCACTGAACCAGAGAACAAGGGTGTGTAACAAAAATCTGTCCAGGTGTGGAGACAGGCTTCAGCCTTTTTTCCTGTAATATGAGTTCAGTCTTCTTTGATTAATAAAATTTCACTAGGAACTCTGAAGACAATTGTGGACCTCTTGGTAGATTTGGTTAGAATGATAAAGGAAATTTGTAGAAACCCTCTCCATGCACTAGGAGGGGAAAAACAAAGGAAGGTCAGAGGAACCTTGATTTTGAGGTATGTTCTAAAACCTTTTAATTTCCCGTAGATCAAATTGGTCAAATGCCAAAAAGTCATATTTTCAGTTTATTTCTCTTTGGGCCTCAACAACTATTCTACAGCAAACCCCATTGGCTCTGGCTTTAAAGCTTATTCAGCATCTGACTAAATTTATACCCTCCAAATGTGCTACCCTCAACCATGCCTTATGACTGCTCATCGTCATTTCAACTGCCACCTAACAGATCACCAAGCCCTCAACCACAGTCAAGTCCTCTTATGCTTTAGAACTAAAAAGTCCCCCAAAAGTCTCATGTGTGCAGAGGTGGGGCTTTAAGTAAGGTGACTGGATCACAAGGGCTCTAACTTCATCAGTGGATAATCCATTGATGAGATCATAATTTCATGGCATTATCGGGAGGTGATACAAACTTAGCATGTGGAGCCTAGTTGAAGGGGGTAGGTCATGAGACATGTCTGGTCTCTGGCTCCTTCCTCTATGGGTCTTTCCCTATCTCTCCACTTCCTGACTGCCATTAGGTATGCAGCTTTCTTCTACTATGCCCTTTGACCATGATGTTTCTTTCTTAGAGGCAGCAGAACATGAACTGAAACCTCTAAAACTATGATACAAAATACATCTTTTCTCTTTTAAATTGTTTTTCCAGGGCATTAGTTCACAGCAATGAAAAGCTGCCTAACACAGGTCCCCAGGCAGCAGCTACAGTGGAACACCTAAAACACAGAAGAAAACATGTCATTCTCTCCTCTCAAATCTTCATGGCTCCTCTTCACATCTAGAGGGAAATCTAAACTCCTGGCCAAATCCCAGATGCCCTAGGTCCGTGGTGGCAAACCAATGGCACACATATTGCAGCAGGCGGTTTGTATGATTGAAAGCTCTAAAGCTTGCCATCACTGTCCTAGGTAATCTGTCTTGTACCTGCTGTCTGACTCATTTACTCCTGGGCTCACTTGTTCACCTGCAGCCAAATGGCTGTTCCTCAGTGTCCAATACCTGCTCTTCCCTCTGCCCACAACAGTCATTCCCAATATAGCTGCATACCTCACTTCCTTCCTTCAATATCTGTTCAAATGCCAGCTGATCATTAAGGCCTTCCCTGGCTGCCTTATGTAAAAAGCAACTTCCTGTGCACCCCACTCTCAGTTGTTTATCGTGCCAAATCTTTCATTATCTGACATATTCTTCATTTACTTACTAATATATTTGTAGCACCTCCCCAATAGAATATAAGCTCTGTGAGGGCAGGGACTTTGTCTTGTTTATTGCTGTATGCAATGCACCAAAACAGTGCCTGGTACACAGTAGCATTCAGTAAACATATGTTGATGAAAAGGCCTATTTGCTTTGCATATCTTGATCAACAACAACCTTCACAAGAGCATTGGCCAACAATGTCACAACATGCCTCCAGCCTTTCTCAGAAGATTCCCCATGCAATATTTGTTATACAACCCTTTCTAATGTCATCCCAGTTCTGTTTCTATGTATCCCCATATGGGTCAGCAGAGGAGCAGTTTCTGGATTACATTTTCAGGAATCTGATATATTTTTCTCTTACTCCCCAATTTATAACACTTCCCATTGTTCTGGACATGTTCAGTTATTATATATTATTTTATCACTTGCATAATTTGTGTTCAACACTGTGTCTTGAAAATTTCAAGATTCTCCGATTTTAAATAGTATGTCAAAGAGATAGAGTTCTTTGAGGCAGAGCCACAAGCCACTACCAACAAGAAAATGCAAGATAAGAGTAAGTGTTGTTATACTGTGTTATTCTCTGTAAGTGCTCCACAGTCAATCGTGGCTAGAAAGTGTTACATACAACAAGCAAACAAGGGGCGCTTTGGTACATTATACTTACACCACAAAATTACACACATTGTTGATCTCATTGTTGGGACCTATAAAAGGTTCGTCAGTGTCTCTCATACCCAACCAGGAGGGCACATGGTTGGAATGGCACTCATCTGCTCATGTATTTAGCTATGGACTTCTGTCTTGTTGTTATATGATGTTTCAATGAATACATTGACCCACAGGACAATTCAAAAGGCAAGCAGGTCATGATATGCAAAAGATGTCAAATATAAGTTTTACAGGCTCTAGAGATGGCTAATTCAACAAGATAACAGTTGGGATAATACTAGGACTACCCAGTGCTTTCATTTCATTGACAGTCACAAAATGGCACTGAACTGCATGACATAGGAGGTTCACCAGAGAAACGATAGCAGGAATACGGCTGTCCTTCAGGGAATTTTGAAAGGAATTTATCTGAATCAAACTCATCTCCTTAAAGACTGGACTATAATGATGCTGATGATCATGCATTGATTTCTGTAAATTTCACCTTTAAAAGGACTCTTCTCTCACCATCTCACCAGTAAAGAGGATTTACCTGCACATCCCCAACTTTCAAATCCACTGTCCTTTGAAAGAGTAGCTTCTTTATCTTAATTTAGCACAGAACTTTTTTTGTAGAAAAGTGAACCCAGAGCGTATTTCAAAGCAGAGACCAGTAAACTATGGCCCATACATGAAATCCAATTGTATTAGTCAATTTTCTGTTACTATAACAAAAACCCAGAGGCTGCTTAAATTAGCTCATGGTTTTGGAGGCTAAGAGTTCAAACAAACATCATGGTGCAGGCTCTGGCAAAGGCCCCCTGCCTCCATCACATCATGGTAGATGGCATCCCAGTACTGGGAACATGTGCCAGAGGCATAGAACACATGGTGAGATAGGAAGCTACAGTGAGACAGAGGAGGGGCCAGAAATGACCTGTTAGGCCCCAGCTCTCCAAGGTCCCACCACTTCTTAGCATCACCATGTTAGAGTCCAAGCTCCAACTCCCAACCTTGGGATAATACTCAAACCATATTAAAACCATAGCACCAACTCTCTGCTTGTTTTCATAAATAAAGTTTTATTGGAACATAGCCATACTCATTCCTTTATATATCACCAGTGGCTGCATCTGTGCTGTGAAAGTGGAGTTGAGTATTTGCAACAGAGGCCGTATGGCTCCAAAGACTAAAATATTTATTCTCTGGTCCTTTATAGATAGAAGCCTGCCAACTCCTCTTCCAAAGCAATTAGCCTAGTCAACAGAGAAACAAGAATACCATTATAAAAACACAGGACCAAGCAGGGCTATCATCCCATCATCTGCCTCCAGAGCACACAGAGGAAAGCAGAGGAGTTTTGCCCATTGGCAATGCTGAAGATACTGATGGTGCCTTAGGGCAACCCCTATACTCTCACCTCTAGACTTTAAAGCCGCTTCTTGCAAATAACTGGGAATTGCTGCCTGGAGGTTTTTTACCTCACCAAACAAGACAAATAGAAATCTTCCCCTCAGGCAGATCTCAATCAAAGATAGATAGGTAGTTGGTGAATAAGTAGCTCAGCCTCTTTTCACTTCTGGTGGGATAACTTAGTTATTTCCTCAAAAATCAATTTTTGTTTAAACTAATTCAATTTGGGCTTCTATCCCTTGCAATACATGAGTTCCAAATAATGTGTGGGCTGTTCTACAGTGTCCTCTCCAGACAGGGGTCTGGTGGCCAAGGCCAGGTACCTAACAGAGACCAGGGGGCTCAGGGATTTGCTGGGATGGGGACTCCAGGAAGTTTCCTAGAATACCTCTGCAATCAAAATGTAGTGGCTGAGGAGAAAGCAATGCTGGCTTCCCTTCTTCTACAACTCAATCAGAATTTTCACACTTGACCAGAAGTCTCCATGCTTTCTAGGGCCACGCTCATAAATGACTTCTCCTGTTCTTCAGATCCTACATGACCTGGCTGCCTCACTGCAAGCTCAAGTCCTCTCCATCTGCTTCCTCTTAACTCTCCAGTGACACTTCCCTCCATCCTCTTCTTAACCAGCCTACAGCTTTTCTCTTTTAAGGGACTTTGCAGTTGTTCTTCCCTCTGTCTAGAATATTGTCCCCAAGATTTTTGACTAGCTTCCTCTCATTCATTACTCAGGGAAAATATCACTTCCTCAGAAAACTCTTCCTTGACTCCTGCATCTCTTCTGCTCCAGCTTATTACATCACCATTTTCTTTTCCATTTAGCACTCACTACTGTGAAATCATCTTGTTTATCAATTTGTTCATAGTGTCAATTCCTCTCTAAAATGCTGAAGTTCCAGAAGAGAAGTGGCTTGTCTATTATCTACTACTGCTTCCCTGGGCATCAAGAGAGCACACTGTAGGCACTAAATATTTGTTGGGTAGATGGATCAATGGACAGATGGATAAAAGGATAAAGAGAAGCAAGGAAGGAAAGAATAAAAATAGAGTTAATTCCTACCCATAAATGCCCAAATCTTGCAGTTTAAGGCTGAGTCGCCATTTGAGCCCATTATGCTTTTCTTTAGAATCAAATCTGTTAAGCTATAAAACCCAATTATAAAACTAAGAGACATGAGATTATTTTTTATTACTAATAAGAAATCTAACGAACAGTTCCTAGCACCAGTTCAGCTGTTTAATGATGTTATGTTCCTTCCCACTATGTCATCTTTAGCAAGGTCGCTCTCTCTCATATGTTCCTTGCCTTATGGTCACAGGACAGCTGCTGTTGTTCAAACATCACATTCACATTAAGGCAGGAAGACAAGAGGTGATGCCAGTCTTTTCTATCCTATTCCTTTCAGGAATGCAAAAGCTTTCCATAAAATCTCCCCACAACCACACTTAGTGTTTTTAATTATATCTCACTGAACAGAACCAGGTCACATGACCTAGCTGAAAGCAAACCTGGGAAAGTGCTACATAGTCCTCCCAAACTCTATAACAGAAAATAGGTGAGAGGCTAGGGGTTGGACACAGCTGTTCTCTTGAACCAAATTCTAGTGTTGGCCATTGAACATATCCCCCAGTAGTCACAGCAGCCAAAAGTGAGAAGACAAGAAACATCCAGCATTCACAAAGGCCCTCAGAAAAGTTTCCTTTGCCTACTCCAACCAAATCAAAAACTCCTAATGCAATGAGTTCACTTAATACAATGATTTGGGAAAACACTTCCCCGGAGTACTGAGAGCAAGATGTTCTCATTTTAATAATTTGTGTGCTCACAATTGAATTAAATGAGATGGAATAATAAGGTTGAGAAAATATGTCACAGTTTTTTTTTTTAAGAAAAGCTAAGCAACTCGCTACATTTGGTCATGAAGTTGTTACACGCTGTTAAATTATTTTCAGACTAGGTAAAAGAAACAAGCCTGGGGGATTTGTCTGGTGTGTTACCACATATTATTTACCCTAAGGTGACATTTTAATAGCAGAGGGAAACATGAGCAGCCTCCCAACCCCTACACACATTTTGCCACATGCCGGTTTGAACGCATAAATCCTAGCTTTGTCAACAGTAATGAGGCCCAGAGAGCAGGCACCTGCTGGGTTCCTCAAACTTTTCCTGAGAAAAATATACATAATTAAGGAATTGTGAGCTCTCACCTCTGATTTATTATTAAAACAACACACCTTGAGCCATATTTGCACCCTGACTTGGAGTTAAACAGAGGAGTGATTAAATATCATCCTCACAGGGAGTCTCCCAACACGCTCATCAAGGTTTCCACATTCAGCCCACCTGTTCTCAGAGAGTACGAACAAGAAAATGAGCAGCGTGATAGTTTGGGTAGACAGTGGATGTTATAAAGCTGGAATCCTTTCAGCCTAACACTGTCCCAGCTCTTAGGAGGCAGTGGAGCTCATGGTTAATAGTGCTGACTCTTAGATTGCTATTTGTGGTTTCTGGAGTGTTCCCCATCCAGGGAGCAAGCCAGGGGTGGTTTGTCCTGCTTTTGAATAACACAACAAAATCAGGCATCCCAAGGGGCCTAAGTCAGATAAAAATGCAAGGCTGGGCAATCTCTAAGGGCTGGTCCCAGCCCATGAAGATTACCCAACTCTGAGAACTTCTTCCTCCTAGAAATGGGATTCTTCCTTCTGCACTCCGCTCCATTATTCCAGAGCTTTCTCACAAAACCCTGGGGCTTTCTCTGTATTTGTACTCTCCATTCTGGAACTTCAGGCTTTTGTGCATTGCATCCTTTCCTCATTCTCTCTTTCTTCAGCTATTTCTGCATTGCAGTGAACCCCACCCCCTCTGTCTTTTTGATTTTTAGAGAGGGTCTTACTTTGTAATCCAGGTTAGTCTCAAACTCATGATCCTCCTGCCTCAGCCTCCTGAGTGCTAGGATTGCAGTCACGTACCACTGTGCCAGCTTCTTTTCTTCATTCTTACTTTCTTTAGAGTTGGGCTCCAGTGCCTCTCCACATCCAGGATTGTCTTCCTACTTGAAAGCCGCTTCTTCTCATGCTCAGGCATCACAAGGCAGTGCAGCTTGTCTGGCTTGATTCCTAGTAGCTGTCGTGCCAGAATCTTTTTCTCGGTAGCGTCACTGGCAGGACTTGACCTCTTTCAGGATATTTCACTGGAATGAGCTCGGAGAAACTTGGCCTAGGTTCACTATGGGGGACACAGAGAAGCCATGGTCCTGCCTCAGAGATCTCAGAGTCTCCTTAGGAAAACTAAGACTCATGCTCCCACAGCCTCTGAGTGATCATTCAAAACTGTGTTATGTTCAGAGCTGGATTGCAAAATTCACACTGGTAATGCCTGCGGAATATACTGTGTATTAGAATTCTAGGGAGGGCTTCCTGGAGGAGGTGGGAGAGCACTGAGGCTCAGCTCTCACAGGCACAGTGGGTAAGAACACCAGGAGAGGCAGTTGCTTCAGAAAGTATAATGGAAGTTTTGCTGATGCTCAGTTTTTTCCAACTTGCCTCTGGGTTGTTTGTTTTTTGGATTTTCTACGATAATTTGCAACATTTACACATGTACACTGTCAAAGATAAGAAGTTATATTTCCCCAATCAGGACCACTAACCTAATGCATTTTTTGACAGTTCTAGCATGCATTTTTCAACTACAAACACCTCTTGGCTTTGGAGAATTAGGAAAGATGAACAGGAACATATCCTCATTCCCAGGCTTTAAATGGTCCCTAAGGATGGATAGGGTTTGCAAACCAATACTTAGAAAAGAGGGATATTTTCTAGAAGGAAATAGATAAGAACCACAGGTGGAAATGCACAGGGAATCCACAAGAATCCTACAGAAACACAGCAATTCTCAAGCATTGAGAGACCAGTCAGTGTGCCCCAATCCCGACCAGTGCAGCTGTGAGACTTCACAGCTTCTTTCTGTACTTCTTATGCATGCGCAAAGGTGTCTTCCAAAAATTATTATTTGGTTGGTGTGATTATAAATGAAAACCATAATATACATATGATCCTTGATGCCCTTCATTTCATCAGATCTTCATAGAAGCCCCCCCAAGCAGAATATGGTACGTCAGCCTCACATAAAAGCTGAAGCAAAGAGAAATTAAACAAAGCAGCTTGCCTGAAATCACACAGTCAGGGAAAAGGCCAGACTCTCTTATCTCCCCACATCTTGCTTCTTTGCCTTCAGAGCCCTCATTTGGCTATTTCAACTTTAGTTGTTAACGAGTACCCACACTGAATTCAAGTATCACACTGATAAAATAATCCTTTTTATGCAATGTTTTCCCATTAAGGAGTGATACTTCCTTGCCTTTTCATATTCTATTCTTTCCCAAAGCTGTATCATTAAAGAATATCTTCTGACTTATCCAATAAAGTATTTAACCTTTTTTAATGTTTTATTGATTCTTACAGCTTTGGCTCCACAAGAAGATCCTGATTGCTACATTAACAACCTCATTGATATTCTTTTAACAGACCTTCTGCAATGTGAAATGCAGTGTGGGAAAGACAAGGCTCTCAAAGATCTGTTAATCAATGAGCCAATCTTGCGTCTACCTCATGCGCATTGCAGGGAAATGTGCATTGAGAAATAAGATCCATGGTGAGGACTGTGACGTCCATCCCCAGACAGCAGGGCCACCCAAAGATGGAGCAAAGTTCCCCTTTACAAGGAGCTGGTGAAAAAAGAAACAAGTTTTCTCCAGTCTATACCCTCCACTCTCTTAAAACCAGCATGATCCTTGCAAAACCAAATTCAAGGGCAGCCATGTGCCATGGGAAGGCTGTAAGCGGCGCTGAGAACATAAAGCCCAAGTTCTTCAGCAGGGCTGCAGGCTCTCACCATCTGGCCTTGCTCTTAGGTCAGCCTCAGTTTCCACCACTTGCTCCTTGTTCTTCTCTGAGACATGTGCTGCACCCAGGTCCAAAGGTCAGGATTAAGGTAAGGAAAGTGAGGCATTCACTGCAAGGACAAAACTTAAAGTGGCAAAAACAACAAAAATAGAGTAAACATTACAAATAATATTTTAGTGCAGTAGTTTAAAAATCATGATCAGTGAGCCAGGGATTTAGCTCAGTGGTTTCGCCGCTTGCTATGCAAGCGCAAAGACCCAAGTTCGATCCCTGGTACCCCCCCCCCCAAAAAAAAATCATGATCAGTGCAAAAATTCATCATAAACAAAATATCGAAAGTTAAAATAAAGACAGGATCCACTTCACACTTGTATGACTCTGTCTCATTGACTACACCACACCTCTGGCCCCACCAGTTCCTTTTAGTCTTCCAAACATACTGTTGTCTTTCTTACTTCCTGGCTTTGTCTACCTAGAAGACTCCTCCCCTGTAAGTCCAGCTTTTCCAGGCTCATCTTCCCTGATGACTGCAATAACTACCTCCTAGTTCACATCCACAAACCTGAAACTGATGCCTACTCTGCTCCAGAAAAACCCATCACAGTGTTTAGCTCACTCTGTCATAATTGCCTGGCTGACTCCTGCCCCCATTCTCCAGTCCCTTCCTTCTTTTACCACTTTGCTGAAGGGCATGAGCTGGGCTTGAGCTTTAACTTAATGTATGGTATACATTTAGCAGCCAAAGTAGCTGACCATACCAAGAAAATAGGAACTCTGAGTGAGAAATGATGAGACATTTAATACTATTCTATAAAATAAAGAACCTAACACCCGAGCCAGATGTGGTGGCACACACCTGTAATTCCAGGATTAGGGAGGCTGAGGCAGGAGGATTTCTGTGAGTTCAAGGTCAACCTGGACTAATAATTAGTTCAAGCCAGCCTGGACTACATAGGAAGAACCTGACTCAAAAAACCAACATCCAACAACCCATAGCCCACTGACAAAGACTGCCTCTGTGTCCAATCTGTAGCCAGGCTCCTTTGAGCCTTCTTCTTGAAGAGGCCTCAAATTTGATCTATACAGGCTTTAATACTAATCTGGTTTCTAATAGCATAAGCCTACATCCTTAAGACGTGCTTAGTCTCTTAAGTGCCTGCCTGAGAAAAACTCCAGGTGGGCAAAAAAGGGTACATTTAGTTCTAGACAACAGCTGAAGATAGGACATGGCTTCTGTCTTCCAGTCTCTGTAGCTAACTTCTAGCTAAGACATTGCACTGGGCTAATCACATCTATACTCACCCTAATTTTCACTTCCCGGAATCTACTAAGCTCCTACTTGCTAATTCCTGCTCCCTCATCCTCCCTTTGAAACACCCACTGACCACTGTACAAACTGAAGTTGAGTTCAGCTCATGCTGGACTTTTTGCCCTAATTCAATAGTTGCTACTGATTAAAAGCTGTCCTTCCCAGTGTAGCATCAGATTTTTTAATCTTTGATATTATAGAATAAGACTCTATAACAGGCATAGCAAATAAACTGAAAAACTTATGAAAGTCTATTGATAAAGCCATTAGAAATAACATCTAATTGGAAATATTAAAAAGACAATATGAAGATAATCATATAACAATAAAGCTCAACAGATGGGTTGATAGCAGAATAGATACAGCTGAAAAATGAATTAGTGAATTGGAAGGTTAAATATGGTGTTTCTTCAAAATATGACCCATTGGCCATCAGCAACATCAATATCACATAGAAATTTGTTAGAAATGCAGAATCTAGCCCTATTGAGCCAGAATGTGCATTTTAACAAGATTCCGAGGTGATCTGTATGCACATCAAAGTCTAAGAAGCACATTGGAATTTCTTGGGGGAGATTTAGAAAGTACTTACATTTAAAACCCCACCACCAACAGAGAACTTCACTTAAGTAGTTTGGAGGTGTGGAATTATTAAAGCTACCCAGGAGATTCTAATGTGTAACCAAGATCAAGAAACTCTCAGAAAAAGAGTCAGGATGGAGAAGTGCAAAAACTAAGAGATGCAGAGGGGTTGTAAGGGAAAGAAATCGGGGGTAGATACGATCAAAATATGTTATATGCATGTAAGAAAATGTCATACCAAAGCCAATATTTTCTAAAATTAATATGTACTATGGTAGTAAGAAATATATTTTAAAAAGAGATATGGAACACAGAATTAGAAGTATTAACATACATATGAGAGTAGTCTTACATGGAGAAGCAAGAAGTAAAAGGAGAGGTAGAAATACTATTTTAAAAAATAATGATTGAGCCAGGTATGGTGGCTCATGCTTCTAATACCAGCTCTCTGAGAGGCTGAGGCAGGAAGATCATAAGTTTGAGCCCACTCTGGATAACTTAGTGACTTAGCAAGATGCTGTCTCAAAATTTAAAACAATTTAAAATGCCTGGGGATACAGCTCACTGCAAAGGCCATTGGTTCAATCCCTAATGCTGACAAAAAATCGAGAAAAATGAGAATAAAAAAAATATTCAAAGCCCCATGTCTATATATTGAAATATCTCATACAGTGCCCTAAAGGATAGATTTTTAAGTGCATGGAAATATTATATTGATATTTAAAAGTATTAAGGACAGAACAAAACCTTTAAAATCTTTGGAGTGAAAAGGCAGATCACCCAAATATGAACAAGAACTTAGATGCCAGATAGGCCAACAGCAATGCTCGAGTGTAATTCCAGTGTTCTTATCCATCCAAATTGGTGAAGGAAATCATTTTGAAATCAAAATTTCATGTCTAGTTCAGCTGGCATTTAAAATGAGGCCAAAATAAAATATCCACAGCTATATAAGGCTTCAAAGGGTAACATACAAAGACCATCTGTGAAACACTGTGTCAGTTCAGGTGACTCGAACACCAAGGCAGAATTAGAAGCATAGGTAATACAAGGGGGAACCCCTGTGAGAGGAACATGGATAGGGACAGGAGGAGCAGCATTACTGATTTTTGCTTTTGCCTTAGGTTCTAATACGGCTCAGCATAATGCTGTCACTGATCCTACCTTTAATTAAATATTTGATATTTTATTCACCATGGATTTTAAAATTAATTTTGATTTTAATATTGCACTAAGATATTACTATATTTGTCTTTGATTTTTGGCACCCCTTGAAATTGTGCTTCGAAAGCAAATGCTTCACCTGTCCCACCTCACTTGGGTCCCAGCACAGCTGCCTCACTTCCAGGCATCTAGGCACAAGGATATTTGCAAAACTGCCTTAAGAAATCAGTGCTCTAGCGCAGAGACCATCCAGGGTTACACTGGTTCTCTGTGTATGAAAATCAAACACTAGGCTACCACTCAGTCCATGGCCGCATCCCCACCCAGCCACCAGCGCACTGCAGAATGTGGGCTCGCATACTATCCATTCTAAAGATTGAAACTCAGCATGAGAACTCTGTGGTTGGAGATGGCTCCTGCTGCGAGAAGGGAATATGACAGATGGCATGAGATATTACAGTAATTTTACTGACAAAGCACTAAGCGTATCACAGAAGAAGTTCAAAATCAATTCATCTGCTTCCCAGCAGAGGCGAGTCTAACAGACAGTGAAGCATAATCTTGATAATGTAGTTGTTCCAAAAGAAGAAAGAATTAACCAGGCTACCCTAAATGTGTCTGTATGACATTCTTTTTTGTTTCTGTTATCCTGATAAGGACTTAAAACCCCATTTGTATGGAAATAAACGAAGCTGCTGAAGTTATCTCCTTGTTCTGGGGAGTTAGTTACCTCAGGAGATCTGCCACAGAACTATTTTGACTAAATGGGATCTTAGGCTCAAAGCCTGCAGAATTTCAGCCTTATTGTTAAATAAGAAAGTTCATCTTTGTTCCATTCACTACAACTTGGTTTCTTTATGAGCTATATCCATTAATGTTCTTTGATTAGAAACAAAGGAAATGACTCTGATCAACCTATCTTTCCAATAAGTTATTTTCCTATTTAAATTAGCCAAAGAATCAACTGAGCTGGAGAACTAGGTTCAAATTAGAATGGGAACTATACAGTGCGTTGTATGAACAGAAGAGGGTGGTAAATAATTGACAACTTTGATGAAGTTCATTCTTACCAACAACAGGACCCTGGCTGATGTTTTGTACCCAGTATTAGAGCACTGAAGATTCCAAGTCCTAAGAAAATGAATCCAATTGTCCATGTGTAGGCCATGTACCCACACCTGATTACCAATCCCATCAAGACTAACCTCAGTGAATGAGGAAAGTTTCCCCATAGAAATATCAAGATTCTGTTCCAAGAAGAAGGGACCACAGAACTCTATTTATCTAGACACATACCCTAGCCTGGGTAGCCTAGGACCACAAAGAAGCCAAGGCTTCTCGGATATCATACCTATACTATTAAGCACACTGAAGTTCCAATGTGTTCCAACAACCAACAAAAAGTTTAGGAAACCAAAACATCATCATAATCATCATTAATGTTATTACTCAGAATATCTGGTCAAACTTTTTAAAAAATGAGGAGGTTACTGTGAGGCACAAAGGGTAGGCCAGCTTAAAAATATTTTTTCCCTCAATAGAAAAAATAACGAAACAAGTTAATGGTTTATTATTGATGCTTTCTTCTTTAGAACCCTGGTTTTATGCTGCAACCTGCACCATAATGGTCATCCCACTTGGGACCATGTGTCTGCTAGGCACAGTTGGCACAGCATGTAGGCCTCATGATACTTTTAGGGTCATGTGAAAATGTTTTAAAATCAGGAGAATAAAAACTCATAGGTTGAAGGAAATATGTAATATTTGTCTTTTTGCCGATGTAGTTGCAAAATAGAAACATGAAGGTCACAATGCAGTCCTGAGTCACTCTCTATGATGAAATTTGCTCTGCAGAGAACAGTAAGGGCATTTTTATACCCATCCCTGGCTAAGGACCTTCTTCTGAATCACATTGGACCTTGCTAAAATGTTCTTTGTACTTTTCCCATTATATAGCACATACCAGATACTCTGTAAACTACTGGGGCAAAACTGGCCAAAATACATATAATCTTTGTGCTCATGGGGATTAAAGTCTAAAAGAAAAAACATGCAATCAATGTTCTTGTTTTAATGGGCTATAATTACCTAGTTAAGAGTGAAATATATATTCAGATTCAATATTTTCTACATCAATGTTGCTCACAGTACATATAACCTACCTAAACCTCACATTCACACACACACACACACACACACACACACACACACACACACACTCCCAGAGTTCAGCCACACCTCATAGAGTTCAGTTCTTCTCTTTTAAATCCTTTTCCTCAAATCCCAGTCCCAATTACCCCTATTAAACTCTTCTAAAAGAAACTTTATTCAAACAAAGCCAGAATACAATCTTTCTCATTGGAGCCCAATAAGTATAGAAGAAAACATAGATGCATGGATAGTGATATAGACAGCAAGTTATAATACTAACCTCAAATGGGATGCTATTAGGGAGAAAGATCTTTGAGAAGTAATTATGTCATGAGGGTGGAGCCTTCTTGATGCAATAGCGTCCTTGATGGAACATGAAGAGATACAAGAGAGCTTGTTTCCTCTCCACTATGTGAGGCAACCAAGAAGACAGGCCTCCCCAGAATCCAAGAATCCTGGCACCCGATATTACTTCTCAAATTCCAGAACTGTTAGAAATATGTAGTTGTTTAAGTCACCAAATGTATGATACTATTGTTATGGCAGCCCAAACTGACTGAAATGAGTGGGGGGATAGATGGTGGACAGATGGATGGATGGATCAATGGATAGGTGGTTGGATGAATAGATAAATGGAGTGGAGGGACAATGAAAATGAAAGGAAATGTGTATAGGGATAAGACTGGGTGCCTACATGAATAAATGAATGGGAAAAATTGAGAGGAAAGAAAATGAAAAAAACAACAACAAAAAAATTGGGCTGGGGAGTTAGTTAGCTCAGTGGTTTCACTGCCTGCTGCGCAAGCGCAAGGACCTGAGTTTGATCCCCACTACCAAAAGGAAAAAAAGAAAATGAAAAAAAGAATGGATGGATAGATAGAAGGATGTAGATTTTAATTAATGGAAGTTTGACTTTAGAGAGAAGTAGATAGATGGAAGAAGGTAGGAAGGATTGGTTTGAGAGAAACAGATGGAGGGATTTGTGGATATATGTATTACTAAAAAATTAGAAATACAGGAAAAATAAACAGAAATTTCAGTGCTTGGAGAGATGAATAAATGGATGATTAGTTAGGTAGAAAATTAAATGGCTAGACACAGTGATGATCTACAGAAAGAGGGGTGGATAAGTCAGTAAGATGTAGAAAATACTGAATAGATATTTGAAAGGAAAGATAAATTGATAAATAGATGAGTGAATGCAAAATGGATAAATTGATTACTAACCAAATAAATGAACATACGAATGATGGGTGGCTACAGTAATGTAGGTAGGAATGGGTGGAGATTTATTTGGGTAGAGGAAAAAGTAGATTTGTGAATATGTAGATATATGAGCACATTGTATGAATAACTAGATGAATGGAGAGATCAACAGATGGTGAATTGCTTACAATTCAGCTAATAGATCAGTGGGAATGTGAACACTTATGAGAAAATATTGTATCTAACAATATACTATGGATGTGGATCACCAAGTGTCATGTTTACATCTTGGGATAATATTGCTTTCAGTATTATGTAAGTCTCAGAAGATATCTGAGGTAATTAGTTGTGTGAAACTTCAAAAGGAGATACCAGTTTGGGGTGTAGTCACACAGGAAGGCTTTATGGGGAGGTTGGCACATTCACTGACATGAAGAAGACATTCAGCTGAAGGAGCAGAGGGCTCTATCTCTTTCTCCTCAGGGTAAGGAAGTCTACATCTCTCCTCTGCTTCTCTGAGACAATTTGTCTCTGTTAGAGAGTCTCAGTAACAAATCCTTACATTTGTTGCTAATTCAAAAACACAAATGTGGGGTAGGAAGACAGTTCTCAGATATGCTCTTTGCATATGTGGAACATTGCATATATTCACTCGGTTAGAAGAGCCAGACCATAGTCGTCCCTGTTGGACAGCAGGAAAGAAGTGGATTATCAGTGCATGGCACTGATACTTAGAGCCTCCACTGTTTTCAGCCACATGATTCTGGACATATTCCTTAACTCATTTTGCAAAATTTTATTTATTTCATTTTTGAGACAAGCACTTACTAAGTTGCCAAATTGCTGAAGCTAGATTCAAACTTGAAATACCCTTGCTTCAGCCTTCCAGAATGCTGGGATTATAGGCATGTGCCACCATATTTGGCTGACATTTATTTTTAATTGGTAAATAATAATTGTTTATATTTTGGGAGTATGATGTATTTTGATCTATGTATATATTATAGCAAGATTTAATCAAACTAATTGAACAAATCTATCACCCTACCAATTTATCATTTTTTGTAGTGAGAACACTGAAAATAACTAACAATTTTAAAAGTACATTATTATTAACTGTGGTCACCATTCTATACAATAGACCACTAAAATGTATTCCTCCAGCCTGAATGAAATTTTCTCCCCTTTGATCAACATCTTCTCTTTCCCCATCCTCCCTACTCTCAGCCTCTAGTAACCACCTATTTATTTAGTTTCTTTGTGTGTTAGTCAGCTTTCTATTACTATGTCCAAGTACCTGAGATAATCAACTTAAAAAGCCAAAATATTTGGGCCAGGGATTTAGCTCAGTGGTGCCACTGCCTGCCTTGAAAGCTCAAGGTCCTGAGTTTGATCCGGGGGGGGGAGGGGAGGAGATATTTTGGCTTATGGTTTTCGAGGCTTTAGTCCATGGTCAACCTTACTGCTTTGAGCCTGTGGAGGCATTGTACATCATGACAGGACCATGAGGCCAAACAGGCCTGCTCATCTCATGGCAGCTGGGAAACAAAGAAGAAAGTATCAATGTCCCCTTCAAGAGCACACTTCCAGTGACCTAATTTCCTCCTCCTAGGCTCCACCTCTGACAGGTTCTACCACCTCCTGATAATACCACAAGATGAAGACAAAGCCTTTAAACATGAGCCTTTGGAGGACACTTCAGATTCAAAATATAATATTAAAAGGTCAATTTTTATAGATTCCACATATAATTGAGCTCATACAGTATTTTGTTCTGTGCCTGACTTATTTTATTTAACACAATGTCCTCTTTTTCTATCCATGTTGTCACAAATGATAGAATTTTCTTCTTTTTAAGGTTGCAGGGGAGGCCTGAGTTGGAAAAGGGAAGATGTTGATCAAAGTGTACAAAATTTAGTTAAATTGGAAGAAAAAATTTTAGTGATCTGCTGTGCTCCATGTTGTCCACAATTAATAAGAATGTGCATTTTATGTTGCTAAAATAGATTTTTAACATTCAGATAATTTTCTTTATTCACTGATGAATACTTAGATTGATTCCATATCTTAGCCACTATGGATATTGCTGCAAACACGTAGAAATGTAGTTATCTCTTCCACATAGATTTCAATTCCTTTGAATATATATACAAAAGTAGAATTTCTGGACCACACAGTAATTCTGTTTTTCATTTTTTGAGGAATCTGCATACTACTTTCCAAAATGGCTGTAGTAGTTTACATTCCTTTGGTCCTTTTTCTATACCTCTTGAATTTGGACTGGATTTGGCCCAAAGAATGTGGCAGACATGACATCGTACCACTGCAAGCCTAGACCTCAAGGAACATTGAAATTTTCCTGTCTCTTAGATCCCTGATGCTTCCATGTGAAAAAAAACAAAACCCAAGATATCAAGCTAGAAGATGAGAGTTCACATAGCCTGACCACTCTGAGAAACCTGCTGATAGCCAATTTCCAGGCATGTGAGTAAATCCCTTCTAACCCATTCAGTCCCAGAGGGAAATATAGATACCTAAGTCAATCCAGGTGAGATCAGCTAAGCATGGCCCAGATCAGCAGAATATCCAGGTGCCTCTGGACTAATGAATAGACTGATGATTATTAAGTCACTGAGTTTGAGGTGACCTGAAAAACATAGTAGGGACCTGTAAGGGCCACACACATTTGAGACATAATCAGAGATCAAGATATGAAAATGTGGGAGCACAAAAAGGAAAGAATTCTCTTCAATAGTAGGAGCAAGAAGGTAGTGTTTTAGGCAGGCCTTAAAAAAAGTCAAATTCCTGCTGGTAAGGGTAGTGTCTACAGGACATCTCCTTCTCCAGTGTTATACCGGCTACAGCCTAAACCCCTAAATTCCACCCGAGAACCCCAGATAATTAGTTGAGTCAGGCTCTCTTCCAGCCCTGAGCATCAAGAAGATTTAGAAAAGCATGAAGTTTGTCAGAACAAGCAAGCAATGGCACAACTCCACTTGGATGGTCCTGGAGGCAAATTGTTGGATGTCAAATCACAACCCAAAATGGCCAGCCATGGTCAGCTTCCCCAAAGTACATGTCATGTGTGCACCTTCGATGCCCCTTCTCTTTCCTATATCCCATCACCATTCACAACAGCTCCTATCAAGAGTTATGCACTTCCAGACTCAAGAAAATCAAGACAGAAGAAACCATGTTTAATTCAACAAGGAAGAAACTTGTTTTGGAGATGCAGTGCAGTGAGCAAAATGATAGGGGTCCTTGTCGGCAGCAGTTACAGTTATGAGCATTTCTGTGCATAATATAAGCAAGTCAAGAAGCTGCCCACTCTTGGGAAAGCAGCACTCACCAATCAGGAAGGCAGATGCAGAGGAGGCCAGTCACATCTAAGCTAGCTATGATCGAAATGACATACATACTCAGAGTTGAAGAGTCAAGCAACTTTACAAAGTCTTGCTATAAAAAGAGCAGCCTTTTTTTCTCTCTCTACTGTATTCACCCCCAATTCCCAGAGGCAAATACATTCAACTCTTTATTTCTGATTCAAATGATATTACTTTGATATCTCTGCAATACAAAAAAGAAGTAATATAAGTCTACTTTGAGGTAATTTATTATCTTCCATAGTTGGAATTTTCTATCTACCATATTTTCTCACATGCAATTTTTCCAGCATGAGTCTTTCTGAAGAAATGTTCCCCAGATCCCCCTGATTTGAT
The DNA here is from genome assembly GCF_053883595.1 of Heterocephalus glaber. Classification (NCBI taxonomy): domain Eukaryota; kingdom Metazoa; phylum Chordata; class Mammalia; order Rodentia; family Bathyergidae; genus Heterocephalus; species Heterocephalus glaber. The sequence goes on along the minus strand of NW_028258349.1, from coordinate 5,682,161 downwards.
CCAGGCTGGGCCAGATGCCTTCATATGTGGTGCACAGTTGTTACTCTGGGATTTCTTCTCACCTTTAACCAGGGAAATTCCTCCATAATTCAGTTAGATTCCATATTTAGATTCTATGTTTTCCTCTCTCCCTTAGTTCAAATGCTAATTTTGGTGGAGCATATCTTCCAATAACTTTGTATGTACAAGAGGATTAAATGTCTAAGAATGTTGTTATTCAGCCCTTACACTTCCTTAGTAGTTTCAGTGGATGGAGAACTCTAGGTTGGGAAGTGTTGTCCTTTTAGTCTTTGAAGGCTTTGATCCATCACTGGCTTTTAGCTTCCAATACTGCTGTTGAAAAATTCAAAGCCATTCTGTTTTGTGATCCTTTGTGATATGTCTTTTTTTTCTTCTGGAAGCTTCTGGATCTTCCCTTTGTTTCAGTGTAATAAAATTTCACAAGTAAACAAAGAAAGTTATAGAAAAGAACATTCAGAGAGTAAGAAGAGATTCTTGAAAATTAAAAGTTGGAGAACATGTACAAAAAGATTCCTACAGAAATGATAGAAGAAAGTATGAAAAAATCAACTATAGAGATAAAAGACAATGAGAGTATATTTCTAGTTGTATTAACTTCTTTCATATTACAGGATTTCCTCAGATGTCTGTTAATCTTAACTTGTCTGCTACATTAAATGTCAGGACACTAAAACTTTGTTTGGAAGCTCGATCTATGGTAAGACTTACCAGCTTTGGTCTTGACTAGAGGGCAACCATGGAACATTCAATTAAAAAAAAAGCTCCAATAGCCATGCATAGCAACACGTGTCTGTAATGTCAGTTACTTGGTAGGCTGAGGCAGGATGATTACAAGTTTGAGGCCAGCCTGGGCAACTTAGCAAGACTTTGTCTCAAAATAAAAAATAAGAGGAGGGGATGTAGCTCAGTGGTAGAATGCCCCTATTTCTAGTACCTATCTCTAGTACCAAAAACAAAACAAACAAACAAAACAAAAGTTTCAACATCAGTATGTCTGGGTAAACTGAAAAGGGGAAAAAGTCTAAATATTTCTCCAAGCTCCTTTATATAAGGCCTGGCCATCAATATTGTAGACACTCAGAGGAGAAACCTAGAGGCCATTCACTGTGAAAATGGTCGCACTGCTCCATTTTCAGTACCACACCTTTGCCAGCCATTGTGCCCAGTATCCCCCAGGTCAGAGACCTTCTGTTAAATCTTCTGTGAGAAGATAGATTTTCTGCTTTTTCAAGACTCGTCTTTACCTCCACTTCCAGAAATATATGAAAATGCTAAACTCTAAGGCTTTCAATTATTCCTTATGGCAAAGCAGGCTGCCTCTCAGAATACCAGAGAACATTGAATTCTAGACCAGCGGTAGGAAGAACCACATCATTTAGCAATTATCCATGTACTTTCCAACTTCCAAAACTCAGTAGATTTTTATTTCCTTTCTTTTAATTTTTCTGCTTGTCTTTTTTAATATCTTATTTTTGTTTATTCTCAAATCTTCTTCAACATGGCAGTTGATGTATATGTTCAATTAGCCATCTTTACCTATAATTTAAACTGGCTTTCAAACGCCAAGAAATCTTAGTCCTAAATCTACCAGGAAAACAGAGAAAGCCTTACTTTTCTTTTAATCTCCTGACACGAACCACATACTTTCCCTCTGAAAGAAAAAGAAAGTTCCCACAGTCTTCCAATCACTGCTGTTGTTGATTATGATACCTACTGCTTGGGACTTCCCAGCCCCAGCCCCTTTCTGTAGCTGGACATACGATCCAGACCTAATTGATGCATTACTCAGGGCAGAGTGAGTGGTTCAAAAAGGGACATATGTTTCAACCAGGAGCAGTCTGAATCTTTCCCTGGGATTTATATACATATGTCGGGTAAAGCAACTACAATAGAAAAAGAACCTCTAAGATGGAAGGCTGCTTTGAGAGTTCTAGGACATAGCAAAAGCTTGTCTATAATGAGCAGAGACTTGAGAAAGAGTAATTGAGTACAATTCAGAAGTCTAGAGTATGCTATTAGCATTTTACAAAGCAAGAAAAAAGAGAAGGGAGGTTCTAGAATAAGATGAAAGGAATTTTGTAAATTATATATAGTCTAGAAACTGGTATCTATAAGGTAGGAAGCAGAGGGAGAAGTAAAAAGCACTAACAACATAAAAACAAGGGAAAGTATAAAACTCACTGTAAAGCTAAGAATATTGTCAGATTCAGAATACTCTAATACTTCAATGATGATGCATAAATCAATTTAACTCTAGTATAAAAGTTTAGAGCTGGCTGACTGCACTGATGTACACTTTTAGTCCCAGCATTCAGGGGGCTGAGGCAAGAAACTAGGTGTGGTCCAAGAGAATTTGAGACCATAGAAGGCAATATAGCAAGACCAGATTTCAAAAAAAAAAAGTTAGACAAAAAGCATTAAAAATTACCTTAACTTAATAATTTAATGAATATATGAAATTTAAGATATGTAATTATTACATTAGTATTATAAAATATCAGGGGAGAAACTAAAATGTAGAGTTTTGTATGCAGTCAAAACTAACTTAAAATTTTAAAAATAGAATGTTTAAAATAGAACGTTGTAACTATAAGATGCATTATATAAGCCTCATGATAACCACACAGAAAAAATGTGAAGTAGATGCATGAAAGGTAAATAGAAAGGAATTAAACCATGCTATTCTAAAAAATTATCAAATAACAAAGGAAGAGAGCAAGAGAAGAAGAATGGAATGAAGATATAGAAATAGAAAAACATTAACAAAATGGTAAAAGTAAGTCTTCCCTTGTCAAAAATTAATTTAAATGTAAATGAATTAAAATTTCCAATAAAAATATAGTGTAGCTAAATTTATATTTTAAAAAATAAGATCAAACTAAATGCTCCCTACAAGAAAGCATTCAGTTTAAAAAAATATAGACTGAAAGTGAAGGGATAGAATATATTTTATTTTTAAAATGTAAATAAAAGAGAACTAGGGCAGCTACAATTACAGCAGGCAAAATAGACTTTAAGTTAATAAATCTCACAAGAGAGAGATACCATTATAGAATAATAAAGAGGTCAATTGATCAAGAAGATAAAATTATATCATTGAACAACACTGAAAAATTAGTATCTAAGGCAAGTATTAAGGTAGAAACAGCAATACAAGAATACTTGGGGGCCTTAATATCCTACTTTCAACAGGAGACATATCATCTAGACAGAAAATCAATAAGGAAACTTTGGACATGAACAACACTGTAGACCAAATGGACCTTATAGATATATACAGAACATTTCATCCAACAGCAACATAATACAAATTATTTTCAAGCACACAGGGAACATTCTTCAGGTTAGGATCTATACTAGGCCACAAAGCAATTTTTAACAAATTTAAGGCGTCTGAAATTATATCAAGTATATTTTCCAACCACAATGTTATGAAACTAGAAATTAATTAGAAAAGAAAAATTGGAAAATTCACATTATGGGGAAATTAACACAATCTTGTGCAGCCAATGGGTAACAGGAGAAATCAAAATGGAAACTAAAAACATAGATGCAAATGAAAGTGACAACACAAAAAATTAAAGCCTGTAGTGCATAGAAAAATCATTTCTGAAAGGGAAATTTATGGCAAAAAGTGCCTATGTTAATTTAAAAAATTCTAAATATACAACATAAATTTAGACCTTAAGGATCTAGAAAAAGAATAAACCAAACCCAAAGTTAGCAGAAAGAAGGAAATAATAAATGTTGAACACAAATAAATGGAGTAGAAACTAGAAAAGCTCAACAAAACTAAGTGGTTTTTTAAAATTAAAATGGCAAATAATTAGGTATATGTTATGGTTTAGATCTAAAATATCTCCCAAAAGTCTCATTTTCAGAAGTAGGATTTGGGGAAGGAGACTGGATCATGGGAGCACTATACTCATCAGTGGATTCATCTAATTATGAATTCACTGGATGAATATGCTGTTAAGAGGTGGAGATGGGTTAAAGGTAGGTCACTAGGGATGTGAACCAAAAGCATACAATAAAGCAATCTTATATAAGAAGAACAAAGCTTGAATCATCACACTGATATCAAAATATAATACAAAACTATAGTAAAAAAAACTGCATGGTACTGACATAAAAAAAGACATATTAACCAATGAAACAGGATAGAAACCCCAGAAATAAATCCATATATTTATGTCCAACTGATCAGTAACAAAGATGCCAAGAACACACCTTAGAGGAAGGATTGTCTTTTCAATTAATGGAGTTAAGGAAACTCCATTAAATTGGATCCTTATTTCATATCATATGCAGTAATAATTCAAAATGGATTAAAGACTAAAACAGAAGACCTGACACTAGGATAAAAACTTGACATTGGCCCAGGCAATTTATTATTATTATTATTATTATTATTATTATTATTATTATTATTATTGGATTTAACCCCAGAAAGATAGGAAGCAAGGGCAAACAATAAACAAATGTGATTTCATTAAATTTAAAAGATTTTGCACAGCTATTAGTGGAATGAAAAGAAAAATTCATGGAATGGAAAAAAATATTTGCAACCCATACATCTGATACATATGATATTTGAGCTTAACATCTAAAATATATAACAAACTCACATAGTTCAATAATGAGAAAATAAATGATTTTAAAATGGATGAAGACCCTAACAGACATTTCTCAGTAGAAGACACATGAACAATCATCAGGTATATGAAAAAATGCTCACATTTTTAGTCATCAAGAAAATCCAAATTTATACCATAATATAATATCACTTCATGCCTGTTAGAATGACAATTATAAATTACAAAAAAATAAAACATAAGTGTCAGTAAAGACGTAGAGAAATGGAAACCTTTGTATACTGTTTATAGGAATGGAAATTAGTACAGCCATTATAGAAAACAGTATAGAGATTCCTCAAAAAATTAAAAATAGGGGCTGGGGATTTGGCTCAGTGGTTCTGGTGCCTGCCTCGCAAGCAAAAGCTCCCGAGTTCGATCCCTAGTAGCAAAAAATAAATAAATAAATAAAAATAGAACCACCACACGATCTAACAATTTTACTTCTGCATATATACTCCAAAGGAAATTAAATCAGTATGTCAAAGAGATATCCACCATTATCTGGTAGGGGCCTTCGTGCTATATCATGCCATGGCAGAAGACAGAAAGGCAAGAAAACACAAAGGCAAGTGAGCAAGAGGATGCTGAACTTGCTTTTCTAACAAAGCCACTCTTGCAATAACTAACCCACTCCCAAATACCAATACCAATTCACAGCAACATTAATCCACTTATGAAGGCAGAGCCCTTGTGAGCTGATCACCTCTTAGGGGACCCCCCACCTCCTCACATTGTCACTCTGGGATTTAACCTCCCAATGCATGCACTTTAGTCTGAGAACTGATTTCGTTAGATTTCACCTCAAAATGAAAGGAAACAAAAGCAAAAAATAAACAAGAATGGATCAAACTGTAGCAGGGATAGATATTAAGTGTCCTTATCACACTCACAAAAATAAGTATAGGAGGTGCTTGATGTTAATTAACTTGATTTAATAATTTCTTAATGAATACATATATCAAAACTTCACATTGTGCATAGTAATGACAATTTTATTTGCTGATTATGCGTTAATAAAGCTGAAGGAAGGAGGGTGCAGGAAAGAAAGGATATGACCAGGAAACAGAAACCTTTGTATTAGGCTCGATTCTTGCAATATGTTTACCTGAACAAAGGTGACAGTCTTACCTCCTAACTTTTCTGACACTATGGTCTGTAAAACAAAACAAAAATAAAATAAAATAAATTCTCCCCTCTATGCAATGTGATCCTTCACACACATGCATAAAGAAATGAACTTTTCCACCACAGAATAATACACTAAAATTCAAAAATCACTAACTTAGCCTGTTACCGTGGTAACCAGCAGCATTAAGTCCCGCTGCTAAAATTTCAAGAGCAGATGACATGAACTATTTATAAGTAATTTCATTTTTTGAGAATGAGCTTTTCTTTCATACAAAATACAACTGTGTCTCAGATGAGATGGGTGTCGATATCACATTGGTGTCAGAATGAATGTAGCAAGTCTCTATGCTCCACCATGTCCCCAGCACCATCACGCACATTCAACCAGAAGTGGAATGCAGGGTGGCAGAAGTCAACCTCCCTTGGGAAATACCTGACCTGATTTGGGCTGGGATCCTTCAAAAAACCCTCAGGGGCTCAAGTATCTACTTCTCCAAATTACTTTTTATTTCTATTCTTACCTGAGTGTGCATCTGCTATCCCCTGTGCCTGGCTAGTTCCTGAGCCACAGTCATTCACATCAGCTATCACAGTGTGTCAGCACAGAGGGGAAAGATGGATTCAAAATTCTTCATCTTGGCTGGAGATTTAGCTTAGTGGTAGAGTGCTTGCCTAGCATGCATGAAGCCCTAGGTATTATCCCCAGCATGGGGCAGGGGTAGGGGGAAGCTTTTATCTTCCAGCGCATAACTACATGTTTCTGGAGACACAGTGAAGTCATCTCCACCTCCACAACCACTATAGGAGTGCCCTAAGCTGGTTCAGGATTGGACCACATTGACTTTTCCCTCATCTAGGGGCTTTCTGCAGATACTCTGATGTCATTTCCACAAGCATCATCCTTCCTAAGACAAGGATGTGCAGAAACAAAAACCATGATCCTGTGTGTACATGATCACAACCCACCCTTGAGTCCTGAACACTGTTCCTGACCTCCATGGCAGGTGCCCAATGAACAGTCTTCAAAGGTCTTCCTGACCTCTAATAAGAAACCTGCAGTCATTGTGGCATTTAATTCTTGCATTCAGAATCAGAAGAAGAAATCTTGTTTCATCAATAAGCAAATTTCAGTGTTTATTTCTTTAATCATATCTTTAATACGTTTTCTGGAAAAGGTAGAGGTTTTAAATGAGAATGTACTTAAGCAAGTAATCTTGAGTTTCTTGGGAGGAAAAACAAATGCGGAATGTGAGGTGATGTTTTATCTAAAGGATGGTGCTGCTGCTGGGTACAGAGCCCTCTCAGAAGCAGCTCTCCTCCAGTGCTTATCAGATGGGTGGAAAGGTACATGGTGAGTACATGAAAATCCCCAGCCAGTAAATACACACCAAAGAAACAAAGCGACAAGTGAATGAACCAATGGTCTTATAAAGGAAGGAAGAATTGAGGGGTCATGAGAACCAGGAGGATCCCAAAGGAAATGGAAAAGCTTCAAGGGAGGCATTTCTGGGGGTAGGGAAAGACCCACATGGAATGAGCTTGCCATGTTCCCCTCTGCAGGAAATCGCATCTGCTTGTACTGCATGGTCTCTAACTCTTTCAGCTGCTAAACCTTGATTGAGCAATGCCCCCCTGTTATAATTTCAAAAAGGAGGAAAAAGACAAATGAGAAATAAGATTTGGATAATTCCCACTACCTTAACAAATCATTGATGTTCTGTGTGGCTAAAAAGGGCGGTTACTAGTGTAACTCAGTCCTGGAAGAACCCTCAGCAACCTTCTGGATCAAGTTCCTTCCTTATTATGCACCTACAGTGCACACTCATTGGCACTGCATTCCATGTGGGAAATGCACAGCCCATGCCCTCCGCCACCTGTGCCTCTCACAGCATAGGCCCTCACCTCTGCTGGCCTACCCATCCACCCAGCTCCCTGCTGTCTTTGTCCTAATTACATCTGTTGGTTTTGGTGGCATCTCATCCCTTCTCAGGCACACCGGTCTCTTCACACACAGCTGGGTTTCTGAAGCTGGTTTCCATCATGGTGTCCAAATCAATTGTTTCTTACTTCCACTGATAAATAAGGCAACAGGGCTTGATTGAAGAGTTCCCTCTTTGGGAGGCAGAGCAGCTGCCCTCCCTTGATTAAAATGTTTGCCAGCTGTTTTGGGTTCTGGCTTGAATCTTCAGGAAAGTCAGACATTTGACTTGCTGAGTGATTATTTCTTCTCATTAAAACTGTATTTGCCTCCACATGATCAATATGCAATTCTCCATCACAGTGTTGAGCTATTTCCACTTCTTCTCTCCATCTCCACTCCATTTGGGTTTTATCATCTGAACCCACGAGCTAAGACAGCAATTACCACTCCACCTTTGGAGTTTGACCCAGACAGGATTAACCTGGTTCCCTATAGTCTGAGTCACCTGATGAAGACAAACTCATCTTTGCTCAGTCTCTCTGTCAGCCCTTGGGAAGGTCCCTGTTCATGTTAACAGAGTATGCCAGCCCTCACAGCACTTGGAATCTTTCCTCAGCTGAGATGACGAATTATCAAAGCACCGCTGTGTTCTGCTACAGGGCACAACTGTCCTGCAGGTACGTCCACAGCCCAATCTACAGCTTCTTCACCCTCTCCTCCACTTCTTCACCTTCTCTACCTTGTTGCACAAACCTGCACAGGGCCTCTGAGATGCTGGGGTTGAGTAAAGCTGGAAAACAAGTAGACCTCAAAAAGTCACACCCAGAGAGCACAGCCCAATGTAACACCTTTGAAAAAGGAAAAGGAAATTTTACATCATCTTGGGAATTTCTCTCAGATTTATTTTCACACCTGTTACAAAAAAGACACTGGTGTATGTCAGCATCCTCAATATACTCCAGCCACTCCATCCAGGACATAGAAAGAAACTTCACAAAGACCAAACATACATCATAATGAATGAGTTTTTATTCGTTTTTTCCACAAAGTATTGATGGCATTGTATCAAGCAGGGTTCTAGATGCTGGGGCTAGAATGTCAATCTAAACTAATTTTTCTTTTCTATGGACGACAGCAGAACTTCTGCTGACTGGGATGTGTAAGAAAACAATTAGAAGCCTGTTGTAAACTTGCTGGGGTAGCTGGTTCTTAGTTTGGTTAATTAGGCAAGGTTCTGAGAAAGCCCTACGTGGGTGTAGATAGGAAGCATGCTCTCACCCGAGGGGCTCAGCAGCCTGGACCCCCATCCTCCTCTGGCAACAACATTTTCAAGATCAGAAAGGCTAATTGTATACGTTAACACCATTGCCAACATCTAATTAATACCTCTGTTCCTCCAGTGAAGATTTTAACCCCCAATAAAGCAGATCTTCATCACCAGCAAACCAAAGGAAAATTTGATTTAGTTAAACATCCAATTTTCAGTTGTTTTTATCACAGCTTCTGCTGTTTTGTTTTTGTTTCTGTTGTACCAGATAGAGCAGGCTTCAATCTCCTGAAGAACTATGATGAATAGTTTCCTGGAAGCTAAGACCCCCAGGCATCTTCCTGTGAGGTCCCAGCCATACTTTCGCTTGCATATATTTGCTGGAAGAAGTGGGATGTCAAACGGCTGTCCAGTTAATTTAGTGATATGAATCCAAAGACTTAAAAACAGAACTTTTATCTGTCTATGCTTTTAATTATTTCCTTAAAATAAATTCCTGGAAATGGAATTTAGCTGCAATGAGGCACATTGTGATGTCATTCTCAAAAGTGAAAGGATGGCCAGGGACAATGATGCATACCTATAATCCCAGCTACTCAGGAGGCTGAGACAAAAGGATCATAAGTTCAAGGCTACCTTGAGCAAGTTAACAACACCCTGTGTCAAAAATACAATTAAAAAGAGTTGGGCAGTGTAACACAGTGGTAGAACACTTGCCTAGTGTCCACAAAGTGCCTAGTAACAACACAAACAAACAGGGAAAGGATGATAACAATTTAACTGCCCAACATCAGGGAATTATGACTTATCCATCTGAGGGGCCATTAATGCACCATCCCATAAGGAAGTGACATGGCCTGCAATCTAGACGATGCTGTCAAATGAAACAGTTTGTGCCAAAATGCTCCTATTGTTATTGATTTTTTTGTATCTATAAACACAAACAATTCCAGACATTTAAAACACAAACAATTCCAGACATTTAAATCCCAAAATGTTTAGTGATCATACCTGCTGGATTGAATTTATGGGACATTTTAATTTTCTCAACAATGTGTTCTTGCTTTTTAAACACATATTATTTGGATGATTTTTAAAGTTAATTTTAAAGGGCTGGGGATTTAGCTCAGTGATGCCACCGCCTGCCTCAAAAGCACAAGGTCCCAAAGTTTGATCCCCAGTACCAAAAAAAAAAAAAAAACAAACCCAATAAACAAAAAACTAAAGTTAATTTTTAAACAAAGGACAGTAACCCTATCTTCTAAATGCACCTCCCACACCAAAGCAGGTAGTAATTGGCTTGCCCAGCACCAGTGAGTAGCCCATGTCTTATCCAACTCGCTATCCTTCATCCAAGGGTCCAAGGTCACCTGGGGTGTTAATTTATGTCCTTAACCCACAGTGGAGCCCTTAGAAAAAAGCACAGATGCTGCTCAGAGTGCAGGCAAATGTGGCTATGCAGCCCCCAACCCTGCCTGTACTCATAGAAGAACCAGTCATTCTGTTCTGCTTCCCCTTAGCCAAAGCTCTTCTCTACCCAGTGTTCAGGGAGCCCCAGACCTATCAGACAGTGAATTGTCCACAGGCCATGTGTGAGGGTGGGGCAGTCACAAGGGCAACTGGCCTCCTCCACACCACTCCCTGTACCTTCCTCCCTGGCTCACCCTCCACGTTGGGAGGACATCCCAGTCCACCCACCCCTTCCCCTGCCTGTGTGATTCCTAAACCGTGGCTGGAGAAAGAAGGAAGATTGTTTCTCCTCCAAGAGTAACCCTTCTCACATCTGCCACCAATGTGTTTCCAAGCAGAAAAACAAGCCTTCTGAAAACCATTCCTGTCTTTCATATTGTTTGTATGTTCCCTCTCCCTTTGCCTCACCTCACTGGGCCCTTGAGGGTCCCCTCCCAAACCCACATTTACTCCAAAGCTTTCATCAGAGTTTCCATTTCCTTCCAAAGATCCACATAGACATACAATTTTGTGGGCCAGGGGTTCATAAAATATAAAGTTTGGAAGTCACTTAGGGCATGATTTTGAGGACAGACAAAAGGATTTGAACTTTTGATCTTAAAAAAAACAAAACCTGAAAATAAAGAAATTCACCACATTAAACTTATACCCATTTTAGAAATTAACTACAGCCATGGAAGAGATGAGTCAGTTGAGTGACAAAGTCACCTAAATGAGTAGGTTGTGGAGTCGGGCAAGGATGTTGAGTTCAGGATCAGGACAGACATCCCCCTGGCCTTGAGCACACAGATGGGGGCTGGGCTCTGTCCCAGTAGGTTAAATCTTAAATCTCTAGGCAGCTTATGACTATCCACAAATGTATATTTAAACTGTGATCCTGCATCATGTGTATCCATTTTTCTGATCCCAAGGTCCTTAAAAGCAAAAGCTTTAGTTTTTCTACCTCTGTCCCCAGTGCCTGATTCTCAAAATGAACATTTGATGGTCTATATTGAGCATCTCAGCCCTCAGCATTCTTAACACCACTACAGTATTCCACCTCCTGAAGGCTGATACCTGCACCTATCAGGGTAGCTTACGTGGCCCTGTCCTGTGCATTTCCATCTACCTACTGCAGCACAGATGGCTCTGAAGCCACTGCAGTCCACCTGCCAGGCTCTGGGGACCCGTTCTGCCATGTCTTTCCTCGTATCCAGATACTTCTGTGTCAGGAGCCATTCTACATAATTTTGGAGAAAAAATCATTTCACAATTAAATTATGATTAGGGGTATATGAGGCCTAGTCTTCTTGCTTATGGATCAGCTATAGCATGCAGAAACATAACCCCATTTTGCCTCCAGTCACAGCTGAGGCCTCAGTGGCTCCATGATGCTGTGATGCTCAAGGGAAAGATTACATCAGCGAAGACAGCCTGGTCCTTTGAGAACCAAGTAGTAATACAAAAAGAGAAAGTTTTCACTTGGGGAGGGACACATTCCTTATCAGCTTAACTCATCCCACCTATTGTTGTAGGAATTTTCTTTTCCTTATCTTACTGTCCTAATCAACATAAACTCTTCATCAACCTAAGATCCTCCTCAGCATAAGATCCTCATCATCACACGATTACCACCATCCTCCAAGTCATCTGATACTTCCTCTGATTATAATTTCTTTGTCAATTTAGGATTATCACTGCCCTCTGAGACATCTAGAACTCCCTATGAACCCAATAAATAGTGGCAAGCTCAGAGTGCCTTTGTCTTTGCTGTCTAGAGTAGCACTGATCAGGCCCAAAACCCATCCTTTTCTCTAAGTCTCATTTCCTGTCTTTATTCTCTAGTTAGCCTTGTGCTGTCATGGCTCACAGGGAGACTAGAGCCCACTGCAGGGGTTCTGGTAACACCCTCTTTCCCATTCCCTATACTTCTGTCCTTCCTTGTAGCTATTCCCTTGCTTTTCCTACTCCCTCTGCATCTCCCAGGTCACCCTTGTGACTCAGGACATACTCATCTCATTGTGCCAGTGCGAACGGCAGAATTTCCACTACTTTCGATGTTCCCTTCACCAGTGGCACCACCATGCCCATCTACATCTGTGTAAAACAAGAGTTCCCCTACCTGAAGTCTGTGGGGGCCCTTTCTGTAATTCTTTTTCATCTAATTCTTTCAGAAGTTTCTGTCTTGCCCGTGAGGACTTTCTTCTCTTCCATGGACATCAAAAGCTGGCTAGAAAGTTCTCAACGCTGCTTGAATGCAAATGTAGCTAAATGGTCTCATTCTTATTCCTGCTGCTATAAAACAAATGCCCCAAGTGTCCCCCTTGCCCATACTAACTGTGACAATCTGCCTGGCCATGCCTCGACATCCCCAGAGACCAAGTGCCTGTTCTACACTATAATTAAAATTTACTGCATTCTTAGCTTTGTCATCTGGACCATTCCATATGATGAAGAAGGCATAACCTCAGAACTGCTTATCTTCTAAATTGCTATACAATTGTGAATTATGGCAAATACAGTCAAACTTCAATTATTTAGATGCACTAGGGAAACATGAGCAAATTATGAATGATTGAAAAAGTTTTACCAAAAAAGTAAGTTATACATAAGGAAAAATGCTAGATTTAAGAGCACTGCATTTCTGTTACAAAACAATCAATCTCAGGCTAAGACAGAGAACACAAGTAGCCCAAGAAACACCCAGCAAATGAGCTTCCACTATAGAGCAAGGTGGAAATGTTCAGCAAGGGGGTGGCCTCTCCTGTATGTCTCTATGAGATGCTGGGTGTAAATTCCATCCCTACCAAAGCAGTCGTTTTCTAGTAGGTAGGTTTAAATGCATGTTATTATGTCTCATGTGAGACAACCAAACTAAAGATTAAGTTTCACTTATCAAAAACTTCCCACACTTCAACCAGAACATCCTCTTTCTTCCTTGCCCACATTTAACCTTCATTCTAGTCATGGGCATCTTTAAAACCTCTTTCAGAGACAGGCATACTGGAATATGCCTAAAGTCATAGCTACTGAAGAGGCTGAGGCAGGAAGGTTCCTTGAGCTTAGGGGTTTATGGTCAGCCTGGGCAACATAGCAAGACCTCATATCTTAGAAAACAAAACACTCCTCCCTCGGAGATAAGAAGTTAACAGACTGTGAGCCAACATAAGCCCAAGAAATTACATACTTTCAAAATGTCTGCTTTAAAAATGTTTACACCATGGGAAATGTTAAACCATGTCCTCTAATTAGAATAAGTCTGTGATGTAAGCAAGGTGGATTCTGGCTACCAAGACCCAGAGAAGAAATGAAAGGCAAGATGACATGTAACAAGCTACAGGTGAGCAAAGGGCAAGCCAGCCCACATCTCCCTTAGTTCTTTAGGCATTTCATCAACTGTAAAAGCTGGTGCCGGCTGCCTCCACTCTCAGTGGCCTATATCACTAAAATAATAATGACAAATTGGGAAAGGCACAGAGGACAGGCAATATGAAGCCAAGTGTTGAAGACGGCAACAGAAAGTGACAGCCAGCAGCCCTCAAACACCGAGAAAAGCCAGGGTCTTTCTTGGGAGCCCCCTCCCTGGGAAGCAGAGAAAGCTACCTGCACTCACAGCCCACTAGAAAGGGGGCATTAGACAAGGAGTGCTGCTAGACAATGCAAGGAATTTGACCCCAGAGCTGCATCAGCTCTAACCCTGCCTTGCCTTATTTCTGCTCGAGCAAGGGCAAGCCCTGGAATTATAGTAAAATGATTTTAGGGTAGACAGGAGTCGGTGCTTTCCATGCCCGGGCTTAGCTGGGACAGTGAAGAGGAGCTGCCTTCTGCAGTCTGACTCACAAGCTCAACTGTAGAGACTGCCACTAGCTTCTGGAGCTGTCCATCCATCTCCTGGCTTTGGGGCTGCAGACTCTCGGCTAGCACCCAAATTCTAGAATTCCCTATTGTCACATGAGCTCATAGGATAAGATACAACCTGATTTATTATCCTGCAGAAAATAATTACAAAAAGTGAAATGGCAGAGGCCTTGGTCCCTGAAGCTCTCGTTTCTTATACGTAATGTATTCTATTGTGATTTTATTCAGTAATTCTCTGAGTTTCCACAATTGCTAGAATTCTCCTTCCTCCAACTCTTCATGCAGGTGACTCTTGTTCATCCATTTCTTCACACATCCACATACCACCCCACATCTCACCCATTCTCCTGTTACATTAGCTGACCTCCATGTCCTCTATTTTTACCTTCATGACATTTACTCCATCTTTAATTTACTCAATATTATTTAGCATCAACTAGTAAGAAACACAGAGCTAGGCACTGGAGATCCAGCCATGATTCAGAAAGGAACAGTCCAGGCCTTCCTAGAGCTTACAATCTGGAAGGGAAGAGATCTTGATATAATAGCTATTTTATTACAAAAAAGTAATCCTGACTTACAATTTTTGACTTTACAGTGGTATAAAAGTAATACCAACTCAGCAGTATTTTGAATTTTGATCTCTTTTCGGAGCTAGTGAAATGCAGTTCAATATTCTCTGGTAATGCTGGGCAACTCCCAGGGAGTGGTATGAGATATTCAACACTTTATTACAAAATAGGCTCTGTGTTTGATGACTTTGTCAAACTGTAGGCTAGTCATGCTGTTAGCATGTCTAAGCTATGCTGATCTAAGCTTTGATGTTTGATAGGTTAGATGTATTAAATGCATTTTTGACCTATCATGGGTTTATGGATGTGTAACTTCTATTTAAGTCAAGGAGCATCTATATTTGATACTTAAATGCTACAAAGGCAAAGCTCATTGTTCTGTGAGGAGACAGCATATGCAAAGAGCCTGAGTTGAGGCAACTGTAGTTGAAACACTACAAAAAAATTGCCTACCCCTTCCTGACACTAATACACTCCACGACTTAGAGACCCACACATGGCTCAGCAGAGCACAAAGTTGCAGAGAGAGGAAAGGGGGCTCCTCTCCTGCAGCCACATGGCCATCCTTAGTCCAGACTGGGACACTGAACCTTGGTTTTTCCTCACCTTCATCCCCACCCAATCCACAATTCGTTTTTCATAATTAATCCATTTGACAAGTGAGAAAACTATTTTCAAAGTAAACAAAATAAATCAAAATGATGCTAACTTCTCTCACTAATGTCCTCCATCAATCATGGATGACTCAAGCTTTTTAAACAGAAAGATTAGGGGGCAGCAAACAGAGTAAAACTTGAACCTGCTCTTCCAACTCTGTACCATTAAGGTGCTGGAATTGATTTGTCATTAAAATGAGATCTACAGATACTTTATATGCCTAGGAGGAGGAAAAAATCAATGTTAAGCCATGTAATTGGGAAAGGGGTGAGGAAGAAGAAGGGGGTAAATTCCTTATTGATTCAGAAAAAAATGCAACAAAAAAAGAGTCAAAATACCTTCATTTAAGTCCACACTTAATGATTTACAGGGCAGGGCAAAAACTCTGGAAAAGTGTACGTGGCAGGAGTGTTAACTTGCCAAATCCCAGATGAGCAGTGGACCCTGCATGGACTCTCGCTAGCCTCAAGAGCAGGAGCTAAATTGTTTGCTGGAAACCCAAACTCACAAAGGAAAAGTGGCAAATGGAAGAAAGAGACAATGAAGTGAAGTCCTCCAGGGAAACAAGACAAAACTGACAGAACCTTCGCATCAAAAGCCAGGTACTAACCTCTACCTTACCTATGAATAAAGTTTGCTAAATCAAAACTAATGGTAGACTCACCAGGGTGGCTATCATTTTTTTTTTTTTTTCAGATAGGATCTCACTATGTAGTTCATGCTCACCTTGAACTTGAGGCAATCCTCCTGCCTCAGCTTCCTGAGGGCTAGGTGGCTATAATTTAAAAGATGGTCAATAACAGATGTTAATAAGGATGTGGAGAAATTAGAATCCTCATACATTGATGGTGCAAATGCAAAATTACCACTTTGAAAATTCTTTGGCATTTTCTCATAATGCTAAACATAGATCTCCCTCATGATCCCAGCATTCCACTCCTAGATATGTACCCAAGAGAACCAAAAACATGCCCATACAAAAGCTTTTACATGAATGCACATAGAAGTATTATTCATGGCAGTAAAAAAGGGGGAAAGAATTCAAATGTCCACTAACAGATGAATGGATAAACAAAATGTGGCATGTGCATATGATGGAATGAAGCACTGATACATGCTGCAACCTGGATAAAGTTTGAAAATATTATGTTAAATGACAGGATCACATATTTTATGATTCCATTTATACAAAATGGCCATGCAGGCAAATCCATAGACACACACAGATTAGTCACTGCCAGATCTGGAAGAAAGAGGGAGGAGAGACACTGACTGCTATCAGCCACAAAGTTTCTTCTTGGAGTGAAAAACATGTTCAGAAGTTAGTGCTAGTGCCTGGACAACTTTGTAAATACACTAAAAACAACAAAGTGAATTTTATGATATGTGAATCTTTTCAATACAAAGAATACACAAGGCTAGGAGTGGTTAACCTATTTGACAGATTTCTTTTCTCATCTTAAATACAAACAATTCAGTAATCAGAAATAAAATATCCCCAAATTACAACCCTGTGAAACAGATAGTTTGAAGTTAACTACATAGACCCAAATATAATTTTAAAATGCATAAATTTTTGAACATTTTGTAATATTAACTTTTTTTTTGGTACCAGGGATCGAACTTGGATCCTTGTGCTTGCAAGGCAGGCAATGGAACCACTGAGCTAAATCCCCAGCCCAATATTAACTTTTAAATAAATTCTGCTTTCAAATAACCAGAAAGTGTTTGAGCTAAATATGTGTTCTAAATTGAAGTACCCAGTACCTCATCATAAGAATCTATTTGGAGGTAGGGCTATTAATATAGAGGTTATTGAGGCAAAAGGAGATGGACCCATAGAGATGGACCCTAATCCAATATAACTAGTGTCCTTGTAAGAAGAGATTAGAACACACAAAGGCCCATAGAAAAGACCATGGGATGCATGGAGCAGACAGTCATCTACAAACCAATGAGAGACATCTTAGAAGAAACAACTTAGCTAACACCTTGATCTTGGACTTTCAACCCCTAGGACTATTAGAAAATAAATTTCTGTGCATAACCATCCAGTCTGTGGTATTTCATTCTAGAAAAGTAATGTTGAAAGTGTTAATGCAATAAACTTAGTAGCCAACTCTCTTGAAGATGTACTTATCATATGCTGAAATATATGATAGTAAAGTAGCAAAAACCTTAATGCAACATTCAACTGTATGGATTTTTCGTCCACAAAGGTAAAACTGAAATTCTTTTTTAAAAATTAAAATGCATCTTTAGGAAGGAGCTTATAAATGTCACTGAGGCATGGAAGGTGAACACTGGAAATCTGGCTGCCTAGAAATCTGCAAATGAGATGGCCATAGTCTATTCTGCAAAACAATTTTGAAGAAAGGAATTTTGTGGAAATTCAACCACTGTGACAATCCACAGAAGTATTATTTGGCTTGTGATAGATGTTTAAAACCAAGAGCTAGGGCCGGGGATTTAGCTCAGTGGTTTCGCTGCCTGCTGCACAAGCACAAGGACCCGAGTTCGATCCCCGGTACCCCCCCCCAAAAAAAACAAAAGCCACATAATCAATAGCTTAGTTACAAATCAACCTCAGTATTCTTGTCCTCCATGCATTTCTATAGAATAAATGCTTCAGGAAAGGGGTAATGGGTAGGATAAAAAAAATAAAGAGTTCTATGTTTCTTTTCAAAAATCTCAACATCCACCACACTTAACACTGAACCAGACACAAACTATCCAGTAGCTATTTCTAGATTCCTTATTTGATGACAAACATCAAAGGGCTTCTATTGTCCACATCAAGGAATCTGAAAATGCTTGAACAAATTTATTGGCCACAGTAAAAGGAATTAATCTTGTGACAATCAAAGTATTTTTTTTTTGGTGGTGAAAATAACCCATGTGTCCATCAAAAGATGAACAGATGAATGAATAAATTGTAGTATATATACACAACAGAATTATTCAACATAAAAATAAATAAAGAACTGATACATGTTTTAACTTGGAAAAACCTATACAATGGAATGTTATTCAGTCATAAAAAGAAATACAGAACTGACACATGGAAATGTGGGAGAATTTGGGCACAAAAGAGCACATATTGTATAATCCTATTTATATGCCATGTGAAGAACAGGTGAACCCTTAGAAACTGAAAGAGGATTAGTAGGATGGGAGGGGGAGAACAGAAAATGATTACTTAGGGAGGACAGGGCATTTTTCTGCAGCAATGAAAAGGTTTTAAAACTAGATAGAACTTGTGGTTGCACAACTTTATGACTTCACTAAATTCCATTGAAGTGAACACTTTAAATTAGTAATTGTATGTTACATGAATTTTATCCCAATTTTAAAGAAATTATACTTCTACAAGTATAGGGGCATACCTATTCCCCACACCCTCACCAATGCTAGAGTTGTAATTTCCCACAGGCTTTAATTTGGGGAAAATAAGCAAAACCTTAAAGTTATGCCTTCCCTTTGATCTAAAATTCCTAATTACGTACCAGAATATCTTCCAAGGCAGTGGCTCTCAACCAAAGGAAATATTTGGTAAAGTCTGGAGATATTTCTGGTTGTCACACTGCTACTGCTGCCTAGGGGATAGACATCAGAGCCGCTGCTAAATACTTTACAATGAACAGGACAGCTCCCTACAACAAGAACTTGTCCAGCCCAAAGTGTCAAGAGTACCAAAGTTGAGAAACCCTGTTCTAAGGAAATAATCAGAAAACTACAGGGATATATGGGCAAAGATGTATGTTTTAGCCTGTTTACAATTACAATTTTATCTAATAGTTTGCCTAAATGTCTACCAAACACATTAGATCCCTAAACATTGTTAATAAATATAATCAGTAACCAGACACAATGACACTATACACCACTTATGTCAATGGCACCCAAAGCTGACCTGTTTTTTGTCCAAGGTTTGTTTATATGCCTTTGTTCATGCAGCTGTGGTTCCCAAAGGAGTGCTGAGCATATAGCAGGTGCTCTGTAAATCTTGGATGGATGAATGTATATATTCATTAAATTTCAGGCATTCAAGAGGAAGTTCTGTGCTTCATATATCACGGACATTGCACTTTATCAATAAGTAGAAAAAAAACAGACTGTAAACCATGTATTTGAAATGCCTGGATCTTCATTGAGAACTATATCCATATGTAATATATGCAAAGGAAAGCTGGGAAAGATATACATCAAAGAGTTAAAAGTGGTTCTTATTAGATGATGATGGTGCACATGATTTTTCACTTCTTCTGTATGTTGCCCGAATTTTTTTTTACAGCAACCATAAGTTCCTCTTCTAATCAGAAAAATAAAAATTCTTAAGAAACAAGGAAGCCATTTCCACTTCAAAAAAGTTTTTCATTATGTTGTTTATAGTTCAGTTCTGAAGACTGCTAATTGGACATGCTGGATGGTTCCATTAAACTGCTTTAGCTGTTCTAAAGTCTAAATCCACTTAGCTCTCTGAAATAAAGGACTTATCCAAAGAAAACCAGACCTATCTGGGAAAATCAAATATTAGTTACACTCAACCACAACTGCAAGAGTTGTTGGGTCACTGTTGGCCCAGAAATCCAAGATGTATTTGTTTTAAGGTACAATGAACCAGCTCGTTCAGTATCTACCCAGTACCTCTCCTTCTATTGGCATTAACTGGCCCGTGCCCTGGAGTGGCATCATTAGGGAAAAGAAACAATCTAGCCTGTCAATGATCAAAAGGTTAAGGGAAGAACAATCCATTAGCCTGCTATTCCCAAACCACTAGAAAGTGTGATTCTCTTAAGGGCTCTTAAAAGCAACAAAAAAATCATTCTCTTTGAGTTTCTTTTGGGACCAAAGAGAAAACTCAAGTATAATTTTTCATTTGACACCATAGTTTCTTTTATGTTGTTTTATTGCCTCCATGTCACTTGTTTTCCATGACTTCTACTTTGGGAGTAATTAAACAAGGAACGTCTCCTAGAAGTTAGTCCTGAACTGGTCATATGTCAAATCTGCCTGTCAGGACTCAGCTGGGCACAGAGATCCTAAAGTGGGGAGACTGAATTTCAATTCCTACAGGGCCAGTATGTCTCACACCTTCCTCCTCACAAATTGAAGAAACAGCAGGGCTGGGGGAGCCCACACAGAATGAAGAGCACGCTGCCTCTCCACTCCTGATGTGCCAGACTTGGGGCCCAGTGGTCATGTCTTTCAGCTTTTAAGAAGACAACAGAAATTCTGATCTTTATATAACTCCTATTATTTTCCCCCTGATTTGATTTGTTTTTTCAAACAACACTGTGTAGGCCAAACAATGCACATCTGTAGGCCAGCAGTACACAATATCTGAGCACCTTACATTAAATTTGGTATTGACTCCAAATCTTTCTTCTCCTTGTCATAACAGAAGGACAAATAATTATTCTCGCTTCTTTGGCTTGAATTTCTTATCTTTGTCTTGTGACTTTTTAACACAATTCTAGGGGAAGTTGCCCCCTCTTAAGACGAAGGTGGTTTCTCCATATAACTTCTGTCCGAAAGTCACATTAATTACATCCCAAAATTAATTTTCCTCTCTAGTCAACTGGATAATAGGATTACAGCCTCTGTTCCTAGAAAGGGTGCTTAGAACAGAATTAGAAGATTATCATGATCTGGATACCCCTAGCCTACATTATCCTAGATTCCGATGCAGAGAAGCCAGAGCAGCTGTGAAACCAGGCTGCCTGGAGCAGGACATGAATGACTCCCCCTCAGCAGCCCAACAGCCTGGCACTAAAGAATGATGTTAGCCATTGATGATAGCCATTGCAGACACTGGATGTCACCATGCCAAGCATGCTAGTGTCCCTCTCCCAAATTCTTGCCCCTCAGCCTACTCCACTACCTGTCCCCCACAAAGTTTCCTATATCAAGTGCCTGGAGAACATTACCAAGTCCTTCTCCATCCAGCCCCTCTGGTTTCCAAGTACTAAGGAACAAAGACAAATTGCTCTTAAATCTGACATGACATTGACTGACACCTGGCATACTTTTATAGTGTTTGATAGAAATAAAATCCTTGAATATATGCTGCCTTTTTTTAATCCTCACAAAAACTCTATGAGTTTTATGTTTTTATTATGGAGGAGGAAACAGAAGCTTAGGGATTTACCTAAATGGAAAAAAAAGAAGCCTTTGGGAAGGTGAATGTCCAGTTGGTTCCAGAAGTCTGGACACTGGGACAAGAGCATGAAGGGTACATTAGGAGAACAATAAATTACCTAAATCTATCTTCCCCAAAGCACCTCTGTTAGATCCTACCAAGCCCACAATATTCTAGCTGCACAGGTCTTCCAGTGGGGGCTTTGACAAGCTTCATCCCAGAGAATAAGCATCTTGTATACCACCTGAAGACTTTGCAGCAAGATGAAAAGTATGATGATAAAGCTGAGTAGTCCAGTGGTAGAACTGGAGGAGACCGCCTTGAAACTGCAAACAGAAAGCTCTGCCTAGAAAGTCAATTAGCCATCATTCCCACCAAGCCTTATTCGCTATTTCTGTTTATTTTAGGTTACTCCTCTCTCTCTCTTTTGTCCCTGTAGGCTTTTGAGTTTGTATTACTTTGTGCCTAGAGTACAAATTAGGGACAAATTAGGGCGCTGAAACAAGCAAGAGATGGGGTGGGGGTGGGGGGCGAGCTGAGATGACAAAAGTGGGCCTGGAAAGGAGACTTGCAGGGAACTGTCTGGCCCAAGAGGGGTAGGATTTAGCAACCCAGAAGCTGGAGGAAAGGACTGATAGCAGGCAGGCTTGGACCATGGGAGGGTCAGCTATCAGGGAAGGGTGAATTTGATTCTCTCCTGGGAAATAACATCACATCCCTGCAGGGTTGTGCCTCCTGTGTCATGTTTCCACAGTTAGTAGTTACTCGCCTTTCTGGTGACTGTTTGGCCTGAGGGTATCTCCATCAAAACAAAAGGCTTAGAACTAAGAGGTCAGAGCTGGAAATGTGGCTCTACAAAATTTGTCAAAATCAAAGTAGAGTCACATTTCTCAAACCATAACCAAAAGTATAAACAAAGCTGGGAGGTTGCTGGAGGGGATCTCAGGCTTATAATGAATTATTCACAAAAGACTCTACCAAAACCACAACCTTACACAAAGGCCACCGTGACCTTACACAGAAAATACTTCTGCAAGGACATGTGTCCAATGACCACCTGTCCATTCTGGGACTGAATTCACCTGTTAGCAATCTTTATAGCCCAAGATTATTATACATAATCCCCCTCATTTTGCCTTTAAAAACTTCCCTTGTCTCAACCTCTCTTGAATATATACATAGTATACTATCACATACACATTCCCATTGTCATGCTACTCCCGAATAAACTCACTAATCTTTGGAGAATCTGTTTTTTATTTAGGTCAACATTGCATGAAGATTATATTTGAAGTTGCGCAAATAGATGTAAGCAGCAAGAAAGAAGGTCTAGAGGAAAGGATGGAGTGCCTAGGGATCTTCTACTATACGACCTTTCAGTAAACCCTTTTCCGATTGCTGACTGAAGCAAAGCTGTCTGAAAGGGGAGAACAAGAGCAGCCCTGGACAAAGGAGCAGAAAGGAATTAAGCTCTGCCCTTAGAATAACCAAACTACCACTCGGTTCAATCTTCAGTCACTCAGCTCAGGAACAAAGGTCCAGAGAGTTTAGATGATGTCTGTAGTAACCCATAGATACAGCTCTAGGAAGCTTTTCCCTAATCACAGGAAAGGGGCCAAAGATCAGCCAGTTTTACAGAAGAAAATTAAATGGCTGTGTCCAAATAGCTTTTCAGGACCAGAATCCTTGTCAGGATCCTCCTGTTCTACGACCCAAGAAGTAGGTTAAGGGCAATACTTCTCTCCTGGCCTGGATGAACCCTAAGGACATTGCCATAGGCTGTTTAGAGGGCTGACCCCTCTGCAATGTAAGGGCTATGGGTTTTTTCCGGAATAAACATGTAACTTTGAATACTGAAAAAGCACTCCTTTATTTTACACCTTCATTTTACACCTTCATTTTACTTTAAGATTTATTTGTTTCTAATGGCTTTCTACATATTGACCTATTACCACACTTGGTCCTAGAATCAGACACTGAATTATGCTCACCATCCAGAATTTCATCCTAATTTGATAAATTTGAAATGATTTTTAAATGTAGTTATAGCTTTATCTGTATAATAATAAATAAAAATATTTGAAAGGCTACAAGAAAAAAATCCCAGGCTATATTTAAGAGCCTAAGGTTTTAACCCGTGTCTATGACTTGGCTAAAAGAAAACAGAAAGCCTTCAGTGACCATCCTCCCAAGATGGAATCCAGGGAGAGAAGGAGAGATATCTCCACTTAGCAAAATCAGGATGGGATGCTTCACTAGGTTATCTCAACTACCCATCTAGACAACTGCACTGATTCTAGGAAAGGAAATTGTGTAAACTCACACGACAACTCATTCAAAAGAGCATTTTCAGTAGATGACAACAGGAAGTCCAGACTGACTCCTTCTTTCCATTTCCTCAAATCCATGTAGAGACAGTGGGGAGATCAAATGTAGAGCAAGCATGCAGGGAATGAGTTTTGGTTAAGCTCCAAGTTCAGTGAAATGTTCAAACAACTCACTAGTGACTGCCAAATGAAAAAATTAACAACCAGCTTGAAGTCAGAAACACCCTTGAACTTAAAAATAAACCTTTGGGAATGGGAATTTCAAATAAATCTTCGCAGTCAGGAACACAGCTGGCACACCTCTCCCCAACACACCCATGCACACATGCACACACGCATACACCAGCCACCATTGATAAAAGATCATGCCCAACTCACATCTAAAGTGTCTAATAGGTCTAGGAAAGAAACGTCCCATATTCTCTTCCCATGTTGACAAGAGCAGGGAGGCTTAATGAGTTAATGTTTTCAAAAGCTTCTGAGAGCTTTGATGGGAACAGCTGCATCACTACAAAGCAGCCTTTCATCTCTGATGCAGAAATAGTCTCTCTCCTCCTACCCTCTGCATCCAGCTAGTCTTGAGCAACTCCACCAAGTCTGTCCACTCTAAAGGGAGAGGAAAGGAGGTAACTCACACAGCTGGTGACCTATGAGTCTTTCTTCCTTCACCTAATGCACCTTGACTAATTTTGCCCAAACAGCATCAGCAGAGGCACATGTGGCTCTGCTGCAATGTTCTGTGCCATTTGAAGAAGCAAGAAACCCTTCTGCTGGAAAATAAATGCAAATAGATTCTAATCAACAGGAAGAGCTCAATTAGAGCCAAGTTCAGCATGCTTCAAAGGTGTTGCTATTTTCTCCCTGGCTGATCCCCTCAGCCATTTTGAAGGGGCCTCTGACCTTGGTGGGCCTCTGACCATAGACCTGCCCCAGACAACGCTCTAACTGGGCCAGCAAAGTTCCCACCCCTCTTGGACATCTTCTGCAAGCCAGAAAAGGGGAAAGTTTCCTTGTTACTGAGGATGTTTGAGTTCAGAGCCTCAGTTCTCCTCCAGCACACAACAGAAGCTCAGTGAAGACCTGTGTTTTGGCCACTGGTCTGAGGGGCCTTGTATCAGTCCCCAGGTCATTACCAACAACTGCTCTTTTGAGTGGCAAGGAACAGACACCTGCCTAAGTGACTTCAGGTAATGAGGAACCAGTTAAGGGTATGGCATCTGTGGAAGTGAGGCAGAGCAGGAAATGTGGCCCAAATGCTAGGCAGTGTTTTCTGGGTTCCAGATCTTGTTAGAAACTATTCATCAGCTGTGCATTCTTGGGAAGACTGCTTAATCCTGAAGGTAGGGATTACTGTTATATTCAGTTTGTTAAAGAAACAAATCCTCACAGTATCTCAATGATTTAAGAAAGCAGAGGAAAATCTCAGCACAGTGCATGCATATTCTAAGTGCTCGATAACACTGGCCACTGACATCATCCTTTCTGCTGCTGTTTATAATACTGATGTGTTTGGGAAAAGCTGGTGAAGACTCTGTGGGAAAGAATTAAAGGCCAGAAGTTCCAGGAAAAGCTGCCTACATACTCCTTTGGGAGTTTGAAAAGGCTGTGAAACCTCTCAGAGCCTTTAATGTGCTGAAGATAAGTTTAACTTTGAGAAACACTGAATTAAATAAATTTGCTTACATATTTTTGCTATAAAGAATATCTATATAAAGAAAAATATATGACTGCTATGAAGACCAAATTGAGAAATGCTGTACTAGTATATTTTCAGCTCACTCTCTGTTCCTAAGCAATGCCACCAAGACTGTCCCTCCAAGAGGAAAGGAAATATAATTATAATATCATTACACATCAACAGGCACAAGGAGATCTCAAGCAGCAGTGAAAGGAAATGGGCAATAGGCAGACAGCAGGCTGAGGTGTCTGTATACCTCACTATTTTGGACATTAGTCTGTACTGTAATATACTCCTCCATCTCTCCAGACTGGATCATTGTAGGCTGGAAGCCATTGTTAATTTACCTTCTATATTGCTTTTGGATTTGGTAAATTCCAGATTTTAGTTTAGTTTAGCTTTCTTTGTTTCCTTTTTAATATCTATCCTCTTTTTTAATTAAAAAAAAATGGAAATTGAGCTAAGAAAATTGGGTTGTGCTGTCAGTTTCATCTTTGCAAAAAATAGATTGGGTCAGTCCATTCACTCGTAATATCTGCTACCCCAACTGAGAGCCTTCCTTTTTATCACAAAATCTAAATTGAGAAAGTGCTTCTCCCGGGAAAGAGTTTTATTTATTCTTTTTAAAAACTCATGTATTTATGACAGCGAGGCATTCACCCCAGTGCAAGGGCCTAATCAGCAGAAGGAAGCTCCAGGACATCTCTGGAATATTTCTTTACTGTTTCTTATACAAAAACAGACCTCAGAGCCCACCAGGTATGCTCACCAACTTCCAGCTTGTCATGGTATTCCTGTTGATCTAAACCTTCATACCAGGCTCAAAGTCTTGCTCTGTCTTACCAGGGATTGCAGGGCTACCCTATGGTCTCAAAAACAACCCTTAGGAACCAGGTACATGTCCTAAATATGAAATATGGCAAAGCAGTGTTTTCACTCCTCTAAGTCTTGACCCTCTAAGCTTTCACCCACAGCAGAAAACTCAGACTCATGAACACATGTGATGGCAAGGATAAGCTCACTTAGAATGGAGTGGTGTGGTAAAACAGGAGTCTCTGTTAGCTTGTCCATTATGTCCCCAAGTGGAGGTGTGGGGTCACTGCTTTAGTCCCTTCTCTGATCCCAAGTGTCTTAATACAGTCAGGTCTAATCCAACTGCAAGATAGTAAAGGTATTAAAAGTTCAGGATGTAGTCTGCCTGCTCTGGGTTTGTCTTCCAGCTGCATGACCCAGGTAGGTGGCCTAACATTTTTGAGACTCATTGGCCCAGTTTCATAGGTACAGAAGCTAGTAATTGTCCTACAAGCTGTAGTTCGAAGTGAAAAAGATAGCATAAATGAAGCTTTTAGTTCCTCTCCTGGAACACAATTAATGCCAACCAACATTTATTGAGGACTTAATATTAGCATCATTAGTAACTAACTAATGGACACTAATGGGCAATTAATGCCCACAAGAAGAAGAGAAGAGAGAAAAGGCATAGAATCAATCAAGAGGAAAACAATAATGTAAAATTGCATGCTACTTTCCATTTAGAAAGCACTGGCACAGACATTGCCTCATCTTATTCAGATAAATGTGTGAAAGTGCCAGGGCAGGTACCATTATTCCTATTCCACAGGCAAGAGAAGCTGTCCAGGAAATGTGAAGGGGTTTGTCCAAGGCCAGGTAAGCAGCAGAAAATCCAAGACTGGAATCTAGGTTTTTGGCCACCAAATCCATCAGTCGAAGTGGCTTCCCATTAAAAACTGAATTATCTGCTTCCTAACCTTGCAGAGAACCAGCTTTATAACCAAGAGTTCTGAAAACATGTTCACTAATAGAGTCACTTTGGGAAAGGAAAATGAAACATGCACATGGGTACCCCATGCCAGGGCCACCCAAACTCCACTGTTTCTCACTCTTTGTCAGTGAGACAAGATTTTCTCCCAAATCATTTGACCTCTTTTCCATAAACCCTGCAACATTTAAAACTGGAGTGCTTTCCAAGGGATGAGTGCTCTGGAACAAATAGATGGGGCCATTTATTAAGGACATTTAGTGATTTTTGAGAATGAGCTAAATAATAATGAAAAAAGTCAAATTTAAAGAAAAAGAAACAGGCAAAAAAAACCTCAATGTAGGCAGCCCCTGAATGACTTGAGATTAAAAGTGAAACATTTCTTTAAAAGTGAGTTCTGACCTGATATTTTTGACTACCGTAATTGCTGGATTGTGTCCTCATTACTGCTATCTCTTCCAGCTTGGGTTCTTTGTGACTCACCTCTAGATCTCAGAGAAGCCTCCTAATTAAAGCCTTGCCTCCACTCCTCTGTCCTCCAAAGTATCATTACCCTGTGCTCAACATCTTTGGCCTGGCATCAGAACTTTCTAAAGATCAATCTCAAAGTAACTCTCAGCTTTGCCTCTTACTGCCTCACTACATAAGCCTATACCACAGCCAGACAACCCTCACAGGGAAGGCCTTCGCTTACGTGGCAGAATGAAGTGTTCCTGAAAGTCTTCTAATGTTCTTTCTGTCTCACCACTTTCCAAAAACATTCTATGGTCAAACAAACTTGAGAAATGTTCCTCCTACCCCCACCTCTATGCTGGAAATCAAACCAGGGCCTTGCACATGTTAGACAAGCGCTCTACCACTGAGCTACAACCCCAGCCAAGAAATACTGCTGATTCTAGCCCACATTTTGGGAATTCATAATGCACATTGGGATGGTAGTCCCACAGTAAAGAGGTACAATAGTCCCCCCTGGTCTGTAGGGGTTAGATGCCAAGGTCCCCAGTGGGTGCCTGAAACAGTAGATACTACAGAACTATGTATATACTTTTTCCTATACATATATACATGTTTGTATATATATACATACAGTAATTTATGTATTAGGCAAAAGAAGAGATTAACAACAATTATTAAAAATAAAGTAGAAAAGGGCTGGGGATTTAGCTCAGTGGTTCCGCCACTCGCCTTGCAAGTGCAAGGACCCGAGTTCGATCCCTAGTACCAAAAAAATAAATAATAAATAAAGTAGAAAAAATACAACAATATCTTGTAATTAAATTTATTCAAAATATGAATTGTTGGTTTGTTTTGGAAATTTTCCATTTAATATTTGTGAATCAAGTTTAACAGAGGGTAAACAAAATAACAAAAAGCAAGACTGAGTATTGAGGGGAGACTACATTTAACCCTTTTAACTCCACAATCCCCCAAGCATATTTTTTTTCTCATTAAGTTTATTAGTACATTTTAGGTATACAATAGTTACATTTATCATTGGGATCCTGTATCTTTCTTTATGTGATGTACTTTGGTTCTTATTTTTTCCCCCTTCCCCTGCCCTCCCTTCACCCCCTCCACCCTTCCCTGTTTACACAGACTTTGTTTCCATTTTATTCTTTTCTCATATTTTTTTCCCTTCTTTCCTTTCCTCTACTCCTCCCACTTCCCCTACTCCTTTAGACCCTTTCTTCCTATTTCACATTATCAATTATACATTTTGATCCTTGTTTACACTTTTAGTTTTTCATACCAGAGAAACTATTTGGTATTTACACATGTGAGTCCTATTTATTTCACTTAAGAGTATGGCCTCAATGTCCATCCATTTAGTTATAAATGTCTCTAGTTTCTCATTCATTATGGCTGAGTAGTACTCTATTTTATATATAAAAAATCTTCTTTATCTAGTCTCCAGTTGATGGGCACTTGGGCTGCTTCCAAGTTTTAGCTATTACAAATTGTGCTGCTATGAACATGGGTACATATATATCACTGTGATATGATGCTTTCAATTTTGGGGGGAAGATACCCAGCAGGGGAATAGCTGGGTCAAATGGGACCTCTAAGTTTTTTGAGGTATCTCCATACTGATTTCTACAGTGGTTGTACCAGTCTGCACTCCCACCAACATGGAGAAGGGTTCTTTTTTCCCCACAACCCTGCCACCATATGTTATTGGTTGATTTCATGATAGCAGCCATTCTTTCTGGGGTAAGATGGAATCTCAGCATTGTTTTCATCTGCATCTCTCCGATGACCAGTGATGTTGAACATTTTTTCATATGTTTATTTGCTGCTTTTACTTCTTTGTCTGAGAAATGTCTGTTCATTTCAGATGCCCATTTTTGAATTGGGTCTTTATATTTGGGGGGCTGATTTTTTTTTTAGTTCTTTATATATTCTAGATAGTATAGAGGAACAGCTGGTAAAAAATTTTTCCCACATTGTATATTGTCTCTTAGCTCTGTTGGTGGTTTCTCTTGCAGTGAAGAACTTTTTAAAAAAGATGAGATACCAGTTGTTGGTTCTTTGTGCTAGTTCCCATGCTACTGAGGATTTCACAAAGTCTTTTCCTATGCCAATGTCTTTGAGAGTTCTACCTAACTTATCTTCCAGCAAGTTTAGTGTTTCTGTCTTAATATTTAGATCTCTAATCCACTTCGATTTTAGTTTAGTGCATGGTGAAAGATAGGGGTCTAGTTTTAATCTTTGGCAGGTTGAAATCCAGTTTTTCCAACACCATTTATTGAAGAGGCTATCTTTCCTTCAGTGAGGATGGTTGGCTCCTTTGTCAAAGATGAGGTAGCTGAGTATGTCTGGAGTTGTTTCTGTATCTTCTAATCTATTCCACTGATCCTCAGGTTTGTTTCTTTGCTAGTGCCATAATGTTTTTATCACAGTGGCTTTGTAGTATAGTTTCAAGTTGAGGATTGTGATACCCCTTGCCATGTCTCTGTTGCCTAGAATTGCTCTGGCTATTCTAGGTCTCTCTCTTCTAGTTCCAAATGAATTTTTGGATTGTTTTCCCTCGTTCTGTGAAATATACTGTTGGGATTTCAATCGAGATTGCACTGTATCTATATAGCAGTTTTGGAAGTATGGCCATTTTCACTATATTGTTTCTTCCTACCCAGGAACAAGGGATGTCTTTCCATTTTCTTATATCCTCTTCAGCCACTTTTTTCAGAGTGCCCCCAAGCACATTTTAACTACAAGGTCCTTTTTGCACATAACATCTGCAGAACTGCTATTCCTTTAAGTTTTTGAGAACCATTTGCATAGTGGTCAGCAGAAATTCCCTGACCTTTTCTGTGCATAATATATTAAGTGGTCAAAACACCTACACCTCATAAGATTGTGAGAATGAATTTGCCTAACACAGTGCAGGGCATATAGGTTTAATAACTGTTAACTTCTAAAAGAAATTAGAAACTAGGTGTGATGGCATATGGCTATAAGCTCAGCACTCTGGGAGGCTGAGGCAGGAGGATCACAAGTGCAAGCCCATCGTGGGCAACTTAGCAACTTAGTGAGATCCTGTCTAAAAATAAAGAAACATTAAAAAGGT
This sequence comes from Heterocephalus glaber, assembly GCF_053883595.1. NCBI lineage: Eukaryota > Metazoa > Chordata > Mammalia > Rodentia > Bathyergidae > Heterocephalus > Heterocephalus glaber. Next base: position 5,651,156 of record NW_028258349.1, on the reverse strand, counting down.
TGGGGATGTAGCTGAGTGTAAAAGTCCTGGGTTCAATCACTGAAATAATGTTAAGCACAATAAATTGCACAAATCTTAAGTGAAAAATATATATATATATGTCCACTCAAATCAAGGTCTACTCTAGAATACCAAATGTCTCCCTCCAGCCCTTCCTAAGCACTAGTCCCCATTTATTTTTCCTTTTACCACATAGATTGAGTTTACCTATTTTTACCTTCCTATAAATAACACATAGATTCTGATATTTTTTAGTTCTGGTTTCTTTTGCTCAACAAACAATCTAAGAAATTCACCGATGTTGTTGCATGAAATAGCCCAGTCTATGAATATACCACAATTACTTACCCATTCACCTGTTGATGGACATTTGGGTTGTTCCCAGTGTGGAGCTATTATGAATAGCGTAGTGGATTCCTTCCTTGTGGGTCTATAGGTAGGGGTAAAATTCCTGGGTCATAGGGTAGGTGTATGTTTATGTTTAATAGGCAGTTATTATTTTTATCACCTAATAAAATGCCCCTGTAACACATCCTCTAGTCACTGCCAAGCCTTTCTTAACCATTGTAGGGTTTCTCAGAACATGGAACTCTCGGTGCTAACAAAATCCCAGGCAAACCAAGATGAGTTAACACCTATCCTGTCTATAGTACCCTCTCTTCCTCTGTATACCTTAACTGATCACATGACACAATATACAATAGTACAAGCTTTTAATGTAGGTGTCTCACCATATAAGAAGATGCCTTAAAACAGGAATTAGATATTATAGATCTTTCACCCTCCCACAATGCCCACCAGAAAGCCATATACAGAGTACTCCTCAGATACTTCACTGGGAAAATCATTATCACAGAAATATTTAGTTAAGAGAGTTAAACATTAAGGATCCCTTCAGAAGTTAATTCTAAGGATGTAAGCAAAGTGGTATTAGTCCCAGTTCTAATCAGTACAGAAATATCTCAAAGAATTAGGATTAGAGGTCCTATTTGACCCTGCTATTCCCCTACTGGTTATCTTCCCAAAGAATTAAAAGAATCATACAGTGATATAAGTGCACCCATGTTCATGGCAGCACAGTCTGTAATAGCTAAAACTTGGAAACAGCCCAGTTGCCTGTCAACTGGTGACTGAACAAAGAAAATGTGTTTTTAAATATAAAATGGAGTACTACTCAGCCATAAAGAATGAGAAATTAGAGTCATTTATAGCTAAATGGATGCACATTGAACCAATACTCTTAAGTGAAATAAATAGGACACACGTGTAAATACCAAACAGTTTTTCAAGAAACTAAAAGTACAAATAAGGATCAAAAGGTATAATAGACAATGTGAAATAGGAAGAAAAGGTGCAAAGGGGAGGGGGACTTGGGAGGGATTGGGGAAAGGAAAGAAGGAAAATGAAAAAATGGAAACAAAGTCTTTGTAAATAAGAAGGGGTGGAGGGGTTGAAGGGAGAGCAGGGGAATGGGGAAAAAAATAAGAACCAAGATAGATTATGTAAAGGTACAAATCTCCAATGATGAATCTTATTATATTGTATACCTAAAATATACCAATAAAATTATTTTTTAAAAAAGAAAACATCCATAGATGACTTATTAATCTGTTCAGTGTCACATAGCTAATAGGTGGTAGTGTTCAGGAAAAAAAAAGATTTTCCCATATTTCTATAAAGTCAGATAGTCGGAATTCTTGGCTTTCTGCAGCCCTGGCCAACAGGTAATAATGTAACAATTGTGAAGAAGTTAGAACAAGACTTAGCAATTCTGTTTCTAGGCTTGAATGTTAATTAGATACCATCACTTCTTGCAGAACACAAAAAGTAGTGTTAAGAAATAATGTAGAAGACAGGCACAGTGGTGAATGCCTACAATCCCAGTTACTTGGAAGGTGGAAGCAGGAGGATCACAAGTTTGAGAACACCCTGGGCAACTTAGTGAGATTCTGACTCAAAATAAAATTTATAAAAGGGCTGGGGAAGGGTATGTAGAGAAAGAGAGGGGAGGGAAGTGGAGGGGGGAGAGGAGAAGGGAGGGGAAGGGGAGGGGAGGGGAGGGGAGGGGAGAGGAGAGAAATAGAATGCAGGACACAGCCCACAACCCTTATTCTCTGAAGAATACTGAGGTACTATTCCTACTGCACACTTTGTCTTATAGTAGTAGTTAATCTTAGCAGCATATCAGGGTATTTTAAAAATGTTTCTATGCTTGGACTAACTATAGACCAATTAACTCAGAACCATGTGGGAGAAGTGACAAATGGGGATAAGTATAAAAATTCTTTTAAAAAAGTGTACGAAGTAATTCTAATGTGCAGGAAAGTGCTGAAAAACATTGTCTACTATTCTAGCCCTGTGGTATTTTAGAAAGTTGGCATGGAAAAAACACAAAGAAGCTAAAATAAAGTCCCCACAATCAGCCTTTAGACAAAACAACAACAGAAGACTCGGACTCACAACTAGCTTTAGAAGTAACAAACATTTCCACCTTTATGTTCTATGGAAATCATCCTTAGAATCTCTAGAAATAAAACTCCTGGATAAACAAAGTATTTATACATTTCCATCACATCTAAAACAATATCTTCTGAGTGCCTCCTATATTCCTGCCATTTTCCACATCCTCTGTATCATCAAAAACTGGATGTGGAGAGACCCAGTATTTTTTTCCGGATGGGTAACAAATGCTACAGAAAAATACATCTAGGCCAACATTTATACAGTACCTTGGGAAAGTGATCTAAGTATTTTATTGTTAATATTTGTTTTAATATTCTCAGATCTATCCAGATGACATTATACAGTTCATTTTATAGTACAAGTGCTTGTCTAATATTGCCAGTTCATATCAACCTCCCCTCAGGAAAAGCTTTTAGGTGACAGCATTCTTCCCCCTTCAAAGCACAGCACCATTAGCAAATTAGTCACTACATTCCACAGAGCCTAGTGCAACTCTTCCCCTCCTCCGTCAACTGCTGAATAATCAATTACATCCTGGACATGCGCCTTTACACTGATTTAAAAAAGAATTACAACTGTTGATTCTGCTTTTTGAATTAAGGAACATCTATGTAATACAGAATTATAGTGACTTGACTTAACAAAATGGTTATTTAAAAGAACAGATAATTGGATTTAGAGGAAAACTCTGTGACCATGACAACGTGACTTCCTAAAAACAAAAAGTAGGAAATCTTGTTAGACTTTCTAAGCCCATAAGATTGAAAGACCCCAGGGAACTGTAAGCTCTAACCTAATATCAATACTACATTGAAAACCAAAACGGTAATTTCCTCTAGCACTGACCTGAGAGGATTTGTCTCACTAGCAAATTTTAGATATAAACACCAAATCAAAAATAATTCTCCAATGACTCTGAGCATTTTACCAATGACAACAGATTTGAAATGCATTTTAGAGGCAGTGACAGGAATTGAATAGATTTCTAGTGCTGTAAAGCTTAATATTATTTTAGAAAGTGTAAAACTGTCTACTTATCTTCCTTGCAGCTCATTTGCTGCCTTGTAAGTACTGAAGAAAGCCTAAGTGCAGGAGCAATTTATTAATGTACCAGAAGCCACATCAATGGCAGTATGCCTAACACCTTCAGGAAATTTTTGAGAGATCTAAAATAAAACAGTACATGAGTTCCTGAAAGTGAGGATGGAAAATATCACCAGCTCTCATGCAGAAACTTGCCTCCAGCTTAAAGGCCAACTATAACTTAAGGATATTTGATTTTATAAGAATATTCATGAGTAACTATAATGTATTATGCTTTCCATGAAAATAATGCAAAGATTGTAATTAGTTTTTAACTACTTGTTAAATTGTTCCAATTTTATCCAAAATGGCCTTTAAAGAGCTGCTGCCCACTAAGATTACTTTCAATATTTTGGTAAGGAAATTGTCACCTGCCCTGCAAGTAGTAAAAGATAATCTCCAGAAATACAGAGGCATTTGAGCCCACATGTGTTTTTTGGTAGGATTTTATTTGTCCTCCACCTTTGATCTCACTCACACAAATAGGCCTGAGAGCAAAAAACTCTTAATCTTGGATGGAACCAAACTGAATTAGAGTTAGTATATGAATGTGTTTTGTTGAAAGAGTTCATGTCTTGTGCTGCCACTCTATCCAGAATCAGAGCCCCCTTTATTAAAACGTCCTCAAATGTCTTCATGATCAAACACCAACCATATTAATACAGATTTCAATAGAAATTTGATAGAGAAACTCTTAGAAACATGACCTGGTTACCAAGTGGCTATTAGCATAGAATCCCCCAAATTCCTTTGGAAATGGCTCCAACATGAAACATTCAAGAAGACTTGAGCTTTAAGCCAAGACTGAGTAATAGGTATCAGTTTTACCTTCCTGATTGAATACATGAAAACTTAATAAAATAAATGAGGCAGTGATTTATGAGACAGGAGACAACAAGCAACACAGGACTATGATACCTTGGAAGGAAAACAAAAAGGTAAGTTGTACAATTTTACCAGCTTACTACCTAATTACAGCTTTTCAGTTCTCACTACAGGGAGGAAAAACAGAGCACAGTTGATTCATCAAGTTAAGAAGATATAGTCAAAGTTTAGAGCCCAACACAGCCAGAATTTCCAACCCAGAGTGCTGTGAGGATGAATATACACAGACAAAATGCACCAGAAATCTCTGATAGTCCCTTTGAGCATAAACACAATCCCCACATATGTAAGAAGACACAACCCAAGGGTAGGGAAAGAGCCACAAGAGAGTAATAATTTTAGTCCAATCAGTCAGAGCAAAAATACCTCGAGACACATGGGGAAGAAGAAAGAATTCTTTAAAATAAAGGAAAGTGCAGAGACCTACACTAAAAGTTGCTCTGATTATGCTCAAAATTTAAAAGCAAGTATTGAAAGGATTCACTTAATTCCAAGTCGAGAAACACATGTTTTAGTCAATGACAGACCACAAATATAATAGTAATCCCATAATACTTTATTGGCATTGACATCATGGCCATTTTAATTTATGTAAGCACAGTCTATGATATTTGCACAACAGTTAAATTCCCTAATGATGAATTTCTCAGAACGTATCCCCATAATTAGGCAATGCATGACTATAACTGCATCCCAGAACAAAAGCCACTACTAAGTAAAAGAATCAGACAAACTATATCAGTTACATAAAATTCATAATGACCAGTATCCAATCAGAAATAGGCAGACAGCAAAGAAACAGAAAAATGTGGTCTATATCCAAGGGACAAAATAAATAAAACAGAACAAGAAGCAACAGAGATGGTAAAGCTAGCAAGGCCACTAAAATAACTATTATAAACACTCTGTGTATGTTCAAGAAAGGAAAAAAACCCAATATGATCATGAAGAAATAAAGAAAGGCTATTAAAAATAACCCCCATATACCTATCCAGGATAAAAAAACAAATAACTGAAAGTGAAAGTTTCACTGGGTGGGACAGATATTTAAACAGTGCAGAAAAAAAGATCCACAAACTTGAATACAGAGCAATAGAACTTCCCTAAAAAGAAAGAGGTTGAAAAATAAAGCAGCTATGGGACAAAAGCAAACAAAATAACATGCATGTATTTAGAGCAAAGAAAGGAGAAAAAAGAGAGAAGGTGGAATAGAAAATAATGTGAAGAAATAAACTCATACAATGAACTCATTGAAGAATAAACATAAAGAAAACCACACATATACAATGAAACTGTTGATCTGTGATGAAATGAAAATCTTACAGCCAGAAGATTCATGACAGAGCAGCTCACTTATCAAAAATTATGTAAGAGAAATGTCAGTAGAACAGCATCTTTAAAGTAGTGAAATAAATTTTCAATTTAAAATTCTGTTCCAGGAAGTCATGTTGCAAAAACGAAGACATTTTTGGACAAATGAAAGCCAGAAGAATCCAGTGTCAGTTGACTTGTGCCAAGAGAAATAATAAATGAAGTTATTTGACAGGACTATGATTCCAAACATAATAAGGAGCACAAAAATGTTAAAGATATCACTAAGTAAGACATATTTTAATATTTTTAAAGGCAAATAGTTTAAAACAAAAGTAACAGCAACATATAAGAAGATTTACAACATAAATAAGAATAAAATACAAGGGATAATCAAAATACACAATGAAAATATAAACTTTTAAAAATTTACTATAGCAAATGACACATTGTCATTAATCCCTCTCAAATACTCCCCTTCAGTTTGAACACACTTATCTCATCATTCTTTCCACTTTCTGAGGCAGATCTAGAAATCCTCCTTCATGTCTTTGACATGTGATCAAAAATATGGTGAGGGCAGGGGATTTAGCTCAGTGGTGCTGCTGCCTGCCTTGCAAACGCAAGGTCCCAAGTTCAATCCCCAGTACCAAAAAAAACAAAAAAGGTGAATGGGGGAGGCAGGCTTCTAGTAAAAATATTACAGTTCTCCTCATCTACCTTATTCACTGGATCTGACACTGTTTTACATCTGGTTCTGCCCCCAAATCAAAATGATCATGAAAAGTAAACATTTGAATTGATTCAGGACACAAATGAAGACACTCATAAAAGAGGACTTCCAGAACTCCTTCAGAAAGTGGCAAGAATGATGGGATAAGTATGTTCAAAGTAAGCAGGAGTATTCTGAGAAAGATAACAATTTGCCCCTTATTGTAAAAAATAATAATAATAATTTAAAACTTTAAATGTTCAGAGTTTTCAATGATACCTCAATTATAACAATAGCACAAAGGATAGAAAGTGGGAATTATACCTTATGTATAAGGTGATAAAATATTCTTTGTGTATATTGTAGACATCAAAATAAGAGTCAGAAAACTCTGGACACAGGCTAAATCCAGCCTGCTGACTAGTTTTCTATAGTTCAGTTAGGAATTGGTTTTACATTCTGAAAGGGTAAGGAGAAGAAAGTGAATGTAAAGGCAAATGAGGAAACTTTTGGAGGTGGTGGAAATAGTCGATATTATGTTGTGGGCCTGGTTATATAGTTGGAATTTACTTGTCAAGACTCAGGTGCTGTTGTTTTTATTGTATCAAAAATAGGTGGTAAAAACTGCTTTTAAGAAAGACAGCTCAAAAGCCAAGAAATGTTTAAAAAATTTTGGGTGGAATTAGAATGAGCCTAGATTTTCCTGAAGTCACTACTAGGAAAAACAGATTGCTATATGTAGGGTGGGTAGGAAGTAGTTCTGATAAAATTTGATCAGGTTGTGCAGTCTTTTAGGAAAGCCCTCTAATGTTGGAGATGAGTATCAATAGAATAAACTTGTGTCCAGAAATAAGGAAGTAAAAGGCCTGTTAGGACAAATTGACTTTTTTAAAAATTAATTTTATTGGTACAATTTAGGTATACAATATAATGACATTCATCATTGGAAATTTGTTCCTTTACATAATCTCTCTTGGTTCTTATTTTTTCCCTTATTCCCCTGCCCTCCGTTCAACCCCTCCACCCCTCCCTATTTACAAAGACTTTGTTTCCATTTTTTCCTTTTCTCATATTAATTCCATTCCCTTCTTTCCTTTCCCTTACCCTTCCCACTTCCCCTTTCCCTTTGGACCTTTTCTTCCTATTTCACAATATCTATTATGCCGAACAAATAGCATCCTTTGAACACCAAGATCAGGTCAGTTTACTTCATTTCTCAAACTGATCTTTGAGTGCTATATGGAACTTTATTTTCTAGGATGCAAAGCAGCAGAGTAGGCAGGTATATTGTGAAAAGAGAAATAAGAGAAAAGGAGAGTATAAACAGTAAGCAAGTTCACTGAGTACACCTTCCTTCAATTGAGCAAGCTAAAAGTCAGTGGTGCCTCAGGCTCCACTAGACAATGATAAACAGCAACAAAGACAGCTACATTTGCTGCAGCATATGTATGCTTAAATTTTAAAATATAGATATTCCATCACATAGTAAAGTACAGAGGATATGTTTATGTGAAACATTAAAACATAAAACACAAACATTGGTGTTTAATTGTATAAAAGAAGTGAATAACAAAAAGTAATAGATATAGTGAAATGAGAAATGTTCAAATGGGAAGGGGAACTAAAGTGGGGAAAGGAAGGACGGAAAAAGAAAAAACAAGAAAAGGAGAAAAATGGAAACAAAATTTTTAGAAATAAAGAAGGGAAAAGGGGTTGAAGGGAGGGGAGGAGGATGGGGAAAAAAAATGTATCATGTACAGGTACAAATTCCCTAAGGTGAATATGCTCATGAAAATGTATCAGTAAACTTAATTAATTAAAAAATTAAAAAATCAATCAGGTGCTAGTGATTTGAATCCTTGTAGTGAAATACAGTATAAATTTCACTGGAGACTACTAGCCAGGAGTACTTAAGTCAGACTACTCAATAGACAGTGTAAACAAAACTCTCTAGCCTTTGAGGAAAAAAAACATTTCTACATCATACAGTACATAAAACCAAATGGCAAATGGATTAGAAATGTAAATTTAAACATCATGATAGTACTAGAACATAATATAAAATATTTTAAAATCCATCTATAAACAAGTCACAAGACACAAAAGAATGGGTCTGACAATTAAAACTTAAGTAAAATAAAATAACCATAAACAAAACTCAAAAGCTCAGCAGCCCAAAAGGATTATTTCATACTTATAAATACATATACTCATATAAGTATGATATATATGAGTTTAAATCCACAACATTCAACCCAAAAATTCTGCATCTGCTATCTAACTGTATAAAACCTTAGAGAAGTCACAGTGTGTTGCACTGAGCATCCTTTTCAGGCATCTATTTTTAATAATGAAAAACCAGACACCTGAATACCCATTAGAACAAGAGAATGGGTTATGATCCATCTATACATTTGAGGTCTCTGTGTTTTTATCTGCAAAGGACCCCTTCTACTTTCTTCTGGTAACAGAGCCCCCTTTTCTTCTGAAAACTGCCTGCCCATCCCTTGGAAGACAAGTCATCCGTAAGACTTCCTTGTCTCTATACAGGGAGAAGTGTTATTCATTGAGGACAGGTAGATCCATTCCTATTTGATAGTGAATGGTCAAAGAACAATAGCCATACACAAGCAGGACCACAGACTAGCAGGAAAGTTTCTCTTCCTCCTCCTGAGTCCAAAAAAACTGGAGCTGCTTGAGGCCCCCTTTGCCACCATATGAAAAAAAAAAAACCAAAAAACTAATCTGAGAATGAAGCCAGCACTAAGGGAGGCAGAACTAAAAGGATGGATCCACATGAACATGGATAAAATATGCTCCCATCCCTAGACTCTAGATCCAGAAAGCCTCATCAGCCTGTCTGAGTTGAGTTTCTGTCACTTACAACTGAAAGTATTTGACAACAGAATATAACACAACCATCAAGAATTGTTTGATAGACCATAAGGATAGGACACTTGGTAACTTAATCAACATAAACCACTGTTCTTGTCCACATCAATATTTTCATCTCAAATATAACATCCATAACCACCCAGGGCTTCTCTCTACTCCCTATACTAAGTCATCTGGGCTGCTTAACTATTCATTGATTGAGGCAAAAAGTACTCTACCTAACTCAAAGAAGACCACATTAGCCCTAGCTACTGAGACCATGAATAAAAATTAATATAAGTTTAGATTTTAAACTCAAGAAGAAGTAAAGTAAAATCTTAAAAACTATCATGCTAAAAAGGAATAAGAAAGGTATTTACTTACCTAGCTACATAATCTCTTAACACTCAGCAAGTTATGAAAGAATATACAAAATCAAAATTCCAAGATAAAGTGGAAATTCAGTTGGAAAACCAATTTGATTTTAAAAGTGTAATAAATGGTTTTCAAATCAGTATTTGGCTGAACCTGATCCAGAAATAACCAGCATTTTTTTTTAAACATCTGCAATGGATTTTTTAAGTAAAAAACATGACCTTCAGTGGTTAAACAATAATTCCAACACAAATCCTTTCATATTTAGAATTTGAAAAATGTTATTATCTATTCAAATTTAAGAAACAAACATAACAACACTCAAACAGAAAATGTAATATTCTTTCTGAAATACTAATAATATACCAAACTATTATCTGATAGCTGTGCTACATTGGCACGATGGCCCATAATAAGTTTGGAAAAACATAATAAGATTCAATCTTCATCACTGTAATTTTAATCAGGCATATTAACATCACATAGATTTTTAAAAATATAAATATGTTTAAAAGCTATGCTTTATAATATGAGATTCCAAGAATACATAGCTGATATAGCTTGTATAGGTAATCATTTTAACTGTGTAAGAAATATGATCAGAATACTGTTATGATGAAAGAAAAATACTTTTTAATCATTCACATTCAATAGTGGGAATGTTTTATGCACACATTGGCTCCAAACAACACTATTTCATTTCTGTTTTAAACCTGCTATGCTACCCATTGCTGTTTTGATGATTGCACAGTTCAACACAAAAATATATCCCACTTAGATTCTCAATAATAAGTCTCATTAGGCAGATAACTTCCCAATCATAAAAGCTTTTAAGACAAGTATTATGCAAACACAGTGTGGAAAGCAGACTCCCTATAATTTGGATAAAAAAAACAACCCAAAAGAACACTGTACATGTGATATCTATTGCATTTTTTGTATACTCATCTTGCATTCTCTCCGTTTCTTCCATCTCTTTAAAGTGCTAACATGTATTTATACAAGAAAGCTATGAGCAGGCTTAATATGAGAAAATTATGCATTTTAGAAAGCAAGTTATTGTAGATAAGGAATATCCAATTATGTTCTATTTTGCATGTTTTTATGACCTTTCTTACAAAGGAGCATTTATGTGCAATACTTACAGATAGAAATAAATCTACATTTCACTGAAGCTCAATCAAATATAAAAAATAGACATGAAGCAAACTAGATGAGCAGCAGAGATTCTTAGGGCAGCATGAAAAATCCATTATTTTGTTATCTATTTACACCATTGTGATCAGAAATGTGCCAAAACTCTCTTTCTCATTTCACTGAAATTGATTCCCCACAACTGCAACAAACATTTCCTGTGACATTAAGTTATCATCTGCTTGTGTGTTCCCCAGTTCACTCAACCTTTTTGAGTGGAGGCAGCAACTAGTTCATTTACAATTTCACAATTTCCTTCAACTTGCTTAGAAAGGTCAGCTCTAGCATAAAGCTCCATTTTGGCAGCTGCACACTGAATCAGCTCTTCTAGACACACTGTTTCAGCTGCATCTACCTCTCTACTTACCTGAATTTTAACTGCTTCATTTTCTGGAGAAACAAACAAATTCTAACAAATAAGTTAAATATATAAGCTAACTCAAGTACATATATTTTATAACATATATTTCTGTTAGAAATTTCAAGTTATAAATTTCCAACAAAGATTCCTGTTATATCTGACTGGATTTTACAAATTCTTTGCCATAAAAATTTCAACAGGTAGCTGTCTTGTTCTAAATACCAAGGGATTCCTGACCCTCAAACAGGATCATGAATTTTGAATTCTTTGTTTACCCTCTTTATCCTAGAGCATCAATCATTCAGCAGACAATTCTTGAATATTTTCTACCTGCTAAGCACTGCATCAGGAGTTAGGATACAAAATATTAATAAGACAGTGCTACTTTTCTTATGTGAACTCCCCATCTAGCTGCTAATTCTAGATGGGTCCCATGATTCCTGCCAGCTGATGGTATTTTCAGGATTTTTAAATAATAAAAGGAATTTTGCATTCTAATTTTCCAATGTAATTAAGATTACTGATCAGTTTATTTTTACAGCTACTTGCAGAAGAAAAGATCACAGAGATTTTCCTTGAAGGAGATTCTTTATTGGTGAGGTAGACAGGGCTATGGACAATGAGCTAAGCATAATCCCCAGCCAAAAAGAAAATGTGGAGATCGCTGTCCTACAATCTAAAAAGGTATGGGTTCTACCAGTGAATGACATGAATGAGCTTGGAAGGAAAGTCAGCAGAGCTTTCAGATAAGACCTGACTATCTGACACCTTGATTTTACCCTATGAGACCTGTGGAGATAAAAACTTCTAAGGATATAATGAAGCAGATCCTGAAAGATGACAAGGTCTACACTTTAAAATGCTTTAAACTTTCCATGCCAACATCAATGCTTAAAGCTTCTCTATGACTGAGACTTAAGAGTCATCTCCATTATGTCTTGAAAGTCATGAATTTCCACTGAGCAAGCTCACCTTTGCTGCCAAGAAAGGCCAGTGACAGAGAGGCACTTACTTCTACAATGAGAAATAGAGGCAAACTCCAGTATTCTTTTCAGTAAATGCAGACTTCTACCTGGCCGATTCATTTTACTACTTCTATCCTTAACAAATGTCAGCAGGAACCACCACTGCTATCACACATTAATCCTTACTCTACATTTATAGAAAGCCAAGAATGAAAACAAGGGAATTGCTGGGCCACAGATCCATGACATCAAGGTTTTGAATGAACAGCTGAACTAGTTGACCTTGAAAATTTCTTTCACTCTGAGATTCTATAATATCCCTTTACCTAGTTTCTCTATCTCCATGGCCAAATATGTTCCAGGATTACTTTTAAGGATTGGAGAAACACTCAGATCCTAATCAGAGTTTACTGCTGAAATAAAGTAAATTATATATGATTTTTATATGAAAAACATTACTAACTATAGCATACCTTCAATTTCATCTTGGGCATTTTCTTGCAGGTAAGAGAAAATGGAAGGTATCACCAAAACATCATAATCTTCGTTATTACACATGATATTATTTACCATGGGTATTTTGGGAATGCCACAATGTTCACTTAAGAAGTCCTGTAACACTGAAAACAAATGTTGTAAGGAACTGTCACATTCAGTATTGCCTACTTTAAAATTTTCTGTTTTTACACTGCTAAAAATAAAATAGAAAAGCTATGCTTATTAATACATTGCAGCTCTGAGTCACACAGCATTCTTGTCATTTCTGCAGATCTAAAGGCAGTGAAACATTCTCACAAAAGACTTTCAATCACCAAATACTGGTATTATTAAAATTTATATTTTTTTTGGTTTTTTTAAACTAGAAAAAATATTTTTAAAAATTTGATCAACCACCATGATGAATGTATTCATTATGTATCACAAACATATACTAACAAAAAATTAGAAACATCAAAAATGTTTAGAAAACAAACCATAGAAATGATCCTTGAAAGTATAGCCTTCTCCATTGTTGGTGGGAGTACAGACTGATGCAACCACTGTGGAAATCAGTATGGAGATACCTCAAAGAACTAGGACTAGAGGTCCCATTTGACCCAGCTATTCCTCTGCTGGGTAGCTTCCCAAAGAATTAAAAGAATCATACCACAGCGATATATGTGCACCCATGTTTATAGCGGCACAGTCTGTAATAGCTAAAGCTTGGAAAACAGCCCAAGTGCCCATCAACTGGAAACTGGATAAAGAAGATGTGGTTTTTTTATAAAATGGAGTACTACTCAGCCATAAAGAATGACAAACTAGAGACATTTATAGCTAAATGGATGCACATTGAGGCCATACTCTTAAGTGAAATAAATAGGACACGTGTAAATACCGAATAGTTTCTCTAGTGTGAGCAACTGAAAGTGTAAATGAGGATTAAAATTATTAAAATGAATAATTTATAATTTGAAATAGGAAGAAAAAGGTCCAAAGGGGTAGGGGAAGGGGAAATTATAAGAAAAGAAAAAAATGGAAACAAAGTCTATGTAAATAGGGAAGGGTGAAGGGGTTGAAGGGCACACAGGTAATGGGGAAAAAATAAGAGCCAAGATATATCCTGTACAGGTACAACCACCCAATGATAAATGTAAATGTATTGTATACCTAAAATGTACCAATAGAAGAATTTCAGCAAAAAAAAAAAAATAGTAGAAAACAACAGAACCCAACATAGGAGTTTAATAAAACATAATTTCTTAGGTGAAAGTATTCTAGCATTTGGATATTCCTTGATGAGGATCCCCTTCTTGCGGTGATGGTCTTATTGTTACTGAGGCTGCATTTACTCCCAGTATTTCTAGTCCAACACCTTATACATTACAATTTGAGGTGATGATAATTGGTTTTAAAAAGGCAGGACTTTACAATCACTTCTTAGCTTTTAACAGAGTACAAATGGAAAGTACAAACACAAAGTATTTTACAGATAACTCATCTCACATCTTTTTTATTAGTGCATATTAGCTATACAAATTAATGAATTTAATTTTCAGACTTGTGCATGCACATAACATGCTTTGATCACTCATCCCACCATACAGATAACTTTTAGTAGGTATTTCTAATTAATATTTCCATTTGCTCCATGACTAACAAGTTGTTGATCATTTATCACTTTTAAAACCACACACACGCACACACACACACACATGCACTCATACACAAATAAGAAGTGGCTAAGAATGTCAGGTTGGATTTTTGTTCCACTCTTTTATTCTAGACAAATGATTCTGCTCCAAAAAAGTCAACAATTTTGTTGAAAGATGTACTTATTCAAAATGACCATTCTCTCAGAGATATTCAGTTAGTTGGAAAACAGTATTTGGGTCTAGTAAAATACTGTAATTTGAAAATAGAAACAAGACCCTGTTTTTTAAAAACAAGCCAGTCTAAAATACTCAAAGATAGTGTAACTTCAAATCATTCCCATGAATTAAACAGTGACCTTTACTACAACAACATATTAACACAGTTAATTCAAGTGTTATTTACATAAAGTGACCAGAAAGGCCCATGAATGATCCAATTTGTTCATGGTATCATATAGAACCAGTGAAAAAGTAAAGTAATAGGAATAATTTATTTCCTAAAGCTATGCTAGATACGTTGGAAAACAAAAGCAATTCACTCAAATCTCTATAGTGATTTAAGAAACCATTTTGTAATCACTTAATTTACCACATTATACAAAAAGAAAAGTTGCTTAGTCATTTATGACACATCCACTACATGTATGTTGAGTTCTTTTTCTAAGCATAGTAATTACCATAAGGAAACATTTATCACTATCACTTTCACCTTTTTATAGATGGACCATATGTACACACTAACCTAACTCTTCTGGAAAAATTTTAATCTGCTAAATATCAAAATCACCTAACAACAAATTTTTCATAATAAATACCTATTAGGAAGTGAACCATGAATCTATATGTACAGTAAACTTTTGACAATAACAGCTTTATTCCAGCCAAACACCAGAGATAAAAGAGTGGCCACATCTCCACTCATGTTAGCAAAGGTCAAGAGGAAAGTATAAACTTCCATCTTCTCAATGCCCAGGTGACGCAACACCCCAGCTGACTGGCACCAAAAGGCCAAGCAGGGAGCCAGAACTTTCATCCCCACCAGTCAGTAATAAATCCCCTCCCCAGGCAGTGTCAGTGGATACTACACGGGGATCCTAGACTTGTCCCCTTTGTGGAAGTAACAAGGAGCCAGCCACACATTCCCTGCTGGAATGGTATCAGAACTGGCCCAGTGGTGTCTGGACTTGCACTGTTGCCCAGTGGTAACAAGAGCACTCTCAGGTTCCACAGTGTCAGTGGAGACCACAAAGGAAGCTGGAACTCCCACCTCCATCCAGCAGTAACAGCCAAGTGTGATCTGTGCCTTCTACCTCCATCTGGTAGTCACAAGGTGGTACTCTCTCCCCACTCTATCCTTTCCTGTAGCACGATGGAGAAGCCCAATAAAAACAGAAAACCCAGACTCTCATAAGATTACACAAAATGTCCAGGTTTCCTCTGAAAATCATTTGTCACACCAACAAGCAGGAAGACGTCAAACTAAATAAGACAATCAATAATGCTAAAACCAAGATATCTCATATGTTCAGTTGATAATAATTTTAAAGCAACCATGATGAAAATGCTTCAGTGAGCAGTTATGAACAATGCTTAACAAGTGAAAATTTGAGCAAAGACATAGAAGACATAAAGAACCAAATAGATACTTTAGAACCAGGAGTATTTTTGAAGATTTTGCACATTTTCTGTATAGATAATGTCATCTGCAAATAAGGATAGTTTTATTTCTTCCTTTCTGATCTGCATGCCTTTTGTTTCCTTTTCTTTCCTTATTGCAGTGGCTAGAACTTCTAGCACTATATTGAATAATGGTGGTAAGAGCAGACATCCTTGCCTTGTTAGTGATATAAGGAAGGATTTATTATTATGATTTTAACTAGTTTTTGTAGATATTATTTATCAAGTTGAGGAAGTTCACAATAGATTTTTTAAAAACAAGAAAAAACTTACATGTTCTTAAATAGCTGAACAAACTGTGGAACAACCACACATTGGACAATTAATCTACAATAATAATAATAATAATAAAACTATTGGTATCTATGACAGTCTGGATGAAGTGCCAGAGAATTGTTTAATATGAAAAAACTCAATATCACAAGATTATACACTATGTAATTCCATTTATGTTACATCTTGAGACAATGAAATAATAGATATAAAACAGATGAGAGTTTGCCAACAGTCAAGGAGGAGGCTGGTCAGAGAGGCAAATTAAGTGGGTTTGGGTATAAAATGACAACATGAGAAATTCTTGTGTGGGCAACATATTCTTTACCTTGAATGAATCAATGTCAATATCCTGGTTGTGCTATTATACTATAGTTTTGCAAGATGATTCATTAGGGGAAGCTGGTAAAGGGTATACATACTGAATCTCTTTGTATTATTTTTTGTAACAGCAGGTAAATCTACAAGTATCTCAAATTTAAAAGATTAGAAAAAAGCAATTGAGATACTGGGCACGGTGCCACATGCTTGTAATTCCAGAACTTTGAGAAGCTTGGAGGACACAAGTTCAACCCAAGACTGGGCAATACTGTAAGACCCTGTCTCCAGATAAAAAATTAAAAAAGGACTGGGGATATAGCTCAGTGTGAAAGCCCCAGATTCAATCCCTAGTACTGGGGCAGTGGGGATACAAACCACAATATTGGAGTGTTTTAGGAGAAAAAAAAATAACCACAGAAAAGAAAACAATATTAAACTAACAAGTTTTCAAGAACAGACTGAATGATCTTTTTTACTTTGCAGTAAGTTCCCTAAGTCAACACGTTATGTACATAAAGAATTGATCAGCCTTCTTTATATTCAAAAGTGGTATTTTATTAAATTCTAGCTTCCATACAAAGTAAAGTTTTCTTTCAAATCATAGAAGAAATAATACACCAAACATTCAGATTCCTTCTACAGCATCATGCTGAACAAATTTTATACTTGAGATTTTAATATCCGTACTTGGGTAATCCACAGAAGTATCTCTTTTGCTCCCTCCCTTTTTAATTACAGTATCATCTGGTAGACTATATCCTAACGAAGAGAGCAAGAACAC
The DNA here is from genome assembly GCF_053883595.1 of Heterocephalus glaber. NCBI lineage: Eukaryota > Metazoa > Chordata > Mammalia > Rodentia > Bathyergidae > Heterocephalus > Heterocephalus glaber. The sequence goes on along the minus strand of NW_028258349.1, from coordinate 5,633,746 downwards.
TTAGAAAGGGTGAGGAGAAATGTCTAAACACAATTATGCTAGGGCACATTCCTCTAGATCAAGTGATTCCAAATGATAACTTGAGATCCATCAACCTAGTCACCTAGCCATTTGCTCTAATTATCTCCCCATAGACCTTAGTTAATTTAAGCCAGGGTATCCAATTTTTAACACATGTCCTCTTAGCACGAAGATTATCCTATCAACCATCTTAGACAGACTTAGCACTAAATTCTTCATAAAACTGCTATAGAAATAAATAACATTCAGGACTCACAGCTCATCAAAAAAATTTTAAGGCATTCAGCCTTTCTAAGTTATTTTTCTAACCCTAAAATTCTATGACTCTAGCATTTTTAAGATTCTCTGACTTTAATATTGTTAAACAGACTGACAAAAAATCTGTCAAATTGACTCCAACCAGTTTTAGCTACTAGAAAAAAATTGGTCTGTTTTATTAACTTATAAAAAAATTGACTCTGTATTTTGAGACAGAGTTTCATTATGTTGCCTAGGCTGGCCTCTAGGAATCTTCCTGCCTCAGCCTGCCTGGTGGCTGTGATTTCAGGCACATGATATTGAGCCCAGCTAAATATTAAACCAATAATGCCACACCTCTAAATCAGCTAACAAAAAGTGTATTAGAAAAGTAGAGAACTTGTTTGGCTCTCATCATAAAGCAGAACCAGCAAGCTATAAGTAAGAAGTAACTCTCATTGTCTAGAGAAGAGCCTTTGTTTGAGTGGATGAAAGCAGTGAACCGCATTAAATAGGCAGAGTCACTTGGAGGGTGTAGACAAGCCTTCGGGAACATTAGCGAGGGCCTCAGAGCCTATATACAGAATGCTGAGCGTGGGAGGAAGGTGGGCATGGGATGACTGGATTATAAGTAATTTTGTTTTTCTCTATAACAAAAGAAAAGGACATATATTATGTGTCTGTCTATATTTTGTACATTTTCTACAATCGCCATTGTTTATCTTCAGGAAAATTTTTAAATGTCACGTTGAGTAAAAAACCTGAGTTTATTATACAAATTATGTATTCTTAGCAGTTAGAAACATAAAACTAGCAGATCATGGTGGTACACACCTGTAATCCCACCACTCTAGATGCTGTGGAAGAAGGATGGCAAATTTGAGCCCAGCCTAGACAATTTAGCAAGGCCTTGTCTCAAAATAGAATAAAATGGGCTAGGGATGTAGCTCAGTACTACAGTCCTAGGTTCAGCCTCCAATACTACCAAACAATCAATCAATCAATCACCAAATTAAAAGAAGTTTTTAAATAAAGAAGAAAAAAGCCTTATTGTAAGTACTGTTAATATCTTGCACATAGTAGGTGTTTTATGTGTATCATTTGTTACAAGTGGTAGCTATAGATCACTATTAAATAAGCTTTAATCTTACTTATGAACAAGTACTCCATATATCCAAGCTAGAGATAACACCCGATTCCCTAATTCTCAGAAATGCCCTCTGTTAGGAAATTTATAATCATTTTTACTCTTAACTATCAGAATTCTATGTGGTTATTTATGATACTGTAGCAATTACATTATAATTTCTTCACCAATCTAGGAAGAACTCTTATCCACCATACTATAATATCAATGTTATTTTCACTCTGCCAAAAAATAAAGTGCTTTTATTACAGTGATTTATCCTGCAGATGTGTTATTTATACATATATATATATATATATATATATTATAAATCAAACATTGGAGAGGGGAAAGACCAAAAATTACACACATAAAATAGAAAAAGGAGGTGAGATAATGTACTAGTGAACAGCAGGAAATAAAACTCTCAGCCTTGTTTCCATTAAGAAGTTTTGACAAGATAAAGATAAAGAACACAGCTTAAGCAGTTTGTGAACAGCTGCACAAGTCCCAAAATGATATATGATTTTTTGCATTACAAGCTTTATTGCTAACTTGAAGCTGTTCTGGTAAATAGTTGAACAGGTGCAACTAAATTTGACACATTATGGAAATATACAGGACCAAGATGAACAATTGGAAAGTAGCCTAAATTTAGGAATCACTCTAAATGTATAGTAAAAATATAACTGCTTAAATGTTATTTTTAACACAATCTTCCAAAGTTAATGTCCTCAAAAGGATACTTTGGCCACGATACAAAGTGTAGCATTTGTGACATTCAGTAAGCTTTTAAAGAATTAAGATAATTTTTATGCCAATTCAAGAAATTCATTTCACAAAAATATCTTACAAAAATTAGCTAAATTTGAGACAAACAAACAAACAAAGGATCAGGTACCAGGATAACTACAGCATATATAAAGTGCAAGGAATAAATACAAAACAACTGAACAAAAAAATATATATTCCTGGGAATAATTTTCTATTCTAAAAATTAAATTTCCTTTCTATAAACCATCTACAATTTGGAAAAATATACTTCTTCCTAATGTTTTTACGTATTCCTATAAACATCTTTCCAACATATATAGTGCTGCAAAGACTTATGACTCAAGTTCTTCAAGTACTGGGTCAATTCCGGAAAGATTTAAATACCTTTAATGTGTTAAGGCAAATCATTTGAAATCAATGAGCTAAAATCACATTCTTGGAGCTTCAACAAGATTAGCAATTTACTGTTTATTAAGCATGTCATGCATGACAGTTTGGTTGTATGATCTTCCATACTCACCTTCTAATTCAATGAGGTCACCAATGAAGAATGTGCCATGTACCACATAATGGCCAGGACAAACAATAACAGTTACCTTCATACCAGACCACAGATCACTATGGAACAAGAAAATAACATACAGTAATGCAAATATACATCCTCCAAAGGCAATTTGCATGTTACTCTAAGGGTCTTCATGTCTTCTTTTGAAAATGGAGCAAAAATTGCCTATTTAAGTATCTCCACTGATAGTGCACTGAGCCCAATGAACATTTGGTAAGTTACTATTGCTGATGACAGACAATGCTCTCACCACTTCCAATTTTATTGAAAATCAGCTCTGGAAAGCTCCTGTAAACATTCTGTAGAATTCATGAAAACCTGGGATAAATCAGAAGTCCCTTGGTACAAGAAATTCTTCTTTTACCTGAATTACTGTTTCCTCCTTAAAAGTTTCCTCACAAAGCTTGTCCCTAAGCAGAGGCCACAGTAAACCAGTTATCACAGTGGAGAAGACCACCTGGGTGACCTTCTGGCCATTTTGACAGACACCCTTTCCTTGGGTATTGAGATCTTCTGATAACCAAACATATACCTTAAAGAAACCAAAATTAAACCCTAAACATATATCTTAAAGAAACCAAAATTAATACAGGTGTGGTGGTGCACAGATACATGGTAATCCCAGCACTCTGGGAAGCTGAAGCAGGAGGACTGCCAAGTTCAAGTCCAGCCTGGGCAATTTGGTGAGACCTTATCTCAAAAAAAAATTTTTTTTTAAGATCCAGGGATGTAGCTCAGTGTGAAGGCCCTGGGTTCAATCTCCAGTACCACAAAACACAACAAAACACAAAACAAAAACACCCAGAGTCCTACCAATAAGACAGCTATTTAAAAAAAGCGCTACCTAGTTTGGAATAACAAAGACACATATACTTCAACAAAGAATTCTCAATGAGTTTTAGTTTTTGTTTCAATGGTTCAATGACCAAATAAAATTTTAACCCTTCCACCATGAATATACTGTATTTTCCTGCTCAGAATCAGAATTATAATTTGACCAACTAGTACAGGTAGCACAATGGGGGCTAGAAAAACCACTCCCTTCCACCCACATGAGTATGCCAACACACTGAGGCTAATACTTCTTGTTCTAAGGGAGGCAGGTAGAAAATAAAATAACAAAGCCTTAAGAAGTCTCTGAAGCTTTACACAAGAGCATATGCATGTTAAATCTCCTGATCTTCAGTAACCTTTTCTCCCATTCAACCTTATTCAAGGTTCATAAATATGAACTATATCTCATACCTGTAATTTAATCAGTATGAACTCTGGAAAAGTCCAACACAATAGAAGCCCCTGAGATGAGTCGGTACCCTGTCAATCATTCCTGTCAATCTTATCTAGAGACCCAAGGAGAAGCATCCAGACTGGGGTGTGCTTCCTTTGAAATCCAAAAGCCTGAGGTATCTGTGTGTTTTTGTTTTTCTGATGTCCACTCTTCTGTTCATGCCAAATTTTTTGTCAGCAAGGACTTGCCCTGAGCACATCTTCTCATGATCTTTAGTAAATGTTGCTGCTTTTCTTTTAATATTGGACATACATTTGCAATTCTTTGCTCATCTTACTTGTACAAAAGCCTGGAATCTATCCACTGGATCCATCCCATGGTATCACAACTGTCTTTCGCATTTAAAAATTTCCTGTAATTCTACTCACATTGAGGCAATAGACTGTGGTAGTCAACATATCCTGAAGGAAATGATTCTTCAAGGATGTCATAATACTTGAAAATTTAAAAGCAAATTGAAATCCATTGCCTTTCAGGCACATTTCCCTGTCATTAAGACAGCCCATTTAGTCCTCAAAGATCCAGTAAGAGAAGTGTTTTATGGTATCAAACTCAGGTACATTTTAAATCATTCTGAATAGCACTCTATTATTAATGGAGGCTGTTACCAGAGTCCATGGAAGTCCCCAAAGCAGAAAACCTTGACTTACCCCAAATGTGGGACAGGTTGTTGGTTTGCTAACTTCAATCACCAAAAGTAAATAAATATTTTTTAGGATGTGTCAGTAAGAGGCATAACTGTATTAGGCACAATTTTGAAATTACACAGAGAAATTAAATGTGGGTCCTCAAGAGGGAGATAGGTGTGCTAATGGCGTTGAACTGGGTACATTTATGGGGACTTCTGGAGGGAATCTGTGGAACTTGTATATCTTTGGAAAGAGATGAAAGGCAGTGGTCCTCTCTGAAAAGGCAAGGGATGATGGCCCATTCACAGGCAAGAGCCATGATGGGAGCTGTAGCTATCCACAGGGGAAAAACACATTTTGCAAATAAAAAAGAACCAAAGCAAGGCCACTTGCGAGTAAAAGGGAAAGCTCCAGCCTTATTCTGTCTTGGGAGAAAAAAAACAAATTTAAATTATGTTTTCATCTTAAAGTTGTAGTTTTTAATCTTTAATTTTATTAGTACATGTTTGCAGTACATGAAGTTTACATTCGCCTTAGAGAGTAGGTATATGTACATAACACATCTTGATTCTTTTTTATTCCTCTTTCTCTCCCTACCCACAACCCTCCCTCCATCTCTATGATGTTGCAATTTTTATTTTTTAAATTATGATTTTCCTTGTTTCTTTTCTGCCACTCAAGGCATGGTGTGTGAGGAGTCGGTGCTATAGGTGGTAAAGGAAATTACCAGTAGTCAAGGACTATAGAAAAGTTGAGTTTATTGATACACTGCAAGAGAGCAGTGGGCAAGTCCAAGAGAGGCCTGTGCCATTCAGTGAAAGGCTGAAATTTTTATATTTGATTTTATCATAAGAAGGAGTCTGAAAACATCATCTCAGGAATGCTTTCAGCAGATCATGGTGGTTCTATTGTCCATCCATCTCAGTTCTAGGACAGCCAGATGTTATTTGAAGACTGAGTAATGTTTTTTCAACTGGGTCTGAAGGAGGAGATTAGGATTGTGGTGAAGACTATCTGGGAAAGTGGGTAGTGTAATCTGTTGATTACAAAATCCCAGGACACATGCACAGAACAGTTCCCAAAGCACTGCATGTGGACTTATGAGAACTTGAGCGGGTGGTTTTCAACAGGATGGCCTGAAGCTGAGGTCCAACTGAGGAGTGGGTGATACAAAAACGACAGTCAACAATGAGCTCTTTGCTACTGTTCTTTCACAGCAATCCACCCTCATGCTATATGGTGTACTTCTTTTACTTGGCCCAAATTTACTCTACAGAGCCTGGTTCTTTTCTTACCTTTAATAAATGTAAAATCTTGCTACTGCTGGAGCTTGTCTTGGCAAATTCTTTGCTCAGGTCAAAAAGAACCTAGAAACCACCTCTAGAAGTATTACAGACAGCCAAGTTAGGTAGAAATATTGTAGGGAGTCAGACAGGGCTAGGCCCTCAACGAAATCAGTTCACATTACAACTGTGGCTGGAGGTGCATCTGTTGGAGGCCAGGCCTCAAGATAAAGAAGAAATGGCTAGGCCTACATACTTCTCCAAGGGATAAGACAAGTGGTAATACCTGGCCCAATAGTCTAGATAGACATCATTCACCCCAGTGGGTGATCAAGACCTCTGGATTCATCCTTTACTTAAAAAGTCCTTTGTTCTTTCCATGTACACTTGCTGTGTGACTTGCATCTCTGCTGGATCAATATTACCTAAGTGGCTATACTTGTACTCTTAGTGATCATAATTTGTGCCGCATTGTACCCACTTCGTGATTTTGCTCTATAAAACCTTCCCTGTGAAGTGGGTTCCCTAAAATTTCTCCTTCTCAATAAATATTTCCTACTCTTAACCTTCGTTGTTCCTTTGAATTCATTCTCCAATTTTGGGAAACACAAACTTGTTGTATCTGACATGTAGCAGGTTGGGAGTTATACTATGTCCATTATATCCATATGGAGGTCCTATATCAGATGGAGACTCCAGTACCCAAAAAAAAAAAACAGATCCAGTATCCTTGGTGTGTCCACACAGTCTTTGCAGGTGAAATTAATTATAATATATACAATATATAAAGAATGACTAATCTTAGTAGTCAAGGGGACTAGAATGAAATATATGTTTGTATTTGAAAGGACTTTTGACATTATATTGGGACAGAGAAAAGAATGGTATTTTGCGTCAGCAGTTAGATCATCTAGTGATATGTGCATACTTTTTGTACATAGCTTACAAGGTGGAAAGTTAATGTTCTACTACAGACTCATCACTCAACCGCAATGCATCTTTAAAGAAAACAATGGTAAAATAACCATGATTCCCCACTTTCTACCTATCTTTATTTCTTCTGTCCCACCTTGGAAGCTATTGGAAGTTTGAAGTACCATTTGATTAAGGTCATTAATTTTTCTTTTGAAGAATTATGTTTTTCCTTAGATCCAAGCATTTGTGTTTTTAAACAGCATTAATTCATGCTGCACAATTATAATTGTTACTTCATAAGAAATTACTTTCTCCTCATATATCAGATTCAAAATCAGTAAGTAGGTAGTGGGGGAAATTTGGGAGTTGGGGTAGTAAACTGAGAGCTTAGGGATGGGGCAGACTGGCCGTCCAACTGAGCACACGGTGGGGTCAAAGTCATGGAGACCTAGGAGATGTGAGCAGAACACAGGATGCGGGATGATGCCGCAGCTCCGGATCACTGTATGCAAACCAATCAAATAAGTGCTATTTTCAATTCTTCATTTACATCTGGTGTAAGCCATGTTAGTCTTGCAATAGGGGACCAAGCCAAGTGAATTTCTGATAGGACAACTGTCTCAAGCTTTATTTGCATGACAGAGAAGTCGGTCCAAGAATTCCAGATACAAAACACCCCTTTCCCTCATCCTCCGGCTGGTGTGAGTCTGCTCATGAGCCCGCTTACACTCTGCAGAGTGTACTTTTTTTCCACCTTCAATAAATGTACGTTCCACTATCTTTTCTGTGCATCTTGTCCAATCTTTGTTCAGGACACCAAGAACCTGGAAAGAATTCCCCTGGGACCCACTGTCTGCTAACAGTAGGGAGGGGATTATCTTTAATTTTTTCACAACAATAATGAAGATCACCGTATCTGTAGGATCAAAAATTAGAAATGATTCAAATAATCTAGGCCTTCTTTGCTTCTACAGCATATGGCACACTCAGGAAGCTGAGGCAGGAGGACTGCTGTGAGTTCAAGGCCAGCCTGGAATACATAGTAAGACCTGACTCAAAAAAACAAAAACAAAACAAAATAAAATAAAAATAAAGCATATAGCACAAAAGTAGGCTAAATATTCCATAAGAAGATTATTAAAGAAGTTCAAAGACAAGCCTTTGGGACTGTGAGAAAAAAAGTAAAGCTGTCATTACTAACTAGAACATGACTAAAACAAAGTAACCTTGTACTGAAAACCGTATTGGCACTTAAAATTTATTAAATTATAAACTTTCTCAAATATCCAAACAGATCAAAAAGTATTTTGGGGTGTAATAATTTATAGATGCACAATCAAGTTACCAGATTTGAAATATGAAAAAAATAAAATTAATGGATTTGAAAATAAAGTACAATATTTTTGTCAATATTTAAGTGTTTGAATAATTGCTTTATTTTTCAGTTAAAAGTATACTGATGACTGGTATAGTGGCATATGCCCACAATCCCAGCTACTTGGGGACTGAGGCAGAAGGATCACAAATTTGAGGCCAGTCTAGGCAACTCAGGGAGATCTTGTCTCAAATTTAAAAAGGGCTGGGAGCCATGCCTGGTGGTGTAGGTCTGCAACCTCAGCACTCTAGGAGATGAGGCAGGGGGATCACAAGTTTGTTCAAGTATCCCTGGGCAACTTAGTAAGACCCTGTCTCAAAAAAATAAAAAGGGCTTCTTACGTAGCTCAGCATGAAGTCAACCGGGTTCAATTGCTACTACCACAAAAAGATGGAAGCTGGGCTTGGAATGTAGCTCAGTGCTAGTTTTGCCTAGCATGAAGCACACTAGGCTCTGGGCTGAGCTGAGGGGTTGAGGAAGGAGCAGAGGAACCAAGGGTGGTTACTGACTAACTGTGTCTCAGGCCTGAGTTTCTAATCCTGGCTTTGTACTGTATTAGATTCGCCTGGGGAGCTTTTAAAAATACTGATGCTCAGGCCACAATCCAGACCAAATAAATTGGTCTCGGGAAGTAGACTTTTTTTTTTTAAGTTCCCTAGGGATGCTGATGTGTAGCCAAGATTAAGAACCATTGCCTTAGATGGTGTGTGTGTGTGTGTGTGTGTGTTTCTTAGTTATGCTCTGAATAAAATGGACAAACAGAACCACATCCTAAACAAATTTACATCAAATTATGGTGGACACTCAAATAATATTTTAAATGAATAAAAATTTTTTTGTACTCTTCAAGTAAATGAATTGGGTGACACTTGAAAGACAATGATTTTGTCTGCTTTAGTTAATCCATATTCATTTAAAGATATTCTGGAAATCCACTTTGCAAGCAAGAAATTAGGGAGCAAACCAATGACTGTTCGATCAAGTCTATTATGTTGTGAAGATTAAGACTCAAGTTTTAGAATGTTTCATAGTATTCCTAAAACCCATGCTGATCAGCTTATTTCTTTTCATTATATTGATACGTCATAGTTTGAAAGCAATGAACCAACATAAACGTCTCAGGCCCCTAAGTTTTGAAATAGTGTGTTTTGAATTACATCGAGAAAATATTTATCATACAGTCCAAAATCAAGATAGTACAGTTTGTGTGGTGGATTAACTAATGGTTTGACAGCTGAACTGATTCAACATGGCCTGGGCATGGAAAACCCACATGAGGATTATTGCCAATAGCCATAAAAAGAGAACTGGAGGGGAAGATTTGGGCTGCTGATTTTCTAGGAGAAGCACGTTGCAGTTGGTTTTCCCGATGCAAACTTGGCTGTTCTCATCTCGGAGGAGCTCAGGGCCTCGCTATTGCTGGGAATGGCTGCTGTTCTCATCAGAGGAGCTCTGATCTTCACTGTGAGCATCATTTCATGGCTCCAATGTGGATCCCTCAGCCTGGTGGCATAAATCCTTCACAATACTGGCACAGACTTTCTGGCTTCCACCCCGGCCTTTGGGCCTTCCAGGTGCAGATCCTCAAAATGGACAAGCATGAGAAATTGCCGTGGGTTTTAGGTCTCTGACTAGACTTGTGGAGGACAGTCCCTTGAACTCTGGGCTGTCAGCTGGACTTATGTGAGACACTGCTGTGGGATCCACAGCCCTTGGCTGAATTCTTTGGGTCTCTAGGGTGCAGCTAATCTCCTGTACTCCTCTGTATTTGACTTTTTGGGTGACTATTACAAAATAATCCTATATATTATGTGTCCTATATTAAATCTATTCCCTTGCAAAACCCTGACTATAACAGTTTGACTCCTTTGGAGTTTTGTCTGTTGATAGCTCTATTCCTGTCTTAGTCCAGGAACCTTCTTAGATGTGCTATTTGATGACATTTCAGTTTCTCCGTCAGGTATCAGTTTCTTCTCTATAACCAAAACAATTCCTCCCTTATGCTTTCCCATCTGCCAGCGCTGTACAAGGTTGTATGTAAATCACTTCTTGTTAGCATACACAAAGCTGTCAAATCAGAATACAGTTTTTCTCCAAGACCGAATTTTCCAAATTGGCATGATGTTCACCTACCACTACATTTCACTTCAATCAAAACCAATCACTGCTGTTTAAGAGTAAGCATTATCAAGATTATTATTATCAGAAGATACTCGGGCTTATTGAAATTTTGGCATTTTATTGAATGTGCTATGGGATAATAGGATAGGCACAACAGAAAAACTGGAAAGTCTAAATAAAAATCACAGCCAATTTATGAAGTTTAAATCAGATATACATATTTCTAAACCAGCAGGAACCATTAACCAGGTTTTCACATATTTTTAATTATTTAACACTTAAACCAAGAGAAAATTACTAGATCAAACTGTGTTCCACAAAAATGTGAAGGCTTGCTGCCTTATCTTGTACAGTCCAAGCATCTTTCACAAAGGGCAAAAATTAGCATATACAATCCTTCTGGGGGGGCACAAATTCTAATTTTATTCTTATTGCAGCATTGCTTATTATTATTGTTCATGAATAGAGGAAAAAAGTACTGGTCTTAGAGCACCATCTAGTGAAAAGATAAATAAGTGCCACATTTAACAGTGCAGAACTACATGTATTTGGATGGCATAGTTAAGCCTGGTATTTTTGCACAGAAGGGGTTTTCCCTGCCAAAATATTATAAATTAGAAAAAATGTGTTTCAGTATTTTGGAAATTTTTATTCACTGCCAATATTAACTAGTCTTTTTATCTGTTTGTCAAATAAGGCAAGAGCTTAACCAAACATCCTCAGATAAGTCTGTTTAGCCTAGTGTGTTTTACAATAGTAATTTAAATTAAAACCTTACGCCTTTAAATATACTCTTTTAAAAAAATAAAAGGAAAAGATACTTTTATAATTCAAAAAATTTTACCAGTTTTCAACCATCACTGGATTTAACAGAGGGCTTTTCACTCATGAGTTCAATTAAATGGTTTTTATTCATATTTTCAAATAGTAGGCTACTAGTTGTTCTTGAACTCTGCTTTACAACTCAGTTAATAAACACTATACACACCTCTGCCTTTGTACAAGTTTCATTTAAAAATTTGTCCATGGATTGTACTATATGAAAATAAATCTGTTTTCTGTCAGGGGTCGGGGGAGAGAATCACACAAGTAAAACTAATCCATGGATAACTTTTCCAACATTACAAGGTTAGAAAAAAAATACTTAAAATCTTAGTTGGAGTTCAACACATCTGACAAAATATTCATCTTCTTCATCTCAATTCCTCTAAACGTTTTTGCTTATAAAAAGCCTGAAAAAAAGAGCTTAGTACCAAACCAGGACTGGTGGCACAGCCCATTTAGTCTTGGTTACTGGAGAGGCAGAGGGAGGAGAATTACCTGAATGCCGAGTTTGACACCAGTCTGGGTAACATGGCAAGATCCTGTCTCAAAAGAAAAAAAACAGAGAGAGCTTCATGTCATTCAAATTTAATTATTGGCTCAGAGTGTGAGTTTTATAAGGGTGAGAGTTAACAAGCAAATTTTTAAAATCCTACCACTGGGCATGATGGTGTACACCTGTAATCCCAGCACTCAGGAGGTTGCAGCAGGACTGCGGCAAGTTTGAGGCCAGACTGGACTATATAGCAAGACCCTGACTCAAAATAAATAAATAAATAAATAACCTACCAACTATATAGCAAATACACAACATTCTCTAAGATAAATGAATGTTGTGTACCTGCTACAGTTGACAATCACTAGTCACATGAAATGAAGACCACAGGATCAGCTAGAGAAGTTTGTCCACAATACTGGTTTTGTTAGGACTTTGTTTTTGCCAGAACTGACCATCAGTACCTGGGCAAATGATGATGTCATTTATTGTATAGAAAAGACCAGGAGAGAAAAGTTCAGAGTTGAAAATGAGGTCCATTTCCACAGTGTTCCAGTTGAGTTGCCTATTGAACCAAGTTGATAACATCCAGTATGCAGATGATTATAGAACCCCAGAGCTTAGGGGAAAGGTTATCTGGTAGGTGTCAGTATATTGACAGTATTATAGCAATAGATGAGATCATCTAGGGACAAAATAAAGCAGTAGGTCACAACCCTGGCTACATATTATAGTTCCCTGCGACACTTTTAAAAATTGATTTTCTATACTAAGACGAGTGTGTTACTTTTCCCTCGTTGCTGAGACAAAATACCCGACACTCAAAGTTAAAGGGAAAAAGGTTTATTTGGCTTACAGTTTGTAGAGATTCAGTTCATAATCAGCCAGCTCCAAGGAAGGGTGGCAGAGGGGTAACAGTTCATGGCAGCAGAAGCAGCAAAAGCAACAAGAGAGACTTTAACGTGTCTTTCTGCTCCTTTTATCTTATTCAGATTACTGGGGTTAGGGAGGTGCCAAATCAGTCACTCGAGTTCAGTGGTTTAGTAATCACATTCCCTTAATCCTAGCATCACATACTCTAAATTCACCTGTCTCAGAAAAAGCCCCATCTACGACTGCTTGAGGCTTTGTGAAGACATCAAAACACAAGCCATAACAACCAATAACTCAGAATCTTGCTGGGGGAGAGGGATCAGCATCTATATTTTTTTAAAGCTCCCCAGGTGATTTAACAACTTTTTATTATGGAAAATTTCAAACATATACAATAACAAAGACACAGTATCTTGAACATCATGTATCCATCACTCAACTTCAGCAATTATCAATTCATAGTTAATCTTTATTCATTTCTACTCCACCTACATACTCCAGTTTCTCTTCCCCCTCCACCCCAACACTGGATTATTTGAACCAAATCTCAGACATATCTAGCATTCATAAAATTTTAGTGAATATCTCTAAAATAAAGTTACAACCAAAAAGTTTTAATTCCTTAATAGTATCAAATACCCAATGAAGGTTCAAATGCCCTAATTGTCTCTTTTGCTGTTGTTTTACAAGATTTTATCAGGATTCAAATAAGGGCCACTGTTGCATTACTTGGAACATCTCTTAAATCATTTTTATTCTATATTCTTTCTTCTTTTATTCCCTTACAATTTAATAGTTTTCCTATTTAAATTTTTTTTCATACTCAATTTTAATTTTATCCCCATGGGGTAATAACACATTCTTCTGCTTCCTTTATCTCAAATAAACTGATAGTAAGATCTAGGGACTTGGTTGGTTTTGGGAAAGATTTTTTTCACAAGAATACTTTAAGAGAGGTAGGCATAAAATAGCTTTATTAGGGAACACACTGTAATGGTTTAGATCTAGATGTTCCTCAAAAGCCTCATGTACTCAGAGGCTCAACTTTTGAAAATGACTGGATGATACAGGTAACTTGCTGTTAGGAGACGGAGTTTGGTCAGAAGAGGGGGTCACTGGGCTTATGACCTGGAAGGGTGCATCTCCCTTCCCAGCTTCTCGTTTCTCTCTCTGCTTCCTGGCTGTAGTGACCTGAGCAGCTTTCCTCTGTTGTGACCTTCTACCACGCTGCTCACCATACATGGACTAAAATGTGAGCCAGAATAAAGCTTCTCTCCTTTAAGTTGTGGGTGTAGGGTATTTTGTTCCAGCAGTGAGAAAAGTGACTACGAGACACATAGTGCCTGGTCATCTCTTTTTACAACTAAGATTGATTGATAAGATTCAGGTGTTGTCAGCTCAACAGACCTATTACAAAGTTTTCCGTCAGTTTTTTACCTAATCCTTTAGCAGCCACTGATGATCAATGCTTCAAACCTTTCATTAGTGGTTATGAAATACTGATAATCTAATTTTGTCATTACTTCTGCACATATTAATTAGAATACTTCCATTAAAAAAAAAACTCCAGGTAATTGTAATGTGCATCCAAGATTGAGTGGAAATACAGTGGTCCCTTGACTGACGAACTCAATCAGTTCCCGAGGGCTGACTGTAACTCAAGTTGGTTGTACATCAATACAACTGAGATCTGGAATGTCTACCTGGGTACCTGGGTACACTACAGATAAAAAGAGGCAAATGAATCTTCCATTAACCTAATTAACCCAAGTTGTTTGTATGTCAGATCAGAAGTAACATGAGGGTCCACTGTAGAAACATAGACGGCTGGTATGGTTTGACTGTCCCCTTCAAAAGTCTTGTTGAAATATAAATTGCCATTATAACAGTATTTTTTAAAAGTTTTTTTACTGTTACTTGCTTGCAGTACATAAGGATTACATTCATTGTGGGAAGCTGGTACATGTACATAACACAGCTTTAACATGTTTATGCCCCTGTCCCCTCCCCCATCTCTTGGTCCCCTTCCCAAGGGATCAGACTCATGTTCTTGGGCTTCCAGCCTCCAGAATAATGAGCCAAAACAAAAAAAAAAGGAAAGAAAGAAAGAAAACATTATTATTTTTTTTTTTGGAACCAGGGATCAAACTTGGGTCCTTGCACTTGCGGGGCAGGCAGCAGAACCACTGAGCTAAATCCTCGGCCCAGAATACATTATTTTTTATAAATTATCCAGTCTGTGGTATTTTTATAGCAACAGAAAACAAACTAAGATAATGTCACAGGACTGATCCCTAGGTAACTTCAGGAAGAAGAGATTAGCTAGTGAGATACCATCTGAACAGCAGTGTCCCAGAAGCTGAGAGGAAAGTGTGTTCAGAAGACGGGAATGATCAAATGCCTAGAATGTGGCCAGGCGGTCAGGCAAGGTAAGATCAGAGACACGTTGACCGGATATGAGAACATGAAGTTGTTAGTGACCATAAGCACAATATCGTGGTGAAGCAGAGTATAACTGGAATGCCAGGAGTACAGATTATGACTGTATGACTCTAAATTCTTCTGGGAAGAAAAAGGAGCACTGAAAATAAAGCTATCTGAATCCTTATGGACTGGAGACTTTCTTCACCCTCTGGAATGCATCTTTAAAAAAAAATTGAATCTAAGCATGCCCCTACTCAAAAAAAAAAAAGAAAAAGAAAAAAACCTGCTGGCTTCCTATTGTGCTCAGAAAGAAGTCTTGAGTGTGGTGATAAATATATGTATTAATATTATGGCTCTCAAGCACCTCTACTGCCTCAGAGCCCTTACATATAAATTACCAATTTCCTAAGATCTTTCAAATTCCCATGTAACATGCTGGTCAATAGCTTTCCTCCTCTCTACCTGGTAAACTTATATTTACATTGCACAGCTCAGCTTAAATATTATCCTCACCATCGTGGCACCAGGCATTTACATCACTTACATCTGTACCTCCTTCGGTGTTTGTTCTTTTAAGCCAGAAACCTGGAAGCTGCCTTGACTTCTTCCATATTGCTCATCTCCTTATTCCTCATCTCTCATATCTACTCGACTACCAAGTCCCAGTCACTTTACTTTCTTAATAAATCCTCCATCTGTTCTCCTCATATTATTATTCCAGCTCTTTTGCCTCTTAACAGGCTTCCCTATTCTATCCCTATTCATTTTTTCACATAGAAGGCCAAATTAACCTTTTAAAACACAAAATTGATCATATTCTTCCAAGAATTCCCTTGAATGGCTTCCGGCTGCTCTTATAGACAAAAATTAAGTGGCTGACAAAGCCCTGAACCTATGGACCCCCACCAACTTCTCTACCTGGTTTCTTACGGCTCTTGCAGTACTGTGTTCTGACCACACTGGCCTTTTAGCTCTAAAGCTCACTGAGCTCCTGCATTTGTTCCTACCTCCGGTACCTCTTTCACTTCAACAATCTGTCCCACCCAAGTTCAAATGTCATTTCCTCAAGAAATAACCACAGGACGAGCTGACCCAGTCTTAGAACACATTATTATTCTTCACAGCATTCACTGCCAGTTCCAATCACATGCATATCTTTGTCTGATTATGTCGTCAAGGCTCATCACCTGCCTCTGACAGTTCCCTGATGATGCTGATTGCTTCTTTTCATGCAACAGTCAAACTGAGGTACTGACACTCAAATATTTATTGTATTAATGAACAAATGAAAATCTTCCCAATTTGACTTTGGGTACTAATCAGACTCTGGGCCCTCAAATGAAGACTAATTTAGCTAGGTTTCTCTTCAAATAAGACTACCAATTCCAGGAACTCTTCTACCAACTTTTAAAACCCTAAAGAGAGATTGGCTCTCTGATTCCTAATTGTTTAAATCCATCAATTATCTCTTTACCTCAATTGCTAATTTTTTTCTTTACATGAAGAAAACATAAGGGAGCTATTTTGGTTCTGGATAGAAACCAGTTCTTTAGATTTATATTGCTTGATCTATTACTGAACACCTAGGGTTAAATGTTCTTGCATACAATTAGGAATTTACCATGGAATGTGAAAAGCAGAGTCCAAGATATTCTGTGTCTTTGTAGAGTATTCAAATTAAGCTCAGCAAAATCAGTTTAATTCAGTAATGGTATAAAAACTGGAACACTTTTTAAAGTACAAGAGAAACAAGCAACATTATTAACATATGATCATTACATTATCCAGTCTTCTAAGTTCTTAGAGGAATATATGTCCTTTTCTTAAATAAGTACAAGTCAACTTTCTTTAATATATGCACACATAAGATGAACAGTATCTGTATTAGAAGTTACTTAAGAGATGATTTATCTGAAATATTTTAAAAAGCATACCTAAGGACCCAAGTAGTATCCTGAGAAAATACCTTCTTTGATAAGATACATCCTTTAAAAAATGTGTATTAGTCTTATCAGTACAGATTATGGTATACAACTTGTTTTTTACTTCTTTTCCTTTCCTCTTTTTATCCTCATATTTTCAAATACACCAACCATAAGCTTTGGCATACACAAGTTTTAAGGCCATTTCTAAATCTATATTAACCAGATGAAGAATCTTTTGTTAACATTTGAGAAAACTGAGTAAAGGATAAATAAGAATGTACTATTTGTTCAACCTTTCTGTAAGTTTTAAATGATCACAAAATGAATGTTTACAACATTTTTTAAACGTCCTAAATTTTAATTTGTTAAATTTTTAAAATTTTAAAAAGATCTTCCTAGAAGCTGAGGATGTAGCTCATTGGCAGAGCACTTGCCTAGCATAAACAAGGCCCTGTGTTCAAAACCCAGCACTACAAACAAATGAAACAAAACAAAATTTAAAACACACACACACACACAAACAAATGAAACAAAACAAAATAAAAACACACACACACAAAAAAAATCTGAATATTTTGAAATATTGCAATGACACAGTTAAGTTTCTGGCACAAGGTTAGTTTTATCAATTTCTCTTCCTACCTAACAATCACAAGAGCTGTCTGATCAAACACCCTCGAATCATCATCAAATGTCACCCACACTGCCTGCAGAGGCAGCTGATATTCCTTCAGATCGAGGAGCTCTTTTATATACTTGAAGGTAAAAGTGCTCACTTCAAATTCACAGACATATGGCTTGGCAAGCCTCAATGCTCCCTTCAAGGGGAAAAGTCCACATCTGTAATCTGAACTTTAAAATAATGTGATTCAATTTAACACATGGAAACCAGAATTAAGACACATTTATAAACACTGTTGATAACCTAATTTTTCTTAAGCATGAAAAGGAGACAAGGAGCCTTCTTCCACCATATAAAGGATAAATAAGACTGGATTGGCTCTTATCTGATGGTAAGACATTGTAATCAGGAAGAAAATGAAACAAGATGATAGTGAGTATGTAATAGAGAATAACTGGGAGGTGTGGTGATCCAGTTTTGCTGGGATGGTCATGGTAAGTCACCTCAGAGCTGAGAAGAATGAAAAGGAAGCAAACATCTAAGAGCACAGAAGGTACAGAAGACCCTGGGGCAGAGAGACTTGATACCTGGAGGAGCAGAAAGGAACAGAAAGGCATTGCTTCTTGCAGGAACCAAAGAGAGATTAGAGGTGAGGAGAGGCAGCAAGAGATGAGGTGGGAGAGAAAGGCAAGAAAACCATGACATGAAGAGCATGAGAAGGAGCTCTGATTTCCTGCTCTGTCCTGCAACACAAAGCCGTAAAGCCAGCAGTAGCCCCTTGGTAAATGCAATGTATTAGGGGTTTTAAGTGGAGAAATGGCACACTACTCTTTTAAAACAATGATTTTGATTGCTTTTAGAAAATCAACTGTGCGGAAGAGGGGCAGTACCATAAGCAAATTAATAGACCTGAACTTCAGCTAAAGATATTAGCATAATCCAAACTTTAAAAATGCACAAGGAACAGCTGCAATCCCCTGCTTCATACATAATCACTGCAGTATATGATGTCATTTTCTAAAGAAGCCACAGCAACAACATGTAGTCACACTCCCTGGTTTAACATTTTAGCTTAACAGGGTTTTATTGTGGTCCAGTTCACAAACACTGAAAAAAATTCACAGCAGTAATTAGAGTGCAAATTTAATGTAAAAGGCCCAGTCAGTTGAAAAATAAGATTTTTTTTTTCACTTTCTGCTAGGGGATACTTTATCAAGAGGTTAACTACATATCTACAAATTTGTTAGACAAAAAAATGGACAAGTTTTTAAATATTTTTGAGTTGAGCTACTTAATGTTCTACAATTAAGGTAAAAAATTAATTGAAACTCCACTGACTTCATAATTAGGCCTCCTTATTTTTTTTTTTTCTTTTTGGTACTGGGGATTGAACTCGGGTCCTTGTGCTTGTGCAGCAGGCAGCGAAACCACTGAGCTAAATCTCCAGCCCGCAGACCTCCTTATTTTTTATCTCAAATACCTCCTTCACTTCACAGGTTTACAATCCATTTCCCCTTGTCAAAGAACAGTGACACTTATACCACCTTAATTTCCTGGTAGCTCCTCAGTTGCCTTTAAAATTTGCAGAACATTTCACACACCGTGGCAATTAGATGGGAAAAACATGCTATTTTCAATCAGCTCATAAACTTTAATTAAAAGTAAGTAATCTGGCCATCACAGTCTGAAGTAAAGTGCTTACAGCGAGAGACAAATGTCTTAACAACAGAATTAAATTTACCTCGACCAGTACCTCAAGCACATCAGTGTGCCAGAATGCCTGCCATCCAGATGGTTCAAGGACTTTCTCCAAGAACTCCGCTATGAATCCCCTTACTTCAGAGACCTTGCAGTCAGCTACAAACAAATTAAACACAATAAGAATTGAGAAAGCATAACACAGAGAAGTTAATAAATCTATTGAAATTCACTTTTTCAGAACCAACTACTGGCAATTGGGACTAAGGTAAAATCTAATTTTTGTAAACTGAAAAGATAAAAGAAGCAAAAAAGAGAAACTACTCACCTAAAATATAGTCTTGGTAGTCTCTGACTCATTCCCAAAACAAAAGCTGACTTGCTTGGAAAATTTCTAGGAAAAGGGTTCAAAATTTTGCAAATGAACATGCGCTTATCACAATAGTTACAATCACTGCAAGAACCTTCATCTTGGGACAAACCTAAAGAGCAACAAAAACAAACAGGCTCAGCTACCACATACTTCCAGTGTCTCTATTTTCACATCCTTGCTTAGGAATTCCAAACAAAATACAAATAAGGAGTTGGGCATGAATGGTCTACTTATCTCTCTCAGAAGAAACTAGTTTTCAAAACATAAAAATACCTCAAAACTCAAATTTTACTTCAAAACAGCATGAGCTTAAGATTTCTCACCAGTTAGGTTTTTGATGATGTTGTTCTATGAAGTTTTAAGGAGAAGTAGAGGAAGAGAATTATTTTTTACAAACAACTCAAGTTCTCCTTCAAAGGATTACAGTTATGACTTTTATTTTTGCTACTATAATTAGAAAGCTATAATGGTTCAATGTTCTAGTTTGTTTTTCCCCAAAAACAAATCCACCAAGCTACATTTTTTAAAAAATGGAGCTGATTTGCTTTTACTCTCCCTTTATTTTCTAAAGTGTGAGTCTGTCAATGGCCTCTCAATTAACAGGGATGAGAGAATCTTAATAATGCATAAGGTTTACCTCAATAAGCTACTGGTTTCCTCCTAATCTCAATGATTTTGTCTAAGGAAAAGATCAGAAAATGCAAATCACCTTAGATTTGGTCTGTATGTAATGTTTCATGTGGTATAACTTGGCCAGTGGTATATCTAATTCTGTGTAAAAAGATGTTTTAATAGACAAAATGACTACTAATAAATGATGCAAAGAGTGGCATTTAAACTAGTAGAGTAATTTGCAGAGGTAATTTCAGGTAAGGTGCATGAAACTGTTGTCAGTAGCAGCCTTTTTTCTCCCACATTCCTTTTTTCCTCTTTTCCTTTTCTTTCACCTTCCTTCCATTTGTTTGTCTCTGTTCAGGCCATCAAAATTACACTGACCCCACAGATGACTGAAGAATACTGAAGAATCTACTGCTCACAGATACCTCAAAGAACTAGGACTGGAAGTCCCATTTGACCCAGCCGTAGCGCTGCTAGGTATCTTCCCCAAAGAATTACAAGAATCATACCACAGTGATATATGCGCACCCATGTTCACAGCGGCACAGTTTGTAATAGCTAAAACTTGGAAGCAGCCCAATTGCCCATCAACTGGAGACTGGATAAAGAAAATGTGTTTTTTTTTATAAAATGGAGTACTACTCAGCCATAAAGAATGACAAATTAGAGACATTTATAGCTAAATGGATGCACATTAGGCGATACTCTTAAGTGAAATAAATAGGACACACATGTAAATACAGAATAGTTTCTCTAGTGTGAGAAACTGAAAGTGTAAATAAGGACTAAAAGGTATAATAGATAAGGTGAAATAGGAAGAAAAGGGGCAAAGGGGAAGGGGAAGTGGAAGGGATAGGGGAAAGGAAAGAAGGGAATGGAATTAATGAGAAAATGAAAAAATGGAAACAAAGTCTTTGTAAATAGGGAGGGATGGAGGGGTTGAAGGGGGGGCAGGGGAAGGGGGAAAAATAAGAACCAAGAAGATTATGTAAAGGTGCAAATTTCCAATGATGAATGTCATTATATTGTATACCTAAAATGTACCAATAAAATAAAATTTTAAAAAGAATCTACTGCTCACAAACTCTGATGCACATAAGCCTCAGAGGACTGCCAAGAGAAAAAACACAGCCCCCCCCCCAAAAAAAATTCCTCCGAGGACAGCAGTACCTTACTGTGTAACAATCTATGCCTGTTTCTTT
Source organism: Heterocephalus glaber (assembly GCF_053883595.1). NCBI lineage: Eukaryota > Metazoa > Chordata > Mammalia > Rodentia > Bathyergidae > Heterocephalus > Heterocephalus glaber. The sequence goes on along the minus strand of NW_028258349.1, from coordinate 5,612,359 downwards.
GCCTAACAAGATAAAAATAGTATTCCTACTTCAATTAAAATAACTCAATAAATCATTTAACCTTTTACAACACTACTCATTTCATAGTATATCTGTTAAAAAAATAGCATCTTACTTCAACATTACCAATCTACTTTGTCTTTTTGTTTTTTCCAGGTTTACTGAGATGTAAGTGACAAATAAAAATTGTATGTATTTAAGGTGTACAACATGACGTTTTGGGATATGTATATATCAGGAAATGATTATCACAATAAAGTTAACATTGTTTTCACCTCCTTCATTTGCTTTTTCCTTCTCTCTCTCTCTCTCTCTCTCTCTCTCTCTCTCTCTCTCTCTCTCTCTCTCTGTGGTGAGAACACTTATGATGCACTCTCTTATCAAATTTCAAATATACAATGCAATACTAATTAACTGTAATCATATGCTCTCTCAGAACTTACTCATCTCAATTGTGTGGCCTTTGACAGACATCTCCTCACTTCCTCCACTAGACATAACTGCTATCTACCCTTGGTTTCTCTAAATTCAGTTTTTTTAGATTCCACATATAAGTGATAACATGCAGTATTTGTCTTTCTTTATGGCCACTTCAAAAATGTGACTTTTCACACATTATTGCACTTCATCGTCATCACAAATAGAACCATTGGCTCTGTTTTCCAAGGGAGAAAGCTGAATCTAAGCAACTGTTGCCAGTTCAGAGTAGGTTAGGAGTAGAATTAAGTCATACTTAAATTTTCTCACTTTGTCAGAACTCTTCCCACTACACAATACAACCGAAAGAGTTAAAGAACATAAATCAGATTAAAATTTCAGAGAAAAAAAGGTACTAGGGGTCTAGAGATGTGGCCCAGTGGTACACTGCAAAATAACAACAACAACATTAATAACAATAATGGAATCTCCATGAAGAGGTAGAAAGGAGAATTAGGAGACCTGCGTTCTATTTCTGGACTCCGGCCCAATTTAGCAGGTCACTTGCGTTCTATGCTCAGAACAGCTATCGAGGCCAAAGGCTCAAACTTCCTTCTTTTTTGAAAAAAGGAAATGTGGTTATCGATCTCCTTTGAGATTCATTTGAAAAAGATGAATCTTCGCCCAACAGATACATGAGCAAAAATCTCCCTGTAACCGGTCCAGGGAGGGAGGTCCCAGCCCACTCCCAACTCCCTCCAGTCTAGCGGAAGTGAAGGCCAGAGAGGGTGGAGGCAATTGGCCCAGGTACTCCCCAACTCTGACTTCCAGACCACTGCCGCCACTTGCAAGGCCAGCGACCCAGACGCTCCGCCAAGAGTGTCCAGGGCTTACCTTTCTCCTCCTCGGCTTCTCAATCAGGGAGCCCTGGTGCGATCCCCACAGGCCCCAGACTGCCACACGGCAGCAAGCGATCATTTCAAATTTCCGCGGGCGGCCACCCCACAAGGCACCACGACGAGGAAGGCGCTTCTAATTGGATAGTCCGGCCGAAGCGGGAACCCCAGAGTCCCGCCTCCCCCCCCGCCCCCCGACAAAGCCACAGCGCCGCCTATTGGCCGGGCGGACTGATGTTCTCCAAGTTCCCAGTCTTTGGTTTAGTGTGACCAATTTAGACAAAGCTGAATTGGTACATAATTTGGGATGATTTCTGAAAAACTAACAAGCCATTCCTGCAAATGGGCCTTAATCAAGGAGATACTGGATTGAAAGTCAAAAAGCATAGTACTTAGACTTTGCAAATTCCCCGAAGGACAAATTATTTATTAAGATGGATACATTTGCTATACACAGCTGTCATTTCCAAACTTACGTTGATATTTATTTATTACTTATTCAGATTATACCAAAGGGTTTTAGAGTCTTCCCCTAAGTGAAGATCTTTTAGGAGCACACATTTCTGGAGAGTTTGTGATTCTTTCTCTCCCGGCCTCTTACACCATCAAGTAGGTTTCTCCTTCCTCTTTTTTAATCCTTCCACCCGTAAACCTATCACAACCTTCTAACTGCTCTAAGGTGGGATGTCACCCACTATTCCTCGACCTTTTTATGTTTTCATTCTCCTTCTCACCATGCATGGGCTCAAAATTGTCTGCACGCCACAAGAATAGTAATAACTTCCCAAAGCTGAACTGCAACCTTGAAATACTGCCTTCACGGTTTCTTTCTTCATATCCCCAAACTGCTCCTTTCTTCTCCTGCTTCCTGGCACACCAGTAGCTCCCTCCGAGGCCTCCCCTCACTGCTCCTCATCACCTTCTACCCCCAGCAGCCTGGACTCTGCTGATCATCCACTACTGGATTCTTTCCTGCTATGGCCTCTTGGAACTCACTGTCTAGGTCTTTCTCATCTTCTGACTACTCCTTCTGCCCTTATCCCTCTTCCTTCTTGAAGATGCTTGACAGCTGGGTACTTCCCAAGGATACATCCTGAAGATGGCCACATGCTGACGGTGGTAATCACTGTGACTGTGCAGGAAAGCAAATTGGTTAATTCACTGGCCAAATAATAAACACATGCTGTGTATTCTGTATTCCAGACATTGTTCTAAGTTCAAAGGAAACGGAGCAAGCAGGACAGACAAGGTCCCTGGCTGTGCAGAACTCATAGCCTACTGGCGATACATAATAAACAAGTAAAAGTATCAACTAACAAGCTAATATCAATAATGGAAAATATTAAAAATAAAACAAAATTCAGTAATGTGATATAGAATGATGGAGGACAAATTCAGATTTTTATGTGAAAATACCTGTTGTTAAACCGTTAGCAATTAATTTTTTAATAATGTAAATACTTATGGAAGCCAGAAAGTCTTTATTTCCCAGGCCAAACTGGCCCATGGCCCACTGGATAGTAACTTTGTCCTAAGCCCTCAATACTCAAAGTCTGATCCAGGGGCCAGGAGCTTGTTAAACTACAGCATCGCCCTCTTTCCTACACCATACTCTAGATGAGGACTGTTTTGGCAAGATCACTAGTATCCAATTGACATCATTCATGTTTGATTCCTAGGCCTTCAGAACTGACTGTTCTCCTTAGCCTGTATATTCCTGCTGAGAGTTTGACCTAAGATTCTGCCAGTAATTCCCATTCGCTGTGCTGCAAAGCTAAACCCAAGTGTAACCTCCCCCATCTCCTCCCACCCTCCCAGCCGTGCATCTACATGGGCCACCAACATCTCCCACTTGGTTGCTGAGATAGTATTTTTGCTGTGATTCTGCTAAGAAGCTTGCATTATCCTACCCCTATCTCCAGAGTTAATTGGTCTCCTCTTGCTGCTCTTAGTACAGGGATCTCAAATTTTCATGCCCAGAGAGGGCATGCAGGAAATAAAAAAGGGACAGGTTTCTGGGCACGCCTGTGATCTCAGTACTCAGGAGTCTGAGGCAGGGGGATCACAAGTTCAAGGCCATCCCTGGCAACTTAGCAAGACCCTCTCTCAAAATAAAATTTCAAGAGCTCCGAGGAATCATGTTGTTGGCAAGAAAATGGATAAAAACAGACATCATCATGTTAAGTGAAACAGGCCAGACTCACAAAGAAAACTGTCCAGTATCTTTTATCAGGTGGAATAAAAACAAAACAAAAACACTGACATGAAAGTAGAAATTAGATTATTAGCAACATGGAAGGAAATAAAAGGAAGAGGGGAAAAGGGAGGGGGAATATTAAGGGATGAAAAATATCAAAGTATGCCATATGCACTTACACATTAAATAAAATCCACTATTATATTTAATATGCACTAAAAGAGGGGGTCTAGAGATGTATCTCAGTGGTAGAGCACTTGCTTAACATGCACAAGGCCCTGGGTTGGATCCCCAGTACAAAAAAGAAGGGGGGGAAAGAAGGGAGGGGAGGAAGGAGGAGGGGAAAAATAGAAAAGTAGACATTGGTATAAATCCAGCAGGAAGTGGTGGGTGTTGACCCAATTATTCCACATTGGCCTTTTAGGAGAAACCAGAAATCCAGTTTTTATGAGAAATACCTCATATTAAAATGTTGACACCTAGTTTTTAATGATTTAAACACCATACCAGCCGAATAAAAATTGTCTGTAGACCACCACTTTGAAACATCGGAAACTTGGTTCATTTGGTACACTGTGTTTGTGAGTTCTCTGAAGGCAAGTGCTAGGCCATCTTCCTCTTTGTATTGCTGGCACCTGCTATTTACCCTGGCTTACTATAGGAGCAACCTGAAGCAATACTGTTTCTTTCATATATAATGTAATATTCTGATATCATTAGCCAAATGGCTCAAGTTTCAAGTCAAGCAGCCAATGAATACTACATACATTTGGGGATTTCTGCTCTCAAACGAGCCATTTCAGACTTCTAGTAGATTTTGACCAGCTTAGGTCAGATCACATGCTGCTGACAGAAAGCTGACACCTGACTGATAGTACCATCAGCTCCCATGGGTAGAGAGAGTTTGAAAAATATTCATTTTGATTAACAATTAATAAGTTTTGGGTTAGGGATGTAGCTCAGCAGTATAGCAGCCTGCCTGGCAAGGGTAAGGCCCTGAGTTCAACTCCCAGTACCAAAAAAACATTCGTTTGTTTCTTCTATGAATCACTATTTGCATAGTTTAGAAATTAGGGTTATATTATTCAAAGTAATACAAAAGCAGAGTTGGAGAGAGAGAGACACAGAAAGAGAGATATTAAAGTTGCACTGTTATTAGAAAGAAATATATGTCACAGAATTTTTAAAAACTAATACTCAATTAATCAAAATTTCATATGTCCAATAGATTGAATAGAAAAGAAGAGGATTGGGGGTAGAACGGAAGGAAGAAAAAGAGGAAGGAAGAAGGAGGGGTAAAGAAGATGAGGGAGAATGGGAAAGGAGACCAGGAGATGCCACTGGACTGAGCAGAAAAATCTATGCTCAGCTATGGATCCTTCCTGGTCCTGTTTCCTGGCTGGGATCCCCATTTTTGTCTGGAAACAGTCCTGCTGGCCAGCCTGGGCTCTGACAACCACCTTTGGAAGACATCTCTGCTCCAATCTGTCTTTGGAAGATTTTTTTAGCTTATTTATTTATTTATTTATTTAGGTGTTTTGATACTGGGAATTGAAACCAAGACCTTCATACTGAGCTACATTCCAAACTCTTTTTCTTTTTTGAAATATGGTCTTGCTACAATTCCCAGGTTGATCTCAAATTTTTAATCTTTCTGCCTAAACCTTCCAAATAGCTGAGATTAGAGACATGCACCACTGTGCCTGGCTTGTATGATCATGAGAAACTACCATGGCAATAAAATATTCTGAAATCACCTATGCCTGCAGCCTCAGTTCCACAGAGTTGACAATTATTATTTTTTTTAATGAGCTGGGTTTGGTGGTGCACACCTGTTAATCTTAGCATTCTCCAGGACTGAAGCATGAGAATCATATGTTCCAGCCCAGCCCAAGAAACTTAACAACTTACTGAAATTTTGTCTCAATATAAAAAAAAACTAAAAAGCAGGGATGTAGCTCAGTGTAACACCACTGAGTTTAATCCCCAGTACAATGAATAATAAATAAACAAACAAAAAACTACAGAAAAGCAGACAGTAGTATCTTTTTAAATCTACATGGTTGAAATTATGCAAATACAAGTTTGACCTGATTTTTTCACTTTATTATAAACATTTTCCTTATGTCACTAAAATTTTCCAAAACATTGTTTTAATTCTTATAAATATGCCATCTTATAACATTATAATAACTGATTAAATGTCATTGGTTAAGATTTTGGAGTCACTGCCCTGGTGCAACTGGATTCAAATCCTGGATCTACCATTTAATTATTGACCCAACACATTGCTTATACTCTATAGGTAGGTTTCCCCACCTGCAACATGAAGCTCCCTCCTAGGTTGTCAGGGAACTAAAAAAGAGGATGAACGTTAAATGCTTGGCACAGGGAATGCTCTGAGTGTTTCTAAATTTTCACTGGTATTATTAGAGATGTTTTTCCTTCAATTTTTTTCAAATATAAATGGATCTGTAATGAAAATCTCAGCACAGAGTTTTCTGGAATTAGAATTACTGAGAAAAAACTTTTTCAAAGTTCTCAGTACAGCTTGCCAGATGGTCCTGCTGAAAGGCAGGCTCCCTGACCAAGCAGGCTTTCAACTGTAAGCAATAAGACCTGTCTCTATCTCTGTCTCCCTGTTTCTCTCTCTCTCCTGCCCTTCCCAACTGTCTTTCTGGCTCTGCCTATCTTTCTGTCTGTTAGTTTCTTTCTCTACCTCTCTTCCTCTTTGTCTCTTCCACCATATTATTCAGACCCTTTCCTGATGTACTCTATTCCTTAATCCATAAGATAGCCCACTCATCCACAGTCCCAGAGGAAACTAGCATCTGTGATCTCATCACAAAGAAAGAGCCCTAAAGGCAAGCTCAAAAGAAAATTTTTTTTTCCAGTTTGGAGTCTGCTTCAATCAGAATTGAGTTAGGCATTGCATTTTCTCCACCTGTTATATGTGCACCTCTTGTATTTATCCATCCAGATAGATTCAGGAGCATTTGTTGCCATTTGTACTATCATTTTAATTTAGTCCTTTTAAAAAAAGATATGTGCATCTCTGGCCTCATCAACGTCTTTGGTGAGAAGTGGTTTTGTTTCCATAGAAACTGAGGGGTATGTTGTAATCAAATATTGAGCCCCATTAAATCGCAATCTTCTATCCCCACCACAGCTTACTCTAACTCGTGCTCAGTATTATGCTGCTTTTCCTCTGCATCGTTAGTCACATGACACTCATTTCACGATGATGGACAAAGCCCATGCTAGACGACTTAAGAATAAGCATTTTTAAAAAATTATGGCCACTCCAAGTGCCAAAGCCAAAATGCGTGTGACTAATTGCCCTTTTAAAAGAACAAACAACCTCAAGCCAGGCATAGTAGTGCACAGCTGTAATCCTAGCACTCTGGGAGCCTGGGCAACTCAGCAACTCAGTGAGACCATCTCAAATTTTTTTAAAAAATGAAAAAAATAGAGGGCTAGGGATGTAGCCCAGTGCAGAGGCACTGAGTTCAGTCCCAGTCCGCAGTACTACACAACAACAAAACAAACAAATATAGGAACCTTAAAGAACAATGTTTTTCCCCAAAATATTCTTATATCATAATTGCCTTTAATTCCTCTATCTGATCCCAAACTGGACTAGGTCTTTCTAAGCTAATAGTAATTATAATACACTATCATATATTGAATACATATGTGCCAGGCACTGTACTGTCTTTTTTGTTACTAATTATTAATATTTGATTCAATAACCATTGGGATCCAAATTGTAAAAATGTAAGTGTACTGCCAGCAAATGTTTCTCCTGGGATACCTACCCCACAGACAACCAGCACCCCTCCTCACAGACGATGACTGCTACATTATATTCTCCCTGAGACAATTTATGTATATTGCAGCAAATATGTGGAGGTATAGCCTGTACCTTGCTATTTTCATTTTGTGTCTCTTCAAAATCATTCAATGTTAGTTCATCCTTTCTATAGCCAAACATTATTTCATTATATGTAAGTATCATAATTTACTTAATTTCTCTAGTGCTGAATATTTTGGATTGTTTCTAACCTTTTGAATAATTTCGGGCAATTTTCATTTTACACATGCACATGCAGGAGGTTTTAGAAGTACAATTGCTAGGTCAAAGGGTAAGTACATTTTAAATTTAAATAGATGTTACAAAATGTTCCCAAAGATGTTTTACTAATATCTAATACCATCAAGAAAATATGAAAGCCTCTATTTCCTCAGAGCTTTTTTGTCCAAGCCCAAGAGAGGAATTTGCTTTCCTGGGGTGAGGATTGTGTGATAGATAGATGGGAGAGGAGCACTCTGTGAGACTTGGGAAGGTGGCAGATGCCATAATGAGCTGCTTCTTTTTCACTGTCAAATCATTAGTAAAATCTATTGAATCCCTAAAATGCCTGGTGTCAGTGAGTTTATTCTAAAAACTGGTAAGAAGATTTATTTTGCACGTAGACAATGTCATGTGAAAAACAGAGCCCAGAGTGATCCAAACAAGGAGGCAGAAGGCACCTGAGGATCCACTCAGAAATCTGAAGCAGGGCTTTGAGCTGCTAAGTGTGGTTATTTATGGGGTTCTGCCCAAGTTTAGCTGTTCCCTAGGGAAAAGAGGCTAGAGGGAACATCTAGGACCCATGCACAGAGAGCTGGAGATTGATACAGAAACAGCACGTGCTCTCTAGAAGACATGTTTGGAATGGAGACAAAGAGAAATCCACACCTTTCCACAAACCCACCATTTTCCTATGAAAACAATGGCCCCTCTCTTTGGGAAATCTTTGTATCAAACATGATATCTATTTAAAATTATTTTATTGGTACATTTTAAGTATACAATATAATGACAATCATCACTGGAAATTTGCACCTTTACATAATCTCTCTCGGTTCTTATTTTTTCCCCCTTCCTTTGCCCTCCCTTCAACCCCTCCACCCCTCCCTATTTACAAGACTTTCCATTTTTTCATTTTCTCATATTAATTCATTCCCTTCTTTCCTTTCCCCTACCCCTCCCTCTTACCCTTCCCTTTGCCCCTTTTCTTCCTATTTCACATTATCTATTATATCTTTTAGTCCTTATTTACACTTTCAGTTTCTCACACTAGAGAAACTAAACGGTATTTACACGTTTGTCCTGTTTATTTCACTTAAGAATATCACCTCAATGTGCATCCATTTAGCTATAAATGTCTCTAATTTCTCATTCTTTATGGCTGAGTAATACTCTATTTTATTAAAAAAAGAAATCATTTTCTTTATCCATTCTCCAGTTGATGGGCATTTGGGCTGTTTACAAGTTTTAGCTATTACAATATATATTACATATATCACTGTGGTATGATCCTTTTCATTCTTTGGGGAAGATATCCAGCAGGGGAATAGCTGGGTCAAATGGGACTTCTAGTCCTAGTTCTTTGAAGTATCTCCATACTGATTTCCACAGTGGTTGTACCAGTCTACACTACCATCAGCGGTGGAGCAGGGTTCCACTTTCCCCAAGGTCCCACCAGCATTTGTTATTGGTTGATTTCTTAATAGCAGCCATTCTTTTGGGGGTGAGGTGGAATCTCAGCCTTGTTTTCTTTTTTATATATGTATATATATACTTATTGGTACATTTTAGGTATAAAATACATTTACATTTATCATTGGGTGCTTGTACCAGAACATGATGTATTTTGGTTCTTATTTTTTCTCCCATTACCTGTGCCCCCTTCATCCCCTCCATCCTTCCCTATTTACACAGACTTTGATTCCATTTTTTTTTCTTTCTCATAATTTTTCTTTTCCCTTCTTCGCTTTCCCCTTCCCCTCCCACCATCCCCAAACCCTTGGACCTTTTCCTATATCAAATTATCAGTTATTCATTTTAATCATTTTCATCCTTATTTATACTTTTAATTTCTCACACTAGAGAAACTATTCAGTATTTACACGTGTGTCCTATTTATTTAACTTAAGAGTATGGCCTCAATATACATCCATTTGGCTATAAATGTCTCTAGTTTCTCATTCTTTATGGCTGAGTAGTACGCTATTTTATTAAAAAAAAAACCCACATCTTCTTTGTCTAGCTTCCAGTTGATGGGCACTTGGGCTGTTTCCAAGCTTCAGCTACTGCAAACTGTGCCGCTATAAACATAGGTGCACATATATCACTGTGGTATGATTCTTTTAATTCTTTGGGGAAGATTCCCAGTAGGTGAATAGCTGGGTCAAATGGGACTTGTAGTCCTAGTTCTTTGAGGTATCTCCATACTGATTTCCACAGTGGTTGCACCAATCTACATTCCCACCAACAATGGAGAAGGGTTCCTTTCTCTCCACATCCCCGCCAGCATTTGTTATTGGTTGATTTCTTGATAGCAGCCATTCTTTGTGGGGTGAGATGGAATCTCAGTGTTGTTTTCATCTGCAACTCTCCAATGACCAGTGATGTTGAACATTTTTTTCATATATTTATTCACTGTTTTTACTTCTTTGTCTGAGCAATGTCTGTTCATTTCAGATGCCCATTTGTGAATTGGGTCTTTGAATTGGGGGGGTCTGATTTTTTTCAGTTATTTATATATTCTTGATATACCTTTGTCTGAGGTGCAGCTGCTAAAAATTTTTTCCCACATTGTAGGTTGTCTCTTAGCTCTTTTGGTAGTTTCTCTTGCAGTGCAGAAGCTTTTTAATATGATAAGATCCCAGTTGTTGATTCTTTGTGCTAGCTCCCGTGCTACTAAAGATTTGCTCATAAAGGCTTTTCCTATGCCAATATCTTCAAGAGTTCTACCTAACTTATCTTCCAGCAAGTTTAGTGTTTCTGACTTAATATTTAAATCTTTAATCCACTTCAATCTTAGTTTAGTGCACAGTGATAGGTATGGGTCTAGTATTAATCTTTGGCAGTTTGAAATCCAGTTTTTCCAACACCATTTATTAAATAGGCTATCTTTCATCCAATGAGGGTGGTTGGCTCCTTTGTCAAAGATGAGGTGAGTGAATATGTCTGGAGTTGTTTCTGCATCTTCTAATCTATTCCACTGATCTTCGGGTCTATTTCTTTGCCAGTACCATGCTGTTTTTATCACAGTAGCTTTGTAGTATAGTTTCAAGTTGGGAATTGTGATACCCCCAGCCATGTCTCTGTTGCCTAGAATTGCTTTTGCTATTCTAGATTTCTTCTGTTTCCAAGTGAATTTTTTGATTGTTTTCTCTAGTTCTGTGAAGTATATTGTTGGAATTTCAATCGGTATTGCATTAAATCTATATAGCAGTTTTGAAAGTGTGGCCATTTTCACTATATTGGTTCTTCCTAACCAGAAACAAGGGATATCTTTCCATTTTCTTATATCCTCTTCAATCTCCTTTTTTCAGAGAGCTGTAGTTTTCAGTGTAAAGGTCTTTTGCTTCCTTTGTTAGGTTGATTTCTAGATATTTCATTTGTTTTAGATGCTATTGTAAAAGGAATTATTTTCCAAATTTCTCTCTCAATGGGCCTGCTATTTGCTTATAAGAAGGCTATTGTTTGAGTGTTGACCTTGTATCCAGCTACTCTACTGAATCTGTCAATTAGGTCTAGAAGACTTTTGACTGAGTTTTTTGGATCTTCTATGTAAAGTATCGTACCATCAGCAAATAATGACTATTTCACTTCTTCCTTTCCTATCTTTATTCCTTTTATTTCTTTCTCTTTCTAATTGCTATGGCTAATGTTTCCAGAACAATATTGAACAGGAGTGGTGATAGTGGGCATCCTTGTCATGTTCCTGATTTTAGCCTGAAAGTTTTCAGTTTTTGACCATTTAGTACGATGTTGGCTGTTGGTTTTTCATAGATAGCCTTAATCAGGTTGAGATAAAAACCTTCTATTCCAATTTTCTGTAGCATTTTTATCATGAATGGGTGCTGGATTTTGTCAAATGCTTTTTCTGCATCTATTGACATGATCGTGTGGTTTTTGTCTTTGACTCTGTTAATACAGTGTATTACATTTATTGATTTATGAATGTTGAACCATCCTTGCATCCCTGGGATAAATCTGACTTGGTCAAGGTGTATGATCTTCTAGATGACACTCTGTATTCTGTTTGCCAGTATCTTGTTGAGGATTTTTGCATCTATTTTCATTAGGGAGATTGGCCTGTAGTTCTCTTTTTGGGTTGGGTCTTTCCCTGGTTTGGGGATCAAAGTAACACTTGCTTCCAGGAATGAATTTGGAAGCCTTGCTTCCCTTTCAATTTCCTTGAAGAGTTTAAAGAGTAATGGTGATAGTTCTTCTTTAAATGTGTTATAGAATTCAGCAGTGAAGCCATCAGTACCTGGGCTTTTCTTTGTTGGTAAATTTTTTTATTACATTTTCAATTTCACTCGTTGTTATTGGGGTGTTTAGAATTTCTGTATCTTCTTCATTTAATTTTGGCAGTTTGTATGTATCCGGGAATCTGTCCATTAACTCTGTGTTTTCCATTTTATTAGAGTACAGGTTCTCAAAGTAGGTATTGATGATTCTCTGGATTTCTGCTGGATTGGTTGTAGCTTCACCTTTTTCATTCTTAACTGCATGGATTTGAGCCATTTCTTTCTTTTTTTTTGATAAGGTTGGCTAAAGGTTTATCGATTTTATTTATTTATTCTTTAAAAAAACCAACTCTTGATTCATTGATTTTTTTGTATCGTTCTCTTAGTCTCCATTGCATTCATTTCTGCTCAGATCTTTATAGTTTCCTTTCTTGTATGAGCTTTGGGTTTGTTATGCTCTTCTTTTTCTAGGAGCTTGAGGTTCTGCATTAGGTTATTTAACTGAGTTCTCACTGTTGCCCTAATATGGGCATTCACTGCTATGAATTTCCCATGTAGAACTGCTTTCATTGTTTCCCACAGGTTCCTGTATGTTGTACTGGCATTATCATTTACTTGTAGAAACTGTCTGATTTCTTCTTTAATTTCCTCTGTCACTCATTGGTTGTTCAGGAGAGTGTTGTTCAATTTCCATGTGTTTGTGAGAGTTTTGCAGTTTCTTATGTTATTGATCTCCAATTGTATTGCTCTATGGTCTGATAATATACAGGGGATAACTTTGATTCTTTTACATTTACTTAGATATGTCCTATGAGCTAGCATGTGGTCTATTTTGGAGAATGATCTGTACGCAGCTGAAAAGAATGTGTATTTTGATTTTGTGGGGTGGAACACTCTGTAAAAATCTATTAAGTCCATTTGTTCAATAGCTGGTTCAGTTCTAGAATTTCATTGTTAATTTTTTTTCTAGTTGTTCTGTCTATTTGTGATAGAGGGGTGTTGAGGTCCCCCACTACAATTGTACTAGTGCTTATTTGGTTTTTCATGTCCATTAATATTTGTTTTGTATAGGTGGGGGCATTCGTATTTGGCATATATATTTAGGATTGTCATCTCTTCCTCTTGGATTGTTCCCGTCACAAGGAACTAATGACCATCTTTGTCTCTCTTAATTAGTTTTGATTTGAAATCTACTTTGTCTGCAAATAAGATTGCTACATCTGCTTTTTTCTGGGTTTCTGTTGTGTGGAGAACTGTTTTCCATCGTTTTACTTTCAGTCTATGGATTTCCTTTTGAGTTAGGTGTGTTTCTTGTATACAGCATATTGCTGGGTTTTGTTTCTTAATCCATTCTGTCAGTCTATTTCTTTTGATTGGTGAATTGAGGCCGTTAACATTGATAGTTATAATTGAGAGATATTGACTCATCCTTGTCATGATGTTTTATTGTTGTTGGCTCTTTTATTTCTTATTTTCCCCCTTTTCTCTTTAGTGTCTTACCTTGCATGGTGCCTTCTCTCTGCTGGGCCTCATAGAGTTGTGACCTTCATTTTCTTTTTCTAGGATATTGCTTAAAATTGTTTGGAGTGCTGGTTTGGTGTTCACAAAATTTCTCAGGTGTTCATTGTCATGAAAGTATCTAATTTCCCCATCAATTTTGAAAGATAATTTTGCTGGATACAACAGTCTAGGTTGGAAGTTATTTTCTTTTAGTGCTTGAAATACTTCACTCCAGGCTCTCCTTGATTTGAGGGTTTGTGTTGAGAAATCTGCCAAGATTCTGATGGGCTTTCCTTTGTAGGTGATTTGTTTCTTTTCTCTAACTGCCTGTAGGATATTGTTCTTCTGTTGGGTTTCTGGGGTCTTGACTATTATATGTCTAGGTGCAGATTTTTTTTGGTCATGGCTGATTGGAGTTCTATATGACTCCCTTATCTGTACATCCAACTCTCTACCTCTGTCTGGGAAGTTTTCTACTATTACTTCTGTGAACAGTTGTTTTTTTTTTTTTGTCAATTGTACTTTCTCCTGTTTTTTCGTGGACTCCTATAAGTCTTATGTTATTCTTTGCATCATCTAGCAGCTGTTGGATTGATTTCTCATGGTCCCTTACTATCTTTAAGAAATCTCTATTTTCATGGTCCTTAACCACAATCCTGTCTTCTATATCTGATATTCTGTCTTCAGATTCTCTTTGTCTGCTCTGCATGCTTTCAATGGAGTTTTTAATCTCCTGAATATCTGTTTGAATCTGTTTCATGTTTTCCATTTCTTTCTTATGCTGGGCATTCATGGCTTCCAGCATGTTTCTGATCTCATCTATTTTCTTATCTGTTTCTGCTCCAGAGCTTCTAATCATGTCTTTCACTCTGCTCACCATGTCTATATTTATCTGGGAGATTATTTCTGTTTTAAATTTTTCTAGAGCCTCATGCATCTGTTACTTTCTGTGCTATCATTTCAGGGTGTCCAAGTGGTTGCTTATTAGACTTTTCCACCCCTCATTTCCCCCAGAATTTCCTTTTTGTGGCATGGAAGCCTGAGTGTGTGCCTTGAGTAAGTGTCTTCTCATTTTTGTTTCTGGTACTGACCTTGGTTTAATCCCTAGATTGATATTTCAAAATTGCTTAATGTAGGTATCTTTGTTGCTTGTGTTTAAAACCCTTGTGGAATGATTGCTTTTCAGAGATGTCTTCCAGATATAGCTTGTGTTTGGGTTTTGAGACTCTAATGACTCTGAAGCTATTTTATTTTCCTTATACCAGGAAGGAAAACTATTTAAATCAATCACAACATGTTAGCCCAAATGACATAGTCAGCAATACCACAGCACCAAGCACAGCTTAGAAAATGACAATTTGTGGTAGTTATTAATCTATCACATTTAACTATGTGAGTTAAATTAAAACTGAGGACCAGCCCAACATAAGTTTATAATGAATAAACTCTTCAATATAGCATCCTTCCCCTTCGGGGTGGGGAGTTAAAAGGAGTTGGGGAGGGAGGGACAGGTAGAAAGAATAGGTAAGATTAGTGGTGAGGCCAGAAGACACAGAAAGATTACACAAACTCTAAGAAGTTGTTAAAGGCAAGAGAAAATGGCAGAATGAAAGAACAAAGATGTGAATAGAATCACCTAACAACAACAGAGAGGCTAGATACTGAATTTACTTTCCTTTAAACCTAATGATAAGAGAAGGAAAAAGAGAAAAAAAGAACAATAAGGGAGAAATCCAAATTCAGTGCAGAAAGGAACAAATGGGGTGATGAGGAGCAATGTGAGACAGTGAGAGAATGAGTGAGAGAGAGAGAAAAAGAAAAGATAAGAGAAAGAAAAGAAAGAAAAGTAAAAATTTGAAGAGTAAAAATTAAGAATTAAAAATTAGAGAAAAAATTTTTTTCTTTTTTTTTTGCAAATAGCAATAAAAATTATGGGCCTCCTTCAGGGTGTGTCTCTGCTCTCCCAGTAGGCCACATAGGAATCCGTGTGCATATATGAGTCAATGAGTCTCAGCAAGGCAGCAGCAGACCAAGTACAGTGGTCTGATGTGCCTTTATTGTAGAGATTCTCTTTACTTTTCCACTGAGCTTCAATTTTCATCGAGGAGCCTAAGAAGCACTCTCTGTTACTAACTTCTGCTCCATCTTGTGGCACTCAGGACAAGGGTCTTTCCAATCTCCTGTGCCTCTGTGGTGTGGAACCAGGTAGTAGAAAAGCCAGAAGGCCAGAGGCATGGGGGGTGGGGGGTGGGATTTGAGCCTTGCAGGCACCCGCACAGCTAAGCAGACCTCACCGTGGCGTGGGCAGGACCCAGGACGGCCTCGGAGCTTCAAGCTGCTTGTCTCTCCTGGCTGGTCATGCTTGGAGAGTGTCGGATGGGGTTGGGGCTGCAAGTCGCCCCTGGGACCTCACGATGGCATGCTCTGGGCCCGGGATGGCCACGGAGCTTCAAAGTCAGCATTGTTTTCAATTGCATCTCTTGAATGATCAGTGACATTGAACATTTTTTCATATGTTTATTTGCTATTTCAACTTTTTTGTTGGAGAAATGTCTGTTCATTTCAGATGCCCATTTTGGGATTAGGGCTTTAAATTTGGGAGGTATGATTTTTTAAAGAGTTTTTTTAGATTCTAGATAGTAGACCTTTATCTGAGGAACAGCAGGTGAAAATTTTTTCCCACATTGGGGGTTCTCTCTCCAATCTGATGGTGATTTCTCTTGTGGTGCAGAAGCTCTTTAGTAAGAGGAGATGCCAGTTGTTGATTGTGCTAGTTCACAGGCAACTGAGGTTTTGTTCGTAAAATCTTTTCCTACACCAATGTCTTCAAGAGTTCTACCTAACCTCTGTTCCAGGCAGTTCACTGTTTCTGTTTTAATATTTAGATCTTTAATCCATTTTGATTTTAGTTTAGTGCATAGTGAGAGATATAGGTCTAGTTTTAATCTTTGACAAGTTGAAACACAATTTTTCCAGCGGCATTTATTAAAGAGGCTATCTCTCCTCCAGTGAGGGTGTTTGGCTCCTATTTCAAAGATAAGGTGGCTCAGTGTCTCTGGAGCTCTTTCTGTATCCTCTAATGTGTTCCACTGGTCCTCAGGTCTGTTTCTTTGCCAGTACTGTGAGACCTAACTAACTCCATTTTAAAGTTTGACTCCATCTTAAAATAAGACAGTGAAGTGGCCTTGACATAAATTCCACTTCACTGAAGTCAACTATTCCCCTAGTCTCCTTTGTGCCCATAAAATAATGATAAAATGTCCTTGCTGTGGGACAACAGATAAAAAGACACAGCTCCTAACGCAATCCTCTGTCTGCCCAGAAAACAGATGCTCCCGGGCCCATTATCTATAGAACATTCCGTCAATGTGCTGATTGTTCCTTTTTCCCATAAACTCTACATGTAGCCACCCCTCAACCCCCCATGCTTGCTAAATATCAACCAATCATGTAACTGCTAAATGGAACATCCCCAAACCTTGCAGTAGCCACAATAAAAACCCCGTTGATTTGGAATTCGGGGCTCTCAATCCTGATCCGCTGCGTTGGTGACGGTTGAGTGCCCCTGCTCGAGCTTGAATAAACAACCCTCCTGTGTTTACATCGGAATTGGCTCCTTGGTGGTCTTTGGGGACTTCGTGATCTGGGCACAACAGTACAATGCTGTTTTTATCACAGTAGCTTTGTAGTATAGTTTCAAACTGGGGGTTGTAATACCCACTGCCATGTCTCTGTTACCTAGAATTGCTTTTGCTATTTTGAGTCTCTTCTTGTTACAAATGAATATTTGGATTGTTTTCTCAAGGTCCATGAAGGATCCTGCTAGGATTTCAATTGGAATTGCATTAAATCTATACAGCAGTTTTGGAAGTATAGCCATTTCACTATGTTGATTCTTCCTACCCAGGAGCAAGGGATGTCTTTCCATTTTCTGATATCATCTTCAATCTCTCTTTTCAGAGTGCTATAGTTTTCAGAGAAGAGGTCTTTGATTTCTTTTGTTAAGTTGACTCCTAGGTATTTCAGTGTTTTGGATGCTATTGTGAAAGGAATTGTTTACCCTATTTCTGTCTCAGTGAGTCTGTTGTTCATGTACAGGAAAGCTATTCATTTTTGTGTGTTGACCTTGTATCCAGCTATTCTACTGAATTTAGTTATTAACTCTAGAAGACTTTTCGTGGCATTTTTGGGGTCTTCTACATAGAGTATCATGTCATATGCAAATACTGACAATATGACTTCTTCATTTCCTATCTTTATTCCCTTTATTTCTTTCTCTTGTCTAATTGCTGTGGCTAATGTTTCCAAAACTATATTGAACAGGAGTGGTGATAGTGGGGATCCTTGTCTTGTTCCTGATTTTAGTGTGAAGGATTTCAGTTTGTGACCATTTAGTATGATATTGGCTATTGGTTTTTCATAGATGGCTTTTATCAGATTGAGGTAGAGACTGTCTATTCCAATTTTTTGGAGGGATTTTATCATAAATGTCTGTTGGATTTTGTCAAATTCTTTTTCTGCATCAATTGAGATGATCATATGGATTTTCTCCTTGGCTCTATTGATATAGTGTATTACATTGATTGATTTGCATATGTTGAACCATCCCTGCATTCCTGGGATGAATCCCACGTGGTCAGGGTGTATGATCTTCTCCATTCTATTTGCCAGTATCTTATTAAGGATTTTTTGCAGCTATGTTCATTAGTGAGATTGGCCTATAGTTCTCTTTTTCTGTTGGGCCTTTCTCTGCTTTGGGGATCAAGGTGATGCTTGGTTCCAGGAATGAATTTGGGAGTATTGCTTCTCTTTCAATTTCATTGAAGAGTTTAAACAGTAGTGGCAGTAGTTCCTCTCTAAATGTCTTCTAGAATTCAGCATTGAAGCCATCAGGACATGGGCTTTTCTTGGTTGGTAAGTTTTTAATTACATTTTCAATTTCACTGGTTGATACTGGGTTGTTTAGAATTTTTAGGTCTTCTTCATTCAACTTTGGTAATTCACAAGTATCTAGGAATCTGTTGCTTTGTTCTGTGTTTTCCATCTTATTGGCATATAGGTTCTCAAAGTAGGTATTGATGATCCTCTGGATTTCTGCTGGGTCCATTGCAATTTCATCTTTTTCATTCCTAATTGCATAGATTTGGGCCTTTTCTTTCCTTTTTCTGATAAAGTTGGCTAAGGGTTTGTCAATTTTGTTTATTCTTTCAAAGAACCAACTCTTGGCTTCATTGAATTTTTGTATCATTCTCTTAGTCTCTATTGCATTGATTTCTCCTCTGATCTTTATAATTTTCTCCCTTGTATGAGCTTTGGGTTGGTCCTGTTCTTCTTTTTCTAGAAGCTTGAGGTTCAGCATCAGGTTGTTTAATTGAGCTCATTCTGTTTTCCTGATATGTGTATTCACTGCTATGAATTTCCTCACAAGACTGATTTATTGTGTCCCATAGATTCAGATATGTTGTATTGTCGTTGTCATTTAATTGAAGGAACGGTCTCATTTCTTCTTTCATTTCCTCTGTGACCCATTGGTTATTCAGAAGTGTGTTGTTCAATTTCCACGTGTTTATGAAATTCTTGCAGTTTCTTTTGCTATTGATCTCCAGTTTTATCACACTCTGGTCTGACAATATACAAGGGATAACTTCAATTCCTTTGTACTTACTTAAACATGTTCTATGAGTGAGTATGTGGTCTATTTTGGAGAATCACCCATGTGCAGCTGAAAAGAATGTGTATTCTGATTTTGTGAGGTGGAACACTCTGTAAACATCTGTTAAGTTCATTTGTTCAAGAGTTTGATTGAGTTCTAGTATTTTGTTTCTTTGTGTGTGTGTCTAGTTGATCTATTTATGACATTGGGGTATTGAGGTCCCCTACTACTATTATATTAGTGCTTATTTGATTTGTCATGTCTGTTAGTATTTGTTTTATATAGTTGGGTGCACTAGTGTTTGGTGCATATGTGTTTATGACTCTCATCTCTTTGGCTTGGATTGTTCCCTTTACAAGGATGTAGTGTCCTTCTTTGTCTCTCTTAATCAGTGTTGGTTGGAAATCCAATGCATTTCCAAAAATTATAGCTACTTCTGTGTTTTTTCGGGTTCTTCTCAATGGAGTACTCTTTTCCACCCTTTAACTTTCAGTCTGTGAGTTTCTTTTTGAATTAAATGTGTTTCTTGTGTGCAACAAATTGTTGGATCTTGCTTCTTGACCCATTCTGCCAGTCTATTTCTGTTGATTGGTGAATTGAGACCATTAACATTGATGGTTATAACTGATACGTATTTATTTATCATTGTTATGACTTTTTCTTTTTGTTGGAATTTCCCCTTTGCGTTAATTTCTTGTCATGCCCAAGGGATTCATTCTGTTGGGCTTCCTGGGGTTCTGATCCTCATTGTCTTTTCCTAGGATATTGTCTAAAATTTTTTTGAGTGCTGGTTTGGTATTCATGAAGTTTCTAAAGTGCTCTTTGTCATGAAAGTATCTTATTTCTCCATCCATTTTGAAAGATAGTTTTGCAGGGTACATCAATCTGGGTTGGAGGCTGTTTTCCTTTAGGGCTTGCAATACATCACTCCAAGCTCTTTTTGCCTTGAGGGTTTGCATTGAGAAGTCTGCTGTGATTCTGATGGGCTTTCCTTTGTATGTGATTTGTTTCTTTTCTCTAACTGCTTGTAGAACTTTGTTATTCTGTTGGGTTTCTGGAGTCTTAACTATTATATGCCTATGTGTAGATTTTTTTTGATCAAGGCTAGTTGGAGTCCTATATGCCTCACTTATCTGTATGTCAAGTTCTTTTCCCCTCCTTGGGAAGTTTTCTGCCATTACTTCTGTGATCAGTTTTTTTTTTTTATGTCGTCTGCACTCTCTCCTGTTTTTTCGTTGACTCCAATCAGTCTTATGTTATTCTTCTTTGCATCATTTAGCATCTGCTAGATTGATTTCTCATGGTTCCTTACAATTTTAAAGAAATTTTTCTTTTCCTGGTCACTAATTGCAATCTTATCTTCTATATCTGAAATTCTGTCCTCACATTGGTTCATTCTCCTGTGTAGACTTTCAATGGAGTTTTAATCTCCTGGAAATCTGTTTGCATCTGTTTTATGGATTCCATTTGTTTCCTATGTTGGAA
The DNA here is from genome assembly GCF_053883595.1 of Heterocephalus glaber. Lineage (NCBI taxonomy): Eukaryota > Metazoa > Chordata > Mammalia > Rodentia > Bathyergidae > Heterocephalus > Heterocephalus glaber. Next base: position 5,591,901 of record NW_028258349.1, on the reverse strand, counting down.
TTCCATCATGTTCCTCAGCTCCTCTCTAGATTTATTAATCATGCCTTGTACTATGGGCACAATCTCTGCGGTTATGTGAGAAATTATTTCTGATTTCATTTTTTCCAGATCCTTTTTTGTTGCTAGTTCAGGGAGTCCAGGTGGTTGAGTATCAGAATGTTCCATCTTGCTTCCCTTTGGGGTTGCTGTAGGTGATCTGGAAGTCTAGTTTTGAGGATTGTTTACATGTCTTCTCCTTTTAAGGGAGGGTGCTGCTGGTGCCCTTGCAGCTCACCTCCTCCGCCCTGGGAGCGGTGGCACATCTGCCTGGAAGCATTCTTCTCTGCATTGGGAGTGGTGGCACTTTGGCCCAGAAGCCTCCTCATCTGCACTAGGAGCCAAACATGATATTATTACTTTATTCCTAATAGCTAGCTTTGCTTCAGCTGATATGTCATGCTAACTGCTTAACTGTAATCCTCATAGCCAACCTCTTTTACAATGGTTTGTCATTTTTTTTAACATTAGCATCACCAGAAAACTTTAAAAATTGCATACTAATTAAGTCAGAATGTCTGGGGATGGGAACTAGGCATCAGTATTTTTTTAAAGTTATTCAGGTGACTCATTGTATAACCATATTTTACATTAACCCCTTTTATACTTGAAGAAACTAAAGTCAGCATGGGACCTTGCTTTTGAGTAATGGAAATTAAAACTAACATGACAGTATAAATTTACAGGCAAAAGCTTTAATTGGAAAGTAAGAGAAGATTTTTTAAAAGACTCCAGCTTGAGTAGTAGCTGCAGGGGGCTCACTTTTATGAAAAGGATTCCACTAGCTTGTAAACAAGCCTTGATCTGTTTTGTAGGGTACTGCAGTAGACTGAGGTCTGGATGATCATTCTGTCAATCTTGGCTCTGCAGCTCTAAAGGAATCTTCACGGCTGGGGCAGGGTGAGTCTGTTTCCATGAAATTATTGTCTTTTCAGTAGTCTCAGTCATGAGGTTCTTCTTTTCTTGAGGCCCAGGTGACTACAGGTTCAGGACAATGGCTGGAGATTCTTAAGCATCTCTCCAAGAGGGAACCATCTGGAACTGAATGTTGTGAAGGCTGCCTACTGGATGTCCCTGTAAATTCTGAAAACTTCCTTACATATTCATTATGACCACTGGGATGATGCTTTCTAGGGTTTACAAAAATTGTCTCCCATGCAATCACCAAATGCTCTACTGCATCACCCTACTATGTTTTCCCCAAAATAAGACAAAACCAGAAAAAAATGATGACCCCAGTGAGCCTATCCTTGCCTTAGCTGCCTTTACAGAGTAACCATGGAGCAAGAGAATAGTGAAGTATAATCTTCTACATGATACTGGCCCTCACCATGGTTATGATCAGCTAGGGCTACTTCTGATTAGGTACTTCAGTTAGGTCTTATTTTCAGGGAAACATAGTATGTCACTATCCTGAATACTATGTGCATCTCAAAGCTTCAACCTGTTATAGATCCACTACCTCAGGAGTTGCACTTTGAAATAAGCATTCTTCCTCTTAAGGAAAATTTTGGAAGTTTCTAGAAAGTCTCAGTACTCCCAAATTAAATAAAAATTATGATGTAATCAATCCAGGAAAGAAAAGTATCCTAAATTTTCACAGCTCTCTAAGTGAAAATTTTCAGCCTCGTATCTTCAGACAAAGTGCATTTTATATGAAGAAGATCCCTGACCACTGTGCTCAGTACATGCAAATTGTCAGTGCACACATGTTGCTTTAAATGCTAAAATATCAAAATTTTTTCTAATTTTTCTGTTTCTAAATAGCATACTGAATTAGACAAGATGGTGTTGGGACTGTAATCCCAGCAGTCTGGGCAGCTGAGGTAGGAAGATCACATGGTGGAGTCCCACCTGAGCAATTTGGTGAGTTAGTGAGACCTTTAGTGGGTATCTGAAATAAAATGTATGAGGATATAGTTCACTGAGGAGATGCAGAATACAAGCTGCAGTAATTCAAAAATGAAAAACTAACAGCTAGATGATAAATAGATAAAAACATTCATAGATACTTAGATAAAAACAAAATAAGTGGTTGCTGATTTATTTTGTATGAATAAAAAATGGGCCATAGGGTTTTCTATCACATGGAGACTCCGGTTGTAGAACCCCAAGACATGACGTCACTTCCTTGGCAACATCTCCAAACAGAACTTGAAACTCTTGCTAATAGGCATCATAATCTAGTATCAGCCATCTCCCAGGCTCACTTGGCCAGAGATGGTCAACAGCAAACATGCTGAGCTGCTTCTCCACTTTTAAAGGCTGCAGCCTCAGGACACCAGGCAGAGAAAGTATCTGTGAAAGATTAAGAAGATGGCTGCCTCCATCCAGACACCACAGGCCACACTTCAGCAGCTGCATGACTGCCACAGTCACCCCAGTGAAGGTCTCCCCAGGAGTGAGCACCAGTGACCTACCACAATCAAGGTACCCCAGTGAAGTCTCCCTAAGCCCAAATACCAACCGCACAGAAACTGGGAAGAGCACGGAGCAAGTATCACCAGGCCCAGAAACACCCAGTAGCTCTGGGCAGGTCTCCCCAGAGCTGGGCACAAAATCCTAGAGTGTCAAAGTCTAAGGGAGGAGACCAAAGTCACAGCCACCAGCCCCTGAGAGACACGGAGGACCCTGGTGTACATCGACCCAGGCCTGGCCGCTGCTATTGGAAACAACTTCACAGAGAGCCTTGCAGAATTCTGGCCAGTGTGGTCCCTGCAGGCAGTCAGGCTGCTCTTATTCTCCAAGCCCTTCCTGCCCATTTTCTTAGGCAGCCAACCCATCTATGGTCCCTTCTTCCTGGGCACCTCCACAACCCACACCTCTACCCGATCAGCCCTGATTTTGGGAAGAGACATCGTGACAAGGTCTCTTGAGAATTCCATCTCTTTTGAGGGCCTGTGTGATAAAGATCGAGATGTGTGGTATCTGGACAATAAACACCTTTTCACCACACATTTGGTAGAGGAGGAAGGAGACCCTTATACTGTGTCACCTCAGTTGGAGTTAGAAGAGGCCATTAGGCTTTCTGAGCTCAAGAAGGATCCTAAGCTCTTAATTCATGCATCACCTTGTATATCAGAACATCCTAAAGTGCCTTGTCCAGGAGAAGAGAAATCCATCCACCACAGAGCTGCAGGCCACTGGAGAAAGCTGTATCATATGAATGACCATGCTTTTCAAGCCAAACGCTTCAGCAGGTGAGCTCGCTGTGCTGTCTGCACAGACCATGTAGGAGGACTTGGCCACCAGGTATATAAGTGCACCAACTGTAAACTCTCAGTTCACAAGAAGTGCCACAAACTTGTCACAGTTGAATGTGGGCAACATTCCTTACCATCAGAGACCATGGTGCCAGTGGATCCATCATCCACTGAGGCAGGGAACACCAGGGAAAGAGGCAAAGCTTCATCTGTTTTAGGTCGTGAGGACTTTGATTTGCTCTGCGTGTTTGGCAGAGGAAGTTATGGGAAAGTACTGTTAGTCCAACTGAAAAAATCAGATCGTATGTATGCCATGAAAGCAGTGAAAAAACTGTGTCATTGATTGGATGCCGAGAGAGAGAAACACATTTTACAGCAGGCATCTAATCATCCTTTTCTTGTAGGACTGCATTATTGCTTCCAGACAGAAAGCAGACTGCTCCTTGTTCAAGAGTATGTAAATGCAGGAGATCTACTGTTTCATATGCAATAACAAAGAATGCTTCCTGAAGAACATGCCGGGTTTTACTCTGCAGAAATCAGTTTATCATTCAACTATCTTCATCAGTGAGGGATACTTTACAGAAATTTGAAATTGGAAAATGTATTACTGGACTCAGAAGGGCACATTAAACTCACCGACTATTGCGTGTGTAAGTCAGGCTTACAGCCAGGAGATACGACTAGCAGTTTCTGTGGCACTCCTAATTTCATGGCTCCAGAAATTATAAGAGGGGAAGATTACAGTTTCAGTGTGGACTGGTGGAATCTTAGAGTACTGATGTATCAGATGATGACCAGACAGTCTCCATTCCATCTTTGTCACAGCTTTGATAACCCTTATGAAAACTCAATCAATTATCTCTTACAAGTAATTTTGGAAAGAGAAATTTTCATACCTCATTGTCTGTCTGAAGAAGCTGCAAGCATCCTTGAGAGATTTCTGAACAGGGACCCAAAGGAATGATTGGGTTGTCATTCTTGAAGGGGTTGTGCTGATGTTCAGGAGCACCCATTTTTTTCAAAATGTTGACTGGGAGATGATGGAGCAAAAGCAGATGGTGTCTCCCTTTAAACCAAATATTTCTGAGGGATACAGTTTGGACAACTTTGATCCTCAATTTACTGATGAACCTGTCCAGCTCACCCCAGATGATAATGACATCGTGAGGGAGACTGATGGATATGAATTTGCAGGTTTTGAGTATATCAATCGTCTTACGATGTATGAAGAAGAATGGGTCTGATCCTCATTTTTCAACTATGCATTTTGCTTATGTTGCCATTTAATGCTTGGAAAAAGTTGTTACCAGCCTGGATAGAATTAACCATTTCAGAACTGTCTAGAAGCTAATTTTAATTTATTGTTTTGAAGTTATATTTAGATGTAATACTTGATTCTTATAGTCTATAGTAAAGAATATAGAATTTTTTGTTCATAGATTTGATTTTTATGAACTGATTTAAATAACTATGAGGCAATTGCTTGTTAACCACACTTTTATATACATTCCATTTGTTGAGTGAGACATAATGCCTAATATTTTTTCTTTTTACTTATGATATATGAAAATAATTTGTCTTTTAAGTAGAATGTCTTACCCATGCTAGTTTCTCTCCAATCACATTACCTGTACTTTTGGGGCTCAGTTTAAGTAGTCTTCAGGGGAATCCAAAAATAACAATAATTTTTAATAAAAACACATATACTTGTATCTTTTTAGTTAAGTTTTGGCAGAAAACACATATACTATAGTTCTATCTCCTTAGTAAATCTTTTTCTTTTTTTTTTTGGTTTCTTTTTAAAATTAATTTTATTGGTACAATTTTAGGTGATTGTCCTGCATTCTGGGGTGCTCTGCAGCAGGGAGCGGCACTTGAAGGTGGGATCATGAGCATGTTTCTGACACGTTGGAGTTCTCTGTGTTTGTGTTGTGAATGCTGCTTTTTGTTTTGGAGCAAGTTCTGGGCGTTGGGACAGACGTGCATGCCTCGGAAATTTTTAAAAAGTTAAACATTCACTGTATTTTTGTACACCTGGTATTTGGTGTCCTCCATTTGAAGGGGGAGGAGATAGGTAGGTATGTCTAGGGATAACAAACTTTGGTTTGCTGACTTTTAGATAGATACTCCCTAAAAGACTAACATACCTGTATACAGAGCTGTGAAGAACAACCCAGAGTTTTACAAAATAAAAGTCAAGTTTTGTTCTGCTTTTACATACCTATTGGGCATTTGTTCACCTAATCAAAGATTCATGGGCTTTAGTAAAAACCACTTTTACATTCTTGATTGTTTCAGGAGTAAACAAAAATTGTGTTTTTAATAAACTCAAGAGCCTCAGATTTTGTCCATTTTCTCTGTTGTGCTCTTTAACTATGCTATTTCCCCTCTATTTAATTGTAAGGAAAATGGACAAAGGTTTTTCTCTTTACTATTTTATGTTATTATTAACTATCTTACTCTCTGTTTATACTTTCCTGTTAGGTGTTTAAGACCGAGTAGATAATCAAAATTAACTTCCTTTTTACTATTAAGGTTACTCTGTGGTTCCTTTTTGGACCTTGTGAAGAGAGCTCTTTCAGCTCTTTTCCTCTACCACTTGTGTCATCTGCTAGGATAAGTCTGTTTTGTTGTTCATTCAGCTTCCTTTGGGGACATTCCCCTCTCCAGTGAGCCTCCACTTTGCAGAACACACATTGGCCAGGCCACCCTCTGGCTTCTTGTGTCCCTGCAATTACTCTGCTTGAGGTTGGGTGATTCATCAGAATTGCCAGGCTCCGTTAGAAGGGTCCCATCATGCCTGGGTCCTGGATGATGTTAGAAGACAAGAACCAGAGCACTGGCTGTCCTCTTCACCTTTTTGTCTTCCTTCGCTTTAGTTTCTGAGCCTCAGATGTTGAACATCCCAGGTGGTCAGTTATACCAATCTTGATGAGAGAGCCATGGTTCCTAATACTAACTATGCTAATTTCCCCTGGATATGGGAGTCAGTGTCATATCCCATCTGTTTTGTAGAGGATTCTCTATCATTTTAAAATATTGTTCAGGTTGCCTTTTAGAAATCATACTCCTGAAGAATGTTAACAGATAACAGTTACAAAGTTTCACAAGGAAAAGGGAAAAGATAATAACATCAAAATAAATCAGATTAACAGAATAGTTTAAGAAACAATAAGCTTAGTTTTCTCAGAATTAGAGTACTTTTAAGTAGAATCTGCTTGCTCACAGATGTGCTTAATATTAAATTCTTTAGTTATTGGAGTGAAACTTCCTGAAATGCAGTGGTTATCACATCTACTTATAATACAATCAGGAATACAAAACACAGACCTGAAAAAGTTAATTGTTATAAATAATTTTAGTTTGGAAGATACCAATATGGCAAAATGTTTTCCTAAGTTTGCATTTTAGAAAGATTGTATGCTTGGAGAATAAAAATGCATTTTAACAGACAAAGAAGTCAACAGTTATTAGCATCACAGCCAAACAGAAGTACTTTATATATCAACTTAACTTTTAGTTTTGAAGCAAAATTTAGAATCTATGACTCACTAGTATGGCTATAATCATGTGATTTTGCTTTTAACAGGTCTTTAAAGTTTAGAAGCACGGACAAAAATCAAAGAACAGCTTTAGATCTCTTTCAAGTTTAAGAACTGGTGTTAATGACCACAAATAGACTTAGTGTCAGGTGTACAAATGTATCTCTTTATTCAATAACAAAATGTTTATTTAGATTAAAGCAAATAGACATAGACCAGGTTTTAAATGGGAGAATTATCCAAATTGCAGGTTTTCCCCATCCTGAATGATACTGAGTATAAATAGCAGAAATGTTTGAAATTTTACTGACTATTGTATATACCTAATGTCCAGATGGAATGCATATAGCATAAAAGGAAGCACTTACTGGTTACTGTCCATGTATCAGTTACCCATCTTTAGTTTTTACAAATTTTGCACAATTACACAGTATATTTCATTCTCAGATTTATTTACCTGTAGTACCAGATATAATAACCTAAAATAATACCTTTGCATTTAATCAGAGTTAGAAAGTGATTTAAATTATTTTTCTTCTTAAGTAGTAATTGCTGGTGTCAGTCTCATCGATGCCACTCCACCATTTCTTCTTTAAAGCCTACAGTAGCTTGGTCTCTTAACCACAGTTTCATTTTTCCTTCCTACCTTATCAACAAAGGTTGTTGCTGCCTCTTCATTCTCTCTTGGGTTGCTACGTCAAAGACTGCCATTTCCTCCCTTATCTCCAAATGACTAAAGTGAAGCCAGCGCTGAGATTCAAATTCCCTCCTGGCTCAGAAGAATCAGAAGAGACCCCTGATGGCATCTTGCCATTTTGTCTGTGATGCTCTATTAGTCAGGGTTCTCCAGAGAAGCAACCAATATAATGTTAGATATAGAGGTGATAGAGATATTTAGGATAAGTGATTATGGAGGCCAAGATGTCCCAAAGTCTGCAGTCAGCAGGCTGGAGACCCAGGAGAACTGATGATACATTTCCAGCCCAAGTTCAAAGGACTAAGAGGCAGGAGAACCAGTGCTGTAAGTTCCCTCATAGTCTGACTCAGGAGGCAAGGAAAAAGTGATGCTTCAGCTCAAAGGCAATAGGCGGAGAGGAAATTTCTCCTCGGAACTCAGCCTTTTGTTCTACTTGGGCCTCTTATGGACTGGATGAGTTCTGTCTGCACAGGGTAGGGTGATCTGCTTCACTCAGTTTCCCAGTTCAAATGTTCATTTCACACAGACACAATCTCACAGACATTCCCAGAATAACATGTAACCAAATATCTGGGCAACTGATGGCCCAGCCAAGTTGCTGCATAAACAAGAACAAAAACAAAAACAAAACATAAGGGGACACACTCCTATTCTCACTGCAATACTCCAGTGTTAAAACCATCTAGTCTCAACTTTCACAGCACTGGTGAGCCTATTTCACGTCTGGAAAGTGCTAACCATCAAAACTCTATCCTAATGTGAATGAAAATTTTCTCCCCTCTAATCTCTACTCATCATTTTATTTATAGTTTTCTCCAAATTCTACAAAAATGTATTATTTTCAAAATTCCTGGCATGAGACAGATCTGTCCTAGGTCTGCAGTCCCTAACTTTTTGGCACCAGAGTTTGGTTTTGTGGAAGACAATTTTTCCATTTATGTAGTGGGGTGGAGATGATGGTTTGTGGATAATTTAAAGGAGCATACAGCCTAGATCCCTCCTGTGTTCACTTCACAGTAGAGTTTGCACTTCTATCTGAATCTAATGCCTCACTGATCTGGCAGTAATGTGAGTGATGGACAGTGGCCATAAATACACATGAATCTTCACCCACCACTCACCTCCTGCTGTGTGAGCCCATTCCTAAAAGGCCACAGACAGGTATCAGTCCCTGGCCTTTTAACTCAAAGTTAAAGAAGGAAAGCTTTATTTAGCTCACAGTTTGTAGAGGTTTCAGTCCATAACCAGCTGGCTCCAAGGCAGGGTGGCATCACAGAGGAGAAACAGTTCATGGTGGGCAGAAGGTACAAAGGCAAAGCAACAGGGACAACCACAGCTCTTTCTATCCCTTATATCTTATCAAGGATACGTAGGGCAGGTAACAATAACACCTTTAATCCAGCACCCTTGATCCTAGCATTGCATTATGAATCAATCCCAGCATCACACAGTCTAGATCCAGTCACCTCTGAAAAAGCCCCATCTATGACCACATGAGGCTTTGGGAGAGAATCTAGACACAGCCATAACACTGGGCCAGGAGTTGGGGACCTTCACTCTACAGAATTGGGGCCTCATTTTAACTTAGAGTTAGTATTCTTTAAAGGAAGTAGCCAACGTAGTTATTGTTAGGAAATTCCAATCTTCTCTGATGAGGACTCTGTAGGGTAGAAACTTAATTTTCACCACTCAAAGGGACCTTAATCTCCTTTAGGGAGTAGTCTCTCCTCCATTGTGTGGGGTCTGGATGGGAGAGTAAATCAAGGACCCCAAGTCGTGCTGAGGAAGCTATTCTGACCAGGATTTTTTTCTTTCCCACCTTGGCAGACTCAGTAGTTGAGCAAATGACCTAAGCTTGGCTTGAGCTCCAGAATTTCTTCAAAAACTTTCTCTCCCTTAATATAACAGAGTTGATTTCTACCACTTATGGCAAGGAGACTAACATAAGGTTCTAGTTCTGAGAAAAAGGAAGAAAGCTTAAAAGAATGACCTAAGCACATGAGAATAAAGGGCTCAAAATCAGACTTTATCCATTATACCAAGCCCCACATTGGTATGAAGAAATAGGTAGAAACCATTAGCTTTAGACTTAAAATACCACCTTGAATATGTTTTCATATATCTGATAGAAGACTTATATGCAGAATATATAAAGAACACTTACAACTCAATAAGAAGATAACTCAATTTTTAAAATGGGTGAAAAATTTACTCTATATTTCACCTAAAAAAATACATGGTTATTAATAAGCATATGACCAGATGTTCAAAATCACGGGTTATATGGGAAGGTAAATTAAAATCACAATGAGATACCACTTCATACCCTCCAAAACACCTGTAATCAAAAAGCAGACAGTAACAAGTGCTGGTGAGGGTACGAGAAAATATAATCCTCATGTATTGTTGGAGTACCTACTCTAGAAATACAGCTTGGAAGGTTCTGAAAATTTTAAACACAAAACTTACCATATACCCCAGAAATTCTTCTTATAGATATCTACCTAAGAAAAATAAAAAGTTATGGTCACACAAATCCTTATATCCAAATGTTCATAGAGCTTTATTCATCCATAGCCACCCCCAAAAATGAAAACAATCTACACATCCATGAACTAGTGAAGAGATAAATAAAATATGGCATACCTGTGCAATGGAATACTCAGCAATAAAAAGGAATAAACTATTGATACAAGTCACAAGATGGATGAACATCAAGAACATTATGCAAAGTAAAAGAAACTAGATATAAAAAGTCATATATTGTATGGTTACAGTTATATGAAATGCTTAGACAAGGCAAAGCTATAGATAGAAAGCAGATTAGTGATTGCCTCAGGCTGAAGGTAGGAACAAGGATAGATTGCAAATGGGCACAGCAAATCTTTGTTGGGTGATGAAAATATTCTAAAAGTGGAGTTTACAACTCTACAAATTTACTAAAAGTCATTGACTTGTATAAGTCAATGGATTTAAATTGATTAATTTAATGATTTGTAAATTATATATCTATTACTACTTTAAAAATCCCATCTCCCATTTCTTGGAAGGTATTAGGGACGTAGTTACTCCTTACCCATCTTACCTAACCCTTAAAAGTTGTATCTAAAACTAGGCATGGTGGCATCCGCATGTAGTTCCAGTCTCTAAGGAGGCTAAAGCAGGAAGATTGCTTGAACCCAGGAGTCCAAGGCCAGCCTCTAGTGAGATCTTAACCTCATAAAGTAAAAATAAAAAATAAAAAGTGATGTATCTCTAATGTGAAGGACATGTAGATTCCTAAAACAACAGTATAGGAGGGCTATAATAGACAGCGTCTATTAAGATTCTCTTTGTGTAAAGTGACAAAAATCCAAATCAAAGTGGATTAGGAAAAAAGAACAGTAGCAACTTTTCACATAATTGAAAAAAAAATCAAGAACCTATTGATTTTAGGCACAGTACGTCCCAGGGCTCAAATGATGGCACCAGTTTCTTCTCTATCTCCTCTCTTTTTCTGTATCTCTCAGCTCTAATTTCTTACATGTCAGCTTTCATATCCTTTTCACAGATGGTCCTGTTACCTGACGGTTGGTCTCAGTCTCACCCTATATCTAGTCTCTGGATCCCAAACAAAAGTTGATCAGGGCACACAGAAGTATTTTTAAAAATCAGAGATTTACTAAAGGGAATGTACACTCCACAGAGTGAGAGCAAGTTGATGAGAAAACTCAAAAATCATTTTGACTCAAAACAGTCAATGTATTTTAGATTTGAAGTTAAAATACACTTAGGAAGTTCCAAGCAAGTTTTTTATACACATAATGGCAAGTGCTGGTAATGAAAGTATAGCCCCAAGAGTGGAGGGCAAGCAAGCTAGAGCTGCTAACTGCAGTGAGTGCCAGGGTTGGCTTGGTTGTTTTTAGAGTTTGAGGAGTGGTTGAAGGGGCTAACTAAATAGACTTCCTTCCAATCAACTGTGAGTCTCCACCTCCACACTGGGAGAGGGAATCTTTTGTGGGCCTAGAAAGAAATAGCATGGCTGCCAAACCCAACTAGGGGATCAAAACAACAATGCTAATGATCATGGGGTTACCCTCTGTTACTCTAAAGCAGTTAGAGCACATGCTCCTTGGGCTTATGTTAGGTGTCAAGGAACCATGATAGGGACAAGAGCATTTTCTTAGACTCATGTCAAGATTTTACAGAAATATGGTGAGGGCAGGACCATATTTCACAGGCTCCTGTCAGGATGTTAAGGAAATATGGTGAGAGCAATATGCTCCAAGAACCAGAAGACTTCCTGTTGTTGCAAGCTAAGACCAGGATGTTTCCCATACTATCTCCTATCTCAGTCCTAGAAAGCACTCTCTGTGCCCTTCATAATCCACAGACTTGTCCTTCCCCATTGCCTGAACTAGTACAAAGGTGTGGGTCTTCCACTGAAGAAAACTGGCAAATAGACTTCACCCACATGCCTATGTGTAAGGGATATATACTCCTCTTGGTGTGCAATGACACCTTTACTGGATGGATGGAGGCCTTCCCTACCAGGTCAGAACAGGCTCTGCAGGTGGTAAAAGTCTTCCTTAGAGAAGTGACCCCAAGGTTTGGACTGCTGAGGTCTATTCACAGAGACAGCAGGCCCTCTTTCCCATACCAAATGGACTGGGGCTTATATTATGATTGTCCTAAAAAATCATACTAGGGCTTATTTTCCAGTTAGGTCTTATTTTCAGGGAAATGCAATAGGTTTGTGGCTTGAACATGAAGGTTTTTAATGCCAGCTCATATGATTCTAGACTTGGTGATGAAACAGCAGCTCTCCTGGTGAAAGGCAAAGAGCCCACTTTTTTTTTGTGGTCAGCAAGCCTAGGCCTCTGGTTTTGGAACACCACAGCAGCCTGCTGATACGATCTTGCAGGTTAGTGAGTTCATTAGAGAACTGTTTTAAACTTCTTGATACCTTCTTAGAGAGGGTAGAGAAATGGTGAAAATAAAGGGGAGTTCAGTTGGGCAAGGCAGGAAACAGGGCAATCAAGGTAGAGGATTAAGTTCTGGGAACACCCTGAGCAGGAGATAACTGTCTTGGTGCAGCAAAGCAGTGAATTATTTGTTCTTAGTTGAGAACTTAGGTTATTGTCAGAACTGACCCGGCCATGGGCAGCCATTGGGCATGGGGCTGGGACTGAACCTAGCAAGGCCCATTTGGTTTTGGAGGATAATTGCTGCCACCATTATCAGGGAGCTAATTTAGTCTTGAAGTTTGGAGAATTTGATGGAGATTTGAGACTTTTGGTTACCTGCTTGGAGAGTGCTGAGAAACAGTGAATGGACTTTTACTCTGGCTGGCCCAGAACCAACAGTAGTGGCTATTTTGACTCCTGCCAGGAGGGGAATTGACTGAACAGCCCAAGGACATCATTGTTATGGGCAACATGCTGGCTGGACTAATAGAATGTGGAGGCACAAAAGGTGATCTGAACTAGAGTGAACTTGATGAAGCCATCCTGGAGCCAGAGGTCAGTGATTATTTTTGTGAAGTTAAGATTGGGGGTAGGATATTAATTCTTGTACATGGGAAAAGGTAAAGTGAGTGAGTTTAGAGAGTGACAGACTCATAAGAATGACAGGTAGCTTTCTGGGAGAAACCTGTGGGGAGGAGGCACAGAACAGCCCGACCTTCTTGGGTTTTAAGGGTAGTAATAAGAGCATGGTGGAAGGGCAATGGGAATGGGAGTGGCAAGGAGGACCATGTAGGGTCCCTCCCATGTTGGTTGAACAATGGCCTTTTTAAGGGTTTTGAGCAGGACCTGTGAGGGGGTGAAGGAGAGGGGAACAGTGAGTGTGAAGGCTAGGCAAGAAGTGAGTCAGCTTGTGCTCTTAGGAAGGCTCAAATGGCCTGAAGTGACTGGGAGTAATCTCTTAGGGAATGAGTGGAGGAAATGGGGCCCAGAAGAAAGGGGCAACTGTACATTAGCTCAAAAAATCGAATATCTGAGTATGCTGGGTGAGGGTTGGGCTATGATTGTTGCTGGAGCTCAGGCAGCTCTACACAGCCACTGCAAGGAACTCTGGTGGCTAAGGGCAAACAGAGATCAGACCTATCAGTCTCACTGTAGTTCAGGCTGGCCTTGAACTTTATGTAGCCTAGGTTGGCCTCAAACTTGCAGTGATCCTCCTGCCTCAGCTTCCCCAGTGCTGAGACTGCAGACATGCACCACCACACCTACCTTTACCTGGGAACATTTGTGCAAGTCTCTTGGTAAATGTATGCATTTAAATTGGGTATATTCCTAGACGTAGGGTTGCTGGGTTATGGAGTAGGCACACACTCAGCTTTATTAGAAATTAATGAGTTTTCCAAAGTGTTTTTAACAGTTTACATTACCACCAGCAGTGTGTAAAGGCTCCAATTGCTCTACATCCTTGCTAGCATGGGGTATTCTAGGTTTTTTTGGTTTTAGCCTTCTAGTCAGTGTTAAGTGGTATCCCAGCTGGATTTATTTAACTAATTTAGTTGAGGACTAGTTCATATGTTTATTGGCCATTTGGCTACCTTCTTTTGTGAGGTATCCAAGTTTTTGGGTCATTCTATTGGTTTGTCGGGGTGTGTGCATGTGTGTGTGTGTGTGTGTGTATGTGTGTGTGTGTGTGTTTTAGTAGTTTGTAGTTTTGTTTGTTTTTTAGACAGGATCTTCCTAAGTCCCTAACTTGCCCATGATTGGCTTACACTTGTGATCTTCCTGTCTCAGCCTCCCAGAATGCTAGGATTATAGACTTGTGCCACCATGCCTGGCTGTAGGAATTCTTCATAGATTATGTATAGGAACTTTTTGTTGGTTTTACGTGTTCCTAGCTGTTCCCTAACCCCCCTCCCTGGGCCTGGTATATACTAGGCAAGCACTCTACCACTCAGCTATACCCTTGGCCCCTATCCTTTTAGCTTTTCTTAATACTGCTAGGGATGGAACCCAGGGCCTCATGAACATTAGGTAAATGCTCTACCACTGAGTCATATTCCCAGTCTCCCCTTAAGCTTTAATGAACCTGAAGAAAACCCAACAGGCTAACTGTAAGACAGATCACACACACAAACACGTGGATGGACACATACACAGTAAAATATGGTTTCCCAGTGAACAGATTTCTCACCCACCTGCATATTTAACCACCTGCCTCTTTTCGGGTATTGTGCTGTGACAGAATAGCTTTTCTTCTTGATACACAGGGTCCTTGTAGGTGCAGCAGTGAAGTACTCTGGGGGTGTGTTTAAGTGCTGTGTACACACCAGCCCTGACTGGAGATGCACCATACCGGCCATGGGTCATAGTGGGTGGACCTCATTGTTAAGGTTGAAGTGGATTCTGTACTTTGCTTTTTCTTGCTAAAGTGACCTGATCATTCACTCACTTGTCCAGGTGTACACTCATTCCTCTCTCCCACAAATACTGAGTATCTATTAGGTATTAAACATTAGGATATACTGGTGAACAAAATTCTGTGTCATCCTAGGCCCTGAAAATTGGTGGTCAAAAAGACTTTAAAACAACTGAGAGAAACCAAAGAGAAGGTGAGTGTTTGATTGAATGTAGATTGGAGAGTCAGGAAAGGCCTCCTGAGGACTTTCCCACAGAACTAAAAGGATGCACAGTAGTTAGCTTGGATGGTCTGAGGGGCAGGACCTCCTAGCAGAAGGGCGCCATTTTGAAGTCCAGAATGAGGACAGTGTAGCTAGTGTGGGTAGAGGAGGCTGGTAAGGTGGACTAGGGTTAGATCATAAAGGCCTAGGGGTTCAGGGTTAGGTGTTACAATTTTATTGTGTATGAAGGGGTCATTAAAATCAATTTTAGGTTTCATATTTTAAGTAGGGAAAGATAATGGATGCTTTTAAAAGCTCACTTTTGTCTAGTGGAAAGTACATGTTTGGAATTATATGGATATGCCTGTGTGCACAGCCCAGCCAAGGCTTATTGGGACATCCTATAGCTTCTTGGGCTTCAAGGCCCTCACTATGTAAAACCAAGACCAAGTTATTTAAAAATACTTCCTTGAGAAGATTAAGTGAGATAATGGACACAAGTACACAGAACTATGATCAATAAATAGGAGCTGTTTAATTACAATAATCACTTCAAGTCCTTACTTTAAGGTTCATTCTCATGAAGATCTTATTATTGTTATTATCAAATAAAAGCTGTTATGATTCTCTTCAGCAGGTGTCAGGAGTGTTCTCCAGTGCTACCACAGGTGATTGGTCTGAGAACTGTTCATTACTGTAAAAGACACACTAGGAGCTTGCTTGAGAATGTCAATCAGCATGCTGCTTCATTTGTTGACAGATTTGCTGTGATGAACATTAGCTGGCTTAAGCAGTGTATGTAGTGATGGCATAGATTTAAAATGTTAGAAATTCCAATGGAGTTGATTGACATTTTGTTTTGTTCCCTATTTCTGTACTGGTGACAAATACTTGAGCTGTGGGCTTTGAAAAGCAGCCAGCAGAGATCATTCCTCAACCCAAGCCTGACTGCTCTTTCTATTCCAGGGAAGAATGAGGGCATATCCTGTGGAAAGACCTGTTGAGAAGACTGGAATTACAAGTAGACTGGGGTCAGCCTGGCCGGGCAGTGCAGTGCAAATGGCCAAGGGTTAGTAAGGCTTCCTGGGGATTCTGTGAAAAGGGGGTGCCTGGCATCTAAACATGCATGACTTTGACCTGTTAGGAAAGGTGACAAGGGCAAGGCTTTGAGGTTGCCTTTCCGTATTGCTCCTCAGACAAATGACTTATCTTTTTCCTGTCTTTATATGGCAAATGTTAATGTCTTTCCCAAGGTGTTGAGAAGTGGCTATTGAAAAATGACAAAATGCATGTGAAGAGAAGTGTGTAAATCTCACTCATTCCATAAGTATTTTTTATATATGTCTTTAAATGAAGTTACACTAATGTTTTTGTTTGTTTTTTGGTACTGGGGATCGAACTTGGGTCTTTGTACTCATGAGGCAGGCAGCGGTACACTCATGTTTATTAATACCTATTAGACTAGATTCCTTCACCAGTTTTTTTTTAAAAAGCAGACTGTACTTCTCAAAAGAATACATACTTATACTCTGATAATTCACCATGATTAAATCAAGTCACAGAGCTCCCTTGTGAACATATTTTAATTCACATATGAAAGTTTCACTCTCAGAAGAGGAAATGGCAAACCAAGTATAGTGCCGCGTGCCTGTAATCCCAGTGCTCTGGAGGCTAAATCAGAAGGATGGCAAGTCTGAGCACTTGGTAACATAGAGTCCCTTTCTAAAAATAAAAAATAAAAGAGCTGGGGATACAGCTCAGTGTGAAGGCTCTGGGCTCAACCCCTGGTTACCCCCCACCCAAATTCCTTCTAGACCATTGACAGCAACTGAAACATAACAAAGGCCACAAATGTGATAACATCATATGAAATGACAAGAAAATCTGATGAGAAAATACTTTGAGAAAAGGAAACTTGTGAAATTGACTTTATTTTAAGATATATGCTAAAAATATTATCCTTTTAACATGTAATCTATATTTTTAAATGTATGAATGAGATGGCTTACATTCTTATTTTTATATGAAATCATTACAATCTGCTAGTAATTTATCTTCACAACACATCCGGGTCCAGATTAGCCACATATCCACTGTTCAGCTACTGTGGCTAGATGTCTTATGATACCACAAGTGTAGCCTTTTTCTGTTTGTGTGTGCACACATATATATACAATATATGAAACAGTTGCTGATTTAACAATTTAGAGAATCTCTTACCGCCTCATAATTTTGGGGAAATACACACCAGCAAATATGAACTAGCAGCACCTAGAAATGCTGATACAGATGCCTGTTGAAGCCCAGAAGGCTGGGAGGGGAACCTCTGCCTCTTCCTCTCCCAAGCATGAGTGCTCACGTGCTGGGCTCTTGGTTGTAGCCTCCATTTGCCCAGACAGGACTTGGTGCTACTCACTGCTTGGCTAGCAATGCAAGACTCACCTGTGCCCTCTTCTGGATGCAGCCTGGCATAAGAAAGGAGACATCCAGGGCTGGGGATTTAGCTCAGTGGTTCTGCTGCCTGCCTTATAGGTGCAAGGTCCTGAGTTCAATTAAGAAAGAAAGAAAGGAAGGAAAGGAAGGAAGGAAGGAAGGAAGGAAGGAAGGAAGGAAGGAAGGAAGGAAGGAAGGGAAAGAAAGGAAAGATAAAAAGACAGACAGACAGACAGAAAGAAAGAAAGAAAGAAAGAAAGAAAGAAAGAAAGAAAGAAAGAAAGAAAGAAAGAAAGAAAAGAAAGAAAAAGAAAGAAGACATTCTCCTGAAGAGATACTCTGGAGAACAAGGAGACATTGGCAGGCATGCTGAATGCTGATGGTACTTCTGTACCTGCTCAGTCCTATGCAGGGCCCTGTACTGCTGCATAGGGAAGTGGAAACCCTATGAAATGCATAGAAATATCTTCCCAAGTCCATATGATCTTCAAACTGCACAATCGACCAATAAAATAATATCCCCTACAGCTTTGGAGGTTAATAATGTATGGTGGAAAGTGCAGTGTTTACAAAGTATACTAGATATTGCTGAGACCTGAGTGACTATTTGGATCTGACATCCTATTATAAGAACATGAACAGATGGAGAAAAGAATGTTCATATAAGAAAATATAACTTGCCTCTCCCTACGTCTGTTGTGAGAAAACATTCATGAAATTAAACACTCCCTGTGACCATGCTTCAGATAATAATGGGCACTCTAGAAGAACACCAGAAAATGCACATGGGTACAAATTAGTAAAAATGACCCAATATTCTATTATTGGGTATTACACATTCCTAAGATTTGGTATGTCCTTCTTTATGTCCGTAAGACTGTCCATGACTGTTTCCACCGAATATTTCAAACATTCAGTAAGCTTTCTGAAAAGATCATGAACAAGGCTGATCTTCCACCTTAAAAACATTATCAGGGCCCTAAAGTTGCCCTTTCCAATCCACCCTCCACTTTTCCCTGAAGTTAACCACAAACTTGAATTTAGTGTTGTTTATTCTTGTATTTCCAATCAGACCCTATTACATTGGGAAACACTCTTAAACAATATAGAGGCTTATTTTGCATAATTTGAACAATGTATGCTTGGTATACTGAATCTTGCAAGTTGCTTGTTTCATTCAATAAAATGTGAGGTGTGATTTGGCAGTGAGGACATAAGTTTGTTTACTTTAACTACTATACAGTACTCCAGTGCAGGAACATACAAACATTTATTCTCATGATGGCTGTTTTGTTTTTGTTCTTGTTTTATGCCACGGCAAAGAGTGCTGCCACAAATACTCTTTACATGCCTCTCTGTGTTTCCAGCCATCAGAGTAGATGTCTTGCAAAGAGTGGCATGAACAACCTCATTCAATCACCCCTTAAGTTGTATAAGAATTCTCACTTCCATTGTGAGCTCATAAAGTCGCTTATTTCTCCAGATCTTCACCAACATTTGGTTTAACTCAGATCACTAGTCTTAGAATATCAGATAATACAGTAGTTCTCTTTGACATTTTCTTAATTGCCATTCAGGATGAATGGTATATATAAATAAAATATATTTTCATATATTTACCATTCATATATTCCTTAAGTTGCCTGTTCTTACTCTTTGTTTTTCTGTTGATTTATTTATGAAAACCTTCTTAAACAAAGGTCTTAAAAACTTTCTTCTGAATATTAAAAAAAACCTGTATATTACACTTAAGATATTAATTCACCTAGATTTGACTTTTGAAGGTATGGCCTGATGGAGAAATGTAAGATTGGAATACACAGGGCATGTATAAAATATTTACTAAAAGAGCTATTTTCTAACCAAAATGCCCATCAACTCATTGCTGGATACATAAAATACCTCTATCCCTACAGTGGGCTAATATTTGGATAAGTAAAAAGGAGTGAAATACTGATGTATGCTACAACACAGATGAAAACTTGAAAACAGTAGGCTAAGTGAGAAGATAGTCCCAAAGCCTAAATATTGTCGATTCTATTCTTGATATATCCAGATTAGGCAAAAGCATATAGACAGGAAGTATATTGATGATTGTTAGGGCTTGGAGTATTGTGAGAAATGGGGAGTAACTGGTAAATGGCAGAGCTGTTTTTTAGGGGAGATGAAAGCACTGTAAAATTGAGGTGACTGTTGCACAAGTATATGAATGTGCTAAAAATCACTAAGTGAATTATATGGAATGAGATTTATATTTCAAAAATCTTAAAACCAATTTTATTTTGTAATTTTGAAAATGGAGAATGGTTCATTCTCAATAAACCATGGAAATGAGCTTAGTGCGCCTGCTGCAGGACTGTCACATGTAGAGTGCTGAGCTTTGCAAAGTGGTGAAGGGTACTGTAATAGTTTGTGTCTAGATGTCCTCCCAAAGCCTCATGTAGTCTTAGATGGGGCTTTTTCAGAGGTGGATAAATCTGGAGTATGTGATCCTGGGATTAAGGGTGTGTGATTGCTAAATCAGTACACTGATTGTCTCAGCACCACCCTAATTCTGGTAGCCTAGATATAAGGGACAATAAGAGGTTACCTTCCCCCTTGTTACTTTCACTGTCTTCCACTACTATGAATTGTTTCTTGCCTTGCAGCCAGATGATTATGGGCTGAAACGTCTACTAACTATATGCTAAAGAAACATTTCCTCCTTTTAACTTTGGGTGTCAGGTATTTTGTCCCATCAATAAGAAAAGTAGCTAAGACAGAATTTGATACCAGAGAAGTGGGTTTGTTGATGTGACATTACCTGGCCATGTAGCTCAAGAGCCTTTGGAACTGGCTTGTGGAAAGGGGAAGAGTTAGGAAAGATTTGCAGATACTGGCTGAAAAAGTAGAGCTAGAACACCTTAGGCTGTACTGTACGGGAGATTCTGGTCAGTGCTCAGAAGACCAGAAAAGCAATAAAGACCAGGCTTAGGAGGTTTCTGCTGGGAAGAAGGACTGCACTGGCTGCTGGATTCCAGACAATGTGTGTTATGCCTTAGCAGAAAGTTTGTCTGCATTTTGCTCAAGTCCAGAGACTTTGCCTGAGACTGAGATTAAGAGTGGCAGACTAATTAATCTGGCAGAAGAAATTTCAAGGCAGTCTAATGTTGAAGTGGTGCCATGGCTACTGTTGGGGGCTCTTTAGCCAGATTTGTGTTGAGAATCAAGAGCAAAGAGACCAGCAGAATGATTTAAATGTTTTGAGTTTGGCCAGAAAGGAAGCTCCAGTAAAGTTGTGGCCTGCAAAGATAGAGCTGAGGAGATCATTATTGCTGAGAAGGAACAGGAGAATAGAAAACATGGCCTGAGGGCATCACAAGAAGCAGCAGGACTCCACCTTTTGCAGCCTCAAACTTGTAAAAATGAAAGACTTTGCTTTGAGAAGAGAGCCCCAGAGCACGATATTTCAGAATGGCAGTGGCCTAGGGAAGTTGTTCCTTAGAATTTGGTTAACAGGCACTGCACCCCTGCAGCCAAGAGAGAAGGAAGCCTCACTACTGCTCTACCTGGCAGCAGACCTTGGCATTATCCACATGGCACTAGTTTTAGGTGCATGCAGAATGCAAGAGTTGTGGGGCCAGGAAAGCTTCCACCCAGAGTTCAGCAGAAGGCCTGGCAGGCCATGCAGTGTGCTCCTGAGAGGGCAGTGTGTGAAGCTGTGAATGTGAAGCTGAAGGTGCAGTGGAGACCTCAGAAGTTTGGAGAAGCCAGGAATGTGGATTGTCAGAGGAAAACTCCAAGGAGAGAGCAAAGCTGGCCAACCAGAGAGAAGCCATGGGAGCTACCACCACTGGAAGTGCCATGGGGTGGAGCCACCCAATCCCTTTGGAATTCACAACTTGTCACAGACTACCTTGGATGCTATACATGGAACTATAGGACTTAATGTTTTCCCTCCTGAATTTTGGACTTGCTTTGCTCCCATTCCTTTGTATCCTCCTATTTGTACCTTTTGGAATGGCAATGTTTATGTTGTGCCATTGTATGTTGGAAGGGTTTAACTTTCTTTTCATTTGCATGGGGACTCACAACTAAGAGTTTGCCTTAAATCTCAGAGGAGACTTGGGACTTGGACCTTTCAGCAGTGCTGAAACTGTTAGGAATTGGCAACCCTTAGAGATGGACTAAATGCCTTTTGTGTAAAGGAATGTACATAAGTCTTTGGAGGGCCAAGGGTGGAATGGTATGGTTTGTGTCTAGAAGCCTCATGCAGTCTTAGACGGGGCTTTTTCAGAGGTGGATGAATCTGTATTGGGAGCAATGCTACATAATTTTAGGGAAAAATCATTTGGTTAGCCTAGTTCTCCTGCCTACAGCCCAGCTACGGAATTCCAAGACATAACTCCATTTTGGCCCCCGGTCACAACTGAGACATCAATGATCCAGTGATGCTGTGATTCTCCAGGACAAGAAACATCCTGGGAGCCGAAAACATCCTGGGAGGAACAAACATCTACTCAGTTCCTCATTGTTCTTGGATTGTTACATCTTGTTTACGTGGATGTATTGAACTCTCTGCAAGTCATTTGTTACATTTGTTTCTCCCAATGTACTGAATAAAAGGTGTGGTAAACTGCGGGCTTTCGTGTTTGCCGCCCAGAGCAGCACTGATCAGACCCAAAGCTCAGCTTCTTCTCAGTCTCATTTTTCTACCTTTCCTGTAATTCGCCTTGTGCTGTCATGGCTCACAGGAGACTAGGACTTACTGCAGAGGTTCTAGTAACGTCCCCTTTCCCTGTTCCCTACAAATCTGGAGTTGTGATATTGGGATTAAGGATGTGTAATTACTAAATCAGTACACTGATTGGCTTGGCAACAGCCTAATCTTGGTGGCCTGGATATAATATAAGAGACAGAAAGAGGCTATCTTCCCCCTTGTTGCTTTTTCTGTCTTCCACCACCATGAATTGTTGCCCCTCTGTCATGTGTCACCCTGTCTTGGAGCCAACTGATTATGGACTGAAATCTCTACAAACTGCATGCTAAATAAACCTTTCCTCCTCTTAACTTTGGGTGTCAGGATTTTGTCTCAGCAATGAGAAAAGTAACTAACACAGGCATGGTATTGCAGTTGTAAGCAGAAGAGATATCTTCCACAGATTGCCTCCATTTCTGTCTCTTAGAAAATATCTCATACGCACAAGTTAAAGCCTAGTTTGAAGATTAGTATTTTTCCTACACCATGGTTCTCAAACACAAGCCATCTATTTCATTGGGTTCTGACTTTTCTGCTGAAAAAAACTATTAATCTGGTGCTAAGCTGATGCTGAAACAATGATTCACCTAATTTAGTGTTATGGTTTAAACCTAAAATGTCCCCCCAAATTCTCATGTAGGTGGAAGGTGACTGGATCGTGGCAGTGCTATTCTCCTCGGTGAGTCATCCATTAATGGATTGAATGGCTAAATGTGCCATTAGGATGTGAGGCCAGATTGGAGGTAGATCCCTGGGGGTGTGACCTGGAAAGATGTACATATTCTTATTCCTGGCTCCTCCTTGCACCCTCTGCTACCTGGTTGCCATGAGATGAGTAGCTTTCCTCTGCCCAGGCCCCTCCACCATGCTGTTTTCTGCCTTAGAGGCTGCCAACTGTGGATGGCAACTTCTGAAACTGTGAGCCAAAATAAATTTCTCTTCCTTTAAGTTGTGGATGATGGGCACTGTGTCTCAGTGATGAGAAAATGACTACACAAAAAATGATGAGAAGTGGGGTCATTGCTCTACCTGACTATATGGTTCAGAAGCTTTTAGAACTGATTTGCAGGAGGAATTTGCAAAGTTTTGGAAATGTCAGCTAGAGAAGCCCCAGGATGCTGTAAACTGAGCTTGATTATAGATTCTTGTCAAACTCAGAACAGAATCCTAATAGAAATGCAGACAGTAAAGACCAGCCTCAGGAGATTTAATTTAGGAACAAGGACTCCACTGGCAGCTGGACTAGAGATGGTGTGTGTTACACTCTCACAGAAAATTTATTTTCATTTTTCACATGTCCTGAGATTTTATGGAAGACTGAGATTAAGGGTGGTAGGCTAATCTGGCAGCAGAATTTTTCAAAGCAGCCCAATGTTCAGCCTGAGATATGCATACTGCTGGCTTCCTTCAGCCAGATATATGGTAAATCAGGAGCAAATAGCAAAGTTGAATGATTCAAAAAGTTTCCAGTTTTGACAGAAATGAAGTGCCTGCCAACTCAGGGCAAAACAAAGCACTATAGTTGCCAAAAAGATTAGCATGAAACAGAAGCAAAGTACTTTGCATCAGGACAATAAAAAAGATGGCTTCGGGTCATCTCAGGAATCAGCAAGAATCACCTTTCACAGGCTAAAAGGGTGCAAAACTGTATTCATTTGAAAAGAGGGCTTCTGGGATCCTTGCTTAGGAAATTGGTCCCCTGGGATTACTTTCACAGTACTCAACTGAAGAGCTAGAAGAACCCAAGTTATTATTTCTAAAAAGACATCCTTTCTACAGAAGTGAAGGTGAGTATATTCCCTGGGGCAGTTTAAGCCACTACAGCCTCAGCTACATCCAGTTCCAGGGCCTGACATGTGTTTCTTGGTATACTACACATGCACAGTAAGCCAGCCCAGGAAGATAAGCACTCACCAGCCAGCCTGACTGGGCTTCTAGTGGTCATCTATACCCTCCACCTGAAGCAAAGACACTTTCTAGTGTTTGGCAGATGCCTCTCTTCCCATCTTCACTACCTGAAACAGCTTGTCCTGGGCTAATGCCTACTCCTGTTTGAACGTAGGCTGGAAGAGAAAGAGATACAGAGGCCTGACTGGTAGAACATAGGCAGAAAAAGTGTCAGGTTCTCTTTAGCTGGCCCAGTAGGGCCTGGGACTTGTGGGCCAACAGAACTCTGAGCCTGGCCACTGGTTAGCTAGGAAATTAGAAAGCTATGAAAACATATCTGGATCATCTCTCCTCTTTGAAGTCAGGCATCCATGATAGCTCCCAAGGCCAGGAGAAAGTGACACTCAGTACAGAGCAGGAACAGGAAAACTGGCCACTAGGTGAGGAATCAGGCACACATACACTCAATGAAAGAGTCTCAGGGCAGGGGCTCAATCCCATGTGAGGCTGTCCTTCAAAGGAGGTGGGCAGTGTGGGAAGCCTCATTTTCCCCATCACCACTTAAGAGCCTGAAGGTTTCAGCAGTCCTCCGTTTTGACATTTAATTCTTCACCCTGAATATGCTTCTACCCTTTGGCCAGTTTCAGGGCATTCTGCCTAGCAAAATAATCTTACAAAGAGAAAATAAATTATTATTACTATGATGATCTTAGCTATAGTGTTTATTATAGTTTTAAAAATATATAAGCAGCCCAAATGTCCAACTGTCAAAATTAAGTTAAAGAAAATGCATACTGTGTCATAACACTAATGGAAAATGTACTCTTGATCTATAGGTTGAATCTAAAATAAAGTACCAATAAACAATATGTTTAGCAATAAAAATGTTTATAAAGCAGGTATAGTGAATGGAAAATAATCGTAACATTAAGTGAAAATAGAAAGATATAAAATTACATGTGACTTTAAAAATATAGTCTTAAACTAAGAGAAAGAAGGCATGTGAAAGACACTACAAAAATTTAACAGTGGCTGTATGAGATTTTTTTAATTTAATATTTTCTAAATCCTTCATTAGCATTTATTACTTTAACATTTTAAAAATGTTTAAAAGTACCCTCAAAAGGGATGGATGGAGAGTTCAGGTTCCTCTTAAAAGATCCTCTTAGGACAAGGGATGGTGAAGTCTTAGGCTATGGGTGGAACAGATCCAGCATGACTGACCTACTTGGGAGGCAAAGCCTCAACCATGGTCGACACTGGGCCCCAAATGCCAACTCTGTGAGTTCTTTCACCATATTGAGGCCAAGCATGCTGAAGAAGTCAATACAGAACTATAGTTAGCAGTCATTGAGAATTCTGTACCAAGCACTATGCTTATTACCACATATGAATTCACTAATTTAATCATGACAAAGCTCCAATTAAAGAAGTGTTTTGTTAGCTTCTCTAAGATGCAGTGATTTCCCCTGATAAAAACTAGTGGGTCGCAGAATCAGGATGGCAGTCTGTACTCCAGGGGCCTCTTAATCACTTTTCTACAGTCCTGAGGGGAGAAGTAGGTCCACTTCACAGGCGTGGCTGGCTCTCAGGATCATAGCCTGGCTGATAGGAAGTATCCAACATGGTGGAGACAGTCTATCAGTTAGAACTGTGAGGGCTCCACATTCTTCATCTCTCAAAACATGTCTGCAGGTACACACATATATACAGAAAGACCAGCCACTTGACTATTTAGTCCTAACTTTTTAAAATAGATTTTTAAGAACCCATTTTTTGTAATTAACTCCTCCATTCCTCTTTTGGTGTTTATCTTTAAACCATGACCAGTGTCACTTACACCATAGGATTGCCCTTCAACACTAATGAGGTAAGATATGTGAGACAAAACTTCTAGGGCTTCTGGCAAGGGGAGGGCACCTGTGAGGAAAGACAATTCAGATGAAGTACAGCACTGGGGAGTGGGCATGTGGGTTCCAGCCTGGGCAGTTTGGATTCTTCAAAGGAAAGAGCAGAAAGTACCTGCCAGAAGCACCTAAGATCAGTGAAGGCACGCTGATCACCCAAGAGTGGCTCAGGAGCACACTCCCATGTAGAATGTGCTTCCTTGGATGGAAGACCATACTCTGTAGATAAGACAGACATGTCCCCGTGAAGGAGTGTGCCCCATGGATAGGCCAACAAGCCTCCCTAGGCAGATAAAGAACCTATTTTTTGATTTAACCAGCCTCATGATCGTAAGCCTCCTCTAGCCCCTAAGAGGTCTTCTGGGATGGCTGTAGGCAAAGCCACTTCAACACAGTGTTCTAAATCCATCCCTACTCATTCGACAAGTATTTGGAATCTAGGTCACTCATAAATATAGGCCAGACGTGGCTGAGGAAAGCCATTACTCTGCTTCATGAGGACAGCCTCCCAGGTTGTTTGGCATGGGGGCAAGAGGGAGGGAACAGAAAGCTCCTTATGACGCCCTACTGAGGTCACAAGTTGAGCGGAACACAATGAATCAGCCTGTGCCCTGGCAATAATCCACTGGACACCACCCACTGCCCCACTCCTCTGTACAGCCACCTGGTTCCACACTACAAAGACACAGAGGACACCGGACCACCAGACCACGGGACTCAGTCCTGCCGCTCCCAGCCCAGAGGTAGGGGCTTCTGAGCCACCATCCCACTGCTCCTGGTCCAGAGGAAGGGGTTTCCCATCCCTCCAGCTGCTCCCAGCCCAGTGGAAAGGGCTTTTGGGCCACCATCCCTACCACTGCTCCTGGCACCTGTCCCACTTCTCCCAGCTCAGAGGTGGTAATCCGTGCAGGTGGCAACAGTACCCCCCCCCAGTCGAAATGAGAAAACACATAAACAAGTCTGAAAACCAGACTTCCAGATCACCTACAGCAACCCCAAAGGGAAATGAGATGGAACACTCTGATACTCAACCACCTGGACCCACTGAACTGGCAACAAAAGGGGACCTGGAAAAAATGAAATCAGAAATAATTTCTCAGATAACAGGAGAAATTGTGCTCCTAGTGAAAGATATGATTAATAAATCTAGAAAGGAGCTCAGGAACATGATGGAATCCCAACATAGAAAACAAATGGAATCCATAAAACAGATGCAAATAGATTTCCAGGACATGAAAAACTCCACTGAAAGTCTACACACCAGAATGAACCAATGTGAGGATAGAATTTCACATATAGAAGATAAGATTGCAATTAGTGACCAGGAAAAGAAAAATTGCTTCAAAATTATAAGGGAACATGAGAAGTCAATCCAGCAGCTGCTAGACGATACAAAGAAGAATAATATAAGACTGATTGGAGTCAATGAAGAAACAGAAGAGAGTGCAGATGACATAAAAAAAAACTCCTCACAGAAATAATGGCAGAAAACTTCCCAAGCAGTGGAAAAGAAATTGACATACAGATAAGTGAGGCATATAGGACCCCAAATAGCCTTGATCAAAAGAAATCTACACATAGGCATATAATTGTTAAAATTCCAGAAACTCAACAGAAGAAAAAAGTTCTACAAGCAGTTAGAGAAAAGAAACAAATCACATACAAAGGAAAGCCCATTAGAATCACAGCAAACTTCTCAACACAAACCATCAAGGCAAGAAGAGCTTGGAGTGACATATTCCAAGCCCTAAAAGAAAACAGCCTCCAACCCAGATTGATGGACCCTGCAAAACTATCTTTCAAAATGGATGGAGAAATAAGATACTTTCATGACAAAGAGCACCTTAGGAACTTTGTGAATACCAAACCAGCACTCCAAAGAATTTTACACAATATCCTAGGAACAGACATTGAGGATCACAACCCCAGGAAGCAAAGCAGAATGAACCCATCTGGCATGACAAGAAACTAAATGTAAAGGGGGAGAACCCAACAAAAAGAAAAAGTCATGGCAATGACAAGTCAATACGTGTCAGTTATAATCATCAATGTTAATGGTCTCAATTCACCAATAAAAAGAAATAGACTGGCAGAATGGGTCAAGAAGCAAAATCCAACAATATGCTGCATACAAGAAACACACTTAATTCAAAAGGAAACTCATACACTGAAAGTTAAAGGGTGGAAAACAATACTCCATGTGACGGGAAGTCGAAAAAAAGCAGGAGTAGCTATCCTCTTTGCAGATCAAGTAGATTTCAAACCAACACTGATTAAGAGAGATGAAGAAGGACACTACATCCTTGTAAAGGGAACAATCCAAGAGGAAGAGATGACAATCAGAAATATCTATGCACCAAACACTAGTCCACCCAACTATATAAAACAAATACTAATGGACATGAAAAGTCATATATGCACTAATACAATTGTAGTGGGGGACCTCAACACCCCACTGTCACAAATAGATAGATCAATTAGACAAAAAATAAGTAATGAAATACTAGAACTCAATCAAACTCTTGAACAAATGGACTTAACAGATGTTTACAGAGTCTTCCACCCCACAAAATCAGAATACACATTCTTCTCAGCTGCACATGGGTCATTCTCCAAAATAGGCCACATACTCACACATAGAACATGTTTAAGTAAGTGCAAAGGAACTGAAGTTATCCCCTGTATATTATCAGAAAATAGTGTGATGAAATTGGAGATCCATAGCAAAAGAAACTCAAAAAATTTCATAAACACGTGGAAATTGAACACACTTCTAAATAACCAATGGGTCACAGAGGAAATTAAAGAAGAAATCAGACAGTTCCTTCAATTAAATGACAATGACATACAACATATCGGAATCTATGGGACACAATGAAAGCAGTCTTACAAAGGAAATTCATAGCAGTGAATACACATATTAGGAAAACAGAACGAGCCCAATTAAACAACCTGATGCTGAACCTCAAGCTTCTAGAAAAAGAAGAACAGGACAACCCCAGAGCTCATACAAGGGAGGAAATTATAAAGATCAGAGGAGAAATCAATTCAATGGAGACTAAGAAAACTATACAAAAAATCAATGAAGCCAGGAGTTGGTTCTTCGAAAGAATCAACAAAATTGACAAACCCTTAGCCAACCTTATCAGAAAAAGGAAAGAAAAGGCCCAAATCCATGTAATTGGGAATGAAAAGGGTGAAACTACAACAGACCCAGCAGAAATCCAGAGGATCATCAATACCTACTTCCAGAAACTATACGCCAATAAGATGGACAACACAGAAGAAATGGACAGATTCCTAGATACATATGAATTACCAAAGTTGAATGAAGAAGACCCAAAAATTCTGAACAACCTAACATCAACCAATGAAATTGAAAATGTAATTAAAAACTTATCACCTAAGAAAAGCCTGGGCCCTGATGGCTTCACTGCTGAATTCTACAAGACATTTAGAGAGGAACTACTGCCACTACTGTTTAAACTCTTCAATGAAATTGAAAGGGAAGCAATACTCCCAAATTCATTCCTGGAAGCAAGCATCACCTTGATCCTCAAAGCAGAGAAAGACACAACCAAAAAGGAGAACTATAGGCCAATCTCACTAATGAACATAGATGCAAAATTCCTTAATAAGATACTGGCAAACAGAATGCAGAAGATCATCAAGAAGATCATACACCCTGATCAAGTGGGAGTCATCCCAGGGATGAAGGGATGGTTCAATATATGAAAATCAATCCATGTAATACACTATATCAATAGAGCCAAGGACAAAAACAATATGATTATCTCCATAGATGCAGAAAAAGCATTTGACAAAATCCAACATGCATTTATGATAAAAACCCTACAAAAAATTGGAATAGATGGTCTCTACCTCAAACTGATAGAAGCCATCTATGAAAAACCAACAGCCAATATCATACTAAATGGTCAAAAACTGAAATCCTTCACACTAAAATCAGGAACAAGACAAGGATGTCCACTATCACCACTCTTGTTCAATATAGTTCTAGAAACATTAGCCATGGCAATTAGACAAGAGAAACAAATAAAAGGAATAAAGATAGGAAATGAAGAAGTCAAATTGTCATTATTTGCAGATAACATGATACTCTATATAGAAGACCCCAAGAACTCCACCAAAAGTCTTCTAGACTTAACAACCAAATTCAGTCAAGTAGCTGGTTACAAGGTCAACACACAAAAATCAGTAGTTTTCCTCTACACAAATAACAGACTCACTGAGAGAGAAATAGGGCAAATAATTCCTTTCACAATAGCATCCAAAAAACTGAAACACCTAGGAACCAACCTAACGAAAGAAGTGAAAGACCTCTTCTCTGAGAGCTATGGCACTCTGAAAAGAGAGATTGAAGATGATATCAGAAAATGGACAGACATCCCCTGCTCCTGGGTAGGAAGGATTAATATAGTGAAAATGGCCATACTTCCAAAATTGCTATATAGATTTAATGCAATTCCAATTGAGATCCCAGCAGCATACTTCCTAGATCTTGAGAAAACAATCCAAAAATTCATTTGGAACTAGAAGAGACCCAGAATAGCAAAAGCAATTCTAGGTAACAGAGACATGGCAGGGGGTATCACAATCCTCAACCTGCAACTATACTACAAAGCTACTGTGATAAAAACAGCATGGTACTGGCAAAGAAACAGACCTGAGGACCAGTGGAACAGATTAGAAGATGCAGAAACAACGCCAGACACATTCAGCCAGCTCATCTTTGATAAAGGAGCCAAACACCCTCACTGGAGGAAAGATAGCCTCTTTAATAAATGGTGCTGGAAAAATTGGGCTTCACCTTGACATAGATTAAAACTAGACCTATATCTCTCACCATGCACTAAACTAAAATCAAAATGGATTAAAGATCTAAATATTAAAATAGAAACTCTGAACCAGTTGGAACAGAGGTTAGGTAGAATTCTTGAAGACATCCGTGTAGGAAACGATTTTATGAACAAAACCTCAGTTGCCCGTGAACTAGCACAATCAACAAGTGGGATCTCTTCTTATTAAAAGGCTTCTGCACAGCAAGAGAAACCACCAGCAGTGTGAAGAGACAACCCATAATGTGGGAAAAAATCTTCACCTGCTCTTCCTCAGACAAAGGTCTACTATCTCGAATCTATAAAGGGCTTAAAAAGATCAGACCTCTCAAATTTAAAGACCCAATCCGAAAATGGGCATCTGAAATGAACAGACATTTCTCAGACAAAGAAGTAGAAATAGCAAATAAATACATGAAAAAATGTTCAACATCATTGGTCATTCGAGAGATGCAAATGAAAACAATGCTGAGATTCCACCTCACTCCAGAAAGAATGGCTGCTATCATGAAATCAACCAATAACAAATGTTGGCAGGGCTTTGGGGAAAGAGGAACCCTTCTCCACTGCTGGTGGGAGTGTAGACTGGTGCAAGCACTGTGGAAATCAGTATGGAGATACCTCAAAGGACTAGGACTGGAAGTCCCATTTGACCCCGCTATTCCACTGCTGGAGATCTTCCCCAAAGAATTAAAAGAATCATACCATAGTGATATACGTGTGGCCATGTTCATAGCAGCACAGTTTGTGATAGCTAAAACTTGGAAACAGCCCAAATGCCCATCAACTGGAGACTGGATAAAGAAAATGTGGTGTTTTTATAAAATGGAGTACTACTCAGCCATAAAAAATGAGAAATTAGAGATATTTATAGCTAAGTAGATGCACATTGAGGCGATACTCTTAAGTGAAATAAATAGGACACACATGTATAAATACTGAATAGTTTCTCTGGTGTGAGAAACTGAAACTGTAAATAAGGACTAAATGTATAATAGGTAATGTGAAATAGGAAGAAAAGGGGCAAAGGGGAAGGAAGTGAGAGGGCTAGGGGAAAGGATAGAAGGGAATGGGATTAACATGAGAAAATGGAAAAATAGGAAAAAAATCTTTGTAAATAGGGAGGACTGGAGGGGTTGAAGGGAGGGCTGAGCAAGAATGAAAAATAAGAACCAAGAGAGATTACGTAAAGGTGCAAATTTCCAATGATGAATGTCATTATATTGTATACTTAAAATGTACCAATGATTAGAATGAATAATTGACAATGCAAAATAGGAAGAAAAGGTCCAAAGGGGTAGGGGTAGTGGGAGAGGCAGGGGAAAGGAAAGAAGGGAAAGGAAAAATGCTGAGAAATGGAAAAAATGGAAATAAAGTCTTTGTAAATAGGGAAGGGTGCAGGGCGTGAAGGGAGGGCTAGGAATGGGGAAAAAATAAGAACCAAGATGCATCATGTAAAGGTACAATTCCCGTTGAGAAATGTAATTGTGTTGTATACCTAAAATGTACCAATAAAAGAATTTAACAACAACAAAAAAAGAAAGCTCCTTATACCTGCTGTAGTTTGGATGTCTATCCCCTTCAACTCACATTAAGATATAATTGCCATTCTCACAGTATTAAGAGTTGGGCTTCAGGGGCGAGACAGGATTAGATGAGGTCATGCCGGTGAAGACCCATGATGGCATCAGTGGACTTAAAAGGGGGGTGAGAGAGACCTGAGGTAACACACTCGCTCTGTATTAGTAGGACTATGATGCCTGGGGACTCTGTAGAGTCCCCACTGCAAAAAGACCCTTAACAAGTGTAGCCTGTCACCTTTGGACAGAGTTCCCAGCCTCCAGAACTGTAAGAAATAATTTCTTTTCTTTATGAATTACTTAACCTACAGTATTCAGTTATAGCAACAGAAAAGATTAAAATAATACGCTATACTATAGATTTCTAATCCTGAGTATAGCAAACACTCCACATTAAACCTAGTTATAATTTGACCGCTATCACCTCTAGTGTTACTGGGTTAAGTCATTACAGGAAGTCTACCTTTTGATCATCGGGAATCTGGCAATTTCTGAGCAGATCCATTTTACTATCTCCACTACTTGGTGATACTGAAAGTTTTGTTATTGCTTCCCTCTCCCAAGCATTCATCTTCCAGAACTCTATTGGCCAACCCTCAACACTTTCATGTGTCCGTGGCCTTCTCTTAGGTTCTACACCTCCATTGCTGATTTCTAATGCAATAGCAGCTAGAAGTACATAAATGATCACAGAAGAACCAGGCCCTGTGAGGGAATGTGTGAGCACTTACTGTTCCACTCCCAGACCTGTCAAGGTGCACTTTAGGGTAGCACTTCCAAAAGAAGTCCACCTGGGACCTGCACAGCTCCAGCCTACAGAGGGCACACCTCACTTTCTTAGTACAAGCCAGGTTCTCTGGAGACTGAGAAGTTCCTACTCCACTGCTGGGGTTCTATTTTGACATCAATGCTCCTTATTCTTATTCATTTACAAGAGCTTCATTGAGGTATAATTTGTGGTATTTACTTTTGCTTTTGATGGAAGTTTTCTATTTCAGAATTCCAAAAACAATATATCTACCCGCTGTAGAGAACGTGACACGAATCTATACTCTTTCTTTGCCTGTAGGACCAGCCAGTTTCCTTGTTCCCTTGGTAATGTGCATTATTTACTTAATGTATGTGTCAACTATTAACTGAAGTTGAGAGTCTAGTCATACAAACATGAGAGCATCTGTGGACATCCTCTATTGAGTTTCTCTTAAAGCTCTTTAAGAACTCTTTATATACTAAGATTACTAGTATTTGTGAAATGTTATATTTTCTCTAGTTTATCATCCATTCCTCATTTTTTTTCAAATCATCTCTAATTTATGTAGTCAAGTTTTTAGGTTTAACTTAAGGTTTCTTCACTTGATGCGGTGCTTAGAAATTCATTTTATTTTTATGGCTTCAATTCTTACACTTAACATCTTTTATTCCCTCTGACATTTATTTAGGGGAATGAGATGAGATGAGGGTTTAATTTTAACTTCTTTTTCTAATCTTGTTTCATCACTAAAAGGCAAACACCGGTTTTAAAAATTAAAGATATCTTAAAGTTAGTTCATTTCAAGGCAGTCCATTTATGTTAAATCTTCTTTAGCGTTCAGAAATTCAAAACTCATACCCATCATTTAAACTACAAAATATTTTGTTAGTACTAAAACCAAAAGACAAACTCCTATTTTTCCTCTTAACACTGCTGAAACTTACCAAACCAAAATGGAAGCAAATGCTTCCAGAGCAGAAACATACTCAGGCAGTTTTACTCTTTTTCAACACTTCCTCCTTTCTCACTGGTTAATTTACTAAAAGCACACTGGGTCAAATTAGACCCCTCTTCACACCTTCTCATTCATCAGCTAGAGACACAATGTGGGGAGTAAGAGATTTTGGGTAAAAGACAGAAACATCTTGAGGGGTTTTCAAGGATCTCACTCAAAGACATTATTATGAAAATGCAAACACAAGGCACATATTGTAAAAGAAATTCTCAAATCAATGTAACAAACGGTTTGTATCCAGCACAAGGAAATCTTGTTACCCAGTCAGAAACAGGCAAAAGATGTGAATATACATTTTACTGAAGAAAATCTATGGAAAACAAATGAGCACAAGATAAGCTGCTCAACGTAATTAGTTACTGGGGAAATGCAAATTCAAATCACAGTGCATATCATCTAACAGCTACCATAACTGCTATAATAAAAAATAAATGTTAAGGATCAGAACCAGAACTCTCATATATTACTCATAAAAATATAAAATGGCACAACACAACTACTGTAGAAAACAATGTAGCAGTTTCTTAAAAAGTTAAACTTCATAATTCACCAAATTCATAAACAGAATGACCCGGCAAACCTACTCAGATATATATCCATGAGAAATGAAAGCATACTTCAAAAGCAAATAAAGCAAAACAAAAAATTCCTGTTAAAAAATGTCCATAGCAGCATTATTCATAATTGCCAAGAATTGGCAACAATTTAAATATACATTAACTAGTGACTAAATAAACAAAAAAGCAGTTTATAATCCACACAACAGGATACAATCCAGTAATAAAAATGAACAAACTACTGACACTGGCGCAACATCAATGAACCAAGATAAAAACGTTACACTGATCTGAGGCTGTGGCTCAGTGATACAGTGCTTGCCTAGACTGAGAGGCTCAGGGTTGCACCCCAGCACTGAAAAACAAGCAAACGAAAGTTAAGAAAAGCCATACATAAGAGCTAAATGAATCAGTCTATATTAACTATCCAGAAAAGGCAAATTTACAGGGGCAGGAGACTAAGTGGTTAGCTGACTTGGATAGGGAAGGGGAGTGACTGAAACTAGGCACAATGTTCCTTGTTAGGTCTTACAAATGTTCTAAAGTACCACTGGGGTGACAGCTGCCCAGTTCTTACATTTACTAAAAAATACTGAAAGGGGCAATTGTTATGATATATAAAATACATTTCAATAATGTTGCTTTTAAATAAAAGAAGTAAAAATTGGCATTATCCAATAAAATCATTTAAAACTCTGATTCTGATTAAAGAATGGCAATATGGCATCCAGGATATTGTATTCACAGCTCTCCCTACTATGCAGGACCTACAAGTCTGGCTTCATCACCTGGCCAACCTTCTCAAATCCCATAACCACTTATCGCTGTCAAACACACAGGCTGTAGAGTCAGAGAGCCTAAGGTTCCAGGTCTTGTGTTAACTTGTTCTGGGACACAAGGTCACTTCCCATTACCGAACTTGTCTCCTTCTGAAATTGGAATATCTCACCTTTAGAATGAGGATAACGGTATCCCACAAAGCCAGCATGTAGAATACTTTAAATAATGCATTTAATACACCTGGCACAGTGTTCAGCAAGGAAACATGCATATCCTTCACAAGGCTGGCCCAGGTCATTACCATCAATGTCTTCTCCTCAAAGAGGCATTATCCAACCACGCCACCTCAGGTGGGTAAGGCCCATTAGTCTCTGCACCCTTTTTATTTCCTTCCTGGCACTTGGAGACTTTATTCCTTTGTTTCCCCTCCCTCCCTACCTTTTGTCCATTCCTCCTCCAGGCTGAGGTCTCCACAACGGCAGGGACCTCGGCTTTGCTTCTAATTGTCTCTGCAAGGCCTGACCCAGTGTTGGTAACAAATACCTGGAAGCACAGGTGCAGCATTTTGGCATGTCACCTCTGTGGCACTAGCATGTCTCAAAGACTGCCTCCTGTATCTGGCGACATCCTTCTTGGTCCTTCCCCCCTCAGCGGGCCAGAACCAGCCTCACAGGTGCAGTGAATAAAAGTAGAAGTTGATGTAGCCCAGGAGGGTGATGAGCTTGAGAATGTGGCTGAGGAAACAGGTTCCTGAACTGAGTGGAGCAGAGGGCAGGTGAATGGTTCCAAAACAGAAGAGGTTGAAATGTGAGGAGTATGGAAATTAACAAGTAATCAACTTCAGTTGAATTACCAAGATGGCTGCTTACATGGGGTGTAGAAGCAGCAAAGTAGACATATACAGGATATTACTGCCTGTGTGGCTTCTTACTGAATAGTGAGGTTTAATGTACTGGTTGATATATTCTTTATGTACATGCTTGCTCTGTAAACTGCAGTTGAATATAATTGTAGTATTTTGCATTAATTACATTTATTTTACATTTATAAAACTGGGACTTAAACTCACTATGTAAATTTATGCAAGTAAGTATACAAATGAAAAAAGGGTCTAGCACTGACTTTTAAGGGGACTAGAGCCCTTTAGGTCCAGGTTTTGGGGATTAAATACAAGTATATCCAAAAATATTTAACTTTCTCTGAAGGAGGTGAAGCAGTTATTCTTTGCTATCTATCTCTTATTAAGTTAACTTCTCAAATTTTCATATTGGTAAGTATTGTATTGATCTAACAAATTTTTTTTAGATTTTTACCTCCCTGCATAAAGATAAGGTGAATTCCTCAATCCTCAAGTAACTTTGCTAGCAAGAAAAGGCCATACATCAAAACACTTCATTATTATCATGTTCTTTCTTCCATCTTTCTCCTTCAAACTAGGTAGGCGTGCAAGTGGAGGGAAGAACATGGTTGCTGTAACATGCAGCTGTATGCTTCACTGTGTACCTCTGAACGAGCCATTTATTCTCTCTGATTAGTTGCCCAACTGAAAAGGAAGTAGTCAAACAATCAGCAAGGTTCTTTTAGTTATAATCTGACAAAAGGGGCACCAAAAGGGGGGCACCAGCATTCCTGTCCCATCAGGTGTAGCTAAGTCACACATTTTTCGGCTGCCCTTACATACACCATTGTGGTAGGAGTAAGCTTGAAGTAGTTAGAAAAGGGTACTTTTTGCATCCAAAGATGTAGATTAAAGCCCTACAGTTTTACTCAGGTAACACTTTGGGAAAATTCCCTAACCTCTCTAAGCCTGATTCTCCATCTTTAAAGAGTTTATACTTTGCAGAATTAAGAAAACTAGAAATAAACTGTACCTGTCTCATACTCAAAAAAGGTGTTTCTCTGTCAGCTTGGAGTCACCTTCAAAGTTACTCTCCAGAATCTTTGAAGACTCAACCAGCATTCCCCAAAGCAGGAAAGTAACAAGTACAGAAGAGCACCTGACCAAGGATGTCTTACTAAATTCTACTTCAGGTTCTTGCCCCTCAGCAAGCCAACTTTCAACACAAGCCAACTCCTCCCCCTTCATCCTTGCCACAAGCCAGGGTAATAAACTATGCACCACCTATTGAATTCCAAATGTGCCGCACACTTTGCTAGACTAAAAGAAGCCTTACAAAGCAGTCTGCATGTTTTCTAAACACTTTTGTACACCTCTGCATCTTATCCTAACAGCACCTTATCTCATGTACGCAACCCAAATTTTTAAAACACAGCAACTGAGGTTCAAAGGAAAAGTTGTTCACTCAAGGATACACAGCTAATATGCCTAGAAGTTAGACTTCCTGGTCTTCTGAACTACCCCACTAAACAATTCACCTACACTCAAATATGTGCATTTCGTTTAGATTTAGTACACTTCACCTGGTTCATTCATATAATCATCCAATAAGTGGGTGATAAAGCCCTCACTTATACACCACAGGTGTGGGAGGAAGTGTAGCACAGTAGGTCAACAAACAACCTCAGACTTGACCTACTTCAATTCCACTTCTCTCCCATTTGTTACCTGTATGACGTGGGGTGCACATCAGCACCTGTTCTTAATCTATATAATGGGCTATCTGAATTCTACATCTCATAGCTTTGTTGAAAATATTAAATAATATCCATAATGTGTTTAGCACAATACATGGCTGCCTCTACATACTGAAATATGAGCTGCTTTCATTATTCTTCTAGGTGCTGAGGACAGAGTCATGAATTACACAAGAACCTCAGCTTCAAGAAGCTTACACTTTTAAGGGGAAATACAAGATGCAAGTAAATACAATTATCAATACAAATTTCAATTGCGTCAAATGCCATGAAAATAGTACTTGTGTGACAGTGGGGTGGGAAGCTACTTTCAGTGTTCAGGGAAGGATTCCTGAATGCCATTTGAGCTCTTACAAGAATGAGGACAGGTAAGAGCCAGATACTGTATAAAGCTGAGGAGGGGAGCTGCAGACAGCAAGCAGAATTCTGGGCCTGGAGCGAGCTGCTATCTTCCAAGAAAAACAAGGAGATCTTGAGGCTAAAGAGTAGGTGGTGGAGGTGAGAACTAGCCTGAGACGTGGTCAGAGAAATCAGCAAACACTAGGGCAGCTTTCTAAAACCAGTAAAGCATTTCCTCAGTTCAAATCTGTTAGGAATCTACTAGAAAGTTTTAATTTTAAGCAAGGGGAATGGTATTATCAGAGCTACAATTCTTAAAGCGCCCCCTCTGGCCGCAATATGGAGAACAGACTGTCAGGCAAAAGTGGAAGTGGGGAGCCCCTCATCCAGAGGCTGCTGCAGTCAACCCGGAGTGGAAGCATCTCATACAACAAACACGCGGGCTCTGGGGGACTGGAGGAACACATTCAGAAGATGTGAAATCGGGCAACAGAGGCTGACATGCGGGCCCAGGCTTCCCTCTAGTCTTAGCGGCCTGCCCACCTGTCCCGTTCCCCACTTCTCCCCTGAAACCGACGAAGTGAAGCATCAAGCCTGCAACCCTAAGTTCGGGGCCCGATGTAGCGTCTTCCTGGACTTGAGATCCGAGCATCTGCCAAGCCCCACGGCGCTTCATGAGGTGAGAGGACTTCACGCGCAGGGCGCTCTCTTGCCTCGCGGTCTCAGCGCCCTCCAGGCCCACGCTGGCCGGGACGGTGCTGTTCACCTGAACGCCCTGCAGCACACGGACCTATTCCTGCTCGTCCATTCCGAAGGACACATTGCAGCCCAAGCTATCGGCGACGCTCCCCAGATTAGGAAGAGAGCGAACCAGCTGGCTGGTAGCCAAGCGACCTGGATCCAGAGTAACCAGGCTGAGGCTGAGCCCAATGTACTATTCCAGGCACCTCTAGGACTAGAGGTGTGAGGCACGAGCCAACAAAACCACATTCTATTGGCCGCCAGAGAGTCGGCCAATCAGATGACGTTGATGCGCGGTGCCTTGTGGGAGTTGTAGTCCACGGTCCAGGACCACGCTAAGGTGAGCTAGGCTGTTGATAGGGGCCAGGCTGGTTGGGGACGTGGTGGTCTGCTCTGTGGAAAGCATACTGGACAGAGACAGAAGGCAGGTACCTTCAGGAAGGCTTAGAATGGCAAGCCAAGGAGCCTCGGAGGCATGGTCTAGTGCTTCCTGGGAAAATCGTCCTTGAATGAGACAAGGGTGATATTCTGAGGCAAGAGGGCCACCAGGAAGCTGAGGTGATCATCCAGAGGAGAACTTATGGTCCGTGCCTTCCTTCAGCAAACACAGATTTTTTTTTGAGACAGGGTCTTGCTATGTTTCAGGCTGGCCTTGAACTCACTATGTAGCCTAGCCTGGCTTGGAACTTGAGGCTATCCTCCTGCCTCAGCCTCCTGAGTGCTGGGATTACAGACATGCACCACCACACCAGGCCCCAAATACACGGACTGAACAGCACTCACTAAGTGCCAGGAAAACACTGGCTTCTCCTCAGGGAATACAAGGACCAACAAGAAACTACTGTGCCTTCCTGAGGTTTGCAGTGTAATGGAGGAATCAAATCAAAGCATGGATGAGTGAGAAAACGAGAAAACGTAGCGTGATAACCCTAAAACTGCATCATGGTTCCAGTGAGAAGGAAGGAAGAGGCCTACTTTAATTGAAAAACCAGATCAACCTCTCTGAGAAAGACACATGTGAATGGAGACCTAAGGATGAGTAGAGTTAAGGAGGAGAAGGCAAAGAAGAACTTTCCAGGGGGACCCGCAAGTGCAAACGCCCTGGGGCAGGAAAGAGAAAAAGAGACCATCCTGCAGCTGGGAAATAAGGGAACAGGGAGAGCTAGAGGCAATGAGGTCAGAGGAGCAGGAAGGGCCCAGAACCTTTTAAGCTGGGGTCAGAGTTTAGGTTTTATTCTAAATGCCTTAGGAGGCCAGCAAGTGGTCCTAAGCATTTGGGAGACATTGTGCAGGGAGTACACAGCCATGCCCAGAGAGCAGGGTGCCAAAGCACTGTGTTTATGCACCTAGCAGAGTACTGCGGTGCAATGAAGGAATGCAAACTATCGCTATTCATAGCCACAGGCACCATGCACAGAAGCCCCTTTTTGTTCCTCCAACTGACTGAATAGTCTTAATTCGCCAAAGTAAGCTCTAAGCAATTTCGAATCTGGTGCTGGAGAACACTGGCTTGCTCCATGAAATAGCAAGAGATGTCTGGGTCTCTGTGTTTAACAATACGTGATTTGATTTCTCTTTCCCTCCATCTCCACCCCAGTGCTAGGAATTGAACCCAAGGCCTTTGCACTAAGCTACATCCTCTGCCCTTAAAAAAAAATTTTTTTTTTTAAATTTTGAGACAGAGTCTCACTAAGTCTCTTAAGTTGCCCAGGCTGGGCTTGAACTTGTAACTCTCCTGCCTCAGCCTCCTGCAGTGCTGGGATGACAGGCCTGTACCACTATGCCTGACTAAATTTTCTCTTTTTATAAACTCACAGGTTCCAGATTAGACTTTCAGGCTGGATTCAAAGTCCCCAGACGTGTGTGTCTCTATCTCTTGGGCAGCCTTGTATGTGGGGGGAGGAGGATATGCTAGGATGATCCCTTGTGTATCCCAGAATAAACCCCACTCCCAGGCAGAATCCTGAAGTCACAACCGTGACAGAATACAGAGGTAAAGATAATGACAGGCCAAAGAAGGTTTGGGGTTGCTTATTTTATGAAGGACACCATTTACACTGCGGAGAGAAGCTACAGAGAATCTAAGCGGTTTCATCACTCCAGCCATACCTTCCTTATCAGAGAGCGCGAGCTTTCTGGGATTTCTGGGCTTCCGCTCCCCTTGATGCTCAAATTCTCAAGAGCCTTCAGAAGCCCCAAGGTGAGGTCAGCAATTCTTCCCAGAGATGGTACGGCTGAGCCCATCCCCGCTGCTGCTATTCCTTCTTGCCACCACACGGTGGCACCAGAGGACACAGCATTCACTCCACGGCCCGGGAGAGGCCGGGCCCCATTCTGCATCAGGCACGGAAGTTTCTACGTAGAGAGTGAAGCGCTGAAGAGCGTGCTGTCTCCTCCTGCAGAACAGCTCTTAACCTCCCGTCGCTTCACTCATTTTCTGCCCTGTAATCTGTTTAAAAGTCAAGCAGCAGTTCTTGTCCTTGTGTGTAGTCCCATAAACAGGGATGAGTGAAGTCTCTCAAACATGGACAACTAATTCTCCTTCGCATCATCGTTATTAAAGCGGCCAACACCACGATCATTATGGATCCAAATGATTCCGTAACCCTGAAAACCAGGTTCGGGTCCCACCTTTGCCAACGACTTAGGCAAATTGTGCAACTCCTCTGTAAACCTCAGTCCCTTCCCTTCTAAAGTGGGGGTAACAACGGTTTCTACCCCGTGAGAAAAACTCCGATGAAAAACACTGTTGCCGATCACCTTTCTCATGAGCCCTCTCGCAGGCCCCTTTCCAGACCCTGGTAAACATCCCCCTCCTGGCGCCTGCAGCCCTCAGCCCCTCTTTGGAGGTACTGGCTGATTTCAGCCAAGACCCCCGCTCAGAGAGAGAGGCCCCCCAAATCCACAGTTGTGTCCTCTGCACTTCAAGTCTAAGCCTCTAAATGTCCACAATATTTAATAAAA
Source organism: Heterocephalus glaber (assembly GCF_053883595.1). Taxonomy (NCBI): domain Eukaryota; kingdom Metazoa; phylum Chordata; class Mammalia; order Rodentia; family Bathyergidae; genus Heterocephalus; species Heterocephalus glaber. The sequence continues at coordinate 5,549,713 of NW_028258349.1, read as the reverse complement.
GCCAGAGTCCTGCTGAGATACTCCTGACAAAATTAAGGATAATTATTAAGTAGAACGCCAAGACGATAATAAAAGACATTTTATAGTAATAATTTTATATATAGCACATTTCTATATAACTTTGAAAATATGTATTTCTGTATGTTACCATTATCACATGGCATATATATATTATTATAATGAAAGACGTATATAATAGAGCATACCAGTGTCTAATCTGCAAACCAAGCTTTCCATTCTCGAGCTCCTCTTCCTGCAGAGCAGCTGGCTGGCCACTGGCACGGAGATGCTCAGGTGGAGGCGCTGTTTCTCCACACTCAGGCGCATCCTGAAGCTGCTGTCCCCGCGGAAACACCTGCCTGCCGGCAGTTGGCTGTGGCCCCGGACACCCGCTGAGCAGCTGTGCCCTGGTGCTGACCCCGTGTGGATGAGCCGGTGCTGCAGAGGCCACCCTGAGAAAGCCTGGGCTCTAGAATTAGGACCGAGTCTCACTTTTCAGTGATTTCAGGAGGGACCCTGGGTAATTCCCGGATATCCCAGCCTGGGAGCTTAAGGTCATGGATATTCGCACCTGTTGCAGGCAGCCTCTGGGTTCAGGCTCGAGGACCTGTGTGCATGGTGCCTGTGGACGACTGAGGGCTTCCCTGGATCCAAACCTGCATCACCTGAATCTTCAGCCAGGATACTGAGGGCTGCTGCCGACAGCTATTGCCTTGGTAAGGGAGGCTGGCTGAGTGGAGGGAGGAGAATGAGGGACGGGGAAAGGACCTGGTGGAAGTTGGCCTCTCTGCCCAGGACTCCCCGGACTGCTGCAACCCCCACCCCAGGCTGAGCACCCCCCCCCCCCGCCAGGCCCGCGAGATCCGGGGTCCACCCACAGTTCTGCATCCGAGCTCCTTTTCTTTATTTCATTTCAAAAATCATTTCTCAACTTTATGTTTTAAAGCTTTCATGAATTTCCAATAGACTTTGTTATCTAGGACAGTTTTAGATCTATGGGGAAATTGTGAATCCTCCCCCAGTCATCTCTTTACGTGGTAATTAGGATATATTTATTATAATTAATGAGCCAGAAGTGATATGTTTCTAAAGTTCATGCTCCATGTCTTTTTCTCTCCTAGGATCCTATCCAGAGTGTCACAGTACATGTCTCTTAGGCCACATTAACTGTGACAGTCTCAGGCTTTCCTTGTCCTCAGTGACCTCGAATATCCCTCATTGGGGGCTTGTCTGACATTTCTCTCAGGACTGAACTGGGGCTGTAGGTTGGGGAGACTGCAGCGGTTAAGTGCCGTTTTTCTCCTGTCACATGAAGACGGTGGAACGCGCCATGCTTGCTATCAAGAGAGGAAAATAAGAGAGCGGGGGCAGTGGGGAGCAGTTGAAGGGCAGCTTTTGCATGTTGCAGTGAATATTTGTTTGCATTTTTGATCATGGGGAGTACATGATTTTTGTCGTTAGGAATCATCGGCCAAAAAGCATGCAGCACAATTTATTTTGTGTCATGAATATTTTGAAAATTGAATTAAAACCTGTTAGATTCTTTGTAAGTGGGACCATTTATTGAGCGTTCCTGCTAGACAGTGAGTTATGTTTTATTTCATTTAATTCTCCTCTCTCCCCCTCTCTCTTTGAGACAGTCTCTGTTGCCTGTACTGGTCTTGAACTCCCAGGCTCCAAGGATCCTCCTGCCTCATCCTCTCCAGTAGTGGGGACAATGTGGCACATGTACTTATTATAATTCTTATCACAGTTTGATAAGATAACGTCCTCATTGGACTCCTGCAAGTCCGAGGCACAGAAAATTTGGGTGAACCCCCCCCCCCCCGCCCGCCCCGGCCCCACACAGCAGGTAGGGGAAGCCAGGCTTCTTTCAACCCAGGAGGCGGTGCTGTGGGTCTGAGAGCAGGAGGGAAAGCACTGCCCGCCCACCAGCTGAGGACGTCTCCGCCCGACCAGAGAGGCAGGAGGGAGGAGAAAAGGGAAATCAAAACGATCTCGCGCGGTTGCTTAGGGAGAGACTCCAGGACGCGGGTGGCACCACCTGCCGCCCTGGGCACTTCTGCTCCCAACCGCCGGAAGCTGCCTCCTTGGCCGCTCCTGGACACTGCCGCCACCTGGTGGCCCAAAATCAAACTGGCGCTCCCGATTCTCCACTAGACAAATCTAGCAAGTCCTTGGGTTACAAAGACAGCAGCAGCAAAACTTTTGTCATTCATGAACCTCGGGGCGATTGGGAAACATAAACAGAAATCCAATCAGTGAGGCGTGTATGTGCTACGCTGCAGAGACCCCTAGAAGCCTCTCCCTGGGCATCCAGTGTGGAAATAAAGCAGGAAGGCATCCTGGAGGACAGCAGGTGGCCTGCAGAGGAGGCCAGGAGGCCACAGGATGAGAGGGACAGGAACCAAGTCTGTGCCCCTCACGGAGGCCAAGCAGAAGCAGCCTGGAAGCAGCTAGGTCCTCGGGGCTGGGATGTTGCAATCGAACATCCTCAGGGTGAAGGAGGCTGGACCGGGCAGCTGCCTTCAGGTGAAATAAGGGGAAGCCAGTGCAGCCCTGCCCTGCCTGGGATGTCCCAGGTCCACATTCACTGGACTCTAGCGCCCAGCAAGGCCAGAGTCCCACACAGGGAGGTGAGGAAACAGGGCCAGGGTGGGGAGGAACCCTTCGAATGACGGGTGCAAATACAGGTTTGCAGGTGTGGGGCCCCTTCTGTCTGAAAGCTTTGGCATGCAGGGATGGGGACTGAGATGAATGTCCTTAGAGATGGGGCTCACAAGAGGGAGCCACACCCTCAGACAGGCAGGGAATTCCTCCTCGTGTCCCCAGCAGATGAAGCACCAGAGGCTCCGAGTTGATTCCACACTGGGTGCCTGCCTCTTGTCTGCTTGCCACTTGGCCTTCCCACAGCCCAGGGACCAAAGGAGCCAAATTCTGCTGGGTCTGAGCCATATACAGAGGATGCTCCTCTCCCCAGCCCTCACCCAACCAGGTCTGCACCTGCCCTTGGCCTGCCTCAGCCCTCTGAGATCAAAGACCAAGTGCAGGTTTAGCACTGGGACAGGGACTTGAGCCATCTGCTCTGGGATTTCTCTCAAACTTGAGCCCACGGTTTCATCTAGAACTCAGTGAATATGCTCAACCCTTTCCCAGGGCTCCTCGGGGGCCGGGGCAAAACTGGACACAAGTGGCCCTGAAACTCAATTTGAGTCCCCCTACCCCACTCTCTTGTGGAGAGTCCACATCCACATGTAGCTTCCTCCGAGATCACTAGCTCTGATCTCTAGGCCAAATAACTTACAAATACTCCCCTGGGCACCTGGGCACATAAATTCTAAACTGCTGACACCCAGCCTGCACGTTTGAGCTTGCAACTGCCTGTCTCCTCACGGCGTGGGCTTGTCATGTAAGAAAGAGGAAGGACATGGGAACAATGTCCCCGCTGTGCACACGCACAGTGCCCTCACTCTGAGCCCAGCAAATTCCCCAGCCCCTGCCTGACCATGAGATGATGGCTGGACTGGGTCGCCATCCTCTCCTCTTCCATCTCCCAGTAAGTTTCCCCACAGAAGCCTGTTCCTAAACAAACAGGAATTTCTAGGACTTCTTGGTACCTGGGACACAGAGGTGATCCTGACAAAATAACACACCTTGCAAAATCATGCAAGACATTGAAACTAAACACCAAGGACACAAGGTGACTTTTCAAGGACAAAGCCTAAAACAGAAGGGGAGGTGAGGGACCTGGCTGTTTCTCCAGGCCTCACCCTGCCCACTTCTGTCCCCAGCGCAAGCCCAGTAGCTTCCTCCCAGGCATGGGCATCTCACCTGGGTGCCACTTCCTACATTCCATCTTCCTGTCTCAACTTCTTTGAATCCTGAGTATATCTTTTCTTCCAAAATACCAGTTAATTTCAGAATTAGTATTTTGATGCAGATTGAAGATGCACCCACTAAAAAGCGAAGGAGCCGATGTCTTCGCAGTGAGGTTTCATTGTAGAATGGGGACAGGTAGCAGAGCCAGCTCGGCCTGGATCAGCCTTCGCCTGTTCCTGGGAAGAAGTCTAAGCATCCTCACTGGAGCAGGCCATGCAGAGTGGACAGAAGAGAGGATAAGAAGCTGGCACTGGGCTCTGTCCTCGGTGGCCCCGTGTTGAGTATTTGATATGTATTATGTCATTTAACCCAGTAGGAAGGAGATATTACTATCCCTATTTTCAGATGAAGAAACTGAGGCTTGGGGTGGTTAAATACCTTGCCCAAGCTGGCTCAGCTAATAAAAATTGGAGGCTGGATTTGATGCAAGACAGCACTTCATAACCTGATGCTACTCACCCCTGCAACTTTACCTTCAAAATAATTGTAATAACATCTAACTTGTATTTTTTAACGTACTACTCTGTGCCCTGTTTTTCTTACTTGTCTTTAAGTCTCAGAACAATCCCAGATTGGCAGGTATTATTTATGATAAGACATCGTTAGTTTCACCTGAGGTCACACACCTGAGGTCTGGCTTTGCAGAGCCAGAATTAAACCTGAGTTTCTCTCAAAATGAGTTTGCCTATCCTAGAGTAGACATTTCCTGAAGACTCGGGCTTTGGAGGAAAGGGAGGTCTATTCAGCAGTCACCAGTGCCAGCAGCCCTTTACCTCAGAAAGCAGCAGGCTGAGCTGGGGTGGGGCAGGGGCAAGGTGATGGTTTCCATATCTGCTAACCTTCAGGGCAGTGATGAACTAGTGTCAGCAGCCAGAGCAGGAGAAATTCCCCCTCTATGTTAGCATCTTCTTCTTCTTCTTCTTTTTTTTTTTTTTTTTTTTTTGGTATCGGGGATCGAACTCAGGGCCTTGTGCTTGGGAGGCAGGCGATGGAACCACTGAGCTAAATCCCCAGGCCCAGTTAGCATCTTCTTGGCTTGGGCTTCCAGCCACTGTCTCTTCAGAGCCAGAGCCTCAGACAGAGAGCTTGGGCTGGGCTGGGAGAAGTGTGGAAGCTGTGAAAGAGTGAAGGGGAGGAGGGACCCAAGGACACTGCTTAACTATGGTTTTGTCAGCTAATGGTACCGGACATCAGACTTCAGGGCTGCCAACCAGTTGGGAGATTAAAGAGAAAATTCTGCTGGCATGAGAATCTAGAAAAAGTGAGACTCAAATCCAGCACGTAAACCGTCTACACAGCCGGCTGACAGCTAAACAAGATATATGATGGGGAAACTAGGCCTGGTACAAAAGCAGGCAAAAAGCAGAGGGAGATCTGCTACTGAAAGATAGAGCTACCAGAGTGCCTAAAACAGTGTACGCCCCAGTTGTGTGCAACTTGAGGCCCAAAAGCTGAACAGACAAATTTGAAATGTTAGAGAACAGGGTCTAAATCTGGCACAGCAACTAACGATAATGAGGGAAAACTTAGAGGAAAGAAAACCATAGCTCAGGTAAGGCCTGTCTCTGCTCAAATCTAGGAAAAGTGAGAATCTCGTGCCAGAAAGCAGATGGGTGTGGTCTAGACCCCGGGAATCTGAAAGGTAAGGGATTGAGTGAAAAGGGATGTAAGGGAAGGAAATATTCTATATCTTGATTGTGGTGTTGACTAAAATGGTATGAATGGATACATATTCTAAAGATAAACAGACCATGTCAGGTTTCTGAGGCACATTAGAGGCCCGGAGCCTCGAGGATAATACTGTGGAGATTCTGGTAGGAGCTGAGCCCAGATGCCAGGGTTTTCTTTTTTTTCCCCCCATTAACTTTATTGGTACATTTTAGGTATAAAATGCAGTTACATTCATCATTGGGATCTTGTACCATTACATGAGTATCTTGGTTCTTATTTTCTTCCCCATGCCCTTGCCCTCCCTTCACCCCCTCCACCCTTCCCTATTTGTAAAGACCTTGTATTCACTGTTTTCCTCTTCTCATATTTTTTCCTTTCCCTTTTTTCCTTTCCCCTACCCCTCCCAATTCCCTTGCTCTTTTAGACCTTTTCTTCCTGTTACACAATATCAGTTATACATTTTTTAAATTACAGTATTAAGATCTAGGAGACATTACCACAGATTTTACAGGATTTAAAAGGATATAGAAAGCATATTACAAAAATCTGTTTTGAAATAAATTTGACAACTTCTAAGAAGTAACTGAGAAGACAAATTAATGAGACTAACTCTGGAGGAAATAAAAAATTCGAATAGCACCTATTAAAGAAAGTATATTCCTAGCTTGAAAACCTACCTATATGACAACAGCAGGCTCATAAACATTTTAACTGATAAATTATATCAAACATTTAAAGCAGGAAAAAGAAGGAACACTTCTCCCCTCATTTTAGGAACTCAACATTGTGTTAATCGTAAAACTGGATAAAGATAATAGAAGAAAAAAGTATTAACATAGATAGAAATTTGTTTAACAAAACAAAGTATTAGAATTCAGATCTGGCAGGATGAAGAAAGTGGTTTTATTATAGGGATGGCAGTGTTGGTTCAGCATTGGAAGATCCACCCCCAAAAGTCATCATTTTAACAGAGGAAAGGAGAAAGGCATATGATCCTGTCACTAGTTGGAGAAAGAGTATTGGACTAAATTCTACAGCTGTTCATGGTAAAAGCTATCAGGAGCCTAGAAGTAGAACAGAACCTTCTCAACAGATCAAAGACATGTACTCCATACTTCCAACAAAAACTCCTTCTATGAATGGAGATGATACAATGCTTTCTCCCTAAAGTGGGGAACAAGGGCATATGTGCCTACTCTTCATCTTTCCATTAGACTTTGAAACATAGGTCTAAACCAAAATAGTCTGGCAACAAAATGACACAACTAGGATAGGATTGGCATGGCAGAAGCAAAATCTTTATATGTAGATGAAATGATCATCTACAGAGAAAATACTTAGAAATCTCTAGGAGCCCCTAGAACTTGTACTTGAATTTAGCAGGATTAGAAAACACAAGGTATATATAAAAATTCAGGTCTGTGTATACTTGCTATAAATGAAGAACTGGATATTGAAATTTTAAAGTTATATAGGAGTACAAAGGACCCAGAAAACCCAAAAACAAAAACAAAAACAGTGTTGGAAGATGTTTAGCACCCAATTTTAAGACTTCTTCTAAAGCTACAGTAATCAAGGCAGTGTTGGTGTAAGGAAAGACATATAGATCATTGGAATAAAACAGAGAATCTAGAAATAGAACCACACATATATGGTCCACTGAGTTTTGAAAGATTATTTAACATTAGCATTTTATAGAATATAAACTCAATTCAAGAGCCAAGGAAGAGATAGTGTCTTCAGCAAACGGCACTAGAACACCTGATATCCGTATATAAAAAATTAACCTCAACCTCTTTTTCCATACATGAAAATAACTTGAAGGGATCTATGAACCTAAATAAGAAAGCCTAAAAGTATAAAACTTTAAGAAGAAATTATAAGGGAAAATATTTATGAATTCGGGGTAGGCAAGAACTACCTAGGATACAAAAAACATGATGTATGAAAGAAAAAAAATTGATAAATGAGATTCCATCAAATTTAGAACTTTAAATGACATCATTAAAATGAAAAGTAAGTCCTTAAACAGACCATATTTACAATGCATATAACCTATGAGCAGAATATATAAAGAATTCTTAGAGCTCATTAATAGACAACCCAATTAAAATGTAGACATGAGAAGATGATAAATAGCCAGTAGAGCACAAGGAATGGTGTGCAACTTGAGAATCAGAAAAATACTAATCAGTACAATAATGAGATTGAATTATACACTCATTAGGGAGATGAAGTCAAAAGTTTTAAAAGCCTTGTCATGACTTTTTCTTTTTGTTGGATTCTCCCCCTTTGCATTTAATTTGTCACACCCAATGGATTCATTCTGCTGGGTTTCCTAAGGTTGTGATCCTCATTGTCTTTTCCTAGGGTATTGACTAAAATTTTTTTGGAGTGCCAGTTTGGTATTCATGAAGTTTCTGAGGTGCTCTTTATCATGAAAGTATCTTATTTCTCCATCAATTTTGAAAGATAGTTTTGCAGGGTACATCAGTCTGGGTTGGAGGCTGTTTTCCTTTAGGGCTTGAGATACATCACTCCAAGCTCTTCTTGCCTTGAGGGTTTGCACTGAGAAGTCTGTTGTGATTCTGATGGGCTTTCCTTTGTATGTGATTTGTTTTTTCTCTCTCAGTGCTTGTAGAATTTTGTTCTTCTGTTGGATTTCTGGAATCCTAACTATTATATGCCTATGTGTAGATTTTTTTGATTAAGGCTAGCTGGAGTCCTATATGCCTCACTTATCTGTATATCAAGTTCTTTTCCCCTCCTTGGGAAGTTTTCTGCCATCACTTCTGTGAACAGTTTTTTTATGTCATCTGCACTCTCTCCTCTTTCTTCATTAACTCCAATCAGTCTTATGTTATTCTTCTTTGCATCATCTAGCAGCTGCTGGATTGATTTCTCATGTTCCCTTACAATTTTAAAGCAATTTTTCTTTTCCTGGTCACTAATTGCAATCTTATCTTCTATATGTGAAATTCTATCCTCACATTGGTTCATTCTGCTGTGCAGACTTTCGATGGAGCTTTTAATGTCTTGGAAATCTGTTTGTATCTGTTTTATGGATTCCATTTGTTTCCTATGTTGGGATTGCATCATGTTCCTCAGATACTCTATTTTTTATCTGTGTCCTCTCTAGATTTATTAATCATGTCTTGCACCATGAGCAAAATCTTTGCTGTTATCTGAGTAATTATTTCTGATTTCATTTTTCCCAGATCCTCTTTTGTTGCCAGTTCAGAGAGTCCAGGTGGTTGAGTATCAGAGTGTTCCATATTGTTTCCCTTTGAGGTTGCTGTAGGTGATCTGGAAGTCTGTTTTTGAGACTTTTTTATGTGTCTTCTCATTTCCACGGCGGGGGGGGGTGCTTCTGGCTCCCACGCGGCTCACCTTCTCTGCCCTAGGAGCTTGGGATGGCAGTGGGGGAGATTTCTTCTGGGTGCTGGGACTGGCTCAGCTTCTCTGTCCTAGGAGCCTGGGATGGCGGCATGGGAGCTTCCTTCTGGGTGCTGGGACTGGCTGAGCTTCACTGCCCTAGGAGCCTGGGATGGAGGCGGGGAGCTTCCTCCAGGGTTTTCTTAGAGAAACCCTCTGATCTTCACAGTCCAATGATTGGCTGAGAGGTAAGTTTCATTCCATTTTCCATTCTGTGTTCAGACAACAGGCCTTTTTGGAGCATATGTCTAAATAGCCATGCATTAAAAAAAAACACCCAGAGACACATATGATCCTTAACTATGAACAAAATATGCTTCAAAGCAAAGTATAATGGGGAGGGAAGGAGCTGAGCACAGGGTGGGGATGGACATGAAATTCCAGTCGAAGGGAATAACCCATAAGAAGCTCTGAGGCAGAAGAGAGTCAGCACTCAGGAGCCAACTGCTTTTTGCAAAGGTCTAATTTACACGTAAAATTCACCATTTTGAAGTATACCCTGGGGTTTTTCTTTTGTGTTTCTTAGAGAAACATTTGAACTTTTGTACAACTATGCATTAGATTCACACAGTTTTGTGTATTAGATTCATGAATTTTTTACTTCTTACATTGAAACAGGGGCACTTCTGTCTGCCATTTGCCTAAAGTGATGTGAATGGAAACACACCTTCCCTTTCTGTTTGCCTCTTGACCTAGAACCCTTGAAGGAGAGTCAGATGTGGTTATGGTTGAGCTAATTACCTGCTCATAGAGACGGGAGGGTTTAGAGACTACGCTGTGGGAAGCTGCATTCTGAGAACTCAGTCTCTGTGGTTTTTCTCTGGATTCTTGGAAACCCTTGCACCTCAGGCCCACACAGTAGGTTTGGGCTCCACTATATTGAAAGCTTTTTTCAGTAGATGCTGGCCACATTCTTTCATTTCTGGTCCTGGATGGAAGCTCCAAGGACTGGTGGCCTGCGGCAGCTGCTGAGTCTCTTCTTCCGCCTACACTGTACTTGAATTTTCAGAGGCATGGGATGGATGGAGGCTGGCATAGGCTTCTGGCTTTCTGCTTGTATTCCTAGAATATGATGCTGCCCTGCTTAGCACCCTTTTTGTCCTTTCCCCCTGAGGCCAGGGGCTGAGCTGAGCTGAGCTGACCTGGGAGGGCACCCCACTATTTGGCCTCATGGATGAGACTCAGCCTCAGCTGCTCATGGCTCAGGGCTGAGTCATCTCTGACACAAAGGCCAGTGGAGGAGGCCATGGCCAGCCCCTGAGGTGACAAGGATATCCGGGACAGGGCTGGAGGACACAGCTGCACATCTCAGTACATGTTGTGTGAGACCATGTACAGAGAGGGTCTGTAATGTGGGCAGTAGAAATAATTTACTAACAGACGAGGAGTATGGAAAAGGCAAGAATTTATTTAGATCAGAACACACCATCAGGAGGATGAGGTGAGGTTCCACCTCTGGAGTGAGGTGGAATCTCAGTGTTGTTTTCATCTGCATCTTTCCAATGACCAGTGATGTTGAACATTTTTTCATATGTTTATTTGCTGCTTTTACTTCTTTATCTGAAAAATGTCTGTTCATTTCAGATGCCCATTTTTGGATTGGGTCTTTATATTTGGGGGGTCTGATTTTTGAGTTCTTTATAATTTTGGATAGTAGACCTTTTTCTGAGGAATAGCTGGTAAAATTTATTTCCCACATTGTTGGTTGTCTCTTAGCTCTGTTGGTGGTTTCTCTTGCAGTGCAGAACCTTTTAGTAAGATGAGATCCCAGTTGTTGATTCTTTCTGCTAGTTCCCGTGCTACTGAGGTTTTGTTCATAAAGTCTTTTCCTATGCCAAGGTCTTCGAGAGCTCTACCTAACTTATCTTCCAGCAAGTTTAGTGTTTCTGTCTTAATATTTCAATCTTTAATCCACTTCAATCTTAGTTTAGTGCATGATGAAAGATAGGGGTCTAGTTTTAATCTTTGGCAGATTGAAATCCAGTTTTTCCAACACCATTTTTTAAATAGGCTATCTTTCCTCCAGTGAGGATGATTGGCTCCTTTGTCAAAATTGAGGTAGTTGAGTATGTCTGGAGTTGTTTCTGCATCTTCTAATCTATTCCACTCATCCTCGGGTATATTTCTTTACCAGTACCATACTGTTTTTATCACAGTGGTTTTGTAGTATAGTTTCAAGTTGGGGATTGTGATGCCCCCTGCCATGTCTCTGTTGCCTAGAATTGCTTTTGCTATTCTAGATCTCTTCTGGTTCCAAGTGAATTTTGAGATTGTTTTCTCTAGTTCTGTGAAATATACTATTGGGATTTCAATTGGGATTGCATTGAATCTGTATAGTAGTTTTGGAAGTATGGCCATTTTCACTGTATTGGTTCTTCCTACCCAGGAACAGGGGATGTCTTTCCATTTTCTTATATCCTCTTCAATCTCTTTTTCAAGAATGCTGTAGTTTTCAGTGTAGAGGTCTTTTACTTCCTTAATTAGATTGATTCCTAGATATTTCCTTTTTTTGGATACTACTGTGAAAGGAATTGTTTCCCTAATTTCTCTCTCAATGAGTCTGTTATTTGTGTACAAGAAGGCTATTGATTTTTGATTGTTGACCTTATATCCAGCTACTCTCCTGAATCTGTCAATTAAGTCTAGAAGTCTTTTGGCAGAGTTTTTTGGGTCTTCTATATAGAGTATCATATGGTCAGCAAATAATGACAGTTTAACTTCTTCCTTTCCGATCTCTATTCCTTTTACTTCTTTCTCTTGTCTAATTGCTGTGGCTAATGTTTCCAGAACTATATTGAACAGGAGTGGTGATAGTGGGCATCAGATCTTTGTTTTTAAGAGATGGAGTGGTGCTCACTGAGGGGAATTATGGGCCATCCGTCAAAAGACTTGTGTTTTTAAACCAGAATTCTACTTTTGCAGGTTTTAATCCTTTTGTACCAGAGTTCCATTGTTAAGGGCTTTAACCTTTTTTCTGCCACTGCCATGCATGCTGGGTTACTGGACAGGGTCCTAGGACATCCTTACATCCACCCTACTGTAGAATTAAGTTGTAGGTTTGTCACCTCCCACCTCGGATAAGGAACCTTCAGACAAGCCAGTAAGAGGCATAAAGGGATTTGTTAGGTGAGAATTTTAGTATGCACTCATAGGAATAGTGTGGGCCCTCGTGAGAGAGAGGTATGTTATGATCCAGAGCTGGGTGTGTTTATCGGGTCTGAGGGTATCTTCCAGATGGGTGATCTAGACTGTGTGTTTCTACTGCTGTCCAGTTACCCATCTGGCCAACTATTTTGGAATGCAAGCCATTTACCAGTGTTGAAAGTTGAGATCTGCTGCCCATTAATACTGCTACTTCTTTGAGGGTGGAAGTCTAGGCGGGGAGGGGTGAAATCTACAGGTGAAAATGCAGGCCCAGAGCCCAATGTACAGGTTTATTGTGTCTTTAAAATGCTTAGGATTTATTTTTCAGTTTCCCGGAAGGGGAAAAAAGTCTCGAGTAACTTTGTGTCAAACTGCAGTCTTTCTTAAAAGCACAATTTTAAAATTCTGATTGTCCTTGTCACTTTGCTACTTATCTTCATTTCTTCTATCTTACCTTGTTTGCAGAAGTGAAAGAGGGAACATACTTGACTGTTTCTGTTCTCCAGGGTCTGAGTGGCTTGTATTGGTGAAAGAGCAAAAGGAAAATATTAATAGTTCCTATGATGGTTTGTATTTATATATAACTGTTAGCAAAATATTTCAGAAGGTAATAAGCATTATAATTAATCAATACACAAGGGGCTTTGCAAAATAGGGTATGAGTGAGCTGTATTACTGTGGTTGCATTCTGTAATTTATTGTTTCACCAAAAGATGGATGGTTTAAAAATTAGCTAATTTTAAAACAGGAATTTTAAAATGACTGGAATGATGACCTATTCTGAGTAATAATATGTAAATACACATTAGTCTTGTTGCATTTCAAACAATCAACGTAGTAACAGAATAACTTTACTCACCTCAGCCAGGTGTGGTGGCAAACTAGCATTCTGGGAGGCTGAGGCAACCCAGCTGGGGCACTTTAGTGACTTAGTGAGACCTTGTCTCAAAGTAAAAAAAAATTTAAAAGGATTAGAGACCTAGTTCAGTGTGGAAGGCCCTGGGGTTAATTCCCCTCCCCAAGTATGGCAAAAACTAAAATAAAACAAAACTCTACTCACTGCATTAACGTTTATAACAACATGTATTCATTGTCTTCTCTTTTTTATACAGTACCTCTTAATTTTATTGTTTTGAGATAAGTGCAAGATGTATAGATTTTGTTTGTATGCCTTTCATTAGTATGGTAATGGAACAACTTAAATAAAAATTGGGGTCCAAATTGTACTCTTTTACTCTGAAGAGACCTCTCTCAGCTCTCCTGGAAGTCGTCTGCAACCGGTAATGTTAGCGCTACCTCGTGGCTCATGGCAGAACTGCACCGTCACTGAACAAGCTCCTAGCAAAGTATGCCTTCTTCTCCAAGGGTCTCGAAGTGAGGGCTCATTAAGGCACCGTTTTCCCCTATTGGCCCAATGGACACTGTGACTCTTCAGCTTGTGAAACAATCCTCTCGAGGAGGGAATAAGACTTGGCCTAGAATCAGAATGTGGAAACAAATGATGATTTATGAAGAGAAACTTTTCAGGAAGGTGTTTGTAGCAGTTAGAATTTTGAACGGTGTTCACAAGGCTCCCAGGAGTTCTCTTTGCTTTGTTTGATTTTGCTTTTCTGACAGCTCTAACAGCGCTTGACCTCAGGACCCAGGGAATAAGCTCTCCTCCATCAGAAAAAGTGTTCTGATGGCAGCGGATGACCCGGGTCGTGGGTGCTACAGTCTCATGCCTTTGGTGGGAGGATGGTCATCAGGCCTCCAGGCCCCATTGCAGGCTGCAACTCTGCCATCTTGGGATTCGGTAGGGTCCTAGGGCTCAGCGCAGGCAGGAAGAAGAGGATGCTGCCCGGAGGCAGGTGGTCAGTCTCCTTCCGCTGGGCAGGGGCTTAGGCCCACTCTTCTCTGTTCCTTTCTGAAGATTGTCCATTTGTCTCCGTCTTCACTGTCCCTGTGACTTGAGTTCTTGTAAGCATCAACTGAATACAGCATTGCTGCTGCCTTTCCCTACAGTGTCATTGGGGTTACGTTCCCTGCTAGAGAACAGTCTCTTAGTGCATGGACTAACTTCAGCCCAGGAAGGAGTCCGTCTGTCTTGGAGGTCTTTTGGCAAATGAGTGAGAAGACAACAGGATCCTTGTCCTGGGTGTGGGGTGTCCTGGTCCCTGCTGGTGGGGTTTTCAGGGAACTTGAGGCAGAATGGAAGCCGGGGGAGCCCTTCCCTGACCCTGTCTTGAGTAACACAAAAAAGAAATAGGAAAAGATGAGTGTTTTAGTTATATAGCATTTAGCTGAAAAATCAGAACCCTTTTAAAGTAAGGAATCTTAATTCTGTGAGGTTACAGAGTATAAGTGTGCTGTTGCTTTTGTTTTACAAGGGGTGATCAAAATATACATTGTGTTTTTAAATAGGAAAATTTTAATCCAGTAAAACACAATGCCATGAATCCCCCTCAACCTCCCTTATTTTCAACACACTTATCCTGTTGTTCCTGTCAATTTCTAAGCAGTTCTGGAGGTCCTCTTTCATGAGTGTCTTTATGAGATGTAATTTTAAAAACTATACTGCTGCCAAGTGCCATCTGGCAAAAAAGCAGGCTCGTAGAAACATTACAATGTGCCTTTATTCACCTTATTCACTGGATCTGGCTGTTCCCCAAAGTCAAAATGAACATGAAAGAGAAATGTTTTGAGTTTATTCAGGACACTGAGGCAGACCCAACAGTGCAACTATAAACACTCATGAGAAAAGACTCCTAGAACTGCTTTAGAAAATGGCAAGAATGATGGGAAAAGTGTGTTCAAAGTGAGGGAGAGGATTTTGAGGGGGTTAATGACAATGTGTCTCATTGCAATAATTTTAAAAAGTAAACATTCACAATACTTTTGATTATACCCCATATATCTGATACTTGCATGATGTTAGCTGTTAAAAATGTGTACAAGATCAACTAAAAATAGGGAGATAGCTCCCCCTGGAAATCAATTCACTGCATGCAAGGCCCCATAAAAGTCAGCACATTATGTGAGACCCATGTGTTGAATGTTGTGCTCAGAGATGCTGCTGACTTCCTTGTGGCCAACCCTGCCTCCTACACAGGGTGTGGCTCTTCTCAGGTCCTACTGCCCTCTTGAAAAGCAGTAGTGTTCCCCTGCCCTGGAAGTATTCAAGCAGAGGCTAGAAGATCTCCTAGCAAACAGGTAACAGAACAGGGGTTCTTGGAAGTCTTCACCCTCAGCAGACTATAAATATCACTGACCCTGAGGTGTGCAGTCAACTCCAGTCCTCCCTCTTCCCTTCTCTTCCCTCCCTCCCTCCCCCTCTCCTTTTCCTTTTCCCTTTCATCTTAGTTGCTTTCCCATCGCTGAGACACAATACCCAACACCTACAACTCTAAGGAGAAAAGATTTATTTTGGCTCATGGTTTATAGAGATTTCAGTCCAAAGATGGCTGGTCCCAAGGCAGGGTGGCATCGTAGAGGGGTGTGGTAGGGGAGAATTGCTTATGGTGTGGCAGTGGGAAGGAGGAAGTGACGAAGGGAGAAGGGAGGGAGACAGACCAATCCAAGACATTTCCATAGGGACCCACCCTGGCCCCAGATCAAGCTTTACCTCCCAATATTACATTTAGCTATAATCTCATCTATGGCCTAGTCCAATCACACCCATGATGCAATCATCTCTCAAAAGCCCCACCTATGAGTGCCTAAGGCTTTGAAGGAATATATAGACATAAAAAAATAATACTTTTCCTTCGCTCTCCTCTCACCTCTCTTCTCCTCTTCCCAATCCTTCCTTTTCCTTCCTCTCCATTTCCAGAGGATTCTGGTGCAGCTTAAAGTTTGAGAACCATCACTCCAGAGGATAGAGCAGATGTGCTCCAAATTCCAAACAGACTTGGGGAGGGATCGCTGCTATGGAATAACAAAAGTGTCTGTGTATGGAGTGTGTCACAATCCCTGCAGATAGAGACTCAGTAGTGTAAGCACTGGATTTGTAACGCTGGACTTACTCTCAACAGGGGGTGCTACACCCACAAACCTGTCCCTGGGGAGCTGAGGAAGCCCTGGAGGAAGAATGATGAATAGAAGTTGTTTCAGACAAATGTGATGAAATTAGGAAGATAACAGAGTGTGGGGCGGTGGTGATGAAATTTAAAGGTTATAAGATACTCATTACCTTCTTGGACTTGTACATAAAACATGTGATTCTGAGAACCTCTTGGGCGGCCATAGCACTGTCCCCAAGCATCTAGGAGCAGAGCCACCCCCTGCACCAAGGAGATTAGCCATGTGGCTGATAGATTAATAACTACCACAAATTGGCATTTTCTAAACTGTGCTTGATGCTATTGTTGCTGCTGATTGTGTCGCTTGGGTTAAAGTGTCTTGATTGATCTAATCAGTTGTCCTCCCTGGTACACTGAAAATGAGATTGACTAAGAGTCATTAGAGACTCAAAACCTAAAGACCAACTATATCTGGAAGACACCTCTGAGAAGCAATCATTCTGCAAGTGTTCTAAATATAAGCAAGAAAGATACTTACTTCAATATTGAAGTATCAATCCAGGAATTAAACCAAAAACAGTATGAATGATAAAAAATAGAAATGAGAAGACACCTAAGCAAGGTGCAAACCCAGACTTCCAGCTCACCAAAGGCAAATTCTGGGGGAAATGAGGTTGAATAATATGATAATGAACCACCTGGACACCCTGAACTGATAGCACAGGATGTAACAAAACAGATGAATGAGGCTCTAGAAAAATTCAAAACAGAAGTAATTTCCCAGATAACTACAGAGATGGTGAGCAGAATGAAAGACATGATTAGAGACTCTAGAACAGAAACAGATAAAAAAAATAGATGAGCTCAGGACCATGATGGAAGCCATGAATGCCCAGCATAGGAAAGAAATGGAAAACATGAATGCCCAACATAGGAAAGAAATGGAATCCATGAAACAGACTCAAACATATATCCAGGAGGTTAAAAACTGTACTGAAAGCATTTGCACCAGAATGAGCCAATGTAAAGACAGAATTTCAGATATAGAAGCCAGGATTGCTGTCAGTGACCATGAAAAGAGAGATCTCTTAAAAATACTAAGGGACCATGAGAAATCTGTCCAGAAGTTCCTAGATGATTCAAAGAAGAATAATATAAGACTGATAGGAATCCACAAAAAAATCAGCAGAAAGTACAAATGACATAAAAAACTGTTCACAGAATTAATGACAAAAAATGACATACAGATAAGTGAGGCATATAGGACTCCAACTAGCCACGATCAAAAAAATCTACACCTAGACATATAATAATCAAGATCCCAGAAACCAAACAGAAGAACAAAATACTACAAGCAGTTAGAGAAAAGAAACAAATCACATACAAAGGAAAGCCCATCAGAATTACAGCAGACTTTTCAACACGAGCCCTTAAGTCAAGAAGAGCTTGGAGTGATGTATTTCAAGCCCTAAAGGAAAACACCCTCCAAGCCAGATTGATGTACCCTACAAAACTATCTTTCAAAATTGATGGTGAAATAAGATTCTTTCATGACAAAGAGCACCTTAGGAACTTCATGACTACCAAAACAGCACTCTAAAAAATTTTAGACAATATCCTAGGAAAAGACAATGAGGATCACAACCCCAAGAAGCCCAGCAGAAGGAATCCATCAGGCACAACAAGAGATTAAACACAAAGGGAGAGAATAAAACAGAGAAAAAGTCATGACAATGATAAGTCAATACATGTCAGTTATAACCATCAATATTAATGGCTTCAATTCACCAATCAAAAGAAGTAGACTGGCAGAATTGGTCAAGAAGCAAGATCCAACAATATGCTGCATACAAGAAACACACTTAATTCAAAAAGAAACTCATAGACTGCAACTTAAATGGTGGAAAACAATACTGCATGTGACAGGGACCTAAAAAAAGTGGGAGTAATTATCCTCTTTTCAGATCAAGCGGATTTCAAACCAACCCTGACTAGGAGAGATAAAGAAGGACAGTATATCCTTGTAAAGGGAACAATCCAAGAGGAAGAGATGACAATCATAAATATATATACACCAAATACTAATGCCCCCAACTATTCAAAACAAATATTAATGGACATGAAAAAACAAATAACCTCTAAAACAATTGTAGTGGGGGACCTCAATACCCCGCTGTCACAAATAGACAGATCATCTAGGCAAAAATTCAACAACGAAATACTAGAACTGAACCAAGCTTTTGGACAAATGGACTTAATAGATGTCTACAGAGTGTTCCACCCCACAAAATCAGAATAGACATTCTTTTCGGCTGCACATGGGTCATTCTACTAAATAGACCACATGGTAGCTCATAAAACGTGTTTAAGGAAATGCAAAGCAATTGAAATTATCCTCTGTATATTATCAGACCATAGTGCAATTAAGCTGGAGATCAATAGCATAAGAAACTGCAAGAACTTCACAAACACAGGGAAATTGAATAACACTCACCTAAACAACAAAAGGGTTACAGAGGAAATTAAAGAAATTAGACAGTTTCTACAAGTAAATGATAATGCCAATACAACAAACAGGAACCTATGGGAGACAATGAAAGCAGTTCTATGAGGGAAATTCATAGCAGTGAATACCCATAGTAGGAAAACAGAGCAAGCTCAAATAAACAACCTAATGTTGAACTTTAAGCTCCTAGAAAAAGAAGAGCAAGACATACCCAAAGCTCAAACAAGGGAGGAAATTATAATGATCAGAGGAGAAATCAATGCAATGGAGACTAAGAGAACAACACAAAAAGTCAATGAATTGAAGAGTTGGTTTTACAAAAGAATAAACAAAATTGATAAGCCATTAGCCAACCTTGTTAAAAAAGGAAAGAAAAGGCTCAGATTCATACAATTAGAAATGAAAAAGGTGAAATCATAACAGATCCAGCAGAAATCCAGAGGATCATCAACACCTACTTCAAAAACCTGTACTCTAATTAAATGGAAAATGAAGAAGAAATGGACAGATTCCTAGACATATGAATTACCAAAGTTAAACAAAGAAGATATAAAAATTCGAAATGCCCCAATTATAATCAATGAAATTGAAAACGTAATTAAAAATTTACCAACAAAGAAAAACCCAGGACCTGATGGCTTCACTGCTGAATTCTACAAGACATTTAGAGAAGAACTATCACCACTACTCTTTAAACTCTTGAATGAAATTGAAAAGGAAGCAATACTTCCAAATTCATTCCTGGAAGCAAGTGTTATCTTGATTCCAAAAGCAGAAAAAGACAAACCAAAAAAGAGAACTACAGGCCAATCTCCCTAGTAAACATAGATGGAAAAATCCTCAACAAGATACTGGCAAACAAAATACAGAGTTTCATGAAAAAGATCATACACCCTGACCAAGCCGAATTTATCCCAGGGATGCAAGGATGGTTCAACATATGTAAATCAATAAATGTAATACATATATTAACAGAGACAAGGACAAAAACCATATGATCATCTCAATAGATGCAGAAAAAGTATTCAACAAAATTCGACACCCATTCATGATAAATATTGGAATATTAGAATAGATGGTCTTTATCTCAACCTGACAAAGGCTATGAAAAACCAACAGCCAACATACTAAAGGGTCAAAAACTGAAAACCTTCACGTTAAATCAGGAGCAAGACAAGGATGTACACTATCACCACTCCTGTTCAATATAGTTCTGGAAACATTAGCCATAGCAATTAGACAAGAGAAAGAAATAAAAAAATAAAGATAGGAAAGGAAGAAGTTAAACTGTCATTATTTGCTGATGATAAGATACTCTGCATAGAAGACCCAAAAAACTCCACCAAAAGACTTCTAGATTTAATTGACAGATTCAGTAGAGTAGCTGGATACAAAGTCACCACTCAAAAATCAATAGCCTTCTTGTACACAACTAACAGACTCACTGAGAGAGAAATTAAGGAAACAATTCCAGTCGCAATAGCATCCAAGAAAATGAAATATCTAGGAATCAATCTAATTAAGGAAGCAAAAGAACTCTACACTGAAAACTACAGCACTCTATAAAAAGAGATCAAAGAGGATATAAGAAAATGGAAAGACATTCCCTGTTCCTGGGTAGGAAGAACCAATATAGTGAAAATGGCCATACTTCCAAAACTGCTATACAGATTCAATGCAATCCCAATTGAAATCCCAACAGTGTATTTCATAGAGCTAGAGGAAACAATCCCAAAATTCATTTGGAACCAGAAGAGACCTAGAATATCAAAAGTAATTCTAGGCAACAGAGACACGGCAGGTGGTATCAAAATCCCCAACTTGAAACTACACTACAAAGCTACTGTGATAAAAACAGCACGATACTGGCAAAGAAACAGACCCGAGGATCAGTGGAATAGTTTAGAAGATGCAGAAACAACTCCAGACATACTCAGCCATCTCATCTTTGACAAAGGAGCTAACCACCCTCATTGGAGGAAAGATAGATTATTTAATAAATGGTGTTGGAAAAATTGGATTTCAACCTGCCAAAGATTAAAACTAGACCCATACCTATCACCATGCACTAAACTAAGATCGAAGTGCATTAAAGATCTAAATAATAAAACAGAAACAGTAAACTTGCTGGAGGATAAGTTAGGTAGAACTCTCAAAGACCTTGGCACGGGAAAAGACTTTATGAACAAAACCTCAGTAGCACGGGAACTAGCAGAAAGAATCAACAACTGGGATCTCATCTTACTAAAAAGCTTCTGCATTGCAAGAAAAACCACCAACAGAGCTAAGAGACAACCAACAATGTGGGAAAAAAATTTACCAGATGTTTCTCAGGTAATGGTCTACTATCTAAAATGTATAAAGAACTCAAAAAAAATCAACCCCCTGAAATATAAAGACCCAATCCAAAACTGAGCATCTGAAATGAACAGACATTTCTCAGACAAAGAAGTAAAAGCAGCAAATAAACATATGAAAAAATGTTCAACATCACTGGTCATTGGAGAGATGCAGATGAAAACAATGCTGAGATTCCATCTCACCACAGAAAGAATGGCTGCTATCATGAAATCAACCAATAACATATGGTGGCAGGGTTGTGGGGAAAAAAGAACCCTTCTCCATGTTGGTGGGAGTGCAGACTGGTGCAACAACTGTAGAAATCAGTATGGAGATACCTCAAAAAACTAGAATTAGAGGTCCCATTTGACCCAGCTATTCCCCTGCTGGGTATCTTCCCCCCAAAATTGAAAGCATCATACCACAGTGATATATGTGTACCCATGTTCATAGAAGCACAATTTGTAATAGCTGAAACTTGGAAGTAGCCCGAGTGCCCATCAACTGGAGACTGAATAAAGAAGATGTGGTTTTTTTATAAAATGGAGTACTACTCAGCCATAAAGAATGAGAAACTAGAGACATTTATAGCTAAATGGATGCACAGTGAGGCCATACTCTTAAGTGAAATAAATAGGACACACATGTGTAAATATTGAATAGTTTCTCTAGTGTGAAAAACTAAAAGTGTAAATAAAGATCAAAATGTATAATTGATAATTGAAATAGGAAGCAAAGGTCTAAAGTAGTAGGGAAAGTGAGAGGTGTAGGGGAAAGGGAAGAAGGGAAAAGAAAAAAATATGAGAAAAGGAAAAATGGAAACAAAGTCTTTGTGAATAGGGAGGGATGGAGGGGGTGAAGGGAGGGGAGGGGAATGGGGAAAAAGTAAGAACCAAGATACTCATGAAAGGTACAAGATCCCAATGATGAATGTAACTGTATTGTAGACCTAAAATGTACCAATAAACTTAACAAAATATGTGATTCTGAGATAAGAAGAACCTGAATTCAAAAGAAATATTAAAAACAAAACAGAAACTGACATGGTTCCCACAGACCTCGGGAATAGAGGCAGAATAAGAGAATTCTCATTCAATTAAGAAGCCATCCTGATAAATTAACAATGTGAGGGCCTCTAGGGTCTCCAGAATTGGGAAGATGTCCAAGAAGAATGGTTTCTTCAGGGCCCTTCTCAGCAATGCTTTGAGGCCTTTCCTCAGAATTGGATTTCTGGCTGCACAGTCTGAGTTACAGGCCCTCAACCTGTGCTGTACAGGGAAGGGGCTTTCCTCCCTGCATGCTGTGCTGGGTGACCTGGCTACCCTCTCCATATTTGGTTTCTTACCCCAAATACCCAGCTGTGGCCTGCTTGGGCTTGACAGGGGATTTCTCACAGTCTGGTCCCACATGGACTTCCTTCCTGGAGTCTGGGGCAAGAAGTGTGAACAGTGACGGGAGGGGAGCTGAGGAGAGGCCATCGTAAAGACTGCAATACCGTGGAGAATTCTGCAATCGGTTGTTCTCACTATTCATGAATGACCTGAAGTTCTATGTCATGGAGAAACATAAATTAGCAAATCTAGAAATGTCAATTGTGCGTTCTTTGAGGGTGATGTGTGTTGTAGGTTGCACAACTAGTGACTGAGCTTAGCACACTGCCTGGCAGTCATAAACAGCATTGCTTAGAGGTTCTGTACTGAACTTTGTGAGAGTGGTAATACTGGAGATAGGAGAGCAAAGATCGCTCTTCAGTGAGAGAACTTTCACCTTGGTGAAAGATGAAAAGGCTGCTGACCTGCAGTGTGAGAATGTTCTCCAGAAACACTTGACTCTTAGTGACAGGGTGCCAGGGGACAGGCGGGAGACTGCTCATCAGTTTCCCTCCTAAGAGTTTGCTGGTTTTCAAGAGTTCAGGTAGCTCTCAGACAATGTCCAGGTGCTCTGGATGGTTTTCATTCTGGAGTAGGTGGTAGGGACAGCCACTGACTCCCAGTTGCTTTGTTGTTGTTGTTGTTGTTGTTGTTGCTGTTGTTGTTGGGTTTTTTTTGTCTTGTTTCATTTTATTTTGTTACAGTCTTGGGGATCAAACTCAGGACCTTGTGCTTTTGAGGCAGATTCGGTGCCACTGAGCTAAATCCCCAGCTCTCCCATTTGCTTTTGGAAAACAGACTTTTTGTGAATGGGGCTTGTGGTCTACGAAGTGGCTAGTGACTTTGAGGGACATAGGCAGTGTGACAACACTGTGGGGGCCACATTTAGGATCTTTAGTGATACTTGGCTGGCCTTTTTTGTAATGAATTCGCAGACCCATGTGCTGTAGCCATGGCCAAGATGACAAAGGCTGACAGTTAGCAAAACACCTGCTGTAAATAAGCCTGAGGCCTTTCGACCACATCCCCCTCCATGCTTCCAGCCATCGCAGCTGACAAAACAAGTGTGTGATGTAAGGAAAACATCTCCTGCACTCTTCCCACCGCTTCCCCCAGCACACACATCTTTACACAGCATCCTTTCTCCCACCAGGATGAACATCTTAGTTTCTTCGCATGGGGTAAAAGGGAAGGAACTAATGAAACCTAGAAACGCTGGGCCTCTTTGCTGCCCTATCCAGCCACCGCCCTGTTCAGCAGCTTTTTTTTTTTTAACCTG
Organism: Heterocephalus glaber; assembly: GCF_053883595.1. Lineage (NCBI taxonomy): Eukaryota > Metazoa > Chordata > Mammalia > Rodentia > Bathyergidae > Heterocephalus > Heterocephalus glaber. The sequence goes on along the minus strand of NW_028258349.1, from coordinate 5,526,088 downwards.
GATGCTTCTGGGCTTTGAGGAAAGCACTTGCTCAGCCCTTTCATTTGTGTCCTTTTCCCTTTAGCACAGAGTTGCTTATGCTGGACTGGGCATATTGATACCCAGCTTGTGGCTAACAGGGGGAAAAGTCTTCCACATGTGCTCAGGCAAGCTGATGCCCTTAGAGGCATTAATACTGATAGGCATCTTTCCATCTTCCCATCATTTCACCAAGGGCTTTTGTGCAATCACCTGTGGCTGGCCAGGACGGTGCAATAGCCAGTTATGGGAAGGGAGGTTATAAATTCTTTCTAAAGAAGCCGTGCGAGCAATAATGGCAAAGTGGTTGTCTTTGCTGTGGATTGAGACTATCTTGTGTTCATTTGCCAGGCAGAGGCCACTTCCTGTCATTTGTCCTTAGTTTTTACTTTTTTTGTTCTTTTGGTACCAGGGATAGAGCTCAGGACCTTGCCCTTACAAAGCGGGCAGCAGGACCACTGAGCTAAGTCCTTGGTCCCTGTCCTCAGTGCTTTGGTGTGTTTTAAAAGTGATTTTTAAATTATTTTAAAAGAAAGAACCCATTTTATTACTTAGATTGGCAGTCCTGTGAAAACAGCGTTTCACAAGGGATAGAATATGGTGTTAATCTAGAAAACATATTGCAAAGGCCTTTTGCATCTAAATAGGGAGTTCAAGAGATTTCCAAGCTTATGACTGCCTCAATCGTGAGAAAGTTGGCATTTCCCTCAGGAACGTAATTATTATCTCCATAATGACACCAGCAGGCTGGCCCCCAAAGGACCCAAGGGAATTTATGTTGTATCATTATTCAGCTCTACCAAGGGCTGCGGCAGTTTTCTTCAAGTCCTTGTGACCGTATTTTATTACCATGTTTGAGTTTGTTGGTTTGTCTTTTCCATGATGGTTTCTTCAGAGAGCTGCTGGAGATGGGTGGGCTGGAGGGCCTGAGGCAGCTGGAAACTTTGGGAAGGAGCCAGTAACCTGGCACAGTGGTTTTTATTTTGTTTTGTTTTTTCAGTACTGGAAATTGGACCTAGGACCTTAGCACAGAGTTACATCTTACATATACATCCCTAGTCCCTTTGCCTTGGCTCCCACCTTTTCATTAAATTTTGAGATAGAGTTTTACTAAGTCTGTTAAATTGCCCAGCCTGGGCTTGAATTCAAGATCCTCCTGCCTCAGCGTCCCAGAATGATGGGATTACACTGGTGTGTGCCATCATACCTAGCTCTAGCAATTTTGTTTTCACCTTTCTTTTTATTGTTTTTTGTTTGTTTTTGTACCAGGGATTGAACTCAAGACCTTATGCTTGCTTGCAAGGTAGTCATGTCACCACTGAGTTAAATCCCCAGCCCTGGGTCTGGCAGTTTTGAAATGATCAACTAGGACGTCGTGTATTTGCTTGCTGTGTGTTTTCCTCAAGCTTCATTTCTTTCATTTAGTGCTTCCCTTCCCAATGCGGAAAATCTTGCTCTCATGCTTATTATCCCCAGCTCTCCTGGAGAACAATGCAAGAGGATGCCTGCCTTCAGGGTTCTGAGGCCGCCTCACTCTGTTCTCACTGCTGTTGCCATGACTCCTGTGCCTGGCATGTGATGTGTCCCTGTCCTGTGTTCGTGGCCTGTCCCAGTCATAACCACCATGCAGAGCTACTGATTCTCAACAGCCCTGGATGAGAGCAGATCCTGGAGACTCCTCCTGCGTTGAGGCAGTGACCTCACAAATCTGCTCCCATTCCCTTGATGCCCACTTTGGACTCAGCTCCCATGTGCCTGCTTAGCCTTGCCCCTTTGTTTTTAGGATTTCAGTGGTCTTTATGATAGGGATAGACGGGAGGGTCCAAAAATAGGCAAGTTAGAAACTTCAGTAATTCTTACAGATGTAATTTCCAGCTTAGGTGCTGAGGATTTCTGTGAAAACCTCGGGGTCTGCAGGCCCTGTAGTAAGTAGCAGGATGAGGCAGACACACCAGTCGGCTGGGGAGGTCGTGGCCCGAATCTTGTTTGTATAAGAAAGTGGTGGCGAGCCTATGGCACGCTTGCCATAGTGGGCTGTTTGTATTGTTGAAAGCTCTAAAAGGTTTGCCATCACTGGTATAAGGGACCGCTTGCTTGTGTAAGGTGTGGGGAATATTTGTCTACCCACAGTGGGAGCTGGCGTGGGGCAGGGCTTGCTTCAGATGTGGAAGATAGCAATTGTCAAAAGCAAAATCATTAACCTGGGGTTTGAATTTTGCTAAAAAATTTAGAAATCTCTTAATTTTTTTTTTAATTGGAAGAGAACAACAAAATTGCTCCCTTGATATCACAATGATCTTTTTAGCATGGAAACTGAGTCCTTGCATGCTGTTTATGTTTTAAAAAGTTTTGTTAGGTACATATATCAATGCCCCAAGATAAATGCAATCATTATATACAGCAAACATGTACTAATGAGCATAAAACAATAAAACGTTTAAACTTTACTGCTGAATCATGTATATAATTAAAAAAATCACCATTCACTTTCCCCTAACCATCTTGTATTTGAAAAAAATTTGTTTCTTTGGATTAAGGGAATTCTATTTATTGAGTTTTGTTAGGGAATTAGATCTCCTGATTCTGGAGGCCAGAAGTCTGAAATCCAGGTGTTGTCAGGGTTGGCTGCTTCTGAGAGCAGTGAGAGAAATCCTATTGTGAGGCTCCTTCCTGGCGATCTTAGGCTGGTAGACACATCACTCCTGTCCCTGCCTTCATGTTCCACAGGGCCTTCCTTCCTTGTGTGTGTCTCTGTACGTTGTCTTCTATCTGTGTCTGTCCAAAGTTTTCCTTCTTCTAATGATGCCCATCATGTTGAATTTGGCCCCACCCTACCAATCTCATCTTAACCCAGTCATGACTGTAAAGACTCTTTCCAACTAAGGTCACATTCTGGGGTCCTGGGGCTGGGATTCAATATATTTTTTGTGGGAGAGGAAGGCAAAATGGAACCTACAACAATAGAAGAGAGAAGGAACCAGTCAGGAAATTCTCCTTTTTTTCACTTCCTGTGGGCAGCTCCACGGTGAAGGTTTCTTCTTCAGAAGTTCCAGGGTTGAGCAGCTGCTAACCTTCCATAGTTTCTTCCACAGTCACTTGCTGTGACGCAGTGGCTCTGAGCATCACATCACTTTGTTCCACATCTTCCCTTACCTCTCCTCTCTCATTTCACACTGTCACCTTCTTGGGGAAGCACATCCACATCAAAGCCAGTGTGCAATCCTACCCTCGGGCTCTGCTTTTTAGAGGCCTTGGACTAAGAAAGCAAGGAGATCCGACTTCTGAACAGGAGCCAATAAGGTAGCAGAACTGGTAGCGGGACTGTGCTCAGAGTGGGGAAATGAGAGCAGAGCTAGAGAGGTGGATGGAATCTGGGCTGAGATGTGTACCAGGAAAAGCAGGGAGGCTCTGGGAAGGGAAGCAAGGGTCCCCAAGGGCATCTCAGAGATCACAGAGGAGGTAGAACAAAAGGCAGGAGAGTGAAGATACATGGGGAGAGGAGGTGGATCAGGAAGACATAAAGTGGGAAAGGCCAGGTAAAGAGATGAGAGACAGGCCAGAAACAGGTTTAGCAGCTGCTGAGTTCATAACCATCACACAGTGCTTCATGTGCAGAATCTTTGCTGGTTATCACCCGGTGTGAGCCACGAAGCACTTATTTCACTTCAGAATATTTTGGAAAGGAGGCTGCATTTACACTGAGGTTTCCTTAGAGTCAGAATCACTTATTTTCTTGGCATTATTTCTGAACATGTGACTTCTTTTAGCCAGTTGACTTTATCACTACTTATGGGTAACAGACTAGAACAATTTTTAAAGAAATAGACCTCTGAGTATTATTTGGTATGGGTACAGTCTGATTCCACCTTCTAGGATTAGAGTTCTTATTCCCAACCAGTTTTCCTATACATCCCACAATTTTTTTTGGTTTCCTTTTTTCTTAGTATATGTTAGCAATTCATAATAATTATATCCATCTTGGGGAATGGGTACATAAACATGTCACATCTTAAACATTTTAAACATCTTAAACATGGTTTTATGTTGTAAGAATGTTATAAAAATGGAATCATGCCTTTTGTAGTATTTTGAGGATGGTTTCTTTTAACTTGCATAATACTTTCCAGATTCATTCACACTGTTGCATGTACCAAGACTTTATTCTGTTATGAATTCCCTTGTATGGGAATTATATGACCATTTTGTTTACTATTTCTCAGTTACCATTCGGAGTTATTTCCAGTTTTGTGACTATAAACAAAACTGCTAAAAACGTACATGTATAGATTTTTTTGTGTAAATGTAGGTCTTCATGTACTTGGGTAAATACCTAGGGTGGAATTGCGGGGTGGTACAGTAAATGTATCCTTAAATTTAGAGGAAACTGCCAAACAATGAAACAGTTTAAAAAACATTGATTACATTTTAGTCTTCATGGCAACTGTCTGGGGTAGGAGCTTTTATTATCCCACTTTCCAGTGGAGACCCTTAGCACCCCTGAGCTGGGGAGCATGCCCTGCCTGAGGCCACAGAGCTGGTATGTGCAGCTCTAAGGAGCTGGGGCTCCCTCACTCTTGCTTGATGTGATTGCTTTCTCTGTCCCTGGGTGTTACCCTTTATATCTAGATGTCCCCCAAAGCCTCATGTGGTCATAGGCGGGCTTTTGAAAGGTGACAGAATCACTAGGGTACTGTAGCTAAGTGCACTGAGGGGCCGTGGGGCCTGGTGGGAGGCAGGTCACTGGACGTATGACCTAGACAGGAATATCTCCCTTCCTGGATCCTCCATTCTTTCTCTGCTTTCTAGCTGCTGTGATATAAGTAACGTTTCCTCCTCTATGCCCCTCTGCCATACTGTTTCTTCTTTCAGGCCAGCCAACCATAGAATAAAACGTGAGCCCAAATTAACCTCTCCTTCCTTAAGTTGTGGGTGTTGGTATTGTGTCTCAGCAATGAAAAGCTGATTAAGGCACTGGGTTTCTTTCTGTTCCCTCACCACTGCCTTCTTTGGCTTTATAAAGCAGGTTGGCTCAGGACCTGTCTTTCTGTGGTACCTTGTCCATCAGGACATTCTCTCCCATGGTGATGTCACCCACAGCTGCCCAGGCAATGTTGCCAGGGCTGCCTGCTGACAGTGCTCTTGCCTCCCTGTGCCTGACCTCTGTCTAAGTCCTCTGCCTAGATTGTCAACACCTCAAAAAGAGGAGCAGCCAGCAATCTTGGGGACTCTGTTTCCCAGCCTGGCACCAGCCTAGGCACCAGTGAGACATAACAGTATGTAACATAACCCCACTTTTCAGTGTGCAGCAAGAACCACTCTGATGCAGCTCTGTCTGCAGACATCTATGTGTGTAAAGACGTGGGAGTGGCGGTGCACGCCTGTGATTCCAGCACTCTGGAAGGCTGAGAAAGGAGGACCTCAAGTCTGAGCCCAGCCTGGGAAACTTAGTGAGATGCTGTGTCAATAAAAAACTAAAAAGTGCTGGAGATGTGGCTCAGTGTAAAGCTTTTGGTTCAATCTCCAATACCAGAAAAACAAAATAACAGCATGTATGTGTGTAAAGGACATGTGCTTATGTTTGAAAATTCAAACAGCAGATGAAGCCATGCAACAAAATTAAAGTCTCTTCCTCTTGCTCCTGTGTTACTCCTTTGGTCAATGAATTCTGCTATTAGTTACCTGGTCATTAATTAGCATATTAATGTGGTAATATATGTAAATTCTTGATTTATCAACTTTCAGTACTATTATTAACTACACTGTAGGAAAGACCAAAAATTTAAGAATTTCTTCTTGTCTCCTTTATTTCCTGGTTTTGATCTGTAATATTAGTAGGTTTTTCTAGTGATTAGATTTCTACTTAAAAGCAGTGTTCTTAAATCTCTTTCTTTAATCATTATCATTAGATAAAATCTATAGATTCTCCACTACACAAAACAAGGAAATTAGTGCACGTAAACTTCTCTCCACTTTCTGCCTCCAGATTTCTGGCAGCTACATTATCACTTTTATATTGAGCATGTTTATGGTAATTAAGTGTTCTCTGCTTGGGGTTGATTCTGAAAACTAAAAACCCTCAAATGGTATTTAAAGCATTATGATTATGCAAACACGATTCACTATACAACCAAATACTGTGATTAAGCCCACAGAAAAGGAAATAAAATCCTATGTAATTAAACCTTGGGCACTCAAAGGATAATGTTCTATGAATGAGGGTCTCTATTCTCCACTCCATCAATTATCTACAATTACTCCACACTTTAGTTTGCATCAAAGTTGAACCACAGCTTTCTTAGATGGTCTTGTTTTTCTCAGGGTTTCTAATTGCCATCCTACTTGTTACTACATTTGTTATCAAAGATTCCTATATCTTCACCTCATCATTTAGGACTAAGAACAGCTAAGGATCTGTATTTCCAGTACTTACTTATATAGTTTCTATAGTAGAAATGACTTGCCTTCTATCTTCTTCATGTTCTCGTTGCTAGGACAAAATATCTGACACCCAGAATTCAAGGAAGAGAGGTTTATGTTGGCTCATGTTAACAGCCCATGGTTAGCTGGCTATAAGGTGCAGGGAAAAGCTGCTCACATCATTCCGGCTAGGAAGCAAGAGAGAAGGGAGCAGCCAGGGAGGGAGGTGCACCCAGTCACCGGGCCAGTAACTGCCTTTAACTGGCCCTCCTCCTAACAGCAAGCCAGTTATAGCACCCAAGGATCCAATTACCTTCTATACACATGAGAATTTGGGGGGCATTCCACATCCAAGTCATAATACCTCCCGAGCAGTCTTCATGGAGTTCCTGACACTCTGTGGACACTTTGCTTTCTAGGGCTAATGTGTGGTTGTCACCTGAGTAGCACATTTTCATGAGTCTTATGTCATTTTCTGTTTTGGATTTTATTTTATCTCTGAAGTTTATTTATCTTTTTCTTTTTGGAGCACATGCTTCATCAGAATTAGCATTGCAGTTAAGAGTTGGCTCCTGAATTTAAAACCTGGCTTCACTCTTTAGTAACCTGTGATCTTGGGCAATTTGGAGATCTTAGCCCTTGGCACTCTCCTCTGCAACATGGGCAGAATGCAGCGCCCTTGTGGGTTATTTCAGGATGGAATGAGAAAATGTATATAGCACTGTTAGGACAGTGATGACTAAATTATAAAACCATATTTTTGTGGATTTGGAGAAGGAGAGGAGTGCATTGGTGTGTTCATCTGGCCATTCAGAACTGCCAGCCAATATATATTCCTGAAGAGGTCACGAAACCTTGCTCTGTGGCTATGCACTTCTTTGATGATTTCATGCTGCACTTTTTTAATTCAATGACTGACAGGTAGGTCTCCAGACCTCTCTCCTATACTCATCAACTGACATCTCCACTTGCATGTCCAATGCATCTCTCAAATCCAACTTGTTCAAAATACATTCTTGATCTTCTCCTCCAAACTTATTCTACTCATGCTGTTTACCACCTTTGGATGAAGTTGTCATCCTTCAAGATGCTTGAGTCATCTATTTTGGCATCTTTCTCTTGTACTTGGCATCCAATCAGTCAGGAAATCCTGGGTACCATATATTCAAAATGTGCCCACTCTCCCAGTTTCTGACCACCACCATCACTTCACCCTTGTCTAACCATGGTCATCTCTTGCCTGGGTCTTGTGGTAGTCTTAGAACTGGTTTCCCTGTCTCCACCTTGCTCCTTGCTGTCTGTCCTTGTACTTCTCAGGCATTATCATACCTTATGGCTTATGCCCTCCTCTTGGAACACTCCTCTCTCTGATATCCATTTGCTGTCCAAAGGACTACGGAAACTTCATGCCTTGCTTTAGGCCATCTTCTTACTGAGGACTTCCCTGACTACCCTATTTGTAATTGCAGGCTTCCCTTGGCACTCCTGATTTCTTTATCCTGCTCTCCTTCTTTTTCATGGCACCTATAGGTTGTATTACTACATTACAACGTAAGTTTTTATCTATCATATTTATTGTTTAGCATCAGTTTTCCCTGTTAGAAGGTTAGTTCCTTGAGGACAGGAATTTTTAAAAGTCTGTTTTGTTTGCTAATATGTTCCAAGTGCCCAGCACAGTGCCTGCTCAGTTGTAGACACTGAATACATATTCATGAACAAACGAGCAGACAGCAGTGAAGGGAACAGTGGTTCTTCTACATCATATTGTTCACCTGGTCCAGCTATTTGAAGGCAATGCCTGGTGGAGGTGATTTGATTAGTAAGTCCAGGGAGATGATTTCCTTACAGAAAGGAATTAAGGGAGTTAGCAAGAAGGGTAACAAGAAGCAGGACTTCCCACTCCAGCATGGGCTGAACCAGCTGTATCAAATGTTCCTTGAGCTCTCACTTCCTGTGATTCAAGTCTTTGAGGGTGCTGAGTTCCCAAGCCCTGAAGGTGTTTGAGTATATGCTGGTTGATTCTCAGCAGGGATACAATGAATGGATTATGGTATAAGAAGTATACAAGAAGTGGATGGCCTTTCAGGTCACACCTAATCATGAATCTTGAGATCGAGATGAGCAAGCACTTTCTGACCATTCCCAGCCCCAAAGCTTAAATCAGTCCCAGGACTCCAGGCACTGCTGGGCCAGGTCCTCCTGACCTCCTCACATCTCCATCACTCTGTGTTTGTGGGTGCAGCACCTTCTTCCTTCTTGCCTCCCCCACAGAAGTCATCTTATTTTGGAGGAAGCAAGGTGATAGTTAACCTTGATTGAGAGAAGGTGCCCCGGCCAGACAGAGAGAAGGTGAGTGAAGGAGATCTGCTCTCAGACCCAATTCTTTCTCTCTTTTTCCAATTCCTTCCGTCACTCATCAGCAGCCTTGAGGTTGACTCTACACCAGAACTCTCTCCACTGGGATTTGCCCTGTGGTTCTAGAGACAGATGTGGCATTCAGAAGTGTGGGATGAGCACAAAAGACAGGAATGAGAGAGAGACAGGAAGGGAAGCAGAATGCTGGGGGTGAGGGTGTGGGCCTGAGTGTTGTCATTTTTTATTTCTTTTCATCCCAGTTCTTAATGACTGAAACCTGGTGCCAGGAAACCTAGACCTGCATGATATGCTAGGTCCTCACCCAAGGAACTGGTGTTTATTTAAACCTTCTTATGAGCAAACAACAGGTTCTTTTGCCAACCAGAAACTTAGAACTAAGTGTCTCTAAGGAAATTACCCTTTTGATTTTATTTCTGTGGAAAATGATCAAATAACACCCAAATCACAAAGGCCAATCTTTGAAATGCAAATATATGCATTCCCACACCTCTCATCCAATTTTCCCATTTCTCTGACATTAAAAATGATATTCCAGATGATTTCCTCTCATTCTCCTCTGAAGTATCTTTTTGGCAATTCAGCACCTGCTTCACTTTGATGATGGGGGAGGAACCAATAAAGGCAAATAGAAAGTGATACAGCTTTGCAATGAACACAGGTACTTCACCATCTGCTTCCACAAACACCTGTGGGTGTTTACACAAGCCTTATCTCCTTCCATAGGCAATTCACTCAAGCAGCTGTAATTATTCTTCCTGTTTTGTAGAGGAGGTAACCAGAGTTCAGAGAGTTTAAATAGTGAGTGGTAATGGCATCTACATGAATCAGGCTCCCTGGCTCCAAGTCCTGTATGCTATTATACTCCTTAACAGAAACCTCTGCTGAGATGGGATTCGCGGAACATATCAAGGACATTTGGTGAAGTAACTAAGAGCATGGACATTGGTGCTAGACACTCCTAACTCCAACTTATTGATGTGTGGCCTTGGGTTAAACTAATTTCTTTAAGCCTCAGATTCCTCAATTGCAAAATGGGGATGGATATTTATTGCACAGGCTTGTGAGCATTGACTCAGAAGATTTACACAAAAACCTTAGCATCATGCCTGATACTTATTAATCTTTTAATCAAAATAGCTATACTTAGAGTTAGCTCACTGTTGCATGGGTAGTATTGATCAGAGAGTATTGGAGAATGGGAAAGACCACAAAGTTGGCTAGTTGAAGTGCAATTAGATTAGGAGACGTTGTGTAGGTCAGCCCGATGTCAAAGAGAATGATGGACTTTGTGGAGTGACAAGGCAAAGAGAAAGTAGGCATACCCTTGGAATGGTTGGCTCTTTCTTAATCACAAAAGTAAGGGAAGCTGAGCTCTCCTCTTTGAGGACTCCCCCATGACAGCCCTCTTCCTTGTAAGAGTTCTGCATCACATAAGAAATAAACTAAATTATTTAGACCATCTTCATGATTATGATGGTTTATTACATGTCAGTGTAGGGTGCCCAGACATTTGGTCAAACATTATTCTGAGTGTTTCTGTGAAGATATATCTCAATGAATTTAGCATTTGAAGCAATTAAACTGAATAAAATGATTAGCATCCATTATGTACATTGAAGGCTGAGTGGAACAAAAGGCTGATCTTCAGTTGAGGGGAAGCTCCTCTTACCTGACTGCTTGAGCAGGGACAGAGCCTTTGTGTCTTCAGATGCAAACTGAAAATGGCTGTACTTGAATCTCAAGTTTAATGGCATTTGGATGAGAACTATGCCATTGGCTCTCCTAGGTCCCTAGTGTGCTGATCAGATCTGTGACTTGTCGATTTCCATAATCACAAGAGTAAATTTCTATCAGTGTATGTGAAGAAGCATCCCATGGACCAAACACAGTCCATTCCAGGCCACACTATACTCAAGGCTGAGAGTTTATTCTGATGTTTTACCTATCCCAAATTACTTCACGAGCAATTCTTAATGGTTATCAGAGTCTGCAATGAGGTCTCACAACATCATTAAGTACTCCAGTTGTAGCAGGCCTATACAAAGATACTCTAATGTTGAAACAAACTTAATTTGATAATAAAGTCCCCAGGAAAGAATCATATTTTAAATATTAAATTTCTATGGAAATTAAGGTGAAATATTTTAAATTAAGAACCTCAGTCGTCCTCAGTGTCTTGTTTGGCTCTGACTCAGCCATGGAACCCCTCACTGCCTGTGCCAACTGGGAATTTTTTCCACACTCGTAGTGCAGATAGGGGTCTCAGGACAGGGTGAGGTTTTGTAAGCATCCCAAGGATCCTATTAATTCAAAGCCAAATATCTGATGCATTCCATTCTTTGATACCAATATTCTGTTTAGAAAATTGTAAATCTCAGAAAAGTTGAAAGAAAGACTAGTATAATGAAGTCTAGTATAGCAACCTCAGTTATTGAATTTTTGGGATCATATTCTCTCTCTCTTTGTCTCCCACAAATACACATATACTTTTTGCTTATTGCTACTGAACTATTTGAAAGTTGCTCAAATGCTTCCAAAACTATTTTGAAAGTAATGTGGAATTATTGATTCTATAGTAACAACAATACATAGTCCATATTTAATTTTCCCTAATTGTCACCAAAATTTTTTCTATGGCTTTTTTGGATCCAGAATTCAATCAAGGTTCCTATTTGGTTGTCATGTCTCTTCAGTCCCCCTGAGTCCCACTGTCCTTTTGTTTTCATCTTTCACAATACTGACAGTGTTGAGGAACATTGGTCAGAACGTTTTGAATTCGTTTTTGTTTTGAATTTGTTTGTATCACATCAGAAAGGACAATGGGACAGTGTGTCACTAGCATTACTAATAATGCTGCAATTGATCATTTGATTATGACTGGCCTGGAGGTGGTGATGCAAGGAGGCCACGCTGACCTCCTGTTGCCCAGCAACTTCTTGTTTTCTGATTTTAACATCCCTCGGAAATCTGAATACATTGTCACCAAAAGATTGCTAAGTAGTGACTTTCTAATATTAGCAGTCCTTCTATGTTGATTATCTGTTGTCTTCTATAAAGCAGAGATTTTCCCTGCTCTTATGTTTTTAGAACAATTATCTCATGAATTCTTTTAAAGCTTAATATAATTTATCGTTGTCAATATTTACTTTCATGTTCAAAGTATCCCGAGTTTAGCTAGCAAGTGACGTGTTTTATTATATAAGTTTCTAGAGACTGAAAAGATACATCAGACTATTTCAACATTGACCCTAGAACGCCTGACAAGAAAACAAGCCAATCCCAAGTGCCTAAAATATTTACTCCTAAAAAATTATGTCCACAAAACCCACAATAGAATTGTGTTCACAGAACTCAATACTTAGCCTTGCCAAAGAGACTAGTGTGTGAAACAAGGGAGGTAAATGGAAAAGATATTTTTACTGTTAGAATGATATCAGTCTGCTGCATCTGTCTGTGGTCTGTGTCCTGTAACTTTATCTAAAGTGGTAGAAACCTCTTCCAGAAAGAGGTTTATTTTGCCACTGTGAGGTTTTCATTCTGGATCAGGGGGGCAGAAAGCTCGCTAGAATTGCCTGTCTTTTCTCCTGGGGAATTTTAAAATTTCCTCTTTGGAGCCTGTTGTTCTATTGTCTTAGATCTGCTTTGGGTGAAACTGTTTGGTGATCTCCAGGAGACTGTAGCAGAACTATTATTATTATTATTATTATTATTATTAGTTATTGTCCTAAGCTAATCTTGATTTGTCCCCTCTTTACTTTCAATGATATCTAAGAAACCTGCCTCCTCAGGTACACTCTCCCCTTGTTCCACTTTCCTAGGAGCTGCATTTCTGCAGTGAAGAAAGTGCCTCTGCCTTTGTACAACATAGGTCCTCAACCCCACACCTTGGACCTGTTAGGACCCTGCCCCCATAGCAGGAGGTGAGCAGCAGGCTAGAGAATGAAGCTTCATCTGTATTTACAGCTGCTCTGCATTGTTCCTGCTTCTGCTACTGCCTGAGCTCCTCCTGCTGTCAGATCAGTAGCAGCATTAGATTCTATCATGCACACAATCTGTATTGTGATCTGGGTCTGTGAGAGATCTAGGTTGCAAGCTCCTTCTGATCATCCGGGACACCCACCCCCCACCCTGCACCATAGAAAAAATTGTCTTTCATGAAAACAGCCCTGGGTGCTGGGGGATCTCATTGTCTGGTGTGAGGTTTCTTTTTTGAAAGGCTTCCTTAGTTGGGTCAGCATATCTGGCCCTGCCTGTCTAGGTAAGGCCCTCACACCAGAAAGTTTGCAAAGCACATTGTGTGGCTCTCATGGAACCCAGCTGCCTTGCACTGAAAGCAGAAAATACTGTTCTGGCTCCCAGTAGCCAAACACTTTAATGAAAAGATTTTTTTTTAATGGTTGTATCTTTGTTACGGTCACAGATGTTCAGGAAAGCTACATCTGTCAAGGATAAGTGGGCACCTTGTCAAGGCTTCTGGTTTCCTGAGGTCCTCACCCACTTTCTGAGCCACAGGTCTGGCATCTGACTGCTAGGCCCCACCTGACTGTTGTTTGGCTGGAACCCTCTGTGGCTTGAGGCTTATGGAGCCTGCTGTCTTAAATCTGGTTGCCTGGAAAATAGTGTGAAACATTAGGCCACTTATCCATGATGGATGAGTCTAATCCCAGGAAGCAGGAATAAGAAAGAATGGAAGAGGCTAGGAAAAAAGGAGAATATGTGTTTGTGTCATATAGGGTGTGTCTTCCTAGTTTGGGCACAGTTTTAACACAAGGTGATTGCTTATTTTCTCAGGATGTCCTTCTATGTATGAAGCTTTTGCGTCTCTGAACAGTGTACTGGGAGCGGGGAAGGAGAAAAGTTTATTCACTGATCTCAGTATTTCATTGTCAAGGTCAACTTCCCTACATATGGACAAGTCAGCCCAGTAGTGGGTGGGTGGAGATATGGTCCACGGTGTGTGAATGTTAATTGTGACATGTCAACTTGACCTGAGGGAGAACCTCTTGGCAGGTTGGTAAATTCTGGGTGTGTCTGTGGATGATTGACATGTGGGCCAGCAAACTGAGGAGAGAAGATTCACTCTGAATATGGGTGGCATCAACCAATAAATAGAATTATAGCTTGGACAGAATAAAAAGGGAAAGAAGAGTGAAGTGTTTACCTATTTTGAAAGAACTCTAGTCTTTGCCATTGCCGTTGGACATTGATCTCCAATTTCTTCAGCCTTCTGACACTGTTTCTTCAGCCTTCCAATGAAGACTTCCATCAGTGACTCTAGAGTGAACCTCCAGGTCTTTGACCTTTGATAGCTACTGGGTCCTTTGGTCTTCCAGTGTGCAGACAAACATTTTGGATTCTTCCACTTCTGATCCCATAGACAGCCATTGTGACTCTCCTGCTTCTGATCCTGTAAGCCTACCAAATAAGCCCCTTTGTATAACCATATGTATTTTACATTGATTCTTTTTCTCTAGAGAACCATAACTAATACAGTGTATGGAAGGAAGATGCGGTTCAGTCATAGGCCCAAGTGCCAGGAGGAACTGGGACCCCTGCCTGGCAGTTGTAGCAGATGGAATCCAGAATCCAGAATCAGCACAAGCTGTGACTACAGCCACTCCAGCCAGCACAGTCCAGCACACCTGCTTGGCACTGCTCAATGGTCAGTGTGTACATTCCCAGCCCCGTAGCCCCAGGACAAAGTTCTAGCAACCTGCCACAAAACCCTGCGCCCTGAGGCTTAGAGTTCCCCTTTCAGGTTCAGTAGCCAAAAAGCAAAGCACTAGCAAACAGCTCCAAATCAGTTGTAAATAGCCATGGCAAAAAGCCCACATGGCCATGCCAGGTAAGCACTACTGATGTGTGAAACCATCTGTCCTAGCTATAGCAGAAGCCTCCACTCTAGTTGTGCACTTTTGTCTCCTGAATTCTCCTCTATTCTATTTCTCAAGGTTTGAAGGCTGTGTGCTAGCTTTGAGGATGAAGTCATGTTCCTGAGGCTGCAGGCACCTCTCCAGAGAGGCAGGTCCTTTGAAACTCTGGGTAGAGGAGAAGATGAGCTCCTGTGGGCTGCTTTTGGCTGTGATAAAAAGACAGAGGGGCTGGGCTGTGCAGGTCCATGCTCTCCTTCTAAACCTTTCGAGGAGCTAAGTAGTTCTTCCTCTTCTGGGGAGTGAAGGAGGGAGTCAGGAAAGACAGGGCCCAAAAGTATGGTGTCAATGGGGCTCCCTTCATGTGGGAGAATTGACAGGAGTGGTGAGAAAGTGCTTCTCCCTCATACCCCTAGGCTCCAAAGCACTGTGTCAAGATCTCCTAAAAGCCCTCTCACTCGGCTGGGCTCTGGGGCCACTGCAGAAGGGGTCTGGAAGTTCCTGAGCTCAACAAACCCTCCCAAGAGGTGAGGGACTACCTTCCATTCTCTTAAGGGGTTATTTAGGAACACTGCTGTCCTCTGGCTTGATTGGGAGGGAAGACATAATGCCCAGATGGATCACGACCTCCTCCTCCATCATCACCTTTAATGGCTCCTAGACTTCATCTGAGAATGGGTGAATGAGGAACCCAAAGCCCTGAAGGGTGGGTGCAGCCACAATTAATCCTGTGGGATGTGTCTAGAAGCTCCTCTTCAGAACAAGGGCATACCTGTCAACAATTGAACTCATTTTGGGGGCTATAGGTGTTATTCTGGGAAAACAAGAAAAGTCCCTTTCAACACAATTATTCACTGAGCATTGAGCATCTGATTTGCCAGGTCTTGCGCTGTGGGTTGGAGGGATGATGTAAGGATGAGGAACACTAGAACAAGTGGTAACAGCTACTTGGGAGGCTGAAGCAGAAGGATCACAAGTTTGATGCCAGCCTGAGAAATTCAGCAAGTTCCTGCCTCAAGATAAAAAATTGAAGGGGCTGATTGTGTTTTCTTTTACGTTTAAGGTACCCACAGGACATGTAAGTTTTGAACAAGACAAAAAAAATCACCTCAGACACATAGGTGGACCTGATAGAAATGATCTTATTGGTATTTTAAAAAACTGAGCTCTGAGTACATGTATCGAATTCCTATGGATTAAGAATGAGCAGATAAGGATATGGATGAATTTGTAGAGATGGTGTGTAGTCATCAAGTGGACTTACTGGAATTCAACCTGACAGTTAGTTATAAAAAATCAGCTGTATGCCAGGCACTGTGCTGAACTCTGCATCTCCATCAGATGCACTTGGGCTTTAGTTTCAGGGATCTCTCTCTCACCCTTGCTGAAGACAAAAGTGCCTACATCTCTGCAACAGATGAGCGATTTGGAGGAGAGGACCCAATCTGTGGGCCAAGGCCCCTGGATTTACTTTAGGTTAGGCTCTGTCACTAATTGCTTTTGTGATTTTCATCTGGTTACTTCTTATCTCTGGTTGTCCATTTCCAGCTACAAAATCAGAATTGTCTTCATATAATTTAAATTCCTTCCTGACATTAACATTGGTAATTCCAAATCTCTGTGGAAAAGTGCTGTAGGAGCCGAAAGGAGAGATCACTGAATTTTGGTGGGGCTGCCATTTGTGTCAGGGATATGGGAATGAGCAGGATTCCTGCAGAAGGTGACAGGGAAAGAAACGCCTTCTAGGAAGAGATAAAGCATAAAGGCTGTACTAGGAGTGGAGAAGAGCGCCCCCTAGGTACAGGTCCTGAAGGGCAATGGCATCTGGAGAAATAGGGAGGCAGGTAAGTGGAGACCCTAGGAGACCCTAGTAAGATGTAGCAAGACCCTAGGAGATCCTAGTAAGTGGAGACCCTAAGTTGAGTGGCCTAGGAAGAATTTTATTTCAGAGGTGTGGAGCTTAGAAATGACCCCATGATACAAATCACCAGAGTCAGAAATCAAGAGAAGGTGTGATGAGCATCATTAGAGTGTAACATAGTGTCTCCTGGCTCAGAGGTGGGAGAGAACTACTTTGAAGAGGGAGTGTTCATTCACTGTTTTCATGTGAGATTGTAAGGCCAGGGGTGAGGGACACCAAGATGATGGCCTTCACCTTACTCCGTCCAGGGTGGCTGAGGAAATCCAAGATGCCTCAGAGAAGTTCTCTTGGCCCCAACAGATAGGGGTACTCTGACTGAAAGATGGCTCAGGAACAGCGTGATCCACATAAATGGCCCCTCTGGAGTCACACAGAGGGAGCCAGACCTAAAAGACTTTGGCTCTCTGGATGTTCCTTGGACCAGCAGCATCCATTACCTGAAAACTTATTAGAAATGCAGAATCTCAGGCTCTACCCAGACCTGTGGAGTCAGAATTTTTCATTCTCAAAAGATTTCCAGGTAATCTAGAAGAAACACATCAAAGTTTGAGATGGTCTCCAACTTGCTGAATAGCCTTCTCCTACCCCAACTCCTTCTCTTTATTTCTCATTTAGGGGAAAGAAGAACACTTCCTAAGCTTTCTAGGGAGCATGCTGGATCAGATGCCAGTTTGGATTAACCATAATTTCTTCCCCATTCATTCATATGTACGTTCAGTCAAACACTATTTAAACAGTTCCTATATTCCAAAATACATACCATCTGTATCCTGGGTGCTCCTGGCCTAGTTACTTCTGGCAACTTGGGAAAGATTTGGACCTTGGGTGGAAAACGTACTTACTTAGGTGAGTAGATGTCGGCAGATGGGCAGGAGAGAAGTAACCCTGGTGTGAGCTGCTGACCGGAGTCTGAGGCAAGTAGAAGAGTCTCAAACACCATTTTGCTGTAGGGAGGCCCAACATGAGTCCGTTGTTGGGGTGGGGTGGTGTGCTTCTTGTTTGGTGGAGGATCACAGTAGCCCCTAGGCGATGGCAATTGAGAAATGCACCCACTGAGAGCAGTACCTCCATGCCAGACCTGAGAAGCAGTTCTCATAGAGAGATGGTGGGTGCCACCAAGGTGCTGAGCCCACTGAAGAAGCCAGGAGACAGGAGAGGGCCTGCGTTGGGACTAATTTATCATTAAATAAAAAGTACCACTAGTGTAGGGCTGTAGAGTGAGAGTGCAGAAGGGCTGTGTGCTCTGGTCAGCTTGATGGCAGAATATTTGACATAAAGGATGCTACATGTGGCCTGGGAGAGTTTAAATCTTTCCACTTCAATGCTCCCTGTCCCCCGTTGGAGCACTGAGGTGCAGAGGTTGAGACAGCAGCTGGGAGGTCATGTAAACTCATCTGTGAGGAGCCGAGGTGGCCGATTGCTGGGCCCTGGAGGCCGGGGTGCAGGCCACCTTCACCTGGGAGTAGATGACAGAGGAGTCCTAGGAGGAAAGAGCACTTGAGTGAGGGCCAGAGCCAGTAGCCCACAGGGGAGGCCACACAAGTCACGAGACTCACCTTGTCCCTGAGGCTCCTGGGTGTGGAGGCTGCTGTGGAAAGAAGAGGTATGCTAAGCTGTGGCGGGCTACACGGGCTCTCTCTGTGCCCTGGGTTGCCAGGCCCACCCTCTCTGCCCTCTGTCTCCCTGCTGTCCAGCAGCTGCCCCTCTTTCGGCCTCACCATGCTCACCAGTCCTTTCCTCCACCTCACCTCACATGTTCCCACGCTTAGCTGCCAGAAGCTACCAAAAGAAGGAAATCTACCTTTTATTTTGTTAGTTCTTTGATCTCAGATTCACATTATGTATTGCAAAGAGGCAGTACAGCCCGGTGCATGCTTTAGAGAGCAGACTCCAGGACCAAGGCTCCTTCAACTGAGCCCTGGGTCTGCCTTGCCACTCCTGGGGCCTGGGGTAAGTCACTCAACTTCTGCTGCAGGTGCCTCATCATACTGTATGGTTATTGTAACTATATATGAATTTAGGTACATGCAGTATATGTTAGATATTTGTGTCTGTATAATTTCTGTTGTCTCTCATGTGCTGAGTAATTTTTTTGTGTGCTAGATACAGTTCTGAGTAGTATAAATAAATTCTGTCATTATCATAGGCATGTATCTCACAGTTCTCTCTCTATGCTAAAGTTACAGTGCTAAGGATATAGATGAATAATATTCTTATTTTCTCTTCAAGCTAGAGTGCAACATGACCTCCTCCAGACAGGGCCCTCTACTTTTGCTTAAGCATCAGGGTTCCCCAGAAGCTTCACTGAGAGTTTAGATTCTAGAGGTAGACATTTTGGTGTTTTATCAGTTATATGACTTTGGGCCAGTCCTTTCAGGTCACTATGCCTCAGTTTCCTCATATAAAACATGGATAGTAGTGTTTACATTCAACAGGGATATAAATTTGAGGGGGCTTATATGTGTTAGAGGGGTTTTACAGAAAAAAAGGGAGGCTAGGGGTGGTAGCTTAGTGGTGGAGTGATTGCCTAGCATGTGTGAGGCCTGGAGTTCAGTCTCCAGTATCACACACACACACACACACACACACAAATAATGTCAGATAATCAATTTGTGCTATTTAACCCCAACAAGTTTGTGGCAACCTCTCACAGCAGCAATAACAAATTAATACAGACAGGAAGGTCCCATGGACTGATGTATTAGTCCAAACTCATGTACTGAAGCCCTAAATTCCAGTGGGATGGTATTTGGAGATGGAACTTTGGGGATAATTGGGACATGCTGGGATTAATGTCCTTATACAATAAGACAGGAGAAAGATGATCTCTCTTCTATGCAAAGATAGAGCAAGACAGCATCTGTCTGCAAACCAACAAGAGAGCCCTCACCCAGAACCTGACCATGCCAGCACCTTGCTCTTGGACTTCCTGCCTCCAGAACTATAACAAATAAACACTTATTCTTCAAGCCATCCAGTCTAGAGTATTCTGTTACACCAGTCTGAATTAAGACAGTATGGAATGATACCCTTGCTCAGTTTTACAGACGAAGACACTGGAGCTGGTGACTGCCCAAGGTGATGATGTCATGCAGGTTACACTGGGGCCATCTATAGAGAACTGAGAAAGCATCACTGCCTGGTGGGGTGGGATTGACCTCAAACAGTGTAAACCTCTGCCCTCCTGTGGGGCTTAAGTCTGTGCCTGGTTAGTCTAGATCTGCTGAGGAGGTGAAGGCTGAGCAATACTGTCTGTCAGAGTTGAGGTTGGCCAGAATAGAGACTCCCTCAGATCTTACCTGTTTGTTTATTCTTCTCTTGGTTTCTTCGTACTTCTGAGTAAACCGTGTCTGCTCCTCTAGGATTTACTTAGAAAGAAGTGGAAGTTTCAGAGGGCACTAAGGCACTTGGCTCATTTCTGAGCTACTCCCTCCCCTCCCAGCTTGTACTCTGGAAGGACTAGCACCCTCCAGGCCTGTACGTAGTTCCACCTCACCTCCTGCCCCACCCCTCTCCCACACCAACCCTTTAGCCCCTGCCAAAACAGAGCACCCTCTGCCCTTACCATTGATGTATACTGGCTGCAGTTCTATCCAGGCTGGTACATTGTGGTAGATGGTTTCTTGGGGGTGAGAATCTGAAGGGCTCCTGTGAAATACAGAAATAGCGCTCTTTTCCAGAAAGTCTGAAAATGTAGCTATGATCCTCACTCTCAGCTGATGAGGTTTTAATACAGAATGGCTGCCAAGTCTGGAAACAGAGGCAAAAATATAAAACATTGCCTATGTATATTATGTTGTGAATCTTGAGAAATTTGTATCATCTGGCTTTTCAGACTTTATGGCTCCCTGGTATGCAACAAGCACTGGGTTAATGCTTAGAACAATAGTGAGCTAGTTCTATTTTGTCCCCATTTTGTAGATCTAAAAACAGGAGTTTCCATATGATTAAGTTACTTATCAAGGCCATGTAACCAGAAAGAGGAAGTGCCAAGATTCAAATGAAACTCCAAAATCTCTATTTTTAGAGAGATCAAAGGCTTATAAATCAGTAATCAGAAAGGCTCAGAGGAACTCTAGATGGTTTGGATATTGCTACCATGCCCAAGATAGTTTATGAGCCGCGGTGTGGGTCCTAAAGTCAGCCTTTAGGATCCAAGATGGCAGCTCTTCTTCATAGGCACCACCTCTTGCTGGCAGAATGATCTCTGAGTGATCAAGCTCTGAGGTGCCACCTTCTTGGCTGTCACCACAATAGGTATTGAATAGGTTGGTCATATCCAGAACTTTCTAGGCTAATTAAACAAAATAGTTGCAAGACATGGATGGATTTATAGTTGATCACTCACGTTACCAAGTCAACAATAGTACAATGTACAAGGATGTGAGATAATAAGTGAAAACCAACTAACACTTGATGTGAGAAGAGGGCCTATGAAAAGGTAGTAGGTGAGATAATGCTAAGAACTGCCTTGAGTTACCCAAGGGAGGTGGCAACCTGAAGTGGGTACCACCTCAGCAACATGCCAAGAAACTGGGCACTTGGTGATAATCAGATTACTCCACTGTTTTCTGCCCTGTGGGGATTTCATTAACTACACAG
The DNA here is from genome assembly GCF_053883595.1 of Heterocephalus glaber. Classification (NCBI taxonomy): domain Eukaryota; kingdom Metazoa; phylum Chordata; class Mammalia; order Rodentia; family Bathyergidae; genus Heterocephalus; species Heterocephalus glaber. The sequence continues at coordinate 5,504,884 of NW_028258349.1, read as the reverse complement.
GAATATACCCCAGGTCTTACCTGGAGACATCAGAGGCAGACTTTTCTCCTGAAAAAGAAAGCACAGGGGCACTGGATTCAAGCCAAGGAAAGCTTCACAGGGACACAACTCACAGGAGGCTCACAGAGAGATTCCTGGGAATTGCTGTTCTTGAAGTTTTAATCCTCCTAGCTATGCCCAAGGAAGATGGTAGAAGGGGAAAAAACTACTAAACCTTTGACTTCAGTCCCCAGAGGGGGTGCAGCTATAAGTTGAAATGGCAGTACACAATCCTTAATTTCTTAAAGTAGAGTTTTAGAGACAACAATCTTTAAAAACTAGAAGCAGTTTAATAGCTGCAGGCAGAAAATAGATTTGATCACTTATAAAAATACTATAATTTAAAAAATCAGTAAGTTACCAGATCCTATTTGGTTACTATGTTCAATTCTGTTTCTCAGTCTTTCTTTTCCTCTTCCCATTCCTTAGGGGGCGGGGTCTTGTGAAGGCACAGAGGGAGAAACACAGCAATTTATGAAGTTGGATAAACTCCATCTCATTAAGGCCTGTTCTACCCCATAGGCTGTTTCAACAGCTTGGCATTTGGTAAAGAGGACTTTGGGGGACCCAAAGGGACAGGTGAAGGACTATGGGATAGGGAGGAGGAGCTCTTGAGAGCAGGGAGTAGTCACTTAATCAGCACAAGTCTGACAGAATAGAGCTGGGAAGGGCATAGACTCAAGCACATGAGTCCCAGGGAGCTACCCACCTGCTTTTCTTGAGAGCCAGAAGTAAAACAGCAGTGCTCCAGCAGCAAGGGCTACCATGCTGAGTAGCGCCCCAGTGACTCCTGTAGCTACAGTACCACTTCTGTTCTTGGCCAGCCCTGCAGGGAAGACCCCATGCATGAGCCCCAGGGAGAAGCTGCCTCAGCCTCTGAAGTTCATGCTTGGGACAGAGGATGAGCTGAGGTGATGAACTCCTAAGGTTAAGCAGGTGCCAGTGTGACACAGGAAATGGCTCCTGTCTTTATGAGAAAGCTCGTCTTGTGCCTCAGGCAGGGGTTCAGGGTCAAGACGGATGGTGGCCAGTGAGAAAAGAGGCAGCCAGCTGATGAACTCTACATTCAGCAGTGCTCTCTTTCTCCATACATCTGCCACACACCATCACTTCAGATACAACAATCAGAGAGTTAACATCTTATAATGTTTGAGAAGTGCTATCCAAACAGCATGAGGATTATCAGAGTGCCACTGGAGGAAATATTAATTCTATTTCTGTGGCCTCAACATAAGAAACTTACCTGTGATAAAAAGTGTCACCACCTCACTGTGCTGGGCCCCCAGGCCATTGTCAGCCTCACAGGAGTAGTTTCCAGAATGTTCTGCAGTCAGGGAGAGGTTGAAGGACACTCCTCCTCCAGAGAAAGCTGAGTCGTTCCTCAGGGTGACATTCTCGTGATAAAACCGGTACAGGATTGGGAGAGAGCCTTTCAGGGCCTCGCAATGAAGCTCCATCTCATCCCCCACCACAGCTTGGGTCCTGGGGACCTTGAGAGTGAGGACAGGGCGGGACACTGGAACTGAACAGGAATAAAATTTCACTAGTAGCTTCTGCTTTTAACATATTTGTTTTGAGACAAAGTCTTGCTAAGTCAATCAGTTATCCAGATTGGGTTTGAATTTGCAGTTCTCCTGCCTCAGCCTCTCAGAGTCCTGGGATTACAGTATACCACTGTGCGTGGCTTGCTTCAAACACATTTGTAAGGAAGAGAAAGTATTATAAGCCAATGGAAAATGTCAGATTTCAATCTTGGAAAAAATTGAAACACATATGATAAACTAAGCTAATTACTTTGATCTGCAAATAGTTTTTATGTAGAGAAAGGTACAGCAGAAAAGTGTAAAAAGTATATGAGTCACCAGAGACTCCTAACAGCAAATAAACATATAAAATATTCTTACCTTCATTATTAATTAAACATATGCAAATAAAAACAAGTATAAATATTATTCCTTTTCCCTCTCATTGGATTGGTATTCCTTAAATAGATTGGCATACTGATAAGGCTGTGGATAAACAGGCCATTTCACATGCCTCAAGTAAGAATGCAAATTTAAAGATACTTCCTTGAATGGCAATGTGAGAATATCTACGGAATTTATAAAACATATAAACTTTGACCCAGCAAACCTTCTTCTAAGATCATGTCCTTTAGAGATACTAACATAAATAGGTCAAGACACTTGTACCAGGATTTCTAGTATAGCATTTTTATAATAGTTAACAACTTGTAATAATTCAGTAGACTGGGTAATGAAATGTCAAAATAGCCAAGATGCTGGGCCGGAGATTTAGCTCAGTGGTTCTGTCACCTGCCTTGCAAGCTCAAGGACCTGAGTTCAATCCCCGGTACAAAAAAAAAATAGCTAAGATGCATAAGATGTATTTTTAAATTAAAGTGTAACTTGCATAGTTATCTGTGTAATATGACCCTACGTTTGTAAAAAAAATATTCTATGCCTTGATATATTCAGAATATTTCTGAAGGATGCATATGAAATGGTTAACAGTGGTTTTGTCTGGGAAGAGGAGGTAGAAAGAAAACTTTGCTTTTCAATATTGGCCCTTTTGTACTATTAGAATTTTGATAATGAAGATTTATATACTCTCTCAGGATAACAGATTATTAAAAACTATAAAGATATGTTAAAGCATGGCCACAAAGGATAAAAAAGTGTCACAATGTAGATTAATGTAAAAAATTGGAGAAGGCCATGTTTCAACCTCATTTTCCCATTACTAGCTATGTCCTTGACTAGTTATTTAACCTCTCTAAGCTTCAATTTTCTCTCCTGCAAAGTGGGGATGAATCTGTCCCCCAGAAGTTTGTCTTAATGATTAAGTGAGGTATTGCATGTCAAACAGTAAGTACAAGGCCTGCGATGGTCAAGTCTCAGTGCTGATGATGTTGATAATGATGATAATGAGAAACAGTCCTTTTCTCTGTCTCTTTTGCTGTTTCCTAGTTCTTGTTTTCCCTGACTCATACCCTGATTCTAGGACTCAGACACAATTCATCCTGGCTAGGCAAGAAGCCCTAGCTGTGATTATAAGAGCAGCAGAATAACATGCAGGGAATTATATAAATAAGCGAATGGGGATAAGGAGAAAATTATGAAGTCATAACCACAGAGTGTAGGAAGTGTGAGGTGCTGGTGTCCCAGGTTGTAAGATGAAGATAGCAGCACTAACTCAGTGGAACGTGCCTGTGTGGTGGATAAAAGAGCTCAGTTGATAAACTGTTTGGCAATGGTTCTGCAAATCTCAGAGGAAAACTGGATGAGGCAGATGCTGCTGGGGAACAGGTGAGTGTGTGGACAGAAGACGGAGTTGGTTGGCTGGGAGAAATGATATCTAAGGTCAAGTCACTTTCTGGTTGCCAAAACTAGCTGGCTGCACCATCCACCTTGAGTAAAGGCTGGATTCTGGACTGGCATTCCCAAATCAACTTGGTTATTTCATTCTGTCTCCATTCCCTATCATACTCAGAGATCCAGCCAAGAGGGAGTGAGAGTTTCAGCCTATATTTTCCCTTACATGAATAAGAGTGTGTTTGCTGACCACTGTATAGTCTTTTGTTTTTGAAATATATTCCAGGGGCAGGGAGATGGCTTCTCCTTTTGTACATCTTTTTCTAGAAACCTGTGAGTCTCCCTATTCTCTGTCCTCAAAAAATCACAGAATTCCAGGGCAGGGGATAGATGGTCATGATTTCCATCTAGTCTGATTTTTCCAACTTTGTGACTCAGAAGATTGAAGTCAATATAGGTCATACAGCTAGTTATTTTCAAAGCCAAGTCTAGGGCATTCTTCTCAATAGCCCTAAGCATACTTGCTTCTCCCTAAACTGGGATTTGGAGGTCAGGAGGTCACCACTGAACAGATTCAGAGTTCACAACAAGCAGTTTTCCCTCTGTTATTACACTTAGTGGCCAGAGGTCAAAGATTAGTCTGCGGAGTGGAAGGATTTGATTGATGGGGTCATTTCTATGTCGTTTCATCCTGCTCTCCTGGTCTCTGCCCTGGTCACCTGTGTCCTTTCTTTTAGGGATCACAGAGTGTCTCTCGCAAAAGGCACAGATAGCTAATGGTAACATACTATTTCAATGTGGAAAGTAAGGAACATTTATATGCCAGGTAATAAAGGAAGCACAAGAGTAGAGACTTGTTGGGAATCAATGAGAGAAGTACCCTGGCAAAGAATGGGCTAATATTTTCAGGAGCAGAGAAAACTATTCTCAGAATTCTTTGGTTTCTCTTTTGTATCATAATTTCAGATTAGAATGTAGTCTATGTACTAGAACATCTTCTAAACATTTTTAATGAAGAGTTTTAGTTTAAGAAGACCGCTTAACTGTGCTGCTGGAGAAATCCAGACTCCTGAAACCATACCACAGAAAGGAACCCAGACTTCAAAAAGGCATTCTGGAGGCAAGATGTATGCCCAAATGCCACCGTAGAGGGCAACTTTAGCCTCATTTACTGCTGCTGGGAGCAGAAGGGACAGTCAGTTCTTGGTTGTGCTGCTGGTGAGCCAACTCACCTGTGACTTTGAGTGTCTTCACTTCACTGCTCTGGGCTTCAAGGCCATTGTCAGCCTCACAGGAGTAGTTTCCAGAATGTTCCGTGGTCAGACTGAGGTTGAAGGACGCTCCTCCTCCAGAGGGAGCTGAGCTGTTCCCCAGGGTGACATTCTCATGATAAAACCAGTACAGGATCGGGGGAGAGCCCCTCAGGGCCTCACAGTGAAGCTCCACCACATCCCCCACCACACCCTGGGCCCTGGGGACCCTGAGGGTGAAGACAGGGTGAGATACTGGAACTGAGAGAAGAAAAACAACCATCAGCTCCTCTTGTTTAAATATATCCTGCCATACTAAATATATTTCAGTCAGGAAAATATTTTCCTTAGATTTTAATAACCTTGTAATGTTACCAAGAACTCATCTATAATTTCTTTAGATATCAGGAAACAAGAGCATTTGATTGTACTATTTGTAATTTGGAGTACTTACATATAAACACTGAAATATGTGTAAGAATCTGAAAGCAAAGATTAAACTGAAGCACTGGCATCTGAGACTAAATCAGAGTAATGCTGTAGAAAAGGAAAAATCAGTTCCATAAAGACCTGCTGTTTACATAGCCAGGGATATAATTGAGCCTGGACTACATTAGAAATGGGGCCCAAAAGATAATAAGTATTGATCAATGTTTACCCATTCTTACATTGATTTATCAGAAATTAATGAGTATGACTAACCAATGAAGGCCCGAAAACTGCTGTATATGGTGCACATTCAGTGGTGAGAAAGACAGACTCTATCTCATAGAGCCTTTAGTCTAGAAGAAGTGGTAGGCAGCATTAAAAAAAAATAAATAAATATGGAATTAAAACATTGATGACTGATACAAAACAAAATAGCAGACATGGCGCTTTGAGTTGCTTAACATTGGAACTGGTTCTAGTATGGATTATTTAAGAGGAGTTTCCTCATGAAGTCACATTTGAAATTAACAATGAAGAAAGAAATAATGAGGAAAAGAAAGGAAGAATGAGGTTATGAGCCAGGCAGATAATATGTGCAGACCCTGAGTTGAAAAGAACATTGGCATATTTTGAGTTATTAGACCAAGATTGGAGTAGAACAAAGAGAAATGGCCAAAGAGTGCCATGAAATAGGAAGCTAAAACACTAGGGAAGGGCTTCATAAGGCATCCTGAGGATTTTGACCCTTGTTCATCAAGCAATGTGAAAACCATTTTGACCTCAGGGTTCAAAATTGAATGTAACGGGATAGAAGTGGCACAGAAGAGCTTAGTGGCATGCAGTAGTTGAAATGACGGATTTGACTAGGATAGTGGTAATAGAGAGAGATAGAGAAGATTGTAGAAACATCTAGGAAGTAGAATAAATAGGGCTGGCTATAGGGGTGAGGGAGAGAAATGTTTAGGAAGACTTCTGCCTTGTGTATCTTGATGAAGGAAGATGTCTTTTGTAGAGGTAGAGAACTTGCAAGAAGCATTCTGAGAGGAATGTCAGGTGATTTTTAGAGATGATTGGATTGATGAGCTTTTGGTAAATGTGAGTAGAAATATGGCATCTGCACACACCCATGTGGGAGGTGCCCTTTAAAGATAAAAGTGTAGGAATCATTTATAGATGGTAAAACCATTTATAAATGATATACCCAGGATCATCCAGAGAAAGAATATGGCTAAGCGAAGAGGACACATGTCAAAGCTCTGGAATGTGCCGATGTTTAAAGATTATCTATTAATAAGAGCCTGTAAAGAAGACAGAAGGAGAGGCCAAACAGAGAGGAAAGCCAGGAGAAAGTGGAGTCACTGAAGTCACAGAAGGGAGGGTTTCAAGAAGAAAAAATGGTAAAGAATATGTAATATTTCTGAGAGATCAAGTAGGAGAAGTATTGGAAAATGGTCACTTACTTAGTCTACATACATGGAGGTCAGTGGTGATGTTTGTGAGAAGCATTTTGGTGGGGAAGTTGAAAGAACCTAGAGATTAGAACTAGAAGGTAATGAGGAAATGGAGGGAACCTGGGTAGCTGACTTTTTTCAGCAATGGAGCAGTGGGTTGAGTAGAATCAAATGGGGATCAACACAGGGTTTTTCTTAGGAATCGGAGAAATGTAGCATGTTAAGTGTCAGGGAGAAGGATCCTACAGAGATGCTGAGAGCCATGGAAGAGAAAGGAATAATTGGTTGTATGAACTTTCTTAGAAGGAATGAGAGGATAGAATCTAGAGAATAGATGGAAATGGTTACTGACATAGGCAGCAGAATCTTCTCCATACATAAGAAGGAAAAGAGAAGAAGAAATTATTTACTGTGGGATACAGAGACAACACTCAGTTTGGTAATAGAAGTCGGGGGTGGTATTTTTTGATGAATTGAGGTACTGAATAGAGATGTTAATGAACTGGAGGTTCTTTTGAGATCTGAGAACAACAGTGGTAGGAGGGAGCAAATGGATGGATGGGAGGTTGTGGTCAGGTGATAAGTGCTTAGAATTGTCATTTTGGAGATGGAGTGGTGTGTATGTAGATGTGGGTGGCTGATTGGGAGGAGGACAGGCCATGGTACAGATATTAGAGTCATGAAATGATGGCCAAGTATGGACTAGGAAGGAAGACTGTGAGTAAAGTGCCAAAGCCTTCCTTGAAAATAGGCATGAGTAGGCAGCCATCTCAAGACAAGTGAGACCTCGTGATACTGCCGAATGGAACAGGGACATGTAAGAAAGCAGGAGAATGATGATGTAAACTCTTCGAACAAAGGCTTCTGGGTGAGAACACAGCCTGTTCTGCCACAGGGACAAAAGCTAGGAGATATTTGTGAACCAGTAAGAGAACATATTTACTGATTGGCAAACAGAAAAGTATAATTAAATCTCTTCTGACATAGGACACACTGAACTTCATAATTTCCATTTCTACTGATCAGTATCGACCAGAATGTATTTTTGAAATGTGTTTGAAAACACTTTGCTCCTATGTTAGGGATGTTTTCATCACAGTGGCAGAAGAGTTTTGCTACTAAGGACAAATGCAAGAATTTTTGCTACTAAGGTGAAGGGAAGGTGTACATTGCTGAAAATATAAAACTCAAAACTCCCTGGGTATACTGTGTAACAAAAAGCCTGCCATGATATCACATAGCAGATAGTTTTGTGAAAACAGAGTTTCAATCTTGCCTACAGAGGATGGTGGGGAGATGATCTGTCCCTTGTGCTGCTAGTTGGAAGGGTCTACTTACCTTTGACACTGAGTATCTTCAGATTACTGCGCTGGGCCTTTTGAACATTGCTGGCCTCACAGAGGTAGTTCCCAGAATGTTCTTCAGTGAGATTGAGTTGGAAGGATGCTCCGCCTCCAGAGAGGGCTTGGCTGCTTCCCAAGATTATGTCCTCATGATAAAACTGGTACAGGATTGGGGGAGAGCCTCTCGGGGCCTCACAGTGAAGCTCCATCACATCCCCCACCACAGCTGGGAATCTGGGCACCCTGAGAGTGAGGATTGGGAGGGACACTGGAACTAGGGGAGGAAATGAGTTAGTTGTCACTGGAGTTTTTTTTTTTTTTTAACTAAACACATCCTCATTTTTAAAACTGCAAAATTATGTAAAGTAAAAATGAAAATTCTATCATTTTTTTCATTTTCCAGAGAGTATTACCTCTCTGAATATTTATTGATACTTTCTATATCTTTTCTACATATGAGTAGACTCACTGATATCGACACATAAATAAACACAAAAAATGGACTGGATCACATATACACACTGGTCTACCACATACTTTTTTCCTTAACAACATATCATGGCCATCTTTCTATCCTATTTCTTTAAGATCTGTTTAATTCACTTTAAAAATCTACTTCATCGAAGTATAATTTAGAAAGGTGCAACTATTTAAAATTTACAACTTGATAATTTTGCATCAATGTTACCTAATTTTTTTTACCAACCACCAATATTCCATTGTATGGATTTATCATAATACATTTAAGCAGTTCCTGATTGATATTTATGTTGCTGTTGTTTTTAAAATTTTGAATAATACTGCATTAAATAATCCTGTGATATACCATTGTACATTTGTGCATGAATTTCTTGCATGGTTCGCACGTGTGCATGTACATGTGTGTGTTACTGGAACTGACCCAGGGCCTTCACACTGAGCTATATCCCCACCCATTTATATTTTTTATTTTGCAACAGATGTGCACCACCATGCCTACCTTTGTGCATGCATTTCTTAGGATAAAGTCTTAGACTTTCTGGGATGAGTTATGTGAGTATTTTACACAATGATATATAATGACAGATTATTCTTCAAAAAAGTTGGTCCAATTAACACTTGCAGTAATGATAAATGTGAGTTTCTATTTCTCTACTCCCTGGTCAGTTGCATTTATTTTTTTGTTTGTTTGTTTGTTTTCATTCTCTAGCTTGATACCTACAGTTCCACTCGAGTAATTCAACCATTCTATCCTATTTGGTTCTACAGGCTACTAGTTGGTCTTCCAAGTAATTTTTTTTTTCAGTACTGGGATCAAACTCAGGGCAGGTGTGGTGCCACTGAGCTAAATTCCTAGCCCTTCCATGTAATTTTAGTGACTCATTAATGATGAGTTGTGTCTGAATTATTTACAAAATGGGAATTTTGCAGGCCTAAAAGACATGTGGTAACTCAGTGATAGAGTCATTTCCTAGCATACATGAAGCATTGGGGTTGATCTTCAGCACTGAAAAAAAATAAAATGGAAAATTTTAAATATGTTAGAAATTTTCACAGAATGTACTCCCATTTTTAATCTGCACATAGTAATTGCACACTCCTATGGAGTGTAATGCAACATTTCTGTAACGTATACAATGTGTAAAGATCAGATGTAGGCAACTGACATATCTATCACCTCAGACATTTATCATCTGTGTTTTTAAATTATCAAGTTAATTCTTTTATATTGCTCATTATTAAATAATAATAATGAGAGAATAATTGTTCTTTGACTTCCTCTCTTCCTTCTGATGAGCTGATTTTTCATATATTTTGGCATTTTCCATGTTTGTCAAGTGCAAGAGGATATTTCAGTATGTATACGATGTGTAATGATCAGATCAGGGTAACTGATATAAATCTTTCTACTTTCTATTCTGTACCCATAGCTTTTACAATTGATTAGCCTTTATTTCTAAACAGGTGGTTTTCAACCTTGTCAGTACCATACATTTTCACCCAAAGATAAGTTAGGAAACATTGTTTCTGAGATCCCCATCTGAGAAATTGTGAATTTAATTGATCTGGAACAGAGCTTAGTAATAGGCATTTTTATGAAGTCCCCAGGTGATTGTAACCTGAAGTCATGGTTGAGGACCACCAATCTATGCAGGTTCAGTATTCATTTTTCTATCAGTTTCCTCATGTGAGTCCTTTATACTGATTCACATCTGGTGGGCTGCATTTTGTCATGAAGTAATTTTTTTCAAGAAGGGTTAATGGGTATTATGTTTCCGGAGTCCTCAAAACTTTGATAATGACTTTTTGATTTGATACACAATTTCCAGTTCTCATTCCTCTCCACAAAATCCATATCTGGATATCATACCTCTCTTCTTGGCATGGACTGCTATGCAAATTCAAACATATACTTGATATTTTTCTTTCTCAAATGACTGCTTATTTTTTATATGTTCTCTCACACACACACTTTTTAACTTTGAAGTTCAATAACCTCATTATTTTATATCTTCTAATGTACATAGTCAGTTTCTTTCATTGTAGAAAAAAATTGAATTATACTTTGTCTTTTATTTTGATCCTCAATTTGGGTTAATCATTGTTCAATTTCCATATTATAAATTTTTTGCCTTTATTTCTGTGATTTTCTGCCTTACTTTCTGTATTGTTAAAGTGATTCTTCACTCAGTTAACAATTTTCAGAGGAATTTATTCTATTCTTATTGCTTCAAATTCAGTTATCATTTCTAAAATAGCTTTGTTATTTTCTCCTGAGCTCTGTTGTATCATTTTTTCAATCTCTTCTTATTATCTTATCATTTCTTCTTTGAACTTTAATTCCTTTTTATGTTTTCTAAAATCTATATATTCTCTAATTATATTGGGGGATATCCAACAGAATTTGGATACTTTTTACTGTTGCTATAGGAATTCTTCTTCATAAAAACATTATGTGGACTTCCTTTACTTTTATAATTATTTTTTAACTTTTAACTGGCAATAGCAATGGGCCTAAATATGGAATGGAGTGTGATATTTCAGTACATGTATATAATGTATAATGATCAGATCAGGATAATTTGTTTATCTGTTATCTCAAATATTTATCACTTGTTTGTGTTGAGAACATACAACATCCTTTGTACTAGTTTGAAATATTAATTGTTAACCATAGTTTTCACACTAATGTGCGCTAGAACATTAGAACTAGAACACTGGAAGTTATTCTTCCTATCCAACTGGACCCATGTACCAATTATCCCTCTCCATCCTCCCACCCCACCTAATGTCCTTTATTTGTCTAGTTTTGCGTTTGTTACCTATTCTCTTGATGTCTCAGCCAAAAAACTGGAATTATATTGAACTAAACACTTCTGTAGGGCAAAGGAAACAATCAACAAAGTGAAGATACAACCTGAAGAATGGGAGAAAATATTTGTAAACTGTTCACCTAAGAAAGGTTTAATCTATAGAATTCACAAATAACTCAACAGCAAAACAATAAAATAATCAAATTAAAAATAGGCAAATGACTTGAATAGACATTTTTCAAAAGAAGATATATAAATGACTAATAAGTACATGAAAAAATGCTCAACAACAGTAATAGTCAGGGAAATGCAAATCAAAACCATGAAGTATCATCTCATTGCAGTTAGATTGGCTGTTGCCAAAGAGAAAAAATAACAAATGCTAGTGAGGATTCTGGAAAACAAGGAAATTCTCATATATTTTTGGTGGAAATGTGAACTAGTGCAGGCTTTATAGAAAACATTATGGAGGTTCCTCCAAAAACTAAAAATAGAACTACATGATCCACCAATTTCACGCTAGTTATATATCCGAAAGACAGAAAATCAATATGTCAAAGAGACTTCCCTTTATAATTTTAAATGCATTTATGCAAAGATACCCACATTGGAACATTTTTTTTTTTCAGCACTAAGGATTGAACCCAGGGCCTTCACACTGAGATACATCTTCTTGTCTTTTTTTTTTTCTGAGACGGGTTCTTGCTAAGTCCCTAAATTGCCCAGGTTAAGCTTGAACTTATGTTACTCCTGCCTCAGCCTCCCAAAGTCCTGAGATTATAGGCAGGTGTGGCTTGTGACTCATTTCTTGGTGAATAAAGTCATATTCAAGTTTGCTTGAGAATACTGCTTATGTGCATGTGTTTCAGTGACCTCATGGCTGTGGATAACCTCAAAAGGTTATTTATCGGGACACATTTCCATGAAATCTCTTTATGTCCTCTGTTTGGATCACATTCATTCCAACAAAGGAGATTATTTTGCCAGAAAATCTCCATGGCTCACAATGAAGTTTCTCAGCTTCAAGAAAATCTGTTTGTTAATTTAGGCTTTAATTTACCCACTCATTCCCCTTTTAGGTATCTTTCTGAAAGAGTTAAAGACATTATATTACAGTGATACATGCATACCTATGTTTATAGCAACACAATTCACAATAGCTAAATCCTGGAAGTGGTCTGTATATCCATCAAGAAATGAATGGATAAAGAGAATGTGGTATTTACACACCATGGAGCAGTACTCTGTCATAAAGAAGGATAAACTTGAGTCATTTGTAGGAAAATGGATATACCTTGAAACCATAAAGTTAAGTGAAATAAATCAGACACACAAACTTAAATATCATATAGTTTCTCTTATGTGAGAAACACAATATAAAGAAAGAGCAAAATAAAAGACAGATGATAGGAAGTAAGGAGATAGGTCTTTTCAGTTGGCAAGGGGATTGAGAGATGGAGGGAAATGAGAGGAAGGGGAGGAAGTGGATGAAAAAAATAATTGAGATGTGCTGTGTTCATGTGCCAACCCCCCAAGAGAAATGTAATCATCATGAATTGCAAACATGAGCTAATAAAAAAGAAACATTGAAAAACAAAAGATCTGATTGATTTCTGCTCACTTGATACCTAAGAAGCTGGAAAGATCAGTCTTTTCTCCTTCCTCTGCTCTTCATCTCACCTCAAAGCCCCCCTAGATTACAAATGCGGACTCCAGACCTGGTCCATGGCCCACTGGGAGTAGACACTGGGGTAGAGGACTTGCCTGCCTTTGAGAAATACACTACATTCAGAGGGGTCTCATTTCTTTATCCAGGAATCTGGCTGATTTGACTTTTGTTTTCCTTACTCCTGAGATAGCTGTAAGATAAATCCCCACCAACCAGGATACTGGGGCCTTTATTTTCTTGTGATGTAAAACAATCTGACACACTAGACTTGAAGACTTTTCTATCTTCCCATTCTGCTTATCAGAAAAGAAAACTGGACTTTCACACTCTAGAAAACAAAAGCAATTTTGCTCTTCAAGTAACACCTTTTTAATGGTTACATGGATAACTAGGATTACACACTTACGATGGGAACACTTTTCTGAATGTAAGTCATCCTGCAACAAACATTTAAAAGTAGCATGCAATAAAACTATACTTGTTTTAATAGTTTAGAAGGCAAGAAATCATGAAAAACACGAAAACCTGAGGAGCAGGTTTCTGGGGAGCATTTCCCTCCTTTCCTCCCACATTCAGGCCTCCCCAGATCTCCCACGAGAACTGTAACTGCTGAGGACTCTGTGGAGAAATCACAGTCCTGCGTGGAATTTGTTCATTTGACTATGCAGCTAAGATGACGTGCAAGTGTTAGTGTTGAAATAAAAGGTGCTTCCGAGTATCAGGAAAAATAGGCTTAGAGACTGAATGAAAAAATAAAATGCTTTGAGAAAATAACTGTGTTTAGCAAAAGCAGGAGAGTCTGCTACACAATTAGGAGTTGGGCCGGGGCTGGATGGACCCTGTGGCCCACAGAAAGCGAGGTCTCTAGGATGGGAGCCAAGAAAATGTGGCGTTGATGGGGGCAGAAAGTGGAAGGTAGGAGCAGAGACTTCTGATGGGGTTGGTAAGAGAAGGGTATGGCTCGTCAAGGGAACCCACGTCTTACCAATGACAGAGAGGCGCACGGTCTCACTGCGCCGAGGGCCAAAGCCGTCGTCTGCTGTGCAGTAGTAGTTCCCAGAGTGCTCTGCAGTCAGAGAGAAGCTGAAGGAGGCTCCAACTCCAGCAGGGGCTGCGCTGTTCTCCAGGAAGATGTCCTCGTGATAAAAACGGTAGAGGACGCTGAGAGAACCCTTGTGGGCTTCACAGTGAAGTGTTACCACATCTCCCTCTACAGTCTGGGCTTCAGCGGTGTGGAGGGTGAGGACTGGCTGGGACACTGGGACTGAGGGAGAGAAAATGAGCCAAAAGTCACTCTTGCCCCTTATCACAGATTTCAATCTGTTGCCAGTGCAAATGCCTAGACCCCAGTCTCCAAGGGCTTCAGGGCAGCCTGGCAACCTGCTAGGCTTCACTCCCCATCTCTCCTGCCCTCCCTGCTGATCTTTCCCTGCCTTCTCCTTTCCCCTTAGGTCTCTGCCCCTTTGCCTCCTGCCTTCCCTGTGAGGTGACTGCCTCCCTTCTGCAGAGATAACACTCTCAGGGAAGAAGTCCCTTATTTTGCTGCCACCAGACCCACACCCTTCCTGCACCAGCTTCTTTATCATTCCCTCTGCCCTGTGACCATGGAAGAGCATTTCCTGGTGTCACCCTAATTGACACCCAGAGGAGGTGGTGTCTGCATTTAAACAGACAGTTGTTGGGCAGATATGAAGGTATATTTTGTGCCAGGTTGCACAAAATGCAGTGATCTCTGTGTAACATTGTGGTCCTGGCGGAATCTTTGGTGAATAGTTCTTGTCATCAGGCACACATGCATGAGAATCCTTCCTTCATAATCTCCTGGCTTTAATTATTTATTTTGGTTAGGGCTTGACAAAATAACTCCATTTTCACCGTGAAAACTTTCGCTCCTGCCTGCCTAGAGCAGGTTCTCCTCTGTCTTATGACCCTGTGCCCACCTGCCTCTGTCCTGGATATAAAATATTTGCCTGTATCATTTTACTCTAAATATCTGGTTGTATAATCCTCACCACATTAGAAAACAACAAAACAATGCAATAGCAACCTCGCTTGTGCTTAATCTTTCCCATAGTGTCTTTCTCCTCTTTTTCTATGGACAGATTTCTGGAATAAGTGCCCTACCTTTATGAGCTCCTCTTCTGTACCTCACACTCATTTTATGTCTACTGTAACCTGGTCATTACCTCAGTCAATCTACTGAAATCGATATTTCTTGTTTATGAGTATAATCATGATAAGGACAATAACAATAACAAAAGATGCCATACCGATAAAACAGTACTTTTAACTATCTGTCTGGTGTGTGTGCATCCTGGTCATATATAATTAATTTATAGCTGTATACATGTATCTGAAACTATTCTTTAAAACACTTCCATGAGGTAGGTACAAGTGTTTCTGTTTTACACATGAGGAAGCTGAGGTTCAAAGAGGTTAAGTCATATAACCAGTAAGAGATGAGACACCAGTCAAACCCTGGTATTCTAGTTATTCTGTGTTCTTCTGCTTGTGGCTAAATTCAGTGCATGTGGCTGGATTCTTAGCTTTCGTCATCTGTAAGATCAGCCTCATCTGAACTGGTAAGAGATAACTGGTAAAAGATAGTGATCTTTTGCATAAGGCACTAGCTTCCTCTGGTTTCTGAGGTGCACACTCTCCTAGTATCCCTTTTCTCAGCCAGGTTCCTTCTTGGTGTTCTCTCTCCCAACAGGGCCAGTCTTGAGGGTTCTACTTGACTGAACTCTCTCCTGAGTTCTCACTTAGAATTCTGGCTGCTCCCCAAACTGGCTGTTCTACAATCAACTCTTCATCCTATAGCTGGAGGCCTTTTCCTCTGCATTAACACTCCTCATAGATCCTATTTAACTAAATAAAGGCTAAGCCTTGATTAACGGTGTGCATTTTGCCTGCTCCTTCTTCCTCATCCTGTCTCTCACTACCTTTTATTCTATGTTGCAGTCAACATGAACAATCCTCCTAGCTCCTCTAATGTTTCCTCCATTCTTCATCACAGTCTTTCAGCACATGCTTTTATCTGGAGCACAACCTCTTTCTTCTTTTCTCAATTCCCCCCTCCCCTCTTTTCTTGAAGTGCTTTTGTTCACCCTTCGGTTGCAACTCACACATGAACTCTCCTCCCAGGAAATCTCCCACCTCCCAAGCATGCCTTCCCATTTGCTTCTGCAGCTTCCAGGTACCCCTAGCTGGGGTTTGTCCTATGACTCATGTGTACCTGGCACTAGACCTCAAGGACTCAGTGGACATGACTATGCGGTCAGTCTGATGCATCTGAAGTGTTAGTACAGTCCGGTATTCAGAACACATATAAGCATTGCTGTCAGTGGAACACATGAGCCACTGTACAGAACTTCATATGTTTCTGAGAGCACCCAATGGTAATGTCACTCTTCCAGCTTCCTTGCCTCCAGATGTCAGAGCACAGCTCCTTAGTCCCTCCCATTGAGGAATTCACACCCCCCACCCCAAGTTCGGTGGTCTTTCCTTTATAACCTGTGCATCTATTGTGAGAGGGCTGGATTGTGGGGGAAAAATAACATTCAAGGTTCAACTGAAAGCTTTTTAACTTAGCTATCTGAAAACTAATAGCTTTTAATGGATGAAGACAAATGAGTGAAGGTAAAACTTTCCTACCCTGCTTCCAGCTCCTCTCCTAACAAATGGACTTTGGCAAAGCAATGGAGATCCTGTAAATTTCTTTGAATCCTATGTGGCTTGATCCACAGTTACTGTCAAATGCCTCGTGATAAAGGAACAAGAGACAACTCTAAGTCTCTGGGAACTGATGACTGGACCCAGGCCTTTGCACTGAGTTACACCCCAAGTCCAGTTTTGCATTTTAATTTTGAAACAGGGTCTTACTAAATTCTTAAATTTCCCAGGCTGAGATTGAACTTGCCATCTTCCTGCCTCAGTTTCCCAGAGGGTTGGGATGACAGGTGTGGACCACCAAGCCCATTTTGGTACTGATTATATCTACCAAGAACAACTCAGTGAATGCAGACCTGGCATGTGAGGAGCCACAGGTTAAGTAGAGAGGAGGAGAAAAGCACTGGGTCTTTTAGAAGTTGGGTGTGAGGAGCGAGAGAGCTGCTGTGCAGACAGCCAGGGGTGGAAAGGTGCCCAGGCTACTCAAGGAGCAAGAGAGACGGCTGCTTGGATGAGCCACGGAGTAGAGAGGACAGTGAGCAGCCCTAAGGAAGAAGCAGAGGAAACTGGAAGGAGAGGTCACATTTCTGATGGTGTCAGGGAGAGCAGGATGCAGGCAGGGATGGGTGGTGAGGAAAGCAGGGCTTACCTATGACAGAGACCCTCAGGGCCTCACTGCTCTTGGGGCCCAGGCCGTTGTTAGCTGTACAGTAGTAGTTTCCGGACTGTGCTGCCCGTATAATGAAGTTGGCCCACCTTAAATTGGCTCTCATCTCCTGAAGGATTGCATCTTCATGAAAAAGCTGGTACAAGATTTGGGGAGAACCTCTGCTGACCTGGCAATGGAATTTCACCTGGTCTCCCTCCAGAATCTGGGCCTTCCCAGGGCTGAGGGTGAGCAATGGCTGGGACACTGGGTCTGAGGGAGAGAAAATGAGTCAACAGTCACTTCTGGCTCTTAGCAGAGATTTCAGTGTGTGGCCAGTGCCTACGCCCAGACCCCGGTCTCCAGTGGCTTCAGGGCAGTCCAGCAACCTCCAGGCTTCTCTTGCCATCTCTCCAGCCCTCCCTGCTGATCTTTCCCTTCCTGTTCCTTTCCCATCAGACTTTGAGCCCCTTCCCTCCTGGATTACTTCTTCGATGACTCCCTTTTCTTTTGCAGAGAGATGACAGCCACAGGAAGAAGTCCCTTATGTTGCTTCCACCAGACCCACACCCTTCCTGCACCAGCCTCTGACCCATTACCATGGAAACACTGTCCCTTGCCTACACATCATTATGAGTATGTCACTCCCTAAGCTTAGATCTACCTCAGGGTTCTGCTGCTGACCCCTTTCCCTTCCAAATGCTTGTGTTCTTCCAATGCCCTCTGCTCTGTCTTCTCCCTGCACTCACACTCACCTTCTCTATTTACATGAAGCCTAAGGGAGGGAAACAGTAGGGCAGTGTCTGTAGATGGAGTCTCCGGCCGGTGAAGGAAGTACACACCCTGACCCTGATTGTGACTTCTGGTGATCAGAGCTCACTGCTAATGGAAAGTGGCTTCTCCTACTGGCTGGGTCCCCAGGCCATGGTCTGGGCACAGACATCATTCCTAGAATGCTCTTTGAGCAAAGAAATGTTGAGGGAGGTTCTTCTCTAGGGGTCTGTGTTCCTCAGGGTTCAGCCTTATGAGAAAACTGATACAGGACTGAGGGAAGAGGTTCCTAGGCTTCATAGAGAAGCTCTACCACATCCTCCATGGCAAACTGTGCTGTGGGAGCCCTGGGGTTGAGGAAATGATGTGTTGTTTGGACTCACAAAGACAGAGAGGTAGTCAGTGAGGGCCCTGCAACTCCTTAAATTAAAGTGGCTCAAAAGACATGGTCCTAAATCAGTCCTGGTTCTAATATCCTCTTTGTTCTGACTTTATTCCCAGAACCATTTCACTTGAACTGAGAAGGAGTTTGTGAATATGAAGGGCTCGACATATTCCTAATCACTGAGCAGTTTTTAAAATTCCCATTTCAGCTGGGTGTGGTGGCAGATGTCTGTAATCCCAGCACTCCAGAGGCTGAGGCAGGACAATCACCACAAGTTCAAAGGCACCCTAAGCTACATAGTGAGTGCAAGGCATTGCATACCAAGACCTTGTCTCAACAAACAAACAAAACAAAACAAACAGAAAATCCCCCAAACAAAAACAAAACTCCATTTCTAAGAGTTTCCACAGCCCCTTCTACCCCTAGTTTCTCCTCGTAGTCTTTGAGTAAGTCCTGGCAGGCTGTTCAAAGCAGTGAATTATTAATGACAGTCATTATCCACTCCCACCCATTGCCTATGGTCTGCAACAGGGATACCTGCATCTATTCCTCAAATGACACCTGGCAAAACATACCTTTCACTTTGATGGTCACTGGCTTGCTGGTAAAGTGTCCAGCTATACAATAATACTCCCCTGCATGGCTGTTATCCACTACTGAGATCTTGAGTTTTGCTTCTGAGGATATCTTTTCTTTCTTCTTCCACTTCCCTTTTTTATACCAGGAGAAATTGATGTACTTTAGGTCCCCGTCTAATAAGCAGATGAGCAGCAGCTCCTGCCCTTCAAAGACGGACACTGAGGCTGGGTCAGTGGGTATTTGGACTTTGGTAGCAGCTCCTAAATAAATAAAAATGACATGTGTGGGAATCTTGGCAGTGGGTTGCTGAAAGATAAAGAATCACAGGATGAAGGGAAAAATGTGCCTAGCTCATGGGGGAAGTTGGAGTTAGGCTTGCCCTTGGGAAGAGGGAGTCTGTGATTTCTGTCTGGCTGGGGAGGTCCTCTACTCCCTAAGGGTCTTGAGGAGAGTCAACAGTAGGAATAGAGCAACCTGCTATTCCAATCTGTGATGGTGCAGTTTTGGGTAATGATGCGGGCATAGGACAGTGCCTGTTGAGCTATCCTCAGGTCCTGGAAGAACAAATGAAGATAATTGAACAGGAGAGGAGAAGGGTTTGTGGTTGAGGATCCATGAGTTATATTTTGGGTGGAGGCTATGCTAGAAATTATTGTGTTGTAACTGTAAGATAACACCTTCTCCATCTTCCCTGAATCATTCTTCCTTAAACCCAAGACCTCAGGAATGTCTGTTTCCTGTAACTGCAGAACAAATTAATAGAAACTAGCCAGTTTAGAAAAACAGAGTTGTAAAACTATTTTTTTTTCTTAAAGATAGGAGTAAGTTTATTGGAAATGCTCACTTTCACTCCTTCCCTACTCAGGAAAATGAGCATTCTGATCTCTGTCCCTTCCTAATTCTCAAATAGATTTCTCACGAGAGAGACCCAATTTAATGAGAGAAAACATTTGGCCATTGGCTAATAGTCATACCTGAGAACTTATACAAGTTCAGAAATTTAGGAAAAAGTGACAGTAGGTGCGGTACCATCCCCAGCGACCTCAAGTTGGAACTGTTTATTCCCCAAGGTTTTGTCCTTTGGTTTTCTTGTCCTGACATACTCTGCTCCAGGCACCTGGAGGTGGAGAAATCTGTTCACCTGGCTGAGCAGGGTGCATTCAGGCCAGGCAGAGAGCTCTACCAGGGCAGAGTTTGTGCCTGTTGGCCTAGCAGGAACCAAAGTGTGTCAGAGGAGAGAGCTCTCTGAGAGAAAAGAAAGGATTTTATCTAAGAGCAATGAAAAAAAACCCCTATTTTTTCTTTGCCTGCTCATTCTAAGCTCTTGTAAGAGATCCATAAGAATGAGGGTGCTTTCTCTTGAGTAGCTTCTATTCTTACAGAATGAGAACCACTTTCCACATGGGCCAGTGGCCCAAGCCAACACGTGATTCTGTGTAACTGTTTCAGCCCTGTTTCTAGAAAATCTCAAAACCCCCGATACTCACTCTGCACATGAATTTGGGATATCTGGCTGTCTTTCCAAACACCAGAAATCCCTGCCCCTGCCTTGCACTGGTAGAAACCTGAATATTCATTCCACATGGCAGAAATCTGGAGTCCCGGGGAGTTGCTGCAGCCTGACTCCAGGGCCTGGTTATTTCTGAAGAAGCAGAACTGGAGGCCAATATTTGACTTCTGTGGAGGGAGCTGGGTCTTACAGGACAGGGTCATTCGGCTCCCATCTCTGGTCTGAGAGAGGCTGGCTGTCAGCTCAGGACGTGGAAACAGCTCTAGAGAGAAGGATCACAACAGTGCCTGGAGCAATGAGGCCTGGAAATGTTCTGGAGAAAAGCACTATTTCTCAATGCCAGCAAGTGGAGCTGTGTGGCCACCATTTTCCACCCAAAGCAAACAAAAAAGGGAGTAGTGGCGGTGCCACCTTTGATTCTTAAGCTTCAGCCTAATACACTGCTGCACTCTCTCTGCCCACCTTGGCCTTCCTAGTCTACCTCTCCCACCTTAGGGACCCTCCTTTTCTCTAACCCATTCACAAAATAATGAATGCTTTACCTTGGACTTGGATTCTGACTCTATTGGAAGAAACACGGTAGCCATGACTTTTCCTAACTCCAGCACATTGATATTCACCATTGTCCCTCAGACTTGCACGATGAATGTTGAACTCAGTGTTTTCATCAAATGATGCCAGTAATTTATCATTCTTATAAATTTTCACTCTGTCTAATTGGGTTTTTGCCTTTGCCTGGCACCTTAGAACCACAGAGTCTCCTTCAAACACAGACAGTGGAGTTTGCAGGATCACTGAAGCTGTAGGAAACACACGATTAGTTATTTGTTCATCTCATTGTTTCCTCTTTCTTTTCATTGTTTTAAGTAGATTGTGCAAGAAAGGAGATTGGGAGAAAAATCAAAACAATCATCATTTCTTTTTTTTTCTAGTTTTGAGATGAACACATGTACCTTAAAAAAGTTAGAGAGTAGAAATATAATCAAAAACACCTATCTTCTCACACTCCATCGCTTTCACCTGTATTTTTCCAGTTTTCTCTTCCAGGTGCAGGTATGTGATTGTCTCTGTGTATTTTTTTTTCTTTTCATGGAATTGGGATCATATTTATATATCGGAAGCCTTGCTTTTCACTTTTTATACTATGAATACTTTCCTATGTCACTAATATCATTATTGAACTTGATTTTCAATGGCCTAAAATTTTCCCTTCAATGGAAGCAACATAATCTATTTGATGAGTCTTATCTTTTTTCCTTTGAAACAAGGTCTCACCATGTTGCTTAGGCTGGCCTCACACTTGAGATCCTCCTGCTTCAACCTCCCATGTAGCTGGGATTACCATGCACAACCACATTCAACTTGAGTCTTCTTTCCTTGGTCACTTGGGGTATTCCATTTTTGAAGATGTATATCTATGATTGTTTCAGTAAGTAAATGTTTAATAATTGTTAAATCAAAGAGCATAAACTTGTTTTTTCTACTTGGTACTACATTGCTTTCTTGTTCACAAAATTAAAGGGCATTATAACTAGGATGATAGACTTCAACTTCAAAATAGATTGTTTTAGAAAAAAGAAATGAAATGCCTCTTCCTTTCTTTCTATATATTTACTGTATCAATCAATCAATCTGTCTAGTTACATCTACCTATTCATCATATATCTGCAACTGTAAATATGAAAATCTTCATGGTACTTATTATACCAAGCAAGTAATATGGTTTAACTCTGTACATCTCATCTTAGTGTATAGCAACCATTTAAATCAATTACTTCTCAAATTTTCTTTTACCTGAGAAACGTATAAAAACCAAATTCTTGGGAGCTACTTTCACAGATTTTGATTCAGTAAATATAGGGTAGGTCCTGAACATCTGTATGATTAAAAAGCTGCCAAGGCTTTCTGTCTCAAATCAAATTTTAAGAACCACAGGTTTAGAGGCATTAATCCACTCCCTAGAAATTGTAGTGAACTGGGAGTGGTGGCACAAACCTATAATTCCAGCACTCTGAGGGGCTAAGGTAGAAGGATTGAAAGTTTGAGCCTATCCTGGACAACTTAGTGACTGAGCAAGACCCTGTTCAAAATAAAAATGTAGAAAAGAGGGATGTGACTCATTGTAGAGTCCCTGGGTTCAATGCCCCATTTCCTCCCTCCTCCTCACACACTGAAATTTAGTATTTGACTCACCCACAACATCAGCTATTACATGACAATTATGTCCTTTTGGACACACTTCTCAAAGTCATTCTGCATTGGGATGAATGAGTTTTATCTAGACTATTTAGACTTTCTTAACTGGGGGGGGTTGTTTTTTGTTTTTTGTTTTGGTTTTGGCACTGGGGATCAAACTTGGGACCTTGAGCTTGCAAGGCAGGCGGCAGCACCACTGAGCTAAATCCCCAGCCCTAAACTTTCTTAATTTTTATGTTTAAACTTAGGAAGGTAATTCTATTGCTTGTCTGGTTTTATACCAAATTTTTAAACTGCTCATCTGTCTAACCATACTGTGGATTAAAATTGTTCACTCATAAGTCATCTGAAGGAAATAATGGTGACAGAAAGACAAATGGACCAAAATGATTTCTAAAGATGATTTCTATTACTTTTTTTACTGATATGCAGCAAAATCCAAGTGCACAGCTTCACTCATAGGTGAGTCTACAACCCTGCATCTGTATTCCCCTGATTGAAGGGCCTCCAGAGTGTTTCCTCTTCGTTCCTTTAATATTCGCTGTACCCTTGTATTTTCCTTAGCAAGGAAGAAATAAACCCATTCCAAAACCTTCACTCAGAGAGTTACCTCCTTCCTCTGTGTCCTGTGTATTACAAAGGTGTTTTCAGTTTTGCTTTCACAATATTTGTTCTCCTGGCCCAAGTGCATTCACCTCTTTCCAGATAAGTATGGCATGCTTCAGATACAATTTCCAAATAAGTCCTAAGGATCTTTACTCAATCATTTAAGGACAGATTCAAAATATAAGGATGCAAACATAGAGGAGAAAAACCAAAGGAGATGTGATTAAAAAAATCCCTGATATTAAAGAGTGTGTAAAAAACAACATCAATCTTCTCTACAGAGAGCTAAGTTGAACTGAAACAATTCTTAAAGATTTAATGAATTAATTTTCTTTCTCACCTGTAGAAAAGGTCAAGAGCACAGGGTCACTCAGAGGTGAGTTTTCAGCCTGGCACCTATACATCCCAGCTTCATGAACGTCTAGGATGTTGCCTGAAGTCTTTCCCAACATTTTTTCCCCATAGAACCCATAGTACCATTTTGTTTTCTCTGGTGCATAGAAATGAAATCCATTGCAAGTCAAATTCACTGTCTCTCCTTGGAAAACCGGGGTCCATGGAGGATAAAGGGAGATCACAGGTTTGGGTGCAGTTGCTGAGAAGGAGAGAGAAATGGATCTGAGGTAGAGGTGTCTGTGGTCCCAGTTGCAGAGGTTCTGGGAATATATGGGAGAACCTGGCTCTGGACAGGCCCTAGGAAAACCCAGAGAGAGTCACTCATGGGGTAAGGTTACAGGTCAGTCAGTAGCACTCACTTCCTCCCATGGAGAGTGCTTTGGGTATGGCAATGAACAAAGTGTTGTCAAAGGTGTAATCTACAGTATTCATTGTCCTGTTCAGGCTTAGTTAAGCAGTCGTGTAAGTGGATTCTAGAGAAAAATCACCCTGGTCCCTGCTACCTCATCCTGTTCCTAAACTCAGAAGAATTTACACAGGCACTGGAAAAATCATAATTTTGCATTTTCCTAAAATAATAAACAATTTCATCATAAGATTTTGGCACTGAGAAAAGCGTGAGAGATCACCTTGCCTAATGGGTTCATTTTATAGATAATGATTCAAATACCCAGAAAAAAACCCAATCAGATCTAATTGTGGAAGAACAAGAAATGAACAAGTCCTCTGCTAGAATCCAGAGATGATCTGGACAAGGGTACAGGTGGGGCAGCTGATTTTAGACAAGAAGAGGGGTTGCAGAGAATTCTTGCTATTTATGGGTTCCCAGATACCCAAAAAGAATAGCAATGAATCAGAATTCAGAAAATGCATTATACTAGTAAGTTTGCCTTTTCTCCCAGTCCCCCCTTTACATACATTTCTTCCTTGTAAGGACCCAGTTGTTAGATGTTCTACTGATTACACATTTCCTGGAAGATTTCACTTCTAAAATTGGCATCTCCAGCGCGTGATATTTTCAGTCAAGTTTTCCCAGCTTGCAGATTGCAGAGGACCTATCCTGAGTCCTGAATATTTATCATGAAGTTGAAGGTGTTCTACCTGGCAAAGTGGGGTCCATTTGCATGAGGAGTAAATACAGGGCCTAGCAAAGGCCAGCACCACATCACCCAGGAAGGTGGAGGTTGACCATGAAGCTACCCTGGTTCTTGAGCAGTGCCAAGAGATCAGGAACCCCTTCCACATCCCTTCTGAGCTTGGTAAGGAAATGGGAGATGTCAGGGATCCTCAGGTAGCGAGTACAAATATTTTAGGGAGACACTCTTATCTAGAGACACAGAAGAGCAAAAGAAAGGCGGACTCACCAAATTGTCCACTGGTAGGAGCTGCAAAGAAAATACAGAGCCAGGCATGAGCATAGAGCAGGGATTCTTTGCCTTTTCAAAGGTGATACATTTCCCCATCCCTCATTTTTCATGTAAAAATTCATTTATAAAATGTTAATAATTATTTATCAAATGCCTGTATATACTAAGGCATGGTGCTTAGATTTCTAAGATGAATGAAAAATGGCATCTGCTAGCAACAAGTTGGCTGGTGGGAGAAACAGAAACATGATGCCAAGTAATATAATATAAACATGACTCCCAGTGCTCTAATAGAAATACACATGGGGTATCTTGAGGGTGGAAGGGCCACTCAGTTCAGTGTGCAGCATGTTTGTGTGTATTGGAGAGGGAAGGGAGTGGGCCATGGAAGGCATCTGAAGTAAGTGAAGCTTGAGAAAACTGCGAATGAGAACATAGGAGTTAGCCAGGTGAAGGTTAGGATTTGTGTGTGGCAAGAGATGACAGGGAAGGGAATCAAGGCAGGAAAGGCATAGAAACTAAAATGTGACATTGATGTTCAAGGGCTTCGGGAGTCTAAAATGTAAAGAATCATGAAGAAAATAAGATTAGAGAAGAATTCAGGGCCCAAGTAAGTAGCTCCCATTTTTAAAAAGCCATGGAAAGAGTTCAAGAAGTGTGAAAAAGTTAGAATTGCCAACTTCAGTGGTCCAGTCTGGCAGAGGGCACCCTTCCATGAGACAAGGCAGGCAGCTTTTAGACCACATGGTGAGGGAGGGTGATGATAAACTTTCTGGAGAATGTTTACCCAAGATTATCTGAATTATTTGTTTACATGTTCATGCTTTTTAAACTTCTGTCCCCTTTCCAGAGTGCAAGCCCTATTAGATCAGGGACTTCTCCTCCGTTCACTAGATAATCCCTCAGAACCTACAACAGTGCCTGACATATAAAAGACATTCATTAAATGTTTCTTTATTGAAATAATGGATCAATGACAGAGCTAGATTAGTAATAGTTGAGATAAGGTACAAGTTTGAGAAGTGAATATTGAAGAAAAAAGGAGGTAAATCAACATATTTACAAATTATTTATTGAACAAAAATGTAAATAGAACATTAATTGTTATGATTACTCTATACATTTGGAGACTTTGTTCCTAGCTGCCACCACTGTCTTCAGGCCCAAGAAAGGAAGCCCTGAGCTATACAGTAAAGCCTGAAAATGCAGTTTCCTTGTGTGGGAAACTCTGAGCAGGGAAGTCTGGCCCCATGGAAGGAGACATCTATGGTGGAAAGAGAAACTGCCCAACCCAACCTCGGCCCGTGCTGAGCCCCCTACTCACCCAGAACCAGTAGTGTTGCCCACAGCAACATGAAGACTGGAACAACCCGTGGCTGAGACCAAAAGAGAAGTTTT
Organism: Heterocephalus glaber; assembly: GCF_053883595.1. Lineage (NCBI taxonomy): Eukaryota > Metazoa > Chordata > Mammalia > Rodentia > Bathyergidae > Heterocephalus > Heterocephalus glaber. The sequence goes on along the minus strand of NW_028258349.1, from coordinate 5,478,573 downwards.
CACAAGAATATCAGTTTTGATCTTGATTTTATAGTTAGTACACTGTTCACACCAGCCCCAAGGAGCACATCTGAGAAACTGCTTTTCTGCAAAAGAAATTAGTAAATCAGAAAAAAAAAGGAAGTGGGAGTACCCATCCACATGTACTTGTCAAAGTTTCCTGCCCTATGGTTAAAGTGAGAAAAATTAATGTAAGGGTTATTTAAAAAAATTACACCTCCTTAAACCCATATTTCTGCTATTGGGAAATTACCATAAGGAAAGTACATGACGATTGTTCTGTGAAAATATTTATTGTGCCATTATTCATTACTGCTTAAACAGGGGAACCATCATAAAAAAGCATGCACCTGGGGCTATTTAACAATATTCTGATCCATCTGCACCATGACAAGAACGAAGCCATTGAAAACGACTTGGTAAACCTTGTCCATGCTAAGATGGCAAGAACGCCCTGTTAATGAACTAGAAAAAAGGGAGGTGTGGATTGATTTATCATATTATCCTTTAGAATAAATGAAAAACATAGAATATATATGTTTACAAAGCAGTATAAGTACACAAAAAATAATGATTACATTTGAGGAATTACAGATGACAAAAGGGCATTTTATATCTTTTTATATTGTTGGATTTTTACAAATGACCATGTGCGTGTACAGATTTTATAATTTTTAAAAGTCAAATGTCCTGGGATATGGGTTAACAAATGTGCCTAAAATGTTACCTGCTATGACGAGTGATGGTTTCTTTCTTTCACATAATTTTTCCCTTTTTTTTCTGGACTTGAACTTTTGCCTACTTAATGGAACATTTAATTCATATCTAACAAAGCATATCACCTTAGGTATATTATGTCACAGCAGACGACTGTGCCCTGAGAAAAACATATGGGGCAAACAGAGATTAATCATCTCAGTCCAGTGGGAAAATCTCAAAAAGAAGAAAGATCTTTGTGTGCTTGTGGTAGTAAACAAATAGTGTAACTCTAAACATTCTTATATATGGCTCTGTGCATGTGGGCACACGTTTCTATTGGTCATGCATCTGGAAGTGGAATTACTGGTTCATCTGGTATGTGCATTAGTACTCGGTTTATAAAGTACTCCCAAATTATTTTCCATAGTGATTGTGCCAGTTCACACTCCACCAAGCAACGTGTGACAGTTCCCATTGCTCTAAAATCCTTATAGGTATTGTCTTGTAAATTTTAGTCATTCATTTTGCTGGGCTCATCTTAATATGGTTTTAATTTTATGTCCTTGATGAATTATGAGATTCAACACTTTTTCATATTCTAACTGGTGATTTAGATATTATTTTTATGTGAAATGCTTGTTCAAATCTCTTTCCATTTTGCTATTGGATTTTAGTCTTTGTCTTTTGTAGTTCTTTTAATGTATTCTTGTTATATGTACATATTCCAAATGTCTTTCCCCAATCTGTGACTTCCCTTTTTGCTGTTTGATAGTACCTTCTAATGAAAAATATTCTAGTTTTGATATAATCCAATTCAACAATCTTTTCCTTTCTTATTAAATATTTTTATAATTCCTTCCATTAATTTTTGTCTGCTCCAATACCTTGAAGATATTCTTCTTGGTTATCTTCCAGAAACTTTATTTGTTTCATATCTATAGTATTGTTGCAACTGATTTTTTACAGTATGAGTGAACATTTACATTCAGTTTTAATGTATATATAGACAGCCACTTTATCTAGTCTTATTTATTAAAAATTGATTGATTTTACAATTCAGAGAAACTTTGTATTTATCATAAAACAAGAAACTGGGTGGATCTGTTTCTGGAGATAGTTTTTTGGTCTATTTGTCTATCTTCACACCAGTACTACACTGTCCTAATTACTGTTGTTTTATAATAAATCTTATTATCTGATAGTTTATGTCATCTAATGCTTTTCTTTATGAAAATTGTTTTGTCTATTTTTGACTTTGTATTTTTCTGTATATTTAAAAATCAACTTGTCAATTTCTATCACTGTCTATCCTACAGAAGTTGCAAAGTGTGGTTTTACTTTCTTATTATTATGTTTGTATGAGTCTTTAGAAGAACTCTGGAGGTGGTAAATCTATTTCTCATATAAAAGGAATGTAAGTATTTGTGATTAGAGATTGTGGACTGTCTCCTAAGATGACTGATAACAATTCCTTTCATATTTGTGTGCTATTCTTCTCACTGAGAAATAAAGTCCATATTCATTGCCCTTGAACCTAGCTAGCCTCCTGATTTGCTTTGACCAATAGAATGTGGAAGAAGTAAAGCTGTACTCTTGAAGTTTGGCGATGTCTGTTCTTCTGGTTTTTCTCTCTTGGAGCCCTGAATTACTATGTAAGGAAAGTGATTGTCATATATGAGAGACTCCCAGACAACCCCAGCTATTCCTGCCTTCCCAAATAAGCCATGAGACTCATGGATTAAGCTAACCTGGGTGTTCCTGAGTTACAGCCCCTGAAGAGTTACAGTCCCAACATTATGTGATTATTACATGATCTCCCATGTCCCCTGATGATACAGGCACATTAATGATCCCCAAATAACTCGGCTCCCTGGTTGAACAACCCAGTAACCATTAATGTTTTATATCACAAGGTTCTGATGTAGTTTCTTATTCAGCAATGGGTAACTGAGATGGACTTATTCTCTCTTCTTTAGGAATGTTTTTTCATCAGTAAGCAATAATGTATTTATTCCTAATATTGCTTTTACCTTAAAGTTTATTTTTCTTAATATATCCAGCTTGTTCATCATATAAAGAATACTACTTTAATCTACATCCTCACAAATTTTAGTCCACCTCAATCTTGATTTCTCCTATGGCATAACTCTTTTATGCACACATGTTCTAATTTTATTGCCTTCTTTCTAATTTTCATGTTTTATTTCTATTCGCTATTATTCATTGGCTACTACTTTATGGCAGAGACATTTACTGATTCCTGAATAGCCATATGCTCTACATTTCCCAGCCCCACACTGTAGAGGACACGTGACTTGTGTGTCTAATAGTCTGAAAGCGAAAGTGATATATACTATTTCCAGGTTGAAATATACAAGAACAGGTATGAAGTGCCGATTCATCACTTCCTTGGCTTCAGGAAGCAATTTATATTCCGTGTGTCATAGAAAGAGCAGTTATAGAAGGGTGATGTTTCAGCTTGGGTCGGTTGCTGACTCATGTGGGAAATATCACTGAAATTAGAGTAAGCATTTTGGGAGAGGAAGGTGTTTTGTTTTGTTTTGTTTTGAGACAGAATCTCACTATATTGCCCAGGCAAGTTTTGAACTTTTAGGCTCAAGAAATGCCTGGCCTCAACCTCTCCACATAGCTGGGACTGGAGGCATGCACTGCCACACCCAGCTTAAAGTGGGCTTTTACTTGTATGTGTTGAGTCACTCACTTTTTGGAACTGATTATTACCACAGCACAAATTGTCCTTTTCTAGATTAAAACCTACTACCAGAACAATTCCAAATTGCCATACTTCTTTCCATCCTCATTAGAAATTCTTTTATTATTTTTTTTTGGTACCAGGGGTTGCAGAAATTATTTTAGTATTCTTCATTCAAGGCAAACCTGACTTTTGGCTTGATATATAACTATTATCATATTAAGGGAGGATTTGTCTAGTTTTAATTTTTATGTGCTCCAGGACCACTAAAGTAATTTTACAATTATCCATCTAAAAATTACATGTAGCAGAGTCTAGAGTTTACAAAGTTAAGCATTTAACATATTTAGTAAGAAGTTACTATATATATATATATATATATATATATATATATATATATATGTCAGACTCTTCTAAAGCTAAAGAATACCCCTTCTTTTCTTTTTAAAGCCCAATGTAGATATGTCTACAGGTCTATTTTCACTACCAGCTTTATTCTTCCCTTGGTTTTGTTTGGATTTCACTGTGGTTAGAAGTTGTTCTTCAGAGTTTGTAAATTGGGGATGTGGCTCTTTAAAAGTTTACTTGAAGATAGAGTTTCATTTTTCAACTATTAAAAACCTTGTGGTTTGTTTCAGAAAGTAAAATGTGGTAGGTATGTTTTTATTCTGAACTGAAAGTTTTTTATCCTAATAATAGCTATCATATATTGGATGATTATTGTAATACAGATCACACCAGATGCTTTGTAAATATTACCTTATTTAATATCTGCATCAACATTAAAGCAGTTTAGTGGTAAAATAACACTAGCAATGTTCGCTGAGGCAGATAGTGTCATCCTCATTTTAAAAATGTGGAAAATGGTCAATTAATTTCAAGTATTTTGTAAGTCAAAAGACTCAGGACAATAAGTGGCAGCACCAGGGCTCAACTCCAGATGTGTTTGAGCTTCACCAAGTCAATAAAGAGACTCAGTAGTCACTGGCATTCTCACAGGAATCCAGATGCAACAAACTTCTTCTCAAGCCAGCTGCAAAAGTGGCAAAGTCCATGGTTAAATGATTACATCTCAAAAGCAATTAGTCAGGGCCTATTATGGTGACAGGAAATGGAAACTCAGTCCACTGAAGTCTAAAAATTAACACTGACCTATTTACAAAATGTACAGATCATAGATAAAGGTCTTTGGAAGGCATATTTAAAGCAGCAAGTAGGGAAGAGCTACAGTGATTTCATGGTTGTTGGGTGGGCCTGGAGTTAACTCTCAGGGTGGTGTTAAACAATTTGAAGAAGGGATGGAGTCTCTGAGTGACAGGGAGCATTCTGTATGCTGATAGGAAGGTTCTCAAGCCATAGCATCTAGGAGAAAAATGATTCATAAAGGAAAAATTGGTCCAAGAAAAGAGGAAGTTCTGGTCACAACAACAAATGTGGACAAAAGAAAGATTTAATTTCTTAAGTGTGAATGTTGGATGATATTTTCCTGAGGAAAAATCTTAGACAATGTTCTGCCATGAGAGTTAGTCAAAGGAGTATAGGCTTTGCCACCAGAAAGACTCAGGGCTCTGCCACTTAGCAGCTGAGTGACCTTCTACAAATTATGAAACTTGACCTTCATTTCCTTCATCTTAAAATGAAGGAAATGCTCACTTCATAATATGCTCACTTCATAATATCAGTGTGAAAATCAAAGGAGACAATGTTTGTTTGGCATATTCAAACCCTGAGCCTGTGCAGTGTCCAAATCTGTTGTTCTTTCAAAGTTCTATTCATTTTTCCCATGCCATCCTTTGTACCAAGTTGCCTTTACCTTATAGTAACAGCTGCTTGTTAAAAATAATTGAGTGGGGAGAAGCTGGAGTCTATCAAACTTGAAATATTTACAGGGGACACAAAATTATCAAATTATAATTTCTCAATCCAGACAATTAAGAATTGTGCTGTGGGTGATGATGCTGACATCCTACACAACAAACTTTCATTTGAATATGTACTTATGGTTTTTGACAACTAAACAGTCACAATTATGATTAGCCATATATCATTGTACTTGTTGATACTGCAGGGCAAAAGAATTATGATAGATTACGATCACTGAGTTACTCATGAACAGACGTATTTCTAGTCTGTTTTTCAGTGTCTCTCCATCCTCAATAGAAAATCTGAAAGAAAAGTGGGTGACTGTCATAACTCACCACTCTCTAAAGATTCTCTCTTGCTTATGGAAACCTAAATGGATTGCAGTAATGATGCTCTACTATTGAGAAACTTGCCAAGAACAAAGCCTACCACTCCAGAGACTGGCAAAAAGCTGGCCCATGATCTGAAGGCTGTCAAATGTGTGGAGCATTCTGTACTCAGAAAGGCCTAAAGAATGTATTTGATAAAGCAATATTGGCTGCCTTGGGGCCTCCAAAACCAAAGAAGAAGCTGCAGGTGTGTGCTGCTATGAACATTTCTCCAGATCCCATTCTGCACAGCTGGTGTCAGCATGGTACTAAAAGCAATGTTTAAATCAAACTAAAGATTAAAAATTAAAATTTGTTTCTGCAACAATGAAAAACATCCTATACCTACCCACATGTACTCATGTGACATAAGGCTGATGGATATGCCTCTTCTCCTCCTTCCAATACCAGTTAATTATGAGTAAGTGTGTACTGTCAGAAAAGTGATCAATACTAGATTTTGTTTCAAAAAAGTTTGTTGTTGTTTAAAAGCAAGGAATGCTTGCAATGACTCTGTAAACAGACTAAGCTATTGACACTGCCCCTGATTCCATTTGAGAATCATCTGGGATATTTTAGTAATTTTTTCCTTCTCTTTGAGGAGAGGGGTGAAGTTTGCTTTTTACTCTTTTAAAATTTATGAGGCAGTGGACAGCCTTTAGGGGAGGAGGATGAATTGATTTCATATTCCACTTCTAGAGCTAGTTTAGAAAAGGTGTTACCCACCTGGTGCTCTTAAGAAGGAGTATAGTAAATACTGTAGTTTGGATTTCAAAGGTGGGGCTGTGGGAAGGTGATTGGGTGATGAGGATGTATACTCATCAGTATATTAATCCATCGAATTCATAGCTGAATGTTTTGTCAGGAGGTAAGATGTGGCTGGAAGAGGTAGGTCACTGGTGTTGTGGCCTGAAGAGGCATAATCTTGTTCCCAATTCCTGTCTTCTCTCTTTGCTTCCTGGCTTGTATAAGGTGAGAAGCTTTCCTCTGTCATTCTCTTCCACCAAGATGTTTCTGCCTTGGAGCCAGTCAGTCAGTCATGGATGGAATCTCCCGAATTATGAGCCAAATTAAACCTCTCCTCAAGCTATGGGTGCCTGGTATTTCATCTCAGCAATGAAAAACTGATGAACATAGTAAATGTCTCATTTAATAACATACTCCTTTTTGAAGTTTTCTTTTCTCTCTCTCCACCCTTAAGTAGATCCAGCATTTGATGTAACTCATAAAAGTGAGTGGAAACTGTCTTGCACCTTCTCTTTTCTAGGATGCACTGTATGTGTGAATGTGATTTTCAAGGACATTTGTTTGCCATTTGCTGATAGTTTTGTTGTTGTTTTGGAAGTCAATTTCTAATACTTTCAGTGATAAAAAAGTATTGCAGTTTTTGAAATCTAGAAAACATATTGAGTTTGTAATTTAAAAAAATTTCCTCATCCAAAACAATATCACTGAGTAAATGAATATTTACTTAATATCTCTACTGAGACATAATTTTCAATGGTAAAATTGTTTTATCCTCATAATCTATCTAATCTAATCCTATCTATCTATTGTAGTCCTAGAGATCAAACTCAGTGCCTTACACATGTTAAGCAAGTGTTCTACCTGAGATATCCACTCCTAGCCCACCACAACCGAATTTTAGAATATTTCTAAATATTCTAAGCCCCTAAAAGAACCTTCCTTTCATTTACAGTTACTTTCAACTTCTACCCACAGCTCCAGGAAATCAGTTAGTAACAATTTATATTTTTATCCATAGATTTGCCTATTCTGGACATAGAAATGAATTCATGAACTATCTAATCTTTTGTGTCTGGTTTGTTTCACTTTGTGAAAAGTTCCTGAGACACATTCATATTATGGCATGCATCAGTTCTTTCTGAATGTATATTCTTTAGCTTAAATATTCCTGGGCAGTGTAAGAAGATTTGTTAAACTCTACTAGAAGATTTCACAATTTTCTATAAGCTACAGCCTACACCAACTGGAATTTGATAAATAAGGACAACAGCTAAAGAAAATAAAGAAAAACAATGTCTGATGTCTCCCTTAAGCAGCTGCTCAGATTACTGGGCAAGCTACATATGTCTCGACATCATTTTACATTCTCACTGGTATTTTCCCAACCACATCCGGAATGAATATTAGGTCAGATTAAGTTGCCCCTTGATTGTTGTCCTTGAGTGGTGGCCCTGTTCTTTTGTGTACTGAGGCTTTGCTTATTTGCATCAGGTCCCAGCTACAGAAGCTCTCCAAACTTCAGGTTCTTTGCTAGTTCCCTAACATCATGCCCATCCTCCCACCTAAACCCACCTAAATTAACCTATCTAAATTAGCCCTTTTTAGCCCAGACCATAGCAGCTTGGGCCCACAGGTCCCAGTCAAAGGCCCTCCTGGAAAACAGCTGCACAAGCGCACAAGGAACAGGCAGAGGTCCACCCAGATACCATTGGTAAGTGCATGCAGACCCCAGCCAGAAGCCCACTCAGATACCAGCAACTCGGGTCCACAGCCCCCACCCAAAGGCCCTCCCAGACAACAGCTATGCTGGAGGGCAGGCCCCAACCAGAGGCATGACAAGATACCATCCCAAGTATGCACAGGCACCAGCCAGAACCCTGCCTGGACAACAGGGCAGCACAGGGATCCAGAAGGCCACCACTCTGAAGCCAGGAATGGTGCAGTGGTGAGCAGCAGAGAAAAGGGTTCTCTGTGGCTTGCTGAGAGTTGAAGACCACTGGGTGAGCAAAAAGTTGCCTCAACAAAGTCACAGCAGGCTGTACCTGTTGAAAAGAGAAGGCACGTGAACAAGACTCAAAATCAGACTTCCAGATAACCTAAGGGAACACCAAAGGGCAAAGAGATGGAACAGTCTGATACTGATACACTTGGACTCCCTGAACTGGCAATTTCAAGAGGAAATTCAAGAGGACCTTGAAAAAAATGAAATCAGAAATAATTTCTCAGATAACAACAGAGATTGTATCCATAGGCAAGACATGATTAATAACTCTAGAGCAGACACTGATTAAAAAAATAGAAGAGCTCAGTAACCTGATGGAATCCCAGCATAGGAAACAAGTGGAATCCAGAAAATAGATGCAAACAGATATCCAGGAGAATAAAAACTCCATTGGTAGTTCACAGAGCAGAATAAGCCAATGTGAGGACAGAATATCAGATATAAAAGACAGGATTGACCAGGAAAGGAAAGGTTTCTTAAAAATACTAAGGGACCACAAGAAATCAATCCAGGAGCTTCTAGACGTTGCAAAGAAGAATAACATAAGACTGACCGGACTCCATGAAGAAACAGGAGAGAGTGCAAATGACAGAAAAAAACTATTCACAGAAGTAATGCCAGAAAACTACCCAAGCAGGGGGAAAGAATTTGACATTCAGATAAGTGAGGCATACAGGACTCCAACTAGTCATGATCAAAAAAATCTACACATAGGCATACAATAGTTAAGATTCCACAAACTCAATAGAAGAAAAAATTCCACAAGTGGTTACAGAAACAAATCACATACAAAGGAAAGTCCATCAGAATCACATCAGACTTCTCAACACAAACCCTTAAGGCAAGAAGAGCCTGGAGTAAAGCATTTAAAGCCCTAAAAGAAAACAATCTCCAATTCTGATTGATGTACCCTATGAAACCATTTTTCAAAATTGATAGAGAAATAAGATACTTTCATGACAAAGAGAACCTGAGGAACGTCATGAATGCCAAATCAGCACTCCAAAAATTTTTAAACAATATCCTAGGAAAAGACAATGAGGATCACAACCCCAGAAAGCCCAGCAGAATGAATCCATCAGGCCTGACAAGAAATTACATGCAAAGGAGGAGAATACAACAAATAGAAAAGGACATGACAAGGAAAAGTCAATACATATCAGTTATAACCATCAAAGTTAATGATCTCAATTCACCAATCAAAAGAAACAGAGTGGCAGAATGGGTCAAGAAGCAAGATCCAGCAATATGCTGCATACAAGAAAACACTTAATTCAAAAAGCAACTCATAGAGTGAAAGTTAAAGGGTGGAAAACAATATTCCATGCAACAGGAACCCCCCAAAAAGCAGGAGTAGCTATCCTGTTTGAAGATCAAGTTGATTTCAAACCATCACCAATTAAGAGAGACAAAAAATGACACAACATCCTTGTAAAGGGAAAAATCGAAGAGGATTTTTCCAAGAGGATATATGCACCAAATACTAGTGCACCCAACCATAAAAAACAAATACTAACTGATGCAAAAAATCAAATAAGCACTAATACAGTAGTAGTGGGGGACCTCAATACCCCACTGTCACAGATAGATCAACTAGAAAAAAAATAAGCAATGAAATACTAGAACTCAATAAAACTCTTCAACAAATAGACTTAACAGATGTCTACAGAGTATTAAACCCCACAAAATCAAAATAAACATTCTTTTCAGATGCACATGGGTCATTCTCCAAAATAGACCACATACTAGCTCATGGAACATATTTAAGCAAGTGTAAAGGAACTGAAGTTATCCACTGTATATTATAGGACCATCGTGTAATGAAATTGGAGATCAATAGCAAAAGAAACCTCAAAAATTTCATAAACACGTGGAAATTGAACAACACATTTCTGAACAACCAATGGGTCACAAATTAAAGACAAATTAAAGAAGAAATCAGACAGTTTCTACAACTAAATGACAGTGCCAGTACAACATGTCAGAATCTATGGGACACAAGGAAAGCAGTGTTATGAGGGAAATTCATAGCAGTGAATACTCATATTAGGAAAACAGAGAGAGCTCAATTAAACAATGTGATGGTGAACCTCAAGCTTCTAGAAAAAGAAGAGCAGGACCAACCCAAAGCTCATACCTCATTTCCCCATTCCTCAAGGGAGGAAATTATAAAGATCAGAGCAGAAATCAATTCAATGGAGACTAAGAGAACAATACAAAAAAAATAAATGAAGCAAAGAGTTGGTTCTTTGAAAGAAAAAACAAAATTGAAAAAACCTTAGCCAACCTTATCAAAAAAAGGAAAGAAAAGACCCAAATCCATACAATTAGGAAAAAAAGGGTGAAATTACAACAGACCCAGCAGAAATTCAGAGGATTATCAATACCTACTTTGAGAACTATATGCCAATAAGATGGAAAACACAGAAGAAATGCACAGATTCCTAGATACATATGAATTACCAAACTTGAACAAAGAAGAGACAAAAATTCTAAACAACCCAACATCAATCAACCAAATTGAAAATGTAATTGAAAACTTACCAACAAAGAAAAGCCCAGGTCCTGATGGGTTCACTTCTGAATTCTACCAGACATTTAAAGAAGATCTATTGCCACTACTGTTTAAACTCTTCAATGAAATTGAAAGGGAGGGACCTAGCCGGTGAGGACCCTCCCACCCCCGGGCTCACCCACCAGCCACCAGCTCAGCAGCACGGGCAGAGCAGGCTGACTGCACCCTGCTCAGTCCGGCTTGCTCCACCCACTTGCAACCAGGAGACCTAGCAGGAGACCTAGCCAGTGAGGACCCCCAGGTGTGCCCACCAGCCGCCAGCTCAGCAGCATGGGCCCCTGCAACAGCGCCCCCCCCCCACCTCTTGGCTGTGCAGCTACTTAGATCCACACTACAGAGGCGCAGGGGGGCATAAAGGCCATTGTCCTGAGCTGCAGAAGTGAACAATGGAAAAAGGGCCTCTCTCAGGCTCCCTGATGAAAACTGAAGCCCACTGGAAAAGTGAATAGAATCTCTGCAATAAAGGCACACCAGACCACCGTGCTTGGTAAGTTAGAGGGATCATCACCTCCCATCGGAACCTGGACTATCTTCAGGAGAAGGACAGCTGGAACCTGCAATAGAACCCTGCAGAGTTCAACCCTGCAGGAGGACAGGGAGCTCAACTTGGGAGTTGCAGCCAGAAATCTGCCTGAATCTCACAAGTCTGTGACTGGCTTACTGAAACTCATTGACTTATAATTGCACACTGCTGCCCACATTGTCTATTGTGACAGAAGAGACATACCCTGAAAGAGGCCCTTCATTTTTATCTTTTATTTGTTATTTTCAAAACTACCACTATTTTTTTGCTCTTATTTTTAATTTTTTTCTTTGCTACTCTTTTAAAATTTTTATTTTTCTCTTTTTTATTTCTTTTCTCTTTTCTTTCTCTCTCTCTCTGCCTTGCTCCCTTGCTCTCCCACATTGTTCTTCATCTCCCTTTGTGTTCCTATTCTGGCCCTAATTCATATTTCTTCTTTATCTTTATTTTCTTCTCTTTCCTTCTCTTGCCTGTGCCCTCTGGCCTTACTGCTAACCTTCCCCTATCCGTCTACTTACCTATTCCTCACTCTCCAACTCTTTCTAACTCCCCATCCCAAAGGGTAAAGTTACTATATTAAAGAGTTTATTCACTATAAACATATGTTGGGTTGGTCGTTGATTTTGATTTAATTCACACAATTAAAGATGATAGATTAATAACTACCACAAATTGTCATTTTCTAAGAGGTACTTCATGCTCTTCTGTTGCTGATTGTATCACTTGGTCTAAAGTGTTGTGATTGATCTAATCAGTTCTCCTTCCTGGTATAATGAAAATGAGACACCCTCAGCACCATTAGAGATTCAAAACCTAAAGACCAGCTATATCTGGAAGACACCTCTGAGAAGCAATCATTCCATAAGTGTTCTAAATACATCAACAAACATACTTACAATAAGCAACTTCAAAGTATCAACCCAGGAACTAAACCAAGGACAGTTCCAAAAACAAAAATGAGAAGACATTTAGGTAAGTCACAAACTCAGACTTCCATCCCACAAAAGGCAAATTCTGGGAGAAATGAGGAGGAAAAGTCTGATAATCAACCACCTGGACAACCTGAACTGACAGCACAGGAAGTAACAAAACAGGTGAATGAGGTTGTAGAAAAATTCAAAACAGAAATAATCTCCCAGATAACTACAGAGATGGTCAACAGAGTGAAAGACATGATTAGAGGCTCTAGAACAGAAACAGATAAAAAAAAGTAGATGAGCTCAGAAACATTCTGGAAGCCATGAATGCCCAGCATAAGATAGAAATGGAAACCATGATTGCCCAACATAAGAAAGAAATGGAATCCATGAAACAGATTCAAACAGATATTCAGGAGATTAAAAACTCCATTGAAAGCATGCAGAGCAGATTAAGGGAATCTGAAGATAGAATATCAGATACAGAAGACAGGATTGCAGTAAAGGACCAGGAAAACAGAGATCTCTTCAAAATAGTAAGGGACCACAAGAAATCAATCCCACAGCTGCTAGATGATCCAAAGAAGAATAACATAAGACTGATAGGAGTCCATGAAAAAAACAGGAGAAAGTACAATAGACATAAAAAAACTGTTCACAGAAGTAATAGTAGAAAACTTCCCAGACAGAGGTGGAGAATTGGACATACAGATAAGTGAGGCATATAGAACTCCAACTAGCCATGATCAAAAAATAATCTACACCTAGACATATAATAGTCAAAATCCCAGAAACTCAACAGAAGAACAAAATCCTACAGGCAGTTAGAGAAAAGATAGAAATCACCTGCAAAGGAAAGCCCATCAGAATCATGGCAGACTGCTCAACACAAATCCTCAAATCAAGGAGAGCCTGGAGTGAGGTATTTCAAGCCCTAAAAGAAAATATCTTCCAACCTAGACTGTTGTATCCTGCACAATTATCTTTCAAAATCGATGGGGAAATTAGATACTTCCACGACAAAGAACACCTGAGAAATTTCATGAACATCAAACCAGCACTCCAAACAATTCTAAGCAATATCCTAGAAAAACGACAATGAAGGTCACAACTCCATGAGGCCCAACAGAAGGAAGCCACCAAGCAAGGTAAGAAACTAAAGGGAAAGAGGGAAACAAATAAGAAATAAAAGAGCCAACAACAGCAAAACATCATGACAAGGAGGAGTCAATATCTATCAATTATAACTCTCAATGTTAATGACCTCAATTCACCAATCAAAAGACTGACAGAATGGATTGAGAAGCAAAATCCAGCAGTATGCTGTATAAAAGAAACACATCTAACTCAAAAAGAAATTCATAGACTGAAAGTAAAAGGATGGAAAACAGTTCTCCATGCAACAGGAACCCAGAAAAAGCAGGGGTAGCAAACCCATTGAGAGAGAAATGTGGGAAATAATTCCTTTTGCAATAGCATCTAAAAAAATGAAATATCTAGGAATCAACCTAATAAAGGAAGCAAAAGACCTCTACACTGAAAACTGCAGTTCTATGATAAAGGAGATCAAGGAGGATATAAGAAAATAGAAAAACATCCCTTGTTCCTGGGTAGGAAGAACCATTATAGTGCAAATGGCCATACTTCCAAAACTGCTCTACAGATTCAGTGTAATGCTGATTGAAATTCCAACAGTATAATTCACAGAATGAGAGAAAACAATCCAAAAATTAATTTGGAACAAGAAGAGACCTAGAATAGCAAAAGCAATTCTAGGCAACAGACACATGGCTGAGGGCATCACAATCTCCAACTTGAAACTATACTACAAAGCTACTGTGATAAAACAGCATGGTACTGGCAAAGAAACAGACCCAAGGATCAGTGGAATAGACTAGAAGATGCAGAAACAACTCCAGACATACTCAGCCACATCTTTGACAAAGGAGCCAACCACCCTCATTGGAGGAAAGATAGCCTCTTTAATAAATGGGGTTGGAAAAACTGGATTTCAACCTACCAAAGATTAAAACTAGACCCACACCTATCACCACACACTAAACTAAAATCGAAGTGGATTAAAGATCTAAATATTAAGGCAGAAACACTAAACTTGCTGGAAGATAAGTGAGGTAGAACTCTCGAAGGCATTGACATGGGAAAAGACTTTATTAACAAAACCTCAGTGGCACGGGAACTAGCACAAAGAATCAACAACTGGGATCTCATCTTATTAAAAAGCTTCTGCACTGCAAAAGAAACCACCAACAGAGCTAAGAGACAACCTACAATCAGGGAAAAAAATTTTAGCAGCTGTACCTCAGACAAAGGACTACTATCTAGAATATATAAAGAACCAAAAAAAATCAGACCCCCCAATTTAAAGACCCAATTCACAAATGGGCATCTGAAATGAACAGACATTTCTCAGACAAAGAAGTAAAAGCAGCAAATGTATATGAAAAAATCTTCATTATCGCTGGTCATTTGAGAGATGCAGATGAAAATAACACTGAGATTCCACCTCACCCTGGAAAGAATGGCTGCTATCAAGAAATCAACCAATAACAAATGCTGGCCAGGGTTTGGAGAGAAAGGAACTCTTTTCCATTGTTGGTGGGAATGCAGACTGGTGAAACAACTGTGGAATTCAGTATGGAGATACCTCAAAGAACTAGGGCTAGAGGCCCCATTTGACCCAGCTATTCCCCTGTTGGGTATCTTCCCCAAACAATTAAAAGAATCATACTACAGCAACATATGTGCACCCATGTTTATAGCGGCACAGTTTGTAATAGCTAAAGCTTGGAAACAGCCCAAGTGGCCATCAACTGAAAATTGGATAAAGAAGATGTGGTTATTTTCATAAAATGGAGTACTACTCAGCCATAATGAATGAGAAACAAGAGACATTTAGAGCTAAATGGATGCACATTGAGGCCATACTTTTAAGTGAAATAAATAGGACACACATGTGTAAATACCGAATAGTTTCTCTAGTGTGAGAAACTGAAAGTATAAATAAGGATTAAAATGATTAAAATGAATAACTGATAATTTGAAATAGGAAAAGGTCCAAAGGTGTAGAGGTGGTGGGAGGGGAATGGGAAATTAAAGGAGTGAAAGGAAAAATTATGAGACAAGGAAAGAAAATGGAAACTAAATCTATGCAAATAGGGAAAGGTGGAGGGGTCAAGGCCCACAGGTAATGGGGAAAAAAATAAGAACCAAGATACTTTATGTATAGGTACAAGCACCCAATGATAAATGTAAATGTATTGTACACCTAAAATGTACCAATAAAATAATTTAAGAAAAAGAAAAGAAATTGAAAGGGAGGCAATAATCCCAAATTCATTCCTGGAAGCAAGCATCACCTTGATCCCCAAAGCAGAGAGAGATCCAACTGAAAAAGTGAAGTATAGGCCAATCTTACTAATGAACATAGATGCAAAAATCCTTAATAAGATAATGGCAAGCAGAATGCAGAACATCATCAAGAAGATCATACACCCTGACCAACTGGGATTCATCCCAGGTATGCAGGGATGGTTCAACATACACAAATCAATCAATGTAATACACTGTATCAATAGAGCCAGGGACAAAAACCATATAATCATCTCAATAGATGCAGAAAAAGCATTCAACAAAATCCAACATGCATTTATGATAAAAACCCTACAAAAAATCAGAATAGATGGTCTCTACCTCAATCTGATAAAAGCCATCTATGAAAAACCAACAGCCAATATCATACTAAATGGTCAAAAACTGAAATCCTTTACACTAAAATCAGGAACAAGACAAGAATGTCCACTTTCACCACTCCTGTTCAATATAGTCTAGGAAACATTAGCCACAGCAATTAGAAAAGAGAAAGAAATAAAAGGAATAAAGATAGGGAATGAAGAAATCAAATTGTCATTATTTGCAGACATGATACTCTATATAGAAGACCCCAAGAACTCCACCAAAAGTCTTCTAGACTTACTAACCAAATTTAGTAGAGTAGCTGAATACAAGGTCAACACACAAAAATCAATAGCTTTCCTGTACATGAACAACAGATTCACTGGAAAAGGAACTGGAGAAACAACTCCCTTCACAATAGGATCCAAAAAAAAAAAAAAAAAAAAGAAAGAGAAAGAAATACCTAGGAATAAGCCTAATGAAAGAAATCAAAGACCTCTACTCTGAAAACTATCTCACTCTGAAAAAAAGATATCAAAGAGGATATCAGAAAGGAAAGATATCCCCTGCTCCTGGGTAGGAAGGATCAACATAGTGAAAATGGCTATACTTCCAAAACTGGTATATAGATTCAATGCAATCCCAATTGAAATTCCAGCAGCATACTTCACAGACCTTGAGAAAACAATTGAAAAATTCATTTGGAACAAGAAGAGACCCAGAATAGCAAAAGCAATTATAAGTAACAGAGACATGGCAGAGGGTATCACAATCCCCAACTTGAAACTATACTACAAAGCTACTGTGATAAAAACAGCAAGGTACTGGCAAAGAAACAGACCTTAGGACCAGTGGAACAGACTAGAAGATCCAGAAACAACTCCAGACACACTCAGTCACCTCATCTTCTATAAAGGAGCCAAACACCCTCACTGGAGGAAAGATAGCCTCTTTAATAAATGGTGCCGAAAAAATGGGTTTCAACTTGCCAAAGATTAATGCCTATTGAAATCCCAAGAATATATTTCACAGAGCTAGAGAAAACAATCCAAACATTTATTTGGAACCAGAAGAGACCTAGAATAGCAAAAGCAATTCTAGGCAACAGAGATCTGGCAGGGGGTATCACAATTCCCAACTTGAAATTATACTACAAAGCCACTGTGATAAAAACAGCATGTTACTGGCAAAGAAACAGACCCGAGGATCAGTGGAATACATTAGAAGATGCAGGCCGGGGATTTAGCTCAGTGGTTTCACTGCCTGCTGAGCAAGCGCAAGGTCTTGAGTTTGATCCCCAGTACCAAAAAAAAAAAAAGAAAAGAAAAAAGAAAAGATGCAGAAGAAGATGCAGAAACAACTCTAGACATACTCAGCCACCTCATCTTTGACAAAGGAGCCAACCATCCTCACTGGAGGAAAGATAGCCTCTTTAATAAATGGTGTTGGAAAAACTGGATTTCAACCTGCCAAAGATTAAAACTAGACCCATATCTATTACCATGCACTAAACTAAGATCAAAGTAAATTAAAGATCTAAATATTAAAACAGAAACACTAAAATTGCTGGAAGATAAGTTAGATAGAACTCTTAAAGACCTTGACATAGGAAAGGACTTTATGAACAAAACCTCAGTAGTATGGGAACTAGCACAAAGAATCAACAACTGGGATCTCATGTTTTGTTTTTTGCTTAAATCCTTTTATTGGTACATTTTAAGTATACAATACATTTACATTTATCATTAGGAACTTGTTCCTTTGCATGGTGTATCTTGGTTCTCATTTTTTCCCCATTCCCCTGCTCTCCCTTCACCCCCTCCTCCTTTCCCTATTTACATACACTTTGTTTCCATTTTTTCCTTTTCTCATATTTTTTCCTTTCCCTTCTTTCCTATCCCCTATCC
Source organism: Heterocephalus glaber (assembly GCF_053883595.1). Lineage (NCBI taxonomy): Eukaryota > Metazoa > Chordata > Mammalia > Rodentia > Bathyergidae > Heterocephalus > Heterocephalus glaber. Next base: position 5,460,566 of record NW_028258349.1, on the reverse strand, counting down.
CTCCCACTTCCCCTACTGCTTTGGACCTTTTCTTCCTACTTCACATTATCAATTATTCATTTTAATTCTTATTTACACTTTCAGTTTCTGATGCCAGAAAAACTATTAGGTATTTACACATGTGTACCCTATTTATTTCACTTAAAAGTATGGACTTGCTATGCATCCATTTAGCTATAAATGTCTCTAATTTCTTATTATTTATGGCTGAGTAGTACTCCATTTTATTTTTAAAAAAATATCTCTTTTATCCAGTTTCCAGTTGATGAGCACTTCGGCTGTTTCCAACCTTTAGCTACTACAAAGTATGCTGCTATAAACATGGGTAAGCATACATCACTGTGGTATGATTCTTTTAATTCTTTTGGGAGGATACCCAGCAGGAGAGTAGCTGGATCAAATGGAACCTTTAGCCCTAGTTCTTTGAAGTATGTCCATACTGATTTCCACAGTGGTTGCACCAGTCTGCACTCCCACTGGGATCTCATGTCATTATAAGGCTTCTGCACTGCAAGAGAAACCATCGACAGAGCTGAGAGACAACCTACAATGTGGGAAATACTTTTTACCAGCTCTACCTCAGAGCTGGTAAAGGACTACTATCTAGAATATATAAAGAACTTAAGAAAATCAGATCTCTCAAATTTAAAGACCCAATTCAAAAATGGGCATCTGAAATGAACCAATATTTCTGATAGAGAAGTAAAAGCAAATAAACATATGAAAAAATGTTCAACATCACTAGTCATTTGAGAGATGCAAATGAAAACAACACTGAGACTCCACCTCACCCCAGAAAGGCCGCTATCAAGAAATCAACCAATAACAAATGTTGGTGGGGTTGTGGGGAGAAAGGAACCCTTCTCCATTGTTGGTGGGAGTGTAGACTGGTGCAACCACTGTGGAAATCAGTATGGAGATACCTCAAAGAACTAGGACTAGAGGTCCTACTTGACCCAGCTATTCTCCTGGTGGGTATCTTCCCCAAAGAATTAAAAGAATCATACCACAGTGATGTATGCTCACGCATGTTTATAGTGGCACAGTTCATAGTAGCTAAAGCTTGGAAACAGCCCAAGTCCCCATCAACTGGAGACTGGATAAAGAAAATGTGGTGTTTTTTTTTATAAAATGGAGTACTACTCAGCCATAAAGAATGAGAAATTAGAGACATTTATAGCTAAATGGATGCATAGCAAGTCCATACTTTTAAGTGAAATAAATAGGGCACACATGTGTAAATACCTGATAGTTTTTCTGGCATCAGAAACTGAAAGTGTAAATAAGAATTAAAATGAATAATTGATAATGTGAAATAGGAAGAAAAGGTCCAAATGGGTAGGGGAAGTGCAAGGGGAAGGAGAAAGGAAAGAAGGGAAAGGAAAAAATATGAAAAAAGAAAAAAATGGAAACGAAGTGTTTATAAATAGGGAAGGGAGGAGGGGGTGAAGGGAGAACAGGGGGTGAAGGGAGGGCAGGGGAATGGGGAAAAAATAAGAACCAAGATATATCATGTAAATGTACAAGTTCCCAATGATAAATGTAAATGTATTGTATACCTAAAATGTACCAATAAATGAACTTAAGGAGAAAAAAATATAAAATAGAATTTGTTTCTCATTCAAAAAAAGACAGTAATGTTCTAAGAAACATAGAGAATGAAGGAACATTTTTCTGTCCTTTCTTATGTTACCTCCATGTATGAGCTAATCACTTATGGTAAAGACAACATAGAAAGGGAAAAATGAGGCAATCTGGAGTGGCTTTACCTTTCAGTCCTTCCTTATGCATCAATAAGCCAAAGGCAGAAAGTGTTGGTAGAATCTGCACATTATTAAGAAAAGAAATAAAAACACTTTAGTCTTTTTTATTTTACAGTATTTCCATTGTTCTGATATGAACAAAATGTATAAGTTTATATATGCTATAAAATAGGAATTGTCTAATTTTGGTGACTTTACATATTAATTAAATGCCTTTACATTTGCATGTAAGGTTGGCATTGCAGAATATAAAAATGAACAGGAACATTCATGCTGATAATTTAAATTTTAATTTTTCCTTTCTTGGGATTACATTAAATAGTGAACAAAAATCTTTGACAAGTAGAGAGACAGCCCATGGAAGAAAGGAGAAAGCTTTATATTTTAATACCTTTAATGTTACTTTTTGTACCTTGCTTTTTGAACAAGGAATCTAGAATTTTCATTTTGCACCAGGCCCTGTAAATTGTGTAGCCAGTTTTTCCACCTAATTCTGTTCTCTTTTCTGTAGTTTTGGGCCAATTTTCTGGGCAGAACTCTGGCTTCATTAATAAAAATGTTCTCTGGGAAGAAAAACTCTCTGCCGATGAGCTGACTTCCTTTTCTAATGAAGATACTTTTGCTAAAAGCAGAAAATTATAGAAGCTAAATGATTTGAGGCTTTCCTCTTGCTCATTCAGCTCATGTAAATGTTTGAGGTTTTATTTTTCCATGCCTCTGGGAAGTCCAATGACCAACATACTTTTGCATAAACATAAATGATATATTTGTCTTTGGGTTCCTCTTTCTGTGACTCTTGAACTATCATTTGGGTGCAGCTTTTTTAACATCTTACTCAAGTTCATACTCAGCTTTACAGATTTTATTAAACATGACCTGCAAGACTCTGGAATGGAGCTGCTGTGAAAGGAAGGAAGGTGATGTGTATAGGGGTAGCATGCCTCGTGTGAGCTGGAAGGACCACAGACATTGCACAGGTAAACTTTCCAACTTGACTCAAGAGTGAGAACAAGACATTGTCAAAAGATAAAAATTATGAAATACATTAAAAATAAGTGATTATTACAAGTGATGAGCTAAGAGAAAGCGGAAAGAATCCTGAGGTTTCTAGAAATTGTTTTGAGAGCAGATTTGGCACACATATTTTGATGAATAAAATGCAACATTAGCAGCAGGGTGGCTGAGGAGGAACTTTTGGATTATGTTGTCAGTCAATCTCTATTTGTTGCCCTGGTTTCCCAAGACAAATTTCTGACATCCTACTTCATTCACCTCCACTCAATCAAATTCTTTCACCAAGTTTCCTGCAAAACAAGCTTTGTGTCCCTTCCCTCTAAAACATTGGTGGCTCTGTACCTCTTTATCCATCATAGGTGACAGTGAAAGCAACTACCACTTCTTGACACCAGCCAGTCTCTCCTACTTTACTTATCTTTTTTTTTTTTTTTTGGTACCGGGGATCGAACTTGGATCCTTCCACTTGCAAGGCAGGCGGTGGAACCACTGAGCTAAATCCCCAGCCCCAACTTTACTTATCTTTTACACAACTACAGAGACCTAGCTGAAGGAGAAATCTGAATTTGTTGCTTGATTTAAAATTTCAGTGGCTCTTTACAGTTACAAGACAAAGCTCTGGAATATAGCACCAAGGCTTACTGGGTTCTCACCCGTTCCAGACTAATGAATTTTCCATTAGAGATAATTTTATTCTGAAAATATACTACTAAGTTGTTTCTAATTTCCTGAACACAGTTTGCTGTTTTATGTCTCTGTGCATGATCTGTCTCAGTCTAAAGCCTTTCTCTGCATTCCCTAACCCATCTTCTCTGTGTCTAGTTTCCCAACTGTTTCCTTTTCTTCTTCTTTCTGTTCCATCTTGCTTTCTCCTTCTTCCTCCTCCTCCTCCTGATAGTTAACATTTATTAAATGCTTACCGTGTTTTAGGTATTGTGCTTAAGATTTCACCTATTTAATCCTCACAAGTTTCTGAATTTAGTTTAATTGAATTCTACAGTTATTCCCATTTTCAGAGCTGGAAAATAGATCAGAGAGTTTGAGTAGCTTGACGAGGGCCATATACCTAGTAATTGTGACATGGATTTGCACTCAGATTTCCTTGACTCCACATGCCAACACTTTCTTGTATGCTATCTCTTCCAGAAAAATGTCACTAAAAATTTCCTTTGGCTGAGAGTGGTAGTAACTGGCTAAGACGCTGATGAGATCTGTGTCCTTTGCTTCCTGGGCCACAGCTGTACTGTTTTTCCTATTTGCTGAATCAGGCAGGGAATTGCAGCTGAGTTCTGACTGATGGCATGTGGGAGGAATGAACACATGCCATGTTGAGGGCTGGCCCCTAAAGTCTCTGGAGTCACCTTTCATGCTGTCTCCTGCAGAAGAGTTGGAACGCTGGATACGGTGGCATAATGAGATGCTGAATGATTGTGTGGAGCAGAGTCTTGCTCTTCAGCCTGAGACCAAGTAATGGCATTTTATTTTGGAGCACTCCTAAAATATCTGGGGTCATCTGTTACAACTATTAGTGCTTTTTCCCCAACAGGGAGGCTACGTGTATATTTAATGTTACTTCCGTATTACGTGGAAATTCTTTCTGAATGTATTTATCTCTTCTAGTATATTACTTTGGAAACTTTTTAAGGAGAGACCTTTTCTTCCAACCAATTTTTGTGTCTAGTATACTAAGTGCTCAAAAGATGTTTGTTGACCTACAAAATGTAATTGTGATGATACTAACAATATGTATTGAATGCTTTTATGACAGAGGCACATTATGGGGCACTTACATCCCCTGATATATATATATATATATATATATACACATATACACACACACACACACACACACACACTCATTTGTGAATTACTTGTGAGTTGCTTAAATTCTTACTGTGTATTAGTCTCTGACTGACAGACGCACTGGGGCCACACATTAGTGAACAAATAGATATAAAAATTCCTGTTCTCAGAATGCATAAATTATAGATGGAACAACTAGATAAATAAGAAAAAATTTCAAATGTTAGATAGCAAAAAGTGCTTGGAAAAATATGAGTATGGATGAAAGGGGTTAGGAATGGAGCATGTTGCTAACTTTAAAAGGTAGTATCAGAAGACCCTATGTAAAGGATAGTAGTGGAATAAAACAGGCAGGGAAGGTTGTGAGAAAGCAAGTGGCAGCTCCCAGAGGGAGAGCACTTTAACCAGAGGGAACAGAAAAGTCAAAGGCCTTGAGATAGGGGTGCAGTCACAGCAGCTATACAAGACAGATATTATCTTCATTTCACATAGAAAGGAATTAAACCCAGAAAATTTCAGTAACTTGTCTGAGAACTTATAGCCATAATAAGCTATACTGTGGACTCAAATTAAAATCTCTTGAATTAAAAAACCCATATTCTATTTTGTATGCTCTCTCTGCAACATTTACTGCTTATCCTAAGAGTACACACATGCAATTATTGTGGTAGATGCTGAAGAATGCCTCTCTTACTACCAATTCATCCTCTTTCTAGAGTGACTTCTTATTTAATAGAGAGCAGGAGGATACATCCAGGGTCTCTGCATATAGTCTCTCTTCCACTGAAGAGACCACCTACAAGACTCAGAGGCAGACTTGAGTGTAGTGATGTTATGATTGTATGGATCATCTTGAAGCTGGGTAATGGAAGTGGGTATTTTGATTCTTCTGAGCTTCTGTTTTGGTCCATCTCTAATTCTGTAGTGCTGAATCGTTGCTATAGCAGCTTCTTTTGAGGAGGAAGTGGGTTGCCTCATGCATGCTAGGCAGGTGCTCCAGTGCTAAGTCACATCCCCAGCCCTGTTTTATTTTTTTTTTATTATAAGTCAGTCTTCCTAAGTTGCTTGGGGATCTTAGCTTGGGTAGGGCACAGTGCAGTCAGCTCTGTCCTTACTTTTATAATCTAGCAAACCCAAAAGGCCCAAGAGGGCTGTGGCTAATTAGAACAGCAGTGTAAACTCTGTAGCAAGCCTTAGCCGGAGAGTCACAGTTGAAGATCCTATAGGTTTGGAGCAAAGCTATGCTATCTTCAAATAACCTTTTTTGAGAAAGCTCTGGGCTAGAACTGAGTCGTGGCAGTCACTTAACACTTGAATACAGGTGCGCCAGAGGCTGGACTTATTGAACATGAATTGAAAATCATCTAATCTACTAACCAAACCTCATACATTTCCATGATCACCCCATCATTAAGTGGATGTGATATATAACAGTCTGCCTCTGGTGTGAATTGAAAGTAACAGTAAACCAAATAAACAATGACGAACTCATTCTGCTGCTCTCTCACCTCTCTCTCAACCAACAACCATAGCCTAGTGATGAATTTATATTACCAGTTGACAGAGGAGGGAAATAAAATCTGTCCTATGTAAATATACCAGCTTCAGTTGGAAGTGATTATGCAGCACTGTAGCTACACGTAGCTCCGAGAGGGCTGCGAAGAAAAGGGACAGTCCCAGTGGGTCATGTTGCCTGGAAGATGAGGTGTCTAGAGTTGAGTATCTACTATGGTTCATGAGCAGTGGCTAGTGGCTAGTAGAGCCATATGATCAGGGTTTGGGGAAGAACAAAACTGGAATATTAGAACAGAGTGATGTTGATGGACTTCTCTGGATGAACCCAGACAGAATATGAGAATACTTCCATCTTATATGAACATGAAACCAATGCTTTCCAGCACAGAAGATCTCAACTTTCAGCTTAACATGATAAAGTGACCCAAGTGCCTATCAGTCAGGCTTTCCCTGCACTTACTCTAGTGATTGCTCAAAGGACCCCTATATCAAATGAACTGCGGTAAGGTCCACTTGCGGTTATATGTATGGATTCAGCTACGCAAGCATCTGCTCACTGTGCCCACTCTGACCACTGCTAAGTGTCCAGCCTGGCAGACATTTGGTGAGCCTGAGCTTTTCCGTGTGCTGGACTCCTGGAGGGCAGTTGGATGTGTATCAGCAGATTGTTTACATTGGATTCTTCCATTGTGGAAAGAGCAAGAATCTTCCTCATTCATTCCTTATTCATTCATTCAAAAATAATATATTATGTATGCACCTACAGTGCACCAGGAACAGTTCTAGTAATATTAGTAAAAAATACTAGTAATATTAGTAAAACTCTAGTAGTATTAGTAAAAAAAAGGCAAAAATTGTTCTTGTACCAACTCTCCACAATGAATGTAATCATTATATACTACAAACATGTACTAATAAAAACTTTAAGTCACATAAATCCAAAGATATATTTTTTAAAAAGTAGAGTTGAGAGTTGATTTACAGGTAACATACAAATATTTTGTTGCTTATACATAGTAACAAACCTTATTTTGGGGGGCAGGGTTTCTCTATGTAGCCCAACCTGGCCTTGAACTCACAATCCTTCCGCCTCAGCTCCCTGTTGGGATTCAAATATTCTTATTCTCTTATATTGAAAAGAAAGAAATAATTGAAGAAGTGCGTGTCTACCTCCTATTGTCTAATGTGTATCAGTTTTTAAAATCAGACACCTCTGGAAATAGTATTAACTTTACTAGGCAGGAAGTAGCTTATGAACTGAGGAGAAGAAACAAAGAAAAATCTGATAGAGATGTCAAAAAAAGAAACTTTTTAAATGACTGATATATAACAAACATTATAAATAAGTAAATTTTTTATTAGGAAGTGATAAGCACTAGGAACAAAAAGTAAAGCAGGGGAGTAGAGATGGGATATGCTGAAGATGGAAGAAATAGTTTCTAAATTTACATGTGATGTGGGGTAGATCACAAGCCTTTGATGAATATCCCGGTAGAAATGCTTTCTAAGCAGAGGGAACAGCAGGACAAATGTCTTAGAGGGCTATTGCCAGATGTGTGCAAGACACAGCAAGGAAGTCAGTGTCTGCGGTCATGTGACAAGGGAAGGTATATGAGTCACTCAGGGATATGAGTCACTTCAGAACTCACAGCACAGTGTCAGTGGGCTTGGGAAGGAAAGGGACAAAAAAGTGAGACAAACCACCACTGTTAACAGAATAAGATGGCCCAGGCAGAAGTGGAAGCATTGAGGTGACAAATGAAATAGTATTCACTTTTGGCATTTCAAATACACAGAAATAAAGAAGAGTATAATCCCTCCTTCCTCCTACAATGTACCAATCACCCAGCTTCAGAAATTGTACACATAGGACAAATTCTGTTTTAGCTAATGTGTCCCCCTACCCACTTACTACCCACCCTTCCCCCTTGGATTATTTCAAGCCAAATCCATCATTTAGTCTATGAATGCACATTTAATTCACTTTAATGCTTTTTCTCAAATACTTTATTATGAGCTCTAAAAATGAGTGCCTTTTTCGTTTTGATAAAACCATAACTATAATACAATCATTTATATCAAAAACACAATAAATTTTAAGTTTTAGTGTACAAGTTTCCCTGGCCTTGAATTTGTCATACCCCAGGCTGTCCTCAAAATCACAATTCTCCTGCCTCAGCCTTCCAAGTTCTGGGATTATAGGTATGAATCAGCACACCCAGCTTTCCCTTAGTATTTTGTTCTCAACTGTATTTTTTGAGTCAGGTTCCAAACAATGCCTACTCATTCGTTTTGGATTATGTATCTCAAGCGTCATGTAATTTATTCCTTCCCTCTCCCTTCTCATTTCTTGCTATTCTCCTTTAATTTTCTTTTCTTTACTCTCTTCCTCTTCCTCTTCCACCTCCCTCCCCCATCTCTGTCTCTCCCTCTCCCCCTCCCCCACTCCTTTCTTCCCCCCTCCCTTCCTCTTTTCCTTCTTCCTTCTTCTTCCTTCCCCATTAACTTGTTGAAAAAGCTGGGTCCTTTCATTTGTTTATTTAGCCTAGAAAACTTTCCCATAGCTTGCATTTTGATGATTGCAATCCTATGATACTGTTTTAGCTTGTTCCTTTGTCCCCTATATTCCCTACAAACTGGTATTTAGATCAAAAAACTTGATTGAATCGCTCTGATATTTAGGGTATGGCTACTCTGTAGGTGCTTCTGCACTTTATACCTCCATCAGATTCATATAATGTTTGGTAGTCTGTGTTTTGATGTTAACCAGGGAGTACGGCATGAAACAGCTATAGAAAATAGCAATTTCCTATTTATTTCATTATTTCTTCATTTAATAAAAGAATCATTCTTGGCCTGGGGATTTAGCTCAGTGGTTCTGCCACCTGACCAGCAAGCACAAGGACCTGAGTTCGATCCCTGGTACCAAAAAAAAAAAAATCATTCTTATATCAACTCTGCAGTAGCTCAGAGACATAGCTCTTGCAAGAAAGGCAGCTCTATTTTCTTTGAGCATGAAATGGTATTTAGAGACAACTACCAAGGGGTGTCCATCATTGTTGGGCTGGTAATTATTTCTAGAACTTTTCAGTGGACAGACCTAGAAATGTATTTTTTTAAAAAAGAATAATTTATCATGAATTAATACTGATATTTAGGCTTGTAAAGCTGCTTTCTAATTTTATATTTATAGTTCTTTTCTTTAATGTTAAAAGTTTTTGTCTCAAATGATGTTAATACAATTACTCTTTGTTTTGGGAATCCCAGTCGAGAGTCTGCCTCTCCAGCTTTCTTGATGATTTTGTAAGTCATTTAATAGCTTTTCTAAAATTCATTTCTTTGTAAATAATTGTGGACCCTTGTTTTATCTGCAACTGAATCCTGGGAGTGTATCCAGGGTAGAAAGATGGGAGGGATGTTCACAATGCCACATCTATGCAGACATTTACAACAACTGGTGTAGCTGATTCTCCAGTGAGAGACTTATAAATGTTTTAAACAGAGATCCAGACCTCTTGGTCTTTTCTATCTCTGCACAAGTCCCAATTCTTTAACATTTAGGGTTCCATTTTTCAAAGACTGTCCTTCTCTCTCCTTATTGTCTTTCCCTAAATCAGACTCTGGAGAACACACTACATCATCCCAAGAACAGGCATACAGAGGCTTCTCCCAACTTTAGATCCAAGACATTTTAGCAAAGCATTCCAGAGGCCAACCCATCATCACTTCAGAGTAGATGACTTAAGAGTTGATGATTGCAGTCCCATGATGGGCCTGAAGCCTTGAGTCAAGTCACTTGAATACCACACTTGTGTATCATTCTATGATGTCTTCATCTTTAGGGCTGACATTTCCAGTTGAGTTATCTGGGAGCTGTGTTTTCACTTCAGAGTAGACAATTGAGGCACACTGGGATGAAAAAAAGATAGAACTGGAGAAAGAGAGGGAGTGCGAGACTATAGGTAATAGGAAGAAAACAATGGGGAGTAAGACTCACCTTTTCCTCTAGAGATGTCCTGGAGGTACTGGCTGTGGAGGGAAAGGGGACTAATGAGCCATGGACACAAGGATCCACTTTGAATCCATTGTGCCTGCTTGTTTTCCAGAATCCAGGGTCCATAAGCCTTCAACATTGATTGTCATGTTTTCTCTCCACCCCAACCCAACAAATCCTAAAACACATTTCATTTTCTGTTTTACCGTTTCTTAACTTAGCCCTCTGTAAGTTCTTCTCAAGCTCCATTGATCTGTAAAATCCTCCCTCGATACCACACTATAAAATTTCACTTCTTCTTCTACTAGATGTCGAAATATTATCTTCCTTTTAATTTAATTCTTACTTCTCTTAAGTTACAGTACACCCTCTTCACGACCCCTGAGTTTTGGGAAGTCCCCAAAAAACTCTCCATATGTATGCCCTATGAGAAAAACTCTCTCTTACTTTAGCAAATAGTAGTCCTTGATTGCTACAGTTTCTTAGAGGTGGAGCCACAGAGAAAGGAAAATTCAGTAGAAAATTTGTTGAGCCATGCATATGAGAAATTAAGATTCTCAGAAAAAGGGTAGTCATTAGTGCAACATAGTAATTTTAAGGAGAGATAACACCTGAACAGAAAATACATCTCAGAGCACCTGAGGTTTCCACCATTTTCTTTCTATATGCCTTCTGGGATTAGGGATGTTTTTAATTATTGATGAAAAGTATTGTTGTGGTTTCTGTTAGATGTCTCCCCAAAGCCTCATGCAGTCATGGGTGGAGCTTTTTCAGAAGTGGCTGGATCTAGAGTATATGACACTGGAATTGATCAATGGTGCAATGCTAGGCTCAAGGGCACTAGGGTTAAGGGTGTGAGTGCTATCTGCCATAAGCAGTCTGGATAAAAGGGAAAGAAAGATGCTGTTAGAGTCCCTTGTTCTTTTGCTGTCTTCTGCATGCTATGAACTATTTCCTCCTCTGTGGCGCCCATCTGTCATGTGTCACTCTACCTTGAAGCCAGCCAATTATGGACTGAAACCTCTACAAACTGAGCTAAATAAACCTTCCCTCCTTTAACTTTGGGTGTTGGGTATTTGTCTCAGCAACAAGAAAAGTAATTCATACAACTATGCTCTCTGTCTTCAGAATAATGGTCATACGAAGGAAATGTTGCTTATGATTTCATGACCTTTATGCAAACCTAGAAGAATAAGTGAAGTTCTCTATGGATTGTTAACACAGCAAATATCTGAAATGCAAGTATTCCATCAACAAATATGGCATTTTGGCAAATAAGTCAAGAACAGAGTGTAATAGGAAAATCACCAAGGTAGCTCAGTCAGATCAGATGCACTCAATCCACCTTGGCAGGCTGGTGGCAGTTCCAATCTACTATTCAAAAGGTCTTGATTAGTGGAGGTGGCTCAGAGTCCACAGCTATGGACAAAGCAGGCAATCAAGTGGTACAAGTTGGTCGAATGTAGGAATAGTCTGTAAGCAACAAATACTCTTACAACCTAACGTTGAATAGTTTTACAGGTGAAATGCTTAAGACTCAGTGAAGTTAAGCACTTTCTGAAGATCCAAAGCCAGTGAAAGATAGAGATAAGGCCAAGACTTCTGGCCTATAAATGAAATCCCCACTAGGTACAAAGACACTAGAAATTTTAAATTCCTAGGTGAGGTATCATATTTATATTTGTAAAATAAATACAGCTGTTTATTTTCTTGACTCCAGAGACTGTGTTAGTCAACCAAATCAAGGAAGCAGGAGGAAAAAGGATTTATTGAAGGTAGTTCTGCAGAAGATCCCGGCTCTAGCCGAGTCATAGTGACAGAGAATAATAGTTTTGTTATGCTAAAGCAGTTAGAATTCATAGAACAGAATACCAGAGAGAGAGCAGCAAAGTAGACTGAAAATTCCAGAGATCTCCAGAAAGGTATGTATCCTCAAGTCTTTGGTTGAATACTGATAGGCATGCATGTGAAGGAAAACTATCTTAGGCCAGGTAAGAGCTACAGGAAAGGAACAAGAAGTACAATACTTGAAACTCATGCAGATCTTGTAATACATGAGGCATCTGACACAGAATCTTCAGAAATACATTCCTTTAATATTAGGGCTGGATGTGCCCACAGGTTGTTTGGAACCTGCCACAACAAAGCTAAAAAGAAAGCTTTGAAAGGACTCACTTCATACCAAGCAACCTGATCCAGAACAAAATCCCAAATCCAATGTAATTAAGGAATTCTAGAATATAAAGTTCATATTTTCCAACATCCAATAAAAATTGTCCATACACACACATACAGTTCGCAATTTATGATGGTTTGACTTTATGGTGGTGCAAAAACCATACATATTTCAGTAGAAATCTCATTTCAAATATGAATTTTGAACCTTTCGTGGATTAGTGGTATGTGGTAAAACATTTTCTTTTGATACCAGGAAGGTACAGCAAGCCACAGCTCCCAGGCAGCCACAAAATCACAAAAGTAAACAATGGATGGATACTCTACAGTGTACTGCAGAATGATGCTAAACTATGATGCTTGATAGGTTAGATGTATTAATGTATTCAATGTTCTTAGGACATAACCCCATTCTAAATGGAGGAGATTTTGTATATGATGTTATATATAAATATTCTCAGCACAATGCCTACTGTAGTAGGTACTTTGTAAACATACATTCATTTAGACCTAAAAGCAACCATATTAGATACACCAACAAGATCACAAAATCTATCAGAAGTATGCTTAATTTTTGTTCTGATCATCAATGAAGATATATTACATATTTTTCACATCTAGCGTCCCTCTTTAGAATCTAAGCCCAGTGCTATAGGAGTTTTTGTCTATTTGTTCACTGATTAACTCTCCTTACAATAATATCTAGTGTATGGGAGGTGCTCAGTAAACATTTGCTGAATGAATGAATGAATGTAGTTTGCAGCTAGAATCGCTTCCCAGAAACATACCTTCTCCTTCTCCCAGCTGAGTAATTTGGATCTCAGCATATGCCAAGTCTCCTTCATTGGGGTGCACTAGAAAGAAAAGACAAGGTTTCTAGGCTGTCCCTGCCAGTGATATGTGCTGGAGATGCCTCTTCCCAAGCATTCACTTCATGGTTCTTGGACACACAAGGAAGTGATCATTTATTGGGAATATCTGAGTTCAGAATACTATAGAATAAATGACCAGCAGCATCTCCTAGGGCACAAAACACATTCTTTTTCTGTGGCTGAGGCTGGGGGCAGTTCTTACAAGACAATCCTCACCATTGGCATACAAGAACTTCAGCTCCTCCTGGGCAGGGCTGATAGAATGGCAGGATGCTCCTGGGCCTGGAGTGGGAAAGCTCCTGTGAGACACAGAAACACATGATAATCCCTGCAGGATACTAACACACAGAAGAGTGAGATGGCTGGGGAGGGAGGCTGTGAAGACAAGGGGTTGGGGAGAAGTGAGCAGTCAGTAGGAAAGTAGGAACTAAATAGGGCTTAACTAGAGCTTTCATCAGTCTATATAGAGTCAGATTGTTCTTTTCAAAGAGACTGGGAGCGGTAGCGTGAGCAGGCTGTCTTGAACAAGGCCAGAGTCTTTGACATCATACAATCGGATCACAGACAAAATGGTTTAAGAAAATCCTCACCATCAAGAAGTGGTAACTAAATCTCTTACATTACCATATCAAGAAGGAATTATATATGATCCATGCTCCAGTGCATGTCTATAACCTAAGACTAAGACACTGGCTTATACAGAAGAGGACATGTTTTTCAGAGGAAAGTTAAAGAGACAAAGTCCAATTATTGTATGTGTATATGTGGAGCAAAGATAAGATTATTAGAAACTTACACTTCTCTGGAAGAGCTAGAACACTTGTAGAAAATCTGGAATCTAGGCATTGTACCTGTATAACACATTGTCTAACTACAGGACTATTTGCATCAGAAATATTTTGTGTCATCCCAAGAAAATCTGTAACCTTTGGTACTTTTCATTTAGATGAATAGTTTAATTTCAAATAAGAAGCCAATCTAAATGCATGTAAATTATATAACACTAATAGATGACAAGAATGGTACTAGGAAGTTTCAATTTTGACTAATTCAAGGCACATGAAAATGGAAACATCTACCCACAGAGTCAAAGAGAAATAACTTGACCTAATTTTACAACCCTTCAGTTTCACATATTTGTAATTGAGAAGTCCCCCCCACCCTGCCCCCCGCCAAAGCTAAAGTCTCACCTGATTTCACCTTCCCGGATACTGTGTCCTGCAAGATAGAGCAAAGGTGCATTCTTGTCAGCAGAGGGAGTCTTTTTCAAAGCCCACATACATGAGCTCCCTGAAGAAAGATTGCCCAGAAAGTCCATTCAAACATGGGTCCAAACTTGATCCTCATGAAAAGATTGTAAAAAAAGGATTGAACAAAACATATAACTTGGTTGGGTTAGTGATACACATTTATGGATTAATTATGGAATTATTTGAGACTATCAGAGTTTAAGGCTCTGTTGATACACCTCAGGAGACACCAAATATAACTAAATTATCACTCTTCCACAGTAGTGAGCTGTGGGTGGACTTCAAAGAACATCTGTGGTCAGGTGAGGAATGGTGGTGTATGTTACTAAGGCTGCCCATAAACTGAGGAGACAGAGACAAGAATAGGGCAGGGACCCTACAAAAGAGAGAAAAACACAAACCTGATTTCTTCTGGCGCCAGTAGTAAAACAGCAGGGGCACAGCCAGGAGTAGAATGCTGAGCAATCCCCCTGTGGCTCCTGCAGCAATGAGGCCTTTTTTGTTTCCTGAAGTTGGTAAAAGGAGAGAGCCTGTATGAGTATCAGCAGGAGATGCATAGAGCTTGGAACTGCCCTTCTTCAGCTTGGCTAGGGTCCCAACCCTTGGGACAGAGGAGAACCTAACAGACTATGCAGGACTCATGGGGTTCCTTAGGTCATGGTATGGCAAAAAAAAGCTCATGGTATTAAGTTAATGTGCAGTGACACAGGAAATAGCTTTCTCTACCTTCAATGAATCATTTTACCAATTGGAAATTTAGGGGAAGGAGAGATCAGTGTGTGTGTGTGTGTATGTGTGTGTGTGTGTGTGTGTATCGGTACTTATATAAATTTACATACATCTTTATATACATCCAATATTCTTGTAATTTTGTTCCCTGGGAATCTCTTCCAGATACCTGGAAAGATGTCATGTGATTAGGGGACCAATTAAACTAACAGAACTCTGAGATTAGTCTCCTCTTAAAAAATATATTGTCTATAAAGCTAAGTGAGATAAATCACACACAGAAGGTTAAATATTGCATGATTTCTTTTACATGAGAAAGCTACAGTGTAAATAATTTAAAGAGTAAAATAAAAGATAGATGATAGGAACAAGGGAACTAGACTTTGTGGAGGTGGGAAGAGGTTCTGCAGATGGGAGGAGATGGGAGGGTGAGGAGGGGAAGGGGAAATAAAAAGGACCAAGATGTAATATGTATACATGCCAATTCCCCACAATGAATATTTATTATGTACTGCAAGTATATACCAATATAATTTTTAAAGTTATAATATATAACTCTAAATAACATTATTAAAATATTAATAATATTGTATTATAATATTATTGAAAAATCACTGTAAAGTCATTAGTTACCCCCTGAAACATATACTGGGATGCTAGAGTGAATGGCAAGTCTCTTTCCTCAAGGAAACATGCACCGTACGAGCAGAAGAGGAAACACTGATGGAAAAATATACATAATAAAGTCCATATTTTTGAGTTTCTGAATTTTTTAAGGTCCATTCTCCTATGCTGTCATCTACAACAAGAGAAATTTCATTGACTTCGTCCAATCCTCTAACAAATATTTACTGGTATCTAACATGGCCAGGCACACAGCTAAACCTTGAAGATGTAGAAGTGAATGTGACACTAAAGCCCCTCCTCTTCTGGAGCTTTTGGTTTAAGGAGGAGAGACAGACAACAAATATATAACTTGTGCCTTTGTGATAAGGGCTAGAAGGCCAGAGTAGGATGAAGGGACACAGTGTAGGGTGATAGCGCTTCTCACACAGATTTCCTGTCCTCATGTGAACCAATTTAGACTTCAGCTACCAATACCTCCAACTAGACAGAGAACATCAGATATTAGGATAATAGCAACACTAATGATAATTTCCACTTATTTTCATCTATGACTCCCGATACAGAGTAGCCACTGGTCAGCTGGTGACATTTCTGTCTCTATCCTTCCCTTCCCCCAAAAAACTATAAAGCTGCCATTTGACCGTAAGTGGTTCCACCTACAAACAGTGTTCAGGGGCAGCCAGTCCAGCCTCTCCACCATGAGAGCTGAAGGAGAGGGCTGGAGAGTGAGAAGAATCCAGGAACAGAGAGGCTTGGCCACTGCATCCTGTATTGCATGTATTTTCCCATTGCCTGCTTGGGCATTTAGCTGTGCAAAATCAGAATCAGCTGAACACAGGCCAGGGATTTCAGATTCAGCAGTCAAAAAGCAAGTTATTTCTCCTGTTGGGTGACCCAATTTCTTAGAAGAAATGGCTACTGTATGGGAAGTAATTGTAATTGTTACTCAAAAGGCATAGACTTCTAAAACCAGATTCTGGAGTTAAAATCACAGGTCTTCCACGTACTAGCTGTGAGGCCAGGGAAAATTATTTAGTCTTCTTGTGCCTCAGTTTTGTCATCTGTAAAATGAGGATAATACTAGCTATTTGCTATTATTTGTAGATTAAGGATGTCATATATTATGTGGGTTGCACGGTGCCTGGTATATAAGTTTCCTGTCTATGTAAGGATTAGGTCTTGTTTGCATTATGGTCAAGGCTCTCAGGAGCTTCATGCTGCCTTCTGGTCAGCTTAGGAGACAGCCCCACAGGTTAAGTGTGCACCCACACAGAACCATGCCAGCCAGCCTCTGCTTGTGCAGTGAGCAGAACTGTGTCTTCTCAAAATGCATATGTTGAAGTTCTAGCCTTAATGTAATGATAGTTAGAAACGGGTCACTGGGTGATAATTTCAATCAAATGCAGTCTTGTGGGTGGGGGTCTGCATGATGGGATTAGGACTCTTCTAAGAAGAAACTCCTGAAAGCTTGCTCTTGGCCTCTTTTTCTGTCATGTGAGAACAGAGCAAGAAGGTTGCCTTCTGCAGACCAGAAAAAGAGTCTCAGCAGCACCCAACAATGTTGGTATGCTCAGACTTTCAACCTCCAAATCTGGGAGAAAATAAATTTCTGGTACATAAGCCAACCGGCCCATGGTGTTTTGTTATAGCAGCCCAACTTGATCAAGCCTGACCACCTTAGCCCAGTGTTTGAGGCCACTGAAGAATTTCTCTCCTGTTATAAACTCACCCATTTACAAACACAGAGATTTTGCACAAAGTCCACAGACTTAAAAGATTTAGGAGGCGATCCCACCCTACTAAATATCAACTGACTCTTTGACATCTATTTAAGTCTCTGAGATCCTGTTTCCATCTTTGCAGGCCTGCCATGGGAGTAAAATGGTAAAATGAAATCACATTTGTGAAGGGACAAGTTCTGCTGGACCAGACAATACATTTCATGAGCCCCTAAAGCAAGATGAGTATTTCACACTTAAACGGGAATTATCAACAGATTCACTGCTACCCTCCTCTGGGACTATAACATCTGTTCTCCCTGAGGTAAACAGCTTCACTCTAAGAGCCTTCCAGGAGAGATAGCAACCTCTACCTTCAGAGTCACTCTACATTTCAGGCCTTCCAGGTGTCTTCAGAGGCAGCCTTCAAGCCTTCGTAATCCCTCCTCCTTTCCCCTAAATTGCATCTTGAAAGCCATTGGCTCAGTCTCAGTACTTCTTTGCTTGGAATTATATCCCATGTCTCAGTTCCCCAACTGTTTCAAAGCTGAGATGCAGACCCTTCTGTGGCATCTGGTTCTGGGGAAAACATCTCAGTTCTCTGAGCTAGGAGGGCCCCATCTTACCATAGGACTTGCCTTGAGGGAATTGAAGGGAAAATTGAGCAGCATCTGAGCTTTGAGCATAGCAATCCCTTCCCAGAGCCTCTTACAACCATTCAGGTTCATGGCTCTGACTGTCAGAGCTGACTGCTTATTTAGCATGTTTGATGATAGTACTCAATAGTGTGTCATTTCTTTAGTGAACTGTAACATTACTGTCTGTCTCTCTGAGCTAAAAGATTGCATCATGGCTCAAATCTGAGATCCCATGTATAAACTCTGGATATATACAAATAATCAGACCTCTCAATGCTTCCCTTTTTTATAGAGTGGAGATAATACCCTTATTTTCTAGGATTGTTACTATAATCAACAGAGAAGATGTGTGCAAAATTCATTCTTTCAACAAATGTTTATTGAACGCCTGAACTGAGCAAACACTTGGGATATAATAGAGGTCAAAACAAAGATCCACCCTCACGAGGCTAATAAAAGAGGAGAGGGAGAAGACAGCAACCAAACAGGAGTGAACATGGTATGGTAGCTGGTGATAAGTGCTACGGTAGGAGAATTAAGCAGGGCTGGGAGAAGGAGAAAGAGCACTGGGGCAAAAGTCTGCTATGTTATAAAGCATGGTTGGGGAAGGACTCACAGATAAGGTAAATAGAGTATTGCAGGAAGTGCAAGGTGAGCATGAGGATATGGAGGAAGAGAAATGCAGAGGGCCTGAGGAGGGCATGACACTGGAGGACTGGGCCTGGTGGCCACAGTGGGAACAGTAGAAATAGAAAGATTCTGCCTGTATTTGGAAAACTGAGCCTTCAGAACTTGCAGGTGGATTATATAGATGATGAAAAAAAAAAGGAGTCAAGAATGGTGCCCCAATTTTTTATCTAAGTAACTAAGTGAATGAGCTTTACATGTACCAAGAGAAGGCTCTAAGCAGGTGCCTGTTTGGGATGAAACTCAAGAGTTTAGCTTCAGATTAGTTAAATTTGAGATGCTAATTAGAATTGTGGAATACTTGGTTAAGTACTTAGGCATATGAGCCTTGAGTTCAGCCTACAGTTAGAGGTTGTAGAATGAGTTTGGGAGCCATAAGTATATAGAAGTCATAAGTGCTTCTAGAGTAATGAGACTAGGTGTGATAATCTAAAGTCTGGTCACATGGATAGTCTGAGGATAGAGCTCCCAAAATTTATAGGTTGGAAATATGAAGAGGATTCAGAAAAGAAGGCTAAAATGAATGTCTGATAATTAGGTAGAGTACCAAGAGGAAGTTGTATCCTAGAAGTCAATGAGAGGAGTGTTTCAAGAAAGAGGGATCGATTGTGTCAAAAGCTGGAGGCAGGTCAAGTAGAATGGAAGCTGAGCATTTCCCTGGGCTTTAGCAATAGTGAGGTCATTGGTAACCTTCATGAGAATAAATTTAGTGGAGGGAGGCAAGCTTTGATGGTGGTGGGTTGGAGAGGAAATGGGAGAAGGGAAGACAGTGAGTAGAGATAACTCTTTTAGGAGCTTTGTTATAAAGGCAAGCAAGGAAATCTAGCTTACTGGTAGCTTCTCATTAAGAATCTACTGGTACAGCTGGGAATGCAACTGAAACTGCAATGGGCAAGGAATTTAAGCCCAGTAGAAACCACTTCCTTACTGCCAAGGTTGACTGAGAAGCTAGCTTGGCCTGGATGGCCTCTTAGGGACAGAGGAAATAAAAGTCATGAGATAAAACTGTAGGATCTTGCAAGGCTTGTCTTTTCAGTGGTCAAAGCTGGGCTCTGTATCTGATCTCTTTGCTTGTAGGTTTCCTGCACATGATTCAGTAGCTGAGAATTTCTCAGGCTTACAGTAATGAAGCTGCCCTCTGGTTTTGGTTCTGTCCACCTTGAGGACATTGATCTGTGGATGACGTACTGTGGATGACTTACTATAGTTGACAGATAACAGAATTGTGCCTCAACTTAAAATGCTGTTAGTGAGGTAAGGCTGCTCTTCGAGATTAGCATACAATGGATTGAAGAAGAGACACACAAAGTCACCTCCAAGAGCGAAAATGGCTCCTGGCCAGCATTACCTCATTGTAATACTACATTGCTCTGACTTGATTGAGTTATTAATTTTCTAATGAAAGAAACTGTCTATCACAGGGGAAGATGACAAAACACAAACAGACAAAGGAGAGTCACAAAGCTAATGTTGACACATGGCTATTCCTAATCTGAGGAAGTCTCCTGAGTATAGCTAAGGTCAATGGCGATTAGAACTCACCTCTCACAGTGATGTTCATGGCCTCACTCTGGATGGGGCCATAGCTATTGTCAGCCATGCAGTAGTATGCCCCAGCATGGCTCTCCCAGATGACAGGGATCTCCAGCTCTGCTCTCTGGGAGCGCTGAGTCTTCCAGCCCAGACTCTCCTTCGTGTCACCAATGTGCCAGGAGAATGTGATGTCCCCTGTGCCTTTAGCCACGGAGCAGAAAAGGATCAACATCTTCCCTTCAATGGCCTGGCCCCCTGGCGGATGGGTCTCTATGGAAACCTCAGACACAGGGATCCCTGCATGAACAGGAGATACCAGGTGAGAGCCAGGTAGGGGAAGGAAGAAAGCGTATTGAACAGAATCCTTTTGATGTGACTTCAAGGTCTACTCTTGCGCAGATGACCAGTGAATTGTGGGTTGTAGATCTAGAATATCATTGTATGAAGTTTTCTGTCCTAATACATAGTGGCCTAAGAGAGAAAAATGAACTATACCTGAGAAGTACGTAGGTTTTGTCTGACTCAACAGATAGTCTGTATTGTTTTGAGAGCTAGGTGATAGCCATAGTGGCTGTTATAGCATGAGGCTGGATAACATGTTTCCAGAATTTCTGCTTTGGTACCCAAGGCAAATTGGTATTTATTGTATTTGTCCCTATGTGGATATATCTCCTTTTCTGTTGCACACATTGCTAACACTCACATTGTTTTCAGCTTTTAGTTAGGAAGAAGCAGGTGCTTGTTGTTCTAAATAGCTAGGCCAAGCTCCAGCATTCTAGAACCTGCAAACTAAGTAGCAGGGTACATTATTTTGCCTAGCTCTTGTATCTTAACTACACAAATCCATCCTATCACTGTAACATGACAATGCGGGGAGAGAAGACTGTGTTTTTAGGAAAATAGAAGTAGAAATGAAATTCTTTATTCCTTTTATTATAGTACCTCACTTCCCAATCTACATGAAGTGATTGAAAGATATGGTAAATGTTTGAATTTTTAAAATCTTATTACAATAAAGAACACATTGCCAAGAATGATGGAATAAATATGTATAAAGCAAGGGGAAGTATTTT
Organism: Heterocephalus glaber; assembly: GCF_053883595.1. Taxonomy (NCBI): domain Eukaryota; kingdom Metazoa; phylum Chordata; class Mammalia; order Rodentia; family Bathyergidae; genus Heterocephalus; species Heterocephalus glaber. The sequence goes on along the minus strand of NW_028258349.1, from coordinate 5,439,175 downwards.
GATTATTTTGAGATTAATGATGTGTCTTTTACTACAATAATTTTTAAAATTTAAACATTTACTGTATTTTATGATCATACCATATTGATCAAATACTTATGGCAATTTCTGTGAAACAAAAATATTGTAGTATGTTGTTGTCCATTTTATTCACTGGATCTGGTATCATGTGATTTCTGGCTCTTCCCCAAAGTCAAAATGACCATAAGAAGTAAACATTTTTAATTGTTTCAGGACATTCAGTCAGCCACAAAAGCCCAACTGAATACACAAAAGAGGACTTCCAGAAGAGTTAAAAAAGTGGCAGGAATGATGAGATATGTGTGTTTGATTTGAGGGGAAGAATGTGGAGGGGGATTAATGGCAATGTGTCATAATTTTCTGCCATATTTTTCATTACATCTCATAAGCTGGTGCCTCTGTCAGAATGACAAAACCCATTTCTATTGGCTAATTCCCATACCCACAGAGCCAGAAGGAGCAGGAGATGTAAAGAAGGTGCTGTGGCCCCTCCCAGCCCACATGGCTCTGCGAGACTCACTCTGCACCCGGATCTTCAGCGGGAGGCTGTGTCGGTGTATGTTGTGTGTCACTGTTTTAACACCACACCAGTACCATCCCGAGTTTTCTTTCCAGATGGCTGGGATCTGGAGCTCTGAGGACTCATTCCAGTCTGACAGGATGAGCATGTTGTCTCTGAAGAAGATGAAATGAAGAGGAGTATCTGATCGCTCTGCAGGAAGATATGTCTCACAGCTCATGTTTACAGAGGTCCCTTCTATAGGCTTGGTGGCTGAGACTTTCAGCTTTGGATGTGGAAATAGTTCTAGAGAGAAAAAGTAAATCAAGTTCTCAGCATGAGACCTTTAGTGCTCTGGAAAAACAGGTTTGGATTCTCAGTTTGGATTCTCAGTCCCAGGAAACCACACACACAACATATCAAGCTTTATCAAGCTCTCTATCACTTTCTTTCTCTCTAGGTTTATTCAAGTCCAGTTGTTCCACTTTCTCTGTCTCCTAGAGGATTTAGGCCTCTGATATTTCCAAAGTTCCAGTATTAACCTATAAATTCCCGAATGACATATCTAACTCCCCCATCTTCACATTACTAAATGAATTTATATAAAATAAAGCGTTTACCTTGAATTTTAATAACTTTAGTATTTGATTTAACGACACCATTTTTGTTGTCATATCCAAAACATTGATAAATGCCACTGTTATTTGAACTCGCTCTTGGGATAAAAAGATCAAAGCTTTCATTAAGAGTATGGCATATTTTTCCATTCCAAGAATATGTCACAGCAGTCAGTTTTTCTCTTCCTGTTCTCTGGCATCTCAGAACCAGTGTGTCACCCTCAAACACAGAATAAGGAGACTGCAGGATGAGGGGGCCTGGAAACAACAGAGAGAAAATATTATTCAGAAGCTGGGCTTAGTGGTGAATGTTTGATGGCCCAGCACTCCAGAGGCTGAGGGAGAAGGATCATAAGTTTGAGGCCAGCTTGGGCTAGATAGTGAGTTCAAGGCTGGCCTTGACTACATAGAGAGATCTCGTCTCAAAGAAACAAACGAAACCAAAACAAAAATCGTGATTCATTTACCTCCTTCCCCTGTGTCTCTTATATTACAAAGGTGTTTTCAATTTTGCTTTCACAATATTTGGTCTCGTGGCCCAAATGCATTCACCTCTTTCCAGATCAATGTGGCATGCTTCAGACACAATTTCTAAATCAGTCTTAAGCATCTTTACACAATTATTTAAGGACAGATTCGAAATGTAGGGATTCAAATAGAGAGAAAAAAATCCCTGACATCAAAGAATATGTAAAAAATCAACATCAATCTTCTTATCAAATCTCAAAGCAAGAAAATCAAAGAAATAGCATTTGAAGAAATGAACAAGGAAGTATTACAGTGTACTGGCATACACTGTCCAAGGGCAGTCAATGTGATCCTCTACGGCAATTCTCATGCTGTTCAGGTGTAATTTGAGTTTAGCTCTATTCTTTCTCTCTTAGAGGATTATAATGAATGGCTCCTCCTACAGAGCCATGCCTGTGGATGTGATCCAAACCTTTATATATAAACTAGGTAAAGCTGCATGAAGAGACATGGGAGTTTTGCATCAGTCAAAAAGAAGAATCAGAATAAAGAAGACATACATACCAGGACAGGCGGGGATGAAAGACCTGAGCTTGTAAGTTTCCCACTCCTAACCTCCTTCACGGCCCTTTTCGATTTCTGCTTTGTGCTCAGTATATTCACATGTGTGTATTTTCTCCCTTAGGAGGCTAAACAGTCCTACAAGCCAGGATCCCAGACATCTTTTTTATATTCCCTAAAACTAACTAATTTCCTTCGCTATGTGAGTGTGAAAGAATGTTGTTGATTAATGTTAAATATTTAAACACAATTTTCAAGTGAAAAATACTTGCAGATGATGAGAAAGAATGTGAAACTGGAAGTAGGTGAGGTCAAGGCTTAGAGAAGAACGAAGGACTCCACTTCTTAAAATGTACAGAGAGCTAAGTTGAACTGAAACAATTCCTAAAGATTTAATGAATTCATTTTCTTTCTCACCTGTAGCAAAGGTCAAGAACACAGGGCCACTCAGAGATGAGTTTTCAGCCTGGCATCTATACATCCCAGCTTCATGAACCTCTAGGATGTTTCCTGAAGTCTCTCGCAGTAACTTTTTCCCATAGTACCCAAAGTACCATTTTGTTTTTTCTGATGCACAGAAGTAAAATCCATTGCAAGTCAAATTCACTGTCTCTCCTTGGAAAACCGGGGTCCATGGAGGATGAAGGGAGATCACAGATTTAGGTACAGTTGCTGAGAAGGAGAGAGAAATGGATCTGAGAAAGAGAAGGCTATAGTCCCAGGGGCAGAGAGTCCAGTGAAACAGATGCAGAGACCTGGCTCTGGACAGTCTCTAATGTCCCAGGGAGGGCAACTACTTACTCAGGTTACAGGTCCTCCAGCTGAGCTCACTTACCCCAAAGTGTGGTGGCTGCTCAGGAGTGAAATGACCTTTCAGAGGGCTACCCTAGCAGGATCCAGTCATGATTGAGCTATGATGGCAGGTTCACAAACCCTTCAACCTGTTCCTATAGATTAGGACCTCAGGAAGAGAATTGACAATTGCATTTTTCCTGACTCCACACCCCCATCATGTTTCCCAGGCTCTTTGTGTTACAGATACTCCTCTAACACAATTGTTTATGTGTGCAGGGTACCAGAATATGCCACCCTAAAATGTACTTCTTTCACCTATTTATTATTTTGAGTTAAAGGCCACTGAGAATCAACAGGCGTAGGGAATGCTCTGCAAAAAGAAAAAAAAAAAGTTTTCCTTTCCAAAAAGGACATCTCCTTTGGTAAAGGTGTCTCACTGTCCTGGACCTTCTCAAAGAAAAAGATTTTGACTTAAATCTAACAACAAACCTTACTAAACAACATTTTTTTAACATACTTTTCCTGGTCACCTTCGTATACAATAGTAGTAGAGTGAAAATATTTTTCATTGCAGACAGTGGGACAATGAGAACATTTCTCATACACTGGGCCCCAGATGTATGCCTGACAACCAACATTTCAAGATGCCAAAACACAAACTTTCCCAGGAACACACACATACTCAGTTCCTATTGTTCTTCACAACAAACAATGAATTTACCAACAACCAAACTTAAATCCACTAACCCCTACCATGAAAAGTGTCCCCTCCACATTCCAGTGGGATCCCTCTCCTGACTGTCCCCACTGCCTTTCACAGGGTATATTTCAATAAATTTCATTCTGCACTTATTCTACTCCTGGTAAATTCTTTTACTGCCCATGTCACTGGCTTTCCATATGGTGTTATGTAAGACAACCTGCCCATAACTTTTTTCCCTCTCTAAGAAGCCCCAAGGCCATTTTCCTTCGTTTAGCCTTAGATAGTATATAAACCCTAGTCATCTGGCTACCTCCTTGAGCCATTTTTATTTGAGGGGGGAACACCCATGTGTATTTATGCAATTTAATGTTATTTTTCTCTTGTTAAACTTTTATCAGTTTTTTTTTTCCATTAGCCCTAGCCAATGGGCCTAAGATGGGTAGTGGGAAAAATAATTAATTTTTTCCTCTGTTTGTGGCCTGGGCATGTGGTGAAATGGGCCTTGTAGATAAGGGAATTATAGAAACTTGAAGGTCAATTATGTATTTATGGAAAAGGTCCAAGCTGTAGTTTTATTCATACTGCTACTAGGTTTTGGGGAGTTAAGAGTCTCCTTTTAGAGGGGGCTTCGAGGTTTTTTTCTGTCCTGAACAAAGAATTGGCCAGGACATGAGTAAATGGTAGCAACGTTATATATTTATTAAAAGTAGGAAAAGAAATTCTATGCAGAGCAAGTTTTGGCCAAGAAAAAGTGGGGAGGGGGAATACAGCACCAGGGTAGACTACTGTGAAGAGACACAATTGGCTCAAGCTCAAGGTCAACTATCCTTTATGTATTTCCCACTGTGGGGCTGGTGTCAGGTCTGGACTGTCCTACAAAAGCCTGCTCAAATTCTCGCCAAAGGTCTAAGTGCAGGGCTTTGGGAACTGTTCTGCACACATGTCTTGGAATTTCATATTTAACAGCTTACCCCTATTTTCCCAGCTAGTCTTAGCCACACCCTAGCCTCCTGGTTCAATACCAATGAGAAGTAGGTATGGGGAAGATGAGCAGGCTGTTTTCTGAAACAATAAATATATAGAAATAGTTACAAAGAGCGAAAGTGTAGGAAGCTAGGTGCTCCTAATTTCCTAAACTTCAATGACAAGAAAATGTTGAGCTTGCATGAAATTGGGCCATAAGATATTTGAAGCATAGATGGTCAGAAGTCAAATAATATAGGGCAAGCAAATTAAAAAGAGCCTTAATTCTCCCTGTTGAAAATAAGGGAAGAGGGCCCAGGGATTTAGCTCAGTGGTGCTGCCGCCTGTCTCACAAGCACAAGGTCCTGAGTTCAATTCCCAGTACCAAAAAAAAAAGAAAAAGAAAAAGAAAAAGAAAATAAGGGAAGAGATTTATCTTCTTTAACCTTTTCTTTCAGAATTTCTTTCTCCATCCTTTCAGTAGCTTATAAATTCTTATAATAGCTAAGTAATGCTGTGTGTGGCCAGTATCACAGTGCAATTTTTTTGAAATATAAACCTCTAGGGAGATTGTTCCCTGTCTCAGTTCCTGTGTGAGGCTAAGAACCTAACTTTGGAGTGAGCACCTTGCTCTAATATGCAAAACTATTTACTGACATAAAAATGTGAAAAGTTTGTTTCTCTTCCACATAAAAGCCGATTAACTGGCACAGCAGTCTTCCCAGTTATCATGATAAAGTTAAGATGAACTATGTGTGACAAAATGTGCGGTCTTAGTTATTTTTCTCTTTGCTAAGACAAAATACCTGACACCTAAAGTTAAAGGAGGGAAGGTTTATTTTAGCTCACAGTTTGTAGAGGTTTCAGTCCATAATGGGCTGATAATAAGGTAGGGTCACATGGCACAGGGAGAGGGTCACATGCAGAGGAGGAAACAGTCCATGGCAGGCCAAGCAGGAGGCAATGAGCAGCAAGCAGCCATAACCTGCCTTTCCTTCTTATCCCATCTAGGCTACAAGCATTTTGGGTGGTGCCAACTACACTGAGAATGTGACTTCCTATCTTCAGTAAATCCATTCAGCCACATTGAGAACTATGCCGATTCCAGTCAGTGGTCTAATTTAATACCACACACCCTTATCCTCAGTCTCATACACCCTAGATCTGCCCAGCTCCAAAAAGCTCCATTTATGAACACATGAGGCTTTGGGAGGACATTTAGATTCAAATCATAACAGGTGCTGTCAAGTCCTTTTTCTTGTGGACTATTGTTTATCTAGAAAACATGTTTGTGTGGGCTATATCTACTTGGTTAAATGAAGGGATAGGATTTTTTTCTTTTCCTTGTAGCCCTTTTTTTTTTTTTGGTACCGGGGATCGAACTCAGGACCTTATGCTTGTGAGGCAGGCTGTGGAACACTGAGCTAAATCCCTGGCCCTCCTTGTGGTCTTTTAGTGGATTGCCTGTGATGTGCATTGTATTTAGGTATAATGGTTATTCAATAATAAAAGTGATTTGCTTCTCTATTATCTTTGTGGAGTAGATTTCTGGGTTAGAAGATTTTATTTTTAATTATATTTCCACAACAAGAAACTCTTGCTGAGGTTCTTTTATAATCTGAATGTTTATTTAATGAGTTTTGTTGTTTTGAAGTTGTGAGATTTAACAACAAAAGTAATTGTAACACAAATTAGTCACTATTAGAACATTCTGAACAGTTATGAGATAGTCAGAAACCACCATATGGACCCGGAACAAACAAAATTACAGATTCTTAGCCTGTTACTTATCAAAACCTTGATTTGCATTTTCTCCCAAGGCAATCGGGGGTTTAAAGTAGTTTTTGCTAAAAATCATAACTCTTCACTTAAATGCCAAATAGATAACTAAAATTAGAATAAAGCTTGACTTTCATTTTGTATCATTTATTATTGAATATCTTTGGTCCAAATCCCTTCTCAGCTCTGCATGAGTGTGTTGATTACTTAGAGAGTGTTTATCTAAATTTTGGTAAAGCTAGATTGATTAGCCCTGAATTTACATGACCTCATGCTTTGTCAAGACCGAGGACACCAAGGTATGAGATTCACAGGAACATTCAACTATGGCCAGTACTCTCCAGTCATTGTCCTAAGCCTGTGATCACCTACATTATGGAAAAAACAGACTCACACACCACAAAACAAAGATAATCATTTCATGGGAATGGAACTACCCTTCAAGCCATGAGGATTTCAGAGCTATGAAACAAGACTGAGATAATGATTAACTGGATCCCAGACCACCAGCCGTGCTTATAAACTGGCTTCCTGTTTTTCTGGGTGGCCAATCTAATCCTTTTCATCAGAGTATGCCCCTTCCAGCTACTCAAACTGAAGCCTTTTTTATTTTTCTTACTCTCTTTGTTAAGGGCTATCTTGAATTTTTTTTTTTTGGTAGTGGAATCGAACACAGGACCTTGCGCTTGCCAGGCAGGCAGCATCTATCCTGAATTTTGACAGCTCCCCAAGCTAGAGTCCCTTACCATTTTCTCTTCCTTTGTAATTAGAGCTTTTTCCTATAAAGTTGTGCTTTAGTTTTAATTTTTATTATTACTAAAAGCAAAGATCCACACCAGGCTAGCCATTGACAATCCCTCCTAGTGTAATACTACTATCTGCCTGCTCAAAGATCAGTGGTTTGGTAGACATACAGTGAAAATGTATTGCTGTTTCATATTCTGCCCAAGAAGCAGTATTTTATTAAATTGGTAAACGTTATGTGAAACCATTGCTTCAGTGGCTCACAACATCACTAAGGAGTATGGAAGAGCAATTGAAAAGATAAATCAATAACTAGGAAAACACTTACCAATCTCCTGAAAGTTGGTCCCAGTGCCCTTCTTTGTTTTTGGCAAGTGAAGCACTGACGTTCTTGCCACATGATCCAGGTCTAGGTAAAAATGTCAGATGAATAAAGTAGGGATGCACAGGGAATGGGGGCTCTGGAAAAAGTTTTAGCTTTAATATTGCAAAGAGAGAAGAAGTTGTGTAATTCTTTGACTGTTTTAGTTTCCTGCTCTACCTGCCCCCTGCTCCCTTCCTTGAACACAGTCATGCTGCCTGCAGCTGTGGCTGTTACTATGCTTTTAAAAAAAATCAGTATTGGAGACAGACTGTGTTCTACAAATTGCCTGTGGTAATCTAACTTCTGTGAAGTAGAAAGTGAAACAGTTTTTATTTGTATTAGTTTATTTTTCAAAAATAAAATCACAATTTTGTGGTGTACTATTGACTATAAAATTTTAAGTATACTTTATTAAGTATTGATTTTCTTCTTGGTAGCTTTTATACTCAGATAAGGAAGACTGTCTACCTGTAAGGGCTTATAAGCGATAGTCTTTTTAAAGCTGAGACTTTAAATATTCTTACAGTGTCCTGGAAGAACTGCCCAAGTAGTTCTTTTAATTATATTCAAATGTAAAAGACATAGTTCTTTTACCTTATAAAGGATATAATAGCTTTCCTCCATTTGGGAACAAAAACTGTAAGAATCATTTGAATGAATGTTTTAGATGAAGAAGATACATGTTCTGTTTGGTAATGTGCAACATTTGTGAGTTTCTGCAGACTTTTTAAAAAGTGTCTCTTAAAGATTTGGACAGGATGCGTATGTCCTCCGTAGGAATGGTTTTGTTTCTCCTGAAGAGAATAGAAATTCCCACCAGCTCTGTTTGGGCATCTCCTCTCCTGGAGGGAAGAACTTCCTTCTGCGGGCAGGTGCAGTGAACTTCCTCTTTAGTCCAGGCAAGCTGGCCCTCCCCCTGATGTGCAGGTGGCTCTATGACTGGGAGGACACCCCTCCTTGTCAGAGCACTGAGTTCATGGGCTCTGGGGCTGACAACATGCAGTAGCTGAAGTTAAGACTGTTTCATTTCCTCACGCTAGAAATATTAGCAAAGTCTTGCCAAGTTATGATCTTGTCTCAGTTAGGCAGTAGAATATGACAAATGGTTTGTGATCAGGACTCTGAGGTGAGAATAGCAAACCCAGGTACTGTGGGCGACACTGTCCATCCGGGGTCCCAGTTCCTGCTGGCTGAGCAGGATGACAGCCAGCAGCTCCCAAAATGTACTCAGTGGATTTGAAGGGATCCCCCAGATGTTGCCAAACACCCAAGAAACAGCTCCCAATTGAGGGCTGGGCTTTCTGCTATTAATAGAAATAAATGTCTACAGAGAATGCTAACGTTTGGGGAAACTGGTTACACATGGTTAGGGGCAAAGTTATCGGAGCCCCAGCCTCTCCCTTTGAAATAATGGCTTTTTTCTAACTTTTCCTCACAGGATTCTGTGCTTTCCATCAACTGGACTAGGATCCCACATGAAGTTGGTGGCACCTTCTCCTATGAGCTCTGTGACACCTAACCCAGTCTTCTGTCTATCTCGTGCAATGGCAGGTTTAATCTTAGAGAGTGACTTCCATGCTTGGGGTCAGAGTTACCAGAATAACAGATGTTTTCACATGTCTACAACCCTCAGGAAAAGGAGGAATGGGACAAAAAGGCCAGCCCTTACAAATTGAGATACAGGCTAGTTATCCAGACATCTAAAGATGCAAAAGAAAAAAATAAAAGGGGACTTACCAAATTGTCCACTGATAGGAGCTGCAAGAGAGTCAAGAATGAGGCATTAGCATTTGTTTCCTGAGGAGTCCCCAGCTATTGCCCACAGAGCCTGAGTGTCCATATTCTACTTCCAAACAACCCACCCAGAGAAGACAATTGCTCAGGCTGTGGACCCAGCTTTGTTTGAATTTTACTTGTGTGTTTCCAGATAAATCACATAAACTTCCAAGACTCAGTTCCCACATTTGAAAAATGAGTATTGTTACAGTATTATTGCAATGAGATAAATTTGTAACTCCTCAATTCATCACTCCTATGAGTTTTAAAAATATGAGGCTTCTGCTGACATTTGGCTCCATTCTGTCCTTACCTGGAATTTCCTTCCCTTCCTTCAGTATCAATTAAAATCAAGTCACACTCCTGGATAAGGCCTAAGAGAGGCCAAACCTCCTCATGAAGCCTTCTCAGATGCCTCTCTCAATTGAAGCAATCTTTCTTTCCTCTTGAGTCAAAACACTGACCATCTTAGTTTACTGGAACTCATCATAATTGAATGTACAGTAAAGTGTGGTGCTTAAAATCATAGTTTCCATCACTTCTCTGCCTTTTGGCTAAGATCAAGTGTAGTAAAAGCATAGTTTCCAAAGTCAGGTTATGGGTTTGAATTTTGATGCCACTAGAAGCACAAATCTTAGTCATAATACCAAAGTCGCTGTGCCTCGATTTCCTCATTTATAAACCGGGGAGTTATAACAATTCAAGCTCTTAATTGTTAGAAAATTAGACAAGTTAATACAAGTAGTATTCTTAGAACAGGGTCCCAGAGCAGAACTATGTCTGGGGCATATTCAAGGTCAGCAAAAATTAATCATTATCATGGCTATTCTGTGATCCAATATATAATACTTCTCCTATATTGCCAAGTCAGATATTCTTACACCTCTTCTTTGATGTTTTAATTAGAATGTCAGTTCTTGAGAACAGAGGCTCTGTATTTCAGGTTTCTAGTCTCTTTGGGGTGCCCAGCACTGTGCTGTCCTGAGTATATCCACACATTCACTGTTTATTGAGGTTCCATGATGTGCCAATCACACTAGTAACTCTTCCCTTAATTAGAATCTAGGGATGTAAAGGGAAACAAGACAAATACACTTAAAAATGTTGAATGCACAAAAGATTTGGTACCAGGGATCGAACTAGGGACTTTGTGCCTGCAAGGCAGACAGTGGAACCACTGAGCTAAATCCCTGGCTCCAAAGACTGACTTTTTAAATTCCTCAACTTGAGGTACTAGAAAATTAGTGTCACATTTGCACAAACATGGACAAATAATAGCGAAGTAGGGAGAAAAAGTCAAAGGGAAGCCATCTTATTTCTTCTCTTTCCATGCCCTTTACAATGCCAGAATAGGTTTGCTTGGAGGATATAGAGAAGGAAAATGCTATTCTCAGTGGAAGATCATTCCTATCTCACCTCACAACTAAGATATGATTCTTCACAAGGGTCTGTTTATCTTTTTTGCTCTAGGTCTTCATGAGGGTATGATTTAGGAAGGCAACTGACTATAACTCTAGTTTTTGTTGTTTGTTTTTACATGAAAAAATAGCCCACTTTGAGGTAGGAGGAATTTTCCACGGGCATCTAAAAGAAAAAGTGGATGAAGAATGCACATTTGGAAATCAGTAATTATTTTCCTCTCACACTGTTAAATCAATAACTTTCCCTGAGTCCATGTTCTGCTGTTCTGAAATGGGGGTAAAATCCATGGTTTCAGCCAGAAGAGGAGAGGCCTTTTGCTTGTGTTGAGGCTCAGCCAGAGGAGAGACTCCATCACTTACCGAGAATCAGCAGGGATGCCCACAGCAGCATGGAGTTGGGTCCCAGTGGCCACAGGAGGATGGTTCTCAGGAGACAGAACAGATCGGCCCAGACTACCAGAGCAATGTGTGTCTACACTGCCTGTGCACAGAAGGGAGTTCAGTAAAGTGCTCCTCTCAGCACAGCTGGCTGCATAATGAAGTGAAAAGGGGAAGTAGAAGAATCTCTCTCAAATCCACAAAGATGCTAGGTGTAGTGGTGCATGTCTGTAATCTCAGCACCTTGGGAGCCTGAGACAGGAGGATCCTAAATTCAAGCCCACTCTGGGCAACTTAGTGACTTTTCAAGACCTTTTCTCAAAAAAAAAAAAAAGTGAAGACCATGCTACCCACTGTAAGGGAATCCAGAAGATGAAAATCAATATTTAACAGAATGATTTAAGTACTGCTGTGACATCTTGGTGTGAAAAGATTCTCCTAGCATTAGCTGTGATATTTTCAGACCTCTCCAGCCTCTGTCTTCCCAGGAAATTGCAAGTTAATCATCTCTGCTACTAGACACTAGGCAAGACTGCAACCCTGTAATCCCGTTAAGATTTACACAATGCAAGCATGTACCAGAAACACCGGAAGATGGAGACTTCCCATTCAGTAAGAAGCACCCTCCTCTGACCCCTGCTTCCTCTGCTGCAACCTGCTAGCTGGCTGTCTAGACATTTGAGGAAACCTCTCAGTCACAGGACAGCTCTCATCTTGACATACCTGAGAATATCCTGACTCATCGGTCCCAGGGGAAGACACAGTCTTTAATCTGAGTAGAAAGTGAACAGAAGAGGAAATTACAGGCCTCACATGCTCTTATATAATAGACAATGAATTTTTACTGAAGGTTCTAGAATCTAAAACTTGCTACAGGCATATCTTGGTAAATATATATTGATTGAGTAACTATATTTTAGGTGTAAAATCAGGTGCTAAGAGCATAGTGGAAATCAAACTCAACAAAATTTTCCTTTTGGTTGGGCAGACAAATTAATAGGGAATTACACAGAATGAAAAGTCTTCTGATAGCCAAATATAAGGAGACTGACCCATGGGTGGGGAGTGAGGAAAGGCTCTCTACTGGAAGTTACACCTGAGTTGAAAGGATATTATTGTAGAACTGGGAGATTAGTATAAAGTTAGGCAGAAGGCAGTCACCATGCCCATCATCATCACCTCTGATACCTGTTAATGAAGGATCCTTGAACTTCCAGTGAGGGAATGATAATAGAAATAGGATATCTATGAAGAAAAACATGAGTGCAATGCATCTCCTTTAAAAATTTAATAAAGACATTGTGGTAAGAACTACAAGGGGCATAGCCACAGGTCACTGTGGGAACATGACTATTGTCAAGATGGCACTCAAGTCCTTTGTCTCCTTGCCCTGGGACCTTTCAGTTGCTTGTATTTCTCCCATTTGGGGTGAAGGTATGAAATGGCAGTCAAGAACCTGAACTGTAGAACCTCACAAATCTGAATTTGACTCTACCACTTACTAGTTGTATGACCTTAGTCAAGTATTTGGGTTCAGTTTCACACTTGTAAAAAAGGAATAAAAATAATATACCTGCTCAAGAGAGGTTTTGATGTAGATGTATATATAAATGTAAAATGATATAGATCTCTTGGCCCAGTGCCTGGAACAATGTGAACATTCAACAAGTAATAATTATGATGAGCTAGTTATTCTATACTACTAGAAACTATAACAATAAATCAGAAAACACTTTCCAATTGGTACTATATTCTACCAATGTTTTTGTATGTCTTATGACAGTGTAAAACAGTATTTTACATGAGTTTAAATCTCAAGTATGTGTGTCAATAACTAAAGGTTGAGGGGAAGGGGAAGTATCATTGTTCGTTTTCTTGTTTCTAGCCTCAATTTTGTTGAATGAATGCACAAATTCCAATTAGCATAAGAAAGTTTTATGCTTATGGTATTGTAGATGATGTCCAAACATAAAAAGTAATATTTGTTATAATTATTGTGTAATAGTTTAAGTGAAATACTATTTTTGCATCTCTGTTTAAGTTATTGGTATAAATGCCTATTATTGGTGCCAAAAAATGTCTCTTCATTTTGAAACTTCAGCCATGGATGGTATATGCCATAATTAATTAAAAAATTGTTTGATTTATCATAAATAAATGTTAGATTTTACATATGTTAATGAAGAACAGAAATAATTGCTTTAATCAAAATACAGAAATGGAAAGAAATGGATAATCCTGAACTTTTTTCATGTATGTATATATTAAGTATTTAAAGTTGTACATTTAAATTTTTAATTTTGGAATAATTCTAGATGTATTAATGATCCTCTGGATTTCTGCTGGGTCCATGGTAATTTCATCCTTTTCATTCCTAATTACATGGATTTGGGCCTTTTCTTTCCTTTTTCTGATAAGGTTTGCTAAGAGTTTGTCAATTTTGTTTATTCTTTCCAAGAACCAACTCTTTGCTTCATTGATTTTTTTTGTTTCATTCTCTTAGTCTCCATTGAATTGATTCTGCTCTGATCTTTATAATTTCCTCCCTTGTATGAGCTTTGGGTTGGTCCTGCTCTTCTTTTTCTAGAAGCTTGAAGTTCAGCATCAGGTTGTTTAATTGGGCTCGCTCTGTTTTCCTAATATGAGTATTCACTGCTATGATTTTCCCTCGTAAGACTGCTTTCATTGTGTCCCATAGATTCCGATATGTTGTATTGTCATTGTCATTTAATTGTAGGAACTGTCTGATTTCTTCTTTAATTTCCTCTGTGACCCATTGGTTATTCAGAAGTGTGTTGTTTAATTTCCACGTGTTTATGAAATTCTTGCTATTTCTTTTGCTAGTGATCTCCAATTTCATCACACCATGTCTGATAATATACAGGGAATTACTTCAATTCCTTTGCACTTACTTAAACATGTTCTATGAGTGAGTATGTGATCTAGTTTGGAGAACTACCTGTGTGCAGCTGAAAAGAATGTGTATTCTGATTTTGTGAGGTGGAACACTCTGTAAACACCTGTTAAACACCTGTTAACATTTGTTCAAGAGTTTGATTCAGTTCTAGTCTTTTGTTGCTTGTTTTTTGTCTAGTTGATCTATCTATTTGTGCCAGTGTGGTATTGAGGTCCCCCACTGCTATTATAATTAGTGCCTAATTGATTTTTCATGTCTGTTTGTATTTGTTTTATAGTTGGGCACACTAGTGTTTGATGCATAGATATTTATGATTGTCATCTCTTCCTGGTGGATTGTTCCCTTTACAACGATGTAGTGTCCTTCTTTTTCTGTCATAATCAGTGTTGAAATCCACTGATCTGCAAAGAGGATAGCTACTCCTGCTTTTTTACAGGTTCCTGTCATGTGGAATTCTGTTTTCCACCCTTTAATTTTCAGTCTATGAGTTTCTTTTTGAATGAAGTGTGTTTCTTGTATGCAGCATATTGTTGGATCTTGATTCTTGACCCATTCTGCCAGTCTATTTCTTTTGATTGGTGAATTGAGACCATTAACAGTGATGGTTATAACTGATACATATTGACTTATTATTGTCATGACTTTTTTTGTTGGATTCTCGACTTTTGCATTTATTTTCTTGTCATGCTTGATGGATTCATTCTGCAGGCCTTCCTGGGGTTGTGATCCTCAATGTCTGTTCCTAGGATATTGTCTAAAATTTTTTGGAGTGCTGGTTTGGTATTCATGAAATTCCTAAGGTGCTTTTGTCATGAAAGTATCTTATTTCTCCATCAATTTTAAAAGATAGTTTTGCAGGGTACATCAATCTGAGTTAGAGGCTGTTTTCCTTTAGGGCTTGAAATACATCACTCCAAGCTCTTCTTGTGTTGAGGGTTTGTGTTGAGAAGTCTGCTGTGATTCTCATGGGCTTTCCTTTGTATGTGATTTGTTTCTCTTCTCTAACTGTTTGTAAAATTTTATTCTTCTGTTTGGTTTCTGAAATCTTAACTATCATATGCCTATGTGTAGATTTTTTTGATCAAGGCTAGTTGGAGTCCTATATGCCTCACTTATTTGTATGTCAAGTTCTTTTCCCCTGCTTGGGAAGTTTTCTGCCATTACTTCTGTGAACAGTTTTTTTATGTCATCTGTGCTCTCTCCTGTTTCTTTTTTGACTCCAATCAGTCTTATGTTATTATTTTTTGTATCATCTAGCACCTGCTGGATTGATTTCTCATGGTCCCTTACTATCTTAAATAAATTTTACTTTTCCTGGTCACTAATTGCAATCTCATTTTCTATATGTGAAATTCTGTCCTCACATTGGCTCATTCTGCTGCGTAAACTTTCAGTGGAGTTTTTAATCTCCTGGGAATCTGTTTGCATCTGTTTTATGGATTCCATTTGTTTCCTATGTTGGGATTCCATCATGTTCCTCAGCTCCTCTATTTTTTTTATCTGTGTCTGCTCTATATTTATTAATCATGTCTTGCACTACGAGCACAATCTCTGATGTTATCTAAGAAATTATTTCTGATTTCATTTTTTCCAGATCTTCTTTTGTTGCCAGTTCAGGGACTCCAGGTGGTTGAGTATCAGACTGTTCCTTCTCATTTAACTTTGGGGTTGCTTTCGGTGATCTGGAAGTCTGGTTTTGAGGCTTGTTTATGTGTCTTCTCATTTCAATGGTGGGGAAGGATTGTGCTGCTGGTGCCTGTGCAGGTCACCTCCTTGATGCTGGGGGCAGCTCTGCTCCTCGGTGCTGGGGGCAGTGGTATGGCAGCCCAGAAGTCTCCTCTTCAGCAGTGTGGGCAGCTCTCAAGAGATGTTTTTGCTTAAAAACTGGCCCAAATGAGAAGACAACCAGAGATGATTAGCATTCTCTACAACAGATTTGGGGCCACACTGATGTGACAGAAGGTATGAAATAGGTATTATATTTGAAATTTAAGGCCTCTGTATTATTTTGCTTCATGATGTACAAGTTATGTATGTCACTGCAAATCTACATTTTTTACTTGGTGATTTTGTTTTCAATACCACAACTTTCATTTCTCCTATTTGCTGTTATTTGTGTGTGTCTTGGGGCAAGATTTTTAAACCCTTAGAAAATGTCAAGTATAATACAATGAAAATCTATCTGCTTTTCACTAACATTCAATTAATTGTGAACATTTTCCATCTTCTTTTAAGCAATGGTCAAGATGTCACTGTAAGATGTGTAAGCTTGGAAGTGCAGGCTGCTTCATCCACATGTATTGTGATATAGGACAGAACTGGAGATGAGAAAGAAAGAAGCCTGGGACTGCAGACTAAATGCTATCTCTCTTTACCATGCCATGTTCCAATACAACATTCTGAAAATCCAAGAACGTCATATTTGAACCAGAATTTCCAGGCCTTTATGGTTATTATAGGGATATTTGTCAAAGTAGGAGATAAAACATATTTCATTAATTTAGTATATTCATTTATAACTTTTAACTCTCCAGATATATACTATAAGGGGTCTATTTGCATGTTTGCCTTCAAAAGTTTAGGTGCACCAAAAGTGTGTGCCTAACACACTTCCCTGGAAAGGGAAAAGTGATATTATTTTTTCATTAATGTCATTTAAGGTAGAAACTGATTTTGTTACAACTTCCATCATCTAAAGCCAAATTAACACTTTAGAAAAGAATCACCAAAATAAAAACTTTTAAACTGTAACATTTTATTAGATTTTGTGATTTCCTAAACTGGCTAACTTTTTGAAAACTGTATGTTACAGAATTTAAGGTTTAAATGCTAAAAGTAAAATTGCCAATCTACTGGTAAACATTAAATGTTGTATTATATGACTTCCAAATTTCTTCTCTGTCTACCTATTTTTAACTTGAACTGGACATCACAGAAACATTCAACAGAAAAGTCTGCTTTGGAGAGGCGTATTTTTAAAAAATTACTTTGTGGAGTAGAGTGAGTTCACATTTCACTAATTTACTTTGGTTTGATTGCTTTTCATAGATTGGTGCCTCTGGCAGCTGTTTTAATATAACTTAGCCTACTTGAAATAGGTTTTACAAATTTAAAGCCTATGAGAGCCAGATCAGCAATGTAGAAAAGAGAGTTAGGTGTTAGAAGAACCAACTGCCAGAATGTAATAGAATTCAATTATTTTTCACTGAACTATTGTGCATAACAATACAGCATGAGCTAGAGATTATATTTTACATCCAAACTTGAAAAACCCATACTGGAATGTGGATATAATTAATTTTTCCTTCATTGTTCATTATTTCTTATTGTTCTCCATTATTCATTGGTAACTAGAAAACTTAAATCTCTTCTTCTACACCAGGACATCAGTGTCAGAACTTAGATTCCACATTGTCTATGGAACATTCAGTTTTGTATCTTTTAAGTGGTTACCATATTTAGTTTTATTGTTTTACAAAGGCAAATAGCTATTTGCAAATGTGTGTACTTCTGACCATGTGAAGGAATTTTGCACAATAGTTTTTAATTTAGGATAACTTCTGAGCTATTTGTAGCATCCTGGCATTCCTCCATTGCCACAGTGTTCCTCAGTGTTGCCTTGTCTTAGTCTTCAATTATTTCTATTTGTAACTCTTCAGACCCACTATTAATATTAATTGGAAAGGGCCAATTCAATCATGTTGGTTTATTTTCAGACTTTTTATTTTCTGAATTCATTTTTCACTTCCACAATTTGGGATATATAGTTCACTCTTTTTATTTTAGAAACTGATTTCCATGAATAGGATTGTAATTTGGGGTAATTATTCATGAATGCTTAACTGAGTAGTCAAAGTGCTTATATGGATTGTATTGTCCGCTAAAAAGTCCAACTCTCTGGTTCTTTGAAAGAATCAACAAAATTGATAAACCTTTAGTCAACCTTGTCAGAAAAAGGAAAGAAAAGTCCCAAATCCATGCAATTAGGAATGAAAAGGGTGAAACTACAACAGACCCAGCAGAAATCCAGATGATCATCAATACCTACTTCCAGAACCTATATGCCAATAAGGTGGACAACACAGAAGAAATAGACAGATTCCTAGATACATATGAATTACCAAAGTTGAATGAAAAAGACCTAAAAATTCTGAACAACCCAATATCAACCAATGAAATTGAAAATGTAATTAGAAACTCATCACCTAAGAAAAGCCCGGGCCCTGATGGCTTCACTGCTGAATTCTACAAGACATTTAGAGAGGAACTGCTGCCACTACTGTTTAAACTCTTCAATGAAATTGAAAGGGAAGCAATACTCCCAAATTCATTCCTGGAACCAAGCATCACCTTGATCCCCAAAGCAGAGAAAGACCCAACTGAAAAAGAGAACTATAGGCCAATCTCACTAATGAACATAGAGGCAAAAATCCTTAATAAGATAAGGGCAAACAGAATCCAGAACATCATCAAGAAGATCATACACCCTGATCAAGTGGGATTCATCCCAGGGATGAAGGGATGGTTCAATATATGAAAATCAATCCATGTAATACACTATATCAATAGACCCAAGGACAAAAACCAAATGATTATCTCCATAGATGCAGAAAAAGCATTTGACAAAATCCAACATGCATTTATGATAAAAACCCTACCAAAAATTGGAATAGATGGTCTCTACCTCAAACTGATAGAAGCCATCTATGAAAAACCAACAGCCAATATCATACTAAATGGTCAAAAACTGAAATCCTTCACACTAAAATCAGGAACAAGACAAGGATGTCCACTATCACCACTCTTGTTCAATATAGTTCTAGAAACATTAGCCATGGCAATTAGACAAGAGAAACAAATAAAAGGAATAAAGATAGGAAATGAAGAAGTCAAATTGTCATTATTTGCAGATGACATGATACTCTATATAGAAGACCCCAAGAACTCCACCAAAAGTCTTCTAGACTTAATAACCAAATTCAGTCAAGTAGCTGGTTACAAGGTCAACACACAAAAATTAATAGCTTTCTTCTACACCAATGACAGACTCACTGAGAGAGAAATAGGGCAAATAATTCCTTTCACAATAGCATCCAAAAAACTGAAACACCTAGGAATCATCCTAACGAAAGAAATCAAAGACCTCTTCTCTGAAAACTATGGCACTCTGAAAAGAGAGATTGAAGATGATATCAGAAAATGGACAGACATCCCCTGCTCCTGGGTAGGAAGGATTAATATAGTGAAAAAGGCCATACTTCCAAAACTGCTATATAGATTTAATGCAATTCCAATTGAGATCCCAGTAGCATGCTTCATAGGCCTCGAGAAAACAATCCAAAAATTCATTTGGAGCAAGAAGAGACCCAGAATAACAAAAGCAATTCTAGGTAACAGAGACATGGTAGGGGGTATCACAATCTCCAACCTGCAACTATACTACAAAGCTACTGTGATAAAAACAGCATGGTACTGGCAAAGAAACAGACTTGAGGACCAGTGGAACAGATTAGAAGATGCAGAAACAACACCGGACACACTCAGCCATCCCATCTTCGACAAAGGAGCCAAACACCCTCACTGGAGGAAAGATAGCCTCTTTAATAAATGGTGCTGGAAAAATTGGGCTTCAACTTGCCAAAGATTAAAACTAGACCTGTATCTCTCACCATGCACTAAACTAAAATCAAAACGGATTAAAGATCTAAATATTAAAATAGAAACGCTGAACCAGTTGGAACAGAGGTTAGGTAGAACCCTTGAAGACATCGGTGTAGGAAAAGATTTTATGAACAAAACCTCAGTTGCCTGTGAACTAGCACAATCAACAAATGGGATCTCTTATTTAAAAGCTTCTGCACAGCAAGAGAAACCACCAGCAGTGTGAAGAGACAACCCACAATGTGGGAAAAAATCTTCACCTGCTCTTCCTCAGACAAAGGTCTACTATCTCGAATCTATAAAGAACTTAAAAAGATCAGACCTCCCAAATTTAAAGACCCAATCCAAAAATGGGCATCTGAAATGAACAGACATTTCTCAGACAAAGAAGTAGAAATAGCAAATAAATACATGAAAAAATGTTCAACATCACTGGTCATTCGAGAGATGCAAATGAAAACAACGCTGAGATTCCACTTCACTCCAGAAAGAATGGCTGCTATCATTAAATCAACCAATAACAAATGCTGGCGGGGCTGTGGGGAAAGAGGAACACTGCTCCACTGCTGGTGGGAGTGTAGACTGGTGCAAGCACTGTGGAAATCAGTATGGAGATACCTTAAAGAACTAGGACTGGAAGTCCCATTTGACCCTGCTATTCCACTGCTGGGGATCTTCCCCAAAGAATTAAAAGAATCATACCACAGTGATATATGTGCACCCATGTTTATAGCAGCACAGTTTGTAATAGCTAAAACTTGGAAACAGCCCAAATGCCCATCAACTGGAGACTGGATAAAGAAAATGTGGTTTTTTTATAAAATGGAGTACTACTCAGCCATAAAGAATGAGAAATTAGAGACATTTATAGCTAAGTGGATGCACATTGAGGCAATACTCTTAAGTGAAATAAATAGGACACACATGTGTAAATACCAAATAGTTTCTCTGGTGTGAGAAACTGAAAGTGTAAATAAGGACTAAATGTATAATAGGTCATGTGAAATAGGAAGAAAAGGGGCAAAGGGGAAGGAAGTGGGAGGGCTAAGGGAGAGGATAGAAGGGAATGGGATTAATATGAGAAAATGGAATAATAGGAAGAAAATTTTTGTAAATAGGGAGGGCTGGAGGGGTTGAAGGGAGGGCTGGGCAAGGGTGAAAAGCAAGAACCAAGAGAGGTTATGTAAAGGTGCAAATTTCCAATGATGAATGTCATTATATTGTATACCTAAAATGTACCAATTATTAGAATGAATAATCGATAATGTAAAATAGGAAGAAAAGGTCCAAAGGGGTAGGGGTAGTGCGAGGCACAGGGGAAAGGAAAGAAGGGAAAGGAAAAAATGATGAGAAATGGAATAAATGCAAATAAAGTCTTTGTAAATAGGGAAGGGTGGAGGGCATGAAGGGAGGGCTAGGAATGGGGAAAAAATGAGAACCAAAAAAAAAAAAAAGTCCAACTCTCTAACCTTATCTTTGGTAAGGAGCTGGGGTCAACATTGGTCAGTGAATAACAAGAAATAGTTATTTTCTTTTAATTCACCATGCCTCAGGTTAGCCACTTTTACTTCAGTGAAATACATACAGCAGCTAACTTAGAAAGAGAAAAATTTATTTAGCCCACAGTTTTAGAGGTTTAAAGGCATGGGATCTGCATTGGCTCAGTTCTAATGAGGATGGTAAATGGCAATGGTAGGGAGTGTGTGTGTCAGAGTAGAAGATCCCAGAGAGGGAGAACAGGGTGTAATTCAGGCTTTTTAAAAACATCCTCTCATGAAAACTACCAAGGAATTCCATAAGAACTACCTTCCAGCTAGTGTGATGTTGCTCACCTGTAACCCCAGCACTGTGAAAGGCTGAGGTAGGAAGCAAGTTTGAGCCCAGTCTGGGAAACTTAGGGACTTACCATGACCTTGACTCAAAGGGTAAGACCCCAGTATATAAGAATCTCCCATTAGGCCACACATCCCAAAGGATCTTCCTACCACTCTGTGGACCAAGCCTTTACCTTCAAATTATATATTCAAATTATACCCAAACCATACAACCACCTAAATTTCATGCTTTTTGATCACCACTTTTCATCAAGTAAAATGTTCATCCCTCTGTGCTTCTAACCTTGAGAACTTCTCTAGCTCATATTTTTTATTACTGAATTTGTGATATGTTATATTTCTGATGTTTAGTACAGAATAATTTCTGGTGAATGATTTAATGTTGGATTTAAGATATCTGTTATTGTTAAACATTGCCATCTTTAATTCAAATTTCATAACAGTTCAATGTTAGCACAAATCACACTAGGGGCACATGTAGATTCTGTTTATTTGTGTGTCTAGGCTCTATTTGGCTTTTCAAGACTTGTGGTTGATTGCAAAAATGGCCACAAACTCTTCTCTTCCCTATATCCATATTCTTAATATAAAATTTTGCATCTTTTTCCAAAAAAGTGGAATCAGTTTTTCTAGATCTTGAATATGGTTTAAACTTTTGTCTTTGTAACATGAGAAGAAATGTGCTTTGGCTTCTGTCCCTAGTTTCTGCTACAGAGTTCCTGAAACTCATCATTTTCGCAGGGACAGGGGAGCTAGAAGAATTTTTGTTCTAATATTTGGTCTTTGACACCAGTTTTCTTTATTTTATTTTATTTTATTTTATTGGTACATTGTAGGTATACAATATAATGGCATTCACCATTGGAAATTTGCAGCTTTATATAATCTCTCTGGGTTCTTATTTTTCCAACTTCCCCTTCCCTTCCTTCAACCCCTCCATCCTTCCCTATTTACAAAGACTTTGTTTCCATTTTTTCATTTTCTCATATTAATTCCATTCCCTTCTTTCCTTTCCCCTACCCCTCCCACTTCCCCTTCCCCTTGTCCCTTTAATTCCTCTTTCACATTAGCTATTACATACCTTTTACTCCTTATTTACACTTTCATTTTCTCACACAAGAGAAACTATTTGGTATTTATATATGTGTGTCCTATTTGTTTTACTTAAGAGTATTGGTTCAAAGTGCATCCATTTAGCTATAAATGTCTCTAATTTCTCATTCTTTATGGCTGAGTAGTACTCCATTTCATTTTAAAGAACACATTTTCTTTATCCAGTCTCCATTTGATGGGCAACTGGGCTGTTTCCAAGTTTTAGCTACTACAAACTGTGCTGCGATGAACATGGGTGCACATATATGGCTGTGATATGATTCTTTTAATTCTTTTTGGAAGAAACCCAAAGGGCTATAGCTGGATCAAATGGAACCTCTAATCCTAGTTTTTTGAAGTATCTTCATACTGATTTCCATGGTGGTTGCACCAGTCTACACTTCCACAGCCCCACCAGCATTTGTTATTGGTTGATTTCATGATAGCAGCCATTCTTTCCAGAGTGAGGTGGAATCTCAGCGTTGTTTTCATTTGCATCTCTCAAATGACCAGTGATGTTGAACATTTTTTCATATGTTTATTTGCCATTTCTACTTCTTTGTCTGAGAAATGTCTGTTCATTTCAGATGCTCATTTTTGGATTGGGTCTTTAAATTTGGAAGGTCTGATTTTATTAAGTTCTTTATAGACTCTAGACAGTAGACCTTTGTCTGAGGAATAGCAAGTAAAATTTTTTTCCCACATTGTGGGTTGTCTCTTCACACTGCCGGTGGTTTCTCTTGCTGTGCAGAAGCTTTTTAATAAGAAGAGATCCCACGTGTTGATTGTTTGTGCTAGTTATTGGGCAACTGAGATTTTGTTCATCAAATCTTTTCCTACAGCAATGTCTTGAAGAGTTCTACCTATCCTCCGTTCCAGCCAATTCAGTGTTTCTAGTTTAATATTTAGACCTTTAATCCATTTTGATTATAGTTTAGTGCATGGTGAGAGATATAGGTTTAGTTTTAATATTTGGCACATTGAAACCCAATTTTTTCACCACCATTTATTAAAGAGGCTATCTTTCCTCCAGTGAGAGTATTTGGCTTCTTTATTGAAGATAAGATGGCTGAGTGTGTCTAGAGTTGTTTCAGTATTTTCTAATCTGTTCCACTGGTCCTCAGGTCTATTTCTTTGACAGTACCATGCTGTTTTTATCACAGTAGCTTTGTAGTATAGTTTCAAGCTGGGGATTGTGATACCCTCTGCCATGTCTCTGTTACCTAGAATTGCTTTTGCTATTCTGGGTCTCTTCTTGTTCCAAATGAATTTTTGCATTGTTTTCTCAAGGTCCATGAAATGTGCTGCTGCGATTTCAATTGGGATTGTGCTGAATATATATATTAGTTTGGGAATTATGGCCATTTTCACTATGTTGATCCTTCCTACCCAGGAGCAGGGGATGTCTTTCCATTTTCTGATATCACCTTCAACCTCTCTTTTCAGAGTGCTATAGTTTTCAGAGAAGAGGACTTTGATTTCTTTTGTTAGGTTGAGTCCTAGGTATTTCAGTTTTTTGGATGCTATTGTGAAAGGAATTGTTTGCCCTATTTCTCTCTCAGTGAGTCTCTTGTTCATGTACAGGAAAGCTATTGATCTTTGTGTGTTGACCTTGTATCCAGCTATTCTACTGAATTTAGTTATTATGTCTAGAAGACTTTTCGTGGCATTTTTGGAGTCTTCTACATAGAGTATCATGTCATATGCAAATACTGACAATTTGACTTCTTCATTTCCTATCTTTACTCCCTTTATTTCTTTCTCTTGTCTAATTGTCATGGCTAATGTTTCCAAAACTATATTGAACAGTAGTGGTGATAGTGGGGATCCTTGTCTTGTTCCTGATTTTAGTGTGAAGGATTTCAGTTTTTGACCATTTAGTATGATATTGGCTGTTGGTTTTTCATAGATGGCTTTTATCAGATTGAGGTAGAGACCATCTATTCCAATTTTTTGGAGGGATTTTATCATAAATGCATGTTGGATTTTGTCAAATTCTTTTTCTGCATCAATTGAGATGATCATATGGATTTTCTCCTTGGCTCTATTGATATAGTGTATTACATTGATTGATCTGCATATGTTGAACCATCCCTGCATTCCTGGGATGAATCCCACTTGGTCAGGGTGTATGATCTTCTTGATGATCTTCTGCATTCTATTTGCCAGTATCTTATTAAGGATTTTTGCCTCTATGTTCATTAGTGAGATTGGCCTATAGTTCTCTTTTTCATTTGGGTCTTTCTCTACTTTGGGGATCAAGGTGATGCTTGCTTCCAGGAATGAATTTGGGAGTATTGCTTCCCTTTCAATTTCATTGAAGAGTTTAAACAGTAGTGGCAGCAGTTCCTCTCTAAATGTCTTGTATAATTCAGCAGTGAAGCCATCAGGACCTGGGCTTTTCTTAGTTGGTAAGTCTTTAATTATGTTTTCAAGTTCATTGATTGATTGGGTTGTTTAGAATTTTTAGGTCTTCTTCATTCAACTTTGGTAATTCATACATATCTAAGAATCCATGCATTTCTTCTGTGTTTTCCATCTTATTGGCATATAGGTTGTCAACGTAGGTATTGATGATCCTCTGGATTTCTCCTGGGTCCATTTTAATTTCACCCTTTTTATTTCTAATTGCATGGATTTGGGCCTTTTCTTTCCTTTTTTGATGTTTGGCTAAGGGTTTGTCAATTTTGTTTATTCTTTCAAAGAACCAACTCTTTGCTTCATTGATTTTTTTTGTTTCATTCTCTTAGTCTCCATTGAATTGATTCTGCTCTGATCTTTATAATTTCCTCCCTTGTAGGAGCTTTGGGTTTGTCCTGCTCTTCTTTTTCTAGAAGCTTGAGGTTCAGCATCAGGTTGTTTAATTGGGCTCACTCTGTTTTCCTAATATGTGCACTCACTACTATGAATTTCCCTTGTAAGACTCCTTTCATTGTATCCCATAGATTCCAATATGTTGTATTGTCATTGTCATTTAATTGAAGGAATTGTCTGATTTCTTCTTTAATTTCCTCTGTGACTCATTGGTTATTCAGAAGTGTGTTCTATGAGTGAATATGTGATCCATTTTGGAGAACGACCTGTGTGCAGTTGAAAAGAATGTGTATTCTGATTTTGTGGGGTGGAACACTCTGTAAGCATCTGTTAAGTTCATTTATTCAAGGGTTTGATTGAGTTCTAGTATTTTATTGCTTGTTTTTTGTCTAATTCATCTATCTATTTGTAACAGTGAGGTACTGAGGTCCCACACTACTTTTGTATTAGTGCATATATGACTTATCATATCCATTCATATTAGTTTAACATGGTTGGGTGTACTAGTGTTTGATGCATACATATTTATGATTGTCATCTCTTTCTGTTGGGTTGTTCCCTTGTACAAGGATGTAGTGCCCTTCTTTGTCTTTATTAATCAGTGTTGTTTTGAAATACACTTGATCTGCAAACAGGATAGCTACTCCTGCTTTTTGGGGGAGTTCCTGTCCCATGGAGTATTTTTTTCCACCATTTAACTTTCAGTCTATGAGTTTCATTTTGAATTAAGTATGTTTCTTGTATGCAGCATATTGTTGGATCTTGCTTCTTGACCCATTCTGCTAGTCCATTTCTTTTGATTGGTGAATTGAGACTATTGACATTGATAGTTATAACTGATACATATTGACATCATGTCATCACTTTTTCTTTTTGTTGAATTCCCCCCCTTTTTTTTCAATTTCCTGTCACACCCAATGGATTCATTCTACTGTGTTTCCTGACATTGTGATCCTTATTGTCTTTTCCTAGGATATTGCCTAAAATTTTTTGGAGTGCTGGTTTGGTATTCATGAAGTTCCTAAGGTGCTTTTTGTCATTAAAGTACCTTATTTCTCCATCCATTTTGAAAGATAGTTTTACAGTGTACATCAATCTGGGTTGGAGGCTGTTTTCCTTTAGGGTTTGAGATACATCATCCCAAGCTCTTCTTGCCTTGCTGGTTTGTGTTGAGAAGTCTGCTGTGATTCTGATGGGCTTTCTTTTGTATGTGATGTGGTTCTTTTCGCTAATTCTTGTAGAACTTTGTTCTTCTGTTTGGTTTCTGGAATTTTAACTATTATATGCCTATGTGTAGAATTTTTTTGATCAAGGCTAGTTGGAGTCCTATATGCCCCAGTTATCTGTATGTCAAGTTCTTTTCCCCTGCTTGGGAAGTTTTCTGCCATTACTTGTGTGAACATTTTTTTATGTCTTCTGTACTCTCTCCTGTTTCTTCATTGATTCTAATCATTCCTTATGTTATTCTTCCTTGTATCATCTAGCAGCTGCTGTTTTGATTTCTCGTGGTCTCTTACAATTTTAAAACAATTTTTCTTTTCCTGGTCACTAATTGCAATCTTATCCTGTATATCTGAAATTCTGTCCTCACATTGGCTCATTCTGCTGTGTAGACTTTCAATGGAGTTTTTAATCTCCTGGAAATCTGTTTGCATCTGTTTTATGAATTCCATTGCTTCCTATGTTGGGATTCCTTCATGTTCCTCAGCTCCTCTCTAGATTTATTAATCATGTCTTGCAGTATGAGCACAATCTCTGCTGTTATCTGAAAAATTTTTTCTGACTTCATGTTTTCTAGATCCTCTTTTGTGGCCAGTTCAGGGAGTCCAAATGGTTGAGTATCAGATTGTTCCATCTCATTTCCCTTTGGGGTTGGTGTAGGTGATCTGGAAGTCTGGTTTTGATACTTGTTTATCTGGCTTCTCATTTCAATGAGGGGGATGTGGTGTGTGTGCGCTGCTGGTGTCCATGCAGCCCACCTCTTCTGCACTGGGAGCAGTAGTATGGTGGCCTGGAAGCCTCTTCTGAACTGGAATTGCTTGATCCTGGTTTTAAATATCAGGCCCCTAAATCCCTTGGAATTTTCCTGGTGGTAAGTCTATGTTTTGTTCTAAAAAGGTGGCTTTTGGATAGCTTCAGAAATGAAGCTGATCAGAAGCCATTAAAGATCAAATCAAGAGTAGAAGCTTAGAACTTTTAGTTCCACCCCCTTACAAATACATACCCCAATTCTCCAGAAAAACAAGAGAGAATGGAAATTGAGTTCATATTAGGTAGTGTTTATATGATGACACTTCCATTACAGTTTTTGATACAGGTTTTAGAGAACCTCTATGTTGTTGAACACATCCATGTGCTAGGAGGGTGGCCCACCCCAGCTCCATGTGAACAGAAGCTCCTACGTGCTGGACACTTCCAGACCTCACTTATGTACCTCTTCCCCTGGATGTTCATGTGCATTTTTAGCATAATTTTATAATTACTGGTGCATGCCAGTTGTCTTAGTCACTTTCTTCATCACTGAGACACAATAATGACACTCACAATTAAAAGCAGGAAAGGTTTATTTTGGCTCATAGTTTGTAGAAATTTCAGTCCATAGTCAGGTGGCTCCAAAGGAAGGTAGCATGGTAAAAGAGAACCAGCTCATGACATGACAGCAGTAAGAAAGAGATCAAGGTAACAGAGAGGGAGATGTAACCTTTCAGACCACGCCCCTAGTAATCCACCTCCTTGGACCAGCCCTCACCTCCCAACATCAAATTTAGCTATAGATTTATCAATGGGCTAATCTGCTGATGAGCATCATACAACCATGATCAAATAACTTCCCCAAAGCCCCACCTATGAGAGCAAGAAGCTTTGGGGAAAAAAAAAAAAAAATATATATATATATATATATATATATATATATATATATATATATATGTATATATATATATGCTATAACCCCAGTATATTACATGTTTCACTAAGTTCTATGAATTAGAGAAAAAATTATGAAACTTGATGGGACTGGAAACCCTTGATTTGTAGTAAAATTGAGCAGAAGTGTGGGTAGTATAAATATCTATTAATTGTGACTGGCATCTAAACAGGCAATAGTGTTGACCCTTAACCCGTGATAGCTGCACTAATGGAGTAAATTAAATTGTAGGACACCAAGCTGGTGTCCACAGAGAAGTGGAAACTTAATTGGGAAATAACCCCACACATTTTGTGTTAGAAGTGCCCTGAGTTGATGAACATTTTTCCTTTACTCTTGCTTTGGTCAATAAAAGTCATAGGAATAATTCTGTACAAGTGTGAGTGTGGCTTTTAGAAGGCCTTGCATGCTTCTGCTTCCAACTGTTCGGAAGACTACAGCTGCCACAGAAGCAGCCCTGGATGAGTTTGCTGAAGAGCAGAAAGCCTCGAAGAGAGGAATCAGCCATCCGTGTCAATCCAAATGAGGCCATCATCAATCAGACAATTCAAACCTATCAGCAGACACCCTAAACACAAGAGTGAGTCCAGCTGAGATCAGTCAAGCAGCACTCAGACCAGAACTGGCTGGATGAACCCTGCCCACCTTGCTAGACTGCAGAACCATGAGATAAAGAAATGACTGTGGTTTAAAGGCCATGGTGTAATAAACTGTGTGAGTTTTATAAAATTATACACAGTTACTTACTGATATGACCCAAATTTTCAGTCCCACCTTAAGTCTTAATGTCATGGAAATAATATAGTAAACCCAGATGTCATTATATTTATATTCTAATGAACTGCTATAAAAATGAAATGAATTAGTAAAAATTTTTCACACGCATAACCTTCAGTTTTAAATCCATCGTTTCAACTTCTTGAACATCAGCCAATGGTTAATTATCTCCAGAAAATACAGTTCTGCCTTATGGAAAACAGAGAGGAGGTCCCTGAAAATAATTTAAAAATAGAACTACTATTTGGTCCAGCACTCCCATTTCTGGATGAATACCCAAAGGATATGAAATAATTGTGTTGAAGGGATATTTATATTATTGTGTGTCATTACTGCATTGTTCATAATGGTTAAAATGGGAATCAACCTAAGTGTTCATCAATGGACAAATGAATAAATAAAATGTACTATATATACACAATGGAATACTATTCATCATTTTATTAAAAAAGGAAAGAAGGAGGTCCTGCCATTTGCGACAACATGATGAATCTAGAGGATATTATAAGTGACACAAGCTAGGCTCAGAAAAACAAGTATGACATGATCTCACTGATAGGCAGAATCTTAAAAGGTCAGACTCAGAAACAGAGAGTAGAAGGGTGACTACCAGGGTTGAAGGTGGAGAGATTGAGGATATGTTGGACAAAAGACACAACATTTCAGTTGGGCAAGAGAAATACATTCTAGAGTTCTATGGTTAGAACAACATATACTGGGAAATTTCTAGGAGAATAGATTTTAACTGTCCTCACCACACACAAAAAAATGATGATATGTATGTGAGGCAATATCCCATTTTATCCTGCATTAGCTATTTCACACATTTTTCCCTGGGGCTTTCACACTGAGCTACATACCCAGTTCTCTTAATTTTTTATTTTGAGACAGGGTCTTGCTAAGTTGCCAAGGCTAGGCTCAAACTTGCCATCCCCCTTCCTCAGCTTTCCAGAGAACTTGGGTTATAAGCATGCACCACCACAAAGCCTGACAGTACATACACATATTAAAACATCATGTGTATACATATATAAATATATAAAATAAAAATATATGTGAATATGCAATAAATATTTAAAATATACAATATTTTATAGATTTGCTTTCTGTGGAAGCTTTTGTGATTAGAAAGCTTTTTGGGTTTTGTCTAATACATAATTGCATTTTATCATAGTAATATTTAATTTATGAACAATAAAAAGAAACCCAGTTCAAAGTTCAGCTCTTCATGATTTAGTTAAGTCCTTTTAACATTCAGCTTGGTCTAATCTGACAAATCTTACTATAATTTTTTTAATAATGGTACACTTACTTGTATTTAATCAACAAAGACATATTTTGCATGTTTATTAAGGAACTTGTTTTTCTATTTTCACACAGAAATAATCGTGAAACCGCAAGTTCTTCAATTCTGTTTATTTTCCCACTCTTGATAGAGATAAGGGTAAAAATAATCACTGGGTTTTTAAAATCTACTACAAATCAAACAACTGGACACTTGGCCTCAGTGTCCAGAGACAGTGGGAGAGGGGGAACTGTGGTCAGTTGGAGAATGCATGTTCCATTTGAAGATGCTGTTCCACTTTTGAGTATTGTTACCAGGTCTAAAGATCTTCTATTATTTGATTTTTAAAGAGAAGTCAATTGTACATATTTTAAGTAAAATCTCCTGATTTCTAAATTGTAAATAATTTGTACAATATCATTATTCAGCCAAAAATGAGCTCACTTGTGAACATATGTGTAGTCAAACTTTTATATTTTCTAAAAGTCAGCACAGAGTAATAAGCAAAGTGGCTTAAACAGACTAAGAATGAGTGGTTCAGTAAAAGATGAATGAGATTCTTAACAGGCCCTTGAATAGGAAAAAACAAAAAGGAAATTCAGTACCTCACCTTTGGTTTTGCTTCAGGACTTGGTACCATAAGCCAGGGAAGAAAAAGAGAGAACAAATTGTCAGGAGGCCAGTGACAGAAGTATTCTAAAGGAAACTTTATCTCAAGGAAAAATAATGCCCTCCTCTGATAGTTTCCTCAATTCAGCATGATGAATTAATTCTTCAATAGAGAAGCTTCTTATTATGGGACCCTAAAATTTTGAAGCCATTTTGAGGTAACCCATCTTGTATCATCTCCATATCATGGAATAGGTCAAGGAGGAGGAGAAGGAAGAGGAGAGGAGGAGGAGAAAGAAGGAAGAGGAGGAGGAGGAGGAGGAGGAGGAGGAGGAGGAAGAGAAAAAACATGTAGCAAAGAGAGGAGGAACACTGAAACCAATCATCCAAGAAATAGTTCTTCTTGAGAAGCAGGGTTGGACCTCAAAGACTCTTTCTTTTCTCCCTTTCCAACCATCAAGTTGACTCTGAATGTCATGTTCTTTCAAGTCCAAGAAGGTATTTTAGGTTCAGATAGTTGGAGAATTTCCTTAGCTTTTCTCCTGCCCTGGTTCTTGGCAATGAGGTAGTTTCTACCTTTACAACACCAGAATAAACTAAAAGTTTTCAGCATCAGTTATTGTTCATGAGAGCTAGACTGGGTTTATTTTTGGTTTGTTGTAAGTAATGATGTCATAAATTAAGAGAGAAATAAGAATAATTTGATTTTGTATTGGTAGAAGTCATAGTAGTGCTTTCCTAAAAATAAGGATCTTAAAATTTCCTACTTCAGAATAGAAAGTGGAGAGTCAAGAAAATTTTTTAATTGTTTATCAAATAAATTTTTCACTGGAGCATAAAGAATCTAGGACTTAATGAGACTCAGTTTCTCTCAACTTCTTAAGTTTTAAAAGCATGAAAAGCATTAGGTGTGTGTATGTATAGGCATAGGGGGTAAAATATGGGGTATTGACGAACACTACATACAAATAATTTTAGATAACTGTGGTGCTGGGACTGGCCATAGTTTAGCACTCTCCTTCAGATGTACAGTGAAAGACACGAGGATATAAATTGTAGTGGTAGTAGAAAAATCTTAATGATTCAGAGGTATTGTCAAAATTGAGGTTCTCGTGAAGCTAAGATGATGAACTTTATAGGGTGGAGAAATTAAAAGTCATATTCCCATGTGGTTTCTCTGAAATTTAAGAAAGGAAGTAGGGATATAGGCTCAATTAGTCAGATTCTGAGATGCCTGGGTTGCCATCATTAATAGATTCTTGTTGTTATGGTTTAGATCTAAAATGTTCCCCCAAAGTATCATGTGTTCAGAAGTGGTACTGTCAGATGGTGATTAGATCACAAGGGCTCTAAATTCAGTGTTGCAACCCACTGATGAGATGATAATTTAATGGCATTCGTGAGAGGTAGTGGAATCAGCAAGTGGAACCTAGTTGAAGGGAGTGCATCATGAGGTACAACTATGGGGACTAGATCTTGTCACTGGCCTCTTTCTTTCTGGTTTTTCCCTTGTGCTCTGCTGCCTAGCTGCTGGGAGTTGAGTGACTGTCCTCTGCCATGCCCTTTCACCATGATGTTTCTGCTGTGGAGCCAGTCAACCATGAATTGAAACCATGAGCCAAAATAAACCTTTTCCTTTGTTGAGTTGTATATGTCAGGTATTTTGTCCCAGCCATAAAAAAGCTGACACATCTATTATTAATTTAATTACTGATGTCTTGGGTATAAAACAACCTTCTTATTATCCATTTATCTATAGGTGGACTTACCTGGCATATGGTCTTGGAGATTCATGCATCCTCTCAGTTTAAAAATCCAAGTGATAAAATTCATGCACTCCCCACCAATATGTTGTCAAAGCCTGGGCATGGGTCCTTGGCTCACTAGTTAAGATTTCTGTCCCAGGGTTTTGCAGCTTGAACTGGTAGCACTAGGGCAGTGTGGTGAAGCTTTTAGGGCAGTGATGGCAAAGCTTTCAGAGCTTTCAATGATAACAAACAGCCTGTTGCAGCCCGGGTGCCATAGGTTTACCACCACTTCACAGGGTGTGGAACCATTGCTTTGTATGAATCTGCACTATGTGGATAATTATATTTCTGCACCATAAGGTTTGTAGTACTTCTTGCTGCAGGAGCTGCCAGCTCTCTTTTGTTTTCATCTATTTTCTATACCTAGTGCTCCAATCTTCTGAGCCTTTAATATCTATCCAGTAAAGTATGCCCTTTTTTGGAAAAGAGAGCTAGTTTATTTCTCTTGCTAGAACCAAGAACCCTAACTAAAATATTCTTTGAATACTGAAAGAAGAGATTTGGGCTTTCTTCAGTCTATTCCTATAATTAGGTTATATAAAGTATGTGCTTGTGTTTGGCAATTCAGTGTGGAAAAAGATGGTGACAGTAACATGGTAATAGTCAGTAGAGATCACCTAAGTTATTTCTATCATGTCTGTATGGGATAGTACTTCACATAATAACATGATCTGAATGTTACACTTACCATTCAATACATGTCATCTTTACAACAGGCATTTCTTAGACGTTCTCATGCAATCTTTCATCAATCCTATGAGAGAAAAGCTATTACTCTGATTTTCTAAGACCAAGTGGCTGGTAAGCAGTAGTTGGCATCCTGACAGTCCAATTTCTTTTTTCTTTTTGTTCTACCATACCTTGTCTCCTCCCAAAACAGAGAGAGGAAGAGTTTATTCCTAAATATACACCAAGGACTTCATGTTGCCTTTAAATCTGTATAGTATCTTTCCTTACCACTGTGCCAGCCACATATTTTCAAATTTTCACTTTGTTTCTGTATCTTCCTGGTTCATAGCTTACTACTGAGTGTATTCAGGATTGCAAAGTGCAAAGCACAGAAACACATTCTGCTGGGTGGGTTGTGTATGCTCTTGTCCCAGCTACAAATGTGCCTCAGTTCACGAACTTAATTCTTTCCATGACTCTGGTCTCAAACCAAATTGGATGAGAAGGGAATCAAATTCAATGGTTAGATTTAATGCTGAACTTATGTAGAAATTTGATTCAGTTCTCATCCAATTTGGTTTGTGAGAAGAATTGTGGAAAAAATTGAGTTCACAAACCGAAGTACTAGTGTATATCTTTTTCTTTTCTTTTCTTTTTTCATAGATTGATTGTCCTTTGAAGCTTTCTTTACTGGAGACATTTTATCAGATTTCATTTTTTTTCTTCATTTATTTTTCTACTTTCCATTTGTCTGTGACATTTGTATTATTTCTATGGCAATCAGGAACTATATCAATGATCATTTTTTCATTTTTAGAATATTTTACCCCTTTTATTTTATTATCTAGTTTGCTTAAGTAAGTTTCAGGAAACATTTCAAGAATTTAACTTTTTCCTGGAATCTAGAGTGACAAGAGCAATGTTGGTACATGATAAGAAGTGGACAGGAGAGATAGGTTGTGGTATCTGAGGGGCCAGGGGCTCAGTAAAATGTGATGTAAAGGAGAGATAAAGGTTCTTGTTCTCAGAAACAATTGGACTGAACATCCTGTAAAGGCTGATTCATATTTGTTTCAATTATTTCAAATTTCTTGGTATAAAGCCCTATTTCATAATCATTTGAAATCTCCAGGGCTAAGAGTTGAATGTAATTAAGTATGTTCATAAAACAAGAAAAAAGTCACGCTCAAATTGCCTAAGAAAGTAAAATGATTGGTTTTTCTTTTAAACTCATGTCAAGTTCAAAGTTAATCTAGAAACTGTATTAAAAATTAATTTGTTTTTTCAAGGATGGGAAGCAGTGGGTGCAGAGTGAGGAAGGGAACCCTTTAGCTAGGACTTTAATGGCTCTGAGGTAGTTTTTTTATATAATTAAACTATGTTAATGTAGTATACTGTAGAATCACTACATTATTAGAGTTTGAGCAGATAAATTCAAAAGTGTGACATTAATGCATAGCGTGATCTCAATTGTTTGCTTTGCATGATTAGTTTTCTTATTCCTGTTAGGAACTATTTACACTACATTATTGTATTTAAAATATTTATTTACACAGGACTCATGATGGTGAGAAAGTTATCAGAATCAAAATGGAGGTGTCAAACCTTAACAAAATAAACAAAGCTTAGGAAGGAGAAGAGCTCAAGCACATAGGATGTGACAATTGTCAGAGGAGACTCTACCAGAATCACAGCTTTGCACAAATGCTATTGCAAACTTACATAGAAATTACTTTTTCAAGGACGTCTTCTGAGCACTGCCTGTCCAATCTTGGACTCATGCAACCCTTGTTATTGATTGTAAAGATTATTATTTCCAAAGAAGTTATGTAATCTTTCTCTTTTTATCTTCAAAATTCTCCCCACTTCACCCTTATTGAATCTGTTCATAGGAAACTACATCAGGCATATCGCCATTGCAATGTTCATTTCCAAATAAACTTACTAATCTTTGGAATAGACCTCTGTTCCCACATTAAGGCAAAGAAGGAATTCACATCCCAGATATGTTCCTGCTCTCCCTTCTTTTTCCAGTCCCAAGGTCCCTTTTCCCAAAAGTCACTCTGCACAAGAATTCAGGATCTCTGGTGCTTTTTCCAGACATGGGAGGTCCCTGTGTCTGCCTTGCACCATTAGAACTGAGTATTCATTCCACCTTGTAGTGATCAGGAGCACCAGGGCATCCTTGCTGCTTGATGCCAGGACTGGGATACAACTGAATAAGCTGAATTGGAGCTGGACCTCCAACCCCCGTGGAGAGAGCCAAATCTCATAGTTCAGGGCCATTGGGGTGGGATTGGTGGGCCTGAAGGTGCTGGATTCCAGCACAGGAAGAGGAAATAGCTCCAGAGAGAAGAAAGAACAAACACAATCCCTTGAGCAGAGGCACAGAGCTCTGGGAGAGATGCATCTGTGTTCTTGGCATCAGCAAACAGATCTTTTAGACACAAAACAATGGAATTACTTTCTATTTCTCAGGAACAACTGAACCATTAGTTTCAACCCATGGCTTCCCAAAGGACCTTGATGAGCACAATTTCATCTTCCAGCCCCTTGCCAGGCCTTGTTTACATCCAATTTTATTACTCTCCTACTGGAATATAGTCATTATTTTGAACTTTGATTCTTACAAGATTTCAAGTTCTGGTCCATATATAATCAATATACTCACACAAGCCACTGTTGCTTGACACTGCTGTTGGTATGATGAAATTTGAGTTTATTGTAAAACATCCCCCCTTCCTTTTGTAATGAATCATTTTGTTCATTCGATTTTTCTTGCTCCTTTCCCAGGCATCTCAGAATCACTCTACTTGCTTCAGAGAAAGAAAGTGGGAATTAGACAGGGGACACTAAATGTGCTTCTTAATTTTGCCTTGCTTGATAATTTGCACAGATATTGTACCTTGATGTCATCTCCATAGTGGAGAGTATCTCGTGCTCATTTCTCAATTATACTTTTTCCCGCATAGGTTAAACCCATCCTTTACTCAGGAGCAGGTGACAGCTGATGGACTCTCCACCATTTCATCATCAGGACATATCGCTCCACAGAAGTTCTCTTTTTTGGTTCCATACACTAATGTGGAATAGCCCAGGGGCAGGAAGGACATGTCTATTTATTATATATCAAGTGATTAGATATATTATGAGATTTATATTATTTTTATCGGTAGTATTTATGTGAAATGTATTTTTAAATATATGAATTAGATTTCTCTACATTGCTTGTTTAAAAGAAATATATCCTTTATTCTCAGCAATGTATTTTTTCAGATAAACTCTTGAACATTTTATTACTTTCCAAAGAAAATGCTGCAAGTGGTTTGATTGAAATTGTACAGAATCTACAAATCAACTCTGAGAAAACTGAAAGGTTTATAATGTTTTCACTCTAGTGCAGAATCCTATCCAATCTACTGATATATCCTCATTCACTGTGTTCATTTTGCAGTTTTATATTTCATTTTACAATTAGAAAACTAAGCCATTCCTTTTTTTCACCTTTATTGCTATTTTGGTGGAATTTTTATTGTAATCTAAATTTGGTAATTGATAATATTCAAAGATTTTACTGTTTTGGATAACTTACATTCATCAAGTTCAGAGGCTATATGGTTCATAGAAACAATTGCAAACAACCAAGTGCTAAATAAGTGTGGTAGAATTGAATAAAGAATTAATAATTATTTTTTAGAAGTC
The DNA here is from genome assembly GCF_053883595.1 of Heterocephalus glaber. Lineage (NCBI taxonomy): Eukaryota > Metazoa > Chordata > Mammalia > Rodentia > Bathyergidae > Heterocephalus > Heterocephalus glaber. The sequence goes on along the minus strand of NW_028258349.1, from coordinate 5,401,991 downwards.
CTACATTCCAATACATGTGCCTCTTAATTTTGCAATTAATTTAGTGTATTGGTTAGAATTTATAAACTGTTGCAAAGGATGTCAATTACAAGCATATTGGTTCTAGCTCCAAGTTAATAATCATTTTAGGCTTTTTTTACATTATTAATAGTACTGTCAATCTAGAATACATTCTTTATCATGTTAAATAAGTTTCTAATTTAAGTGACAGTTATTTTAGGAATAGATACTGATTTTTAATACCTGTTCCAATACCCTTGATACCTGTTTTTACAATATGATTTCTCTTACTCAGGATTTTAGTGTGTTTTTAATATTATCGTAGTGGATTTCCATATATTCTTCAATTCTACTACAAACCCTAGTTGGTAGTAAAAATTAAAATGACTATGTCTTGTAAATTACTAGTAGGCACTCAGTGAGTTTAAGAGTCTCTATTGTCATCATTTTTCTGTGCTGCTAATTTCTTGTTTATGATGCTAGGAACTCATATTGCTAGGAAAGCTAGCTCAGTGTCCTCCAACCCTAGAGCATGCCCTGAGGGAAGAGAGCCAGAGGAAAGCTTTGTGAGCACCTGAGGCCAGTGCTGGGGAAGTAAAGGGTCCAACAATCCAGTCCTGCTCCATCATTCCAGGTCCACTCACCATGAACCAGCATAAAAGAGCAGGATGTGCTGCTCCAGGGGACTTAGACCATGCAACTCAAGTCTGAAAATCATCCTTTCACCAGTTACCTATTGAGTGTTTTTCCTGTACCTCATGTGGTGAGCTGCAGAGCTGATCTGTAGCTCACTGGTCGTATAGTGTTGAAGAAGTTTAGCTTGATCTTTGTCCTCATGTAATTTCTCACCTAATGACTGGAGAAAGACTTTGTAGAGAATGATATATCCTCTACAGTCCTGTTATCCAAAATCTTAACTTGATGTCTTTCAATGAAGTACTTCTTATCTTCCATTATTTATATTCCCTGTGGTTCCTCATAGTTTCTATTCTGTTCATACCCTGTAAATAAACTCCCTCATGTGCTCTAAAGCTTACTGGCTTTCACCATGAGCAGAACCTTCAACTTCTTCATCATTATTTAAATAAGTGAATATTTTTAAAATACTTAAAATAGTGCCTGACGTATATAAGAAATAAGACAACAAAAAAGATGTCCATCTGTCTCAAACTCAGCACATACTAAATTATTCAGCCCTCTTCCAGAGTATGTGCATTCTGCTCTTTCTCCACCCACTGAGTCTTAGTGATCCCTAGGTCTTATGAGTATCCAAGGGTGTGTATCACAGCAGTTTCACAGGTAAATTGGTTTTTGTGCTCTGAAATTATCTGTGGATGACAATTATACACTCGAGTGCCTGGGAAGCTTCCTTGGAAAGAAGTACCTCTGGGTGGGTGCTCAACACAGAGCATTTAAAGTGCTTAATAAGTATTAGTTACGATGATAAAGGCAATTGTGTTTATCATTGTTATAATATTTGAAATTTGAGCATGACTGCATAGAGGATTTTTTCATCCTTTCAAGACTTCCCTTTTTCCTTTCCTGACTACAATGTAAGACCATTAGTAAAGATAGAGAAGAACAGAAGTAGCACTTTATTCACTCTGCTGTATGCAAGATGCCCTTCCCAGTGGTGATTGACCCTGGGGACTCTTTGGACATGAATGGACCCTGGAAACAGAGTCAGGAAGAAACTGAATAGTGTTCATTATCCAGGAGCAGATGATCACCTCCCTTTTTGACCTAAAGCTTGTCTTTCTTTTCCTTATTCTCATTCGAGATCCTTCCACCACTACCTTTGCCTTCTGAACTCAAAGCATTCCTTCCTCTTCTGAGAGCATATATAATATTGTCTATTAGAGAGCATTTTACCCTTAGAAAATCCCAAAAGCCCTTTCTATTCTTTCTAGGACTAGTCAGGGTTTATTATTTGAGAATCTAAAGGCCTGTTTACCCTCCTGGAACTGAAGGTTATTGTTGCCCTGTCCTTTTTCACACCCCATACACAGTAAATTTGGACTGAGGACATTCTCTGTCTTAATCTTATAAAAACCATTAAAATGTCTAGGGCTTCAGTGAAACATATTTGCTACATTTAAAATGAGTCAGACACATAACAGCTATTTGCATAGATATGAACTGCCTTCTTGAATTTGATATCTGCTTTTTATGAAGAGATATGGATATAGTTATCTCTATGTTGGGAATTACTTCTGTTTTTCTCTGACTTTGTTGATGGTCTTACATTGTAGTTAGGAAAAGGAAAAGGGAATTTTCAAGAGGACAAAATCTATGGAGTCATGCATAAATTTCAAATATAGTAATAATAATAAACATAATTGTCATCATCACCATAACTAATACTTATTAAGCACTTAGATATCCTATATTGAGCCAAATATCTCATTGTCTCCTCACAAAATCTCTATAAGTTGGATAATGTTACTCCTATGTCAAGGCATCTCTAAAATTAAAGCAAGTTGTGGTGCCTTACATCCCTGAATTGCCAAAAAGATGCGCAATGCTTGATGGATTTCTTTGGATTTTGGAGGCAACATATTCCTTATGTAAGTGTACTGCTCTTACCCTGTTGCTGTCAGTTTTTAGTGAGACCTAGGGCAAGAGAGGGCTCTGAAACAATTCTAGATTGCCATGGAAGCCACTCACCACTTGAGATTTATGATAGGGAAGATCTGATGTAGCCTGAAGTGATTGCTGCTAAATATCGATGTTTATGGTGCCTCTGAGGACCCCAGAGAAGAGAATTGGAGCACAGATTCCTAGGATTTTAGAGAAAAACTATACTTCCTTCTGGAGATAAATGATCGTTTGAGAAATGACATTTACTTTGACAGTGGATCTTACTAGAAATTTAATGCTTAAATGTGAGACATCAAGTGATCACATAATTTGTAGTGCTTATCATGAGGTGTTGTCTAGTCACATCATTGTATTTGCACATCTGGAATCCATCCTCAAAAGAAAATACACATAAAAAGATTGAATTCAAGTCAACATGAGTGAGCTGTTGAAACAAGTGGTTCTGCCTGTGAAGGCTCCCATTTTTGCTTGATTTCCTCTCTCAGTCCACACCTATAGCTTTATGAAAAAAAATTTATAAGTAGTTACCTAAGAAGAAACACTAGGACTTCTGTCACAAAGTGATTTTGCACACTTACTGGCAACAATGGGAAATAGACTGCTGCATCATTAGACATAGATTTGCTCTTGAAAGAACACAATGGAACAGATCCTTCCAGGGGGGCAGAATGTCAAGCATTCCATGCAGTCATCTACTCAGTCTGACTTGAAACCAAATTAATCCTGACTAAGTTAGTCTTAAGGCTGAGGTACCATGAGCTCCCCTCCAAGGGAAATCTGACCTATAGCTAGGGACATGGAAACAGCCCTAGGGGTGAGAAACAATTATAGCTTCCAGAGCATAGGTGCTCAGAGGGCTGGGTCAGAAACAGGCTAAGTGTCTTCCTCAGCACACTCCTCCAGCAGCACACTCAACACCAGCAGGAGCAATAGCTAATATTTGAGTGGTTATGAAATTTCAGACATTGTTCCAAGCCTTTTACCTGTGTTAACTCATCCACCACAGTCTTGTAAGGTGAGTATCATTATTCACATCTGACAGATAAGGATACTGATGAAGTTTGAGCAGCTTGCCTGAGAGCACAGATGGCAGATAGAGTCTGTCTGGATGCAGGATCAGGGTAGCTGCAAAAGTTGTAGCAACCTCCTGCCTTCTAATCCCAACTATGAATTTATGAATAAAATAGCATCTCCCATTTTCCATTAATTTAAACCTGCAGAGATCAAGGCTCTTCTCTTTCATATTAGTGCTGGGGCCTTTCTTTCATCAGGCACTGACGGACAAACAGAGTTTGCATGAAGAAATAGTTGAGGAGCTGGTTGACCTGAATCTGAGGCTAAATGGCAGGCTGGATATTGAACATGGATGATGATCATGATGTTATTTTATTTTGAACACAGAACATAGTTTTTTTTTCTCTGAGATTCCTTTGGAGCATATTTGTTTCCAAGGACTGTCTCACTAGAGTTTGTCAACTGCTATAACCTGAGGAGATTTATAGCAGAGACGTTGCTCCACGAATAGCTACCCATAGTCTGCCCTTTCCTCTGAAGAGCTCTTCTCTCTGCCTCATTGACGTTCCTCAGCAGATCGGGTTACTTTTTAGGGCAGGCTTTCATCGGGGTGGAGCAGTTGACAGGGGTGGGGATGAGTGTAACTAACCACAGAGCTCTTGGGGCCTGATGTGAAGAGGACCATATCTTGCAGCTGTTGGAGAGAAGGGCTTTAGATGAATACCACAAGTCTCCTGTGTACTGGCCAGATACACTTTTGCCTGGAGGTCATGAGGAAGGTATAGAAGTCAGATTTTCTTTTCTCTTGTGCTTTGACCTGCCAAAAAAGAGAAACCATGGAGTAACACAGAAATATTAATTTTCCAGTCTTTTCAGTCTTTAGCCTTCTGAAAACTTTCTTAGGAACCCACTAATCACTACTTCTTTGTGTGACTAGTTCCCTCTGTTCTTTTTTCTTTAAATTAATTTTATTGGTACATTTTAGGTATACAATATAATGACATTCATCGTTGGTAATTTGTACATTTACATAATATATATTGATTCTTATTTTTCCCCACTCCCCTTCCCTCCCTTCAACCCCTCCACCCCTCCCCATTTACAAAGACTTTGTTTCCATTTTTTTATTTTCTCCTGTTGATTCCATTCCCTTCTTTCCTTTCCCTTACCCCTCCCACTTCCCCTTCCACTTTGCCCCTTTCCTTCCTATTTCACATTATCTATTATACATTTTGATCCTTATTTACACTTTCAGTTTCTCACACCAGAGAGACTATGTGGTATTTACACATGTGTGTCCTATTTATTTCACTTAAGAGTATCACCTCAATGTGCATCCATTTAGCTATAAATGTCTCTAATTTCTCATTCTTTATGGCTGAGTAGTACTCCATTTCATTTTAAAAAACACATTTTCTTTATCCAGTCTCCAGTTGATGGGCAACTGGGCTGTTTCCCACTTTTAGCTATTACAAACTGTGCTATGAACATGAGTGCACATATATGGCTATGATATGATTCTTTTAATTCTTTTTGGAAGATACCCAGAGGGCAATAGCTGGGTCAAATGGGACCTCCAATCCTAGTTTTTTGAAGTATTTCCATACTGATTCCACAGTGGTTGCACCAGTCTACACTCCCACCAGCAGTGGAGAAAGGTTCATTTTTCCCCACAGCATCACCAGCATTTGTTAGTGGTTGAGGTAGAATCTCAGTGTTGTTTTCATCTACATCTCTCAAGTGACCAGTGATGTTGAACTTTTTTTCATATGTTTATTTGCTATTCCTACTTCTTTGAGAAATTTGTGTTCATTTCAGATGCCAATTTTTGGATTGGGTCTTTAAATTTGGGAGGTCTGATTTTTTTAAGTTCTTTATATGTTCTAGATAGTAGACCTTTGTCTGAGGAACAGTTGGTAAAAATTTTCTCCCACATTGTGGGTTGTCTCTTCACACTGTCTTTGGTTTCTCTTGCTTTGCAGCCTTCTGTTCTTTTTTGTTTGTTTGTTTGTTTGTTTTGGTCCCAGGGATTGAACTCGGGTCCTTGCACTTGTGCAGCAGGCGGCGAAACCATTGAGCTAAATCCCCGGCCCCTCCATATGCAAAGCAGTGTTCTCCTAGTTGAAGACCTCAGGAAATAAATAGCAGCGTTGAAGAATTATTAATATGATTAATAAATTATGCACTGCTAAGGGGTAATCAGGAAAAGGGGAAAGATTAATTTTGAGAGTAGTTTGTGTAAAGAGGTCTTCTTAACTTTCTTCACTCCAAGGAACAGAGAAGAATTTACAATTGTCAGGAAGAGAACAGTTTGTAAACATGATTTCACCTCAAAAGGACAGTAGTGAGAGGAAACAGATTTTGGATCTGTAAGAGGCTCCTGCATTGCCAGTTGTATTCTGATATATATCATATATATATATAAAGATATATAGATAGATAGATCTTTATTCCTCATCTACACATTTGGAATTGTTTTTTAAGTTTTCTCCTTTAAGTGTGTAGCATGGAAAAAAATTGAATGTTTCAACCTATATCCCATTATACTCACTTTTGGAAAAATGAAACTGTTCTCTAGGCTGAATGACCCAATATTTACAATTTTCTTAAACTATACTCTTTACTATATGATTCTGAAGTTATCTGTTATGGTTTATATCTAAAATGTCCCCCAAAGCCTCATGTGCTCATAGGTGGGGTTTTTGGTAGGTGACTGAAACATGGTGTGGGATACTCACCACTGGATTAGTCCACACTGTGGGTGTGATATTGGGAGGTGAAGAGGTGGGTAGAGGTAGAGGTGGGTAAAGTTGGAAGAGGTGGGTCACTGTGGGTGTGGCCTGAAGAGATAGATAGATAGATAGATACATACATACATACATACATACATACATACATACATAGGTCCTTCATCTTCCCTGGATTGCTCCTTGCTTCTTGACGCTGCCATGCCATGGGCTCTTTCTCCTATGCCTTACCTTTCTGCCGAGCTGCCCCACCTTTTCCCCACCCCACTACAGACTGAAACCTCTACAAACTGTGAGCCAAATTAAAGCTTCCCTCTGTTAACTTGAGGGTGTCAGGTATTTTGTTCCAGCAAAAGAAAGAAACTAAGACATGGTCCTTCACTGTCCTCAATTTCTATATTTATTTCTCACTCCAACACTTCATTTTAGCAAGTCCAAACTATCAACATACTCCGCTTTTGAGAACAGACCTGGACAAGTGTCTTGTCTTCACCTTACTCATGGGTATTTCCTCTCTTCATCTCAAACTCAGGTCAAGACTTGGTCTCATGTTTAAAGAAGTCTGAGTCAAAGTCCCCATGTCCCATAACCAGTGGACAGAAGAGCCATCTTAGTACATGAATATTATTCGTAGTCTATTGAATAATTTTTAATGCCATAAACAAAAAGATAAGACAAAAATGCCATGAGTATATACATCACATGTGACAGATAAGGGATTAATATCCTTGGTTCATGAACTTATAGAACTTATTAGGAAAAGAATACTGTAATCTTTTGAAGATGTGAACAATTCTTAAATTATTTATTAAAAAGCAACCTTCACTAACAACCAAATCAAAATCTAAACAATGAGATATAATTTCTCTTATCATTATTGTAAAAATGAGAAAAATCACACCACCCAGTGTTGGAAATTTCAAAATGTTTTTATGGACTGTATGGTGTAAAAGCTTTCAATATAAAGAGACTTTAAGTTCTAATAATCATTTGCTCAATTAAAATATATCGCGAGCAATTAGACATGAAAAATATTTTATTTGAAATATTTATAAAAATAGAAAAAATTCCAAAGTGGGAAAATGATAAATTGGGTATGTTTATATGACATAGATAAGATAATAACTTCTAAGTTAATGTCTTAGAAAAATGTTTTTAATGTCTAAGATATAATACACAATGCAGTGTACAAGGAATCAAGAAAACATGATCAATTTTCTAAGATAAAGGCAATCAACAGATACCAACTTCAAATGCCTCTCTGATGCTGAAATTATTTGACAATAATTTTTAAACAATCACTTTACATTCAGTGAAGTAAAGGTAAATATACATAAAGTGAAGTAAATGGCAGAAAATCTCAGCCATAATATTATAAATATAAAAGAGAACCAAATATAAATTTTAGAAATACATATATTACATTTCAAAAATGGTTCAATAAACTTCACAGTGGAATGGACAGGACAGAGGAAAACTCAGTGGAATTTAAAATATATAAAGAAAAATTACTGACTCTGAAAAGTTGATTGGAATTTTGAAAAAAACGAACAGAAACTTAGGTATAGGTGAGATAATATAAAAAACTGGAGGATTCATGTATTTGAAACTGTAGCAGGTAGCAACAGAGACAAATAGACCAAAAATGTTATTTGAAGACATTGCAACTGAAATATTCTGAAATTCGGTGAAAAACATACATTTACAGATTTGAAAAGACCAATGAACCCCAAACAAGATAAATTCAAAGACCACCATGCCATAAACATAATAATCAGCCTACTGAAAAGCAAAGACAAAGACACAATCATAAAAAATAGAGAAATATGCCATATTATTTATAGAACAATGATTTAAATAACTACTCTCAGAAACCATGAGCATAATAAGATAGTGAAACAGTATCTTTGAAGAGTTAAAAGAAAAAAAAAAATCAAGCCAATTTTCAATATCCAACAAAACTGTCCTTCAGAAATAAATGCAAAAATTTGAAAAGAAAACAGGTTAAAAAGACAGAGTCTCATTACCAGGAGACACATACTCTAAGAAATTCTTTAAAAAGTCCTTCAGGCTGAATGTGAAAGAATGATAACATGTATTATCTGGAAAAATTAAGAACATTACAAATATTAAATATTGGTAGATAATAAAAGGCTACATTTTTCCGCTTAGGTTATGTTAAATATATATGACTACTTAAAGTACAAAGTATAACAATTTCTTATGTTTTCTAATGTATGTAGAGATAATGCCTATGACAACCATCCCACACATGATTGCTAGGTCAGACATATAAAGATACACACTATACAGATATAGTCTATACTTCTTTTAAAATACAACATATCAAAATTTTGTCTGCCTCTCTCTCTCTCTCTCACACACACACACACACACACACACACACACTGTAAATACAGGTTGAGTATCCCTTATCCACAATGCTTGGGAACACAAGTGTTTTGGATTTTAAAATTTTAGAATATTTGAATATACATAATGAGATATATCTTGGAGATATGACCCAAAATGACAAGATAATATGAATTGGAAAAGGTAATCTTTTCAAGACAGAATGCTGAGACAATGGGATATATATATACACACATATATATATATATATGTATATATATATATAGGAAAAAGTTAATGTCAACCTTGACCTCATGTCACATGTAAAAATCAATTTGAAATGCATCACATATAAACAAAAGAGCTAAAACTATTAAATTTCTAGAAGAAAATAAGTACAACATTTGATTACACAAAACTTCTTACACAGGACACATGAAATGTGGGCAGTAGGAGTAAAATGATAAATCCAATCAAATTAAAAACAAAGACAATTAAGAAAATATAAAGTCAAGTCACAAATTGGGAGAAACTATGTGGGAAGCATCTATCTGGAAAAATTATCTTATATCATAAAATTTATACTTTATATTTTCCTGTTTTCTCAACTTTCCCACAAATAGTCTCGATGGACTCTATAGAAATAATTGTAAGCTTATGAGAAAAAATGAATATTACTCCCTCATACTGTTTATAACACAAAAAATTACCCTAGTGGGTAATAGACCTAAATGTAAAAATAAAAACTATAAAAAACTTACTGAAAAAGAATAGGAAAAAAATTTTTGACTTTGAAGTTAATGAAACTGTCTCATGTAGGAAACAAAGAACATAATGCATAAAAGGGAAAAGTTAGTAATTTGGACTGTGTCAAAACTAAAAATATTTGTTCTTCAATAACAGTAGGAAAATGAACAAGAAGTTATAAATAGGAAGAAAATATTTGCAACACATAAATTAGGCCTCAATATACAAAGAATTTGTACAACTTAGTAATAAAAAGACAAACTACCCAATAAAGAAAAAGTGTAAAGTTTGGACAGATAATTCACAAGAAGACCTTCAGAAAGTCCATAAGGAGTTGAGGAGATGCTAAACATCATTGGTCATCAGAGAAATTAAAATGAATATCACAACCAGATAACATCATACTACAGTATACTCCACACCCATTAAGATGGCTAAAATTAAAGATTGAAAAGTGTCAAATGTTAACACAGCAATAGAGTAACTGTGACTATCATACACTGCTCATGGGCTGAAAAATGATGCCGCCATTTTAGAAAAGACTAAGGCAATGACTCAGCAATTATACCTTAAGGTACTGGCCAAAGGGCAATCTGACCATATTTCCACACAAAGTTTTATATATAGCAAGTTTTATTTTCAATAATGACAAGTGAAATGACCCAAAATATCCATCAGTGGATCAATACATCATCAGAAGGCAGTATATTTATACAATGGAATATTACTCAGCAATAAAAATAAATACACTGGGAATACATGAAACAACATGAATGAATCTCAAATATTTTTTGTTTCCTGAGAGAAGTCAGGCATAAAAGAAGCCATATTGTATGATTCCATTTATGTACATTTTTAGAAAAGCATACCAGTGATTAGGAAGGAGGTGGAGGAAAGAAGTACTGCTTAGGGGGCAAGGTGCTTTGGGGATGCTAGAGGTATTTGAGATCTTGATTGTGAGGGTGGTTTTGTGGGGGTACACATCTGTCTAAACTCATACAAGTGTACACTTTATATATGTATTTTATAAGGGGGGAGAGGAAAAGAAGAAAAGGAAAAGAAAAAATGAGAAAAGAAGGGAAAAATGGAAAGAAAGATTTTGTAAAAAAGGAGGAGGGAGAAGGGTGGGAAGGAGGGGAAGGAATTGGGAGAAAAAGAGAAATCAAGATAAACCATGTACAGGTACAAATTCTTATGGTGAATGTGATTGTTATGTATATTTAAATTGCACCAATAAAATTAATTTTTAAAAAAATGTGCTTTACTGTGCATCATTTTTTATTTAATAAACATAAACAAATGGAATGTAAAGGAATAAGTTATAGTAATGCCCTTTTAACATTGCTATCTCTGCTGTTACTTTCTTGACTGGCAGGAAACATAATTTCCTGTTGGATCTTCTCCAAACATGCCTCAAACTCTCCCTGACTGCTTACAGGTACCACTATTTGGTCTTATTTTGAGGACCAGGATAGGGAGTTCTGGGAGGAGGTCTCCGGTTCACATAGAGGTATCTGTGTACAGAAGAATCCAGATGTCCCCATTCTTGCTGCTTAGGTCTGTAATTTTCTGGTGCTCTTCATCCCAAAGTCTGCCGTACTTGGAGCTACCTGCATCACTGATGCACTCCCTGGGAGACTCTGCCTCATTCCTGTCTCCTTCCCCCACCCTAGAGCTTTTCCCTTGCATAGGTCCATAGGGGAACTTTTCTATCTGTTCTAACCAATGTTTTCAATAGGTTTCCCATAGCAGGCACAGAGTAACGTGACTTCTGCTCATATAGAACAGTTTTATTCTTCCTGGGACCCCCCAGTAGGAAGGCATTTGGATTGTATTTGAAGCACATACAGACTTCACTTGTATACGATGATCTCTGTAAAGGCCAGGCCCACCGTTCTTAATTGTGTTTTGCACCTAATAATATGGGAACATGACACATAACTTCCTCTTTCATAATAAAAAATATGCATTCCCTCATTAAAAAGAAAATGAATTTTTTTCCTCAGTGAATTAGCTTGCTAGTTGAATTCATTAGTCTAATATTAAAAACTTCAAATTAGATTGTATTTTGATACTTGCTTTACTTTCTGTTGTCTAAGCTATTGATACCCAAGGGGAAAAGCATAAAATATGAAATACACTTCATGCTTTTCTGCTTGAGTTATTTTCAAGGTTTTGCAAATCACTGTTGTGTTATTTACATGAGGTGATGAACAATGGTGGGCATAAAGTCAATGATGTCCATAAATCATACCAGTTAGTGTACAATAGTGAACTTACTGGCTTCTTTTCCTAAGGCCTAATGTTTTCAAAGCTATAAAAAGTTTCATGTCATACCAGATGATCAAGGCTAACAGTTTCAGTTATTCCCTTTCCACCTCAGAGAAAACTGTAAGTAAAAGTAATCCTGCCAATTTTGCTGCAATTTAAGCACAATGCCATCCTTCTGTTTTCTTTTTCTCCAATGACAGATACTCAGTGTTTGCCAGTTAACTGGAGTATAGATGAGAAATATGTGAGCAGTGGGAGTGATATCCTCCTGTAGGCTTACTGGTTGATGCTCTGTGTCTCTACATCCACTGCCAGCTCAGGTACAAGGGCTCTTGAGTGAACATGAGCTTTGCCACACGAGTCGTATGAATCATCTGATCTACTGGATTCATGCTGATGCTTCAATAGATCCAAATAGTGAGTGTTCATGTTAAGCAGCACAACAGCTGCTACTGTCAGGGGGGATGTTTCATGCTGTGACAAAGGAGATATCTTGAAGACCACAGCTTCTTTCTGGCCGGGCATGTCATCTGCTTATATCCTCTCTCTCTCTCTCTCTCTCTCTCTCTCTCTCTCTCTCTCTCTCTCTCTCTCTCTCTCTCCCCCCCCATCTATCTATCCATCCATCCATCATCTATCATCTATCTAGTAAGACTATTTAGAAGCTCACTATTCATTAAATAGAATGAATTCTTTTTAAAATAATGATATATGTCTCACGAAGAAATAGCACATATGTAGATAGGTAGTGTTACGGCTGGTGTTAAGATGCATGCCCCCCAAAGCTTCACGTAGTCATACAGAGGGGCTTTTCAAAGGTGGCTGAATCAAGAGTGTGTGATGCTGATCTAAAGTGGTGGGAGCAAGGGTGTGTGATTACTAAATGAGTCCACTGGTTGGTTTGGCACAGTTCTGGGTAGGATTAAGGGTGTGAGTGCTACACCACTCCGCCCCCAGGCCAGGTAACCTGTGTAAAATATAAGGGACAGAAAGAGGGCTAACATCCTCTTGTCTCCTGCTTGCTTGCCCTGGACTACTTGTCCTCTGCAATGCCCCTCTGCTATGTCACCCTGCCTTGGAGCCAGCTGACTATGGACTGTAACCTCTACAAACTGTGAGCCAAATAAACCTTTCCTCCTTTAACTCTGGGTGTCAGGTATTTTGTCTCAGCAACAAGAAAAGTTAGATAGAGACACATATTCCTTCATGTAACATTTGGCATCACTGGGAAGCAAACTTCCTTAGAGACAGATTTCGTAAGGATTCCATACTTTGAGCAATTTCAACAGAGTGACTGAGAAACTTACGCAAATAATGTTAAAATCCTCACAGGCAGGAAGAACCATTTTGATGCAAATGGCATACAGAATGATCACTGAGGGAAGAAATAAAGGATCAACGAAGCAAAACCAAGACAATGAATCAGGGAACCTTGACACTGTTTAGTGGGTGGATTGGAAGTTCATAATAGACCAATTCTAAAAATCATTTATACATGCTTAAGTCAGCTGTTTAGTAAATTGCATATAATTCCCCTTCCACACCTTTGTTTGGTTCTTCTGAATTCTAGTTTTATCCTCGTAGAGAAAAAGCAGAGTAGTATGGCAGTTGAGAGCACCGACTTCAGAGTGGATCAGATCTGGGTTTGGATTCTGCATTTATTTGCTTATGATCTTGGATAAGCCCCTGTGTAGGCCTCTGTCTTGTTCATAAAATGGAAATGATGATACCTAGAATTATTTGTGCATTTGCTGTAATTATATAGGTAAAGAACTTGTGACCAGAGCTAAACCAGCTTCTCCTCTATTCCACAGCCCCGGAATAGAGACGTCTTATAGCAAGAGTGCAGCATTTGCTCAGATACTGCACATTCTGTTCTTAGAAAATACACTGATCCAGACACAGAAGAGGTGGCTGAACTTTTGCACAGCCCCACAACCCTGGTATCCCAGTGTCCATGAAGGTAGAGTCTGGGAGACAAGGCTGGTAAGAGAAGGGGGCAAGAGTTCACCTGCTCCCACAGTCTCTATGAGCCACTCTGAGGAAGGAGCTAGTGGTCTGAGGCTGCAGATGCACAGGAGACATTCTCACAGTTTCCTGCAGCATCTTCGTGGACACTTTCTCTTTTGCTGGTCTGCTTTGCAAACTCATCAAGGTGTGCTTTCACCTCTGAGTAAATGACTTCAGGCTCCTGGTGAGAAATTCACAAATAATAAGCACCTAAATATAAGTGAAGAAGAGTATAGAGAACAGAAAACTAGGATATGTGGCTCACCTTATCTTCCCGATGCAGTCTTGGTGAATTTGCTGTTGGATGGGAATAGCAAAAGAAAAATATTAAACTCATCTAACACTGAGATAGATGCTATGAATACATGCGTGAAAAATTAATGGTATCTATTCTCTTAGAGATTATGGGGCAGTGGTGGCCGTGTGGACAGTTAAGAGGGAATTAAATGATTGACATTACAGGAGGAGCAGGAAACGGCTTCTGTGTTGGCCTCATACTTGAGATGACTCTGAGCAAAGATCCACTGCTGCATCTGATGGCAATGGTCACTTCACCTGTACTTGTCTGAAACTTATCTCACCTTGATTTCCATTTGTATGCTGGATGGTCTGGATATGGGAAGAAAGCAAGTTGGTATTTCCAGGATTTACTGTAAGAAAACAGATGATATTATAGTTGGCTATAATTAAGAGCCCACATCCTGGACTCTCCTTCTGCAAAGGTTTTGGGCTTGGTTTGTTCTTTAGTGTGTGTTGATATGAAGATGGTGTGGTGATGTTAAGAGGTGATGGGGCTTTTACAAGGTGGAGCCCAGTGGGAAGGAGGTCATTACCAGCTCCCTGCCTTGCCATGTGGTCTCCTCCTCCCAACTATGTTCCTGCCTTTGTGATACAGTTTTCCATGAGTTCTTCATCAGAGCTGATGCCATGCCATGCCCTGAACCTCCAGAGCTGTGAACTAAATAAAACTGTTTTATGTAGCATCTAGGCTCAGGTATTTCATTATAGCAATGAAAAATACATTGATTCACCTTCCCAGACACCAAGTTCATAACCACTTTTATCCCCAACTTAGTGGTAGGAATTTCATTTTAAAATTGAACATCAAAGGACCCTGAGCTCAATCCTTCCTTCCTCCCTGGCTCACCCCTGGATTTCCCTGTCCCTTGGGTCTCACCATTGCTGTACACTGGCTGCAGGTCCATTAGGGCTGGTGACTCAGAGTAGACGGGCTCCTCGGGATCAATTGTGGAGGGTCTGGATGAGGAAGGCTCCTGACATGCAATGGGACTGTGACAGAAGAAGAGACAATGGGAACAGTATTCATGAGTTTCACAGAGTCTCATGGAAATCAATATCCAGAAAACCACCGATCCCAGCATGATTCATGTAAAAATATCATGGCCACTTCTTCATGACTTTTTCATGAATGTATCAGAAGGAATGTGGCACAAGATGGAGGCCAGGCAAAATCATAGGGCAGGCCAGAGGGGGCAATGTCAGAGGACAAGAGCCCACAGAGTCATTTTTCAATACTCTACCTTCTGTAAAACACATAAGGCTCCTCATGTTGTCATTTTTCTAATTTCATTCATTTTTGTAATTAATGTGAATTCAGCAATGCTGGCAATTGATAATTGTTTCCTAAGTAAGCATGTGTTATAGGAGTGGAGGAATGAGAAACGGAATGAATGGATGGCAGCCCTATAAAATACAATGTCATAAAGACCTCAATGGTCAGTTCTGTGCTGCAGCACAAGAGGAAATAGGTAAATGAATATGAATTACAACATACATTCTCTGTAAAAGTAGGAGTGAAAGCGGTTGTCTAATCATATTTTTGGATTTTATAAGAATGTTAAAATGTTGATAGAAAGTCGGCTAAAACATTTTTAAATGTACATAATTCCATGTTGCTGTTTTGTGGAGATAAATAGATCATAAAATGTTGGCAGCACAGGAAGCAGAGACCTCGCCTAGGTGTCCCAGGAGCCAAAGTTCCTCCTGCAGAATGAACAGAGGAACATTAGTGGTGAGTGATTTGCATGGATAACAAGCTCCATGTAAGAATGCTCTCTCCTAGAAAGCAGATACATTCCAAGATTTCTGACATAGCAAATCCTAGGGAATAGCCATCTCAGCCTCCCATTGTAGGTGAGGAAGGTGGGGTCTTGAAAGAATTTGTCCAGAATCACCGTTATTCTGAATCACTTAAAAGTCAGTAACAGCAATGTGAAAATCCACTATAATTAGTTATAAATAGTGAGACAAGACAGCATTTAACTTGGGGCCTAGGCCTTCTCCAACACCCACTCCTTTATTTTGACTGCAGCCTTATAAAGTACAGAGAAGTAGACGGCGAGGCTTAAAATTCACAGAGAATTCTAATGATTTGGTGGAGTTACCATGTGAGTTCAGTCTTTTTTCTCTCATTATGACCCCTGCAAATCCAGCCCAACAAACAACACTGAACTGCTTGTCATGTATGCACATACTAGTTTTTCCATACCTCTTCTTTACTTCTCATTCACCTAATTTCACCTGCTCTTTCCTCCTCTGACACTTTCTCTGATGTTAATCAAGAGACCTCCTCTATCACAGAGAACCATGAGATATTAAAATTAATATATTGTAATGACCTATTTCTGTTTGTCCTTAATTGTGTCCCTTTTTATAAAAGAGTGTGCTGCTTGAGGATGCAAATCTCATTTTAATTTTTTGTCTTCCCAGTGCTATGCCTAGCAGTTGAACATATTCAATGAAAATTTGTTCGGTGAAAAAAAAAATAAAGACCAGTATGTACTTTGAGGAGTGAAAAAAAAGAGAAGTTGACAGTTTTATAATGTAAGTCTACCCTTGAGGCGTACGCTATCAGCCTCTATTGGCAGTTTTTCATCTTCACAGAAATCCTGAAATCTTTCTGTACCGGCCTGTAAGCATGCTCCCAGTTTTGTGTCCCCACCTTTGTTTTGTTTTATTTTACTTTGTTCTTGTAAGAGGTAAAAAATTTATTGATTTTTATCATATCAACATGTTATGATATGGTCACGCCTGCTCATACAGTTGACTTCTGAGAGCCAAAAAAGGATTTTGTTTTTCCGTTTAAAAATACATTTTTCAGCAGGAAGAAACATTTTTATCTCATTGGGCTTGGAGAACACAAATCATTGCCCATAATAAACATACTAGACTTGATTCTTATGAAAAAATTGTTACCCCCAAGCCCTGTCCTCCAGGATAGGCTCCTGTGTTAGGTATATGGGAATGATTTGGGCCTGTATGACTCTCCTTAGAACAATGACAATGCACATCAATCAACAACCAATATCTTCCCTGGGGGTGGATTATCGCAGTCTAAGGATGCTTCTGGGACTTGGTCTAGCTCTTCTTTTGTAAAAGCAAAATGAAACCTAGAGATGCAGCTATTTATGATGCAAGCTACTTCTCCCTGATGACATATGGGCCCGGCATTATGCTAAGCAGTTTACCTAGATTTTTCTAGCACCTAAAATGTAGATAGTATTATGATCACCATATTGGTGAACCAACTGGGGAGTGGAGAGTTAAACTGACTTGCTACATGCCAACAAGTTGGCAAGTTACACTATTGGAATCTCAACACAGTTTGTTAGAAATTTGATGTAATCAAATTTTCACTCTTTCTGATAAGTGTTAGTTAAGATTCACTCAGGAAAGATGAGCTCTTTACTTTTAGGAAAACCAGAAAGATCTGAGCTTCTTCCTGAGGAAACTGGTCAAGGATAGGAGGAAGGGTTTTGCTATGAGGAGGTATAGTAGGCAAGATTTTTAAGAAAATAAAAACAGACACACTCTGCTTGGTGAACTGTTGTAATTTCTTAGTGAGGTTGTTATTTAAAACAGCATTCTTTCAGAGCTGGAAACCAGAACTACCTGGGCCTATGTTCACATGGATCACATAAAATCACCATTAGTGTCTTTCTTTGCCTTGTGTTGTGCTGGATGAGCTGTCCGGTTTTTAAGCATTATTAACTTCAGCACAGAGATCCTATTATCTTCTAGTATATTACAGGTGAGTATGTGACACCTCAGACAGAGGATCAGGTAAATCAAAAGAAAATAACTCTGAATTCAGGTGGTGTGGCCAGCCGTCTACAAGTAATCAAGGCAGAATGGAGGGCATATAGGCTAAAGGGTTAGGAAGAACTCAGTTACTGCCTAACTCTAACCTTAAACAGCTGCATAAATTTGTAAAGTTTTCTCAACTTTCCAGCCCCCTATTTCTTTATCTCTAAACTAGTTGTGATAATATTGGTCAAAATGAACTGAATTTTTCTTATTAACTAGGTATATTAGACAAACTATGAAATTACATTAATATGAGTAGTTTTTGGGTTAGTGTTCTCTTTATATATTTAAAATCATAAATACACATTCACAATTATATGTGTACTTTTATTCAAAAAATATTAATTAGCATTGAAATATCAGTTACTATAAAGGATCAGAAATATGACTCATCTATTGGCCTGAAAATAAATGCAACAGGTTAGAAGATGATATGTAACTAAGATCATTAGGGAAAATAAAGTTTTCTCTCTTTTTTGTTTTTTAGTAGATGGAGGTCCAACTATTTAATTTATTTATTTATTTCCTTGATTTTCAGGATGACCCCCGAGAAAGGAAGGTCAGATACATTTGGCCTGACAGAAAAGGAGAAGCCATGTTATAACACAGGGGAAGGGTCAGACAGAAAGTGAAGTGTTAATAATTCTAAAATCTAACGTCTTAAAAACTTCCCACCCAAAGCAGTAAATAAGAGTCCATATCAAGATGTGATTGAAAAATATGGTGAGTGTTTAAATGTTCAAAAATGTATTGTAGTAAAAGACACATTGACATTAATCCTCTTCAAAATACTCCCCTTGTTTCAAACACAACTATGCTATCTTTCTTGCCACTTTCTGAAGCAGTTTTGAAGTCCTCTTTGTGTCTTCAGTTGCACTGTTGTGGCCATCTCCATGTCCTGAATAGTTGTAAAGTATTTACTTTTCATTGTCATTTTGAGTTTGGGAAAGAGCCAGAAGTCACATGGTGATATCCAGTAAGATGGGTAAGCCTGACTTTCCGCTGGATGGCACTCAAAAGTGGCATTCATTGTATTTCTTATCACATCACCTAAAGATACTCATAAAAGACAATTGCCAGAACTGCTTCAGAAAGTGGAAGAATGATGGAACAAGTGTGTTTGAAGTGAAAGGGGTATTTTGAAGGGGATTTATTATAATGAAATATGTCTTGTGCTGTAATAATTTTTTAATTTAAACATTCACTGTATATTTCACATTCTTCATATATTCAAAGATTCTTCATCCATGCAAAAATATTCAGAGAGAGAAAAAGCAGTAACAAAGGAGAAAATAAAAATGAAAGCAGATTTTTTATCAGAAACAATGCACACAAGAAGTGGAGAAACATCTTTAAAAGTACAGAAAGAACAAAACCATTGACCTAGAATTCCATGTCAGCAAAATTTATTTTATAAATAAATGCAAAATAAGGACATTTATATATACAGAACCTGAAAGAATTCATCACCAGCAGACCAATATTACAAGAAATATTGTAAAGAAGCATTTTGGACACAGAGAAAACAGTACCAGATAGAAATGTGACTATAAAATATGGGTATAGACTATTAGAAGAGGTAGCTACACAAAAAAATATGTAAGTCTTTTATAGCACTGGGGATTGAATCCAGGGAGTTATGTATACCAGGCAAATGCTGTAGCACTGAGCTACACCCCCAACACCATAAAATATTTTAGAAAAGTAATTGATTGTTTATAAAATAATAATGTAGTTAGGAAGGAGAAAGTAGAAGTGCACTATGGTAAGATTCACATACTATATGTGAAGTGATACAACATTACTTGAAGATAGTGATAAATTAAAGATGTATAATTTCTAAATCAATGGCTAAAATAACAACAAAAATTTATTACAACTGGCAAACCAACAAAGAAGACCAAATAAAATCATAAAAATACTCAATTGATTTCAATAGTAAGTTAAAAAAGAAAGAAAGAAAAAAGACAGATGGGATGAATAGAAAACAAATGGCAAAATATTTTTAAAACTAACCATGTCATTAATTATGTTAATAAAACTCCTTTAAAGCTTCCAAATGATAGAATGAAGGTGCCAGCACTTGCCTCCTTCACAAAGGAGGGAAAAAAAAAAGAACAACTGACTGCCTTTAGGAATGAGGGACTGAAAGAAAACTCTGCAAGGGACAGGAGACCTGTAACGTACAGAGATTTGGGACAATATAAAGAGAGCAGAGTGCACAGCAACTGTAGCCCTGGCTCCCTGGCATGGGAGACTCCCCATTGCAGGAGGAAAAGTAGATGTATCCAGCAGATCCCATTCATAGATTCCAGCAATCCTGACTACAGGAGAGTTATACATCATCACAGGCTTGCCACACATTTGAGAAGCTTTTTGTGTCAGCCCAGTAGTCTTGTGTGAGAGAAAAAACTTCCCTTTTCTTCCCCCAGCCCTCAAAGCTCAAGCTGCTACAGCTTGGTGCCATCTGGAGGAAGAAGCTGTTGCAATTCACACTGCTCTAGGAAACAGAATCCTCTACTACCCTTATCCCTAGGTGCCCACAAACATTTTACAACACTCACATGAAATGCTGCAGATTTGTAAACCAAACCAGCCCAAGCTGTACAGATGTGATGCCAGCACCCAAGCCCATGCAGTGCCTTGTACTGTGGGAGAAAGGTGGTCTATCACAGAAGAGAGTGCTGCCTCAAGACCCTAGGAGCCAAAGTGCTTGCCCTCTGGGAGTTTCAGACATCCCCTTCTCTGTCTAGTGTTTCTGGGGCCATTGCCTGAGGTCCCACCATCAATGGATGCATGCCTCCTAGTCCAACACCTGGTGCCAATGCTGCCACTCCTACAGGTTCTCATCACCAATGGCAATCACCCCTGTGGTGATTAACAAGATTAACGCTAATAAATGAGTTCAGCACGCTTATAGAATGCAAGATACTTACACAAATCATCTCATTTCTGAAGATTATAAATGAACACATGGTTAATGCACAACATTTAAATTATACCAGGAAAATGAAACATTTAGGTAAAAACTTAAAAACTTAACTGTACAGGATATGTTTGCTGAAAATTTTTAAATGCTGGTGAAAGAAAGTACAATATCAGTCAATGTACAAAAAAGCAGTAGCAATTCATACACCAATAGTGAAATACCTATAAAAGGAAATTTAAAAAGAAATCCCATTTCCAATTGCCACAAAAATAAAAGCTAGGAATAAATTTAACCAAGAAAGTAAAAGATCTCTACAATGAAAATTGTAAGATACTAATGAAAGAAATTATGAGAGACACACACTAGAAAGACAACTCATGCTCATGAATTGATAGAATTAATATTGTTAACATGTCCATAATACTTAAAACAATTTGCAGATTCAATTCAATCTTCATTAAAATGCCAATGATATTTTTCACAAAACTAGAAAAAAGTCACAAAATTAATATGGAACCACAAAAGATCCAGAATTGCCAAAGCATTTTTTTTTTTGGTACCAGGTATCGAACTCAGATCCTTGCACCTGCGAGGCAGGTGGCAGAACCACTGAGCTAAATCCCTGGCCCTGCCAAAGCATTATTGAGCAAAAAAAAGAACAAAGCTGAAGACATCATAACACCTGTCTTCAAAAAATACTACAAAGCTATAATAGTCAAAACAGCACAGTACTGGCATAAAACCAGACCAATAGAAGAGAACAGAGAACACAGAAATAAATCTATGTTTTATAGCCAAATATTTTTTTACTAAAGTAGCAAGAGTATATAATGAATAGTGAACAGTCTTTTCAATAAATCATGCTGGAGAAAATGGGTATACATATGCAAAAAAATGAAACCCCTATCTCTCACCATATTAAAAAACCTACTCAAAATGAATCAAGTATCTAAATATAAAACCTAGAACTATGAAAATACTAGAAGAAAACTTGGGAGAAATACTCCAAGACATTGGAATAGACATATATTTTTTGATAAGACCCAAAATACAAACATGGAAAACAAAGCTAGACAAATGGGATTATATCAAACTGAGAAACTTCTGCACAGCAAAGAAAGCAATCAAGGTGATTTTAACCATCAAAATTCACCCTACAATAGACTAAGAAAGAAAGCCACATGATTATCTCAATCAATATAGAAAAATCATTTGACAAACATGTATTTCTATTAAACCTCTCAGCAAATGAGAAATAGGGACATCCTTAGCCAGATGAAGAATATCTATTAAAACTCCACAGTTGGGCCAGGGATTTAGCTCAGTGGTTCCACCGCATGCTTCACACGTGCAAGGACTGGAGTTTGATCCCTGGTACCAAAAAAAAAACTCCATAGTTACTGTAATACTTAACAGTGAGAGACTGAATACTTTCACCCTGAGATCTGGAGGAAGAAAAGGATATTTGTTCTCAGAACTTCTATTCAACATTTTGCAGAAGGTTCTAGCAGTGCAATAATATAAGAAAAAGAAGATCAGAAAGGAAGGAGTAAAACTGTCTTTATTAGCAGACAATGTGATCAGGTAGAAAATGACAAAATTTACAAAACAGTTACTAGAACTAAGAAGTGAGTTTAGCGAGATTTTAACATATGTGATTAATATTCAAAAAGCAATTATAAATCTTTATACTAGCAACAAACAATCTGAAATTGAAGTTTTAATCTTATTCTCAGTATTTTATCCTAATTTCACTATATTTGATTGCTGTTCAAATATATCACAGTTTATGGTCTGATTCTATGGCCATTATGTACTTTTTGTTACAAATGAAAAACTTCATTTTTTGTCCGTTTTGTTTTCAGTAGGCTTTGGAATGGAGGTGGAATTGGAAACAAAACTCTCACTGAGAACTTTATTCTACCTCTTTGTTACTATTGCCTATGGGAAATGAGTAGTAAAATCAAGGGCCTACTACTTGGAAAGGAATAACTGACTTTTATAGGATGCAATGCCCAACTCCAAGTTCTTATAACAGGCACAAAATACATAGACACCCACCTGATTTCCTCCGGGTCCTGAAGTGATACAGCAAAGCAGCAGTAACCACAAGGCCAAGCAACCCCCCAATGACTCCTGCAGTGGCAGGACCAGTTCTGCTTCTGGAAATTCCTGAATGGGAAGATCTATACTTGAGTTCCAATGATAAAGACTTTGGATCTAGACAAAAATCATGCAAATGATGTCTAGAAATCTATCAAAGCAGGTATTTTCCAGGTTCCAATTTCATTTTAATTACCTTCTATATCACTTGCAATTTTAAAAACAATGACACATGAGGAATGGTTACCAGTGCCTTAGATTAAAATTTATTTCCTGGGGCCCAGGATTTAGCTCAGTGGTTCTGGCACCTGCCTTGCAAGTGTAAGGTCCTGAGTTCGATCCCCAGTACCAAAAAAAAAAAAAATTTCCTTTCCCTTCCCTTAGGAAATCAGTACCAATCTCAGAACTCCCCAAACCTTGAGAACATGTTCAAAAATTCTTTGACTTTGGTAGAATTTATGTTGTCTTTTGGAGAAATATTTTATTGACCATAACGATGGGTTTAGTCTAGGTAGAGCTCATTAACTCACCTATGACTATGAGTGCCATCACTTCACTGTGCTGGGCTCCCAAGCCATTGTCAGCCTCACAGGAGTAGTTTCCAGCATGCTCTGTGTTCAATAAGAGTTTGAAGGATGCTCCTCCTGCCAGTGGAGCTGAACTGCTCCCCAGAGTGACATTTTCATGGTAAAACCGGTACAGGATTGGAGGAGAGCCTCTTGGGGCCTCACAGTGAAGCTCCACTATGTCCCCAACCACAACCTGGGCTTCAGGGGACCTGAGAGTGAAGATAGGGCAGGATACTGGAACTGAAGGAAGAAAGATTGACAGTTCTGTATAAGTATATACACATGAAAACTTATATACAAAAAAACTTAATGAAAGGATACACGGCGTAGTTTATTGCACTAACATGGACATGGATTCAGGAAAACCTGGATTTGAATCCTGTCTCTTCCCTTTATTAGCTTTGAAATCTTAATTCTTATATTATGGTACTGGGGATTGAACACAAGGCTTTTTCCATGTCAGATAAGCACTCTACAACTGAACTACATATCCAGCCCACGTTATTTTTCAGTTTTGAGATAGGGTCTTTCTAAGTTACCCAGGTTGGCCTTGAACTTGCCAACCTGCCTCAGTCTCTCAAGTAGCTTGGAGTACAGGCTTGCACCACCATACCTGACCGTAATTTTTATTTTTTAAAAATTTAATTTACCTAACTCTCAGTTTATTCTTTTGTAAAATGGATATAATAGATGACAAGCCATTATTGTGAAAACCATATATACAAAGTTATGCTATCATTATTAACAGAAATAACTAAAATCAAGGGTCATTTCTGAACAATGCTACTTCTGAATCCTAGCTCAAGACTTCCACATATGCCTAAATTAGGGATTTATTACTATCTGATTACTTTGCTTTATTTTTCAACATAGTATTTAGCAGTACCTAACATCTATCCATTCATCCATTTATCCACCCATATTCATTCTTCCATCATTCTGTATATCTGATTACCTCAATAGAATGTAAATTCCCTAAGAATAGGGATTTATATGTTCTTTGCTGTATTTCCAGCTGCTGAGACTTTGGGTAAAATGCAATAATTGCCCAATACTTGGTGGCCATATGGGATGACTAATTTGATCCAGATTGGCACAAAAATACCTATATGCAGTACTAGCAGCAATGATTTCCACTTTTATTCATGATTATAGAAATAGGACAGCCAGTAAGTAAATGGGAAGAGTATCAAGAAATGGAGGGAGAGAGGAGAGAGGGTAGAGAGAAAAAAAGATGCAGCTTGAAGGAACATAAAAGCATTAAGATGTGTTATGTACGTATACCAACTCTTCACAATGAATGTAATCATTATATATTGCAATCATGTACTAATAAAAATACTTTTTAAAGAATAGAATACCATTAATGTGGAATGAGAACTGTAAGATTGCAGCTTCTGCTAAGTTGTGAAGAAACTCAATGAGCCAGTCTATACTCAGAGCTATGCTTTATTGGCATGGGAGACCGGGTAAGATCTTAAGCTCTGCTTTGCATTGGAACTGGCTACAGAGACAGATCATGAATGTGGGCTCACTCATTGAAAAGCAATGATTAGATTTGGTAATGAGCCTCATCTGAGCTGCAAGAAAGACTGTACCTGCTACCTCATCACAGTAGAGATGCCAAGTTGTGGTACTGCAAGTGTAGAGTTGCTGCTAAATCTAAAAATATAGCTTGAGTTTGGTTCTTGTGTGAACCCTCTGAAATACGCTGTTACTAAACAGACTGTGTGGATGCATAGGGCCTTAGAGATGTCTTTATTTGGTATTTTGTGAATTTCAGTGTGTTTCTACCCAAATCTCTGGACTTCTATATTTTAGAAGCAGACAGTGCCAGCTACTTCCATTGCACACTTTCCACAAGAGTTCACTGAACCTCTGGTTCCGTATGCACGGTCCTCTGAAATCAGAGAAGTCTATGACTAAAAGAGACTATGGTACATTGAAGCAATACTCTTAAGTAAAATAAATAGGACACACATGTATAAATACTGAATAGTTTCTCTAGTGTGAGAAACTGAAAGTGTAAATAAGGACTAAAAGGTATAATAGATAATGTGAAATAGGAAGAAAAGAGGCAATGGGAAGGGGAAATGGGAAGGATAGGGGAAAGGAAAGAAGGGAATGGAATTAATATGAGAAAATGGAAAAATGGAAACAAAGTCTTTGTAAATAGGGAGGGATGGAGGGGTTGAAGGGAGGGCAGGGAAAGGGGGACAAATAAGAACCAAGAGAGATTATGTAAAGGTGCAAATTTCCAATGATGAATGTCATTATATTGTATACCTAAAATGTACCAATGATTAGAATGAATAATTGATAATGCAAAATAGGAAGAAAAGGTCCAAAGGGGTAGGGGTAGTGGGAGGGGCAGGAGAAAGGAAAGAAGGGAAAGGAAAAATGATGAGAAATGGAAAAAATAGAAACAAAGTCTTTGTAAATAGGGAAGGGTGGAGGGGATGAAGGGAGGGCTAGGAATGGGGAAAAAATAAGAACCAAGATGCATCATGTAAAGGTACAATTCCCAATGAGAAATGTAATTGTGTTGTATACCTACAATGTACCAATAAAAGAAGTTTAGCCAAAAATAAAAAATAAAAGAGACAATGGTTATCATCGAGTTCAGTGGCAAGGTGCAATATGCCCCACTGGGAGATGAGATAAAATATGAGAATACAGTGGTACCTTGGTTCATGAAGTTAATTTATTCCACAATTCTGGAAAAGATGGCCATGTTTGTGTTCATGTGGAAAAGATGGCCACAGTTGTGTTTGTCACACAATGCAGAGTTTGCAAACAAAAACAAAATTTTCCCAAATGCTTCTGTTTGTGAGCCAAATTGTTCAAATAAAAACATTCATGAACAGAAGTACCACTGTATTTAGAGTGTTTAGTTTTGAACTTGAATATAAGAAAAACGTTCAAGTTTTCTAATATTCACATTGGCAGTCTTCCTCAGGCCATCTGTCATTTCTAGTGTTAAGAAGGCCTAGGAGATCCCATGAAGGTAAGAAATACTCCAGATACAAAAAGGTGGATACCAAGGGATTCACTTGTTTGTTCATTCTTAGCATATTGAATCATGTAGTCAAATTATTGACTACTTGGGTACTTTTACAGATCATTTTATGATGGTGATGGTGGTGGAGGTGGTGATGATGATGATTAGTAGTACTGGGAATGGAACTCATGAGCACTCAAAATCTTTACAGTATTTTGTAATGAGATTGAGGAACAACCAAAACCCTTTTTATATTGCATAGAAGTTGCTCTATTGTTTTGGTGACAAAGTTCTAAAACAAGAACTCAAAGGTAAAGATGAGCCACACAAACTACTATGAAGAAAGACTAGTATTTGAAGTAGTTATTGATGATCTCCTGGATTTTGGTGGTATCCATTCTGATTTCACATTTTATATTTTCAGCTGCATTGATGATGGCCTTTTCTTTCTTTCTTGTGGTAAGTTTGGCTAAAAGTTTGTCTATTTTGTTTATTCTTTCAAAGAGCTATCTCTTTAGTTAATTCTATGTATTGTTTTTATGGTCAATTTTATTAATTTCTACTCTGATCATTATAATTTTCTTCCTTATAGTAGCTTTGAATTTGGATGATTTATATTTTTCTAGGACCTTGAGGTCCATCTTTAGGTTATTTATTTGGGCTCTCTCTTTTTCTGATGTGGGAATTCACAGCTGTAAACTTCTGTCTCAGAACTAGTTTCATTGTGTCTCAGGTTCTGGTATGTTGTGCTGGCATTATTGTTTGATTCTAGGAACAGATTAATTTCTTCCATGATTATTTTCTGTGACCCACTGATTACTCAAGAGTATATTGTTTAATCTTTATGTGTTTCCATAATTTCTGCTGTTTCTTTTGCTATTGATTTCTAATTTCATTGCACTATGATCTGAAAATATGCATAGGATAATTTTGATTCTTTTTAATTCATTTAAACACGCCTTATGGGCTATTATATGGCTTCTTTTGGAGAAAAAGTTGTGGTGCTGAGAAGAATATGTATTATGTAGTTGTTGGGTGGAACATTCTGTAGATATCTAGTAAGTCAATTTATTCAAAAGTCAATTTATTCAACTCTGATATTTCTTGGTTGATTTTTTTATCTAGTTCATTTGTCTATTTGCAATAGTGGGGTATTGAGGTCCCCTTCTATAATTGTTCTGATGTTTACCTGATCTTTTATGTCCACTAGTGCTTGTTTTGTGAAGTTTAGTGAATCAGCCTTTAATAAATATGTATTTACAATTGTTATCTTTTCCTGCTGAATCTCACCCTTAACCAATATGTAGGGACCTTCTTTGCCTTTTCTGATAAGTTTTGGCATGAAGTGGTCTCTCTTTCTCCTTCTCTCTCTCTCTCTCTCCCTCTCTGAGACAGGATCTCATGATGTAGGCTAGCCTTGAACTCCCTATGTAGCCCAGACTGACCTCAAATTCAGGCCATCCTTCCGCCTCAGCCTCAATAGTGCTGGGATGACAGAAGTATGTCACCATTCTGGACCACTTTTACTGAAAATAGGATAGCTACATTTGCTTGCTTTCAGGCTCCTGTTGCATGGAATATTGTTTACTATCCTGATTTTTAGTCTGACTTTCTTTTTGGATTAAGTGTGTTTCCTGTTAGTGAGATACTACTGTGTTTTTTATCTAATATGCCAATCTATGTCTTTTGATTGGGGAGTTGAGACCATTCATATTAAGAATTGTTATTGAAAAGTATTGACTTATTCCTGGCATTACATTATTTTTCTGCTACTGACTCCCTCCCCACCAAGTTATCCTGATCTTTAAGGTGTATACTGAGAAGTCTACTGTGATTCTAAAGAGTTTATATTTATTTGTGATTTGTTGCTTTTCTCTGACAACTTTTAAGATTCTGTCCTTGTGCTGGACTTCTGGGACTTTGACTAAGATGTGCCATGGAGACAGTCTTTTCTGGTTGTGGCTATTTGGGGTTTTATATGCCTAGCTTACCTGTACATTAAATTCTTTCCCTGAACTTGGAAGTTTTCTGACATGATTTTGTAAGCAGCTTCTTACAGCCTTCATATTCTCTTCTGATTTTTCACTAATGCCAATTAATCTTAGGTAAGTCTTCCATGCATCATCTAGTGTCTGTTGGAACCATTTTCCATTATCTCTCATTTTTAGGGTATCTCTGATTATATGATCACCTGTATCAGCCTGTCTCCTAGCTCTGAAACATTGACCATATCTGTTGCCCATAATTCAATAAATTTTTTTTCTTCTAAATTTCTATTTGGTACCTTTTCATGTACTCTAATTCTTTATAACACTGATCACTCATTTTTCAGAACATTTTGTTTAGCTCAGCTAGCTTTTTTTGTGTGTCTTCATTAAATTCATGGACCATTTGTTTATTAAGTCCATTACCTGAATTGGAGAATCCAGAAGAAATGAATAGATTTGTAGATACTTATGAATTACCAAAACTGAAACAAGATGATACAAAAACTTGAACAGTTCAAAAACAGGCAAAGAAATTGAAGTAGTAATTTTTTTTTTAAAAGCCCTACCAACTAAAAAAAGTAAAAACCAATAGATTTATCACTGAACTCTACAAGAACTTCAGGGAAAAATCTAATGCCAGTACTCCTCAAATTCTTTAATGAAATCAAAAGAAAAGGAGTACTGCCAAACTCAATCTGGAAGCTAGTGTTATACTGATTCCAAAATCAGACAAAGGCTCAACTGTGGCCAATGTCTTTAATCAATTTAGATGCAAAAATCCTCAACAAGATCATTGCAAAAAGAATGCAACAAATCATCAAGAAGATCATACATCGTGACCAAGTCGGCTTCATCTCAAAGATATAAGGATGGTTCAACAGGTCACGCGGAAGACGCCAAATCACCCCGCTGCAGACAGGCAGGTCTGTGCAGGCCCTACCGAGGTCCTGAGTCAGGCGGAAGACATCAAATCGCCCCGCTGCAGACAGGCAGCCACTTGGTTCCACACTACAAAGACGCAGAGGGCACCAGAACACCAGACCAAGGTACTGAGTCCGGCTGCTCCTGGCCCAGAGGTAGGGGCTTCTGAGCCATCGTCCCACTGCTCCTGGTCCAGAGGAAGGGGCTTCCCAGTCACCATCCCTCCTGCTGCTCCCAGCCCAGAGGAAAGGGCTTTTGGGCCACCTTCTGTCCTGCTGCTCCTGGCCCACAGGAAGGGGCTTCTGGGCCACCCTCCCTGCCGCTGCTCCCAGCCCTCAGGAAAGGGCTTTTGGGTCACCATCCCTATTACTGCTCCCGGCCCCTGTCCCACCTCTCCCAGCTCAGAGGAGGTAATCTGTGCAGGTGCTAACAGCCCCCCACCCCAGTTGAAATGAGAAAACATGTAAATAAATCTCAAAACCAGACTTCCAGATCACCTACAGCAACCCCAAAGGGAAATGAGATGGAACACTCTGATACTCAACCACCTGGACCCACTGAACTGGCAACAAAAGGGGATCTGGAAAAAATGACATCAGAAATGATTGCTCAGATAACAGGAGAAATTGTGCCCCTAGTGCAAGACATGATTAACAAATCCAGAGAGGAGCTCAGGAACATGATGGAATCCCAACATAAGAAACAAATGGAATCCATAAAACTGATACAAATAGATTTCCAGGACATGAAAAACTCCATTGAAAGTCTACACAGCAGAATGAGCCAATGTGAGGACAGAATTTCACATACAGAAGATAAGATTGCAATTAGTGACCAGGAAAAGAAAAATTGCTTCAAAATTATAAGGGAACATGAGAAATCAATCCAGCAGCAGCTAGATGATGCAAAGAAGAATAACATAAGACTGATTGGGCTCAATGAAGAAACACGAGAGAGTGGAGATGACATAAAAAATCTCTTCACAGAAATAATGGCAGAAAACTTCCCAAGCAGGGGAAAAGAACTTGAGATACAGATAAGTGAGGGATATAGGACTCCATATAGCCTTGATAAAAATAAATCTACACATAGGCATATAATTGTTAAGATTCCAGAAACACAACAGAAGAACAAAGTTCTCCAAGCAGTCAGAGAAAAGAAACAAATCATATACAAAGGAAATTCCATCAGAATCACAGCAGACTTCTCAACACAAACCATCAAGGCAAGAAGAGCTTGGAGTGACATATTCCAAGCCCTAAAAGAAAACAGCCTCCAACCCAGATTGATGGACCCTGCAAAACTATCTTTCAAAATGGATGGAGAAATAAGATACTTTCATGACAAAGAGCACCTTAGGAACTTCGTGAGTACCAAACCAGCACTCCAAAGAATTTTACACGATATCCTAGGAACAGACATTGAGGATCACAACCCCAGGAAGCAAAGCAGAATGAACCCATCTGGCATGACAAGAAATTAAATGTAAAGGGGGAGAACCCAACAACAAGAAAAAGTCATGGCAATGACAAGTCAATACATTTCAGTTATAACCATCAAAGTTAATGGTCTCGATTCACCAATCAAAAGAAATAGACTGGCAGAATGGGTCAAGAAGCAAAATCCAACAATATGCTGAGTACAAGAAACACACTTAATTTAAAAGGAAACTCATAGACTGAAAGTTAAAGGGTGGAAAACAATACTCCATGCAACAGGAACCCAAAAAAAGCAGGAGTAGCTATCCTTTTTGCAGATCAAGTAGATTTCAAACCAACACTGATTAAGAGAGATGGAGATGGACAATACATCTTTGTAAAGGGAAGAATCCAAGAGGAAGAGATGACAATCAGAAATATCTATGCACCAAACACTAGTGCACTCAACTATATAAAACAAATGCTAATGGACATGAAAAGTCATATATGCACTAATACAATTGTAGTGGGGGACCTCAACACCCCACTGTCACAAATAGATAGATCAACTAGACAAAAAATAAGTAATGAAATACTAGAACTCAATCGAACTCTTGAACAAATGAACTTAACAGATGTTTACAGAGTCTTCCACCCCACAAAATCACAATACACATTCTTCTCAGCTGCACATGGGTCACTGTCCAAAATAGACCACATACTCACACATAGAACATGTTTAAGTAAGTGCAAAGGAATTGAAGTTATCCCCTGTATATTATCAGACCACAGTGCAATGAAATTGGAGATCCATAGCAAAAGAAACTCAAAATATTTCATAAACAGTTGGAAATTGAACAACACACTTCTGAATAACCAATGGGTCACAGAGGAAATTAAAGAAGAAATCAGACAATTCCTTCAATTAAATGACAATGACAATACAACATATCGGAATCTATGGGACACAATGAAAGCAGTCTTACGAGGGAAATTCATAGCAGTGAATACACATATTAGGAAAACAGAATGAGCCCAATTAAACAACCTGATGCTGAACCTCAAGCTTCTAGAAAAAGAAGAGCAAGACAACCCCAAAGCTCATTCAAGGGAGGAAAGTAAAAAGATCAGAGGAGAAATCAATGCGATGGAGACTAAGAGAACGATACAAACAATCAATGAAGCCAGGAGTTGGTTCTTTGAAAGAATCAACAAAATTGACAAACCTCTAGCCAACCTTGTCAGAAAAAGGAAAGAAAAGGCCCAAATCCATGCAATTCGGAATGAAAAGGGTGAAACTACAACAGACCCAGCAGAAATCCAGAGGATCATCAATACCTACTTCCAGAACCTATATGCCAATAAGATGGACAACACAGAAGAAATGGACAGATTCCTAGATACATATGAATTACCAAAGCTGAAAGAAGAAGACCTAAAAACTCTGAACAACCCAATATCAACCAATGAAATTGAAAATGTAATTAAAAACTTATCAACTAAGAAAAGCCCAGGCCCTGATGGCTTCACTGCTGAATTCTACAAGACATTTAGAGAGGAACTGCTGCCACTACTGTTTAAACTCTTCAATGAAATTGAAAGGGAAGCAATACTCCCAAGTCATTCCCGGAAGCAAGTATCTCCTTGATCTCCAAAGCGGAGAAGGACCCAACTGAAAAAGAGAACTATAGGCCAATCTCACTAATGAACATAGATGCAAAAATCCTTAATAAGATAAGGGCAAACAATGCAGAAGATCATCAAGAAGATCATACACCCTGATCAAGTGGGATTCATCCCAGGGATGCAGGGATGGTTCAATATACGAAAATCAATCAATGTAATACACTATATCAATAGACCCAAGGACAAAAACCAAATGATTATCTCCATAGATGCAGAAAAAGCATTTGACAAAATCCAACATGCATTTATGATAAAAACCCTACCAAAAATTGGAATAGATGGTCTCTACCTCAAACTGATAGAAGTCATCTATGAAAAACCAACAGCCAATATCATACTAAATGGTCAAAAACTGAAATCCTTCACACTAAAATCAGGAACAAGACAAGGATCCCCACTATCACCACTCTTGTTCAATATAGTTCTGGAAACATTAGCCACGGCAATTAGACAAGAGAAAGAAATAAAAGGAAGAAAGATAGGTAATGAAGAAGTCAAATTGTCATTATTTGCAGATGACATGATACTCTATATAGAAGACCCCAAGAACTCCACCAAAAGTCTTCTAGATTTAATAACCAAATTCAGTCAAGTAGCTGATTACAAGGTCAACACACAAAAATCAATAGCTTTCCTCTACACAAATGAAAGACTCACTGAGAGAGAAATAGGGCAAATAATTCCTTTCACAATAGCATCCAAAAAACTGAAATACCTAGGAATCATCCTAACGAAAGAAATCAAAGACCTCCTCTCTGAAAACTATGGCACTCTGAAAAGAGAGATTGAAGATGATATCAGAAAATGGACAGACATCCCCTGCTCCTGGGTAGGAAGGATTAATATAGTGAAAATGGCCATAATTCCCAATTGAATGTAATTCAATTCAATGCAATCCCAATTGAAATCGCAGCAGCACACTTCATGGACCTTGAGAAAACAATCCAAAAATTCATTTGGAACAAGAAGAGACCCAGAATAGCAAAAGCAATTCTTGGTAACAGAGACATGGCAGGGGGTATCACAATCCCCAACCTGCAACTATACTACAAAGCTACTGTGATAAAAACAGCATGGTACTGGCAAAGAAACAGACTTGAGGACCAGTGGAACAGATTAGAAGATGCAGAAACAATGCCAGACACACTCAGCCATCTCATCTTCAATAAAGGAGCCAAACACCTTCACTGGAGGAAAGATAGCCTCTTTAATAAATGGTGCTGGAAAAATTGGGCTTCAACTTGCCAAAGATTAAAACTAGACCTGTATCTCTCACCGTGCACTAAACTAAAATCGAAACGGATTAAAGATCTAAATATTAAAATAGAAACTCTGAACCAGTTGGAACAGAGGTTAGGTAGAACCCTTGAAGATATCAGTGTAGGAAAAGATTTTATGAACAAAACCTCAGTTGCCCGTGAACTAGCATAAACCATCAACAAATGGGATCTCTTCTTATTAAAAGGCTTCTGCACAACAAGAGAAACCACCAGCAGTGTGAAGAGACAACCCACAATGTGGGAAAAAATCTTCACCTGCTCTTCCTCAGACAAAGGTCTACTATCTCGAATCTATAAAGGACTTAAAAAGATCAGACCTCCCAAATTTAAAGACCCAGTCCGAAAATGGGCATCTGAAATGAACAGACATTTCTCACACAAAGAAGTAGAAATGGCAAATAAATACATGAAAAAATGTTCAATGTCACTGGTCATTCGAGAGATGGAAATGAAAACAACACTGAGATTCCACTTCACTCCAGAAAGAATGGCTGCTATCATGAAATCAACCAATAACAAATGCTGGCAGGGTTGTGGGGAAAAAGGAACCCTGCTCCACTGCTGCTGGGAGTGTAGACTGATGCAACCACTGTGGAAATCAGTATGGAGGTACCTCAAAGAACTAGGACTGGAAGTCCCATTTGACCCCACTATTCCACTGCTGGGGATCTTCCCCAAACAATTAAAACAATCATACCACAGTGATATATGCTTACCCATGTTCATAGCAGCACAGTTTGTAATAGCTAAAACTTGGAAACAGCCCAAATGCCCATCAACTGGAGACTGGATAAAGAAAATGTGGGGTTTTTTAATAAAATGGAGTACTACTCAGCCATAAAAAATGAGAAATTAGAGACATTTATAGCTAAGTGGATGCACATTGAGGCAATACTCTTAAGTGAAATAAATAGGACACACATGTGTAAATACCAAATAGTTTCTCTAGTGTGAGAAACTGAAAGTGTAAATAAGGACTAAATGTATAATAGGTCATGTGAAATAGGAAGAAAAGGGGCAAAGGGGAAGGAAGTGGGAGGGCTAGAGGAAAGCATAGAAGGGAATGGGATTAATATGAGAAAATGGAAAAATAGGAACAAAATCTTTGTAAATAGGGAGGACTGGAGGGGTTGAAGGGAGGGCCAGGCAAGCGTGAAAAATAAGAACCAAGAGAGACTATGTAAAGGTGCAAATTTCCAATGATGAATGTCGTTATATTGTATACTTAAAATGTACCAATTATTAGAATGAATAATCGATAATGTAAAATAGGAATAAAAGGTCTGAAGGGGTAGGGGTAGTGGGAGGGGCAGGGGAAAGGAAAGAAGGGAAAGGAAAAATGATGAGAAATGGAAAAAATGGAAATAAAGTCTTTGTAAATAGGGAAGAGTGGAAGGCGTGAAGGGAGGGCTAGGAATGGGGAAAATATAAGAACCAAGATGCATTATATAAAGGTACAATTCCCAATGAGAAATGCAATTGTGTTGTATACCTACAAAGTACCAATAAAAGAATTTAATCCAAAAAAAAAAAAAACTCCATCGAAAGTCTGTGCAGCAGAATGAACCAATGTGAAGATAGAATTTCACATATAGAAGATAAGATTGCAATTAGTGAGGAGGAAAAGAAAAATTGCTTTAAAATTGTAAGGGAACATGAGAAATCAATCCAGCAGCTGCTAGACAATGGAAAGAAGAATAACATAAGACTGATTGGAGTCAATGAAGAAAGAGGAGAGAGTACAGATGACATAAAAAAAACTCTTCACAGAAGTGATGGCAGAAAACTTCCCAAGGAGGGGAAAAGAACTTGACATACAGATAAGCGAGGCATATAGGACTCCAGCTAGCCTTAATCAAAAAAAAAACTAAACATAGGCATATAATAGTTAGGATTCCAGAAATCCAACAGAAGAACAAAATTCTACAAGCAGTGAGAGAAAAGAAACAAACCACATACAGAGGAAAGCCCATCAGAATCACAGCAGACTTCTCAATGCAAACCCTCAAAGGCAAGAAGAGCTTGGAGTGATGTATTTCAAACCCTAAAGGAAAACAGCCTCCAACCCAGATTGATGTACCCTGCAAAACTATCTTTCAAAATTGATGGAGAAATAAGATGTTTTCATGATAAAGAGCACCTCAGGAACTTCATGAATACCAAACTGGCACTCCAAAAAATTTTAGACAATACCCTAGGAAAAGACAATGAGGATCACAACCCCAGGAAACCCAGCAGGATAAATCCATTGGGTGTGACAAATTAAACGCAAAGGGGGAGAATCCAACGAAAAGAAAAAGTCATGACAAGGCTTTTAAAACTTTTAACTTCATCTCCCTAATGAGTGTATAATTCAATCTCATTATTGTACTGATTAGTATTTTTCTGATTCTAGAATTGCACACCATTCCTTGTGCTATACTGGCTATTTATCATCTTCTTATGTCTACATTTTAATTGGGTTGTCTATTAATGAGCTCTAAGAATTCTTTATATATTCTAGTCATAGGTTATAAGCATTGTAAATATGGTTTGTTTAAGGATTACTTTTCATTTTAATGATGTCATTTAAAGTTCTAAATTTTGGTGGAATCTCATTTATCAATTTTTTTCTTTTATACATCATGTTTTTTGTATCCTACGTAGTTCTTGCCTACCCTGAATTCATAAATATTTTCCCTTATAATTTCTTCTTAAAGTTTTATACTTTTAGGCTTTCTTATTTAGGTTCATAGATCCCTTCAAGTTATTTTCATGTGTGGAAAAAAAGGGTTGAGGTTAATTTTTTGTATACGGATACCAGGAGTTTTAGTGCCGTTTGCTGAAAACACTATCTCTTCCTTGGCTCTTGAATTGAGTTTATATTCTATAAAATGTTAATTTTAAATGATCTTTCAAAACTCAGTGGACTATATATGTGTGGTTCTATTTCTAGATTCTCTGTTTTATTCAAATGATATATATGTCTTTCCTTACACCAACACTGCCTTGATTACTGTAGCTTTAGAAGAAGTCTTAAAATTAGATACTAAACGTCTTCCAACACTATTTTTGTTTTTGTTTTTTACATTTCTAGGTCCTTTGTACTCCTACATAACTTTTAAATTTCAATATCCAATTCTTCATTTATAGCAAGTATACACAGACCTGAATTTTTATATATATCTTGTGTTTTCTAATCCTGCTAAATTCAAGTACAAGTTCTAGGGGCTCCTAGAGATTTCTTAGTATTTTCTCTGTAGATGATCATCTCATCTACATATAAAGATTTTGCTTCTGCCATGCCAATCCTATCCTAGTTATGTCATTTTATTGCCAGACTATTTTGGTGGGGACTAGGTTTCAAAGTTTAATCAACAGATAAAGAGTAAGTATATCTGCCCTTGTTCCCCACCTTAAGGAGAAAGCATTGTATCTTCAACATTCATAGAAGGCATTCTCACTGGAAGTACGGAGTACATGTCTTTAATCTGTTGAGAAGGTTCTGTTCTACTCCTAGGCTCCTGATAGCTTTTACCATGAACAGCTGTAGAATTTAGTCCAATACTTTTTCTCCAACTAGTAACAGGATCATATGGCTTTTGCCTTTCCTCTGTTAAAATGATGACTTTTGGGGGGGGATCTTCCAATGCTGAGCCAACACTGCCATCCCTATAATAAAACCACTTTCTACATCCTGCCAGATCTGACTTCTAATACTTTGTTTTGTTAAACAAATTTCTATCTATGTTCATACTTTTTTCTTCTATTATCTTTATCCAGTTTTAGGATTAGCACAATGTTGAGTTCCTAAAATGAGGGGAGAAGTGTTCCTTCTTTTTTCTGATTTAATTGTTTGATATAATTTGTCAGTTAAAATGTTTATGAGCCTGCTGTTGTCATATAGGTAGGTTTTCAAGCTAGGAATATACTTTCTTTAATAGGTGCTATTCAAATTTTATATTTCCTCCAGAGTTAGTCTCATTAATTTGTCTTCCAAGTTACTTCTTAGAAGTTGTCAAATTTATTTCAAAAAAGATTTTTGTAATATGCTTCCTATATCCTTTTAAATTCTGTAAAATCTATGGTAATATCTCCTACATCTTAAAATTGTAATTTAAAAAATGTATAACTGATATTGTGTAACAGGAAGAAAAAGTCTAAAAAAGCAGGGGACTTGGGAGGAGTAGGGGAAAGGAAAAAATATGAAAAGAGGAAAATAATGGAAACAAGGTCTTTGCAAATAGGGAAGGGTGGGCAAGGGAAGGGGAAAAAAAATAAGAACCAAGAGACTCATGTAATGTTACAAGATCCCAATGATGAATGTAACTGTATTTTATACCTAAAATGTATCAATAAAGTTAATGGGGAAAAAAAATTAAAACAACATCCCCACTGGGAAAACAAGATGTGGGAAATATTGGTCCTGGAAAACTTCAGTAGGCCAAAATTTCTAAACTCCCACTTTAAATGCTTTGTAAGTAATAAATACATATTATACAATTTAAAATGTATAACAAAATGTGTAAGAAAGAAAAAAAGACTCCTATACAGGGTTTTTAAGGTAACTAAAAGCAGAATGCTCAATATATAAATTAACATTACTGCTCCCTTGGGAGGTATGAAGGAGGAAGTTTTGCACTAGGTAATTTTTATGAGCTTAGTGCTAAAGGTCTGTGTAGAACTTCAGGCCTGCAAAAGTCAGAAACTTAAAACTAAAGCACCTGCATAAAGTCTAGACTCTTGAAAGAGTTTTCTTTTACTAAATGAGTGGTTGGTAGAGAGAAAAATCTACCAACCAGCACAGACGGATAACAACACAACTTTTCTCTTGAAAGAGCTCTGGGAAAATAGAAAGTTTCCCCAGAAAATAGATAAAACACCAGAACTGTACCAAATTCAAGAGCGTGCTCTGGGAAGCCCCAAATAAGGAATTAGCATAAAAATTGATCCTGTGTCACTGATATTCTAAGGGCTTAGAAGAAACAAATGTGAAATAGTTTTTGAAGTATACAGTAGATAAGCCAAGAGTACGTACATCAGCAAGATGATAGACTAACAGGAATCGGCCATCATCCCCATCCACCAATGAAAACAATTTTATAGTTTGAATGTGGTTGTCCCCTCCACAACTGATGTTGTGGCTACAGAACACTGGAACATACTACCTCAAAATATGCCTCTTTGGGATAGGATTATTTTGAGCTGGTTATTCTGAGAAATAGTAGCCACCTGAGACCCTAAAAGCAAAGTAGAAGTTCCATTTGTAAGAGAAACTTGCCTCTATAAGAGACATCTCCACTTTCAAGGAGACCTTCTGTCTTTACAAGGAAAATAAGGGTCTAAATCACTAGAAATTCTTAAGAAACAGAAAATATCTTAAATATATATAACAAAATTTACCTTTGTTTAAGGTGTTTTCCTGGCCACCTCCCATATAATCTTCCCCACACCCTTTTTTTTTCTGTCTCAGGTGTTTTCAATGTAATACTGAGGTCCTAGCCAGAACAATTAAGCATGAAAAAGAAATCAAAGGCATCCAAGTGGGAAAAGAGGAAGCAAAATTGTTTCCACTAGGAAATGACATGTTCTTATATTTAGAAGACCATAGGAACTCCACCAAAAGCAACCTGTAAGACAATACATAATAATCAAATGCCATAAAGTTGAAGGATGTGAATCAGCACATGATGAGCTGTCTGAAAAAGAAATTTTTAAAAACTGTTTCAGAAAACCCCAGTATATAAGCTTAGGTAATCAACGGTGGAAGATGCCAAGAGACCAAAGGAAGCAGCAGGTGAATCCAGTATTGCACAAAATGCAATTACTTGGAGACTTATGAACAGAAGTGTATCATGGGTGGTAGCAAGACAGAAGAGATTTATGTGCTAACTTAGATGAGGGAAACCTGTGAACAACTAGAATGTACCCGGGCCTTCTGGAAGACAATTAACATTTCAACTATCAGTAGAGATAGTCTAGGCATCAGTGCCCATTATGAAACATTTGACTGTTAATGACCTTGTTTAAGGTTTGGGATGCATATCAGGGTAAACTAGAGAGCAAGATCATGGTTGCAACCAAAATGGCTGTAATCCCTACAAAAATAATCGCATACCCTGAAAAATAAAATACTTAGGACTAAATTTATCAAGGAGGTGAAAGATCTGTATGTCGAAAACTGAAAACATTGATGAAAGAAACTCAAGTAAATACAAATACATGAAAAGATATACTATATTAATGGATTAGAAGAATTAATGTTGTCAAAATGTTTGCACTGCCCAAAGTGATTTACAGATTCAGTACAATACCTCCCAAAATTCCAATGATAATTTTCACAGAAATATAAAAAAAAAAAATCCTAAAAATCGTATGGAACCACAAAATACTCTGAGCAGTCAAAGCAATTTTAGCAAAGCAATTCTGCTAGAATTCAATTTTGTTGAACTTGGTTTGGTAAAATTTGTTTCTAAGCAAAAAGAACAAAGCTCAAAGCAACACACTACCTGACTTCAAAATTTACTACAAGCTACAGTAATCAAACCAGAACAGTAAGAGTGTGAAAACAAACACACAAGCTAATAGAACAACATGGAGAGTCCAGAAATAATGTCATAAATTTTCAGTCAATTGATCATTTATAAAAGCTCCAAAAATACAACAGGGAAAAGGGAGGGTCTTTAAAAATTCATTTTGGTAAGGCTGTATATCTGCATTAAAAGAATAAAATTGTACCTTTATCCTAAACCATATTCAAATGTTAAGAAATGTGATTATAAAATTAGTGAAGGAAAACTTAATATTGGTGTTGGAAATTATTTTTTATGTGACTCCAAAATCTTAGGCAACAAAGCCAAAAATAGAAAATGAGGTTACATCAAATTAAAAAGCTTCTCCATAGCTAAGGAAACAGTTAAGAGAGCAAAGAGACAACAAAGAGAAGTGGAGAAAATATTTGCAAATCATGTGTCTGATACCAACATATATAAGGAATTCAACTCAACAGCAATAAAACAAGCAATCTAATAAAACATAGGCAAAGAATTTGAGTGGACCTCTCAACAGAAGACATACAAATGGCCAACAAGTGTACTATAAAGGTATATTGTATATTCAAATCACTAATCATCAAGGAAATGCAAATTAAAATTGCAATGAGAGATCATTCACACCTGTTAGGATGGCTATTCTCTAGTAGCTGAAACATAATAAATGTTAATGAGAATGTGGAGAAAAGGGAAGCCTTGTGTAATACTGATGGAAATGTACACTAAAATACCCATTATGAAAAACAGCAGGAAATTTCTCAAAAAATTAAATACAAAATTACCAATATGCAGTAATCTTACTACTAAATATATTTCCAAAGAAAATGAAATTGGTATATAAAATATTGCATGTTCATTCTTCACAATAGCCATTGATGGAGAGAATGGATAAAAATGAAATATAGGTATATATAATGGAATATTATTCAGCCTAAAAAGGAGGAAAATTCTGTCATTTGTGACAATATGTATAACACTAGAGGACATTAAATAAAGAAAGCCACACATAGAAAGACAAATACCACATGATCTCACTTATTTGTAAAATCTAAAACATTCAAACTCAAAGTAGAGAGTAGAATGGGGTTGCCAGGGGTAGGACAGGAGGAACAGTGGCGAGATATTGGTCAGAAGGTATGAAGTTTCAGTTAAAAAGGGTAAATAAATTCTGGAGATTTATTGTATAGTATGTTGACTATAGTTAATAATAATGTACTGTGTACTTGAATATTGCAAAGATGATAGATCTTAAACACGTCTCCGCAAAAAAATTTAAGTATGTGAAATGCTGTATATGATAACAAGCTCAATTTAATCATATCACAATGTATGCATGTATCAAATATCACATTGTGCACCATAAAATATATTTTTCTTTGTTAGATATTTCTTAATATCTTAAGATATTAAAATATCTTAAATATCTTAATGTATTAGTATATGTTTGCAGTACATAATGATTACATTCACCATGGTGCATTCATACATAACACATCTTCA
Organism: Heterocephalus glaber; assembly: GCF_053883595.1. NCBI lineage: Eukaryota > Metazoa > Chordata > Mammalia > Rodentia > Bathyergidae > Heterocephalus > Heterocephalus glaber. The sequence continues at coordinate 5,360,217 of NW_028258349.1, read as the reverse complement.
CTCTCTTGGTTCTTTCCTTTGTTGGTTCTTGGTTCTTTCCTTTCTTTCCTTTGTAGATAAAATTTTTAACTTTATCTAATCCCATTTGTTGATTCTTGGTGCTATTTCTTGTGCAATCAGCACTCTGTTTAGAAATTCCTTGCCTGTGCTTATGTCTTCAAGAGTTTTATGTATTTTATCTTCTTGCAGATAGTTTCTATTTTAATATTTAATATTTTGTTTTAATTTTTTTACATGGTGAGAGATACAGGTTTAGATTCAGTCTTCTGCATGTATTTAACAAGTTATTCCAGCATCATTTGGTAAAGAGGCTGTCTTTCCTCCAGTGTACATATTTGACTCTTTGTCAAAGATCAGATGGCCAAATTGCCTGGGGTTGTTTCTGTGTCCTCTATTCTGATCATCATGTCTGTTTTTGGGCCAGTACTATATTGTCTTACCCCTATAATTTGTTACATAATTTGAAGTCTGGGATTGTGATGTCTCCATCTTTGCTCTTGTTGCCCAAGACTGCTTTTGCTACTCTGGATCTCATCTGGTTCCACATGAATTTTAGGATAGTTTTCTCTAGTTCTGTGAGAAATGCTCTTGGTATTTTGATTGCAATTACATTCAATCTACATATAAGTTTTAGTAGTGTGATCACATTGACATTATTGGTTTTGCCAACCCAGGAACAGGGGATGTCTCTATTTTCTGATATCCTTTGCTATACTCTCATAGTACTGTAGTTTTGGTTATAGAGGTCTTTCACTTCCTTGGTTGGGTTAATTCCTAATTATTTCATTTTGCTTGGTACTATTGTGAATGATATTGTTTCTGATTTCTTTCTCAGTGAGTTCACTATTAGTGCACCAAAACACCATTGATGGTTGATTTTGAATCCTGCTACCTTGCTGATTTGGGTTATTAATTCTGGGAGGTTTTTTGGTGGAATGTTTTGGGTCTTGTATGTAAAGGAGCATGTCATCTGTGAATACAAATAGTTAGACTTCTTTCTTTTCTGTAAATAATCCTGTTTGTTTCTTTCTCTTACTTGAATGGTCTGGCTAAAATTTCAAGTACTGTATTGACTAGCAGTGGTGATAGTGGATATCTTTGTCTTGTTCCTAATCTTAGAGGGAATTCTTTTAGTTCTTCCCCATTTATTATGATGTTGACCATTTGTTTGTCACAAATACCTTTTGTCAAATTGAGATATGATCCTTCTATACCTGTTTTCTCCAGGGTTTTTATTATGAAAGGGATTAGATTTTGCCAAAGGATTTTTCTCCATCCATTGAGATGATCATGTGATTTTGTACTTGCTTCTGTTTTTGTAATGTACCACACCATTGATTTGTGTATACTTAACCATCCTTGCATCCCTGGGATAAAGCCTACTTGCTCATGGTGTAAGATCTTTTTAATGATTTGCTGCAATGTTTGCTATTATCTTGTTGAGAATTTTTGTGTTTATGTTCACTGAAGAAACTGGTCCACAGTTTTCCTTTTTATTTGAGTGTTTGCCTCATTCTGGAACCAAGATAATGCTAGCTTCTAGGAATGAATTTGGTAGTACTCCTTCCCTTTTGATTCCATTGAAGAATTTGAGGAGTATTGGCATTGGATCTTCCCAGAGGTTCTTGTAGAATTCAGTGGAATGCATCTAGTCCTGGGCTTTTCTTAGTCAAGTCACTGCTTTCTCTAGCTAGTCTTATGGCCTGAGGATTTGTGAGCTCTCCACCAAACCATTCCAGAGGCCCCTCTCTCTGCACACCTCAGGCTGTGGCAACAGTCCAAGCAGAGGTATATCTCTGATTACACTGGCAGATGGTGAAAGCAAACAGATCACAGAGCTCTGTCCTGGATTAGATAGAGAGCAAAGGGGTCAAGCAGTGTGCTGGACTTAATGCTAGCACTTTTGGGCCCAGTCCTCTCCAAAAACTATATGTGACCTGCCTGACTTCCTGCCACACAGGGTGAAACCACTATGTTCCTTCCAGCCTGAGCTCAATACTGCTTAAACTTTTCGGGGAATCTATGTCTAGCCTGAGTCTTCTCCATGCTATCCCTTGTGACTGTCTCCCATCCAATCACTGTGGTAGGTGACACCCAGAAACCCTGAAGTGCAATTGTTGTGTAGCTTTTGATTCCTGGAGCAGCTCACTCTTAAACAATTAACCCCTTCCCAAAATGGCTCTTGATTAATCACTCTCAAATATCGTGGGCAATGGATTTCTTCCCCAACTCTAGCCTACCATAAGGAAGGCGTTATTGTACTTTCAAAAACCCCATCCTGCCAATCCTCTGCCAGGCTGTGTTAGCAGAGTCACCCCCCGCCCCGCCCACCTCCTTAGGAACTAGGTTTAGCATTCTAGGAACTAGGTTTAGCATTCCAGACTACTTCTATCTTTTCCCTGCATTATCTCCAGTTTCTCTGTGATTTCTAGCTTTCCTGTTGGCTCTTTCTTAATTCCTGATGCTTTTCTTCCTTTTCTCTTCACCAAGTTGTTTTCTAGGTGTCATGAGTCTAGGTCCTGTAGAGACTTGTGTTATGCTGCTGAATCTTATACCACTATCTTCCTTCCTGTTAGTTATATCTTTGTAATCTTAATAAACCTGAGGAAAAATGGAGCCCAGGTCACATGGAATCACAAAACCTAACAAACCACCATGAACAGAACTCAAAATAAGTTATAAACATCAGATTAAATACCTTAAACCTCAGCTAGTAGAATTATCTAAAAATTAACAAAAAATAAGTATATTTAAAGCTGTTAAAATTTGTGTTAAAACTTATAATGGTAAAACACTATAAATAATAAAAAGGAAATTAGAAAGGAAGTGATAATTATTTTCAAGTACTCAATGTGCTTCAGACACTATTTTAAGCATTGTACACAAAAACAAATTTATTTGATTATCAAAACAACACTATATTTAAATTCATTTGCTGTCCTAGTTAAAATTCAAACACAAAAGTTTGATCCTAACTTTCCCCATATTCTACTTGAACAGATTATTCTGCTGCCTGTGGTCTTCAAAATTGAGACACGCTGACTTGCCTGTCATAAAGTAAACCCAGTGCATCAAATGTTATCTGGTGATACCCATTCTATCTTGCTCTCTTTAAAGAATGTATTGGCTACTAGAAATTCTGAAAATCTTCAAGTTTTAACTTTTCCAGGACATTCCTCAACATCTGGTGCACACTACCCCAACCTGTGAAAATTTGGTTTGAAACACTGTTATGTGAAAACTGGTTTTACGATGATAATCCTGACCACGGAAAGCCAGAGCCTCCTGTATAACCAACCCACACAGGAAGATAGCTGCACAGGACAGTCCAGCAAGTATTGGTTTCTCTGCTATCTTTAGAGCCTTACTCTGTTGAAGTGATTCTCAGCTGAACACTATGTCTGCTGTAACTTTCATAAACGTTCCATTTTTGTTATTAGTGGTATTTTTTGGTGTGTCAAATCTTGCGACTATTGAAGTACCAGTAATTAAAAAAAAAGAAAGTATAGTTCCAGAATCGGGACTATATGTGATGTGCATGAGAAACCATTGAGGCTAATGTGGTTGACCTACTTTATGCAAAAAGTGGCAGGAAGCTCTATAGTGTTAAAGAGTCCAAACCCAGATTTATGTTTAATTTGGGTAAGATAAGGCAGTATGAAAATGGAAGAGGAAAGAACAAAGTATTTAATAAATAATGGTGGAAAAATTATGTCTACTTGAAAAAATAGGGCTTGATCCTTATCAAAGAATAAATACATAAATATAAGAGCAAAAACTGTAAAAGTTGGAACACACCAAATGTGTACATCAAAATAGTCGGTGAATAGAAAAAAATGAAACATTATAAGAAAATATAAGAGATTTTTTATTAAATGGCCATGTGATCTGACAGAAGATATCAGAAAGAAAGGAAAGTCATATGTCAAGATGGGGGAAAAAATGTGTTTAGCTGCACACAAAAAAAGTAATCCTCCTGTGGTGGATTAACTAATGGTCAACTTGGAATGCCCAGCTGAACTGAATCAGTGTGGTTTGGAAGTGGAAGATCCATCTGAGGATTGTTGCCAATGGCATAAAAAGAGAACTAGAGGGGAAGATCATGGGCTGCTGATTTTCTAGGAGAAGCTTGCTATGGTTGGTTTTCCTGATTCAAACTTAGCTGTTCTCATTGGAGGAGAAGCTCAGGTCCTCACTATTGCTGGGAATGGCTGCTGTTCTCCTCAGGGCGACTCTGATCTTCACCATGAGCATCACTTCCTGGCTCCTGTGCAGATCCCTCAGCCTGGTGGCACAAATCCTTCAACCCACCAGTGCAGGTTTTCTCGCTTCCACCACTGGCATTTAGGCCTTCCAGGCACAGATCCTCAATACATACAAGCATGAGACATTGCTGTGGGCTCTAGGTCACTGGTTGGATTGATGCAGGACATTGTCTTGGACTCTAGGCCTTCATCTGGACTTGTTCAGAACATTGCTGTGGATCCAGGCCCTTGGCTGGATTCTTTGGGTCTCCAGTGTGTGGCTAATCTCTTGCACCCCTCTGCATTTGAGTTTTTGGATAACTATTATGAAATAATCCTATAAATTATGTGTCCTGTATTAAGTCTATTTCCTTCCAAACCCTGACCACAACACCTCCATATTTCAAAATTCATTATAAACAAAAAATGAAGTGAAAGATTAGGTGAAAACATTTGCTTCATATACAATGAAGAAATTGCTACAAGGCATATTATTCACTAGTTATTATAAGATGGGCAGAAACTAGGGGGTTAGGTATTAGGAAACTTTCTAAACCGATGAACATATTATATATGATAGGGGTTTCCATTTCTCAGATGCATGCATCTCTCAGACTGGGCACACTGTGTGGATTTCAGTGTATGTAAATTATGTCTCTATATTTAGTTACCATATGAGAAAAACAAACACATAGGAAATTGGCAGAGACTAGACACAACAAGCTTTTATTAGAATTACTAATAATAATGAATTTATGGACAGATGCTTAACTGTATCAATAATTTTTTAAAATTATACCTTTCCTCCACAAATTGTCTCATTTATTGTTGATGAATATGTACATTGGTATAGCCTTATCTGGGAGAAATTTAGGAGTATTTGACAAAAATATTTAATATGCATAACCTACAATGTAATCATCCCAGACACATAGGTATAAATTTCAGGTAATCTAGAAGCAGTGCATAAATATGCTTGTTCAAGGACATTTCCTGGAGCATATTTTGTAATATAAATTTTCTGGAGACCATTTTAATATCTGTCAGTGATGAAAAGGATTAAAATATAATATGATGGCAATTGATGTCACTGGATTATACAACTAAATATTGTTAAGAGCATTAATTTTATGTTTTATATATATTTACCACAATAAAATATATGCATTATCTATACAATGGATTACTATGCAGACTCTTGAAATAGTATGATAGATGTGTATGTGGATTTAAAAATATTTTACTTTATTAAATAGGTATACTTTTAAATATATATGTATTTACATGTATGTATAACTGTACAAAAATAGAAAAATTCCATTGTGAGACATGCTAAGTTGCATCAATGATTACCATTTTGTTGCTGTTGTTGTTGTTTGGGGTTTTTGTTTGTTTGTTTGTTTTTTGTTTTTTTGGTGGGGGGTGGTACCAGTGATTGAACTCAGGACCTTGCACTTGCAAGGCAGGCACAATGCCATTGAGCTAAATCCCCGGCCCTAATGATTACCATTTGTGTTAGTTTACAGAAAAAACTTTAACTTTTTACTTTATATATCACTGAATTGTTTCAACTTGTAAGACTGAGATTATGATCAATTTAAAATTAGAATACAGACTTTAAATCATATCACCATGTTTTCAAAAAGTCTGAGAATAAAAGAAGGAATATTGCATTCATAAGGCTTCTAGAGGCTGCAACAATATACAGAATTTAGGATGTGGTGAAACTTATAAAGATTTTTATATAGAGGTGTTTAGATTGGCCTGTGCAGACAAAATCATCCAGTAAAACTGTAGCCACAGTAACCTGTTTTTGTAACTATGTTTTAATTCTAATTTTGTAGCAGCAACTAAAAATAGACTGAATCAAATTTTTTAGGGGGAAATAGCACGATTCAGGTAAGGGGCAGGGCAGGGGTTCTGGTCAATGTGCACAGGAAACACTTCCACACATGACAGTTATAGCTCTCTCCAGAATAATCCTGCAAAATCACTATACCCTTGGGTTTATGCACTCTGAACCTCACTGTCCCTCTACTCCAAGACTTTTTATTTTATTCCACTGTTTCCTTTTGTGAAAAGAAGTAAGTGCACATATTCAACCTGTTCCTAAAAGAGCCAGCAGGAATCTGGTTCTGGCAGCCAAGTCCTTTCCACTCCTTGGTCTAAGTTGATTCTCCAGGTGTTCACTTTGGAACTTGTGTGCCATTTCTCAGTAGATGAAGGAATCATCTCATGGAGAAAAGCACCTGGGTGAAGGGTACTGCAAAGCTGAATCCCAGGATCTCTGAAGACTGTGTTGGGGCTGAGGCTCACGGTCAAAATGGTTTTCAAAGAAAACCTTCAGTAACTTCACATAGCATCCTCATAGTCCACATCTGTGATATCTGCCCTTCTCAGCCTGGAATAGATGTCTGAGGAGACCTGGAAGCAAAAGTAATGGATAGGACCAGAGCAGAAGACAAGGAGAGCATACCCTCCACCTGTGCTCTTCCAGTTAGCCTGCGTGCACCTCATTATGGCACACTACACAAAGAAGGCCCTCTTGGAAAGGGCTGTAGCTTTCCACCTGCATTTCCAGGGGGTCTACAATTCACTGAAGGTCACAGAGGTGCTCCTGATAGCTGCAAGCTGACATAACAAGGCCTCCCTTTTTGTTATGGGCCATTGTTGGGCAGTCCCATGGGATGTAAGGATGTGAGAACTCATAAACTAAATTTAGCAAGCCTGAAATTTCTCAAGGACTTGAATTGTATCCAGAGACATCTGCCTGCTACACTATATTAGACAAGACTACAAATCACCTACTGTCATGGTACATATGCACAGAGTTGTAATGTCTGCAATTTTTCAGACAGTATTTTTGAATCATTAGCGATATCTTGAGTTTTTCAAAGTTTACACACTACCAATTTTTCATAAGCCAAACATTATTAATTTAGCTTTGTTCAATATTAATTTAGTTTGCTATGGATTGTTATGTTAACCTTACAATATTAAGTGATGGATCTATGGTTCAATGGTATTTTGTGATAAAGGTTTTCAAATAAGCAGAACTTTTAAACTAGGCATACACTGTGATTGAAATACAAATCATCTATACGTCCACTGCTCAAGTAAAGGTACATGTAAACCTCCAAAATCCTCTTGTATAGTGATTCCTTATTGTTATGATTAAATGTTTCTACCTCCATTGCATTGGTAGATAAGGGAACCTGAGATTTTTTCTTTTCCTACGTGATTATAATTTAAGAAGTTTGAGAACCAACCCTTAGAGGAAGCAGAGAGAGTGCCCGGAGAAAAGAACAATGGGGGCCCTGCTCACCTTATTCTCCACATGTGTCTCCATGCGTTCAACTGAAGAGGAAAAATCAAGTGTTGTGAGAGTCCACTTATAATGGTCTTTCATTAAACTCCATTGATACAAGCTTCTTCCTCTCCTATCTATTTCGCAAGGATTGATTTCCAACATTATAACCTGTGTTGCTTTGCTATCACAAATATGATTACTTTAATATTCAGGAAAAAAGCAGTAGCCTGGGGTGGATTGGTAAATAGCCACTCCCCTCACCCTCCCCTCTCTACCCCCAGCATAGACAACGCCTTTTTATCTCTCAGCTTTTCTGGGCCTGCCATGGGTAAGGCAACAATAGCAGCAACTAGGCAGCTGTGATGGGATGCTAGAGGAGTACATAGGGCTACTCAAACAGGACAAGCAGAGGCCACCATCTCTAGGGCTCCCATCTGCCTGGGGACTGGAGCACAAAGTAGGTTAAGCTAGCATCAGCACTGAGCTATACTTGAGGCCATGAGGCACTTTCAGACCAAGATCAATCCTCAAGGAGGCACAGAGTTGCTGACAGCAGCTCCAAAAGCAGAAGCAGCTGCTTTGAGTAGCACTGCTAGACAGTCATGCACAGCTCCTGATGGTTCTCTTGGATCCAGGAAAGGCAAAAGTCAGAGACACATTTATACCACTCCATGTCTCACCTGCTACCGGGTCCCGCTCCTGCTGGTTGTGGTATACCAGTGAATAAACCTTATCCCCACTTACAGCATTCACTGCAAGAGAAGAAGGAGATATCATGGCATAGTCTCCTCTTCCTGTCATTCCACTTATTCCGTATCCACCACCTATCATAACCATGGAGCAGGTGAATCATTGCTGGGTAGAGGAAGTTGAGCCACAGCAGAATCAAGTTTGGCTACAAGATGTCAGCCCACTGTCCAGCTCATTGTATTCACTCTTTCCGGGGTCACTGGGGAGACTTACCATTTTCATAAAAAGTCTGTAGCTGCGCTGAATCAGGTGAGTTGCGGTAGTTAGATTGTTGGGGTACAGGGCTAGCAGGGCTCCTGCAAATACAGAAACAGATCCTATCTGTCTGGAACAGCATCTGGATGTCCCAGATGCAACCATGTGAGACTGTAAAACAGTTGAGAAAAACTTGTTAGAAAGTATTCTGGGCAGAATATTAATTCATGGGAACTGGAAAGCACAGCTATATGGTAGAAGCCATGGCCCTATATATGGGCTTTGTGGGACACTTCATAGTTACTGTACTGCATTTCTCCCACAAGTATAAGTCCTTAGCAGCTGGTTCACTGTAACATTGTTTATACCATTGGCTATTCACATCATAAGGGCTCAGTAAATACTAAATAAAGACATACGGAAAACAGGTGGCTGGCCAGAGCAAGCAACTTGAAAAAGAGGTAGAAGAAAATATGGTCACGCATGCAATCACTAAGAGTGATTTGGAAACAATATCTGTTTATTGTTGGTATAAACAATAACACCAAAAAATACATCAACTAAACAGTGCCATCCCTAGATGGAAATATTTTTAAATATTTTATTCCTGTAAGCTTCTAAAGAATTTCATTAACAATTTTTGGCATGTTTATTATTCTGTCTTGCATAACAGAAATATATATATATATCTTACTTTTCCCAATATACTTTAAGACTCTCAGGATCTTTCCAAATATTCACACCTCTCAGCAGTCAAAAGAGTAACTTAAAACTGCCAGATATTGGCTGACTGCTTGAATGAATGAATGATCCTTGCAAAGCACTGAAACTTTCTCATTCTGCATACGTGTTAAGGGGGACTCATAGGGAAAACAGTGAAATGCTTTTAAATAATTAGTTATTACATGAAATCTAAAAGAAGAAAAATAACAAGTGAATTTTCAAAGTTGCCAATAGGAGAACTCAGAAGTGAGTTTTAGGTGTGATGAGATAGGACAAAAGCTCATGACAGGGGACAATTCAAATTTTAAAAAATAGATTTTTCTGCATTATTGGCCCAGATGGAGAAAGCAGAGAGCTCACCTGAGTGGATCCCCAGCTGAGCGTCTTCCTATAAGTCAAACAAATGAATGTGCATATTAGTGAGGAAGCTCTCCTTCTCAGTGCTTCCACACCACCCTTGCCCAGGGATGCGCCTAGCCCAGCATGTCCACTGTGGGTATCAATGTGTGCCCAGAGGACATCCCAGCCATCAGTGACAGAGCCTCCAACTCACAAATGAGGAGACACAGGGCTTGGTTAAAAAGACCTTCCCACATACGGTAAGTACCAGAGCTAGGACTTGAGCCAAGTCACTGAACACTTGTTTTGGGTTTTGCAACCACACCTGCCAAAAGTTCTTCAAAGCAGGTGGTGCCGTAGATGTGTTATACATGGGAGAAGTGCCCAGCGGTGCTGGTAAAGCTTGGAATTTAAATAAGAATTTCATATTGTCCTTTCTTGCCCCATCTCCAATTTGTTCAGTGGCAATCAGAAAACCGAGGTTAAATATACAAGTCAATATGGAACTACCATTTGGGATAAAGTAGGAAGCAAAATCATTGGAATTCATAATAAGAGAACAGCTTCAAGTTGTGTGATCAGGTGAAACTGCCCAGAGAAAATGACATTTCAGCTGAAAAGTGAAAAGCAATGATTAAAATCTGTGCATGTGTGAATGAGCATTTCAGGGAGAAGGAAAGGGACATGACAATACCCTAAGGCAGTGATGATGAACATTTTAGAGCTTTCAGTGAGAAAAAGAGCCCACTGTGGTAGCCACCACTGCCCTAAGGTGAGTAAGACTTGATGGATTGACTTCAGAACTAGAAGGTAGTAGGGATGAACTGCTAAACACTTTTCTCATAACTGCTTTAAATAGTTATGTTTTTAAACCAAAATGAAATCACAGAAGAATAAGCTATCATCTGAACTTGAACTGATGACACAAGAAAGACAAAGAATTTTACTAAAATATTTCCCTACTGTAGTATCTGGGGGAGGAGGTAGAGAGCAGATCCAAAGATAAGGTGGCTAAAAGCATACAGTTATCCTTTGTAGTACCAACACCCCGAAGCCAGCCGATTTCAGTGAAACCAAAGGGCACAATAGCAAAATACCAATCTCTGTCAATACTGACCTATTTTTCTCTTGAGCCAATAACCAAATGGCAGGGCCATAAAAATGACGGGACCGAGGCCTCCAAGGAGCCGTCCATTGATGCCTGAAGTAAGATGATTGCTCGCTTCCCCAATAGGCACTGAGAGAGAGACCTGTGTGTGAGTCATGAGGAAGGGATTGGGCTCTGGAGAGCGGACATCTTGAGTCTGAATTATGCCCAGACTGTGCCCTTTCTGGGAGGGATTTACAGTACGTTTTTGCTTTGACCTGGGAAAAATTCTTTGTCAAGAATATTTACTATGGATTCACACTAAATAACCATACAAAATACTAAAATGTGACAAGCAAGAATAGCAGCAGGACTACCCATTACCAAACCTAGTTAAAATGCCAGAAAAGTTGCTTCTAATCCTGGAATCATTTTATAATATAATAATGAGAAAATTATAGCTGGAGTAGAGGCATTGGTGACAAATTTTGCTATCCTCTGACTTTATTAAAATCAGGATTTAGAAACACTATGTCTTGTATTTGAAATTAGAAATAATGAGTGTTTAGAGAGATACTTGGACATATAAAAAGAGCAATGGAAGAGGGTGGACAATTTTCTGTTTAGGTCAGAACATTTACTCTAGTGTTGGAATTTACTTATTTATCTAGGAACCTAGAGCTTCATTACACCAATGATGAAGAAAGATACTGAACCCCCCATCTTCCACGCCCCTCACAAATATTGCCCATAAACGCAACATGTATAGAAGCCCCATCTTTGGTAGCACCCCACCAGAAGCACTGTAGTGTCACAGAGCCTCTTACAGGAAGCTGAGAAAGACACCAAGACAGTCACATAGCCTGACCTATACCTGTGACGTTGAGTGTTACAACCTCACTGCGCTGGGCAGGGCGGCCATTGTCAGCCTCACAGGAGTAGTTTCCAGAATGTTCTGTAGTCAGGGAGAGGTTGAAAGACACTCCTCCTCCAGAGGGGGCCAAGCTGTTCCCCAGGATGACATCCTCTTGATAAAGCTGGTACAGGATCGGAGGAGAGCCTCTCGGGGCCTCACAGTGAAGTTCTACCACATCCCCCACCACAGTCTGGGCCCTGGGGGTCCTGAAGGTAAGGACAGGACGGGACACTGGACCTGGGGAGACAGTAGGCTATCAGAAAGGAGTCTCTGAGGATGCAATAGACCTTCAGTCCCTGCCTGTCCTCAGAGGCTCAGCCACACTGAACATCCTCAAGCTATCTCTGGGCAATGTGGAAGAAGTGTGCTGCCCACACTGTGGGCAGTGGAACTTACTTCTGACAGTGATGCTTATCAGCCCACTGAGGCTGGGGCCGTGGCCATTGTCTGCTGCACAGTAGTATTGTTCAGCATCCTTCTGCTGCACCAAAGCGATCTCAAATTCTGCTGTCAGTGAACGCTGGGTCTTTGTTTCCAGGTTTGAACCCAGAGCACCTCTGTACCAAAAGAAGGTGATGTCTCCAGTGCCACTAGCAACTGAACAGATTAGGACCAGCTTGTCTCCCTCCATCACCTGTCCTCCTGGGGGCTGGGTCTCCAAGCTCACATCAGAGACAGGGACTCCTGCAGGAATGCGAGATAACATGGAGTCCCATGGGTAGGGAGATTTTCACAGACAAGGAGTAAGCATCATGTCCTGAAAGCTAAAGCTGCTCAAAAGTCGATGATTTATATAATCTAAATTGGGAGTGTGGTTCTGCTGAGTTGGAATCAGGTTTGGTTGAACTGATGATCTCAGGATAAGAAAGACAACATCATAATAATATGGAGAATATGGCATCACCCTCTTCCCTAAGACAATATAACTCCCATTCCCCTGACTCTCAAACTTCCTTTTTTCAAGGTACAGTATTATAGTGATTAAAGTCTAAATTGTAAATCAAAATGCTTGGGTGTGAATATTGATTCCAACTCATACTTGCTGTACGTGCTTGATCAAATTACTCTTCCATCTATAAATGGGGAAGGTAATGATAGTCATTTCCTATAGTCAAGGGTTTTGAGGAAACACATTGTGAAGCACTATAACAGCACCTGGTGTGTAGGAGCTGTTCAAGGCTTTTAAACTGGTGGACAAGGAGTTCAGTTTTGCCAGTGTTGAGTGTTAAACAAATGTGAGATTATCTGGCCGTCTGGCGGTCCTAAATATTGGGTCTTTACAGGAGAAGATGTCAGAAGTGTCAGCTCTGTCATGGAACAGGATAAAACACCTTCTGCATTCTATCTTTCAATATCAAGCCATTCCATAAGCCCTTCTCCAATACTTTGTTCCATGCTGTTTTCTACACAGCCTTTCATGCAATGCTGTCCTTAAAACTAGAATTCCCTCTCTACATCTATCATCCAGGAGGGCCAGTAGATGTAATATTTACTCTCCTCTCCCCAGCTCTGACTCTGGAAAAGCAGCCCCTTGGACACTCACTCTGTACATGTATCTGAGACATCAGGCTGGTTTTTGTGAGGCTGAGAGTTACTATCTGTGCCTGGCACCAGTAGGACCCTGAGTCTTTGTTCCATACAGTTGTGATCCGGAGCTCTGGGGAGGACTTGCAGCCTGAGCCCAGCATCTGCACATCTCTGAAGAAGCAGAATTGGATCTGGACATCTGGCTTCCGAGGAGGGAGCCACATCTCACAGGTCAAGATCATCGGGCCCCCCTCCATGGGCTGGAAGGGGCGGGCTGTCAGCACAGGACGTGGAAATGGCTCTAGAGAAGATTAAACACAAAGTGCAGGCCAGTGAGGGTCCAAATTCATGATGATAAGCATTTTGTGTTTTCTGGTAGCTGGACACACTGAATACCCATCCATCCTCCTAAGTGGCCCATGGGCTTCCCTTTGCCATGAACCTGCTCATCCTGGCACATCCTGCCTCTGTGCAGCAGCACTGACTTTAGAAGGCAACCTTTACCTGGGACTTGGCCTTATTAAATAGTTTGACATTTCTATCCTTGAGCTAAAAGACCCTTTCTTAAACCCAGTACAGGGATATCAAAGGAGGTCTCGGAGTTGCATTAGCAATGGTGAAACTTGAAATTTTGTAAAAGTCAATACATTTTTTTTTTGCTTTGTTGTAAACCATATAGCTTAATTTCTTCAGTTGCCTTTCCCCCTGATATCTCAGACCCATTCTATCTCTTTCAAAGAGAGAACATGGGGCCTGGAGGGTCAGTCAGTGTGGGATAGCATGGAGAGACTTCATCCTCTCTTTGCTGACCATCCTGTCTCCTCTATTGCTGTTTATATTCGAAGAAACAGAGTGCACTTGCCTGAAAATGCCCAGGACCCACAGTCTGCAGAGCCTGGTCTTGATGTGAAACATCTATACAGACTTCTGTAGGGACCACTATATGTGAAGCAAATTTAATTTTTATCTTAAGCCTCAGAAATGTGTGCTTTGGGGCCTAGCTCTCTTTATAGTTGCAGCAGCCCATGAAATGTTACAAACCCTGATAGCACTGGCTTCTTGGGTATTTGTTTAGCCAAAATTTAGAGCCTCTGACATTGGAAAATTTTAGCAATTTTCCTAGAAGTAACCTCTTTCTTCCTTTCACCAGATAAACTACCAAGTGCACTAGATCACTGGGGGCAAATCCTGGGGCAGCATCTGTAATCTCCAAACCTTACTCCTGGAAGGCTTTTCCCTGGATCTTTTTATTATTATTATTATTATATTATTAATTTTATGGGCAGATTTCAGGTATGCAATATGCTAACATTCATCATTGGGAATTTGTACCTTTACATAATATATTTTGGTTCTTCTTTTTTCCCATTTCCTGCCCTCCCTTTTCCCCTCCACCCTTCCCTATTTACAAAGACTTTGTTTCCATTCCCTGCGTCATTTTAAGTATCAGTTCTATCCATGGTTGCTAAATTGTTCTCTTTGTCCCAGGACATCACATACTGCATACTTTCTGTCCTTGGAAAATTGTGATCCCTAAAGGACTGATGAGAAGCACAGCTTTGAAGCTGAGCAGAGAAATATCTTTTTCTTTAAATGCACTCAGGCGCTTGTCATGGAGTCTTCTGATAGGGCAGGGGAAGGGATAGAGTAGAGTAGTAGTAACTTTAAGAGTCTGGTGCTCAGTCCTACAGTTCAGGGTTTGTTTCAGATAATTCTCAAGCAGCAGAGATTACTTGAAAATTTCATTTACTTTATGTGGCTTTGAGTTTCTGCTCGGGCTAGAATTGGGCATCCGGGCTTAGGAGTAAACAAGAGAAGAAGGACAGGGGAGGCAGGACATGAATAGAAGGCTGTTACACAAATATCAGATGAAGAGCGCAGAAGGCTAGGTTGTTTCTGACCTCTCTGGCTCTAGGAATTGCTGATCTTGTGCTCTTGGGGTGGCAATATTAACCCTGTCATTAATATTTTGTGCACAAGAGAGCAATTCTCATATATATTAGATTTGAGCTTGCTTTGGTGAAAATCCCTTATGGTGGGAAAATGTCCCAGTCTCCTTCCTCTGGGGAAGGTGAGACTTTGAATCAAGATCAGAAAAGTGAAGTAAGTTTACATAAACCAGAGTGTGACAGGAGAAAACGCACTGAGGTAATACAGTGGAGTGAAAACAGGCAGGAGGCAGCAGTACTTTGTGCCTCACGTGAGCAGAGTGACTTCAGGTTGTTCTCCACCACTGTGAGCTCTACGCTTCCTCCCACGGTGGAGGACCCAGTTGAAGGGCACACAAGGGACTTGGGGCCCCTGAGGCAGGAAGGACAGAGGCTCTTCTAGCATGACTCTTTAGCATCCTCTGCCTTCCTTGTCCAAATGGCATCTCCCTCCCTACAATGAGTCTAGAAATAAGACTATTGGAAGTCAGGGTAAGACTCAGTGAGCAGACACGAGTCAACGCAACCAGGGCCCAGGGGAGCCACTGACGTTTGTACACCTTAGCAACAGTCACTGGGTGTGTCCTGGATGGGGAGGGGGCTGCTTAGTCGTCCACAGGCTTCCCGTGCCAACCTGAGTGACAAGTACCCACAGATTGAGGAAGAAAGGGAAGTGAAACTCACCAGCAGGTTCACAGGGTGGAGCTGGAAGAGAGATCAACAGACATCAGGGCAGAGCAGTGAGCCCCACAGTCACACAAAGTTTAACTGCTCCCCAGAAGGCTTTCCCAGAAATATGCTGTCCTTCCTCTATGCCTTCCCCATGCTACCACCTTCTTCCCTCTTTTGCTTTCCCTCTTCTTCCCTCCTTTCCCTCTTCTTCCCTCCTTTGTTACCCTCTTCCCCTTCCTTCCTTCCTTCCTCCCTTTTTCCTCTGTTCCTTTTCCCACATTTCATATCATCCATAGAACATCTACCAAAAATATATGGTTATTTCCATGATCATGAAGGAATTTCCAATAACTTTAGTCATCCGTGACAAGGAGCCGGTGCCTTTGTTCTTAGTGACTCAGCCAGTCTCTCAAAACCCTTGCTTCCATTCCATTTGCTCTTCTCAAAAGTCTTGAGGACCCAGCTCTGAATTTACAGCCTCACACACAGAAACAGAGTCAGCCTAAGCGTGTAAGGGTCTCATGCTCAAGGCATGAGGTCTTTGGTTTACCAGCTTTAGGTCAGAGGAAGTTTAGGTCCAGAGAAGGAATGCACGTTTCTCCAGAAACTCTCTCCTAGCCCAAAGATTTGACCATTATGGTCAAGAAGGGAAAATTCTGGAGAAAATGCAGGCTCTGCTACTAAGTGTCAGAGAGTTGTGCCTCTAATCTTCCTCTTGCAAACTGTGTGACCTTGAAAAAAATACTCTTCCTCTCTGCTTTAATTTCTTTTTCTGTAAAATGGAGACAATATTAGTATCCACTTACAAAGCTTTTGTGAGGATTAATTCAGTTGATGTCCATAAAGTGCTTAGAATTATGCCCAAGATTTGCTTAGCATCCAAAAAATATTGTATTATTATTATTATCTTTACTATGTACAGTCTAATGCCCACTTTTTTTTTGGTACTGGGGATCAAACTCAAGTCATTGCACTTGCAAGGCAGGCGACAGAAGCACTGAGCTAAATCCCTGGCCCATGATGCCCACTTTTTTAAGATAAATGCTATTAATAATTGTTTTCTCAAGTAGGAGGAGGGAATCAATGGAGCAGACATAAAAATGGTGTTTTATTTGTTCATCCATATGCAAATAGTTTTGAGTGCTTACCATATGCCAGACATTGTGCGTGGTACAGTGTTACACAAGTGAATAGGGACATTAGTCTTTGGCATCAAGGAATTTACACTACAATGAGAGAGAGCCAATTTAAAAATAAACATATAGGGCCAAAGATTTAGCTCAGTGACACCGCACCTGCCTCACAAACTCAAGGTCCTGAGTCTGATCCCCCGTACCAAAAATAAATAAATAAACAAACAAACAAACAAACAAACATATACTATGATTTCAGAGAATGATTAGGGCTATAAGAAAAATAAAGCACAGTACTTTTTTTTCAGTACTGAGCTGGAGATCGAACCTAGAGGTCCTCTACCACTAAGCTATATCCTTTGTCCTTTTTATTTTATTTTTTATTTTGAGATAAGTTCCCACTAAGTTGTCCTGGAGGGTCTCAAACTTGTGATCCTCCTTCTTCAGCCTCCCTCAGTGCTGAGATTATAGATGTATGCCACTGAGCCCAGCTAAAGCAGAAAATTAAGTTACAGGGTCTTAGATAGTTTTGACTGTTTAGATAAATTCCAATATAGTAGAAATTGGAATTGCTACCTGGATTAAATCAGATAGAATGCTTTCTGAATATTGGAGAAAGAGCATCTCTGGCAGAGAGAATAGCAAATTCAGAGACTCTAAGAGGGCATGAGTTCATCTAAGGAGAAAGCTGGAAAGTTGGAGACAGAGGTAGACACTGGTGTGCAGAGGGAGACACGAGCCAGCCGTGGTCATCTTTGTGGACTTGGTAAGAGTTTTGGATTTCATTCTAGATGTAATGCAGGGCTATGGACAGTTCTGGCTTAATTTACATTTAAAAAATCCCTCTGACACTAGAGAAAACAAGCTACAGTAGTTCAAGAGAAACAGGGTTAACATTAGTGGGAGTTTAGGAAAGAAGAAATAATGGCTCAGATTAAGCAGTACTGATAATAAGAAGTGGCCAGATTTTAACATAAATTTTTAAAGCAGAATCAATAGAAATTTCTTATGGGTTAGATAGAAAGTAAAAAAGGAGAGGGGAGAGAGAGGGAGACAGTGAGAGAGAGAGAGGAGAGAAAGAAATTAAGTATTACCTATAAGTTTTGGCCATAACTACCAGAAAAATGTTAGTGATCAAAATACAGAACATTTAGTAGTGAAATGTGGAAATTGTAGAGAAAAATAGATTAAGTTTTGTAGAGTTAGAGGTGGAAAATCAAGATCTCTGTTTGGGTTTAAGATGCCTATTAAACACTTAAATGACCACTGAATATATGAAAAGTGTTCTAAGAAGAGATCAAAGCTGGAGAAATAAGCTTGAGTTTAAGTTTAAAGTGGCACATCAGGTGACAAAATGATGTGACTTGGGGAAGGGAGTATGCAGGAAGAAGAGAAGTGTAAGTGTCAACCTTGGAATTGCCAACATTTTGAAGTCAGTAAACGATCTAGTAAAGACACTGAAGTGCACCAGGTACAGCACTAAGTTGGAAAGCAGGATCTGGTATTCTGAGAGCCATGTGAAATTGTGGCTCCAGGAGTGGCCAACTGCATTGAGTGCCCCCAAGAGTGTTAATAAATAGGAAGCGGAAAGTGACCTGTGGATGATGCCATGTCAAAGTGGTGGGTGGTATGCAAAAGAGCGGGTTCAGCATAGTGTAGACAAAAGTGGACTGAAGAGAGATTGAGAAAGAATAAAGGAGAAGGACAGGGACCCAGAGCAATTTAGCAGCTGCCAGGCATTAGGAATGAGAGAAGATTTGGCCATAGGGATGGAGAACAATGAAGGGATGTTTGAAGTGATAGAAATGTTCTGTATTTTGAGTGTGCTGATGGTCACATGACTCTAAACCTCTGCAAAAATCAGTGTTTCAAAACAGTGAATTTTAATGTAATTTAAAATGAAGTTTAAATAAAGGATGGAAGGAAGTGAAACAAGGGGCAGTAAGTCACCGAAAACTTTGTAGAAGGAGACAGAGCAATAGTGCAGTGAACAGAGTGACCATCAGGCCATGTTTCTATTATTTTTAAATTAAAGATACTATAGGAAGCTGGTGGCACATGCCTGTAATCCCAAGACTATGGGAGGCTGAGGCAGGAGGAAGATCGAAAGTCTGAGCCCAGACTGGGCAACTTAGTGCCTTAGCAAGACATTGTGTCAAAATTAAAGAAGGGCTGGGGTTGTAGCTCAGTGTGAAGGCCCTGGCTTCAATCCCCAGTACTGAAAAGAAAATCACAGCATCATTGTATCTTTATGGGAATAATCTAGAATGGAGAAACATTTTAATGATGGAACAATTTTTGGAGAAAAGAGGGTTTTGGAGGCAATACATAAGCAGAGAGTCCTATCTTCTACAGGATGAGGGACAATGCATTCATGGTACTGGGAAAAAGGGCTGAGGATGAGTTCAAACATAGGTGAGTTGGTAGATATGGCAGTAGAAATATGAAAATGCTTTCTTCTGGTTGCTTTCATATTTTCAGTGAAATATGAAACAAGGTGATAAATTGAAAGTAAAAAGGAATATGCTTGAGGGGAAAGGAAAAGGTGTGAAATAGTAGTCATCATGAGTGGGAAAACAGGACTATAAAAGCATAGGAGGCTTGCCTGACAGTGCAGATGGCCACCTGTGCTTTGAGACTCCACGTTAAATGGAGACTAATCAACAAAGATGTGCCTTTTATTTAAAATCCCATCCAGCTGCTCCATCACAGGTAAAAACAGGCAGAAAAAATGTGTTGGTCAGGACAGTGCAATGAGGGAAGAGAAATGAAAGGAATGTTGTGATGATGGATTGCAGAATCTAAGCTGAGTATTGTAAGGAGTGAGCACATAAAGTATAACACTTAATCATGGAACATGAGTTCTGGAGAGTTGACGACATGTTAGAAATACAGCGCTAGAGAAAGTGAGCTAGAGGTATAATGGAGTGGGGAGGAACGCTGAAAACAAATGATTGGTAAGTTCTAAGGTCTGACAACAGGAGTGGGGACTCAAAGAAGGATAAAGGGACATAATGTTGATAGAAAAGAAGAACAAGGAAATGAAAGTCCAATTTTTTGTATGATAGGGGCTGTGAAAAATACCAAGCACAAATACAGAATTGACAGTGAAAAGAAAGAGTCAGGGAGCAGTTCCTAGGAGATAAAAACCGAAGTGACTGTTTTCTTTAAAAATTTGGCTTTCTGTTAGTCTGTCTACCACTTTCTGCCTGACTCAGCTGGAAGTAGAGGTCTGAGCAATCCTGAGCATCCCTGAGCACTGCCAGGCTGAAACTTAGTCCTGAGAAGTGCCCCTCGCTCTTCAGGAAGTGGGCCCAGGGTGATGATATCCCACTGCCCACTCACAGATGTCGAACTCACCACAGAGCAGCAGCAAGAGCCTCAGAAGCATGAGGGAAAGTCAGGATGGTGAATGAAGATGTCTCTCACCGACAGTGTAATTCACCTCTAGGTCAAGAGGTGACAGTTTGTCAGAGGTTTGAGGAAGTCAGGATCGGAAGTTCCCTCCTGCAAACACTGACAGAAATAGAAGAAAGAAGAACCCTCAGAGAAGCCAGCTTCTATTTTCCCTCCAGTGGAGGGTGAGAAAATTAAAACTTTTCATACTGTGATTCAATTTCACAATTTAGATGTGATTCATATCAAAATATGAGGACCCTCTTCAAGAATTCAGGCATGTAGGAAGAGGTTTCCCAAAGACATTTTCTGACTTTGATGAGTCTAATCAAACTTTCAGCAGGCTATAGTCCTGCTGAAATTCAAATGTATATTTCATCTTTGATAAGGATGTCTTCTCCACAGTCTAACACACACATCCTTCATTCTATGCAGTCTTTACTGTAGTCACTCTATGCAGACTTGTTAAGCCAGAGATTGACGGGATGTTCGCCCACATACTGTGTAGTGTCTGACAGTTGACATATATGATGATTTGTACAGGGGTAAGCTGTTCAGACAGATAAAAGCTTCCATATTTAAACATTCAGTGTATTAGTAAATGAGCATAAAAAAAAATCATAGGAAATTGCAATCTGAAGGATATTTGAAAATAAAATACAGCCAATAAACATATACATATTACCCTCTGAGCACTCGGGAAGACTTCGCCATTAGCATTAACTCTGCTATCTATGACATTGTTCTCTCCCTTACTCAAAATCAGGATATCTATAACCTCCCCCATTGCTTTCTTTTTTAGATTTTATTAGTACTGTATGTGTTTGCAATACATGAGGTTTACATTCATCTTAGGGAGTAGGTACATGTCCATAACGCATCTTGATTCTTTTTGAATCCCCTTTGCCTCCCCACTCATCTCCCTCCATTTCTACAACCATTTCCCTATTTTCATTATTATTGTTATCATTAATATTTTTAGATGTATCCTTTTGCTTTCTTTAGCACACCAGGGCTTTCTGTTCTTCACAACTGAAACCTGTACGTAATTCAGACTATGGATTAAAAGAGAATGAGCTACCTCAATTTTCAACGTTTCTTGAATCTTTGACTATCTCAAATTAAGCCAGATAATCCATGGAAACCAAGGTGTTAGGGGACATGGAAAGGTGCTGTCCAGAAATAATATTGAAGTCCAGGAAGCAAGTCCAAAAAGAAAGATTGAGAAAAGAGAAGAGTGGTTGTTGTTTGCAATACAGGAGGGAGAAGAGAGCAAAGCTGGAAACCAGGCTAATGGCCCCAGGAGAATTGCTGAAAATCAGGTAAGTGTGCCCTCACCTTTGCTTATTGGCTTGGGGAATCCTATACAGGGATATGCATATTCAAAGTTCAAAATTTCAATACCAACATAGAAAATTCCGGTCCTTGAGAATGGGGAACCCTGTACAGCAGAGCATATAGTGTTTTTGCATACATCGGGCTGTTTCACACCCCTTTTCCTGTGCTTGTGTGTGTCTTGCTCCAGTGCCCTCACATTTCTTCAGATAAAAGTATGCTTTTCTTCCTTCTTCATGCATCAAAACACTTCTTAAAAACTCAGCTAATTTTTTTAAACTCAGCTTGTTGACATAAAATTAACGTACATTGAACTAAATCCATTATAAGCATACACTTGTGCAAATACAGCCATAATCATAATCTAGAGCATTTCTGTCATCTCAGTATGTTTTTTGTGCCTCTTGCCAGTCACTCAAAGCTTCCCAAAACTATGTAACTATTGATCTGCTTTGTTACTATAGATTAGATCTGTCTTTTCTAGGGTTTCCTACAAATGGAAATATACAGCTCTCACTCTTTTGTTTCTAAGATATTTTCCTCACATCATAATATTTTTGAGACTCATGCACATAAATAAAGCTGATAGAAATATTCACATACAATCTTGGGGTAAATATTTGAGTGGAATTTTAAGTAAGAATATATTTAATTTTTTAAGAAACTGTCAAATTATTTCCCCAAGAGTTTTTACTACTTTACATTCCCACTAGCAGTCTGAGGTCCAGCCCTGTTCAACTAATTTTTAGCCTTGTATCAGCCTAGGTAGAGATATGTCATGAGTTTAGTTAGCATTTTTCTGGTGCCTAATGAAGTTGAGTATTTTTCGTATGTTTATTAGTCCTTTATATATTTTCTTTCTTAAACTGTCTTTAAATCATTTTCCTACTTATTAGGAGGGTTGTTTGTCCAATGATTGAGTTGTTATAAAGCCTGACCAAGAAAGAGTCTTTTGTACAATATGTGTGTCATTGATATTTTAGGCTAGTCTGTAATTTTACCTCCTATTTTCCCAAGAATGCCTTTTAAAGAGTAGAAATTTTTTTATTTTGATGAAGTCCATTTTATTAATTTTTTCTTTTATGATTAATGCTGTTTTTTCTCTGTCTGGGAAATCTTTGCCACCCTCAGGCAAAAAAAGAAAAAAGAAAAAAATGAAGAGAATTAGCATCTTAACAATATTGTGCTTTTTTTGCCAAGCATGCTGGCACACTTCTGTAATCCCGGCACTCTGGAGGCTGAGACAGGAAGATCTTCATGAGATCGAGGCCAGACTGGGCTACCTAGTAAGCTCAAGGCCAGCCTGAACTACATGATGAGACCCTGTCTCAAAACAAACAAACAAACAAAAAATTGCAGTTTTTAACCCACAAAAAACGTATAATTCTCCATTTATTAAGTGTACTTTAACATCTCTTAGCAATATTTTGCAGTTTTCAATGTACAGATGTTTTATATCTTTTGTCAAATATCCCTAGATCTTTCAAATTTAATTCTACATGATAATGCTCTGTGAAGTTCGATTTCTAATTGTTGTTGATGTATAAACAATGCGTTTTTGTATATTGATTTTTTTTAATCTTTCAATCTTGCTAACTCCCAGTAGCTTCTTGGTAAATTCCATCAGGATTTTTATATATGTGGACATTTTATCTGTGAATAAAGGCAGTTTTTAACTGTTCTTTTCTACTTTGTATATGTTTAATAATTTTTTTAACCTTGCTGCACTGGTTAAGACTTCAGCACAATGTTGAATTGGAGAGATAAGAATAAACACGTTTGTCTTTTTCCAATCATAGGCAGAATTAATTCATCTTTCACCACTAAATATGATATTGGCTGTAGGCTTTTCTTAGATACCTCAAATATCAAATTAAGAAAGTTCATTTATCATGAATGAATTTTTAATTTTGGCAAATATTTAGATGCATCTGTTGAGACTATCATATTGATTACCTATTTTATTGATATAGTAGAGTGAATTCTATTGATTGATTGATTGACTGCAGTGCTGAAGTTCAAACCCCAGGCTGGGGTACATTCAAGGCAAGCACTCTATTGAGATACATTGGCAGCCCCATTATAATTGAGTGAATTATATTGATGTTTGAATATCATCCAAACCTTGCATTCTGGATTAAATGTAATTAGAACGTGATTCATTCTCTTGTTTACATAATTCTAGATTTGAATGGTTAATACTGTATGTCTTTGCCTATTTTCTGTTACTATTAACACAATACCACAGACTATGCAAGTTATTTTTTAAAAAGAGGTAAATTTTGGCCCATGGTTTGGAAATCCAAGATCAAGGAGCTGCATCTGGGGAATGCTTTCTTGCTGGTGGACTCCCCAGACACTAAGACATCACACAGTAAGAAAAAGGGAGTGTGTGTGTGTGTGTGTGCGCGCGCACATTCACACGCACGCATGTGTTGTTCTCTCTCCCTCTTATAAACTCACCAGTATTCAATCATAGGGACTCACCCACAGTGACTTTATCTAATCTCAGTCACCTCCCAAGAGCCCCATCTCTACACCATAGCCAAATTTCCTCTCATTTAATACTTCACAAGGGGGAGTCAAATTCAACATTAATTTTGAAGGGAACAAACCATAATCAAACCATAGCATTATGTTCGGAATATTAAAATACCTTTTTATTAAAAATATGCTGGTTGAGCCAGGGATTTAGCTCAGTGGTTCCGCTGCCTGCCCCGCCAGTGCAAGGACCTGAGTTCAATCCCCGGTACTAAAAAAAAAAGAAAGAAAATATGCTGGTCTATATTTTCTTATAATATCTTTTCTGGATTTGGCATTGATATAGAGCTTAAAGAAATAGTTTAGAGAGCTAGGATTTGGTATAATAAGATTGGAACATGCCAAAAATATATCCAAAAATATAGGCAGTTAAACAAGAAAGTGTCAAGAAGGGACCATATTTCTCCTAATAATTCTGCTATGAAAAGATATAGAACTACTGACCCAGTAAGGAGCATGCCAGACGCATGAATTGGCCAAGCATGGTACACCACAGTAGGACTATCCTACTAGAAAAAAGGTGGATAGTGTGCCCATCCTGGCTTTCAGACAAGATGGGAGGTTTCTAATGAAAATGAAATAAATTATACAGAAGAAACATAATGTTCAAAATTCTAATGAGGTAAAATCTGATTCTGGAGATGAATACAAGAGTGTCCCAAGGGGAGAGAGAAATGTGAGAGGAGCTTATAACTGGAGCCCAGAGTCAGGATAAGGATTCTCAACAGGGGATGGAGTTGGAGCCTCCATGGGACAGCAGTAGCTTGTGCTCCACAAAGCAGTGATGAAAACACAGAAGAGATTTGAGCTCGGGTGCAAGAGGCAAGAGAATGAAGTACCTCTCGCCTTACCCAACAAGCTGGGTCTGTTGTAAGGGGAGCTGTGATGGTGAATTTCTGTGGCAGCTTGGCTGAGCCATGGTGTCCAGATAGGTGAGAAAACTTTATCTTGGATATTTCTGTGAGGGGTTCTCAGATGATATTAACATTTCCACTGGTGGTTGGCAAATAGAGTAGACTGACCTCCATAACGTGGGTAGGCTTTATCCAGTTAGTGGAAAGCCTGAAGAGAATAAAAGACTGATATGGCTCAAGTGACAGTGAATTCTGCTTCAGACTTCCTCTGGACTTGAACTGCATGTCAGCTCGTCCATAATTTCCAGCTGCTGACCCATCATGCAGATTTTGTTATCATCTCCATAATCACGTAAGCCAATTCCTTGAAATAAACCTCTTTTTATAAAAAGGAACAGCTGTTCTTCCATATCCATAGAGGATTGGTTCCAGGATCCCCATGGATACCAAAATCCACCAATGCTCAAATCCATAGTATTTGCATACAATCTTTGTACATCTTCCCTTATACCTTAAATTATACCTAGATTACTTATAATACCTAATGCAATGTAAGTGCTATGTAAATAGCAGTTGTATTTGTTTAAGGAATAATGATAAGAAACAAAAGTCTTTGCATGTTTTTATAAAAAATATCTTGGTCTGTATTTTCTTTTTTTTCTCAGTATTGCAGATTGGGGGTTGGTTCAATATGTGCATGCAGAATCCAGGGGCTACTCTACATACTCATTCTATTGGTTCTGATTCTCCTAAGGCCTCTAATACAGAAACTAGTGAACATTTTGGGGAGCAATCTTTGCTCCCCTATTTCATGGAAGAAGAAAATGTGGTCCATGAAGAAGAAATTTCTTTCATGTCATTGTAATAGATTGGACAACTGCTTTTGACTGTTTGGCTCTCTTCCTATAAGAGATTTATATGTGCTTTCCCATTGGCAGATGACTCTCTTAAATATCCTTTGGCAGAAATGTATGTCCCTGATCCACTGGTTTTTGATGTGGCTGTGTATTATATCTTGGCTATACAGATATAAATGTCCAAGGGATTTGATACATCCCACCTGACATTTAATTGCAGTTGCATGATTTAGCTTGACGGCTGTTGCAATCAGAATCCCAGAATGAGAGAATAGTAGGAGGAAATTTGACTGAACCTACAGCCTAGACCCATGCCCAGTTTAGGCCAGATGAGCCAGGAAAACTTCAACTGTAGCCCTTTAATGAACCAGGACAATAAATAAAAGTCTGCAGTGTAAACCATGAGCTATCGGCATGGTTTTTTTCCTCACAAAAGCTACACAAATAACACAATAGATTCACAATTGGGCATTAACATCCACTATCACTTTGATTTCATTTTCAAAATAGTTCTGTATACTTATTTATTGGATCCCTGCTATGTACTGTTAGGGGTATACATTTTCTACTCATATTTCCATAAAAGGGAGATATTTTTCTCTCTATCCCTCAGGAAGAAAATTATCAACGAGAAGTGATGATTCAAATAAGACACAGAAGATGAGCCCTAGCAAGGCCAGAATAACTGATAGGAAAATATCAGAGCTAACCCCTGATTATCTGATGAGAGAAGGGGAACGTCTCTTTAGATAAACATTTGAAAAATTTAGGGAAGGACTTTAGGAATCAGGGAAGTTTTAAGGAGACTTGGTCCCTGTTTCCTTTACCCAACCAACCAACTAAAATGCTAATCTCATCCAGAGGAGAATTACAGACACATCTAGAAATAATATTTAATCTAATACCTGGACACTCCATGACTGAGCAAGTTGTCACATAAAAGTAACCATTACAAGGCTACCCTTTTGTCAACCTGGCAACCCATCTCCTTAAACTATATTTAATCTCTATATGAAGGCAATAATGAGGTCCTCGTTCCACCTAACATGATGAAACTATCTGAAAAACAACTGAAAACTCTCTCACTTCTAATCCAGAAGTGGATGAAAAGCCATTGAGTGATATTATTACTCTTCTCTTTTATATGTCATTAATTTAAATACTATGGCATAAAATTAACAGTACTTAAAGATTGACTTAAATAAGTCAATATAGTTTATGTTACAGGATAAAGGAATAAGAGAGGGAGGAAAACATATACTGTATATATATCAAATATTTTATTTTCCTCCATATATGTATACAAATATATATGTATATACACAAATATATTCATGGCAAAATAAGGGAAAATGCTCATAACAGTTGATCACCATTTCTATAACCTGTCAAGTGGTCATAGTTGGTATTTACAATTACTCTCTTTTATTACCCATCTTGTATTCTCTTTGCTTCAGCAAGCACTTCAACTAGTCATGGTTCTTTACCTGGTAAGATAACCCAAACCTTCATTCCTGAAGGGTCTAGCCCTTTAGTGGTCCCACCTAGAGTAAATAGTTGTACTTTTCCATTGACCTTAATGTGTTGTAATTTTATTATACTGAAATTGCTCACATAATTATGGAGGTTGGAAAGCCCCAGGACCTGCTGTCTGCAAGCTGGAAACCCAGAAAGCCAGTGGCATATTCATTTTGAAATGATTTGTACACAACACATCAGAAAACTCCCAGTGGGAAGGAAACCCATAGCAGTAATCAGCTCATTAATTCTTACTTCATTGGATTTTCTCCCTTTCTAACTCACTTTTTGAGTCCCTCACAAGTGTTTCCTGGTTTTAGCACCCAATAAATAATTTGCACCTGAGTCCTTGTCCAGGGGAGTCCAAGCTAAATGTTGTGGCACCCTGAGGCCCAGTCCTTGGATCTCTTCTCTTATTCAACCCCAGTCTCATGGCTTTGAATAGTACACATATGCAGTAATTTTCAGGTTATATCTTCAGGGCCAGAGATCTCCCCTAAAGTTTTAATGAACATCTCTATGAAGGAGTTTAATATATATCAGACTCAACAGGCTCAGACGGAGCTGCTGACAGTTTCTCTCCTCAAAACCTACACCTCTGGAAAACTCACCAGTAAACTCAGCGTGTCTTGGAAGAGACAGAAAGCCCATGTGGCTGAAGGAGCTGTTAGAGGAGAGGTTATAGACATACTTCAGTGACACTGGGGGTTTGGTTTCAGACCACAGCAATAAAACAAATATCACAATAAAGAGAGTCATATGAATTTTCTTGGTTTCCTGGTGCATATAAAAGTTATGTTTATACTACATTGTGACCTGTTAAGCGTACAATGCCATTATGTCTAAAAAACAATGTGCATGCCTTAATAAAAAGATTTTATTGCTAAAAAATGCTAGCAATCACCTGAGCTACTGTAACAACTAAGATATGGAATCAACCTAGGTGACCATCCACAAATGAGTGAATAGAGAAAATATGGTATTCATAGACATTGGAATTTTATTCAGCCATAAAGAAAAATCCTGTAACAAAGTGGATGCAAGTAGAGGACATGAGGTCGAGTGAAATAAGTCAAACATAGAAAGATAAGTATCACGTGTTCTCTGTCATATGTCTCACTGAACAAGTGCACCTAAATGTACAATAGTGATTACTAGAGTTTGGGGAGGACGAGGAGGGCAGGGTGGATAAAGAGAGGTTGAATTTGGTCAGTGCACACTGTATGCATGTGTTAAAGTATCACACTGAGCCCCATTAATAAGTACAATTAATACATGGTAATCAAAAACAAAATAAGATGATTTTTTAAAAAGAAGGGCAAGAGTGGCAGAATTAACTTTGGGCCCACACACTGGAACAGAAAATAAGAAGAAAATTCTCTATCCAGAGGAGAGCTGTACTATACATATGGTTGTATTTGCTGCCAGGTTCTCTTCTATATAATCCTGTTCAAAATATTCTCACTGAGAAGCTGACATACTTGCTTCCCAATGAGCAAAAAAAGCATATCATATAGGCAACTGTTGAGATTGCGTGGTCCAATTTATTAGATAGTGTAAATCCAGCCCTAGTATCAGCTTAACCTCGGAATCTAAAATTGCTGAGATTTATAATTAAATTTCAGTTCTCTCTTCAGTATCATTCTACCTTGCCTCAAGTTTACAGGATGCAAAGTCCCTGCTGACAAAATGAAAATGATACTTTCTGAGTAGCATGAGACACAACAGTAGCTCTCTCTAACTTCTTTCTGCCTCTCTCTTGACCTTTTCTCATTAACAAATGCCTTTTTCTTTGGATAAAGTAAAATACATTTGTAGGATTCCTTTTGTTAAATGCCAACCATGTTGTCAGGTGGCACAGAAGGAGACAACAAAGATATTTTACTAGAATAGAAAAAACATCTTTTTCTAAGTGTCACACAAACATCTAGGGCTAAAGGAAATTGCTGTGATACTGAAAGTGTAGTCTACCTTCCCCAAGAAATAGCAAAGTAGTGTTATTATTTGCTGTGGTCAGCTAAAGTTTGATACCAAGAGTTCTAAAAGACTCTGTTTTCTCAAGTTCCCAAAATTGTCTACCCATATTTCCTTTAAAATGTTCTTTTTGGGGTTTCCTTCCTTTGATGTTGTTTACAGACATAGATATTGTCTTAATAATGCCACACATATCTGGTCCAGGCAGCAGGCCTGAGGATAATAGCCAGATGGGAAGAGGCAATAGAGACCAGAAACAATGCCAAGGGGTCAGCAGTGAGCAAAGCACAATGGAAAGCTCATTTTCTCCAAAAGGATTCAACAGCTCATATCTCCAGGCAACAATGAGGTGGTTCTTGTCCCTGAGATCAAGGTCTAAGCACAGTGTTCAATTTCCTGAGAGGCTGAGAAAGAGTTGGCAGAAGTCTGGGGCCCAGTGTGACCACTAGGATAATTAGGTCTCAGGAGAACAACCAGGGGACAAGCAGGGCCAACAGAGGCCAGATAAAACATCAAGATGGCCAGGATACTATTCTGTAAAAAGAAGAGAAAAATCAGTTAAGGATTGGGGTAGACTTGGAAGGAATTATTTCATTCAAGCTAAATTGACTAAAGGGAGCAGATTAGTGTGCAGAATAGGGGCGAGCTAAGGAGATACACATATCCTTCATGGATGTGAGTCAAATCAAAATCTTGTTCAACATGCTAGCACCTTATTCAACCAGTTCCTGTGTGAGTCACAAACACTACAGCCATTCTTCTGTATCCACAGAAAATTGGACACCAAAAAATGCACAGATGTCCAAATCTCCTATTACAAAGCGACATTGTGTGGTATATAACAAACATCCTCCTATGTACTCTAATACAAGGTAAATTTTATGCAAATAGCAGTTATACTGTATTTCTAAGAGAAAAATGACAAGAGAAAGATCTGTACATATTGAATGAGAATGTGATTGTTTTTTCCCAAATACTTATTTTCAATGAGTAGTTGGTTGAATCCACAGATGCCGAACCCATGTTCTAGCCTCAGAAACTCACAGAAATTGTTAAGGTAAATGGGGAGAATGTTTTCCTATTTCAGTAACAGATGAAAATGCTGAGGTTCAGAGTCATTAAGTGATGATCTAGAATTATAGCTTCAAAGAAGCAGTGGCAGGATTCAAAACCTGGTCTTTCGTCACTAAATTTATCCTTTTCTAGACATTAACTGCTTCCATGTTTTTGGTTAAACATCAGTTTTTACCAGTTGGTTGCTTATTGGTTGGTTGTTTAACCAAAGAGCCCTCCATGAACAGCTCTCACCCTAATTCTACACCTGGGCTTCAGACCTGTGGCTCCCCTGAGTCAGTCACCCAGGAGCCACACTTAGACTTCCGGGCCCCACTTCTTCTCCATTCCCCTGAAGAGGTCTAACTTTTGGAGCTGATATCCTGTTCTCTTTGATAAGACTCCCATGAACATTCTCAAAGTTCTCCCTACCAGAGCCCCACACACGCTGAAAATAAAATCTGGGGAATAATACACTAAGGGTTTGAAGACTGAGTTATCTAAGAACACTAATCCTGAATTGAAAATAAAGACTGGTCATTATAGTTCTGGTATATGATTTGAAGGCAAGCTTTAGAGTTTTGGGAAATGGCTTGTTTTCTCTGATTCTCACTCCCTTTGTGTTTTATATAAGGATGTTGATCAAATAATTATCACAACTCTATTTATTCTTATACTCATTAATTGCATGTCATTTACTATATCCCTATAAATTCCTCCAGAAAACAGAAAGTCCACTACTAGAACGCCTCAGTCCTACACCTGGAAGTACACAGGAAGCAGGGAATGGCCATGGGAGGCTCTGACACTGGTAGAGCTACCCTTATCCCCAGAATCCACTCTCACCAACCTTCTTCCTCCATTGTCCCCCATGCCAGCTCTTGTGAACGCCACCTATGGACTCACCTGAGCAGGTCACAGACACATCTTCCTTGTGGACACAGTCATGATGGCCCCAAAACCTGTGCTTGCACTGGTCAAGAGACTTCTCCTTCCCTGAGCAACGAACATCATCCAGCCAGATGCGGCCAACTCCAGGACCATATCTTTTCTGGGTTTTGGAGGATGAAAAAAGGGGCTTCCCGCAGCCCAGTTGCTTGCATACCACTTGGTCTTCCTGTTCTCCCCAACTGTCATCACAGACGGTGCCCCAGTCGTTCTTGTGCAGCACCTCCAGTCGCCCAGAGCAAAACTTATCTCCTCCTACCAGCCTCAGGTCAAAGGCATCTGCAGGGTGGAGAAGGAAGTTGGAAGTTGGAAAGAGAATGGGAAAGGAGAAAAAAACATACACCCTCACCCAAATCCCAACAGCACAACTGAAACTTTCCACTTGTGCTTCTGTGACTGAAGCATGAACTCTAGGTTTCCATCAGGTTTCAACCTCTGTGGCTCAGGTCTGTTTCCTGGGATCGTTTTACTTTCCCATCTATTTTATAAATCTTTTTGTTTGTTTGTTTGTTTGTTTTTGGTACTGGGGATCAAACTTGGGACCTTGCACTTGGGAGGCAGGCAGTGGAACCACTGAGCTAAATCCCCAGTCCTATAAATCTTTTTTACTAGTTTATATTTGAGGAATTAATGATTACATTTATTATGGGGAGTTGATACATGTAGATAACACATCTTAATTCTTTTTTATCTCCTTTTATGAATGATTTTCTAGTAGCTTTTAAAAACTGAAGAACTCGGGCTGGGGATTTAGCTCAGTGGTTTCGCCGCCTGCTGCGCAAGCGCAAGCACCCGAGTTCGATCCCTGGTACCAAAAAAAAAAAACAAAAAAAACTGAAGAACTCAACAGATGTTTGGAGTAGTGTGCCCTGTCTCTACAGAATTCAGTATAATAGCAGTTAATTTTAATATAGTGCACAAAATTGCTTAAACACTTTCACATGCAAAAACAGTTATTATCATACCCATTTTAAAAATAAGACAACAGACAATCCACACAATTAAATGTTTGGCTGGTTGGCCCATTGGTGCATGAGTAGCTGTCTGTATGTATTCTTTGAATGGGATTCCACTTAATGATCACTTCCATAAATGAGCCTAGTCTCTGGATAAGTAAGCTTCACCTTCCATTACCTTCACATTCTACCCATGCGTCGTCATGATGGGTACAGCTGTTCTTCAACGGCCCAGAATCACAATCCTGAAGCATTGCCTCTTCTCCTAAGCATGTCATCTTGCTCATCCAGATGGATCCTTGACCCTGGGTAGTCTCCTTGCATTGTCTTTGGGCCACCAGGGCCCTCCCGCATCCCAGCTGCCGACATAACACCTTCGCAGCCTGGAGGTTCCAGCCTGTTTTGCAAACAGTGCTCCACTGGCCCTTGTGCTCCACCTCCACTCGGCCCACACAGTGCCCAGGGCCACTGGCCAGCCGCACGCTGTCTGGAACTAGGAAGAAAGGAACCTCCGGGGCCAAAGAAAAAGAGCTCTCTGGGCCTGTAGAGGAAGAACTTTCTGGCTCTGTGGAGAAAGAAAGCCAGAGTGTCTGTTGCTTGCAAGAACAAGGTCTTCTCAGAAAAAGGCATCCCAGGTACACAAGCCTCATTTCTTTGTGTTCAATACAATGTATCCTAGAGAGCTGAGCACTGCCTAATAGATGCGTGTTGAGAGAATAAATGAGTGAATCAATGAAGTGAATGTTTCTCTGTGTCAGGCTGAATTATTATCATTTCTGCAGCATTTTAATTTGTCTAATTATTTTCACATTCATCTCATTGTTGCTCAGTTCTTCATGAGACAGAATTAGAGGCAACATAATCTACACTATATATGCACATAAATCTATCTTTTA
Organism: Heterocephalus glaber; assembly: GCF_053883595.1. Lineage (NCBI taxonomy): Eukaryota > Metazoa > Chordata > Mammalia > Rodentia > Bathyergidae > Heterocephalus > Heterocephalus glaber. Next base: position 5,327,065 of record NW_028258349.1, on the reverse strand, counting down.
TGTAAACATAAAAGATCAAAAACTTTTTGGTTCAATGTTGGCATTAACTAACTATTCCAATCCTCAACCTTTCTAAGAAATAAGAATGAGACTTCAGCATCAGGGCAAAAGTAACTGTTTCTCTCATAAATTCTGTGGGAGGAGACTTAGGTTAGCCCCTGTGTCAAATCACAGTCTAATGAAAGAGGAAAAGTACACAGAGTGAGAAATTATTATTAAATTTGGAAAGAAAATATGTGTAGGGAGCTAAAAGAATACAGATCTGTGTATGTACATATCAATCTGTTACTATCTATCAAACTAACCATGAGATTGCACTGCTTTCTTGTCAGCTTCTCCTGCCTACTTGACAAGATGACAGACTCTATAAGAACTGAAACTACCCAAAAAGTACACACTATGCCTGGGAGCTCATTTCTTTCCTCTAACTCCACCTCAGGCACAGGATACATCATTCAACAAATGTTTAGTGGATGTGTATGTTTGGTTTCATGTGTGTAAATGAGAGAGAGGCATGGTCTTATATAGATAAAACTAAAAGAAAAACAGTGGTAGGAGTAATAATTCCAGGGCTCACAACTGAGGAAGTGTGAGCTGTGAGGGATAAAGAGCCAACTAGCCACTGTGTGGAAGCCCATGACAGGGAATGAAGACCAGGCAGCTAGTAGATGGTCCTTGAGCCCCACAGTACTTACTCTCACATGATGCCCCGGCATCCTCTTCATGTGGACAATTAAAAACATCTTCATCTTGTTCACACTGAGCCAGTGTGTCTTCCATCCCACTGCAACGGACATTTTGGATGAGGACACTCTGATCTTTCTCTGCCAAAGGCTTGTATTGAGTACCACTAGGGGATTTCTTGGCTATTCCACAGCCCAGCTCCCGGCACACCACAGCCACATCCTGCAGATCCCAGCCATCATCGCACACGGTGCCCCACTGGCCATTCTGCTCCACCTCCACTCGCCCTTCACAGCGGTGGGGACCTCCCACCAGTCGTACTCTGGGTGCAGACTCTGCAAAGAGATGGGATATCAGCTGGAGACCCAGGAGGAGCCCAGTGGGTGCTCAGAGATGTACTTACTCAATCTTGGATGCCTCCAGACAGACAGAGGATGTGCCAAGGTAAGGAACTAGAAAGGAGAGTTTAAAAGAGAAGGAAGGAGCTTCAGGACTCCATCTCTGAGCTCTGATTCTACCACACACTTAATTATATGCTATTAAGAAATTCCACTTGGGGCTGGAGATTTAGCTCAGTGGTTTTGCAGCCTGCTGCGCAAGCACAAGGACCCGAGTTTGATCCCCGGTTCGAAAAAAAAAGAAATTCCACTTCAAGCCATCTAGATGTTACTGCTGGCTTTTTCAGATTAAGGGAAAGAGATTGATTGATTCAGTAGAATCATTAGACTCTGATGGTCAGAACTAGAAGGACCTGCTAGGCATAGTGGTGCATGCCTCTAATCCCAGCACTTGGGAGGCTGAGGCAAGAAGATCACCACAAATTCGAGGCCAGTGTTTGATACATAGTGAGTTAAAGGCCAGCCTGAGCTACAGAGTGAGACCCTGTCTCAAAAAAAGAAACAAACAAAAATAAAGATTTAGAAGGCTATGTAGAGATAATCATAATCACAACTACCCACTATTTCATAGGTGAGGAAAAAGATCCTCATGGAAATGATGGCCCTGCGGTTGTACTATTTAATAATGGCAGCACCAGGACAAAACATAGGTGTAAAGGTCACATCTAATAATTCACACAGTATCCAGATTGAAGCATCATTTACATAATTTAGGCTAAACAACCTCACTCTCTTCCACCGTCAGTGACCCAACACTACCCATTCTTGTTTCTTCCCACGGCATCCCCTCTTGTCCAACCACCTGGCTCAGAAGAAATGTGAAAAGCACAAAGCAAGGGAAGAGTCAGAGATTCAGAGTCTCAGAGCCGAAAAATTTCACTAGAGCATTCTAGGAGATAACAAAAAGTTACCACAGATCCTACAGATACATTTTGAAGAATCAAAGACTTGGTTCTATTTACTGATTCGAATTCTAGGTGTGGAAAAGACTAACAGAAATTCTCTCTCTCTCCTGCCAAGACATAGAAGTGGGGTGGAGATGGCTATGTAGACCAGCAAAAAGCCCATCAGACAATAAATATTTGTTGAACACCCAATTTGTCTCAGATATTGTGTCATAAACTCAGAGAACAGTGATTGAGCAAACACATGACTTATCCCCTCAAAAAGCTTAAGAGTTTGTAGCTTAAGACAATCTCAGCAAATCTGGAACCTGGCAGCTGTGTGTGTAGCAGAAAGCTGAATTTGCCCCATCTTTTTATAGTGGAACAGCTAGCTGAGAAAGATCTGGTACACCAGGAAAGGCTGCATTTGGACTGGTGGTTTGTGTTTTAATGGGACATGAGCAGCTTAATAGAGGCCATGCTGAGCCACATGGGATGACCCAGATGCCTGCATGGATGGAATGTGACTCCTAACTTACCACTGTTCCCTTGTCTCAGCTCAGCACAAATTTCCCAGAACTTGGAATCAACCCAGGAGCAGTGGTTGACTGAGAAAACTCTAATCTGGCTGACTTTAAACTGCCCTGAGAAGTTTATGTTTGGTTGACTTATTTGTTTTTGTTTCTTTTTCTTCATTTTTTTTGGCACAGGGCAATATAAAGAATGAAGAGGAGAGGAAAATTTTACCACAAAACCTAAGATAAATTTCCATTGTTGCATATTTGAGCTTAAAATTTATATATCTGGATAAAATGTAATTCAAAATAGTCACACAGAAATAACTTTTGGATCATTGGACCTAAGATTAGAGTTCAAGTTGACATTATCGTGTATTCCAGTAAATAATTAATATCAGATCATTCCTGGCTATTATTTCATTTTAGTAAGTAAAATTTTTGCCTTTAATGAAGAAGGCAAGAATGGAGTAGTGACCTGGAAGAGTATATTTTTGTCCCTGTTTCCTCCTCTCTTTGTTTCTCTCTGCTTTCTGGCAACCACAGGAAGAGCAGCCATATCTGCCCTGGAGTTAGCCAATCATGAACTGAAAACATGAGCCAAAATAGACCTCTCCTCCTTTAAGTTGTAGGTATCCAGTTATTTTGCCCTAGTGATGAGAAAGTCAGTAAGACAGGGGTAAAGTGCCTTCTGCACCTGAAACAAATCTCTCTCTCATTTCAATGCTGGCCAAGCTTCTTGGGTCACAGAGAAAAGTGGGAAGAGGTCCCTTGGTAACTTAAACCACAGCTAACTCTTCCAGGTTCTGGAAGTGGAAATTTACCCACATAAGGCTGATTGGGTAGAATGGAAAGTTAGGCCCCAGGGATTTAGCTCAGTGGTTCCGCTGCCTGCCTCACAAGTCCAAGGTCCCGAGTTTGATCCCCAGTACCAAAAAAAAAAAAAGAATGGAAAGTTAGAAAGGGAGGGTTTGGGGACTGTTTTGAACCATAGTCTCTCTCCATGGCCCAGGAAGCTTCCCTCTCCCAATCCTGGAAGTCTTTCCCTTGGCATCCCCCTCCCACATCCCACCAATCCCATATCTTACCTAAGAGGCCAAGTCCAGGGCAAATGGCTAGGGAAAAAAATGGAAGTGAGTCAGGTCATGAAATAAATTTCTGAGGCTTTTTATTCAAAGAACTCAATTCTCTAGAAGGCATTTGTCAACCAGTTAGAGTGGTAAATACAGAGTCTACTGTGACCTTCTTTTCCTGGGATGACGATCCTCAGGGGACCCTGGCCAGGAACCTCGGAGACCAATTCTACTACAGCTAACTAATCTAGCCTGTTCCCTTTACATGCATTAAGGCAAAGGTAGACATGGTTTTCCAATCAATGAGATGATGGGTTGTAACTGCCTGAAGTAGAAGTGTGGTGATTCAGCTTCTTTGCTCACTAGAAAAGAGCACTGGGCTGCTGGAAAGGTGCCCTGGTGGAGACCTAAGGGTACCATCAGGACAGTGCAGAGACTAGAGGACAGTGCCGAGTTTGCCAGTGTTCACTGACACTGCATTTAGATCAGGAACAGCAAAGTCTTTCTTTTGAAAAGCCAGAAAGTAAATATTTCAGGCTTTGTGGGCTTCACAGTCACTGTTGGCAACTACTCAGCTCTGCCCTTTTAACATGAGCCGCCATGTATTTGTGGACAAAGAGACATGGCCACGTTTCAATAAACCTTTATTTATGCATGCAAATTTTAATTTACATTTCATTAAATATTATTTTTCTTCTTACGTTCTCCCCACAATTAAAAAAATGTAGAAGTCATTCTCAGTTTGAGGAATATAGTTTGCTGGCACCTAATTTAGAGGATCAACTCAAAAGCAGATCAGAACAGGTCAGGACTATATTTAGTTTGAAATCCCCAGATTTAAGTGCTAAGCACATCCTAGGAATATTGTTTTTTTGTTCGTTTGTTTGTTTTTTGGTTGTTTGTTTATTTCTATAAGATCTCTGTATGGTTGGACTCCTCTAGACTCTTTCCTAATGCTAAAGACTCCTGAGTCCTGTGACCTTCAGTAGTGCTTGAGGCCTAGGCATTTTCAACTATATCACTCACCCCATCTCTATCTTATAGGATTTTTCTGAAACAGCAAATATCTTTAGACCTCCACCTTGGAACTTGTCAGGCAGATCCAAATATTTCAGTGGTTAATCCTGGAATATTTCCTTCTCTTGGTTTGCAGATAACTTCTCATTAACCCCATGGCCATACTCTTCAATATGTGGCCACCCTCAGAGTCCTTGAGATCTTACCAGCAACTGTCTAAAAGTGATGGTTATATCATCCACACGTGAATCACTGCATAACCTCCCACATAAAACCTGTGTACCTGAGACAGAAAGTGAATGTGCCAGGCTTGGTATGCAGGTGCAAAAGTGAGACAGCCAGTAAGTGACTTGGAGCTGCTCACAGGGTGGACAACTGCAGGTGGCACAGACCAGAAAGACTTCATGAGGGAGCTGGGATTTTGAAGGAACCTGGGAGACTTAGTTGAACATCTGTGAGGGCAGCACTAGCTGTCAGGTGCTATTGGGGATGTAGTGGTGTTTAAAATAGAGCCAACACCCTACAGTGGGAATAAATTGATAGACACATGTGGGCTCTGGTAATGCACTACATCAGTGATGGCAAAGCTTGTAGAGCTTTCAGTGATAAAAATAGCCCACTGCAGCATGTGTGTCATAGGTTCATCACCACTGCTCTAAATCATCAAGGCAATAAAAATGGGTGTGATTGGTTAAGGTATAGGTTTAGCAGACTTTGTTAGATGCCCTGTATTAGTTATCTTATGAAAAGGTTCCTAACAAACTTCTGAAGAACATAATATTATTTTCACTTCATAAATTAGAAAGCAAGATTTCAGAGAAGTATAGTAACCTACAAATTCAGACAGCTAATAAATCAAAGAGCCAGGACTAAAACAGCTCTCTTGGGCTCCAAAATCTGCATATTATCTAGGTTAATTTCTAGACTAACCTATCAAAAGAAACAGAGGAAAATTAGAGAAACATTCTACGGATGACTTTTCAGAGGAAAACAGACAAAATGACCAATGAACGCTGATACTTTTGCAGCTCTATTTCCTTGCCTTACACTACATGTTAATGACCAGCATCTATTTATCTTTTTTTAAGTACTTGGGATTAAACCCAGGGCCTTCACACTGATCTACATCACCAGCCCTTTTCTAATTTCTTTCTATTTTGAAACAAGATGTCACTAAGATGCCCAGGCTGGGCTCAAACTTGCAATCCTTCTGCCTCAGCTTCCCAAAGTGCTGGGATTACAGGCATCCACAACTATACCTAGCTCACTAATCTTCTTATTAATATACATATAGGAGTAATTATTTCAAAGGAGAATGGGGTAAGCTGCCATAAGTTTCTTGGTGCAAATACAGAAAAATAGGAAAAAGCTTACAATCAAAGTATATTATAAATTGGATTGAATAAAGGGACATTTTAGAGCTTAGAAGACTTGCCAGATGTAGAAATGAGGAAGATATCCTTGAAAGATATCTGAATATGAGTAGAGAAAAGATTTTTCTAAAGTTTTCAGAAAACCCTGAAATCTACATCAAGAAGAGCAGAGATACTCACCAAGGATCAAGGTGAGTAGCAGAGACATGATATGGACAGCTGAAGGGGACAGCTGAAACTTAAAGCTGGAAGTGGACCCCGAGCAGAAGTGTTCAGCTTTGGCTACAAGTGGGGTAAGAGGAGGAAGAGAGGCTGGCCCTTGTGTGCAGCAGAAGCATTATCAGATGGGCGGTAACCAATGGACCTAAGAAACAGAACTTATAAAGTTGGACTTTACTGAATTCAGCATGTTTAGAATCTAGAGGAAGGGAACTAGTTGGAACTGGCAGAGAGATCCTGAAAGCAAAACAAAATAAAAGTAAACAGGCCATTCTGATTTGCTTCTGCTGTGAGCTGAGCTCCATCCATCCCTGCTTCACTTCTTCACTATGTAAAGGGAAACAGCTCCCACAGGAATAGGCAAGTCGCCATCTCTTAGAAGACTAGACAAGGCTTAGCCTCCAAGAAGGGACTGTGGAAGAAGTCAGCCAATTTGAATTCCTTTACTTCAGAAAGAGGTGCTTAGAGAATAAGGAAGTCACAGGTCATATCATAAATGTGGAGATACCCTTGAAGACCCATTCTATAGGTCATAGTTCAGGGGCAAGGTATTCATCTCTGCTTATAGAGCTGCTTTATTACCTTCAAGCCAGATTTTCCAGGGCTACACAAAGGCTCAATCATAGGTCTTCTCTTCTTTTGTGTTTGTGCTGCTGTGAGCCCATCGTTCAGAGCTGAGTGGCAATGAGTCCCTGTGATGCTGGATGCCCTTACTGCAGAACTCAAGTGGTCTTCAGGTCCAATGGACAATGGACAGAGATGGAGCAGCAAGACCCTCAGTTATACAGAGACTGCTCTCTTGTATTGAGTAAGGCTGTGTTTCACAAGATTCTCAACTCTAGATTAGCCAAGCACTCAACTTCCTTTGCAATTACAACCCCTGCTATTTCAAGCAGGGTAATTTTTCCTCTGCATCGGTATAGCTTAGCTTCTTAGTAATAATCAGTCACTTAGCACACTTAGTCCACTGCAAGCACTGGTTTTTAATCCTCTCTTTCTTTCATTTATTATTATGTTCGAAAAAGTTTTTAGCAGCTGTGAATGGAAAACAATGTGATGGATGGAGAAAGTGCATGGATGAATGAAAGAACATGATCTACACCTTAGGAGGCTGAGCCAGAAGGATCAAAAGTTTGAGCCCAGTGTGGGAAACTTCACCACACCATGTTACAAAATTTTTTTTTTTGGTACCAAGGTATCAAACTCAGGTCCTTGAGCTTGCAAGGCAGGCAGAGGAACCACTGAGCTAAATCCCCAGCCCTTCAAAATATTTTTTAAAAATAAAAAGGCTGGTAATGTAGCTCAGTGCAAAGGCCCTGGGTTCAATCTCCAGTACTACACAAACACACCCAAGCAAATGGTCTAATAATGCAAATAGCATGTGAAAACTGCTTCACAACAAGAAAGATGCTTTACAGAAAGGAAAGTATAAGAAACTCTGCAGAATTCCACCAAAAGACTCCTAGATTTAATAACCAAATTCAGTAGCGTAGCTGGATACAAAGTCAACACTCAAAAAATCAGTAGCATTTCTGTAACAAATAAACTCACTGAGAGAGAAATTAGTGAAAAAATATCTTTCATAATATCAAAAAATTAAATACTTAGGAATCAATATCACAAAGGAAGTAAAAGATCTTTACATTGAAAATTACAGTACTCAGAAAAAAGGAGATGGAAGAGGAGATCAGAAAATGGAAAGATATCCCTTACTCATGAGTAGGAAGAACCAACATAGTAAAAATGCCATACTACCAAAATTGTTTTTAAAATTTAATGCAGGTCCAATCAAAATATCATTAGTATACCTCACATAACTAGAGAAATCATTCTTAAAATTCATTTGGAATCAGAAGAGACCTAAAATGGCAAAAACAATTCTGGGCAACAAAAGCAAGGCAGGAGCCATTATAAACCCTGACTTGAAATTATACTACAGAGCTTCTATGATAGAAACAGCATGGTAATGGCAAAAAAAAAAAAAAAAAAAAAAAAGACCTGAAGATCAATAGAACAGACTAGAAGATGCAGAAAGCACCTTAAACACATGCAGCCACTTTATCTTTGGCCAAGGGGCCAAACATCTTCATTGGAAGAAAGATAGCCCCTTTAATAAATGGTGCTGGAAAAACTGGCTTTTTACATGCCAAAGACTAAAACTAGACCCATGTCACTCCCCATGCACAAAACTAAAATCAAAGTGGATCAAAGGTCTAAATATTAAAACAGAAACACTAAATCTGCTGGAAGATAGAATAGATAGAATGTTTGAGGACATAGGAGTAGGCAAAGACTTCATGAACAAAACCCAGACAACACAGGAAGTACTACAAAGAATCAACAACTGAGACCTCATCTTATTGAAAAGCTTTTGCACAACCAAAGAAATCACCAACAGAGCGAAAAGACAACCCACAGAGTGGGAGAAATTTTAGCCAGCAGTTCCTGAGACAAAGGACTAATATGTAGAATATATCAAGAAATGAAAAAATTAGTCAGCCCAAATTTAAAGATACAATTCAAAAATGGACATCTGAGATGAATACACACTTCTCAGATGAAGAAGTAGAAATAGCAAATAAATACATGAAAAATTGTTCAGCATCACTGGTCATTCAAGAGATGCAAATTAAAACAATGCTGAAATTTCATCTCACTCCAGAAAGAATGGCTATTATCAAGAAATCAACCAACAACAAATGCTGGCAGGGTTGTGGGGAGAAAGGAACCCTTCTCCACTGCTGGTGGGAGTGTAGACTGGTATAATCACTGAGGAAATCAGCATGGAGATACCTCAAAAAAACTAGGATAAGAGGTCACATTTGACCTAGATATTTCCCTTCTAAGTATCTTCCCAAAAGAATTAAAGGCATCATATCACAGCAATATATGCACACCCATATTTATAGCAGCACAGTTGGTAATAGCTAAATCATGGAAACAGCCCAAATGCCCATCAACTGATAAATGGGTAAAAAAGATGTGGGTTTTTTATATGATAGAGTACTATGAAGCCATAAAGAAGGATTAACTTGAGACATTTCTAGGTAAATGGATGCACCTTGAAAACATACTCTTAAGTGAAATAAATTGAACACACATGTAAATATCACATTGTCTCTCTGGTGTGAGAAACCGAAAATAAAGACCAAAAAGAATAAAAACTATTGTGAAATAGGAAGAAATTGTTCAAAATTATACAGAAGATGAGATACTTTGTGAATACTTAAAATGTTTTAAGCAAAAAAAAGTATAGTATTATTAGGAAATGAGCTGAGAGATTAGAAAATGAATTTTAGATAATGATACACAGTACATTTACTATTGTTATTCTCTAATCATTTTTGTTATGAACAATTATTTTTTCATAAAATGGCTTTTACATTTTCTTTATTAATATCTACTTGTATTAAAACAAATTTTTTTTAAAAATTAGAAATAGAAGCTCTGCAGACATTATATAGAGGAAATGGCCATCTCTACTTGGGGCTAATTAGGGAAGACTTCACAGAGATGATGGCACTTGAGCAGGGGTTAAAGGTGAGCAGAGCGGAGAATCAGAATGGAAGAGATCTTTGGTATTTATCTGCAGAGACAAAGCAGCACTCTCCACTGAAGGAAAGCTGCTTGGGGGTAGTATGAAATGACTAATTCACATTCTGCTTGGTGGTTAGGGGTCATGAGTTACTGGCCAGTGGAGTTATGGAGAGTATACTATGAATGAGTCTGTAAATGCTAATGACTGACATCCTCTCTAGATTTTGCAGCAGTGCCCTAATGGACACAGAATTTAGGAAAGGCCCAAAGTAGTAGCTTTGCTATTGAAGGAGCTAGATTAGACTGCAAGTGGGATCCAAAATCTTATGCAATTTCCTCCATCTTTTACGGTCCTGATATGCACACCTGAGTTCACGCTTGGAGACTGTAGGCCTTCATGTGGCCTGCAGGCAGACAACCCATTGGAGAGCACAGACCTTGTGATTTGGAAGTATACTCTTCATCTCTTATGGAAAACTGAGTGAAAGAAATGGGGAGAGGGAAAAAACACAAAAAATTTCCCCCTATAAAATATTTTATTACGAATCAAGAATATAAAGAAAAGAAAAGGAAGCTCTTCCCATCAAGGAAGACATTATCCCATAAGCCACAAGAAACCAATGAAAGGTGTTATGTATTTGAGAGCAGGTAATCCGACTGCAGCTGGAGGAGAAATTAGAATGGAGGGGACCATTAGTGAATCATGGAGGCCCATTAGGAAACCGCTCCACCAGTCTAGAGAGGCGAAGGAGGACTTGAACAGAAAGTATAAGATTGTACCTGTTAGTCACAGTGTTGAGGATGGGGTTTAAATGGGAAGGAGTTGCCCAGAAAGCTGTATTGGCCTGGGGTCTACTAAAATGTAGCAAAGGTCTGAAATAGGCACTGAGAGGCAAAAGAATTCTCAGTAAAGGCAAGTAAAACTGTGTACTTTACAGCATTAGGATGCAGCTTTTGTAAGCTGCATCACTGTGCCCAGTTGTGAGATCCTCTCAGGATGCCAACAGAGAACCAGTGTACAAGGCTCAGGAATCCTGAGCTTCAGCAGAGAGAACAACTCAAGTGGCTGGAAGGCTTGGAGAAGACCAAGAAATGGGCTGCCAGAAATGGAAAGAGAAATAAGTCTTGGGAACAAAGTCCTTATGGGAGAAAGGCTAGGGGAAGAGACAATATTAGAAAGTTCAAAGTATGGGAAGTTGCTCAGAGAATGGAACAAAGTATTCAGCGTTTTAAAGGATGACCAGCCAGGAGACTAGAAGAGAGGGAGGGGGGAGTTTCTGGTGCAGAGAAGTTTAGGGAATTAAGACATTATCAGTAAAAGACTTACCTGGAAGAAGGAGATAGGAGAGAAGGCACAGATTGGGGAAGCCCTTAGCCATGTAGATGTAGGTAATTTTCCAGAAGACACCAACATTTGAAACACATCAGAAGTTAGAATGCACTGTCTGGGTATTGTCACAAAAGGCCATCTCTACATCCTGCTGGCTTGGCATCAAGGTGAAATCCCCCTGATAAATAGTTGAATATGACACTTATCAGTGGACTCCATGAGAATAGTTGAGAACATCTGAGCTGTTTGCCCTTCCATTCCTAGTACTTGGTACTTGACAAATGATTGTTGGCTCCATGAATGCATGAATGAGTGAATGTATTGTCAGACAAACAATATCATTGAGCCTTTAGATTCTCCAGAAATACCATCTCTTGGCTCTACTCCTTCTGACATTGTCTTTTATGGTTGGGCTGGGAATGCCATTCTGAGATATGTACCAAAATGACCAGGCCTCTTCTGGGCTGATTTTCTATGAGTAATTGACCTGCAATACAGGATTATGATGGGTTTTATTGTTCTTTTTTGTGCACAGCTGTAAATGCCTGTGAACAACAGCATTTATTCCTTTCTATTTCTCATTTGTCTCTCAGAACTCCATCTGGAAGGGAAGGAGCTCAAAATTACATTACACAAGGAATAGCTTCACGACTTGGGACTCAGGACCTGTGAACACAGTCTTCAAGCATTTAGAATAAATTTGTTCTGTGGAAGAGGAGAAGGCACCACCTACGTATGCAAACTACAGGGAAACATTTTTAACTCATCATAAGAAAAAAAAAATCAAAGAATGAGCTGTCCCTAACAGCCCTGTGACCATGAGGCACCTATGTCTGTAGGTGTTTGGTCACATGGGCCATTAATAGATAACCCAGTAATTATGGTAATCACCAAATCTCAGCTCTGTTTATTGAAGGAAAATAAAACCACTCACAGGAAAGAGGTCCTAAGGACATCAATTCCAGCAGTCACTCTGTCAATATGGGAGCCCTGTGGATGCTGAGGAGCACACAGCACATCTGGGCTGTGGCCTCACTCACAAGCACACCAAAGCCATAATGTTCTCCTGTTCTCCAGGAGGAGGGATCCAAGAGTCAGGTTGGGTAATGGCAGCCAAAGGAGTGGAGTCACAGCAAGGAAGCCCTGTCATCTGGGTGTCCTGTGTGCATCCCACTGGTTGTCTATGTCCTGATGCAACCAAAAGTAGCCCTAACTGTCCTTAAGTCTCCAGGGTGCTCTGTCCTGGAGGGTCACTGAGCTTTTCTGGACTTTCCTAGAACCATTCTTAAAGAGAGGCATAAAGCACAGAGGCCAAGAGCCTGGGCTTTGGAGGCAGACAGACCCAATTCCAACTCAGTCACTTACTAACCTCGTGACCTTGAGCAAGATACTTTCCTTGCCCGTTCCTTGAGAGTTTTGTTAACTAGATTTATAATTCTTTTTGCTAGGATAATCAGTTTTTATTTCTGCCTTTTATTACATAAATATTTAATTTAATCTTGCCTAATCCACATTCATGTTCCTCTTTTCAAGGGGAAATCAAAAGTGACAGCAAAGCAAGGCTACCTGATGATATCAGAAGCACTAAGAGAGAGCAGTTCCATTGCTAAGGTGTTAGCCTTACCCAGGCCCCCCTTGCTATGTCCCAAGCCAGAGTTATAGGATAGCTCGGGATGCAAACAGACCTCATGAAGGATACTTTCCCATATCAAAAGCCCTTATTCTGATAATGCCCAAATAAACAGCTCACTACAGGGCCATGAGAAGAGAGGAAAAAGAACTGTCTGAGGATCTGGCCTCGATTCGGAAATGTCCCAAGGGTTACTGGACATCACTGCACTACACTGCCTTGGCATGGAGGATGTTATACTAACAGCAAAACCAGAGCTCCTAAGGAACCCTGTTCACAATTCGCTCCTGGGTGCTTCCTGCCTAACCTTTGGAATATTGTACTGTGAAATCTCAGTTTTTCTTCACCAAGGAGATAATGACTTTCCTTAGTATGTGTGACAAATAAACTATCTCTGTTCTACCCAGCCCCGATTCCTGTTCTTTAGGGTTTTGATCCTCCTCCTTGGGTCTGCACCATTCCTGTTTAATGTGGCCTGGGAAGCAATGTATTTCTTTCTCTCTTTTATTAACAAGAGAGTTCCACTCATCCCTGAAAAGAGGCTGGAAATGGGATAAAGAGATGACAGTGATATGAGGGAGAGTTAAACTGTGGAGGAGGAAGAAGAGGAAGATCAGACTGGGGATATTCCCTATCACCCTCAACCTGAAAGCTGGTAATGAATTTTTTAATCAAGTATTATTAATTTAACCATAACTATCTATTGTTTATCTCTTGTGTGCCAGGCACTGTCCCTGGCTTGGGGAAGGAGGAGGATAAGGCTAAGAGATGGGTTAATGACAGGCTTTTCTTTCAATATACAAGTATCATGTTTAAACAGAGTATATTTTGAATGCGGTAGTGTAAATTTTAAAATTTTAAGAAAAGATTTTATTCATAGTTCCTGTTGTATTTTATAACTATTAATACAATTAGTTAATATCAATATTTTAGCCAATTGATCTTAATTAATAATCATAACATTAATAACTAACCATTATATTTCTGGGCATGGTGGTGCACACCTGTAATCTCAGCACTTGAGATGCTGAAGCAGAAGGATTTCCACAAGCTTGAGGACAGCCTGAAGTACATAGCAAAACCCTGTCTCAAAAAAAAAATTAAGCATTATAAATAACATAAATATAATTGATTTAATATTTTAATTACTATTAGTATTTTAATACTAAACTTTGTTATTTGAATATCAATAAGTTGTAGATAGTGGCATAAAATTTACTAATACAAGTTCCATCTATAACCAGAGATGCAGGATAAAATCTCTACAAAATATGGATCACTTTAGACTGATTCAGACACAGATATACACAGAAATAGGTGGTTTAAAATAACAGAAATTTATTGTCTCAGTTCTGGTGATTAGAAGTCCAAAATTAAGGTGTTGAAAGAGCCATTCTTTCTCTAAAATCTCTATGGGAGGATCCTTTCTTGACTCTCCCAGCTCGTGGTAGCCTCTAGGTGAGGTAGAAAGAGCTGCCAAACATAACTTAGAATGAATAATTACTATAAAACATTTGTCCATGAACTCCTGTCAGCTGAATATAGGAATAATACATTGTTTATGTACTTTGTATGGGCTACTGCTGAAACCCCATCTGTGTCAACTTGTCCCTGTTTAGAAACTCTGGGTAGGCCTTCCCCTTCTTATGAGGCAGCCTGTTCCTGGAAAGATTAGAAACCAGGCTTGAGATTTGTTTATATAAGCCCCCAACCTTGAAACCATGGAAAATTGACTAATGTTGCTTTGCCACGTCCTTGCTACATTCTGTATAACCACAATTTAAGCTACCCTGTAAAAGGTATAAAAAGGAGAAACTGTCTTAAATCATGATCAGCCTAGAAGGACTTGTTTCCTGAGGCTGTCTATTGCCTGGCAATAAACTTCTTTTTTATTTTACTCAACTCTCCTGTCTCTGAAAGATCATTTTGACTCCCTTTGCCACAACACATGGACATCTTGGCTTACAAATGCACCACTCCAACATTTTCCTCCATCTTCACATGGTTTTCTCCTGTCACCTACTTCAAAGTTTCCCTCTCTCTATAGACACCATTCATATTGAACTAGGCAATGCTCTAATGATCTCAGGTTAAATTCATCACCTTTGCAAAGACTGTTTCTAAATTAAGTCATAATACCAGGTACTGTGGGGCAAGACTTTAATATATCTTTCTGGGAGACATACCTCCTAACAGTGGGAATCTGGAGAAAAAAAAAATGCCTGCAAACTTATTTTTTCCAGGTCAGATCTAGCAGTCAGGATGCTGCATATTATTTATTAACAAGAAAAAAAAGTATGGGGTAAACTCACTCTCCAAAGTTTCACCATCTTTGCCATTCCTACAGATGTCTGATCTGAAAGGCAAAGGATGAGGAAACAGGGAACAGTGTCTTTTCAATCAGGTAACTGAGAATAGCAACCCTATTGTATTAGTCAGTGCTTTCTAGAGTCAGATGTAGAAGAGTGCAAAACGTCTCTGTGCACTGGAGACCCAAAGGATCCAGTCGAGGGTCTGGAACCCATGGCAATGTCCCATGCAAGTCCGTATCAGGAGGCTGAAAGATCCTCAATGGGAGAACAATTAATCTGTGCCAAAAAGGCCCCGAGGGCCAGTGCTGGAAACTGAAATGTCTGTATCAAAAGGCTGAGGAATCTCCTTTGAAATGATATCCAAGGTGATGAGCAGCATTGAAGCTCTAAAGAAAGAAAACAGCCAAAGCTCTTTGGAAGTAAAACCACCAAAACGCCTCTGAAGAAAAGCAGTCACAATGAAGCTCCTTCAAGGAAGATCAGCTGAACTCCTTCCCTCCTGTTCTTTTTATAGCGTTCTGACAACAATCCTCCCTAAAGTGGGTCTTCCACGCCCAGCAGCGTGCTGACTCAATTCTGCTTGGGTTTCCATTCAAGTTGACAATTGACCTGTTGCTGCAATTAAACAAAGCAACTACCTACTAAGGAAAATTTGGTGAAAATTTGTGTCCTTCCAAAAAAGAAACATTTTGATCTAATTAGGGCAAGATGATTTGAATTATAGCTACAAAGTAAAGAGCATTTATGCTTTTGTGGTGCTGGTAGCAACTGGGCAGTCCTTTTCCCCGTCTGTATGGAGAGCACTGCAAGGGTCTCTCCTGCCTGCCCAGGGGTGACTTAGCAGGCCACCTTGACTTTATATCTGACCAAGTCTTGTCCAAACTTAGAGACTCTGAAAATAATGGCTAGAGGTGCCAGTGTACACTTGAGGCCTCAATCTCATTCAGACTGAGACACAGCAACGTAGGAGACATACCCAGGGCAAGCTCCAGCTGTGAGACACAGATACAGAATTCTGTGTCCTCAGGGAATGACTAAGCCCCCCAATTCCACTAGATTTCATCCTGAGCTCCTGTCCTCCTGTATGCTAAATCTCAAACAAGCTGAACTTGATAATTACATTTCCAAACAAACAGTAATAGAAACACCAAATATTTGCTGAACCATTGCTAGACATCAGACACTATCCTAAGAGCTCTGCATAAATTAACTCATTCAGACATCACAATTCAGGTTGTGTGACCCTTATTCAAAATGCTTGGGACCAGAGGAGTTTCAAATTTTGGATTTGCTTGGATTTTGGAATATTTACATACACATAATAAGATATTTTGGGGGAAAACCCAAGTATAAATAAAAATTCACTTATTGTCTCATAGACACATTATACAAATAGCCTGAAAGTGATTTTTACAATATTTTAAGTGTCCTTGCATTTTGACTACAACTCGTCACTTGAGGTCAGGTGTGGAATTTTCCACTTGGGGCATCATGTCAGTCTTCAGTTTTGGATTTTGGAACATTTCAGATTCCAGATTTTTGGATCAGTGATGTTCAACCTGTTACCCAATAATGGAAATGATTTTATTACTATAAGGTAAACAAAGCTCCTGAAATTATCAACAGACCTTAACAAGACAGGAAAAATTCAAGCCTTTCAATGGGTTTAAAGGAAAGAGTCTGTCATATATTCAGAATTTTGGAGCTTAAAGGAAAATTAGAAAACAACTTGTTCTGGGATTTATCTCTCTATATGAAGACCAGTGCTCAGCTTTGAATGAATAACAGTACTATTAGTATTTGGAAGACGAGAGAGGGAAGAGTGAGAGAGATTGTTTTTCAGGCAAAGAGCCCTGTCCATGTCTCATTCATAACCATTCTTCACCTTTTTGGTGGTGGTAGGCATGATGGTGGCTTCTAGCCTTTCAATCATTCATTAATGACTACTATTAGTCTAATTTAGATCGTTTCTCTTCAAGTAGAACTGAGGGCCAGAGATATGTAATGATTTGGAAGAGGTCATATAGTGGGGTAGTTGTAGAACTGTTTCTGGAGACCTGGGTCCTGATTCTTTCTACCATATTGTGGTATTGACCCTTCTACAGGAATACACAACACACAACTCTAAATGTGTCTGCCCAGTTTCGTATTGATTTCCTCACATAAAAAATAACTACATTCTAATCTAGAGGGTATGGGCACTGGGCCAGAGGGCACTGGTATCGATTTCTACTTTTGACAATCTTCTTTGTGTATTACATTATTACTTTTATACAGCTTCCTCTAAAGACATGAAATCAAATATTAGCAACTATTATATGGAAATACTACTTTATTATTCTACCTTGGACAGTTAGATAATCTCGATGAACCACAACTTTTCTCATTTGAATAGTAACTTGGTATATTGAAAAGATGAAACTCACACAGGTTCATTTGCTAAGATCTGTTCACTTCTCTCTGCCACTAAAATAGACCTCTCACATAGGTAGCTTACATGTGGCTCATCAAACATAAGCATTCTTTATTCTAACAAACTCTAGGGGAACAAAGCCCAGAGAGTAGAATCCTCTTGCTAGCTCCACGCAACCTATAGTCATGATTTAAAACAAAACAGAATACTCTTAATAAACTAGAAATGAAAAAATTCCTTAAGCTGATAAAGGGTAATAATGTTATCCTACAGTTAACATACAAATGTCAGGAAGCAATCAAAGAACTCTACTCTTGCTATCTATATTCTACACTATATCATCTACCCTAGCCAGTGCACTAGGGTAACACAAAAGTAATTAAAGGCATAAAAATTGAAAAAATAAAGAGGTAAACTATTATTGTTTGAAAACAAGATACTTATCCCCATAGAAAGTCTATGGCAAAAAACTTCTAGAACTAATAATTAATTTAGCAAGGCTTGAGGACTCAATACAGAAATACAAAATCAGTTGAATCTCAATATATTAGGAAAATTATAAAAAACAAAATTTTCAAACACTATTTACAATAACACCAAAATACATCAAGTGTCTAGGAAATGATGTAATAAAATATGTAGTAAAACCTCTACACTAAAAGTTACAAAACATCACTGAGAGAAATTAAATATCTAAATAAATGGAGAGTTAGACTGTATTCACGGTGCGTATACTCAACAATGTTGAAGATGCCTATATTTATCCATAGATTCAACTCAATTCTTAGTGAGATTCCAGCATGGGTTTCTGAACATTTCAAATAGCTGGTTTGAAATTTTATATGAATTGCAGAGGTTTAGAATATCCAAAACAATTTTGAGAAAAGAATAAAAATATAGTAGTTCTTCAACTCTCTGATCTCAAAACTACTACAGTAATAAATACAGTGTGGTTTTGGCACATGATGAACAAATAGATTAATGGAACACAATAAAGAGTTCAGAAATAAAACTACACATATATAGTCAGGTGATATTTTTTAAAAACAAGGTGACAACTCAGTGCAACAAAGAGAGGAAAGTTTTCTTGAGAAATAATGTCAGACCAACTGCATATCTGCATAGAAAATATGAACCTTAGTTTCTTTCTAACATCAACATCATCATCATCATTACTGAGATGGATCATAGACCTAAACACAAAACACAGTTCCATAAAACTTCTAGAAGAAAACATCATAAAATGTCTTAGGGACCTAAAGGTAAGCAGACAGTTCTTAGGGGGAAAAAATCAAATAATTTACTTCTTGACAAATTAGATTTCACTAAAATTATATTTTTTTGTAAAAAGACAAAACTTAAGAAAAAGAAAAAAAACTTAGTAGGAAAAAATATTTATTTTTAGACTGCTATATACAAAGAATTCCTACAAAACAAGAATTAAGCAATGAGTGATCCAGTTAAAAATGGGCAAAATCTTTGAACAGGCACTTCACAAAAGAAGAAATTTGATAGCCAATGGGTAAATAAAAGTCATTAACATCATTAGTCATAAGGGAAATGTAAATTAAAATCCTAAGTAAATATATATCATGTCCAGTAGAATGCTTTTAATTAAAAAGACTGACAATATTCAAAGCTGGGATGTAGCTCAAAAGTAGAGCACTTACCTAGCACACATGAACCCGTAGGTTTGAACCTCAGCACTAAAAACAAAAAAGTATTGATAAGAATGTGGGGCAAATGGAACTGTCTCAAAGATTGCTTGTGATAGTATAAAATGATGCAATCACTTTCAAGAATTGTTCAGAATATCTGAAGTTAAACCTGCATCTACTCTGTGACCCAGAAATTCCTTTCTTAAATATTTATCTCAGATAAATAAAAATATATTTCCACAAAAATACTTGTACAGTAGTGTTTATAATTACCTCATTCATAATAGCTCCAAACTAGAAACTACTCAAATGATCATCATTAGGATATAAGTAAATAAGTTGTAATACATTCATGAATTGGTGAAGTACTCAACAATTTAAAAACCATAAATGATACATGCAAAAAAACCCAGAGATGATTCTCACAGATGTTATATCAAGTGAAACAGAGCAAAAGAAAAAAGAGAAAGTACTGTGTGATTCAATTTATATGATATCAAACTTCAGGCAAAGTTAATTCATCATAGCAAAAGTAAAAAAGAGATCGTTCCAGGGTGAGGAGTGTAGGAACTTCTTGGTGTGATGTATGTATTTTATATTAAAGAATGGGTATAACTGGTCAAATAGCTGTGTGTGTGTGTGTGTGTGTGTGTGTGTGTGTGAGGCTAACTCCATGACTATCTATTGGTCATCAACCTTGCACAGGCACTTTTGTGGCCACTGAGAATTCAATAATTAGTAACACAGATGAAAGTTCTTTCCCTAATGGATCTCACATGCTGAACAGCAAAAATCAGAATCATTCACCACTGCTTTATTATTTGAAATAGGTAACAATTAGAAAGCCTTTATGTTAATCAACAGAAGGAAGACTAACTGAATTGTGTTACATCCATGCAATGGAATAGCATTCAGCTCTAACAATGAATGAAGAATTGATGTACTGACAAAGAATGATCACTAAGACCTACTGTTTACAGAAGACAAAATATATAGTATGATATGTATAATATGTTACTATTTGCATAAAAAAACAAAGGAAGCAAACATATGTGTACTTAGCTGACTATGCATAAAAGTTCTCTGAAATATTATCTAAACAATTGGTAAGAAAGGTTACTTCTAAGGATAAGAACTAAATAGCTGAGTTTGGAACTTCATGTTGTATTATATATTTTGAATTTTGGAGTATGTAAATATATAACCTACTGGCAAATAAAATTAAAAATATTAAAATGTTTCACAATTGGAGAAAAATACTCATATATTTCTAAAACAACTTTAAATCTGCCATAGTTGATATGATGGTATTTTTTTAAGAGCTTGACTCTGCCTGTCATAATAAATTCAAGGATTCATTAGAAAAGATTGCTGATATAGATAAATC
Source organism: Heterocephalus glaber (assembly GCF_053883595.1). Taxonomy (NCBI): domain Eukaryota; kingdom Metazoa; phylum Chordata; class Mammalia; order Rodentia; family Bathyergidae; genus Heterocephalus; species Heterocephalus glaber. Next base: position 5,306,635 of record NW_028258349.1, on the reverse strand, counting down.
TTACCCATTTCTTTGTTTTTCCTTGAACAAGAAAGCTCAGCTGCTGACCACCCAGGCAAGGCTGCTGCTGGGTATTACATTTTCCCTCCTCGTAGGTCATCCATATAGGGTCACCTTGGTGTGCGCACTGCACAGCTATACATACTGTGAATGATATCCCATCCAAGAAATCCACAGGGCACAAACCCCTCAGTAGTCTATCATGTCCCTGAGGCTACACCCATTGTAAATGAGGGAAAGAAGACCCTCATTCTCACCTGAGTCTTCAGTGTTCATCTCTTGAGTCTTGGAGTTCCAGTTCTCCTAACTGGATATGATTACTTTGAAGTGTTACGGTTTTCTTATGATCAGACTGTCTCCACTGGCCTCTCAAAATATCCAGCTGCTCTCTGTAGATGTGGAAGTTAGAAATGTTTCCTCTGGGAAATAGTTTGAATAGGTCATAGCTAAAGTCTTAGGTAAGTGGCCAGAGTTTCATGAATTTATACAGCATTTATTCACCATCTACTAGGTATCCTCACTTATGTGAAGATGTAGCAATCCCATGAAAATTTGTGGTAAGGTCCTGCTCTGGGTGCACAAGCATCAGCCAGAGGCCTGGCCCGATACCATCAGTAAGTGCACACACAGATCCTGGTGAGCAGTGGTGTGGACCAGAACAGCAAGTCTGTAGGCAGATCTAGCCAGAGCACCACCCCAACCCCAGCAGCTTGGGAACAGAGGCCCAAGCCAAAGGCCTGCCTGGAAAAGAGCTGCACAGGTGTACAATCATCAGCCAGAGGCCCACCCTGATACCATCAGTAAGTGCATGGAGACCCTAGCCAGAAGCTTGCTCAGACACCAGGGACTGGGGTGCACAGCCCCCAGACAAAGGCCCTCCCAGACAACAGCTACATGGGGGGAGCAGGCCCTAGCCAGAGGCACACCTAGATAATATCCCAAGTGTGCACAGGTCCCAGCCAGAGCCCCACCCAGACAACAGGTCAGCTCAGGGATCCAGAAGGCCACCTTTCTGAATCCAGGAATTGGTGCCCTGGTAAGCAGCAGAGAAAAGGCCTCTCAGTGGCTTGCTGAGAACTGAGACCACTGGGTGAGCAAAAAGTTGCCTCAACAAAGGCACAGTAGGCTGCATCTCTTGAAATGAGAAGACATGTAAATAAGTCTCAGAACCAGACTTGCAGATCACCTAAGGCAACCCCAAAGGGAAATGAGATGGAACAATCTGATACTCAACCACCTGGACTCCCTGAACTGGCAACAAAAGAGGACCTGGAGAAAATGAAATCAGAAATAATTTCTCAGATAACAACAGAGATTCTACCCATAGTGCAAGACATAATTAATAAATTTAAAGCAGACACAGATAAAAAAAAAAATAGAGGAGCTGAGCAACATGGTGGAAATCCAACATAGGAAACAAATGGAATCCATAAAAGAGATGCAAACAGATTTCCAGGAGATTAAAAACTCCATTGATAGTTTACACAGCAGAATGAGCCAATGTGAGGACAGAATTTTGGATATAGAAGATAAGATTGCAATTAGTGACCAGGAAAAGAAAAACTGCTTTAAAATAGTAAGGGGCCATGAGAAATCAATCAAGCAGCTGCTAGATGATACAAAGAAGAATAGCATAAGACTGATCAGAGTCAATGAAGAAACAGGAGAGAGTGCAGATGACATTAAAAAAACTATTCACAGAAGTAATGGCAGAAAACTTCCCAAGTAGGGGAAAAGAAATTGACATACAGATAAGTGAAGCATATAGGACTCCAATTAGCTGTGATCAAAAAAAATTTACACATAGGCATATAATAGGATTCCAGAAACCCAACAGAAGGTCCTGCCCTGGAGAAAGCGCCTACTCTAGTGTAACAGGCACACAGATAGATCAGATGAAGGCTGCTATCTTAAACTCTGCTGATGTGCTCTGAGAATGACGACTAATAGACTTCCTTACAGAAGCAGGATGGTGTGTGGAGTTTGAAGAATCTCTTGGCTAAGAAATCAACCTGTGCCTACAGGCAGGATTCAGTTAACTGATGTTTCTAGTGAAGTGATTAGACAGAAGTCTGTTTATATATTTCATTCCTCATTGGAACCTAAATAATCAATGTTCCCTTTGGTCTATCATCTTTCTTTCTCCCACATTCATAGAATTAGTTACTTATTGTACAAAGCAGGACAAAGTAATCAATAAAGGGGCCTGGGGATTTAGCTCAGTGGTGCTGCCACCTGCCTTGTAAGTGCAAGGTCCTGAGTTTGATCCCTGGCACCAAATAAAGGAGTAATCCAACAAGGATAAGGAAAATGTGACCAACACAATCAATTAATCTGACTTAGATAATACCACACTCAGAAATGTAGGATTTTTTCCCAAGCATATAGAATATGTTCAAATCATACTCACTCTATGGCCTATGAGTATCAAAGAATTTCAGTCATACAAGGAAAATTCTCTAATCACAAAGAAATTAAATTAGAAATCAAAAGTAAAAGATAAACAAAAATTTCACAGTACTTAGAAATTAAGATGACACATCTTAGGAAGTCATGAATCAAGAGGGAAAAAATCAAGATGAATTAGAAGTTAAAAATTCCACATATAGAACTAAAAAGAAATTTCATAGCTTTAAATGCTTATAAACAGATAAGGTATCTATGATTCATTATCTAAACTTGGATTTTAATCTAGAAAAGGTTCACATGAATTCAAAATAGTAAAATAAAGGAAATAATAAAGATAAGAGCTGGTGATAAGACCTCTGCTGAAGTCACTCATCCTCCATATATCCTTGTGGACAAGGGTCACCTTCAAAATGACCCAGTCTGGTTCACACTGAAATACAGGAAACATGCTCCTTCTCTGTCAATCTTGGAATGTGCCAGCTATTTCCGACACTGCTCTGTCTCTTCAGACTTTTTAGAGAGAGCTCCAGTCAGTTGTTCACAGTTAGACATTTTCAAATGTAAGTCAGATACCAGTACCAGGGCCTTCCCAAATCCAGAAAGAATGTGTTCATTTTTATATGAGATTTTCTGCAGCCTCCATTATTTGGTTTAAGCGTAGAAAGTAGAAGAAAATACAACACTCTGAAACTCATATAACTCTTAAAAATAATTTTTCACTATCAATCTAGCTTAGCAAATTCTTGGCCTTCTCTTAAAAGTCTAAGTGCTACAGGAAGGCCAAAAGAAGCAGTCTCCCAATCTCTTAGCATTTTCTATAGAAATGGTCAGTGTCTTATGTTCCTGTGCATTAGGTCAGGAACTTATTTTCTCAGGTCTGCTAAAACCTTGATATTATGTTCAGTAAAATCATAGTTAACATTTTATTTGAGAAGAGTAGATTTTATTAACTACATTCCAAAGAATATATACAATCAAATTATATCATTTCTACCCACAAAAAATGGCTAAATACTCTGGATATTTTGGTTCTCCCTAATGTTCTCCTTTACAGTGTGATAGAATTCACTCTTACCTGGACTCAGGTGGATATACACATGATTGTTAGATGTATGGATGGATAGATGGATAGACAGATGATAGATAGATAGATAGATAGATAGATAGATAGATAGATAGAGTAGATACATACATGAATACAGAATGGGTAGTACATACATTTTTCATCAGTTTTAGTGGTCACTTGTGGTATATTGCAAAAATGACCACAAATCTTCCTATCCCTAAATCATGTGCAATGTGCCTTTATAGCTTCTTCCTTTGAAAGATGGAGTTTTCTCCACCTCCAGAATCTGCGCCTTGACTAATGGGAGGTTACCAAACATTCTGCAAGCAGAGTCTTGAAAAGTGCATGCACAATTAGGCCTGCTCTGGGGAACTCTGTTGCAATGGGAACATCCCTGAGCTAACTGTTTTGTGATGCAAGACATGTAGGTGACAACCAGACAAGCTCCTGGAGGCAGAGGTACCTAACTATCCCACAGCTGACCACAGACACATGAATGAGCCCAGCTGAGACTAGACCTGTCCAACTGAGCCTGGCCCAAAGCACCAAACTGTAAGGTTGTAAGCTAAATAAACATTGGTTGTTGTAAGAGTAAACCAACAATGGCGGTTTCAAAGTGGTTGCCTATATATGTAACTGATATGCCAGGTTAATATGCATATAATTAATACACTATTTTCAAGCATGTTAAGGAAGGTTGAATTCTTTACTTGCACAAAAAATTTTAAGAGGACTATAAGTAAATTTTTTTTTCCTGTCACTGTACCACTACCAGGATTCTGCCTTTCCCTGAGGTCTATTTATCTTGACAGAAAAATTGGGGTTCATGCATGCCTGTCCTGTTGTCCTTTCCAGAGACCAAAGCACAATGATTGACATAAGTTGATGATCAGCAAATACACTGCTAAGATTTGGATGAGGTTTGCCCCTGTCAAGCTGTGTTGAAATTTGGTTGCCAATGTAGTATTGCTCGTAAGGGTAGGGCCTTTCAGAGGTGATTAGGCTGTTAAGAGGAATTAGTGTCTTTCTTGTGAGCCTGGATTACTTCTCACTGGAATGGATCAGTTCTCTCAAGAGGAGGTTGTGATAAAGCAAGGCCGTGTCTTTGTTCCCTCCTCCATTCCCTGTGCGCCTGTTTGTCATTCTCACAAGCCCCTCTGCCTGTTATAACACAGCATGAAGCCCTCACCAAATGTAGCTGCCGAGTCTTGAACCATGAACTTGTCATAGGATAGTCTTGATACTATGTTTTAGGTATGGAATGTCCCCCAGAAGCTTCAGGTGTTCAGAGGTGGGGTTTGGGGGACTTATTGTTGACTTGTTGTTAGGAGGTGAGGCCTGGTTGGAGGTAGGACACTGGATTGTGAGCTGGAGGAGTGTATCTCTCTCCCTATCTCCTCCCCTCTCCCTCTCTGCTTCCAGGCCCCTATGACATGAGAAACTTATACCAGGCTGTTTCTGCTTTGAGCTGGCCTGGAGTGAAACCTTTAAAAAAAAATGTGACCCAAAATAAGTGGGTGGGTGTTGGGTATTTTGTCCCAGTGATGAGAGAGTGTAAGGCAAGAGAGGCATAACCCCCCCGCCAAAAAAGGAAATGCATACCTCAATTTCTCCCATCAAGTAAGTTTTCCACTCCTGCCATGGAAAAACAACTTCAGGAGGCATCAGTGTGAGTCATACACAGATTCACTGGGCAGAGTTAGAAAGTGGTGACAAATAGAAACAAGGTTCCTGCTTGAGTATCTGGAGGGGCTCACTCTGGTGCAGAAGTTCAGACTGGCCTACTCACATAAGCATGAGGCCAGCTTTTCTGTACCAGCTGAGGTGGGCCAGGGCCCAACTGAACATTGACTCAGTTCCGGGTTTGCAGGTCTGAGAAATCCTATGGCTTGAGGGGCAATTGGGTTCCTAGGAGACTGACTGTTCCTGTTTGGAAGGGAGCAGCCTTGGTTCCCAGTGTGGAGGAATTGTTCCCACTTGGGGGAGGCCATCTCACGATGGGGTGGTCTGCAAAGCTATGCTTTTCTTGGAACCTGAGGTGACTAGAGGTTTAGGACAATGTCTGGAGGCTTCTAGGCATCAATTCCAGGGAACTGGATATTGTAAAAGCTGGCAATTGGGTGTCTTTGTAAATGTTGAAAATTATGTTAGTCACTCTTGGTATCTTCCATCTTGAAGGGGGATGAGATAGACTAGGTAAATTTAGGACTGCTAAACCTTGTATTACAGATATCCTTTAAATGACTGACATGCCTGTGTGCAGAGCTGAACAGGGATCTGACCAAAGTTTTAAGGTAATAAAAGAGACCAAAAAATGGAGAACCAGAGTTTTCTTATTTCCTTTCTATTTTAATATTTTCTGCATTACTTCAAGCAAATATTTGTTCTTTAGTCTCAAGCTTTCTGTTATAGCCACCCAAAACACTATGTCATACATATTGGTTAAATTAATGGTATTTGAATGAAAATTTTAAGACATTTTAAGTATGGAGAAAACTAGAAGTGGTGGAAGATAGAGCACCATCTTAATCTGTTTTATTTTAAAGCCTCTACTTCCACTCTATCTTTACCTTTTTAATAATGCATATAAAACACTGGACTCTACCATATATTTTTAGCCTTCATTTCATATTATTTCACCTTTTTCTTGCATTTCTGTCCTCTTTTTAAAAGATCATGGGATATCTTTAAATAGCAGTCAATATCTTGATGTAAGGAAAGTGAAAATTCCAGGGCAAACTATGAGGAAAATGAATGGTATAGACACATAGGAGATGACCAGAAGAATCTGGAAGAATAGAATTCATATAGACTTGGACAGAATAGTATTCTTTTGGTCAACTGATTAACTCATTCTCTAAGCTAGAAAACACTGGAATTAAAACATCAGAAACTATTGTATCATATTCTTTTTTATGGAAATTCATATTTTATAGACAGGTTTTTTCCCTTTGCTTCTTTTTTTTTAATTGATTTTATTGGTACATTTTATTGGTACATTTTAGGTATACAGTTCGTTTACACTTATCATTGGGTGTTTGTACCTGTACATGATATATCTTGGTTCTTATTTTTTTTCCCATTACCTGTGCACCCTTCACCCCCTCCACCCTTCCCCATTTACATAGATTTCATTTCCATTTTTTTTCTTTTCTCATAGTTTTTCCTTTCCCTCTTTTCCTTTCCCCTTCCCCTCCCTTCATTCCTTTGTCTTTGGACCTTTTTTCCTATTTCAAATTATCATTTATTCATTTTAATCATTTTAACCCTTGTTTACACTATCAGTTTCTCACGCTAGTAAAACTATTCAGTATTTACACATGTGTGTCCTATTTATTTCACTTAAGAGTATAGCCTCAATATGCATCCATTTAGCTATAAATGACTCTAGTTTTTCATTCTTTATGGCTGAGTCATACTCCATTTTATTAAAAAAAAAACACATTTGCTTTATCCAGTTTCCAGTTGATGGGCACTTGGGCTGCTTCCAAACTTTAGCTATTACAAACTGTGCCGCTATGAGCATGGGTGCACATATATCACTGTGGTATGATTCTTTTAATTCTTTTGGGAAGATACCCAGCAGGGGAATAGCTGGGTCATATGGGACCTCTAGTCCTAGTTCTTCAAATGCTGGTGGGGTTGTGGAGAGAAAGGAACCCTTCTCCATTGTTGGTGAGAGTGCAGACTGGTGCAACTACTGTGGAAGTCAGTATTGTATCATATTCTTAATTGCAAAGTAAGATACACATTTGTGTTACTATATATACATCTTGTAACACAGCATGAATTTGGCCACGTGTAATGAATTCTTTCATTGCAGTGGCAAGATGCTGCTATAGGATATAGGATATAACAACATCCTGTGACATTTTGACATTTCTCAATCCTGGAAAAAATGCTTGTGTCTTCTCTTCTCTTTTCTTCTCTTTTCTTCTTTTTCTTCTTCTCCTCCTCTTCTTCCTCCTCCTCCTCCTCTTCCTCATCCTCCTCCTCCTCCCCCTGCTCCTTCTCCTCCTCATGAACCTCTATACCTCTGTATAGAGGTTCAAACAATTGACTCTGGAGTAACCAGAGCAAATGCTTTTCAACATGCTAATGACTATCAAGCATAAGGTCTAAATTTAGAATAATCTCTGTCAAAGAAACCATTGTAGGGCATAGGAGTAGTTTAATCAGTCAAGATTAATAAGTAATCTAAATACACTATGATCAGGCATGGCTTATGGCAGGGATTTAAGGATGGCTTAATATTGAAAAATATGTTAATGTAATATTAAATAAGATTAAAGTGATAAATATGATTACCTTCATAGATGTTGAAAGTGTCCTTGAGGAAACTGAACACTCATTTTTTAATTTAAAAAAATCTCTTGGGAAAATAGGAATTTATGGACACTTCTTTAATATACCTGAATCCTAAATCCCTAGCAAACATTAATGAGCAAACATTAGAAGTAGTCCCACTAACATCAGGTATAAGGCAAGAATGGCCATTGCTTAACATTGTTTTGGAGGCATTATCCAATGCATTTCAAGTGCAGAAAACAGATATAAGAAGAAAATAGGAAAGCCGTTGATATTTATAAATAACATTATAATTCATCAGAAAAACACTGAAGAATAAATGATAAGAATAACTCAAGAACATAATGTAATATAAAATTGACCTAAAAAAGTCAGTATTATTTATATTCCCAAATAATGAAAGCTATTTTTATAATTATGTCAGAAGACAAAGAATGGGAAAAATTAAAGAGCATTAAAAACATCAAACACTTTGGAATAATCTAACAAGAGATGTTCAAAGTCAATAAAAACAAACTTTAAAACATTCCTGAATACACAAAAGTGAACTTGAGTAAGATGTCTTTTTTTTTTGGTTAGAATATCTCATTATTAAGTTAGACAGATTGACACAAAAGTTTGTATTAAAGAGAAGGGAGGGCCCTGGTTTACAAAGGAAGTGAAATGCCAAGTGGCAAAGGTTCAGGGAGCACTAGAGGTGGAAGGAATATGGACATTCTCTCACCCTCACGGGAAACACTGGTTTAGGTATAAGTGGAGGAACTCCAGGGTGAAAATGGGGTGTGCAACAGGTCTTGATGTGTCTCCCTCACAACTGCTTATGAGAGGCAAGGGGAAAATGTAACTTTAGAGGAGAGAAGCAGGACAACAGCTTAACTAGATAATGAGAATGGACACCATCAATAAAGAGCAGATGTTCATTGTGAGCCTCAGCATGTGGCATAACACCATTTAATGTAATTTTCTTTCTGGGAACTTCTGTGAAACATTGAGTAAAATGAGAAAGGACACCGGAAAATAATAGTTTTTTAAATGGAAATGAGGACTCAGAGTGTGGCTCACTAGTAGAGTGCTTGCTTAACATATATAAGGCCCTAGATTCAATCCCCATTAACACACACACACACACACACACACACACACATACATTATGATGCATGATGATGATGATGATGATGACGACAAAGATGAAGATGATAGTAATAGTTAAAAATAAATTAAAATGCCAAGGATGCAGAAAAATAAAAGGGCGGGGGGTTTAGCTCAATGGTTCCACCGCCTGCCTCTCAAACACAAAGTCCTGAGTTTGATCCCCGGTACCAAAAAAAAAAACTGTAGAAATGTTCTAGATTGAAGGAGACTAAAAGGGATAACAGTTTAAAACTATCGAGTGCATCCTTTCTGGATCTGAGAGGGGAAATGAATGCTACATAAAATACATTTTGAATCACTTAAAATTGAAATACTAGTGCTAGATTAGGTAATTATCACATTTGTATTCTCTTTCCTATGTCTTTTCAGGAAGAAGTGGGATGTCTCAGTTGATTTTTTAAAAAGAAAAGGAAAGAAAAAAAGAAAGACAAAGAAAGAAGGGGGGAGATCTGAAAAAACTGCTCAGGTAACACAGAAGGTATCTGTGGATCTACAGATCAACAGACCCTCAAGAAGAGGAATCAGGGGCCCTTGGGCCGCGGCCAAGCTCTCGCTGTCCGCCTCAATAATATGTCTGCTTCTATGCCAGCCGTCGTGCCCACCGCCCGGAAGGCCACCACCACGGTTATTTTCCTTCATGGATTGGGAGATACTGGGCATGGATAGGCAGAAGCCTTTGCAGGTATCGGAAGTTCACATATCAAACATATCTGCCCACATGTGCCAGTTATGCCTGTAACATTAAATATGAACATGGCTATGCCTTCTTGGTTTGATATCATTGGGCTTTCACCAGATTCTCGGGAGGATGAACCTGGAATTAAATGGGCAGCAGAAAATGTAAAAGCTTTAATAGAGCAAGAGGTGAAGAATGGCATTCCTTCTAATAGAATTATTTTGGGAGGATTTTCTCAGGGAGGAGCTTTATCTTTATACACTGCTCTAACCACACAGCAGAAACTGGTGGGTGTCACTGCACTTAGTTGCTGGCTTCCACTTTGGGCTTCATTTCCACAGGGTCCTATCAGTGATGTTAACAAAGATATTTCTATTCTCCAGTGCCATGGAGATTGTGACCCTTTAGTTCCCCTAATATTTGGTTCCCTTACTGTAGAAAAACTAAAATTGTTGGTAAATCCAGCCAATGTAACCTTCAAAACCTATGAACCCATGATGCATAGTTCGTGTCAATAGGAAATGATGGATGTCAAGGAATTCATTGATAAGCTCCTACCTCCAATTGATTGACGACACTAAGAGGCCTTGTGAAGAAGTACACCAGCAGCATTGTAGTACAGTATAAACTTTTCCCATGCCCAATCTTAAAACTTCTAATGTTTGCAGTGTTGGAATGTTTTGCAAATACACATCAACGATATATAATAAATAATGTTTCCTTATGGGAAATTTATGATCTTTTAAGTTTCTATACATGTATTTGTATAATATGATCCAGAATATACCAGCATTAAAATAGGTGAGGCAGTTAGGTTCTTTTTCTCAAATATAATTCAGCAAAATAATAAAATACTGCAACAAGACTTTTTTATTAAATCATTTGAAAATTACCAGTATGCTAATGATAATTTGTTCAGGTAAAATGAACAATTCAGGTATAAATGATTTATGCATGCTATGACTTAGTCTATGGATTTATTCCAAAATTGCTTAGTCTGTATTCCAATGTCTGTATTTTTCTATATGTGTGCATTATAATGATTGTAATATGTAAGAATTAGATGTTATTACATTATTCTTAATAATAGGGATAATGCTTTTGTCAGTAAAGAGTAACATGGCTCTCTTCATTTAATGGCCCCTTTATTTGGGGGACCAGTTTTTCTTTTCCTTGATAGTATTTCTATTTAGTATTTTCTTTTCTCAAGAAAAAAATGTTTTCTTTCATGATTATCCTTCATAACAGACCAAATATACTGCCTCCCTGCCATATACATCTATTGTCAATACATGCTATAATTTGACATTCTGAATTACAGACACGTGGTATTTGAAATCTATATAACTTTAAAAGAAACTAAACATTACTGAAACTTCTTATATTATATATTTCAAGTAATTATACTTTAGTTCAAATTTAGACTTAGTTATTTAGAATTCAGATAATAAAATTTTATTTTTTCTGTAAGCAGACAAATGAATATATCATATTCTGGTATTTACAGAAATATTTAAGACTGATTTTAAAAGCTAATTTCATATTAAGTCTTCTGCTGCATTAGTTTTCTGTATATATGTTTGAAACCTACTACTGTAGAAAATAATCCATTAGAAAAAAATGCTTTATTTTTATCTGCCAATGGTTTTATTTGAAATTTTCACTTCATTTATTTTCTTAAATTCTTTTATTGGTACATTTTAGGTACATAATACATTTACATTTAACATTGGGTACTTGTCTTTTGTGCAAACACAAAAACAAATCATTTGATTTTAAATAGTCAAAATTTCCAGATTAATAGTAAAAAATTATTTGAAATCAAATTTTGGGCTAATAAAGGTTAATCAGAACCCTATAAATATGGTGTATTTACCATACAGTTTAAAATGTAGCAAAAATATATGCCTAATATTTCTGAACTAAGTTAATTTTTTGCTGCATTTCAATTTACCAAAACAATGTTAAGAATGCATCTTTATGGTGCTAATTGATCATGGAAATAATCTGGTAATGGACTATGTAGAATGTTTATAATGAAGCCATATGTTTATCTAGATTTAAAATTTTTAAACAATCATTTACTATGTCATTCTGCTTTACCTTGAAGAACTGTAGACTTGTTTCAGTTATACAAATCAGTAAGATCTTATTTATACCAAGAAATATTCCTTTGAAATGTTGTGCTGTAATGCAGGACAATGTAAATGTTTTGCATGGTTTCTATCAATGTGAAATAAAATATAATTCTGAAAAAGAAAAAGAAGAGGAATCAGGGCTGGGTAGAACAAAGATGGCTCCCTTGATCATTCAGATTAAGGAAAATCACCTTCTCCTTAGTAAGGGAGAGTTGGAATTTTGCAGGACAATATTCCCAAGCCTGGATAGGAAGCGCCCTGGGGTAAAGGGTGTGTGACTCCTTAGGGAGCTCTCCTTTTCCCTCTTAGTGTTGACATCCTATAGGCCAGGGCAGCATAGTGCAGTGACATCCAGTAACCCCAGGGACATTTCTCAATCTGGGTGCAGATCCCCCCACAATTCCTCTTTCCTCTTTTATCATGGCCCTGCCCTGAATCATGTTTTGGACAGTATGAGAATAAAAGCTTTTTAGTCACAGGAATTTCAATCATTCACAGGGCCTAAATTTCGGATCAGAGATGTCCAAAGGACCAGCATTGGGATATTGAAGGACTAATTAGGAGTAATCACCATTAGGAAGTGAGCCCCTCCCACACTTGTTGCCTCTCTGAGATATCATCATGCAAACTACTTGTTTTGCTGTCACTTCTGACTTCCCATTGTAAAGGGGAACATGAGTGTGGATTAAGCAAGATTAAATTCATTGACTATGTAATAAAGAGCAGTATTGAAAACTGATCATCCTAGCAAAAAGAAACATAAATCCTATTTGACAAAATGCCAAGAAAGGGCTAAAGTATATATATATATATATATATATCCAGGTCACATGGTTAGTAAGTATCAGTTGGAAGGAACTGGGTCTGTCTACCTTACTTCCAAAGCCCAGACTCTTGGCCTTTGTGCTTAAAGCCTCTGTTTCTGGTTGGTTCTAGGTAAATTCAGAAAAGAACTGAATGAAATTCCAGGACAGAGCATACCAGGGACATTAGGACAGCAAGATACTGGGGTTTTGTAGGTGTCATTTCAAATGAGTTAAGGAATAAAAAAGATGGGTAGCTGGTAAAGCACTACTTCTGAGTGTGTCTGTCAAGGTGCTTCCAGAGGAGATTGGTGGGTGAGTCCGTGGACTGCATTGGGGAAGAGCCACCCTCAATATGGGAGTGAATCATCTAATTAGCTGGGGGCCTGAACAGGACAAAAAAAAATGGAAAAATAAGGATTCTCCCTCAACCCCCAGAGCTGAGATACTCTCCTCCTCATGTCCTTGGACATCAGAGTTCCAGGCTTCCAAGCCTTCGGATTTCAGGACTTACACCAGCAGTCCTCCATTTTCCCAAGCATTTAGATTCAAACTGAGAATTATACCATCAGCTTCCCTGGTTCTGAGGCTTTCAGACTTGGACTGAGCAAGCTACCTGAATGCCCTGGTCTCCAGCTTACAGATTGCCTGTCATGGGAATTCTTGGCCTCAATAATCATGTGAGCCAATTTCTCTAATAAATACCCTGTTTATCTATCTATCTATTAATCTACCTACCTTTCTCTCTGTTTGTCTACCCATCTTATCCATCATCCTATTGGTTCTGTGTTGCTGGGGAACCATAATTAAAACAATCCAGTTTTAGTGCCATTAGGACATAAACAGCCAGTCAGTTGCACACAGGCCAAGGTTTCCTCTCTATTACTCCACTCCTTTGGGAGCCATCACCTGTTCTCTCTTGCACCCCTCATTGCAGGTGCCTAAAGAACAGAAGAGACTTTTGTAGCTTTGCTGTGCCCCTGAGGGACACCACAACTCAGGTGTCCTCTCTGCCCATCACTATCTACAGGGCTTCCAGACAGACAGAGTCACTGCTAGAATTAAAGCCCTATGGACCTCTTTCCAATGAGTGATTTTTTTTTCTTCAATAAACAGCACTGATATTTGGTGATTTTTAAAAATCATTAGTAGTCAACCAATCATAAATAATAGGGTATGAGAGTTTGAGGCCAGCCCGGATTACATACTGAATTCAAGCCATCCTGGACTACACAGTGAAACTCTGTCTAAAACAAATGAAAAATTTTTAAATTTTTAAATTTTTAAATAAATAATATGTATCAATAGCCCATGTGACTGAACACTTATACTCATACGTGTCTCAAGGTGTCTCATGATCTTTGGGAAACCTATTTCATCCTCAGTTTTTTTTCAAGATGAGTTTTAAAAAATATTTCCCTGTAGTTTTCACACATAGATGTTGTCTTCTCCTCAAGAATCCCACAGAACAAATTTATTCTAAATTCCTGAAGTCATGTTCATGCTCCTTGAATCCCCAAGTCCTGAATCTATTCTGCATGTGACATAATTTTGAGTTCCCTCTCCATCCTGATCACAATGGAGGAGTGAAACAAGTAAACAACACAAGGGACTCAATATTATTTTCAGTAGTACAGATATTTTCACAGTATTAATTCTTCTAATCTATGAACAAGGAAAGTCTTTCCAGTTTTTGTGTGTTCTTTTTTTTTTTTTTTTTTTTTTTTTGGCTGTTCTATAATTTTCATTATAGAGCTTGTCATTTGCCTAAAAACAATGCAGGCAGCTATCCATGGACTGAAACCTCCAAAACCATAAACCAAAATAAACTTTTCCTTCTTTAAATTGATCTTGTCAGGTATTTTTGTCAAGTGCTGGAAACCAGGACAATACACATATGTTGAACCAACCTCACATCTCTAAATGAAACAATTTTATCATAATGAAAGATCTTTTTAATACAATGTTGAATTAAATTTGCAAGTATCCTATTAAGGATTTTTTATGTATTTTCATCAAGGATATTGGTCCATACTTTTCTTCCTTTGTTGTGTCCTTAACAGGTTTTGGTAGCAGGTTAATATTGGTTTGTACAATGAGTTTGGAAGAGCTCTTTACCATTCTATTTTATTGAATAGTTTGAGGAACACTGGATTAATTTCCTTTAAAAGTCTAGTAAACTTCATTGAATTCATCCAGTTCTGGGATTTCCTTTCTTATAAGACTTTATTACTGCTTCAATCTCATTATTATTACCATTATTATCATCATTATTATTTATCTATTTAAGTTTTTTAAATACCCTCTTGATTTAATTTTTGTAGGTCACAGTTATCTAGAAACTTGCACATTTCTTCTCAGTTTTCTAATTTATTGGCATACAGTTTTTCAAAATATTCCTAAAGTGGGCATGGTGGAGCATGCCCATAATGCCAGCAAACCTGGTAGGCTGAGGCAGGAGGATCACAAATTTGAGCCCAGCCTGGCCAATTTAGAAGCTTAGGGAGAACCTGTCTCAAAATTAAGAAAAAGACTTAATGGGTGGGGCCATAGCTCAATGCAAAGGCTTTGGGTTTAATTCCCAGTACCAATTAAAAAATCTTCTAGGAAAATGGCAGAATGGTAAGCAGCAGAGAAACAGCCTCTCCAATATTTGGAATCCAGATGTAGAATATAGCAATGTGAGGAAGAGGAGGAGGGAAGTGGGTCACTGGGGCCCAGTGAGGATCTGAAGCAAGAGTTAGAGCCCACTGGGAAAGTGAAGAAAGGGAGCACAACATAGAAGACAGAGGTGGCAAGCAACACTTTCTCCCTAAGCCCATTTCATGGCATAGGACGGGCAGTTTGAACATGCAGAGGCACAATGACTACTGGTAAACCCAGAGGCCTCCATGGAGAAATGCACCAGTGGAACAGAGCAGTGGACAATTCAGACTGCAGTGATTGGTGAGTTATTCAGGTTCAGATGCCCCCCAGGAGAAGGCAATTGGCCAGTAGCCATTTTGGAAAGGAGCCAACTGAAGTCAGAACTCAGAGCAGCAGTGAACTGGGTCTATGTAGCAGCTCCAAGTGTCAGGTTGAGGTGCAGCCAAGTTCAAGCTGACAGGAGACCAGGGAGCAAAGTTCAAGCTGGCAGGGAGCTGAGTTCAAGCCAGCAGGGAGATGAGTTCAAGGCAGCAGGAGGCACTCAGAGTGTTGTGGGCTGAAAAACTCAGGTCCCAGCCTCACAGCCAGCAACAAGAAGCAGCCTGAACTTCAGTGGAGCTAAAGGCCCAGATTTGCTGGGATTGTTCTCTATTGCTATAATTCTACTGCTGGTTGGAACCAATCAACATGGATCTGGGTTCTGTCTGTCCAGAGCCTGTCAACCAGTGACAGCAGAGACACACCCTGAAGTGGACTTTTTTTCTCTTTTTCGTCCTTTCCTTCTTTTTAATTTTTTAATTTTTTCTCATTTTCTTGATTGTTTGTTCTTGGTTTTATACAAGTAAAAACATTGTTTCTAGTTTGTTGTTGTGTTGTGTTCTGTTCTTGTTTGTTTCTTCCTTCTTTCTTTCCCTCTTGTCTTCTCACCAGTTCCCAAACCTTGTATAATCTTCCTTTGTCCTCCAGCCTTGCTTCTAATCCCTTTCTCTTCTATTTCTCTATTTTTTCCCTAACCCCTTTTAAATTTCTCTCCTGAGGGTAAAATTGCCATATTGAGGGGATATTTACTGTTCATATGGTTAAAGGTGGCAAATTAATAGTTACAACAGTTTGACATTTTATAGACTGTGTTTGATGTTATTATTACTGGTTGTATTACTTCAGCTAAGATGACATAATTGTTGTAATCAGTTGGTCTTCCTGGTATGCCAAGACTGAGATTGCCTGAGGATCATAAATTGTACTGTAAGCCAGTGCCAAAGAAGCAAGAGCTAGGCCAGTTAGGCAGCAATTTCTCATCCTCAATAAATTAAACAGGTAGGACCTTACAACAGACTCAAAACCGAAAAGCTATCTCACCTGGAAGACATCTCTAAAAAAAGATCATTTCCTAAGTGTTTGCAATACTAGCAATAAAGTTATCTAACATAAACAGTTTACAAGCATCAACTCAGGAGTTAAACTAAAGGAAAATAGAAAATGAGAAGACACCAAAGCAAGATGCAACCCCAGACTTCCAGGTTACCAAAGGCAAACCAAGGGGCCAATGACATGGAATGATTTCAAAAGCCACCCACCTGCACTCTCTGAAGTGGAAACAGCAGAAGTAACAAAGTAAATGAATGAAGCTCTACAAAAAATCAAATCAGAAATGATTTCTCAGATAACTTCAGAAATGGTGACCACAATGAAAGACATTCTTAGTGACTCTAGAGCAGATAAAGATTAAAAAAAAAAAAAAAAGGAGCACACGAAAATGGTGGAAACCATGAATGCCCAGAATAGGAAATAAAGAGAATCTGTGAAACAGAGTCAAACAGATATCTAGAAGGTTAAAAATTCTGTTGAAACTGTACAGAATTGTTGAACCAATGTGAGAACAGAATGTCAGATATACAAGACAAGATTAGAGTTAGTGATCATAAAAAGAAAGATTTCTTAAAAATAGCAAGGGGCCATGAAAAATCAATCCGACAACTACTAGATGATGCAAAGAAGAACATAAGATTGATTGGAGTTGATGAAAAAGTAGGAGATAGGGCAAATGACATAAAAAAATATGTTCGCAGAAGTAATGGCAGAACACATGCATGGAAAAATAATTTGACATATAGATAAATGAGCATATAGAACTCCATCCAATTAGCCAAGATTTTTAAAAAACCTATCCAAGGTATATAATAGTCAGGATTCTAGAAATTCAACACAAGAACAGAATATTAAAAGCTGTTAGAGAAAAGAAACAGATCACTTATAAATGAAAGCCCATTGGAACTACAGCAGACTTCTCAGCACAAATCCTTAAGTCAGAGAGCTTGGAGTGAAGTATTTCAGGCCTTAAAAGAAAACAACATACTGGCTGGGGATTTAGCTCAGTGGTTTCGCCACCTGCTGCACAAGCGCAAAAAGAAAAAAAAAATAAAAAAATAACGTCCAACCCAGATTGATGTACCCTGCAAAATCTTTTCAAAATTGCTGGAGAAATAATACACTTCCATGACAAAGACCACCTGAAGAAATTCATGACCACTAAACCAGCACTCTAAGTGTTCTGAAGGATATTCTTGAAAGAGATAACAGGACGACAACTCCATGAACTCCAACAGAATGAATCCCACCAGACAAGACAAGTAATTTAACAAAGCGGAAAGAAAGGGAACCAACAACAGGAAAATAACATGACAAGGTTAAGTCAATACATATCAGTTATAACCATCAATGTAAATTGTCCCAACTCATCAATCAAAAGAAATAGACTGGCAGAATGGATTAAGAAACATGATCCAACAATATGCTTCATACAAGAAACACATTTAACTCAAAAAGAAATTCATAGAGTGAAAGTCAAAGGATGAGAAACAATACTCCATGAGACAGGAATCCGGAAAAAAAGCATGGGTAGCTATCCTATTTGCAGGCAAAGTGGATGTCAACCCAAGACAGATCAAGAGAGACAAACAAGGTCACTACATACTTGTTAAGGGAACAATGCAAGAGGAAGAGATAACAATCATAAATATATGTACCAAATGCCAGTTCACTCAGCTACATAAAACAAATATTAATGGACATTAGAAATCAAGTAAATACTAATACAATTGTAATGAGGGAACTCAATACCCCACTGTCACAAACAGACAGATGAACTAAACAAAAAACCAACAAAGAAATATCAGAATGAAACCAAATTTTGAACAAATGGATGTAGTAGATGTTCTACCCCATGACATCAGAATACACATTCTTCTCAGCTGCACACAGGATGTTCTCCAAAATATACCACATATTAGCTCATAAAACATACTTAAGTAAATACAAAGCAATTAAAATTATCCCGTGCATATTATCAAGCCATAGTGCAATGAAATTGAAAATCAATGGCAAAAGAAACCACAAAAACTTCATAGAAACATGGAAATTAAATAACACCCTCCTGAGGGCTGGGGATTTAGCTCAGTGGTGCTGCTGCCTGCCTCACAAGCACGAGGTCCTGAGTTTGATCTCTGGTACCAAAAAAACAAAACACACAAAAAATAAATAGATAAATAAATGAATAAAACACCTTCTTGAACAACCAATGGGTGACAGCTGAAATTAAAGAAGAAATCAGCAATTTCTATTATTAAATGATAATGCCAAGACAACATACCAGAACTTATGGATGCAATGAAAACAGTCCTATGAGGGAAATTTACATCAGTAAATTCCCACATCAGAAAAACAGGATGAGCTCAAATAAATAACCTAATGTTGAACCTCAAGTTTCTAGAAAAAGAAGAGCATGTCAAGCCCAAACCTCATACAAGGGAGGAAATTATAAAGATTAGATGAGAAATTAATGCAATTGAGACTAAAAAAGCAGTACAAAGAATCAGTGAATAGAAGAGTTGATTCCTTGAAAGATTAAATAAAATTGATAAACTCTTAGCTGACCTTATCAAAAAAAGGAAAGAAAAGACTCAAATCCATGCAATTAGGAATGAAAAGGGTGAAATCACAACAAAACCTGCAGAAGCTGCAGGGGATTTAGCTCAGTGGTTCTGCCACCAGCCTCACAACAAATCCTGAAGAAATCCAGAAGATAATTAATACTTACTTTGAGAATGTGTATTCTAATAAGATGGAAAACACAGAAGAAATGAACAGATTTCTAGACACATATGAATTACCAAAGCTGAATCAAGAAGATATAAAGATTCTAAATAACCCAATATAAGTCAATGAAATTGAAAATGTGACTTAAAACCTACCAACAAATAAAAGATTCTGGTGGATTCATTGCTGAATTATACAAGAAATTTAAAGAAGATCTAAAGCCACTACTCTTGAAACTAATGAAGCTGAAAAGGCAGCAATACTCCCAAACTCATTACCCTGATACCAAAACCAGTAAAGGATCTAACCAAAAAAGAGAGCTGCAGGCTAATCTCTCTAATGAGCATAGATGCAAAAAATCTTCAATAAGATACTAGCAAATAGAATGTAGCAAAATATCAAGAAGATTATACACCATGACCAAGTAGGATTCATCCCAGGGATGCAGGGAGAGTTCAACATATGCAAATTAATAAATATAATACACCATATTAATAAAGCCAAGGACAAAAATCACTCGATCATCTCAATGGATTCAGAAAAAGCATTCAATGAAGTCCAATGCCCATACATGATGAAAACTTTACAGAGAATTGCGATAGATGGTCTTTATTTCAATCCGATAAAAGCCATTTATGACAAACCACCAGCCAATGTCATGTTAAATGATCAAAAACTGAAAGCCTTCATTCTAAAATAAAGAACAAAACAAAGATGTCCACTATAATCACTCTTATTCAATATAGTTCTGGTAACATTAGCCAGACCGATTTGACAAGAGGAAAAAAATTTTTAAAGTAGGATAGGAAAGGAAGAAGTTAAATCATCATTCTTTGCAGCTGACGTGATACTCTACATAGAAGATCCCAAAAATTCTACCAAAAGACTTCTAGATTTAATAACCAAAGGACTAATATCTAG
The DNA here is from genome assembly GCF_053883595.1 of Heterocephalus glaber. NCBI lineage: Eukaryota > Metazoa > Chordata > Mammalia > Rodentia > Bathyergidae > Heterocephalus > Heterocephalus glaber. The sequence continues at coordinate 5,286,421 of NW_028258349.1, read as the reverse complement.
AAAAAAATTTTTAAAATTAGACTCCTCAAATTTAAAGACCCAATCAAAAACTGGGTATCAGAAATGAATAGACACTTCTCAGATGAAGAAGTAGAAATGGCAAATAAATACACAAAGAAATGTTCAACATCAAGGTAATCTGAGAGATGCAAATTAAAACAATACTGAAATTCTATCTCACTCCAGAAACAATGGCTGTTATCAAGAAATCAACCAATAACAAATACTGGTGGGGTTGTGGAGAAAACAGACCCCTTCTCCACTGTTGGTGGAAATGTGGGCTGGTGACACCACTGTGGAAATCAGTGTGGAGATTCCTCAAAAAACTAAAACTAGAGGTTCCATTTGACCCAGCTATTACCCTTCTTGGTATCTTTCCAAAAGAATTAAAAGCATCATACCACAGTGATATATGCATACCCATGTTTATAGTGGCACAGTTTATAATAGGTAAATCTTGGAATTAGTCCAAATTCCCATTAACAGATGAATAGACAAAGAAGATGTGTTTTTTTATACAAAGGAGTACTACTTTGCCATAAAGAAGGACAAACGAGACATTTCTAGGTAACTGGATGCATCTTGAGACCATACTCTTAAGTGAAATAAATCAGACACAAATGTTCAAATATCATATGTTTTCTCTGATGTGAGAAACTGAAAGTGTAAATAAGGACCAAAATGTATAATAGATATTGTAAAATAGGAGGAAAATGTTCAAATGGGAAGGGGAACTAGGGAGGGGGAAGGGGAAAGGAAGGAAGGGAAAAAGAAAAAAAGAGAACAGAAGGAAAAATAGAAACAAAGCTTTTTGTAAATAAGGAGGGGAAGAGAGGTTAAAGGGAGAGGAGGGAAAAGGGATAAAAAGAAGAATCAAGCTATATCACGTACAGGTACAAATTTCCTATGATGAATGTGATCATTATGTATCTCTAAAGTGTACCAATAAAATTAATTTTTTAAAAATAATTCTGTAGTGATCCTCAAGATTTCAGTGGCATCTATAATAATATCTTCTTTTATCTCTAATATTATCTATTTGAGTCTTCTCTCTTTTTATTTTGGCTAGTTTGACATAGAGTTTTTCAATTTTGTTTTTTCTCTTCAAAGAACCAGACCTTTTGACACCCAGCAGACATCAGCATTTTTTTATTGTAATTTTATTTATTTATTTATTTATTTTTGGTACCGGGAATCGAACTCGGGTCCATGCGCTTGCTCAGCAGGCGGCGAAACCACTGAACTAAATTCCCGGCCCCTATCAGCATTTTTATCTCTCACAGCTTATCTGGAGGTTGTGTAGAGCCCACCACACACAACTGTGTTCTTATTGTGTTTGGTAGAACAGATGTTGGAAGTCGTAGGTTATGATGAGACTGAACCCCAACACCCAGTCTCTGGTTTCTCATCAGATACATTTTGACAAGGCAGCATCTTGCAAAAATACAGAAATGCAATTCCCAACAGCGTTAATCAATAACTCGGGCCTTTAGTGTCTGACTCTCCGGGGGGTAGCAAAAGGACGAAGTGGTTAAATGTGATGGCTATTGCAACACTCAGCAAACCTTCTAAAATTCTCCTTAAGGATGATGTGCTAGGTTGTTAATAGTGTCACCACAGAGCAACAAATCTATAAGGTTATTTATTTGGAAAATTATTTTGTTGTTTAGATACTAAGACCTAATTAAGTACTATAAGAACTATTTATTTGGAGTAATGGAGCCTACAACTCAGGTTATGGTTACAAGCGTAAACTGGGATCTTTATCTTGTCCTAAGTGATTTAACAACATTTGTGGGTTTGGGGCCAGGGATTTAGCTCAGTGGTTCTCCCGCCTGATTTCAATCCCTGGTACCAAAAGAAAAAAAAAAAAGATTTGTGGGTTCATCTTTTTTTTCCCAATTATCACAACCAGAGCAAAAAAAAAAAAATTATTTCCATAGGAAATAGGATCCTCGGCTCTGTAGACTTAAGTGTAAAACAGGACAACTTAAATGAGTTGGTGAATTAATAGAAGTCCTGACTACACAGCAATAATTATATCAAATACTGTTTTAAAACAGATAAGGGCTAAGATTTCCTTAGCAGTAATGACATACGCAGAATTTTAAATCTATTTTATTATAGAAAGATCAGTTTCTAACAGATGAAAATATATCACCTGTTCCTTAACTGTGTAAATAATACTAAATTTCTTTGAAACTGGAAAAAAAAATTCTCCTTAAGAAGTCTCTCTTAGCAAAGAACACTCATCCTAGCACCTGCTCATCACAGATCTCTTTCGCTTTTTTTTTTTCTCAAGTCCAGTTTCCTGATCTAACTCTGGCTTTCCCATCCCAATCTCTTTACTTCTCCTGCCCTTCCTTACCTTCCAGAGCTGTCCTCTAGATTAGTTTTTGTGCATATTCAATTATCCTGTCTTCACTGGCAGCCCCCAGAGGCTGTGGCTTCAGATCTACAAGTTACAATCATACACTATGTAAATATCTCTGAGAGCTGTGCTCCTGCCAACTAAACATGAAGAATATTTAGAGTGCAATTATTTGAATCCAATCCAGTGTCAGAGAGGTCTGGTGGAGAATTGGTGGGGGGTGGTCACAGCCTCAAATCAGGCCTGACATTTTGTTAAGATGTACTTTGATTCCAAAAAAGAGTAAGCTGAAAAAACATTCCATTTACAGTGCATAGATTTGAGTTCTCTACTGGCATGGAAACTGTAAAACAGGATTTGACTTATTTTTCGCAGTTTGAGGGGGAACAAAAACCAGTAGGTCTGTAGTTCTAGACCTCATCTCTCAGCTAAAATCTTCAGTCTGTTTGCAACACTGATCCACAAGCATGGGAAACCAAGGTGCATGACAGGGTGTGGCAGAGACCACAGGATGTCCCCAGTCAGTCCTTCCTTCTTACTTAGTAATAACTGGGGCAACAATGTCCAATTTCCCTGCATCTCTTTGCAGGTAGAGGTATTGGTATGATTGCATTCTTAGCAATGGTATGCAAATACAAATTACTGGGTAGTACTTCTGGGAAAGTCCCTCAAAGGAAAGGGATTAAGCTGACTCAACTTGGAAACTTTTTGGTTCTTCTTCCTTTCTTCCGGCTCTAATGACAATGGTGTAGCTGTAACCTTAAGGCTACTTTTAGGATGAAAGCCACGTGCTGAGGATGACACAAAAGAAAACCAAACAAAGACCAGAACACTGAAAAAGATACATGTCAAATGCAGTAGGAGGGAGATGATATTATAAACGAAGGGTGGACTTTGAAGTAGAAGGGACCCTGCATGACCCAGTTTGATTTTTTGAACCTGCTTGAAAGGATCCAAACTTTGCAAAACTTAGAGATCTTTTAGGTGAAAGAAAAACAAATTTCTAAGCCATCGTTATTTCAATTATTTATCATTTCAGTTAGTTATTCTATAACTAGCAATTAACCAATTTCTAATACTTAGTAGATCAAAATGGTAAAATTATTTCTTTAATGATGAAGGTACTTTAGTTCGATGAAAGTAAAAGTAAGATTTGGGAAAATGAAGTAAAGAAAATACATGTTATTAATATTTTTCTACTTGCTGAGAAATACTTTTATATGTTTAATGTTTTAAATATTTGTAATATTTAAGAATATATGGGTCAGGGATTTAGCTCAGTGGCACGGTGCCTGCCTTGCAAGCATAAGGTCCTGAGTTCAATCCCCAGTACCAAAAAAAGAATATATGACATACTGGAGTGCTGAACAACTTAGTCATGTAATAAAAAAGTGGCTAAAATTCATGGGAGGTTTTTGAGAGAAAAAAATCAATATTTATTTTAGCTTTTATATGTGTTTTATACATTATTCTCTAAACATTTTCTAATTACAAAGAACTTTTCATTACAACCTAAACAACCCTAAATATTCTACCTTGTTTGCTATTTTGTAAAGAACAGTATCTTTTCTCCGATATTGCATGGATTCTGATAATCTTGAAGTCATGGTCTGTATTTGCTATTTTTTCCTTCAGTTATGTTTCTCATTTTTCTTTTTATTTAATAATGTATATAAGCTCCCATCTTTTCTGTCTAGTATTCCAAAGAATAGAATCCATAGAATAGCCTAATTCAATAAGGGTATAAACCCTAGCTCTGCATTTATAGAAATGCCCAATGTCATGCACAATAACCAACTATCTAGAGAAAAATGTATCATAACAGCATCAAAGTTCTAAAGCTCTGTTAGGAAACTGCTTTGGCTACGAGGGGGCAAGCATTACAAGCAGCAGCACTGATCACAGATTTAGAGGAATTCACAGCACAGCATCTATTTTCTTGACTGATCAAATAAGCCAAACCACTGTAGAGTTGAGGGAAATTGTGTCCAACAGAATTGTGGTTTTAAGCAGAAAAATATGGAGAATTTTAGTGTTTATAAACTCCATGAGGAAAACTTAATAGTCATTGTATTTATAAATGCAATTTCTTTGATTTGTGATTAAGTACATGAGAAGACCTGTCAGACAATTTGTTGATGAGGAATTAAACATAATACATTAAATGTATAAATGCATTTTTCTAGGAAATTTAACTAGATAAAAAAATTTATCCTCTAAAAACACTTGTTAAATTTTCATTCATATTAACTTACATTTTAGTATTGTTTCTTGTTTTTCTTTTGTTGTTACTCAATACATTGAAAATATTTAAGCCACAAGCATCTGAAAAATCTTGTGATTATCTCCAAGCCACCCGCAAAATACCCTCCAAAATTCTGATACTCTCCTTAGATTATACTGATCAGCCTAATTAAGCAGTTCAAATAAAGAATTCTCTGTAAAAGGCTAGGACAGTGGAAATATTGAATATTTAAAACCTTAGTTTTTGCCCTTCAGAACTTCTTACTCAGTGAAATTACTGTAATTGTTTCAAAGAGGTTTTCAAAATCAGATTGGGTCACTTAGATCCCTTCAGTTTCAAATTTCGCCCTCATCCCTAATATTATCCTGTTCTCTTACTAAGTTCACATGGCTCCTCTCTGCCATTCTTTATTGTCAGTTTTACTGACTCAGCCTAGATTTGTCTGTCAAGTTTAAGAAACATTAGATTTTAGAAGAGTCCTGATGGAAATACGTTAACAGGAATAGCTATCACGATGGCATGTTCCCAGAGCTTTTTTCTCTTCTTTTTTTTTGTTGTTATTGTTTTTGTTTTGTTTTGTTTTGTTTGTACCAGGGATCGAACTCAGGTCCTTGTGCTCGTGAGGCAAGCAGCAGAACCACTGAGCTAAATCCCTAGCCCCTCAGAGCTTTTTCTTAGTGAGTGCCACTGGATGTCGCTCTTCTCCATAACAAAGATCAGTGCTAGGGTAGCCTTACCTTCACAACTCTTATGAGGTCCTGGATTTGTTAGCAAGTCTGTGCCACAGTGAGAGACATTGTAAAAATCATCATCTAGAAGTTACAGCTTTTACTTATTGTCCAGTATTCCTTTACCTCCTAAACTGGCCAACATGTAAGCCTCAGGGTCACGTTCATAACTCACTGTCTTCTACCTCCTGTACTGCACCACTTAATGAGCTTCTCTTGCTGGCACATGACCTCTCAGCACAGTTCCCAACTTTGGTTAATGGAGCACTTCACAACACCCATTCAGTCCCCAGAAGGCCGTATCTCAGGTGCTGGCAAACTGCAAAGGGCCATTGTGTTGAAACTACAGTCTGCCTTGTTTTTCTCTGCTCTTACACCACAATCACAGATTTCTGTGACCTAAAAGAGATGGGGACTCCCAACCTCAGTACACACAAATAAGCAACCGCTAATTCTGCAGCAAGAGACACCAGCTGAGAGCCCTGTCATCCAACCTCATTCTGCTACTGCATACCTGGAGATAGTGTCAGGTCTCACAGATTGAGGAGTTAATTTCCCAAAACTGTGCCACACACACTTCAGATACCAATCACAAGCCACAGGTTGTTTTACCTAATTTATGCCTAATAGGCTATAAATTAGGGTTTCCCTAACCTCCTCCTTGGGTTTGATTATGCACATCACGGAACTCAGGGGACCAGTTTACCAGTTTCTCATAAAAGATATTATGAAGGATGCAGGTAAAGAAATGCACAGTCGGGGCTTGGAAAGGGGGACATAGAGCTACTATACCTTCAGGTGAGCATCTTCCAGAAATCTTCATAGGTTCAGCTAACCAGAACTTCTCTAAATCCCATCCTTTTGGGTATTGATGGAGGCTCCATTACACAGGCCATGGGTAACTAGCCAAGCCTTCAGCTCCTCTCCCCTTCCCTACAATCTTGCCTTGATGCTTTCAGTGATCAGCCCCCCTCCTGAAGCTACCGTGGGGCTGTTAGCCATCCACCCACTCATTAGAATACAGAAAAACGCTGTCACTTCCAAGATTCCAAAGAGTTACTGTATATGTTAAGAAATGGTGTGAAGACCACAGCATCACACCTATCCAGACCCTTTGTCCTTCTAGGAAATACTAATAATTAGAAAATTGGATATCCAGGGAAGTTGGGTTTTAAAAAAAACAGTCTTGCCAGTAGAGGGAGTTATTTGCCTTCGTATCAATGGACTCGTCTAACACTGTAAATAGCTTTTCATGCAACATGCAAACTGCTAAACTGCTTTCTGCTTTAATGGGTAATACTAAGATTTTAAAGTCTTCTCAATAACCCTTCAACTTTGAAAGTGTCTATTGAGGACATGACAACGTGATAGGAATATATTCTTACTTATGAGATGTGATCAAAATAGATGATGAATGTTTTGATTTTAAATATTCATTACTATAAAGGACACAATGCCATTAATCCTCCTTAAAATATTCCCCCTTGAGCTGGGCATGGTGGCACTTGCCTATAATCCCAGCACTTGGGAGGCTGAAACAGGAGGATCGCCATGAGTTCAAGGCCAGCATGTGTTATATAGTGAGTTCAAGCCCAGCCTGAACTACACAGCAAGACCCTATATCAAAAAAAAAAAAAAATCTTCCTTCCTTTTTTTTTTTTTTTTTGCAAAACCGGGGGCCGAACTCAGGACCTTGCACTTTTGAGGCAGGCACGGTGCCACTGAGCTAAATCTCAAGCCCTCTTCCTTGCTTTTTTATCCTATCATTCTGGTCACTTTGGAAACAGTTGTGGAAGTCCTTGTTCATGAAGGTCTTTACCAGGTGCAGTCAAAAATAGAGTAAATGTTGCTAAGCATCATCCAACAGAAAGACAGGCTTGTAAAAACATTACACTGGGTCCTCATTCTCCTTATCCACCAGATATGGCACCATGCAACCTCTGACTCATACCCAAATCAAAATTGACCATGAAAACATTTCAAGTTGATTCAGAACTTCAAAGCAGCCACAACAGCACAACTAAAAATATGAAAAAGGACTTCCAGAAAGACATCAGATGGCAAGAATAATGGGCTGTGTCTGAAGAGAGGGGGACTATTTTGAGAGGGATTAATGATAATGTGTTGTTTGCTATAATAAATTTTTAAAATTTAAATATTCATCATATTTTAGCATACTTCATATATATTCATAAACCAGCTACTGTGGTATTCATGATGAAGGTGATCTCCTTCCTAATTATATTTTAAAAGAAGAGATTTCATCACACAACACAAAGGCAAATTTCCTTTGTATCTTTCTCCCTCAAAATTGCACTCAGCATAGCAGCTTTTGCTTCCAACACTTCTAAAAAAAAATCTGCTAATATTCTAGTTTCGCTATTTCTATTCTTTCATTTTCTCTTCTTCTACCTCTCTAACTTCTCTCTTAACTTTATAATATGTATGCTTTGTGTTTTGCAGTTACCTCTGTGCTTTTTTCAAAGAAATAATCATTCCACTCTCAGCATCCTCTATTTTTCTTCCTGTTTGTCTCAATCAGGTCCAGAGGCTGAGCAGAGCAAGCAAAAATCCTACTTAGAAAGAGGAACAAGAGGAAAGGCATATATATTTACACTTCAATATATTCCTAGGCATCATGCAGTTAAATTAGCAAAAATAAACATAAAGGATAAAATGCAATGATAGCATGTCATTTGGAAATATTGCCACTGGCATTGAAAAACGGTAGTTTTTCAGAAAAGTGCACTCAGAGTATATGAATAGATCTGTTCAAATTCTTTTTGATTCCACAATCATACTTTAGAAAGATACCCTCAAGAATAAATCAAAGGTCACAATGCACAAAGATCTTTGAAGAGGTGCATGGTGACAGGAGTAAACTGAGGGTGTTGCAAATATTATACCTGATCCACAGCCAAAATCATTAAAAAGCTGCATATACAAAATTCAGCCCCAGAATTAAAGACAAATGCAAAGTATGATCAAAAATATGGTAAATATTTAATTTTTAAAATTTATTTCAGTAAAAGACATATTGCCACCAATCCCTCTCAAAATCCTCTCCCTTGCTTCACACACCCTTATTCCATTGTCCTTGCCATTTTCTGAAACAGTTTGTCTCCATGTACTGAATTGATTCGAAACTTTCACCTTTCGTGGTCATTTTGACTTGGGGAAGAGCCAAAGTTCACACACATAGTGTCAGACCTGGTGAATGTGCATTAGGACCCACCACAATGTTTTTACCAGTCTGCCTACAAGTATGGCACTCAGCAGCTGCATTCACTGAAATTATTTTAATACGTTAAGTTTATTGGTACATTTTGGGTATACAATATGATGACATTCATCATTGCGGATTTGTACCTTTACAAAATGTATCTTTGTTCTTATTTTTTTCCCCATTCCTCTCCCCTCCATTCCACCCCTTCATCCCCTCCCTATTTACAAAGACTTTGTTTCTGTTTTTTCCTTTTCTCATATTTATTCCTTTCCTTTCCCCTACCCCTCCCACTTCCCCTTCCCCTTTGCACCTTTTCTTTCTATTTCACGTTATCTATTCTACATTTTGGTCCTCATTTACACTTTCAGTTTCTCACACCAGAGAAACTATTCGGTATTTACACATGTGTTTCCTATTAAGAGTATGGCCTCAAGGTGCATCCATTTAGCTATAAATGTCTTTACTTTATCATTTTTATGGCTAAGTAATACTCCATTTTATTTTTTAAAAACACACATTTTCTTTATCTAGTCTCCTATTAATGGGCAATTGGGCTGCTTCCAAGTTTTAGCTATTACCAACTGGGCCACTATAAACATGGGTGCACATATATTGCTGTGATATGATTCTTGTTATTCTTTTGGGAAGACACCCAGCAGGCAATAGCTGGGTCTAATGGACCTCTAATCCTAGTTCTTTGAAGCATTGCCATATTGATTTCCAGAGTGGTTTCACCAGTCCGTACTTCCACCAACAAAAAACTGAATTTTTTATCACACCTTGTAAAGACACTCATGAAGACTTTCAGAACTGCTTCAGAAAGAGGCAAAAATGATGGGATAAGTGCATTCTAAGTGAGCAAGAGTATTTTTAGGGAGATTAATGGCAGTGTCTTTTATTGTAATATATGTTTAACATTCACTGTATATTTTACTCACTCCTTATAAAGCACTGTCCCCCTGTTAAATAAAGGCAAACACAATTCAACAAATAATAAAAGAAATATTCCAGGACCTAGTTTATGGCAGCAGGAGTTAGCCACCCAGAGGAATCACTTATAGATTTGTTTAGATAAATCTAGGTAATTCCCATCTAGGAGTCTAGAATGTAATAAGATAACAATCAGTAAGCTATAATCTCAAAAACAATAAGAAATTAGAAAAATAAGATTGATCATCAATGATTCTCAACCATTTTTCTCCTCCCTAAAGACTTTGGGTGAATATCATATGCTGATATCAGGCACAGAAGCTCATTAGAACCAAGAGATTTATCTTAATTAGTTGGATACATGAGGGGAGCAAAGATAGGTAGTAGGTGGGAGATAAAAGAGAGAGAAAATTGTCTCCTTGAACTCCAAGAAATCAACAATCTGAAAAATCTACTTTGTCCCGAGATATTGATAAGTACAAAAATCGAGAGCCACCCCCAGCACCAAGGAGAAGCCTTCCTGGCCACCATACCACTGCCCCCAGCATGGAAGAGTGGAGCCACCCCAAGTGCCGAGGAGCTGAGCAGTGCAGGTGCTGGTAGCACACACCATTTCCCTCCCCCAAGAAATGAGGAGACTCATAAACAAGTCTCAAAACCAGACTTCTAGACACGTAAAGCAACCCCAAAGGGAAATGAGATGGAACAATCTGATACTTAACCACCTGGACTCCCTAAATTGGCAGCAAAAGAGGATCTGGAAAAAATGAAATCAGAAGTAGTTTCTCAGATAACAGCAAAGATTGTGCCCATAGTGCAAGACATGATTAATAAATCTAGAGAAGACACAGATAAAAAAAAAATAGACTGGAGGAACATGGTGGAATCCCAACGTAAGAAACAAAGGTAATCCATAAAACAGATGCAAACAGATTTCCAGGAGATTAAAAACTCCATTGAAAGTTTACGCAGCAGAATGAGCCAATGTAAGGACAGAATTTCAGATATAGAAGATAAGATTGCAATTAGTGACCAGGAAAAGAAAATTTTCTTTAAAATAGTAAGGGACCATGAGAAATCAATCCAGTAGCTGCTAGACGATGCAAAGAAGAATAACATAAGACTGACTGGAGTCAATGAAGAAACAGGAGAGTGCACAGATGACATAAAAATAACTGTTCACAGAAGTGATGGCAGGAAATTTCCCAAGCAGGGGAAAAGAGCTTGACAAACAGATAAGTGAGGCATATAGGACTCCAACTAGCTGTGATCATAAAAAGAAATTTAGACAGGCATATAATAGTTAAGATTCCAGAAACCAAACAGAAGAACAAAGTTCTACAAGCAGTTAGAGAAAAGAAACAAATCACATACAAAGGAAAGCCCATCAGAATCACAGCAGACTTCTCAACACAAACCCTCAAGGCAAGAAGAGCTTGGAGTGACATATTCCAAGCCCTAAAGGAAAACAACCTCCAACCCAGATTGATGTAACCTGCAAAACTATCTTTCAAAATTGGTGGAGAAATAAGATACTTTCATGACAAAGAGCACCTTAGGAATTTCAAACCAAACCAGCACTGCAAAAAATTTTAGACAATATCCTAGGAAAAGAAAATGAGTATCACAACACCAGGGAGCCCAGTAGAATGAATCCATCAGGCATGACAAGAAATTAAACACAAAGGGGGAGAATCCAGCCAGAAGAAAAAGTCACCACAATGATAAGTCAATACATATCAGTCATAATCATCAATGTTAATGGTCTCGATTCACCAATCAAAAGAAATAGACTGGCAGAATGGGTCAAGAAGCAAGTTCCAACAATATGTTGCATACAAGAAACACACATAACTCAAAAAGAAACTCATAGACAGAAAGTTAAAGGGTGGAAAACAATACTCCATGAGACAGGAACCTGAAAAAAAGCAAGAGTAGTATGCCTTTTGAAGATCAAGTGGATTTCAAACCAAAACTGATTAAGAGAGACAAAGAAGGACATTACATCCTTGTAAAGGGAACAATCCAAGAGGAAGAGATGACAATCATAAATATGTATGCACCAAACACTAGTGCACCCAACTATATAAAACAAATACTAATGGACATGAAAAATCAAATGAGCACTAATACAATAGTAGTGGGGGACCTTAATACCTCACTGTCACAAATAGATCAACTAGACAAAAAATAAGCAACAAAATACTAGAATTCAATCGAACTCTTGAACAAATGAACTTAACAGATGTTTACAGAGTGTTCCACCCCACAAAATCAGAATATACATTCTTCTCAGCTGCACATGGGTCATTCTCCAAAATAAACCACATACTCGCTCATAGAAAATGTTTAAGTCAGTGCAAAGGTATTGAAGTAATCCCCTGTATATTATCAGAGCATACTGCAATGAAATTGGGGATCAATAGCAAAAGAATCTGCAAGAATTTAATAAACACATGGAAATTGAACAACACACTTCTTAATAACCAATGGGTCACAGAGGAAATTAAAGAAGAAATCAGACAGTTCCTACAGTTAAATGACAATGACAATACAACATATCGGAATCTATGGGACACAGTGAAAGCACTCTTACGAGGGAAATTCATAGCAGTGAATACACATATTAAGCAAACAGAGCGATCCCAATTAAACAACCTGATGCTGAACCTCGAGCTTCTTGAAAAAGAAGAGCAGAAGAAACCCAAACCTCATACAAGAGAGGAAAGTATAAAGATCAGAGCAGAAATCAATTCAATGGAGACTACGAGAATGATACAAAAAAATCCATGAAGCCAAGAGTTGTTTCTTCAAAGGAATAAACAAAATTGACAAACCCTTAGCCAAACTTATCAAAAAAAGGAAAGAAAATGCCCAAATTCATTGAATTAGGAATGAAAAGGATGAAATTACAATGGACCCAGCAGAAATCCAGAGGACCATCAATACTTACTTCAAGAACCTATACACCAATAAGATGGAAAACACAGAAGAAATGGACAGATTCCTAGACACATATGAATTACCAAAGTTGAACGAAGAAGATCTAAAAATTCTAAACAACCCAATATCAACCAATGAAATTGAAAATGTAATTAAAAACTTATCAACTAAGAAAAGCCCGGGTCCTGATGGCCTCACTGCTGAATTCTACAAGACATTTAGAGAGGAACTACTGCCACTACTGTTTAAACTCCTTCAATGAAATTGAAAGGGAAGCAATACTCCCAAATTCATTCCTGGAAGCAAGCATCACCTTGATCCCCAAAGCAGAGAAAGACACAACCAAAAAGGAGAACTATAGGCCAATCCCACTAATGAACATAGATGCAAAAATCCTTAATAAGATACTGGCAAACAGAATGCAGAAGATCATCAAGAAGATCATACACACTGATCAGGTGAGATTCATCCCAGGAATGCAGGGATGGTTCAATATACAAAAATCAATCAATGTAATACACTATATCAATAGAGCCAAGGACAAAAATCATATGATTATCACCATAGATGCAGAAAAAGCATTTGACAAAATCCAACATGCATTTATGATAAAAAACCTACAAAAAATTGGAATAGATGATCTCTACCTCAAACTGATAGAAGCCATCTATGAAAAACCAACAGCCAATATCATACTAAATGGTCAAAAACTGAAATCCTTCACACTAAAATCAGGAACAAGACAAGGATGTCCACTATCACCACTCTTTTTCAATATAGTTTTGGAAACATTAGCCAAGGCAAGTAGACAAGAGGAAGAAATAAAAGGAATAAAGATAGGAAATGAAGAAGTCAAATTGTCATTATTTCCAGATGACATGATACTGTACATAGAAGACCCCAAGAACTCCACCAAAAGTCTTCCAGACTTAATAACCAAATTCAGTAAAGTAGCTGGATACAAGGTCAACACTCAAAAATCAATAGCTTTCCTCTACACAAACAACAGATTCACTGAGACAGAAATAGGGCAAATAATTCCTTTCACAATAGCATCAAAAAAACAGAATTACCTAGGAATCAACCTAACAAAAGAAATCAAAGTACTCTCCTCTGAAAACTACAGCACTCTGAAAAGAGAGATTGAAGATGATATCAGAAAATGGAAAGATATCCCATGGTCCTGGGCAGGAAGAATCAACATAGCGAAAATGGCCATACTTCCAAAACTACAGTATAGATTCAACCCAATCCCAACTGAAATCCCAACAGCATACTTCACAGATCTTGAGAAAGGAATCCAAAATTTCATTCAAATCAAGAAGAGACCTAGAGTAGCAAAAGGAATTCTAGACAACAGAGACATGGCAGGGGGTATCACAACCCCCAACTTGAAACTATACTACAATGCTACTGTGATAAAAACTGCATGGTACTGGCAAAGAAACAGACCTGAGGACCAGTGGAACAGATCAGAAGATGCAAAAACAACTCCAGACACATTCAGCCATCTCATCTTTGATAAAGGAGCCAAACACCCTCACTGGAGGAAAGATAGCCTCTTTAATAAATGATGCTGGAAAAATTGGGCTTCAACTTGCCAAAGATTAAAACTAGACCTGTATCTCTCACCATGCACTAAACTAAAATCAAAATGGATTAAAGATCTAAATATTAAAATAGAAACTCTGAACCAGTTGGAACAGAGGTTAGGTAGAACCCTTGAAGACATCCGTGTAGGAAAAGATTTTATGAACAAAACCTCAGTTGCCCATGAACTAGCACAAACAATCAACAAGTGGGATCTCTTCTTATTAAAAGGCTCCTGCACAACAAGAGAAACCACCAACACTGTGCAGAGACAACCCACAATTTGGGGAAAAAATTTTCACCTGCTTTTCCTCAGACAAAGGTCTACTATCTAGAATCTATAAAGAGTTTAAAAAAATCAGACCTCCCAAATTTAAAGACCCAATCTGAAAATGGGCATCTTAAATGAATAGACATTTCTCAGACAAAGAAGTAGACATAGTAAATAAACATATGAAAAAAAGTTCAACATCACTGGTCATTCAAGATTTGCAAATGAAAACAACAGTGAGATTTCACCTCACCCCAGAAAGAATGGCTGCTATCAAGAAATCAACTAATAACAAATGCTGCTGGGGCTGTGGGGAAAGAGGAACCCTTCTCCACTACTGGTGGGAGTGTAGACTGCTGCAACCACTGTGTACATCAGTATGGAGATACCTCAAAGAACTAGGACTGGAAGTCCCATTTGACAGCTATTCCACTGCTGGGTATCTTCCCCAAAGAATTAAAAGAATCATACCACACTCCTAGGGCAGTGAAGCTCAGCCGGGCCCAGCACCCAGAAGGAAGCTCCCCGCCTCCATCCCAGGCTCCTAGGGCAGAGAAGCTCAGCGGGTTCCAGAACCTGGAAGGAAGCTCCCCGCCTCCATCCCAGGCTCCTAGGGCAGTGAAGCTCAGCCAGTCCCAGAACCCAGAAGGAAGCTCCCCCACTGCCATCCCAAGCTCCTAGGGCACAGAAAGTGAGCCACGTGGGTGCCAGAAGCACCTCCCCCCACCGAAGAAATGAGAAGACACATAAACAAGCCTCAAAAACAGACTTCCAGATCACCTACAGCAACCCCAAGGGGAAATGAGATGAAACAGTCTGATACTCAACTACCTGGACTCTCTGAACTGGCGACAAAAGAGGATCTGGGAAAAATGAAATCAGAAATAATTACTCAGATAACAGCAAAGATTTTGCTCATGGTGCAAGACATGATTAATAAATCTAGAGAGGACACAGATAAAAAAACAGAGGATCTGAGGAACATGATGGAATCCCAACATAGGAAACAAATGGAATCCATAAAACAGATACAAACAGATTTCCAAGAGATTAAAAACTCCATCGAAAGTCTGCTCAGCAGAATGAACCAATGTGAGGATAGAATTTCACATATAGAAGATAAGATTACAATTAGTGACCAGGAAAAGAAAAATTGCTTTAAAATTGTAAGTCCAGCAGCTGCTTGACGATGCAAAGAAGAACAACATAAAACTGATTGGAGTCAATGAAGAAAGAGGAGAGAGTGCAGATGACATAAAAACAACTCTTCACAGAAGTGATGGCAGAAAATTTCCCAAGGAGTGGAAAAGAACCTGACATACAGATAAGTGAGGCATATAGGACTCCAGCTAAGCTTAATCAAAAAAAATCTGCACATAGGCATATAATAGTTAGGATTCCAGAAATCCAACAGAAGAATAAAATTCTACAAGCAGTGAGAGAAAAGAAACAAATCACATACAAAGGAAAGCCCATCATAATCACAGCAGACTTCTCAATGCAAACCTTCAAGGCAAGAAGAGCTTGGAGTGATGTATCTCAAGCCCTAAAGGAAAACAGCCTCCAACCCAGATTGATGTACCCTCCAAAACTATCTTGCAAAATTGATGGAGAAATAAGATGTTTTCATGATAAAGAGCACCTCAGGAACTTCATGAATACCAAACTGGCACTCCAAAAAATTTTAGACAACTCCCTAGGAAAAGACAATGAGGATCACAACCCCAGGAAACCCAGCAGAATGAATCCATTGGGCATGACAAATTAAATGCAAAGGGGGAGAATCCAACAAAAAGAAAAAGTCATGACAAGGCTTTTAAAGCTGTTGACTTCATCTCCCTAATGAGTGTATAATCCAATCTTATTATTGTACTGGTTAGTATTTTTCTGATTCTAGAATTGCCCATCATTCCTTGTGCTATACTGGCTATTTATCATCTTCTTATGTCTACATTTTAATTGGGTTGTCTATTAATGAGCTCTAAGAATTCTTTATATATTCTGCTCATAGGTTATATGCACTGTAAATATGGTCTGTTTAAGGACTACTTTTCATTTTAATGATGTCATTTAAAGTTCTAAATTTTGGTGGAATCTCATTTATCAATTTTTTTCTTTTATACATCATGTTTTTTGTATCCTAGGTAGTTCTTGCCTACCCCGAATTCATAAATATTTTCCCTTATAATTTCTTCTTAAAGTTTTATACTTTTAGGCTTTCTTATTTAGGTTCATAGATCCCTTCAAGTTATTTTCATGTATGGAAAAAAAGGTTGAGGTTAATTTTTTATATACGGATACCAGGTATTCTAGTGCCGTTTGCTGAAGACACTATCTCTTCCTCAGCTCTTGAATTGAGTTTATATTCTATAAAATGCTAATGTTAAATAATCTTTCAAAACTCAGTGGACTATATATGTGTGATTCTATTTCTAGATTCTCTCTTTTATTCCAATGATCTATATGTCTTTCCTTACACCAACACTGCCTTGATTACTGTAGCTTTAGAAGAAGTCTTAAAATTGGGTGCTAAACGTCTTCCAATACTGTTTTTATTTTTGTTTTTGGCTCTTCTGGGTCCTTTGTACTCCTACATAACTTTTAAATTTCAATATCCAGTTCTTCATTTATAGCAAGTATACACAGACCTGAATTTTTATATATATCTTGTGTTCTCTAATCCTGCTAAATTCAAGTACAAGTTCTAGGGGCTCCTAGAGATTTCTTAGTATTTTCTCTGTAGATGATCATCTCATCTACATATAAAGATTTTGCTTCTACCATGCCAATCCTATCCTAGTTGTGTCATTTTATTGCCAGACTATTTTGGTGGGGACTAGGTTTCAAAGTTTAATAGACAGATAAAGAGTAAACATATCTGCCCTTGTTCCCCACCTTAAGAAAGCACTGTATCTTCTCCATTCATAGAAGGCATTCTCGCTGGAAGTATGGAGTACAAGTCTTTAATTTGTTGAGAAGGTTCTGTTCTACTTCTAGTCTCCTGATAGCTTTTACCAAGAACAGCTGTATAATTTGGTCCAATACTTTTTCTCCAACTAGTGACAGGATCACATGGCTTTTGCCTTTCCTCTGTTAAAATGATGACTTTTGGGGGGTGGATCTTCCAATGCTGAACCAACACTGCCATCCCTATAATAAAACCACTTTCTACATACTGCCAGATCTGAATTCTAATACTTTGTTTTGTTAAACAAATTTCTATCTATGTTCATACATTTTTCTTCTATTATCTTTATCCAGTTTTAGGATTAGCACAATGTTGAGTTCCTAAAATGAGGGGAGAAGTGTTCCTTCTTTTTCCTACTTTAATTGTTTGATATAATTTATCAGTTAAAATGTTTATGAGCCTGCTGTTGTCATATAGGTAGGTTTTTCAAGCTAGGAATATACTTTCTTTAATAGGTGCTATTCAAATTTTATATTTCCTCCAGAGTTAGTCTCATTAATTTGTCTTCTAAGTTACTTCTTAGAAGTTGTCAAATTTATTTCAAAAAAGATTTTTGTAATATGCTTTCTATATCCTTTTAAATTCTGTAAAATCTGTGGTAATGTCTCCTAGATCTTAATATTGTAATTTAAAAAATACATAACTGATATTATGTAACAGGAAGAAAAGGTCTAAAAGAGCAGGGGAATTGGGAGGGGTAGGGGAAGGGAAAAAGGGAAAGGAAAAAATATGAGAAGAGGAAAAAAATGGGAACAAGGTCTTTGCAAATAGGGAAGGGTGGAGGGGATGAAGGGAGGCCAAGGAAAGGGGAAAAAAAATAAGAACCAAGAGACTCATGTAATGGTACAAGATCCCAGTGATGAATGTAACTGTATTGTGTACCTAAAATGTACCAATAAAGTTAATGGGGGTGGGGAAGAATCATACCACAGTGATATATGTGCAGCCATGTTCATAGCAGCACAATTTGTAATAGCTAAAACTTGGAAGCAGCCCAAATGCCCATCAACTGGAGACTGGATAAAGAAAATGCATTTTTTAATTAAATGGAGTACTACTCAGCCCTAAAAAGTTAGAGACTTTTATAGCTAAACGGATGCTCATTGAGGTGATACTCTCAAGTGAAATAAATAGGACACATGTGTAAATACTGAATAGTTTCTCTAGTGTGAGAAACTGAAAGTGTAAATAAGGACTAAAAGGTATAATAGATACTGTGAAATAGGAAGAAAGGGGGCAAAGGGCAAGAAGTTGGAGGGGTAGGGAAAAGGAAAGAAGGGAATGGAATGAATATGATAAAATGAAAAAATGGAAACAAAGTCTTTGTAAATAGGGAGGGATGGAGGGGTTCAAGGCAGGGGAGGAGAATGGGGAAAAAATAAGAATCAAAGGAGAATATGTAAAGGTGCAAATTTCCAATGATGAACGTCATTATATTGTATACCTAAAATGTACCAATAAAATTAATTTTTTTAAAAAAGAAGAATCTACTTTGTCCCCAATCTGCAACTCTACTTTGTCCCCAAATTCAATTGACACACACCCTCTGATCACCATCATCCTACTTCAACCTCAGGGAATTACTGCATACCTTTAGAATCAAATGTCACATAGGGGTGTGTGTACGTGTGTGTTTGTGTGTGTCCCCAGTACCAGTTGTAGAAGAGAAACACCTCTCCTAACTGACATAAAAGAAAGTTATAGAAAGTTTATGTCTAGCCAATGTCCTTTGCAAAGTTTTTTCATATCATGATAATATTTTGACTGTGGCATGAACATTAAACTTTCTGGGGCTTGGATTCAACACCACAACCTAGGATGGGAGAGAAATAGATAAATCTTCTGTTCCTCCTCACTTCCTTGAAGTGTTCTGAGGCATGGTTTCATTCTGGCTTCTCCAGAGAAATCCTGCTGGCCCAGTGAAGGCACCAGTTTTGTGTCCTTGCTGTGTTTCTTCATGGTTTGATGTAATCAAGTCCAGCATGACAATGCACCACTTCACAGGCCCTCATAGCTTTGCTTCTCTGGATTCCCTTCTTCCTCACTCTGGTTGACCTGAGTTTCCACTTTCAAATAGTGTCAACAATTTAATACCTGCCTCAGGCTCTGATTTCTAGAAAACTCAGAGTAAAATACCTACTGCATTTCCTCTTTTTTCTTCTTCTTCTTTTTACCTAAGCTAATTTAAGTCTGATTTCTGTCACTTGCAATCAGGAGCCCTAACTACTCCAAGCCCTATATAAATGTTGACCTCATTTCATTTCATCATAGTATCCCATAATGTTTCTTTAAGGTACTTAGCATAATTGTTAAAAATCTGTCTTTCTGAATTAAACCATAACTCTATGGGTGAGGATCACATGTATTTCATTGTATGTCACTCAAAAGTTAGTGCTTTGAGGGGCTGGGGATTTAGGTCAATGATTCTGCTGCCTGCCTCGCAAGCAGAAGGACCCAAGTTCAATCCCCGGTACCAAAAAAAAAAAGTTAGTGCTTTGGTTTGCATCAAAAAATATCCCTGACAAGGTTCATGTATTCAGGACAATTAGATCTTAGGGTAGAATATTCATTGATGCGCTCATCGCTGAATGTGTTCTTAGGGGTGGGACCTAGTTAGAGGAAGTGGGTCACTAGGGGCGTGACTTTGAGGGGTATATCTTCCTTGTGCTTCTTGACTCTCGTGAAATGACCAGCTTTTCTCCACCATGCCATTTCACCATATTTCTGCCTTGGAGCCAAGTAGCCATGAACAAAAACCTAGGAAACTATGAACCAAAATAAACCCTCCTTTAAGTTGTGGGTGGCAGATATATTGTCCCAGCAATGAAAATTTGACCAGTATAGTCAGCATCTGTCACAGAATTCAGCATAATATAGGCATTGCCTATATGCCTATATTGCCTAAATATTTACATTTTTGAATGATAATATAAATGAATGGACTAATTCTATTTTTCCATCACCCCAATACTAAGAAAGAAGGATTAATTATAGTTTAATCAATTATTGTGAACTCTGAAAGATATATTCAATAATAAAACTTTTAACATTTGATCTTTGGGTTTATAAATGATTTTTCTGTGCATCTGGATAATGAGAATTAACCAGTAACAGATTTTCAGTCTCTGGTACTAATAGAATTGAGTTGATAAATCTAAAAAAAAAAACAAATAGTTTCTTAGAAACAATCCAAATGTCCATCAACTGGTGACTGGATAAAGAAGATGTAGTTTTTTTAAAAAATGAAGTATTACTCAGCCATAAAGAATGATAAACTAGAGACATTTATAGCTAAATAGATGAACCTTGAGGCCATAATCTTAAGTGAAATAAATAGGATACACATGTGTAAATATCGAATTGTTTTCTGGTGTGAGAAACTAAAAGTGTAAATGAGGACCAAAATGTGTAATAGATAGTGTGAAATAGGAAGAAAATGTTCAAAGGGAAAGGGGAACTAGGGAGGGGGTGGAGGAAAGGAAAGAAGGGAAAGAAAAAATGAGAAAAGAAGGAAAAAATGGAAACAAACTTCTGTAAATAGGGAGGGGTGGAGGGGTGGAAGGGAGAGAAGGGGAATGGGAAAAATAAGAATCAAGATATATCATGTTTTGGTACGGGGATAGAACTTGAGTCCTTGCACTTGCGCAGCAGGGGGCGAAACCACTGAGCTAAATCCCCGGCCCCAAGATATATCATGTACAGGTACAAATTCCCAATGATGAATGGGATCATAATTATACCTAAAATGTATCAATAAAATTATTGAATAAAATAAAGATAAGTAGTCTTCAGCAATTACTTACTCTGAGATATGGAGTAAGTCACTGAAGCTGTTGGAACTTTTCATTTCCCAAATGATTAACAATGAGTGTTTGCCTCTGCCCAGCTTTTTTTCCTTTTATGGTGCCATAGACTGAACCCAGAGCCTTCTAAGCACATGATCCACCACTGAGTTACACCCTTAGCCTTTCCTTGCTTACCTTACAGGTAGAAAGGTTTGAGGCCCAAACCTTTCAAATGATGTTTACCCATGAAGTGCTGGTGTCATGAGGATGATTCCAAGGGCAGCCACCAAGGGGCAGTTCCAGCCTTAAAGAGTAAATCCAGCCCAGCAATGAGAAAATTGACATGTAATACTTTTGTAACACTTTCGTTTCCATGTTGTTTACTTCATTTATTATTTGGAACAACTTTGGCTCTTCTGCATCTTACCATCCATTACCTAGATACGATGGTGGTGGAGAGAGAGGCAGTGCATTCTTAACATATATAACGTATTTTTTCTCTAATAAAAATCTTACTGTAATAAATTTTGTTTCTAACCTCTAGATTAATTGATACAGAGTAAAACTGGTGTTTAAAGAGTGACTTCTGTTATGATATGATATGTAATCCATATCCAATGGATATGGATTACCAATCCCCAAGATATACTGACATATTAATAAAAAATAGTGGATTTCTTCACTGACATCTAATGAGATCATGCCACTTTATAACCTCATTTTGTCCACTTAGATATATAGATATAGATACTTCATATGAAGTTACACACTATTTCATTTTGTGGATGTGTAATAATTAATATAACCAGTTTAACATTAACGGTTTTATTGTTTTCAATATAATTAGTACCCTAACAATGAACATCCTTTTGTTACCATCTTCATACCTTTGGACTTCTCGATTTGGAATTTAACAGAGGATATATAGATAGCTTAGACTTTTAAATGAGGCACTTACAAACATTATATAAGCAATCAGCATTTCATCAGTATTTTCCTTGAAAAGAAAGCCATGATAATTGCCTAGGCAATGACATAACTCATTCTTGGAAATCCCATCTGCCTGGTTACTAACACCTCTCCCAACTGGTGGTCTGTCCTGGATGATAATTTTAAAGGAAATCTGTCAATCCTGCTCTAAAGTCATGAGGACTATTTGCTATCCCAGTAAAGAGAGAGGAAGTAGAAGGCACTGGGGCTCCTGGGTTTCCTCTTCATGCAGCCTCTTGCACCGCTCAGAAATGTTTCTCTTCCTTCTGGGAAGGCACTGAAGCTTTATTCAGAAACACAGAGGTTGTGCACTGGTTCTGTGCCCAGATATTTGCTTCCTAGGAGTACAGAAAATGAAATGATTTCAGCAAAGCCCCTTGACACCTGCAGATCTGCTTTGGACTCTTCTGCACATGTTATACTATTCTCTGCCTGTGATTCATTTGTAGTATTCTCTTCTTTCTAAGCACCGAGCCTTCCCAGGGGGCTCTGAAGTATGCGGAGCCTGACCGAAGCTGAGGTGTGAACCCCTCACAAACCTGTGAAATAAGGGTACAGTAAGGCAGTACCTTCACACAAAGGTAGTATTTATTCTTTCCACCCGTGATGAATATTTACATGTTCCAAGCACTATGAAGCACGGATGATATAACAGTCAACAAAAGAGGAAGTCTTTGTCCTTGTGTTAATGTATATTTGAGTGGAGCAAGAAAAGATAAATGAATAAACTGTGTAGTATTTCACAGTCTGTTGATTGTTATGTAAGGAGAGTGAGAGATGGAGGAGGGAACTGTGGGTTCGTATGAGTGCAACAGGCAAGCCCAGGTGACACAGGCAAGATTTTGTGGACCATTACAAAAAGTTTTGGAGAGAACTAATGTCATTTTTCTAAATTCATCTTTAACTGCCTGAGTGTACTGTTAGAGTAGAATGAACAACGTTCTATGAAAAAAATCTTAAAATAAACCAAGGGCCTTCAAATGATCAATGCCAACCACTAATATGAAAATATAATAGGATAAAAATCCCATTTGCAAATAGAAAAAAATAATGAACATATGACTTAGAACAAGGCTAGCAAAAAAATTAAAGAAATTATCCAAAAAATTTTTCACAGTCTAATAAGTAAGGTAAATAAGATTTAAATAACAGTCCCAGCTGTATTCTCAGAGTCTCAATATTCTAAATTATTTATGTATATATTGGCATGTATATTTGTATATACTTACACTGGTACTTCAGTTCACGAATGCTTTTATTTGCAATTTGGTTCACAAAGAGAAGCATTTGGCAAAATTTTGTTTGTGTTTGCAAACTCTGCATCAAGTGACAAACATGACCATGGCCATGAATACAAATGTGGCTATCTTTTGTAAAATCATGGAACAAATTAAGCTCATGAACCAAAATACCACTGTATTATATATTTTATTATTTCTAGGCAAGTGTTCTATCACTGGGCTACATCTTTGAGTATATATTTTTATTCCTATTTATAAATTTAATTAAATCTAATTTAATATAAATTTTATAGAAACAAAAAAACAATTTTGGTCTTTTGTATTAAACAAGCTCATTCTAAAGTTCATATGAGAAAATAAATCTAGGGCCGGGAATTTAGCTCAGTGGTTCCACCACCTGCCTCAAAAGCGCAAGGACCTGAGTTCAATCCCTGGTTCAAAAAATAAATAAATAAATAAATAAATAAATCTATAAGATTAGGCAAGAAAATCTGAAAAAAAAAAACGAAGATGCACAAGCCACATGATATATGAATCTATACTTAAAACCATGGGATTCATAATCTCACCACTCTTATTTACTAACACATATACTTCTAGCCATTGCAATTAGATGTGAACAAAAGAAGGCATACAGATGGGAATGAAAAAAATAAAACAGCCTGTATTTCGTATAATATAGTTGTCTACATAGGAAATCCCCAAGAGTAGGAGAAGTGGGAGGGGAAGGGGAAAGGAAAGAAGGGAAAGGAAAAATTATAAGAAAAGGAAAAAATGGAAACAAATAGGGAGGGTGGAGGGGATGAAGGGAGGACAGGGAATGGGGAAAAAATAAGAACCAAGATACATCATGTACAGGTACAAATACCCAATGATAAATGTAAATGTATTGTATACTTAAATATACAAATAAAAGAATTTAAGAAAAAGAAAAGAAATCCCCAAGAGTCTACCAAAACTACCTCTTAGGACTAGTAAGTAAATTTAGTAAGGTCAAGGGACACAGGACACAGGATCAACACACAAAATCAATTGCATTTCATATGCTGACACTAAACAAGTGGAACAAAAATAAAAAGCAATACTATTCACAACACCTTAAAAGAAAATAAAACTCTTAGATATTAATCTAAATATATATATGATTTGTTGAAAATTATAAAACACTGTTTAAAAATATCCAAGAATATCTAAGTACTTGGAGAGATATACTGTTTTTAGATTCAAGATTCAGTATAGTAAAAGTTTCACTTTTTACATTGATCTATAGGGCTAACAAGGTTGCTAACAAAATCTTATCAAGGTTTTGCTTGGTTTTGGTTTGGTTTGGTTTGGTTTGGTTTGGTTTTGAGACAGGGCCTTGAGCTTGCTGTGTGGCTCAGGTTGGCTTAAACTCATGATCCTCTTGCCTCAGCAAGGTTTTTTTTAATTTATTTTTTATCTAGTACATAAAACCATGAAAATTGCACAAGTCAATGCAATGTGTGATAGTTCAATACACATATACATTATGTAATGTTTAAATCAAGTTAAACAACTATCTCTTCACATATTTTTTCAGTTCTTTATGGTGAAAACTTTAAAACCTTTCCTTCTAGCTTTTTGAAACCTACAGTACTCTACTGTCATCTATAGTGAGCCTACTGAACATTGCTTCCTGTGCTTTTCCCTAAGAACAACTCCAGTAAGTTTTACTTTTGTAGACCAAAAACTCCAAAACTTATATGGAAAACTTATATAGAAAGAGAAAGGTTCAAACCAGTTTTGTAAAAAAATAAGTGGAGGGCCAGGGATTTAGCTCAGTGGTTCCTCCACCTGCCTCGCAAGCACAAGGTCCCGAGTTCAATCCCCGGTACCAAAAAAAAGAAGAAAGTGGAAGAAATTGCTGTTTCCAAAATTAAGTGTTACTATGTAGCTATAGTGAATAAGTCTGTGTGGTATTCACAGAAGAATAGAAAACATACATTAGTGGAACAGAATTGAGAGCTCAGAAATAGAACCACACAAATACGTCCAATTAATATTGATAAAGAAGCAAAAGCAATCCAATGGAGAGAAAGTCTTTTAAAGAAATGGTATTGCAGCAATAGGACATCCATAAAAAAAATTTAAAACCCTAAATTAAATCAAAGTCTTTATTATTTATTCATTTATTTATTGGACTAGCCCTATGACACTGTACAGTATTTACACTGTTAGACAAAGAAATGTAAATTTATTTTTAAGCAGCAACTTGTACATAAATAGCAACTTTATTCAAAAGAAATCAGTGATTGAAGAGGAGAAGCTACTTCCTAACTCACTCTATGTAGATCGCATGACTCTAAAACTAAAGCCAGGAAAAGGCATTGCACAAAAGAAAACTGGAGACCAATGTCCCTTATCAGCATGGATGTAAAATCTTCCACAGAACACTAGCAAACAGAATTATACCACATACTGAAAGGTTTATACAGCATTACCAAATGGGGCTTAATCCTGGAATGCAATGGTGATCCAACATATGCAAATCATCAGTGTTAGTTAGCCATTAACAAAATAAAGGGGTAAAACCCAATGACAATCTCAATTGACACAAACACCCTCTCATAACTAAAAATAATAAATCCTCAACAAACTGTGAAGAGAAGAAAACTAGTTCAATGTAACTAAAGTCTTTTATGAAAAACTCATAACTTAGAGGAAAAGTTTCATGTTGTTCAAAAACTGACACTTTTCCACTAAATTCAGGATTAAAGCAAGGGTGCCCACCTTCACCGCTTCTGATCAACACAGTTTAAGAAATCCTAGCCAGAATAATTAGGTGAGGAAAAGATTTAAAAGGCCTCCAACTCAGAAAGGGAGAAGCGAAGTGGTTTCTGTTCTCTGGAAGTAAAGAAACAGATTGTGTTCAAATGGAAAGAGGATTAAGAGATGAGGGGGAAGGAAAGGGGATAAAAAGATGCATTATCCACATGTACCAACTCCCCACAAGGAGTGTAATCATTATGTCATGAAAACATGCACTAACAAAAAATAAAACTGAAAAACTCCTAAGAATTTCACGCATTCACACATACATATATACACATGCACGTATTTCTGATTTAAATTTTTAAACCTGTTAAAACTACACTTGAATTCAGTAGTTATAGGATATAATAGCACAAAGGAATTCAGTGATTTTTTATACACTAATAATGAATAATACAAAAATAAAATAAAACCAATTCCCATGTCACCAAAAAGAATAAAATATTAGAAAAGAACTTAACTGAGGAAACAAAAAGAGTGTGCACTGAAAACTACAAAATATTCCCACCAGCTGAGAGACTGGGGCAAGAGGATTGCAAGTCTGAACCCAGTCTGGGCAACTTAGCAATTTAGCAAGAACTTGTTTCAATATAAAAAAATTAAATTAAATTAAATTAAATTAAAGAGTACTGAAGGTAGATCAGGGTGAAGATCTTGGGTCCAATCTCCAGAACCTCTCCAAAAAACCCTACAATATTACTGAAACAAATTTTAAAATACACTACAAAGAAGGACAATATCCCATATTTATGATTGGAAAACTTAGTAAAGATGTCAATACTACCTAAAGCTATCTAGAGAGTCTGTACAATCTCTACCAAAATCCCAAGGATAATTTTTGAAAATACAGAAAAATATAACCTAAAATTAATATGGAATCTCAATGAACTTCAAATTGACAAAATAATCTTGAAAAGTAACAAAGCTACAGTTCTCATATATTCTGACTTCAAAACTACTAAAAAGCTATAGTAATCAAAACAGTGTGGTACAAGCATAAAGACAGACACTTAGATTAACAAAACAGAATAGAATCTAGAAATAAACTTATGCATATATAATCATATAATTTTTAACCAGAGTGCCATGAGAGTCTGTTCAACAAATGGGGTAATAAAAACTAGATATCCATATACAAAAGAATAAAGGTGGACTCTTACCTTATAGTATCAGACCATGTGGTGGCCAGTGGTTCTGGGCTCCTCTGGTTAATTCCTGGCTGGCTCACCACAACTGTTATCACACACTGGAGTGTCCAGTGGTTCCAGGATCCTGCACAATTCAAAGAATTGGGTGGACAAGCAATGAGTGTAATAATTTTAATGTCTGTTGTAGGTTAAAGAAGAAAAGAAGTAGAGGGGGAAAAAAGTAGAAATAAAAAGAAGAGAGAAAATATGCTTTGCATGCAGAGCAGGTCCCTGACAGAGTAAGAAGACAGTGTTCACAAGGCTCAACAGCAGCTGTCTTTTATATCCTTTTCTGATGTCAGGTCCAGGCTGTGGGAAGCTGTGATTTGACAGTTCTCTGTGATTGGCAGGTCACACCCTATTGTCCAGCCTCTTTGCCATGTCCTTATCTCCTACCTGCATACCATATACAAAAATTAACCAAAAAAGTATCAATCACTTAAATAAAAAAGCTAAAATTATAAAATTCTTAGCAAATATAAGGAAAAGCCTCAATAAAATTGGATTTGGGGATGATTTCTCATATATGACACCAAAAACACAGGCAATAAAAAAATAGATAAATTGGACTATGAAATTTTAAATTTTTCTGCACACTAAAAGACACAACCAACAGAGTTAAGAGACAAATGATAAAAGAAACTATTGGCAAAACATATACCCAATAAGGGATTAATATTCAGGATGTATAAAGAACTTGTACAATTTAACAATAAAAAAGAAATAGCACAGTTTTTTTAAACGGGCAAAATTTGAAGAGACATTTCTCCAAAGAAGATATACATATGGCCAGTAAGCATAAGAAGAGATCAACATCCTTAGTTACCATAAATTAAAACCACAATGAATAACACTCACACCTGTTATGATGGCTATTATTAGGACAAGGAGGAGAAGGAAGGGAGCAGAAGCACTCATGAAGATGTGATGAAATTGGAGCCCTTGTACAGGGTTGGTAGGGATGTAACACGGTGCAAATGAAAACAATATGAGTAATTTCTCCAAAAACTAAACCTAGAAATTATTATATGACCCATAATTTCGCTTCTAGGTATATACGCAAAAGAATGAAAAATAGGGACTCAAACAGAATCCTTTATTTCTTTTTTTTACTATGCTATCTCTCTAGTATAATGTTTAATGGACACATTGATAATAGCATCTTCGTCTGCTTGTACTCCCAGAAGATAAACTTCCAAAGTTTTGTATCAAAATAACTTATTCATAACAGCATTATTTACAGTAGCAAAAATGAAAGCAACCCAAGTCCCCTTCAACACATGAAAAAAATATGGTGTATTTGCACACATACACACACAATGAAATATTGCTCAGCCTTAAAAATAAAGGGAGTTTTGACACTTTCTCCAATATGGATAAACTTTAAAAACATTATACTAAGTGTAATAAAAGCCAGTCACAGAAAACAAACATCATATGACTCCACTTATATGAATTACCTAGAGCAGTCAAATAAGTAGAGACAAAAAGGAGAACTTTCGTTTCCAGGGCATGGGAGGTGAGAGAAAAGGAATTATTATTTAAAGAACATAGAACTTCTTCTGGAGAAGATGAAAACATCTGGAAATGGATTGTGATGATAATTGTACAACAATGTGAATGTACTTAATGCCATGGAAGCATACACTTTGAATGGTTAATAATGACAATTTTAATGTTCAAAAGTTAATCCTGTGCTTTTTATGTTTTCTCTTTTGTTATGTTGTTCCTCCAGTACAACGCCTAATAAACATTGATAACATCTTTGTCTGCATCTCGTCCCAGAAAAATAAACCTTCAAAACTTCTGTATAGAAATAAAAGATTGAAATGGTAATTTTTATGTTGTACATATTTTTATCCCACTTTGATGTGAGAGCTTTTATAGAGGGCAACTGAATTAAGTCACTACACAGCAAATGGAAGGTAAACAAAGAGGAGGAAAGGACAGTTCATCTCATTACCGCTGAGCAGGGGTAGAAGTCCTGGCTCCTCTTGGTGTCTCCACTGACACTAGTGAGGAGATGGGGCTTGAAAGCAGCCAGCAATGGTGAAGTTTCCTGCTCCCTGCTCACTCTCCTCTGACTACATCCTATAAAGGGTGGGGTAGCATTACACTGTCTCAGCTTTCCACTCCAATTTCCTGGCCCAGTGGGAATGGGGCCACATTTTTTTTCTGTGGTGTTTGGCTGGAGTAGTATTCTGTCTTGCTAGGCTGCCCTTTTTCTTGTCCTTGGTTAGAGAGCTCCAATTTTTGGAGGCTAACTCTGCACTCATTTGTGTGTGTGAGTGTGTGTGTGTGTGTGTGTGTGTAGTACTGGAGATTGAACTCAGGGATATGCTACCACTGTGCTACTTCCCCATCCCTTTTTCTTTTTCTTTTTTATTTTGATCTCACGAAGTTGTCCATTCAGGACTTGTCCTTGAGGTCCTCCTGCTTGTCCTTGAGATCCTCCTGCCTCAGCCTCCTGATTAGCTGTAATTAGAGCCATGTGCCACTACACCCAGCTTGTACTCATTGATGTTACAGTTTTCTTGTCACTTTCAGCTCCAAGTCTAGGATATATGTGGCAAAAGAAAACCCAAGAAACTCCCACTATGTCATTTTGGGGGATGCTGAGGTCCCTAGCTTATCTGCCTTCTTCTCTCTCCTCCTCCTAATATCCAGATAATTTTCTCAAAATTGAGAGATACTGTGCTTGGAACATGATCATTCTTTGATCTTTAATTGGGCATTGTAATTTCTAGTCATATGTCAGTTTGAGTTTTTGCCAATCCCAAAGCAAAATTTAGCTCCACCCTGGGGAAGGCCCTGCTTGCTTGACTCAGAAATCTGGAGCTTCTCACTGACTCCATCTCTTAGGTCAGACTATCCTTAGAGCATTGTACACCCTTTTCTTTCCATTGAAAATGTCTTCATAGGACTCCAAACTCTCCAAAATGAAGCCTGGACCTAAGCAAGCTTCAGTGTTTAATTACTAGAAACCTTAAATTTAGGCCCTGTGATGAAGTCAGATCAGATTTTAATGTCAGAGAATAGTGAAAATTACAGTAAACCTGTTTGCAGCTCTATATTACCTAGCTTCTTTAAACCTTGATTTCTACACTTGCTCATGGTCCTACTAATCCTGAGAGAAGAATGAATTTTGTCCTGCTTGAATTGACCTTGTTTTTATTTTACATGGGTCTAGAATGGCATGTTTAAATGCTCCAATGTGACTAGGAGCATAGCTCAGTGACAGAGGAAGGCTTCACACGTGCAGAACCCTGGGTTTAATTCCCAACACAAAAAGAAAGGAGGAACATGAAAGGGAAAGAGGAGAAAAGGAAGGCAGGAGGGAAAGAAGGGAGGGAGGGAGGGAAGGAGGAAAGGAAGGAAGGAGGGTGGGAGGGAGGGAAGGAGGGAGGGAGGGAAGGAAGGAAGGAAAGAAGAGCTGCTAGTTGCAAATATCTTCATATAAATGGTAGGATTTTTTATTTTTTTCAATTTATCAATATGTTTCCATTTTCCTTTCCTGGCAGCAGAAAGATGGCCATGAATAATCAGTTTAGAGTCCTTAACTTTGCCTTTAGTGCTTCTATTCTTGGAAGTGGTGCTTTAATACCCATTCTTTCAAACTAAACTCAATTTCTGTTTCTAGAGTCTAGATTAGAGCCCTTATGCTTATATCTGTATTCCTTTCTCGTGGTTTAGGGAAAAGACAAGAGCTTCTTTTAGTGCATTGAGTCATTAGAACATTGTGGATTTGGGGTAGCTCTATAAATATGACCTTGTTATAACCATTGGCTCCATGTACACTTAAACCAACAGCCAGATTTATAATACAGCTAGGAGAAGATGCTCTTTATGGTCATCAGTGTACCACCTGCTCACACATTCCAGCCAACCCTGCCATGCTGTGCAAAGCCTACAGACACCACTGCACATCACTCTGAAAATCTTTCCATGTCTATATCAATGACCTAGGTTTGGGAGGGTGCCAGGTACCAGTGTAGAGGATGCACCATTGGAAGGTGAACATATCAGGCTGAAAGTCTACCACCAGGAGCCTTTCTAAAGATCCTAAGAAAGATTTCTTTTCCAATCAAAGGTCTTGAGGGCCTGCAAGTGGAGTTATTCATATTAAATTGTATCTGCTTCCTGAAGCTCCATAGTTCTTCTGCTCAGAGGCATGGTAGATCTCCCAAACATCATCCATCATCAAGAGAAATCCCAATCATGGGAAATTATTTATTGTTTTTGAGTCTCTTCCCATTCTTTTGGCAGTCTCCTTCATGGAGACATGGAAGCAATATTCATGGGTGTTGATAAAATTTCTCAGGGAGTTGCAAGATTGAACATTTGAGAAGTCTGCATAAGCTCAACTCAGGATCTTCCCCTACCCTCAGTTTGTGTGTGTGTATATATACATATATATAGTTACATGAGTTCCTTTTTCTTTGTTCTCTTAAACCTCTGAGTACTTTGGTGGCATGAGACAGAAAGCTGCCAGATAGCTATAGTGTGGCCATTGCCTACTCATTTCCTTTTACTGAAGGCTGCAAGGATGAACTCTCCTGATTTCCCAAGTCAGGGCTGCTATGAGGGCATATGAATCTCTATCCCTGACATTTGCTCATCCTCCTGGATGAGTGACATTTCATCCAGCTGGGGAAAGCCCAAAGCTGGCTGGAAGACAAGACATCTACAGAGGAAAGCATGCATAAGGAGCTAGAGGAAGGTGAAAATCCCTTTTTTTTTTGGTACGAGGGATCGAACTTGGAACCTTTCGCTTTCGAGGCAGGTGACAGAATGAAAATCCGTTTTTGGTGGAACAGATGTTCCAAAATCTCTCCGTTGTTCCCAGCTGGTTATCATCTCCAGATGGGATGGTGGTTACTCTGGAGAACAAGAGCCATGGCAGCTCTGAAGTCCGAGATTCTATATTTTCTTGCTTAGTTAATGCATTGGCAAAAGCAGACCACATTTTTCCTCATGGCTTAAAATCCTAACATAGTTAAAAGAAAAGAGCCAGGGATTTTATTTTGTTTTGTTTTGTTTTATAAAACGAACCCATGGAAGAATGTAGCTTTCTTATTGAGCTACATCCCCAGCTCCCTCCCCTTCTTTTTTTAAACAAGGTCTCATTAAGTCACTAAGTTGCCCAGACTGGGTTCAAGCTTGCAATCCTCCTTCTTCAGCCTCCCAAAGTGAAGAGGCAGCTTGCATCACCCACTAACAAAGTTGTGCTTTGCAGGAAACTGTCCTTTGAAAATATAATTGATCATCTATATTCTGCCAGGCCTTTAGTGGTACACGGCAATATAGTAGGAGCTCGTAATCTGGTGTACCTGAATCACTTCTGAAAATTTTTAAACCTCCAAAATTGCCTTTAAAAACCCTCTATCTTAAAATGAAAAAAATGGAAACAAAGTCTTTGTAAATACGGAGGGATGAAGGGGTTGAAGGGAGGGCAGGGGAATGGGAAAAAAATAAAAAGCAAGAGAGATTATGTAAAGGTGCAAATTTCCAAATACTGTATACCTAAAATGTACCAATAAAATTAATTTTTTAAAAACCCTCTATCTTTGTAGGTTTATGTATTTGTGAGAATAAAGTGTGCCTATAATATAGCAAGCTCACAAAGGACCATGTAATAATGAAGAACCATTTTTCTAAATAGTCTCTAAATTTGCAATCTATACATTGCAGGAGAGGGTAATGTCTTACAACTAAATCTTTGGTCTTTTTGGAATATTGTATTCCAGTGACATCACTTTACCTCTACTCCTGTCATTCACATCATCTTGTTTTCTCAGACATTGCTTTGTCTTAAACCACTTCCATCTCTCTACTTTTGCTTTCCACTGTTCTCGAGAGTGAAGCACCAAAGGGATTTTAAGACAGAATGTATGTGGTGGGGGTGATTTCTCACTGCTCTGTCTTCTCCACACCTGCAGCTAGGCGGACCTGGAGTCTGTACCCTCCCCTGCCCCAGAACTCACTCGTGAACATAGTGACAGGGAGCACCTAGTAACCTCAACAAGCTCTGGTTTGCTTCAATTCTTATTTTTATATCTTTATTCTAGGGGCAAATGACTCAGGGAAAAGGAGTTGTCACATCATACAACTAAAGAGAGGCTGAAGAGAATTTGTGTCAGAAATAGCTAATTATAAGTGTGAATCTGCTGTTTCCCTTCTGTCAGTGTTCCTCTTGGGCAGTAGCTATGTCCTCCACATTCCTAGCCCCACCTGGCAACTTCTGCTCTGTGACTCCAGTCCCCATTGGGCTTTTGTAACAGTCCTTCCTCCTCTTGCTTCTTTGGGCTTATAACAGTGGAAGGCCTGTAACAGCTTCCCACTGCAGCTGGTCTCTGAATGGTCCAATGTCTTTAGGTGATTGCCTTAGTCCTGCCACATCTCTCTAGGCATTAAATTTCTTCTTTTCTTCCTTCCTTTCTTCTTCCCTCACCCCCTTCTTTTCTTCTTCCCTTCTTTTCTTCCTTCTTTCCTTTCTCTCTTTGTGCCAGATCTTAAACTCAGGCCCTCATGCATGCTGACCTATACCCCCAGATCTAAGATTCCTTCTTTTAACCACTAAGGATACCTAATACAATGACTGCCAAAATTTATTATTGAACTTTGGAGTGTAAAAAGAGACCTGATCTCTCCTGTGTATGTTAATGTCTTTTCAGACCACTGTAGTGTAGTTTGGGGCTAAGTTTAGCTTCAAATACTATTTGATACTCATATTGCTTCTTCCTTTCTGCATACATTCAACCAGAATATCTCATGGGGAAAGATGACTTGGGTTGAGCAGAATTTGTGTATTTCTGCCCATACATAATATTATCTAGTGTCACCCTAGTGCTGTCATCATTTCTAACAAATTCCTGTCTTTCTCTTCCATAGAGCACCATCAATACAGTATTGGCATGGTGTCACAGTGTTAGGAACTGCATAACAAACTATGCATCTTGAGTATTGTGTTAGTCAACTTTGCATTGCTGGGATAAAATACCTGACATATACAATTTAAGGAGGAAAGGTTGTTTGTCTTGCAGTTTCAGAGGTTTCAGTCTATGATCATCAGGCGCCGAGGTAGACACACCACAAACAAAGGGCTTGGTAGAGGAAAGCTGCTTACCTCCCAGCAGCCAGAAAGCAGAGACAGAAGGAGAGACAGATGAAAGGTGCACTCTTCAAAGGCAAACTCCTAGTGATCTACTTTCTCCAGTTGGGCCATTCCTCCTATTAGGGCATACCAGTCAGCAGTGAACTCATCAATGGGTTGATCTATTGATGAGATTAGTGCCCCCACAATCCAATTGTTTCTGAAAGCCCCACCTCTGAATACAGGAGTCTTCGGGGGGACATTTTAGATCTAAACCATATCAAATAGTAAAGGAGATTTGTCCTTGAAAAAGATCAAGCAAGTGATTTGACTCTTGGCAAGCCCAGAACTTGGCATTCTCTGCCAGGTCAAATGAGATAGAAAGCTTATCAATAGGATGAAGATGTCTCACATTTTAGGAAGTATTTCTGATCAATATACATCTGAGCAACTCTGTAAAGGAAAAGAACATTTACTCCCTCAGCACTCGTGGGGGTTGAGGTGTGGATAATGCTGATTGGCAAACAGAGAGATTTTCTACTTCCTTTTTCTCTATTCCAATGAAATCCCCACTAAACCACAGTGCCCAGTATAAGCTTCATGGTCCACGTGGATAGACAGCTGCTCTAAGGAGCTAAGCTGCACTTGAGCTGCACCTGACTGTTGCTGGAAGAACTTCTTGCCTCCAACCTCATGCTGCTGTGGTCACTGCTTCTGGTCCTTGGTGGGTAGAACACTGGAGCTGGACTGGGGTGGGGCCAGAGCAGAATTACCTTGCCTGGGCATCCCAGAAGCTCTTCTTGAGCACAAATCTCTCTGCTGGGATGAGTAGGGATGGGTTTCAGCTTTTAACTCAGTACCATCAGGTATTATGCAAATAGATATTGAGCAGAGTAAGGTTCTCAGGAAAAGCAAAAGCCTGTGCATCTCTTTACCAAACTCTGATGACTTCTCTTTGTTTAGCATCGCTTTTACTTTGATCTATGGAAAAATGGAAACCTTCTATAAAAGGACATCAAAGGAATTTTCTGTTAAGGTGAATTCCGCTTCCAGCCCATATTAATCCCACTCTGCCCCAACCCCACATCCACTCCAACCACTACATTTTTAGCTGCACTCATATCTCCCTAGACTTAGATTTTGCATGGGCATCAAGTCTTGCTCATACATATGACTCTTGTATAGAGCCAAACACAATACTAGGTCTAGAATTGGGAAGGAGGGAGAAACTGTGTCACGGGAACATGAGACTCACCTCCATCCTTTTGTAACCCTTCTTGGCATTTATGTGGCTCTAAGGTAGGCAGTGTATCTCAGACAAAATAGGAGACTTTTAAAAATTAAGAAGAAGAGGAGGCAATTAATGATGAAATTTCTGAGAACTTACCTGTAAAATGATAAACTTCTGGTAATGGGCAAACACTCCTTCTAAACTGTTTGAGGTTATAAAAATGAATGCTAGCCTTCATGGGAGTTTTGCCTTGGAGGAAAGGAAAGGAAAGAAGAAAAAATAGAGGAAAAGAGGGGAAAAGAAATAGAGGAAATTAGGGGAGGAGGATGTATGGGAAGAAAGAGGGACTGAAAGAAACACAAATAAAGAGAGGGAAGAATTATTGGGAAGTTCTCAAAGAGTTATAGCTTTATAAAAAGCATAAGAACCCTGGACTTCTTTGTGGTAACCTCTCTGACTCTATTCCCCCACAGCTCCTGTTGACATCCAGTCTGGTGAGTTACTCTTTTCTTGTTTTTTGATCTCTGCAGGCATGGGAGGTGCTGCCTGTCCCAGACACTTGGCTACACCCTTCAGGGTCCTGGGCTAAGACAAGGGAGTCAGACTTGGAGTCTTACTCTTGACCCCTCTCCTCATCCATGTCCCACAATGGCAGGGCTGCTTCAGTGTCACATTCATCTCTCCTCTACCACCTCTCTGCTTGATTAGCAAGAGAACCATGCCCTGACCCTCTCAGGGCAACGAATTATCTTCCTTTTATTGCTCAGCTCTGGAACAGGAAAGAAGATAACCGAAAAGAAAGCAAACCATGCACTATGTTGTTGGAGATACATCCTCCTGGTTCTGGCCATGGGTTCTCAAAGGCTCCACCAGAAACACTGGAAACAGGGATGGAAAATTTGTTTATAAAAGAGAGCAATAAGAGGCTAAGAATTTATTCTGCATAGAACGAGAATGCCCCTGGCTCTTTTACCTGTAAACTATCCAGTGCTTAACTTATTGTTCTTTTTTCTCATTAGAGTTTTACTATAATAAAACAAAGAAGAAAGCTTGATTTCATAGTAGACCGAAAAGTTACATTTTCTTTAGTTGTGCCTTTGAGAACACTTTCATTCTATAATAGGAAAGGGTGGTAATGTTTATAGACCTAAGCCTGTAATTTTAAGCAGCAGTGTTCTTTGATTGGTTAGGTGGGGGTCTCTAGAGAGCCTCAAAGGATTCAGCAACGTCTCTAAAATGATGACAAAATGTGTGCGTACGCACTATTGTGCCTACGTGTAGAAAATGGATCTATAGCAAAAGCTAAAGACCACAAACTGAGGTATCTTACAGTTAAATCCTTTTTCCAGACTCATTATAATCCAGGTCAGCATTTTTACTTTATCTCTCATTGTCATTATTATCAACTTGGACACGTAAGTCTTTCTCCTCAAATATTTCTTTAACCAAACCGATTGTATCACTATACTCTTCACTGAAAATCTCGCCCTGTCTCAACACGTAGGAAGAAAACGTTTGGCCTCCAACACTTCTCTCCCTTCATCGATCCTTGTGTCCTCTACCACCACCCCCAGCTCCTACTATAATGGTGGGAATTTCAAAGTGGCGAAAAGGTGACAGAAGTTGTCTTTGAATTTATCTGGTCACTTGATCATGTATCTCCAATATATTATATAGATCCTATATTGAAATATTGTGAGCATGGTTGAATATACACAAAAACAGAAAATTTAAGATGAAAAAAATGTCTAATGTACTATGGATGTTTTAAGTGCTTTTTCCCCACCTCTTTATAGACCCTTCCTTGGGGACTGTGTACCTAGACCAAATCTTGAGAACCTGGTCTCTCTTTTGAGCCGACATCAGGAGCTGCTCCAATCCTGTAAACTCATGGTTAGAGGAATAAGCTGGGCAGGCCACCTGAACAATACCCCAGATCCTGTTTCCTTCCTGTATTATGTTCCTCTGTGTCCGCTCTGTACACTGAAGGGAAATGCCCAATCTGCAGGCCTGGCATTAGGGATTTTGTTTTGTTTTGTTTTTTACCAGAACAATATTTTTCCTGCAATCTAGCCCAATGCACTGCAATTATAAACTGACATTTGAACCTATATTTCTATCTCTGTTACCAACTGAAATGCTCTTCAGAAAGCCCACAGCTGCAGCATTGGGTCACAGAGCAGCATGGTGGCTGGGTTTCCTTTCCTTCTGCAAGGAGAAGCCTACAGCTTCTCCCCATGCTGCTGTGTTTTCTTTCTCTGCTAGGGTCAAAGCCAAAACACGAGCTTCTCAGCAGTTCTCTGGTGATCATTACCTTCCAAGGGGAGGTAGTGACCCGAAGAAGCAGAGGACCCCACGTCCTTTCTTATGGGGATCATCCAGGACAGTACACAGAAAGGATTTCCAGAAGCCACTGAAAAAGGAGAACTCTAGAGACTGAAGATGTAGATCCAAGGGCCCAGTTTGTTTCATCTAGGGAGAGCTACAAAGGGAAGGTCTTTGAGGTGATTGTACCACTACACAAACAGAGTCTCTAAGGAATGAGATATGCAGAGTGTTGATCATGGCTCCCATGGGGACATGTGGTCACTTTGAATGGATGTAAGGAGAGTCACAGAGAATCATTTTAAACCCATATTTAGTCCACTGCTGGCAGTCAGACAAAATGGCATCAAAACCCATTAGCAGACATAAAACTAACAAGATGTTTGGAGGACACAAATGTCACTAAAAGGCATTGAAACTCACCTGTGCTGAGCAGGGATACTAACAGAGCCAACAGACCCAAAGGTGACCATGGGCGCCCAGCTCCTCAACTCATGTGGAAAGCATTATCCCTTCCCTTCAAGAAGAGAGCCAGAGCACCGCGGTGGGGAGCAGCATTGCCAGTGCAAGTTTTCTTTGCTTCTTCTGCAGATTGGCTGAACATCAGCATGCCGCACATGGCCTATGAAGGAGACGATGTGACTATAAGTTGTTTCGGGGAAAACAATGATGCCATAAAGAAACTAGTGTACTACAAGAATGGATATCAGATAGCTACTTACCTCAGGGCCTTGAGCTATACCATTTTGAATGCAAGAACCAGTGATGGCGGCTCCTATTCCTGTAAGGCAGATAGGAAGATTTTCTGGTTTATAAAAAGTACTGAAGAAACAAGATCTGTATGGCTCACTGTCCAAGGTGAGGGCCTCATTCTTCAAGTGGATGAGTCTGGGAAGGAGTAAGGTTGTTGTTGGAGGGCCAGGGTATAGGGCAGAGGAGACCACCCAGGGAGGGAGAAGTGGTAAGTGGGTCGTGTGTCCTTGAGTCTAGATCTGCATGCCTTGCTCACCTGGGCCACTTATCAGGAATTCCACATTCAGGGGGTCTCTGTTCTGTTTTCCTCTGTAGAGCTGTTTCCAAAGCCTACATTGACATTCAGCACTTCTTCGCCTATAGAAGGAACCTCAGTGACCCTGTCCTGTGACACTAGGCTCCCTTCAGATAGGTCATGGATCTCTCTTCGTTACGACTTCAACAGAGATTACAGTACCCTAGGTTGGAAAAAGTGGTCATCAAAGTTTGAGATCTCAGCAATAAGGAAAGAAGACTCGGGGTATTACTGGTGTGAGGCAAAGGCATTCGGGGACAATATCTCCAAGCGGAGTAGCAAATCTTACATAAGTGTGCAGAGTGAGCATCAGTGGGCTGGGCCACCAGGGCTGGGTTAGGGCACCAGCTGAACTGTGGGCTCATTTGTCAACTGTGCTTTCTGATCCCTGTGGGTGTGGGGGCTACCATGGCTCACTTGGGCTCTTTTCTATTAATTTCTGCAGAGGCATCACTTCCAAATATCTTTGTTCTTCTGTCAGGAAAGTAACAATAATAATATCTCTCTGGTACATACCCTACAACTAGTGCTGAGGTATGCCCAGCAGACCAAGTGGTAAATAAATCATGGTCTCTATCTGCAAGAAATGATCCTCAACTGAGAGGCACATTTGATCCAGGTAGAGCAATGAAGCTCTATAATAAAAATAATAATAGAAATGACAGTAACAATCTCTGGTATTTACTATGTGGCTTAATATATGCCAGGACTGAACTTTGGCTGTTGTGCTCAGTTCTACAAAAGCCTTTCTGATGCTCATAAATATCTACAAAGGAGAAGATTCACAGACATTTACCACATACGTGGTGCTGCTCGGAGAAGTTTAATATTTGACTGTCACCGCAGCCATAAGTAACAGTACTGTGAATAGTACCTACAAAGCAGGACCTTTGAATTGAAGGGAATAGAAGCAACACCACAAAGATGCTTAAAAAATTCAACATCTACTTATGACTAGACAGTAAACAAAATTGTTGTTAATTTATATAATGGATAATCTTTTGATAATTATACATATATAAATTAAAAGCAAGCATCATGGTTAATGGTGAAACAAAAAAGCATACATGTGATATCTGTAAACAAAGCAAGGGTGTCTAATATCATCACAAATAACATTGCTCTAGCAAAGCTGGCTGATGCAATTAGGAAGGGAAGAAGCATGAGTGCTATATGGGTAGAAGCAGCAGAGTGATCTTACTTGTAGATATGATTATATATCTTGAACACCTAAGAGAATTAATGGAGAATATTAGAAATGATAAGAGAACTCTGTGAAATACGTGGGTACAGTCCCAATGAAAATTCCCCAAGCCCCAGCTTTTGAAGCTTTACGTACAATATGAGCTAATATATAAAACCTAGAATGTGATATATATTCAATAAATTA
This sequence comes from Heterocephalus glaber, assembly GCF_053883595.1. NCBI lineage: Eukaryota > Metazoa > Chordata > Mammalia > Rodentia > Bathyergidae > Heterocephalus > Heterocephalus glaber. Next base: position 5,246,066 of record NW_028258349.1, on the reverse strand, counting down.
TCTATCCATATAGACATCTAATCTGGAGAAAAATATATATCACTTTTCTTCTCCCTATATCCACCCAGATTCAAAAGATAACTACCATTTTGTTGTTTTTTGAGATATGGGTCTTGTGATGTATTTCAGTCTGGCCTTGAACATTGCCCATTTTACAGATGAGGAAACTGCAGGCAGCTAACTGTGAAGAGACTTGCCTTAGATGACCCAGCATGTGGAGCTGGAATTTGAACCCAGTCACTGTGGCTTCACTGTGCAGCTTTTAACCACTTTGCAGCCTTTCCTACCCCATCCCACCAGTGGAGAGTGGCATTCATAACGGGTGTTGCTTAACAGCTTCCATGCAAGAGGTGCTTTATATCTGTGCCTCACTTAATCTTCAAAACTCTGTGAGGTTAGTGTGATGTCTGTATTTTATGTTTGAGAAAACTAAGGATCATGCAATGAACAAGTTGCAGAGCTGAGGTGTAAGTTAGGTAAGCCAACTGTCTAGTCTGTTCCCTTCCTGCTGCTCCTACTTCCCCAAGTACAAGGAGGTCACTGCAGGCTGCAGTCAGAGAGAGCTAACGAATGTAGAGTAAGTGCAGGGCAGGATTGTTACTGAGGAGTAAATTAAGGGGAGTCCTGTAATAGGGAAGGGTGGACTCTCCTCTGATTAAACATTCAGTTCCAGCGACCCACTTGCCATAATGCTCAAATTGCCCTTTCCTCTTCCCTCCCTTCCCCACACTGGCCCTCACCTGCTGTCTCTTCTTCATGCAGGGATCTCTGTGTCTCGAGTCTCCATGGAGACCTCTCCCCCAGGAGGCCAGGCAGTTAAGGGGGAGAAGCTGATTCTTGTCTGTTCTGTGGCGGAAGGCACAGGGGACATCATGTTCTACTGGTACAAGGAAGATACAAAGGAGAGTCTGGGGGCAAAACGTGAGCACTCCCAGAGAGCAGAGCTGCAGATCCCTGTGATCGAGGAGAGTCATGCCGGGAGTTACTACTGTACAACTGACAACAGCTATGGCCCCATTCAGAGCAAGGCAGTGAACATCACTGTGAGAAGCAAGTACCATGCTCTCAGCTAGCCAGCCATTCCCATCTGGGGTCAGCTTCCTTCTGGGGCAGTGAGGATAAAGGAGATGTCAAGGTACAGAGCCTGAAGAGTAAGAAGCCATTAATAAGGCAAGGTTGTTGCTGTGATGGCAGTGGTGGCATTGGCAGCAGTTGCCAAGGAGCTAAAGGAGGGATGAAGGTAGAATAGGAGGCAGGCTACACGGTGGGCAGAGTCATAGCTCTTCATATCAGCAAAGCTGTACTAGAGCTATTGCTGCAGGATTAGATCAGGAGGTGCAACCATGGGAAAAAATCTAGGGAAGTGAGGGTACAGAGAGGACCCTTAAGGAAGGCAGGTGGGCTGTGAGCTATGACACCTTCCTGATGGACCCTGATGCCTCTGTCAGTTCCAGCCCTGAGCCCTCTTCTCACCATTAGTGCTCCTGGAGTCATGGTCTTTATTGGTGAAGTGGTAGAGCTCCGCTGTGAAGACTTGAGAGCTTCACCCCCCATTCTGTACCAGTTCTATCATGAAGACATCATTCGGGGGAGCATCTCAGCACCTTCTGGAGGAGGAACATCCCTCAACTTCTCAGCGGCTGCAAGCCATTCTGGGAACTACTCCTGTGAGGCTGACAATGGCTGGGGACCCAAGCGCAGTGAGGTGGTGACACTTACTGTCCCAGGTGGGACATGCTAAATTATCTTCCAGAGCACTAGTTGCAGTTATACCAAGTAATGGTTTGTGCTTCCTTTCCACTGGATTCTCCTGTCCCTCAAGGAATCAGAGTTCTACTAAGGAGCCCATCAGTTCACTCAAGTGCTGTATCATTCATTCATTCATTCATTCATTCATTTCATTTCATTCAAAGGTACTGGGAATTGATTCCACAGCAGTTGCACGCAACTAAATCTCCAGAGGTGTTTTCTGTTTTATTTTGTTTTTTCTTAAAGACAGGGTCTTGCTAAATCACCAAGTTGCCTAGGCTGGGCTCAAACTTGCTATCCTCTTGTGTCAGCCTCCCAGAATGCTGGCATTACAGGTGTGTGCCAACACAACTGTCTTTCTTTTGTTCTTAAAAACAGTATCACTTGCCTAATGCTTGTCCAATACTTCCCCTTTTGTTCCCTTTCACTTAAATAATCAGATATGTGTGAAATAGTTTGTAGGGCACTGTGCAGATATCAGGTCAGTGTAAGGAGTAGGTCAGACAAAGAGAGAAGAGGAAGACATCCCTGAGGAAAAGTTAGGAAAGATTTTGCACACTCAGAGCTCACAGTAAATGAGACGTAACTAATCCTTAAAGATACTTAAGGAAAAAGCAGAAAATCCATGGACAAAACAGATTATGGGATTTAGATTTTTACTAGGATTATCTCATTTAATCTCCACATTGGTTCTTCTTTTATAAATGCAATAATAGAATTTAGATTTAAGTAACTTGTCCAAGGTTATTTAATAGGAATACACTGAATAGGTATAAAGATGGAACTTTAGACCAGGGCTGCCAGCATCAAGAAACTTTGCTCTTTGCCACCATGTTAATATATCATGTTGTGTACATATTTTTTCCTTTAATCTTTTGTTGTGGATAATTGTATTAATAGATTTCCCAATATGGAGCAATCATTGTATTCGCCCTATAAACCCTCCTTAGTCATGATAGATCATAACTATATACAACTTACCAATGTTTTATTTCAAATTTTTACATCTTGTTCATTTGTTTACTTGGTGCTGAAGACTGCAAGCAAGATTCACACATGAGAAACATTCCCTCTACCACAGAGATGCACGCTAGTCCTTTGCATCCTATTTAAAAGTGAGGTGTATTTTGTTTTTGTTTTTGTTTTTTTCATTTTCAAGGATAGGTTAGACTCATAAGAATGATTTCAGGAGTTTCCATCATTTCTGCAGCAATTTAAAGCAATACTGGAATTCTCTGCCACTTGAAGAGTCTTTGGGAAACTAGCCCAAATAACTTTAGAAGCCTGGTACTATTAACCTCCATTGTCAAATCTTTTGCATTAGTCTTTTCAAATTTTCCAATTTTTAAAAACACAATTTAGATGCTCTTATTAAGAAAGGTAAGTGTATTTTATCTAGATTTTCAAATTTATCACATACTGTTTTCATTGAATTTTAAGAGTCATCATAATTTGTGATTATGCTCTTTTCAGTTCTAATGTGTTTGCTTGTGTGATCTCTTTTTTATTGTTATATTTGCCAGAAGTTTTTCTGTTGCATTGCTCTTTCCAAAGAGTCAGATTTATTTTTATTGTTCAAATTTATATAATTTCATTGTTCAGATGGTTTTGGTTTTCTGATTCAATTATTTCTCCTTTATCTCCAGTATTTCTTTCCTCTTTTTTATTTTAAGTTTGTTTCTTTTTCTTTAATTTCTTAAACATTAATTTTTATCTTTATTTATTTTCTAATAAATGCACTTAAAATTGTATGTTCACCTCTAAGTACCACTTTTACCTTTTCCTAAAAGTTTTGCTCCATAATATTTACATTTGTTTAGTGTCTAAAGTGTGGAGTTTCATTTCTTTTAACAACCTGGAATTTATAATCTCTTACAAATAGATTTTATTTTTAACCTGTGTCTTATTAATTTCTTTGGTATTCCTTTGTTATTCTTGTGTTTAACATTTATTGAAAAGTGTGGCTTATACAATTTTTATTTGGGGGAAAATACTAGAATTTCTTGATCTTTTAATTGGCAGTCAACTAATATAAATATTCTACATAGAAGTTTAAAAGAACATGAATTTTTTTTGGTCTGGAGAATAAAATACAAAGTCCAGTATTTAGCTTAATATTAAAGTAAGTTAGTTTCTCAATTTATTTACTCTTTATAAAGTCTTATATGTGTTTCCTCCCTTTAACCTATCATTTTTGAAAATTTTGTTCTCATTATTACCTATGATTTCATATCTACCTTTTTCAGGGCCTTTTCTATGAGCTTAGTAATTGACTGATGACACAGAGCATTTTGGCTGCAAATGATAGAAGTCCTATACAGATTGACTGGAGCAGAATGCTGCCAAAAATGTGATGTTGGTGGGAAGGTTGGGAATGGACTGGGTTTTAGGTGGAACTGGATCCAAGGGCTCTGAATTATCCCCTCTTTCCTCTGGATTCCTTAATTAACTCTCAATTTGCCCCTTGACTGCTCTAGATTTATATCTGTCCTTTTTGCCAGAGATGACTCCAGTTTAGAAAAAAGGCAGAGGTTAGAGATAAACCAGTGGGCGTGGATGTGCATATTTTACTCTGTGCAGAGAAAATGCAGTTGATGAGTGTGGGTGGTGCAGTCATCAGTGAGGTATGGAACCGTTTTTAGTCCTCAACCCAATTCTAGGAAAGAAAGACAAAATTCTCTCTCTAAGACTTTTGAAGCCCAGAGAATCCAATGCAAGTCTGTTTTTCTTCATTTTCCTAGGTGTCTTTCAGTGGAGCCACTGGTGAGATGAGATGGTTGTAGGACATAGCAATGGGGTAGGGAAAAGGCAAAGCTTGATCATTCCCTGCTTTACCCAATCCCCTGCCTCACACCGCACACAAATACCACTGCCATCAGACAACCTCTCTCTACACTGGGAGCTGCTGGGAGTACATACATTCCTCAGGGTATGCTAACCCTTTCCATTTGCAGAGGCCCCACCCAAAGTCCATCTGACTAATGGTCCTCACCGCTGTGAAGGCCAAGTGGAGGTGGAACAGGAAGGTCACTGGGGCACCGTGTGTGATGACGGTTGGGACATGAAGGATGTGGCAGTGGTGTGCCGGGAGCTGGGCTGTGGAGCACCCAAACACACACCGGTAGCCATGTTGTATCCACCTGTGGCAGAAGAGGCCCTGTCTGTGCTCGTTCAGGTGTCCCTGTGCAGTGGGACAGAGGTGGCCCTGGCTGAGTGTGAGCAGGTGGAGGCCTTTGACTGTGGACATGATGAGGATGCAGGGGTCATGTGTGAAGGTGGGCAATGACAGAGTTACCCAGGGCCTGACCCAGCTCTGAGCCTCTTCCTTAGGCTGCCACCTCCAATTTTCCTTACCAGTCCCTGCTGCCCCTTTCTCCTTTTAGAACCACTCATCCATTCTACAGCAGCCTGTGGCCAAGGCAACACTATTAGTTCACATTAAACTGGGCCAGAGTCATAAAGGATTCTCCTATGTGTTCAAATTATTAGTCCTCATCTGCCCTCTCAAAAGAGCTTGTGGATTGGGACATGATGCCAAGAAAATAATTATGAAACCATAGAATTATACAATTTGAGTGGTCTTAATCAAAGTGACACTGTTTGCATTGTTCTATATCTATTTGACCTTTCTGAGCTCTTTCCTAAACAACTCTGTTCATCAGAATGAAGTCCTAGGTTCTAGTTGGAGAGGATGAGGGGCTGTTGGAAGGATGCTGAATCTGCCACAGAAGTCAGGCCACAAACTGTATAGGACAAAGCTCCTTCAGGGTGGAGGTAAACTGAAGAAAGTTTAGGGCCTCTGAAGGTCTCAAAGCTTCCATGCAGCCCTTGAATGGTATGGAAGCTGGGGAGATCCTTCCTCCCACCTCCATGGAGCCCTCCAAGCCCATGGGCCAGACATACTACCCTTTCATACTAGCTTGGTGAGAAGGAAAATCATTAGGACCAATGGGCCCATGTCCACTTTGAGGAGCTTGTCATAGCTGTGGCTTAGAGTCAGTATGGGGCACTGGAAAGGATCTGGTATTTGGAGTCAGCTGTGCAGAGGCTGCCTCCCTCACTTACCAGCCCTAAAAGTAGATGTATAAGTAAACTTCTCTGAAGCTCAGTATCTTTGCCCAAAAACAGTGGGATAACATCTAGTCCAACTTCCCCACTGAGTTGGGACAAAAATCAAACAACACACACTCTGAAAAGCCTTTTGTAAAGGGTGAGGCCTGAGAAGAAGCCACAAGGCCTGATTTCTGAGGCTCCAGCTGGCCTGCTTCCTCATTCCAGGCCTCACTTCTCTTTAGGGGAATCCCTGAGTGTGTTTAGACAATTCTTTCCGGCTCAGCCCATCCTTACCCTTCTTCCCCTTTTCTCTACAGCATTCTAGCCTGGTACTTTCTGAAGACCTGGACACTGGAAACCTGCAGGCCTCATATTTTCTCCTTTGAGGCCTCACATACCTAGAGGACCCCACAGCTCCCTGCAGACTGAATGACTTTGCTTGTGACTCACCCTCAGCAGGACTCTGAACACTGCTCTCCTGGACCAAAGTCTCACCCTGCTGCATTAAAGGCAAAATCCATCTCCCAAAGAGGACAGGCCTGGGGAAGTTGTCCTCCCACAGTAGCATCTCGTCCAGGTGCCCCAGATCTGCCTGAGGATTCCATGCTGTCTCCTTGAGCAATTGTAGCAGCTTGAGATGGAGCCAGAAAGGAATGAACTTAGCTGAACTGGGCCTTACGTCTGGTAGAAATGTAGATAAATAATACAGATGAAATAAAAGAAAATTGTGGGTGTTTAGTTTCATTTTTAAGTGACTTGGAAGGAAGCTATCTTTAAAAATAATCTTTTTAAAATATTTGCTTAAATTGTAGGTATAAAACACATTAGAAAAGTGTTACATAAAAAATAAAAGAAAAAAGAAAGGAAAAATCAGCTGAAATTCTAATGTTTAGAAGCAACTACTTCCTGATACATCTGAAAAGGTTTTATGAATATATAAATATATATGAATAAGTACATATTTGAACTTATTTTTCTGATAACTGCATATTATTTGTGGTGTTTATTAAATTTAATAAAGCAATTTTAACAGAAATTCCATAGGTACAGAAAATGTGCATAAAGAAACATTCATACGTACATATAGGCCTTCTGGAGGGGCAGTTTTAGTGTCAAAAGAATTTGAAGCTAAGACGTGTAAAAAATTTACACTAAAGTTTTGTACCCTAAAACTACCCTCTCAAGAAAGCAAATCCTTACAGATGTGGTGATGCACACTTGTAATCCCAGCACTCAGGAGGCCAATGCAGAAGCATCACTGCATGTTTGAGGCCAGTCTAGGCTACCTAGTGAGTTCGAGGGCAGCCTGAACTACATATTGAGACCCTGTCGAAAGAGAGAAAGAAAGAAAGAAAGAAAGAAAGAAAGAAAGAAAGAAAGAGAGAGAGAGAGAGAGGAAGGAAGGAAGAAAGAAAATAAGTAGTCCTGACTCAAAAAAGTCCTTTAATTCGTTTTTTAAGAACATAGTAGCTTTATCGCTTCTCGGCCTTTTGGCTAAGATCAAGTGTAGAACATATTAGCTTTACTTAACACACAATGACTAATGGGAGGATGGGGCTTAAATGTGCAGCCACAGTAGCCATTCAGGTACTTCACTGCAGACTGGACACTTAGGCACTGTGAGTTCAAGGCCAGACTGAAATACATCACAAGACCCATATCTCAAAAAACAACAAAATGGTAGTTATCTTTTGAATCTGGGTGGATATAGGGAGAAGAAAAGTGATATATATTTTTCTCCAGATTAGATGTCTATATGGATAGATAATTTATTGAATATATATCACATTCTAGGTTTTATATATTAGCTCATATTGTACGTAAAGCTTCAAAAGCTGGGGCTTGGGGAATTTTCATTGGGACTGTACCCACGTATTTCACAGAGTTCTCTTATCATTTCTAATATTCTCCATTAATTCTCTTAGGTGTTCAAGATATATAATCATATCTACAAGTAAGATCACTCTGCTGCTTCTACCCATATAGCACTCATGCTTCTTCCCTTCCTAATTGCATCAGCCAGCTTTGCTAGAGCAATGTTATTTGTGATGATATTAGACACCCTTGCTTTGTTTACAGATATCACATGTATGCTTTTTTGTTTCACCATTAACCATGATGCTTGCTTTTAATTTATATATGTATAATTATCAAAAGATTATCCATTATATAAATTAACAACAATTTTGTTTACTGTCTAGTCATAAGTAGATGTTGAATTTTTTAAGCATCTTTGTGGTGTTGCTTCTATTCCCTTTTCTCTTAATATAATGAATTATATTAATAGATATCCTAAACATGAGTTATTCTTGCAATGATACCTGGGTGTGATATGTGTTAATATCTTGCTGAATCCTATTTGATAATATCTTATATAAGACTTTTGCATAGAAGCATAATAAGAATTTACCTGTGGATTTTTATTATTGCTTTGAAAAGCTTTGATATCTGTGCTATATTGGTTTCTTATTATGTTAGCAGCTTTCTTTCTCTGTAAACAAAAAAAAAATTTAAATACTACTAAATTTATCTTTTCCTTGAAGATTTTTAAAAAATGAATGTGAAATCATCTGACCTGATATGTTTGATGTTGTGGCTCCCTAACAATATTCTCAATGTTTTGCATGGATATTATTCTATTCATTTAAATAAAATAAATTTTTTAATTCATGTACATAAAATATGATAATTCATATGCATAAAATTGGATAACTCATATTTTCCTAGAAAAATCACCCATTCAGTGTAGGTTTTCAAAGGCTGTACATTTCATTACCCCTTCTTTCTTGATTAAGCTATTCAGTGGCTTTTTATTTACTTTTCATGGAAAAGCTTTTGAATTTATTCATATATTCTATTGTGAGAGTCTTTGTTTAATTCATTAGCATCCATTTTATCTTAGTTTTATTGATATTTTCTTCAATTCTGAAAATCAACACTTTTTTCATATTTCCATTCTTTCTTATTGATATTCTTTCCAAGTGTTTAATGAATTTCCCTGAGAACAATTTTAGTTATAGCCCTCAAGTTTATCTATGTAGTCTTTTTATTATCTTTATTTTTCAGTCTCTAGTATCAGTTCTATTTTTTATTTGAACTCAAAGTTGATTTAAAGAGATATTTTTAAAACTTACCTTTTGACAAGATTTTTCCATAATTCTCTGTTTGTTTGTTTGTTTGTTTAATAATTTGAGCCAGGTGTGAAGATGTATATCTGTAATCCCAGCACTCTGGGAGGCTGACGTAGGAGGATCAAAGTTCAAAGTCAGCCTGGGCACCATAACAAGACCTTGTCTCAAAATTTAAAAATGTAAAAGGGCTGGGAACGTAACTCAGCACAAAGGCCCTGGGTTCAATCTTCAATGCTAAAAAAACAAACAAACAAACAAAAACTGATTGCATATGTAACATTGTGCCCTGAAATATGGTCAATTTTTGTAGATGGCCCACGAAGACTTAAACGGTGGTGAATTCTCAGTAACTCTTCATTCATCATACCATTCAAATCATGCACTTCCTTATTTTTTATTCACTTGATCTACTGGGTCTACAGATGTCATTTGTTATTGTCATTGTGCTTAAGTTTATTTCTCTTTTGCTTTCCTGAAGTCCGTGTGTCAAGTATTTTGCTGTTGTAATATTTAATTCCAAAGATTTATGAGGCTTGGAAGAGACATATAATTTAGCCTTCAGTGCTGTTTGCCTTGATATATCTTTGTCATTTTTTTTAACTTTGCTGAGCCACTTTCCTTGAGATATCCTTTTATATATAATACATTGTCGAATTTTTACTTTTGTGCTGAAGATAAAATTCTTTTTATTTTAAGCATTTTCCTTTTTTTTCATTATCTTTTTCCTTCATTTTTTTTTTGCTTTGTTTTGTTTTGTTTTCCTTCTCATTTTGTATCCTCAAGCATGGAGTTAATCCTTCAGTTTATGGCTCACTTCCCTTGTTCCACAGCAATTTTCACTCTACTTTCTTTTATTTCCTTGTATTTTTATTTACTATTCCTTTTTACTAGCATTTTAATCATTCAAATGTGTTTTATTTGTTTCCTTCAGGTACATATGATATATGAGAGATATAATTTTCTTAAGCTTAAATTTTTTGCTTACATGATACTGTGTTATTTTTCCCATGGCACTATTTTTCTGTCCATTTAGGTTGTGTGTACATCTAGTTTATTGTTCCTACTTTCAGCAGGATATTCCACCATACTTTCCTTACTCACTTCCCCAGCAATGGACACCCAGATTTCCTCCGATTTGTTACTACTACAAACACCGGCAAACTTTTACGTCCTTTTGTGGACCTATGTGAAACTCTCTCTGTTTACATACCTAGGAGAAGGACTGATGCAACAAGTAATGTCAAGGGGTCCCCAAAGTTGCTTCCACCCCCATCAGTGCATGAGCATTTCCTAAACCTTGGCGTTCTTTAGTGTTCTAATTGTGTAAATCAGATGGAATAAAGAGATGCTGAGTCTGTATGCTATTTCCACTTTTCTAATTATTGGTAAGTGTAACCATCTTTGAACATGCTTGTCAACATTTTTGATTTCCTCTTTTGTGATATAATTATTTTGTGTCCTTTACCCATGTTGTTAATAGAATTTCTGTCTGTTCCTGTTAGATATACAGGAACTACTGCTTTCTATAAATAAGTCCCTTGCTTTTCTAAACAAATCACCTCACACTGTCATCAGCTAATTTTGTCCATAGTGTCTTTTATTGAGCAGAATTTTTAAATTTTTATGCAGTCAAATTTATTATTTTTACTTTTAATTTATATTTTTAAGAATTCCTTCCTCACCCCAGTCACTCTATTATCTTCCTAGATTATTCTCCCCTAATTTCCTAGTTTTACTTTTTATACATTAGATTTGTAGAGTCTACCTATATTTGATTTTAGGTATAAATTCAGTTTTTTTCTCCATAGAGCAATCCAGCTTTCCCAACATCATGTACTTACTAAACAAGCCAGCATTCACCATTATTTTGTGGTATCAACTTTCAGTTTTCATACATGTGCAGAATCTAATTATGATGTCTCTACTCTGCTCCACTGATTTATTTGTTTTATTTCATACATGTATTATTGATTTACAGCTACATTGACTTTATTGCTCTGGACTTCTACTTTAATATCTGATAATGTAAGGCCCCTATTTGTTCTTTTATATCAAAGTTAACCTTGTTTCTGATAGATTTTTGTTATTCTGTAAAAGTTTTGAAGTTAATATATTGAAAGTCTCAAAAACTCCAGATGAAAGTTTTAGTAGAATTTTATTAAATTTATAAATTAATTTGAACGATACAGAGATAATGATTCCTGCCACAGCCTCCCATTCAAATCACCTATTGGAACTGTGCAGAAGACAAATGTCTTGTAGAATGACAATTGCAATGATTCTTTCAGGTATGGTTTTGTTTGATAGAGTGAGTCAGCTTACTACTAGCTCCTGCACATGGTTTTTGACCTGTCAAGTGAGTTTCTTCTCCCCTGTTCTTTTTTGGTTGAGGCCACTAAAGGCATTTAAAATTCACATTGACAGTTCTAACTCAGAGCTATATTGACTATCCAACCCTCTGCCGTATAATCGCAGGAAGCTTGATCACTTTCTCTAATCCATAGGACATCACAATGGCCCACTGTATCAATGACATCTTGCTTTCAATCTGTTGAGTACAGAGTAGCAACTCCAGACAATTTGGAAGGACATATGCATGCATCTTCATACATGCTAAAACATATGTTCCAATGCGAAGGACAAATTTTAGAGCAAAGCATGTCCAATTCTGTAGATAGCTATTCTCTTTTGAAAGTAGCTTCTGGCTTGCTACTAGACCATAAGAAAGACTGAGTGCTTGGCCATTAGTCACTAAGTTGTGTGTGACTATAGCTGCCTATCATGGAGCAGTATTATTTGACATAAAAAAGCAGAATTTTGCCATGTACAGTAGCACTTGTTATCACACATCCTCTGTGATAAAGAAGAGGGCATGAACAAGATGAAGAATACATCTGAAAGCAAATAAGCCCAGGGCCAGTACAACATGCAGTGTATTCCTATCCCATAAACCAAAGACAATTAGGGGGCCTTGGGAGAACTGATGGAATAAAAAAAAGTCTTCCAAATAAAATTCACCTAGAATGAACTAAAAGGTACAAATTAATCTTCCAATGATCCTATGCATTTTTCTGTTTCTCTGGGTAAAAGAAGAAAGGTCAAGTCTAAGAAATCATTTGGTTATTAGAGAACAATGAACTTGGAGAAGGAGATGGATAAGCATCCATGAAAACTGTAACACCTCAAGAAAAGTTGTTGAACAGATGGGTCTCTAGATAGGCAGATAGGTCCCATAGAAAATGTGGAAGCATACCATCCCATTTATGGTTATTGCCTTCTCCCTATATGCAAAAATTAAAAGAAAATGAAAAAGGTGGACTGGTTTATGTCAGGGCCCACATTCTCCTTCTGACGGAGACACTGAAGCTCTGTGCAATGTAGATGCTTGCATAAGAGGAAAAAAAGATATTAACTAAGCCAACTTCCCTCAAGAATGAAAGGAAGTGTTTGGATTTGGGTTTTTTTAAAACTTCAAGTTTGACAAGTCTACCACAGGATCCAAGGACAAGGTCTAATACCACTACTTGGAACACAGTGTCTTCCAAACAATCAAGCTTAAAGTTCAGAGCAAGATTACCTCTCTTCATGCAGCTGGGATGGGGGAGGAAATGGACTGGTTTGTGGAGGGAGGGAAGAAGAATCTGGACAGGAAGAGTCTTTAACTAGAGCACTCCCAGACTACATCTCATAAAGGGAAATGTGTGTCATGGTCTTTATGGATTCCAGGTTCTAATACTGAGGACATGACACACTTCTTAACAGAAATATGTGCCTCATTGACCTGCAAATGCATTTGATAATCTTTAGAGCTCATCCAAGCTCCTATTTAAAAGTCAGATATTAGTAACTCACAGAGGAGAGTGCAAGAATCAGATCCTTCCAGATATGAGATCCAGCTTCACTTCAGCTCCTTCAAAAGTGACAGAACTCATGAGGAAGGCTCAAGCAAGTTCCATGTTCTGGACATGGGGGTAGAGAGGCTCTATGTGTACAGAAGTCAGAGAGAGAACATGAAGGCCACAGGGTAGGGGAAGAGAGCAATCCCAGGTGCATGTAAGTAGTGAGTGCAGAGACCTGTCTGACATAATGAGCATGAGCAGAAGGGACCAGATATTTGCTTTTTCTTTTGTATTTCATTCCTAAAAATGGGGTTCTACTTGAAAGCACCTAGGTCTTATCAGCCATTCTGGGCTCCTCTATTTCTCATTGTTGCCTGAAACTGAGACAGTGTATTAATCTCGAGATTTGAAATGCCTCCACAGCCTTGTAGCTTTGTTCTTCTTGATAGTAAAACTGCCGTATATTTACTATAATTAAGGGGTGCTCATTAGTTTCCCATAGAAGTTATGAGAGGAGGTAAGTGGAATGATTCTGACACAGAGTTGATATAGAAAACTGATATAAAAAGGTGACATAGAAAACTGGAAACAACACTGTACAAACCTGGAACAACACAGAAGGTAGAGACCAGTACAGGCTGGAGTAGAAAAAAAACACAGCTTCTGAAAAACATTTAGACTTGAGATAAGACTAGAAACATAAGAAAGGATGATTTAGGACCTTTAGTGGTGACCTTCAAATCATGGTTAACATCCCTCAGTGTCTTCCTCAGAACTACTCAATGAGCCACCAGATCTGTGGCCAGTGATGTCTCTGGTGTCATCCACTCTGACCTTCCTGAGTCCCCAAAGTAATCTGTTCTAGAAGCTATACGTTCCTCAGTAAAGAGATAAAGATTTTGTCCCCCTCCACAGAAATATATTCAAAACTGACCCTGTGTTTTTTGTGGTAGGCTCTGTGATATATCACCCAGATCCTCCATCTAGAATAGAGGACTTGCTTATTCAATGGCTGCTGGGATTGCTGACAGCAAAGAGTCTTCGGTTATCATCCCTCTTATGAAAGTGCCTTGGCCACTGGATCCAGGGGTTTCCTCCCTGCCAGAGCAATATATCCAATGGCTGTCAACAAGAGGGTATAAAGGCAAGGCCCTTTCACCCCAACACAGCACCACTTTGGAAGATCATCCCAGGCTCAGACTGTCTAGGTCCTCTAGGGGATTATCAAGGACCATCATGGAGAATGCGTCAAGTCATAGCTTCTTCCACCCAAGTGTCCTCCCTTCCTTTTGACAACTGTTGACATTAAGATCAGTCCCTAATAAATTCTCTATCTTCTAACTTCCATCTCAGTGTCTGCTTCCCTGGAAACCCAACCAATGACATCTTGTGTTCACCCAGTCCCCACATCCACCACAATCATCATGTTCCTGCCCACCTCCCTCCCCAGAGCAAGGTAAATACTTATTGGGTAAGCTACCTGGGGACACCACATTCTCTTAGCATGAACAGGGCACATGGAAGGTCTAAAAATAGTACTCAATCTTTCCCAGACCATGAAAAGATGATCTCTTTTTAAGTGGGAATGAAACTGGGAACAGACTTGGTCAAATTCTTTGTAAGCAGGGTAAATATCATGAAGAAAAGTATATTTACATTCACTCAACTCAACCAATAATTCTCAGTCTAAGGTCAGTGGTTGCAGAGGAGACACGAAGATGTTTCAAGGAGTACTCAGAGGCCACCCCCAAGAATCACAATTAGCCACTTCATGTAGCAGACCATGTGAGACATGTGAGCTCCACAGTCCTGTTATTGATGGTGGTGACAGTGGTAAAGGTTCTGAAGGGTTCTGGGAAGATGACTGTGTGGAATTTATGAAAATTCAAAACTCGCCCAATTGTACAGAAGAATGTTGTCCAAAAGTCCTTCAAACAGCTCTAGGGACAATCACTCTGAATGTAAGATTGGAAGTTGGTGATGTTGGTTAGTAAGAATGAGCTGTTTACCTACTCAATCCCCTTGAGTAGAGAGGGAAATAGGAGGAGGTGTTTGTGGAAGCATCACAGCCTTCACTTGCAGTCCCATGGTCTCTATCATTTCCAGTGTCTTTCCCTCCCTTAGGAGACCTGGGGCCTAGACTGACATGGGGGACATGACAGAGCTTTATTGTGAGGCCAGAAGATGTCCTCCCCCAACTCTTTTGCGAGTTTTACCACACACAAAAAATGTCCTCTTGAGCTCAGTCTTCTCTGGAACAGGATCATCCTTCAACCTCCCTCTAACAGCAGAGCATATTGGAAACTACTCCTATGTCACTGACAATGGACCCAGGATCTAGCACAGTATGGTGGTAACACTTGCTGGTTAGCTGTTCACGGATCATGGACTATAAGCCACTAATCCGACACTAAATTTCCAACCTCATACCTCAGGGCTATTTCTGATTTCTGAGTATATAACAGTGCTTCTAATGACTTACCTGGGTGTGGGACATGAAAGAACAGGACTTCTCAGAATAATGGTTTTACTTTGTGTTCTCAAAAAGCTTCTAGAGCCATATTTCCTGTCAGTCATGTCTCAGTAAAAGAAACAGATCCCCTAAGTAGTATAAATAAAAAGGGATTCATTGTAAGAATTCAGCATTATACAGTTGTGAGAACTAGTTAAACAGTCTACAAAAAGGCTCTTCTGTATCTGACGTAAATATAGCAGCCTAAAGTCTCCAGAGCAGGCAGTTGAAGGAATCAAGGATGTACAGAACCTACATAAATGGATGGAATCCATGTGGATGAGTGAAAGCTACAGTCATTCAGTGTCTTGCAGGAGAAGGTGACACCCTTTATCAGTAAACTAAACATAAATGAGGCCAGGAGTCAAAGAAACTGAAGGAGAAGATTTCATAGGAGTGAGAGTTGCTACAAACTACTACCCCACACTAGCAAAATGAGGCAGCCAATAAACTGTTGGCACTGATGACTGAGTTAGTCCACTTTTCATCACTATGAGAAACAGCTGAGAAAATCAACGTGGAGGAGGAAAGATTTCTTAGGAGTGGCAAAGTAGTACACATGTTCTATCTCACAATTCTGGAAGCTGAAAGTCTGACATTGAGGTGTTGGCAGGGTTGGTTTCTCTGGAGGCCTCTCTCCTTGGAGTATAGATGGCTCCTTCTCCCTGTGTCTTCACATAGCCTTCCTTCATGTCTGTGTCCTGATGTCTTGTTCTTATCAGGACACCAGTCAGATTGGATTACAGCTCACCCTAATGGCCTCATCTTAACTTAATCACCACTCTAAAGACCTTATCTCCAAATATAGTAACGTTCTGAGTAATAGTACTGAGAATTAGGACTTCAGTGCATGAATTTTTGGCACATACCCCTCAGCCCATGACAAGTCTCTTCTATTTTCCCATCTTTAATTTGAAGCTCACTCATGGCCACTTAATTTCTAACCACATCAACCTGACGTGGGTTCCACGCTCCTCTCTGCAACAATCATCTTAGTTTGCAACCTTATCTTTTTAGTGACCTTTCTCCTCCTCATCTCCCACAACACCCACCAGGCTCTATCTTACTCTGACCCCTTATTTGCTGCCTCTTTGTTGGTCCTCTTTTCCCATTGCCTTGTTCCTCTTAACTCCAACCTTCCTATGCTCAAGAACTGTATCACTATCAGAGCTGTAACTTTGGCTTCTAAGCAAATAATTCAAAAATCTGCAAGTTTTCTCTTCTGGGCTCTGATTGCTTTCTTTTTAAAAAGAGCCCTATTAAGTTATAATTGAGGGACAGGAATTTAGCTCAGTGGTGCCATGCCTTGAAAGCTCAAGGTCTTAAGTTTGATTCCTGGTACCAAAAAAAGTTATAATTGATAAATTAAAATTTTATATATTTAAGGTACACAATATAATGTTTTAACATATATATAGTTTTGTGAAGTGATTACAAATTAACATAATATCACCTCAAATGATTACCATTTCCTTTTTTCTCCTTCTCTCCCTCTTCTCTATGATTAGAATATTTAAGGTCTACCCTCTTTGCAAATTTCAAGTGTACAATACAATATTGTTAACCCTACAGTCAGCATGATGTATTTATTAGGTCTCCAGATTTAGGTTTAAAGCCTTTCCCACTACTGATAATTTCTGTTTGGGCATTCCATAATTACTTCCACTCAATGCAGATTAAACTAAATCTTATTCCCTGAAGAAGTTCTTTCTCAGTTCCCTGTCTCCCTATTTCTGTAGAGCTCAACATTCTCTCATTTACCCTCCCTTTTTTTGCTGCCAATTAACAAGTAGAGCATGTATCATTATTTCCTTAATTTAGCCTTTTATAATTTTCTTTCATCACATTTATTCCCCACTTTACTCCCAGAAAAGTGCTCTCACCAGACCAGAGCCTAACGTTATTGATTAGGACAGCAGAATATCCATGTGTTGCATCAGGTACCCCAGAGTCTAAGAGCTGTAAGCAGATCTGGGCACCTGAGCCCCAAGGGCTCATAGGACACAGCTTCTTGTCACTGAGAAAGGGCCCTCACCCTGACTCACACATGAACATGAGCATTTGCACTCTGTGTGCAAAAAGTGCACTGATGTGTGTTTGGGGTGGGAGTTGATTGAATTCTGTCTTCAAGTGACCAGAGGTCTATTCTATACCCCTCAATTCTCTTGCCATCTGCTGAGAGTTTACACTCCCTCAGAGTGGTTTTCAATGAGAAGGGCAAGAAAAATCAATCTCAAAATATCTCTCTCTTTCCTACCCCCCTTTCTTAACACAGTGCTAAAAATACATTCGACATGGTGGCTCACACCCTTTTGCCTCAAGTTGACATAATTACCAGTGGTTACTGTGCTTCAGTGCTGGAGCTGCCCTAAATAGACCTGCTCTCTCTCTGAGAGAGAGAGAGAGAGAGAGAGAGAGAGAGAGAGAGAGAGAGAGGAAGGAAGAGGGGAGGGAAGAGGGAAACACATTCTCAAACAGGTTTTCTTCCTCATAACAAGCAAATTTAAGCTAAATAGACACTGGAAGCAAAAATAATATTTTCAGGGCCAGGGATGTAGCTCAGTGGCATAGCACCTACCTGGCAAGCGCGAGGCCCTGAGTTCGCTTCCCAGTACCAAAAAAGAAAACAATAGCAGTAATAATAATAATAATATTTTCAGTGCCAGTGGAACAGTGCTAAACTTCCTCCAGAATGCAGAATGTTGGGAACTGACTTGAAGCAGTAGTTATTAAATCTCTATTACATAACATGCATGGCACAAGGCTTGGTGGGAAAGAGATGAGTCTGACATCATCCTTCACTTGAAGGGAATTTCAGAAATCTGGTGTGAGACACATATGCAGAATCCTCTTTGAAGAATAAATCCAACACTATGATGGGAAGATAATCTATCACTCTGGATAGTAAGTTTTATTGAAGTTTCCTATAGCCTGAACGTTTGTGTCTCCCCAAGATTATTCTGTTGAAATTCTATCTGCAAGTGATGGTCTCAGGTGGTGAGGCCTGGGGAGGTGATTAGGTCACAAGACCAACACCCTTGTGAATGGGATTAGTGCCCTTATAAAAGAAACCCCAGAGCGCTCCCTTACCCCTTCCACTATGTAAGGACGCAGCATGAAGACTGTTGTCTATGGAACAAAAAGTAAGTCCTCACCAGACACCATATCTACCAGTGTCTTGATCTTGAACTTTTCAGGCTCTGGAGCTGTGAGTAATAAATATTTGTCATTTGTACCCTACCCAGTCTAGGTAGTTTATTCCAGCAGCCCACATGGACTGACATCTGTCTCTATAAAATTACTAAGAATAGCTCCCTTAGTGGCTTACTGTGGCCTCAGACTGAAGTGCACAATTTTACCAGCATTATCACATTTAATTCTCAGAACAACCCTAAAAGGAAGATAATGTTTTCTCCATTTAATTAAGTACAAAAACTGCTCAAAGTTTCCCACCTCAAGATGGCAGGGTTGGGGTTTATACTTGGGCCTGTTTCCCCTATGGATAAGCACTACTCTCTACAACCTCCTCAAAAAGTGCATTTAAATTGGGCAGGATAAGCAGATGTTCAGTAGACAGAAGATAGAAACAAAATGTTAGTGCTGGGGATTGGAAGAAGAAAAAAGTACAGACATGTGAGACGCTGCATTTAGAAATCAGTGAGTAAATTGGTATACAGGCACTGAAAGGGCTTGGAAGAGATGTTGGAAAGTTGAAACTTAACTGTAAGCAACATCAAATGCTTCAGTAAAGTTGTTTTCTCTATCAATGACAGGAAACCACTGAAGGTTGATGGGAGGCTAAAAAACTGTTAATCCTATTTTAGGGAGACACCATTGGTAAATGTTTGAAGGAGCATCTGAAGAGTAGACAGATGAAGATGGTGGGGAACAGGAAAACACACTTCCCATGCACCATACTTTTTCCAAGTTCAGGCCAGCTTTGCAAGATCCAGAAGCCCAGATTACAGTCATTGGACATACATTCCTCACCAGACACATAGAAGATTCACTGTTTTGAGAGGTAGTCAGGCACATGGCTCAAATATCAATGTAGCTTTGGGACAGGTCATCAAATGGTATGCACTGCATTCTCCTTTTCATAACCAGAGAGATCCAGGTATCTTAGAACTGGCTTATCCAGGCTGGATTGAATCAAGGCAATTGAGCTATGAAGAGTATGAGTAACCTTAGGGAGAATTGGCCTCTCCAAGAAGTCTAAATACATACTTCATGACAGGAGGGAAGACACAAACTGCCTGTTCCTTAATCCCAGTACCAGTAAAGCCATTTTCCCACCCTGCTGCTGTCCACACAGATGTCATTTCAAAGCTCAGTGCTTCTTCATAAGGGTGATTCAGAGAACAGGATGGTTTTCGAGTATGACAAGGGTCAGATCACTGAGAAACTCTGAAAACAGCAGCCAGAGCTGTCATTGCCCATTCAAGTCTTTCCACATGGAACTGATGGGTCACTTGTTATTCAGAAATAGACTGCCAGTGTCACCTTTAGTTGGGCTCTGACAGCCAGGATCCAGGGATCCTCTAATATGAAAATGTCCTCCTTCATCACTTTTCAATATCAATGGGTTCTACAACCACAAGATATAGCAACTTGCATCTGATCAACTGAAGTGACCACAAAAGATAATACCCTGTGTGACCAAGAATTGCATTTTGACAGAGAAGTAGCTAGCATCTCCAAAGGGAAGATGTTTTCATGGAAGCTTAATATTGAAGCTGGAAAGATTCTTAGGGGCCAGTATAATCATAGGTTCCCCCTTTATGGTAGAAAGACAAAAATAACTCCAAAGGCATAATGCATGAGAAAGGAACAGGAAAAATGTGCATTGGCTTCTGAAACCTCCCTGCGGTGGACCTTTTGAATCACTATGTGGATCTGTGGGTGGTATTACCATCGTGGCTACCTGCCTACAATACCTCCAGCAACAGCCTGGGTGGAGTCCAAGCTCTCCCCTCTCTGAACGAAGAAAGTGGGAGCCAGAGAGATAAAGTGATGGGAGCTCAAAGTGGTGGGACCAGAGCTGTCTCTAGCTCCTGTAACCTCCATACTTCTTTCTAAAATTCAGAACACTTTCCATTTTCTACTTTTGTACATGTTTCCTACCAGACTGTAAGCTGACCACACAGGTGCTGCAACATCTGTCTTCACACCATTCCCAGCACCTGACAGACTCCTGGAATAGAGCAGAGTGCTCCACAAATATTTGCTGACAGACTTTCTAGAGTCTAGCTTCATAAGAACAGGAATAATAGCCATCTTTGAAAGAGAGCATACTTGTGTAAGGCACTGCTTGATGCTCTTTGTATTAATTTATTTAACTCTCAAAATAATCCTAAGATACCTGAGATACAACCCATGTTGTTTTTGCCTTCTTTTAGGTGAGGACAGTGGAGCCCAAAGATGTCAAGTAAATTGCCCAAGATCACACAGGAACTGGCAGGCCTGCAACTCTACTCCAGACAGTGCACTTCCGACCCTATTCCCTTATCACCACAAAAACTATTGTCTCTTTGTCCATCTTTTCCATACCTCAGCCCTAGAAGAGTGGTAACCCACAGACAGCTCTCACTACATATTTACAGAATGCATGACAGACCATCAGACAGGAATCCTACTCTGCGGTTCCTCTAATGTCAGGAAGTCCCTGTGGCAGCACCATGCAGGAGGACATGGTCACAGTGCTGAAGAAGGTACCCTGAGTCCCCCTCTGCCTCATTGTTCGGGCTAAATTGGCTCTGTACTCTGGCTGGGTCTACAGCCAGTCGTTGAGAATAAACCCAAACTGTCTGTTAGGAAAGAGTGCCCTCTGCTGACACAGACAATGTCCTATGTCTGGACAGACAACTGGCATAAGTGGGGACACACTGTCCCCAGGGCTGCAGTGTGGCTAGAGGAAGTCAGCCAGTTCCAGCTGGAGTCCTCTGGACACTTCATCCTTGTTGCTGCATCCAGCTTAATCATAGGGCCAGACCAGATGGAGAATGGTGGTTATGAATCATGAGCATACTTTATCCCTGATTTCAGTTGCCCATCTGCTCCCTGGCTAAGATGCCTCCTGACCATTATCCTCTGCCCTCTTCTCATTCTGCCATTACCCCAGAATCCATGGTAAAAGGCCCCACATAAATTGGGTCATCCCATTGTCTGAACAAGACCATTGTTTCCAGACTTGATGGGTATGATCTTTTTTCCTTACCTACTTTTCCTCTTGCTTCCCTTCATTTTTATACTGTCTCAGTAAATATCGTGTTTTGTTTTCTTGTTGTCATAAGGGGCCACTCAGCCTGAGATAGCTTTCAGAATCCACCTACCCCAATCTCCCTGCCCCAGAAGAGCTGCTGCCAATTATGATAATGGTTTTCAGAACTAGACCCAAAGGAGAAGAGAGATGTGGGGAGTGAAAGACTGGGGTGAGAATGGGAAAGGTTGGCTGAAGTTCTTAGGACAAGAGTAATGACAGCAAGCAATATCAGTGTTGCTCATCAGAGTTGATTTCCCTCTCATCCAGTTTTGTTCATATGTCATAAAAGCAGAGTCAAGGGGACAGGGGTAAAGTGAGGGAAATGAATCACAAGTATGGAGAAGAATCTCCCTCTACACCCTCCATCCAGATAGAGTTTGGCTAGTCCTTGGCCTACAGGCCAGAACAGGTAAGGTGCCTCAGCAAACTGGAGTACAAACTCCCTGAGGTAGAGGACTGAAGAAAGAAAAACTCAATGGCTTCATGATGCAAAAGCCAAGAGATGAGTAGAGTGGAACCTAATGTGTTCTCTAAAGCTCTCTGTTGATCTCATTCCCTCTGCTGGATTCCTACCAAGAGTGGAATGGAGAGAGACCAGATATCTCTATCACCTTATTCACCCTGCTCATCATGATCCTCCATTCCTGATGTCCACATTCATGACCATTTCATTAATGGGATAGGCTAGTCCTGGATGACTCTCTTCTACAATTCCAAAATTCCTGCTTTTCATGTTTCATATCCAAGGAGTGAAGAGATGAAGCTCATATGAGGAACTGTCTCTCCTCTTTTCATTTCTCTTTTTTACCTCATCCTTGATGTTGTTCCCAAATGTTATCTGTGCTTACCAGCATTCTTAGTTGTAGTATTATTTTTCCTATATTAGACCACAGGCAAACTGAGGGTAGAAGCATCATCTTGTTCTCTACTACATCAGATGTAGCTAGCACATGGTTTGCCTTATCGTGGCTATTCAATAATTATTGGTACAGGAAACGAAGTGTATGCTCTAAAATAGGTTGGCTTTTCTGCTGAGTTCTGGGTTACTCTGGGGGGGGCTACCCAAGCACGCATCACATCACCACTGTCCCTGCAGACAAGGTGCTCAAAGCTGCCCACTAGTTTCTGCCAAAAAGATATTAAAAACATGGGAAGCAGATATTAAAGATGACATAATTACAAGGGATTCTGAAAGAAGCGGGAGAGGGATTAGGAAGACCCAGCGAAAGTCTTCACACTGCTATGTGCATCTCCCTCTGTGAAATGAGACGGGAGGGCAGGAGGTTTGGGTAACTAAAGACATAGACCACAGTACAGCTCTGAGGAAGTATTCTCCTGTCCAAAGGGAAACTCCTCTGCAGATTGCTAGTGCAGAGGCCCACATTGGAAGAATGACCATGTTGAGCAGAAAGTATCCCTGCTGCCTTGCTGTGTTTGGTGGCTGCCTGGAAAGAGGTCAGCTCTGATTCAAATGGGGCAGTGGATCCTGACCGTCCTGCAGCTGGAGGGTGCTGGGTACTGTACTCCTTGGTTCTCTCTTGAGGGAGATCTGAGCAGTGCACCTTCATGACTGCAACAGGGCTCCTTCCACGCTCTGCAGGAGGGACCAGTAAGTGGCCCATTCTAGCAGCATGTGATGTACATCGTTTCCACTCCATGGTGGTACTTCTTGGCAAGTGAGAGTGATCCCTCTGCCACCCAGATCATTAATTCTTCACCGGAAGACCTCTCTGGAAAGCTGACCTCAGCTTTTAGTACCCTAAGCTTTTAATGAAAAGACTTAGAGTGTATTGTGGAAAGGAGTTATGCCCCAAAAGTGCGTGCCCAGCCCAACTGCTTTCCATAAGTGTGATCAAAGGACAAAAATAAGTGCCACAATTAAAACATTCATAACATCCACCCACCACACAGAAGCTAAACTTGAAAGAAATCACTCCAAGCTATTCACTAGTCAATAAAGAGAAAAATCAAAATTGTAAAGTGCAGAATAGAGATGTCATAATATAAATGACCAGTGGATCTTGCCTTATTTACATCGGGCTCAAAACCAGGAGAAGCAGTTGAACAGTATCAAGTAGCTTTGCCAGCCTATGATCAAAGTCTGATCCTGTATGTTTTCCAAGATTGCCTGCTTTCCTACATATTCTATTGTGCTTTTGTTTCCTGCCCTCTCAAAAAAAAAAAAAATGAAAAGAGAAACAGTCTCTTGCCAATTTGATTTTTTAAAAAAAGACCACATAAAACACTAACTGGATCTATTCTATTCCAACTTTGGTAAGCAGAGCCAAACAATTCATCTGGTTGGGACACTGAACTGAGATAATTACTAATCTAAAAATCTTTGCTTTCCCTCCTTTCTACCATTTCTCAAAAGCAGACGAACACAAAAGAGCATAATGACCATTTTCATTGCCAAAGAATATTATTAATGACTTTCTACATCTTTAAAGCCAACCATGATAGACTCAGTCTTTTTTTTTTTAATTAAACAAGAACTATAAACCACCAGGTGGAAAATACATGTCACCAAAACTTTACACAAAATCCACCAACTAAATTCTAAGAATGTTCCTTTGTTAACTATGATTAAAATTCAAGACACATGGTATGAGATTATGCCACCATATAATTTTTTGAGGTTTTTATGAAAACATACTAAAATGTAAACTAGAATTTTTCTTGGTTGAGGATTTTAAAATGTTATTCTCTCTTTCTCCGTATTTTGTTCTATATTTGTAGGTCTGCTTTCCTAGAGATTCTATTTTGCTTTTGCTTCCTGTCCCTCCAAAAATTTGTAAGAGTTTACAGGATAAAAGGCTACATAAAACACTAACTAGGTCTATCCTATTCCAACTTTGATAAGCAGAGCCACACAATTCATATGATTAAGACACTGAGCTAAGATAGTTATTACTCTAAACATTTTTTATTTTCCACTTTTATTTCATTTCTCTGACATGCTTGACTAATTAGTATGTGTGTATATATCAACAGGTGCAATTTGGTGTTTATCACTTGACCACAATTAAATTAAATGTGCTATAATAGACTGTTAGGAAATATATTAAAATAACAATTTTACTTATTTTCAGCCTGTGGGCAAGGTTGTGCTGTTTCTTCTGCTTTTTGGATGTACTGTAAATGTCGCTAATCAGCTTTTATTATTTTTCTATTTAAAAAATAAGACTTAATTCTTCAGTATTGGAGCCAAAGTAGGGGACGGCAGCAAAACATTGCCTGGCTAAAATTGCAGCTGAAGCTCGGGGCCTGAGGGCAGAGCTGGACCACCGCTCCTGGGCCAGGGACAGGCTTGCTTGCCTTCGCCCTTGGGTGATGTCATTCTGAAGTGCAGTGTGATGCAGAGACTTGTGAGCCTTTGGCAACACAGAGCTGCACCCCACCCAATCCTGACCCAAAGTGCGGTGAGTGTTCAGAGGGAGGTAAAGCACAGGCACCTTTGGGAGCCCAGAGATGGGTCATTTCCCTTCCTGGAGGTCTGAGAGAAGCTTCCCAGGGTGAAAAGCCCCTGTGCTGAGTCTTAAAGTATGAGCTGCATTCTCGGACAAAGGATAACATGAACAGAAGTTTACATTCAGGGGACCAACACACAACTTAAACCAGTGTCTTGAGTGCTGCTGATCCTGGAAGGCAGCACTAAGGAGTGTTCCCAAGAACCCCAAAATCACAGCACAAAGCCAGACTTCAGGGTGCTCAAAACCATTGCCTTGGATGTATTTATGATTCCTTTACTGCAGGACTTGGAGGAAGGGTCTAACTGTCTGCAGAAAGGGCTGACAAAGATGGGGAATGAGGCTGTGGGTTGCCTAGGGAACATTGCCTCTACTTATTCTCCCTTCTGTAAAGCAACGGAAACTTTGCTCCCCAGGAATTCCCAAAATGGTGATGCTTGTGGGAAAAGCTTTACTACTATGTGGGACCAGGCAGGGTGGACTACAGCTCTGAGGGACAGGGCACAAAAAAAGAAAGAGGTCCGGTCTAGAGGGGGGTGTGTGGCGGGGGGCAGGGGCTGCTTGAGATCAGAAAGGAAGAGCCCTACAGGAGGGAGACACTATAAAGGCAGCAGAGCTCAGTGGACTTGAAGAAAGAGGAATCTGTGAAAAGAGGGAGAGAAGGAAAGAAGAGTTTGTCCTGAACCCTCTTCCTGGCAAAGGAGAGAGTGAAACCAAGAGGACCAGCTACAGCAGAACACACCATAAGCACAAATGCCTCCTGTCTAAACATTTGAAACGCTTTCAATTACATTTTTTTCTGCCAGACTACTATTTCTTTAAATGTACCTGGCTCCAGGGATTAACTGGAAAGGCGGTATTCTGGTCACATCTTGTGTGACTACCTTTTCCCTTGTGTCCTAAGGATTCACACTCAGGGGTTAGAGTCCTTCATGGGGTGGCAAAATGTGCCAAGTGTGGTGATCTGTGAAGACCTAACAGTGAACAGGAGGTTGTTGAGCACAAGCCCAATTTACAGTTGACAGCTAAGTCCATCTGACAGAGCTGTAATTATGTCCACATCTGTTCCTGGGTCGTCTGGCACTAGATAAAGGCAGGTAACATGCTTCAGGATAAACAGCCTTCTACTGAGCACCTGCTGAATGCCAGGCCCTGGGCACTCAGTTCCATGTATCTTATTCACACCTCAGATCAGTACGCCCTGGCCTGGACCGAGAGGCCATCGGGTACAACTCTAGAGAAATTCCTGCTGAGAAGGAAGGTTAGTAGAGTCACCATTAGAAGAGTCAGCCTTAGAAGAGTCCCTTCTAGAAACCTACATGTCCCTGTTCCAGCTTCTCTCTCTGCCTTCTGACTGCAATATAGATTACTGAAAAAGTGTTTCAGGGGAAAAGATCTGATTTTATGATGTTTTGCTTACTTACAACCAATGAGTTAGTGGACAAAAAGATAAGATGAATGGATATTCAGTGTAATATTATCTATAATTGGGAAGAACTGGTGACAGTTAAATATCTACTTGGGGATTATTAAATATATCACCTTTTGTAGGCATGGCAATATCTTTAATACAACTATTAAATGGCTTCTAAAGATTTATGCCAGTTGGTGTAAAGTTTCATCCCACTGTTAAGGGACACACATACTTTCAAGTCCCCTAAACCTTTTTTTCCCCTAAACTTTTTAAGACATCCAGTAACAATAAGGTAATGTAAAACCTTAAAGAGCAAGAAGCACCGTTTTGCTGTTTTAAGCAGTTCGAAAAGTCCTGTTTTATGACAGTCATGCACACAGGAGAACAAGAATGAGAAATGTGTGAGGAATATATATATATATATATATATATAGTTATATATATTTATATATATTTATATATATAGTTATATATATTTATATATATATTTATATATATTTATATTTATATATATATTTATATATATATATTTTTATATATTTATATATATATAAGAAAAGAGGCAGAGGTAGATCAACATGCAATGACAAAAAACATGCCCAGGATATAGAAGTTTGCTTAGCAAGAACAGCAAATGGGAGAATCACACGTACAGAATAATACCATTTACTTAATTAATTTATATATATGGACTGTATTTAAATTTCAGCCCCAAAGTTGAAAACGGTGGGTACTAGTAAATACTCCTCTATTCTTTTGTTTTGTTTTGTTTTGTTTAATGAGACAGAGTCTCACCATGTAGTTCAGGCTAACCATGAACTCACTATGTAGCCCAGGCTGGCCTCAAACTTGCGGCAATCCTCCTGCCTCAGCCTCCCAAGTGCTGAGATTACAGATATTCACCACCATGTCTGGTCTATACTACTCTATTCTTGATGGGAGTGCCAAATACAACTTGTTGACCTTATGAAAACATGGGAAAACCTGTCCTCCAGCCCTCACTTCTCTCTTTCTCGCTCTCATTCATGAGAGAAAACATGCAATATCTGTCTTTCTGGGTCTGGGCTATTTCACCTAACATGATGATCGCCCGTTCTATCCCTTTTCCTGCAAATGACATGATTTCATTTCTCTTAGTGGCTGGACAATGACAACCACCTAAGCTGACTCCACATCTGGCTGCTGTGAATTGGGCTGTAATAAACATGGGTGTGCAGGTGAATCTGTCGTATGCTGACTTTAATTCTTCTGGGATTACAGCAAGGACTGATAGAGCTGGGTCAAATGGTATCTCTAGTTTTAGTTTTTTGAGGAATTTCCATGCTGATTTCCATAGCAGCTGTACTAATTTGCATTCTCATCAACCGTGTAGAGGGGTTTCTTTTCCCTCCACATCCTTGCCAGTGCTTATTGTTTATGTTTTCTTGACACCAGCCATTAGTTTAAAGGGAAGCTGAGGTTACTCATATAACTACAAATCCTGGGATGCTCCCCCCAACACAAGTCCAAAAGTCCCAAAAGAAGAATGCACAAAGATTGGAGGCACCTACCCAAGGTTATCTGCACTAACTGTACACTTTGACTCTTTAACTGCACACTTGCCAGATGGCAGCAACTCCTAAGCTCACCCGTACACACTCCTGCACAACTAGGCAAGAGTTCCGGCTGCCGACAGCCATTTCTTACCATTGGCTGGAAATGGAGCAGGGAGAAAAGAAAGGTCAGCAGCAGGCAAGCTGCTCCCTCCCCTATCACTGGTACAGTAAGGTGTCTGGATCCCTGTGAGCCCCGTGGGCTCTGTGGGAAGTGACTGTGATGAGATTTCACCCAAGGCAGAGGAGACACCAGCAGCAAGTGGCTAAAGACTGCATGGGGGCTGCTCCAGTGAGGGTCACAAGAGGTCAGCCAGTGGGAAACAGCAGCAGGAAAACTCTCTCCTGCAGACCTGCAGACCTCCCAGCCACTTGCCACTCCACTAGAGTGTGTGCCGTCAGCTGCCTGAGCCAGGAGAAGAGTACAAAGAGCAGTGACTCAATAAAAAGGACTCGCTCTGTCTTCCTCTCCCCCAGAGGGCGAAGATGGAAGGCGTTTAAGTGATCTGTTTCCTACTGAACGTTTCTGAGCCCACGGGTCAGGCTTAAGATGGGGGGATGAGAGGAGCTTTGAACTGGATGTGAGATTTAAGTTGTAAATTGAACTGGACTGAACTATTTTTTTCAATGCCTGGAAGTGACCAAAAAGCTATTGTGTCTGCTCAAGCCAGTCTTCAGGGGCAAGTAGAGGAATTCTATATAGCAAGATGAATCAAAATCACAGAGGAGAGAAATGAAACCATTTCTTATTTCAAGTTCAGCCCATTCAATAAACCAATACATACATATATATATATATATATATACTATTTTTCTATAGCCACAAGAGTTCTACAGAGACACAAAAGGAAATAAGAGTGGTTATCTTCACAGCTAGAAGGTATAAAGGGGGAAAGATTTTTACTCCTCAGTTTTTATTGTCATATATTGTCTGAAAGTTTCATAGCCAGCCTATATTACTCTTATAATTTAAAGAATTAATTTTCTAAAAATGTGGGTGTTAGCCACATACCAAGCTGGAATCCTATAGTCTTCCTCAGCTAATGAGGTTTTTTTTCAGAAGGATTTGCTCAGTAACATGCTGGTAAACCACAGGTTACGTGGTGAAACATGCCCTGATTTGTAGTGTTTGTGAATTTTTCATACTGTAAATATTCTCACTGTGGTTGGTTCCAAGCTAACAATAGTTTAACAACTAGCTAACAAAATTCATAGATATTTAACCGTTTAACACCTGGCTTGTCAAATGCCTGAATATTTAACCATTGGCTAAATCTAGCCCTAGCACACCAGGAAAGCACTGTGTGGGGGGCAGTGGCTGAGGTCCTTGCTCCAGCTACACATCTCTAGGCCCTGTTAATTACCAGCTGACTGACAGGCCAGCATCTGCCAGGCAGTAATAAAGGGTCACTGTTGCAAGAGCAGAATGTCAGGGCATTCAGGCAGCCCCCTGAGCCCAAGAAGCTGCTCATCTGAGCCAAGGGGAAGGGTCTAGGAGAGCTGGGAGGACAGACACAGGCAGAAGAGTATGTCAGAAGACACAGGAGCAATCCAAAGTCAATCATCAGTGACCTTCTGCAGCTACGGAGCCCTCCCAGAGCAAGGGTAAGGAAAACATGGGAGAGTCACAAAGTGCAACATTCCATGTCAGCCTGCCTCAGTCTAATGAAGGTAGGGCCGTTATTTAACAGTGCTGCACATTGGATGCTCCCTCAGTGGTTTGTGTTTGTGCCAAAACACTTTGCACGGGGCCTCTCATTTCCTCTTCTCTGCAATCATACAAGGTAGCACTTTTATTATTTCTACTTTTTAGCAGAAATGGAGACTTACATGGGCGAAATAACAAGACCGTCAAGCTAGTTACTGGCACAATCAAGAGCCAACCTGATGTTTTATTGTAGAAGAAAATTAGATTTCATCATGGGCAAAGTCCCTAAGACTGAACCAAGATCCTCCGTTGGATGTAGCAACGACCCGAATGTCAGGTCACCACCTGGTCTCCACTTGGGAAAAGAACATCGACACAGCTTCCCTGGGGCTTGGGGTACAGGAAAGCAGAGGCATTTTCTAACTTAGCTATGTGAGTTTTGGACATATCATTTTATCTCTCCTACTCTCCATCTCTCACAGAAACAGGGAATTAAGTTCAATAATCTCTAAGAATGACAGACCCATATACTGTACAGATAGCTCCATTTTCTCTATCAGTACAAATATCTAGAAAGCCCAGGGAATGAGAATCCTCTCTGTGTGACCATCATTCCACAAATGTGTGTTACTGTGTGCCAGGCACTATTCTGAAAGGTGTTGGAAATACAGTTTTTTTAATAAAAAATAAAAAGGTTGAGTTCTTCTGAAACCAGGAGATGGAGAGGAAATGGTGGAGGAAATTAGCAACCTCACACATTTAATGAGTGACTGCCATGTGCCAGACACTGTGCAAATTCTAGGAAAATAACTGAGAGGTCAGACTGTGGCAACAAAAGAGTCAAGGCTGCTGGAGCCAGGCTGCTCTGGGTAAAATCTCAGCTCTGCCACTGTGAAACTCTGGGCTGGTTGTCTCTGTGTGTTTTCCGTGTCAGGGATAATGCCAAATTCCTTCCCCAGGATGAAAAGGAGGATGCCTGTATAAAGAGCTTGGTGCCAGTGGACTGCCCCCCATAAATGGTAGCTGTGCACCATTGGACAAATGAGAATGGACTACCTTCCTGAGCTCCCACAGGCACAGTTGTTCAGGAATGGGAAGAACATATAGGACCACTTCAGTACAATCAGGAAGAGTTGAGCTCCTGGAAGAAGACACGGGGACATCAGTTGCTGGACCCAATAACACCCATACATTGTCCAAATCTGAATACCTGTAGGTCCCACAGCCCCTAGCAGAAGAAAGAAAGAGGAGGCTATCACTGGTGGGTTTTCCAGAGCTCCATGAGATTAAATGCGCATTCTGAGCTCCTGATACTCCAGACAGCTGAAGAGCAGGGAAGTCTGCCTAGATACACTTTTAAGCTTTAAAGATAACAAGGCTGGGCAAAACATACTGCTGTCTTGCCAGCCTTCCCACACCTCTGCTCGGCACTCCAGTCTACAGAGCCCTGAGCTACATGGTATCTTCAATGTATACCCACCTCTGTCTTACCTCCAAAGGAAAGGCATAAATTTTTTCAAGGCCTTTATCTCCCTCTTCATCAAAAGTTACTCACTGGTTCCTTCTCCCTGCCCCCAGTAAAGCAACAATAGACACCACATGCTATTGTGGGTTCTCCCTTGTTGCCCCTACTTATGGAGGTTAGAAAATTTTTCTAACAGCTAGAAGTGGCCATGTCCCTGAATCCTGGACAATAGACTTGAAGGAGACATCCACTGGGGATTTCTGGAATATCTGTTGCTTTTCTGATATAGGAAACAGAAGCACTGGTGCCACCCCTTTCCTTCTGCTTGTCTTGAACAGTTGTATGATGCCTAGAGTTCCAGCAGCTCTCTTGAGATCTAAGGGGGAAAGTCCTGAGGATGAAAAGCCAAGATGCTCAAGATGATGCTGCATTTGGTGACGCTGCACAGCTAGTGCATACACACAAAGGTGGTCTGTCTCCTGAATGCTTGTCCTCTAACAATAAGTGCTCTTGTGTCAGAAACCAAGGAGAGTTGAATACTCTACTTATGCAACCAAAATCATTTCCAAGAGGTAAAACCGGATGTGCCAGGGATTGAAACATGGCAGATTAAAAAGAAGAAGCTCAGAGACAGGGCAACCAACTTGTCCTAGGGTACCCAGGGCTTCCCTGGTTTTAGCACTGAAAGTCCCACACCCTGGGAACTCATTCAGTCTGAGGTGAACAAGAATGGCTGCTCAGAGATGCTCGCAGCTCATAGATGAAAATTCTAAGATAGAAGGAAAAAAGATACCTGCCCAAGATAGCACAGGTACAGACCAAGACAAACCTGGACGGTAGTCCAGACTCCTAACTCTTATTTCAAGGTTCTTTAATCGTGTTACAAATCCATGTAAATGTGTTGTCCTTCCCCAGAAACAAAATTACCAAAATTACTGCCTTCCACTTGAAGGATATGACTTCCTACATGTCCTAATTAGTACCTGCTGCACTCTGGCACACAAGGCATTGCTTCTGTGACTTGATCCATCCAGAAGAAGGAGGCAAAGGCTGCATCTGCAAAGCAAAGTTAGGGGGACTAAGAGCACTTCCCAGCTTCTGAAATGGCTGGGGCAGGGCAGAGTCTGTGATCACAGGGTGCTATGGTGGTTGGTGATGCGTGGCTACCAGGAAAATTAGTGTTAATATGAGTTGGTAGTCACAGGCAGTGAGGGGGCTGTGGGTCAGCACTCTACACCGCAGTCCCCAGCCCCTGGGCCATAGACCAGTACCAGTCCATGACCTATTAGGAACCAGACCACATAGCAGGAGGTGAGTGACAGGCAAGCAAGCAGAGTTTCTTCTGTGTTTACAGCTGCTCCCTGAGCACTGCCTCCTGTCAGGTCAGCAACAACATTAGATTCTCATACAAGTGCTACCCCTTCTGTGAACTATGCACTTGCGGGATCTAAGATGCATGCTCCTAATTCCTGATAATCTGAGGTGGAACTGAAACAGTGATGCTAGCACTGGGGAGTGGCTCCAAATACAGATTCACATTAGCAGGGAGATTTGACTGCACAGGGACCATAATAAATCAACTGCTTTGCAGACCCAGATCAAAACCCTAGCATGGAGTGGCAAGCAACAATTCAGCTGCATCTGATGACAGGCTTGAGGTTGGAATCTGACAGCTATTTTAATCCATGTGTGGCCCACCTATTATTTTGTTTACTTGATTCTGCATTGTGGTGAGTTGGATGTTTGTTTCATTATCGATTACAATGTAATAATAATAGAAATAAAGTTCACAATTAAGTGAATGCATTTGAATTAACCCAAAACCTTCCCTAGTCCATGGAAAAATTGTCTTCCATGAAGCTACTCCTTGGTGCCAAAAATGTTGAGGACAGCTGCTGTCGTGGTTTTAAACTGAACAAACACTAACTGGGGGATACGAACTGAGCACCAGGCCCATAGCTTCACTTTTGTAATATCACTTAAATGGTAAGATCGTCCTAGGAGTAGGAACAGTAGTACTATGCCACTCTACAGATGACAAGTTTTTCCTGAAGACACAGAGCTTGCTAACTGTAGACTGAAGTGCCCTGGTCTTCATCTTTGATCTCCATGGTTTTTTTTCTTCTCTGTGACTTCCTTTCTCCTACACTCCCTGGCCATTCCTCCTCTCTGGATTCTTCTCCTGCCTCCTATTCACCATCTGCTTCCCTAGCCATGAGCCGAGGTAACACCAGGGGGCGGGAACCAGCTGCTGGCTGTGGCCATGCTGTGACGTGTGCCCTTAGTTAGATAAACCAGACTCTGGGTGAACTCACACAGAGATCTGGGAGCCAGGGCTGATGCAGAGGGAAGGTGGCCCCTCCTTAGCCCTGACATTAAGGCTCCACACTCTCTGACAGAGGAGTCAGTACCTTCAGTGCCCACTTGAAGTGCATTCCAGGCTCAGTAGCTGTGTTCCCAAAGTATTACATCATCCTCCACAACAGTCTGTAGATTGATAAACCTCTCTGAGCCTCAGTTTTCTCATCTGTCAACTGAGATAAGATGGTTTACTACACAGATCACAATGAGCAGGCACTTAATAGAAACCAGCCAGCAAGATTATCCTCCTGCTCGGAATGAAGGGGCAGCGTTTTATTCCTTATGCTCTCTTCAGTAGCCTTCCAGAAGCTGTGGCCTCCTCCACAGGACACTGAGGGAACAGCCAAGGGACACCCTGCCCTCCACCTCAGACCAGCCAGTTCTTTGGCCAAGACTCAAGGATTTGGTTGGCACATAACCCTTGGGAGTCAAACCTTTTACCTTTGGAACCAGTTTGTTTATTTGCTAATCTACTACTGATCTGACTGCAGAGGACAGCAAAAGGAAATGGAATTTAGCAGGGGAGGTAGACCACAAGTAGGAGTAAGAGAAAGAGCGTCACGAAAATCCTGCACGGGTAGGTGGAACTGCGGCTCTCAGCCAGCAGGTGGCAGCACTGCAACGTACTGATGCGGGGAGAGGTGGGGATGGAGGAATGGAGGTGAGGGAAATGGGGGTGTGGGGGATGGGGTGGGATGAGGAATAGGGCGAGGACATTCCAAGATCCAAACTATAGCATCGTGTAAATTGAATTACTTCCTTAAAGATCCTAACTCCAAATACATTCACCCCTCCATTTCTGAGGATTCCATCCAGATTCAACCAACCACGGGTGGAAAATGTTATGTCATTGCTGATGATGTGCGCTATGTGGTCAGCCTGGAGCAGTTCATCTGTTTTGAAGGTGCACGGACTGTTTTCCTTGTCATTGTTCTCTAAACAAAACAGTATATCAACTATTTACATAGCATTTATATTGCATTAGGTATCATAAATAATCTAGAGATGATTTCAAGTATGGAGGAGGTTGTGTACAGGTTATATGCAAAATACTGTGCCATTTTATATAAGGGATTTGAGTGTCTGTGAGTGTGATTATCTACAGAGGATCCTGGGACAAATTCCCCGGGGATACATAGCGATGACCATCCAGTAATACTAGGGGTCCGTGATTCATACCCGGATCTGGGGAGAAAACAATTTGGTCAATAATAGAAGCTCACAAGAATACCTACATGGTATGGTTATCATGGGGAACACAAAAATATATGAATACCAGGAGGGTGTGGTGGTGCACACCTGTAATCCCAGCACTCAGGAGGCTGAGGCAGGAGGAGTGCTGTGAGTTTGAGGCCAGCTTGGGCTACGTAGCGAGTTCAAGGCCACCCTGAACTACATAGTGAGATCTTGTCTCAAAAAACAAACAAACAAATCAACAAAAATATATATACATATATATGAATAAGACTAGGGATGTAGTTCAGTGGTAGAGTACTTGCCTAGCATGTGCAATGCCCCAAGTTCAACTCCCCTCACTGCCAAAAAATGATGATAATATTAAAAGATTATACAAATATTTTTATAAATATTACTATTATTATAAAATTATAAATATGAATATAATACCAAGCCACAGGATGCTGGCCACTCTAAGCAATGACTAGAGATCTGTTTAAAATTCCCTAAAGCTCAAAAGGATTTCAGGGATTAAAGAAAATCCTGTGTTTAGGATGACCTGGCTTCTACCCTTTCTCATCTCCTCCTCTCAGGCAAGCCTGGGCTTTCCTTCTCTGGAAGACAACCTGCTTAATATCCTATGCCTTCTTGAACATCACAGCAAAATTGCTTGAGAGTAGACTTTAGGGAGAACTTCCTGGTAGGCAAGAGGTGTTAAGGAAAATGTGGGATACAGTAAATTATCTTCTGTCTCTTCCCATTGGAGATCTGAAAACAGGGAAGTCACCTTGCTTCAGTCTTTCTGCCATGAGGCAGGAATTGGTATTAACATAAAGGGAGAAGGCCTTGCATAGCTCTTGTTCATCTCTAAAACAGCTAATCCTGGGGCCAGGGATTTAACTCAGTGGTTCCACCGCCTGCCTCTCAAGCGCAAGGTCCCAAGTTCGATCCCCAGTACCAAAAGTAAATAAATAAAAATAAAACAGCTAATCCCCTTAAGGACAGGACTCTGGGAAACACATGAGATCTTCCTAGAAGGTTGTGGGCAGAATAGGTGTGGCTTGGGAAAACTCTTCATGTACAGCATTTGCTTGGTCTTGTACCTGGACTTCCTGCCTGCCTCCATTTTATTCCTCTTTTCCAAGCCTGCCCAAACCTTCTCCTCCTCCATCCCAACATGAACTCCTCCATCCACTTAGGAGTGTCAGGATCTCAAAGAACCTTAAAGATGTGACTACATTCTTCTATTGTCTCTGGGGCCTAGGAAGGATGTAGGAGAGAGCATCAACCTGACATCTGTCTTTATTAACAATGACAACGGCGGTTTACTTAGCTCACTGTGGGCCAGGCTGTGAGCTGACCATAGCAGAGGGAATACTTAGTGGGGTCTGGGTCCTGGCCCTAAGAGGATACCTAGTCCAGCAGGGAAGATGAGCATCCATGGCATGTGTAACATGCTTAATGCATTCCTGGCACTTTGTGACTTTTCCAGAACTTCACAGAGGGGGCAAATGTGGCTAGGTATGTGGGAAGGCTTCCTGCAGGAGGAGGGCTGTGAGCTGAAAATTGGATATTCAGTAGCAGTGAAAGAAGGGCAGTGCAGGCCAGAGGGATGAAGGGTGCAGATGCATGGAGAGGTGACACATGCCATGGGCCCAGATAGATGACTGCCACTGGGAGAACCAGTCAGTGCTGAGACTAGAAGAAATGGAGGACACGTCTAGTAAATTGTCTCCTCTCTCTGCCCACTGGAGATGTGAAAACAGGGAAAATTGCCTTGCTTCAGTCTTTCTACCATCCAAGCAGCACACAAAGGGAGAAGGCCTTGTATATGTCCTCTCCATCTCTGGAGCAGAGCTAGGAGGGTCATGAATATCAGCCTTGGGGATTTGGATTTCTCCACTAGGCCCTGGAGAGCTATGGAAGATGGGATTTGTCTTCCCTGTGCCTGGACATAAGACCTAGCATTTTCAGACCAGTCTCTAAACACAAACCTCTTCCCCTCACTATGTACCAAGTCTTCCCATTCTGTAACTTCAGCTGAATGCAGAGCAGAAGGCCCTTCCCGCTGGCTCTGGGACAGCTCCCTTGTGTACGCTGAGGGCCTCAGCTTCCCCTCCTTTCCCTGGCCTTCGCATTCCAATTCCCTGGCTGCGTACTCATGTGAGATCATAAGTCACAATACCATAAACCACTCCAGAGTGTGTAATAAGTGAATTATTTACCAATGACCCTGGCGAAATGTTCACAAGGATAAATGATTAAGCCGCAGATCTGTCAGAAAGTTCCCATAAATAAGTAATTCTGTGCTGCCTTAATGGGCTTTGTAAATTACTCATTCACGCGACTCTCTGGGGTAAATTCCTCAGACTTGCTGATTTACTGCTGAGGTCTGCACGTGGTGGGCGAGACAAATACTCCTAGCCAGCTGGACAGACTCCCCAGGTGCCAGGCCACCTGGCAGAGCCCCCAGGGATGAGGTTACTGGAAGCAGGTTACTCTACTTGTCACCTCTCAAGAATGAGGACCAGACATAGCCGACCTTGGCCTCCTGGAGCTTATCCTGCAGCGAAACACTGCCTTGTCCGTCCTTCTCCTACATTTGCCCCTCGAGAATCCCTGGGATTCCCCTTGTTCCCAGGCTCTGTGCTAAATGCTGGGAAGTCAAAAATGTAAGTGTGGAACCTTGGTGGTCTCAGTCTCATGAAGGAGACAGGAATGGAAGTGCAATGTGATCAGCTCCACCTTAGAGTGCTAGCTGAGGCCACCACTGGAGAAATATCTAACTGAGCCACAGAAATTAGGGAGACAGCAAAGCACACCTGGGGTCCTACCACTTCTGGCCAGAAGTGACACTTCCACTCCTACGTTATTGGCCCCTGCGAGTCCCACAGTGGTGGTGGAGTTCAACAGAGCCAGAAAATTCTATCATGAGGGTGTGGGGTAAGGAGAAAGAAGCATTTGTCAGCAAACCTAATGATTAGCCCGCATGCAAATTTTGGCTTTGTGAACTCACGAGTTGCTATGGACTGAACACTTGTGGTGCCTTCTCATTCCCAATGATGGTATTTGAAGGTGGGGCTTTTGGCAGCTGATAAAGCATTAAGTGGAGCCCTTGCCATTGGTAGCGGTGGCTCAAGAAGACACTTGAGGGAGATGTAGAGATGCCACTGACCAGCCAGGAAGAGGACCCTGGACTTCCAGTCTCCAGAACTGTGGGAATACAGTGATACCTCAGTTGTGGGGCAGCTCCAAGCTCATACCTTTCCACTGCTTGAACAGCAAAATTCAAAAGCAATCTGCTTGGTGTTGGTAACTTTGCTCACTGGCGGAACTGAAAATCTGACTTGAAAAAACCTGTACGGCCCGAGAGTGAGTCACAAGTTACAACAGCCACACAAGGGGGTGAAGCTTCGGTCCAAGTACCAGACAACACACAGTGCTGGTGTTAGAGCACTAAAAGGTCCGTCACTGAGCTTTTCATTTTGTGTGTGTGCTTTGTTTGCATAAAATATCATAACTATGACTCCAAAGAAAGTGGTATCAGTAGTAAAGCGAAGAAGAAAACTGTGAGAACCAGGATAGAGTTAAAGAAAAAAAAAATCATTGTGAAATTTGTTAAAGTCCTGGAAAAATAAATTTATAAGTGTATTTGGGGCCTCAGAACCTATTGTTTGGTTTTCCATTATTTCTTATGGGAAAGACATGTTCAGCTTTCAAACTTTTCTGTGTTCAAACACAAATTTGGACCAAATTGAGTCCAACAACTGAGGTATCACTGTCTGCTACCACGTGGCTCCCACCTTCCTCAAACCCTGGGTTGTTTTGTTTGGTTTGGTTTTGCTTTTTGGTACCAGGGATTGAACTCGAGTCCTTGTGCTTGCAAGGCAGGCGGCAGCACCACTGAGCGGCACCACTGTGTTTAGTGACGAAGAATTATCTTGGGCTGCTTATAAATAATAAAAGTTAATACTGTAGCTATAGTTAACATATCTAAGTACAAGAATTCTAAGAATTCTAAGTACAAGAATTGTTTTTATAATATTTTTTTAAAGAGGGCAAAAAGATGAGCCAGGTGTGGTGGTGTATGCCTGTAATCCCAGTGCTCTGGAGGCTGAGGCAGGAGGATTGTCATGAGTTCGAGGCCACCCTGAACTATGTAGCAAGACCCTGTCTCGAAAAAAAAAAAAGAAGACAAAAATAGTAAAAGTGGTCAAGATGTGATATGTATATGTACAAATTCACCAAAGTGATTGTGATTATTATGCATTGAAAGCATATACTAAAGATTAACAAGTAATTTAAAAATAAAAATTTTTGGAAAGAGGGCAAAGGAAAGGTGGGCCATAGGATGGACATTCCTGGTATTCATCTTTGTGGCCCCAGCTAAGACACTAGCTCTGCACCTGTGGTCAGCTTCCTAAATTTCATTCCTTTTATTTTCTTCTGCTGCAAAATGAAAGTAACCGTAGTAATGATCATTTTTAGAGAATTCATTTAATAAACTCAGCACTGTGCCTGGTACACAGTACACACTCAGCACTTTGTTAGCTAGTGATATTGCAAGTATTATTAACATTAGTAGTTGCATCATAGTAGAAGTGGACACTGGAAGCTGAATATTGAGGAGGGGGTCACACCCCCAAACCACATGTACAAAATACATAAGCACACTCATCTTTGCTGGGTAACTTGTTCCCAGGCAACAACATCCTCTCTGCATCCCCCCAACCACCGCCACCTTCAGGCAGAAGCAGGTGCTGGGAGCAGGTAGTGCAGCAGGCCTGAGCCAGTGCCCTCCTCTATCCTCTCTGCACACATACACAGACACAACGCCTGCTCCAGCTTCAGTGACCAATTTCCCCTATAAAAACCAGAGCACCAATGCCATAGGAAGACCTAAGGGCTGGGCCAGAGAACCCCTTGAATTCCCCTTCCATACCAATCCCTTTGATTCTCCTCTCCAACCACCTCCCCTGCTTCCTCCTGGGTCTCCCCCCTTGACTGGTCCTGCGTGACTCATGGTCTGGGTTCCAGTGGCTTGTAGAAGAGGAGCAGCTCCAGATGGGGGCTGCACTGCTCTGCCTTCCCAGAGGCCAGAGAGACATCTGTTCGTGTGGCTGTCACAGTCAGCACAAAACTCGTGCCATGGGAACAGGAGGGAGAGTTTCGTGTAAAGCTGCATGTTTTCTGTCTCCTGCTGACTCCTGGGGGCAAAAGCCCATGGCTAGCAGAAGGGCTTCAAACCACTGCTGACCACCTAGGCTCTCTGACTCCTGCATCAACTTGCCTGGGGACTGTGAGCTTAATGAGCTGATTGTTGTCTAGATTATCAAGGTGCGATTCTGGGCCCACAGGTCACAGCCCTGCCTGCGCAAGCCCAAGGCGGCTGGGAGGCTTTCTGTTCCACTCTTAAAAAGAAGACATGATTTCCCATCTTTCATAATCGAACCAACTCATACTTATTCACAGCTTGGCAGGCTTTCAGCACTGCCTGTGCATCAGTCAACTCTTCATTCATTTCATTCCTCAGCAAGTCTCTACCATGAGTACAGGGGGTGCTCGGGAGAGGCAGGTACTCAGACATATCTACTGTGCAGTTTATGCCTTCAGGAAGTGCACAGACCGTGAGAGGAGATAAGACCGAAGTGTTGCAAAAGTATAATGTAAAGCAAAGGGTTTGAAATGTGGCAAGGGTCAGAGGGAAAACAACAGCTCTCTGATGACAGTCAGCAGCTATGGGAAAGGCTGGTGACATCAGAAGCATTCCTTGCCCACTCTCCAGCCTTGTGGTCAAGATTCTGGCTTTGGAGACTGCCAGCATTTTAGGAGAAGGTCAGGGCTCTGACAGCTGAGCAGGGGTAAACTGTAAGAAGAGTGGGGTGGTACAGAGCAAGGATGACATTGTGTAGATCCAAAAGCCTGTCCATGGGTCCTTCACGTGCTCCCAGAGGTGACAGAGAGCTGGTCTGGTGGGACAGGGGATAAAGATGGGAAACTAGAAAGCTTTTTCCTCCTCCCAGGTAAAATATCCAATGTCAAAGTCAAATATTTGTTGTATATCTATTATGGACCATGCATTGCTCTAAGAGCTTTCATTCTGTTGTTTAATTTACTCCTTGGAGCTGCCCTTTGGATGTGTTTTATAATCCCTACATCCCAGATGAACAAAGAGCCAAAGAAGGAAGTGACTCGCACACTAAGTGTTGACCCAGAGCATGCAGCCTGGTCTTATGAAGGTCCCAGCCTTTTCCCCCTATGAAGCAGCCACAGTGAGGCTCGTAAAACACCAGCCAGATCACGTTGGTCCTCAGTCAAAAGCCCTTCAAGGGATTCTCGGGGTCCCCAGAATGAAGTTCAGTCCTTAGTATGGCATACAAGTCCTGGCTAATTGTATCTTCAATTTCCCATTTCATCAATCCTTGCCTCATTGTCTGCACCCAGTAATTAGAAGAGGTAGCATTTATTGAGCATCTACTGTGTGCCAGCCATTGTTTCTGCTGCTTTTCACATGCATTGATTTATTTCAAACTCTCATGACAAGGCTATGAGGCAGACACTGTTTACCCCTGCTCTCTGGTGGAGGAAACTGATTCACAGATTAGTTTAGTAATTGGCCCCAGGTCACATACGTTTCAGAGTCTGAGAGTCACACCCAGACAGCGCAGTTCCAGAAGGGAAAAGGTGAGCTTTTTGTTATTTGCACACACAGCAAGCTGTGTCCAGTTTCTATGATTTGATTCCTGTTCTTCCTTCTATCTGAAATATCATTCCCTTCTTTCTTGCCCTGGATAAAAATCACACATCTTTCAAGACATGGCTTAGAACTTATCTTTCCAAAGTATGTTTTTCTCCTATTAGGCTAGATTTTTTTCTAGAGTGTATTGCTAGATGTTTATCCTGTGACCATCTCTTCATCATCACTCCCGTTTACATGTCTAGCTCCCTCTTAAATTTAAAGCAACTTGGGAACAGATGATACTGTATTCATCTTTATTGCTCCAATCATAAGAAACTTGATGTCACCTCACCCTGTAGTTGCCGCCCATTTCCTTCCTTCTTTTTTACAACCTAACTCCTAAAACTGTTCTTTATGCTCACATTTTCTAGTGTCTCTCCTTCCATTCTTCCTTGAACTCACTTAGCCAGGCCTTAACTCCCACTGCTCCACCAAGAAGTTAATGTCAAGGTCACTCGTGACCTCCGTGCTCAGTTCTCATCCTGACCTACCTTTGACAGAGCCGGGCACTCTTTGTCGTTGGGAATCACTTTTCCCTCGGTGTCCAGATTCCACTCTTCCTGCTCTCCTTCTAAGTCTCCTTTGCTGATTCTTTCTTCTCTCCCCAACCTCTAAATAGTAGAGTGACCCCAATTCCAGTCCATAGACTTCTTTTCTTTTCTTATCCACACTCATTCACATCTGAGGGGATCTCATCCAGTCTTGCAGCTTTAAATACTATCTATATGCTAATGACTCCCACAGTGATATTTCTATGCAAAATATTCCTTCCTGAATTCTAGATTCTGTTATCCAACAGTTTACTTGCTTTCCCTGCCTGGGTGTGTCAGAGGTGCTTCATCTCCATGGCCAAGCCCCTGATCTCCTCCCACCTGCACCCTCACCCACCCAGGTCTACTCTGCCTGCTCTCTTTTTCTGCCCCCATAGGATGACAGAGGCATCCTGCTGCAGCTACCCAGGCCATCATCCTGGGAGTCCTCCTTGACTCTGGTCTTTCTCTCAGACCTCACACAAACCCATCAATTAATCATACTCATGCTATCTTCAAAATGAATTCAGATTCCATCTCCTTTCCGCTGCCCATAGTCCAAGTCACTCCTATATGAGCAAACTCCTCCCTGGCCTCTCTGCTTCTCCCTGTCTCCCTTTGCAATCTGTTCTTAACACAGCAGAACACTGTGGCTGCTCTGAACCTTCCACTGGTAGCACATCTTATTAATATTAAAGCCCAGAGTCTTTATAATGACCTCTAAAGCCCAAATTTCCTTTCTGGCCACTACCTTTCTGATCTTTTTACTGTCCTCTTTGCTGCTCCCAAATGCATTAATATGCTCCACCTCCCAGCCTTTACACCTGCTGTAATCTCTTTAAAATGCATTCCCAGATTTCTGCATATCCAGCTCCCTCGTGTCCTTCATGTCTATATCAAATGTCACCTCTTCAGTGAGTCTTTCCCTGGCAACCCCCCCAACATTTCAAATCCCCCCCTTTCTACTTTATTTATCTTCTTAGCACTTATCAATGGCTGACATACTATAATATTTACTTATCTAATATATTAATTGTCTATTTCCCTCCATAAAGGTAGAAGATTTTGTTTTGGTTTGTTTTATCAGGGTTCTTGGGTTTTTGGGGGGTTTTTTGGTACCAGGGATTGAACTCGGGTCCTTGTGCTTTCCCAGCAGGAGGCGAAACCACTGAGCTAAATCCCCGGCCCTTTATCAGGGTTCTTTCTCCAGCGCCTAGAACAATACTAAGCACACAGTAGGCATTCAGTAAATACTGGTGGGGTGAATTAGTGATTCTTTATACCTCTATATCTACACCTCCTAAACATTTGACTTGAGCCAGTCCTCCAAGTCCACTGTACTATACAGTAGTGCTTCCTTATTGGCAGAAAATATTGCAAATTTCCAAAGCATCTGATGCTACTCTGTTCACATGTAAATACAGAAACATAGACCCGAGCCAAGAAGAAATTACTTTTGTGTTCTGCCATATATGTGGATTGCTTAGGCCTCTGCCCATCTATTAGAGAGGGGAACAGACAGCCCACTGGAATGTGGCTCACTTATAAATAGAAGAAATGACTTGCAAACCAGCTACTTGATGAGCAAAGTTCTGGAAAATGCTCTCTTCAGAAGGAGAGAGGCAGTTTTTTGCTCACCTGGGAGAAAATTTCTGGTTTATTGTGTTTCTCTCCAAAGTTATGTCTTTTCAATCTTGCCAGAAGCCACCAAGGGAGCACTGCCTTTCAGAGTGGGGCTTCCAGTTCTGAAAAATTAATTTTAAATAGAGACACATTACACCTCCCTGAAGAGCACTTAGCAAGAAAGTGCTACTTAGACTCAGCTCTGCTGCCAGGCCTGCTCAGGCTGGGTACTGATGGCAGATAGCTCTTTGTCCCCAGTCCCACCCCACAGGCCCAGCTCCACTGATTCCCACTCCTCCCCTTTCCTAAGTCTCTACACACTATCCTGCCTTCTCTTTCACTCTCTTCTGCCATTTGAATTCCACAAGCA
The DNA here is from genome assembly GCF_053883595.1 of Heterocephalus glaber. Lineage (NCBI taxonomy): Eukaryota > Metazoa > Chordata > Mammalia > Rodentia > Bathyergidae > Heterocephalus > Heterocephalus glaber. The sequence continues at coordinate 5,202,132 of NW_028258349.1, read as the reverse complement.
TTTATTGGATGTCTGCTTTTTTCCCTTGCACTGTCCCTGATACTGGGAAAAGGTATGAAAACAGAAAGAATGTTTCAAAATGTCATTCATTAGAATTGGAGAAGATATATTAGGGCTTCCAGGACCATACTCTTCATGTAATTTTTGTTTATTGAGTTCAGGTACTGAGCCAGGCTCTCTGTATGGTAAGTAGACAAAAGTACACACACACACACACACACACACACACACACACACACCAGAATGTTAACAAATGGCTCTGAGCACAAAGCAAGCTGTGAGGCAATATGGTACAATGACAATAACAATAACGAATCATTAGAATTCTGACAACTTGGATTCAAGGTCCACCATGGAGGCTGAGAATGCCAAGTGAAAGGTGCTAGACCTGATCCTGTTAGAGTTGATGCAATGTGGAGTCTGATCAGGCAGCAATATTCTGAGACATTTGGTCCTCCAAGGGAAGGGAGAAAGGGCCTGAGTGGCTGACTTATGTGGGAAAGGGACTCAGGACAAGAGGTATAGCTGGTCCTGGTGGGAGTTAAATGGCAGTGATGAGGGCAGAAGAGACACAAACTTGGTGAAGGTAATTTGCAGATGTAATTAAGGCCCCAAATTGATTTGGGTCCAATTGATTTGAGCTCATCAGAAGGGAAGCTATCCTGAGCGGGATTGCTGAGTTGAATGGAAGGCCTTAAAAGAGAGACAGTCCATCCTGGAGGAAGAAACTCAAGGAAGCAGAAATTATCTCCTGCTGCCTTGGAGCAGCTGACAATCATGCTGCAGACCACCTATGAAGAGGGCTTGCTTTCAGGAACCAAGCGCCTCAGTGCTACAACACAAGAAACTGAATTTTGTCAATGACCTCAAGGACTAAAATGAGAACTCAGAGCTCCCAATGAGATTGTGCCAAGCCAACATCTTGCTTTCAGCCTAGTGAGACCCTGAAAAGAGAATCCACTCACAGGTCACGCCACATGCCTGCCAGGCTTCTTCAGGCCCATCTGCCCTTTGTCCTGCATTATGGGCCCTTGTTATGGTTTAGATGTAAAATGTCTCTCAAAAGTCTCATGTGTTTGGAGTAGGGCTTCTGGAAGGTTATTGGATCATGGGCGGGGGGGTTCTCTATATTCATCAGTGGACTCATCCATTGATCAGTTCATAGCTGAATGTGCTGTTGGGAAGTGGGGCCTGGAAGAAAGAGGTGGGTCACTGGAGATGTGACCTTGAACACCTTCTGGTCCCCAGGTTTTCCCTTTTTCGTCTGCTTCCTGACTTCTATGGGAAGAGCAGCTTCCCTCTGCTATGCCTGTCCACCATGCTTCTGCCTTAGAGCCAGCCAAGCATGGACTGAATCCTCTGAAGCCTTGAGTCAAATCTTCTTCTCCTTTAAGCTGTGTTAGGAATTTTGTCCCAGTGATGGGAAAGTAACTAATACAGCTCTAGACCCACTAGGCTATTTATTGCCTTCCTTTGCCCACACATTACCATACTCCAGGTTCCATGTCTTTCTTTCTGCCCAGATTTCTGATGTATAAAATTACAAGCAAATAAATGTGTGTGGTTTTAAATTTCAATTTGTGCCATTTTGTTATGTAGCAATTGAAAACTGATACAAGAGAAGTGGGAAATGGCTTGTAAGGTTTGCTTTTCCCAGTGATACCACCAATCCCAGAGGTCTTAAACCAGCAAAGCAGAAATTGGTCTGGTTTGAACTTTTGTAGCATCATCTTCGTGAATTTTGTCAATGATCTCAAGAACTGGGAAGAGGACTCAGAGCTCCAGCTGAGATTGTGCTCAGCCAACATCTTTTTTTTTTGGTACCAGGGATCAAACTTGGGACCTTTCGTTTGCGTGGCAGGGTCTGGAACCACTGCGCTAAATCCCTGGCATCCAACATCTTGCTATCAGCCTGGTGAGAAGAGAACCCACCCAGGTCATGCCCCATGCCTGCCAGACAACAGTCATATCATCCCTTGTGTGATGGTTAATCATGGTGTTGATGTGAATGGATTAAGAAATGCCTTGTGGATTAGTCAAGCATGATCCTGGTTATGTCTGGGTAGGTCATGGAGGTGTAGCCTTGGATCTATGTCTGGTCCCTTTCTCTCTGGCACTCTTTCCTTGCTCTGCTTCCTGGCCTCCATGAACTAAACATCTTTGTTGGACCACACCTTTCTACCACAATGTATCTGCCTTGGAATCAGCTGATCACTGACCAAAATCTTGAGCAAATTAAACCTCTTTTTCTTTCAGTTTGGGGCATTGGGTATTTTGTCTTAGAAACAAGAAAACCAGTATATCCTGCAAGGGGTAGACACAACCCCTGCCCCTTTGGGGCCTTTCTGCCTTCTCTACTGCCTTCCTTCTAGGGCCTCATTTCTCTAGGAGTTAGAAAACTCTGATTGATTAAGGCTTTTCAAGACATTCCTCTTAAGAGGGCCTGAGTGCCTGGCCTATGTGGTGAAGAGGTTCCCTGGAAGCAACTCAAGTGCCCCCTCTACAGGGGACTGGATCATGAAGGCTCTAACTTGTGGATTGATCCCCTGATAGATTAATAATTTGATGGCATTACTGAAAGGCAGGTGATGGAAACCCTGGAGGTGGGACCTAGTTGAAGGTGAGGGGGTCCTTTGGGACTGTATCTTGTTCCTGTACCCTTCATCTCTGGCTTTTTCCTTCTCATTCTGCTTCCTGCCTGCCATGAGGAGAACAGCTTTCCTCTACCACTCCCTCTGCCACAATGCTTCTGCTGCAAGCAATGAAGCCAGTTGACAGAGAACTGAGACCTCTGAAACAATGAGCCAAAATAAACCTTTCCTCCTCTAAGTTGATTTCCTCAGGTATTTTACACAGCCACAAAAAGCCAATAACACCAAACCATATAATAAAATCTATGCGGCTGTTTAAAAGCAACGTGATGCCATCTGTATAGCTATGGGGGAATTTGGGTATGCTGTTGGGTTAAAAAACCAGGGGGTAAATCGATGAATACTACCATTTGGATAAGAAAGAAGGAACACACATGCATGTATTAGTATGGGCTTATATTTGCATAATGAAGCACTGGGAAGATAAAGCAGAAGCTAATTAAACTAGTACCCTGGGGGGGGGGCTGGTGGTAGGAACAAGGCTCTCCAATATATTCATTTTTATATCATTTTTGGAAACTTTGAGTCTATTCACAGTAAATTATTTAAAGGAATTGAAACATATGAAGGAGGAAGAGAAGAGATTCCTAAAGGACCAAAGGAACTGAAGAGTTATTATTCTGCAATAGGAGGCTCCCAAATTGCTGAGAAAGCAGCCAGAGATCAGCTCTATACTGGGTACCAAGTAGCTGGCATCCCTGAGTGCCTGTTTATATTTGGCAGGTAACATGGGACCATGTGACTAGGTACTTCTGAGAGGTCCTGGATATGTGAGGGGGGCTGAGGTAATCTTGTTTCTGCAGGACCTTGTAACAGGCTGGTCAGGACATGGCAGATATTATGAGCTGAACTGGATCCCCCAAACTTTATATATTGAAGAGTTAACCCCAGTACCTCAGAATTGACTGTATTTGGGGATAAGGCCTTTAGAGAGATAATTAAGTTAAATAAGTTATCAGAGTGGGCTCTAACCCAATAGGACAGATGTCCTTTCAATAAGAGGAAATGAAAGGGCCAGGGATTTAGCTCAGTGGTTCCACCGCCTGCCTCACAAGCTCAAGGTCCTGAGTTCAATCCCTACTACCAAAAAAAAAAAAAGAAGAAGAAATGAAGTTGGTGTGGTGGTGCATGCCTGCAAATTCAGCACCCTGAGAGATTGAGACAGGAAGGATCACAAGTTCAAGCCCAGCATGGTCAACTTAGTGACTTAGATGCTATCTCAAAACAATAAAAGAAGTACAGGGATGTGGCTCAGTGTGAAGGCCCTGCCTGAGTTTAATCCTTCCATACTGAAAACGAAACAGAACATAAACATAAAAAGGAACTTAGGACAGAGGGAAGACCCTGTGAGGACAAAGTGAGAAGTCACTCACAAGCTGGGGAGGCAACACCTTGCCCAGACACTTAGAACCTCCACAACTGTGAGAAAATCAATCGTATTGTTTGGGCCAGAGGCTTTATGGAGCTTTGTTAAGAGCAGCTCTGACAAGGTAAGACAGAAGGGGACTGGAGGGCAGGGGCCAGCTTCTTCAGCAAAGAGGTGAGCTCAGAGCACAGGATGGGCCAGGCCACACTGGGAAGGCACTGCTGACATGCACAGGGGCTCCTGGGACAAAGGAGAGGGGAATGCTTGGAAAAGAGGAGCTAGGAACTTTTCCTATGGAGAGAGAATGCAGAAGGCAGCAACTGTCTCCTTTCTCTCTCAAAACCCCACTCCCCCCTTGGCCAGCCTCACCCAAGACCACATTCTCAGTGTCCCTATTCTACCACAGCAGGTTTGGCTCTGCCAAGGGGGCTGTGCGAGGGGTCCCGTCCCTCCCCACCGTCTGACAGCCCATTGTGCCCAAAGCAGGGCAGGGCGATCTGGGGGTCCCCCTGCTTCTGGGTCCCCCTCACTCCTCCTCCTCCCTCCGCCACCCCTCTCTCCTTGCCACTGGGCCTGCTTGGCAGCTGGGTCCCGGCTCCCTCCCCGGCCTTTTGTGGCTCCAGTTTATCTTGCAGTTGATGAAGGGGTGGGGGCTGCTGAGTCGCTGGCTGCTGCCCCTGGCGACATGGGAGTCCTGAAAGCATCTCTCCCTGAGCTCCAGCCTGTGCCAATCCCCCCAACCCCAAGCTGCCCTTGGAGGACACCTGCCGAGCGTCCCCTCCACCCGCCCCAGAGTGACTGCCAGGGGCCCTGGGCTCAGGCCAGAGTTGGTGATGTGGGAGGGAGAACTCTGAGGCCTGTGAGTTGTCGAATGAATCCTGTGTCTACCATTTGCCAGCTGTGCGTCTTCAAGCCAGTTGGTGGACCCCTTTGGGCCCTTGAGGCACGCTCTCCAGCTGCGAAGGTGTGGGATTCCAAACTCCCTGTCAGGTCCAGGACGGTGAGGAAACAGCGGGAACAGGCTCCTGGGTTGCCCTGAGCTTTGCAGCCGCCGCCGGCTGAATGACCCTGGGCAGGCCACCTGGCACCTCCTTGTCTGTGTGGTTGTGGGGCACGGGGAACAGTGCTGGCCCAGAGCAAAAGCTCAGGCAAAGTGGGGCTACTGTTACTGTTCAACTCTGCCTTGATAGCTCACCAACTCCGTAGACAGGGGCAGGTCCAATTTACGGGGTCTGAAGCTTATGCGGACTGGGAGTTTCTCCTATAAAGAAAAAGAATTCAAAATTAGGTACAAAGTGAAATTTTATTTTTAAAATAGGAAAAGGGGGCGGGGAATTTAGCTCAGTGGTTTCACCGCCTGCTGCACAAGCGCAAGGACCCGAGTTTGATTCCTGGTACCAAAAAAATAAATAAAATAAATAAAATAGGAAAAGGCATCATAACCAGTTATAAATGTTTAAAACTGGGCAAATTTTAAAAATCATTCAAAATTTAGAAAAATAACATAATTTGTATTAATTGACTGCCTGACAGGATATGATTTGTACTTCTTTTGGCTGTAGACTCTTTGAGTGATACTTCATAGTGATTTTGTAATGTGTTTTATAGATAGAGCAAAAAGATAATTCAGTTTCCTTCCTTTAGTTTTCTTCTAGCATGGCTGATTAAATTTTTTACTGTTGTTGTTATTGATAGTTCTTAAAAGTGTCTTTCAACTTTTTTTTTCCCTGGTACCAGGGATTGAACTCAGGACCTTGCGCTTGCACCTTGCACTTGCAAGGCAGGCTCAGTGGCACTAAATCCCTGGCCCTGTCTTTCAACTTTTAAATTGCTATTGGTAATACCATATCTTAAGATGCAGATTTGATTGCCAGGGATTTAGCTCAGTGGCACTGCGCCTGCCTCGCAAGCACAAGGTCATGAGTTCGATCCCTGGTACAAAAAAAAAGATTCAGGTTTGAAAAAAAAGAAAAAGCTCTCCACAAGTTTTTTTCATAGTTAAACTGGAAGTTTTGGGGTAGTTCAAGTTTTCTTATATAATAGCAAATCTTAAATAGTTGTTTTCAAAGATAATAGTCACCAACTAGTTTGTCCTGTTGCAGCACCCTATTACGAGTTTTATGAGTGTTATCCTTATCAAATCACCAAGAAATGTAAAACTTTTCCCAGTGTATCCACACAAATCACTACTCTTCACTAACTGGATTGTTAAAGAATCCAAGAGCCTATTAGAAAACTGCCCCATCCTCTTAATAAATGTCTCTTCGGGGATAATCTGAGTGTCATGTTATAATCAACTTCTTAATGTCAATAATTTTTATCTAATAATTTCATACAAAAATATAGGGGAACTCTGGGAACTTGAGACTGGAGGATGGTAAGTTTAAGCCCAGCCTGGGCAACTTAGTGAGACTCTGTCTAAATAGGGAGGGGGGCTGGGAATGTAGCTCAGTGGAAAGGTCTTGAGTTCAATCCTCAGTACAATAAAAAGAAAACACAGTAAGTAGCCTCCTGGCAGGAAAGAACTTCCATTTTGACAATGCCATCGATGAGAAAGAACCAAGCCCACAGCCCACAGCATTCTACATTTGATGAGTAGGAGAATTTCCCACAGTTTGGCATCTGGCACCATACATTTAAGCACTGCTTCCAGGTCTGGCCATTGGAGGTAGTGTTCTTGCCACCTGGACCCCTGGGTCCTGCATCTATCTACCTGCCATGATGCTGTCTAGCGAGCAACACCTGGAGACACAGGCAATTAATTGTAGGCTACTTCACATACCCTTTAATCCAGCTTTAGCTGTTTCCTCAATGCAGCTTCCACTTGACCAGGCCCCCTGCCTGGCTCCTTTACCACTTTAGGAGCCATGGCTCCTTCACCACCGACATGAGTGGGGAAGCAGAATGAAAGGAAATCACCATGGAAAGAGGCAACAGAGTGAACCAGTTGTGGTTACAGTATCTTCCTCTTGCATCTCTTATGCAGAACCCTGTGAACTACTAGCAGGTGCCACCCAGGGCCTTAAAAGGGCCCAGATGAGTGAGTCTCATTAACTTTAGGAGAGGTTTGGCTGTAGACTCTTAGATTAGGTGTAATATCAGGGGCTCTAGAAGGTCTCTCTGGAATATCCCCCAAATGCTTCCTCCTTATAAAGGGGTCTATAATTACAGGGCCAGGCATTTACTCCTTTGGTTAAGGTATTAACCCAATTCTCACTTAAAATACGTTGGGGGGTTGTGAGGGTGTTATGGTTTAGATATAAAATGTCCCCAAAAGTCTCATGTGTCTGGAAAATGACTGGATCGGGGGCACTATCCACTGATAAGTGGGTTGATCCACTGATGACATCAGAGCTGAATGTGCTGTTAGAGGTGGTCCCTGGGGTCTTGACCTGGAAGGGTGTAGCTCCCTTCCTGACTCCTCACTTCTCTCTGCTTCCTGCCTGCCATGGGTTGAGCACCTGTTCCTCCACCATGCCACTCTGTCATTCTGTTTCTGCCTTTGGAGGCAGCTGACCGTAGACTGAAACTATGAACCAAAATAAACCTCTCCTCCAGGTATTGTTATCTTAGCAACAGGAAAGTGTCAAAAACAGAGGGTAAGGGAGCAGGATGTGGAAGCTCTCACATTTTCATATGAACTCATTGACCAGGGAAAGTTTGAGCAATAGGGCAGTTCTCAAGGTTCTGAAATAAAGATTCAAGAAAGAGCTGAGCATGGTGGCACAGACCTGTAATCTTGGCACTCAAGGAGGCTGAGATAAGAGGATCCCAAGTTTGAGTCCCACCTGAGCAACTTAATGAGATCATTCCTCAAAACTAAAAACACAGTTCAAGAAAAAGAAGCTGTATCACCACAAGTAAACTTCCTCAAATTCATTCTCTTTGTGTATGGATGTGCTGAGTTCTGTATCCAAACTTGGAGTTATAGGTGAAGTTATAGGAGGAGGTAGAGTGAGGAAGAATCTCCATAGCATCCACCATTTTTTTAAGTCACTTTGCCGTCATAAGCAATAATAGAAGAGAGAAGACTTATCAATAATATTCATAGCAATTTTTCAATGAAATCACTTCTTAGTGGCTATTTTGGATTTTATTGAGAGTTCTAGGCCACATGCTGGTGACTTAGCTCAGGATGAATTAGAAAGGCATGTAATTTTTTCCCCAAGGTGAGCCTTTCATGATATGTAAGAAGGAAACTCACTGGGGATTTAGCTCAGTGGTTCTGGCTCCTGCCTCGAAAGCACAAGGTCTCGATTTCAATCCCCAGTACAAAAAAAAAAAAAAAAGGAAACTCTCCACTCACCTTTGCTTCTGGCTCCATTTGGAGTCTAACAGAGATGGTGGTAAAATCTAGGCAGAAAGGTGGAGAAAGGAGAGGAGATCAGCACTGTGAGGAGTAGCAGCTGACAGGTGACTTCACCTCTGTTCCTTGTAATGGCTATGAGCTTCTTTGCCTTGAGAAGAACGTCCTAGAACACAGACAGGGCCTGGAGCTGCTTCTTTCCCTCACAGGGATCTTTGACAAGCTTCTTCCACTTTGATAACCACAGTAAACAGCCACAAAGAGGCAGGCCCTTGGTGGGCTGCCAGCAGTTCTCGGAGGAGAGAATGCAAACCCTGGACATTAGATAGAAATCTGGCTAAAGAACACACAGCCCAAGGGCTCCAGGAATAGAAAGAATGTGGTAGTGTTTGACACTTGCTATGTGTCTTGGGGGTGAGCTACTTGACCTTCCCTCTTTACCTCAGTTTCCCTACACAAAAGAGAGAATGATAACATGTCCCTTGTAACAATTGAAAATAACACCTGTCCAATGCCTCTTGGAGTGCCAGCCATGTCATACAAGATAAAAGGGGACTGGGTCTAGAGAAGGGACAGAAATTTGATTGAAAAACATTCTCTTAGTGGATCCTGAGTAGACTCTGAGGGGAAACTCAACGCATGCAGGAAGGTTCTCAGGCTTCAAGACTGCAGGCGTCTGTCATAGTAAACAGGTGGCCAGCCATGTGGAACAGAGCACCAATGGCATGGAGCAGAGAATCAAAAGGCTCCTCATTCAGTTGGTAGCTTAGGAAAAATATTGCATCTGAGCTGGACCTTGATAGAGTTTCGACTGGAGACTTGGAGAGAAAAGTCCCTGGGTGGAGGAGAAAGCAGGGACAAAGAGGCAAGAGGTACAAACCCCTGGGCTGTCTTAGCAAACATTACAGGGTTAGAAATGAGGGACCATGTGGCATGTGAATAAAGCTGAATAAAGCACAAAGCTCTCCCTCAAGCCAGAAGGTAGGTGAAGGCCAGACCTTGAATTCCTTACTTAAATGCTCAAAATTCACTAGGAACATGAATGATGACAGGTTGTGTGTGTGTGTGTGTGCGTGTGTGCATGTGTTGGGCATTGAACCTAGATCTTCCCACAGAACTGTATCTTCAGCTGTCTTTTTATTTTGTTCAATTTTATTTTTGATTTTTTTGAGACAAGGTCTCACTATGTAGTTCAGACTGGCCTGGAACTAATGACAATCGTCCTGCCTCATCCTCCTGAGTGCTCAGATTACAGGCATGCACCACAACACCCAAATTCCCAGCCCTTTTTAAAAATTTTATTTATTTACTTATTTTTATGGTACTTGGGATTGCCCAGGGCCTTTGCACAGAGCTATATCCCCAGCTCTTTTTAAAATTTAATTTAATTAATTTGTTGTCTGTTTTTGCAGTACTGAGAATTGAACTCAAGGCCTTCACCCTGAGGAACATCTTCAGCCATGCCCACACCCTCCACTCTTTTAAAAATTTTGAGACAGGGTCTCTTCCCTAAGTTACTGAGTGGCCAAGCTGGGTTTGAATTTACCATCCTCCTGCCTCAGTCTCCCGGAGAGCTAGGATTACAGGCATGAGCCACCTCGAAGGCAGACACATCCCGTTCTCGGATGCACAGTTTTTGGAGCAACAGCTCCACTCCTCAGATCTCATAAAAGTACCTCCAAGGAGGGGCTGGGCTTCGCCATCCTGTTCTAGGGGAAGAACAAGGAGTGTGGCCACCACTGAGCAGGGGAGTAAGGGAGGGCAGGCAGGCGAGGAGAAGCACTAGTGAGTTACACCGTTATAAATACACTTTAGGGCCGTGTGACTTGGCCATAAATCGCTGCACTGTGCTCAGGGGATGTCACCCGATGCTTGGCTATATTTATAGCTTTGTTCACTGTTCCTGGGGAATATTTTTTTCAGGTTTGCGGTAATAAGTGTCTGCTACACACACACTCATCCTGAACAACAGAAGATAAACTTTTATGTCATTTCTGCTCTTCTTCGAAGGTTCAGCTCCTTGGAAGGATGATTCCCTGGAACTTATCAGATGTCTACTTGGGACATTCCTGTGTATCTAATTAGTAGCTCTTTGACTTTGTGCTCTGTAAAATGGAGCCTAGCTCCCTCAGCACTCCATGGAATGCTTTACAGAACTCAGAATGAGAGACATCTCTCTCTTTTCCTAAATCCTAAGAGCAGACATGGTGCCAGGTACTGGCGACAGCAGGGACGCATAACCAGCACAGTCTCCACTAGTCCAGGGGTCCAGGTCCATCAGAGAAAATAGGCAGGGAATATGCTAATTACAAGGGTGCCCAAAGTTACTGGAGGAAAGAGAGAGCGCTTAGGGCAATAATGAGGTGATCTAACCTGTCAGGAGGCAGTAGAGAGGCTTCTACCATGCTTAGGGAGAGGCCTGAGGGGTAAGCAGGACCCAGTACAGAGGCGAGTCAGGGGTGGGGCCAGGCAGGAGAATACCACAAGCAAACTAACAGCATGTGTGGAGGCCCTGCCATGGGGGAAAGATGGCCAGCTCCAAGGACTCAGAGAAGCTGGTGGAGCTGGAGTACAAAGGACAGGAGAAATAGTACACCCTGAGGCTGGGAGGTAGGGCAGATGTATTATTCCTGCCAGGCAGTGGAGCCAAGGCAAGGATGGTGTGTCTGCTCCTAAGGGCAATGGGAGTCTTGGGTGAGTTCTGAGAGGGAAGTGATGTGATCAGATCTGAGTTGAGAAGATCCCTGGGACTGCAGGAAATGGAGCTGCCAATGAAGGAGCAGGAACAGATGTGAAAGGCCACTGCCAGCGGTCGAAGTAGGAGGAGGTGACACAGCATGGACCAGATGGTGATAGTGGAATGGAAGGAAATGGACCACTATCTTGTCGAAAGAAAGAAAGAAAGAAAGAAAGAAAGAAAGAAAGAAAGAAAGAAAGAAAGAAAGAAAGAGAAAGAAAACCAGCAGGATGTAAAGGGGGGAAGGTGGTGAGTAGAGACTGGCAAGTGTCTGGTTTAAACCACACCATGCAGGGTGGTGCCACTCTTGAAAGAGGACCATGGAAGGAGCAGCTGGAGTTTTCTGTTTTGTTGTTTTGTTTCTGGTGCAAGGGCACCTTTTCCCTTTGAATCTGCTTTCCCTTGGATCTAGTCCCCAGGGCTAGACCAGGGCTCTGCATGGGATGGACCAAGGCATGGGGATGGAGGAAAATGGAAGCTCAGGGCCAAGGGCTGGTGTAGGTAGGAAAGTGCTGTTGCCTGCCAGGAGCTTGTTGCTGGCTGTGTCCTGGAGGCTGGGCTAGAAGCACTGGAGAGACATTAAACCAACATTCTCCATCTGTCCATTTAGGAAATGCCACCCGAGCCAGCAGGCAGACCCAGTCTGGCAGGCACTGCAAGGCCTGTTCCCTGGCATGGAAGTGGAGATCGGGGCAGCAGCAGAGAGAAGCTCCACTGCCTGGACTATGGCTGTCATGCAGGAAGGGCTGGGAGTCAGGAAATGGCCCCGTGACTCTGGGTCTCAGAAAGAATCTTGGCAGGAATTCCTAAGGAGGGAATGGACCTGGCGAGTTGCAAGAACAGTTCTTAGACATTGGTATGGACCTCATGGCCCTCCACAGTAGGCATCTCCAGGGAACATCCCTGGCTCTCTATTAGAAGCACAGTATGAGTACCATTTGGGTATCAGGCTAGCAGGAAGCTGAGGCCCAGAGAAGGGAATTATCTTATCCAAAGCCATACTTCACACTGTAACTGAAAACCCTAATTTTCAATTCTCAACTCCAGAAAAAGTTTCTTCATGCCTCCTAGTGGACTCTTGTTCTGTACTCTTTTTTAAAAAAAACAATAGGCATTTTTCTAGTTCTGCTCTTCCCAACTGTTGTACTCATCTGTCCATCTTTCCCATTGGATTGTGAGTGCCTGGAGAAAAAGTAAGAGTGCTTTATTCTTTGTTGTATCTCAAGTGTTTGGCCCAGTGCCTGGTATGGGGGAAGCTTTTTAATACAAGTTTTTAAAGGATGAACGAGTGGGTGAATGGATGTATACACTCATTAGTTAATCTTTACCAAAACCTTTAGCAAGCTTCTACTGGGAGTTGTAAGGATTAGAGTGACATTGTTAAGGTTTGTGTCTTAATAGTACCTCTTAGAACTGGGGTTAAGTAAGCTTAACCCATATAGTTCATTCATATGAACCTTATTCAATGTTCAGTGTCCTTCATACAACATCAGGCCATAATCCCAGACACCTATTCAGTTTCATCTATAGCTTGGATACAAAGATCAGCCATTACCTTGTAGCCCATTCCTAATACTTATTAACTCAATGATGGGTGGTTCTAGGTCTCCAAGGAGGCACTGGAGAATGCTGAAGGTCAAGAGGCAGTGGTCATGAGGGTGGGATCTAAGGAATTTAAAATCATTGGCCTGAGAAAAATGAGACATCTCATCAATGTCCCTGGCTTTCTGGTCACTTGATTCTCTCTGGTCTTCAAAGATCTACAGAAGACCAGAGCTACATAATGGACAGTGCCGTTTGAGTGTACGGAGAGCTTTTGCTGATAAAAGCATTTGGGATGAATCTGGGGTACAGGTGTAGGAAAGGTAGAGTTAGCAAGACATGCAGGTGAGTCCTAGCCTGAGAGGAAAGAGGCTTGAGTTCTGTTCTTGGCTCTAATGTGACGTGTGTGTGTGTGTGTGTGTGTGTGTGTGTGTGTGTGTGAGAGAGAGAGACCTTTGATAGATCATTTCACCATGTCCAGTTCTGAAGCTTGGCATTTGGGCCATTAATTCATGTTACTTTCTTCTTTTTCGTTCTTTTCCTAGTTAAGTCTTTCCCACTCTCCCCACCACCACCACCACTGTGCCTCTGTCTAGGGTCCCCAAAACTAGCCCTCTTCTCTCCCTGAGCAGGTCTCCTGAACACAGCCTGTCATTGGAAGCAGAGATCTTCCAATCCCCGTGAGCTCTGACAATGAAACACTCATTAAACCTAATAAGAGATAACTGGTCCATTTAGCACAAATTGTCTCCTCGTGTTGGAGCTGGATTACGAGGCACTGAAAATGGGTGGTGTGGAAGGGATCACAGTTGTTCACACAGGCAATGCTGGTGGAGGGCAAACACACATAGTGGGTGCATGCCTTTTCCAAGGTTATCTTTTCTAAGACCCTGCCTCAGAGCAGATTCAACATATCCAAATCTTCTCTCCCTACATATTATGGACAGTCCTCCCTTGCAAATAGTCCTTATGGGCTCCAGCATTTAGTCCTTCTTTGTCAATACTAGCACTGCTTCCTTATTACATGTTCTCTAACACCCAAGCCCCTCCATGGAGCCTGACTGCTTTGGTCTACTTTCCCTTCTTCAAGAGACCAACGATTGGGCAAGGGGTGTAGCTCAGTGGCGCTGCGCCTGTCTGCCTGTCTGGCAAGTTCAAGGTCATGACTTTGATCCTGGTACCAGAAAAGGGGGGGTGGGGAACCAATGATGGCCACTTGACAACTCCATTGCTGCCCAAGGTGCCTGATTTCTGCTAAGCTTCCTCCTGGCACCAAGGAGCTGGCCTCCTTGGGACACCTTTTCTCTGCACAGAGCAGGGAGTGGACAGATAACATTCATCTGGCCCTCCACAAGATATCAAGCCCACCTGGCAAATCTGAGGTGAATATCCACCAGTCTGATGGCACAGAATACAGAATGTCCCTTCTTGCTCCTTTGGTGGGGCCAGTTATACTTTACAGAGAAGACAAGCCCGGCTGTAGCCAGCTCAGGGATCCTGGACCACAAGGAATGGTCCAGGATTCCTGGACTGATGGCTGTTCTTCCTCCTGTCTCTCTTGCTGTCCTCACTAGGCAGACTGGAGTTTGTTCCTGTTGCCATTGAGGCAATCCTTGTCTCTGCCCTTGTGCTCGTATACCTCAAAAGCTGGACATCTTAAGGAAAAGGGAAACTAGGGAGAGTGGTGAACAGCAGGAAGCTCCAGGCCTGATATCCAGAAGGATCTTCTCAGCCACCTGGACCATGAGATGCTAAAGTGGCGAAGGAATGAGGAAGAGCCAGCTTTGTGGGGAGGATTTTGGAGAACAGGTACATCTCCCATGCTCTGGGCTACAGTCTTTGCAGCAGGGGGAGAGGAAAGCTGCCCTCCTGTTCTCTCTCACCTTCAGGGATTCAAGATCCCTTTTAGGGTCATTATTATTTTTCAGGCTGAAAATCAAGATCCTGGCCTTTCTCTCCTTTGTCTCTGATAAGCAGCAAGGACACAATCCTCCACCTCCTCTAGGGAGAAAGAGGACAATTTACAGAATTGTTCTGCTGTTCTTAGCCCTCACTGAGACAAAGAATTCATTTCTGTCTCTCAAGGTGGCTTCTCCTGCTGATGGTCATAAATTGCCTTCCTGCTTACTCCCTGACCTCTTGATTTTTTTGCCTTTGTGCTCAAAATATTATTAATATTTCTCTTAGCTCCATATATAACCTTTGACTGATTCTATTTTTTCTAGGTGAAGTAGCATCCCTGGGATGACTAGCACTGCTTCCACACTTCCATGCTTCTGTCTAGGCAGGGCTCTGTGCAGGGGATGGAGACAAATCCACAGGAAGAAGAGGCAGAAGGTCCCTTCTTGAGGGAACTCCAAAACCAAAAATAATCACAGCTAGCATTTACTGAGGGCTCTCTGTGTGCCTAACACTGCTCTGAGAATTGCATGGATATTGAACTGCTCAGTCCTCACAATAATCTCATGTATTAGTCAACTCTGTGTTACCAAGTACATGAGACACACTATTTATGAAGGAAAGAGGTTAATTGAGCTCATAATTGTGAAGGTTCAAGATCAGACAGCCCCTGAGAGGGTAGCTGATGATGTCACACCATGGCAGGAGTGTCTTGTGGGGGTGAGGGGTCACCTCTCAAATATGAAGCTAGAGGGAGCTTGCTCCTTCCTGAAGATCCCTGTGCTATGAACTATGAAGGGAACCCTCACAAGAACTTCATGCCCCTGGTAGCTGAGGGACCTCCCAGCAGTCCTTGGCTCTTAAAGGTTCCACAGCCCCCCAGTCCTGCCACTCTGTAGACCACCAGACACCCAAAACATAGCTCCTCATTAAAAAGCAATTATCATTAATTCTGTTTGCAGACAAACAAACTCTGGATCAGAGAAATTAAGTATATCAACAGTCCAATATCACACAGCAAGTATAGGGCAGAACCTGGATTTAAACCCCACCTGTCTGATCTCAGTGTCCATGTTTCTTGCCCTCAGTCACTCTGCTACCTCATGGATGGGTTGATCCCATTCTTTCTCTATCCCCAGAGGGCTCTAGACTAAAGGGACATGTATAGTCCTTGCCTTCAGGGAGCCCCAAAGTTTGCAGATGTTATGCTTTGGATTTAAAATGTTCTCAAAAGCTCATGTGCTAAAGGCTTGGCTGCCAGATGGTGGGCTCTGGGGGGAAGTGACTGAATTGTGAGTCCTAACTCCACCATGTGGATTGATTCATTGGTGAGATCACACTTTGATGGCATTGTTAGGTTATAGAAAAGGAGACGGGGCATCAATGAAGGGAATGGGGGCATGACTTTGAGGACTAAATCGGGCCTCTGGCCTCTTTCCATGCTCTTCTGCCATGATGTTTCTACCTCAAAAGAGGCCTAAAACAATGGAGCTAGCTGGCCATGGACTGAAACTTCAGGACCTGAGCAACAAAATAAAC
The DNA here is from genome assembly GCF_053883595.1 of Heterocephalus glaber. NCBI lineage: Eukaryota > Metazoa > Chordata > Mammalia > Rodentia > Bathyergidae > Heterocephalus > Heterocephalus glaber. The sequence continues at coordinate 5,186,092 of NW_028258349.1, read as the reverse complement.
CTTTCCTTGTCTGTTATTTTTCTCAGGTATTTGATCACAGCAGCAACAACAACAAAACTGAACACAACAGGGGAAGCAGATATCCTGTCCTAAGGAGACACATTTAGTCTGATGAAAAAGACATAGGTTTTGTCTTCATTGCACTGACCTGATACTGGGGACTCAGCCCCAGGATGCTCCTACTTGATAGTTATGTAATTAGACTCCAGGAGACTTGTTTAATCCAGTAAGGCAGAGCTGTGAACATTAGTGCTGGAGAGATGAGAATGCAGCAGAGCTGAGGAAGTTTAATTGGGTTGCCCCTGATGGAGGGAGGTGATGTAGGACAAATAATAGAAGAAATGCTGGTGGAAGAAGAGGACAGGGCTTCTTGGTGGTGTGCAGGTTTGCTGAGGGCAATGCCTGGAAAGCAGAGGTTTGCTTAGCTCAGTAGTTCTTATCCCTGGCTGCCTATTTGAATTACCTGGGGGTATATTTAATAACCCTGATGCATGGGCGGCATTCCAGAACAGTTCATCATTTTAGGGTAGGCCTTGGAACTGTTTTTTAAAAGCCCCCTGGGAGATTCTAATGCAGCACTGGCGGTGAAGATCACTAGGTGGGGATGGGGTCTTACACTCTGGGGTCTGGGATGCTAAGTGGCTTGTGTGGAGGCAATTCTGGAGAAATGAGTTTGAGGCACTGAATTGGTGAGAATTTGGAATTAAAGGGAGAGAGGGAAGAAAAGTTAAGGGACCAGGGAAGAAAGGTGAGATTGCTGTTTTGCTTGTTAGAGAGTTGGAGAAATTTGGCTTCTCTGTTGCAAGGAGGTAGAAAGCCCAAGGGAGGTTAAAACCTTCAACAGCCCAGGCCTTCCTTACTCTCAAAATAGCTATTACACCTACATAACGGAAGCCCAAAAAGACACGCAATAAGCACTAAGCTAAGCACATTCTCCATTCTCTTAAGGGGTTTTTCTTACCTTTTTACATCACTATTGGGCCATTCCTCCCCTACATACACCTCCATTCAGAGGGAAAAGGCTGATTACTTGCTGAATCCTACCCCAGGACCTTTGAGCTTGCTGTCCCCACTTATCAGCTATATTCTACCTCAGATGTGATGCCTGAGTAGCTGAAGCCCTTAATTCCTTCAGGTCTGTGCTGAAACGTTACTTTAGCAGAACAGTTTTCCTTGACTACTCCTACAATGGCAATTCCTGGCTCCCTTCTTTCTCTTCTTGTTCGTTTTATCCTGCCTTGTCTTCCATAGCATTCACCATAACCTGGTGTATTTTATATTTTTCTATGACCTCTCTCTACCCTCCAGAACACAGTAAAAGGGAGGGTTTTGTTTATTTTTTTAATTGTTGTATCCCTAAAGCCTAGGATAGTGACTGGAACACAGCACCGGAAAAATGTCTGTGGAAGGCGTGATTGATGAATGAATAAATGAAAGGCCCTTGTCCGTCTGTGTATTGGTGTGTATTTGCGTGTTTGGGATTGTATTCTTGTATCTCTAGGTTAGGTAGGGCTCTATTTTTTTTTTTTTTTTTGGTACCAGGGATCGAACTCGGGTTCTTGGCCCTGGCCCATAGGGGTCTATTTTTAAGTTATGTATTTGCCTGTACATATTTTTTTCGGACATATGGAGGACTTTCTGGGTTCGTGCACACCGTGCGTCTGAATCTGAGCTTGTGTGTTTTCCTGTCTGCGCTTCTGCGTCCTCAGCTGTGTGTGCATGAATCTGGACCGCTCAGACTAGTGTCAGGATCCTCTGGAAAGAGGCGTTGTGGCCATCTCACACCAGCAGAGGACGCCAGAGAGCCACGTGCCTGGCTCTGGGTCGAAATGGAGAAATTTTGGGGGGGGGTGTTAGGAACCCAGGAGACCTGGAATCTGGGGGGTCGGGGGCGGAGACCTCTCTGGACTAATAGTGCTGTAAAGTTGTGCAGTTCCGCTAACTCTTATTTTCTCTCGCTTCATCCCCCAGGGCCCAGGCCTCCGGGCATCCACAGCAGCCCTTTGGACAGGGTCTGGTCAGAGGGTTAGGACCGGAGCTGGTCGTCACACTGGGCTCTTCAAGACTCCCCCAGAATCCCCTCCAGATACTCACCGGGAATCCCCTCCCTTCCCAGTTCCTCCATCTCTGACCCCAGAGGATCTCCAACTCCTGCGTGCTTAGAGATCCTCCGGCTGCACGCTCTCCGGCTGTCTTCGGAGCGGGAGGCAGGAGAGGCCTGGGCCTCGGACGCCGTCGAACCACCCGTCCCTAGCACCAGAGATGCCCGAGATGGATAGGGGAAGAGTGGATTGCGCCTCTTCGCGGCCGCTCAGGACTCCCGCGCCTAGCCCGGCCCCATCACGGCTGGCCGCGGCCCCCGCCGGGGCTCAAGGCAGGTCCAAGAAGGTCCTCCAGCTCCGGGTCTTGTAGGTGGGGAGGGATGAATGTTCCTCCCCCTCCGACCTCTATCCACTAGTCGGGAATTCTTAACAGGGGGGAGGTGTCTGAGTTTATAACCTGGGTGTGGGGTTTTTTTTTAAGAGGTCTTTAAGCTTTTTAACTCCCCACCCCCTTCCCAGACTCACACCGAAGCACACTCACACTCACACCCTTCCCCATCCCGCAGTCGTCCTGGGGCGGGATGGTCGTTCTGTCCCTGCCCCCCCCCCCCGCGCGTCCCGGGCGGGGTCCGTCCGGGAGGGGGCGGTGGTTGTGTGGGTGGGGTCCCCATCCCTTCGCCCTGTGCGCTCTCTCGGCTCCCCCGGCTGCGCTGGGCGCCCTAGTGTGAGAGCGTGGGGGGGCAAGGGGGAGGGAGGCCTGGAAGGAGGGAGGGAGGCGCCGTCGGGGGAGAGTGGACGTCAGGGGGAGGGAGGGAGCGAGCGAGGCGGGAGGGGAGGGGAGGGAGAGGAGGGAGCGCGGCGCTGAGACGGAAGAGACCCCGGAGATAAAGCCCGGGGAGGGGCGGGCCTTGGAGGAGGCCGGGAGGGGAGAGCGCTGCGCGGAGGAGGAAAGTGAGTTTGTGCGCGCGAGTGTGCAGGGCGAGTGTTCAGGGCGGGTGTGCAGGGCGGGGGCCGGCTCCCTCCCAGCCCGCTCCCTCCTCTCCCCGCCACGGACTCGGGCCCAGCTCGGGCGGCAGCATGCTGAGCCTCCTCGTCTGGATCCTCGCCCTCTCCGACACTTTCTCCCAAGGTAAGGCGGGGGCTCGGCTCCGGCGCGGAGTCGGGGCGGGAGGCGCGGAGGCAAGGGGCGGGCGACGCGGAGTTCGCCGCTCCTCTGCCCAAGTACTTTCCTCTGGCCGCGCCGGAGCGCACAGCGCTGGGGCCACGAGGGCCGGGGTCGGAGTGAAAGAGGGACCCGGGCGCCCCAGGTCTCTGCCGGAGCCTCTGAGGCGATCCGGACGCCCGGGACCAGGATAAGGGGAAGGCTGGGGAGAGGGTGGGGCTTCAGATTTGGAAGGGGGGGGCGGTGCGCGGAAAGCTGGGAACCGAGGCTCTCCCGAAGACGTGCAGCGGGTTCCCCCACTTCAGCCAGGCCCCTGGGGGACCGGAGTGCGAACAGTGCTCCAGCTGCCGGGGCTGCCCCCTCAGGAGGAATGGGGGGCCTCAGGTGGGGTTCGGGGTCCGGTGGGGAGTGGAGTTCTGAACACAGCTGCAGGCCACGTTGGTACGGAGGGGGCACGTGAGGAAGGTTGGCACCCCGGTGGGGCCAGGGAAGTGTTGCCTTCTGGGGCTTTTTTGGAACTGGCGGCCAGACTGGGAAGTGAGTGGGCGGTAGAAAGGGATGAAGATGTTCCCGTGTCCTGGGCGAGGGTGAGGGATCAAGGGCCCATCCAGGGCCAGGGTCTGTGGGAGTGGGTTCTTGTCTCCTGGATCTGACTCCGAGGAAGATTTGATCCTGCTGAGCTCCTCCCCCCCTACTCCCAGAAAAATGAGGCTGATACACAGAAATTGATAAACACCGTAAAGCAGTCACAGACACTGAGACAGACTCTTCACCTACGGAGACACAGACATCCTCACAAACCTCCCCCACACAGAGACAGACACATACACAAAGACGCCAACACATCCCAGCAAGACAGATTGCTCTCCCAAACCCAACACTCTCGCGGTCCACACACACCAGCTTCCAAACTCATGTACACAGTACGTGTACGCAGGCAGACTTACAAGGACACAGACACTCTCCCCCACACACCAACCCCGAGCAAACAAAGAAACTTACAAAGACATCCACAGAGGCAGACACTTACGGAGATGTACAGTCTACAAAATGGAGGAGATGGTCTTTTTTTTGCGGGGGGGGGGGAGGTCTGGGAAGAGAGAAGTCGGCCAGGATGGTTAGGCCCCAGGCATTGTCCTGCTCTCTGATCCCTTCCTGGTTTGTGGGTGTGTGTTTGGGGGTGTTATGTTTCCCTGGACCCCTCCTCTCCAGACCAGGCCACTCCCCAGCTCTGAAGGTGAAGCCTCTTGAGTTGGTGGGGCCAGCAGCCCTTGATTCCTCTTTCCTACCCTGACACCCTTAGGATGTGGGAAGGGCGCACATCTGTGGTGTAAGGAGGAGGTAGTGTTGAGGGAATGGAGGAGGCCTGCCCCAAGGTTGGCAGGCCAGGCCCCGCTTGGCAGAAAGTTGGAAAGATGACTTAAGTTCTGACTTTGTTCAGCAGGGCTGCTGGCCAGGGGGAGGGGGAGGGGGAGGGGAAGGGGGTCAGTGTTGGTATGTGTTGGGGGCAAGCCGGTGTCTGCCCCTCCTGCAGCCCTCACATGTCAGCAACATGGATATGAATGAGCTTTAAGGAACAAAAGCTGCAGTTAGCAAACGGGAGAGACATGTGGATTGAATCTGGGACAGAAACCTTCAGAGAGAAATGTGCTGTGTGCTGTTCACCCTTTGGAAGGGAAAAAGGGGCTAGGGATCGCTGAGCCTCACAACTCCAACTTCCCTGCCAACAACATGGGTGAAATCAAAGCCTCCTGAAAGTGTGCAAAAGTATTTGGGGTGAGGGGAGAGGATGCCAAGGGGAGAGGATGCTAAGGAGAGAGGGCAAGGAGAGTCAGGAGGCAGAGGGAATCTCCACTGAGTGTTGGGGGGGAAGCTCAGCAGGGGCTGGGAGGAGGGAGGAGGGAGGAGGAAGGGGGCGGCCTTGTCAGACCCCAGTCCTCAGCTTCTGTGGGGAAGGGGAGAAGGTGACCAGAGAAAGCCACAAAATTGATGGGAACAGAGGAGCTGGGAAGGGGAGATTCAGCCTAGGCTGAGAAATAAAAATCGCATTTTAAAGAATTTCAATGGGCTTCATCAATCTTCATTTTTCACTAAATAATTTTCTGTATCTTATCTAAATGAAAACCATTATCCTTCCCCGTTTCCATCATGCGCTGGCTCCTCAGACTGATTGCGCCGAAAATTGAAATATTTATTCATTTTCTGGGAGATTTTCTCGCTCCCTCATCTTGGGGAGGAGAAATTGAAAAAGAAAGATTATAGCTAATCAGAGCAATGTGGGATGACAGGCCGGCTTGGGCTCGGGCTCGGGCTTGGGGCGGGAGCTGCCTCCAGAGGAGGGTGACTGTGGGGATAGGAGAAAAATCTGTCCCTCCAGCCCCCAGAGCTCCCCCTGGCACTCGCGCCACTGCCTTTGAGGGGAATGAGGGGTAAAGGGAAGAGGCCCAGGGGCCTCCTAAATTCCCAGTATTTAGCTCCCAGAGCACAGCTACATTCTGGCAGAGAACAGCAAGTCTGGGAGAGTAGTTGGGAATCTGCCCTCCCTTTCCCGTGCTGCGCACGCGCGCGCGCGCACACACACACACACACACACACACACACACACACACTCCAGATGTCCCACTTCTGCCAGAGCAGGGCCCTGAGCTTGGGAAAGAGGCAGGGAGAAAGGCAGAAATCTGGGTACTGGGTCCCCCTCCTTGACCTTGACTGAACTGTACCTTCTCCCTTGTGCACAAAGGGAGACCTTAAGGAAGTATTAGGAGCCACAGCCCTGGGCCTCAGTCACCCAGTCGGTCTGGGTGATTGATTGAGTGCTTGTGGTTCTTCAAGGGTGGGGCATGAAGATGAGGGGGCTCCCTGCCATTCACCCCCCACCACACACACAGGCAGAGAACTTTGTGCTCTGATCAGACTCCTCTAGGACCTCCTTATGTCCTCGAGGACTGGCCCTGTGTATTTATGGTGAGTGCCCCTTAGATATCTGATCAATGGATTGATTTGCTGAGACTGCTGCAGTGCCAGAGGGAAGTAATAGTAGAAATAGTAAACGGGGATTAAATCACAGGCTCACATCCTTCTCCCACCTTGGTAGTCATGCAAGCTTGAGTGAGGTACGTGCTCTCTCTGTGCCTCAGTTTGCTCACCTATAAAGTGAGAGTAGTAATAACCCCTCAGAGAGTTGTGCTGGCCATTAAATGTGTAAATCCATGGAGAGTATGTGGAACAGTGTTGGGCACAGAAGTGCTCAGGACCTGCTTCAACAACTCTGTTTGGCCATTCCTCTATAATTCTCCTTGTGTTTCCTATCCCCAGTCTCCCCTGTTCTTGGTCCTGGGGTTCATTTAGCTTCTGCTCTTCATCTCTCATGGACAGAAGCCAGTTATGATGGACCCAAATGAGAAAACACAGTTTTCCCTCGGAGTGGAGACCTCTACAAAGGCCCGAGGAAGGTACTTGAGCATCCGGGAGGGCAAAGTGGAAGTGGCATTTGAATGAGAAGGAGCCAGGGTTTTTGTGTGAAGTGAGGAGGGACACTAGTGCTGAGGTGGCAGCATGTTAAGAGTCTGGAAATAATACAAATCATTTCTTGAGCACTGGTGCTAATTACTTTATAAGCATTTGCTAATTTAATCTATACAGCGACACTGAGATCTGTCCTGAAAGTATCCTGTTTCCTGGATGAGAAACTGAGGTTTAGACAGGTTAGGTCTGTTCAGAGGTCCCATGTGCCGTTGGGGATTGATGCTGGCCAAGAACGGGGCTTTTCCTGGTTTGTGGCAGAATGAGAGCTGGGAGGAAAAGGGATTCTCATAAAGGGAAACTCATCCTAATATTTAAGACAGCCCTTTATTTTGAGATTCTGTCCTACAGTTTTTGGTGTTAAACTGTTTTTCTTTGATATAACTGTGTTACTAAATGATTTTTTTTAAAGGACTTACTTGACAAATAAGGGTAGCAACATGTGTTTGCTTCTAATATTAAACACAGCTTTAAAGGTCCATGAATTACAAATTGGAGAACACCCCTTGCCATTCAAGGCCTGCTCAAAGGAGACTCTTAGGGCAAGGTGCTCCAGGTTCCACTGCCGCATCAGCCTGGTGCCCAGCATGCAGGAGGCCAGGGTCTTGGGTGGCTTGTTCCTTTGCCTGTGCCCTGGGGACCTGTTGGCCTAGGGGAGTGAAGAGTGAGCACAGGAGTTCAGCTCTGGCACCAAAGCTTCAAAATGACCTTTTATTGAATCCCTACTGTGTGGTTTTCAATTTAATGTTACTGCCATTTTATAGATAAGAAAATCAAAATTGAGAGTGTAAGTAACTTGCTGAGGGTGTTAGCTCCTGGATTCAAACCTTTTGTGTCTCACTACAAAGTCTGCAATGTGGGAAAGGGCTCGGCCCTCTTCCTCTCCTTTTTCCCACAGCCCCTTTCTCCAGTCCTCGGCCCAGGTCTGCCAAGCCCACCACCACCTCCCTACCTTGCTTGGGTGATTGGATCATCTATGAGGCTAAATTCAGATGTCAGCAAACAAGTTTTAGTCAGTGGAGGGTAGGATTGTAAATACTGCCCCTGCCAGAGTGTGTGTTTGTGATGCCAGAATCACTTTTGTCCTATCTTTTGAGTTTTGGGCTTTGTAGTTATTTGGTTTGGGGTTTTGCTTTTTGGTGTTGGAGATGAAACCAGAGCCGCCCACATCCTAGGCAAGCACTCTACCACTCCGCTACATGCCCAGCCTTGCTCACCTTAGTTTTTTTTTTAGCTTCCGATCTGTGTGTTTCTTTCAACTGTTAGCAACGGTATTGTGTGTACCATCTCTTTCGGTAAATTATCCCATGATGCAGGACAGGTAGTTCTTATTTTTCCATTTAATAGATGAGAAAATGAAGTCCTGGAGAAGATAAATGCCTTAAATGGGATGGGAAGGTTGGAAGTAGGGCTGGAGGGAGGAGATGGGAAGCAAGGTCTTTAATCTCCCCTAATTTGGGGGAGCATTTCCTATCGGAGGGTAGGAAAGTTCTTTTCCATGTGTCTGGAGATGAGGAAGCTGTGCCCCTAGCTGACTACCAGTTCCTATCTGGTTTCTCACAAGGGCTTCAGGCCAGCTGACTGTCCCCTCTCCTGGAGGGGCTTTGACCTGGAAAAGGGTATGGTGGTGGGTGGGTCCTCAGTGGAGGAGGAGAAAGAGGCTTTCTGTGTCCTAGATCCTGAAAATGTGAGGCCAAGGGAGGTAGTCCTAGAAGTCCGGAAGAGAAAGAACTCTCACAGAGTGAGGGAGGAAGCTTATTTATTTTTGTAGAGGGCTTGCTTGGTGTTTTGGGTAGGTTAGTAACTCACCTAACACCAACAATAGTCTGATAGGTGTTATTATTCCCGTTTTCCAGATGGACAAACAGGGACAGAGCCAGGACTGGAATGCAAGCAGGGAAGTTGGGGTGCCCAGAGAGGATAGATCTCGAAGGAAGCTCCTGAAACACAACCCTGCCTATCATGCCTTGCTGCTGTGTGCCCCAGGGACACAGTCTCACTCTGTGTGCATGCATGTATTCACACATGCCTGAGCATGTACTTGCACACACCCATTTCTCACCATTCAGATGTCTCTGCCTTTACCCTGGGCCTTGCATTTACCAGTGCCCTGGTGTGCAGCAGTGTAGCATTTCTGTGCATCGTTTTCCTTCTGCCCTGGCAGCCCTCCTGGGTCTTGGAAAGCGCTACTTTCTGTCGTGCCTTGCATGCTCTGCATCCTCTCTGATCGATGTGCATGCCACCAGGTTGAGAAAGTCAGAGCCTTGAGTTCCCTGTTCTCTGACCTGGCACCTTCCCACCCCTGATTCTCAGACAGTAGGAACCTGATTGAGTTCTTGGAGTCCCCAGGATGAAACCTTCTCTAGCTCCCAGATGCAGCTGAAGTTCATTTTTTCCCTCTTTCCACCCCATGTTCTCTCTCTCCATGCATCAGCCATCTCCCACATGCAAGGAGCTCCCAATTTCTCCTCCCTCCAGGTTTAATTTCCTAGGCAACTTGTATTAACCTCTGTCATCTCCAGGGGCTGCGGTCCTCATCCCTCTCTGCCCTTCTTGAGCCCATTTAAGAAAATTGGGATCAGATTGAAATAAATGGGCCTTGCAGCCAGCCTGCCTCCTCTTGATAGTCTTAAATCCAGGGATGGAAATCTCTAGCACACCCTAGGAAATTCCATTGTTTTCCCAGGTGACACTGCTGCTGCTTCATTCCTCTGGGGGCTGCCTCTGGGCAGGTGATGGGAGAATCTCCCAGAAGGCTGTGGGAGCTGGGTGTTGAGGTAAGGAAGGAACAGCAGGAACCTTAGTATCTGAGGTTGTGTTCAGGGCCCAACGGGGCTATCAGCAGGCTTTCCCACTCCAGTCTGGCTTAGAAATTAGGTTCTTTGGGACAGCACCGGTTGCTTTTTCTCTTTGGCGTGTATTTCCTTCTGAGGCAATTTGAGGCATGACCGAAAGGTGTGTGGAAAGAGTATGGATTTTATTCCTTTAGCTGTGCAGAAACGTAATCATGTGTCGCTTAATGACAGAGATACATTCTGAGAAATGGTTTGTTAGATTTTCTCATTGTGTGAATATCACAAAGTGTACCTTCATCAGCTAAGATGGCTACGTTGTCACAAGGTGATATAATCTCATGGGACCACAGTCCTGTAGGTGGGCTGCAGCGCACAAGACTGTGCCAGGTGCCAGTATTGTAAAGTGAGTAGATTACTGTCTCTGCTCTTAAGGATCTTCATGATTTAGATGTGCATCAGTTAACCTTGGTTTCCTCTTCCATAAAATGAGAGCGACTCATTTTTTTTAAATCAACAGATACGTATTACTTTGTGCAAAACATACAGTTCTGATAAGAATTTTGTAGAATTTTAAAAAATGATAGCTCATGGTCCTTCTCCTCCAAAAAGCTAAAATATAAACAATGCAGAGCAGGAGGTATCGGGTACAGGTCGGAGCTGGCGAGTGCAGGAGAGGACAAGTTAGCTGTGGGCAGAGGTGACCAGAAAGGACTCCCTGGAGGAAGTGGGCATGAATGTGGGAGGTGGGGCAATAGCATCACCACTCTGGCCAAACTTCCAGAGCTAAGGCTTGGCTGCCAGCCAGCAGGTGTGTTGAAGCTGGTTGGAACCCAGGATGGGGGCTGGTGAAAATCAGGGTGGGCTCCACCCTAGAAGACCTGCAAGGCCAGGCCAGGTCAAAGACTGTCCCATTAAGAAGTGGGGAGTCAGGGACTTTCAACTTTTAAGAAGACAAAGGGTGTGTTAAAAACAGCTATGGTTTCCTTCTCATTCTTCATCAAACCCTTCTCTCTTAAACTCTTATTTTCGGGGTCTTGAGCCTACACTGGCCTTGAACTGGAGATCCTCCTGCCTCTGAGACCTGGAATTCTAGGGTTGTGTACATGTACCACCACCCTTAATCTCTATCTGCAGGAGTTGTTGCAGAAATTTACAACCCCTTCAGTTAAAAAAACAAATGAGGTAGAGTCAGGTGTGGTGGCGCATGCCTGTGCTCCCAGCACTTGAGAGGCTGAGGCAGGAGGATCTCTGTGAGTTCCAGTTTAAGACCAGCCTGGGCTACATAGTTCAAGGCCTGTCTGAACTATATAGTGAGACCCTGTATCCAAAAGAAAAACAAACCAAAAAAATGCCGTAGATCATCAGAGTTTGAGTATGTACTAATGGTGTGACTGTACAAGCCTGTAATCCTAGTACTTGGGGGGCTGAGGCAGGGGGATTGCAGTTGACTTCAGGATCAGTCTGGGTGACCTAGTGAGTTCAGGGGCAGCCTGGACTATGTAGCCAGACCTTGTCTCAAAAAGAAAAATGCAAAGTAATTCAAAATTTAAACAAGGATAATCAGGGTTTGACCAGGCAGGAGTGTGCAGAAAGCCTTAAGAGAAATGTCAGTTCCGCTGTGGGAAGTCTTAGCTCCGTGACCTGAGTTGGGGAAACTTTGGGAGGATGAGGAAATCTTTTTCTCCAGAAACCTTGGCTATAAGATACAGATTCCTGGAGGCAGAGTTCAAGGCAGATAAACGAGAGGAGGGCCTTGAAGCATCACAGATAACTGAATCTGAGGCTAGTCAGTCTCTCTGGGGAAACAAATGGTTCCTTCCTAGAGGGTGGTGAGCCGGGTTAGCTTTGTGTGTACATTTGGGGGCTGAGCCCAGAGAGTCTTGAAACCTCTGCAAGGAAGTGAGCTCCAGGTTTTGGAATGGAAGCCTTTGAAGAGCCCCCAGCCCAGGCGCAAGAGAGAGCCTGTGTTCTGGAAGCAAGCTTTTGTTGTTTTTTGTGGGTTCCGAAGCCTGGGGATAAAAAGGGTTATGAGATCCTGTCCCTGGGCATGAGGCTGTCTCCCTCTGGTATGGGTGTGGGAGACGGATGTATAAACACATATGGACAGTCCTATAAGATCAAGGTGGAAAGAGAGGTATGTGAAAAATGCTGGAGTCTGAGTGTCCGAGGGGGAGGGGAGGAGGGAGCCGGGAGCCGCGGGGGAGGGGACGTCCTCAGATGTGAGGCTAGGCAGCCTGCCCTCTGGAATGCAGGCTGCTGCAGATATCCCGCTCTGGACAATCCCTGATTGTACCCCCTGCTCCGGATGGAAGGAGCTGAGGAATCCGAAGGAGTGAACCTGGTCCCTCCCAAGGATTATGATGTCCAGGAACAAAGACAGTTTATATAAAGGGCACTTTCCCCAAATCTTCCAACCTCTTGTGTCCAGTTCCCTCCTCCCCACCCCCCACTCCCACCCAGTGGAGCTGATTTCTAAATTATCTTTGTCCCCGTAATCAGCTTAGCTGAGGTTTTATTATTGTTATTATTTCCCCCCCACACTTCCCAATTCTCCCAGGAACAGCCTGGGGCCCTGCTCGCTCCATTACCCAGCACTGTCAAGCCGAGGTGCTGTTAACTGCTTCTTCCCTTTCGATTCGCTTAACTGGGAGGTTATTAAAAGGGAAAGAGCAGAGATAGGCCGGTGGGGACAGGGAAGAGAAGACAGGAGTGGGAGAAGGCATTTTCCCAGAGCAGAAACCAAAGGCTAGGCAGGCTGGTAGTTGAAGCTCTGGGAGGAGTTGGGGCTTCTTCATCTTGCTGTCCCAGTCAGCCAGGACTTCCAGTCTGCACAGTAGGATTCCTGGGTTGTAATCCCAAACCCTGAGCATCTGACTTGCTGCTCTGTGTCTCAGTCCCACCCACGCCCCTGCTCCCTGGAAATCAGCCAGCTTGACTGCACCATGGGGTGGTGTGGGAGACTCCAGAGGTCCCATGTCTCCCTCTTTCCTTATCTCTCCCCCACACTTGAGGCTGGTGGTGCTGCCAGCGCTCCAGCCCCCGACATGCACCTTGGGGCAGCTGCATTGTGCCTGATGTTGGATCCCAGGGTGACAAGCCTATTGCCCGGCACACATCTGGGACATCTCCCCTCATCAGTCAGTGGATGAAGTGAGAATGCAAACTCATTTTAATGTTAGTGTGAACCAAATATAATTAGAAAGGAAAATCTGACTTTGCAAAAAAACCCAAAAACAAACAAAAACCCTAATGCATTGCAAAGCCAACTTGAAATGACTTGTGGATTACCTGCACTGCTGCTGCTGTCCATTTGTGCAGAAAATGGAGAGGGGAGCCTCTAAAGCATGTGTCAAGAGATTTAGTGTACACATTGCTTTTCACTTCACACCAGGGTCATGTCATAAGACACAACCAAGTCCCCAGAACTGGGTAACCCCAGGAGTGCCCTCAAAGAGGGTCAGCCTTTTTGCCAAGAGAAGCCACTCTGCCTGTTGCTTATTTGGAGCCTTGGTTTTTCTCATCTACAAAATACAGACAATTATACCTACCTCGCAAGGCTGTTGTGGGGATTGAATGAAAGAATATATTAAGCAACAGTATCTGGCACTCAGTAAACTGTAGTTATTAATATTGCACAGTGCTTGCTTTTCACACTTCACAGTGCAAGGCAGATCTGAGAAGGGAAACAATAGAATGAGAGATGAACAAATAATAGGCCTAGTACAGCGAAGTCTGTGCTGATGGCACCGAGGGAGGTGACCACTGATAGGGTAGCCCCTGAACTCCATCCTCTGCTTTGGGGAGGAGCAGGATGTAATGGGAAGCACCCTGGTTTAGAATTGGGTCTGTGTCCTGGAGCTGGAGATGGAATGGCTTTTACCCTCTGTGAGCCTGTGTTTCATCATTTGTAAGACAGCGATGACGGCACCCACCTATCTTTATTCTAGGTCCTGGAAAGGCACTCAGAAAAGTGCATAGTAAGCTTAATCCCTGTCCCTCCAGAAGGCTTCAATTTACTGCGTTAGAACAAAGATCCTCAAACTTTAACGTGTTTATAGAACATCTGGGGATCTTAGTAAGGGCAGGTAGGGGTGGGAGGGTCACATGCAGGTTCTGCAAGTCACGGGGTGACACATGCTACAGCTGCTCCCCACCCTTAGGTGCACCCTCTGAGGTGTGAGAGGATGCTTTCCTCTAAGGAAAGAGCTTGTCAGCATTCTAATGGAAATCAAGAGCGAATAGAATTCATTAACAGAATTCGTTTTTTTCAGCCAGCTTAGTTGTATAACACAGCCCTGATGGACCATTGATTCGGGAGCTTTGATGTGTTTGTGTTAGGGAAGCAGCTTGTGGGACCAGAGAGGGTACAGAGCTTGCCAACAATCCTGTCCCCAGCCCCATGACTAACCCATCCAGCCGCCTCCCTGCCAGGTCGCAGGCTCCCAACCCCCCCACCCCCTTGCCAACTCTTCACTTCTGCTGCCAGCTGCAAAGTTGAAAAGCAACCAGCCAGTTGTGCTGGTGGAAACTCTTCCACTCTAGTCATTTCCACTCAATTAAAAAAACTATGAAAAACCCTCATAATTCATCTTGATGGGAGATTGGGGGAAAACATTTTGACAGAGCTTCTAGGCAGGACTATGACACTGTTAGTTTCAGTTTGAAAATGGGGTCATGAGCAGAATGTATGATTAGGGGAGGGAGATAGGTCATGGCCTTCACCAGAGGTATGGTTTGGGAGGAGCAGTGTGGAACTGACTCTGGATGGGTCAGCTTCTCACCTTAATGTAGAGCTAAGAGTTGGTCAGCCAACATGGTGTTCTCTCTCTGCTTCTATGTGAAGACCAAGCTTAGACTCATAGGAGTCTTGTCCACTGGGGAACAGGAATACCACTGATTCTCTTTCATCCTCTTCTCCCTTGCAGAACACTGACACACATACACAGCTAGAAGCATCAATCCCTGGAGCTTCCAGGGCAAATAAAGGAGGGGTGAGAGCAATCGGACTGGGCTTGGGCTACTTGGGACAGAGAAAGAACCTGAGGTCAGAAGTGAAAATGGTGCAGTAGTTCTTGAAGAAGCCCCACATCTTTGGATCCTGAAGTTACACCTGTCTTTAGGCTGCGCTAACTGGAATCAGCCGGACATCAGTGTTTGTCCTTTATTTGAGAAAATAAAAGACATTTCATTAGTGCTCTCTGCTCATTCACTCTCACATCTGGTACTCTCTGGCAAGCAGGAAGTTCTTCTTTGTGTCTACTCTGAACTTTTCCAGCTCCTGCATGGAAACTGTCCAACTGGGGACTGTAACTGAATACATCTCCAAGTTTTCTGTATGTCTGGATAAGTAACATTTTTCCTCACTAGGTTCATTTTCTTGCACTTCAGGGCAAAGCTCCTTATTTTAAGAAGCAAGCCCAGAGGGGTCATAGGTCAAGCTGCCTTCCAGGCCCCACCCATATAGGCTAAAGAAAGTTGTCTCCTTAGGGGTCGAACTCAGCAAGGCTGTCCTCCTGCAGTGTCCCCAGCCAGGGTCAGAAGGATGGAGTTCACAGGACCTGGCTGAGTCACCATGCCCTTATCTCTCTGTCCAGTGTCCCCTCCTGTACAGCTCAGACCAGTTGGGGTCTTGAGGGCTCTGGCATCCTTCCCACCATCTCTAGTGAAGGCCTGAGGTCCCCTCTTCTGGCCCTGGAGGGACAGACTGAGAGAGAAGCTGGCACCTGCTGCTGAAGCCAGGTAGATGGGGAAGTGGGCTTGGAGGGGTGGACCTGCCCCACTGTCTGGACCCAATTTAGCTACAGAGTGGGATGTTTTCCTCTTAAAATCACCAAGGGATATCCTCAGCCTGGCTTTGCCTGGGTGACATCACTCAAAGTCAGTGTGGGCAGAGGAAGGCGCGGATGGGGTATATGTGGTGGGGTGCTAGCTAACTGTATAGGTGAGATGGGCTCTCCATCTTCCAAATGTATGAACCTATAAATAAAGGGGGATTTTGCACCCATCTGTGCCTCTGCAGGGAAGAGGGTAGAAAGAGAGCCTGGTGCTGGGAGTCAGTAGAGATGGTTCCCTGGGAGGAATAGAGAGAATACTGGAATCAGTTGGAATGGGGTGGGAATGAGGTAGAGGAAACCCC
This sequence comes from Heterocephalus glaber, assembly GCF_053883595.1. NCBI lineage: Eukaryota > Metazoa > Chordata > Mammalia > Rodentia > Bathyergidae > Heterocephalus > Heterocephalus glaber. The sequence continues at coordinate 5,170,435 of NW_028258349.1, read as the reverse complement.
CAGTGGAGTCTTGGTGGGAGGAGAATTGTGCCCAGCCAGGGCTGAGTGGGATGGAGATGCTGAGAGCTAAGAGCCCGTGTCACCTTGTCAAGTGTGTCACTGTCTGTTCGTGTGACACACTCCGCAGACGCACAGGCAGTCCTACACCTGGAAGCAGCTGCTGCTCCATGGAGGGCAGGGTGGAAAGCAAGTCCCTCCAGAGGACAGACCAGTGTCTTTGGGGGAGCAGGCACATGGTTACAAGTGGGCTGCAGTGTGGAGCCTACCAGCCGGGATGCATGCAGGGTCACCATACCCTTTTTCAAGGGTAGGAGGATAGGACAGCCATGGCCTGGGGTCCTGGAAGCACAGCCTGTGTCCTGGCAAGGAACCATCTGCGCAAGCAGGCCACTCTGTGGCTGCCATCCACCAGCAGAGCCACAGGACCTGTGTTCTGGCTGCTGCCTGACCCCCAGCCAGATGCTCCCTGGGCCCCTTCCTCCTGCTGCCCTTCCCTGTCTGTCAGTCTGTCACCCAGCAGGAGTGCAGTGGGCCCTGCTCCTGAAGCATTTGGTGCTTGATAATTTGTGGATTATAGCTAACTCTCGATAAAGATTCCCCTAATTGCTTGGCTCACCTCAGGTTCCATCATCAAAGCAAAGCCGTGAGGCCCCCCTCTCGCCCTCCTTTTCTTTTTATTATCTCTTAATTAATCACTCTGGCTTTCACACTTAGCAGATAATTACAGTCTCCTGGGCACGAAGCTCATTTTCATAACCTCCTGCTCCAAACCTGCAGTGGAGGGGGTGGGGAGGTAGCGGTAGCGGGAGTGAAGGGGGAGTGAGCAGAGCCAGGGTGGAGGGAGGTGGGGCATCGAGTGGGTGGGAGGAGGGAGACAGGAAAAGGGACCTGAGCCTGAGCGGAGCATGGGTTCGAACAGGACCCCTGATGTCCCAGCAGGCCTTGCCAGTGGGCAGGAGGCCCCACCTGATGTCTACCCCTGAGCTGTGTGCCTCTGGCTCCCTGCAGGGCTTGGAAGGAGGTGTGTAGAGGAAGAGAGCTTAGGAGGAGCAGTAGGGTCCCTGGGGGAAGCTGGTGCACCCAGGTGCTGGGAAGTGGGGAGAGGCTCTTATAGGGACAAGAGGCAGCAGGCATGGGGCGAGGACCCGGGCTGGGAGCTTTTCTGTTGTGGAGGATACAGGACACACACCCTGGGCCTTGATCCCGTGGAAGGCCATTTGGCGAGCACTTTCATTGTGTGTATGGTGTGTGTTTCAAAATATGATCACCCACCCATTTAAGAGATGAGAAAACTCTAAGGAGATGAGAAAACTGTGGCTCTGGGAGAGTGATTTGCCCAAGAAATCCAGGTCTGGTTGCAAAAGCCTTGTTTTTCTGTTGTTGTTTGTTTGTTTAAATTAAGACATGGTCTCTCTGTGTGGCCTGGGCTGAACTCACAGCAATCCTCCTGCCTCAGCCTCCTGAGTGAAAGATTATGACCTCAACTATAGATGGGCCCAGTCCTCATAGGCTCAGGGCACAGGATAGACATAAGGGGAGAGGGAGGGAGAAGATGAGTCCTACTTGTCTTTCTCCTCTAGACCCCAGGGACAAGCAGAGGACACACAGCTGACCGATGGGTGTGAGAAGCTCAAGAAAGAAAGTTGATCCAGCAAATTAGACAGAGCCGAACCTGGACCCTAACCTCCATCGTGTGCTCTGTGCCTGACCCTCATTACTTCCCTCGGCGAGCCTTTGTGGCCTGGGCTTTTCTGCAGGTCTCAGAGGAGCTGGAAAGGGGCAACACAAGAGAGTCATTTTCCCTGTGCACTTGGAATCTTCCTTCGTGACCCTGATGTGTGGCTGGCCTTGGCCTTTAGAAAGAAATAAACTGGTTCCCAGTGCTTCCTTTGCCATTAACTGCTGATGAGACCCTGGGATATAACCTGTCACTGTCAGTGTCTTCCTCACTGGCCAGTGGGTATCTCAGAAAGAGGCCTGACAGTCTCTATGAAACAGAGTCCCTGGCACATACTAGGTGCGTAACAAGAGCTGTTATTGCCAGTTGTGTCACCATATATGAAAGCAGTGGCTAGCCTGTGCCTAGTAGAAGGCACAGAAAGCAAGTTTGTTTCTTAAAAAGCTGGTGAGAGGGAGAGAGCCCTTTTGGTCTACTTTTTCTGTTAGGGAGGAGGGAGGGAGGGCAGGCACAGAATTTCCACAGCTTAGGCCACTCTGTCCCAGTGCAATTTTTCTTTTTCTCCCCACAGATAAGTTCTGTCTTCTGGCTAGGGCTGCCTCCAGTTCAGAGTGTGTTGGCACCAGTTCCAGGCAGGACTGATCTTCCCTTTTGCCCACCAAAGGCCCGGGTGCCAAAGGGTGAATCACGTGGAGCTCAGGAGGCTGGTGACTTCTGACTCAGTCAGCTCTGGTTTCCTGGGCACTCCAATAGGAAAATCTATATCCAGGGGGCAGGGTAGAAAGAGCACTAAACTGGGAGCCTAGCCCCATTTGTGCCCCTAATGCAGGGACCTCAATGACCTAGGCCTGTGTTCTTATCATAAAATGAGGTTAATCTTCAGGATGCTTCCTGGCTGCAGTTTTCCGGCTCATCGCCACCCTATGGGGGTTTGCCAAAAGGACTAGCTCTTTCCAGATGGGGCCTCAGATCTCTGATTTATTTTGTGAGCCATAGCTGAGGGTACTGATTTCAGAGGGTCCTAGTAAGAGTACCCCAGGAGAAGCAGCCTTTGCTCAGGAACATGAGTAGAAAGGAAATGTTTTATGTGTTTTTAGATCTGACCTGGACTTGAGGTGAGACCAGCAGGACTCTGCACCCCGCCCCAAACAACACACACACACACACACACACACACACACACACACACACACACACACACACAGTCCTGGGGATGATGGCCCAGCCTGCTGGGGAAGGTGGGGACCTGACTGAGGGTGTGGGCGCCTGTGTGTGTATGTTGATAAGATTTTCCCCCTGAAGAAACATGCTCTGGCTTCACCCTGAACTTTAGCTTTGGTCTATGAAAAGGTTTTGCAGAGTCTTGTGGGAACATAAACATTTGGCAGATTTCTTTCCCTGAAAGCTATTTCTTTTCTTTTTCTGGGAACTTAAGCCAGCAAGATCAAGGCCCAAGGCCCCTCCACCCTGTCCTCCTCCTTCCTCTTTGCCTGAGACACCCAGCCCCCCCCCCCAAATGAAAACAAAGTTAACTGGTGTGTACTGGGAATCATCTCAGAGCAAACTGGGCCAGAAGAAAGGAGTGAAGCAAACAGCTCTCCCAAGAGGAGAAATTACAAGGGAGGGGAGAGAGAGAGAAAAAAATAGCAAATAGCATCAGTGGTGAGAAGTGAATTCTAGACATTTAAAATTCTTTTGGTTTTAATCATCTCAGAGGCCAACCAGAGCTGAGCTGTGGGGGAAGGGAAAAAATGAAAACCAGGGCCACCTACTCCTAGCTCACAGGAATCTGACTGTAAAGACCGGGAGCTCTGCTCTGCAGGTCTCTCAACCCAGCCCTCACCGAGCCTTCTGCACTGGAGCTGGTAAGGTTTCCTCCTCCAGAGAGCCCTTCGTACTAACCCTCCCCTTTAGCTCCTTTTACAGGCTCAGTTTACACTCGGTTTTAAAGCACCGACCTTTCAGTTTTCCAGCCAGATTGCAAATTCCCCAAGGCCTTGGATTATGTTTTGTTCGTAACAAAACACAACCAACAAACAACAAACCCTAGGCTCTTTCATAAGCCCTGACAGGGCCCCCTCTGTGAGGGGGTGGGGCTCAGGCTGGGCCTCTTTTCCTCATCTGAGGAGTGGGGCCTTTAAATGTCCTAGGAGCTGAGGGAAGCTGTGAGGAGCCCTCAGAGCAAAAGGAGCTGTGCTTTGTGGGGGACATTGGGGGTTTCCTCAAGGACTGCCCCGGGGGAGGAGATGGAGGCATTTCCTGAGGCCTTGGAAGCAGAAGCGGAAGCCGGGGCGGGGGCGGGGGATCTCCTTCTGGGACAGGCTGGATCCAGCAGGGATGTCTGGGGACATTGGTGGCTAGAGAGGGCCTTGGGGCAGGGGTTGCAGGCTCCTCCTTTTCCAGCCAGGGTGGGTGTAAAGATGTGGGAGTGGGTCAGGAAATCTTGTTAGCTAGGAGGAGGGGACAAAGGGCCAGGCCCAGAAGGAAGCAGAAGCCAGGGAAGCTGGATATGAGGCTGTCCTAGCAGCCTTGTCCAGAAGCCCCCTTCTCTCCCTAGTCTCAGACCCCTCCCCTGTGCTCAGCAGCTTTCTCCCCAGCCCTCCCTTCACCAGCAAGTTCTTTGTTTTCATCTGGAGGAAACTCTCTTCATTCTTGTGCCTACAAGTTGTTTCTCCCAACCCACACTGCCCAACACCACTACTTTCCTAGAAACTTTGATCCTTGGGCCTTTGGACTTTGGTCTGTTGTTTTTTTATAGCACGTCTCCCACCTCCTCCCACCTCCCACTTTCCCAGGGTAGATCAGAGTTGATTTTACGGTGGGAGTGAGTGCCTTGAATTTTACTACTTCTTGCACTGCTTCTTCCTGGACATCTCTTTCATTCTTCCAAGAGCTCCAGTCTGTTCAGCTGTGAAATGGACAGCTCCCTAGAAGATGCCACTAGGCAGGAAGCCCAGAAGGAATATGGTTTTCATCTTCTGAGTAAAGGGCAGGTTCTGGAGTTCAGACTGCTCTATTCCAATCCAGGGCCTGCCACCTCCTAGCGCTGTGACCTTGTGTATGTTGCTTCACCTCTTCATAGAGTAGCGCCATCTACGGGGAGTGATGGTAAGAACTGGACTGCATCAGACAGTTCATGTAGAACCCGTGGGATAATGTCTGAGGTGCTTAAGTATATGGTGTATGTTAGCTCTTGTTTAGTTGAATCCTCACATTTTGTGGTATAGAATAATGAAAATAACCCTGGATTTCCAGCCAGGAGACCTGGGTTAGGATTCCATTTTCTTCCTGACTTCCTTTGTGACTTTGGTCAAGTCCATTCCCTAAGTAGCACGTGGAATTCATAAAGTCCTCTTCTGCCTTCCCCTTCAGTGGGAGTAGTTGAATATAAATCAGACTCCTTAAAGGATCAGCATTTAGGAAATGTGTGTTAAAAGATTGAGCTAATATGCTGATCTGGCCAGAGTGATGGAACTTGGCTGTGCTGTTGGAGGCTGAAGCAGGAGGAACCCAAGTTCAAATTCAACCTGGGCAGTTTAACAACTTAGGGAGATCCTGTCTCAAAAGGAGGGGGCCTGACAATGAAGCTCAGTGGAAAGGCCCTGAGTTCAGTCTCCAGTACTGCAAAAAACAAAAAGCTAATCTTTGAGCAAAGAAATTGGAGCTGAGTGTCAGAATGACCTGCTGAGGATGGATACAGCTAACCCTTGTTGTGGGGACTGTCCTCTTAACTAGTACATCTGGCTGCATCCCTGGCCTCTACCCACTGAAAGCCACCATCCTTCAGACATTTCCAGTCGCACCCTGGAAAGTGAAATCACCATCGCCCTAGCTGAGAGCACTGGGCTAGCTAAATGGGAAAAGGTGGAACTGGAAGTCAAGTCTTCTGATGTTCCATCCATCCATTTTTCTAAATGCCAAATTGTTGAAATTGTTGTCATTGTTGTGTGTGGGTGTGTGTCTGTGTGTGTGTGTCTGCATACTGAGGATCAAACTCAGGGCCTTCTCTCTGAGTTATGTTCCCAGTTATGTGTGTATTTAGAGTCAGAGTCTCACCAGATTGCTGAGTTGCCCAAGCTGGGGTTGAACTTTCGAACCTCTTGCCTCAGCCTCCCAGAGTTCTGGGATTGCAAACATGCACCACTATGTCTAACTCTTTACCTATATATTTAACCTTGACCCACATCTGGTAAAATTCAGAGATAATTATGAATTTAGGTGGAACTACTTTGAGGTGGAACTTTTGATTTCTATCCCATTTTAGAAATGATAAGATTTCCTACAAATGACTCAAGTTTATCTTTCTTTATGGCAGAGTAGTACTCCATTGTGTGTATAAATACCATATTTTCTTTATTCATTCATCTGTTGATGGAAATACAGGCTTCTTCCAAGATTTAGCTATTTTGAATTGTGCTGCTATAAACATAAGTGTGCATGAATCACTGTAATATGATGTCTTTAATGGTTTCAGGAAGTTATCTAGAAGGGGAATATCTGGGTCAAATGGAATTTCTACTTAGTTTTTTGAGGAATCTCCATGTTGATTTCCATAGTACTGTACCTTGAGACCATAATGTTAAGTGAAATGAATGAGACACACAAGCTTAAATGGTGCATGGTTTTTCTTATATTTAAAACCCAAATTGCAAATAAAAAACAAAATAAAAGATAGGCAATAGAAATTAGGGAGATAGATAATGTGCTTTTTCAAATGGGAAGGATATCAAAAGATAGAGGGAGGGCTGGGGATTTAGCTCAGCAGCACCGTGCCTGCCTTGCAAGGTTGTGAGTTTGATCCCCTGTGTCAAAAAATAAATAAATAAAAATGGAGGGAGGGGAGGGAAAGGCGATAAAAAAGGAATTAAGTTGTGTTATGTGCATGTACCAACTGCACCCAAGGAGTGTAAACATTATGTACAGCACACGTGCATTAATTTTAAAAATGATAAAGTTTCCACATAAGCCATGACTTGCCTGTCTGTCCAAAATTTGGGCCTGGAAAGAAGCAGGTGGCAAAGAAAGTGACCTGGATGATTAGGTGGGATGGGTGGAGGCTCTGACTTCCTCTGGGAACAAAGTTTGTGGTGAGGATTGTTGGAAGATCCAGCACATCTCTGGTCCAGGCAGGTAAAAGCCAAGTCCTCCTGATGCCACCGACGACAGCGTCCTGTCTGAATGCCTGCTCCTCCTCTAGTTCTCTCTCCTCAAACATACCTCCTACGCCCAGCAGCTGCTTGGACTTCTCTGCAGCCAGGCCTAGGGGACCCTAGAGTCTAGTTGGAGAATCACAGATTTATCCAACCTCTGACTGTCAAAAACAAAAGCCAGGACCTAGAGGGTCCGTTCGTGACTCACTGCCCCAGAGAGGGACTAGCACTGCACATCAGCCTCCTCTGTCTTGGCCACCCAGCGCACATTGGAAGGATACTTCCTTCATGTCTCTCCTCAGATCTCCCTGCCTTCCCCAGTGCTCGGGTAAAAGTCCTTTCTCCTGTTGAGGTTGGGAGTGACACAAGGAATCTACTGTACACTAATTGCTGGAAAATTTGAGGCTTGGAGAGGAAGGTGGTGGTCTCCAGAGAATATAGGGTAATGCTGTTCCTGGGTCTGTCAGCAGATCTCCCACCTTCCCCAGATGGGCTCTTATCTTTCCACCTCTGCCCCTGTCCCTCCTAAGGACCCCCCTCTTGCTGTCATGGTAACCAGGGGATTAGGACTAGCTTGGAAGCCCAAAGATACGGGAGAGGGCTTAGAGAGGAGGCAGGTGGAGGGAGGAAGTGAGAGGAGGGCATGATAAGGAAACAGCTGGGTGGGGGAAGAGGAGAGCAGAGAGGAAGGTGAAAGGAAGGAGGAGATGAGAGAGAAGACTCATCCCTGGTAAGAGAGAAAAGGGAGGGGGAGGAGAGAGGGAGAGAGAGAAAAACCTCAACTTTTATTTAAAATCAGAGAGCAGTTGTAGGCCTGGAGTTGTTGCTATGGCAACGGCAAAGAAAAGGAGATAGAGAGCTTGTGAAGCCGTGAAAACCCAATAGGGGTAAATGTTTAAAGCGAGGAACAAAAACCATTCAGAGATAATTAAGTAACAGGCTGCAAGTTCCACACTCCTGCCCATTGTCAGGGGACTGGGCCTGAGATTCCGGCCTGCTTGTACCTCTGCCTTCTCCCACCTCTTGCTCCTTTCCCTTGTTCAAGACGGAGGATTTCAGAGAAGCAGCTGGGGACCCCAGCCCTCCATGTCATCCTGCTTTCACTGGGGACTGTCCTCCTCACTCTGGCCCCAGCTCCTTGGAGGAAGGTTGTACAAGCTTTCTCTCCCTCGCTATTAAGAGAAACCTGGTATCTGCAGGGGGAGAGAGGCTGAGGGCAGATACATGGGAGAGCTCTTGGACACCGAGTCCCCGATGGATAATGGAGCTGTGACTCCATACCTGGCTCTTTCCCTGGGTGTCTATCGCCCTTTGGCCTGTTCCTCCAGAGGGAGAGGACTTCTGGTCTGGAGCTCTTTTGGGGCTGCTTAACTGTGTTCAGTGCCACCTCTAATTCCTCTGTGAATGCTTCTTAGGCTTTTTCCAGGCTAATCCTCAAACCTCAAGATGGCCAAAAGCTAAACTGATATTTTTGGGGTTAGGTATACCATGCAGAATATAGATATGATGGCAAAGTACTTTCTTCTTTTCAAAATTATCCTCACTCAGGTACCTGAATCCCACCCCAGACATCGAAGTAGCTAGCTGGTCCCTTACCTCATCTCCTCAGGGAAATAATCCTTTGACTGCTGCCTCCCTCTACCTGGAGACACCTCCCAAGACATCATGGATATCAGAAAGGGCTATGATGTCCTTTTTCCCTGTCATCTCAGGATGCAGCTCTGAGCTGGGTGCTAAAGCAGCTAAGTCAGAAGGGTCCTGTTTTATGTCGGCCACTCTCCCTCCCACAGTTGTCACCCACCTCCAGTCCTTCCCTCCAGATTCTCTCAGCTTTATCCTTAGACTAAGCCAGACAGTCAGAGAGTCTCGAACTGAGACCAAATGGTTTTAGCCCTTTTAAGAACTGCTTTTACTGAGCTGAGCATTTGGCACAGTGCCACCAGCCTGCCTTGAGGAATGTTCTAAGGAGCAGCCCTCTCAAACTTCTCATTGTTTATGGTAGGGATGTTGACTAGGATAAGGTTCAAAGCATCACAGTGTCCTCTGAGGAGCAGCCTTTGGTGAAAGTTCTGCAGTGGTACTTTTCCTAAGCCATTGATTCCTTTTTATTTTATAGGTCTTATAAATTGTGTCATGAATTTTGAATTTTTCCTTTTTGCATTGGCTGCTTGGAAGCTCAAGGATGAACCTGGCAGTTCATTTCTGGTGCAGCAGTTAGGATCTTACAGCCTATATATAGTATATTAGATCTACTCCCATCTCAGTGTATTTCTCCTGCCCATATTCTCTTTCTCTGGTTTCCTACCATCTCCATGCAATGTTTAATTTCTTCTTTTGATTGATTTTTTGTATCATGGACCAAGTACATTTATATCATTGTCCATATACATTGCTTCAAGTCTTTTATAAAACAAAGTAATTAAATTGAGTTGTTATGTAAAACATACTTCATAGTGCCTGGCAAATAGTAAAAAAGCAATGAAAATGTCAGCTACTATTTTAAGTAAACAAATAATGTCTTCCTTTAGAAGTCCTGTAAAAATGGTCCAGAGGCTGCAGAGACCTGTTCAGATTAAAGGCTGCCTATAAATACCGTTAACACCCAGCTGACCCAATAGAAGGGGAAGTTTCTCATGGATAACACCCAGCCCTTGATTTGTTTTTTAACCTTTTTTTTTTCAAACTTGGGAATGCATCATGGTGATGATGATGATGATAATAATCAGATTTACCTTGCCTATTAGAGTTGACTTGGACTGCTGTTTAAATGAGTTTCTAATTCCCTACTCACACCAAGACTGACAGCCGATATATCCTGGGTGGCAAAAGGACTCAGCTTGCGTGGGATTAAGATTTTTCCGTGGATAATCTCCAAAGTGAGGGACCTGTGTGTGAGTAATTGAGAGCTGACAGCCTTGCATTGGATCAGTTTTGCCTAGCCAAACGAGGGACCGAAACCCTAGGGAAGACAGAAGGGTTATAAGACAAGTGAGGTTGCTGTTTCTCAGCCTTGCTCAAACTACACTAACTCCGGTGAGGCTGACCCTGAGTTCTTTGTTGCTTTGTCATTGCCTTTCATTTTCTCCTGTGAGAGAATAAAAAGGAAAAATAACTGTGTTTTGTTGAGGCTCACATTCACTGACCTCTTACTATATGCTTGGCTCTCTGAGTGTGTGTGCACTGTCAGTGTGCCGAGTCCCTGTGAGCTGCCTTTACTGCTCAGAGTGAGATTCCAGTTTTATCTTACCTCTAGTTGAGTAAGACATACAAAACCGAGATAATGGGCATCTCTTCTCCTAACTTTTCTATCTCCTTCCCTCAAGGTCTTTGCAGTCCTCCCTCATTTTGTTATCCTCCTTCCCGCCCTTTCTTCCCTTCCTTCTATCCTTTGTAGTGCCTGGGAGGAAACCCTAAGCAGCAGTCTACCACTGAGCTACATCCCCAGCTCTCTCTTTCCCTTTCAGAGATCTCCTTTTCCTTTTCACAATTTCAAGGTCTTTCTCCATTCTATTTCTACTGAAATAAATTTCGAGAATGAGTTTTCTCCCTTTCTATCATTTTAGAAAAAAACCTTCCCCAATTACTTACAAGGGCAAAAAAAAAAAAAAAAAGAAGCAGCTCTCTCAACCCCTTAGTTCTTTTCCTTAGAAGACAAAAGATCCTCAGAATTAGAGAGGAAGGGGGGAAAAGAAGCGGGGTGGGGGTGGGGGGGGAAGATACCAGTTAAAAATTTTCATCAGGGTCAAAGACCTGACAGAAAAGCTTTGTTTAAAGGGAATGTGAAGGGGGAGGAGGAGGGAGTTGGCAACTAGCAACTCTCAACCTCAGAAGGCAAATATCTTGAGAGTTGAGGGAAATCTGGAGATAGTGAACATTTCCACTGAAGTCAGGGAAGAGCTTTGATTTCATTTTTAACCACAGCCTTGTCCTTCCGAGGCTGGTAGAATGTGCTGAGAGGAAGGACCGGACCGGGGGCGAGAAGGAAGGGGAAGCAGGAAGCTGCCATTTTGGTTTCACTCTGGGTCAGAATTGCCAAGAGTGAATGGCTGAGAGGAAGCCTTTGAGGAAGGCTGTAGGCCTGCTAGCCCTCCCCAGCGTCCCAGCTTACTGCTTGAGGAGGAGAGGAGCAGCAAGTGTGTGAAGCTGAGGTGTGGGACGCTGGTGAGATCCTGAGCTACCTGTGGGCAGTGTAGCCGTAGACATCCAGGGCTGAATCGGGGTCCACCCGAGAATGGAGTGTGATGCGGTGGGTGATATGAGCAGCCTCTCTGGGACTTTCAGAAGACAAGACTCAGGTATGTCCCTCGATAGAGGGAAAGTGAAAACCAGACATAGCATGGGACATTGTTGAAGAGTATCAAGAACAGGACGACTAGACCAGAAATCAAACACAGCTAGACAGCAGGGAGCCCTGGAGGACAAAGGTCAAGGGTGGAGGGGCCAGGAACCCATCCCTCCTCAAGGCCATGCAGATGCTGCCTTCCCAGGGGGCTCTGCTGTTGGCTCCACTGGGCTGGCTTTAGAACAAGTGGCAAGTGTTTAAATCCCAGATTGCTTTTGCCCCAGCACCTGGTATCCAGCCATCGATTGATGTGTCATGTGAGAATATGAACCGATTTTAATATTAGCCTGAACAAAACGTAATTAGAAAGAGAAATTTGCTTCTGCTGTTGTGGCTGCTGCAGCATAGAAGTTACGTAAGGGTCATTTAGCCAGCCCTGGAGCATCTTCCCATTCCTATCCCCAGGTGTCTCCCCCGAACCAAAGAAGTAGAGCCCCAGAGGCTCTGGTCCTTGGCTGGAACAGACTCCCAACCTGGGCACAAATCAAAGACATCAGTACATGGGGAACATCTAGGCAAAAGGGAAACGAGAGAGAAGGGGCAAAATAGAGAAGAATGAACAACAGACTGAAGGGAGAAGGAATAAAGAGCTGAGACATAGCTTAGCCTCTGTAGAGCGGGAGGAGAACCGGAAGGCAAAGAAAAAAAAAGGCAAGGCGTTGAGTTATCCTTAGACAATTGCAGAAAGACAAGATGGATTCAGGAAGGAATGAACTCTGCATAGGTCCTGTATTATTATTAATACACTCAGGCAGGCAGGCAAAGGAGCATTTTGGCAGAGACTTTGGGTGTGTGGGAGAGGGGCAGGGGTGTGTGGCGATGGGGGTGACTTTGTGGGGTGACATTGGTGCAGGCATCCAGCCTGAGCTCCATGCCGGCCCCCTCTACCCAGCTTTACACTGGGGCACTTCATTTGGGTGGAGGCAGGCAGGAGTGGAAACTCCAGGCCTAATTGCTAGGTCTCTCTCAGCTCTTCCAGGGAACACGGGGCAGGAAATTCCTCAAATTCCAGGCTTGTAGGATCATTGCCCAGCGTTAACCACAGAGCTGGGGAAAGAGGCAGCAGGGAGGCAGAGAGAGCTGCCCCTCTCCATCTTCTTTTCCCTTCGGTTTTAAAACAGCAGCAAATTGGAAGGACTTGGAGGGGCTGCTGGCTTAGAGGAAGGCCCCAAACAGAACAATGGTCCTGTAGAGAAAGTCCCAGGTCTGGGAATCCCAGAGAAACTAGCCCTGAGTTGAGTAGGTTTCAGGGTGAAAATAGACTGCTGTAGACAGGGACAGGAATTTTTTCCCAGGATGAGTTTTTTTAGCTCTCAGGAGTGGCGGGTGGAAAGGAACCTGTTTCAGGAGAACCTAGGCAAGAACTGTCTTGTAGAGAGCCGAGCAGGGAGCACATCAGAAGGGGTTTTGGGGTCGACAGCGACATTTGCTTTTGCTCTGAGGGGGCAGCCAGGAGGGTCTCCTTCCTTTCTGAGTTCTTATCCCAGCATAACAAGTTTAGGGCACCTTTTCACACACCACCTTGACGTTCCCTGGACAGCTCACCCCCTTTTGTGGTACTGGGGATTGAACTCAGGGATTTGGCACTGAGCTACAGCCCCAGAGCTTTTTTTTTTTTTTTTTTTTTTAATTTTGAGGCAAGTTACTAACCTGGCCAGGCTGGACTTGAACTTGGCATCTGACCCTCCTGCCTCAGCCTGTCAGAATGCTGGGGTTACAGGCTTGCCCCACCACCCCAGGCCTCCTCCTGGATTTACCTTCCAGGTGCCCCACAAAGACCACTCTCTGAAGGAAGTCTTCCCGGCTTCCCCAAAGATTGATCGTTTCCATTTACTTCCTTTGGGCTTCCAGAGCAAATTGCTTGTACTTCGACAGCCTCTGTCTTAATCATAGTGAGATGTTTACCACCACCTCCTGCATGCGGTGTAATGCTCCTTACGGTGGTGGATATACCAAGACTCCTTTTTATATTTGTAGCTTCCTTCTCTCATCTCTGCCCCCAGCACCTACAAGAGTGACTGCCCCCCACTTCAGGCCACCCTCTCCCCACCCCAGAATGTTTGTGGAGTGAATATTTTTTGAGAGTGGATTATCACTCCGTAAGTCCTCATAATGAATGTTTAATTTAAAGCCTGGTTCCTCTTCCAGCTATCATCACTTCATATGTGCTCAGAAAAGGCAAGCGCTTTTTTTTCCTAATATTATCTCCGGTAGAACATAATTAGGTGTTGGTAAAAATTCATTATTATGCTTTCCAGTGCCAAAAAGAAATGACTTTTGCATTATCCACACCACTGCTCTCCCTCAGTGGTGTGGTTAACCGAGATGTGGACGTTGTTGTGATAATTCATGATGGAACCATCTTGAAGGGCATTGGATTTATTGGGTCTGAGGAGGAAGCAGTGGCCCGTGACCTCTGTCATGCTTTCTTCTCAGTCACTAAGCGTTCTGGGGTTTGCCCAGAGCACTTGCAGCTTGGGGTCCCACCCTCAGTGGCAGCCTAAAAATGGCCAGTGTGGGCTGGCATTAAGGCAGGATCTCGACTATAATATATGTATAAGCCAGGGGTGGTGGCAGCCGCCTAAAATCACTCACAAGGTCAAGCCCAGCCTGGGCGATTTAGCAACTTAGGGAGTCCCTGCCTCTATATAAAAGGACTTGGGATGTAGCTCAGTGTAAAGGTCTTGGGCTCACTTTTAAGACTGCTTAAAAAAAGATATATATAAATGTTTCTAGCCTTCCTCCTTCCTCTCTTCCTAGGGAAGCCCGGGAGCCCCTTTCTGTGGGCATGGCAGCTGTGGTAGGTTTCATGCTAGGGGCTTTCCTTAGCCCCCTCTTGTGGGCTTTTAGGTCCCAGAGGTACATTATGCCTATTGTTCCTGAGATATATATACACTGACCTGTGGATAAATATAATGCCACCTGAGGCGTTAAGTCCAGAAGGGACAGGAAATAGTACCAGGTGTGGTGTGGATGGCGCCAGTTTATCAGTGCTTCTTTCTTTGTTTTTGTTTTTGATATTTTGGTACCGGGGATCGAACTCAGGTCCTTGCACTTGCAAGGCAGGCAGCAGAACCACTGAGCTAAATCCCTGGCCCCTATCTCGGCTTCTTTTTGTTTTGTTTTGTTTTGTTTTGTTTTTGGTACCGGGGGATCGAACTCAGGTCCTTGCGCTTGCACAGCAGGCGGCGAAACCACTGAGCTAAATCCCTGGCCTATCCTGGCTTCTTAAAGGGGTCAGCCTGCAGCAGGACTTAGGAGGAGGGGACAGAGTCTGGGCTGTAGGGAAGAAGAAAGGAACACCAGGTGTGGGCGTGGGTCTGGGGGCGAGCATGGTGGGGAGTTGTGAAAGCCTTGTGCACCTGGATTCTTAGTGGGCTGCTTTTGTGAGTTCTTGAGAAATAGGTCAACACATAATGAAGTTTGAGAGGCTACATTCCAGTTTCTGGGCACCTGGGTGTGAGGGAAGCAGGAAACAAGGAGGATTATGAAGGGCCATTATCATCCGAATTAGATGGCCTGTAGGTGGGCCTGTGAGGGGTGTAGAGAACATAGAGTTTCAGAAGTCCATGCATGCAAGCATTTAATTTGTGTTGCGTACCTTCCGTGTTCTGGAAGGCATGTTAGAGGACTAGAGTATCTAGTCCTTGAATTAGGAATCAGAAGACCAGAGAAGAGATGCCACTGGCTCAGGCCACACTGCTGACTGATCTGGCCTGGGCCAGAATCCCTCACTGCTGACTCCCAATCCAGTGCTCTTTCTGCTACAGCTAAATGCAACCCATAGTCTTTGAGTTCAGTTTCCCTTTGTATATAATGTCCAATGGGCTGTACTGGGTACAGTGACTTTAAAGTACCCCAGAAATCCTACTAGTGATATGCTGCCCCTTGTGGCTGAAAGTCAGGGCTTGCCCCTGATCCTTTCCAGCTGCCAAAATCCCAGGCCCTGCGGCTATGCTCCTCACACTGCCTCCTGAAGAAATTGCAAAAGAACTTAATTGCAGGGGCATGGAGAGAGGGTCCAGATGTTCAAGCAGGTAACTGGGCTAGCTTGCTCTCCACTCCTGCACATCTTAATTTCTTTGACCAGTGTGAGGGCCTCTGTGAGCCTTCTGCTAAAAAGCACCATGGACTCAGACTGTTTCCACCCTGCTTCTTCCTTGTATATGCTCATGTGGGTGCAGGTGAGGAGAGATCTTTCATTAAACTCAGGTGGAGAAGGGAGGAGCCTGTAGCAAACACCTTGAATGATGTTAGGGTATGTAAATGTCTTCTGAAGTTCTTTCTGGAACCCTGTGTGGCTTTCTTTTCTGCACAAATTGCACAAGGTTGGTCTGGAGACATGAAATGAGCCACCCAAATGGAAAGATACTGCCTGGAAGGTTTTACCTTTCCCCGTTGGTCTTAGAAAGGTTAATAAAACAAAGAAGGCAGAAGTTGTGCCTACAGGAGATCCTTCCAGTCCCCTATAGTCCTTTGGGAGTGGGATGGAGGAAGTGATGGGAGAGGCGAGCTCCCTGTGCACTTGGCTGGGCTTTGTTATCCTCCTCTGCAAAGAAATTCCCTCATGCTCTTGTAGATGGGGAAGGCTCCATAGTTTTAGACAGTGAACAGTATGTTTTCATTTCAGTTCGTTTCAATCTGGCAAGCATTTATAGAGTGCCAGGCACTGTTAGACACAGAGAAAACAGAGATGAATACAGTATGGTTCCTTGCCTTCCAGGAGCTCATAGTTAAGTAAGTTTTTATTTAAGACAACAACACTTGTCTCAAATATAGCAGAAAGACTGACTATAAGGAGAGGTACTTTGGGACAGAGAATGAGAGGCATAATAATGGAAATCCCCTGCAGCCCAGCTAGAACCATCAGTTCTCTGTTCTCTGACTGGCAGACAGCTTGGTATGATGCAAAGTTCACAGGAGGAATTAAGAGACTTGGGTGTCTTCTCCCAGCTTTGCCATTAATACTGCATGCTGACAGGGTAAATTATTTAACTGCTCTGCCATTCTAACTCTTACATGGAGGTGAGATTGAGTAGTTTCTTAGATCTCCCCTCAGCTATAAGGTAAGGTCAATCTGGGAAGGCTTCCTGCAGTTTTAGAGAATTGGAAAGAAACATCGTGTTTGCAAAGATGTCCAGTCTGATCCCAGGCAGAGATGGAGATAGGCAGTGAAGGGAGGAAGAGGATGGAGACCCAGGGTCCGGCATTGGTATTGGGTGGAGCTGGGTCTAGAACACCTGGAGGTGGGTGGAGAGGACTTTGGCTCCAGCTGCAGAAGACCATACCTGACAGCATGAGTTTCCAGAGAGCTGGGGACAGAGTCCAACCCAAGCGGATCTAGATGATCTCCCTCCAGTGCCACAAGGCCACCACCCTGACCTCAGAGCCAAATGCAGCTCACCACCAGTTGCATTTTTAGAAGGAGAGGGGGTGGTGTGGCAAAACCAAAGGGAGTAACTCCTTTGAGGTTGGAATTTCTTACCCTAAACTGTGGAAACTGGACCCCAAAAAGAGGTCCTCCCTTCAGACTTATTTAGGCAGTCCAGATGTTGCCGGCAGTTGTCACCTAGGTGACCTGGGATGAATCCTACACCAAGCCTATGCTACTGCCTCCACCACCAAGTGTTTTCTTCTTGTCCCTGAGGGCCTGACCCCACCAACTGCTGCCTGTTCGGAGTCTTCATGTTCAAGACTCACTAGCAGGGCACTTAGGCTGAGCAAAGTCAGATGTGTCCTTCCCACATTCTGTCCTCCCACCAGAAGAGAGAAAGAATGTACACAAATACTTCCTCCAGTATGGTGGAGATGGGAGGGAGGAAGAGGATCAGAGTGGGAACCAAGAGAACAGCCTAGGAAAAGAAAATGAGGAAAAGAAGTGGACAGTGAAAAGGGAGTTGGAAATAAATGGAGAAGCGAGAGATGGTACAAGACAGGGCCACCCAGGGATGGAGCAGAAGTGCAGATAGGCAGAGAGACACAGAAACAGTGGGGAGGGGTTGACTCCAAAAGGTGGTCTGGGGAGAAAGGAGGCAGGGAGAAAGGAGAAAGAGAGGAGAGAGAGGAAACACAGCAAGATGGGTAAGGGAGCCCTGCAGCCAGGAGCCCAACACAACAGAAAAGGAGAGGCCAGAAGGGTGAGAGATGGGAGAGGGGAATGGTAGCAAAGGAGATGGAGAGGAGCGGGCAGGCCGACTGGCAGAGGAGGCATGCATGGCTGGTTTAATGAGCCACTCCGCTCTCCCACTCCCCAGGAGAGGTGGCTGCTAATTATGCCTCTAGCCTGCCGGGTAGGAGGAGGTTAGGAGGGCTGAAGAAATGCCCTGGCCAGGCAGAAGGGCAGAGGGGAGTGGGGTGGGAGCAGGTAGGAGTGCTGAGCTGGCAGGATGGCAGATGGGACCCCTGTCCTGCGTCCCCCAGGCCTCTCTGAGGCCGAGGACAGGCCTGGTGCTGGGAGGGGCAGACTTTATTTTTACGTGATGCTCTGACACTGCCCTCCTCTTGGATCGATGGCAAGAAAGCCAGAGGTGATGTGAGAAGGCAGGAAAGAGAGGAAGGGGCTGCATATAGCTCTCTTCACCCCGTACCTCTGTGGGCCTCTTCTCCTGGCCAGTGTCTGGTCCTGTTGCTTCACCTCTGCAAATCAGAGGCACCAAAAGCAAACCAGGGCTAGGCGAAACTCCAGCCTCAGGCCCATCCAGCTCCCTCCCTGTTCCTGTTCTGCTGGAACTAGGAGCTAGGTTTAATAGTTCTTCACCCTTCATTGTTTGTCTGGGCTCCCTGAGTGATACCCTATAGGTCCCACGGAGTGCAGCCAAGTGAATGGGAGACGGTGACAACTATCCCATGAAGGGCTTGTGACCTAATTGGAACTCATGAGAGGTGGGGAACAGTATACTTAGAGAAATAGAAGCGAATCAGACATTGGCTATAGAAACAGCATGGATGTTGAAATCAGATATACTTGGTTATAATCACTTCATAGGTGTTGGATAAATTTCTGAACTTTGGTTTCCTTATTCATCCTAGGAGATTCACACTGATTATCCCCATTTCACAGAAGAGTCTGGCACAGAGAAGTGAAATTGCTCTTCCAAAGTCTCACAGCTAAAATGTGACAGAATGGGTGGGATTAGAGACAGACAGATTGGCCTGGAAACTGTACATCTAACTCATACTCCACAGCCTTTCCTGGAAATGGGGGTAGTGTTACTGAGCGTCTGGGTATGGAGAGAATTAGATCAGCCAGAGGCCCCTGGCACATAGTAGGTCCTCAATATGTTTCCATCCTCTCAGAGCAAGGCAGTAGATACTAAATTGCCCCTTGAGTAGCATAACCAGGAAGCCCAGGGCAAGGACAAATCACTGCTTATTAGGAGAAGACCTGGATAAGGTCTGACCTTCAGGGAGAATTAATAGGATTTTAGTCTTAGGGATAGGGCAGGGGCAGCCCCGGGGAAGGAATGGCGATCTAGAGACCACCTCAAAAAGGACTAGCACTCCTGCCTCCTCCTGTATTCCCATGTGAGTTTTACTAATGCTATTTCTGTTACTCCTCCCTTGCATTACTGCCAAGCCCCCGAGAGAGAACCTGGTCACTTCTGCTTCCAGGCTGGGAACATCCCAAGTGGACAGCACTGTCTTTCCATCGTGGACCCTTGACCGTTCCCGCCCAAAAAACCACTCTCACACTCTTGTCTCAAGCCTGCTAAGGGGGTGCTAGTGCAGAGTTCTCAGGATGTACTCTCACAGGGTAATTTGCACTAGTTGGTCTCTTCCATAACTCCCTGTAATGCCAGGGTGTGTATGGCTGTGTGGTGTGTGGTGTATCCCATCCAGAACGGTCAGCGATAGGTTCATATAACTTCATTGAGATTTAGGGAGAATTTGGGTTATTCCTTTCTTCTTTAATGTTCCCAAAGCTGGGTGCAAATCTGACTTTCAGTTGTAGCTAGCAGCTTTAGCAAGGGCTGTTTACCGTACTTGCTGGTGATATGCCAGGAATTATGCAAAAGCGTAGTGGGTATAATGAGCAAGACAGTTTCTGTCACTCAGGAAGGAAAGCCCAGGATGCATTTTCCTGGGCTACTACAGAATCTTAGGGGTTTGCTTAGTTATTATTGTTCAAATTTACTTTTATCCTTTAAAAGATTATTGTGCATGTGTGGTACTGGGGATTGAACCCAGGGCATATGTGCATGCTAGACGAATACCTGAGTAATTGATACATAACACTTTGCATTTACTAAGGATTTCACAGTCCCTTTGTTTAATTTCCAATACAGTCCCATAAATAGCTAGTATTTCCATTTTATAGATGGACAAACTAATAACTAGGAGAGACAGATTCTCTTGCGCTGGATCTAGGATGCAGACCCTGACCTTTCTCCGGATATTCGTGTGTGTTCCACTGTGCAGCACTGAGTGGTGGAAATTACCCTACCTGGAGGGCTCATTTCCCTTTAAGTTGGAATAAGTGATCTTTATCTTTGTGGTCCTCTGCTTCAAGTTTTATTAAGTACATAATTGTGTCTGGCTCTGTGGATGTAGTGTGAAGAGATACCTATGCCCCAGCCTCTGCCCTTTGGGGGCTATAGTTTGTGCCAGAGGCATTGACATGGGTAAACTTTTACAGGGCCTGTAGGCAGCAGGAGGAAAACAATACCCTAACATGAACTGACAGCCAAGTATTTACAAGACTGTGCAAGGTATGTGCATTTTAGAGGTGGGACAGAATGAACAGCTCTTGCCCAGAGTGCCAGGGCACAGGAGCACATTTTCAGTAGCCATTCTAATTCTCTCTCCTTGCTCTGACAAAAGCTTGTGTGTCTCTGTGTATGTGCATGTGTGTGTGTGCATGCATGCATGCCCCTGTATGTCTTTTTTAATACTTTTTTGCAGACAGCCTGTGCACAGTTGGTTTGGTTATAAGGTGAGCGGTTATGGGAGTCCTATATTTAGATAATGAGGAGGAAACTTTGAGACCTCCTATAGCAATATAGTGAAATTTATTCTCCTCCAATATATATCAAGTTTATCTCTTAACACTGAGCTTTTATAAGATAGAATGAGTACCTGTAATGTAGGAGAGAAAGTACCAAATAGCGACTTTGAAATCAGAGAAATGCGAAATTTAATTCTAGACCTAATATTTTGTCATACTTACAACACTGGGTGATTTATCTGAGCTTGGTGAGTTTCAGTTGCCTCATATGTAATTGGGAAAGTTATCTCTACCTTGCAGGGCTGTTCAGAGAATTAAGTGAGATTGTATATGTAAAGCACTCTATAACCTGATGGCTTAATGTATTTTCATTAAATTTTTAATTTTATATTTTTAGGAGGTAATGCACATGGTACAAAATTCAAAAAATGCACAAGGGTGAATAGTGAAAATGGCTCTTTATCATTGCTGTCTTCTAACCACTATTTCTCTTCCTTTTATGTATTTTAGTCCTTAAAAAATCCCTGGGTACTGTGGCAGGGCAGGGTTTGCAGTCATTGAAGCCCGAGTTTAAATAGGCTACATGAAGTCATCCAGATGAACATGGGGACATTAGAACCTAAGTCCTCCTAGTAGTGTCCCAGCTTGTTGTATTCTATATTTCACACTAGAAGACATCATCAGAGATAGGCCCCAAGTTGCAAAATCTTATGACTTTGGGCCATAGATTCTTTTGAGAATCTTATGGAAGTTAGGGTTCCTCCCTTCTTCACCCCTTACGTACACATGCCATTGAGACTCTTGCAAATAATTTTATTATTATTATTATTTTTTTGTATTAGGGATCGAACTCAGGACCTTGGGCTTGCGAGGCAGGCAGCGGAACCACTGAGCTACATCCCTGGCCCATTGCAAATAATTTTAAATGATTTTTCTACCATTAGTGTCCCAAGAGCCGAAACCATCCCAGTGCTTTCTGTATATGCTCAACAGAGTTTTGCTCTGTGGGACCACAGTAGCACATGGCTCAGCGACCTGAGACAGAAGATCTGGGTTCTACTCTTGGCTATGGGATGTCTTATCTTTGTGACCTTGGGTGAATCTCTCAATTTCTCTGAGTTTCACTTTCTTTGTCTGTTAAATGATGTTGATATTCTCTGTCCCCAAAGAGTTGTGAACTAACATTTATAAAGTCCTTTTGCAAAGTGTGAAATTAAAAGCAAATCTATATTATTTCTCCCTACAAGGCCTAGAGAGGGTGAGGAATCCATCAAGAAATATTTGGAATTTTATAAAGCAATTTGGAGAGTGCCTGTTCTGCTTGGTGGAGGCTGCCCATCCATGCCCCCACTCTCTGGATTTGGCATCCGGCATCCAGGTCCTCAGCCTTAGATATGAGTGCTGACTCATGTCCTATTGAGCATCCCATCTTCAATTCTCAGCTCCATCTGCTTATCCCAGTACAAAGTGAGCAATAATCCCATTATCAAGACATGTCTCATTAAGACATCTCTAAGATGGAACTACCAAACAGCCTGGTAGAATTGAGGCTGCTGCCTGGGAAACCTTCCTCTCCCTTCCCCTCCCCTGTTCATTAATGATTATGGGAGGTTTTATTCCCCCCAACAAAAGTGTTAATTAGACATCATTCTGAACAGGGACATTACACAAATGAATTAAACTCAAACCAGTCAACAAGCCAGCTCTGTGCTTCAGGTCCCCCGAAAGAGAAGGGAATTGAAGGCTGTAATGGGAAACAAATGGGAGGATGTCTCCCTTAATATAGAATAATAAGTAGGAAGGTTCCCTTCAGCTCTAGCACCACTTCTTTGATGGCAGATTCCTTATCCTCCCACCTCCTCTGCCTTCTTACTCCTTTTTCTTTATTCTTCTCTTTCTCTATTTATCACACACAAACACACACACACGAGGCTTAGAAAATTAGGGTTCCAATTTTGTTGAAATTGTTGAGTCAGAAGACCCCAAATCCAAACCCTTTCATCACTTTTACTTATGAACAAGTCCTTGAACCGTATAGAGTCAGAGGTCTTCTGACCAAAAACCAGGGTATGGACTCTGCAGGAGCATAGTATCTGTCTATTGAGTCTGGATTGATGCCGACTTCTGGGAACCTTTGTGGCCTGGCAGTGTCTTCCTGGTCTCTATCACCCACTGTAGGTAGCATGGCAAGACTTAGAGGGGAAAGTTTTACTCCTTGTCTTTTGAGGGCTCCCTTCTGACAGGGGGAGAGATTATAGATTGAAAAGTCTTAAAAACATTCAAATAAGAATCAGATAGGACAAAATTAAGTATCAAGCATTTGGTACCCAGTGGTAATTGGGGGACTGTATCTGTTGGGGAGACTAGAGCCGCAGTGAGAAAGTAAATGGGAGGGCCGGGGATTTAGCTGAGTGGTGCCACTGCCTGCTTTGCAAGCACAAGGTCCTGAGTTCTATTCCCAGTAAAAAAAAAAAAGTAAGCAGGAGATGTTGGGGAGGATGTGCTGGGTCTTTCTGGCCAAAGCAGGAAGTACTCTATGGGCCTGAGAACAGGGAGATGAGATCAGAGCACCAAGGGGTGGTGGTATGTGGACTCTTTGCGGGGAGGGCTGACTTTTCTCTAGTACTGCAGGGCCTGGCACATGGTAGGTGCTTGAATAGATCTGTGGTGTTAGATTCAATACAAATGGGCTGTGAGAGAACTAGAACCCGACCTGTTGTCTCTGGGATTAGTCAGAAGGAAATTGAGCTGGTGGTTCAGGCCTGTAATCCCAGCACTCTGGTGGGGTGAAACAAGAGGAGAGGATCATGGGTTCAAGCCTCGCCTGGGCAAGGCTTACTGACTTAGGGAGACCTTGTCTCAAAAAATAAAAAGTAAAAAATGGGCTGCAGATGTAGCTTGGTGTGAAGGCTCTGGGTTCAATCCCCAGTACTGTTAAAAAAAAAAAAAGAATTCCAATTTTAAAATCATGTGGGTGGATATATGGAAAAAGAAAGGCTTCAAAGGCTTCCTAGCAGGTCAGAGGAGGGGTGCACTCTGTATCTCCTCCTTTTACTCCAGTCTGTGCCTAGGAATAAAAATTCATCCTTTACGAAGTACGCATCACAGGTTGTCCCCATTTCTATGGGAGGGTCCCACCACCATCCCTGTGCCTCATCTTTACAGGAGTCCTCACAGTCTTCTATGAGCAGTGCCTTCCTGTTCAAGGAGTGCTTGAAGTTCTGGGCCAGATGGTGAGCTTTCGGCTGTCATTACTCCGTGGTGCCTCCTCTTTCTTGACTCCCAGCTCATTTTGTTACCCCCCCCCCCCCGCATTAGGAACTTTGATCATAGACTCAAAGTCTAGGGCTGAAGAATTCTTTTTCTTGTTTAGCCCTTGACTGCACAGCATGAACCTAATGTTTCAGTGATAGAAACTAAAGTTTTCCTTTATCCTTCTCTTTGATTTTTAGGTGCCTCAGTTTCCCACCAACTCCCTTTTCTCAATTTCCACTCTAATTTATATCCAAGTACTTGGCATTCTTTGTATTCCTTGAAATTCAAGCTCCAATAAGATCTAAGCAATGAAAAATTAAAGAGAGTTGTTGTCCAATCTTTGTTACCATTTACCTGGGAAAGAGAATGAGTATCAATAGTGTGTTAGCCAGTTTCCCATTACTGTAACTAGATATCTGAGGTGCTCAATTTAAAAAGAAGAAAGGTTTGCTTTGACTCATAATTTAGGAGCTTTCAGACTCTAGGTGGTTGGCCCCATTGCTCATGGGCCTATGGGGAGGCAGCACAGCAGGGTGGAAGCTCATGACAGAGGACACTACTCACCTCATGGCAGCCAGAGAGCAAAGAGAAAGAGGAGGGAGAGGCCTGGTCCCAATATCCCCTTCAAAGGCACACCCCCAATGACCTCACTTCCTGCCCCCAATGGCCTAACTTCCTTCTTCTAAGCCTCACCTTCTAAAGGTTCTAACATCTTCTAATTCCACCGTAAACCAGGGACCAATCCTTCAACCCATGAGCCTCTGGGGGACATTGCAGATTCAAGTTATAATGAGGTATCAGATGTGTGTTCAAGTTCATAATCTCTCACCATCTGTGAGACCTGAGGGAAGTCACTGAACTTTTGAGATTCAGCTTACGGGGGCTGAGTTTTTGTGGCTAAAAAAGGATATGGAGTTATTTGTGAATTATCAGCTGTTCATCAAATGTAAATGATTATTATTTTGTGCTATTTCTGCTATTCTTGGTGTCGGTTACACAGTTAATAGAGGATGAGGGACAAGAATTCTTTGTGGATGACTTACAGTTTAGGTAGCTAGAAGAGATGTGTTTTGGGATATGGGTCTATCTAGTTATCACTAAAAATCACATTTATTTTTCATCCCACCAGATATAAATGCGTATTTTTTTAATTAAAGAAATTCAAACATGCTAGGAAAGCTAACATTGAAATTCTTGCTATTCTGTATTTTCTACTTAACGAACATCTGAAATGAACTGGTTATGTGTATGTGCGCACATGCGGGTACCTGTGTGTGTGTGTGTGTGTGTGTGTGTGTGTGCATATGCACTTGTATTTATTCTGGCCTTTTTTTTTGTTCTCTTGCCTCCATTTCTTCCACCTCTTTGGGTATGCGTCCTATCTTGGAATCCGGGAATTGAAGCAGGAACTGGGGGGAGCCGTCCCCGCCATGCCTCCTGGCTAGGTAGCTATTCAGGCATCCTCACTTGCCTCATTTAAGGGATCAATTACTTACCATCCATCAGGTTTTTTTTTTCTTTTATAAGGAAACCTGTTTAGAACAGCCCCCTTGGGACTGGGGCCCTGGGCAGTAAGTATCACAAAGAAGGGAGGTCCAGGTGCTGCATGCTGTATACTTGTAACTGAGCATGGAGCTTGACAGCAAAAATTGTAGTGTTCTGCCCCCTTCTCCTATATTCATCCTCCATTGGAGGGGCAAAGGTATTAGAACTGAGACAACGTATTGCCCTACACACCCGGAGAATAGACACAGAGAAAAGAGAGAAACCAATGGAAGGAGAATGAGTATATAATGAGCACCTACTCTGCACCAGGCATGCTAAATATCTTACTTACTGTTGACCTATTTAATTTAATTCTCACCGAGCCCTGTTAAATAAGAATTACTAACTGTTTTCTGGATGAGGTATTATGGCCCAGAGAAGGTAGAGCCGGAATTCAAAGCTCAGCCTCTTACCACAAAGCCCTGGCTGTTTTTACCAGTCCGTGATCTCTGAGGCCTTCAGAGAATCTCCCTGATGAAGGAGACAGGCTGTCTCTTCCAGAAGGATCCCATGTTCCTGGTAACTAATTGGACATTGGAGTGTTTTCCACCAGTCCATATCCTAGTAGCAGTAGAGCCAGTCACTTGGGAGAAATGTGCTTTTTTGCCTCTTAAAAAGGCATTTCACCAGAGTCCCAGAAACCTAAAGAGCCCTACACAACTACCCACAGCCAAGGGGTGGATGTATCATCAACAGTTAATCGTCACCTGTCAGTTCTCAACAAATGCCACTGACCAAGGTGTGGAGAGACACTTCCTTAAACCAACAATCAAAGCCAAGGGATACTTTTGGATGACTCAAAAGTGTTATGGTTTGTTTTTTGATATAAAAGGAACATGGGCCTTGAAAATTATAAGTCAGGGGACATGAGTCACATAGACTACAATGCAAATGGCGCCCCCTGGAGCACAGAGTGAGCACATGGAATTTCAAGTTGTTTAGTTACTCATTTGTTTATTTTTGTTCTAGACTTATTTTCTAGTTGTGATTCACTGAGGTGGATACTGTGATGAACCCATAGCACCAAGTGTGCAGGTCAGTTGGGGGTGCTCGTAAGTGGCAGGGAACATCTTGAGGGGTTAGGGACCTGCCTGGGCTGGAGAATGCGTAACTTCTTTATAGAGTGGGGCCTGATGAGCCATGCTTGATGCTCAGGAAACAGAACAGTCCACTGTGTGACCTGTATTTACAAATGGTGGAGGGCAAGGAGGAGAAGAGGCATCCAAGAGGGCTCCCAGGCCCCTCTTGGCTTGTGAAGAGTGTGACAGGGCCCATGGAGGGGTTCTGTGAGCTTGTGGTCGGGTGAGTTGTCTCAGCAAGGCCCAGCCTGTGAGAAGGAGGGACAGACTCCCCCGACCGGGAAGCCTGGGGTTACCTGAGTGTCCACTGGGCTGAGGCCTCCTGATAACAGGTACCTTTCATATTCCCTGGCTTCAAGGGGCCAGGAGAAAGCAATTTGGGGTAGAGAGCAAGGCTGTTTGGAGAAGAAAGTCTATGTGGGAGAGCGACCCATGAGGGCAGTCAAAGGGGAAGGAGGCCAGCAGCGGGGCCTTGTGGCTTTGATCTGTATAAGTGGCCTTGGTTGAGTCTACCTTGAACTTCAGTGGGGCCTCAGCAGGGCTGTCTCAGCTGTGTCCTTGAGGGCTCCGTGTCCCAGTGCCCTGCAATAACAAGCTCAGATTGGAGACCTGGACACCTGGGTTCAGGTCCCACTAATACTACTGACTAGCATTGGATGCTGCCCAGGTTGCTTCATCCCCCTACACTTCAGTTTCTGCATTTGTCAGAGGGGTCAATCATACTGACTTCTCGGGGGACTGTGGACATTAAATGAATTGATGTCCATACAGTAGTTAGCAGAGTGCCCGGCATACATATGCATTCACTGAATGATCATTTTAATTATTGTCAGCCATCAAGTCCCATCTCTCCTTCCAAACCCTGTGTGCAGCCTCCTCCACCAGGAAGCATCTCCTGATGGACCTCATGGGGCTCCAGGTCCTCCCTCCACATGCTAAGCCTGGGCTTTCATGACTTTGCTCTGAGGTTCCCAGGAAACTGTTGGCTCATTGTCCTGAGTGCCCTAGGAATGTGATCTCCTCTTCTCTCCAATTTTTCTGCAGGGCCTAGAACAAATTCCTGGCTGCAGGGCTTTGAGCTGAGTGGGCTCCTCACTGATTGATCCTGTGATACTTACAGCCACTTCCTCACCAGGAAATAGTCCCCTGCTCTGTCAGCTAGACACAGGGCCAGGACCAGCACACTGGCTGCTGGTGGCTGTAGGTGAGTCAGGGTCTGACCCTGTGCCCCAGACTTTCCCAGGATGCTCCCTTGGGCTTTACCACCTGCCTGGCTGATGAGGGAGGGAGGCTAGCTGTATCTTCCTGGCTGAGGAAGGGAGGTCTGTATGGAGACTGCATCCCTCCTGCTAGGGTGTGATCAGTGTCTTATAGTCCTTGGTTGAGCACAAGCTTATGTAGTCTTCTGCTCTATGCCCACATTTTTGTCATCCTGGTGATCCAGCCTGGTGGAGGTACAGAACGCTGTGTCCTCACGTAGCTGAAGGGGTCACTTAGTGGTCACAGAAGGCAGTAGACGACAGTAAGTGAACAAGAAAAGAACCTGTAGCTGGAGGTAAGTGTTGTGATGTGGAAGACAAAACAAGGTGGTATGAAAGAGACAGGTGTCCCTTGAGCCCTGTAAAACTTGGTCTTACTGGGCATGGTGACATACACTCCTGTAATCCCAGGGCTTGGGGAGGCTGAGGCAGGAGGATCACAAGTTCAAGCTCAGCCAGGGCCACTTAATGAGACCCTGTCTCAAAATTAAAAAAAAAAAATTAAAAAGGGTTGAAAATATGGCTCAGTGCAAAAGCCCTGTGTTCAGTCCTCAGTATTGGAAAAAAACCAAAAATGTTTGTCCTTCTCTTTTATGGATTTCTTGGAGACTAGTAGGAGAAATTGTCTTTACCTTTCAGAGAGCTCACACACTGAAGACTGAATACAAATAGGATTCTGAAGTATCTGGGCAGAAGTGAAAAACAAAAACTCTAGGTCAGCTGGGGATTTAGCTCAATGGTTCTGGCGCCTGCCGAGCAAGCACAAGGTCCCAAGTTCGATCCCTGATACCAAAAAAAACCCCCAAAAACCTCGAGGTCATGTGGAAGAAACAGACTTGTTGACTGGCTGTATGCTCCACGAGGGGGTTGTTTTGTTCACTGCTTCAGATCCTAGAGTAGTGGCACACAGTAGGTCCTCAGTAAATATACTTCCTGGCTCCAGAGGCCTCGGCTAGGGTGAGTGGGAGTGAAGGACAGAAAGGCAGCATTTCACAGACAGCAGAGGACAGCTTTTTCTTAGCCAGAGCTGTCAGTGAGCAGAAGGGGCTGCTTCATGAGGTGGGGAGCCCTGCAGCCTGGGAAGGTTCCAGAAAAGCCTGTGTG
This sequence comes from Heterocephalus glaber, assembly GCF_053883595.1. Taxonomy (NCBI): domain Eukaryota; kingdom Metazoa; phylum Chordata; class Mammalia; order Rodentia; family Bathyergidae; genus Heterocephalus; species Heterocephalus glaber. The sequence goes on along the minus strand of NW_028258349.1, from coordinate 5,142,079 downwards.
GCTACATGCTGGGCACACTGGACCAGGACTTCTGATTGAGAGGGAGGTTGGACAAGGTTACCTCCATTGTCCCTCCTGACACTGAGGCTCTGCCATCCTGTCACCACCCCTCGAAGGCCCAGCCTGCCTGGTCTTGCATCCTAAATGCCTGAACTTTGCTGACATCACCTGTGTCAGGCTTGCCATAGAATTGTCCTTGAAGAGGAGCCCTGACTGCTCAGCAGTAAAAAGGAAAATCACTTGGAAATACTTTCCCTTACTGACCCTGCAGCTCTGTCCTCATTTTATTTTTTCTGTATCAAATTGCCAACAGAAAAATGGCTGGATGCACAGCATGTGCTGTTTGCTTCCTTCATGGCCCCTCGTTCCCACCAGTTGGCCAGTGGAGAAAACAATTAGTGACATTGGCTCCTAACATGGGCTGGAGGACCTGAGAGCAGCAAGGGCCGAGCGGGACATGGGAGCCCAGCAGGCTGGGGGACTGGGCCAGGACGAGCAAGCATTCACATCGCCATATGCCTGGACTCTCCCACCCCAGACCGCACAACTGTCTATCAAGCTGGGTTTTTCTCCAGTCTCCCCAGCAGTCCCTGAGCCCAGCGTGTTGTGGGGACCTCATGGCCTGAGCAGTCATCCCCTGGCCCTCCCCACCTCTGTGCTCTCCTCTTGGGCCCGAGATGTAAATACAATGTGGTCTTTCTAGGCCTTTCCAAATGGCCTAGATGTTGCTAGCTCTGTTGGTGTGTTGGTCTCAGAGGGAGGTCCCAGAAGGCCGAGAATGTGTCTGTCTTGTTCTTTATAGGGAGCTCCGCTTGTCACCTCTGGGTGTTGTTGTTATGTTTTCTGTTTGTTTTGATGTGTTTGGTTTTCTGTTTTTTGGCAACCAGGCCTTCTCCTTGTGGCTGTTGATGTGCTTGCAGAGCAGAGCTCCGAAGAGAGGAGACTGCTGATGCACAAGGGGTTCTGTACCAAGAGCAGGAGACACGGCCTCCCTAGTGTGTGTGCTTCTCCCTGGACAGTTCCTCTGCTCCTGCTCTAGCCTGCTGGGGAGTGATGTCAGCCTCAGTTATGCATGCGTGCATGCATTCATTCATTTATTCATTCCTTTCCTTGTTCATTAAGTTAATCACATTAACTGAAGCCCTTGTTTCTGGGGTTGGCATCCAGGAAGGAGAACCAGCCTCTCACTCTAAATCTAATAGGGGAAGGCGTGTGGCCTGAGAATAGCATGAAGCACAGCAAGGAAGCCCAGAACCGAGGTAAGAGCTGGTAAAGTGGAGAGGAAAGAGGCACAGGGACTTTGGAGGCAGGTAGATGCCAAAGCTTCAGATCCTGACTCCAGCTTTTACTAGTTTTGTGACATACATGAGCCAAGGTTTAGTAGAATGGTATCGTCTGTCTTCTCGGATTGTTGTGAGAGAGAATTAAATATAATAATCTGTAGTCAGCACTCTCTAAATATGGGTCGTTCCTCTCTGTTATCTGGGAGGACGTAGAAGGAATGACTCACTTTGAGCAAAGTAGGAGGGCTTCTCAGGGGAGGTGACATGCAGTGAATACCAATCGTTTACATGGCAGAGGCTAGAACACAGCCCCAAGAGAGTGCAGGAGGTTGGTGAGAGCACAGGCCAAAGCCAGTTTCCTGTGGTCTGTGCAGGATCTGGTTGTGGCCCGCTGTTCTGTGCTTCCATTTCCTCGCCTGCAGAACTGGGGGAGGGGGGGGGTCACTGCACCTTCCGAGGTTGTTGTGAAGACTTGGCGAGTTAGGGTGCACACGCATGGTGCACAGACAGTGCCTGGCATTCAGTAAGGACTCAATAGACATTGGCTGTCATTATAGCAGTGTGGAGTTTTGCAGATTATTGAATGCTTTCCATTCCTGTAATCTCACCTCTTCTCTTCTTGTAGCAACCCTAGGAGGAAGGACTTGCATTCCAACCCAATCCCTACCAGGAGAGGGAGGGAGAAGATGGTGCATGCAGAGTGGGGAGTGAGACCCTCATTGGAGAGGCTAAAGATGGGAAAAGAGGGCTAAGTGTGGTGGTGCGTGCCTGTAATCTCAGGACTCTGGGAGGTTGAGGTAGGAGGATCACCAGTTTGAGCTCAGTGCCTAGGTGGTTTAGCAAGACTCAGTCTCAAATAAAAAATAAATAAATAAAAGAGTTGGGGGTGTAACTCAGTGGGAAGGTGCTGGACTTAGTCCTCAGTATTGAGGGGAAAAAAAGGGAAAAAACTGGATGAAAAGCTCCTTAGAAATAAAAATTGTGACAAAGGTGAGAACTGTCGTCCCCTGCCAGCATCTCCTTTCCTCTCCTGGAGGGAGAGGAATAGAACCCCACCCTGCGTTCCTTCTCTTCAGCCCTTGCTTGGCCCCTTCTGTGTGCCTCCCTTCCCCCAACCTGTGGCCTCCACCACCCCAGCCGGGATCAGATATGGCCTTTGTCTTTCTGCCTGGCTGCTCCCTTTCAGAGGATAAAGGCCTCTGTGTCTGGGAATGCTGATAGTTCAGGGGATCCTGGGGCAGCCTGGGGACCTTTCTCCCCACCCGATGGCCCCTTCCCTCCATCACCTTCCCCAAGCCTGGCTGCCCCAGGACAGCAAGTTTTAGGAGCAGTAGAGAAAGCCTCTGCTCAAAGGAGAGGAGGAAGCAGAGCAGAAAATGTGCCTTCCGGAGAGGTTCGGGGAGCTTGGAGCTGCAGACAGCAGCATGGGAAGAGTCCCTCTCCCTGGCCCGCTGTGCCTCCCTCCAAGACTAGCTGTGGCTATGCTGAGCAGCAGAGCCCCCTGGTGACCTGTGCCATGTTGGTTGGTGGCTGTTGCAGGTGGGGAAGGCACTAATTATTAACTAGCTTAAGGTGAGCTGAGAACTATGGTGTGGATGACAAAAAGGCCAGTGCAATTTTCTGACACTTAATAATCATAATTATTACTAATAGCTGCCATTTACATGGCATTTACTGTGGCTAAGCACTTTACGTACTTTAATCTTTCAGTTGTGTTTTTTGGATGAAGAAACTGAGGCTCAGAAGAGTTATTCCCTTGTTCATAGTGATGTTACCTTTGAGGCAGTGCATCCATGAGGTCAGGATCATCCTCTTAATGGCAGAAAGAGCCTGTATTTATTCCTATTATTCCTACTTTTCCATCCTAACTATGTAAACTACTCACTTTGTGGCATAGACAGATGACTTTAATTTCTCTTGGCCTCCACATTTCCATCTGTAGAGTGGGGTTAATGATGCGGACCTTACTGGTGGCTAGAAGGATTCAGTGAGACAGTCCCATAAAATGATGAGCTTGATGCCTTGAATGTTCATTCAGCAGCTGTGAGCTGGATGCCAGCTCTGTGCCAGGGATCACTCTGCGTGTGAGCTGCACAGAAGTGAGTGAGGTGGCCAGGTCTCTGGTTTTGTGCAAACAAACTATCTGCCAAGGTACGACAGGTGCCACATATAGGAGGTGTTGTGTAAGAGGTCACTGTAGCAGAGTGGGGAGAGGGAGTCCAGGACTGGGCTCACTGTGAAGTCCCCCAGGGGAGAGCATGGTCCCCTGCCTTGCACTGGGTGAGCTTCCCAAAGCACAGAGAGAGCTTTCACCCTCTCTGGACACTCAGTTCAATGGGATGTGGACCAGCTAGACTTCCCTACAGGATGACATTGGGGTAGCTTCTTGAAATCATAACAGATGCATTATCCATTCAGTAATTCTAAAGTACTGGGCCCTTTTTCTTCTCAGTGCTGAGTTTACAGCAATGAACAAAACAGGAAAAGAAAACCCCTACTCTTGTGAACCTCGAGGCTCATGTCAGGGAGAAATCCAATGAACAATTAATAAGTAAATATTAGTAAGTTGGGTAGTGATAAGTGCTATGTTTCTTTTCTTTTTTCTTCCTGGTACCAGGGATTGAACTCAGGACCTTGCATGCTATGGAGAAAGGGAATTGGAGTGGAGGGTACTGCAATTTTAAGTAGCATGTGTCAATAGGGGACTAGTTAGCAGATCCCCTTATTGTGACAAAGTGCCCGAGATAACCAGCTTAAAAGGAGGAAAGGTTCATTTTGCCACTTGGTTTCAGAGGGTTTAGTCTTTCAGTCTGTGTTTGGTTGGCTTTGGCAGAATATCATCACAATGGGGAATACACTGTGGAAGAAAGCTGCTCATGTCATGGCATTGGGGAAGTAGAAGGAGAAAGGAAGGAAGGGTCTGGGTTATGGTATGCATCCCCTCCAAGTGCACACCCTCAACTAACCTAACTTGGTTCCACTAGGCCCCGACCTCTTATACTTTCCACCACCCCTCAGTAGCACCATGGGCTGGTGACCAAGCCTTGAGCATATGGGCTATAGGGGGACATTTAAGATCCAAACTATAACAGAGACATACTCAGAAGATGATAATTGAGAAACGATCTTAAGGAGATAAGGGACCTGGAATATTTCAGGCAGAGGGAACAACAAATGCAAATATCCTGAGGTAGGAATGTGCCTGGTATATTTGAGGAAAAGCTAGTGTGGATGTAGTGAAGGGAGCACGGGAACTAGTACTAGAAATAATAATTGTGTGTGCATGGGTGTGCATGCATGAGGTGCACAAATCATGAATAGTGCAATACATTTGTGACACTGGCCACCTAGGGTTAGTGCAATCCTCACCACGACTGTCCTTGTTTCAGATGCCAGCCTCCAGTTCAGGAGTCTGCAGGCACCTGTACTTCTGATCCTTTTGACCTCAAATTCAGAGGTTTCTGGGCCAGCGAGTTAGCTCAGTGGTTCTGCCACCTGCCTCACAAGGTCCCGAGTTTGATCCCTAGTACCAAACAAACAAACAAACAAACACACAGAGGTTTCTATAACTCTTGTTCTTTTTGTTTGTTTTTTTGTTTTTTTGGTACCAGAGATTGAACTCGGGACCTTGCGCTTGCGAGGCAGGCACCAGAACCACTGAGCTAAATCCCTGGCCCCAAAAGCTCTACAACTCTTTCTGACTTGATAATTTGATACAGTGACTCACAGAACTCAGGGAAGGACTAGATTTACTTGTAAGTTTATGTGTTTGTTTTTGGTGTGGTACAGGGAATTGAACCTAAGGCCTTTGCATTGAACTACATCACCAGTCCCTTTAATTTATTGTTTTAAATTGTGAGACAGGCTCAAACTTCAGATCCTTCTGCCTTAGCCTCCCACAGTGCTGGAATGACAGGCATGTGTCACCACACCTAGCTTTCCTTACAGAATTATAGAAATGAGGGTATAAATCAGGACAAATCAAATGAAGAGACACATAGGGCATGGTCTAGAGGGTCCAGGGTGTGGAGCTTTCTAGCTCTACCTGTGAAATCACCCTTCCTGAACATTGATGTGGTCATCAGATGGGAAGCTCTTAAGACCTTTCGTGTCCAGAGTTTTGATTGAAGTTTTGCTATGGAATCATTGGCCATGAGATTGGAATCAATCTCCAGCCTTCCTCTCTCCCTGAGGTCAGCAGGTCAGGCTGATACTGACTCCCTATGGTTAGATGAGAGATGATCTTTCCAGGGTGGCCAGCCCCTTTTAGTTCCCTCAATTAGCGTAACCCTGGCATGGTCCAAGATTCTACCAAGAGTATCAAAGACACTCATTTGAGGCTGGGGATGTAGCTCAGTGGTGCCGCGCCTGCCTCGAAAGTGCAAGGTCCTGAGTTCAATCCCTGGTACCAAAAAAAAAAAAGACACTCATTTGAAATATTCCAAAGCTTTAGAACCTCTAATAGGAACCAGGACAAAGACCAGACATATTCTTATGAGAAAAGGGTGTTGAAACAATCATAAGGACTTGGGCTTTTACTTTGAATGATATCAGAAGTCATTGGTAGATTCTGAGCAGAGGAACAACATGGTATGATTTCTGTTTTAACAGAATCACTCTGGCTGCTACATGATGTTATTGAAAAGTACCATATAGGTTTAAATCAAAAAAAATTATGGGCCATTGATTGAGCTCAGTGGCACTGTGCCTGCCTCGCAAGCACAAGGTCCTGAGTTTGATCCTTAGTACCAAAAAAAATTACAGTAAAAAACACATTACCATTCATCCCCCTCAAAATATTCCCCCACTCCAAACATATTTATCCTATTGTTCATGCCACTTCCTGAAGCAGTTCTGGAAGTATTCTTTTGTGATTGTCTTATTTGCACTGCCATGGTTGCCTCAATGTCCTGAACAGATTCAAAGAAATGCTCACTTTGGGGAAGAGCTGGAAGTCACTCAGTGACCGATCTAGTGAATGAGGAGGATGAGGACACACTGTAATGTTTTACAAGCCTGCCTTTCCATTGGATGGCACTCGGTAGCATCATTCACTGTAATTTTGATCACACCTCATAAAGATATTCACAAAAGAAGACTTCCAGAACTGCCTCAGAAGGTGGAAAGAGTGAATAAGTGTGTTTGAAGCGAGGAGGAGTATTTTAAGGGGGATTTATGACAATATGTGTTTTGTAATAAAATTTTTTTTCTCGGTACCAGGGATTGAACTCAGGACCTTGTCCTTACAAGGCAGGCATGGTACCACTGAGCTAAATCCCCAGATCGTAATGTAATAAATTTTTAAAATTTAAACATTCAGTATATTTTTTGACCACTCCTTGTATGTTAAGAGTAGACTGTGTAAGGAAAGGGGGCAGTGGGTACCCATTAGGCAGCTGCTGCAGCCACCCAGACACAAGATGCTGGCTGGGCATTGGGCAGCTGGAAAGACCATGCAAAGTAATGCATGTCTTTTGAAATGAGAACCAGTAGGATATGCTGATGGATTGGATGTGGGGTGAGAAGGAAAGAGGAGTCAAGGGTGATGCTGAAGTTTTGTCTTAAGTTCCTGAAAGAATGAAATTGTCATTCACTGAGAACCCAAGATTTTGGAGTGGATGTTTGGGAGCTCTGTTATTTGTGTCTTTTGTGTTGGTGGGGATTGAACCCAGGACCTTATGCATGCAAGGCAAATGCTCTGTCATTGAGCCATACCCCCAGCCTGGAAGCTCAGTATTGGACATATTCAATATGAGATGCCAATTAGACACCCCAGTGGAAATGGTGAATAAGCTAATAGTGAATTAGACAGGTGTATCTGAGGCTGGTGGGAGAGAGCTGAGTGAGGATAGAATGTATGTAAAAAGAGAGATGGTATTTAAAACCCTATGATTGGAGGAATTCACCCCAGGAGTGAGAGGAGAGGGAGATCAGGACTGAGGCAAGCCCCTGGGAGTATAAGACACTCCAAGATGATGAAGAGCAGCCACAGGAGGGTCAGTGTGGACCGGTGAGGAAGGCCCTTGCCTCAGTAGGGAGCAGCTGTACAAGTGCTGCTGTGAGCATTCATGTAGGAAGAGGGCTGGGGACTGAGCATATACTTGCCTGGCATGCATGAGGCCCTGGGTTCAAACCCTAGTATTGCAAAAAATTCAAAACAAACAAAAAAGATGAGGACTAAGGTGGGGACTGGTATGAGTTCATGAGACAATGAGAGGGGAAGGATTACACTCCACTCTGCCTGAGTATTTTTTCGAAGAAGAGCAGAGAATGGGGCTTAGAATATCTAAACAGGGGATCAAGAGAAAGAGAGAGGTTTTTAAAAATTTTTTAAAGAGAAGATAAAATGTAGCTCATCTGTAATGCTGATGCCTGTGGAAATAGCTGTTTAGGAAACTAGAGATGTTTGGCTGTGAGCAGAGGAGACTCTGGGGGCATGTCATAATGCTCCACATGCTTAAAGGACTGTCCTGTGGAAGAGAATTAGATTCATTTTATGTGACTCCAGAGGAGAAGAACGAGGACCAGTGGTTCAAAGCTACGAGGAGAAGGATTGTAGTGCAGCCTAAATGAGAATCTTGTGTGTCCCTTTGTGTACTTGTTCAGTGGCAGATGCCTGCTGGGGCCAGCACTGGCCTAGGCACCGGGCGCAGAGTCCTGTGGAAGACTCAGTCCCGTCTAGCTAGGGGAAGCCAGCAGTGTAATGAGATGAGCAAAGTGCTGACCAGAGTGGAGAATGGGGGTTCAGGGAAAGGTCAGGCTGGGCAAGGCAGCCAGAATTGTTCCACCTCCTGATAACGGAGGCACAAATAAATGAAGCTTAAAAAGACACTTGAACTTCAGTTACCAGGTACATCTTCTGGATGACTAGGCCATATAGATACAGCCTCCATAAAAATGATGCCTGATAGACAGGCCATGTTTATCACTTACAGAACACTGTTTGTCCTCTCAACAGCCCTGCCAGGGTCCATCTGCTGTTCCCATCTTACAGTTGAGTTAACTGAGGGGCAGAGGAGTGACACTGCCTGAGGTCACCTACTCAGGACAAAGATGGAGTTGGGGGTAGAACAAAATTCAGAAGGCCCTCCTCTGATGAATGCCCACTTCCCAGAGCTATGAAATCTGAGTCTCATTCACCCTCATCCTGCTTTGCCCTTGCACAGGGTGCTCTGGGGCTGGAACTAGGACTTGCTTGACACACTGCTCTCCCCCAGTCTGGTTCCCAGCAAGAGTCCGCTCTGTTCAAGCCAGGTGCTTCCTGTCTTCTGCCTGGGACTTTTCCCCTGCTCCCCACTCTGCCCTAGCCCTCCCCTTCTTCCTGCCCTTGCTTTACATTCTCTCCAAGAAGCTCCCTGGAGCTCGCTAAAGCTATATCATTCCCTGTATTTCCTGGACCTGTAGTCCTGGGGTTCCTTGGGTATTGATGAGACCTGTCTAGTCCAAAAGATTAAGGAGAGGCGGGGATTTAGCTCTGTGGTTTCTCTGCCTGCTGTGCAAGCGCAAGGACCCGAGTTCGATCCCCGGTACCAAAAAAAAGAAAAAGCAAAAGATTAAGGAGAATTAGATATCTAGAAGCTGTAAATGAGGGTAGAAGAAAGAGGAGGGCAAGAATAAGAATGAGAATAAATAAAACTTACCTAATGCTACTATTATCTCCACTTTATAAATGAGGCAACTGAGGCACACTACTCCAGGTGGACAAGCACAGCAGCTGCAGCCTGAGCATGCTAAGCCACTAGGATTCTGTTCCGCAGGACTGTTTTGAGCCTTTAGGGTGCTGAATCTGTTGGGGAAGAAATAGATCTGGTCCCTGCCCTCCAAGAACTCATCACTATAGAATCACAGGACATCAGAGCAAGACGAGGCCTTGGAGATGCCATCCAGAGTGGGACACAGGGAGGTGAAGTGAGATGCCCATGAAGGAAAAGGGAATGCACACCTTTACACACATAGAAAAACAACATAAAACATACAGGTTGGCAGTGCAAGGCTGGGCCTTTCACAGTCACAGCCAACACCTGTAGTAGTGAATATGTGCGCCAGTTCCTGGGTGCTGCAAGAATGGAGCGAAGCCCTTGTGGCAGTTACAGGCACATTATAAGGGTAGGAAATGGTCAGACACTGACCAGGAGAGTGCAGGGCATTGACCACCTTTGAGAAATAATGTCCAGTTTGGTATCAGTTAAGCTCTCTTCTAAGAGAGGTGGGAAAGATATGAGATACTGAGCTCAGGGATTCTGGGAGAAGCAGTCAGGTGGGATTTATTAGGAATGGCTTCCTGGGAGAGGAGGCATTTGGAGTGTATTTAAGAAGAATGAATAAGATACTGGTAGGAGGAGATGGGAAAAGAGGAAGGAATTAATTTGGGGGTTATTTCAGTTCTACAAAAGTTTGTTGAGAGTCTAGTATGAGTGAGATACACGGGATATATTTAAAGGCTAAGTAAAAACAGGCCCTGGGGCTGGAGATTTAGCTCAGTGGTTCTGCTGCCTGCCTGGAAAGTGCAAGGTCCTGAGTTCGATCCCTGGTACCAAAATCAAAAAAGAAAACAGGCCCTGTCCTTGTACAGCTTACAGTTCAATGCTTTGCAGTGAGAGGACCCACAAATAGTATGGGGTCTTTGCTCAGGCTGGGTCACTAAACCTGCATCTTGAAGGACAAAGAGGAATGAACCAAGGGACAGGAGAGGGTGAGCTTAGGGCATAGCACCTAGGTGGGATGCAGCATAGGGTGGGCAGGAGTTTCGTCTGACAGGCTGGGAGTGAGGTGCACATTGGAGACAACAGAAGAGGATGTTAAAGAGGTAAACAGCAGTCAGGTTGGGGAGGACCTAAGCTATTTGTACTTCATCTGAAGTCAATGGGGAGCCATTGAAGGATTTTACACAGGACAGTGATATCATTAGATTTGTGCTTTAGAAAGATCATTCTGGCAACTGTGTGGAGAATGGATTTAAGAGGAGAATGCTGGAGGCAGGGGAACCAATTAGGAGATTATTGCAATAGTCCAGGGGAGCGATGAAGAGGACTTTAACCGAGGTGGTGGGTGTGGAGAGGAAGGGATAAAATTGAGACCTATTTCAGAGGGATATTCAGTGATACCTGCTATAAGGTAAGAGAGAGGAAAGTCTGGGGTGAGTTTCATGCTTAAATGAGAATGAAGAGGTAGCAGCATCCCTGGGCAGAAAGACTAAGGAACTGAAGCTGAGAATACCCACATCTGAACAGCCACAACCCCTTAGTGAACTGAGGAGGATTAGCAGAGCCAGGTTCACAGCTTTTATGGGCTGACCTGATCTCAAGTGATGAAGAGCAATTCCTAGGAAACCCTTGGTGAGGACCAGCAGCTTGGGAGTTCTTCAGGTTTAAAGCCCAAACCCAGTGTCTGGAGTTACGGGTTGTAGGGGTTGAAGGAGAGAGAAGTGTGCCTGCATGTACATACATGCATACATGAGGGATGTGGTTGGAGGGAACCCACAACATGGAGCCAGGGGTTCCTGGGTCCTAGGGATGTTACTGCATCTGTGAAGCCCCAGACCATAGTACCACTCACTAGCAACCTTGTAGTGATACAGGATCAGTACAGTTCCCTCCATACCAGTGTTCTGCAAGGTGTCAAGATAATCAGATACAGGGCTTAGATGCTAACAGGAATAAAGGAGAATATTCCCTATTAAACAAGGAGTCACTCGCTTGAGAGGCCACCAAGCATGGTAGTACAATATGTTCAGAGTTCAGGGGACCTTTATGGTGACAGGGAACCAGGGGATGGGGGACATGGTGACAGCCCCTGATTAGGAGTCCAGAGAAACTGAGTGCTACTTCTGGCTTTGCTTTTGATCAGCACTGTGACTTCAAGAGATTTGTATCTCCTCTCTGGGCTCCCAGTTTCTCACGTGTGCAGTAAAGATTGGATTATTAGATCACAGAAATCATGCATCTTTCTTGAGCTTTCAGAGTTCATGATTCTGAGGAGTGAAGTCAGATACTTGCTCTAAGGCTAGTCTAGTTAGGCGGTGGCAAACCTATGGCACGTGTGCCACAGCAGGCTGTTTGTTTCACTGAAAGCTCTGAAAGGTTGGCCATCACTGGTCTCATTGATTCTTCCCTGGTCTCATTCTCTCCACTTTTCCAGAGTCTTGTCTTTTCTGGATTCTTGATAACTTGAAAGCAGGAAGTCCTCCTTCACGTCTACCCACATTTTGTTCTGCTTCAGCATAGATCTGACTGGGGAGAAAGAACATGTGGTCACCATAGCTCAGAAAGAAGGTTCCCTCCTCATCTTTAGGTGGTGGCTGACTGAATCCACAGTCCTCATGGTGGACATGGGAGGTCCATAGTAGGGAACAGGAGCACAGGGCAGCACAGCACAGGAGCAAAGTTGCCCACACTCAGCCTTGGTGCCTGTGCTCATGCTGTTACTTTCTCTTGAGAACGGGGCTTCTTCTCCCTTCTGTGGTCTGTCCTGTAGCCAGAGAGACACAAGAACCCTGACTTCTAGCTTGTACTTCCAGCCCTCATCATTTACAATGAGAGCTGATAAGCTATTATTATTGAGTCCCAAGTTACAGGACAAATATCTATACATGACAGTGTTAATATTAATGAAGTAGAAACAGTAGCCAATATGTGTAAATGCTTAATCCTCACTGACTATTTAACTCTCACAGTTGTTGGCACTAACCAACATGAAACACAGTCACCCGCAAAACTACAGGAGCTGTCCCTGCTCTCTAGTTCCTGTTGTCTCCTTTGCAGAGGGATGCAGTGTATGGATGCCCACACTGTTGTCCCTCCTGCCCTCTCCCTTCTCCAAACTCCTTCTCTCTTTTTGCGCCCTCTTCTTTTGGAGAGTGAGTGTAAGAAAGTAATTTTTAAAAATTTCTCCTTGAGAAGCCGACCTGTGAAAATGGTTCACTACTCTCTTGATCCAGAGAACCCCACAAAATCATGCAAATTGAGATTCAAATCTTCATGCTTAATTTTTGAGAAACTTCCCAGACTATCAAAGTTATGTATACTCCCAAGGCCACTGAGTTTCTAAGAGATGTCACTTTAAAGAAGCAATGCGTGCCATTCTAGTATTATAGTGGTGGAGTTGGAAGGTGTGTCCAGGCCAAACAGTGTTGCTGCACACAAGGTCTGTGGCCCAAAAACAGTGTTGAGTTTTTGCTTCTCCTGCTTCAGGTTTGGGTATAGATTCTTCAGTCACTGGAAGTATCCAGGTGATCAAAGCACCCAAGATGCATCTCTGTACTCGTAGAGCTTGTGGTTCCTTCAAGCCATACCTGAGCTCCCCCTACCACACTGAGGTGATCCCTACTGAAAAGGAACAAACTGTAACCAGGAGAACAGGTTGCACAGAAGAAGATATCCCAGAGGAAGCTGAAGAAACAAAAATTTTGAAAGGGGGTGGTTTGAGACAGGGTCTTGCTATGTAGCCCAGGCTGGCTTAGAACTCTCGGCGATCCTTTCTGCCTCAGTCTCCCGAGTGCTGGGATTACAGGTGTGCACCACCACACCTGGAAAAATAGAACTGATGACATGTGAATAAATTCAGCATAAAATGAAAGCAAATAAAAGTTTTAAAAAATCCTTCAGTGGCTCCCCAGTATCTACAGGTTAAAGCCCAAGCTCCTTAAAATCACTTTGAGTGGCTACTAGGTTGCATCTCATAGACCATCTACCACACCAAGTTTCCTATAAATGCCTTCACCTACTTTCTGGTCACCCAAACTGAAAACAAGCCCCTCTTCCCTTCAGCTTCCACATTCTTCTAACCATTAAATGTTGATTCGACCCCTTTCATGTATTTCCTATTCATTCCACTTCTCTTTAGCCACTGTCTTAGTTTGCCATCCTTATCATTTGTCTCCAGGAATGGAGCAGTCCAGGCACTTCCTGTTGTTCCCACTCTTCCCCTCAAATCCTACCAGAATGTTCTCCTTAATCACTTCTCTTAACCACTATGGTAAAATCTAAACGTTTTTTTTTTTGCGGCTCCAGAGATTGAACTCAGGACCTTGTGCTTGTGAGGCAGGCACAGTGCCACTGGGCTAAATCCCTGCCCCTAAAATCCAAATTTTGATCTAGCATGTAACACTCCATATAATTCGGCTCCTCCTCCCTCCACTGTCTTAGCTCTCTTCCCGCCCTCTCCTGATCTCTAGCCAATCACAGCTGCTGGCAGATGCCACAGTCCACCAAGCATCCCCACCTAGAGCTTGCTGGGAGGAGCTACCTGGACCGACACTCCCCATCTCTGCTTGGTGAACACCTCCCACATCTCAGTCTTAAGGGATATTCCCCGTGGGAAGCCTTCTTGACCACCAGCCTTTCATTGCACCTAATCCAGGGTAGCATTTATGTGTGGAAGTCTGTACTCACCTGTAAATTCCTTGAGCTCAGGTGTATGGGATTTGACTTCTCTTCTCCATCCTCTGGCACAGTGTGTGACACATTGTAGGGTAAATACACATTAAATATGAGTGGATGAATGAATGAATGGCATTCAAGTCCTGCCTCAGTCTGATCCCAGTCTGAGTTCCTTCTTGTCTTATATAAACAATAAAAATTCAGCCCCTAATTGCCACGTACAAATAGCTTGCAAGTACATTTAAGTGGCTATCACTTTAAATCCTCACAATCCTACCCTTCTGCAATTCCCCAGCCATGCCAGACCATTTTCCAGACACGCTACACATACCTTGTGCCCAGGAGGGATGCATCTGCCTCACTTCCATATCTGCTTGCTCGAGGCCTAACTTTGCCCCTTCCACAATTCTCAAGTTCACCTCCTTTCTCCACCATTGAAATTAATCATTGCTCTCCTACACATCAAACCTGATGATTGGCCTGAGCCCTCGATTTGACTGAAGATACAGCTGATACCTCAAGAGCTAGGCTATGTCTGATTAATCCTTTTACCTCTGTGGTGCTCAGCATAAACACTGGCACCATGTAGGGACCCAACCCTAGGTCTGCTGACTAAAATAGAGACAAATGAATCAGTTGTTTAAGTTCCAAAATTCTTCCAGATTTTGTTGGAAACACAAGCCTGAGGGAATCAAGAAAGTGATGGGGAACAAGGGTGAGTGAGGGTGGAGACAGAGGGAGACAGAAATTACCAACAAGATTTCTTGTCACCAGGTCGCCTGTGTATACTTCTAATAACATCTTTATCACTATGATTTACTTCTTGATGACCATAAATAGCATGCTGAGCTCGGAGTAATGTGCCAGTGGCCAAGCTGAGCTCGTGTGGGGAACTCCTCAGGACACTTTCTCAACATGGTTCTCAGAGCCCTTTCCCTGGCTTCATAGAGCTCATACCATCTTGGGAGTTGGAAATCCACTTTAAAAACAAGGAAATGGGGCCGAGAAAGGTGTCTCATCTGTGGTCTCCCTGGCAGTAAATGGCAGAGATGGAGTGCAACCACTTTTTCCAATTTCAGTGGACACTGTGTGTGTGCATGCATGCGTGCTTGGGTGCGTGCCCAGTGCAGTGCTGGGTGTAGAACCCAGTGCCTCACATGTGCTTGGCAAGTGTTCTACCGCTGAGCTTCACTCTCTGCCTCCAGAGAACATGTTTTTTGTTACTCTCTCTACTAAAATCGGTCCTATCAAGTTGCCATTAGAATTGCTCACATTTTATCTTTACCAGTTCTGGTCAACAAATGTTTTTCTTTCTTTTTTTGTCCATATTGGGGATTGAACTCAGTACCTTGCGCTTTCAAGGCAGGTGGCAGAACCACTGAGCTAAATCCCTGGCCCAACAAATGTTTCTTTCATGGAGTATCTACTCCAGCAGAGAGACCTGTGCTAGGGGATACTGAAACACTAGAGGATGGGGAAGATGGAGATTCCTGCTTGACACAGTGTACTGGCTGACTCTGCCCAGAGGTGGAGCTCCTTGGCCGTGTACACATAGGGATCTGCCTTCATGAGCATCTTTTAGATTGTTCCCTTGGGCTGAGGCCACAGTTGTCACTCTTTTACCCCAGATCCAAATGGGATTCAGAGAGGCTGAGGCGCCCCTTGGTTGAACCTAAGGCCCATGTGCTTGTGACTCTGCCACCTGCCTTCCTGTGGATGGAGGAGAAGGAAGAAACCTGGTTTTGCACTGTCTGCTGTTGACCCACCTGAAGAAGATGGGAGCAAAGAAGGACACCAAGCTGGGGGAGGGGGGGGTCTCCTCAGCTCCTCTAGGCTGACATTTGCTGTCATCACCAACAGCTGTTCACCTCTCAGCAGCTCCACTCTCCCTGGCCCCCTCAGGCCTCTTCCGCTTCCTTCTGGAAGAAACACATCTTAAATCTTTCTTTTGCAGCTTGTACAGAGCTGGGGATCCAAGAGAGATCAGGTTTGGGGGACCTCAATCTGGGGTGTCTTTGCTGAGGAAATCTGCATTGGTTGCTGAGGCTGGTGCACCAGCCCCCCTCCCTGTGCCCTGGCTGTCCAAGCACCGACTCGGGAATGCCAACACGCCATTAATTTGTGTGCCTTGCAAATACTTTATTGGCATCTTGTGGTGTTGAAAGTCATGTAATTATGAGCAGAATTTATATGTCGCCTGGGCTGCCTGGGCGCCCTCCCTGCGTATCCTTTCAGGCACTGCAAATATTGAAGGCTGGCTTAGAAAGGATTCTAACCTACCCGCCTTTATATCTGTGCACCCTGTAGATAAGGTTTTAATTGAAAATTGGTTCATCTGTTCCCCGTGCCTAATTACAAGCTGCCTGCACTGCCAACAGAGCCCAGGACAGGAGCCCGGCACCCTGAAGGAAGGCCTGAAGTTGGGGTCCCAGGTGGGAGGCAGGGACCCTGCCAGCTTCCCCTCTTCTGCAACCATCACCTGAGGCCTCTGGCTTCTTACCCATGAGCTGCACTGGTGCTCACAGGCGGGACTGTCCTCACCTCCCTCTCCCCACCCACTCCATGGCTGGTAGCTCTCCAGTGCGGACAGGATGCGGCTCACAACCTGCTTCCTCCCTTCTGCCCCGCTGAGGATATGCTTCTCCCACCCCATCCTGCCCACTCCTTTCCTTCCAGCCCAAGTGGGCACGGCCAGTCCCTTTTCGTCAACACCATTGCCCTTACACCTTTGGGCCTGCCTGGAGGCCTCTTGCCCCTCATCCAGGGCACATGGATCCTGTTCCCCATGGAGCCTGTATCCTTCTCCTCTCGGAGAAGCCCCCCAGGAGTGTCAACCTGCCCCACATCTCCCTTCTGAGGACTTGCCTTTCCTACCAGGCTGGAGCATCCTCCACCTTCTGCAGCCCCCGGGGAGGTGTCCCAGGAATGAGGGAGTGGATCGCGGGCTCTCTGCCCTCTTCCAGGGAGCCCTGCAGGCTGATCAGCCCAAGAGGGGCCGCTGCCTCACTGGGCCAGGACCCCTGGCAGAAAAAGAGCACCCAGGAGTTGTCTATGCCTCCGCCCCCAACTGGTTTCTCTTGGCCCCAGACACACGTCACTGCTATCACATTTGGCTCCAACAGTAATTCCCCTGCCAGAAAGTAGAGCAGGAGGAAGAATTCATTTTCCAGCTCCAGCCGGGCAGCTGTGAAATATGATTTCTAAAGTGTTAATAATGCATCACGTTTAGATAGCACTTTACATCTTCCTGAGCAGCTGGCTGGGCAGGGAGGCTGACAGCCCGGGCTTGGGGCTAGGGGGAGCTCCTGGGTTTCAACTCTGGACTCCTCATCGGGAGCACGTGCCTACTTCTTGGTGCGTTTGCTTCTCTTTCAGAAACAGGGAGGGAATCACTGAGTCTTGCCCATCTGTCAGAATGTGGAGGTGTCTCCCTTTACCACACTCAGGCTCCTCTTCCAAACCAGCATTATTCCTTTATTTGTCTTCTAAAAAGCTTCCAGCATTGCCTCATTCACTCACCAAACCTTAATTAAGCACCTTTTATATGCCAGGGCCTAGGATGCCCAGATGCCACTGCCTTTGGGCATCTTGGGAGTGGATGGAATAGAGATGTGAGGCTCCTACCTCCCACAGCACGATGGCCCGAAGTGAAGTCAGTGGAGGCAGAATGACCCCTCCAGTGTGCTTTATCAGAGCGGGGAAGGGAGAGAGGCGGAGGAATGTTCTCTGCAGGCACCCAGAGCCCCAAGGGTAATTCAGCTCACAGCTGTGGACCCACATTCCAGAAGACATCTGGGACCCAGTGCTTTGTCTTTTGTGATGGGCTCAGAGGCCCTCAGCCTTTAAAGGCTTTGTCCTTCTAAGACCTGGAACCTTTTTGAACCCACCCACCACTGCCTCAGGCCCTCTCATATTCGTAGGATCAGTGTACCCACCTTTTCATTCCTCTCCAGTGCTTTTCACAGACCTAGACATTTTTCCTCTATATATGCCACCGAGCCCTTTCCCACCATCATTCCAAAGGCCTGAAAGTCTCTGCATTGTCCAGCCCACAGCCTTAGCAGCTGCTTCTAGGGAACCCTCCTGGAGAGGGATCTGAGGGAAAGAGAAGATGTGTAATGCTTAGGATAGTTGCTGCATGTTTCCCCGTTGCTCCTATCTTAGAGACCAGTACTCTTGACCTTCCACAGTACCCAGGTACTGCCCTTCTTAGAGCATTTGAGAGTTATATGGAAATTCTGCTTTTGCAAGTAAAACCATTAATTTGTAGGTGACCTGGATGTGTAGTTCCTAGGAGCCCTGCTTCTGCCACGGACAGTCTGTAATGTCTTTGGACCTCAGTGACCTCATCTGAAAAATGAGGGCCTTGAAAAGGTGGTCACCAGGGGCTCTCTCTAGCCCTCTTTGATGACACTGCTACTTCAAACAGTTCGTTGGTGAATTAGTTGGTAAAAAAGAAGGGCTCCTTTGATAAGCATGTAATTGCCTTCCATCTGATTGACTTCATAGGGCAAATGAGGGGTGCTTTTTTCCAGAGGAGTGTCTTACCTGTGCTCTGTCATGTCATCGTAGATGGTTTAGGTGTCAGCCACATCTGGGTCTGGCCCAGAGTGGAAGCTTCCCGAGAACCAGCCCCGGGGCTCTGTGATTCTGTTTGCACTTTGTCCTGTCCCGCCAGGTAGCAGCTTCATGGTGCCTGGGATGAGGAGGCTGCATCTCCCTGACCTCAGCGTCTCTGACTCCTCTCACTTCCTAGGAAGACAGTTCCTCCCAAGTTCTCCCAATGGGTTTCGCGGCGGCTGCTGTTCAGCTGACACCATAGCTGACGAGTTATTAAAAATCCTTCATTATTATTCTGTACTGTCTCCCTCCTGCCTCCCTCTGCCCTGCCTCAGGTTTCCAAGGCCCATGGCTGTCACTGAGAAATGCCTGGAAGGCCCTCACCAAGAGCAGAGGCAGGCTTTCCCACCCCCCTCCAAAGTGGCCCCCACATATTGGCAGCTGCCCAGAGGCCATATGTCCCACCCAGGGATGGGGACTGTGAAACAGGGTTCCTGATCCTGCTTTCCGCAGGACCGAGGGAGTTGATGCAGGTGCTTCCTGGCCCAAAGGTCTTATACCAAGAAAGGGTTGGAGCCAGGTTTTCAGTCTCCCTGGGATCTTGGCTAGGGAGACACTTCTCAGGTATGCGTGTTCCAGACAACATCTGGGACCCACTGCTTTGTTCCCTGGGGAAAGAGTGACAGGCTAACTCTATCATCCCACTCCAAGAGCGGGGTCCAAACCCAGCTCATCCGGCACTCACCCTGATAATCAGATTTGGTTGTGGCAAGAACAGAGCATAATGCTCAGCTCCTCTCCCCAGCGCTGCTGAGACAAGCCTTGAGAGATGTGGGGGGCCTTGCTCCTTAGGGATGCGAGGTGGGGGAAGTCCCTGTTCCCAAGGCCCATGGCAAATAAGAGGCTAGAGCAGCTCAGCACCCTGCACAGCACCCTCCCCACCACAGCCTTCCCATGGATGCCCTGTGAAAAGCGCTCGCTCGCCCAGGGTCAGGGCTTTGGGTAACAATCATCAGGCTCTGCCTCCTAGACTGGCAGCCATTGACTTCCTCTGTTGGATTTCTTTCTGCTCAGACTTCTCTTCGGACCCATACCTCACTGCTGTCTCCAGCATTGGGTCCCTTCGTCCCGAGCCTCATAGCCTTGGCCCAGCCCCCAAACCTGTGTTGTTTC
The DNA here is from genome assembly GCF_053883595.1 of Heterocephalus glaber. Taxonomy (NCBI): domain Eukaryota; kingdom Metazoa; phylum Chordata; class Mammalia; order Rodentia; family Bathyergidae; genus Heterocephalus; species Heterocephalus glaber. The sequence goes on along the minus strand of NW_028258349.1, from coordinate 5,122,686 downwards.
TAGTATGGTGGGGCAGGAGGTGAGACAAAGGGGCAGAAAGCTTGGGTGACTGGTTAGAGATAGGCCCGAGCATTCATAATTTTCTGGAGAGTGATACATTTTGTCTCTGCCTTGGATTCAGAGGATGACGCCCCCTCCACCGCCAAGTTTGGGGATTAGAGTTGGGGAAATGAAATTGGAGTTAGGCACAGTAGCCTTTAGGGTTAGGTCAGAGCTAGGATTGGGGGTTGACTGGTACTCAGTATGACCCTTAGAGTAGGCAGGAGGGGTCAGGCTGGAAGCAGACGTTACTGGTGAGGACAGAGGTTAAGGTTAGGTGTAGGTCCTTGTTTATTCAGTAGACACCTGCTGGTCACAAGGATCCTTTGCCTCTAAAAGCTTATATCCAGCTTAAAATTTGGGGCTAGAGTTATTTCTCTAGTCAGTTGGGGTTAGAATTAGTGTTGGGGCTGAAGTTGGGTCAGAATGAGGGTTAGATTGTGGGTAGCCATAAAGGTTGGTGTGAGTTTTCTCTGGAAGCTCCTCCTGAAAGGCTCTGCTACTTCTTTCCTCTCACTGCCTACCCAAGCTTGTCTGTGCTGTCTAAGGCTTCCCGGACTTACTGGAATCCGTTTAATGACAGCGACCATCTGCCACCCTCCTAGTGATCAGCCCTTTCTTCCTCTCCTGCTCCTCCTCTGCCTTCTTAGCGGGGAGTCTACATCCTGTGTGGAGGCGGGGTGCTGTCCTGTCTCACATTGTCACTCTGGAAGTTCTCTCAGCGCTGCCCCTCCTCCGTCTCCCCACCTGTAGCCACTAGCCTGCACCATTTGGTGCTTTCCCACCCTCCTTCCCCAGCACCTCCACCCTTCACAGCCCCAGGCTCTCACACTTGTATTGCTCACATGTGTGGGACCTTTCTGTCTTAAGCAGAATTTGAGTTTTCACCATTATCTGGGGGGGGGGGGCTGGCCTCTCCTAGTTTCCCCAGCTTGCCCTGAAGCAACACCTTACCACTCCCTGCCTTTCCTCCCTTTCATCCATTGCCCAGCCATTGGCTGAAGTCCCCTGCCTCCCTTACTTCCTCAGCTAACTGCTTCAGAGAATATCCCCACCCCATCCCCTCCACTGGCCTCCTCCTGCCTCTGGGGCTGGGGAAATTTCTTTCCATCTCTCCTCATCAGTGGGGAGGGGCAGAGCCCTCCTAGAGTCCCTGCATTTCCGTGGGATACAGGGTGTGGAGCGATGCTTGGGGTCCCTGGGACAGGAGGTGTCTCTCCTGCTCCTTTCATTCCAGGTGAAGTGCCCTGGCCCCCCAGTGGTCCTCAAGTCCTAAGTGTAGGGGTGGCAGGATGAAACATCAGGATTTCAGCAGAGGTTTGCAAGGAAGTTCCAGGACTCTGGGCAAAGGTTAGAGTACCCTCATCTCCAGCTTCCATTTCAGATAATCCTGTATATAAATGCATAGAGGGCCTGGTCCCTTGGTCTGGAAGGCTTCTCCTTCCTCAGCTTTTTTTCCTGCACTTGGACCCTTCTGTGCTCTCTTGAGAACTTACCCCACCCTCTAAAACCCATCCTTGGAGGAGTGTGAGCTTGATTGGCTCTGATGTCTGGCCAAAGAAGAAAGCATGGGCTGCTAGTTGGAATGCATGACACCCTGTCCCCCTCTCCAGGAGATAATCGAGGGGGAATATTGGCTCTTCCAGGAAACGAGGTGCTAAATTTGTTGTGAGATTGGTGTCACAAGCAATCAAAGGGAGCCTCTTCACATGGAGGGCTGGGCAGCTAAATGAGAAATCATTAGGTTACTGCAGAGACCAGGAACAGCAGAGGTGGGAGAGGAAGAGACCCTCCCTCCCCCATTCCCCTGGGAGGTTGGAGGGGCTACACAGGAAGATCAAAAAAGGGAGGAAACAGAGATAGAGAATGAATGTGCAGGAAGAGGCAGGCTGCTTTCTTAAGGGTTCTCTGACACCTGGGTGTCTGCAACCTCCTTGCCACCGGCCCTGTCAAGGTGCCGTTGCTGCTTTCTATGGAGATTTAGTGCAAACCTTTTCAGTAGCATGGGAAGAACTGAGATTGGGTTGTACTGGCACAGCAAAAAGAAATAAGGAAGCAGCGTGTGTGTGCCCAGATCAGCAGAGTTTTTGGTGAGTAGAACAGTTGAGAAGGCCACAAGAGAGACAGGTGAAGACCTAGGCCCGAGTGCCTGGTTTAGGCAGGAGGGAAAGGAAAACCAGTACCTGCACTATATCCCTTCTGGAGAGGCTACCTGCAGGAGGGGGACATGAAGGATGCATAACAGGCTCTGGCTGGGTGTAGGTGTCTTGGGAGGGGATGCAGTGGCTGGCAGGGTTGCAGGAAGGATGCTCTTCCTTTCTACTAAATACTTACCTCCTTCATAGAAATAAGGCTACAGAGCTGCTCTGGCTTGCACATGGTCTGGGGCCCCAGGCACAGCCTTGAAGAGAAAATCTCTCCATGGACTCTTACGGATCTGTAAATGGTCACCACCACCACGTCCCCCACAAATGTCCTATGAACTTGTGAAAATGATAAGATGAATGGTTTGGATCTTGCTGGTCCTCCTCTGCTCTTGGGGCATTTGTGTTCCACCCAACAAGGAAATTGTAATACCAGCAAGACCAGGAGCAGACACAAAAGGCCCTGAGTTGCCCAAGTGTCTCCAAGCCCAGGCGTCAAGGGAGGCCTACCTCTGGGCCTCTCTCCCCTGTGCAGGCTGCTGCCTCCTGAACGCCACCATATTGAGACCCTATTCCTAAGCTGTTAATTATGGAGTCTCCACTTCCAGGCTCCCTCAGCTCTCTGCAGCAAATTAACATTCCATGCCGCTTGCTTGTGTAGAATGAACCAAGTTAGATGGATCGATCCAGAAGCCGGTTGGAGCTGCTTTTACTTTAGGCAGGATTGATCCAGATGACCCCAACTTGGGGCGTCTAGAAGCACCTTTGCAGGAAATCTTTTTAATGGAGATTAATTGGAAAAGCCTGCTATGTCCTGGTTATAAGCAGAAAGTGCCCTGATCTTCCATTTGATGACTCCGTACCAGCACTTGTGTATAGATAGATGCACAGTAACACTCGAATGCTTGCCTAGCCTGTCCAGTCCAAGCCAGGACATGAGTACCCCCACACACATATACTCAACATGCTGCCTCTTCCCTTCTGATTCTTAAGCCTTTCCCCAAACCCTGCCAGGTTGATACATGGGACTGCAAATCAGATCCACCATAGTTCCCACTTTTGTCTTTCTGAATCTGGATCTCTTTTTTTTTTTTTTTCCGGTACCGGGGATCAAACTTAGGATCTTGCACTTGTGAGGCAGGTGCATTGCCACTGAGCTAAATCCCTGACCCTGGGTCTCTTTCTCTATATCCATTCTCAACAGCCCAGAAGTTTCTGGAGGGCAGAGACTGAGGAATGCCCAGAAAGTGGTAAATGTTTAAAGATGTCTGATTTTAGCTCTAATTTCTTTATGCTCCTGAATCCCAGCCACTTCCAACTGCTCACTGGACTTTTATGTCTCCGTGTCTTGGCTCATGCTGTTCCCTTTGTCTGAAATGCCCTTCCCCCCAGTTCTGTGGCTATTGAAATCGTTCTCATCACCAAGTCTCAATGCAGTTCTCATCTGTAAATGTGTATTTGTTGATTATCCATTGTGTACCAAGCAAGACCACCAGTGTCCAATGTGAATGGCTACAGAAAAGGCCTGAGCTAAAAAGTCCAACAAGGTATAGGTCTTAGCCAAAGGGAAAACCCATCTGGAAGTTAGATGTGTAACAAAATGCAGTTTATTTGATCATTCAACACACTTCCTTTCAGATAGTCATGCAATAAGCATCCATTAAGGCTGTAAGACTCATGTCCATGCTTATGGGAGTGTTTGGGTTGTAGAGGTTCCCACATCTGTGCCTCCACCAAGCAGACTCTGAGTTCATCTTTTCAGTATTGGTCATTATTGTCTAGCATGACACTGGTAGATCTTTTAGCACTTAACTGGTTTCTAACTCATTGGTTTCCCCTGGTAGAGTGTTAGAGCAGAAGCTGCTTTCCATTTATCCAGCATGACCATCCCACCAAGAGAGTGTCTGGCTTCCTGGACACACCAGCTAAGCTAAACTCTTTCTAGGATGCTAAAAGATCATGCTTTCTTAACTTCCTACTGTTGCCCATGACCTCTGTCTTCCAGGAAAATACTCTCTTTTCTCTGCCTGCTTACCAGGATAATTCCTACTCATTTCTCAGAGCCCTATGTAGAGGTCACTTCCTCTAGCATTTTTTTCTTGACCTCGGTTACTTTTCTCTGTCACCCCATCATGGCACACATCACATGGTGTAGTCTGGATATTTGGGGACATCTACTGGATGACGGCAAGTTTGCCACACTTACCTTGGGCTCTAGGACAGTGCCTGGTAGGTAGCGGCATTCAGTATACATTGGTTACATGAATGAATGTGTACTGAATTGAGTTGACGTCCTCTGTTTCATCCTTTATTCATTAATGTAAATAACCGAGCAAGCATTTATTGAGTACCCAAATGCACACACAAGGCACTATTGTACCAGTCATTTTAGAAGATGTACATCCAAAATTAAATCTGGTGTAATTAAGGAGTTTACCAACTAGTCATCTGTAAAAAGGAGCCAGAATAAAATACAGGACAGCTACAGACTAAACCACAGGTCTACAGCCTTATGATTATAGTCCTGTCCCTACCTCGTTAAAGTTTTATGGTTAATTTTTATGAGACAAAGGTGTTTCTTATGATTTCACCTTTGCTTACATACTAGAATTTTTGGTTTTTTACCCACTGTTTTCCCTTCAGATGCCTGTTCAGAATTCCTTCCTTTCAACTTCGAGTCCACCTTGACCAAACTGTCATGAATTGGTTATCTGATGGGTGTATATCCAAAGTAAGGGGAAATATATGGGTGTAACTAGAACCCTAAAGCACCAGAGTGGAAAGGAATGCCAAATATTACCCAGAGCCCTCTGCAACATTGCTGCCAGGTGGGCACCCAGCCTTGTCTCGAACACCTCCAGTGATGGGGAGCTCACTGCTATATGCTATGAGGTTTATGTGAATAAAAATATCTGTGCTCTTGTCGATGTGTGGCCTGGATTTGTATGGGTCTGCAGCACACCTGGGCTATGGGCTACACATGCGCACGGAGAGTCCATCAAGTCAGCCTTTCCCACAGGCAGTAGTGGGCAGTCTGGTGCCAACTGGAGAGCATTCATCAGTGCCCCAGGCCTTCCCATACTGGTTGCTCATCTGGCTCGCAGACTCGGATGGTCCATCTGGAAGTGCTAGAGAAACCTGCAAAGGCATCTGTGATGAAGAGTTCCAGATTCTGGAAGGAGAACAGTGTCTATACCTGGAGCTACTGGCTTTTTTCCTCTTATTTTCTTTTGGTGAATGGAGGAGGTGGAAGCCAGCTTTGCAGAAATGAAAATGCTCACCAAACTTAGATGAATAGAAGTGTCTTCAAGAGCACCTGCCTGATATCAGGAGACCCGGATTTCCTTCTGGCTCTTTCTGTCTCACCAGCCCTTCCTGGATCTCACAGAGTTGAGGCGATTATTCTGGAGACTGCTCCTATGTGTGCCAGGGGACCTCTGCAGGAGGGGTCTGGGCCCAGTCTGTGTTTCTTTTGGGCTTTGAGCCTGTTGGGGAGACTCAGAGGTGCCATTCTGCCTCCGCTCACACTATACTTTGAAGCTCTGTTCACATAGTGGTAACTAAGAAATTCTTTTTTGTTTTTTTTTTTTAGTACCAGGCATTGAACTCGGGACCTTGTGCTTGTGAGGCAGGTAGCAGAACCACTGAGCTAAATCCCTGGCCCCATGTTTACATAGCGGTAACTAAGAATGTTGAAGCAGGCAAAGCAAAGCTGGTGCTTGTTTTGATTCTGGAGCTCCAGGAAGGCGGGTGCCCATCTGCATGAGAGAGGGGCCAGAAGGATGGATTTTGTGGAAGAAGAGGAAGAGGAGGGAGGGAAAAGGGCTGGTCCCAGGAAGAGGCAGGAAGGCAGGAAATGAGGGGTAACTGATCTCTGTCCTCAGAGCCCTGGAGGACACTGGTGGGAGGAGGCTGAGGGTTGGCTGGTGCTGGAGCCGTTCTGGTCCACGAGAAAGAGGAGGACCCTGCCTTGTAAATCACCTCAGACACAGACCACCTCATTCTCTTCTCCCCGCTCCTTGGCTAATCCTTTCAAAAATCCCTTCCATCTCTCAAGGATTTCACTCCTTTCCTTTGGCCTAAAAGCTCAAGACCTTCAGATGAGGCCAGAGGGTGGAAATTCTCCAGACCCTCCTGCCCTCCTTCCTGCCCTCTTCCCCACAGGGCCCCATCCTGTGCACCTCCCTGTCCGCCCCTGCCTCACCTTCTCTGGTTTCTTCCCTCTTGCCCCTCCTTCCTTCCTCTCTAAGATGGTCTCGCTGCCTTTTGTTCTCCGGTCTCACTTTTTGTTTTTTTAGTCCATCTTCCTATCCTTCCCCACAGTTCCTCTCAGTGCCAGGGCTTTGGTTTCTTTTACTCAAGAGAGGCATTTCCAAGGAGGGATCCGGCACTCCCATCTTGCCAAGAGCAGGAGGCGCAGGCTTGGGGACATGTCCTACCTCTTCAGTTGGGAGGGTGGCTTAGAAGCCACCGGGAATTTGAAGACATGACCACCCCAAACACTGCCCGGCCTTTGAAGCAAGGTGTGAAACTAGTTTTTGCCAAGGCCCTTTTCAGCCCTAACCTCCAGGTTCATTAAATTCAGGTCTCTGATTTAATGTTCTCTCCTCCCTTTTCCTGTCTCTGTCTTTCATATCACACTATCACCTCAGCTCCATTCTTCTTTCTTCCTTCCATATCTGACCTGAAAACAATCTTTTAGCCAGGTGTGGTAGGGCAGGCCTGTAATCCTAGCACTCTGAGCCAGGGGAATTACAAACTTGAGTCCAGCCTTGGCAATTTAGAGACTTAGCGAGACCCTGTCTCCAAATAGAAAATTTTAAAAAGGCTAGAGATGTAGATCAGTGTGAAGGTCCTGGGTTCAGTCCCCAGTACTGAGAAACAAAACAACAAAAAACCTTTTATTACCCTTACTTCTCTCACTGCCAGCCTTCTCTTTATTTTCTTCACTCTCTACTTGCCTATGACTCTTTCTTCCATCCTTTCTGCCACTGAGACATCACTGTCCTGTGTCTCCCACCCACTCTGTGTACTCTGGAACTGCAGGGCGGTGGCTGCAGGGCCTGGATGGAGTGGAGGACAGCTCTTCCCCTGCCTTCCCTGCTTCCCCTCCCTGGGCTGGTGCACCCCACCCCCCACCCCTGTGGCCTCTCGCTCTGTCCTAGTTTCTGCTCTTTCCTCCTCTATCTGTCTTTCACCCCCCTTCCTTCTGGCCCCTGTCTCCCATCTGAACTAAGTCCTTGCCTGCCACCTGCCTCCTCTCTGACCTCCCTTCCCTGACCCACTGAAACCAGATGGAAATTCAGCTTTTCTGAACCATCCACCAGCCTTGCCCACCCTCTTTCTGCTCCTGCCTGTCACACCTGCTACAGCCAACCCCACCTGGGCTCACCATGCCATTGTCCTTCCCAAAAAACATTCTCAGGGTCCCCTGCCAGGCAACATTTGCATAGAGCTGTCAGATCAGGCCTGGCCAGGATCCCTGGGGTTGGAGGTCCAAATGGGGCAGGTGGGAGTGTTTTCAGCCATACCTGCCAGTCTTTCTCAGTTGAGCTCAAAGTCCCTGTGAGTAGCCCTGGGCTGGCAGGTGGCTTCAGGAACTCAGGCTTGCCTGTCTGCTCCTCTCCATTCACGCCCACAAGTGATGTAAAGGCTGATGGGGACTAATTATAGCAGAAAACAAAGAATGACCTCTCCTCTCCTGTGCTAGATTCCCCATCTGGGTCCCCTGTGCTGCTGTCTTACTGCCACAAAACCACAGACCTGCCTGTATACCGCTGCCTTGGAAGAAATGCCAGGATGGGCCCCAGGCACCAGTTCCCCTCAGTCTGAAGGGATTAGGAGTCTCTTCAAGGCATGGTCGAGGTCATAGGCCAGCAGGGCAACTTTATTCAGCTCCTTTTCATTCCACTTTAAGAAAGCTGAGATCCAGGGGAGAATGCAGACACACACACAGCCCCCCCCCGCCCAGTCACTCTGCTGGCTGGTGGCAGAGCCAGGACCAGATGTGCCCACACCTCCTGAATTCTGGCCCAGAAGACTCGTGGCCCTCCCCCGGCCTTTTTCAGGGCTGTGTTCCTGCCTCTTTGGTGGATGAGTCCACTAGGCCAGACCAGTAAATCCAGTGGCCTGTCCCTGTGAGCACCATACGGCCCCTGTGGTCTCCTCAGATGCAAGGAAATCAGACCAGACTGTGGCCACTTGAAAAATCCCATCTGGGTTCCTGGAATGAGTAGGCTTTGGCTGTCCTCCCTGTACCCCTGGCCGTCCTCCCTGTACCCCTGGCCTTAGAGATGGGCATTGGAGTGCTGTGACCAAGCAGACCAGGATGAGGGAGGTGGGGCTGGTCCTCTGCCTGCAGCTTGGTCTTCCGGGGACAAAGAATGGACTGGAAGGGAGGCCAAGTCAGGGCATGTGGAGCCCTCACTGCCCAGTGTCATTCCACTTGCACCAGAGTGACATGAAGCCAGAGGGCTCTAGTGGGCAGGAATATGATGACCATGCCCCTTGGATATCTGGACACTCGCCTGAGGGTGCAGTTTGTCATTTTGGATGCTTTATCCAATATCCATAGCACCTGACATCTTTCCAGCCCTTCTTCCAGCAAGTCAGTGGAGTTCTCTGAGCCTTGAAGCCGTATCTGTCAAAGTCCCTAAAGACATTCACATCAAAATTTGACATTATAGGACTCTGACCTGGCCTCTGTATGAGGAAGAATCAACAGTCAGCTGGGCGGGCAGTTTCCTTCCTGGGAGCTTTGGGTCTAAGGGCTGCTGCAGGCTCACCAGGGTTTCCCTCTTTCTCTTTCTGTCCTCACTCTCCTGAGCCCTAGCTCAGTAGCCTCTTCCTGTCTGTCTCTCTGTCTCTCACTCTCTTTCTCTTACTTGTCTCTGCCATTCTTTTTCTCCTTCCCATCCTCCTCAATCAGAAGTGCTGATCTCTCCCTTTCTTCTGTCCTTCCCTCCTTTGCTGGCTCAGCCCAGAGTATTGAAATCCTCTTTTTTCTGACAGAATCTAACAGGAGGGGTTCTCTGGCTGTTTTATTTTTCATAGAGCAGGAAGGGAATGGCTGGGATGGGGGAAGAAGGTCGGGGGGGGGGCTAAGATGTGAGAGCAGAGAGAGAGGGGGGGAGTGGAGTGTGGAGAGATTTAGTTCCATCTGAAAGCTGTCGGTGCGAATCAGAGGCTTCCCTTTGAACCAGCAGCACGATCTGGAGTGGAGAGCTCAGGGACTGGTCCAGCCCAGGGGGTTCGTTACTGCTCGTTTGATAAATCCAGGGAGACAGGGCCTGGCCTCCACCACCCCCTCTCCTGCCGCCCTGCTCCCTGGCTTCTGTGCCTGGCTCTCTTGCTTTTTGAGTTCTGGGCCTGCCAGGTCAGGCTCTGGGAACATGAGCAGCAGGGCGCATGCACCAGGACACTGAGCAGACAGGTGCCCATGGGTGCAGCAGGGACAGGTGTGTACCTGAATGCAGGAGGACAGGCGGCCTGTGCATGTGAGTGTGCTCGCGACTTTAAGAAGTGCACGACTCTGGGATTGTCAGCTTTCCATCCTGTGGATATAGAGGCTACTTCCTAGTTCTCAGTCAAAAATGAGGCTCAGTGGTAGAGGGCTGGGGCTCAGTGTGGAGACTCTGAGTTTGATACCCAGCACCACAGGAAATGGGATTTTTCCCTTTTTGTCCTTTTCCAGCTCTGTGGGCACAGGAGATGTTTTCACACATGGACTGGCCCACCTCAGGGCCCCAGTGCTGTGAGGATGGAGGAGGGAATTGGGGAACAGAGCTAGAAAGAAGGCTCGTGCCCCAGGAAGGCAGTGTTGAGAAGGGCAATAGGATGGTGCTGAGAAGAGAGAGGAGTAGTCCAGGTGAGGGGACAGCGACTGGAAGAGGTGCAGAGGACCCTGGGACAAGTGTCCACAGTGGCCAGAGTGTGCAGGAGAAGACAGCAGTAGCCAGGCCATTGAGATAGCATTCTGGGGTGTTTGTGCTCCCTTACTGTGGTTGTTGGGACCAGTGCTATGACCAGAGGTAACTTGCCTGATGTCACTGAGCCTTCCTTTCCTTGTTAAGAGCAGCAATGACCCCTACCTCATTGGGTGGTTGTGTAAATTAAGTGAATTTATATCAGTGAGGTGCTTAGCACAGCAATGACACTTCCAAAGCAGAGACTTTTTATTGTCACTCCTGTTTCTACTGGCAACCATAGTGGCTTATGGGCTTGCATCTTGTGAATCCTTCAAACCTCTTTGGATGCTCTTGATAGCCATTCTAGCCATGGGTGCAACTCTTTTCTCCAAGCAGGGACATTTACACACGCTTCCCCTGTGTTGGTGATGGCATACAGAGAATTCCTGTCTTACTGTAGGGCTGGATCTGAAAAGCACAGCCCTCCCAGGGGTAAACAGGGTTCAGACAAATGTCTAAGCTGTAAAGTGGAGGTCAGAAATGGGAGCTGGAAAGGGCCTGTGGCACTGATAGTTCTATGTAGGACAGAGGTCAGGAATTTAGTTCATTTAGAAGAGTAGATATTCATGGATATTCCTAGTGTATGGCATAATGCCAAGTGTAGCAGCTGTGGACCTAAAAGACCTGAGTTCAAATCCTATCTCTGCTCCTTGACAGCTGTGCCTTCAGCATCCAGAGCCTTATTTCTTTTTTATAAAATGGAAGTAATAACTGCCACTGGGCAGTGGATTATTATGCTAGAAACAACATCTGTGAGGCCTGCGCCTCGGTGCCTGGCACATAGTTGGCCTCTTATAATGGGGGTATTTATTATTGAGGAATGTTGCTGGGGCTGAAGGGACAAGAAAGGTAAATCGTTCCATCTCTGTTCTTTCAGGCTCCCAGGAGAGTAGGGAAGCACAACACGTGAGTAACTTCTAATCCAAGGCCGGCTGTGATGAGTGCTTCAACCAGAAGCCCGAACAGTGCAGTGGGGGAATAGAGGAGAGAAAGCATCCAAGACTGAGGCTAAGACAGCTTTGTGCTGGCATGAGGGTGCCCCGTGATCTGAAGGGCAGGGGTCTGGGAGACGCCCCGGTTCCCCAGGCGGGACAGTTCCCCCTGTCCTCGACTTTGACAAGAACCATGATCTCCCTGCACCTGCTGCTCCCCCCAGCCCGCCCCACTTCCTGCTCCACGATCTCTCTGACTGCCCTCCTTTGCCTTATTGTCTCTATTCTGCCCTTTACCTGCTTTCAAACCCTGGCTGAGCCTCCAGGAATCTCCTGTTCCAGTAGAAAAGACAAGTGGCCCCAATATGGGGCAAGGGCACCTGGAGCCTGAGACCCCCACACCCAAGGGTCACAGTGGACACCGATTCCCTGGGCAGGACTTGCTCCCCCATGATCCACACACCTCCCTGCCCATGTCTCTCGGCCTTCGTCTCTCTGCTGTCCTCGTCTGCCCTGGCCTGGGTCTTTATTATGCCGCGGCACCTTTTCTAGCCGCGCACCCCACTTCCCTCCTTGCACCATCCAGTCTCCTTCACTCTCCCCCTACCTCTGTGTGGGTGCCTGCCTTTGTCTCTGTTTCTCAACGTCACTTGCACCTCTGTCAGCTGCCTCCTCGTGCTGTGTGTGTGTGTGTGTGTGTGTTCATGCTCCTGCATGCCATGTGTACAGCCCAGTTTTTCTCTGCCGGCCTTCACAATGGCCGCTTAAGAGTTCAGTGTGTGTGTGATGGCGATGGCGTCTTAAGGCCGGCAGGGAGGGAGCTCAAAGCAGGTGGGAAGTCACTTAAACCCACAGAAGCATGCTGGCCCCAGAGGTGAGGGCCTTGGGTTGACATTGCTGTAGGGGGCTGATCTGTTTTCACTTTCTGTCTGTAGTCAGGCCCTTCCTGCTTTGCTTCCCACCTGGCTTCCCATCCCCCAGCCACGCTTTCCCTGCTTTGCTGTTTGTTGCTTCCTGGGAGTGGGTGTGGGCATGGGACTGAGATTTCATTGCCAGTTTGGGGTGACTGCTGTGGCAGGGGTGGTGGGAGGTCGGGTACTCAGGACCTCAGAGTTACAAAGTCACCACTGGGTGTGGTGTGTCATGTGCTCTTAACTTCTTGTCACCTTCTTGACACTGGAGGACAAATCAATACCTTGTCCCTCCTCTTTGCCTAAGGCCATCAGGGCACCTCCACCCTCTTGCTAATAAAGTGCTGTGCCTGTAAACTGGCACCCCCTGCTCACTGTCTGGTTGTTCTCCTCGTCCGCCTCTTCCTCCTCCCTTGTCATCCGCATCCTCACAGCAGCGCCTTCTGGAGTCTGTTGCTCTTGCCCTTCCTAGCTCTGCAGACTGACTCCATGTCACCTCCCCGACCCCAAATCCTGGCCCACTGGAGGGAGCACGTCACCCCTTCATCCTCCTGCTAGACCCTTTGCCAAAGCTGTGAATCCTCACCTGGATGAGTGTGTGGGTTGGGCATTTGCTCACTTGCGCTTTATCAAGCCACAGATTTATGTGGAACTCCAGTGGTGTGCCTGGCAGCCGACCCTTGAAGGATGTAGTGTACAGTCAAGAAGGTCCCCCTGGGCCACACAGGGAGGGTGGCTAGTGCCAAACGGTTCCTACTATAGCAGAAGTGAGATGTCAGGTTGAGAGGGAATGCAGGCAAGCATCAGGACTTCCCAGAGGAGGTGACTATTTGAATCCCAAGGGAGCAGAAAGGAGCAATGCCCCTCACCAAAGCTTGCACAAGGGCACGAAGGGGTGACAAAAGCCTGGTATGTGCAGAGAAGAGACAACAGGACTTGGTGACAGGAGACTGGGGGCCTTCCCCACTCATGAGCCAGCTGGCCACCACCTGGGGCCTCTGGACTCCATCTCAAATGCTGTTCTGGCTGCAGGAGCTATTTGAGGACCAGGATTGTTGGTTGAGACTTTTGCAGGCTCAGGATCTCAGTGGCCTTCCTGGTTAAATTTTGAGACCACTCATTTTCCTCCTCACCACACTCTGCTAGGTCACCATGGCTTCCATTTCCCCTCTTTTAAATTTTACTTCAAAATCCCCAAATCCCTAGAAAGACAGATACCACCTTCTTTATCACCTTCCTGTTCATTTTCACACAGTCCTTCCAATTGTCTGCTTCTAGTCCTCTTAAGTGCTCAGGATAAATAATGATCATTGCTACCATTTAGTGGGTATGTGGGAAAGACTGTTTCAAGCATGGTGTACCACTCTTCGCTGTGTTTGACTTTCACAGCTTTATAGAGGTGGAAATTATCATTCCCAGTTTGCCGAGGAGGAAAAGGAAGCTTAGAGAATAACTTGGCCAAGGTCATTTGGTTAGGAAGCTGCAGAGGCACAATGTAAGCCTCAGTCTGTGCCCTACACCTCAGCTCCTGGTGGGTGTATTTATATAGAGAGGGACCTGTGCACTGTACAAGTGAGCAAATGCAGGCTTGATGAAGAGTGACAAGCCCGAGGTTGCCTGCCCCTCACCAGCTGGAGCCCTGTCTCCTGACCCCCGCTACAGGGTCAGTCACCACCTAGCGCCCAGGTGACAAGGAGGCAGCTGCTCACTGTCCTCTGGAGACTTCAGCACAACACCAGGGTGTCCCAGCTCCATGCAGGAATGCTATGAATATAAAATCCGTCCCTGAGCCAGGGTTTACTGGCCACCCCACTCAAGCCCTTGACTTGGGCTCCAGGGGGTATGGGAAGGAGAAACGTGTCTGTGGAGAGTTTGCAGAGTGTAGCTGCTTTACAGAAATGCACAAGGATATGAATAAATTTGAATAATAATGAGGGCAATGCCTGAATTAATAATACTGGCGCTCACCTGACCCATCCTTCCCCCAGGATCTCAGCACCTGCCACCTTCGTCCCTCAAAATGTGAGCCTTATCATTTCCTTCTTTAAGAAATGTGCAGACAAAGTCGGGTCAGCGGTGCTGGGGAGCCACTCTCAAGTACGGCAGAAGGACCCCCATTTGTTTGAGCCCTGAAGACCCAAAGAGCTGAACTGGTCCACTTAACCAAGAGTAAAGAGGCTGCTTTATATTGTGTCATATTCTGACCAACAGACCATTACTGGCCCTGCCACCTCCTCGTCCCATAACCAATGTGGACAGATATTTAATATTTAATATTCAGGGAGATTGAGAGGGAGAAGACTACATGGCTCCCAGCCTTGGGGTAAAGGTTCTTATTCTGGTGCAACAGATAGGAGAAACACCACGAACATCCCCAGCCACCAGCTGCCCTCAATCTCCTGACAAATACACAAGTATAAGCCCTCATAGCTTGAGACAGGAAATCCTGTGGATAAAGCTGCAGTGGTAGGGCTGAGTGATGGACAGACTGTGCTTGCTCAAGGAGCTAAGAGATGAGTCTAGGAGGGCTTCCTAGAAGGGGAACATGGGGCAGATTTGAGAAGGGGGAGAAATAGGGCCGGAGGAAGAAAAGAAGGAAGAGGGTAAGACTAGGATCCTGGGGCTGGGGTGTAGCATGGGGATAGAACACTTGCCTAATGCTCACAAGCCCTGGCTTTGAGCCCTAGCCTTGGGGGACATGGAAGATGGGTAGCATCACTGCCTCTACATTGTTTTAGGGGAAGGTCCAGAAATGGAGAGGGATGAGTATATTCATTTACACTCTGGAGCCACAGCAGATCAGAGAAATTTGGGGAATCTGGGTTTGGAAAGGGCTGGATTTGGGGATTGTGGTCTCTGCAAAGGCTTTGTGCCAGGAGGGAAAGAAGAGGAGGAAGCCACTGGGGTTGGGGAGAGAGCTGGTTTGGGTTATGTGGGTGTGCTGGAGGGATCCCCTACCCTTCCTTCTCCTCCCCCTCCTCCAGCATGGTGGACTGTCCCACCACTGGGGCCGAGCAGTGATGGAGTGAGCTGGTGAGTGGGAGCAGTGGGGGAGAAGAAACCTGCAATCCAATTCCCTGCTCCATTTAGGCTCCACAATTAAAGGCAATTACTCTGCAGTTCTCTAATCAAATGCTCCTGGCCGAGCTGCCAGACGGGCAGCCATGTGTAGCTCCCCGCAGCCGTAGGGAGAGTGGAACAAAGTCACATGGCCTCTTGGCTCCCACAGTGCGGGAGGCTGAGTGTGTGCAGGTGTGTCTGTGTGTGGACCCTCGTGCCCCAGCACTGGGTCAAGGAGGAAACATGGCGCAGGGCCAGTGTGCCAAGAAGCGGGTTCTGAGCCACTGTTTTGGATCTGTATACATGTGGCTGTGTAGACATGCCTGACCCATGGAATCCAGCCTGCTGCACTTGAAGGAGTCATCCTCAGGAGAAACTGTGCTTGGTGTAGTTGCACACTTGTTGCCTTGTGTTGGCTCATGTGACACGTGTCCTAGTAGGAGTCATGGTGATGGATTCATGTGTCTGGGCCGGAGTCCCAAGGATGGTGTGTGTGTGTGTGTGTGTGTGTGTATGTGTGTGACACCACCAGCAACCTTGGTCATGACTGTATCACCTATGAATCTGGGTGTGGGAGAGGCAGGCAATAGGGTCATAGAGGAATATCCCAGGACCTGGCAGGCAGGGGCTGCAGCTCTAAGACCAGCTCTGCTGTTAACTCACTGGGTGCCCTTGGGTAAGTCTCCCATCTCCCTGGACTCAGTGTCCTGCTCCACAAAACAGGGGGGTTGGGCCAGACCCATCTCCAGGCCCTTTATGTAATACTGCTCCATTGCTGTGACTGCTAAGCACTTCAGCGCCTGAAACCCACTCCCGGGGTCTGCTGAGGGAGAAAGGAATGAAGGACAAACCCATGACTGCTTAGACGGAAGGGGTTGGCACAGAAGTGGAGCAGGCACCGAGACTGTCTCCCTCTTTCAGGGAAGGAATCGGAGCTGGGGTAGGGAGGCCTCTTGGCAGGGCCCTTCTCAGTCACCTCCTTATCCAGTGACCACTTGGGTTTTACCAGGGACCCAGACCCGCTTCAGCCAGGAGCCAGCTGACCAGACTGTGGTGGCTGGACAGCGAGCCGTGCTCCCCTGTGTGCTCCTCAACTACTCTGGCATCGTACAATGGACCAAGGATGGGCTGGCCCTGGGCATGGGACAAGGCCTCAAAGGTGAGTGGCCACCCCACACCCAAGTGGTGACATCTTCACCCTCGTTTTTCATCCCCACCAAGACTGTGGGACCCACCACCTCTGACTTTTCTTAGCACGCTTGGCTCCCCTCTCCCTCTCCTCCTGAGCTTCATCTTTCCCAGACTGGATGGGCCCAAGAAAGGCAGTGCAGAGCCTGGGAGATGGAGGGAAACCAAGAGACCTTTGCATAGGAGAGCTGCAGACAGACAGACAGACAGACAGACACATCCTGAGCGGCCACAAGTCAAGCAGGAGGTGTCAGGACAGTACATGATGGGGGTTCCAGGTACTCTCTACGGTCCTCAAGTGCTGCATGCAGGCCGGCTCTGCTCCACCTTCTCCCCGCTGCCCAGGCTATGTTTGCTCAGAGGCCTGAAACTTGTTTTAACATCACCCTGAGCACTTACTTACTTATTCATTCAACAAGCATTTATTAAGCACAGGCTATAGTCGGTGCTGAAGAAAACATAATGATTCACTCAGGATCAAAAGGCCATACCTAAGCAAGTAAAGAGACCTTCAGGAAGGCTGCCTGGAGGGATTGGGTAAGGAGTCGGGACACCTGGGCCCTAGTCCTGCCTTTGTCACCTGTCATCTGGGTGACCTGAGGAAAGCCACTTCCTCTCTCTGATGTTGGGAACGGGCATAACAGTCACAGGACTGGCTGCCTTATAAGTGCCCCTGTGGGTTTTGCACGAAACAGAGAAGATGCTTTGTGGAAACATTGTTAGCTGAAAAGCCCAGCGACGGTGTAAGTGTGGGGGAGTTGAGCTGTGTATTTCTTTCTATACTATTTTTGAGGGGGTTGAGATTATTTACGGTGGGCTCCAAGTGGTGGTACAGGTAGGGGAGATGTGTGTGTACCCGTCTGTAAAAAGGAAAGAGGTGGTTCGGGTGGATCTGTTGATGATGGAAAGAGAGAAACTTGGAGAGAGAGATCAATAGATATGGAGTGAGAAGAATCGATAACCGCTGGCCAGGGGGAGATCACAGATCACGGGCGGGAGCTGATGGTGGTGACTGAGGGTGTGAGCGGTGAGCCGGAGCCTGGAGAGAGGACGGCCACTGAGACGGAGATGGAGACGGAGACGGAATGGAGGCCACCCACGGGGTCGGCCGCCAGGGCCCTGGCTAGGCAGGAGCCGGTGGACCACGCCATGCCGTCCCTCCCGTGGAGCGTGGGGCGAGACCTCGGCCTGCCTTGGGCTTCCCTCTGCCTTGCAAGTCCCACAGAGGTGGCCCCAGCGAGCTTTCGGGCTGGGGCTGGACCGCGCTGCCCTATATTTCCTCCCGCCCACACGCTCTCCCTCTCCCCGCTCTGCTTTCTCCCTGCTGGCTGCCTTTTCCCCTCTTCCTTTGCTGTCATTATGAGAGACATTTGTCTGCAAACAGCTCCGGAGATTTCATCTGCTCCTGTTCATCACCCCCCACGTCTGCCTGCCCCGAACCAACCCTCCTGCTTTATGGCTCCCAGGCTCGCTGTGGGGGCCCTGACACATTGGAGTCTGTCTGGCGCTTCCGGATCCCACCTGCGGTGGTGCCCCTGGAGAAGGGAGAGAGGGAGGCAGCCTGGGATTGGGTGGGTCCTGACTCGGGGCAAGAAGTGGGGAGAGGACGTCGTTGGGGTGGGGAGCCCGATCCTGAGGCTGCGCCTTACCCTTTCTCTTTCTGCAGCCTGGCCGAGGTACAGGGTCGTGGGCTCCGCGGATGCCGGGCAGTACAACCTGGAGATCACAGATGCCGAACTCTCTGACGACGCCTCTTACGAGTGCCAGGCCACGGAGGCCGCGCTGCGCTCCCGGAGGGCCAAACTCACCGTGCTCAGTAATGACTGGCCCGCCCCGCCCCGCCCCGCCCCAGCTCTGTCTCTGCCCTCTCCGATCCCCTGGCCTTGTTTTGCCCATAGTCCCTGCTCTCCCTGTGATTATCTCTGAAAATTCCTTCCTTCAACGTCTTCCAGAGCCAAGTGCAGATGAGGAGAGAACAGGGGGCTGTGGACAGGCGCTGGTGGCCCGTAGGGGCCATTGGGTTTGGCATGCTCTGCTCCGGCCTCTGCCCAGGCCGTTTAGGACCCAGACCCACCTTGGGACATAGCACGGAAATGGGCTCTTCCTGCAGGAGAGGAGGGGTGGGTGGAATGCCCTCCCTTCCCAGCTCCCCAGCAGTCAGGCGTGTGGGTGAGGGAGCTTCTCCCTCCTCCTCTCCACACCTCTGTTGCCTCTGAGCCCCTGAGAAACAGCCCTGCTGGGACTCCCAGCCCCACCTTTCCTGCTCAGCTGCCCGATCCTTACTTACCGTCTGCACTCACCCCTCCTCTCAGATTCATGGGGGCCTCCTCAGGGAACAGGGGTGCAGGCTGGAAGGAAGGGCCTGGAGGGCTGGGGCTGAGGTCCTGCTGTGTCTGCTGCCAGCTATAGCTGCAGGAGGCTTGTCTCGTGGAAGCCCTGTTCCCAGCAGCACTATTGTTGGGGACAAAGCAGATGTCCCTGTATGGTACCCGCCAGGACCATCTGCATAGCGAGGTGACTCTCCCGCACATAGGACCTTCCGGAATGAGGCCAGCTCTGACACCCCTTACCCCTCTGTCTCTTCAATCCAGGCCTCAGACTTTCTGCCTCCACCGCTCAGTGGTCTCCCGTGTACTCTCTGGCTTAGGCTCTTCTGCCTGGGACCCTCTCTGCCCTTTTGTCATTAACTCTGACCTGTCTCTTTCCTGCTTCTGTCTGATCTATTCCGATCTCCCTCTTTCCCTTCCCTCTAACATGAAATCATTGAAGTGGGGAGTAAGGAGAGAGGAGCTGAGAGGAATGAACTTGGAACCAGGACCCTTATTATTTTCAGGCAAGGGGAGTGAGAATGTGACAGGTTGTCTCGGGTAGCAGAAAGAATCCTGGGCTGCTTGGAATCCAGGGTCCTGGGCTCTGATATCGCCTTGGCCATGTTGGCACTGAGACCCAATGGGGTCACGGCTCCTGGGCATGGATTTTTCATTGTTAATGTGGCTTACTGACAGCAGCCTGTTCTTAGTAAGTGCCGCCTCGCGCTGCCTGCACGGGGAGCTGTGGGTTGTGAAGATCTGGCCAAGTGTGAGGTGTCAGAAAATGAGGACTGGAGGGACCTGGTGACCGGTCCTTTGGAAGGAGCGGGGCTCACAGCTGGTTGGTGACTTGCTTTTCTTCACTGAGACTAAAGTGGGAAGAATAGCTAGGGGCAGAATTGAGGTTAGAGAGTAGGAATCAGGGATAAACACAAAATGCCAAGACATCATCTTCCATCCACACTGGACCAGGCATTCCAAGGAAGCCATGAGACTTAGGGGCCCTTCCTCCTTTCTTCTTCCCTAATTGCCTCTGTTTGGGACCCTGGAAGGTGCTGCTTCTGTCCTGGAGAACTCCCATCTGAATGAGGGGCCCTCATACTCTTCCCTTTTCTCTCTCCTGCTCCATACACAGATGGAGAGAGAGAAATGAAGAAAATTCAACCAAGCACCTTGGTGTGGCCAGACTGAGGGTTGGTAATGGCACCCCCTGGCTTGGCTCAGTCTACCAGGTCTCCCTGGAGAAGGAGAACAGCAGTGGGGACCCTCGCTGGGGGAGTGGCTTGTTAAAAAGCCTGCAGGCCAGTGAGGGAGAGCCTCAGTTCAGTGTGGGAACCTGGCTGGCTTGTGGAAGGGTCTGCTCATTGCTGTGGGGCCTTCCCTGACTTGAGCAGAGAAGAGCTGAGCGGGAGGCAGATGGTGAGTCCTGATGCACCTCTCCCTCACTCCCCACCTGCCGTCTCTCTCCGGCCTTCAGACACCTGTCACCTGCCCCACACAGAGGCAGCAAGAAGGGGTGGCATTGTCCACACCCCGTTGCAGCCCTGGTTTGTGGCAGCTGGGGGCCCATATACTGGACAGGGCAGAAACAAGGAGCAGGCTGTGCTTCGGGTCTGGGATCAGCCTCCCCGCACCCGTGAGCCTCATAAACTCCCCTCATGAAGCCTCCCCTGGTCCACACCTCCACCTCCCCAGGCCAGCCACCTTTGCAGAATGGCCTCTTTCATTCTTCCCTGCAGCAGGCTTGAGAGCAGGCCTGCCCCCCACCCCCCACCCCAGCCAATGCAGCGCCAGACATAATATAGAGCTGCAGACCTACAGCTCATTATTCACAGCAGTAACAACTGGAGTGCAGCGGCGATGAGTGTGGCTTTGGGGTCAGGCGGGCTTGGTCCACAGCCCAGCTCTGCCATTCTCGCTTCTCTGAGCCTCAGTTCCTTCTCTGTAAATTGGGGTTAATGATATTTCCATGGAAGGATTAAGGACTTGTACTTTGTGGTAAGGATTAAGTGAAACCATGTACCACGAGGCACTCTGGCTGACACGAAAGGTAAGCGTTCAGTGAATGGTAGAAATGATTGGTGATCGTGTTACAGCTTACAGTTGGCTTCACATTACCCAATAGGAGCTCTGAGGAGTGGGTGTCGATGTTATTTTTGAAATTTTACAAATGAGGAAACTGAGGGCACGGACACATGGGCACACTGATACACATTTAAGATTGAAGTCACAGGTCAGAAATGCGTGTGCTGGGGATTTAGCTCAGTGGTTCCACCACCTGCCTCACAAGCACAAGGACTGGAATTCGATCCCCAGTACAAAAAAAAAAAAGGCACACATGGATCCATGCCGTCCAAGGGCTGGCTGAATAGACACCTGTCTAACCTTATTTTCCTTTGCCCAGATTTGGAGGGGCATTGTTTAATGGGCCCATGAAGATGGGTGAAGAGTCTGGAAAACTGTAGGGAAAGGTGGGCTGTTGTCAGTCTTTACCTGATCAGTGGGCAGGAGAACAGGGCAAAGTAGAAGCCCAGGGCTCTACTTGTCCAGGACTTCAATCTTTGCTATGACAGTGAGCTGCTTCCCACCTCCGTCCCCAAACCTGCCCCCATCTGGCACTGGAACCTGATACTGTAGGGAGCAAGGAGGAGGAGGAGGAGAGCATGGGATTCAGAGGATAATTAGCCAGGCATAGCCAGGGCCTCTGCTGATTTTCATCAGGGAGTAAAGCTAACGCATTTTACACATCACAGGTGCCCCCACCTTCCAGTGTATGTGCAGTACTGCCCTGACCTTCATAAGGGGCCAGGGAGAGGCCATTATTATGCCTCTGATGAAGAAACTGAGACTTGGTGACTTCAGTGACTCTCCCAAGATCACACAGCAGGTAGACAGAGGTGCCAGGGTTTAAAAGTGTACCCTGATTCTGAACTTTTCTCCCTTCGATCCCACTGGGCATGCGTGAGTTAAGAGAATGCCAGGATGGGCTGAAAGCGGTTCCCTTCCACTGGAAACCACCATACAGAGACCTTCACAAACTGGGCAGACCTGCCCCGTCCCCCTCAGCTCCACGGGCCTCCAAGTTTCCCTCCCAGGGGTCCCTCTGGAAAGCTCCCTCTCAGTCTTCCTTGTCTCTCTTAGAAGGAAGGAAACAATACCCTTCCTCATCAATGGACCATAAAGATTATAATCAAAGTCCTTAGGCCTTTATCCCCTCAATTACCCATTCCTTAATTCAGCAAATATTCCCCCAAGGTTGACCCGTGACCAAGCTCTGGCTAGATACTGGGAGTTGAAGCATATAAATAAGCAGAGCTGCCCTCTGGGAGCTTACAGGCTGGTGCACCTTAGCATTAGAAGCCTGTGGGGATGTGTGTAGCAGGGAGATAGCTCCTGTTTGCCAGCAGATGTGTAGTCCATTCAGTTCCTTAAGTATTCAGCAAGGGCCGACTTTGGCCATTTTCTAGGCACTGGGGACAGTATATAAATATTAGTGAGACAGGGTCCCTGCTTTTCCAAGGGATAGCAGTTTTGGTTTGGCCAGGGGCAGATAGTCAATATAAATAACCCCAATACAGGGTAGAGGTGCTAAGGCCTGGGAGTGACTGGCTGGGGGCGGGCCCTGGGAAGATTTTGCATCTACTGGGATTTGACAGGATGGTAACACTTTACAGAATGACATGCCACATCCCACATGGGAAGAATCAGCATAAGCAAAGCTCCCAAGGAGGTGAGAAACCACAGGGCTCGAGGACCCCAGAAAAAAAGGCCCAGGGGCTAGGAACTCTTGCTATGAAGGTAGTCACCCTTCTCAAAGTGTGTGATAGCCCGGGTCTTCCTCGAGTGTGCGGCTACTCCTCCAGCTCTAGTGTGCGTCCTGGAACAGTGTCAGGGGGATGTAGTGTCAGAAGTAGTGCAGGCTAGGAAAGAATAACCGTCAAGAGGCTGGGAAAGCCTGTGGGCTGAGCACCCCGGCTGAAGCCATCCTGGGAGCAAAACAGTCATTGTAAGTTAGGGCGGGTAGCAGCACCCTGCCAAGAGGTGCAGATGGAGAGGCGACTCTGAGAGCACAGACTTTGGTCACCAGCGTACTGTTAGCTGCACCCTGGGCTGACTCTGCTATGCTCTCCCCGGCAGTTCCCCCGGAGGACACCCGGATTGACGGCGGCCCCGTGATCCTGCTGCAGGCAGGCACCCCCCACAACCTCACCTGCCGAGCCTTCAGTGCCAAGCCTGCCGCCACCATCATCTGGTTCCGGGATGGAACGCAGCAGGAAGGTGCCGTGGCCAGCACGGTGAGACCTTGCCCGCTCCTCTGGGCCCAGCCCACCTTTTCTTTCCCACAAGGTCTGACCACAGGCTGAGGAAGAGAGAGCCAAGAGACAGGCCCTTCAGAGGTCATCTGGTCCAATGCTTTGATTACACATTTGGGAAAACCATAGCCCCGAGAAGAGAAGTGGATTCCCAGGTTCAGCACACCAATCAGCAGCTGAGCAGAAACAAAGAATAAGGGTAATCGAGCACTTCTGTGTACCAGGTGCTGCACTTGATAAACACTTCATGGACAGGCTCTCCTAATCCTATAATGTGGGTGCTCCTTGCATCTCCCAAAGGCAGAAACTTCAGTCAGAGTGGTTGAGTGCCTTGCTCAAGGTCACACAGCTGGCAAGTAGCAGAGCTGGGATTCGTACCGGGGTCTAACGGTGCGCTGTCTCCGCTGATCAGCTCTACCCCCTTCCTGCAGCAGCAAGTCAGTACCTTACCCAGCCGCGATTGCTAACAGATGGGAGAAGCAGGGATTATTTATTGGATGCATGTTACAGAGGAGGAAACCTTGACTGTGAAAGACATTCAGCAACTTGCCCGGGATCATAGGATAAAGGTGAAGGTAGAGATGGAATTAGAATCCACTTCTGTTTGGGTTCCTTCTAGCTGCAGGCAGGTGCTTGTGTGGCCACCTCTTTCCTGGGTTCTCAGAAGATGCTTCTCAGTGTGGGGAGAGACTGCTCCCCTTTTGTTCTCCGAGGGTGTTGAGCCCAGGGTACTTGACTTTGGCTTTTGCTCTGCCCTCTGTGACCTTGGCCAATCCAGTACTCTTCAGTCTTGGTGTCAGCATTTGGTGAGTGATCATTTGGGCTCGGTAGTGCTTAACCTTTTCACCACCAAGAACTATTATTTTTCTCCTGTAGCGCCATGTGATTTGTCCATTTCCCTTTTCCATATTCATTTAAGACTAAGGCCTTGTGAGGCAGTATGAGGGAGGCGTGTTCCAGCACCGACTGGTTCTGTGTGGTCCTGCAAAGATGCAGGACCTGACTCTGGTTGTGTAGCACGATTTCCCATAAGCAGTCTGCAGTATGAAAAACACTGAAGGTTCCTGCAGTCATACTGAAGAACCTCGGTTTAGGTGTCACCAAGCCAGCGTGAGTCTTGGTCCTGAGGGCCCTGCCCTTCCCTCAAGGAGTCTGCAGTTTGGCAGGAGACACCGAACAACCCTGGAATCTCACACGTGGGGCCTGAGAGCAAGGCTACAGGTGCTCAGGTTCGGGCTGGAAGGCAGTCCTGAGGGCTGGGCCTGCCCAGGAAGGCTTTCCAGGAGAGAAGGGACTTGGACTGGACTCAGAGAATTCCAGGAATGAGCCTCGGGCCCACGGAGAAAACTGTACTGTACCAAGAATGAATACCCCTGGAAGCTGGGAGCTTCAGCTAGTAGCAGTACATCCGTACTGGCCCATCTGTCCTAATACATTTATCACAGGAGTGCGAGATGTTAGTGACGAGGGAACCCATGAGGCAGGGAAGAGAAGGTATGGAAACTAATTTCCGTAAATTTAAAAGTGCTGTTAGAAAGTCAACTAAAAACCGGGCATGGGGGCCCATGCTTGTAATCTGAGCACTCAGCATGCTGAGGCGGGAGGTTCGCTGAGAGTTCGAGGCCAGGCTGAACAACATAGCAAGATCTTGTCTCAAAAAAAAGAAAAAAAGTCAATTAATAAAGAGTTCAGTGGAAGAAGGAGCAGGGGTAGAGTGGAGCTTTAAAGACCCCCACTGAGTCAGGTCCTTCAAGAACTGAGGAGAGGGCTTCCAGCTTGACTTTGTCTCCCACCCTTGGCACACTCCAGGAACTGCTGAAGGACGGGAAGAGGGAGACTACCATCAGCCAGCTGCTCATTAACCCCACAGACCTGGATATTGGGCGCGTCTTCACCTGCCGCAGCACGAACGAGGCCATCCCTGGTGGCAAGGAGACTTCCATTGAGCTGGACGTGCATCGTGAGTGGTGTCCGGGGAGGGGCTGCCTCTGGGAAGCACAGGCCTCGGAACAAGTGCTCCCTTCGTCCTCTTAGTCCCCTGCTGAACCAGGGACACTGAGGACATAGGTAAAGGGGCATTGGCTTTAGTCTCGGCCAGGCCCTGGATTTAAACTGGTGCGTGACTTGGGGCAAAGATTTCAAAACACTTCCGGTCCCAAGGGTTTCAGATAAGGTACCGTGGACCTCTTAGTGCTTCTTGGCTTGTGACCATTAAATAAATTATAGCGTAAGAGCATCTGGCATAGAGTGTGCTTACTTCGTAGGTGCTCAGAAATTCCCTCTGCCCAAGGAACCAAAGGATCCTGGGCAGCTATTTGTGATGGGCCCACACTGACGCCTAGTGGCCACAGTGGGTTGTTGCATCCATTAAATAACTTCCCTCCCTGCCTGGAGTACCATCTTTGAGTCAGTCACCCTCGCCAGCCCCCTACAGGCTCCTTGTGGAAAAGGTGGAGGTAGTGGGTTGTGTACTGTTGGAGCTGATAGGCTGAAACCCAGATTCCTGATCACACCACAGTGATGAGGTCTGAATGTATATGCTAGGAAGGGACCGAAAAGACCCTGATCTCCTGTCCCCTACTTTGCAGATCCTCCTACTGTGACTCTGTCCATTGAGCCTCAGACAGTGCAGGAGGGCGAGCGGGTGGTCTTCACGTGCCAGGCCACAGCCAACCCTGAGATCTTGGGCTACAGGTGAAGGGGCTGGGGCTGGGAGTCGTATTGGAGAGACCCTGCGAGCAGCAGTGGCGGGCACTGGGGATCCCATTGTCTCTGGCCACAGAGCACAGCCCAACCCCACCTCTCTGCTGCCTCCTCCCCTAGGTGGGCCAAGGGGGGTTTCTTGATTGAAGATGCCCACGAGAGTCGCTATGAGACAAATGTCGACTATTCCTTCTTCACGGAGCCTGTGTCTTGTGAGGTCCACAACAAAGTGGGGAGCACCAACGTCAGCACTTTAGTAAATGTCCACTGTGAGTACCTGGACGGGGTGGAGGGCAGGCTCCGTGCAGCTGGAGGCGATGGGGCATAAACATGGGCGATAACGGCAGGAGAAGGGAAGGCACACCTGTGAGCTTGAGAACCTGACAAGCTGCTTCTCTCCACCTCAGTTGCCCCCCGCATAGTAGTGGACCCCAAGCCCACAACCACAGACATCGGCTCTGATGTGACCCTCACCTGTGTCTGGGTTGGGAATCCCCCCCTCACCCTTACCTGGACCAAAAAGGACTCAAACATGGTAAGACTCTCCTTGCCTGTCCTGAGTGCTGGGAGCAAGAGCACCGGCACTGGGCCACAGCAGGGGCAAGGGGAGGGTCCGGGTTCTTTCTCATACTGAACCAGGGATCACTGTAGGGTCTTGGGATGAGAGAAGGACAGTGCTCGCAGTCAGCCCCAGCCCTTCTCACAGGACAGCTGGCCAATTAGAGCCCATGGGAGGGAGAAGCCAGAAGTCTGTGCATGGGAAACAGAGTGAGGAAGGACTAGGGAAGAAGGCCTGAGGTAGGCTTTGGAGTGACAAGAAGAGCTGGTGAATTAATGGTTCATAAGAAGGTGGGGAAGCGGGGATGGCCCGCCAGAGAGGAGCAGGCTGGGTTCCACAGCTCTAGAGACCCACATTCCAGATTGGGCCAGAACTGTAGGACGAAGAATTGCAGTTAAAGCATCCGACCCGGTAGGCAGTCAGAACACTAGAACAGGTCATCAGAAGAGGCGTGTCCTCTCGGAATTACTGCAGCCATCACCTGTGGTCTCTGGCCTCCCCCTTCCCCACCCACCCTTGGAGACCTGGTTTAGGTGCCAGCCTGTCTAGAGTTCAGGGACGGATCAGCTGGACTAGGGAATGCCATTTCCCTGCTGCGAATTCACTTGTGGCCCTTCCTGCTTTCTCTCCAATGCCTCTGATGCGGGGCCTTCATGGACATAGGGGTCCCGGCCTCCTGGCTCCCCACCCGAGGCTGCTCTCTCTGCCCAGGTCCTGAGTAACAGCAACCAGCTGCTGCTGAAGTCCGTGACGCAGGCAGATGCTGGCACCTACACCTGCCGGGCCATCGTGCCTCGGATTGGAGTGGCTGAGCGGGAGGTGCCACTCTACGTGAACGGTGAGTGGCCGAGTGAGGCGGGTCTGGGAGTGGGCACTGCAGGTTCTGGGCAGCCTTGACTGTGTCTTCTTGCTCACAGGGCCCCCCATCATCTCCAGTGAAGCCGTGCAGTACGCTGTGAGGGGTGACGGTGGCAAGGTGGAATGCTTCATTGGGAGCACGCCACCCCCAGACCGCATTGTGAGTGGCCCGTGGCTCTGCCCTTGCCTGGCCTCCTCCTCTGGCCAGCTCCAGCTTGGTGTCTTCAGTGTCCCCACCCCTTGTCCAGCCTTCTAGTTCTCTGCCCTTCTGTCCCTCCAACCTTTGCCTGAGGAAATCCCGCCACCTTCCTCACCTGTGATCCTAAGCACATTACTTGGTACTTTGGACCTCAGTTTCCTCATCTATAAAGCAGAGGCTATAACTTACAGGGTTGTCAGGAGGAGGAGTAATTGTAGCAACAGGTGTGAAGAGCCCTGGGGAGCACCTGGTACTCAGGTCACCATCAGCGCCCTTCTGGCTGTCCCATGGCCAAGATGCTCTGTCTTCCCACATCTCCTGCCTGATCTGTCTCTCCCTTTGCTTCTCTCTTCCCCTTCCCCACCCCCTCCCTCCTCATCAGCTCCCCTTCCCACCCTGCCCTGCTCTTCTCTCCCTTCTCCTGCCTTCCTCCCACCAGCCCCTCACCACTGCTCCTTCCTCTCTCTCCTCTCCCCCATGCCATGAGCCATTAATTCCTTCCATGACCATTAACCGTCAAACCTCTCATCACATTTAATGACCATTTGGCTAACTCCAGGGCTTCCCAGGGACACTTCATTACCACGGCTGCCGGGCAGCAGGCGGCTGGGCTCTCAGGGGCTTTTCCTATGGAGCTGGGAGGACGGATGCCTGGAAAGAAGCCAGTTCTCAGCTGCTCCCCCTCCTTGGGCTCCGCTCCTCAGTGAGGACGTGCAGGGGGATGCCCCGGCCGGAGAGCAGGGATGAGGGGCTAGCGGATGCTCCTCTCTGGTTCCTGCCTGATACAGGAGCCTGTGGATAGGTGTGTAGAGCCAGCCAGGCAGGTTCGCGTGCTTTGGTGAAAGGTCCAGCTAAGGACTCAGACTCTAAGGCTGGAAGCAGCTGTGAGCATTGTTCAGTGCTAACCTGGGTCTCTCATTTTACAGATGAAGAAAATGAGGCCTAGAGAGGGAGAGAGAGGTCACCCAGGGGCTCAGGAGGGAGAAAGAGCTAGCACTGGAATCTAGGGTTCTTGAGCCCCAAGCCAGAACTTTCTGTGCAACATGCAGTGTCCCAAGACGTCAGTGTATTAAGTTACCTACATGCACAATACATGGGACCACTTTAAAAAGAGAAGATTCCTGGGTCTCTCCCCTGGAGATTCACATTTAGGGTGTGAGCCTCACTAGTCTGCTTTTTAAAGACTGTCCCTAGATTAGTCTGGCTCATCTCGTGGAGAGTTGGTGCCAAGGGCTTGAGGCCATTGGTGTGGCTGTTGTTTGGGTACAGGGCTTGGGGGCAGATGGCATGTGGGGGTGAGGGTGCCTTGAGAGGTGGATCAGGGGACACCTGGGCACGTGCATCTCCTACCTGTTGCTTTCTTACTTCCTGTCCTTCCCGTCCCAGGCATGGGCATGGAAGGAGAACTTCCTGGAGGTGGGGACTCTGGAACGCTACACAGTGGAGAGGACCAACTCCGGCAGCGGGGTGCTGTCCACGCTCACCATCAACAACGTCATGGAGGCCGACTTCCAGACCCACTACAACTGCACTGCCTGGAACAGCTTCGGGCCCGGCACAGCCATCATCCAGCTGGTAGAGCGAGGTGACTGGCCATGTACAAGGCAGCCTGGGGGTGTGACGCTCCCTTTTCTCTCCGGGCCAGGATTCGCTTTCTACCCCCTGCTCTCTTTCTCAGTCTCTGTCTTTCATCTTCCCAGCTGAAGCTGGGGAAATTCACTCACTTTTTGAAGGTTTATTGAGGATCTTCTTATGCCAGGCTCTGCATGAGGGGCTTAGGGACAGCCAGGAACAAGACACAAGCCTTGCCCACAGGACACTCTCAGCTTAGTGGAGGAACTTACAGAGCAGAAGCAAATGTGTGCAGATGAACAAAAATGATTTGCGCAAAGGAGCAGTAACAGCTACCTTCCTCATCACATTGTTGTAGAAATTAACTGAGAAAATATATATAAGCTGCCTGGCATACAGTAGATGCTCAGTAAATTTGGGTTCCTCCCACCTCTTCAAAAAATCTCAGTCTGGGGCCAGGCATTTACCTCAGTGGTTCTGTCACCTGCCTCACAAACTCAAGATCCCAGGTTCAGGCCCCGGTACCAAAAAAAATAAAGAAGTAAAAATATCTCAATATGACTGGAAAGACATGTTCCCTCCTTCAGGCACCTCCAGCAGGGCTTTGAGGTTGGGACTCTCCCCAGTGTCATAAGGGAAAGATAGCATTGTAGTTTGTTTGGGTTTTTGAGTCCTAGCCGTTGACTTCGGAGAGTGGGACGCCAAGGAAAACCCATCCCTTCTGGTGTAGCTGAGGATGCCTTGAGGGTGAGGTGCCAGATGCGGAGAGAGAAGAGAATAGTATGGGGCACAGCGGGGAAGGATCTCAGATGAGAAGAGCCGTCAGCAAGACTTGGGCCCAGCCAGGACAGCCAGGAAGAGAGAAGGCACAGGCTCCTCCTCAGCTTGGCAGCAGAGGGGCCTCGAGGAAGACTGGGCTAGGTGGAGGGTACAGGTGCGGCAGGCACCATAGTGTGGATGGGGAAGGCAGCAAAAGAGGCTGGGACACAGGTGGAAGGTTGGAGAGTTTGGAGACCTCAACCAAGGGCCCAGCCCAGAAAGGAGGAACCAAGCTTCTGGGGCAGCTGGGCCAAAAGAGACAGACAGACAGCCGAGACTAAGGCCAAGCCGACACTCAGCTGCAGGGCTGGGGTGTGGTCGTGACCTCCGCTCTGGCCCAGCTGAAGCACAGACTCAACCCAGACGCAGTCCAGAGCTTCCTCTCCATTGCTACTTGGCCTTAAACCTCACAGAGCCCAGAAGCTCAGTCAAAACTTAGCTGTAGCCGGATGTGCTGGTGGGCTTATAATCCCAGCACTCAGGAGGCTGGGGCAGGGTTTGATCCTGAGTTTGAGGCCACTTAGCAAGATTCTATCTCCAAAATTAAAAAAACAGAAAAAGAAAAAAGCTTAGCCTTGTGCATGATCCATCTTTGCCACCATAGCTCTTTCTTGAGACTTCAGACAGCACTAAGCTCAGATTCCCAGTGTGACCTGACCGGGTCCTCACCCTGCTCCTTTCCTTCCCCCATCGGAAGAGGTGCTGCCTGTGGGCATCATCGCTGGGGCCACCATCGGCGCGGGCATCCTGCTCATCTTCTTCTTCATCGCCTTGGTGTTCTTCCTGTATCGTCGTCGCAAAGGCAGTGAGTCTGACCCCTTGCAGCCACAGCACCCGCCCCAGCCCTCCAGGGCGCAGAGCAGGCAGTGCCTGCAATGGGCAGGGGTGGCAGCTGAGTGCCTCAGCCCAGTGTGGGTGGCAGTGGAAGCAGCCATAGTGGAGGCCAGCGGACAGCATCAGGCTCAGCTGCGTGCATGTCCCTGTCCCAGGCCGCAAGGATGTGACCCTGAGGAAGCTGGACATCAAGGTGGAGACAGTGAACCGAGAGCCTCTCACGATGCATTCTGACCGGGACGATGACACCGCCAGCGTCTCCACAGCAACCCGGGTCATGAAGGCCATCTACTCGGTGAGGGGCCGCTCCTCCTGTCCCTGGTGCCCTTTCACGCTTAGGCCCAGCCCCACCCAGCCTCTAACTGTTGCCCCTCCCTCCTCCCTCCCTTAGCTGGCCCTGGTCCTGCCACAGACACTGACACATGTCACACACATACACACTCGACACCCCCACGTGCACACAGACTCACATACTCACATTCACCGGTGCTGGGTGATTTCCCTCCAGCAGAGAGGAGGGGTGGGGTCTCCTTAGCCTTCCTGCGCTCCATCTACCCCACAGGGAAACCCTTAGACCATCGATTCCAACCCTTTTGGCACCAGGGACCAGTTTTGTGGGGGACAGTTTTTCTGGGGGTGGGAGGGTTGGGTATGATTCAAAGGCACGCACTACCTAGATCCCTTCCACACTCAGTTCACAGTAGGGTTTGCGCTCTTGTGGGAATCTGATGCCTCCACTGCTGATCTGACAGGCTGTGGATCTCAGGCAGTACCGTGAGTGATGCAGAGCAGCTAGAAATACAGATGAAGCCTTGCTTGCTGGCCTGCTGCAGCCCAGATGCTAACAGGCCACGGACCAGTAGTGGTTCATGGCCAGGGGCTGGGGACCCCTGCCTTCCTTAGACATTTCCTGGTCCTGGATGGTAGCAGCAATATACAGAAGGTCACATTGCATATTAGCAACAACATGAGTGCTGGAACCCAGGTCTCGGGCCGCTTCCCACCACACCCCAGAGCCCCTGCAGGGAGAGGATGTACAAGTCTGCCCTTGACCCCAGACCCTTCCCTGAGCAGGTGGCTTCTGGGCATGGGGACAGGGCTGGAGAGAGGGGATAAGAACAGGGACCTTGTCTCCTCACACCCCCTGCGGCTTTGCAGTCCTTTAAGGATGATGTGGATGTGAAGCAGGACCTGCGCTGTGACACCATTGACACCCGGGAGGAGTATGAGATGAAGGTGGGAAAGGGGCCAGCTGGGTGGGGGTGAGGATGGGCGGGGAGGAGCTGGAGGAGGAGGTGGAGTGACTCTGGGTGGGGACAGGGGACAGCTAGAGGAGAGGCCCGGAAGGATGGTGGGACCCGATTGCCTCAGGAGGAAGCTCCCCCTCCACCTTCCTCTCTCACTGCCCCCCAGGACCCCACCAACGGCTACTACAATGTGCGTGCACACGAAGACCGCCCGTCCTCCAGGGCAGTGCTCTATGCTGACTACCGTGCCCCTGGCCCTACCCGCTTCGATGGTCGCCCCTCGTCCCGTCTGTCCCACTCCAGTGGCTATGCTCAGCTCAACACCTACAGCCGCGCCCCTGCCTCTGACTACGGCCCTGAGCCCGCACCCCCTGGCTCAGCTGCCCCAGCTGGCACCGACACCACCAGCCAGCTGTCCTATGAGAACTATGAGAAGTTCAACTCCCATCCCTTCCCTGGGGCATCTGGGTACCCCACTTATCGACTGGGTTACCCCCAGGCTCCCCCCACAGGCCTGGAGCGGACCCCATACGAGGCGTACGACCCCATTGGCAAGTACGCAACAGCCACGAGGTTCTCCTACACCTCCCAGCACTCAGACTATGGCCAGCGGTTCCAGCAGCGCATGCAGACTCATGTGTAGGGCCCAGAGTCTGCTGGGAGTCTCTGCGGGGCAGAGGAGAAGGCTTTCACAGCTGTTCCCTGATATTCAGGGGCATTGCTTCTCACTCCCTTCTCGGACCAGCCTTCCTCCTCCTGCCATGACAGATGTGGAGCAGGTCTCCCAGAAGCACCCCATCCTGAGGATGGTGCTCTGTGCATGCCCCAGCCTCCCGGGCCTGCCCTCCCCTCTTCTTCGGGAGGAGGTGTCTCTTCTGACCTGTGCTCTTGCCTGATCCCAACATGAGGACAGGGGAAGTGAAGCTTGGGGAGAGCAGGGGGCCGCTTTTTAGCATTCCCTTTCTACCCCATCCCTCAGGTCTCCCGTAGGTGGGCAGAGGAGGATGCAGGGGTGGGCAGGCTTTGGCCCAAGGCACATGAAGCACGGGAGTGGGGGGCTTCGGCACAGACAGGTGGAAAGCAGGACAGCTCAGCCAGTCCTTTCCTGTGTTGTCTGTATTCATGCCCTGGGTGCATCATTCCCTCCTCTGAGGACTGCGGAAGGGACCCTGCATTTAGTTGAGCTCTTTGTCTACAGAACAGCCCTAGCACTAAGTTCAGCTGGGGTCAGAATGCCAGTCACTCTGGTGCCACTGTGGACATGTCTGTCCAGAGGGATCCAGACATCACCAGTAGTGCTGCCCCCTTTCCTTCTCCTCCATGCTGGGCCAGTCAAATAAAGCAGGGTTTGAGGGGAGAAAGATAGTTCCATGCCCTGATGGACTGGCAGGAGACCGCTGTGTGGTGCGCGGCAGCTCCCAGAACCAACACTAGAGGGAGCCACTTGGGCACCTTTCTCTCCCCAGTGTACCCCACTAACTGGCTTTATCTGGAGCCTCCTACGGAGTGCTAGATTGTGGTAGGTAGGCTGTTTTTCAGAGGCAATGAAAACCTCACTTGGAATGAAAAGCTATAGGGGTTCTCCCACCCAAATACGAATCCCAGTGGAAAGGAAATGGTCCACTTGTTCTCCACCAGGTTCCTGTCATCCTCCATTACCCTTGTATCTAAGCACTTTGAACCCATTGTGTACATTCAGGTGGTAAGACCTGTCAGCAGGCAGGTGGGCTCCATGGAGGTAGGGAAGGGCTTGCAGCCTCTGCTGTCCTCCCCTAGGCTCACTGGCTGGTCAGAGGCCACCTTCCAGAAGGCCTAGGAGATGTTCTGTCCAGACAGGTTTTGGTTTAAGTGTCTTTTTCTTTTTGGACCAATCATTTCTTCCACTTTCAGTGCCTTGAGTGTCATGGTTTGGACGACCGTCCCCATGGGCGATCATGTAGGGAGCAAGTACTTGTGAGCCTCAGACAGGCTGCCAAGTGTTACAGTGTTGAAAGGGAGATGGGAGAGGGCTGGAAATGGCCCCGACGACGGAGAAGGTGGCCCAAAGGGCACTGCAGGCATTCCTCGCCTGTGCTTCCTTGTCCCACACCCACATGCACACGCGCCCACACACATTCCAGCCATCACTTCCCAGCTGCCACTTTCTGACCAAAGAGAGCAGGCACTCCAAAGAGAACCTATGCCCCTGCCCTGGCCTCACCTCCCCAGGAAGCTACACATGGAGTCGGCTCTTCCCCTCCCCATTGCTGCCTTCTCTAGGGGAGGGGGCCTCCGGTAAATTCCCAGAATGCTCCTTGCCCTTTCTTGGTGATTACCATTCATTAGTCATGTTCGCTTTAATGAGTTACATGCTCATCAGCCACGGGCCATCGCCACCCTTACAGATGGTTCTGTGGGGTGACATTCTCAGCCATCCCCTTGCTAGTAAGGACCAGATAATACCCAGGAAGCACATAGCTCCAATCCCAGCCCAGCAGGCAGCCTCCACATCCCCCTCCCCATCAGTGGGACACTCCCCACAGTGGGCCCTACCTGGGGCCATTACAGGATCCTAGCTGTAATCAGTCACTGGGAAATCATACCTTCCTGCAGAGTCCTTTCAGGGGAGCTCAGCAACAAGGTCTGTTAAAGGTTGAAGGTCCCTGTGAGGATACTCATGCCAGTTTTTTTTTTCATGGACACCAGAAGCCATGGGCAATCCAAACACTTTAAGCCTAAGTCTATGGTGGCTTTTTAAATGGGAATCTCCAGAATACTCGTTTTTGCTTTGGGTCTGGGCACATTATCCTATTTTGCTGTTGGTTGAAGTACTAGGGCTCTTCTGTTGAAAAGATGGAGAGGAGATGCCAGTGTTACGAGGTAACTCAGCTAGCATTTGGCACCCTGGGAGAATTGCTGAGGAGAGTGGTAGAGAGCTGCAACTGTTTTCTGTTCCACTACACTTGCCCTGGCGCCTGCTGGGTAACTACACCATGCAAGGCTCAGGGAAACATCAGCAACCAGAGCAGACTCCGCCCTCTGAGATCCACACTGCACCGTCAGAGTCGGAGGAGGGGCCTGCTTGTGTGGGGAGTTCAAGGTGTCCTTGATCACAGGGCTCTGTTGTCAGAGGCTGATGTCCTCCAGCATGGTGGGGCCCTAGTGCTTGGTGTCTTGATCACCTCTGAGGTCACTCCCTTAGTGGGAAAAACGAGGCTAAGGGTCTGTTCTGAAGCAGTTTACTGAGTGACCTGGGTCCATCCTCTATGTTCATTGCCTCTAATTTTCTGGCCTGCAAAATAAGAGGAAAGGCTTGCATGAAGCTAGAACTGTTCTGTTTTTGCTCTTCTCACTTGGAGAGGTGTGGTAAGGGGCTGCCTTTCTGTGTTGAGCAGTAAGTAAGCAGGGTGGAGGCTGGGGAGTGGAGGGGCTCTCTCCTATTGGAAGAAGCTTGCACAGTGGGCTTCACTGTCTCGTCAGAAGTCTTGTGAGTTGATTTCTACCAGGACCCCCTTTATTCAAACAGCCACTTTAAACCAAAGTGGAACCAGACTGTCTGTGCTACTTCCCACTGATTTCTGATAGGTTTGCAAAGGTGTCTGGCCAGGGCCGTGCATGGTGAGTTACCTTTACTGAGCATCCAGATTTGGGGCACTTACTGCTGGGAGATGTAGAAACAGGCACTCTCCACCTGGTCCTCTGAATATTCCCCTGCCCCAGGGACAACTCACCCTGCTTACCCAGCAAGGTGAAGCCAGCAGTCCCAGGAATCTTGAGCCAGAAATTAGGGAGCAGGTTGGATGGGCAGCTAGTAGAGGGAAGAGGGGTACAATGATTTTTCTCTGGATCTCCAAGAGGTTTTTGTGACTGGGTGAACGGCAGCCTCTTTGCTTGTGGAGGGCCCAGCCTACACCCCAAGTTCTAGATCCCTCAAAAGTCCAGGCATGAAGCAAAACCCATTCTAAGTGAGAAAGGACAGTAGCCAGGGAAGGGAGTAGCACTAGCCTCTCACAAATGTCTGGCCTGGAATGAAAATTAAGCAATATGCTGTCTCTTAGTGCACTGCAGCAGAGCTCGCCCTCATGCCATGTGGCTAAACTGGCTACTGTACCAGGAGACACCAGACCTGGGCTTCTTAAAATGGAATCCCATGGGCTCTCTACACTTGACCCACCTACATGGCAGTGTTGGGCCATCAGGGTTTGGAAAAGCACATGTGAAAACCAAGACCCACTGGGAGTGAACTGGCTCAGTCCCTGCCACATTCTGTACTGCTCTCGTCCTGCTGAACTCCAGGACCTCCCAAATCCACACTGGGCTCCGAAACCCCGGTTGTCTACCGTGTTAGGGCTGTGTGGTCTGAGCCATTTTACTGCCTCGTGCCTCTGCAGGCCACTCTGCAAGTTGGGGAATCACCGGAAAGAATCAGTGAAGCTCCTGACACTGGTGAGCCCAGTGAAGAGGTGACAATGGAGCACGGAGGTGCACAGGCCAAGCAGTGTTACTTATTTCTGTGGAGGACCTATAAAATCACCATCTGAATATCCCATTTCTTTCCCCACTACCTCCCTTCAGCCTCCCAAGGTGTTTCTCCTCCTCTCCTCAGGGCCAGATTGTTTCTGAGTGGCAACAGCTCACTTGGTCCTGACACTGCACCTCTGGGCTAATGGAGAGGACTAAGCTGTGTGTGTGGCTTGGAATATTTCTGAATTTGAAGATGGGGAGCAAAATCTCATTCTCTTGTATCACTGTGAGGGAGCTCCAGGCCCTGTACCTGGAGAAATACCTGCTGTGCAGAAGTCACAGGTTATATTGGGCAATTTTGGTACAAGCCCACCCTTAATAACGATAATAATAGCTCCATGTGCATGGAGCTCATTCCACCAGTGTGATGTCCACCATCCCTGACTTTCCACTAGCCCTGCCTGGTGGCCTCGGTGAGGTGGTGAGCTAAGGTTCTTTCAGTTTCTGGAGCTCTTCACACGCAGCCCCTGGGAACACCTGGAGCCTGGGGGGAGACAGCACCCAGAGTGCCGGCACAATCAAACTCTTGGCGCGGTGTCCTTAACAATAGTGCGCAGAAGATTTTGCTGCCTCTGCTTGCACCAGGAAGAGGCCCAGGGCTCCCTGTGGTCATATTTTCTACCCCAGACATTCTTGGGAATGTTTCTGGCTCCAGTTGAATTTTCTCCACCCAAATCCCAGTGATAAATGGATCCATGATGGTAATTAAAAGAAGAGAAGAAAATATTATTTTTGTTAGGACAAACCATCGTAGATTTTTAGCAATGTGTATCTGTGTGTCCCTCACACCTTTTCCTATTCTGCCTTTTTTTTCTTTTTTTTTAAATATTATGTACTATATTTTTAGTCTCAAACACACTATATATTATATATATTTAATTTTTTATATATATAAATATAAATGTTTTAAAAAGTGCTATGTTCTGTGTTATTTAATACTTGAGCAGCTGGTTACTTAAAAGGCTGCCAGGTTTGAGGTGAAATGGTCCAGGTTTGCGGAAAAGATAGATGGAGGGTTGAGATGGCTGAAACTATGTATTTGTCTCATCTCCAGGCTGTGTAGCAAACATTTTATTCACCAGTCTGTGACTGTTGCAGAACCCTGAGGCCAACTGCAGCAGTTCAGGGACCAACAGCCAGGAGCTCTGTGTTTTTGGAGCTCAGCCTCCAAATGTTTTGTGCCAGATCTGATTATGAGGATGGGAAAGGGGGAGGCTTTGAAACTGGGATCCAGATCCCAAAAGACTGGCGGGGAGGGTGTGCAGGCTGAGTTGGTTTTGTTCCGGAGTGGGGAAGGGGGGGAAGAAAAGCGACCTGGTCTCCAACCTTTTGAACTTGTAGTATATTCTTTGTAGAATAAGGAAGCAGACACCATGGCAGTCTGAGAAAACCTGAATGCTCTGAGTTGGGTTTGCTAAGGTTTCACCCTGTGTATTTCATGGGACTATTTGAGGATATTAGAATTGGATATTGGATTTGAGGATACTGGAATTGTTTTCAGATAATGATTTTGAGAATTATAAATCATTAGAGAAATACAAGGACATACTGTTTTCCTCATCCAGTTTAACAACCAAACTTAAAAAGAGTTCACAGGAACCTTATTGTATATACGGTTCATGGAGCACAGCCAGAGACAGAGATAGGGTGAGAGAATTGAAAAGAGAGAGAGATCAAGCCATTTCCAAGAGGACTGGTGGTTTCATCTCAAGAGCTGTGGCCAAGAGACAGTACAGGTGCAGGGACTTGAGTCGAGAAGCATGAGGCCAGGACCCATGGCTTGCAAGTAGCCCAAGGTGAGAGTGACCTGGATGGGAATGAGAGGCCCAGTGCAGGTTGAAGCTAGAGGCTGCACGCATCTAAGCTGCACTGGCCGAGGTTGCCATTGACAGGATAGAGATGTATGCAGAATGGGGTCGGGTGAGGGGGCATTTTGCAAACATGGAAGTCCAGTGAATTGTTAAGCCAAATGGTATTGGTTGAAATACTTTCTGCTTGTGCCCTGCTGCCCGTGTTGTGTTTCCCCTTGGGGTACGTTTTATTCATCAACCATTCAAGATCAGCCATGTTCATGGTGGAATGGCCGTGGACCCTGTTATTCATCTCTGCATCCCCAGAGCCTAGCACAGGGCCAGCAGGTACTGTAGGACAAGTCAGTGTGTAGAGGCCCCCTTGGCTTCAACTTACTTTCTTCTTGGTCACAGAAAGGCCATAGGAGCCTTTTCCAGTGTATTAGGATTTGTCCAGTGCCAGGGCCTCAGCTCATCCTTTAAGTTACTTTTACCCTGAGGATGAGTAACAATGACATAGCTCCTTTATCACCAATAAGCTTTAAAAACCACCCCCTAGGGCCAGGGATTTAGCTCAGTGGTGCCATGCCTGCCTTGCAAGCACAAGTCCTGAGTTCTATCTATGGTACAAAACCAAAAACAAAACCACTCCCTCCTTATGAAGTTCTTGGCCTATGTTCAGACACAAAATCACCCTTGCAAAGAATTGAATCATTCAGCCTCACCTTTCACATTCCCTCATTTCAGCCCAATCAAATGCAATGAGCCCTTGTCAGCAGCATGGCCCTGCACTTTCCTGCCTCTGTGCTCTTTTCCCTGCCTGTATGTTCTTATTTCCATTTTTTTGTTTATCTTTCAAACCCAACTCCAGTGCTTCTCCTCGAAGGCTGGCCTGATTCTTTACCCACTTTCCTTCCTCTTGGGAAGTCCCATGCTGACCTCATCTCATTTCTATCTTCTGTTTTGTGTGTCACGTTAGCACTTTGCTCTTAGAAGAAGGATGCTTGAAGGCAGAAACCCTGTATCACTTATTGCAGTGTTCCGGCCGCCCAACACAGTGCCTGGCATGGAGGTGTTCAGTGTGCTGGAGAGGAGGTGTGCAGGGAAGGCAAGAGGGAGTGGAGTCATCTAACACAATGAGCCAGAGATTTAGCCTAGAGCCAGGAGCCCATGGAGTAGTACAACATGGTGGT
Organism: Heterocephalus glaber; assembly: GCF_053883595.1. NCBI lineage: Eukaryota > Metazoa > Chordata > Mammalia > Rodentia > Bathyergidae > Heterocephalus > Heterocephalus glaber. Next base: position 5,083,546 of record NW_028258349.1, on the reverse strand, counting down.
GAAAAGTGTGTACTCAGGTTACAGGCGAGCTGATGGGTATGGCCAGTGCATACTGCTGCTGGGCTTTCTCTGAGTCCCCTGGCTGCTGTGCAATGCCAACCTGATACTTTTGGCCAATGTGCTATAAACAAGTGACATGTCACTTCCAGACACAAACACTTAATTGCCAATGTGATGCTCTCCAGCCTTTTCTTCCCCTGCCATAGTGACAGGAGCCATTGATTCCAGATGGTGCAGCTTTACAATAGTGAAGTTACTCTGCCTGGGTCCCTGAGCCAACCCATGATGATCTTGTGATTCTTTAAAAATCAGTACTTGGGATTGAACCCAGAGCCTTCACACTGAGCTACATCCCCAGTTTTTCTTTTTTTTTTTTTGTATTGAGAATCAAACTCATGACCTTGTGCTTTTGAGGCAGGCATGGTGCCACTGAGCTAAATCCCTGGCCCCCCAGTTTTTAATTTTTTGAGGAAAGGACTTGCTAAGATGTTAAGTTGCCCAGATTGGCCTCAATGTTGTAATCCTCCTGCCTCAGCTTCCCATAATGCTTGGGATTACACTTGTGTGCTACCATGCCCAATGATCATGTAATTTGAGAGAGAGATGAATCTTTATTTTGATTCTAGTTTTGGAGGGGGTACTGGTCATAATCAAACCCAGAGCCATGCTAAGTGGGAGCTCTACCACTGAGCTATACCCCCAGCTCCCAAGAGGACATTCTGTGGTTGTTTGCTACTGCAACTTCCTGTATCCTACCCTGATGATCACAGAGTGTGTTAAAATCCTCACTTTGCCATTTGCTCCTTGGGTAAATTACAACTCTGCATGTCTTTTCTCTTCTGTGAAATAGACTACTATTAGTTTCTATCCCACAGAAAGTGCTTAGCAGAGTTCTAGCACTTAAGCCCTCAGTAAACGTTCACATTTGTTAGTTCAGAGGGAAGGCAGCAGTGGGCATCTGTCCCTTTTCTTCCTTTGCCCTTTTCCTAAGAGACAGCAGGAGAGATGTAAGCAATCGCCCAGGAGTTAAGAAAAGAACATAGACTGTGGAATGAGAGGTTTAGGTTAAAATCCTACCCAGCAATGCCTCATGTAACTCCATGACTCATTACAGGTCAGCACACTTGTCTGGTCCACTTCATCTATGCGTAAAATCTTTTGAGCACTCAATGAGATGGGATAGAGAAAAGTGATTTGTGAACCACTAGTTGCCCATCTATTAACACTGTGGGCCCCACCCACCCCATCATTGTCTTGCACCCAAGCCACACACCTCACCACTGACACAACTACTGCTCTAGTGGTGACCTGATAGTAGGAGAATGTGTCCATCCAGCTGGGTCTGGTGGAGCCCATCTTACCAGGCCAAAGACCAGCTCTCTGCAAAGCAGGAACCTGGGGGAGGAGAAAGATCACTTCCTTCGTGGGCACTCATTTCCCCATTTCCTCTACTCCTTGTAATTAGCTACACAGAGGCAACCTCCTGGGGTGAGCAGAGCCATCAGCTCCCACAACTGCACCCTGGAGCTTTGTCTTTTTGTTCCTCTCCACATAATACTGCTCTCTTGGTGGTCGCTGTACAAACACATCCTGCATTCATTTGCAAACTGGGGAATATTTCATATTTTGAGGCTCAGATTAATGTTCCACCTCCCCAAAAGAGACACTTGGTTAGGGCTTGTTTTCAAACAGTATCCTAGCAGAATCTGGCTCCCTACAGTCATGCTGTAGCCTTAAGGGGTGACCAAAACCTTGCCCTTTTCAAAGCCCTTGTGATTCCCTCACTATAACAGATGATTACCTGTGGAAAATAGATTCGAAACTTGAAGGAGTCTCTGGCCAATAATGGGCCCGATGCAGGAGCCCAGTTCAGCCTCAGAAACCACTGGGATGCAAAAGCAGGGTGGCTTTCCATGGAGGCCAGGCTCTGGCATTGGGATGTTTGGACTTCTCAGCTTCCCAGGGCACCAGCTCCATGGGTTTGGGAAAGTTCTTTGATCTCTCTGAGCCTTGGTAGCCTTATTGATAACAATCATTCTTTCATTAAGGCAAAAAATATTTATTGAACATTTACCATGTGCCTGATACAGTTCCAAACCCAGGGGATAAAGCAGGGCAAAAAGCAAAGTCCCTGAACTCATGGGACTACACAGAAATGACAGGAGACAAACAATAAACAAATAAATGGATGACAGAGAATAGTAAGTGCTAAGGGGTGACATGGAGCAGAGCATAGAGCATGCAGGGGAGGAGGACTATGCTGTTTCATGCTGGATGATCAGAGAAAGTCTCTCAGATAGAGCTCAGGGACTCTCTGGGCTTATATCCAGGGGAAAGAATATTCTAGGCAGAGGAACAGCAACTGCAAATGCGTTGAGGCAGAAAGGAGGGCATAGGGTCAAGGGTCAACAAAGAGTGTGTTTTGGGAGCAGAAAGAGAGGAGAATGGTAAGTTGTCTTAGTATCTTTTCCCTCAACATCCAAATTTAAAGGGGGAAAGATTTATTTAGCTCACAATTTGTAGAGGTTTCAGTCCATAATTGGCTGGCTCCAAGGCAGGATGGCTTGGCACAGGCATCGCAGAGGAGAAACAGTTCATGGTGGGCAGAAGGTAGCAAAGCAAGCACAAGAAGACCACAGCTCTTTCTACCCTTATATCTTATCCAGGCTACTTAGGGCAGGTAGATGTCACAATCTTAGTCCTAGTGCCCTTGGTCCTAGCATTGCACCATGAATCAATCCGAGCATCACATTTTAGATCCAGCCACCTCTGAAAAAGCCCTTACCATGATTGAATGCGGCTTTGGGGGGACATCTAGACACAAGCTATAACACTGATAGCAGAGAGGTAGGGTGGAACAGGTCTGTGAAGGCCCTGGAAATTATTCTGAGAGTGGAAGATGGAGCCAGTCAAGCTGTAGGAACTTGCTGTCCTTGTAGGTCAAGAATGGCTGAACAGGGCCAGGGATTTAGCTCAGTGGTTCTGCTGCCTGCGTAGAAAGCACAAGGTCCTAAGTTCAATCCCCAGTACAAAAAAAAACAAACAAAAAAAAGAATGGCTGAACAGCAATTTTATATGGTTTAACCCAATATATGCAAATATGCCATACTGTTGATTTATTATTGCCACCTTTAAATAAAAACAGGCTCTTCCAATATTTTGGCAAGATAGGTTAGAAGACATTTCTTTCTTCTACTGAGCACAAATCTGCCTCCTTTGCAATTTTTACCCAATGGCTATAGCTCCGTCTTTAGGAAGTGCTGTCCCACTTCTTGCAGGTAACTCTTTTGATAGTGAAATGTGGTGGTCATGGCATCATGTCTCTTTTGAGAGGTCTCTTTCTTAGTTAATATTCTAGATTCTTCAAACCATTTCTCTTATGATGTGGTGTCCTGACTCTCCACATCCTGTTTGCCCTGAGTTCTGGGTGAGTTCTGAAAATATATTAGGAAATTTAGCACCTTCCCCTGCACCCCACTAGTAGGGGGGAAAGTCCTCCATCCCATCCCACTCAGGATTTCTGCCTTCCTTTACCTCCCATCCTTCAGTGAATTCAGATGTGGTCTTCTGGCTCTTCCTTAGGAGATAGTCATGGCCTCTTCACTCCACAATGGTCCTGAAAGTCATCCTTCTCACAAAGTGGGAGATGATTCTTAAGCAAAAATCCCAAAGAGAAGGATGAGAGTGTTTCTCAGGTCCATCAGCTCAGCCATGGCCATGGCAGGCACCACAGCCTCATTTCTGTGCAGGTCCCAGATTCAATGTGCTCTGTGTGGCGGGTCACATGGATTTTTAATAGCACGGCTGGCATTGCAACATCCCAGATCCTTCCTTCTCTCAGGATCTAGATCTGTTTTCTCTCTAATTTGAGAATCCAGACCCAGTTATAATCCAAACTCCATTTATTAGCCATGTAACCTGGGACAAGCTACAGAAACTTGCCGAGTTGGTTTTCTTCTTCATAAAATGGGAATGATGATACTCACTCTAGAGGAAGAAAGGGTGAGCATAGACAGATATTAGCTGTGCAGGTGCCCGAATCCTACCACTCCACATGACCTCCACTGCTGTGCCCTAGCCCAAGATCCATCAGCTCTCTAGACTCCTGCACTGGTTAAAGAGTCTCCGCTTCCAGCGCTTGTACTGCAGAAATCTGTTTCCCACATCGTGATGTTGGTAGCAATTCCTTAAAAGAGTACTTGTCCATGGTTCCACCTTTAATACTAGGAAATTAAATTAGTCTTAGTCCATTTGGGCTACTACACCAAAACATCATAAACTGGTGTCTTCTAAACAATAGAAATTTATTTTTTACAGTGCTGGAGGTTGCAAGTGCAGACTTAGTGTTTGGTGAGAAGCTCTTTCCTGGTCCATAGATGGTGCCTTCTCTCTGAGTCCTGTCATGGTGGAAGGGAGGAAGGAGCTCTCTGAGGTTGCCCCTGTAACCTCGCTGATCTTGTTCTCTTTGACAATTCTGTCATGGGGTTCAGTGCCAGATCCTTTTGCTTCAATGAAACCACCTGAGGTTTTGAGAACACACAGGATGGGGGGTTTGTGATGGGGAGGAAGCTCATACTTTTTAAGTAAATGTGCTAGGCACTTTCATATATGTGATTACAGGCAACTCTCCCAATAATAGGCCTCTGAAGTTAGGCCTTATGGGAATTCCCCTCTCCTCCATCCTCTACACCCCATGGGCCAGCCAGCACAAAAGCTCAGCAAAAAAACTCAAGAAGCTTCCAGCTTCAGAGGCCCTAGGCTCCAACTCTGTCCTTCCAGTAACCTAAAGGGCTATTAACCGTCTCTTCACTTATTAAAACCATTTTTTTTTTTTGATGCTTGGCCCTTTAGTCTTGGCTACATGCCATGAAAACAGGCTGGAATTCATTTCCTCTTTTGAAAGGGCAGCTCCTCACTAGGACAGGAAAAGAAAATGAGACCTTATTGCTCAAGAATCAGTCCTTTTCAGATGGAAGGCCACAGATCCCACTTTATGACAGTTTCCTTTTGTATTTAAACTTTCCATGATGGTTAAACATATACACATGTATGCGCATGTGAGCACACACACACACACACACACACACACACACACCTCAAGGCAAGTATATAGAACAATTAGGATTTTGGTAGATTGCGGAGAAAAATCCTAGTATTCAGGTTTAGGCCTCTGGGCTGGTTGTGTAGATCCGGATTCAGGTAGCAGAATATCAATAATGTTGAAGCACCCCCAGAGAAAGGAAACACCTTCAGGTTTTTTATCCATAAAACAGTTAGGAGTTTGGAATTTAGAGGATTGGAATAGCTTTTTAATGGCAGGGGATTGGATCAATAATCTCTGAGTTTCCCTCTAAGCACTAACATCTATGCTTCTATGATCCTGATGTCTTTCTGGGATATCAAACTATGGCAACTAAGCAAACTAGATTTCAGAAAAATACAATTTCAAATGTCCTGAACCTATTTTTCATTCAGAACGCATTGCTTTTTTGTTGTTGCTGTTTTTGGTTGGTTTTGTTATCGCTGTTTTTGGTGATTCTGGGAATCAGACTTAGGTCCTCATACATGATAAGCATCCCCAGACCCAGACCGGAATATTGGGCTGTGTGTGTGTGTGTGTGTGTGTGTGTGTGTGTGTGTGTGTGTACATGTGCATGTGTGCCTGTTTATGTGTATAGTACTGGGGATTGAATTCAGGGCCTTTGCACTGAACTATATCTCCAGTCCTTTTTTCATTCATCTTGAGACAGGGTCCTAATAAGTTGCTAAGTTGTCTGGGCTGGGTTCAAACTTTTGATTCTTCTGCCTCACCTTTTCACAGTGCTGGGAATATAGTCATGTGCCACCATGCCAGGCACACATGGCTTTTCTATCTATAATGCTCATGGCAAGTCAATGCTGAGAGTCAGGATCTAGGTCCTTTGATCCTAAGGCATTCCTTCTGCAGTGTGCTTTCTTCATCAGATTTAGCACTGACTCAGCACACTCCTTTCTCTGTCTCTGACTCTCCACGATCATTTTAGAAGAGACCTGTCTCACTCTTTCTTAAGAATCATATCAGGACTCATATCATATAAGACTTATATCAGAGGCAGTGGATTTAGCTCAGTGGTTCCGGCACCTGCCTTGCAAGCATAAGGTCCCGAGTTTGATCCCTGGTACCAAAAAAAAAAAAAGACATATCATATAAGACTCATATGATACCCCTCTACCCCATGATGCCAAATTAAGTGCTCTTCCTTTGCCACTTAACCCCTACTCCATTTGGGCCTCTATCATTGTTTTTATACCCAGCACAGATACCAAGGTATTGAGAATGTAAAGAGTAACTGTGATGCCAGCTCTTAACATGATGAAGCCAGGTCTATTTTTTAAAAACCCTTCTTCCCACAATCTGGTGCCCTCCAGAAAATGCAGCCCTTCCTTCACAGCTAAGTTTCTTGAAATCCATCATGCTTATTTCCTCACCTCAGACCCCAACACCGAAATTTGTCTTCTGCTCCTGCCAGTCCTATCAAACAGATTTTGCTGCAGTGATCAGATTCAGTGGACACTTTTCATTTATTTTCTTCTGTTATAGGATGACTTTTTAAACAAAGTTTAAATTATAACTTTCAAATAACTATAACATGATTCATGTCAAAAGTTGTATTCAATCTATTAGTTAATGAAGAATCCAGTAAGTTATTTCAGTTGATTCAAAGGAAAATTCAAAGTACCACACTTATATAGGTCAGCCAGGAATTCTGAAATGAATGAATTTACAAATAGATATAAAACTGGTTTATCCAGAGGGTGCTAAAGCAATTGCACTCAACCAGACAACTAATTTGCATTTCTATGAGCAAGAATCATCTGCATTTTTCTTTTTTTCTTTTTATTCTTATTAGTACATGTTTGCAGTACATAATGATTATATTCATCATGGGGAGTTCAGTGTTCCACAATTTCTGGAGTTGTAAAATAGCTCTCAGATGATGTGAGGCTGAGGTGAACTCTGATGGGTAATTTAGACAGGACACGCAATGATCTTTTGTCCTTTTTAAAGCCTTTTTCACAATTTTCCTGACACTGCCTTTCCCATCTAGAGCATCCCACAGTAACAACTCTCCCTTCACGTTTCAGGGTGTCACCTCAGATCCAATTCCCCCCACCTCTCGAACCACCCTTCTCACCAGTGTGTACAAGCATCTGCAATGTTTCACTGCAGGCTCTATTTCCTTGGATTCATATATTCAAGGATAATATTATCTGCTCTTTTGTCTTTAAGGGACCAGAATTATGTGGCTGATTCTCAAACTTCTGCCTCCAGCCCATTTTCTTTCTGAGTTGTAGACACACATTTCTTTTCTCTCTCTCTTTTCCTTCCTTTTCTTTTATTTTTTTCCTGAGTGTTGAACCCAGGGCCTCCACACCGAGGTACATTTTTTTTTTTTTAATTTTGAGACAGGGTCTTACTAAGTCACCAAGTTACCCAGGCTGGGCTCAAACTGGCAATCCTCCTGCCTCAGTTTCCCACAGTGCTGGAGTTACAGGCATGCACCACCATGACTGGCCCCACATTTCATGTTTTTATACCTTGCAGAACCACAAAGCAACATACCTTACCTAAACCCCACTTTTTCTTCTCTGGGTGACTTAATCAAAATCCTTAGGGGGCCAGGGATTTAGCTCAGTGGTTCCAGCGCCTGCCTCACAAGCGCAAGGATCCGAGTTCAATCTCCGGTACCAAAAAAAAAACAAACAAAAAACCTTGGGAGCCAGGTTTGTCTCTTTGCTGTTCCTCAACCCTGTATCCTGTCAATCACCAGGACCTGCTGGCTCTGCCTCCTTGCTCCCACTCCAGGCTGGCTGCTTCCTTCCATTTCCATTATGCTTGCTGTGTCCAGGCTTTCTTTATTTCCTCCTCTGGATTAATACCAGAACCTCCTATCTGATTCTTCTGCCTCCAGCCTGACCCTATCTAATCCATACTTGACTCTGCTGCTGAAATAATCCTTCTAAAATGCAAATCTGATGTGATACTCTCAGCGCTGAAATCACTCCATGGCTCTCTGTCAAGGTCGGGATAAAATTAAGCCCATTAACAAGTTGGTCGAGGGGCCTCTATAAACTGACCTCAGTCCCCTCTCCAGCTTCACCTGCCTTCCCAGGTTTTAGGAGTCCACTCAGCCTGCCCCCTTCTTTCCATGATTTGAGCCACTGCCATCACTTACCGTCCTAGCTCTTTGGACTGAATGGGTCCCTCCTTCTCGCCTTGAAACCAACCCTCTGTCCACCCCTTTATTACAGTGCTCCTAAATAACTCACCACCATTCTACAACGCCTGTGTAAGGCTTTGCCTCCTCCCAGGTCTCTTCCCCTCCTGTCCCTGTCTCCATTACAGACTCCTGCTAAATGCTCCTCTCCTTTTCCCCATCCTGGCATCCATGTCGCGGACAAATTAGTAACTGCTGTGACTGAGGAAAAGCTGTGAGCCCCTTGCTTTTTCTTCCCATGCCCACAGCATACTGGGTTTCCCTGTTTCCTTGTGTGGCTTACTCACCAGTCTGGAAGCTCCTTCAGGCAGAGGCTGGGCTCTATACACCTCTCTCCCTCACTTCAACGTCCTCTGTCCTCATGAGAGTGGTTTGTATTCTCTAGGTGCCGTCCAAAGCCCTTCGCCCCTATGTAGTACTGTAGCTTAGGGAGAACAGGAATTGCAAAAGGGAAATAGTAAGTGGAAGAAAGGAACCTGTGGCAGATTGGTGATTTGGGGCTTTGGCTCCATCCATTGAAACTCATTCATTCATCCATTCATTCAGGATTAGACACTGTGCGAAGTCTCTGGGGGGCATGGACAGAAGAAAATTATGTTTTCTGTCCTTTGGGAACGTGTCCTCCAGTAGCAGAGACGCATGTGTATGCAAATAGCTGCGCACGTGATGCGTTCTCTAAATACTAGGAGTCTAAACGCAGTGCCACCTTGGTGGGAAGAGAAAGCCATTACTTGTGACTTGGAGAGAGTTCTGGGAGCGGGATGTGAGCTCAAGACGGGGACTTTAAGGATGAGGGTACAGCTCTTCCACGCTGAGGAATGGAATTCTAGGGCGCCCCAGGGATTGTGGCGTAGGGGCTGGGTGTGGCTGCTCCGGGGATGGGGACCGGTGCACGGGCGGGGCGAGAGAGCCCGCGGGGTTCACGGGCTCTGCGAGCGGACGGACCCTTGTTACCTGGGGGGCAGGGGCCGGGGCCTCGGCTGGGCCCTCCACGCCCCTTTGTTTTGTATGAGGCAGGCAATTTGCCTTCCGTCCCGGGGACCATCTGGGAGATAAGAAGGTAGTTTGTTCTCCGTAATGGCTTTTGCTGGCCTGTGGCGGACCGGCTCGGCCAGGAGCGCGGGGTGGGGGTGGCGGGGTGCTCGGCGCTGAGCCCGGAGCCGAGGCCGCCCTGGGGCTGGGGTGCCCCTCCCCCATCTCCACTTCCCTGTCCTCCTGAGGGGCGTCCCTGCCCTCTCCAGGCCTCTACTCTCCTTCCTGCGCCCTTCTTTGCTTCTTAAGCATTTTCTTTTGTTTCCTCCATTTTTATCTTTCTGCTTCACATTCTTCCTGTTCCGCCACCCTGGGCTCCCTGTCCCTCTTCTCTGTGCTGGGGACCTGGAGGTGAGTGAGGAGGCAGGGGACACACAGGTGATGAAGATAGCCATCTCTCCTTGCAGGCACTCAGCCTGAGGGGAAGCTCGGCTGACTCCCCCACCGCTGGGCAATCTCCGCTTCCCCCTTTCCCTCTGGTCCTCTCATTGTTTCTTAGTGACCCTGACCTTTCTCCCCGGGCCCACAGAAACATCCCTCTGGCACCCGTCCCGTCCTTTCCGGATGATGAAAACTCCCTGAGATGCATCCAAGAATGAGCAGCCTTCTCTCCTGAGGTCTGGCCCACCGCCTGCTCGTTCACCAGAAGTAGGTCCTTCCCGGAAGCCCAGAGGGATCTAGGGAGAGAGGAATCTAGCCTGCCCTCTCGCTAGGCCTCCTGAACCGGGAAGCCCACAGGACAGCTCCTACACTGAAAGAGGCTGAAACTGTGGGTGGCTGGGGTCTCACACAGCGTCATTCCCTTCCCTGCCCCTGTTGTGCCCAGATCGCGTAGTCCCAAAGACCATCAGGAAGCCAATCCCGATGTAAGCACAGGAGGGTCGTTTATTCAAGCTGGAGCAGGGACTCTCAACTGTCACCGACGCAGCGGGTCGAGATTGAGAGCCCCGAATTTCAAATTAGCGGGGTTTTTATAGAGGTTACAGCAAGGTTTGGAGATTTTCCATTTAGCAGTTACATGATTGGTTGACAATTAGCAAGCATGAAGTGTACATTTCTGATTGGCTAGGTACATTGGGGGTTGAGGGGTGGCTACATGTAGATTTTATGAGGGAAAAGAGGGACAAAGGTTAGTGGCCGACTGTCACGTACTGATGGTCAGCAGACACACTGACTAATAGTCATGACCATTACGTACTGACGGTCAGCACATCTACAGATTGTTCTATGGATAGTGGGCCTGGAACATTCATTTCCTGGGCAAACAGATGGCTGAGTAATTAACTCAGGAACTTTGCTTCATTACAGATTGTATCTTTTGTCCCAAAGCAAGCACATTTTAACCATTAATTTGTGAGAGACTAGGGGAGTGGTGCATTTTAGCAAAATGGAGTCACTTTGGTCTCACATTCCCCCCTTCTCATGATGCTATAGAGGACCAATCATGGGCCTCTGGGGGTTAATTCTATTAGGTCTGTAGAAACTGGCTGGTATTGGGACCTGAGTACCATCAGCTGTACAGTGTTAATGTGTTCTCTGATAAACGAGACTAATCTATTGAGTATACAAGGTCCAAGGGTTAACAGTAGTAACAGAATAAGCTAGGGGCCCAGTAGAGTAGCCATGGGGAGGAATTAAACCAGGATTCAAACCAACTTTGAGTTTGTTCTCCCTCTCTCTTTTGTCTAGCGATACCCTCTCTAACTTTGGCCATAGATTCTTTGACCACTCCTGAGTGGTCTACATAAAAACAACATTCCTCACCTAAGGCAGCACAGAGCCCACCCTGTTGTAGAAAGATTAAATCTAGCCCCCTTCGGTGTTGGAGGACCACTTCTGCCAGGGAGGCTAGTGATTCTTGCAGGTGGGAGATGGAGCTTTCTAGCCTCTCGATATCTACATCTATGGCTGCTCTCAAATCATTGTAATGTTTATTTTGTAACACTAATGATGAGACCCCTGTTCCTGCCCCAGCTAATCCTAAACCTAGGAGAACTGTCAAAGTGATGGCTGTCATAGGCTCTCATTTAACTCTGGCTGAGAACTCAATCAAGCGATTGAAAATATCTTCTTCCAAGTGATATAATAGTCTAGGAACTAATTGCACTAGCACACAAAAGTTTCCAGCCTGGTTGAGCACCTTCCCATGTGTGCAAGGGGTAAGCCCGGTGGAACAAGCCCACCATCTATCAGAAGGGGGTACAAAATATTTTTCTGACCTAGACTGATAGGTTTGATTGCAAAGGTGTTGGTGAGTGGTCGGGACACTGCCAACACAAGTTCCTTGTCCAGTCACTGATTGTAGGGTCAGCCTGGCTGTCCCCTTTTGTTGCCGTCTACACTGGGTTGGACTATCTGACTCAGTGAAGTTTTCTGAGAAAGCTATTCCCTAGTAATAAGGGGGCTTAATGTCATAATACAGCCAACAAGACTGAGTAAGATCTGGTCTGGAGGCATTTAGGGCTTTGAAAGTGTGGACCATCAGTCCCCAGAGGGGGTCCTGGTCTTGGTTGTGGTTGACGTTTTCAGCCTGGGTGGCAGCCTGAGAGGGGAGCTGGGATGCGGGTATGGGAGGTGTGGGTGAGGTTCCCTGGGGAGGGGGCTTGGTGGGTCTAGGAGGAGCCAGAGGGACTAGAGCCAAATTTGGCCCAATTGGCTGAGGAGGGCCCATGACGACATGTGGCTCTATTTTTAGTCTCACAGTAAATAGTAACCCATTGTCATGACCATCTTGATATAGGCAGAGCCCCCATGTCCCGCCTGTTTCCCACCTAGTGTACTGTTTACCTTGGTTGGTGAATGAAAGTCTGACTGGGTTACAGAGGAACTCTGAACATGGACCGTTAAGGACCATGACGTTACCGTTACTGCGGCTTGTTTGAAGGCCGGGGGGCCCAGGGACTCTTTTTAAAGAAATTAAATTGCCTGTGACAGGCGGAGCCCATGAGAAGGTACCCGTGGACTCACATCCCCATTTTGCACAATAGAACTCATCAATCCCTCCACACTTTTCCACTTGAGACCATGAGCGTCCTTCTCCCGGGCAGACATAGAAAGGGGTGTTTTGCAAAACATTTCTCTCAGTGGGTCAGCCACACCCGGGGTCTAATCTTTTTGGAGCCATGGGTAGGGACACCCAAGGGGGGGTTAGATTTTTATCACATTTGGTGGTACCTGCTTTATATATGGGCTTTCCCCCGGGTCCGATTTCCCAGTCTCCTATGGTCCAGGTCCCTGCAGCGAGTCGACACAGATCAAAGTCAAGGGTGGGCCACCAGGTCAGCGTCGTCGTCACTTTAGATGTACTGTTGACAGTGTCGCCCGTGGATGTACTAATGATCATCCAAGTTAAATTCAGGGGAGCATGTGGGTTCTGTCTTCCCAACACTGGTGTTAAGAGTACAGTTACCATAATTATGACCGTTGACGATGCAGTCTGAGTTTGAGAGGGTTGTCGCGGTCCTTGGACACCTGCCATGATGGGATGAAGTCTTCTAGAATAGCGTGTGGATCTGCGGGGGCGGACGTGAGTGTAATGTACCCATGAGGCAATCCCGTCGACCTTGAGAGTGGTGGGCCTGGTCAGAACAGTAACATAGGGTCCTTTCCAACGAGGTTCAAGGTCCTTCTGTCGATGTCTCCGGACAAAGACCCAGTCTCCTGGTCGGTAGCAATGGGTCTCAGGAGGTGGTCCAGACTTGTACAGAGGTTTCAATTTAGGCCAGACATCCTCATGAACAAATTGGAGGCTTTTTAAAGAAAGTAACAATTCTTGGTCATCAAATTCAACAAGCACACTTGATTGGAGGTTGGGGACAATGGGAGGGGGAATTCCAAACATATTCTCAAAGGGAGTTAGTCCCATCTTATAGGGTGAATTACGTACCCTATAGAGGGCAAAGGGAAGGAGAGCCACCCAGTTACCTCCAGTCTCTAAGGTTAATTTAATTAAGGTCTCTTTTAAAGTTCTATTCATCCTCTCTACCTGTCCTGAACTTTGGGGTCTGTATATACAATGTAACTTCCAATTTGCCCCCAATACCTGTGCTAAGTTCTGACTCACCTTAGAAATGAAGGCAGATCCATTGTCTGACCCTAACACCATTGGGAAACCATACCTTGGCAAGATGTCTTCTAGCAGTTTCTTGGCCACAATCCGTGCCATTTCATGTTTGGTAGGGAAAGCTTCTGTCCATCCTGAAAAAGTGTCTACAAAAACTAGTAGGTACTTATAACTATACCTTCCAGGTTTTACCTCAGTGAAGTCCAATTCCCAGTATGCTCCAGGTTGGTTCCCTCTCAGCCTATTGCCTGCGTTGGTTTTATAGTGGGTAGCATTTGTCAATTGACAGGCTTTGCAGGTGGCAACGATACGCTCAATTTTGGAGTTAGCATCTCGAATCTTTATTTCAGCATGTCTCAGGAGGTCTTGCATCTTTCGAGTGCCCATGTGGGTGGCCCGGTGCATTTTGTAGAGAACTTGTTCTCCCAGTGCTTCAGGCAGGATGACTTTACAATCAGAGGATTTCCACCACCGGTTGAGGCACTGGGGCATAGGTAATTGTTTTACCCACTTTAAATCTTCAGTATACTGGGGTTTTTCTGGCAAGGCAGCACTTCCTGGATTGGGCAGCTGATTGGTTAAGGTTAAATTAGCCTCTAGGGCTACTTTTCGGGCTGTCTGATCAGCTAGGTTATTTCCTCTAGCAACCGGAGTGTCACTTTTTTGGTGTCCTAGGCAATGAATAATGGCCAATTTCTTTGGTAGCCAGAGGGCCGTCAAAAGGGCAAGGATCTCCTCTTTGTTTTTGATAGTCCTCCCCTTGGCCGTCAATAGTCCTCTCTCCCTGCAGATGGCCCCATGGATGTGCGCGGTGGCAAAGGCGTACTGGCTGTCTGTATATATGTTTAACTTTTGGCCCTGCCCTAGAGTCAATGCTTTGGTCAGAGCTATGAGCTCCGCCCATTGTGCCAGGGTCCCGGTGGGCAATGGTTCTGTCCAAATGACCTCAGTTTCCGTCACCACAGCTGCCCCAGCGTACCTGCCGCCATCCTGAACAAAGCTGCTCCCATCAGTATACCAGGTATTTTCAGCATCTGGCCATGGCTGGTCTCTCAGATCAGCTCGAGTCCCATGTACCTGAGCCAGGATATCAGCACAGCCACGGAGTGGAGTTTCTAAGTCCGGGCCTGGCAACAGTGTAGCTGGATTTAAGGCAGCCGGGGTCTGACAAACAACTCGGGTTGGGTTTAGAAGTAAGCCCTGGTAGTGGGTCAGGAGGGCGTTACTGAGCCATTGATCCGGAGGCTGTTTTAGGACTCCCTCAATAGCGTGGGGGGTGGTCATGTACAGTTCTTGGCCCAGTGTCAACTTGTCAGCATCTTTGACCATCAGGGTCACTGCCGCAATCATCCTCAAACATGGGGACCATCCGGAAGCAACTGGATCGAGTTTTTTTGATAGGTACCCCACTGGGCGGCACCATGGCCCTAGGTATTGGACTAGGACGCCCTTGGCAAATCCCTTGTTCTCATCAATGTAGAGGTGGAAGGGCTTAGTAACACCGGGCAAGCCCAAGGCTGGTGCTGACAACAAGGCAGCCTTAATTTGGTCGAAGGACTTTTGTAGTTTTTCTGTCCATTGAAAGGCCTGATTGTCTTTAGTTGCCTCATAAAGGGGCCTCACAAGCTCCGCAAACCCCGGTATCCATAAGCGGCAGAAGCCAGCCAATCCCAAGAACTCTCTAACTTTCCGAGGGGAATCTGGTGTAGGTATCTTAAGAACCGTCTCTTTTCTAGTGTCCGATAACCATCTTTGCTCTTTTTTAAGTATGTACCCCAGGTAGTTTATCTCAGGTCTGCAGATTTGGGCCTTTTTGGCAGATGCCCGGTATCCCAGTTCCCCTATAGCCATTAAGAGTTTCTTGGTTCCGTCTAGGCAGTCCTGTTGCATCTGGGCCGCTATAAGGAGATGATCTATGTATTGTAACAGAGTCAATTGGGGATTTTGGAGGCGGAACTCACCCAGGTCTTCATGCAGGGCCTCGTCGAAGATGGTGGGAGAATTTTTGAACCCCTGAGGTAACCAGGTCCAGGTCAACTGTCCGTTGAGGCCTTGTTCCGGGTCACTCTATTCAAATGCAAAGATATGCTGGCTTCTAGGTGCCAGCAGAAGGCTAAAGAAAGCATCTTTGAGGTCTAAGCCCATGTACCATTGATGGCTCGGGGGACGTGAGCTCAGAAGGGTGTATGGATTAGGCACCGTAGGGTGGATATCTGTGACTCTCTTGATCACCTCACGGAGGTCCTGTACTGGTCGATAGTCATTGGAGTGAGGTTTCCACACCAGCAACAAGGGGGTGTTCCAGGCCGATTGGCAGAGCCTCAGAATACCCTGAGCCAGCAACTTTCCGATGTGCGGAGTTATCCCTTCGCAGGCCTCTAGGGACATGGGATATTGGCAAACTCGTGCAGGGTCTGCTCCTGGCTTTATCTCTACGAACACAGGTGTCCTGTGTGTGGCCAGCCCCATGCCCCCAGTCTCAGCCCATGCTCGCCGGAACATGGCAAGCCATTGTTTCATGTCAGGATCAGGAGGGGACTGTTTCTGGTGTAGCAGATACTCATCCTCTAGCCCCATGGTCAACACTTGGATGGGCTTTCCCTCTTGGTTAAGGACCTCTGCTCCCCCAGGCTGAAAATGGATTTGGGCCCCTAATTTAGTGAGCAAGTCTCTTCCCAGCAAAGGGTAGGGGCAGTCTGGTATAACCATAAATGAGTGGGTTACCTGGCCCACTTCCAAGTCCACTGTTCTCCAGGTAGTCCATGAATACTTTTTCATGCCTGTGGCTCCTTGAACCCAGGAAATTTTGTCAGAAACATGGCCATGAGGTTCGAGTAGGACTGAATGCTGAGCTCCTGTATCTACTAGGAACTCGACAGGTCTCCCCTCCACTTTTAGGGTTACCCTGGGCTTGGGGAGGGGTGCCAAACCCTGTCCCCTCTAGTTACTCAGCTCATCTATAGCCAGGATGGGGGTCTTGTGGCAACTTTCCTGTTGTCTTTTGGGGCACTCTTTGGCCCAGTGGCCTTCCTCTTTGCAGTAAGCACATTGATTTTTTTCCCAACCAGGAGCGCTCCCTGTGTTCCCCCTTACCTTCTCTTTCTACCGCAATTTTTCTCAGACAACGTTCATGTTCCTTCGGCTCTCCCACAGTGGCGGCCAGAAGGATCCGAGCCAGGTTTCTAGTCTGGCGGTCGTTAGCTTTCACCTGTCTTTCCTCTGTGGTTCCCCTGTTGTTATACACTCTCTCTGCCACTGTCACTAAGTCCTGAATACTCTTTTCTCCTAATCTGACTACTTTCTGTAACTTTTTCTTAATATCTGGTGCCACCTGGTTGACAAAATGTATTATTACAGCTGCCTTTGTCTCATTTGCTTCTGGGTCCATAGGAGTATACCTACGGAAGGCTTCCTGAATTCTTTCTAGGAAGGTTGCAGGGCTTTTGTTCAGCCCCTGCTCTACAACTCCTACCTTGGCCAAATTGGTGGGCTTGCGAGCTGCCGCTTTGAGACCTCCCAACAGAGCCTGGCAATAGACCCGGAGCCTCTCCTTACCTTCTGCTGTGTTGAAGTCCCAGTTGGGCCAAGACAAAGGAAAAGAAATGTTGATAGTGTCAACATTGGTGCTGGGTTGACCATTGTCACCAGGAACCAATTTCCTGGCCTCATTTTGGATTCTCTCTCACTCCTCTGTGGTAAACAGGATCTGGAGGAGCTGCTGACAATCATCCCAAGTGGGCTGATGAGTGAACAAGACAGTTTCTAATAGGTTAATCAAATCCCTAGGGTTATCAGAGAATTTGGCATGCTGAGTACCCCAGTTATAAAGGTCACTGGTGGCGAAGGGCCAGTAATGATGAGGCTGGTTACCATGCTCATCAGGGGGCCCTATTGCTCTCAGTGGACAAACAGTAGAGTCTGCCGGGCCCGCCGGCGAGGCGGCATGCTGGTGGTGAGTGTTCTGGGCGGGGCCACCATGGTTGCCAGCACCCGGGGCCGGCCCTCCTTCCCCAGCTCTGGCTGGGGCTGGGTCCTCTCTTTCTGCCTGCTGTCTTGGGGGAGAAGAGAGAGAGTAAGGAGGGGGGGAAATGAGATCTTCCTCGGTCCCTCCTTGGAGGACTGGGTAAAGCGGTGCAGTCAGCTTGGTTTTGGTTTGCCTTTTTTTGTTGCGCTCTCTGGGAGTCTTCTCACAGGCTGTCAGGATTACCTCTGGCTGCTGATTCTGTGGAGGCAAAAAGGGCTTGACCCATGGGGGTGGGTCGCAGATTAGACTCTCCCAAGTGACAATGTAGGGAACTTGATCAGGGTGCTCCATATGAGAACGGAAGACGACCTCCCAGATTCTCTTCATGGTCCCTAGATCAAAGGTCCCCTCGGGTGACCATCCTACCCCAAAGGTGGGCCCTCCGAGCTACAGAGGGTGATGAATTTAGTCCTTTTAATTTCTAAACTTAGGTTATGAATGTGCTCCCTAACCTTTTTGAAATGGTTCTTCATGAGGGATAGAGAGGTAGTCACAGTCTGTCCCATCGTCTCAGTCCAAGTCAACACAATAAACAGACAAACAAACACAACAGAAAAACAAAAAACAAGACAAACCCGTCCTCCTCCTGACCTGAGGCAAAACTGAAAGTGGGACGATGGCCTCACGCCGTGCCGTGGGTGCGACCCTCACCATCCCTCTAGGAGTCTCACAGACTCGTACTCACGGGGCACCCTGTCCCCTCCTGAAGGATCCGGAACGTTTTCCAGGATCCCGGGTCGGCGGCCCTCGCAGCACGTCCACCTAGACCGTCTGCCGACCTTTCCAGAAAATGGGCCCCAGACCTTACAGACACCTTACAGAAACAAAAACACTCACCGGCCTGTGTCGACCCTCTGGTATGGGAATCCTGAGGGTCTTGGGGATCCCGGCTGAGCCCTCAAATGTAGTGCCCAGATCGTGTAGTCCCAAAGACCACCAGGAAGCCAATCCCGATGTAAGCACACGAGGGTCGTTTATTCAAGCTGGAGCAGGGACTCTCAACTGTCACCGACGCAGTGGGTCGAGATTGAGATCCCCGAATTTCAAATTAGCGGGGTTTTTATAGAGGTTACAGCAAGGTTTGGAGATTTTCCATTTAGCAGTTACATGATTGGTTGACAATTAGCAAGCATGAAGTGTACATTTCTGATTGGCTAGGTACATTGGGGGTTGAGGGGTGGCTACATGTAGATTTTATGAGGGAAAAGAGGGACAAAGGTTAGTGGCCGACTGTCACATACTGATGGTCAGCAGACACACTGACTAATTGTCACAACCATTACGTACTGACGGTCAGCACATCTACAGATTGTTCTATGGATAGTGGGCCTGGAACATTCATTTCCTGGGCAAACAGATGGCTGAGTAATTAACTCAGGAACTTTGCTTCATTACAGATTGTGTGTTTTGTCCCAAAGCAAGCACATTTTAACCATTAATTTGTGAGAGACTAGGGGAGTGGTGCATTTTAGCAAAATGGAGTCACTTTGGTCTCACACCCCTCCCCACCAGTACCATGATACCAGGCAGTGGAATGAATGTCCATGTAGATATCTTCACAGCCCTGAGCAAGCAGCAGGTGCCTGATATCTACACTGTACAGTGCCCGAGCTATGTTCTGATGCCTTGCCTCACCTCTCCTGTCTCAGCTTCCTTCTCTGTAAAATAAGGAGACTGCATGGTGTGGACTTGGAGGTCCCACAGACTGTAAAACTACGGCTGTGTTAGGGGTACGGAGCAAGGGGGCTGTCCCAGGGAGGAGAGTCCTTCAGGAAGGCTGTCAGTAGGAGGGAGAGCCCTTGGCAATGTCAAGGAGGAGGCTTAGCAGGCTGGGACAGGAGGAAGAGGAGTTTAGGGCAGCTGTGTGTTCAGAGAGGTGGAAGAGAAGCTGGGCTGGGATTTGAGTGCAGGCACAAGAGAGTATGGGGATCAGGATGGCTAGAAAGCAAAGGCAGGTGGAAGGGCTGATGTTCAGGGCCACAAGACCCCCTGAAGGCCCACAAGACTTCCATGTGGGTGAAGGTGCTCAGAACAAGGACCTGTAAGGGAGTTTGGGGCAGATGCAGAAGGGCCTGTGAGGAGAACACTTGAGGAGCAGCATTCAGGCCAGCATGATGGGACCACTGGTCCCGGAGCCTTGGGGACAGGTGGCCTGGAGTGTGGGAGGAGTGCACTGTGGGTAGCCTGGGCCTTTGCTGAATCTCCACCATGCCTGTTGTCTAAGGGCACTGTTCCCTGAGCTCTGTGGGAGTTTACAGTGGAAAATGGTTTACTCTGAAGGAAACCCCTACCTTATCAGGAAGAAGCGGATATGTCTGGGAAAGCCTGGGGTTTGTGTGTTTGTGTGAGTGCATGCATGTGCACCATGATGTCTGTGACCTGGATGGGTGTGGATTTTCTCTGTGCAGAATGGGGTTGATGCTGAGGCTGGGTGAGACTTGCCAGCCCCTGGCAGAGTCAGCCCCCAGCTCTGGGGAGAGAGGAGGAGCCAAAGGGAGGCTGAGAACCCCCGGGAGGTGAGTGTTTCTGAGGTGGCCTGGCCCTGGCTGGGGACGGGGAAGAATCTTTCCTCAGTTACAGACCTTAGGAGAGAAAACAGAAGAGCAGGGAGGAGGCATGCGGAGAGGAGGGAGAACAGAAGCCAAACAGAAGGGTACAGAAGGAAGGAAAGCAGGAGAGAGCCCCAGTCAGAGGAAGACGGATCAGAGGAGAGGCCAGTTCAGTGGTTGTCCTGCTCTGAGCCCATGTCCAGTCAGCAGGGGCTGGGGAGGGAAGAGGTGGTCCTTGCCTGTAGGACCCAGGGACCCTGTGGGAAGCAGGTACAGCCACAGGTAATTTGACTGAGATGAGGGTCAGCTGTGGGACTGTGGCAACAGGGATGGTTGTTAATCTTGCTTGGGATTCAGAGGAGGCCAGAGGGCAGTGTGAGCAGGAGACTGAGATGTATTATACAGACCAAATGGGATGGGAGTCTGGCCATCTGGGGTCGAATCTGTTTGAAAGGGACCAGAGGAGGCAGAGGAGGCCAAGCTCTGAGCTAAAGAATGGCCCAAGAGTTAAGCATTGATCTCAAAGCCTCGGCACTGAGTCTGTTTCCAACCTGAGCAGTCTCTCCCATGGATGCTCACATCACCTCTTCTCATCGGTGACATGCAGACCAATCTTCGTCACATCCAGGACCTGCACTTTCTGTTGATGCTCAGTGGTTGCTCCATGAAGAAATGAATCAGGTGAAGTGGCTTTCACCCAGCAAGAGTCCTTTATGGAAGATGGGGCTTTCCATTTCATCATCTAGTCGAGGCTCTTCTTCAACCTTGGGAATATTTAGATGGAAGCCTCATCTTCCCTGTGCTTGGGCAGTCTGTTTTTCTTTTAGAGAAAAAATGCATTAATATGTTTACAGGCTTGATTTATTTTTATTAGCTTCCATGCTGGCCAACAGAAAATAATTATAAATCCAAGATTATAGTGAACACCACTACTATTTTAATTTGAAAAGTGTTAGAGTTTGGGAAGCTATAATGCTGTCTTCCAGGTTTTTGCCTGGGAACATTAAAAGCGATTCATGTCATGTAACAGAAAAGAGTGTGATAGGAAGGGGAAGGGGCAAAGAGGCCAGGAGTGCAGAGTATGAGCGAGAGTGAGTCCAGTCCCAGAGGGGTTTCCCTTAGCCTCCCCTAGGGGGCGCTGCAGAGAATCTGTGCCTGGTAGGCGATGCCCTGAAGGGCCTGGCTTCCTGCCTTCATGGAATAACTGACTTTGTACAAGGCACAGGAAGTCACAGCTCTTCCCTGTGTCTGTTGCCCTTTAAGGGAGCCACTACCTAGTCAAGAAGCATGTTCATGCCCCCGCCAGAGCCGGCCCCCCCCAGCTCCACAGTCAACCCCAATTTGTAGATGAGTAATGGGTCAGCGGCCCCAGCATCTCCCTCTTCCACTGGGCTACAACCTGCCGCCGCCGTGTGCACCCCTTTCCTCCACAGAATCTAGAGGTTGCCATGCTGTGAGTAGGGTAAGGCAGGACACAATTTGTCTTGGTGTAATTATCTGTCAGGTACAGCTCGTGAAACCTCAGCCACCCCCCGCCCCCCGCAACCACGCAAGAAAATAAATTACACGCGTGCACCCGGAGACATGGCCTCTCGGTCTTGCCCAGCTCTGCTCAGCCAGCTGGGACTGCTGCTGCCAGTGCCACACCAGCCCCCATCCTCCCCTCTTCCCAGCCCAACACTTACGCTTTCGTATTTTCCATCTAGTTCCCTGCTGGAGGAGGGGTAGTCCCTATGGCTTCTACAAAATCATGGATGCAGAGAAAGAAAGAAAACAACCAAAACTCCTGGCCATTTCTGATGAGAGCAGTTGAGAAGGGAGAGTGGCCTTAGAGTTGCCTATAATTTCTAAAATGGACTGTAATGTGACTATAATTGCAAGGTACTGAGTAGTCCCTTCTCTGTAACAGTGATGACAGCCACTCTTTAGGATACAGTCAGCGGGTCCCAGGCACCACGCTGAGCTCTTTACATATGTTTTCCCTGGAAACCACAGTGGATGAGTTCAGCCTCACAGTGGTGATAAAAACTTGGAGACGCAGAGACATGCAGGGATGAACCCCTGGTTACACAGCTGGCTGTATCCACTTCCATCCCTGCTCTTTACTTTTATGGAATGAGGCTCTGTGGAGGGTATGTGAGTTCCCGCACTTGATCAGAGAGGGGCAGGAGAGTGGCAAAGGTTGCTATTGCTCACTTCTTTGATAGCTTTTGTTTCTTTCTTTTTTAATACATATGTATGTAATTTTCCTTGGATCTTTATAAGAATTAAACAA
Organism: Heterocephalus glaber; assembly: GCF_053883595.1. NCBI lineage: Eukaryota > Metazoa > Chordata > Mammalia > Rodentia > Bathyergidae > Heterocephalus > Heterocephalus glaber. Next base: position 5,061,345 of record NW_028258349.1, on the reverse strand, counting down.
GACAGCAAGTTTTGGTAATTTAGGTGCATTACCCCCAGAAATTAGGTGCATTTCCCTTCATTGCTCTTTCCCAGTCCTGCTGCACACGGGGGAAGTTGGCACTGGGAGCCTGGCTGGACACCCAAGTGCCCTCGAGGATGTACCAGAGCATTCTGGGCTGGGAGCCCTGAGCTGTGCTGTACCCAGGGCCCCTTTAGCAGAGCCCATGCACTGCTTCTTACAGTGTCTTCCAATACACAAACTGAGACACATAGGGTAACAAAGGAAGCCAGTTTTGCTGAAATACAGTTATTGAAAGAATCAAAAAACATACGTGGGACTTCATAATCTGTCACTACCTTTAACAATGCATGCACTACGCAGACCCACCAGCAGGCCCAATAACTCCCACAATCTCCCAGCCATGATCGGTGTGAACAGCATTTTAGGAAGGCTGCATTCAGGGAGAGGATATGAAAGCATCTTGGTTCCTATTAGTCACAGAGACACCAATATTGCTGTTACTACCTGGGCTTGTCATGAAGAAATACTAAATTTACTTACAGGTTAGTGAAACTGTAGTTGTGCCTCAGCCAAGTTCTCAGACTCCCCACTGAAGCCCGATGGACCCCATGCTGACACTAGAAGCAGTTGGCTTAAATACATATTCATTTGAACAAAAAAGTATGATGTATGGGAAGACAGTTGGGGAGATCATATAAAGCTTTTCTTCAGACAGCAGGCTTGAACACAGGTGGCCTTCTTTTTGGGGGGTCTGTGAGCATGCTTTTCTGGATAAGCCAGCCAGGAACCAGCTGAGGGACCTGCTCAAGGGTGGAACGGAGAGGCAGAGACAGAAGCTGGGCTCAGACTCCACAGCGCCCCCTGATGAACCTCTGTGATCTCTGCTCCTGCCCACCTTTGCTCCTCCCTCTGGCTAGCCCCCCTGTTCCCCACACTGAGTGATGCCTCTGCTGTGCTCAGCTCTGGGGACACTGCCCAGCAAGGTTTGAATGAGTGGTGACAGTCGCTTCAAGCTGTGGAGAAGGGCTGTCTCCCCATTCAGTAGGGACAAGGAAAAAAAATTGGGATTTTTCACTTGAGACTGTGAGCAAGTTCCTGCATTCTCTGAGGGCATCATTTAGAGAGAAAACTCATGATAGCTTCCGATCTGTCCTCAGGGGGAGGCAGGGGACAACACAGGTTCAGTCACTGTGTCAACTTTGCAGTGTTATATAGCTTTAATTATTATTATTATTATCCCCCGCCCCCGTACTGGGGATTGAACTCAGGACCTTGCTCTTTTGAGCCAGGCATGGCACAACTGAGCCAATCCCCAGCTCTTGTACAGCTTGAATTATTATGAACCAGAAGATACAATTTTCCCCGGGCCACATGTGTGGTTGTATTCTAGGACCATCATAGTTGGATGGGGAATTGGTTAAATCAGGGAGACCCAAGCAGCTCAGAAGACCTCGCTCAGTCACTGCTCCTTTCTGATCCTGAGCCAGGCACTCATGTTTTCCAACCCATATTAAAAAGAAGCTGTTTGTCTTTTCCTGCCTAAGGTATTAACAGCAGTAATTACAGAAGGGCACCTCAGACTTCACAGATACCATTGGTATCACTCACCTCAACCTCGTGAGATGGATGTATCATTTTCCTCTCCATTTTACACATGAGAAAACTGGGGCCCATTTAATACAGGGAATAAGTGGCCAAGTAGGTCCCAGAGTCCATCTTGTGATTCTTTCCATCTATTATATTGTGAATTTGAATTCGAATTAAGACAGACTTCTTGGCAGGGCAGGGGTGGCAGCAGCAGGATTAAAGAGAGGGGAGGTAACGTGACCCTGAAATCCTTCTTTCTTAGAGGGAAGTGGACAGCTGGAACTCTTCAGGGATGTCCTCTTATCCTTGGGCAAGGGATTCATCATCCTGTGGCCAGGTCGGCTGTCCTTACTTACTCATACCTGGGAAATGTCACAGCTCTGAAACAGGGAAGCTCAGGGAAACATTTTCTGAAGTGACTTTTCCTATACCAGAAGTGTCCAAGAACTGCTTTTTGTCCCAAGCTGCTCTGCTGTTCTACTCGTGGGTGATTTCTGCCCTCACGAGGTGACAACATGGAACTACAGATGCATTGACACTGTGGGGTCTCAGCTGCTCCAGACAGGCACCTTGCTCTCTCTGGCAAGTCCAGCAGGACTGTCACTTGCTGTGCAGTGCTCGAGTGGGCATCTGTCCCAGACTCTGATGGGGAGGGACTTTGTCCTCTGCCAGGAAGATCTCTCCATTCTCCACAAGGCTTCATCTCTGGGGCCCAGACTCTGCTCTCTGCACACCGGAGAAAGCCACAGTGTCCTCAGGTGAGATGCCTGGCTCAAGAGACAGGACACCTGATCTCAGGCAGGCAGCGATCTGCTGTGATGTCTGGGGCAAGCAGTTGATATGGTTTATCTTTTATATCCTCAAAGTATCCTGTGAAATAAGTACATGAGCATTTTACAGGTAAGGAGGTGGAGGCTTAGGGAGTTTACATCAGTTGTTCTGAAACTCTTTACTTTCAGGACCTCTTTATCTCTAGTGATCATATTAGAGAAAAATCCCACTAAACTTTAAAAAGTGATTATTAATGCATGCAAAAATATCAACAAACATATATATTCATATATAACATTTAGACAGAAGTACAGCACTGTTTACATGTTTGTGAATCTCTTTAAGATGTATCATGTTGCTGCTCAAAAATCCTTCTACACACTCACGAAAGAGTGAACATGAAAAAGGAAAATGTAAGTGCATCTTAATGTTTTTATGAAGATAACCCCAACCTCATGGATCTCTTCAGAGGGACTTCAGTGATTCACAGGGGTTCCAGGACCATACTTTGCTGGTCATTTTTTTTCCGGTACCACTGCAAGGCAGGTGTAGTGTCACTGAGCTACATTTCCAGCCCACAGGACTATACTTTGAATACCACTGGCCTAGGTAATTTGCCCATGGATGCACAGCTGGAGTGAAGTGGGGATCCACACCCCCAGGCTTGTCGGCCTTTTGTATATCCTCTGAGACCCTTCTCAGAGGGTCTCATTTCTGTAAAATGAGAGTGGAACTCTGGTGCCCTAAGGCCCTCAGGCTGTGACACTTCCCGAGTCTGTCTGGACAATGACAGCTCTGGGAAGCACTGATTCTCCAGCTGCTGCCAGCTCTGGGAATCCAAGTCTTTGAGCTTCAGTGGGCTGGAACAGTGAGACAGCATCCAAAGGAATGGAGAGAGACCTGAGGGGATCTCCTTCCACCCCTCGTCCTCTTGAGGAGATAGCTGTGGATGTCTCTCCCAACCCTAGCCTACTATTTCCGCTCCTGACATGCAGGGCTGGAGGACTGGGAGGAGCAAAGGTCCCCATTCTGACTGCATACTTTCAGGCAGACAGTCGAAGAGGGGCCTTTCTGAATCCACTCCTCCAAAAGTCAGAGAAACAGAAAGTACCATGAACTTTGGCAAGTATTGTTATTAACCTAGTATTTTGACTGGTCCTGTTGACTCTGTCTCTTCCCACTTCTATTCATCCTGCAACATCAACTATGCCAGATTAATCTTGAATACTTTGTCACTCTCCTTCTCTAAAACCTCCCCTGGCTCCCCCTTAGTTGAAACTGGAAAGCCTAGCCTGGAGCTTGAGGCATTGTGCTACTACTGTCTGGTACTTTTCTGAAGCTGATTTGTATTTTCCCACAACACAAATCCTGACACCAGCTGCCTCTCTGCATGCCTCAAGCACACACTCCTACTCTGCACTGAGTCCTATCTGTTCCCTAACATTGAACTTGCTTTAGGAAGCTGTTCTTGACTGCTCCAGCCCACAGGGCCCCGTAGGTTCAGATGTGTAGTGTATTTCATCAGTACACACACCATTCCTGGCCTTTCTCAAAACCACCAAAGTTGTTACTGGCCCAAGGGAGCCCTTAGCATCTCAACTGAAAGTTCCCCGGCGGATCCCTCTGCTTATTGGCAGCTACAAGGACCAGTTTCACCAGCCTTTTGCTGCCATCTTGTGGTTATAGGCTTACAGTACAGCCTGGCTGGTTTTCAGTAAATCCCAAATAACAGAAACCAAGGAAAATGTGGAGTACCTGAGGAATTGAGGGACTATGGAAATCCTGGAGGAAGGAATGAAATGGTTGTGAGTTTTAATGGAGGAGGGTGAGTTATAGTTCCAGAGAAATGTGGAATAATATGACCAGGAGCTTTTAATACATGCACATGGCTTGAAATGAAGGAATGTACTAATTGGAAGGAACTTTGGAGATCTGCCTCCCACCTCCATCGCTCCTTTTCTGGATACTACTGCCCACCAGGGTTTTGTGAGATCTAATCCCAACCATGTCTCCAACCTTACTTCACTCTATTGTTGTGCTTTCTGTGCTTCAGAACTGCCAGCCCTCTTTCTATTCCATTAATGGCCCAGACTCCTCCTTTATGGGTCTTAGTTGGAGCTCTCTCTCTCTCTCTCTCTCTCATGCTTTGGTTCCCTCATCCTTAATGTTTTCCACATCATTCAGCTCTCAGTCCAAGCACCACCTGTTCATGTGAACTTTGTAGAACAGAGTCTTTTGATGTGTGCTTCTGTCTGCTGGATGAATACGGACATTTGCAGGCGGGCACAGAAAGCCTGAGAGTACATCCAGAGTGCTGAGACTCTTTCTGTCGACCCTGAGGAGTGCACAGACCTGGTGTAGAGCTCCTCTCCACACAGATACACGGGACCCACGCCTGCTCATGTCTGGACAGTGTTTCCCCATCTCCTCTGCTTCCCAAGTGTGCATGCTGGTTTGAAAAGTGGTGTGATCACCAGCTCCAAAGGAATGTTATCTGGTACTTAAGAAAGGGCATCCAAACTTGGGCACACATGTCTTCTTCCTTGGTTATGAGGCTTTTTGGCTTCATTTGTGTCTGCATCTGCTGAAGCTGCTCAACCACAAAAGCAAACTTTGGGAGATAACTGCCATCTCCAGGCACTGGAAGAGACAGACAGGAGCCCTGACTGGACCCCCCTTAATCTGGTGGCAACACGAGCTTCCACACCAAGGGAACAAGCCTCTCAGTTCCTGTGGGTTAAAGCAGAAGTAAAAGAAGCAGAGTGAGGTGAACAAAGTTCTGTGAATGTAAGCAGAATAAAAAACTTTTGAAGGAGGAGCGTTTGGCTTCAGATATTCAGAGTCAAGAGTGTGTGAGGACAGAGACAAGGAGACACCTGATGTGATGCTTCTGGGAAGAAAGGTTAACAACAGAGCCAGACATAGATGTTTTTTCTCCCAGAAAATATTCATTTTTAAAAAGGCAAATAGTCCAGTTCTTCTTAGGGTAACTGAAACCCAATTGGATGTGAGTGCGGTTTTTCAAAAAATTGCCTCTTTAATTTGGATTACATTTGAAAAGGGAGTTAATTTGTTCCAAATTCAGAAAAGATAAAAACAGAAAAATTATCACTTTAGAATATGATATTTTTAAATTTTGCCAGCCCACTAAGTTGGAGGATGAGAGAAAAGAGGAGAGGAAACTACTTGGTGTTCCAAATCATTTTTTGAGAATAAATACCCTTTATTTGCCATATTAGGTAAAAAGGAGGAAGGGCTTTACATAGATTTCAGGATAGGGTGAGCTGTTTCAAGAGCCTCCTGGACATAAGCTTCCGGTACAGTTTCATTGTAGTTTGAGATGCTGTGAGCTCCTGATCATTTTGATATCCAATTGTCAGCACATGCCCAATTTAAAAAGAAAAAAATTTAGGCTTTGTAATTAATTAAAAATTCTTTATAGGTTTGTTCCATTCCTCTGTTAATGCAGAAATCAACAGCCATTTGTAATTCCAGTGTAGAAGATCCAGAGACAAGATATTCAAACTCAGAAGCTGGGTGAAGCCAAGGAACAGCAGGGTGAGCGTGGATAACAGAAGTGGGGATAGTGGAGGGCAAGGAGGCTGCTGGGGAGAATTTGTCAGGAGGAAACTAGGTGGCTAAAGCGCTGCTTCCTTCCCAGGCTCTAGGATTCAAGATGGCCCTGGTTCTTGGGCTGCCCAGTTCTCTCCTCAGTGGAGTTTCCACTGAGAAATGCAGATCTTCGTGCCAGCAGTGTTGCTGTCAGCTCTCTGTTGTTGTGTATGTCATTGATGACTTTCCAGACCAGGATGATCAGAATGACCAGAAACATCACGGATAGGAAGGAGATAAGAACCTTTAGCACTATTTTTATTAGTTAGACAGAGTCAAATAAAGTGGCAAGTGTGTCCTTGTCCCATAATAAGGCTGGGAACTGTGGGGAAAACATAGCTTTCTCAGAGAGCTGAGATATGTGGTATCTCAGCAGATTGCCCAAGGATCAGTGATACACCAAGAGAACTGGGCTGGTTCTTCATTATACCTGGGGAGTGGGGTTGGAGCTGTAGCCAAATGGCTATGGATCCTGTTCCTCACACAGGGCCATTTTCCTTTGGAGCAGCAGAGAAGGGAGAGAAGTTTCCTCAGCAAGGTTGATAGACTGCTTCCAAGGCAAATAGTCCCGTAGTGATAGTTAGCAAAACTCCTGTGTTGTGGGGCTTCTGAGGCTTTGTGATGTCACTTGAGGATGAGGCTAAGATCTGAGCTAAAGGTTCCAGTTCAGAAGCTTTTGTCCTCTGAGCACCCCTCCCACGATGCCTGGTCTCCAGACTATCCTCACGTTGTCTTTGTCGATGGCCCTGCACTCTTCTTTATAAAGGATTTTTATTTTGAAGTAGATATAGATACACAGGAAGTGATGAAGAGAGGTCCTGGGTATCCTTTACCCAGTGTTCCCCAACAGAAACCTTTTATGAAATTATACTACAAAATCAAAACCAGTAAAAGTCCTATGCCATTTTATCTTATAGATTTTTGGAGTTAACATCATAATAAAAACACAGGTCTATTTCATCACCACAAAGATCTACTGGGATGCACATTCTACTAGACTGAGGCAAAGGTAGAAACCTTACTTTCTTTTAAGACCTTCTATCCCCTCATTTGTAAGATCATTTTATTGAATATTCTCCTATATACATTGAGTCATGTTCAGATAAAGTTTTGTATTTTACTTCAATTGTCTAGTATGATTTAGAAAACTCAAGAGGAGAAGGAAAATCTATTTACATAATTTACATTTGTTCAGCTTAGGTCATTTAGATTGTTATCTTCAACTTCATGGATTTTTTCCTTTGTCCCTTCCTTTCTACCGCTGTGCCCATTCATGGAGAGTTTTGTTTGTCTATTTGTTTGGTTTTTTTGGTAGCTATATTTTTCAGCTTTAAAGTTTCCATTTTGTGTTCTTTATATCTTCTAGTCAATAAACTTTTCTATTTCTTGTTTCAAGTGTATTCATAAATTGAACTACTCATTGAAGTATTTTTATGACTGTTTAAAATCTTCATCAGATAATTCCAATACCTTGGTCATGAAAGTTTTGTCATCTTCTGATGTCTTTCTCTGTTGAAGCTGATATTTCCCTGGCTTTTAGCATGATGTATGGCTTTTTTTATTGCTTATAGGACACACTTGGGCTTACATACTCTGTTCAACAGGCTTCCTGTGACACCTTGCTGAGTCGTGTGTGTAGGGGCGGGGTTGTGGGAATTGCCACTCTATGAATGCCAGGTAGAAGTGGGGCTCTCTACTAGGTCTCCTTTGAAAACTCAGAGTCGGGAGAAAAGCACCTCCTTACTACAGGGTCAATGTGAGATTTGAGACTCCCCAGATGGCCTTCTTTGATTCCACCCTGGCAGTTAGGAGGGCACCCCATTATCAGTGGACAGGAGGCCAGTTACCTCCGGACAGGGATGAAAATCTTGGTCCTGAGTATGCTCTGATAACACCTGGTGAGTGGTGAGGGATAGGCAGGGCACTTCATCACAGCTGGGTAAAGGTGGGCAATCCAGGCTCCCTACTTGGCCTGCCCAGGGGTTAGAGGGGAGCAGTGAGTCTTTTCATGGTGTCTGGCTGGATTACATAGTTACTATCTAACAGTTTTCTGTCTTGATGTATTGCCTTTTTGCTTAATACTTTGGCTAGAGAAAGCAAAGTGGTTTTCTTGGAATTTTAATTTGTTTGTGTCTGTTGGCATTCTGGGCTGTCCTCCAGCACCTAGTCTAACATATATAAGAAAAAAGAAAGAGGGCTGGGGGTTTATCTCAGTGGTTCCGGCACCTGCCTCACAAACACAAGGTCCCGAGTTTGATCCCCGGTACCAGAAACAAAACAAAACAAAAAAAAAGAAAAAGGAAAGAAAAAGAAATCCCAGGTCTTGTTACCATTTTGGTCCTCAGTTCCCACATTTCTGGTCAGGCTGCCTTCTTTTCCTCTCATTTTGCAGTCATCTGGTGATTTTCTATACACTGTCCAGCATTTTCAGCTGTGTTTAGCAGGAGGAATAGTAAGAAGTGTATGTACTCTAAATGCATCTACTCAATCCTGGTTTGAAACCTCTTGGTGCCACACCAAGATTCAGGCAGGTGATGGCACAGCCACAGAATTTGGAGTCCAAGGATGCAGGTTAGTGTTTTCCATGCTGGTGACCTTGGTTAGGTCAGTTAATGTCCCTGAGTCTTCATTTACTCATAAGAAATGGACTTACACCAATAATACCAAATTTATAGGTTTTATGGGAATTAAATGAGCTGATAAATGCGTAATAACATTTCAAACCATTAAATCCTGTGCAGATGTAAGTTATTTAAATAAGAACTAGGGCAGAAGGGAAGGGAAGGGAAGAGAAGGTGTCTGGAAAAGAGGAGGCAATTTTTTTCAAGTTGGCTCTTCTAGCTCTCCTAAAAAGTTATACAGTTCTATAGATAAATCGCTCCCCCCTTTCCAATTCCTACACTTCTGTCAACTCCCTGGACTCGGTGAATGTTACCTTACTTGGCAAAATATGTGATTCAGCTAAGGATCTCAAAGGAAGAGATTATCCTTGATTATCCTTGATTATCCAGGTAGATCCTAACCATAGTCACTGTGTTCTTCGCACACATGCAAAAAAAAAGGTGATGTGAAGACAGACCAGAGAGATGCCAAGGAATGACAGCAGTCAGAGAAAATGGTGTGTTAGTTACTTTCTCCTTCTCTTTCTTTTTTTGGTACTCAGGACCTTGAACTTGTGAGGCAGGCACAGCACCACTGATCTAAATCTCTGACCCTTTTTCTTTCTTCCTTCCTTCCTTCCTTTCTTTCTTTCTTTCTTTCTTCTTCTTCTTTTTTTCTAGTTAGTTACTTTCTTGTTGCTGGGACAAAATACCCAACATTCACAAATTAAAGGAGGAAAGGTTTATTTTAGTTCTCAGTTTTTAGAGGTTTCAGTCCATGGTTGGCTGGCTTCAAGGCAGGGTGGCATGGCAGAGGGGCATGGCAGAGAGGAACCAGTGAGACCTCCTTTTTCTTTTCCATTTTATTCAATCCAGGCTACAAGCCGATTGATTGGTGCCACTCAAACCCAGGGTTGGTTTTCCCTCTTCAGTAAGGCTATCATCCACACCCAGAACTATGCTAAACCAATCAGTGGACTAATCCAGTATCACACACCCATGATCTAGTCACCTTCCAAAAGTCCCAGTGTTACAGATTGTATCATGCACTCATAGGTGGTGCTTTTTGGAGGTAGCTGGATCTAGTGTATGAGATACTGGAATGCAGGATGTATGATAACTAAATTGCTTTAGCATAGTTCTGGGTGAGAATAATGGAAAGGTCCACCTCCCTGGATGTGGGTGGTACCATCCAAAAGGCTTGCAGCCTGGGTGGGATAAAAGTGAAAGAAAGGCTTGCTGCTTACTGCTTGCTGCTTGTGCCTCCTGCCTGCATTGCCATGAACTGTTTCTCCTCTGTGAGGCCCTTTTGCCATGCTGCCCTGCCTGTGAAACAGTTGACTGGGGAGTGAGCCCTCTACAAACTGGGCGCCAAAATAAACTTCTCCTTTAACTTGTGGATGTCAGGTATTTTGTCTCAGCAATGAGAAATGTAACTAAGACACCCACCTATGAGTGCATGAGGCCTTAAGGGGACATATAGATATAAGGCATGATATGAGGCAAAGAATGGATTCTGTTCTTAGAAGAAGCATGATATTAACACCTTGATTTTAAACCTCTGGCCTCCAGAATTGTGAGAGAATAAATTTCTTATTGTCCTAAACCTCCAGGTTTGTGGTAATTGTTAGAACAGCCCCAGAAAATGAACACAGGAACCTTAGTGATCATCTAATCCAACCCCTTCACCTCACAGATGAGGAAACAGATAAAAAGGAGAAGTGAGCAAAGCCACAGCACAGTCAGTTCAGGACTGGAATTCTGGGCTCTTGTTTCCTGTCCACTGAAACAGGTTGTGTGTCTTCTTTTCTTGACATATTTATTGAAATAAAATCTACACACCATTAAATCCACCTATTTAAAATGAGTGGCTCAGTGCTTTCTAGCATATCCAGAGTACTGTTCAATCTTCAGCATAATCTCATTGTAGAATATTTTCATCTCTCTGTGTTTTCCAGTCCAGAGGAATCCTGTCATGTTTGGAATTCTGACTGTGTCCTTTAGGAGTCCTTGCTTTAGGCAGATTAATCTCATCTCCCACTAAGATGGAGGATCTCAGTCCCTTATCTTTTGCTTCTCTTTCTCATTATTTATAGTCCAATTTATTTTGTTTTATTTTATTTTATTTATTTATTTTTGTACCGGGGATTGAACTCAGGACTTTGTGCTTGCGAGGCAGGCGTGGCACCACTGAGCTAAATCCCCAGCCTTTTCGTTTTATTTTTTGAAACAGAATCTCAATATATATCTCAAGCTGGCCTTGAACTCACTATGTAGCCTAGCCTGGCCTTGAACTTGCAGTGATCCTCCTGCTTCAGCCTCCTAAGTGCTGGGATCACAGGTGTGCACCACCACGACCAGCTCTTTCATTATTTAGTCCAAAGCTTTACGTGAGGCAGTGTTTTCATTAGCAACCCCTAATTCACTTTAAATGAGGAGTTCATAGTCCTTTACAACTGGTACTGTATTAAGGAGTCTTAATGGACCAGGTCATTTACCCTGTGTTTTCAGGTTAGCTTGCTGACCTATGGCAGAAGCAACTCATCAGCGCTAATCCCACTGTCAAATATATCAAGGCTGAATTGTTCCCTGCTGATTTCTAATGAGGCAGGACCCAGAAATGGAGTCCTGCTGAAGTGCTGGGCAGCTTGGACTCTTGCAGTCCCCAGGGAAAAGTCAATGGTTTGCCGCCTCTCCAGAGAAAATGGTTCCCTCCGGGCCGAGGGTGGGGGTGGGGGACTGGCACCTATGAATATCTTGGGTCCTAGTCTCCGGAGCCGACACGGAGTGAAGAAATGGAATATGGCCCAGGAACTCCTTCTCTACATTCCTGGTATTTTCTTCCTAGGAACAGAAGCCCTGTTAAACAGATGCCTGGCCTCTCTCCTTCTGGCTTCACTTCCTCTCCCACCCCATCCTCCTTCTGTAAGTCTTACAGGGACAGGCCCCTAGAGTGAGATGCCCATGGCTCCTCATACATAGTTATGAGGGGTGGTGAGTCAGTATCATCCACAGCCCGTTGTGGCTGCGCACCTAAACTGGTCCTCACCAGGTAGGAGGGTGAGCTCTGCTAAGAACTCTCTGCTTCATCTCCACTGCTTGGGTGAGGAAAGAAAGTTATCTGTCCAGATGGCGGAGGGGCAGTGTCACATGCTGACTGCTTCAATCCTACACACCTGGTCCTCTGTTGAAGCTGAGCCAGGCTGAGACCTTGCACTGAGACAGAGACAGATTCTCAAGAGCTTTCAGCCTCCCACGGATCTCGTGCCCTGAGAGCATTTAGTTCAAATTTCTAATATGGAAGAAAGGAAATTAAAGTTCACCAAGCCACCATTAAGATGCTATTCTAGGTACTTTGACTTGTTATTTTATTTACAACAATGTCCCTGAGAGTAATAACAATAATTTATGGCATTATTTTTTTTAAAAAAATACCAGCTACCAGGCTAAGTGCTTTGCCTATGTCAGATTCTTTTACCCTCTCCAGTAACTGAGGGTCAATGATTGAGTGAATTGCTCATGGCCATGGAGAGTTTAGCTTTAGAAGTGGGCATTTAATTTAGGATTAAGAAAAACATTCCCACACAAGGCTCTTCTCTTTCCAATGTTCTTTCTATTGTAGTGCTTTACTTCTGTCTCTCAGAAATCTAGTGTAATTAGTTTTCTTCTAGTTTTTATCTTAAGTAAAATTATACATTAGGTATACAACATGGTTTGATATATATATGCGATTATTGCAATCAAACTAGTTAACATATCAACTCCCCCACTTAATAATTTATTTTGTTTATTTATAATGGTGAGAGTACCTGAAATCTAGTGTTTTTAGCAAATTTACATCATGATAAATCATCAAATCTTATTAATTATTGTTAGTTTATCTTGTGTCAGTAAAATCTCATTCTCATGAGGTTATAATGCCCTCTGCTTGATTACCCATTCAATCCCTATTTTCCCTGACGCTGGGAAACTCCACTCCCACATAGGTCTTCACATTCCCATCTTTCCCTTTTCTACTCTGAAGAATCCCTCCCCAGGGAGGCCTCCTGCTCTGCTCTTGAACCCTGATGACACCAGGGAGCTTCTGCAGAAAGTCTTCACTGTCCGAAGCTGCTACATTCTGATCACCCTAAGTCCATGTTTCCCAGCCCAGTAAAGTTATTTATTTATTCTTTTATTAATGCTTTTTTTCCATTCATCCCCAAACATTTATTGAGTATCTATTTCACAAACCTGACTGAGTGCAGAACACTAGGAGAAAGAATTATGACTCGGGAGTGAAATGTGGGGGCTAATGCTGTAGTGTATGGTACAATCGTTGGGTGAAGCAGGTACCATTCTGTGACCTTCACTAGCATAGGGGTCCTTGAGGGCTAAGGAAGGAAAGCAAAGGGTAGTGAGCGCTGCTGTTCAGCACTGGTACCAGCCGTGCAGTTATCATCTCCATGTCTAAAGGCCACAGAATGCTCCTCCCTCCAGCACTGTAATAGTACATCTGTGTTAAGTCACTAAGTTTGTGGTAATCTGTTTCAGCAGCATGGGAAATCATCCATCAGGCTGCTAGGGGGTCCCTGTCTATTTGTCTATATGTCAGTCTCTCTCCCTTCCCTCCCCCCTTCCTCCCTTCTCTCCTCTGGCCTCCTCTCCCCTCCCCACTTATTCTCTCTTCTCCTCTCCTGTCCTCTCTCCTCTGCTCCCTTCTGTTTCCCCTCCCCCCTCCCCTTCCCTCCTTCCCTCCCTTCCCCTCCCTCCTCTCCTGTCTTCTCCCCTATGTTTGTAGCATCGCTCTTTTCCAGCCAATTGTTTATGGAGCCCGCTAGTCCCTTGGGAGTCTTGCCCGGGCCCAAGCTTAAATGTGCAGTTCCCTTATGCTCTACTGAGACTGTCTAATCTTATTGGTAGGGCTTTAAAGGACCCAAGTTAGAGTGGGGATTTCTGGCAGCAGTGTTGCATGTGGCATTCTGACCATGAGGTACTCTGTCCCCATTAGCCCCCAACAACAACCAAGGACTCTTCAGCCATTCAGAAGACTTCTACCTGGCAGCTATCTCAGCAACATATGTGCCCACAGTCTGGAAGGCTAATACATCCCAGTGGCAGTTGGTTTTTGTTTGTTTGATTGTTGTTTGGCAACAGAATCTAATCAGGAGACATGGGCCTTGTAAGCACCTATAACTCCAGTTGGCTCTAAAGGTTCCAAAGACAGTGCTTGGTCCACAATTTGTTGAGTGAGGACTGCCAAGGGCTGTTGCTACAAAAGTCTGCATTCAAAGTTGGCAGCCTTGTTATTCACCTTGACTAGGGGCCTGAGAAAACAGGTGAGGTAAATACTGGCTCCAGTACAAAAAGACGTCTACTAGCTGTTGGACCTCTTTTAATAGTGTATTATTTTAGGGTTAATATTTATTTATTTACTTAACTACATCTAGGATATCTTTTTTGCCTCCTAGCCCATGTGACTTTGGCCTTTAGCCTGTGACAGTCCAGCATCAGTCTCCATGCCCCCAAAGCATTTGTGACCAGTCAAACTGGGCAGTTCCATTGTGACAGGGTAGTTTATAATACTTTTTCTTTTTTGGTACTGGGTACAGGACCTTGTGCTTGCGAAGCAGGTGGTGGAACCACTGAGATAAATCCCCAGCCCAGTTTATAATACTTTTATCTGCAGTAAGTTTTGAATTAATCAAGTAATGTCCTGTTCTCCATTTAATATGGACTCAATTGGTCTTGGGTAGCTTATATGACAGGAGTGGCTGGACCCCATTGTTATCCCTTTATTTTTTATCTGTGAAGCAGCATACCTTCCCTGGTGGCAGTATTACTGCTCTTGCCACGAGCACCCAAATGCCAATGCCTATAATGCACTCAGTGGAAGGAATCCCTGGAACCCAGAAGGGCTCAAAGGGCCCTGTCTGCAATCAGACAAACACTGGTAGCAGATAAGCACCAGGGGTTATTGTGTCCATCCCAGAACCTCCCGTCATTCTTGATATAAATTTTCCCCAAAGAGACACAGAAATATTATCTGCAGTACTCATGAGCCTCAGAGAAGGCTTAATCAGCTTATTTTTCATGTTAATAGATATATAGGGCCACTGACCTGTGGTCAGAACCTGGACGCTTTGGCTCCATTGCTAACTGTGCCATTTTAGTCTGCAATGTCCCTTTATTCCAACAAACACACCAGCCAGGCTGCATGGGACTTCTCTAGCCTCCCTCCGTGTGTGTACTTTAGACAGTGAGTTCCTGCTGTGCCTGTGCGGGTTGCTCTCACATGTCCCAGGTCCTGTCATGGACTTCAGGGTCCATATAAATTCCTACTTGCTATGTTCTCTAGCTCCAGAAAGAATGGTCACATACATACAACCGCAGGACTGTGTCGCATGCTTCCCATCTCTTCATTTCATTGTCCCTGCCTCAGTCCCTGCAGTCTGCTCATTGGCACCTGTACATGGTGTGGTGGGGAGGGAGAGATGGCCTGTGACCTACCTATCACTCTTCCTTCCTCATTATTACTGGACTTTAGGGTGTTGGCATTTTTCTTAGAGGTGATTTTTACTTTTTTTGTTTTGTGTGTGTGTGGGTGTCCTGAACAAAGAATTGAACAGAATAAGCATGAACGGCAGCACAGTTTTACATTTATTTACATTTATTAGGGAAGAAATGGAAGGGCAGGGAAGAAGTGGCTGTGCAGAGCAAGCTTGGTCCAAGTAAAAGTAGGAAAAAGGAGAAAAAAAATCCACCCTATAGTGCAAGAGACGTGACAGTGAGTGCTTAATGTCGACTGTCCCTTTTTAATATTTCTCTTGGCCGCATCATGTCCAGGTCATCCTATCAAAAACCTGCTCAAGTTCTTGTGAGAAGTCCACATGCAGGGCTCTGAGAATTGTTCTGCCCACGTGTCCCGCGATCTTGCTATGCCGCCTTTCCCAGCTAGTTTTAGTGTGCTCTATCTCGCCACCTCAATATCCCGTCCAGCTCCCTGTCCAGCTCCTGTGCACCCAGGCTGAAGTTTCTACCTGAGCCAAGTACTGGGGCATACTGCCCCTCCTACCTCAGCAGAGAGGCTTGATTCTGTGAGATCTGACCCTGCCATAACATCAGTTTTATGAAGCAGGTTCACACCAAGGAAATCCAAGTGAGGATTCCCACTGTGTGAAGACTAGCAGAGATGAACCACTAGAAATAAGAGAAAAAACACTTTTGCCCACGTGCACCAACTTATACGAAGCAGGTTTACTACTTACAGACAAGTAGCAAGAACTTTTAAAAGTCTTTTCCTTTTTGAGTTAGCTGTCCAAGGCTCAAAGAAGTTGCCTGAGGGGGATGGATTCGCAAGTACACATGTTCCACTTGACCAAGCAGAGCGGGCCTGAAAGGCAGCCCACCCAGTGTTAGTCCCCTGAGGGGCAATGTGACTCCCTGGGCAAAGCTCTGAAGGACATTTTGCTTCCAGGAGAGAGAGAGAGGAACACAGGCTGGGCTGTCCTGTGCAGTTTCTGCCTAACTCAGCACACTCCTGCACTCCGCAGGGAGGACAGAAATGAGACCTGCAGCGCTTCAGGCCGTTCGTCCCTATCTCAGGACACTCCATTTTCAGCACATTCTACAGTTATCCTTGAGAACTACAAACAAGAGAGGGAGTGATGTGGATTGACTCCAGGCCACCTGGAGAATTATCCTACACTAATGTTGTAAAGGTATTATTAAGAGGTGCAAAAGCATTACGAGACAGAAAGCTACCCTAAGCCCTACTTCCGGATTCATCCACTATCACCCCAGGTAGTAAATAGAAAATGGTATGGAGATGAAAAGAGAAAAGGCATTTATGCAATCTTGTGTCTCTAGCCAAGGCATCAAGTGTTATACCTATTATCTTCCTCCAAGTGAGGGGTCTTCAAATGAATCACTCATAGAAATCAGTGGGCTGTCAAGAAAAGACTGACATCTCAAACTCTGGTTGGATATGTGTTGATGAAGTTGTTGATCTACTCTCTGTGATCACTGGTGCAGGGAGTGAAGGCTGAGGGGAAGGAGCTACCATCCTTACCCTTTGACTTAGCAAGGATGTGTGGGTAAAAAACAAAACAATACAAACACAGCATTGAAATCAGTGTGAATTTCCTGTGAACCAAATAAACCATGTGGCATTCAACAGGAGTTGAGCTGTTTTGCTGGTTCTCCTAAAAAAAGAACTGGCAGCCAAGCCAGGGACCTAATTATAAGGTTAGTGACAGAACTGAGGGGTTGTGAGAAACAGTTAAGTTTGAGCAGATTTCCCATTAGAAGATTGTGCCCTGGGCAGAACTTCCAGGAAACTAACCCAAGTACCCATAATAACTAGCATTTGGGGACCTTACAAAGGGAGGCTATCCATGACTTGTTAGCCTTTGCTTGAGAGCTAGTGACAACTAACAGATGACTAGCTAACAGCAATTACATTCCCAGCTAGGCACAAAGAGATTTTGTCCTTACTTTCCCATTCTCCCTTATTCTTCCTCCAGAACCCAACAGCAAAAATGTATTTTAGGGAGAAAGGAGATTTCTACTGAAGGATAGAATATACCCTTCCTCAAACCAAGTCCCACTGCTAAAGTCTGACTGATGTTGAGCACAAAGAAAGAATTTAAATCTCTATGTGAAACTGAAGTCTTAAAGTGAACTATGCTGGACTGGACTTCTTATAACTATCAGAATAGAAAGCTGCAGAAACTGAAGGTATGGTGGAAGGCACTGGAGTTCAGAATGTTCTTTAAATTGTTTTTGTTTGCAAAAATCCCTGGAGGTAGGAGATAGTCTGGCCTGTCGAGGAACTGATAGTATCAGAAAATACCTGGAACACAGAGGGAGGGAAGAAAGGCTGGAGGAGTAGGAAGAGGCCAGGTGATGAAAGCCAGGTCGTGACACTTGGGTAAGGTGTGTGGATTTTATTCCAAGGGCAAAGGGAAGTCATGGAATGTTTTAATGACCAAGTTTTCATCTTAGAATGATCTCACAGGGAGTAAGCTGAGGACTAGAGACAGGGAAGTCATTTAAGCAAGTGATCTGTGAATGGCAGTGGGGATGAGAGCTGTGGAGATATGTAGACTGATATGGGCTTGAGAAGAAAGCCAATAAAGATTATGTCCCTGCCCTCTCCTTCTGCTTTCTCCAGAAATACTATCCTGATTCCAACTTCTGCTCTTGCTGCAGCTGGGGGAGAGCACCACTGCTCTGTTATCTGAGCAGCCCACCTGCATCTTAACTCAACCCCAATACTAAGTTAGAGGGAAGAAATTTAACAAAAGGGAGACACTATTTGTAAAGAGGAAAAGGAGGGAGAAAGGTAGTAGATATCCTCATATACCCTAAATAGTAGATATCCTCATAAGAAAGAATCAGGGTAGGGGGCTCTGGAAAGATGGAGGACCCCTGGGCCCTTTGTTCTCAGCTGTTTCATGGTGTGTGTGTGTTTGTGTGTGTGTGTGTGTGTGTGAATCTTTTCCTTCCACCCAGAACTTGTCATAACTGAATTGGCTTCCAGAGACCTCTGCGTAATGTCATTTCTTCCAGGAATCTGTCTACACTTTCTTTTTGTCTTGTCCTTGACCTACCATTTCAGGGCTTATCTTTGGGATGTGTGGCTAGTTGGCAAGGGGGTGTTTTATTCTTGGTGAGTTTAGCCAGGGGGCGTGTGGATAACTACTGTACTCTATAATGACCCTAGAGTGAATGATATAGTGAGTCTGGAGTGAATATACTTGTATTTAAGTGTATATGTTATGCATAGGTGTGAGTACACAGTGCCTTAAAGTTAGCCCATTCTCTTTGCTTCCCTTACATTTTATTGGCAGTGGGGGCAGCTCATTTCTTGTGCACCTGGGTTTCTCTCTGTGTCCTGCCTGTCAGCTACTTTTCTGCTTCCTTGGTTCAAATCGCATGGCCACTTAATGCCTTTGTCCCTTTATCTGTTTTGTTTTTTCTTATTGTATAACTGTTTTAAAATTATTTTTCCAGGGGATTGTCTCCAGTAAAGTTTGTTTTTAACTCCTTCTAGTCAGGATTAGCTACAAGACCTGTGGAGACCCCTTCCCTTTTTTTTCTTGTCTACAGTCCTCTGTCCCTACACTCTCTTTATTCCTATTCAGATGTTTGGTTCTCTGGAGCATCGTGCTTGGGGAGAAAACTTGGTCTGGAAACTATTGCTCCAGAAATCTGGAGGGCTGTGGGCACCAGGAATATCAAGTGACTCCAGCACCATCTGGCTGAGGTCCCAGAGTGAAGTGACTTGCTCAAGACCCCACAACAGGTCTAAGGGTCCAACTTTCACCCTGGCTGTATGGCTCTGTCAGTAACACTTCACTGCTACATCTCGAAGTAAAATATGGGAAAGAAAGAAGAAAGATAAAAAGTAAGTACAACAACAAATACAAAGACTGGAAAATAACAGAAACCAAACACAGAACCACCCTCTGATCCATCTTTTCCAAGAGCATGTGTCCTAGGTTGTAGCGAGGACTTGGGGAGTGTGCATGTGTTCAAGCTAAGGGAGCGGCCTAGGGAAGCTGGTGGATTGTGTGTGCACTGAAGATCCGACGTCAGCCCTACAACAAGTGGGAAGTAGCCCTGGAAAAGTGGGCTGCCTAGGTGTTCACTGGTAGAAGTTGTGTTGTTTGTGGCACTCAGGCCATGGCAAGTGTCCTTCTTAGGTTCGGGACCTTAATTACTGGACCTTTGGAATCCTTGAGTGTCAAAAAAGAGTCCTAGGGTCCAGCCACTCCCAGCCCAGAGGTAGGGGCTTCTGAGCCATCCTCCCACTGCTCCTGGTCCAGAGGAAGGGGCTTCCTGGCCACCATCCCTCCTGCCACTCCCAGCCCAGAGGAAAGGGCTTTTGGGCTGCCTTCTGTCCCACTGCTCCCAGCCCAGAGGAAGGGGCTTCTGAGCCACCGTCCCACTTCTCCTGGTCTAGGGGAAGGGGCTTCTGGGCCACCATCCCTACCGCCACTCCCCGCCCCTGTCCCACCTCTCCTAGCTCAGACGAGGTGAGCCCTGTGGGCACCAACAGCATGCCCCTGGCCCCCAGTAAAAATGAGAAAAAACATAAATAAGTCTCAAAACAGGACTTCCAGATCGCCTACAGCAACCACAAAGGGAAATGAGATGGAATGCTCTGATACTCAACCACCTGGGCCCACTGAACTGGCAACAAAAGGGGATCTGGAAAAAATGAAATCAGAAATAATTTCTCAGATAACAGGAGAAATTGTGCTCCTAATGCAAGACATGATTAATAAATCTAGAGAGGAGCTCAGGAACATGATGGAATCCCAACGTAGGAAACAAATAGAATCCATAAAACAGATGCAAATAGATTTCCAGGAGATGAAAAACTCTGTTGAAAGTCTATACAGCAGAATGAGCCAATGTGAGGAAAGAATTTCAGATATAGAAGATAAGAGTGCAATTAATGACCAGGAAAAGAAAAATTGCTTCAAAATTATAAGGGAACATGAGAAATCAATCCAGCAGCTACTAGACAACACAAAGAAGAATAACATAAGACTGATTGGAGTCAAAGAAGAAACAGGAGAGAGTGCAGATGACATAAAAAGACTCTTCACAAAAGTAATGGCAGAAAACTTCCCAAACAGGGGAAAAGAGCTTGACATACAGATAAGTGAGGCATATAGGACTCCAAATAGCCTTGATCAAAAAAAAAAAAAATCTACACATCGGCATATAATTGTTAAGATTCCAGAAACTCAACCAAAGACCAAAGTTCTACAAACAGTTAGAGAAAAGAAACAAATCACATACAAAAGAAAGCCCATCAGAATCACAGCAGACTTCTCAACACAAACCATCAAGGCAAGAAGAGCTTGGAATGATGTACTCCAAGCCCTGAACGAAAACAGCCTCCAACCCAGATTGATGCACCTTGCAAAACTATCTTTCAAAATGGATGGAGAAATGAGATACTTTCACGACAAAGAGCATCTTAGGAACTTCATGAATACCAGACCAGCACTCCAAAGAATTTTACACAATAGCCTAGGAACAGACATTGAGGATCAAAACCCCAGGAAGCAAAGCAGAATGAACCCATCTGGCATGACAAGAAATTAAATGTAAAGGGGGAGAACCCAACAAAAAGAAAAAGTCATGGCAATGACAAGTCAATACATTTCAGTTATAACCATCAATGTAAATGGTCTCAATTCACCAATCAAAAGAAATAGACTGGCAGAATGGGTCAAGAAGCAAAATCCAAGAATATGCTGAATACAAGAAACACATGTAGTGCAAAATGAAACTCACAGACTGAAAGTTAAAGGGTGGAAAACAATACTCCATTCCACGGGAGCCCGAAAAAAAGCAGGAATAGCTATCCTCTTTGCAGATCAAGTAGATTTCAAACCAACACTGATTAAGAGAGACAAAGAAGGACACTACATCCTTGTAAAGGGAAGAATCCAAGAGGAAGAGATGACAATCATAAATATCTATGCACCAAACACTAGTGCACCCAACTATATAAAACAAATACTAACGGACATGAAAAGTCATATATGCACTAATACAATTGTAGTGGGGGACCTCAACACCCCACTGTCACAAATAGATAGATCAACTAGACAAAAAATAAGTAATGAAATACTAGAACTCAATTGAACTCTTGAACAAATGAACTTAACAGATGTTTACAGAGTTTTCCACCCCACAAAATCAGAATACACATTCTTCTCAGCTGCACATGGGTCATTCTCCAAAATAGACCACATACTCACACATAGTACATGTTTAAGTAAATGCAAAGGAATTGAAGTTATCCCCTGTATATTATCAGACCATAGTGCGATGAAATTGGAGATCCATAGCAAAAGAAACTCAAAAAATTTCATAAACATGTGGAAATTGAACAACACACTTCTGAATAACCAGTGGGTCACAGAGAAAATTAAAGAAGAAATCAGACAGTTCCTTCAATTAAATGACAATGACAATACAACATATCGGAATCTATGGGACACAATGAAAGCAGTCTTACGAGGGAAATTCATAGCAGTGAATACACATATTAGGAAAACAGAACGAGCCCAATTAAACAACCTGATGCTGAACCTCAAGCTTCTAGAAAAAGAAGAGCAGGACAACCCCAAAGCCCATACAAGGGTGGAAATTATAAAGATCAGAGGAGAAATCAATTCAATGGAGACTAAGAGAATGATACAAAAAAATCAATGAAGCCAAGAGTTGGTCCTTCGAAAGAATCAACAAAATTGACAAACCCTTAGCCAACCTTGTCAGAAAAAGGAAAGAAAAGGCCCAAATCCATGGAATTAGGAATGAAAAGGGTGAAATTACAACAGACCCAGCAGAAATCCAGAGGATCATCAATACCTACTTCCAGAACCTATATGCCAATAAGATGGACAACACAGAAGAAATGGATAGATTCCTAGATACATATGAATTACCAAAGTTGAATGAAGAAGACCTAAAAATTCTAAACAACCCAACATCAACCAATGAAATTGAAAACATAATTAAAAACTTATCAACTAAGAAAAGCCCAGTCCCTGATGGCTTCACTGCTGAATCCTACAAGACATTTAGAGAGGAACTGCTGCCACTATTGTTTAAACTGCCACTACTGCCACTACTGTTTAAACTCTTCAATGAAATTGAAAGGGAAGCAATATTCCCAAATTCATTCCTGGAAGCAAACATCACCTTGATCCCCAAAGCAGAGAAAGACCCAACTGAAAAGGAGAACTATAGGCCAATCTCACTAATGAACATAGATGCAAAAATCCTTAATAAGATACTGGCAAATAGAATGCAGAAGATCATCAAGAAGATCATACACCCTGATCAAGTGGGATTCATCCTAGGGATGAAGGGCTGGTTCAACATATGCAAATCAATCAATGTAATACAGTATATCAATAGAGCCAAGGACAAAAACCATATTGTTATCTCCATAGATGCAGAAAAAGCATTTGACAAAATCCAACATGCATTTATGATAAAAACCCTACAAAAAATTGGAATAGATTGTCTCTACCTCAAACTGATAAAAGCCATCTCTGAAAAACCAACAACCAATATCATACTAAATGGTCAAAAACTGAAATCCTTCACACTAAAATCAGGAACAAGACAAGGATGTCCACTATCACCACTCTTGTTCAATATAGTTTTGGAAACATTAGCCACAGCAATTAGACAAGAGAAAGAAAGATAAGAAATGAAGAAGTCAAATTGTCATTATTTGCAGATGGCATGATACTCTATATAGAAGACCCCAAGAACTCCACCAAAAGTCTTCTAGACTTAATAGCCAAATTCAGTCAGGTAGCTGGTTACAAGGTCAACACACAAAAATCAATAGCTTTCCTCTACACAAATGACAGACTCACTGAGAGAGAAATAGGGCAAATAATTCCTTTCACAATCGCATCTAAAAAACTTAAATACCTAAGAATCAACCTAACAAAAGAAATCAAAACCTCTTCTCTGAAAACTATAGCACTCTGGAAAAAGATATCAGAAAATGGAGAGACATCCCCTGCTCCTGGGTAGGAAGGATTAATATAGTGAAAAAGGCCATACTTCCAAAACTGCTATATAAATTCAATGCAATTCCAATTGAGATCCCAGCAGCATACTTCATAGACCTTGAGAAAACAATCCAAAAGTTCATTTGAAATGAGAAGAGACCCAGAATAGCAAAAGCAATTCTAGGTAACAGAGACTTAGCAGGGGGTATCACAATCCCCAACTTGCAACTATACTACAAAGCTACTGTGATAAAACAGCATGGTACTGGCAAAGAAACAGACCTGAGGACCAGTGGAACAGATTAGAAGATGCAGAAACAATGCCAGACACACTCAGCCATCTCATCTTCAATAAAGGAGCCAAACACCCTCACTGGAGGAAAGATAGCCTCTTTAATAAATGGTGCTGGAAAAATTGGGTTTCAATTTGTCAAAGATTAAAACTAGAACTATATCTCTCACCATGCACTAAACTAAAATCAAAATGGATTAAAGATCTAAATATTAAAATAGAAATGCTGAAAAGTTTTAACAGAGGTTAGGTAGAACTCTTGAAGATATCGGTGTAGGAAAAGATTTTATGAACAAAACCTCAGTTGCCCATGAACTAGCCCAAACCATCAACAAGTGGGATCTCTTCTTATTAAAAGGCTTCTGCACAGTAAGAGAAACCACCAGCAGTGTGAAGAGACAACCCACAATGTGGGAAAAAATCTTCACCTGCTCTTCCTCAGACAAAGGTCTACTATCTCGAATCTATAAAGAACTTAAAAAGATCAGACCTCCCAAATTTAAAGACCGAGTCCGAAAATGGGCATCTGAAATGAACAGGCATTTCTCAGACAAAGAAGTAGAAATAGCAAATAAATACGTGAAAAAATGTTCAACATCACTGGTCATTTGAGAGATGCAAATGAAAACAATGCTGAGATTCCACCTCACTTCAGAAAGAATGGCTGCTATCATGAAATCAACCAATAACAAATGCTGGCAGGGCTGTGGGGAAATAGGAACACCGGTCCACTGCTGGTGGGAGTGTAGACTGGTGCAAGCACTGTGGAAATCAGTATGGAGATACTTCAAAGAACTAGGACTGAAAGTCCCATTTGACCCCGCCATTCCACTGCTGGGGATCTTCCCCAAAGAATTAAAAGAATCTTACCACAGTGATATATGTGCACCCATGTTCATAGCAGTGCAGTTTGTAATAGCTAAAACTTGGGAACAGCCCAAATGCCCATCAACTGGAGACTGGATAAAGAAAATGTCATTTTTAAAAAATGAAATGGAGTACTACTCAGCTATAAAAAATGAGATATTAGAGACATTTATAGCTAAGTGGATGCACATTGAGGCGATACTCTTAAGTGAAATAAACAGGGCACACATATATAAATACCAAATAGTTTCTCTGGTGTGAGAATCTGAAAGTGTAAATCAGGACTAAAATGTATAATAGGTCATGTGAAATAGGAAGAAAAGAGGCAAAGGGGAAGGAAGTGGGAAGCGTAGGGGAAAGGACAGAAGAGAATGGAATTAATATGAGAAAATGGAAAAATAGGAACAATATCTTTGTAAATAGGGAGGAATGGAGGGGTTGAAGGGAGGGCTGGGCAAGGGTGAAAAATAAGAACCAAGAGAGGTTATGTAAAGGTACAAATTTCCAATGATGAATGTCATTATATTGTATACCTAAAATGTACCAATGATTAGAATGAATAATTGATAATGTAAAATAGGAAGAAAAGGTCCAAAGGGGTAGGGGTAGTGGGAGGGGCAGGGGAAAGGAAAGAAGGGAAAGGAAAAATGATGAGAAATGGAAAAAATTTAAATAAAGTCTTTGTAAATTGGGAAGGATGGAGGGGGTGAAGGGAGGGCTAGGAATGGGCAAAAAATAAGAACCAAGATGCATCATGTAAAGGTACAAGCTCCCAAAGAGAAATGTAATTGTGTTGTGTACCTAAAATGTACCAATAAAAGAATTTAAGAAAAAAATAATAAATGGTGAGATAGATCACCATCCCCTAGTAGATGGGGAAATAAATTCAGAAAATAATCTCATCTCTCAAAATAGGTTTATTTATGAAGTAAAACCTGAGTGAAAATTCTAAGTGTGGTGTTTGTAAAAGTTTGACAATCTTTTTCTGAAGTCTGATATATACATTATATTTAAGAAGATAAAAAAACGTGGCATATGGTGGTGATGTGAGTTTCCACTAGGTGTCAAGAGAGCAACTTATCGAATAATTTGTTACACTTAGTGAACTACAAGGTTAACAGCAGTAGAAAAATTATGAACTGAACTGGGGTTTATATGGTAAAAGAAAACTTTGATTTTGAATCTTTTTACAAAATGGCTGTTCAGAAAGAGAAGAAAATGGGCTATATGTGAGGGTATCAAATATATATGAAAAACTTAGTCATACAAAGGATTAAATTCATGAGGAAGAGCTTATGCTGTATAAACAATTCAATATTAGGTTAACCATAAAAAATGGCAGAAACATTTTAAATTTTTTCAAGATTTCTAGAATGTTAATCAGAAGGGAGAAAGTAAAAATGTAAATTTCACTTTAAAAAATAAAAACCAGCTGGGGATTTAGCTCAGTGCTTCTGGCGCCTGCCTCTCAAGCGCAAGGACCCAAGATCGATCCCCAGTACAAAAAAACCCACTTTTGAATATGTATAATTCAAACAAGGAATAAACTACTTTTAGATATGTCTGAAATAATTAACCACAAATACGATATTTGAACCACTCTTAAACTTTTATGCTGAACATGCTTCGTGACATCCTAAGGTCTACTAACTGATACATTACAACTCATGACAAACATAAAATTAATGGCAAAACTGTCCTGAATCCTTTGCCTTGAATATATAGGAACAAAAAAGATGAATTCTGCTGATAGGACAGACTGCCATGCAGAGGTTGCATTCTCTGTATCTGATAGCTTCATTTCAATATGGTCATTATGCACGACTGTCCAGTTTACATTGTTTCATATAATTATATTATCATATGCATCTCCTTTTAACAATGATCAAGAAAAGTGCAAAGCTTTCTGACAAAAACTGAAGGCTGCATGTACTTTAAATGTTTCTTTCAATTATTGTTTATTTTGCTGAATCAATCGTGATACAGGGCTCTGAAGGTGCACGTTGAACAATTTCATTGAAGCCCAAAGAAGAGAAAACTTGAACAAGAATATATATTATCTATTTATACACTTAGGATGTTTGGCTGGTTGAATACTTTCTGGTAGAAAGAAATCTTCTCAGGAATCATCAAATGGAATGATTTTCAAAAAGTAGAATGAGAGATAATTTACTCAAAATAAACTGTGTGTGTGTTTGTGAATGTGAGTATATGCATGCAGGGGGGCAGCTGAACTACAATCCTGGATCCAACTATGGTTTATAGACCAGATAGGATCTGCAGTCTGGATTTGAGGAGGTATTATGTAATTTAAGTGTAATACTATATGTGTATATATATACACATGTATATATCGTGTATACACATATACACATACATATATACATATATATGTACATATATGTACATGCATATATACATATATGTACATATATGTACATGCATATATACATATATACATATATAACACTATATATATAACAGGATATACATATCCTATTAATCTATTAATATGTACAAATTTTTTATTGTGCTAGATAAAATGTTTAATTTAAATAAAAATAGAAAAATAGAAAATATGAAAAGATAACAGATCTGCATTCTATTTTATAAATAACATTGTATCAGAATGCACTCATATCTATTCTCTTACCAACTGTCAATGGCCATACTTGTGCTATGAGGGGAGAGCTGAGTAGTTAGTCGTGACAGTCTGTGGGTCTTGCAAATGTTGAATGTTTACTGTTTTGTCCTTGCAGGAAAGTTTGCCCACTCATACTCTAAAGTATTACATTATATTGTGTCATATAGATTGATAAACTTTGTACTGACTAAATTATAACCTCCTATGGGTTGTAGTCTCATGACAAATTAGTAAGTGGTCACATACCAATTTTGCGATGCTTTCCAACTGGGCATCTCTGCACTGGTGACTGAATACTGAGAGAGTACCCTGAAATATTTCACATCATGCCTAAGTTATTACCACTGATTGTTACTTTTCATTTCATTCTGCATTCATGCCAGTTCTGTATCCTTTATACACTTTGGGAGGAAGAGAATAAAATGTATCTTAGATGAGAGCATTGGTATGAAAGTTTCCAGTTGGATGAATACCTTTCTAAAGAATACTTATTTCAGGGCCGGGGATTTAGCTCAGTGGTTTCGCCGCCTACTGCACAAGTACAAGGACCCGAGTTTGATCCCTGGTACCAAAAAAAAAAAAAAAAAAAAGAATACTTGTTTCATAACTTTGAAGAAAGTAATCTAAAGGTGTTTCAGAGTGGTCTCTACTCATTCAATGGTGACTCCCCAAAGTTTTACTAATATCATACATAGGAGGCTAAAATCATACTCCTGAAGTGCGTAGTTCACATAAAGTGAGTGGAATGAGAAAAGGGGAGATGACAGATTCAAAATCTGAATATCTTAAGGCACTGGGCAAACAGGCTGAATGGCACAAGATAAGCTATAATGGAAGGAAAAAATGGTGTTGTGTTTGAGTATCAAATGAAAAAAGAGTAAATCCAATGCCCATAATGAAATCCTCTGAATAAGTATAGATGAAAACAAAATGTTTACATTCATTTATTAAGTGTATGAATGCCTTCCTTGTGCCAGATACTACATAAGACAAATGGACATACCATTGAACAAATGAATACAAAACAAACAATGATGGTATCTACCCTCAAAAATCCATCGGAAAGATATTGAATGAATGAGCAGAAATGGGATGAATTCAGAAATGTGAAGTGGTATGGAAACCTATAACTGGAGAATTGGTGCTAACCTGGGTGTAAATGTTACATTAGCACATTCAAAAGAAAATATCTTCCTGTCTATTGGTTCAAAAAATCTCCACCTCTCAAGGAAAACTTCTCCAACTGAATATGAACAGATGCAGTATAGTCTTTCCACTTCATGTGATCTGCTTGCTGAAGTTTTATAGTTACCTCCTTGCTTTAAATTTAATTTAGCATCTTCCTTATCCCCACCTCTGTCACCGAAAAACAAAAGTACTTTTGGATCTATGAGTAATTCAAATACTTTACTTCTAATAGTCTTATTGTATGCTTTCTCTGGACTCCATATCTATTCACGTGCACACAAAGAGATAGTAAGTATTCAGCTGACATGAAAGCTCAGATGCTAAACCTAGGATTTTTGATGACAAGATGCAGTGCATGGAATATAAATAAAAGTAATCATGAAAAATATATTAGCCTCATCAGAATTCCAATTTTAAAATAATGGTTTTGTTATGGAGGAAGAAATGATACCAATCCTGTTCATGGAGACTTAGAACACTGCACTGAGCACTGTGTTTTAGCTATTTGGTTAGGGAATGATTGGAACAATGAATAAATGATGGTGGATACCATGAAAGTGGAGTAAGTAGTAAGAATATGAAGATGGAAATCATCAACACAAAAGCAAAAATGGTACTCTTGTGGATTATGTTCATGGGGCAGTGAAGTTAGCAGTGATAGATGAGAAATATTTCAAGGAGAATTTTTTTTTATTAAATTCTTTTATTGGCACATTGTAGGTATACAACACAATTACATTTCTCATTGGGAATTGTACCTTTACATAATGCATCTTGGTTCTTATTTTTTCCCCATTACAAGGAGAATTTTTAAGATGATTTCTACTTCTGGGTTTCCAATATGTCATTCTTTATGCATGCTTATGAATATGCAAATTGCATTGTCTTTTTTTCTACTGGAAACCAGATGGACTCTACCACTGAGCTTCATCTGTAGCTCTTTTTATTTTCCTTATTTTGAAACAGGGTCTCACTAAATTTCCTTGGCTGGGCTGGAGTTTATGATCCTTCCTCAGTCCCCAAGGTACTAGGATTAAAAACATGCACCATGAAGCTGAGTTGCATCATCGTGTTAAAAGATGAATTTGATAATTGTAAAATTTCTAGTGGTTCAGAGGAGACAATGTCCCTAGGGTTAGATTCAAGAACCCAAAAGTAAAGTTTGCAAAGTTGAGCAAAATTGTTTACAAACAACACTGTTTCATTTTTCCCTTTGCTCAACTTCCTACCCCAGAGGGACCCACACTGAGAGCTAGTCTTAGCAACTCCAGGGAACATGTATCAAGGAGCCCCTGGGAGACCTACATTTCCAGAAACATGAAATATAGCTAGGAAAGTATCTTGGGGAAGAAAGAATCCCATGGAGGATGAACAAGTTTCATTGCCACCAGAGACAGGTACTAGGCAGGCATGGTAAAGAAAAGAAGAGAACTAGGAGGTGGGGTTGAGCTTCCTGGAGTGAGGTCGATTAGGGTATAGAAATAAAAACATCAGAAAGGGCTAACCTGACAAATGTCTTTCAAAGACTTTGGAGAATCAGAGACTAAGAGCCTTATAAGGGGCTTTAAAAACACCCAGTTAAACTTTTCATTTTACAGAAGAGGGAGTTGAGGTAAAGACTCAATGTTCATTTTGAGTTTAAGGCAGAACAAGCTTACAAAGCCAGTTTCCAAATTAACCTTTGTTATACTACAGCCCTTCCTGATCTAGAAAAGATGGACCTTACCTCAATCAGTCTCCCCTCTCCCAAAACCTATTAGAATTACTGATGCCTGACTGCTTCAGGATCCTTATAAAAATGCACCCAATCTGCTTATTAATTATTCATCCAGTTTGGGCTTTGAAAGATGGTAGCAGCATACCCCAATTCTCTCTTCCTCTTTCAGGCAATAAAGGGAACATTGATGAGTTCCAGAGAAACTCATTGAAGAAATCTTAGAAGTCATTTTGTAGAAAGCATTTGTCTCCTTTCTAACTATTTTGCATAGCTGGTTTTTGAATAAGAATATAGGGTATGGGTTGATATTTTAAGGTGTCATGGAGTATTTCATTTGGGAATATAGGAGAAGGAGCAAAAGAATTTTCCTGATTTAGGATTCCTGGCAAGGGATGTGGGAGAAACTCCCAGGGCATAACACACTGGTAATATGCAGTAGAACAAGTGCCTCTTTGTGAAGCAAGGAATCTTAACTCCCCTCCAACTCTGTCAGAGCATTATTGAGCAAATCTTTTCTGACTTCTAGTATTCAGTTCCTCTTTATCAATGAGAAGGGGGTTGACTTGATAATCTATACTTCTTTCTCTGGTTGTGTATTCTGTTCTTTGGGTTTTACAGGAACTTCTAAAGAATCTTAAACTTGTTCATCTTTTTCTTTTTCCATTCATCCCTAGGAATCATGGATCATGTCAACCACACCTGGATCCAGATATTCATCCTTGCTGGTTTTATTACCTCTGGGACCGTATGATCTCTTGCCTTCTTGAGGACCCTGTGCATCTATCTCCTTGCCCTTGTGGGGCATTTGTTCATCATCATCCTGGTTAAGACAGATTCTGGGCTCTCCACACCCATGTACTTCTTTATCAGTGTTCTGTCTTTTCTAGAGCTCTGGTATGTCAGCACCACAGTGCCCACCCTGCTGCACACCTGGCTCCATTGGAATTTATCCATCTCATCAATCATGTGCTTCACACAGCTGTATGTCTTCCACTCCCTGGGCATGAGTGAGTGCTATCTGTTGTATGTCATGGCACCGGACCGCTACCTTGCCATCTGTCACCCACTCCACTACCATGCTCTCATGAACAGACAGGTACAGCAATGGTTATCAGGGGCCACCTGGATGGATGGCTTCTCAGCTGCACTTGTGCCAGCCAGCCTCACTGCTACTCTGCCCTACTGCTTGAGAGAGGTAGCCCATTACTTCTGTGACCTGGATCCCCTAATGCATTTGTCTTGTGTGGACACAGGCTGGCATGCTCAGGTATATATTGTGGTGATTGGCTTGATCAACACCTGCAATCTTGTTATCATTTTAGGGCTCTATGGAGGCATCTCGAAAGCTGTGCTGAAGCTGCCCTCATCTGTCAGTCGTGCCAAGGCCTTCTCTACTTGTTCCTCCAATATAACTGTAGTAATGTTATTCTTTGGTTCTATTTTCATTGTGTATGTGGGCCTACCTGTGGTCCATGCTGAGGGCAGAGACAGGCTTATGTCCTTGGTGTACACATTTCTTACTCCTTTTCTCAACCCAATTATTTATACCCTTCGCAACAGGGAGGTAAAAGAGGCTGTTAAAAGAACTACCCAAAGGATTAGTGGTATGCTGAACAAACCCTGAGATTGTGTGCTATCACAGTCTCTCCACTTGGTAATTGTAGGTCTTAGGCAATTAGTCAAGAAAATTGTGGTTAGTCAATCAATCAAACCATATGTAAACTATAAAATTAAAATGGGGTACTTTGTAGATTAGGAGAAATTCTGTAATATAGAGCAAAGAGAAATATCATCCCTGAATCTATTAACATGGGAAAAAGATCACATAATTTAAGAAATAACAAAGCAAAAAATAGACTGATGTACAAATTTTTAGGTAGACTTATAACTTGGGGAGTGATTCAGTGGTGTTGACAGAATTTGAGGAAACAATATTGGCCATGGTGTTTTGATCCAGAAAGATTCTTGGAGAAAGATCAAGCAGGTAGTAAATGAAATACCTAAGGAAAATTCTAAGGAAC
The DNA here is from genome assembly GCF_053883595.1 of Heterocephalus glaber. NCBI lineage: Eukaryota > Metazoa > Chordata > Mammalia > Rodentia > Bathyergidae > Heterocephalus > Heterocephalus glaber. The sequence continues at coordinate 5,029,500 of NW_028258349.1, read as the reverse complement.
ACTTGAGTAAATGTCCAAGTGTGGACTAATGATCCATGACAGGTGGAACCTCAAGTGTGTAGAGATGAGTTTTCATGAGGGATCCTGCAGTGCAGTGCACATGTGTAGCTGGAGTGTTGAATTTACTCTCTAATAGGCAAGAGCAGGAGATTGGAAATGAACATGCCTTGTGAACTGACTGCCTAGATTGAATTATAGCAACTCATTCTTCACTTTGAATTTGAAATAAACAGTCCATCATCATGGATGGAGTCTCCTGTGTGCAAAACTAGTTCTGGTAAGCAAGACAAGATATAAAATTTAGGCACATTTTCTATTTCAAAGCACTTAAATATTTTTTCCATTCTCTTCTCTGTTATTCTGCTTCTCTTATATCAAACAATAAGCAACACTTGCAACATATTGTCTAACACCAAGAAATAGACTTTTAAATTTTGTTCTGTGTATTTGCAGTAGTAAGAGATCCTGAAAATTTGGAAAGAATATAAAGATTGACAAAAATGAACAAGAGAAACAAAAGTACATCTCGCAGAAACTTACTCTGATATTTTCTCAAAGCCTCAAACCTTTCCCTGAGCCTAATAACCTGAGTGTGTACCTGCTACTTCTCCATAGGTTCTCTTCAGAGAAGCCCCAAAACTATAGGATTCTCCTCAGAAATTCTCTGTCTCAGAATAGCGTGGCAACAGCTCTATGAGAAACAAAGTGAAAATTTACTTTTGAGGCAGAAATCCCTTCAAGAGCCCTTTAAATTTTTTTAAGTGCTAGGGTGATTGTGTTTTGTGTATCTTATTTTTAATTTTTTAATTTTTTGAGAGTAGGAAAAATTTATTGAAAGACAGCTATTGTCTAAGAAAGTCAGAAAGGGGACCGAAAGTGGGTTGCCCCTTATTTTTTAATAAAGATTTTGAAATGCTTTCTAATGGCATGGTGTTTATTTTAACTGATTTTAAAGAGGGTGTGCTCAGTGTAATCTGTGGAGGTGACATACATTATTTTGGGTCACCTTCTTTTTTTTTGTTTTTTTTTTTTTGGTACCAGGGATCAAACTTGGGTCCTTGCACTTGCAAGGCAAGTGATGGAACCACTGAGATAAATCCCTGGCCCATTGGGTCACCTTCTTAATTTAATAATCCTGATGAATATCATGAATATTTTCAAAGGTCAAGGTGCTAAATGTGCAAAGCTGTCTGATTTTAGGTTTTTGTATGATAATATAGTTTTAAGTAAATTTTCTCTAACCATCAAGCTGAGATCAGGACTGCATTCTCTTCTTCTGACATTTGATGTGTCCTGAGTGAAAAGAAACTAAGTTTAATATCATTAAATGACAAAAAATTAATCTTGTGGGAGAGAAACAATAAGACTAGGAATCGAACCTGTGATTCTTTTCCTTCCCAAGTCATGGCAATTTTCCCTTTGTGGTGAGAAGAGGCTAGTTTCAACTTTCAGGATCTACCAAGGCACAACTTTTGAAGACTTCCTTTGAGTAAACATCATTTACAGAGAGAAAAATTCCAAAAAGAAAACAATGAATCACTGAACTTTGACCTAAGCAACATCAAACACCTCATCCGGCAAAAGCCCATCTGTCTTTCCAGAAGAGAAAATTAAGTCAATAGTTAGGAAATAACTTGAAAGGTTACCAAGAAAGGACTTGGCTCCATACTTCACAGAGTCATCCCATAGTCCCATCTAATTCCATGATGCCCGATTACAAGGATATCCAAATGCTTAAATACTATATGTCCATTTTCTCATGAAATCTTCCACAGCAGAAAAATGAATAAATGTCTTTCCCAGATCACATTGTAAGCAAACTGAGCACAATTCAAAATTTTTAATTCTACTGAGAAAAAGGAGGGAAGAACATTATATTTTAAAACTAGAGGGTCTTATCATACTGACAGAGTCCTTATCCTCCATAAAATTCCTGGTATTTGTGGAGTTTCAGGACTCACATGAATCCAAGATTCAGGTCACTTCTGATATTTCACTGATTGACCTTTTACTTAAGGCAGGATAGTAATAGAAAATTCTTTTAATCATAACTCGTATAAGCTGCAGAGTGAATCTTGGAGAGCTAATTTGTTATAAATAAAGGTCTAAAAACAATGTCAATGTTTAATATGCCATTGATTCAATTCTGGGTTTGTGAAAAAGTTGCAAAATCTTTTTAAGGTTTTTCCAAACATGGGGACCTTGATTTGTTTTGGGATATATATATTATTTGGAATCTTCTCATGTAAATCTTAATCATAGGTAAATATTTTTATTTTAATGAGAATGTGCATCCCAGATCCACTGATAGAGATTTGCAGAGCAATCTATGTTATATTAGACTTCAAAATGATTTGTATGCAAGTTAAAACCTAATAACCACTGACCTAACCTGATTTGGAGCTTGGGAAAAGGAACAGGACACACATAGCTCAGCACTAAGTTTGGTTCTTTCCCTCTGGGCTGCTGGCTTCTGTGAATTTTAGTTACTCTGTCATGCAGTTTTCCAGTGCTACATCATGATCAGGTTAGACAACCATAAGGTAAATGAATGCCCTGTTATAGTTTAAATATGAAATGTCCCTGACAGCTCATGTATTTGGGGTTCTAATCTCATCAAAGTATTACTTCAATGACAAATTCATTACCAAGATGGACTGGTAGGACACGAGGCCTAACTAGAGGAAGTAGGCCACTGGGCTGTGCCGTTGAAGGATATCTCCTGTCCCTGGGCCCTTTTTTTCTCTCTGCCACTCTTCCTTTTTCCTCTGCATCTGCATGCCATAAATTGGGAACTGACATCTACAATGCCCCTGTCATGATGTTTCTGCCTTGGAGTCAGCCAAATATGGATGGAAACCTCTTAAACCAAGAGACAAACTAAATCTTTCTTCCTTGAAGTTATGCAGATCAGGCATTTTCACTCAGCAACTGAAAATTGACCGATACTTGCACCAACTCTCATAGTTAAATGGTTGAAAAATCTCCATTGAGTAAATAACACAGGCAGACAGAAAATGAGTAAAACTATGAAAAATGTAAAGAACATAATTAAGAAGACCTAAATATTGGAAGTATATGGAATATACATCAGTATTGAGCATCATAAGTTGACTTGCTGGACCATTAAAACTATTCTCAACAAAATGAAATGAATTATTAAAATTAATATAATATTATATATTATAAATAATACAGATTCTTGCTTCAAATAATAATGTAATTGAATTAAAATTAAATAACTAAATGGTAAATTTAATATGTCTACATATTTGATATTATAGTTTATTTCCTAGAAATAAATTAAAATAAACTTCTCATAAGATGAACAAAAATTAAAAGGGAGAGTGCCATCAATTCAGGACCCTTCAGGACCCAGGAGCTATTTTTCTTATTATTTCCAGTAAATATTTTTCACACTTGCAAAACACGGAAATAAAAGGAACAGAGGAATAAAATCTTTAAGAGATTAAGGATTAAACATTCTTATAAATACAGTTCCAGTAATATTTAAAATTATAACAATGTATGCTAATTTATTAAAATATTAAATGTAAAGGATTCTTTTGCATAAAAATTGAAAATTGCTAATATCAACTTCAGAAGCAATGAAAAATTTTAAGAATATTGAATTAAAAGTAAAATACATTACCTAATGGATTAGGCCTAGAATATATCAAAATTTTCTACCAAACACTGAAAATAATCAGTCCCCAGTTTTACAGAAATTCTTCAGGTGATCTGATCACCAGAAACTCAATCTACTATGCATTTTATAAAGCTAGCCGAACACTGAGTCCAACATAAACAAATAATTCAACATGAAAAAATTAGCATTTAACTTCATTTGTTAGCAAATATGCAAAATTCTCTCTCCAAAGTCTGTACTCCCAAGCCAAATGCAATAATTTGTAGTAAGGAATTATGATTGATTTTGGTTTATCTCAGGAATGTAAGATTGATTCAATATTTAAGAAGTGAGTAATGTAATTTATCATCTAACAAATTAATGAAAATGCACTCATTTAATTTGATTTAGGAGTAAAAAGCTCTCAATAGCCATTCATAATTTAAAACTAAAAAAAAACCAAAACTATGTGTAGAAGTAAACTTCTTCTGATAAAGGGCATCCTATAATCATATGTCAGACATAAGGGTGAAGCATGAAATGTGTTTTCTTTAAGATCAAGAACGTAAGATTAGTGGCTAATAAAACTTCTACAAAGTATTGTACAGAAAGTACTAGCTAGTGTAGCAAATAAAAAGAGTAAAGAATTTAAAAGTATAAATGTTGGAAAAAATAAAACAAATTATTCATATATTATATTCTTATTTATATTGGAGCATAGTTAACCACAAATAAATTATTGGAATCAACAGTGATCGAGCTTGATGCAACTCAGTGGATATTAAATGAAGCTAATTGGTTATTGTATAGCAGCAATAATCAATAAATGTAATTAAATAAATAACATAATAGCAAATACATATATATGTGTATATATGGAGTAGCAAGAGACATTCAAGGCTTTTCATAAATTCTTATAAATTGCAGCTTAATGTTATTACATAAAACATAAGTTGTGAGACAGACCATATTCATGGAGAAATAAATATCAGAAAACAATCCATTCTTTCTAAATGGACCTATTGATGAAATAAAATCTGATACAAAATTCCAGAAATGGTGTTTATGAAAATTTGACAATCTTTTCCCAAGGTCAAATATTTTCATGACATTCAAGAAAAAAGGTGGCATATGTTGATGACAGGACTTTTCACCATACAACAAATACTTAAGACATTAAAATAATTTTAGTTATACTCAATGACTTACAAGGGTAATAGCTGTGTAAGAATTATAAATTAGAATTTGATTTATATGCAAAACACTATTTTGAATCTGAAGCTTTTTTCTAATATCCTTTGAGAAACAGAACTAAAATGAGCTGTGTAGGAAGGTATCAAGTCCACATGAGAAACTTAAAAGTATACAGAGTTTAAATTCCTGAGCAAGAGCTTATAGGTTATCTCAGCGCTTATAAAAGGCTCCATAGGGGATTCAGTTTAAAAACTGTCAGAACCATTTTTAATTTTTCAAGATTGCTACAAAGTTGATCAGAAGAGAGGAAGTAAAGATGTAAATCTAATTTTAGAAAAAACCTGTTGAAAGTTTATATTTTCTTCTTTTGTAAAACAGAGACTAAACTTTCTTTAGATACCTCTAACATATTAATCATAAGTAGTTTCTGAACCTTTGTTCATCTTTCATGTCAGACATGCTTTACGACATCCCAAAATCTACTAAATATTTTACAATTCATGACAGATATGAAGGTTTGCATTGTACATGTATAGTAAATGTATAGCAATACTGTCCTATTTTCCTTTAATGTATACACATAAAACAGATGAGCTCTGTGGGCAAGACAGATTGTCAAGCAGAGATAGCATTAACCTTATCTTATAACTTCACTTCAATATGGTCAGGATGCACAACTGTTTTATAAGGTCTTATATAATATTATATACCTCTGTTACTAATAATGATGAAGAAAAGTATAAAGGTTTTGAATGAGCTGATGTCTGAATGATGTGCTTTACACTTTCTTTCAATTAACTATTTCCTTCTTAATATATGGGTTACTTTTATTTTTTATTTTCCTTCAAAAGGTGACTCACATGCCCTTTCTGCTGTTATTACAGCCCTCTTCAGGTTTCCTGGAGTTACTTCGACTATAGACCACTCAAGTGAACGATACTTCCTGTGTGTTCTAAGTGCTAGGACTTAGAGATATAGGGCTCTGAAAGTGTACATTTAAAAATTACACTGAAACCCAAAAAGGCAAAAACTTCAATGAGAATATATATGTTCTCTTTATGTACTTTGGAAATATGGCTGGATAAATACTTTCTGGAGGCGAGACATTTTCAGAAATCACATCAAATGGAATAATTCTAAAGACACTAATATGAGAGAAATGTTATTCAAAATAAAAATACATGAATGTGCAGGGCAGTATGCAGGTAATAGATGGCCAGAGTGCAACTCTGGATCCAGCTATGCCTCATGCATTAAAAAGATTTGCAGTCTGGGTTTGTGGAGATAGATATGTGATTTAAATGTTATGCTGAGAAGGGCCAGGGATTGAGCTCAGTGGTGTTGCACCTGCCTGGCAAGTGCAAGGTCCTGAGTTCGATGTTCGGTACCAACAAAAACAGTGTTATGCTGAGAATATATCTATTGAATCATCATACATTAATTTACTCCTTTTCCAATATAATCATTGATATCTTTGGCAACAAGGAGGTAGAAGAGGCTATGAGGAGAGTCGCTGACAGGATCAGGACAATTTTGTGAGGACCTTAATGATCTCTTTGGGTATAAACCATATTCCAAATACCTGTGAGAATCAACTATGGGATTGGTTAATAGTCTGGTTAAAGTCAAAGTAAACATTAATAAAATAATCTATCACATCATTAAATATGCTGAAATCAATTATTTTTGAATGTCTGCCCTATGCAAGAAATGTTAAGTATTGCATTCAAATACATTTTTAAGTAATCTTAATTTTTCTTCAGAAAAAGAAAATCCATCCACTATTTACATAATCAATAGAAATATTACTGAAATTGCTGTAAATGGACACAGATTCAACCCTAGATCTATCACAGATGGTTGGCTTAGCTTAGCACCACATCATCAGCCTCATTTGCTATCTGTAAAATGAGAGACTGGCTGTGGGCAACTGCTCAAATTCTTTGCTGTTTAGGGAGTTTCTATTCTATGGTGACAACAGTTCTCAAAGAAATTAGGGAGAAAAAGATGGGTGAGAGCTGGGTATTCACAACAGAGAGGATCAAAGGTTTTTCTAAATCCAAGTTTCCCTTCTTTATGAAGCAGGTGGCGGAACCACTGAGCTAAATCCCTGGCCCTAAGTTTCCCTTAAAACTTTAAACTAAGCCATAGGCATCATCAACTCTAATTGCCTCAATACCACCAGAGTCTGTGTCCCCAATCCACTCTTTATAATTCTGCCCAGTCTTCCTCCAATGCTACTCTTGTCATATAGTTCTTACACGGAAACTGGAGTTCCTCTGTGTTTCACAAGAGACCCACCTTATACTGCCCAATTTTCAAATGCAACCATGATTTGATCCAGCCTTCTCAGATAATCTGATCTCATCCTAGTGTCCATATGAAACACTTCACTGAAGCCAGGCCAGACTCTGAGCTCTACGTATTCGCTTTTGAAATCCTTCTTTTGCTTAATCAAACTGTGTCCATCTTCAGTCCCATATTATCTCTAAAAATTTTGTCAGTTACTGCAATCTTTAATTTGTTTCTTTGAATGTGCATATCGTATAAATCTAGGATTATACAATTTAGGACTCATGTATTGTTTGTTGCTGTTAAATGTTTTAGGTGTCTCTTCTCAAACATAAAAGATTTCTGCATATAAACTAGATTATGTTTTATACTTTTGTTTTGATCCTTCCATACCGCCAAACAGCATTCCTCCTATACATCTCATTCATCATAGGAACCCAGTAAATATTTCATGACTGGCACTTAATTTCACTCCTCAGAAGAGGATTTCTGGGGCTTAAAGATAAAAAAACATAGTTTCTAGTTAGTTACAAGTTACTGCCAAGGCATAATGCCCTGCCCATCTATTCCTTCCATCTGTAATTATTGAGTGCTGACTGTATGCCAGGCTATTTTGGGTACTTGAGTTCTATGTGATTATGCACTAGAGACCCAGCAGTTTGTAGCATATGCTGTTGATTTTCTATTCATATGCTTCCCAGCACACCCAGAGGCCACATTTGCACAGATGCATGAATGAATAAATGAACAAACTCTTCAACATCAAATGAATGACTTTTAGTCCTTCTCCAAGAGGAGAAAATCTCTTTCATATATTGATCCATAACTCCAAACTCCCGTTGCATTTCATTCTACAATATTTCTTTCCCTTGCAACTTCCTTAGGTTTTTCTCTTTAGAACATTCAATTTAGATCATCCTTACACATCCTTAGAGCTTCTCAACACTTGTAACTAAGTGTATTCAAAGTTCCGGAGTCATTCTCCCACCGACCTTGTAAACAGTCAGATAAAGTTCACTGGAGCTTTTGGATCAGGATTGCCTCTGGCAGGAAGCAACCTTTTTGTCCACCTCACTGCGCACTATAAATGTCATCATTTTTATAAGCGCTATGATGTGTGTTGGGAGGAAACAATGGGAACTAGTGTTTAGTGTGTGACAGATCGTAGTAACTCTTAGCCACTTTTTCAGTACTGGTATTTGTGTACTACTCTTAAAGGAAAGACAAGAAAAAGTCAGGGCTAACCAGCAGCACAATCCCACCCTTCATTCTGTGCTAGCATAATGGTTAACATTCTGTCAGGTGGGATGGTTATATAGTTTGCGTCCAGATGGAAGTACATGAGAGAACAAAAGGAGGAGCTGTTAATAAGTACCCTGGATGTCCAGTGGAAACAAGGGCTGCTTTGTACAAGCAATGACATATGAGCACAATATACCACCCAATTTTACAGATTTTTAAAAAGCATAATTTGCCTTAAGGTCCCCAAAGCAAAGCATCCTAAAAGGATTTACAAAAACGAGACTTTCTCCAACTCTCTGACCTATGTGCTCCTTTGGATGTCTCACCTATTCCTTAAAGAGATGAACTTCAACAGTTTTTCCTGTATCATTACTATGCTTCTTCTGCAAATCCCAGAATAGACCAATAGGGTTTTTTTTTCGCTTAAATTCTTTTATTGGTATATTTAAGTATACAATACATTTACATTTATCATTGGGTGCTTGTACCTGTACTTGATGTTTCTTGGTCCTTATTTTTTCCCCATTACCTGTGCGCCCTTCACCCACCGGCCCTTCCCTATTTACATAGACTTCATTTCAATTTTTTTTTATTTTCTCATAATTTTTCCTTTCCATTCTTTCCTTTCCCTATCTCCTCCCACCACCCCTACCCCTTTGGACCTTTTCCTATTTCAAATTATCAATTATTCATTTTAATCACTTTCATCCTTATTTACACTTTCAGTTTCTCACACTAGAGATACTATTCAGTATTTACACATGTGTGTCCTATTTATTTCACTTAAGAGTATGGCCTCAATATGCATCCATTTAGCTATAAATGACTCAAGTTTCTCATTCTTTATGGCTGAGTAGCACTCCATTTTATTAAAAAACCACATCATCTTTATCCAGTTTCCAGTTGATGGGCACTTGGGCTGTTTCCAAGCTTTAGCTATTACAAACTGTGCCGCTATAAACATAGGTGCACACATATCACTGTGGTATGATTCTTTCAATTCTTTGGGGAAGATACCCAGTAGGGGAATAGCTGGGTCAAATGGGACCTCTAGTATTGATAGATTTCTTGATAGCAGCCACTCTTTCTGGGGTGAGGTGGAATCTCAGTGGTGTTTTCATCTGCATCTCTCTAATGACCAGTGATTTTGAACATTTTTCATATGTTTATTTGCTGCTTTTACTTCTTTGTCTGAGAAACATCTGTTCCTCTCAGATGCCCATTTTTGAATTGGGTCTTTGAATTTGGCAGGTCTGATTTTTTTCAGTTCTTTATATATTCTAGATAGTATCCCTTTGTCTGAATTACAGGTGCTAAAAAAATTTCTCACATTGTAGGTTGTCTGTTAGCTCTGTTGGCGGTTTCTCTTGCAGTGCAGAAACTTTTTAATAAGATGAGATCCCAGTAGTTGATTCTTTTTGCTAGTTCCCATGTAATTAAGGTTTAGTTCATAGTCTTTTCCTATGCCAATGTCTTTAAGAGTTCTACCTAACTTATCTTCCAGCAAGTTTAGTGTTTCTGTCTTAATATTTAGATCTTTATTCCACTTTGATCTTAATTTAGTGCATGGTGATAGATATGGGTCTAGTTTTAATCTTTGCCAGGATGAAATCCAGGTTTTCCAACACCATTTATTAAAGAGGCTATCTTTCCTCCAATGAGGGTGGTTGGCTCCTTTGTCAAAGATGAGGTGGCTGAGTATGTCTGAAGTTGTTTCTGCATCTTCTAATCTATTTCACTGATCCTCGGGTCTGTTTCTTTGCCAGTGACATGCTGTTTTTAATCACAGTAGCTTTGTAGTATAGCTTCAAGTTGGGTATTGTGATACCCCCAGCCATGTCTCTGTTGCTCAGAATTGCTCTTGCTATTCTAGGTCTCTTCTGGTTTGAAATGAATTTTTGAATTGTTTTCTCTAGTTCTGTGAATTATATTGTTGGAATTTCAATTGGCATTGCATTAAATTTATGTAGTAGTTTTGGAAGTATGGCCATTTTCACTATATTGGTTCTTCCTACCCAGGAACAAGGGATATCTTTCCATTTTCTTATATCCTCCTCGATCTCCTTTTTCAAGGTGCTGTTGTTTTCAGTGTAGAGGTCTTTTGCTTCCTTTGTTAGATTGATTCCTAGATATTTCATTTTTTTGGATGCTATTGTAAAAGGAATTGTTTCCCTAATTTCTCTCTCAGTGAGTCTCCTATTTGTGTATAAGATGGCTATTGTTTTTTGAGTGTTGATTTTGTATCCAGCCACTCTACTGAATTGGTCAATTAAGTCTACAAGTGTTTTGGTAGAGTTTTTTGGGTCTTCTATGCAGAGTATCATATCATCAGCAAATAGTGACAGTTTAACTCCTTCCTTTCCTATCTTTATTCCTTTTATTTCTTTCTCTTTTCTAATTGCTGTGGCTAATGTTTCCAGAGCTATATTGAACAGGAGTGATGATAGTGGGCATCCTTGTTTTGTTTCTGACTTTAGCATGAAAGTTTTCATTTTTTGACCATTTAGTATGATGTTGGCTGTTGGTTTTTCATAGATAGCCTTAATCCAATTTTCTGTAGCATTTTTATCATGAATGGGTGTTGGATTTTGTCAAATGCTTTTTCTGTATCTATTGAGATGATCATCTGTTTTTTGTCCTTGACTCTGTTGATATAATGTATTACTGTTATTGATTTACAAATGTTGAACCATCCTTGCATCCCTAGGATAAATCCGACTTGGTCAGGGTGTATGATCTTCTTGATGACACTCTGTATTCTGTTTGCCACTATCTTGTTGAGCATTTTTGCATCTATGTTCATTAGGGAGATTGGCCTGTAGTTCTCTTTTTGGGTTGGGTCTTTCCCTGGTTTTGGAATCAAAGTAACACTTGCTTCCAGGAATGAATTCAGAAGCCTTGCTTCCCTTTCAATTTCCTTGATGAGTTTAAAGAGTAATGGTGTTAGCTCTTCTTTAAATGTCTTGTAGAAATCAGCAGTGAATCCATCCGGACCTGGGCTTTTCTCTGTTGGTAAATTTTTTATTACATTTTCAATTTCACTCATTGTAATTGGGGTGTTTAGAATTTCTATATCTTATTCATTTAACTTTGGCAATTCATATGTATCTAGGAATCTGTCCATTTCTTCTGTGTTTTCTATTTTATTAGAGTACAGGTTCTCAAAGTAGGTATTGATGATCCTCTGGATTTCTGCTGATTCTGTTGTGACTTCCCCTTTTTCTTTCTTAATTGCATGGATTTGAGCCTTTTCTTTCCTTTTTTTGATAAAGTTGGCTAAAGGTTTATTGATTTTATTTATCCTTTCAAAATACCAACTCTTTGATTCACTAATTTTTTGTATCATTCTCTTGTCTCCATTGCATTGATTTCTGCTCTGATCTTCATAATTTCCTTTCTGTAGAAGCTTTGGGTTTGTTATTTTCTTCTTTTTCCAAGAGTTTGAAGTTCTGCATTAGGTTATTTATCTGAGTTCTCTCTGTTTTCCTAATATGGGCATTCAGTGCTATGAATTTCCCAAATAGAACTGCTTTCATTGTGTCCCATAGATTCCTGTATGTTGTACTGGGGTTACCTTACTTGTAGAAACTGTCTTGTAGAAACTGTCTAATTTCTTCTTTAATTTCCTCTGAGACCCATTGGTTGTTCAGGAGGTTATTATTCAATTTCCAGGTGTTTGTGGAATTTTGCAGTTTCTCATGTTATTGATCTCCAATTTTATTGCACTATGGTCTGATAATATACAGGGGGTAATTTCAATTCTTTTACATTGACTTAGACATGTCCTATGAGCTAGGATGTGGTCTATTTTGGAGAATGACCTGTGTGCAGCTGAAAAGAATGTGTATTCTGATTTTGTTGGGTGGAACACTCTGTAAACATCTATTATGTCCATTTGTTCAATAGCTTGGTTCATTTCTAGAATTTCACTGTTAATTTTTTTGTCTAGATGATCTGTCTATTTGTGACAGTGGGGTATTGAGGTCCCCCACTGCAAATGTATTAATGCTTATTTGGTTTTTCATGTCCATTAATATTTCCTTTGTATAGTTGGGGGCATTTGTATTTGGTGCATATATATTTAGGATTGTCATCTCTTCCTCTTGGATTCTTCCCTTCACAAGGATGTAGTGACCATCTTTTTCTCTCTTAATTAGTTTTTGTTTGAAATCTACTTTGTCTGCAAATAAGATTGCTACCCCTGCTTTTTTCTGGGTTCCTGTGGCTTGAAGAACTGTTTTCCATCCTCTTACTTTCAGTCTATGAACACTTTTTGAGTTAGGTGTGTTTCTTGTATACAGCATATTGCTGGATTTTGTTTCTTAATCCATTCTGCCAGTCTATTTCTTTTGATTGGTGAATTGAGGCCATTAATATTGAGAGTTATAATTGATAGATATTGACTCTTCCTTGTCATGATGTTTTACTGTTATTGGATCTTATTTCTTTTTCCCTCTTTCTCTTTAGTTGCTTACCTTGTCTGGTGGCTTCCCTCTGTTGAGCCTCATGGAGTTGTGACCTTTGTTGCCTTTTTCTAGGATATTGGTTAGAATTGTTTGGAGTGCTGATTTGGAGTTCATGAAATTTCTCTGGAGTTCTTTGTCATGGAAGTATCTAATTTTCTCATCAATTTTGAAAGATAATTTTGCCGGATATGACAGTCTAGGTTGGAAGTTATTTTCATTTAGGGCTTGAAATACTTCACTCCAGGCTGTCCTTGATTTGAGGGTTTGTGTTGAGAAGTCTGCCATGACTCTGATGGGCTTTCCTTTATAGGTGATTTGTTTCTTTTCTCTAACTGCCTGTAGGATTTTGTTTTTCTATTAGGTTTCTGGGATCTTGACTCTTATATGTCCAGGAGTAGATTTTTTTTTTTTATCCTGGCTATGTGGAGTTCCATGTGCCTCACTTATCTGTATGTCCAATTCTCTACTTCTGTCTGGGAAGTTTTCTACTATTACTTCTGTGAACAGTTTTTTTATGTCAATTGTGCTTTCTCCTGTTTTTTAATGGAATCCTATCAGTCTTATGACATTCTTCTTTGCATCATCTAGCAGCAGTTTAACTGATTTTTCATGGTCCCTTACTATTTTTAAGAAATCTCTGTTTTCATGGTCCTTTACAGCAGTCCTGTCTTCTATATCTGATATTCTATCTTCAAATTTTCTTAATCTGCTCTGCATGCTTTCAGTGGAGTTTTTAATCTCCTGAACATCCATTTGAATTTGTTTCATAGATTCAATTTCTTTCTTATGTTGGGCATTCATGGCTTCCAGCATGTTTCTGAGCTCATCTATTTTTTTTTATCAGTTTCTGTTCTAGAGCCTCTAATCATGTCTTTCACTCTAATCACCATCTCTGTAGTTATCTGGGAGATTATTTCTGGTTTGAGTTTTTCTAGAGCCTCATTCATCTATTTTGTTACTTCCTGTGCTATCAGTTCAGGGTGTCCAGGTGGTTGATTATCAGACTTTTGTACCTCATTTCCCCCAGAATTTACCTTTGGTTGGGTGGAAGTCTGAGTTTGTGACTTGCTTAAATGTCTTCTCATTTCTGTTTTTGGTACTGTCCTTGGTTTAGTTCCTGGGCTGATATTTTGAAGTTGCTTATTGTAAGTATCTTTGTTGAAGTTTTTAGAACCCTTATGGAATGATTGCTTCTCAGAGGTGTCTTCCAGATATAGGTGGTCTTTAGCTTTTGAGTGTCTAATGGCTCTGAGGCTATCTCATTTTCATTATACCAGGAAGGACAACTGATTAGATCAATCACAACATCTTAGCCCAAGTCATACAATCAGCAACACCATAGCATCAAATACATCATTAGAGAGACAACTTATGGTAGTTATTAATCTATCACCTTTAAAAATGAAGGGCCTCCTTCAGGGTATGTCTCTGCTGTCACAATAGATAACGTGGGCAGCAATGTGCAATTATAAGTCAGTGAGTCTTGGAAAGCTAGTCCCAGACCTGTGAGATTCAGGCAGATTTCTGGCTGAAAGTCCCAAGTTGAGCCCCCTATCCTCCTGCAGGGTTGCACTCTGCAAGGTTCTACTGCAGATTTCAGCTGCCTTTCCCCTGAAAAAAGTCCAGGTTCTGATGAGCACTGGTAATCCCTCCAACTTACCAATCACGGTGGTCTGGTGTGCCTTTATTGCAGAGATTCTCTTAACTTTTCCAATGTTCTTGTTTTCATCAGGGAGCCTGAGAGAGGCCCTCTCTCTGTTGTTCACTTCTGCCACTCAGGACAATGGCTTTTTTGTCCCCCTGTGCCTGCTGTCTTAGTCACAAGCCTGTCTTGGTCACAAGCTGATGGAGCAAGGCAGAGGAAGCAGGTCCCGGTCAGCCTGCAACCACTCGGCCCCACTCGGGCCCACTCGGCCCCCAAGACCAATAATTGTTACCTCCCATTCTTGTGCATAAAATCCCATACAATACACTTTGTTTTCACCTCACTTTGCCTTTTCTGAATGATAAATGTTGGAGATATTCCCATTTTCTTACAGAGAGCACTTGCTCATTTTAGAACAATAGCTCCATGGTATTCCACTGTGCCTTTAATTTCACCAGTTCTTTATGAAAGGTTTTTGTGTTGCTTCCAGGCTTTGGCTACTAGAAACAACACTGTGAAAAATAACTCTGTGTCTGAATCATTTCATAGCTATAACATACAAATTTTTAGAAGTGGGATTCCTGACTCATAGTGCAAATGCACATATAATTTGGGTAAAGAACTAAATTTTATTCAAAAGTAATTATAGTATTTTATTCACAGAAAAATTGGATGGAGGTATGATTCTCTATAGCAATTTCAATTAAGTATTTCTTCATGAACTCTTAAATGTTTGTGAATGTGAAACCCCAGACATTATATCTTGCTATACTTTTAAATTTCAAATCTAGCTTAGTATGTATGAGGTGAACTTTTGTCTTGTGTTAAAAGAAACCTATATTTTTATAATATTGGCTTATCTGAGGGTCTATCTCACCATGCCCACCATACAGTAAATATCTCAAGGAAGAGACAGTATTTTCTTTTCTTTTTTTTTTTTTTTTTTTATCTAATTCTGGTTCCCAGAATAAGGTCTGGAGCAAAAAAAAATTTTTTTAAACAATTGTCATTTCCCTTATATCTCATAATATTTTAGCTGTATTTGATACCATTGCTTCTAAATTTTAAATTATGTTTTTAAATAATGTATCATACACAAATGCAATTTAAAATGTTTACATGATTACAATCTTAAAATCACTCAAGTTCTAAAAAAAAATAAGGTATTTGCTTCAATATTATCAATGATGCACCGTGACTTTTTGAATATGTTGAACTCTGCTTTTTATTTCCTAAAACTTTTTAATGTAAGTAATGGTAGATGTGATCTTTCTTCCAAAATCATTATTTACTTTATGGTATAAGGATTTGTTATTTTCTTTTGCTCCATTCTGAAAGCAGAGTAAATACTTTCCACAGATAATGAATAACACAAAGGGTAAGAGACAGCTCTTTTGAATGTACCAAGATCATGAATGAAATCTTAAATCTTTTAGAATATATTTCTGAACCAATTGGTTCTAGATGTCTATAATTCCTGTGCTCAGTGATTTATGTCAGATTAATAGCATGCTGAGGTATCACTGCATGGGCATTTTATACTACCCAGTTAATACTACATATACAAATAGGCAGTTATATCTAGATATTCAAGTGATGTGGAAAGTCTGTTTTGGAATCTAGCTCACAAAAGAGGAATGTAGATGTGCAAATATGATAAGAATATATGGAAGAATCAAAACAGAGTTAATGTGGCCACTCAGAATACAGTCCAAATATGAATTTGAAGAGTAGAGAGTTGTTGAATCTATATTGACTTTGAGATACAGATGAAAACAAGGGATGTCTTGGTGTTTGGAAATGGTAGAGGTACAGTAATGTAGTGAAGGAAATTTGCAAATATCCACTCTGGAGAATTGCCAAGTATTCCAGAGGATGTGAGATATAGGGCAAATGTGGGATAACCCTGAGACTCTCAAACTTTCCAAATACAGAGAAGACAATTTCCAATCTCTAAATTTACATGAGCACTTTCATAAACAAATATTTTTTATTCTCACTCAAAAAAATCAATGTTTTTGTTAAAAATTTTCTAAGTTAATCAGGATATTCAATGTTTTCTTCCCATTTAATGTGATGATTATGAAGCTTTTATGATTACCTCCTTGCCATAAATTCAATTTAGCACCTTGCTTTCCCCGACCTCTTTGAAAAATCAAAATACATTTGGATTTGTGAATTATTCAAATACTTCGCTACCAATAGATAATTGTTTTTTTATGGTTTCCCTGAACTCCATATCCATCCAAGTGGACACTCAGCAATAATACTTAGCTGAGATCACAGATCAGATGCTAAAATCATAACTTTTGATGAAAGTAAGAAAGTTATGAATATAATTAAATGTAGTCAAAAATTTGGCTAGCCTCACGAGGATTTCTATCATAAAAATAATGGTAGGAAGTGTGGAGTAAGAACTAACAACAATTACATTCATAGAGACTTAGAACACTGCATTGATAACTGTGTTTGAGCCTTTCAATAAGCAATCATTGGGAAAATGGATAAATAATAATGGACACCATGGAAGCAGGGTGGTTGTAGGAAAGAGGTGGTAGAGAGGGTAAACAGAAAAGTAAAGGTGGTACACTTGTGGATTGTGCTAATGGGACAATGAATTTAGTAGTGATGAATAAAAAAATCTCCATGTAAAGAGAATTTTCAAGAAGGTGATCTTGACTTTTGGGGTGTGAAGATGTTATTCTATACCCACGCTCTATGATATGTAAGTGGTTCCCTTTCTTGTCCTCTCTCTCTCTCTCTTTCTTTCTCTCTCCCTCCCTCCCCCTCTCTCTTCCTTCCTTCCTTCCCTTCTTTTTCTTTTCTCTCTCTCTCCTTTTCATACTGGAGATTGAAAGAACACAGGGACATTCTTCCGTGGAGCTACATTCACAAAGAGTTTTATTTTTATTTTAGTTTGAGACATGGTTTCCCTAAGTTGTCCAGGCTGCGCTCAAACTTGCAAGCTTTCTTCTTCAGGCCTGAAAGTGCTGGAATTACAGATGGGTGCAAGAGACATTGCCTCTGTAACAGACCACTCTATGATAATTGCAAATCTCCTGGTGGCCCAGAGAAGGCAATGTCCCTGGGAAGAGATCCCAGAACCCAAAACTGAGGTTCGCAAAGTTGTTTGCAAAATAAAGCATCCCTGTGCCCAAGTTCCTGACTCAGAGGGACCCATACTGAGAACTGGTTCTTGCAACTCCAGGGAACATAAGGCAGGTAGCCCTTGGGAGACCCACACTTCCTGGAACAAGAAATATAAATAGGAAAGTGTCTTGGAGCAGTAAAGACACTCTGGTGAATGCAACAGTTACTATTGTCATCAGAGTCAGGTAATGGGCAGGGCTTGTACAGAAGAGGTAAAAGTAGCTAAAGAAGAGAACTAGGAGGTGGCTTCGACCCTTCCTGAGTGAGGTCAATTAGGGTGTAGAAATAAAAGCCTGGGAACACTGACCTAGCCCACACATCACAGTAATCTGATAAATGCCTTAATAACTTTCAGGAATCATAGACAAAGAGACTCGAAAATAGCTTTTTAAACAATTATTTAAATGGTTTCATTTTGTTGAACAGGCAAGTGTGGTAAAGAGGAGAGAAATGGTCAGTCCCAGTATTCATTTTGGATAAAACAAGTTTAAAAAGTGACAAAACAAGTTTACAAAATTAACTTCCTAAAGAATTTTTTTTTCCTACTACAGCCCTTCCTGACCTGTATAATATGGGCCTTACTGCATTCATTCTCTCCTCTCCCCAAATGTATAAGAATTACTTAACCATGCCTCCCTTTGAGATCCTTCCAAGCAATGTGTCCTGTCTGCTTTTCCATGATTCAGTCTGTGCTGCAGTTCTGAGCTTTAAGAAATGCCAGTAGAGGACCCTCAATTGTTTATTCCACTTCACTCTTTAATGAGAACATTGCTAAATTCCAGAGTCTCCTTGAGGGAATCTTAGAAGTCATCTTCCCAAAAGTATATGTCTCCTTTCTAACAGGTTAGTATGGCTGGTTGTTGAATACAGAGTATACGATATGAGTAAATATCTTCAACTATCTTGGAACATTTCACTTGGGAATGTAGAATGGTGAACAAGAGAAAATTCTTATCTTTTGTAACCTAGCAGGAGAGTGTGGAAGAAGAGCCTGGAGACCGAGACTTTGATGCACTCTGTAGGACAAGTGCTGCTGGGAAGTAAGAAACCTGAACTCTTCTCCAACTCTGTCAGCAACAGATTCTGAGTAAATAATTTCTGACTTCTCATATTTAGTTCCTCTTTTGCAATATGAAGGGGGTTGATTTGATAATCTCTAAGTTCCTTTCAGGCTTTTGCATTCTGCTTTTTTGGTTCAGGAAAAGTTTCTCAGGAGAAAGAATGCTGAAGTCATTCATCTTCTGCCTTTACCCCTTGTTCTTAGGAATCATGGATCATATCAATCACACCTGGACCCAGACATTCATTCTTGCTGGTTTCAATATCTCTGGGACCATAAGATCTCTTGCCTTCTTGGGGACCCTGTGCATTTATCTCCTTACCCTTGGAGGGAACTTATTCATCATTGTCCTGGTTAAGGCAGATTCTGGGCTCTCCACACCCATGTACTTCTTTATCAGTGTGCTGTCCTTCCTGGAGCTGTGGTATGTCAGCACCACGGTACCCACCCTGCTGTACAACTTGCTCCATGGAAGTTTACCCATCTCATCAACCATGTGCTTCACACAGCTGTACATCTTCCATTCCTTGGGACTAACTGAGTGTTACCTATTCTGTATCATGGCGCTGGACCGCTACCTTGCCATCTGTCACCCACTCCACTACCATGCTCTCATGAGCAGACAGGTACAGAAATGCTTAGCAGGGGCCACCTGGATGGCTGGCTTCTCAGCTGCACTTGTTCCAGTCAGCCTCACTGCCACTCTTCCCTACTGCTTGAGAGAGGTAGCCCATTACTTCTGTGACCTGGCTCCCCTGATGCAGTTGGCCTGTGTGGACACAGGCTGGCATGCTGAGGTCTATATCGTGGTGATTGGCTTGATCAACACCAGCAATCTTGTAATCATTTTAGGCTTCTATGGAGGCATCTTGAAAGCTGTACTGAAGCTGCCCTCAGCTGCCAGTCGTGCCAAGGCCTTCTCTACCTGTTCCTCCCATATAACTGTAGTAACGCTATTCTATGGCTCTGCCTGGATTGTGTATGTGGGCCCACCTGCAGTGCATTCTGAGGGCAGAGACAAATTTATTGCTCTTGTTTATGCTTTTCTTACCCCCTTTCTCAATCCTATTATTTATACCCTTCGTAACAAGGAGGTGAGGGAGGCTGTTAGAAGGGTCACCCGAAGAATTAAGGGTGAATTCAAGTAACCCTGAGATTGTGTTTGACTATAGTCATCCACTTGACAAGTGTATTTTAGGTTGCTAATCAAAAAGATTAGTTAATCATCAATCAATCAAATCATATGCAGAATATAGAACTAAAATGGACTGATTCTTGTGGAGGACAAATTGAGAAACATGGAAAGAGAAGAAATATGGTCCCACAAACTGCTAATATGAGAAAAAGTGAAATAATCACAACAACAAAGAATGAAGTACAAATGTTTGGGTTAACTTAGAACCTTGCAGAGAGATTGAATTATGTTGGGAGCATCTGAAGAACTGAAACTAGTTGTGAGGCTGTGGTCAATATTAAATTCATTCAGAAGGGGTAAGAAGCCATAAACTGAGCTCAGCCAGAGGAAAAATAAAGGGAACCTCTGATAAATGTTCAGACATGGATTGCTGAGCTATGAAATAATGTCCACAAGAATGTGGCTTTGAGGGTCCTGCAGTAAAAGACTGTTTCCAGTAAATAGAGAATTTATTCTCTGCTAGGAAAGGGCAGAAGATTTGAGAAAAAGCTGCTCAGCAAATTGATGATCTAAATGGAGTTACAGAAACACTCCTTGCACTTTGAATTTGAAATAAACAGTCAATTAGAAAACAGTCATTGTTGGAATCTCTTATGTGAAGAGCTATCTCTAGGCATGAAGACAAGGTATAAAAAGCAAGCATATTTTCTGTGTTTAAGAAGCTTAAAGTTTTGTTTTGAAGATTCCCCCCATTCTCTCCCTCCCATTTGTACACATACTCACACCATCCAGCAAGCACCAACGGGAACATATTGTCTAACAATTTTGCTCTACGTGTATCTGCAGTAACAGGAAAGCATGAAAAATGAGAAGTGTATGGATTAACGGAACAGAGCTTTAAAAAACCAACTGACTCTGACATTTCCCCCAGTAGCTCCAAATTTGGAATTCTAAAACCCCGGGGGCCCATGTGGCCTGAAATTGTAGGATTCTACTCAGAAATTCTGTGTCTTGGGATAATGAGGCTCCAAGTGTACTGAAAGTGAAAAAAAAGAGACATTTTTGAAAATAGGAATTCTGTAGACAGCACTTTTTTTCTTTTTAGTAATATGATAAATGAGTTTGTTTCCTATTTTTGAATAATGTTTTGAAATGCTCCATAATGGAAGATGGGTTGGTGTTTTTTAACTAATTCAAAGAAAAAAAGTGAATATGAAAGAAAATGTGTGTGGAATGACTAACAGTAGCACTGACCTCTCTCTTAATTCAATAATATTGAAATAACCTTAAATGAACAGTGTTTCAGAATCTTGAGTTGTTAAATGTGGATAGATTGTCCAATTTGAGGTTTTTCTATGAAAATGTAGCCTCAGGTAAATTTTCTTTGACTATGCATTTATATCTGGACTATATTCTCTGCTCAGATATTTTGTAGTCTCAGAGTAAGAGAGAATTAATTTTTTTTGTATTAAATTCTTTTATTGGTACATTGTAGGTATACAACACAATTACATTTCTCATTGGGAATTGTACCTTTACATAATGCATCTTGGTTCTTATTTTTTCCCCATTCCTAGCCCTCCCTTCACGCCCTCCACCCTTCCCTATTTACAGACTTTATTTCCATTTTTTCCATTTCTCAGCATTTTTCCTTTCCCTTCTTTCCTTTCCCCTGCCCCTCCCACTACCCCTACCCCTTTGGACCTTTTCTTCCTATTTTACATTATCGATTATTCATTCTAATCATTGGTACATTTTAGGTATACAATATAATGACATTCATCATTGGAAATTTGCACCTTTACATAATCTCTCTTGGTTCTTATTTTTCACCCTTGCCCAGCCCTCCCTTCAACCCCCCCATTCCTCACTATTTACAAAGATCTTGTTCCTATTTTTCCATTTTCTCATATTAATCCCATTCCCTTCTATCCTTTCCCCTAGCCCTCCCACTTCCTTCCCCTTTGCCCCTTTTCTTCCTATTTCACATTACCTATTATACATTTAGTCCTTATTTACACTTTCAGTTTCTCACACCAGAGAAACTATTCGGTATTTATACATGTGTGTCCTATTTATTTCACTTAAGAGTATTGCCTCAATGTGCATCCACTTAGCTATAAATGTCTCTAATTTCTCATTTTTTATGGCTGGGTAGTACTCCATTTTATAAAAAAAACACATTTTCTTTATCTAGTCTCCAGTTGATGGGCATTTGGGCTGTTTCCAAGTTTTAGCTATCACAAACTGTGCTGCTCTGAACATGAATTTACCCCATTTTTCAATCCTATAATTTATAGCCTGAGAAATAAGGACATGAAAGATGCAATTAACAAACTCTTGCTCTCAAAAAGTATTTAATGTCTGTGATAGATAATTTAGATAAAAGGTCTTTATTTTATGGAACCACTTCCTGAAATATTGATTCCACAAAAGAAAAAATTTAAAGGATTGTGCAATTAGTTGAACTTTCCTACCCGATGAGCTGATAAACAGACTGGCAAAGACAGTCCTCTGATAATTTCTTTTTTTTTTTTTCATTAAGTTCTCTGATAATTTCTAGAGATTACAAACTAAAAATTTTCTATATGCCTTAATTTTTAGGGCCTATAAAATATTTTCAGTATCTCTAGTTTTGTTTGTTTTTAATTTATTATTTAATTTCAAAATGGTTAATTGTGGAAACATTAGTAATCTCCTTCCCATCTTTGATATGTAAATTACGTTACAATATTGTTAGTGTTCTTTAAAAACATCCACGTGCCAGAGTTGGTGTACATACTAACTCTAATATATTAAGGCGATTTATCTAAAGCTTTTTAATAAGTTACCTGATATTAAGAAGAAGCCAAGATTCCTGGTAGTCAGACCATAGACTTTATCCTCCTGTCTTTGTTTTCTTTCCAGTCTCCTGACTTAATTTAAAACATACATATGTACTTGTGTGATCCAAGTGTAATGCTTCATCAACAAGACATTATAGACTTTAGTTGGCATTGTGTTAATTACTGTAAAAAAGCAAATAAGTAGGTCATATTTTTACCTCCAGGAACTTCAATCCAGGAGACAGTTAAGACATAAGTGCCTATGTTTACATCTATAGTCAATTAAAGTTATTAACTGTTAAATCCATCAGTGTAAAAGTATTTGGTCTCTTCTCCCTTCCATACCAGGGCTAAAATACATAATTTTATAGTACTTGTTCCATGATGTGTATACAAATTTATAATCTATATTTCTACAAACTCAAAATTACATACTAAGATTTATTTGTGTATTCACACAGCATTTATAGGCACTAGCGTAATTAGTAGATATACAGTCCTTTTTGTTGGAATTTTACATTTTTTTATGCCCATCACTATTCTTTTTTCATTTTTGTTTTGTTTTGCTTTGTTTGTTTGTTTGTTTTTTTGAGACAGAGTCTCACTATGTTGTTCAGGCTGGCCTTGAACTCCTGGCAATTCTCCTGCTTCAACCTTCCCAGTGCTGGGATTACAGGCATGGGCCAATCTCACTCACCACTCTTATACATGTGGCAATAATCATGTTCTTGCATAAAGTTCTTTCCATTAAAATATTTCAGGATAAATTTCAAGAAATTGATTTATTGGAGAAAAATGTGCAAATATGTTAATAATTCTTAATAAAAATACAGCTTTGTAAATAGTAGTACAAATAATGCATTCATGTAATACTTTCTGTACAGTTTTGATTGCATAACAACTGATATACTGATTAAATAAAGAGTTGTGGAGCATACCAAGTCTACTATTGGCAAATTGAAATTGCGTCCTTATTATAGTAAAGGATTGGAATGAACATCCACCTCTCTGCAATGAATGAACTCATGGTGGATAGAATATACTGTTTTGCCTCAAAATTTTGGATTGACCTTTAATTCTTATTCAGCTACTGGGGTGTTAATAGGCATTCCTGATATTTAGTACATTTCTTTGTAGTTGGGTTTCCCTTTCAGCCTTGAATCCACTCTGGTTCAGAGGAGAGAGACACATGGAGCTGACCCAACTCAGCCTACCTGAATCCTGGTGCTTGGCCCCCAGAACCCAGAGCTAAGAGCTTGAAGTTGATTCTCCTTTGTCCAGGTGCAGTGGACTTACAGACTTTGGAGTACAAAGCTAGATGACTGTTGCTTAATATCTATGTGTGAAACATTTGATAAATTATTGCACTGTGTTACCTGAAGATTTCAACTTACATCTTGCCATCCTGAGATTCTAGAAATTTTAGAGCAAATGCTTATGTACTACTTGATTTTTTAAGATATGCTATTGGGTTGCATTTTAGAAAAAATAAGACTTAAAAAGATGATACTTGTTTAAAGAAATAAGGAAATAGGGAAAACTTGAAAAAAATTTCAAGTAATATGAACAATTCAACAGAAGAAAAAGAGAAAATTCTTATAGTTATATAAAGAGTTACTTAGACTCTTGACCAAGGCCGTATGTTACAGGGAATGTAGAGAGAAAGACACATACTTGACAACTGATGGAAGCCAAATGGTGTAACCATTCTAGGAAAAAAGCTGGTATAATTAAAATGCAATGTGAGAGTATGCTGTTTTCCAGTAACTTTGTTCCTAGGAAGGCTTTCTGACAATGTTGCCACACATGTTTTTAAGTTGACCTGCAGATAGATGTTTGAGAGGTTGAAGCAGTTGAAGCAATCTGGGAAATACTATGGAGAAGCAGGTACCCACATGCTGAAGAAATATTTTAGAGGATGATAACAATGTTAGGTGCAGTGAAACACATGAACACAAGGAAAAATAATTCCCCCCAAAAATGCTGAGAGAAAAAATCAGCAATGAAGTGAAACAAATTCTTTACAATTGTGTAAGTTGAAAGTACATGTACATAAAACATAAATACATACTTTATACAAATGTGTACATACAGAAAATATCTGTCAAATAAGATTGTTGTGTATGGAGGAAAAAGAAGTTAAATAAAAGTAAGTTTCAATATGAATTATGTATACATCTAGATATGTACTTTTTCCCAAAAAAGATTACATGAAGTGGGGATTCTGAAATTTGTGGTCTAAGTTGCTAATAGACTTTGTTATGTTTTCCAATATTTATTTATGAGTTTCTTTATACTTCTAATGATAGCATGGAGATTTATTATCTTCAAATAAAGTAAGTGTAGTGTGATATTTTGTTATCATTGTACATTATGTGATTTTTAAATTTTCTATTGGTGGACATTTAGATTTTTAAAATTACTTCTAATCATAAACAAGTTCACAGTGAAATTCTCTGGATAAATTTGAAAACAGCAGTTTTGTTGTGAGATTAATTCTTAGAAGTATAACTGTAGTATACAATAATTTCCAAGATTTGAAAATTAAGTAGATACTACCAAATCACTTTTTAAATGTGGTTCAAATTTAAACACTCAGCAACATTGAATGCTTCTATTTCAGTACATCTCACATACTGTATATCACTCCTTGTATTTTAGCCAATTGTAGTGCTTTTTGTTATTGTTGTTAATTGCTTGGATATTTATTGCCAATTTTCCTATTGACTATAAAAATCAATTTATTAAAAATAACTCCATATTTCATTTTTGCCATAATTTTTGAAAGTATAAAACAATTAAAATATACTTAGTGCATTATAATTTATAAAAATATATAACTTTTTAAATAAATCTATGATTGTAACTAATAAATTTCCTAAACATGTGTTTATATACTAAATGAAGGTTACTATTATCCATGTTTGTAATTTATTATAATAGAGTTACATGTAACCATGCATTTTTAACTAAGTGTTCTATGAAGATAAGGTATTTTGTAGAGTCTCATAAAAGAAATGTAACACTTAAAATCAAATGTAATTTTTAGAATAATCTTTTAAAGTCAAATTTAATTTTCAGAGTAATATTTTAAGCTAAGAAGGTATATAGCAAATATTCCTGGCTCACCTGTTCATTCCAAAACCCATATGCCAACCCATTATTCCTTGTCTATCTCTGTTGATGGGTTCTTATCACTGAGATATAGGCAAGAATATTCCCATTCAATTTGTTAATTTCAACAAAGGAACTAGGACTCTTTGAAGAAAAATCATTTTCTATATTGTAAAGCAAAAGAAATTTAAGAGAAGAATGAAACATCTTTTGGCTTGGGAAAAAGTTCTAGAGAAAAATACAAAACAATAAATGGAAAAAATTTTAAAGTTAACTAAAAATAAACTTATAAAATTTGAATGGTGATAAGATCAAAAGTATAGCAATTTTATCTAAATGGTTTTCTCTTCAAGTAATTATACAATTTGACTTTATACAGGAAAATAAAA
This sequence comes from Heterocephalus glaber, assembly GCF_053883595.1. Lineage (NCBI taxonomy): Eukaryota > Metazoa > Chordata > Mammalia > Rodentia > Bathyergidae > Heterocephalus > Heterocephalus glaber. The sequence continues at coordinate 5,003,360 of NW_028258349.1, read as the reverse complement.
TTCTTATATGTCAATTATGTGAAAGTTGAGAGTAGAATTGGAACAATCATAATAAAAATGGCAGACAGCACTGGTAATTTGCTTTAATTTTGGGAAGAATTCCCTATCGGTCATTTCTCTTCCCGAAGAAGTCTAACCTTTATTCACAGAGACAGAGGAGAAAAATCAGTGTTATCAGCTAAACTATCAGGCCCAAACTTCAGTATAAAATTAGTAGGCAAAACCCCCAGAAAGATCATTGTTTTTCTTTTTCTTTCTTTTACATTCACTACTGCTGCTATATTTTTTATTAGTACATGTTTTCAGTGCATAATAATTGGATCCCTTGTAGGGAGTTGGTAAATGTACATAACGCATCTTAATTCTTAAACATTCATAACTACCAACCCCCTCCTCTCTTCTCTTCCTCCTTCTCTTGATACTTTTCTCGCTGGAGAAAGATCTATCTCCCTATGTCCTATTATCCTTCACTTTGCTCTTTATTCATATTTTATGTTAATCATATAAGAGAAACAGTGTGATATTTAAGCTTGTATGTCTGATTGATTTCACTTAACATTATGATATCAAAAGGCAACCCTTTTCCTGCAAATGACTCAAATTTATCTTTCTTTATGGCAGAGCAATACTCCATTGTTTGTAAATACCACAATTTCTTTATTTATTCCTCTATTGATGGACATATACTATGCTTCTAAGATTTAACTATTTTGAATTGTGCTGCTGAAATATTGTTATGCACGTATCACTTTATCTTTAATTCTTGAAAGATTTAAATTAAGCTGAATGCCTAGAAAAGAGCAAGATGTAAGCCTAGCTCCCTCTTTTCATTGTGTCATTAATTTTTTCTCCTGTATTTTATCAACACCTCTCAAATCTGACTCTTGCTTTTTATCATTTTTGATTCCTTTAAAGTCTGTAAGTCAATCCATCCAGAAATACCACTGTAATGTAAGTAATCATTTTTTTAAATAGAAAAAAGTACTTTTATTTTAATCCCTAAAGCTCCCAAGTTGACTCATTTGTGCTAGATTGGAGTTGGCTGGGACTGGGGCTCTCCTAATTAACAGCCGGAGTTGCTTTTTCTAATTGGAGCCATTATAGGGCTTGTTGTTTTTCTCCCCACATTTGTCTAAAATTCCCAAGAGAGTCTATCTTCTAATTCCAGCATTCTGGTGATGTTCAGGAAAAGATACATATACAGAGGGAAATGAGGAAGGAGAGAGGGAGAGGGGGGGATATACAGGGAGTCAGAGCCATATATCATTAACTGATGAGGAAATTCCATTTAGCTAGAGCCCTCAGGGTTGAAACAACAAAAAAGCAAAGGAAGTTTGCTTTACTATAATAGTTCTAAATAGTATACATCAGAGGAAGAATCTTCATCTATATTCATTCCAACTCTGGAACTCAACAAGAGAAAGGTCTGTGAGTTGACTGAAGCGGGGGGATGGGAGGTATCCAGAGAAAGTACAACACACCTGCATCTGATGACTGACCACTTGTTAGGAAGGTTTTCATCAAGTAGAAGGTGGGAAAGTGTTACAGGGCAGTTTGTTTGTTTGTGGGTTGGTACCCAGAAATAAAATTAGGACATATCCTGAGATTATATCCACAGTCTTTATTTTATTTGGATTCTGAGACAGGCTCTTACTAAGTTGTTAAGTTGCCCAAGCTAGAGTCAAACTTGTGATCCCCTAGCCTCAGGCTTCCAAAGTGCTGGAATAAAAAGCCTGTGCCATCATGCCCAACTCAGGTCAGGTTTTGATAACTAAATTTCCTCAGAAATGGTTGAGACGTAAATGCATCCAGTATCAAAGAATTGCCATAAAATTACAAGTAAGCATTGTGATTAATTTCTGAGACACTTTAGGAAGAATTGTTTGAGGAATCAGCTGAGATTTCGACTTGGCTACTGTGCAGTTAAAGCCATTGATATTTACACTACACTTACTATGCTGAATTCTGTATAAGAATAAAACAAGGTTCAATGAGTAAAGACAAATAATTTTCCTTTTTGATTCAGCTCTTCCATGTCCTTTCTTTAGCTTAAAAATATCTCTTTAGGAGATTAAAGACAGATCTGCCTCTACTCAGAAGACAAATTCTTGGACCAGCGCTTGGTTTAGTTTTTAGAATCTTGTTGTAAGGGTCATAGGTAGTAGATGTGCTGGTTATGTTGGAGACATCAAAACTTATGGAAGAAATCAGGTATGTGAGGGTAGACTGAAGAAAGCTTAAAAGAATGAATATATGTGTATAAGTGTAGATACAGACATCTACCTCTCTCTCTCTCTCTCTGTCTCTCGGACACACATTACAAGTAGAACTTTATTAGAAAACACAGATACGATAATTGTAAAGGAGATGAGAAGAGGCATTTCAGGAAAGAGAAAGAGAAGTCTTGGGGGGGGTTAGAAACTAGAAAATGTTATTATATGTGTGGAATAATAACACTTTTGTTCCACTACATTGGCAAGTAGCAAGTTGCTATGGCAACAGAAGATAAATTGCCTTTGTTTTCTACAGAAACAAAAAGTTAAGTATAGTATTAAAGAAAAGTGATAACTTCCACCTGTATGTAAATAGAAGTTAGAAATTTGATGGGGATTGATCATATATTTGATAAGCAAATACATAAAATATGTCACTGAAATAGCAAGACAAAATAAGTTAAACAGAACTTGATTAATTTAGTTTGGGAACTGAAGGAACTGCATATCATATAAATAATATATAAAGTTTTATATATATGCAGATATCTATACCTATTAATAAATAAATATATATATAATGTTGGCATCTAGATGCACAGAGATAATATGAATAAAATCTTAATGAAGTGCTCTTTCATAAGGCATACACTAAGTATACAAAGAAATAAAGAAATTTTATCATTTCCTGATTCAGTGGTTAGGAAAGAGCGGTCCTATATAATTTGAGATTGCTCCTATGAAAGATGGGATAGTTTAAAGGGAAAAAATTGTAAGAAAGTAAAACTTAATGCAGGTCTATGAGGGCATTCACATGGGGAAACTGATGCTCTGGAAGGACTGAGATTTAGAGAATGGAGGCTTAAGCAAAGGAGGAATGGAAGTAGAGACCCTTGGATGTGCATTACAAGAGTTCAAGCATCCCTAGGCATTAAAATTGGATATAGCTAGTGGAAATAAAAGATCAGGGAAGAAATAGTAATAATAATAATAATAATAATAATAATAATAATAATATAGCAAGAAAGAATAAGTTAAACCAATCTTGATGATTAATTTGGTTTGGAAACTAAGGAGAGCATAGAATCTTCATACGACTTTCCCTTTAAAACTTTGGCCAAACTGTTCCTTTTTCTAAGGACACCAGTCATATTGGAATACGATGCACTCTAATGACCTCATTTAAATATAATCACATAAATAAAAACTCTATCTAGATGCAATCACATTCTGAGGTACTGAAGTTTGACTTGTGGATTTTAACATTTGAATTTGCCCTGACATAATTCAGCCCATAATAGACAGGCTCAAGTGGGAGAATCCTGTAGAAAACATGAGGCTCAGGAGAAAAACCCCAGACAAGGAATTCTGGAGTCACAGTGATTAAGATTAGAAGTCCAGAGAAGTTGATACTCTTGAATAAATGGGAACTTGAAATAAATAATTCTTCTATGTAGAAGGGAATATAGAATGAAGAAACAAAAATGAAGAAAAAATGTTGGGTTATCTTTACACTTAAGCGGTAGAAAATGGAATAGCCAATGAGAGAAACCAGAATAATATAGAATCAAACAGGCAAAGGAGGGAGACTTTTGAGGAGTGAGTGATTGATTTTCTGAGATCACTGGCAGTGAATGCGGAAAGTGGATGGTAGGCAATTTATTTAAAAGATTCAGGGTGAAATGAAGAGACTAAATAATGCATTCACATTAGAAAAATACTGATGAAAAACTTAGCTGAATAGAGATGCACTCCTCAAGGTAAGAAGATATGAATATATTTGATAGCAGAAGAGAAGAAATCAATATAAACTATTAGGACAATATCCTATAATGTGTGGTATTTAAATTGCATTACACAAACTCTACTGCTCTACTCTTGTACTGAACTACTCAGTACAAGTCTTCTAGCTCAGTCCTGGACGTATAACTTAGTATATTACTTTTCCATAAATTACTTCATTTGACCAAAAGTTTCCGGTACAAAAACATCCTTGAGATGGAGAAGATGCGGAAGGGACAGGAGGAGGTAGAATTGTTCATTTTAAAATAAGATAATATAAGCATTTCTATAATTTTTTCTCCTCCAAATATTTTGAGTCATTGTTAAGACTATACAAAGACAGGGTAAATTACAGGAAGAAAGAGGAAGATGCCCAGAATTGATCAATAATGGCTTTATCTTTCTTATTAAATTATTTAATCAAATCATCTAAGAATCAGATGAATTGACAGTTCAAGGAAAGAATTTTGAAAAAGTTGCAGGGAGACTGTTACGGAATCAGTAAGATTTGGATATGAGAAAGTTAAGCACCTTAATTGTTTCCTATTACTTCAATGCCTTACACAGTCCTTTAAAACATATTGTTATTACCAGCAGAATCAACACTGCCTGAAAATACTTGGGCTCTACCATAGAACTGCTGAAATAAAATCTCTCTGTATGAATACCAGTACTCTGAGTTTTAGCAATCCTCCAGCTGCTTCTAGGGATGCTAATATTTGAGTATCACTGGCTCAAAATACTGGTTGCATTTTCAGACTGTATCTTTTTACTTATTACAAATTTAGTTGCAGGCAAACAAAATACGGACTACTTCATTTTTTATTTTTCTTCCTCCACATCCTCAATACAGGGGTCTACCCAGAGGCTGGCTTTTTGTAAATAGATTTCCTTTCGGACCAATAGTAGACACCTTCTAGAAGGCTTGAGTGCAGCAGGAGTTGAAATCCTAACTTCCTGTTTATAGATGGACAGCTCCAACTGGACCACTGCTCAGGAGTTTATCTTCTCTGCTTTCCCTTCTTCCTGGGGAGACTCTGTCATCTGCTTCATTCCACTGCTCTTCATCTACATGTTCATTATCCTTGGAAACCTGGTTATCATCACAGTGGTGAAGCTGAATAGTAATCTTCACACCCCCATGTACCTCTTCATCAGTGCCCTGTCTTTCCTGGAGATTTGGTATACCACTGCCACCACCCCCAAGATGCTCTATAGCCTGCTTAGTGAAAGGAGGAGTATTTCCTTGAATGGTTGCCTCCTGCAGATGTACTTCTTCCATTCCACCGGCATCAGCGAGGTTTGTCTTCTGACAGCTATGGCCTTTGATCGCTACCAGGCCATCTGCAGCCCTCTTCATTATCCCACTATCATGACCTCCAAGCTCTGTGCTCAGCTGACTTTGGCTTGCTGTGTATGTGGCTTTGTCACGCCCCTCCCTGAGATTGCCTGGATCTCTACACTACCATTCTGTGGCTCTAATCTCCTGGAGCACATCTTCTGTGACTTCCTCCCAGTGCTGCGTCTGGCCTGCACAGGCTCACAGACCATCACCGTGATTCAGGTAGTGGATGTTGTCCACGCAGTAGAGATTATCACAGCCGTGATGCTCATTTCCATGTCCTACGTTCGTATTGTGGCTGTGATCCTTCGTATTCGGTCTGCTGAAGGCCGCTGCAAAGCATTTTCCACTTGTGTCTCCCACCTCACAGTTTTTGTGCTCTTCTTTGGTAGCGTGGCACTCATGTATTTACGCTTTTCTGCCACATACTCTTTATTCTGGGATACGGTCATTGCTCTGGCCTTTGCAGTTTTGTCCCCTTTCTTTAATCCTATTATCTACAGCCTGAGGAATAAAGAGATAAAAGAAGCTATAAAAAAGCACATGAGCCAAGCTAAAATATTTTTTTCGTAAGTTGAGGGACCTCAAGAAAGAACAACCTCCGTTGGGAGTATCTGTATATGCTGGTTCATCTTCATCCTCAACCATAAAAACAATCTGTGTTTTCCCCTCAGCCTTTCACTGAAACTGATGTCTTAAAAGTTTAAATTATAAATAAAAACACTAATAAGAGCGTTTATAGCTACTTTTCTATCTTTATCCAATTCAACATATTTTAAGTGTAACTGTTAATTAAACTCTATGCTACTCAGGTTATTTGATGTAAATTCATTTCACTAAAATGATCTAGGAAAATAATTTTAACACAATAAAAATGTTTGTTTGTATAACATAGTAATTAAAATAACTTTTACATGGTGAAGTTCTCCCCATTATACTGCCAACGTATATATTTGAAGAATGAGCCTAATTTGTAAATTGAGAATAAAAGTATCAATCAATAACCAATCTAGATAAGTTATGCATCAAATAGTATTACATGATAAATGAAAATTTAATTTTTGTTTTCATTGTGATCAAATGTATTGCACATATTAAATCATACATACAGTAAGTATCATTGAATGTCCAACCTATCACTACACTAAATTTTGACCTTTTTGCCAATTGATCAACTGTATTGGACAATAATTGTTCTATTCCAAGCACCCTCCTCCTTAGGCATTGAGAATTCTAGACTCTTTTATCTTATCTTATTGAAGACTCTTTTGCTGAATTTTCTTGTTGTACGTGCTTCTTAAAATTTGATTTCTTCAGGTCAACATCTAGTTTGGATGGGATGAAACCCAATATTTTGCAAATGTTGGTAGAGTTTTACACTTCCTCTGTCCACTAACACAAATCTTGTAAATGTCAGTCTAGTACCCTTGCCTCTATATCATAGCCCTTCCAACACCGTCACCTTAAGTCTTATGATATCTCTCTTATCTTCATATTATACCACATTCACACTCTTTCTCCCTGAAGACTGGTTTTTTAAAATAAAAATCTGATCACTTAACTACTCTGTCTAAAAACCTCCCATGATTTAACTCAACTGCACTACAAATGATGAGTTTACAGTACTTTTACTAGTGAGTGTGTGCGTGTGTGTGTGTTGAATAATATTTTAAGTTGAGTGAAAAATAAGAGAAAAGGAAACAGTAAAAAAGTTTATGGCATGTTGATATTAATCTTACTTTGAAAACAAGCCCATAGTGAATACACAGATTTAAAGAAACATATCTTCTGGCTTGGAAACAACAGAAGCTGCTACCTCATGTTTTGTTGACTTTAAACATATTTCTTTTGCCAAAAATTCTGGTGCATTTATTAATTAAATTTCACTTATAATAATACAACAACATGTGAGTTCACAATTGTAATTATATTTGATAGTAAAAATAATGGAATTTGGCATTTATTAGGCACCTTTCAGTTGAAGACATTGTACTGTCTTCTATATATCTTATTTTGTAACAATAATCTGTAATAGGTGTTATTGTCATTTATGCTTTAAAAGGGAGGAAAATGTGCTTTATAGGGCTTAAGATATTTGTCCTAAGACATGCACTTAATAAGAGGCTGAGTTGCTATTTAAACCTAGGTCTACCCTTTGCTTTTAATAGCCATGCTACATTTCCTAATACAGTGTTTTGTTCTTGAGGAAATAGAGAGATATTTTATTAGTAAGGTTTTCTTAGAGAATCAGAACCAATGGACTATCTATCTATCTATCTATCTATCTATCTATCTATCTATCATCTATCTACCTAGGAATACTTATTATAGGAATTGTCTTATGGGCATATGGACACCAATAGCTGTCTGTGATCTGTATCTACCAGTTGTAGAAGTAGGAAAACTGGTCATGCCCTTCAATATGCATCTGAAAATCTGAGAACTAGGAATTCCAATTCCACGAACATGAATACATTGTAAAACTGGTGTTGTAAATTCACATTTAAGTTCAAAGGCCTGAAAATCAGGAGGACTTGATATCCAAGAGAAGGAGAAGATGGTTGTTTCTGCTCAAAACAAAAGCAAATTGACCCTTTCTCTAACCTGCTTGTTCTCTTCAGGCTGCAAATGGATTGGATGATGGCCACCCACATTAGCTAGGGTAATCTTTACCCAGTCCACCAGTTCAAATGCAAATCTATTTCTTAAACATTTGCATAGATACATGCAAAAATAATGTTTCACCAGCTATATGGGAATACTTTAGTCTATTCAAGTTGAAATATAAAGCTGCTTATCACAAATCCACTCCTTGTAAATTTGGCATTTCTTCAAACCAGATTTAATTTTAAAATAAAAATGATAAGAAAGTCAAAATTCTGCCTAATGTGATGCAACTACCCTTTGTACAACCTGAAAAGCATTTATTCCTTCCTTAGTTGAACAGATACGTAAAGTTCTTGATTGATATTTACTTCTTTTCTGATATCTCATAACCTAAATATTCCAATGTAAAATTAACAGTACTTAATGGTAATTTAAAGTTTAAAAAAACTTACCTTATATTGTTGTGCCCAGATCGTGAAGTCCCAAAGACCACCAGGAAGTCGTTTCTGATGCAAGCACATGAGGGTCTTTTATTCAAGCTCGAGCAGGGACTCTCAACTGTCACCGATGCAGTGGGTCAAGAATGAGAGCCCCACATTTCAAATTAGCGGGGTTTTTACTAAAGTTACAGCAAGGTTTGGGGATTTTCCATTTAGCAATCACATGATTGGCTGGCATTTAGCAAGCATGAAGTGTATACTTCTGATTGGCTAGGCCCATTGGGGGTTGAGGGGTGATTACATATAGGTTTTACGAGGGAAAACAGGGACAAAGGTTAGTGGCTGACTGTCAAGTACTGGCAGTCAGTAGACACAATGGCTAATGGTCACGACCATTGTGTACTGATGGTCGGCACATTGACAGATTGTTTTACAAATAGGGGGCCCAGAACATTTATTTCCTGGGCAAACAGATGGTTGAGCAATTAACTTAAGAACTTTGCTTTGTTACAGAGTGTGTCTTTTGTCCCAGAGCAAGCACATTTCAACCATTAATAATAGAGGCTAGGGGAATAGTGGCTTTTAGCAAAATGGAGTCGCTTTGGTCTCACATATACCTACAATGTACCAATAAAAGAATTTAATACAAAAAAAAAGAAAAAAAAATGGGATACTTTTTTATAGCAGAGGTATTTCAGTAGGACAAAAAAAGATAAAATATAAAAATAATAGATTAATGGTGACCTATATTCCCTGAGGAAAGAACTTGATTTTGCATTAGAGAAAACGTATTTATCTTGGTAAACAAATGGAGAAAGTCAAACTCCAAAAACATCTCCACAATAAAGAAAGTATGACTGTTTGGCAAAGAAGCTATGGGAGGCCTGAGCCCAGGAGGAGGAGGCCAGACACAGCAGTTTGTTCTGGATCCCAAACTGGGCTGATGCAAGCTGCTCCGTGCTGATTTCCCTGCTGTGTGAAGAACAGATCTGTACCAAGCCGATAACTGGGGCCAAGTCCCACAGCCTCCAAACCACCCCACCCAGGCAGGACTGTGCAAAAGGCTTCTCCTTTTAAAAAACAGCTCTCAAAAAGTTCTTATTTTAAAATTTCTCCCTTTTTAAACTCCAAAATGAGTATTAGATAACATTTAAAAGATGGGTCTTTTTGCATTTAACACTATCCAATTTAACTTTTACCACTGGATGTCCTCTAAGTTTATTTGACCTTTAGTTTTGTTTGAAAATGTGTACATTAAATCACATTTGCAATTCTTTAATAAAAAAGGAGAATTTCCTCTCCTTACTGTCTTTTTACATTAATCTGTCTATGATTAACACTTGTGTCTCCTGTAAGCCCTCAGTACTCACTTATGTACTGCATTCATGCCAGTTTCATATATCGTGCACATTTTTACTCCTCCATGGGTTCTACTGTGCATTGTTTACCTGAGTCTTTTCTAATCAGGTCTTTATTTATGAGCAGTTATGGGCGATGATAAAAGTACAACAAGAAAATCAAAAGGTGTTAAGCCACTAAGGCATAAAGCTTTGTTAGTATGCTCCTCAGTGTATCCCGAGGAAGGGTCTTGATGCTTGTCCTGATAGTGGTAAACAATGTTCAGACACTGGAGAATCTGTGTCAGTTTCAAGAGAGTGGGAATTCAGGGTAAGACTGTATTTCACGTCAGCAGCTGTCAGAACAGCAGCTGGATAGCTGTCAGAGCAATTCCTAATGTGACTCACTCCAGGCTGCAGTAACTGAAACCTTGAAGAGGTCATCTCTTTTGATACATCGAATCTCTTCTCTGAATGTCTTCTGTGGACTTCAGCCTTGTTTCCTTGCTCTATGGCTCTTATCTACTTTTTAAAAAATGTAATAAGAACACTTAACTTGCAAACTACCTGCTTCAGAAGTTGTAAGAGTAAATAATTAATACAGTATTGTATAAAGGTACAAGGTTGCACACCAGATCTCCAGAATTTAATAAGTTTTCATGACTGACACTTTGCATGCATGAAAGAGCAACTCTCCATTTTTCTCTCCACCAGAGCTGACAATTACCATTCTACTCTCCACTTCCATGGTTTGACTTTTTTATTTATTTTATGAGTGGTATCATTTGTCCTTCCATGTCTGATTTATTTCACTTAGCATAACTTCCTAAATGTTTATCCATGTTGCCCCAAATGTCAAGATTTCCTTCTTTTCAAAGATTGAATACTGTTCATTGTATTTATATACCACATTTTTTTAATTCATTTGTAATATATGCTCTATTTTTTTCTGTATCTTGGGTATTGTGAATAGTGCTGTAATAAACATTTTACTATACACATCTCTCTCTTTTTCTTTTCTTTTTTCTTTTGAAGACAGGGTCTCACTATGTAGTTTAGGCTAGCCTTGAACTCATTATGTAAGCCAGGCTGGCTTCGAACTCAGAGTGATCCTCCCAGAGTGATCCCAGCCTCCCAAGTTTAACCACCATGCCCAGCTCTTGAAATGCATACATCTCTTTGAGACCCTGATTTAAATTCTTTTGGATATATCCCCAGAAGTGGTATTGCTGGATCATCCGGTAGTTTTATTTTTAATCTTCAGTAACCTCATACTATTTTCCATAATGGCTGCACAATTTTACATTCCCATCAACAATATACAAGGGTTCAAATTTCCCCATATTCTTGGCAATATTTATTATCTCTCTCCTTTGTTTTTTCTACAGTAGCCATTCTAAGAGAGGAAAGATGATATTTCACTGTAGTTTTTATTTGCACTACCCTAATTAGTGATTTGAGTATCTTTTCATATATCTGTTGGCTATATGTTTATTTTCTTTAGAAAATGTCTATTTAAGCTTTTGTTCATTTTTAAATTTGGTTTTGCAGTTCGTGTTCTATTTACTATTAATCTGGAACAATTCCTTGTACATTTTGTGTATTAATCCTTTATCAAATATATTCAAATTTTTTTGCATTGCTTAGGTTGCGCTTTTATTTTGTTGATTGTTTGCTTTGGTGTACAAAAGCTTTTTAGTTTGATTTAGTCTGAATTGTTTATCTTTGTTTTCTTTGCTTATGGTTTCATTTCTACATACAAGAAACCACAGTGAAGATCAATGAAGATTTCTCCCATGTTTTCTTCTAGAAGTTTTATATGATTTCATTATATTCAGATAAAATTTAATACAAAGGTAAAAACTCATGTCTAGAAAAGCAACTATATCACATGCTGTACTGAACCTCGGTCTGAAGTTGAGGTGAAGAAAATAAATTATTTTATCTATATCCAAGAGCTTAGAAGCAACATCTATTGAGGAATCACTGTACATTAATTTACACATTGACATGATTAATTTACATTAATCTCTTGTTTTTAGAGAATCATGCCAAAGATATCATCAGCCCTATTTTTGTACAAGAAAGTCTCTGAAGTATCATTCTATTGTGATTTGACTAATAAGTATTCACATAAAGAATCAAATCCGATGCCAATCTGACTACTATACCATTCTGCAATTCATTCATTAACATTTCTGATTCCTTTCCCTGTATTCCAGGATCACTCACCAAGACAATTAAATATATAATTAATCTTTTGACCGAAGTTATAGTGTAGTTTAATCAGTAAGACTGTTCATCATGAAAGAAAAGTGTCTCTTCAACACACAATGGTGGGAAAATTGCATATCACCATAGAAGAGAAGGAAATTAGACATTTATCTTACACCATACCCAAAAAACAATTCAAATTGGACTAAAGATTTAAATGTAAGACACAAAACTATAAAATGCCCAGAATAAAACATGACATTCATTGGTCATGGCAATAATTTCTGAGATAAAGGAACAACAGCATAAGCAATAAGACCAAATGGAATGCAGTTTGCCATGGATAGCCCCATTCCTTTTAGGAGGGGATGGAAATCATCCTATTATTTTCTTTTTGCTTGTTTCTTTCACTTCAGTAAGGTTGCTTAAAATAACTACCTTTGAGAATCATTTCTGCTTCCTCTTTTTATCTCCACCAAAATAATATATAAATAGTATGACTTTTATACCATATATTAAAAATAAGTCACATTTTCAATTATTTTGTGATGTTATTAGCTTATCCAGTGAAGTATCTTAATTTTTGTTTCATGAAATGCAATATAAACATATTTATATATCTTACTTTTTTGTTCCTTCTATTTGAATGATTATAGGTACAGCTAAATCATATTTTTTAAAATCTGACCTATGAGGCCAGAAATAAAATTGTTCTCTTGTTTTAAAAAAGACCCTACAGCAAATGTCAGGGTAATTTCTTGACTTGAAGAAGTCTGTTACAAATCTGCAGTTAGATCTTGATGAAGTTGTTGAACTCTGTTTCCTAGAAAAGATCAGAAGAAGAACCTGTGTGTGACCTGAATTCTTGTACTTCTGCACTACAGTCAGGAGAATAAGCAACCCATAGTTCTTCTGCATTAATGATTCCCAGACATTATAGCATCTAAAGCCAATCAAAGACACAAAACACAGTCTTAGCATAGCTGTTGTCTTGCACCTACAACTGTTTTTTCTTTGTACTTTTTCATCTTAAAACTGCATTCATTTGTTTGAAGTCCTCTTAAGAAAATGAGAGTAACAGCCCCTTCTTCCAAAGTGCTGAGTCATCTTGCACTGTGAAAGAGCTGAATGTCTCCTGAAGATAAAGTTGATTGTCTATGGTTGGCGGGATGATTATGAGAGTTTTTTTTGGTCTTTACCAAATTTATGTTTCTGACAGTCATTTTTGAATTCAACTAAAGAATTCCACGTGAATTCTCACTCTCTATCTCTCTTAGATACATTTCATCTTGGCAAGTTCTAGAGCTTTAAGAAAAATAGAACAATTAACAAAGGAAACCGTGAGTACTGAATTCAAGTCTCTTCAGTGCAATTTGTCACTGATACTGTTAGGAAAACTGTCTCATTTGAACTGTTTATACTATGTTTTCAGGGTCATTAAAATTGTTATTTGATTTTTAAGAAGTAGAGAATTTAAATTCTCCTTTTATGTATGTTTAAATTTAAGCACTAACCTATAACTTATACAGCAACCAAAACTTAGCAATGACATAAGTTAGTTTGCATATACCATAACTGGGTAACTTGGAACAAAAGAAACTTGTTAAAGATTTGAGTCTCCATGGACTAATTTTATATGATAGCCACACTAGTAAATGCACCCCACAGAGAAACAATAGAGAAAAATAAATAGAGTAAAATTCAAACTCTGTAGTAAGAATTCAGGAGAGAGTAAACTAGGGAAACAGTGCTCAAATCATCATGAAAGAAGTGTACTTTTGGAAATTTTGCTGAATATTTTCACACAGGTTGGATTCCTCCAAAGAGAGGGTTATTTTTTGTTATGTGACAATATAAAGTTTTCAAAAAATGATTACTGAAATATTAACAATTTGAAATTTATTAAGTCAGTAGAAAACATGCTAAATTTGGATTTGTAATATTTTTGGATAAAGCAGATACAAAGAAAAAATAACATTAACCATGTTTCTAAGTATAAAGTAAATTTTTCAAATTTTTTGTATAATTAAGTTAATTACAAACCATTTCTAATTATTTATTACATTAAGTTCAGGATGATCATTACTTGCTATGTCTTTTTAACATTAGAATGCCATAAAATTATATTTCTTTTTGATCTACCTAAAATTCCAAATTCCTAACTTAGACTTGTTTTATCTTGAGTCCAATTGGATTTTATCTGTAGAAGAATAAATGTTGACACACATTTATTTGAGAAGTTTGGAAAGTGTTCCAGATGATTAAGAGTTATTAGTCTAAGCAGTAGATATATACGGTTAAATTTGTATAAATATATGTAGCCCTTCTAGCAATAAACATGTAAAGGTGTCAAGATACGGAAATATAGATTTAACAAGTAAATGCCTTGAGATATGTGAGAAGTAGCAGTAAATAGAAGCTTTTTAATTTTACATTTGTTTCTAAAATTTTTCTAAAACTCTCAATTGATACATAATACTTATATATTTATGAGATACAATGTGATATTTCAGAATTCATAGAGGCTTTTTAACTTGCAAATTATGGAGAGCAGTGGGCCAAAGGTTTTGGAGACAGCAGAAGAAATCCAGCAGAGGCGTCAGGAAGTGTTGAATCGCTACCAGAGGTTCAAAGAACGGGTTGCTGAGCGGGGTCAGAAGCTCGAGGAGTCCTACCACTACCAGGTTTTCAGGCGAGATGTAGATGACCTGGAAAAGTGGATCTTGGAGAAGATCAAGATCGTAGAGGATAAAAACTATAAAGAAACACCTACTACCATAAAGGTCAGTTCCAGGCACTTCCCTAGCTCAGACTCAAAACTCTAGGAGAAACAAGTTTTTCTTTATGTTCATGAGGACAGATGGGTCAGAATAAAATCTCATTCTACTGAAAAACAAAACAAAACAAAATAAGTAGATGGCGTGTGAACTTCAAGATGAAATTAAGAGAAAATCCAAAGTTGCATTTCCTTATAAACCTGGAGGAGTGAGACTGAGAAAAGAAAACTCAAAGAAAAAAGTGGTGAGAGTTGAAATACTGAACTGTTTCTTATAAAAACAACTTATAGTAAAAACACTTTCTTGTAAGGAAAATTGATAGCTAGTTAACTATAAAAGAATGAAAGATTAGGCTATTAGGATGCTAATTCTTTTTCTAAATGACATATTTTCAACTTTCCAAACTTTAGCATTTGATTTACAAAGAAAACTCTAGATAGTACTGATAGCTTGAAATAATTTGAAATTAACAAATTTATGAAAAAGAGTAAATATTTAAGAAATCTCTGACATATCATGTGTTTTCAATATTTTATGACATTAATAACAGACTATTGGTAAAGAATCATCAATACTTCTAAAGCAAGTACTCGCTATTCTTTTATTCTATTATTATTCTTTTATTCTATTATTTTTCAGAACCAAGGACTTTGCTAAGTTTCTCCTAAATTCCTATCAGTGGCTTTTATTAATTTCTCCTGAAAGGTGCTAGGTGGGGATGTTTGGTAGAAAATTCTACAACTGCCTATGGACCGCACATCGTAGCACATGGCATTGTTGTCATCAAAAGCAAGGGGTACACATGTTAAAAGTGTAACTGATACTAGACAGCGAGCACCTGGAACAAAATCTAAGTCATGTATCTCAGATGAATTAATTCACATATGACAAGAGAGTGCTAATTATGTGTGTTTACAAAGCCATTATTAAAGCTACCGTCTTCTTCATTCTGTCCTCCTTTCAAAAGATCTCAGCTATTCCTGTTTTCTAAAGAAGAATAGTATGGTAAACATACTTTTATTCCCACAGGGATCCATGAGGGCTTTTAAATAATAGAGTATTTACTGAAAATTCTTCAAAGGCAAAGAGACGCAAGAAAGACTTTCTCTGGCCTCTGACATTGAGCCTGGAATACTTTTACAATCTGTGTTTAGTGGCTGTACCTAGAGTGGCCATTGCTTTAGGATATGGCTATTTTAAGCATGGCCATAGGTTGATTTAATCCAGCTTGTGGAGCAAGTAGTTCTGCCTGAAAGTAACATGAGGAGAACAAAGTGCATTTTATGGTCCAGAGACACTATGCTTCATTAGCCATAAACTCTATTTTTCTAAACCTCAGGAACCTACATACCCCAAGGGAGAGCTACAAGCAGAATCAGAGGTCCTTCCTGAAATGGAAGAGTACAAAAACACCCTGGTTACTGAATCTCAATTGGTCTATCAAGACATCAAGGTAAACATATGATAGAGGTTTCCAGATTCTGCTTCTGATTACTTTTTGTTGTCACAATTTTAATTGATTATATCAGCTATAAGGCTTGATACAACTGGCTTAGAGCAAAGGTTCCTGCCTCTTGTGTTCTATTGTGTTGAAGTAGAAGAAATGATGGGTTATCCTGTTGTTCACTGGAGTAGGAAAAAGAACTGAGGCATACAAGGTATAATTGGATGGTAGGGTGTGTCTGCTTATACCAAATTATGAAGGATAGTTTGGCTTAAGTTCAACCTACTTCTACCTGCTCCACATTTCTCAGATGAACTAGATTTTCTAAGTGTCTTTTTAATGACTTCTTTTAAAAGTCATTCTTTTTCTCCTTGCCTCTTCAAATCATTGAGTAATTGATATTCTCCCATATGAATCTTCTTGCCACCTTTTCTCTTTGTGTATTAAGGCTCTTTGTCTTTATTTTGACATAACATACCTTTTAATTACTAGTCTACTTATCTAAGGTCGTCTTTTGCCTTTCTTCAAAAAATTTCTAAAACTTGTAACCTTGGAAAACTTTCCTCAAATACCTAAAAAGTAATGGTAACCACTACTCAAATAGTGTTTACTCCTGTTATCCATTACTCATGTATCAGCTATTTCCGACTTAAACCATACACTTTCCAAATGTATGCATTGACAGTGAGTTCAGAACCTCTTTGTATGAATGAAGGTTTACTCTTTAGGTAGTTTTAATTTGTGACAATACTGGGATTGGTGTTTATATAAGCAGGAAAATTCTTTTCCATTTTGCTGTCAGTAAAATATAATCATGAAAGAGACTCTACCAGAAAAAAATTTTAGAAAGAATTCATAATAAGAAAATCTCAAAAGGTATTCACATATATAAAATATGTATAATTTTGATTTATTCAGTTTTGTGTGTAATGAATCCTCCACCATAATTTAAAACAAATTTGTGGCTGCCTAATTTTATTTGCTAGAAACGAGTCACTAAATCTCATATTCATGAGTTGGAGAGTACACAAAGGTGTGAGTACCAGGAGGCAGAGGTCGCTGGATGGTGTACTCCCAGAGTCAGTAACTTTGTTTAATATTAGAGATGACATCTGAACAGAAATCTGAAGGGAGAAAGGGAGAAGAGCTAGCAGGGGAAATAGTGCAAAAGCTGAGAAAAATCTGCTCTACAATGAGGTCAGAGAAGTGGCCCTGGGTTCAATAAAGTAGAGTTTTATGTGGGTTGTTGTGGGGAATTTGGATTTCAATTTTAAGGCTTTCAGCCAGAAGGATACTATGACTTATGTTATAAGAGAATCACTCTGGTCGTGCTGTGGAGAACAGGTTGGGAGAGTGAACATTAACAGAAACAATGGAACCAGTTAGCAGGCAACTGCACTAATCCAGCTGAGTGATGATCATGGCTTACTTGGCATACTCTGAAACCTGGATTAAACAATAATCTATGGCCAAAGGATTATCATTTAATCCAAGCTTTGGAGCATGTAATTCTGCCTGAAAGTCAGAGGAGGAGCATGTGACCTACCTTGTGTTCCAGAGGCAGTATGCTTCATCAGTCATGATTTCGGCTTTCTGTACCTCAGGGAAAACACCTGAAGCATGAGGCCTTTGCAGGGGAGATACAAGCAAAATCCAATGCCCTTCCTGAACTGGAAGAAATCAGGGAAGCCCGGTTCACTGAAGATCATTTTGCTCATGAAGATACCAAGGTGAATGTATAGTAGGGATCTCAAAGAGAAGTTTCTATCTGTTGATTATACTATGAGAGCTTCCACTGATTATGCCAGATATAAGCCTTGATACTTTTGGCTTAGAATAAGGATTCCTGCTTCTTGGGTTCTACTGGTGTTGATGGCAGAAGAAATGATGGGATCTCATTGTGTTCAGTGGGATGGGGAAAAGAATATCCCTATTGGATGGGGAATATCATTGGATGGTATCTCATTTTTACTTATGCCATGTGGGATAATTTGGCTCAAGATGAAGATCACTTCAATCTGCTTTCTACTTCTTAGATGATTCCGCTTTCTCAAGTGTTTGTTTCTAATTATTTAGTCTCACTTCATTGTCCCCATCTCTCTTCAAATATGTTATGTTCCCCCATTTGAATCTTTTCTGAATTTTCCTCTTTTACGATAAAGGCCCTTTATTTTCACACACTACTTCCTATAACTACTCTTGTATCTTTCTAAACTCTCTTTTCCACTTATTTCAAGTAATCCTTAAAATCTCATGTCTTCAGAGAATCTTCTTTGAACACCCAGATCTAAAGACAACCACCATTTCAAGAGCATTTACTGCTCTATTTCTAAATATTAGTGTAGCAGTTATTTTCTTACTTAGCTCATGCACTCTTCTAAATATTATATGGTGAATTCATGATCCTTTTGTGTGACTGAACTTTTTACTTTGCATATTTTTACATTGTTAAAAGACATTTCCATTATATATTTTAAAATTTGTGCTGGTGTTTTTTATATAGCATAAAAATTATTTCCCATCCTACTGGCAGCAAAATATATCCAAACAATACAGGCTTTAACCAGAAAATAATTTTCAAGAAAAAAATCATAGAAAGAAAATCTCTAAATTTGTTCATTTATATAAAATATAAATGATTTCATATTGATTAGTCTTGTGTGTCATCTCCTACATTAATCAAAACATTTGAGAAATGTTTAAGATATCTTCTATCTGTCAGAATGACTAAGACTGTATTGGAGAGAATCATGGCAAGGTTCAGAGAGAAATGTGATCCAGAGTAGTTGAAAAACCTAAGATTCTTGAAGACACGATATAGTTGGTAACTTTAGTTTTATAAAAAATGTAATAAATGATGTTCTGAGCTAATCTGACATCCAAAACCCTGAATATAGTCTAAAAGTATACACTCTCCAAATATTCTTACTCTTTTGGTGCCACAGATTGCTAATACCTCAGCAAAAGTTAGTTTTTATTCTTTCTGACACCATGGCTGCTTTTGTACTTAGAACACTCAGTGCCTGTCATCTACCTGTTTTACCATTCCTTAAGACTCTGTATGAGTAGTCTTCCATACATCTTTCCTCTTACCCATGTTATTGCTTGGAGTTAATCTATCCTCTAAAACTCCAAAGCATTTTAACAAACATTTCTCTCATGGAAGATCATGTTTGTTTCAATGTAATAAATAATAGCATACATATCCAATTTTTAAATTAATGCATAAATGATGGGAAAAATAATTTTCAACAAGGTGTTTTAACTAGGTGTTTTCCTGCACAAGTCTCCGAGTTAGTACCTATTTCATAGCCTCTATGCCTCAGTACTTCTGCTCTCTTCCCTAAAGACCCATCTGGAGGAACTACGCCGCCTGTGGGACCTACTGCTGGAGCTGACCAAGGAGAAGAGCGACTGGCTACTACAGGCCCTGAAGTTCTATCAGTACTTCCTGGAGTGTGGTGACATCTTGGAGTGGATCAAGGAGAAGGTACAGACAGCATGCAGATAGGACATCCCATCCCTCTGGCCCAGCAACTTTATAGCAACTCACTTCATACTATTCACAAAGAAGCCAGAGTGCCTGTTTCTGGACATCATTCCTTGGAACAAGAGGAACTTTGGCAAAGAATCAAGGATATTCTGGATATTAAATGGTAGAGGATAAGTCTAAACCTGTGGATCTGAATACGGAGAAGACACAATTTACAAAAAGAACTTGCCTTGGAATATTGTCTAGGTTCATCCCCCTCCCTCCTTTCATGATCTTTAGCTCCTTCTCCCAGGTTTCTGCTCATTTTCTGGGGCTTGGCTGAGAGTATTTCCAGCTCTTTCCCAAATCCCTTGTCTCTCTCAGTGCCTATAGACATGGAGGGGTTTATTTTTATTTTCTTGTAAATAGTACTTATAAAAGGATACTAGAGTAGAACCAGGATGAATTGCTTCCTCATCTCCCAAAACATGAAGAGTAAGGGGCTCTTGGCAACAGTATTCTGGATTTCACTGAAAGAGAACCCCAAGGTCTGTCTCTCTGTCCAAGGTGCTACCTCCGAATTATATTCCTGCTTCTGACTTTTCTGGAGAGGGTTCTTTTAGGCTTCCTACTATTTCATCTGAGTAATTCCCAGATTACAAGCTAGGGTTTGGGGCTTTTGACCTGCTGGAACTCCTCAATGTTTCTGTTGACTCAGTAAACTTTTCTCTGTCTACAGAAATCTATAGTGACATCTACAGAGCTGGGTGAGGCCTGGGAGCGCACAGAATTTTTGCATAAGAAGTTTGAAGAGTTCCAGGAGGAGCTGTCCGCTCGAAAGAGGAGAGTGGATGAAGTGAACAAGTATGCCAATGACTGCGCTGAGGTGAGCCGGGGGTTGAAGACTCATTACAGGGAAAGCTTCTCTGCAGAATAGCCGGTGGGGTATGAGGGAAACGGGACATTGTGAGAAAACAGGGGAGTACCTGTTGCTGATGCAGTATGCTCGGGAAGTTTCTTCTTCCCATTGCAACCATCATTTGTCAGTCTACGGAAATGGAACTATAAGGGCACATATGTGTGTCTGTGTGTGTCTGCATGCATGTGTGCGTGTGTGTGTGTGTGTGTAGAAATTAAATCCACCAGAAATAATCTTCAATGAAGTAGACTGATTATTCATCTTTATGAGTACATTTTGTTTCTTCATGAAAAGAAACAAAATAAAGTAGTAGAGAATGTAAAATAATGTTCACCTATCTGCTTAGTTATACATACATACTATCATTATGCATTATTATCTTCAGGGGTTGGAAGGGGAAGAGGCAGATTTACCTCATTTACTTAAGGAAGTACTTATGAAATTTGGCAAACTTTGACCAAAGGTACAAAATGGGTATAAATGACCCTAATATATAAAAGAAACCTGTGTTGGCAGGCTTGTCCAGTGCTGTGGGCACAGAATACAGAGTCGTGTAGGTTGGTGTCCTAGATTTTGATTAAGTGGATCAGGTAAGCCAGAGAACAGGGCTATGGTGAAGGTCAGGGTCTTGTTACAGTGGTCACTGTCCAGTTCTGACCAGATATGAACCATATAAAGTGATGAAATGATTTTTAAAGTACCTTCATCTTTGCATAAGTTCACTGTTGATACCCTTCCACAGGAGAACCATCCTGACCTGCCTGTAATAAAGTTAGAGCAGGATGAGGTAAATGCTGCCTGGGAGGATCTCTGTAATCTGGCTTTCCAGAGAAGGGAAACTTTGTCCAGTGCTGCAGACCTTCAGCGATTCAAAAGGTATAACTATGGCTACCTTGAAATAGCATAATGTTTACTTGCATCAGCCTCTGTCTTAGCCACTTACCTCATCACTGGAACAAAATACTTGACCCTTACAATTTGAAGAAGTTTATTTTGCTCATGGTTACAGTCTGTGGTCAGCTGGTTTTAAGGCAGAGACAGCATGGCAGAGGGATATAATGATGGAAAATTGCTCATGTCTGGGTAGCCAAGGAAGCACAGAGCAAAAGGAGAAGCTGGGGAGGGAGATAAACCCTTCCAGGTCACTCACTGGAACCCAGCTCTTCTGTCCCCACCTCCTAATAGCACATTCAGATGCTGGATAGATCCACTGATGAGTGTGCCATCCCTATGATGCAATCACATTCCAAACACCTGAGACTTTTGGGGCTATTTTAAACCTAAACCCTAACAGCCTCTGTCTACTCCTGTTTGCAATTGGTAGCCAACACTTCAAATCAAAGTGCATCATGCATTTGCCTTTGAAATAGCAAGGAAGTTAAGAAAAATGAGAACTGCTAAGTAGCCAATTATGGGAAGGAGGCTGGAACCCAAATCAATAAAAAAAATAGCACTGATTATTAGTGATAGAAGCTCTGTAGAGAAGAGAAAAATGAGTAAGACTTAGATGAGGTAGAGTTAGGGGGAGAAGGTATTCATGAGTAGTTTACTCAGACGTGAATAATATCCCTGAAACCTCAATCATCAGGAGGCCTAGGTCCCTCATATCCCAGTGGAAATAACCAATAAGTAGGAACTTTTAAAATTACCTTTGCTGGTTTGTAGGAGGGTAGGGAACTTGGGACCTGGGTGAATTAGGCTGATCCACGCTGTCTGATCTATTGCTGTTTGTCTTGTAATACTGTCATTCATTCTGTCGGAGCTTACATTAATGTCTGGTAGGGATGTGACCGAAGCCATCCAATGGATCAAGGAGAAGGAGCCTGTTCTCACCTCTGAGGACTATGGCAAAGATCTTGTTACTTCTGAGGCCCTGTTTCACAGTCACAAGGGACTGGAGAGGAACCTTGCAGTTATGGAGGACAAGGTAAGCCACTTTGCAGGAATAGCTGGCCTCTGAGACTAAAAAAGGTATTTGGCAATCATTGTGCCTTGCCCTAACACCAATATCAATAGACGACACAATAAATTCAAGAAATATATTTCCTCAATGTAGTTCATACTTGTTCACAGATACTGGAAAGTTTTTATCTTTATTCAAATTGTTTTTATTGAAATTTACATATATGCTTTATATTTTCTTGTGTTTTGTATTATATTTCACAATGTAAGAACAAAAGAAAATAAAACCTCCAAGATGGCTCCATAATCTCTCGGTGGCCACAGTCTTTCCTTTGAGCATTTTTTCTTCTAGAAGCTGAATCCTGTTTATTTTAACCTTCACTCTGTAGATCAGGAAAACATCTTCTTCTTTCTTTTATAATAAACTCTGAGACACTGATGCTCAATCCATCATTTGGCTCTCTCTAAAGCTGGAAAAGCCTAGTTCTGTGTCTAAAGGACCAGAAACAAGTATACTAGAACTCAGAACACACCCATATCTTTAAGTGATTCCTACCCTTTATTCACCTCTCAACTTTAGCCACGATTGGAAACAATTACTACTGAGTGCCCACAGAAGAGCCGGCCACAGAAAGATCCAAACTTGCTGTGCTTTAACTACTGGCTGACACTGTGGACAGTTTCTCTAAACTTCTACCATGCTTCAGTCATTTTTCCTCATTTTTTTTTTACTTTGGTCCTTTTTTCTAATAGTGAATAATAAAATCTAGGACTTGATGAACAATGATGACCAACTGTCAAACCTCCACAATCCTAGATTTCAGTTGAATATGAGAAAAAACTGTAACAGATAGAAAGTCACCATGTCCACATTTTGCCACAAGAGCCCTGCTTTTGAAGAACTGTGCCTGAAAAGGTCTGGTGTTACTGAAAAGGTCTGGTATTAACCTTTGGGGCAGGTATGTATTTCTGATGACTACAGTACTATTTAGGGATACAGAGAGATAGTGAGGGACAGACTTAGGTCAAAACCTTGCTTCTGAAACTAGCTGAATGAACAAAGAAAGCACTGTTCCTCCATTGACACATAAAAGGAGAATAAAGATGGTTTCTACCTGAAGATATTATTAAATTAATATTATAAAATGAGCAAATGCATGTAAATTGCTGAACACAATGAGAGATAAAATGTACTCCATAAATTGTTATTAATAGAATGGATAAACATATTAATTAAAAACAAAAATAATGGATAAGCAACATAAATTATTATTCATATGATTGTTTTATATGAACTTGGCCAAGAATCAGAGTACTTGGACTTTCTATTAGGTTTCTGTTCCATCCCAAAGGTAAAGGAGCTATGTGCCAAAGCAGACAAGTTGATGATCTCCCATCCTTCGGATGAACCTCAGATCAAGCAAATGAAAGAAGATCTGGTCTCCAATTGGGAGCACATTCGTGTCTTGGCTACTGCCAGATATGTGAAGCTGCAGGCTTCTTATGGGTAGGAAATTTCTCCCCTCTATTGTTCTATTTATCTCTACAAAGCCTACACATAATGTCAAAAGCAGAAGGAGAGTGCAAGGGGTAACATAGAGAGGGATTCAGGCTCTCCTGCTTGCTAGGTTGAGGAAGATGGAGTTTTAATTTTCTAAGGGAAATTTGTTAATCAGTGTAAAACTCAGCATCCCACATCTACTCACTCACATTCCCCTGTTTTCGCATTTGTAGGGTACTATAAAGTAGCCTATAAAGCTGGAAAACTCCTGGTTCTGGCTAAGGAGTTAAAATAAATTGTTTTGAAGGAAGAATATTAAAATAATTCCAGAATTATCTCCTGACTACAAGTTAAAACTTACAAAATCTGTGATAACCAAGTATCATTTTAGTAGTTAATTCTCGTGGTTACTAGTGAAATCACCAGAAGATAGTGTTTCTCTTATTGTTATAATTTGAAACCAAGTAGCAAACACTTGTTTTGAATAGATAACCATTTTTAAGAGTTCTTGATTTTTATTAATAGAGTTAAATAAGAGCTGAGATACATAAAAATCCTAACCTTAATTCTAGCCCTTCTTTCCACAAGGTGCTTTCTGTTATTTACATAACATGTATTTATTTATTGGCTGCATTGTGAATATTTTACTCCATTACAGTACCTCTGGGTAACAAGACCTGGTTATGGTAGAGATTTAACATCCATGAACAGAATGGTGTCTGTCACACAATGACACACCTATACTAGGATATACACCCTGATGTGTAAAACTTGCAGCCTGCACCAGGAAAAGAACTCTGTTAATAATAGGAAGTCCATCAGGGAAAGGGAAGGGGTCAGATTAGTACATGGAGCACCTCACATATCTTAGTGCATCCCAACTCTCTTTGTTCAAAGTCATTTCACATCTGGTTTTGCTCTTCTGTCCTTTAACTCACAGGTTCCATCGGTTCTTATCAGACTATGATGAGCTATCTGGCTGGATGGATGAAAAGACTGCTCTGATCAATGCTGATGAGCTGCCAACAGATGTGGCTGGAGGGGAAGCCCTACTAGACAGACACCAGCAGCATAAGGTAGGGAGCAAAGGCCTTGTCAGGAGAAGGAAGAAGAAGGGTAGGGGTGAGGGAGAGATGTAGTGCAGTGCCAAGAATGCCAGGTTTCTTGCTGTATTTGAAATATTTTTGTCTGTTGCCCGCAGCATGAGATTGACTCTTACGATGACCGATTTCAATCTGCTGATGAGACTGGTGGAGAACTACTGGAGGGCAAGCACGAAGCCTCTGATGAAATTCGGGAAAAGGTAAGCTAGTTTAACAGGGCTTGTTAAATTTATATTACATATTTAGCACTCATTTAATCGTACAATAGTACTGTAATCTCAGAACAGGAAGGGGATCCCATTTTCATACTGCTTCCTTTCATATATGCTTTAGCTAAACTGAGGGCTCTGAAACCAGTGCTTGTGCACCTGTGACCTTTATGCCATCAATCCTCTGCCTTCCATGTAATTTGAAACCTCCATACCATTTTGCTTGCTGTACATGCTGTTTCAATACATTCCCATGCTCATCTTTAGATTGTAAATTCAATGGACTCTGGCTTATTAATAATCGTTGGCTCCCTCATAGTGTTGAGAAAAGTGCCTGGCCCATGGCTGACACCTGTACCTTTTTTTTTCTCCTCCATATAACAGTATTAAGCTGATTTTTCCTATGTCTATGTTTCTCAAATTTTAAATGCTCAGACTTCTCCTGAGTGAGGAAATCCCAACCTTGTGGATCACAGGAGCCCTGTCTTAACCCCCTGACATGGAGAGATTGTGCTATATTCATAGCATGCAGGCATTCTTTGGAATAATAATCACAGTAAGATTTTCACCCACTTTTTATCCCACTAGATTCCAAACACAGCCTTCAACTTTGTGTGATGGGTGAAATTGAAATAAGTATATTTTTAATTTCTCTAGTATTCTATGACAATATTATACTACGGATTTTGTTCTTTGACAAAACCCCAAGTCTCTGAAAACTTAGTTGTTGTTGTTATTATTATTATTATTATTATTGTTGGTGTTGTTCCAAGATTCTGAGAATTTGTGTTGCTTTTTTTGAAGAAGTTAACAGGAATAACTATGATAAGCTGGGACTTCTTGGGCAGATACTTGTTCAGAAACAAAGACTTTTTTTCTTTTTCTGTAAGAACTGTTTTTCCTCTTTCCTTGATAGTTATTTGTTTTCAGAATAAAATGCTAACTTCTTAGTCTGACATTTTAAATCTGCCATGAACTTGAACTTAATAAAATGTCTATGCATTTTAAGGCATTTAACTTTTTCTCGGGAGCACATTGTATAATCTAACAATTACTTGATATCCCAATAATATCATTTGCTCTTGGTAATATGTTTTCCTACAACGCTGATATTCCTTCCTCTTTAAATTTCTGTTTTGAATGAAACTTCTCCTAGTTTCTCCTACTTTTTTTTTTTTAGGGATTGGGGATTGAACTCAGTACCCTGCGATTGCCAAGCAGGTGCGGCACCACTGAGCTACATCCATGCCCAACTTTTTAGGTTTTTTAAAAAAAAATTTTGGTACTGGGAGTCGAATTCAGGACCTTGAGCTTGCAAGGCAGGTGTGGGGCCATTGAGCTAAGTCTCTGGCCCCTCCCATGCTTTTACCCCTGGTTCTTCCAATATGAATTAATCTTTTCTTCCTTTGTTAGATATAAAAACTATTGTATCTCTTTATGGCATTTATCCCATTTTTGCTATACTAAAACTATTTGCTTAGATGTTAGAAACATAATAGAACAGCATTATTTCCTATTCATTTTCCTGTCCTTCAACAGGCTTTGCATTTATTAAATGTGATAAATTAATTAAATGTCTTCTTTTCAAAGATGACAACACTTGCCAATGCCTGGGCCACCCTGCTGGAGCTGTGGGACAAGCGTCAGCATCAGTACCAGCAGTGCTTGGACTTTCACCTCTTCTGCCGAGACAGTGAGCAAGTGGACAGCTGGATGAGTAGACAAGAGGTGACAGAGGGGCCCAGTCAGATTTCGGAGACTGCTTCTCCCATCCTACATTCAGCCTCCAAACCAGTCTTTGAGCTGAAGATTGTGCTGGGAGTTGGGGAGTGATTCATAACCAAAAGAAAAAGTGAACCTGCTCTGTAAAGCTCCTATAATTGTCTCATGGGCAAAGGCACAGAAAAAAATATTTAAATACATAGCAACAGGATTACCACAGGTGAACACAAGGCAAATGGATGTCAAACTGCCAAGGGGTCAGGAAGAAAAAGAGTGTTATAAGTCAGGCAGGGTTAATCAGAGGTTTCCTGGAGGAAGCGTGTGGGTTTTTTTGAGACAGTTTTGAGAACTTGAAATAATACCTAGATTGCTTGAGTTTCTTGCAGACAGATCCATAGATACAGGTGAGAAAATCATGTGAGAACTCTGGGAAAGAGGTCTGAAAGCTTATGTTGTTTGAGGTTAATTTCTACACAGTATTTTAATTTATGCTAATTCCTACTTTGCAATCCAATTCTCTTGCCTACTTCCTTTAGTCCTTGTGTCAGTGATATTCCAAGAGAAATATTTCTTACCAATGAAGACATCTGGGATGTCTCTTTCTGTCTTCTACAGGCCTTTCTGGAAAATGAGGACTTGGGAAACTCAGTGGGGAGTGTAGAAGCCCTGCTTCAGAAGCATGATGACTTTGAGGAAGCCTTTACTGCCCAGGAAGAGAAGATCATAGTAAGAAATAAGCCCTAGAGGGTTGGGCCCCGTGCTTCCTGTTTGTGTACATTACTTCATCCAACACATCCCTAGGCATAATCATGACTATAACTATTTGATGCAGCATAAGGGTTATTCTTGATAAAGTTCCATCCATGTTTTGTTGTTGGTAATATTTGCTTGTGGATTTTAAAAGTTCTTTGACTTAATTTTGTAAACATATAAATGTTTTGAAAGCCAAAACTTAATAAAGGTTTGTCTTTACAAAATATGCAGAAAAATAACCATGCCCATTTTTATCAATACATTTCTTTTTCTCTAAAGGATATTTATAAAGTTTTTCAAACTGGTAGGGCATTGCTTTTTCTGAGGAGGTCCATCATGTGTTTCATTTTTTACATAATATAAATAAAATGATTAGTTTCAGACTCAGTAAAAAATTATTAGGTAAACATTCAAAATACAATTTGGCTCTTCCTTTCTAATAATATCTTAATAGAATTTTTTCTCATAGTGTCTAGATATCTAAGTTAGTATCTTTTCTTTTCCCTTATGGTATTTGTTCCTTTATAATATCTTCATCTTTGTGTTTCTTATTTAATGCTAGTAGCAGAGATATTTTTTCCTGTCAACTTGAGTTATAACTTCCCAGAAAAGTGAGCAATATATATAAGCAGGATTCAAAGAAATTTGAGGAAGATTACATGTGTCTTTGACTGTCTCCTAGGCTGATGCTAACTTTAAATACACACACCACACTCGCGCGTGCACACACATGCACACACCATCACCAGGATACAAACTGACAAATTCCACATCTTTCCCTTTCACCAGCGTGGTGCTTAAAATGATCCCATAGTAAGCCATATGATTATTCTGTTGATTCTCATTGGTAAATACTAACAGTGTGATTGTTTTATAATGTTATTTATTTTAGATCATTTTTCTATTTCAATCAATTAATCCATTCTGAGCTGTCATGATTTGAGAAATTATGAACTAATATGAGTCAAAATTCACCCCTATAATTTCTGATTTATCTCCCTCAGTGATGTAGATGCAGCCCTATCTATCTATCATCTATCTATCTATCTATCTATCTATCTATCTATCTATCTATCTATCCTTCTAAACGATAAATAAATAAGACAGAGAACCTGGATAGACTGACCCCTAGACAGCGTGTCAGTGATACTTCTTCCTCTTAAACGATTTAAGAATAGATAAAATATTCACCTTATAGTGATACCTGAATGGATTGAAAAATATTGTGGCACAGAGAAGATAAATGACAAACCTAAGGTGTATGTTTTCAAATACGACTGCTAAAGAAATGATAACTGGAACTTAGATCTTTCACCCTGAAATGTGTCATCTTCCCACATTGCTAGGCTTTATCTTTAAACATCTACTCAAACTATGACACTTAGCTGTCATAGGAAGAACACCATTGTCTTTGCTATTTTTTTTAGACCTTGGATGAGACTGCCACCAGACTGATTGACAATGACCATTATGATTCAGAGAACATTGCTGCTATCCGCGATGGGGTACGTCCAGAGCCAGAGCCTCTACCTGCCTGCCTGTGCACTGGGATCAGAAAGAGTGTTGGAGGCATTGGCCAGGGTGGGCAGGGAGTCTCATGGATCCATGTTTGGTTCTGCTGACAGTGAATCCTCTCATGATTTTTCAGCTATTGGCCCGGCGGGATGCCCTACGTGAAAGGGCTGCAGTTAGACGGAAACTGCTGTCAGATTCTCTGCTTTTGCAACGTCTGTATCAGGACTCAGACTATCTAAAAAACTGGATCAACAAGAAGAAAAAGCTGGCAGATGATGAAGATTACAAGGTAGGCATAGTTCCAGGTCCTCCAAATCCTCATCAGGAGTGTCTTTATTTCCTATTAATGAAACACAACACCTGACAACCAAAAATAAAAGGAGGATAAGTTTATTTTGGCTCACACTTTAGTCCACAGACAGTAGCTCCAAGGCAGAAATGGCGTTGTGGAAGTCATGATGGAGGGGAGCTGATCAACTCGTTCTGTGAAACTAGGTTGCATGCCTTTTCATTCTCTGTAACAGTTCCATTTCCAGTGAATGGATGATTTGTGCATTAAGAGGAATACAAAATACTTTTCACCACTCATGACAGCTCTGATTGATTGCTAGTGCTTGCATGGGGTGTTATATTCAAAATGATCCTCAAGCCACATCCAGGTTTGATAGAAATAAATGCTGGGATGGTTAGCCATTCTTCCACATATGTAGGAGGAAGGATTCTACTCCCTTGTATCCTCTTCTTAGTACAGTTAGATTTCTAGTGAGACTAATCCTTTGTCCTCAGAACTTTTGCCTCTCATTCTTCACTTAATTATTTTTGTTTGCTTGCTTGTTTGTCATCTTAACTCAGGATACACAGAACTTGAAAAGTCGTGTTCAGAAGCAGCAAGAGTTTGAAAAGGAATTGGAAGCTAATGAAATCATGCTGAACAGCCTTGAGAAAACGGGGCAGGAGATGGTGGGTGGTGGTCACTATGCTTCGGAGGCTGTGACAGCCCGTGTCAGTGAGATTATCGGCCTCTGGAAGGAGTTGCTTGAGGCAACAGCACAAAAAGGTTAGATCAGAAGTTTTGATGGTGAACTAACTCCTAACTTTGAAACTTACCACCTTCATTTTACCATTGTCAGTTTACCCAATGACTGATGTGAGAAAGGATGCTACCGCTTGCTTCCTTGTGTCTTTCTTCTGTTGGTCAGTGTTTTAAAATCCAACCTAAATTTATCACACAATATAGCGACAAAACTTTTTTTTCCTTATATAGAAATTACCTTTTGTTTTCTTCATTTTTCTCCTCTCCTTTTTTCTTTTATTGAATAAATATCCATGAGCCATGAATTCTATATTAGCTGTCTAAATCTAGTGAGTTATTAATTAGATTTTATATACTTTGGTTCTATTAACTAGACCTATATGAATGAGTCATAGTGTAGACATTAAAAATGGATATCAAAGGGGGCTGGGGATTTAGCTCAGTGGTTTCGCTGCCTGCTGCACAAGCGCAAGGACCCGAGTTCGACCCCTGGTACCAAAAAAAAAAATGGACATCAAAAATTAGATATGGAAATATTATTTTCACTATATATGTGCCCAAGAATTTTATTTTCCCTCTCCCCTGCCTCTGTTCATATATATATTTTTGTACTGAGGATTGAACCCAGGGTCTTCACACACAACTACTTTTTCAGTCCTTTTTATTTCTTATTTTGAGACAGAATATTACCAAGTAGCTAAATTGCATAGGTTTAGCTCAAACTTGCAATCTTCTTGGCTCAGGCTCCCAGAGTCCTGGGATTACAGGCATGTGCTTTCATGTATAGTTAGCATTATCTTCTAAATGACTCTGATCATTTGTTGCTTTTTTTGCTCATCTAAAAGTTTTCAGGCTCTGCTATAAACTTTTAAAAATATTTCATATATATGCTGGAATAATCTTACTTATATTTTACTTCACTTCTAATTTTGGAAAATTAATCACTTGTTAGTAAGTAGCATGAATAATTAGTTTCCTCTGTCAAGACTCTACTTGTTAGGAATATCACGTGTAGACATGTCTGCTCTGGTTTCAGAAGAGATATGACACATTGATAACTTTGGATGTCACCCTAATTTGGGTTTTTTTTTTTTGAGAGGGTGAATTTAACGTGGTTATAACAATGTCATTGATATCCCCTACCATCCAAAGATATAGTAATTGCTTTGCAGAAATAATGTAAATAATTGCTGCAAGCTCATAGAATAAAGAATTTAGCTCAAAATAGTGTGAATAATCAAGACATTTTAAGGAAAAGAAAATTCTTGGCCATGGTTTGTGATGAACAAGCACTAAGAGCGAGGATAGTAAAGTTCAGAAACTTCAAATTTCAAACTGAATCAACCCAACGTTTTATAACTTCATTTAGAAAGTATGATGTTTGAGTCTGAATCTTTTTCAAAGAAAGGTCTAAATAGGGGATAACAAATGACATATGAAAATACTTTAGATAGTTTAAATTAGACACAGCAAAACTATATTCAACCAGGGAATATAACTTACTGCTTTTCATTGTTTTGAGAACATTGTAATATGTAAAGCCAAATATCAGAATTTTCCAAATTTAAAATGACTTCTTGTGTGATGACTAGGAGACAGTTATGCTATTTTTCTCATCAAAATATATAAAGATTCTATTTTCTCTTAAACTGAAGGAAGGTACATCATCATGTAGAGAGTAACAGATATGGTTCTTAATGTGCTATACCTAATGTGTTCTCCCAGGGACCCAGTTGCATGAAGCGAATCAGCAACTACTATTTGAAAATAATGCAGAAGACCTGAAGCGCTGGCTGGATGAGGTGGAGGGTCAGGTCACCTCCGAGGACTATGGGAAAGGCCTGGCTGATGTACAGAATCTACTCAGGAAACATGGCCTCTTGGAATCAGCTGTGATTGCTCGTCAGGTTAGTTGTTAACTCTTTGGCCAACTATAGGCAACTGGCTTTCTGCACTGAGCACATCCAGAATAAGTAATTACTATTAAGAAAACAGGAGAGCAAGGAATTAAATGTCAGCTTCCTTCTCCCATTCCAGCCATTCTCCTCAATGGCTTTCATCAGAACTCTTGATGTGAGACTTTATTGACTCTTCTAAGTGCAAATACTGTTCTCTTAATCCAGAAACCCTGTTTTTTTTAAAACCAGTTTTTATTGCTGCATATTATACAAAATAACAGGTTTCATTTTAGCATATTTCTACATACATATAGCATACTTTGATCATTTCCACCTCTTCCATTACCCTTTTTACCTGAAACCTACATTTTATAGTCAGCTTTTCTCACTTACTAGTTGTGTGATCTTTGACAGATGATTTTACCCTCAGCTGTTTGAATATCATCACCTATAAAATAAGGGTATTAGATGAAATTATCTTTTCCCACTTTGATTCTATTATTCAAAGTCTGAAAATTTAGTCAAGTCTATCAAAACTTTTTAGTTACAAAAAATAAAATCCAAAGATATAAAATGACTTTTACAAAGTCACATAGAAAATTAACAACAGGGCTAGGAATATGTTACAGATTTCTAAGTTCTTAGTTTTAGGATTATCGCTCCCAACATCTCTCCCAACATCCCAGTCTGCTCCTTAAAATAAACTTATCCAGTAAGTTTCCATAGTATAGATATTGAGAGTTTGGGGAGAATTCATTGGAAATCCACTTTCAGTTTACTTGATTTCTTATCCCAGGAAACTTATGCTTATTTAAAATTGATTCTGCTATTCCCTAGATCTGCACTTTTAAAATACACTTTTTAAATGTCTGATCTTTGGTTATTCTGAATTAAATAAGAGAGACAGTATAACCTACAGAAAGCAGAAAAAGAAACTTTTGCTCTGTAGCTTTAAGAATGGCTCGGTTGCTCTTAGCTGCCATCCTGAGTCCCCGTGTGTGTGTGCCTAATCTCAGCAGGTCTGCCCAAAACCCCCTGAGTGCCAGCCCTAATCCCCTGCGCTGCCCCGTAACTGCTCCGACAAGATGAAAGAAACTATCATGAACCAGGAAAAACTTGCTAAATTGCAGGCACAAGTGCACATTGGTGGGAAAGGAACTGCTCCCAGGAAGAAGAAGGTGGTTCATAGAACAGCTACAGGAGATGATAAAAAACTTCAGTTCTCATTAAAGAAGTTAGGGGTAAACAATATCTCTGGTATTGAAGAGGTGAATATGTTTAACAAACCAAGGAACAGTGATCCATTTCAACAACCCAAAAGTTCAGGCATCTCTGGCAGCAAACACTTTCACCATTACAGGCCATACTGAGACAAAACAGCTGACAGAAATGCTACCCAGCATCTTGAACCAGCTCAGTGCAGACAGACTGACTAGTTTAAGGAGACTGGCTGAAGCTCTGCCCAAACAATCTGTGGATGGAAAAGCATCACTTGCTACTGGAGAGGATGATGATGAAGTTCCAGATCTTGTGGAGAATTTTGATGAGGCTTCTAAGAATGAGGCAAACTGAATTGAGTCAGCTTCTGAAGAAGATATAAATTGGAAGAAGTTACCAGGAGCTGCTATTTTATATTATGACTCCTTTTTAAAATTGTTTTTTGTTTATGGATCTGTTAAAATCTAGATCTCTAATGTTTTTAATCCCAAGCCTCTTGGACACTGCAGCTCTTTTCAGTTTTTGCTTACATACAATTCATTCTTTGCAGGCAATTAATGAAGAAGCCTGGGAATAAAGTTTGAAACAAAGATTAATTAAAAAAAAAAAGAATGGCTCAGTTGTGGCTAGGGATGTAGCTCAGTGGTGCTGTGTCTGCCTGGCAAAAGCAAGGTCCTGAGTTCGATCCCTAGTATGGAGGGGGGGGGTGGGAAAAAGAATGGCTCAGTGAGCTTTTAAATAAAGCAAAAGGCTAGAGGTAGGGTAATCACACAGAGATGACTTTGAAATCTACATACAAAGAGCTCGGAACAGATTTTCAAAAGAGGGAAGGATACATTTTTTATTTTTTACTTTCTTTCAAAAAAGTTTTTATTGGACCGGGGATTTAACTCAGTGGTTCCACCGCCTGCCTCTCAAATGCAAGGTCCCAAGTTCAATCCCTGGTACAAAAAAAAAAAAAAAAAGGTTTTATTTGCTTAAAAGTAAGCAAAGACCACTTGAATAAGGTGAACACTGAAGAAATAAGTGTGTGTGATTCCCATCTGGAAAAGTTAGAGTGGCTGATCACCAGGAATCGGTTCCCCTACAAGGAATACAGGCTAAGGAATGGTGCTTGCAAAGTCAGTTGTAGATATAGAATGTTAAAGTTGGAAAATAGTATCTTCTATTCTAAAGTCTTTGTTGTATAAGTGAGTAAACTAAGAACAAAATAAGTGAAAACGCTTTCCCAAGATCAAATTGCATTTGTTTGGAAGCCAAGAGCAGAAGCCAGATCTCTTTTCTCCTTGGCCTTAGACATCTTGCATTGCATTAGGGATTTTCAGAGTACACTGTAACCATAATGATGATGATGTTTGAAAATCGCTCTATTATATTATGATGTTGTCCAGGTCCTGAGAAATGACAAAAGTTAGCTAATGGAAGATCTTAATTTCAATTCTTTCTACAGCCTTTAATTCTAATGGAAAAATGAGTGTATGGAGAATCATTGATATTTTATGGAATATTTTATGGAATGCTTTTATGAATATTATATGGAATATTTTATTCCAAAGTAAGTAGACATAGCTCAAATCATTTATAGGTTGAACACTGGGTGAGAAAATAGAAGAGTAAAAACCAATACCTGATCATTCTCTGTTTTTTGAAGAACTTCTTTTTGTACCATATCCTCCTCCTCAATAACAAACAAGCTAACACCCCCCTCTCCCCTCCAATGCTGGCTATTATGTTTTTACCAGACTATAGAGGGCCTCACTAGTAAAGATGAATTTCCTCTCATATCTATTCTAACACACAGGCATACCACTAGAATTTTATTTCTAGGAAGATTAAAAGCCTATTTCAGTGCCTCTCCTGTCTCAGACTTAGCCCAAATGGGGACTGTTGTACTGTGGCTAAGGAAATGCCATTGTATCTCTCTGAGGTTCTGACATTTGTTTTTGTAGCACCTCATCTCATCTTGCAAGCTTTGTTCCTGTTACACAACAAACTTAATCCACAGAAGTTTTCATTTGCAAATATAGTTCACTCAAAAGGAGAGAAAAAGAATGGGTAACACAGATAGAAAAAGTTTCCCACTTGTTTTCCTTGGCTGTGTCGTTTTTCAACACCTGAAATCTAAGCTCTATAATTCATATCTGCCTCAGATTTCCTTAGAGCATTTAGTGCTTTTTAAATGTTATTTGAAAACTATTTTTCTATAGAAGAGCTCTTACCTTGAGGTGATCCTTAGCATAATACCCTCACCTGCTCTGTTTCTCTGATTTAATTAGATACCCAACATGATGCATGTAGGAGCCAATCTTCCCATTGTCACTACCTCCCATCACCAAGAATTCCAGGCTCTTCCTACTAAATAATGGGCTTTCCTGAAACACCTTCTATTTTTGCTTCAGAATCAAGTGGAAACCCTCACAGACACGGCTGTACATTTTGAAGAAATAAGCCATCCTGATTCTGAGGACATGCGGGCAAGGCAGGAGTCCTTGATGTCCCGATTTGAAGCTCTAAAAGAGCCACTGGCTACCCGGAAAAAGAAGCTGATTGATCTACTCCATCTGCAGCAGATTTGCAGAGACTCAGAGGATGAGGAGGCCTGGATCCAAGAGACTGAACCCTCGGCAGCTTCCACCTACCTTGGTCAGTACAATGTGAGCAGACTGAGCCACAAGGAGATCAAGATCTGCAAATAAATGTTTGAGAGAGCTGTGAAGCTAGAGCAGTGAAGAGAGTCAAAAGTTTTCTCTCACCACTTCCCCTTCACACTCATGAAAATCTGTCCAGACCTCCATACATTTTATATAGTTTTAATCATGCCAACAAATTCACCTCTTAAAACTGGACAGACACAAGCAATGGAATTAATTTGGTATCTCTAATATCTAGGTGGTTAGCTTTTTCTGCTTCTCCTACAATCTACGTTATTGTGAAAGTTCTTAGCTGAGCAATCATAGTTAATTCTCAATGTACCAAATATTTTCATCTAAGTTGTTGGTGGCTCCTTTTATAACTATATGAGCTATCACAAAGAGGAAGTAACAGGTATAGTACAATTGTTTTACTCTTTGGAAACTCTCAGTTTACAAGTGTCAGCACCAGGACATTTATATTGATGTACCCCAGGAAAAAGTGCAGATAAATAAAGTACAATTTTGTGCCCATGTATTGGGCATATATGTGTGGGGCTTGACAATAACAATAAAGGGGTAGTCTGTAGAAACTTTTCAGAAAAGACTGTGGCTTCTTGGAGAAACAGAGAGTTCCTGGAGAAGGATTTTGAACGGGAAGTATAGGGAAATAAAGTTTCAGTAGAAGAGAGGAAAAGCATGGTTAGGAGATCAGGAGGGTGAGGCAGGCAGTAAGGACTGGGGATTTTAGAAGGTTGAGGAAATTTCACAGTAGTCCTATTCATTGACTATTGTTAATGTTGGGCACTAAGTGAAGCATTTTTTATAAGATACTTCCATACCCTAAGATAATACTATATGTTGAAATTCTTTCTCTGTAGGCAAGGACTTGGTTGTAGCCAAGAATCTTTTGAACAGGCACCAAGTCATCCTGGCAGATATCGCCAGCCACGAGCCACGTATCAGAGTGATCACGGAGAGGGGAAACACAATGGTAGAGGAAGGTATGTAATGTGCGATTCAGATCAGATTGGCCAAAACATCACTGTGCAAGACCTCTCTACAGTCCTCGGATTTGAAGAGAACTGAAAAGTAATAGATCCATTTCCCCACACAATGCTGAAATTCCTTTTAAGTGTTTCTGACAAAGGTGTATACAGCATTGTTTGTGTACTCCAATAGCATGAACCTCCCAAACTCATTTTCCGGTCCTCTTTATTTTTCATAAAGTCAAGGTTATTAAAATGGTTTTACCCTAATCATAAATACCCTTTTTTGTGGAAGTTATGGAATTCAAATGCCAAGTTTTAAAGCCTCTAAAACAGCTCAAGTCCCTTTCATGTAGAAGCTTCCTGTTCTGTGAAGATTCATTCCCAGTGTTTAATCATCTTATCAGTAAACAGTGCTGTTTCTTTGTATTTCTCACTTTATATTTCATTGACTCTCATCACGTTGGTCTTTCATATTCAGAAGCCTCTGCCACTTAAATATGATGTTCAAATTTGATCATCAGAGGTCAGTTGTATAAGCGCAGGGCAGAGATTTTCCCCGGTTGAAGGAAAAAGCAGTATCTTCCATCTAGTATCCAGATTTCAAAAACATAAAAATTCAATTTGATGAGGCTGGACATGATAATGCCAGGACACTGTCAGGTTGAGGCAGGAGAACTGCTAATTCAAACCCCACCTAGGCAACTTAGCAACTCAGCAAGACGCTGTCTCAAAAACATAAACATTTTTTAAAGGGCTGGGAATGTAGCTTGGTGCAAAGGCCTTCAGTTTCATGAGCAAAAGATCACATGCCATCTGAGTGACTCAAACCAACATTTTTTTATACCTATGTTACTGTAAAAACTCATATTTTGTTTCTTTAAATCTTTGAATGGAGGTGTAGATTTTGTCCATTTCTCCTTTTATTTTTATAAGTTTTTATTTTATGTATTTTGAAATTCCATTAAATTTGTTATAATACAGCCACTTGAACTCTTTCTTCATTAGTTTTTCATGGTATATACAGTGATACCTCAGTTTGTGAACTTAATTCATACCATGATTCTGGGGAAGATGGCCTCAGTCACGTTAGTCACTAATGCAGAGTTCATGAATGGAAGCAAAATTATTACTGTATTTCTCCATCCTTTTGTTTTTTTACAAAAATTATTTAAAGCACATTTCTTGCATCTTCGTTGCATTTTGTACTTAGAATGAATCTATTTGATCTTCATGTTGACCTGTTAGTTACAGCTCTGTTTTGTGTAAGAATATGTTTATTCTAGTGCAGTGATTTTCCAGTTGCAGCTTGGGTACCCAGAGACACTTTCAGAGAGTAGACAATGTAAAAAGATTTTGGTAATAATATGAAGACACTATTTTTTCATACTTATCCTTATACTAACACACACTAGTTTCCAGAGCTTAAAAGATACATGATGATGTCACTTCCCAATTGTCTAATGGAATACATGTTTATATATTCTTTAATGTCAAACTTTTTCATTTTGATTTCTGATATGGTAACTATCAGTAAATCCAGCCAGATAATCAAAAGCCTTGTAGGATTCTTCATAATTTTTAGTTTCACAACGATCTGAGAGCAAAAACTGAGAGCTATTGCTCTAGGACTTAAAATAGAGATCTTTAATTTATGACAACCTAAGTTCAAATAATATCATATTATTTTAAAATCCACAAATACATATTTCTATTTTTTGACTTTTACTCTATGGTAAGTTGCTATTGGTATCATGCATTTAGTTTTATATATATTATAAACCTTACAATGCATTAACATTATGTTTGATTAATTTTAGTCAATTAGCTTTGGATTAAGAAATGAGAAAAATTGCCCATATTTTACCACATTCAGTGTTCTTCATTCTTTTTTGTAGATGTATTTTCATCTGCCTCACTTTCCTTTTGTTTGATGAACTGTCTCTAACAATCTTGGTAGTGCAAATCAGCTAAAAATACATTCTCTAATATTTTGTTCATCTAAAAGTCTATTTTACCTTAGTTTTTGAAACGTGTTTTATCACATATGAAATTGTTAGTTGACAGTTTCTTTTGGTACTTTAAAGATGCTGCTACACTGTCTTGCAGTTTCTGATGAGTCTGTTGTAATTATTATCATTGTTCCTTTATATGTGATGCCTCCTTTTCCCTGACTCAAGTTTTTCTCTTTCTCACTGATGTTCATCAACTTTACTATAATATAAGTTAATGTGATTTTCTTTATTTCATTGGCTTTGAAATCATTGAACTTCTTGGATCTACCTAGTTATGGTTCCTCCAAGGCAGAGTTTATCCTGGGACTGATTTAGAGATAGTCAAATACTGAGATTTTACATTCTAAAGACTCTACTTCATGTGTTACAATATCCCTCCACTTTGTTGTGTGGGTATTTTAATGATTTCTAGTTTAATGTAAACCTAGGTATTCTTTGACCACTGTCTTCCTGTTGTCTACAAATGAGTAAGGAGTCAGATACCCCAAGGGACCTCTGTGTGTATTTCTGAAGCTCCATTTCAGCGTGGCACCCTCCTCTTTAGTACTTTAGCTCTCAAATTCTAGTTGTCTTGACTTTCTCAAACTCTGATCTCTGTCTCCTCAACTCAGTGTTTCTTCTGCATTCTGTTTGAGTTAGCACTTCCAACACTGCATTCAAAAACTGCCCACGGCATATGCTATAATAATTACAGGACATATCTTATTTCTTCCCTTTCTTTGCTCTTCTGAAATCCATTGTTATCTTATAGTCTGTCCTCTCATTTCTAGTTGTTTAGAAAAGATGAATTCTTATAATAAATCTCTGAAGGGTAGAAAGGAAAATCTGTTGATTTTACAGTTTAGTCTAGAGAATACATGCTTTTGATACTCTGACCATAAATCACACATGTGTGTTTTGATTTCTGGTCTGCATTTCTAAGACTACA
This sequence comes from Heterocephalus glaber, assembly GCF_053883595.1. NCBI lineage: Eukaryota > Metazoa > Chordata > Mammalia > Rodentia > Bathyergidae > Heterocephalus > Heterocephalus glaber. The sequence continues at coordinate 4,963,397 of NW_028258349.1, read as the reverse complement.
CTAATGTACTCATCATCATATATATCTGTTTATCCCCCATTAATACCTATTGCTGTTTTATCTCAGAAAGAACATTCCCATTTCCAGGGAAGTTAAGAAAAGCATGACATTAGCTAAATGTAACATCATCCCCATGGCTCCTTTTATTCCTCCTGGGTTACAAAAATAATTAGATCATGGAGGATATTAACGAGGGTCATACTCAACTTATTGCAAGTCAATAAAGGGATTTTTCCTTGATTTGAGTAGAAATCACAAATTGGAAAAGTGCAGCTCTGCTAGTAGCTTGGACTGCTGAGTGCCAATGGCCCTCAGCCCTCTGGGCCCCAGAATGCCTATAACTATTGTCCCTTAGGGTTATAGCTCTGAACCCTCAGCCACCCCTATCAGTTCCATAATAGCTGAAGCTAATCCTATGCAGCTATCCAGAGCACTTCTGAGTAGCTCCCATTGGTTCCACTCATGTTTGTTGCTGATCACCGTGGTTAACACTAGTTTTGTAAGCCTGTAGCAACTGTTGGTATCTGCTAATTATCACCATTGATCTTTGTTGGTTGCTAATCTTTGTTGTCTGTTTCTGGAGCTCTTCAGGACTAGCAGCCCCTAGTGTTTCTAGCTCATATAGATTTTTTTTTAAGTAACCACTCTGTCCATAGCTTTTAGGATAAGAATTCTGAGAGGATTTACAGGACTTTTGAGAAATGAATTATGTGCAGATTAAGAGGGCCTGTGCTGGAGCGTAGAGGTTCAGTGCACCAGAGAAAGCCCTCCTAGACTACCCCGAGGAAAGGAATTTAATAGGAGTGCTGCTAATATAGTGGTGCTTATATAGAGCAGAAGAGGCAGAGTCATCTGCTGCGGTCAGGGCAGATACCTCCTGAAGTGGGTGAAGGGCATAAAGGAGAGCTGCAACTGTCCTAGTTACAGTTTGCAGGTGTATCAGGAAAAGCAGCAGTTTGACGGACAGCTTCCTGTCTCTAAAATGGAGGGACTAAAATAAGACAACTTCCACCTTGAGGAAGTTTCCAGGAGGGCTAACCATGTCAGTTACAGCTTACTGGGGTTTGGGGATTTGGGGGATGGCAACAGTGGGTCCAAATTCCAACCTGATCTCTGCCCCATTGGGGGCAATTCCCAGCTATTTCTCATAGAAGTGCATGAGCACCAGGAATGGCAGGAACTGGATAGTGGCACTGGATGTCAACCAAGTTATATTTTTCAGAGAGGCTGAGAAGTAACCTTAGGGGTAGCAGGAGGACACTGGAGTGTTGACTGGGTCTATCCTCAAGAGACCTTGGAGGAGTAAAGACAAGTGAAGAGATGGATTTGATAGCTATTAGTAGAACCACACATCCTTTAGCTGTCATGGAAAAAGGAAGGGTCAAGTTGGTCAACTTCTTTCTATATGTTTCACCTTGTTTTTCAACTGCATATAGGACACTTTGCTGCAGAAGATATAGCCTCACGGGTTGATAGCCTGAACAAGAACATGGAGTCTCTCTGTGCACGAGCTAAGAGGCGGCATGATGATCTTGAGGCTAACGTCCATTTCCAGCAATACCTGGCTGACCTGCATGAAGCAGAAGCATGGATTAGAGAGAAGGAGCTGATTGTAGACAACACCAACTATGGGGCTGATGAAGAAGCAGCTGGGGTGAGCTGGGGGTGGGATGAACATTATCTAGTGAGTATTCACCAAATGCTGGCAAATTATTAATTCAAAGTTTGTGTAGATTGTGAGACAGCTACACATTCTTCTTGGTTATATGGGGGTTCCAGCATGATCACCTTGGGCTTTCATCTTCTGGAATACCCTGAGAGTTAACAGGGATTGCCAAAGATGTACTACATTTTTCCAATCCTACAAAAATCTTCTGATTCTCTAGTATCAAAACTCAGAACTTGGGACCAAAGATCCATGGTTATCTTTGTCCCATTTTAAACTTCTCAGAGTAAACTTAGACTTTCATCAACCAACCATAGTTTTAATATATAGGCATTTTAATTTTTTATTGAAATATTATTACATAGACAGGTATATTGGGGCAAGAAGAACTTCAAATATCATAACTACACCTTATACCTACCCCTTTATGCTGTTTATTGTCCTATGGGAAGCCTATGTAGTATTTCAGAAACCTTAGGCATTAGAAATAACGGGCTTGTATAAAGTTATGCTAGTATTTATCCTAAAAGTAACATTAGCAATAGCACCGTCTTTCAGCTATGATGTGTGTTGGTTAAAACATACACAAATTTGAGCTAATCTCAACCTTAGCAAATATATTGAAATTGTTTGTTTATTAACTCAATCTTTGTGACTCTTGAAGCATGATTTTAAAAAAAACCCTTTGTGATAGAAGGAAAGTAGCTTTTACCAGGATTTAAGATAATCAGCATAATTCAAAATAATAGTGGTTGAAACACACCCCTTGTATGTTTGTTAGTCCTACTGGATCTTTTCTGATGATCTTCTTATCCATAATCTCAGGCTCTTCTCAAGAAGCATGAGGCCTTCCTGGTGGATCTCAATGCATTTGGAAACAGTATGAAAGCACTACAGGATCAAGCAGAAGCCTGCCAGGTAAGATGAACTTACCAATGACAGGAATCACATTTCTTGCCACAGAAGCAAAGGAATTTTCTTTATTATCAATTGTTACTTCCTAAAAACCAGGAAACAATTTCAGAGAAAATACTAAGTTTTATAATCCTTTAGACAGAAACTGTAACATCTTTATAACATCAATGTAATTCAAAAGAAACTTTCAATTAATGTTATCATGTGTTCATTGATTTTGTATTGGCTTCTCTCTCCTCTTTTATATCCTTCCTTCCTTCCTTCCTTCCATCCTTCCTTCCTTGCTTTCTTCCTCCCTTCCTCCTTCCCTCCCTCCCTTCCTGTTTGCTTGGCTCCTTTTTAATCTTCTTAGTTTTTTTTCTTCATTCTCTAGTCTTTTTATACTAATGTTTATGACTTGTCTACCATATGCAGGCATGAATAAAAATAATCCTACTTGCATGAAAATTACAGTTAATTCAGGGACCAGAATGTTAAACAATACATGCATGTAATACATATATGAATAACAACAATAAAAAAGAATCCCAAATGAAAGAACCTTCTGTTTCCCTGAAATAAGAATACTAGAAGACAAAAAATTTCATAGCTAAGAGAAACTATTTTATCTGAGTTCCTTTTTATTTAAGTGTGCTTTTCAGTGTGGATGAGAAAGAAAAGTGTTTTTCTAGTCAATAAAACACATGAGTAAATGCACTGAAGCACAAAACAATCAAGTGTATTTGGGAAATTGGAAATTAAGTTGGTTGAGAATGTGGGAACATCTAGGGCATAAGGTGGAAGGGAGTATTATGAATTGGGATGATATTGGAATCAAGTAAATCATAGAAAATTGTTTCCTGTATGTAAAGGAAGAAGAAAAAAGAGAGGCAAATTATTACACTCAAGGATTCTTTCTGATGAGAAGTGCAGAATTCACATACACATAGAGAAAACATAGACTCAGTATATGGAGTCAACATACATTTTTAGAGCTCCTGCCTGGGATTTTGCCAGGCTGTACACAGAGGGTGGGTAGAAAAATAGACAGATTTATGCATTAAACATTATAAGGAAGCAGTAATTGAAGGATATCAAATCAAAGGATGTGTAAGGTATGATCTATCTTTAACTCCAAAGGGATGGGTGATTGCTTAAGGAAGAGAAGTTGTAATTTGCTCATTCTCTCAGAGATATAATATTTACAGAAAGTAAAACTCAGAAAACTCCCCCTTGGGACCAAGTTCTTTACTAAAAGTGAGACAGAAGATGTTTTTAATACAGTTTATGTTCTCAATTTTAAAATTTTGTGGGCTTACCCTTGTTGTGGGCTACCCATCCCTAAAACACTCTATGAGGTCCCCAGTTCCTTGACATAATGACTTAGAAGCCGGCCAAGTAGGAAGAATTGTTAGTAGAGGTCCAATGAAATGGGAAGGTGATGGCCACAGTGAATCTTGCACTGTAACAATTTTCTGAAATGCTGATAAACATAATCTCTTTAGACTTTAGAGAAGTGTATTACTTCTTGTACTTCAAGAAGAGTAGCTTAGAATGTTTAATGTTTCTTACAAGCTGCATATTTGCTTGCTCACTCTGTGTTCATATTTCCCAAACTGCCAGTATCCTGCCTGATACATGTTCCAGTACATCGGTATCTCTGAAGACCACTTATTGTCACCTCTTTGTATTTTGGGCCTTTATTTATTTATTTGTACATATTTGTAGCACATAATGATTATAGTCACTGTGGCAAGTTGGTACACATACATAACACATCTTAATTCCTTTTTTTTTCTGTTTACTCCCCCATTCCTCCCTGCTCCTTACAACTCTTGGCCCCAATCCCATTTGCAAAAGCTCCATTTCTAGTTTTTCTTCAATTCTTTTTTCCATCCCATTTCATTCTCCTCTCTCCTCCCTCCCCCATCTCTTGTTCCCCTTCCCATTTGCAACGGATCTCCCTTCTTCCTATTATTTATCTTTTATTTTGCTCTATATTTCTAGTTTGGGTTTCTCATCTAAGAGAGATACTTAAGATACTTATGCTTGTGTGTCTGATTTATTTCCCTCTTGTGGCTGGCCAGGGAAGAGGTTGCAGCCAGAGGCCTCTTCTGGGGACTGCCCTCCACAGGGAGATATTTCCAGTGGGAAACTTCATCTGCTTCCTGTTTTATTTTGTCTTCCAGCAACAACAGGCAGCACCAGTGGGGGACGCTGCTCAAGAAGTGAGAGTAGTGGCTTTATTCGACTTCCAGGCCCGTAGCCCTCGAGAAGTCACCATGAAGAAGAATGATGTCTTAACTCTGCTCAGTTCCATCAACAAGGTGACTTGTCCTTTATCTTCCTTTTCATCAGCAAAATGATTCTTCCACAGCCATCTCTCCTAAACTGCCAGGTATTCAGACTTTGACTACAGAACATTTTTCGTCACTTTATGCCTTAATAATTTATAATTTATTAAGTAGTACATTTTCTCCAGATATTATGCATATGATCCTATACATACCATTTGGAATTATAATCCTAATTTCACAGTTAAAGCAATGAAGAATCAAAGAAGTAAGGTATGATTGTTCCTTTCTTCCTCTCTCATTGCTTGTTCCTGCTCTGTGCCACTCTTCCTAGTGATAGAATCACAATGTCTAGGGTTAGGATGAGCCTCATAAAAGGGAAGGCTTTTATCAACTTGACTTTATACCCAGGAAAATTATGAGAAAATCTTGTCTGGGATTTTTAATGTATTTGTCATAAGAAGTTATTTTTAATATTCTAATGCCTAGTCTCCAAAAAGTTCTTGGTAAGCAGAGAATTTGCTATACAGTTTCTCTGAAGATAACTGAATGCTTTATAAGAGAGGCATGTTGTCTCTCATCAAATCAGCTTTGTAGGTGTCCCCTTTCTCATTGTCTAGGCCTCTTGATTTCACCACATATTCCTTACAAATTAACTGTAGAATGGTTAGTAAAACAGCACTCCAAAAAAGAAAAATAAAGTATTTACACTAAGGAATTCTGGTGCAATTCAGGTGTTTAGTACCTCTAAAAGTAGTGTAGGGAGGAGAAATTGTCTGCCATATTGTCATGCACAGATGTTCCACCATCAAGAAGCCCCACTGGATTCTTGGTGAACAAAGAGCCCCATCATTAGGATAACTATCGTGGGGTTTGACACCCCTCCCCCGTATTTAAGGATCTATCATCAAATTAGTGGATTTCAGGTTCTTGCTCTGCAATCTCTGAAACTCATTCCTTCTAGTATGTGCAAATCACATGCTCCTCTATAAGGAATGGTTAGCCTTTCTTGGCCACCAGCTTCTGCCTGTGCCTAAGGACTTAGGGACTGGTAAAAATCTCTCCTGCTTGTGGATTTTCCAAGGCTTAGGGAATCTGTTTTTCCTTCAGGACTGGTGGAAGGTTGAAGCTGATGATCACCAGGGTTTTGTCCCAGCGAACCATGTCAGGAAACTGGCCCCAGATGAGCTCCCGATGCTCCCACAGAGGCGACGGGAGGAGCCAGGCAACATAGCCCAGAGCCAGGAGCAGATTGAACACCTGTAAGTTCTAGAGGCTGGAGGACTGGACAGTGTTTCCCCAAATATTTTCTCCTGATTGAAAGCTCTCATTCATGACTCTGTGTCTGTTCAGTTAGGGATGAAAATTCACAGATTTTAAGGACTGGAAGTAAACAGGATCCTTCAAATGTTTAAGGTTTTATGTGAAGAAAGGGAACTCTAGAACTATGAAGCTAGTTGCTGAGATACTGTCTTTCTGACTCCCTGCCTAGTATTCCTTCAAGGCTATCAAAATTCCTTCTGCCATTTCTATGACCTTCCTTCTCTCTGTTTTGATTCAGTAGTCAGTTTGCAGTTGAACTTCACGGAATGGGGAAAGGATGTTGCCAGACATATTGTTGAGACATTGGAATTTTTATTATTTTTAAATGTAATACTATGTCTCTCTGCTCCTAATGCCTTTTTTTCTTCCATCTTCATTTCTTCTTCACCTTCACTTTTCTTTTCAAACTTCTTCCTTTCCTTTTTGTCCCTCTCACCCTCCACTTCTCTCACCTTGCCTGACCTCTGTATTTTCTCCATCTTTTATCTCATGTTTCCCATTCTCTTCATTTCCTGCCCAGGTACGGCACCCTCCTTGATCGGGCAGAAGAACAGAGACGTCGTCTACTGCAACGTTACAATGAGTTCCGGCTGGCTTATGAGGCAGGAGATATGCTGGAGTGGATCCAAGAGAAAAAGGCAGAAAACACTGGAATTCAGCTAGATGATGTCTGGGAGCTGCAGAAAAAGTGTGATGAGTTCCAAAGGGTGAGAAGAGGAAGCTTCTCTAGACACCGTTTTGAGGGTTGTCCCTGTTTCCTTAGATCTCGTGTCTCCTCTGACATGATTTTTACACTTTACTTCATATTCATTAATTATTCTTACTGAACCTACTGACAGCTTCATGGCCTGGATCTTCCCCTGGGTGCTGTGCTTGTTAATAGCTGGAAGACAATTGCAGAAGAAGCAGTATCCTAGCTTTGCAGCCTATGGTCACTGCCACTCCAAAATCCTGATCTGCCCAGTTGAGATGGAAAGTTGTGGAACTTTGTTCTATATTTGGGGTAGAAAGAATGCTCTGAGTTTATAGGCAGACAATGTCTCTCTACCTGAAAACCTTTCATCATCCTTTCTTCTTTGACAATTACTCCATTATCTTAACTAGCATGGGGTAAATTTCTTTCTTCTTTTCTCTTATTGTATTCTCTACAGGGAATTATATATATATATATGTGTGTTATATATTAAATTATATATAAATATCACATGTAAAATTATATATAAATATTATACATAAGATTATATATGTATACAATCTCACTTTTTAAAAATATAAAATCTCTCCATATAAGGAGTTCTACCTCTCTCACTTTCTCAGGGATAGAGGGAGTTTTTTTTCCAACATCCCTTAAGATAGAAAAATTGTAACTCAGTCAATGAAATGCCATGAAGATAGAGGAATTTTTTTGTGATATAAAATAGTATTACACAGTTCAGGTGTGTATCTCTCAGATAGTATTAATTAATTCAGGGAAAGATTTTAAGAAACCTAAGAAAATAAATGTGCTGCACACTCCAGAAAAATAATAGTTCTCTTGGAAAGCTTTAGGTGGGCCCTGGGTATTGGGGTTTAACATATTCTTCCAGTGGCAATTAAGAAGAAAGCAGCTTGTATATTGCAAGTGAGGCCAGCAATATTTTTTAACAATGCTTAGCCAAATGGGAACCAAGATGGACAGGTAAATATGCCAGATTTTTGAGAACAAGGTTTACAGTACTTTGGACAAATTTTTCCATCCAGGATTTGAAGACCAATGAGCCTCGGCTAAGGGAAATCAACAAGGTAGCTGATGAACTGCTATTTGAGAAACTTCTAACACCAGAAGGTGCTCATGCCCGGCAGGTAACTAAGACTCCCTGTATTTCTCCTCATCACCAGTGGTATACCTCAGATCAATTAGGATACACGGAAGGTCATGGCAGTATGAAGCTGATCAGAGAAAAGACCAAGGACAGTAGTCCAAATAGTTGAGCCATTTTTATTATCTAAGTAAATTTAATTCAGTTTAAATTAATTCAGGTTTATTGTCCAAGTAAACTAAAAAGCAGGTTAATTTATTGACATTTGTCAAGTATCTTCTATGCTCTCACATGGCTATTTTTGTGGAGGGTGGAGGCCTTCCACCAAAAATACAACTTTTGAATTATAACTTTGAAACACATACACATGAAATGATATGGAATCCTTTCATTACAACACATACTCACCTCCTTCTCACTGTCACAGTGTCCAGGGCTCAAATACTTGGATGCAAAAAAGTGTCCATCAAGAAGTTATGCCAGTGGGAAGAAGTTAATCAAGAGAGCTTACTAGAAGAGATAGGTTCTGATAAACATACTGAGAAGGAGAATTTAAAGAAGAAATAAAGAGAATGAGAAAGAGGAAATTCTTCACTTGATTTGTGTGTGGAGCTATGATTCCATAAACAAAAACAAACAACCAAACAAACAACCGATGCACTTTAATAAAAACACCAGTCTTTCTCTGGGTTGTAAAAAGCCAGTGAGGATGAATTTCTCTCCTCTTTCTTTAGTGATTGTCACTAAATGAGACGGAGAAGGAATATGCATGAAAATAATATACTTATTCCCTACAGAAAGTACAGCTGTAGGAGAGACCACTACCTCCATTCAGTTCAGAATGTAGAAAGTTATGTTTTCCCTAGAGGAATGTGCCAGCTTCTAACTCTAAAAGGAACATTTTTTTTACTCATTTTCAGAGTAATGTAGTCTCTGTTAAATTAACAAAGATGTGACAGTAAGCATTGATTTGCTCCAAGGCGAATGGTTTTCATTCTACCCTGGAACATCCATTTATGAAGAAAACTAATCCTTTTCTCAGCTACACTGGCATAAAAATGGCCCAAGCTCAGGGTATCCAAGAAAGAAGTAATGTTATACAATTTCTGAAGAAAATGACATGAAAGCAATAATTTAAATCCCAGCTAGTCATAAATACTATTGAGCCATCTGAGAGAGCTGTCTGTCTAAAGTCCAATTTGCCTGGTTCCTTTAGGAATTGAATACCCGCTGGGATTCCTTGCAGATGCTTGCAGATGAGCAGCAACAACTGCTAAGCAGTGCCCATGCTGTCCAGGTATTCCACAGGTAAGAATTTTAGCTACAAAAATTAGTGCTGGAATCTACATAAAGAACTCACAAACCTAGTTACTATGGCAGAATCACAGCTATTAGTTTAACATTTCTTCCTGAGTCAGTGACATTTTGCTAATGGGGATCAAGTTTTTCAGCAATAGATTCCTCACTTGCACATTGTATGCACAAAGACAACAAACTTCATCATTCTAATGCCTGGATTGAGCCCTGGCCCATAATTAATAGTTATATATGTTTTCATGATAGTGAATTAAACTTGAATTATAAACAGGTTTAAGTCATGATGTTCATAAACTAGAAGCAGCCAATAAAAGGCAACAAACATCACATTGAATCTGACTATAGCTTCTTTGTCCTTTTAGGTTTCATTCACAAGCTCATGTCCACACTAAGAAATAGGCATATGAATACAAATAAGTAAACAAATAAAAATTATAAAAACAGAAACCAAAGATGTTCCTGTGTCTACATGTGTTTTTAAAGATTCAGGGAAGAGAAAATAGAGATCAGATGGGTCTGTCTGGTTAGATTAGCTTAAAATGGAAAGCCCTGGAATGTGATGCTTAAACACATTGCTCACTTGGCTTAAACTTGGTCTCCACTGTTTGGAAGTGGTGTTAACTTGAGAAATATTTATCTTCTTTGAACCCCAATATTTTGAAATGTATGGTGGGCACCATAAGGGTAAGTTGCAATGATTAAAGGAGTCTCAGAGTAATAAAGGATGATGGTGGTGGTGAAGTTAGAGGTGTACATGAGTTCTTGCATGCCCAGCTAGTCTACCTCTGATACACATCACTACTCCTAAGATCTTTATTCTCTCATATATCAGAGAAGCAGATGACATGAAAGAGCAGATTGAGAAGAAATGCCAGGCCCTCAGGGTTTCTGACCCTGGCTCAGACCTGCTCAGTGTTCAGGCCCTTCAGCGCCAGCATGAGGTCTTTGAGAGAGACCTCATCCCCCTGGAGGAGAAGGTGAGACATGAACTTCCAAGCTCTTTTAATACCTTCTTCTTTATTTTTACACTGATAACAACACCCCTTCTGTGGTTTCTCTTTCCAGCCTCCTCATTTTTATGTATCACTTTTTCTTGTACCATATTTGTTCCTCTCTAGTACCTTGAAGCAAGGCCACTAAAAGGATGTAACTCCCATGACCACTAACATGGGAGAAAATATGTTGGACTTCTGAGTGAGATACCTATGGCCTTTTGTCTCTTTAGTGAGAATCAAGTGATCAGACTTGGGCAAGTAGTTAGAGTTCAGTGGTAGAGGAGAAAGAACAAATATCCATACACTGAATGGTCCAGCCTGTGCCTGAGCAGCGTGTGGTGTCTCCTCAACCCAAAACTGAATAAGTTTAATCCTAATCCAAACCCCAAAGTGAAATCTGGAGCCTTCTAGACACATTGGAGGCAAGATACAGCTTGGCATTATCATGTAGAACAAAAAACACTGGAGCCAAGATACAGCTGTAAAACAAAAAGAAGCACAGAATTGTCTATGTTGGAAAGATACATGAAGATCCTGACATGAAGAATCAGGACCCTTGGGTTCTCTAACTGATGTTGCCAGTAATCAGCATAGTCAATTAACCATTCTTCCCACACAGCTCCTTATTTTTAAAAGAAGAATGGTTAGGTCAATCTTGAATACTTCATAGCTATGTGAAATGAAAGGCTGATACTATTTTATGAAGGATTAAGAAGATATGATTAACTATTTTACTGCTGTCTACTTGGGGAGATGACTCCAAGGACTTAGGATTCTTTTGTTTGCTAAGATTCAGGTGCTGCACTAGGCTACTTATCAGATCTCTTGCCCCTTCCCAGGTTATCATGCTGGTGGGAACAGCAGAAAGGCTCAGTGAGTCCCACCCAGATGCTACTGGGGACCTGCAGAGACAGCGAGCAGAGCTGAACAAGGCCTGGGATGACTTGAAGGAGCTTACAAAGGATCGCAAGGAGAGCCTGAGTGAGGCTCACAAATTCTACCTGTTTCTCAGTAAGGCCAGGTAAAACTCAAAAGGGAAACTGCCACCAAGCAGATGGGCAATCTCCATATCTGGCCCTAAGAAGAGCTGCTAGGAACAGTTTGGGTTCAGATGTTCACTGCTGGGTTTGGAAGATACCACTACATCTAAGGCTTACCTCTGGTTAGATTAAAAGATGGCAGGTTCAGCACTTAAAGCCATAAAATATTGACAGCTGAAGGAATGTGAGGTTACATCGGCCAATTAAGTAAGCTGTAAAGTGCATATTATATGTAGAGACTGTATCAGAATTTATAGGACATGGACGTTTTCTTTCTGCTGGGAGGCAGAGAAGGATACAGATAACCATGGTGAAACATAGCAAACCACATATTTTAAACCAACAACAGTGGGAATCCATAGAGAGAGAAGCAGGTGATACATCATACATAAAGTAGCATTTTATTCTTTATTGGTCAGGATGTTGACACAAGAGAAAAGTATTCATACAAGGGCCGGGGATTTAGCTCAGTGGTTTCTCTGCCTGCTGTGCGAGTGCAAGGACGGAGTTCGATCCCCGGTACCAAAAAAAAAAAAAGTATTCATACAAATGCAACTGTGCAAACGAAATCACAAGGATAAGAAAAGCAGAAAATGTTCATGAAGTGGGAGAACTAGGACATGGATTTGTATGTTGGAGGTGGTAAGGAAAAATAGCAAGAGATAAGTTTAGAATGTTGAGACCAAATCCTGAAGAATTTTCAATGTCATGCTACAGTCTAGACATTATCAAAATCAAAAACTTACCTTGCAAATACACACTTTGCAGAATACTTCTGCCCTTCATATCAGTCTGTTTGGAGAAGCATTTGGAATTGGAGGTCTAAGAAATAATCAAAATGATTGCATTTGTTCTCAGCAGTTCCTCCTCCAATTTAACAACTCCAGAAATCTGTAGTTTTTCACGTATAAATAAATAGAACCATACCCATTACTGAAAATCATATACATGCTTATATCATTAGGATTCTAGGTCAAATGCTTCCTCTCCCCTTATGGAGTCTTATCTTTCAACATTACAGAATTACAGTAATGTTCCCAGCCTTGAGGAATACTAACACTATTTTATCACTCTATGGTACTTTCGCTTTGAGCTTTTTAAATGGCTACCAGTGTCTATGTTCTGTTTGCCTTTACCCCCACCCCACCTAAAGTTGAGTTCCTAGAAGGCATAGATAACATCTTTTTCACAATGTTTGATATTTAGCAGGCACCCAATATAAATTAGTTGCTTGAGTATATCAATAAATTAGTTTATAAAAAAGACATCTCTTCCCCAAAGCTTAAGATTCTTTTTAAGCAAACAAGCTTAGATATATTCTTTATGACATGTTTAATTTTATCATCATCTATAACTTAAGTTAATGCATGGTTGACATCTGCCGTCTGGAAGAATAAGTCTTAGTTTATCTTGTTTAAGTTCTTTGCTACTAAGAGAAGATCAGGAAGCAGATACTGGTTTAACGAATACTATGCGTCATGTTTGTATATATGTGTGTATTTGTGTGTGGAGGGGCAGACTGTTGTACTGGATTGTGTTAGGGATAAAAGAAAAAGAAAAGATATGCCTTCCCTGAAAATCTGTAGTAAGATAAATCTTTACATTCCCCAAACCACTTAAAGGGACAGGAATATGGAAGTAATGGGGTATGTATGAGTCCAGGATTTCAAAGATCTGTCCATGAGCAAATTACTTACCTTCTCGGAGCTGACTTCTTCATCTTCAAAAAGGAAGTAAAAGTATTGTCAGAATTCTTTTATACAATTACCTTAGAAATTAAACGAAATAATATATATGAAGGGATTTTCAAATGCAAGGGATAACTATTATTAAGCAATAGTTTTGAAGTAAAAACAGCAAGCCTAATATGACATATAAACTATACAAAACCAGTTGGAAAATCGTATTTTGGAAATGTATTCTAGATGGGAAATTTGTAGAAAGTCCTGCAGCCAATTGTATGATCTTCTTGCCAATCCCAATATGTCTATTTCTCTAGCGACCTGGAGAATTGGATGAAAGTCATGGGTGGTATGGTGTCATCACAGGAGCTGGGGAGTGACTTAACTGCCACAGAGATCTTGCTAGAGCGACACCAGGTATGCATACAATAAAATCTACAGCCACTGATCCCTTGATTTGATAGCCTGCCCTCATTAAACATTTTTCAACAGGATTTTCCTCACTAGTCTCTTTTTCTGTTTCCGCACAGGAACATCATAGTGAAATGGAGGCAGAGATCCCCACCTTTCAGGCCTTAGAAGAGTTTGGCAGACAACTTATTGACAGTGGGCATAGTAAGAGCCCTGAAATTGAGAAAAAGCTTCAAGCTATCCAACAAAGCAGAGATAATTTGGAGAAAGCTTGGGAAGACCGCACAAAGATGCTAGAGCAATGCCTGGAATTGCAGGTACAGAAAACTCCCAACAGTTAAGCAAATTTAGCCTCAATCTCTTCTTTGCATGAACTTTTATGTGGTAATAGCAGGCCCTCAACATACTAGGGTTACTGTGTTATAAACACGGGGGTGTCTCTTGATTATTTGGCACTGTATCCTATTTTCTAAATTGACCATTACTCTGTTCTCTGCTCTTATCCCTATTAGAAGTGATAAATTAGATGGTGGTTAGCTTGGTCATAGAGATGATTGTTATTTACTGAATGCCTAAAAGACTGACTGATTTTCATTGAGAACCTACTGTGTGCTGGTCCTAGTACCAAAAACATTAATAAGAGAATGATTTGTTTGTACTGTTTTTTGTGTTTTGGTTTTTCTTTTTGCTTGTTTGTGGGGTTTTTTTTGGCGGTACTTGGGATTAAACCCAGGGCCTTGTACAAGCTAGTATTGAAATGAGACATGTAGTATATAAATCATTCTAATACAGGAAATTGTTGTTAATAAAGCAAGTACATAAGTGCTTTCAAGCTAAAGAAGAAGGGAATGATTACAGCTTTTAAAAGTAGGGTGTGGGAATGTTACAAGCTACCTTATAGATAATGTGTAACAGAAGTTTAAAGAAATAACAAGTCCATATATAAAAGGTTTAGGATATGGGAAAAAGCATTCCAAAATTGGATGTAATTTGCATAGAAACAAAGTATTCAACCAGGAAAAAAATAAAAGTCTTAAGATTCATCGCATGAGAGTTTCTTGGAAGGATATAAGCACCCTTTGCAGGATCCTTTGTAGTGTCTTGTGAGAGGCACAAGACCGTTCTCTCTGCCCACCTGAAGTAAACATACCATCTAACTCTGATTTTATCCACCATAGTTCTTCCAAGGAGATTGCGAACAGGTTGAGAGCTGGATGGTGGCACGTGAGAATTCCCTGAGATCAGATGACAAGGATTCCTTAAGTAGTCTAGAGGCTTTGGTGAAGAAACGAGATGATTTGAAAACAGCAATCTCTGCCCAGGTAATAATTAATATAAACCTCCAATAATAGCTATTAGTAATATTAACAGAAATCGTTTATATTTTTCTGGCTTTGTAACTAATTAGTATTGTGATTCACATTTGCTTCTTATAGACAACTTTGAAGCAGAAAAAGCAGCTTGACAATTTGCACTGGCTTACTTAAATCATATGTGGCATTTGGACTTTATTTTAAGTCCAGTATTGTAAAGGTTTAGAATCAAAAGTGACTTTATGTATAATCTGTTGCAATATCTTGTCTAATGCTGGGTTCACCCTCTACAATAATCGTGAGAAGGGCCCATTATTTAGGAAACTCTACCAGGCATGTAGCCCATCTCAGTATAATTGTTACATGTTTCTCCTCTCACTGAATTAAAATCCCTTTCCCTCTAAGGCACTTACTCATTGTTCAGATCATCCCCTCAAGCCATAAGGATATCTCTGTTCTTCTTTAGGGAGAGTCTGGGTTTGTACCAATGACCTAATTTCCATTCATTTGAGATTTTTTGTTTTGGTTTATCAGGAAGAAAAGATCACCAACCTAGAAGAATTTGCTGATCGGCTTATAGCTGATGACCACTATGCCAAGCGAGAGATTGCTGCTCGTCTCCAAAAAGTGCTAGACAGGTCAGTCCTCCTTTTACAGGAAGATGTAGAAAAGTGGCCTCTTTGCTAGTATTGTGATGGGGGTGACAGTATGTGTTCTTATCTTTTCTAGATTCCTTATCTTGACATCTTAGAATAAAAGACGTAAAAATTGCCTTAGAAATTACTTGCCTTAACCATTGCATTTTATATCTGAAAACAATGAGAATATATGAAAGAAATGGGGCAGGTTGGAAAATGGAAATACTTGTGTAGATGACCATGAGAGGAGAGGGCAGTGTGGATGGAAAAGAGTGATTTGGCTCCCTCCTCCAGATGGAATGCTCTTAAGGAACTGCTGAGTGCTGAGCGGGAAAAGCTTGGGAATCTGGCTGACCTGAAACAATTCTACCGTGACCTTGAGGAACTGAAAGAATGGATTGAAGAGATGCTACCTACAGCCTGTGATGAATCCTACAAAGACACCACCAACATACAGGCAGGTTCAAAATAAGAATCTTGGAAATTTTCACCAACTCCAGCTTTTTGGTTGGAGGTCCCATCCCACCCCATACTGACCAATCCTTTACTATTAAGACTACTTTCTCTGCCATCAGGACTTCTGAGTCTAATGTGGAACAGGCAAGTCCTACAGAAGTCACAAACACCTTGGTTATGATAGTGTTAATCTTTCCTTTTAAATATAATTTACCTTGTCTTGTTTTCTTAAATGAAAAGATATTGTTTTTACTTTGCTTTCAGAGGAAGTATCTGAAACACAGGACATTTGAAAAAGAAGTCACTGGTCGAGAACAGGAAGTAGAAGGAGTCATGGAACTGGGCAAGTCCCTGATTGAGCGAAAGGCATGTGATGGCAATGAAGAGACTGTAGAGGTAAAGGTCCTGCTCAGGATGAATTTCATGCTATTAAGACACATGAAGAGAAATCTTTTACTCTTTTAGTGTTCCATGGGTAACAATATAGCAACACTCTGTGGTCAATAGTCTTCATAAAGGAGGAAGAAAGCAATGATGCTCAGACCCTACAACTTCCATCATAGTTCCTGGAATTTAAGAAAGCTTTCACCTTCATTCCCAAGCCATATCCTGATTGTTTTACATTTTCTGTCCTTTCTGCTGAGAAACTTTTGGCATTTGTATGCCAGATCCTATAATCAGCTCAGGAATTTTTTGAACTTTGCCTTTAACCCAACACTTAATATAACTTCCTAGATTACATGTAACTAGTCTGAAATGTAAAATATGGTAAATATTTTCATTTTAAATACTTATTACAGTAAAAGACAAATTGCCACTAATCCCCATCAGAATCCTCCCCCTCATTTCAAACACACGTAGCCTACACACTTGCTACTTTCTAAAACAGTTCTGAAAGTCTTCTTTCTTGAGTATTTTTATGAGGTGTGATAAAAAATATACAGCGAATGCTTTTGCAGAATGCGGTCCAATAGAAAGATAGGCTGGTAAAAATATTACAGTGTATCCTCATCCGCCTTATTCACTAGGTCTGGCACTATGCAACTTCTGGTTGTTCCTCAAAGTAAAATGACCCTGAAAGGTAAAAGTTTTGAATGGACGCAGGACATTGAGGTATCCATAATGGTACAACTTGAGACCCTTACAAAACAGGACTTCCAGAACTACTTCAGAAAGTGGCAAGAATGATAAGTTAATTGTGTTTGAAGTAAGGAGGAATATTTTGAAGGAAATTAATGGCAATGTGTCTTTTACTAAAATAATTTTTTATTTGAACACACATCATATTTTGTGATCACAGTTCATTATCAGAAAGGTTTGGCTAATTTCTCTATCCACACCCACCCTGCATTATCTTCTCAAGTTATCACAGGACTCAGGGGCCCAGAGACCATAATGAGACTCATTTTCTTTGAGTTAGAATCAGCTGCAAGACCTAAAGGAACAGTGGGAATACCTCTATGAGAGAACAACTGATAAAGGGAAGAAGCTTGACGAGGCGAGTCGCCAACAGAGGTTCACCACAGGCATTCGGGACTTCGAGTTCTGGCTCTCAGAGGTAATTGTGCCTGGAGACGGTGAGAGCAGGGGGCTTTAATGATACTTATTAAATAAATAAATTTATATATGAGTCATTTCCTTGGCCTGTCATGGAGGACGGCTGGGCACATTGATGCTGAATCTAATTCTCCTTAAACACAATCTCATTTATCAGTTTTATTGCTTATCTCTCCATTCCCAGGCAGAGACATTGTTGGCTATGAAAGATCAGGCCAAGGACTTAGCTTCAGCAGGAAACCTGCTCAAGAAGCACCAGCTACTGGAAACAGAGATGTTGGCTCGAAAGGTAAGTAGTTCTGGACTCCCACTGCCCTGGGCCCAGTGAAAATGTTTCTGACTTTACTCTTCCCTTTTTTAGTGATCATTTGAATACAAAGCATTGCAGAACTGACTTTGATGCTCCTTCTCAACCAAGAGTCCTTTAAGCTGGGTCAAATTCAACCCAACAGCTGCAAAGCCAATATAATAATTATTGTTGATTGTCACTAAACTGTTGAATACGATTTCAAGAAGTGCAATCTGAAAGCTGTCTTGTTTATCTTTTTACTAATGCATGTATATAAACTTACTCTTTTCCAAAGCTTTATATTTGATATGAACTCTGAAAAAAATAGAAGTTTAATATTACAAAATTAGAGAAAAAAATAAAATTAAATGGGGGTATGTGCAATGAATTTGAACTACATACACACTCTGGAAGTCCTTTGAAGGACCAGTTGAAAGCAAATGTCAACCAAAAGGTTGCCCTGGAATCAGTGACAAAAATACCATTAGGTGCTAAATTCATACTGGGGAGCTGTATAGAATCTGTTGTATTTGTTAATACAGATAAATACAGAAAAGGTGAGAAGTCAAATGCTTTCTAGGCTTGAGGCTTCAGGACTTGGTGCTATTTCCTATTACATAACTGGGGTGGAAGTGCTGGGAATGGGAATAGACATAGAAGAAGCAGTGTGTATTTAGTGGCCAGCCTAGAAATTTTCCAATACAATAGTTCTTGTTGAATATTTTAATCAATCAGTAACTATAAAATTCAGTACTATGAAGCCAGGCAGTCCTTCATGAGGACAAGTGATTGCTCACCAAGATCTTATTTTCTGGTTGGGGAGAGCAAGAAAATACAGGTACCAACATCAGAGTAAATGTACAGTTTGAATAATGTACAGTTAAATAATGTACAGTTGAATAATGTACTCATGCCCTCTTAATTGCTTTCTGATCTGGCTTTTATTCAACCTGAACACATTATACTGTATAAAACACATAACACTATATAACCTCAAATTCAGTATCTTCAGAAACAATCTACTTGGCCTGAGCTTTAAACCAGAAGCAGTACAGATTAAAGTCTGAAGTCTGTGTAATACATGTATTATACCATTCACTGAGTACACTGGGCCTTTCTAGGATGCACTTGAGGACCTGAATAATTTGGCTCAGGATCTGGTCTCCAGTGGAACTTTCAACATTGACCAGATAAAAAAGAAAGAGAAGAGTATCAATGAACGCTTTGAGAGTGTCCAAGACATGGCAGCTGCACACCATGAGAAACTGAAAGTAGACTATGCCTTGTTCCAGTTCTTTCAGGACCTAGATGATGAGGAGTCGTGGATAGAGTATGTATCACCAACTCAGTATGTGAATAATCCAAGAGATTAGAAGCAATACATCAAACATGTTCTAATATATGCTAAAATGAGATATGTCATTATTTCTTTTCTTTTTCTTGAATTCTTTTATTGGTACATTGTAGGTATACAACACATTTACATTTCTTATTGGGAACTTGTACATTTACATGATGCATCTTGGTTCTTATTTTTTCCCCAATCCTAGCCCTCCCTTCACCCCCTCCACCCTTCCCTATTTACAAAAACTTTATTTCCATTTTTTCCATTTCTCATCATTTTTCCTTTCCCTTCTTTCCTTTCCCCTACCCCTCCCACTAACCCTACTCCTTTGGACGTTTTCTTCCTATTTTGCATTATCAATTATTCATTCTAATCATTGGTACATTTTAGGTATACAATATAATGACATTCATCATTGGAAATTTGCACCTTTACATAATCTCTCTTGGTTCTTATTTTTCACCCTTGCCCAACCCTCCCTTAAACCCCTCCATTCCTCCCTATTTACAAAGATTTTGTTCCTATTTTTCCATTTTCTCATATTAATTCCATTCTCTTCTTTCCTTTCCCCTACCCCTCCCACTTCCTTCCCCTTTGCCCCTTTTCTTCCTATTTTCACATTAACTATTATATGTTTTAGTCCTTATTTACACTTTCAGTTTCTCAACCAGAGAAACTATTCAGTATTTATACATGTGTCCTATTTATTCCACTTAAGAGTATCACCTCAATGTGCATCCATTTAGCTATAAATGTCTCTAATTGCTCACTTTTTATGACTAAGTAGTACTTCATTTCATAAAAAAACCACATCTTCTTTATCTAGTCTCTAGTCGATGGGCATTTGGGCTGTCTCCAAGTTTTAGCTATCAAAAACTATGCTTCTATGAATATAGGTGCATATATATCACTGTGGTATGATTCTTTTAATTCTTTGGGGAAGATCCCCAGCAGGGGAATAACGGGGTCAAATGGGACTTCCAGTCCTAGTTCGTTGAGGTATCTCCATACTGATTTCCACAGTGGTTGCACCAGTCTACACTCCCACCAGCAGTGGAGCAGGGTACCTCTTTCCCCACAGCCTCACCAGCATTTGTTATTGGTTGATTTCATGATAGCAGCCATTCTTTCTGGAGTGAGGTGGAATCTCAGTGTTGTGTGCATTTGCATCTCTCGAATGACCAGTGATGTTGAACATTTTTTCATGTATTTATTTGCTATTTCTACTTCTTTGTCTGAGAAATGTCTGTTCATTTCAGAAGCCCATTTTCGGACTGGGTCTTTAAATTTGGGAGGTCTGATCTTTTTTAATTCTTTATAGATTCCAGATAGTAGACCTTTGTCTGAGGAAAAGCAGGTGAAGATTTTTTCCCACATTGTGGGTTGTCTCTTCACATTGCTGGTGGTTTCTCTTGCCGTGCAGAAGCCTTTTAATAAGAAGAGATCCTCCTTGTTGATTGTTTGTGCTAGTTCATGGGCAACTGAGGTTTTGTTCATAAAATCTTTTCCTACACCCATGTCTTCAAGAGTTCTGCTTAACCTCTGTTCAAACTGGTTCAGTGTTTCTATTTTAATATTTAGGTCTTTAATCCATTTTGATTTTAGTTTAGTGCATGGCGACAGATATAGGTCTAGTTTTAATCTTTGACAAGTTGAAGCCCAATTTTTCCAGCACCATTTACTAAAGAGGCTATCTTTCCTCCAGAGAGGGTGTTTGGCTCCTTTATCAAAGATGAGATGGCTGAGGGTGTCTGGCATTATTTCAGCAACTCCTAATCTGTTCCACTGGTCCTCAGGTCTGTTTCTTTGCCAGTACCATGCTGTTTTTATCACAGTAGCTTTGTAGTATAGTTGCAAGTTGGGGATTGTGATACCCCCTGCCAAGTCTCTGTTACCTAGAATTGCTTTTGCTATTCTGGGTCTCTTCTTGTTCCAAATGAATTTTTGGATTGTTTTCTCAAGGTACATGAAATATGCTGCTGGGATCTCAGTTGGGATTGCATTGAATCTGTATAGCAGTTTTGGAAGTATGGACATTTTCACTGTATTAATCCTTCCTACCCAGGAGCAGGGCATGTCTGTCCATTTTCTGATATCATCTTCAATCTCTCTTTTCAGAGTGCTATAGTTTTCAGAGAAGAGGTCTTTGATTTCTTTCATTAGGATGATTCCTAGGTATTTCAGTTTTCTGGATGCTATTGTGAAAGGAATTATTTGCCCTATTTCTCTCTCAGTGAGTCTGTCATTGGTGTAGAGGAAAGCTATTGATTTTTGTGTGCTGACCTTGTATCCAGCTACTTGACTGAATTTGGTTATTAAGTCTAGAAGACTTTTGGTGGAGTTCTTGGGGTCTTGTATATAGAGTATCAGGTCATCTGCAAATAGTGACAATTTGACTTCTTCATTTCCTATCTTTATTCCTTTTATTTCTTTCTCTTGTCTAATTGCCGTGGCTAATGTTTCCAAAACCAAATTGATCAAGAGTGGTGATAGTGGACATCCTTGTCTTGTTCCTGATTTTAGTGTAAAGGATTTCAGTTTTTGACCATTTAGTATGATGTTGGCTGTTGGTTTTTCATAGATGGCTTTTATCAGTTTGAGGTAGAGACCTTCTATTCCAATTTTTTGGAGGGTTTTAATCATAAATGCATGTTGGATTTTGTCAAATGCTTTTTCTGCATCTATGGAGATAATCATATGGTTTTTGTCCTTGGCTCTATTGGTATACATTGATTGATTTGTGTATGTTGAACCATCCCTGCGTCCCTGGGATGAATCTCATCTGATCAGGGTGTATGATCTTCTTGATGATCTTCTGCATTCTATTTGCCAGTATCTTATTAAGGATTTTTGCATCTATGTTCATTAGTGGGATTGGCCTATGGTTCTCCTTTTCAGTTGGGTCTTTCTCTGCTTTGGGGATCAAGGTGATGCTTGCTTCCAGCAATGAATTTGGGAGTATTGCTTCCCTTTCAATTTCATTGAAAAGTTTAAACAGTAGTGGCAGTAGTTCATCTCTAAATGTCTTGTAGAATTCAGCAGTGAAGCCATCAGGGCCCGGGCTTTTCTTAGTTAATAAGATTTTAATTACATTTTCAATTTCATTGGTTGATATTGGGTTGTTTAGAATTTTTAGGTCTTCTTCATTCAACTTTGGTAATTCATATGTATCTAGGAATCTGCCCATTTCTTCTGTGTTTTCCATTTTATTGGCATATAGGTTCTGGAAGTAGGTATTGATGATCCTCTGGATTTCTGCTGGGTCTGTTGTAATTTCACCCTTTCCATTCCTAGTTGCATGGATTTGGGCCTTTTCTTTCCTTTTTCTGAGAAGGATGGCTAAGGATTTTTCCATTTTGTTGATACTTTCGAAGAACCAACTCTTGGCTTCATTGATTTTTTTGTATCATTCTCTTAGTCTCCATTGCATTGATTTCTCCCCTGATCTTTATAACTTCCTCCCTTGTATGAGCTTTTGCTTTGTTCTGCTCTTCTTTTTCTAGAAGCTTGAGGTGCAGCATCAGGTTGTTGAATTGGGCTCACTCTGTTTTGCTAATATGCACATTCACTGCTATGAATTTCCCTCATAAGACTGCTTTCATTGTGTCCCACAGATTCTGATATGTTGTATTGTCATTGTCCTTTAATTGAAGGAACTATCTGATTTCTTCTTTAATTTCCTCTGTGACCCATTGGTTATTCAGAAGTGTGTTGTTCAGTTTCCACGTGTTTATGAAATTTTTCCAGTTTGTTTTGCTATGGATCTCCAATTTCACTGTGGTCTGATAATATACAGGTGTTAACTTCAATTCCTTTGCACTTACTTAAACATGTTCTTTGTGTGAGTATGTGGTCTATTTTGGAGAATGACCCATGTGCAGCTGAGAAGAACGTGTATTCTTATTTTGTGGGGTGGAAGACTCTGTAAATATCTGTTAAGTTCATTTGTTCAAGAGTTCAATTGAGTTCTAGTATTTCATTACTTATTTTTTGTCTAGTTGATCTATCTATTTGTGACAGTGGGGTGCTGAGGTCCCTCACTACAATTGTATTAGTGCATATATGACTTTTCATGTCTGTTAGTATTTGTTTTATATAGTTGGGTGCACTAGTGTTTGGTGCATAGATATTTATGATTGTCATCTCTTCCTCTTGGATTCTTCCCTTTACAAGGATGTAGTGTCCTTCTTCATCTCTCTTAATTAGTGTTGGTTTGAAATCTACTTGATCTGCTAAGAGGATAGCTACTCCTGCTTTTTTTCGGGTTCCTGTCTCATGGAGTATTGTTTTCCACCCTTTCACTTTCAGTCTATGAGTTTCAGTTTGAATTAAGTGTGTTTCTTGTATGCAGCATATTGTTGGATTTTGCTTCTTGACCCATTCTGCCAGTCTATTTCTTTTGATTGGTGAATTGAGACCATTAATGTTGATTGTTATCACTGAAATGTATTGATTTGCCATTGCCATGACGTTTTCTTTTTGTCAGGTTCTCCCCCTTTGCATTTAATTTCTTGTCATGCCAGATGGTTTCATTCTGCTTTGCTTCCTGGGGTTTTGATCCTCAATGTCTGTTCCTAGGATATTTTTTAAAATTCTTTGGAGTGCTGGTTTGGAATTCATGAAGTTCCTAAGTTGCTCTTTGTCATGAAAGTATCTTATTTCTCCATCAATTTTGAAAGATAGTTTTGCAAGGTACATCAATCTGTGTTCGAGGCTGTTTTCCTTTAGGGCTTGGAATACATCACTCCAAGGTCTTCTTGCCTTGATGGTTTGTGTTGAGAAGTGTGCTGTGATACTGATGGGCTTTCCTTTGTATGTGATTTGTTTCTTTTCTCTAACTGCTTGTAGAACTTTTTTCTTCTGTTGAGTTTCTGGAATCTTAACAGTTATATGCCGATGTGTAGATTTTTTTTGATTAAGGCTATTTGGAGTCCTATATGCCTCACTTATCTGTATGTTAAGCTCTTTTCCCCTGCTTGGGAAGTTTTCTGCCATTACTTCTGTGAAGAGATTTTTTATGTCATTTCCACTCTCTCCTGTTTCTTCTTTGACTCCAATCAGTCTTATGTTTTTCTTCTTTGCATTGTCTAGCAGCTGCTGGATTGATTTCTCCTGTTCCCTTATAATTTTGAAGCAATTTTTCTTTTCCTGGTCATTAATTACAATCTTATCTTCTATATCTGAAATTCTGCCCTCACATTGGCTCATTCTGCTGTGTAGAGTTTCAATGGAATTTTTTATCTCCTCGAAATCTATTTGCATCTGTTTTATGGAGTCCATTTATTTCTTATGCTGGATTCCATCATGTTCCTCAGCTCCTCTCTAGATTTATTAATCATGTCTTGCACTAGGAGCACAATCTCTCCTGTTATCTAAGAAATTATTTCTGATTTCATTTTTTCCAGATTCCCTTTTGTTGCCAGTTCAGTGGGTCCAGGTGGTTGAGTATCAGAGTGTTCCATCTCATTTCCCTTTGGGGTTGCTGTAGGTGATGTGGAAGTCTGGTTTTGAGACTTATTTACGTGTCTTCTCATTTCGATGGGGTGTGGGGGAGGGGTGGGTGGTTGAGGTGGTTGCTTTTGGCACCTGAGTGGCTCACCTCCTCTGAGCTGGGAGAGCTGGGACAGAAGCCAGGAGTGGTGGGAAGGATGGTGGCCTGGAAACCCCTCCTCTGGACCAGGGGCACTGGGACGCTGGCTCAGTAGCCCCTACCTCTGGGCTGGGAGCAGTGGGATGGATGTAGGCCTGGAAGCCCCGTCCTCTGGGCCGGGAGCCTATGGATGGACAGTGACCCAAAAGCCCTTTCCTCTGAGCCAAGAGTGGCGGGAGGGATGGTGGCCCAGAAGCCCCTTCCTCTTTACCAGGAGCAGTGGGACAGTGGCTCAGAAGCTCCTACCTCTGGGCCAGGAGTGGCGGGATGGACAGTGGCCCAGAAGCCCCTTCCTCTGTGCTGGGAGGGGCTGGACAGACAGCAACCCAAAAGCCCTTTCCTGTCATTATTTTTTTGAAGTTGGTGTAACTTTTAAGTTATACTTTTCTTGGTCTAAAGTAAAGAAAAATTTTTTTCAAATTTCTTCACTGGATGCAGGCAGAGTAAGACAAGTGTGGATGGACTGGGGAGCACTGCTAGAAAAAAATTCAGAGGCTATAGATGTTTGCTCTGCATTGTTCATGGAATGTGTAATACAGAGACAGCTAGGCACTTAGAGCTTACCCAGATGATAAGGACATTGTCATTATTATTTCCATATCCAGTGTAACTTATATGACACTGACTTGGACAAAAGGTAGAGAATGTTATACAGTGTCTCTCATGTTTTCGTATAAATACAATTTTTGCTACAATAATATGGGAAAATTTTAGCAAATCAAAGTGTTTGCCCACTTCTCATTTAAACTGTCTCATCATGTTTCTTTTCTACAAATATACTCATTTTTGTGAGTAATGAGACAATTTAGAGGGAAGCATAGTTGATATAACAATACTTGGGACATTTCCAGAACCCCAGAAATCATAAAGTAGCATAATGTTGTCTCTGCAGTTTTTGTCCTTCATGATGATATTCAAACATTTTACACTTGATCTTAGCCAAAAGGCCAAGATGCAGTAACATTCAAACATTTTATACTTGGAGCCATCCAAACTGCCATGACTCCAATAACACTAACTTTATATCCATTCTAGCTAAAGATTATTGATATTACTAGACAAAATAATAAAAGCCACAAAGTCATATAGTTTTTACATTCTTTGAAAAGAGAAACATTATTGTTTGTTCTTGAGTGAATGAAATGCTCAGGAAATAGGGATTGATGGAAATATGGTTACAGCTCTACAATGGTTGAGATAAGCTTATTTTAAATTGTACTAGCATAAGTTAGATCTTTTTCTGAAAGCTTCTGCCACTACTTATCATTTTGGTTTTGGCACCACGGCGTTCCAGAACTTACCATCTCTCCGCATACATACTCTTAGAAAATTGCTGCTTTCTGATGACCTCAGATGTCTAAATTCCAAATTTTCATTTTTTGTTTTTTTCCTCTCGGTCCCAGGGAGAAGTTGTTAGGAGTGAGCTCCCAGGATTATGGCAAAGATCTTCAGAGTGTTCAGAACTTAATGAAAAAGCACAAACGCCTAGAGGGGGAACTGGTGGCCCATGAATCTGCTGTCCAGGTAGAAATAGAATATCAGACCTGAAGAAATATAAATAACTGAATACAAATCCCTTGTATTTTAGTCACATAGATGACACCACAAAATGTGAAAGTAGCATGCAACAGTCACAGCGAGCTAGTCACAACCACAAGTGTTCCTCACTCATCCATATTTTGTCCCCTTTAAATAGGAGATTCTGGACAGAAAACCATGTTCTTCCCCGGAAGGAGCACCTCTGACACCACTGGGTAGTCACTAATAGTTGAAATGTTGGTTGGGACAACTGAGAAAGCTGTATTTGATCCTTACGGGGTGAAGGTGACTCTCATTCTGATATGGCAGTCCCAGTGTGACCATGAACAATTTGTAAAGTAGATCATGAGGTATAGCCTAGTATATAAGTGCTGAGATATTTGCCAACATACCTGGGAGTGTTTAGCATGATAGATCTTGCTGCAGCTTTCTTTCTCCTCTCAGAATTTCCTGAACCATCTCATGTCCCATGGACTTTATACATGTTCTAAAGAGTAGGTAGGACTAGGTACTTTGCCAGGGATAATAGCTGAATGGGGAGAGATTGTGGGATGATGAGACACGATGGGGATTTGTTCTTCAGAATGTTCTGGGTATGGCAGAAAGCTTGAAAGACAAGGCTGCTGTGGGACAACAAGAGATCCAGGAGCGGATGGCTCAGTTTGTTGAACACTGGGAGAAGCTCAAAGAGTTGGCCAATGCTCGGTGAGTGGGGGGATAAAAAGCCCAGTTATCTTCTTTGGATTTGTGTATTGGTCAGTGTTGGGAAGATTCTTCAGGGCCTGCTTTAGCATTGACTGCTCACCCTAAGTGCCTATCTATCTTATAAATCCCTGATCCAAAAACTAAGGTTTCCATGAAGCTTCTCATTTCACCTAAACAGAAATAATCACTGTCTCTGTTCTGAAATGCTTTCCTCCTGCACTGAACTGCAGCTATCTTATACCATTATTTCATACATGTGTTATCCTACATATCAGGCTATTACCCACTTATCTGTTTCACCATTGCCCCAGTTTTAATATCATGTGCACCTCTTTGTAACAAAACAGTGGAAGCATACTGTTCTTCCTTGCAGCCATATAGATAAATTGAACCACGGAGCCATATAGCATATAAAACAATTTCTGTCTAGAATCCCACGTCTGGTTGGCAGTAGGAAGATGTTTTTTCCTGAGGAACAAGAAGGAGCCTTTATTTTTGTGATATCTTTATCATATAAGAAGAAAGGTGATGCTCCCCATAGAGACAAGGCCTCAGTGCTTATAGTCTCCAACTTTGAAGTCTTAGCATTTCTTTTTGGTTTGGTGGGGTTTTCTTTCTTCAGTAAAATCTCTTAATGAGTAAGTGATGGCCCCAAATGAATTTCTAGGGCAGGAGTCTCCACTGTTTCACAGGAGATCTATACCACTGACCAGTAGTAGGCGCATAACAGATTGTCCTGTGATCTAGTTCAGCTATGACTGCCTTGTGAGACTCCTTGGTGGGCTTTGTTGAGATTGAACCGCCCTGCTGTAGCTCCTCTGCTTATCAGCACCTTCTTACCCTTACCTGGCTAATCACCCTACTGCAGAGGCCTTCATCTGGAAGAGTCTCTGCAGTACATGCAGTTCATGGAGAATGCAGAGGAGGAAGAAGTGTGGGTCGGGGAGAAGGAAGCTATGGTTGCCCGAGGAGATTCTGGAGACACACTGACTGCTACTCAGGTGAGGAACAGGAAGGATGGGTCCAATTTCGTCTCTTTAATTTGAATCTTTTCTTAAGCAGGTGATATTTTCATCTATACAATTAGAAACTTTCTCCTGGTGGGAGAATGAGATGAGTGAAATATGGACAATTCTGCCAATTTTAAAAATGAAATATCAAGGTCCAAAGACATAATTGAATTGGCCAAGGTTATAGGAACAATCAGGCAGGAAGCCAGAACTCAAATCTTAATTCATCTGTGGTCCATAACCTAAACAGCATGGTTAAGGCCTTTTCTTACACATTAGAGTCCTTACAGGTTATAGATTTTTCCAAATAGTTTTTCAAATCCTAATATTATATCTATTTGAGAAAGATTCCTCCTATGTGTAAACATTGATTACAGTTTCCAGAATATATAATTTTAGTAGAAGAATAATTTTAGTGTGTCTATTGGACAGAATAGTTCAATAGGTTAAAGGTACTCTTTTAAATGAGGATTGGGTTTCCCAATAAAGAAATGAACAAGTTTGCAGTATGATCTTGAGTTAATATAGATTTTAAAAGAGTGATTACAAAATAATAATGTTCTTAGGACTTTCAGAACTGTGCCTAATAGCCTTAAAAATTGAGGATTTACTGTGGACTCCTGTGGAGATTAATCCACTTTTATTTGATGACATAGAAACGACTTAGACTTGTGAATGAAAGCTTAACATTTAATTGGCATGTATTTCAAATTATTGACTTCTCTTACTTGGAAAAGTCTTTTGGAACATGTGCATGCCACCACTGCATATGTTTAAGCATTTAGAGGCCTTGTATCAAATATTCTCAAAGACTTTTTAAAAAAATTAAACTTTTTATTGTGGAAATTACAGATTCACATGCATTTTTAAGAAGTAACAGAGAGATCCTTACCAAGTTTTTTTCAATGGTAACATCAAGAAAACTGTAATATAATATCATAACCAGGATAGTGGCACTGTTAAGATTCAGAATGTGACCATCACCTTGATGATCTCTCCTGTTGCTCTTTTATAGCCACATCTTCTTTCTCTTGCCCTTATCCTATTCTTATTCCTTGGCAACAACTAACCATTTTTGTATTTCTGTAATTTTGTCATTTTAAGAATGTGAATGAAATCATAGAACACATAATATTTTAGATTGGTCTTTTCACTCAGCCTGGTATTTGGGTGATTAATTCAGGTCCTTGTATATAACAAGAGTTCATTCCTTTTCATTACTGATAGTATCATAGTATGAGCACACCAGAATTTAATCACTCTTTTTCTTTTTGAGGTACCGGGGATCAAACTCAGGACCTTGCACTTGCGAGGCAGGCGCGGTGCCACTGAGCTAAATCCCCAGCCCGATCACTCACTTTTTGTAAAAACATATAGGATGTTTCCACTTTGTGGCCATTTTGGAAAAAGGCTACTATGAATATTCATGTAACAATTCTCATTCAAGAATAAGCCTGTATTTCTCTGGGACAAATTTTCAGGATTCCAGTTGCTGGGCCATATATCAACCACTTATTTAGTTTAAAAGAAACACTAACCTTTTTCCAGAGTGTCTGTAACATTTTGTAATCCCTCCACCAATGCTTGTGTGACAACATTTCTCCATATCTTTGGTCATATTTTATATTGTCACTATTTTTAATGTAGTGGTTGTGATAAGTGTGTAATGATCCCTTATTGTAGTTTTAATGTGGATATCCCTAGCAGGTAATGCTATTTTGTACTTTTTGTGTTTGACACCTGTATGTTCTTTGCAATGAAATGCTTCTTTAGGTCATTTAAACATTTTCTAGGTGGATGACTTGCTTTGATTTGTTTTCATAAAAATATTTAACATGAGATATGTTATCTTAGGAAGTTTTTAAGTATTCAACACACTATTTCTGGTTGTGGATATAAGGCTATAGATCAGATCTCCAGACCTTATTCTTATTTGACTAAATTTATGTCTAATAATTAGTAACATTTCATTTTCCCCTCTGCTTAGTCTCCTGTAATTGCAATTTCACTCTTCTATAAATTTGTCTTATATAAATAAAATTATGCAGTATTTGTCTCTATATAACTGATTTATTCCACTTAGTATTGTATAATGCCCTCAAGATCTATCTATGTTGTCACATATTGCTAACTTTCTTCTTCTATGAGGCTGAACTATATTCCAGTGTACATATATACCACATTTTCTTTATCCATTCATCTGTCAGTGGACAATGGACATTCAAATTGCTTTCACATTTTGTCTATTATGAATAGTGCTTCATTGAACATAGGAGTGCTGTATTAATCAGCTCTCCCATTGGTAAGACACAAAATCCAACACCCACAACTTAAAAGAAGAAAAAAAAATTAGCTCATGGTTTCAGAAGATTCTGTGTATTATCAGCAGGCTCCAAGGCAGAAACCTCACAGTGGAAGGACATGGTAGAGCAAAGCTGCTTAGTTCTTGGCAGCTGGGAAACAGAGCAAGAGAACAGTGCCTGAGAAGTAGGGGTGAGGGACCAAGGCCATGAGCCAGCTAGACACACATAGAAGTGTGCTCCACCATTCCCGGGGGTGGATCCAAAAGCCAGTCAAGTTGAAACTCCACCCTAACTGTCACTACTGCTAATATCTTGTCAATATTTCAATATTTTTAGATAAATACTCAGAATTAAGATTTCTGGATCATTTGGTAGTTCTATTTGCAATTTTTCAAGAAACATCAATAGTTTTTCATAGCAGCGACATCATTTTACATTTTCACCAACAGCATATCAGTGTTCTAATTTCTCCACATCCTCACTAACACTTGTTGTCTTTCATTATTTGTTAATAGCCATCATGCAGGTATGAAGTAATATCTCATTGTGGTTTAATTTTTACTTCCCTACTTACTAATGAGAATGAATACTTTTCATATAACACTGTGCCATTTATATGTCTATGAAGACATTTTTATTCCAGTCCTTAGCCCATTTTTAAACAGTTATTAGCTTTATTTATTTATTTATTTGAAGTAATTTCTTACATATATTTGGAGATAATTCCCTTGTCAGATAAATGATTTGCATTCTGTAGCTT
The DNA here is from genome assembly GCF_053883595.1 of Heterocephalus glaber. Taxonomy (NCBI): domain Eukaryota; kingdom Metazoa; phylum Chordata; class Mammalia; order Rodentia; family Bathyergidae; genus Heterocephalus; species Heterocephalus glaber. The sequence goes on along the minus strand of NW_028258349.1, from coordinate 4,932,411 downwards.
AACTTTTCACTCCTTTGTTTCCTCTGCTGTGCAAAACTATTTAGTTTGATGTAGTCTCACTTTCTAGTTTTGCTGCTTGTGCTTTTGGGGTGATATTCCTGAGATGGTACCCAAAACCAATGTTATTGAGCATTCTCTCTATATTTTCTTTCAGAAGTTTTATAGTTTAAGGTCTTATGTTTAAATCTTTAATTTGTGTTGATTTGGGGATATTATATATAAGAATAGTACAACTTTGTCTTTCAACAAATGAGAATTTAATTTTCCCACAACCATTTGTTAGAGAGATTGTCCTTTATCCTCTGTGTATTTTTGACACTTGCAAAAGATCAGTTGAAAGTATATGCATGGATTCATTTAGGGGATATCTCTTCCATTCCATAGCCCTGTATTTCTTTATGCCAGTACTATGTTGTTTTTATTACTAGAATTTTGAAATATATTTTTTAAAAATGAAGTATGATCTTTCTTTCTTTCTTTAGCATAATCAGGATTAATTTGGCTATTCATCATCTTTTCTGGTTCCATATGGATTTTAAAATTGATTTTTCCATATTTGTTAAAATGCCAGTAGAATTTTTGTAAGGATTGTATTGAATCTATAGATCATTTGGACTATCAGCATTTTAACAATATTAAATCTTCCAATTCATGAACACAAGATATCTTTCCATTTGTTTGTATCTTTAATTTCTTACATCAATGCTATGTGATTGTCAGTGTACAATTTTTAACCTCACTGACAAAATACATTTTCAAGTATTTTAAATTCAATTATAAAAATAATTGTTTTCTTAATTTCCTCTTCCAATAGTTCATTATTAATGCATAGAAGTGCAACTGACTTTTATGAGTTGATTTTTGTCTTGCAACTTTCCTGATTGTTTTATTACTGAATTCATCAGTGAAGTCATCTGGTCCTAAATTTTCTTGAGAGGTTATTGTTTTCTGATTCTATCTCTATATAACTTATTGGACTATTTGGACTATTTCTTCTTGACTTATTTTTGGCAGATTGTATGTTTGAAGGAATTCAACCATATTTTCTAATTTATCCAGTTTGTTGACATATACATGTAACACTATTATTTCTTATGATCTTTTTATTTTGGTGGCATCAGTTTTAATATCTCTCTTTTCACTTCATATATGTTTGTATATATAAAATTTGGAAATAGAAGACAAAAGTGAAGGTGTTAAAGAGATTTTATTGAATGCAGGATGTATGCCCCAAAACATGGTTAATTCAGGGGTTCATTCTTATAATGCACTTTACCTTTCTAACATCTAATTACAGTCTGTTCAAAAAGATAGAACATTAAATATAATGTAGCCCATCTTGTTTTAAAAGGAGTAATTGTCTTATTTTAATGCCCCAAAATATCATGCATCAGAAGTTCTTTTATTTACAAGTGGTGATTTTGAAAAGATATATTAGTCATTGAAATTTTGTTTCTTCCTCTAGCCTGGATTTCTAAGTTATATAGGAAAAATATTAATGAGATGCCTGTATGACAAGACAGAGGCAAAAGTCAAGAGTGGAAGGTGGGCGGCAGTGAGATATTTCTTAGGAACATGCAGCAGAAGATGGAGAAGTATTACTCTTCATGCTTCACTATTCTCTTTCCATTCTTCCAGCTACACAGATGCTATGTTTCCAGAGAGTACTCAAAAGCAAAGAAGATTTGGAGTAATATTCAAAGCCAGCTCCATGTTTCCCTTCCTCATTTTTTACTTCTCCCTCCTTATTAGTTTAGGATATTCTTGTTACATAATATTTTAATATATGCTGTATTACATAGACTTGTATAAATGTCAATACTGGAAAATCCTTTTATATCAACTTGATCAGCACCATCATTCCAGAATCAAAAAAGCTTAAAGTCACATAGTAATTTAAATTCAGTGAAACTTGTATTCCTTTGACTCTTTTCTTTTTTTTCCCAGTAATATTTTCTTCTTTAACAAGGGGAGAGTTTGGGGAGATGAATTTAGTAAAATTGTTCCAGAGGAAGTGGACATTCATGTGGTCTGCCTCTTTAGCTCAATTAATCCTTATGAATAACATCACAATGAGCTTGAATGTGGGTAGAGACTGATTTTCCACCCTTGAACTTTCTGATTTTCACTGACTCATTTATGCAGAACCTGCTAAAGAAGCATGAAGCTTTGGCTAGTGACTTCACTGTTCATGAGACTCGAGTGCAAAATTTGTGTGCACAAGGAGAAGACATCCTGAGTAAGGTGAGCTCAACCAGGGTTTCCCAGTCAAACTTCCATTTCAGAAAGTGATGGCTGAAAACAAAAAGTGGCTAAAATCATAGATAGTGTTTTTGAGTAGTGCTAAAACTATATCTAAAACTTTAACAATCTCTTTTAAGCTGTGCCTTATTTTTGCTGCTGCCAGCAATTCATTATTTACTTAATTACTGTTTTATGGAAAGTATTTTTTAAAGATACACACATACACACACACACACACACACACACACACACACACACATATATTTCCTTAAAGGATTCCCTTAAATCCTTTGTTGATATCCTTACTGCCCTATGTGGATTTTACCACTGGTTGCGGCAAAAAAAAAAAAAAATGTATTTTAAGAATCTGAAGAAATTTCCTTCTAAGTCTCCAAAAAGGAAGACCAAAAAACAACCTTATTGTAGCTTGAGAATCATTGTTTTGTTTCAATGTTATTCTTACAAAACCTCACTAATCTGAGTGCTATATGAAGACCCAAAGCAGAGATGGCACCATAAATGTGAGATGCTTACACCAACAAAGATCACATTTATGTGGCCAAACATGATAAAATCCTTTAAATACTGGAATAGAAGTATCATTTTTAGAGATGCAGAAGCTTTTTAATAAGAAGAGATCCCACTTGTTGATTCTTTGTGCTAGTTCACGTGCAACTGAAGTTTTGTTCATGAAATCTTTTCCTATGCCAATGTCTTCTAGAGTTCTACCTAACCTCTCTTCCAACCGGTTTAGTGTTTCTGTTTTAATATTTAGATCTTTAATCCATTTTGATTTTAGTTTAGTGCATGGTGAGAGATATAGGTCTAGGTTTAATCTTTGGCAAGTTGAAACCCAATTTTCCCAGCACCATTTATTAAAGAGGCTATTAAAAAGCCTCTGCACAGCAAGAGAAACCACCAACAGTGTGAAGACACAACCCACAATGTGGGAAAAAAATTGTTACCAGCTATTCCTCAGACAAAGGACCGCTATTTAGAGTATATAAAGAACCTAAAAAAACCAGACCTTCCAAATTTAAAGATCCAGTCCAAAAATGGGCATCTGAAATGAACAGACATTTCTCAGACAGAGGTAGAAATAACAAATAAACATGAAAAAATGTTCGACGTCACTGGTCATTTGAGAGTTGCAAGTGAAAACAATGCCAATGCTGAGATTCCACCTCACCCTAGAAAGAATGGCTGCTATCATGAAATCAACCAATAACAAATGCTGGCAGGGCTGTGGGGAAAAAGGAACCCTTCACCACTGTTGGTAGGAGTGTAGATTGGTGCAAGCACTGTGGAAATCAGTATGGAGATACCTCAAAGAGCTAGGATTAGAGGTCCCATTTGACCCAGCTATTCCCTTGCTGGGTATCTTCCCCAAAGAATTAAAAGAATCATATCACAGTGATATATGTGCACCCATGTTCATAGCAGCACAGTTTTTAATAGCTAAAACTTGGAAGCAGCCCAATTGCCCATCAACTAGAGACTGGATAGAGAAAAATGTGGATTTTTAAAAAAATATAAAATGAAGTACTACTCAGCTATAAAGAATGAGAAAGTAGAGGCAATCATAGCTAAATGGATGCACACTGAGGCGATACTCTTAAGTGAAGTAAATAAGACACACATGTGTAAATACCGAATAGTTTCTCTGATGTGAGAAACTGAAAGTGTAAATAAGGATCAAAATGTATAATTGATAATGTGAAATAGGAAGAAATGGTGCAAAGGGAAATTGGGAGGGGTAGGGGAAAAGAAAGAGGGGAATGGAATTAACATTAGAAAATGAAAAATAGAAACAAAGACTCTGTAAATAAGGAACGGTGCAGGGATTGAAGGGAGGGAAGAATACGGGGAAAAATAAGAATCAAGATATATTATGTAAAGGTACAAATCTCCAATTATGAATGTCATTTTATTGTATACCTAAAATGTACCAATAAAATTTAAAAAAACATTTTTAGAGATGAATGAATAATGGAATAACTACACTAGTGCTAGAGACAGTAGTTACATATTTAGGCTCAAAGAGATTAAAGCTTCTTAATGGTACTGTGGAAATTAACACTTCTAGCTCTGGACATGCATCAGTATTTTTACCTGTCTCCTTTTCCCCTAAACCTTGTTGTTGCAGGAGGAAAGTAAAAACAAGGAGAAGATTTCTGCTAAGATTGCAGCTCTGAATGAAATGACTTCTTCTCTTGACAAGGCACTAGCTTCTTGGAAGTTGCAATTGGAAGATGATGTTGCCTTTCAGCAGTTCAACTGGAAGGCTGATGTGGCAGAGTCCTGGATAGGTATGATATGTCAGGTCCAGCATCCATTGGAATTAAGAATACTAATAATAAATTGCATTTACAGAATGTTCTCTAAGGCTTTTTTCTCTTGCTGTGGGAAAAGATGTTTTCTCTTTACTAATCACTCACACACACAGGCACACAAATACACACACACACACACACACACAAATGCACACACCCAAGCAAATATCTGATAGAGGAACTAAGTGTCACATTTTTGGGGAAGCAGGAATTGGTGATTTAACACATGATATTTGGCTATCACAAAACATTCTAAGAGTGAAGCTACAGTGTGTGATTTAAGCACAATTTATATCTGATCTGCAATGTTCTTTTTTTTAATGGAAGGCAGAATTTCCCTTAGCCATAATTCTGCTTTAGTCAGTTCTACCTTGCATAAGAATAGAAAAGCAATCCATTATTCTTCAATGCTCCCATGTTCCAATGAGTGGCCTAGAATACATATTCTGCAGTCTAAGAGAATCAGGAAACAACTTCTCAGTCAGAGACTTGTTTGTTGTCTGTTATAAATAATCACCATTGTTCATATAAGATCAACTATCTTTATCTTTTCATTAATCTGCTTTGCTTTTTAGGTGAGAAAGAAGTAAGCCTGAAAATAAAAGCCAATGGTGCAGACCTCACTGCCTTTCTCATGCCATTGGCGAAACAGGTAAGAGCAGGCTTCCATGGGGTCAGGTGCCTGGAGGGCCAGGAGCACAAGACAGGGATGTTCAGTCCTCTAGGATTGTTTCACTTGGAATTTTGTGATTTTTATTGTCTGTACCATCTGTATTCTTTCTCCCTTCTCAATATTTAAAAACTGCTCTTCTCTCTCTCTCTTTCTCTCTCTCTCTCTTCTCATATTAGTATTGGTATTAAGTGTTTATTATTTTCTTGGAGAACCAACACTTTTTCTTCTCTTTTTAAAAGTATAATGTATGCTTAAATACACAATGGATGCATCCATCGCAGAGAATTGGTGTATATATATATTGCATCTTTTTTTCCCCTTAAATTCTTTTATTGGTACATTTTAGGTATATAATACGTTTACATTTATCATTGGATGCTTGTACCTGTACATGATGTATCTCAGTTCTTATGTTTTCCCCATTACCTGTGCGGCTTTCACCTCCTCCACCCTTCCCTATTTACATAGACTTTGTTTCCCTTTTTTTCTTTTCTCATAATTTTTCCTTTCCCTTCTTTCCCCTTCCCCTCCCGCCACCCCTACCCCCTTGGACCTTTTCTTCCTGTTTCAAATTATCAATTATTTGTTTTAATCCTTTTAAACATATTGCATCTTGATCCTTTTTACTTTCCCTTCCCTCCTATTTCTCCCCATCCCCAGATTCCTTTACCATCTCCAAAAAGCAGTGTTTGGCTTTCTGGTTTTTCTGTTTGTTTGTTTATTTGTATATCCTACTGATGTCTGTACTAGTCTATTTTTTATAATTAAATGCCTGATGAAAGCTAACTTTATATGAAGAGAAGCGGTTTATGTAGCTCACAGTTTGGTAGTAAAAGTCTGAGAAGAATACTGAGGACCTATTAGAAAGTGGCAAGAATAAGGATGGAAAGAAGAGAGCACAGCTACAAAATGAGAGAGAGGAGGGAGAGAAGGAGAGGGAGAGGGAGAAGGGGAGAGAGAGAGAGAGAGAGAGAGAGAGAGAGAGAGGAGAGTTGGGTCCCCAATCTCTTCTGAGGGCAGCCTCCAGTTGACTTAAACCCTGACTCTTAGATATTCCACACCATTATCACTATGCTGAAGATAAGGCTTCCAATGCATGAACCTTTGGTGAATACATTTAACTCATATCCAAAATGCAGCAATATATTTTTGCATCTTTATCAGTTTCTTTTACTTTTTTTAGATTAACTTGATGTTCTTGCTTTTCGTCCTTAATTTTAAAAAGATGGACAATTACATGATCAAAATTCAGCCCTTCTATTTTATGTATATAAGCATATAAATTTCAGTTATTTTCTCTCCAAACAAAAATTTAGCTGCTTCCCACAAATTTTAGGTCATTTTTTAATCAAACCTTTCCTGACAATTTTACTTTAATTTCTTCTGGTCTATGAATTATTTGGCAGTGTACTGTTATTTCCAAAGACTGCAGAATTTTCTCATTATATTTAGTTATATTTAGTTTAATTCCTCTGTGATTTGAAAATATGCTCCATTATTTGAGAAGCTCTATGCTTGTAAATATTCCGGATACAACTTAAAAGAATATGTATTTTACAGCAGTTTATATTAATCAAATTTTGGTTGTTAACTATGCTTTAAAAATACTTTGTTATTTTTACATACTTTGGTCTAGACTAAAAGTTGTTTTCACATGTAGAATTGTGGAATCGTCTTGATGAATGGATATTTTTACTTATGGAATGTTCCTCATTTTCTCTAACAACATTTCATCATTTAAGTTTTCTTTTTTAGATATTAATATGCTACACCAACTTTCTTTTATAATATTTGCCATGTATATCTATTCCATGCTTTAGGATTTATTTTTGCATTTTTGTGTATTTAAATTAGATGTGTCTCCTGTAAGTATTATATATTGCATAAAATTGGCTACTACTTAATTTTTCTATTTTAATAATTTTTATTGGAAAAACGTGTCCATTTAGATTTAAAGAATTTAACTTATGAATTTTGGTTTGAAGCTATAATTTAACACCCCACCCCTCCTTCCCTCCTTTACTTTTTGTTCAGGAATTGCAATGACTCAAGACAGTTTCAGGGTTGTTTTGTTTTGTTTGTGGACTCGTGTGTGTTAAGTTTGTTCTTACTCCCAGGGCATTTCTGAGGTTTCATTTATAGTCCTGGAAACAGGGCTGCTTCTACTTGATGGATCTTGAAGTCATCACTCTTATAACACCAAAAACCTATTCAGTGTTTTAGAGTCTCAGCTACTGTTTCTACCTGGCTTCTAGAACTTGTGTCCTATACAATTTAGGAATCTAAAATTCCTTGAGAGGGAAAGACAGCACAATGTTGAAACCACTTTTTAGCCTTTCCCTTTTAATGGCTCTTATAATCCTGGCTTCTCCAACATTTTAGTATGCCAGTGTTGTTCCTGAAACTCCATGGGATTGTCACACTGTCTTGAGAGACTCTTCTCAGCCACTTACGTTGTACAGCTTATACTTCAAAGGGGACAGTGGAGAGAACTGTGCTCTACTCAGTCCTACTCTCTGCAATCTGGAATTTTAGGCTCTTGAGTTGTAGCTACCTGAGTTGCATTTGGATTCCTTTCAAACAGTTCTTTCGTTGTTTTCTATTTGAACTGGTATGTAGCTGTCAGAGTTGTTCTCAAAGGAGGAATTCGCCCAATGCAAGCCACTCTGTTAAAGTTGCAAGTGTAACTTCCAATTTTGTGATTTTGATATCAATTTTATTTTATTTTATTTTAATTTTGGTACCAGGGATCGAACTCGGGTCTTTGTGCTTGCGCAGCAGACAGTGGGACCACTGAGCTAAATTCCCGGCCCATTGATATCAATTTTATATAAAGACTTTGTGTACCTTTCACCAGTAGGAGCTCTTGTTAGATTGTGTACTAATTGGGAAAATTTGGAATATCATATTATGTTCTAATATTTCCTTAATATTAATTTTACATCTAATCCAAATTCTAATTACAAAATATACATATGGTAGAAATTAAGCATAATTTCAACTCCAAATGTTCACTTAGTCTCTTAGTTACATTTTGTTTTTCTTAGTCAGCATGCTAATTCTTACCTACCCTTCATCCTGTCCATGATAGAAATCTGGCGGAACCTGGTTAAGAATGGGTCCTTGAAGCTTCTACTATTTTCCTGTTCATAGCCTCTGTATTGTTTTTTCTCAGGACACACTGGATGCCAGTCTTCAAACCTTCCAGAAAGAACAACTTTCTGAGATCACTGACCTCAAAGACCAATTGCTGGCTGCTCAGCACAGCCAGGCCAAAGCCATTGAGGAGCGCCATGCTGCCCTGCTGAAGCGCTGGGAGCAGTTGCTGGAAGCGGCTGCAACCCACAGACAGAAACTGCTGGAGAAGCAGTTGCCTCTACAGCAGGTATAAAGAAGGAAAGAAAAGTGATGAGGCTTGGTGAGGCCTCTATTATCTAGCTATAAGCCAAAGAATTTAGAAATATATGCTGGAAACCTTGTTTCAAAAATCCACAGATAGTCTGGGGCATTGAAAAGACACAAGAAGAGATTCTCATTGAGTAAAAAGGAGTTCGTGATTTTTAGATTCATAAGATTTTTTTGTTTGTTATTTGTACTACTGGTAATTGAAAACAGACTTTACACATGCTAAGCAAGCACCCTATCATCAAGTTACATTGCTAGCCCCCCAGCTTTTGAAGACAAGGTCTAAGTTGCCCAGGCTGGCCTTGAACTTGCAATCTCTCTGCCTTAGACTCCCTTCCCAAGTACCTGGGATTACAGGGGTGCAGCAGTACATCTGGCTAGGAAGGTTTTTAGGAATGAACTGAGTTGAAATAGAAGCCAGACACATGTTAGTGGGAAAAGTGGATAGGACAAGACAGTCAAAGGCCTTTGTACATGATACAATGAAGGCAGGAAGGGTTCAAGGTTGTCTTTGTACTTTAATGTAGCCAACATAGAAGGAGCACTATAAGAAACCGTAAAGTTTATTTTTAACTTAGATTGACCTTCTTGGGTGAGAAACCTTGCATGTATCACTTAACGTGTTGAATTTTGCTTCTATTTAAGAAATAGGACGGTATTGCCATCTTCACCTGCTTTTCTGTATTATTACTATTAAAAGAGATATTGGATCTAAAAATTGAAGTATAAATAGCTAAGTTCTAAAACTGCAGTATAAACAACTAAGTTCTATGTAGATGTAAATGAATAAAATATTCTTTTTAAGGATGGCTGCTAAGACGTTGGAGGCTGAGCATAGAATATATCAATAATTAAAAGAAATCAGGATGATCAGTGAAGTTACTGAACACTTCTGAAGCATAAAGAACTCTGACAATAAGTTAAGGCAGGGAGTTAGAGAAATTTGAAAAGAAACTTACAAATGAATATCAATCAGTCTGGACCTTAAGTTAATTTCTCATCTATTCAAGGATATAAGACAACAGAAATAAATCTTAAAACAAAAAGTAAAACCATCAAATTGTCAAGCTTGCGTACTTACACACACATTCTATAGAGGAAGTTCCTTCACTTTTTTATTGTTTTGCTCAGTATTTAAACTGCCAAGGGGGTTGTGTTATTTTATTTTCTGATTATAAAATATTTATAAACTGTTCAATTAATCCATAATATTATGAAAGGAATATGAAGTCCTTTGTGGGTTTTTGTGTTCTTCTTGTGTAAGGGCCATGTTAATTTTCTCTCATTTGTTTACTTTAGCATACATATTAGTGAAATTAGTACACAGCAAGAGGTAACGTGATGCCTTGTCATTCTCCCTCCAGTTAGGGCAATTTTTTCTTTGCAACTCCCTTTTATGGGGGGAAGAAAATTCATTTTTTAAAATTTTCTTCAGACAAATCTCCTTACAAATGCAATCTGCTGACCCAAAATCTAAGAAGCATTTTAAGTCTCAAACTTTTTTTAATTGTCTGATGTTCCAAACAACCCATGTCTTTTCTCTCTTTCAGTAACATACACAATGTAGAGTCATTCAGAATATGCGAATAGCTCCAGACAATAATATAGGGGCATAAGGATTCATGGTAAGGATGCAGTTCACAGTGCAGGAAATGGATTGAAGAAGTGGCTTGAAAAACTCCAGGCATAAGATGAGACCTGAAAAAGGTTCAAAAAGAAGTCAGGGAAATGACTTAGTGTAGCCCAAGAGACACGAGCAGGCTTTGGCCTGCAGAAACTTGGACAAGAGAAAGAGGAAGTGGATAAAGGATGAAACAAACTTCCCTGGCTTGAATATTCAGTCATTTTCCATGGATTCATTCAATACCCATCTTAATCTTTTTCCTGTCTCTGAGACAAAATACTGGATCCCCACAAATGAAAGGATGAGAAGTTTATTTTGACTCATGGTTACCAGTCTCTGATTGGCTGGCTCTAAGGTAGAAGAAGTGGAAGGGCCTGGCAGAGGAAAGCTGCTCATGTCATGGTGAGCAGGAAGCAGAGAGAGAAGGAAGGAGCTGGGAGGGAGATACACCCTTCTAGGTCATGCCCCAGTGACTCACCTTTAAACAAGCCCTCCTCCTAAGAGCACATTGAGCACTGAATGCATCCATGGGTTAATCCACTGATCAGTACATCACCTCATCACCCAATCACCTTCTAAAAGCTCCACCCCTGAACTTAAGAGTCTTTTGGTAGACATTTCAGATGCATACCATAATAACACCTATTTCTGCATGTTTGTTATAAGCAAGGCAGAACTGGAGCACAGACTTTAGAATAAGAAATCACATAATTGAAAACTACCCCTTAGAATCTTAGAGGTGAAATAAATTTAGAAGTCAGTCCTCTTTTCTTTTGTAAATGATGGAAGACTTGACTAATTTCACACAGTGAGAAAATGCTAAGACCAGAGCTGTTCCTCTAACTTTAATGTCCAGACATAGGATCCCATGGTCCCCACTGGTTTTAGCTCTGTCATTTTAGAGTGCTTGCCCTGAAATACTTCAAAATAGTCATGATTTTTCCTCTCAAGATTCTCTTCTGCTGAGAGGCTGTACAAGGACAGATAGTGGTGTCTTCTTTTTTCTGAAGGCTGAGGAGCTGTTCATGGAGTTTGCACACAAGGCTTCAGCTTTCAACAACTGGTGTGAGAATGCAGAGGAGGACCTATCAGAGCCTGTGCACTGTGTTTCCCTGAATGAGATTCGGCAGCTGCAGAAGGACCATGAGGCATTTGTGGCTTCCCTGGTTGGGCCTCAAGAAGACTTTAAGTATTTACTAGAGCTTGACCAGAAGATTAAGGCCTTAAATGTGCCTTCTAGCCCTTACACCTGGCTGACAGTGGAGGTGCTGGAAAGGATCTGGAAACACTTATCTGAGGTCGTCAAGGTAATTTGTGTGGGCACAACAGAGATTGTGGTCTACAGTGAGCCTGACTGCTTGATTCATTGTCCAAGTTGGGGAACTCTGGGGAAACAATAAAAGACTGTTAATAATTATACCTCGACAGCAGTCATCAGATGAGACTGTCTAGGAAAAATAGAGAAGTGTGTATACCTGTGTCGTGTCACAATATGTATACCTCATTCCCTGCAGTATAGATAGGGCCATATTTCTATGATTCAATGAAATAAATAAAAGCTCAATAGGTGGTTACAGTAGTGATAAAAAAATTCCCAAATCCTATGTATCCCCCCATCCAAGATATTCTTTACTTTGTATGCACCTCCCAAGGTGCCTTTTATGTGTTTATCCTTAATTTTTGGTCTATCTATAATATTCAATATTCAAACTGAAAAGTTTTCAAAAAAGGTTAGCAAAAAATCTTGCTCTATCATCATTTTTGTGCAACAACTCTTATTACTTACTACTTTCCCCCTTAGGTCAACTTAGGTTAAACTTACCCTCTCCCCCAATCAGAGCAAAGAGATTGAGAGAAGGGATGTTTGCTTTTATTACTAGTTTACTTGTTCCTGGACTTGATCTTAGAAACATCCGTAAGTACTTACGGGGAGTGAGATGGACTATGTTCTTGCCTTTGAGGTCAGAAGAGGTGGGCTAGAAGAAATATGAGCCCTTAGGCACATGCATACGGAAGGAAGATTAGATCTAGGAGAGAGATATGCAGTTGAGACTGCAAATTGGTTTCCCAATGGCAGAGAAGAGGCTTCCTGTGAGCCCTACTGTCTGTGATTTGGGGTTTTAGGAGCGGGAGCAGGAGCTGCAAAAAGAAGAGGAAAGACAGATGAAGAACTTTGAGATGTGCCAAGAGTTTGAACAGAATGCCAGTGCCTTCCTTCAGTGGATCCAGGAGACCAGGTAAGCTGTGTTGCCTCCAAACCCATGACCCTTACGCCACACACACCATGTGCCGGAGGGATGGCGTAGATATCTGAAGGGGAGTGGAGAGACTTTCACTGCCTGTGATCTGTCTCCAGATCACCACATCTTCACTGTGCTTTATATTTGGACCTCACTGTTCTCTGAATCAATTTTTCCAAAATCAGGAAATGGGAATTTCATCTTGCTCCCCATTTTTGCAACTTTGTTTTTTTCTCTCTCTCTTTTTTTTTTTTTGGTACCCAGGATCAAACTCAGGACCTTGCGCTTGCGAGGCAGGCTCAGTGCCATTGAGCTAAATCCCCAGCCCTCTTTTTTTCTCTTCTTGACAATCAATTTTCCTCCTGTTGCTTATTATTATAATGCAAAATAATAATGATCTTTATGTTTGATGATGCCACGTTGCACTTTAAAAGCACTTTTATATCCATTTTGTTACTTTCAAAGGAACCTTGAAAAGTGCACACAGAAGATCTTATTTCCTCTGCTTCCAAATGTGGGAAAAAAGTAGATAAATTGACTTGCTCAAGGTCGCATATGTATTTATTGGAACTACCAGAAACAGAATATACACCTAATATGAACACCCTAATATCTTCATGTTGCTATGTTGCCTGCCTGGTAAAGCTGTAATGAAAATCAAGTGAGATAATATAGGCTGTTTTCATTAAATGCAAAATAGTCTGTAATTAGGATAACATTTATCACATCATCTGGGTAAATGGCCTAGAAAAGAGAATAAAAAGAGAAAGATAGTAAAATGTTAGAACAAATGCTCAAGGTTATCAGACTGTATCCATTAGGTGGGTCAGCATTGTGGTGGTTGTAAGGCGAAGGGGGTGGCCAGACAATCCAGGATATTTACTTTTCGTACATACTCATTGGGAAAAATAAATAAGACAATGAACACAAAGAAATCTTGCAACATATCTAAAAGAAAATCCAACTGAAGTTAGAGGAAACCATAAACCCTCCTCTGCCTCTGGTTCTGGGCCCTTTATGACAGCCTGGCAGTGAGCCCTCAATGAAGAGCATATCCTTTGACATCTGTGCTCTTTTCCCTAAAGCAAGGTGCTTCATAGGAGGCTTTGAGCTTCTCAGAGTAGGAGAGACTTTGAGACCTGTGAACAGGGTCATATTTTGTGGCTACAGAAGACTTAAAATCTGATGAAGTAAGGTCAGTTGAAATAATCCATGCTAACAATGATTTTTCTTTTCTCTCTTCTGATTCCTGTTCCGGTCCTCTATGTCCAGGTCTTATTTTCTGGATGGGTCAGTATTTTATGTTATCATTTCTGTTTTCTTGTAATATTGTGGAAGTATTAAAGAGGGCTTATTACTGAGGCACCACTGTACCATCCTGATCTGATAGTGCCTAAAGAAGCAGAAGCCTGTTATATTTCTCTCTGCCCCTGAACTTCAGTCAGTGGGGCCTTGCCTATATCACTTAAGTATGTAGAGTCAATCTTATGTCTCCATTGGGTCTGAAACTTTGAATTCAACCAAACATAGATTGAAAATATTTTTTAAAAGGTGTCGGTACTGAAAATGTACAGCTTTTTCTTATCCTTATTTCCTAAACAATACAGTATTGCAACTATTTATTTATCATTTACATTGTATTAGGTTTTACGTCAGTAGTCTAGAGATGAGTTAAGTATATGGGGGATGTATATAGGTTTTATGCAAATACTGTGTTATTTTATATAAGGGGCTTGAGCATCCTTTATTTTGGTATCTGCAAGGTCACTGGAGCAACTCACACATGGATACCAAGTATGACTGTTAGTGACAATAGAATTACAAGAGACATGTAAGAGCCCTCTTCTAGGCAGGGAAGAAATAGGGAAGGTTTTACTTCCCTTCTCCTGAATCGGGAAAGATGCGAAGATACAGGGTTTGATTGTAAAAATGTGACTTTTTGAAATATCATTTCAGAAATATCATATACATAACGCATCCCAATTTCTTTTTTCATCCCTTAACCTTCCCTCCCTCCTCCATCCTTTATCCCCTTCCCCCTTTGAGAACTCCACACAAAGAATGGAAACATTATGTACCGCAAACATGGACAAAGCAAAAAAGAAGAAGAAGGGGATGAAGGATGGCTGAAGGAGGAGGAAGGGGAGGAAAAAGTGATGAAAAAAGGAATTGGGATGTGTTATATGCATGCAACAACTTCCCACAAGGAAAGTAAACGTGATATATTACACACATGCTAATAAACTAAAATAATAAAAAATAAAGACCATATAATTTGTAAGGAGTAGAAACAGAAATGTAGGAGTTTTGAGTTGGTATATATGTATGAACCATTGACCTCTGATATTATAAATAATGTTTCATTTTGGTTCTGAATTAGATCTTTGCTCAAAGAAACAGGAACTCTGGAATCCCAACTGGAGGCAAATAAAGTAAGTAATGTTTGCTCATTAGATGAAGACGTGGCTAGAATTATAAAAGTGCAAGAGAAACTATGTAAAGGCAACTTGGTGATGTTTTTAGGTACATATCACCCCAAGTTAAAAAGCCAAGGCTTAGTGCTGACTCTGCCATCCGTTTGCATTCTAACCACAGACTACCACTCTGTGGTTATGAACCCTCAGTTTACTTAAAATTTCTGAACTTTTGTTTCTGCATAAAATAGAGTTGGAACTTACATTACAGAGTTGCCGTAATGATTAAGTAAGAGACCAGATATAAAAGTTCCTAGCCTACAATGAGGAATATTAACAAATTTTATTTTTTATCTGATTTGATGAAATGATATAATTGAATCTAAATACTTTCCCAACAATTAGTGTAGCAATGTGCTAGCATATTGGGTTTCTCAGTCTTGTTTTCAATATTACCTCCTTTCAGAAGAAAAAAATAATTAAATTTAATTCTGCCTTATGAAAGTAGAGTATGATTCCAGGTGTAGTTGCTCTTTGGAGGGCCACAAGCCTTATAACATTTAAAATTTTTCACACACACCTCACTGTCATCATACCCAATCTCCCCCTCCTATCCTTTAGGAATAATAATATCTCCTCATTGAGAACTCATGGACAGGATGCAGAAATTTTGCATGTAGCATGCTTGATTGGCAGGAGCAGCAAATACATATCTGCCCAAGCTGGTGAAGGAGACCCAGGAGTGAACACTGGGACAGTTAGATGAACCTTAGAACTCAGCCACAATTGATGATCCAGATAATTCACAATGCAGACCACAGGAAGCTAATGATACATGAGTCCTAGGAAGTGTACTCTTCTTCACCTGCATTATATAACCAGTAACTCTTAAATTTACATAATGAAGAGTACAAGAATTACAGGCATTGTCACACCTGAATCTCTCACTATTTAATAAGTGAGAAAAACAGAAAAGAAATGGTTCTCTTGAGTTGTTCATTTTTTATAGAGGACAAGAAGATCCCTGAAAATAATTGAAAAGAAAACTCAAACGCATCAGCCTTTTTCCCTCTCTCCCATCTTTAGGTTTGGAGCTAGTGGCCTGAATGACCGACTCTCTTCTCTGTCTTTATCCAGAGGAAACAGAAGGAGATCCAAGCAATGAAGCGTCAGCTAACCAAGATTGAGGACCTGGGGGACAGCATGGAGGAGGCTCTGATCCTTGACATAAAATACAGCACCATTGGACTGGCCCAGCAGTGGGACCAGCTCCACCAACTGGGGATGCGGATGCAGCACAACCTGGAGCAGCAGATCCAAGCCAAGTACTGAGGGTCCACAGCCAGGATGAGGAGGAATGCAGGGGTGGCAGGAGCATATCTATGGGCTAGGGCTTGGGGTACTAGATTAAAGAGCTGCCTCAGAGATCACACACTTACCTCCAAAGCCAACACTCTCTTTACTGCTCCAAGGAGGGATTATTGACTTTCGTACTGTGTCTATCACGAGATAAGAGATATCTGCCTCTCTCTCGTTCTCCTCATCATCTGTCAGAGCAAATGGTTCCTCCATCCAGTTCTCAGAGTCCCTTTACCATATTATATGGTCTTTTCAGAAAGCATCCCTTTTGTAAAATCCCATTCAGAATACAATATCTAGAACTGAAGAAATATTCAAAATATGGCCTAATAGAGCAAAAGAGCAGAAATTAATTTTTTTCTAGAAAAACTAATTATACCAAAGTGGCTTTAGGTCTCAATAGGTGCAGTGTTTTTATCTAGATCAGGAATTGGCAAACTTGTTTCTATAAAGAGTCTTATTTAAAATAATTTAGTCTTCGTGAGTCATGTGACTCATGTTGACTTTTCATTTCTCCCAACACAGTAGAAAAACAGCCATAGATAATTTGCAAGTGGATAAGCAAGGCTGCTGCAATGAAACTTAATTCGTGGATGCTAAAATTTGAATCTGGCCATTTTTAATGTTATTTTTATATTTGATAAAAATAGTCTTTTTTGAATTATTTTCAATCATATTAAACATGGACTGTGTAGTAACAGGTGGCAAGTTGGACTTGAGCCATGGAGAATAGATTACCAAACTCTGAACAAGATGATCAAGTAGCACATTAGCTGTCAACATTCCTCTCTCTTTCCTGTAACATATCTTTTGCTACTGTTCTATTTTATCTCATGTTTAATTCATGATTTTCCTTTCAGGGATACCATAGGTGTGAGTGAGGACACGCTAAAGGAGTTTAGTACCACCTATAAGTGAGTATAACTTCATAGTTAACTGGTTCTAGATATGTTAATTAACTTTAGTTGTAATATAGTAAGAAAATACAATTATAATGTAATATAACATAATTCCTATGAGATTCTTGGAGTTTAAAAATATATTTCTTTCACACTTAATGATTTATGTTTTTCCCTCTAACCGTTATGTAAAGGAGAAGAAATACAGAGGTATAGACAACTCACTTCTCAGCTCTCTGATGTTTTTATATGTTATTAAAGCTCTAGCTGATGCAATAAGACCTATTCCTTTCTGTTCTAATCTGACTCTTTCTTGAGCTTGATAGCATGTTTTATTCTTTAGACATTTTGATGAAAATTTGACAGGGCGTTTGACTCACAAGGAATTCCGATCCTGCTTGAGAGGACTCAATTACTATTTGCCCATGGTAGAGGATGATGAACCTGAGCCCAAGTTTCAGAAATTCTTGGATGCTGTGGATCCAGGGAGGTAAGAAGAAGACCAAAGGCCAGATCAGGGGAGGATTGGGACTTAGAGGGAAAAGTTCAAAGAGTAAAGTCATCCATAAAAGATGAAACTCACTGATTTGAAAAATAGGGCAATACAGACAATAAGTAATTGGGCAGCTCTTGGTATCTTTTCAAGATTATCCCAGAAGTAAATGACACCAGTTCTCTCAGGACCTAGCTCTGCAAATTACTCAATTCATAATTTGTCTTTGCTCTATGAATCTTAGCTGGTTCTGAAGATAAGAATTGAGAGAAGAATCATTTCATAGATGTGGAATTTTAAGGAGACATGGATAACCAAAAAGCCAGTGGGTAGAGTTGTGTTGCAGGGGTCAGAGTTATAGATAGATCAAGTTGGTCTTCAGGGACTAATTCTTTCTAATTGCAAAGACACAAGAACACCAGAAATTATTTGGGTATCTGGGGACTCGTGCTGATGGGAAATTTCAAAACTCTTTGAAGAGAACCAAGCTAGAAGCTGAGTCTGAAGTTTGGGAAACAGTGTTTATTTACCTGTAAGAGGGAGAGAGGAGAAGTCAGAATGCAGAGTGCAACTCATAGTCTCAGAGAGCTTATTTGAAAGAGAACATAGAGAATCCATCTTCCCTCGGCCTGCATAGGATGGGGAAGGACCTTCTTCCTGTCTTGAGGAAGCACAGCTCCTGATCCATTTCTCCTATAGGAAGGGCTATGTCTCACTGGAGGATTACACGTCTTTCCTGATTGACAAGGAGTCGGAAAATATCAAGACCAGCGATGACATAGAGAGTGCTTTCCAGGCTCTGGCAGAGGGAAAGTCTTACATTACCAAAGACGACCTGAAACAGGTCAGATTCCCCTTGTTATGCTCTGATATTCTCCACTTGGGTCATCTCGTTCTTGGTTGTCTACTTAAACTAAACTCTCACCAAGCCACCTATTTTTTTCTTCCTAAGACCTCCTCTTTCATAGGATGTCATTTGTTTTAATTCATTTTGTCTTGATCCAGCTCAGAAACCTACAGTGACTCTTTATTAACTATCAGAGTCAATCTAAAACATGTGACTTAGTTTTTTAGGCAATCTTTATCCCTTTTGCTTAATAAATGAAATTTAGGAAATGAGAAATATAGAATACTCAAAGTGAATTAGATCTTTTCTTCAAAAAAGAGATAAACTAAAAGTTTGAGTTGGTCTTATTGATTAAAAACCATCCATTTTAGAGAAAAGGATATGATAGGAATAGGGCTTGCCTGTCCTTCCAAAGGCTCTCCAACTTCTGCATTTAGATCCTGTCAGAAATCCCCCAAACCTTTCAATCTCTATAAAGACTTTCAATCTCTATAACTATGTCTTTCTCTTTTTATGCTTTTCAGGCCCTCACTCCAGAACAAGTGTCATTCTGTACCATACATATGCAGCAATATGTGGACCCACGAGGTCGAAGCCAACCCGCTGGCTATGATTATGTTGGCTTCACCAATTCCTACTTTGGTAACTGATTAGCAGATCCTCCTGGATCATAGACAACTGACCTCCTGGGAAGTATGAGGGATAAAAGAGACAGGCAAGTGTGGGGGTGTAAAGACTGTTGTGTGTGTGTATAATAATTTTTTCCAGATCTGAAAAAGACACCAATCAAGCTTGGTGGGTATAGGTGTCAGTCAAATTGGAGGAAAAGAGGCCATGGGTTTATTTTGTAAGTAATTAGTCACTGTTGAGGAGCGAGTGCTAGTGTTTTTACTTTTTAACCATTTTGTTGTGTTCTGCTTACCTTTATCAGTTTTTTTTCTCTGTGTGTGTGTTGTGAGTATAGAACAAAGTGTTTATTTTTAAAAGAACAAAATTAAATAAAGTATTTCTTGCCCAATTGAGCTTCTGTATTTCTAGGAACCACACTATTGTCTAGATATGAACAGCTAATTTTACTGTAAAAAGGAGCCGTTGTAGAAGAAATAATAAAATCCAAACTGATTTGCAATTTCTTTTTCATTTTAAAATATGTTTAAATTCTTACATTTGAAAATGAAGACATTTGATATCTGGGGAGTGCAATATTTTAGTCTGTGAAACTGAACTGCACAGAGATAGGCATAGCACCTGTTTCCTTCTTAACTTGTCTCTCTTTTTTTGAAACAAGTTTTTATTGCATAATCAGGTAGGCCTGGAACTCTATGAAGCCCAGGCTGGGCTGAAACTGGCAGTCTTCCTGCCTTGGCCTCCTCAGTGCTGAAGTTACAGGTGTGTCCTACCACACCTGCATACATTTGTCCCTTTTTTATTTAAATACTATATTAGATGCTATTATTTTCAGAATAACACAATTCCAGCATAGCAGGGCTCCCTCTCATCTTCTAATACCATGAATTTCCCCTTAAGTTTCAATGTGATAAAAAGAACATTTTTGTTTATTTGCATCCATCTTGTATTAGAGTTAGAGCAAGTAGAATTGTTTATAAATTTACAAATTAAGGAAAAAGTAAGAATAAGTAGTGCTGTCTTTCAAACAATTTTGATCTGAACAGATTAAAAAGCTAACATTCTGATCTGACCTATAAAAGATGATGGTGTAATTTGCTGGTGAGAATTCCCAAGTCATTTTTTTTTGCCATGTATAAAACTGCTAGTATCCTGCAAAAACTACCATCATGCCCCAATCCATAAATACTGCCATGTGATTGCCATTTTAAGCCTGAATCCCTGTCACCACACAGAAATTACTCCTGCTTAGTCTAGCAGGATATCCTATCAGAGGAGCCATTTAATAGGGCTGCAGTTAAAATTCAAGTTTTCTTTGCTACTAGTAATATATAACCATTTTACTGATTTTTACATAAGCAAGGAAATACTATGCAATGTAACAATCAGCAACTATCCTGAAAATGCATGTTTACAAAAGCCTACATTGCCTGATTACAAATAACCCAAAACTTTAAAGATGAAATTATACAGCCCGATAGGCAATTTATAATCAGTTTTATTTAATATCACAGTTACCAAGTATGGGGAGTTCTAATAATATTGTGCTAAAAATAATCAAAAGGAAGTGTGGGTGTGGTTCATTCCTCCCCAGTTCCACCACTACCAAGGATTTTCAAGGCCAAATTAGAATATTAGGCATTTGATGAGTTAAAAAAATGTTAAGGCAAAAATGTTTCATAATGCCATTTTTTACAAGATTGAGTAATATAAAGGCTAGATAGTATCTGAAAAAGCAGTAAAAATGTCAGTACAATGACATACAATGCCTTCTGAAGTTAGATTCTGACCACCTACACATCAAGCAAAAAAAAAATAGTGTTAGAAACAGGATACATAATTTAGTAAGAGACTACAGATATTCAAAGCATAACAATTAGGACTTCTACAACATGCCCTCCTTAATCTGAGTTAAGTTCTTCCTAACTAAATCTCTTCTGTTGATCTACTACCTACTCACTTTAAACTGGAATCCTCTTTTTAAATTTTTGCTAATTACCTTCTTTATAATTTAAAGATTACATTCTTCTCCGAGCCCCAGCATATAGCTTCAAACTTTATTTTCCTTGCTTGATTTGCTCTCCAAAATTATTTCACTTATAACAGAATGTTATTACATTTACATCTTATGGACCTTTCTGATACCATCCATCCTATGCTTGTTTCCATGTTACATAGAGCTTGACTGATTTTCCAGTGTTTAATCCTCTCAGGTTTCTGGAATCTTCCTGTGCTCTTCTGACACCCTCTTCCCCCTGATATATCATGAAATATAAGATGATCCACACTCCCAGCTTTGGTTTCCACTAGCATTAGCTAGGCAAAATACTGGGTACCCTAAAGTGATACAGTCTAGAAATTCTAAATAATGGTTGTATTTTGTACTTAATGTGTAGCAGATTTTGCCCTAAAAATTTGATATTAATCTTCATAAAAAAGAAACCTATCTGACAGATATTGTTATCACTCTATTGGTCAGTTGAAAAGTAGAGACGCAGAATGTTTACGACACTTGTTCTAGATCACATATAGAAATAAATGGTAGAACCTACACTTAAAACATTAAGGCCTCTGGTATTAATTTATTCCTTTATAAGAACATTGCATAAGTGGATATGTTCACGTCAGAGAGACATTTGCAGCTCCACCTAGAATAATGTGTCCTTTTGAAGAACATGTACAGCTCCTTACCTAACACAGGAAATTTGAATCATGGAGGGAGATTTTGTAGACTGTTCCTGTTGTCTCTACCACAGATCAGTTATGGAAAGATCTATAGAGATAGATTCCAGGAGTTTTTGCTCTGAAAAATACCACCAAGTGATTTTATATCCTTCTACACTTAAGACTACCATATTTATGCTGAGGTCCCACCTCACCCCAGAAAGAATGGCTGTTGTCAAGAAATCAACTAATAACAAATGCTGGCAGGGTAAAAGGAACCCTCCACTGTTGGTGGGAGTGTACACTGGTGCAACCACTGTGGAAATCAGTATGACGATACCTCAGAAAACTAGGATTAGAGGTCCCATTTGACCCAGCTATTCCCCTGCTGGGTATCCTCCCAAAAGAATTAAAGAAATCATACCACAGTGATACATGCACACCCATGTTTATAGCAGCACAGTTTTTAATAGCTAAAACTTTGAAACAGCCCTAGTGTCCATCAATTGGAGATTGGATAAAGAAGATGTGGCTTTTTAAAAAAAATGTAGCACTACTTAGCCATAAAGGATGAAAAACTAGAGACATTTATAGCTAAGTGGATGCACATTGAGGCCATACTCTTAAGTGAAATAAATAGGACACATATGTGTAAATATCAAATAGTTTCTCTAGTGTGAGAAACTGAAAGTGTAAATAATGATCCAAATGTATAATAGATAATGTGAAATAGGAAGAAAAGGTCCAAAGGGGAAGGGAAAGTGGAAAGGGTAGAGGAAAGGAAAGGAGGAAAAAGAATAAGTATGAGAAAAGAAAATAATGGAAACAATCTTTGTAAATAGGGAAGGGTGGAGGGGGTGAAGGGAGGGCAGGGGAATGGGGAAAAATAAGAAACAAGATATATCATGTAAAGGGACAATTCTCCAGTGATGAATGTCATTATATTGTATACCTAAAATGTACCAATAAACTTAATGAATAAAAAAAGACTACCATATTTGGAAAGTATAATTTTGGTTATTAATTAGCAATATTTGAAACATCCTTACCTACTAGTGGTGCGTGTGTTTGGGGACTGTTGTACTGAGTGGACAGAATAGCTTGTGAAAATCAATTTGCTCAAACATCCTCAGTACACTGGGGAAGACATCCAACCTGCAGTGAAAAGGACCCTCTCTGACACAGAACCTTTCTGCCATCTGACTGACTCATCTACCTCTCTCTGGCCTATTTTCTTCTCTGAGATTTAAGTCCCTTACTTTCAAATTTATTTTGCATCAAATTCTAACTAGAAGATATATTTCTTAAAATAAAATTTCTTAAAATAAAATAAAATTTCATAAAAATATCAATTCCAATCTGAAAAAGTATCATCTGAGCCTAATTCCTCCTTGATCTTGCAAGTTATTCCCCTCTTCTATCTCATTGATAAATGCTGTGGGTCTGGATCCTACCATTTTAAAATGTTTTGTAATGTCCTTCAGTGTCCATTGTCATTATCCCTATTCAGGCCTCTATCCCTCTGTAGTAGATGGCAATACATTTCTTAATTTCTCTTTGTCTCTTTGTCTCTGTTGTTTTAATGCTGAAATGAATTATCCTCCCTGCTAATTGGTTAATTTCCTTAAGTCGCTTCAGGGAAGCTGCTAAACTCTCTGCTCATAGGTTGACTATGTCTTGTCTCCCACACCAAAAGGATCATGTCTGAAGTGACACATTCTAATTGCTGCCCTCCCCCTACAAAGAAATCCTCTCCCAAGTAAATTTTGCAGCAGGATTTGTGCAGCATTACCAACCCATCCGGACACCTCACTGGGCTCTGAAACAGGGTGTATTGTCTTACTACCCAGCCTTTGGTTATTCTGTTGTCTCTTTGAATGTCTCCAGTCTCTGCACTTGAGAGTCACTCATTCTTTAGGAACAAGATCAATCACTATCTTTGACATGCAGCCTTCTCTGACCCTCCTTCTAGAGTAAACTTTCCTTAAACTAAATCCCAACATCATTTTCCTTAACACATTGATAGTAGCAGTTGACATTCATTGCAACACCATTATGACCCAAGTATTGTGTTACATTACTTATATATGATTCTGTTTGGTCATTACAAAAATTATGATGTAACAAACATCTTGCTGATGAGGACTTAGAAGCTAAAAAGGATTAGGAAGATTACTCAGAGATGCAAAGCTGGTAAGCTTTAGACCTTGCATTCAGTCTCCTACCTGACAGCTGTGAGAATTCACTACACTTTTACTTATCACTAACAATGTGTGTAAGCCATGTGTGAACTGTTATTGTAGGCAGGAAGGAGACTAGATAGAATACGTAGTTCTACAAGAGATACAAAAGATAATACTCTATTTGGGGAATGAGAGGGGCCCTTGATACCAGAGAGCATGAGCAATTATCAAAGAAAATAAATACAGTTTCTTAAATAGAATCTGCTCAGCTTAGATAACAAATTAAAATGAAATAGGTAAAATAATAATAAATCAGAGATAGAGAATTCTACTCTATAAAATAAAGGCACCCAGTGGGAGAGAACAAGAATAACCTATCCCTCCATTTAGCAAGGCATTAAACTAATCTCTCAAATTGTCATACACTGAATTTCAGATCCTGGGAAAACATTGTACACAATATACTAATTATGTAATGATCTTAGAAATCTCTCTAGTGTTCCCAGTAGAGTTCCTGCCAACTCTACCTTAAAATTGGACACTTTAAAATCATCATTTTTTTTCAGCTTGGTTAGAAAACATGTAATGATCTTACTGTATTAAGGAAAGTCTTACTTCTTAATGGGTTTCAGTAATGAGGGGCACCATCTATGGAGTTGAAAGTGAAAATTCTGGTTTTGAGCCCACCATGAGTGGATCAAAGTAGGCAGATCAGGAAACCTGTCTCTGCATACCCAAGCAGCTGGGAAGAAGGGCAGGCACAGGCAGAGTGGGCTCTTTCAGGCCTGGCGGGTGGTAAAATTTTGCCCCAAGTCCTGGGATAACTGACTTAGCAGACTTTGATTCCCAGTCTTTGATCTAGCCTCCAAGAGGCAAGTGCCCCTTTGCACTATCCTTCACCCCTTACCCAGTAAGCTCCCTTGGAAAGCATTTTTCAGAGCGGTCTGCACAGCCTGATTTCTTAGACAATAAACAATGGGATTGAGGAGAGGGGTCACCACAGTATAGGTGACAGCAATAAGCTGATCCCTTTCAGGAGAGTAGCTAGCTTTGGGCCTCAAGTAAATGAAAGAGGCACAGCCATAGTGAATAATGACCACTGTGAAGTGTGAGGCACAGGTGGAAAAAGCCTTCTTCCGGCCCTTGGCAGAGGGGATCCTCAGGATATTTGCCAGGATGTAAGTGTAGGAGATGGTGATGAAGATGAAGGAGACCAAGAGGACCACCAAGCTGAGGATGAGGATCCCCAGCTCACTCAGTGCTGTGTCCCCACAGGCGAGGCTCAGGACAGGAGGTGTGTCACAGAAAAAGTGTTGGATCTCATGGGAGCTGCAGAAGGAGAGGCAGAAAATCACCAGTGTCATTCCCAGGCCAAAGAGGTATCCGCTCAGAAAGGAGGCAATGACTAGTTGACAACAGAGGGTGGGATTCATGAAGCTGGCATAGTGCAGCGGGGCACAGATGGCCACATATCTGTCAAAGCCCATAACAGCCAGAAGGAAGCAGTTGGTACAGGCCCACGAGGCAGAGAAGAACATCTGGGCAGCGCAGCCTGCATAGGAGATGGCCTGGCTTCCCACAGCCAGGCCGCAGAGCATCTTAGGGATGATACCCAAAGTGTAGCAGGTTTCAGAGAAGGACAGGAAGGAAAGGAAAAGGTACATGGGAGTGTGTAGATGACTATCCAGCCTTATGACTACAATAATGAAGACATTGCTGGTCAGTGTAATGAGATACAGAGACAGGAACAAGGCAAAAAGCAGGAGTTGCACCTCTCCAAAGCTGGAGAAGCCCAGAAAGACAAAGCCCCTCCAGCAGGTTACATTTTTCTGCACCATTCTGAGTGATATTGCTGACAGGTTTGTTGATTCCTTCCACCATACCAGTAGATGTCTAGCTTCCTTAAAAGGCACGGGAGACTCTTTGCTTTGTGCCTGTTGTAAACAAAAAAGGAAGATCTGATTTACTCTAGAGTCAAATTTCATAAAGTTATTTGTTATATTAGGAACAAAAATGTATGGATCCACTCTCACATGCATGCATGTACATAGACATGTGCACAGATACACAATCATTATACATATTCATGTGCCCACACTCACAATGAACACATATATGACTGCATATATACAGGCACATAGAAAATACATACATTCTAATTATGCATATTTCACATATTCAGAATTATGCATTGCACACTACTATTACCATATCCATAAATATAAAAGTCATGTCCTTACATGACAAACACATAAGTATTCAGATAATCAGCAGATTAGAAGAACCATGTTCCACATACACGTTCATACTGATTGTACATATACTGGAATGCACACAAAGACACAAATATACATTGTCTATTAGAGTGTGCAGTGGAAATAGAGGGCTTGATGGACATAATTTTATAGATCAGACAACAAAGACCAAGAAAGGTGAAGTGACTCTCTTGAAGTTACACAGAAGAGAATATGTAGAGTTCTAATCTAACTTTAATTTACTCATACAATGATTACTCTCTTTAGGCATGGTGGGAAACTTATCCCTGTGAATATAAATTAAGGAACATCTTGTTCAACATTAATCACTTTCTTCTATTCAACTCTCCCCAAGTTGCTTTACCCTTTCCCAACTCCTTGGGCAGAGTAGAGTAGACTTTTACATGTTCAACCATGCTGAGCACTGGAGGAAGAACAGGGCTTGGGTGGGTCTTGCATCAAGCATCCCTATTGCATCAAGATCAACTATTACATTCTGCTGACCCCCCCAAAAAAGTGTGCTGTGAAGGAAAAGCCAAACTGTGGGAGAGATTAATTCAGGGAAGATTCTCTACTTACCCAAAGAGACTCACAGTGAGAGTAAATTCTACCCTTTAGCAGCCATGCACTATACTGTATTATAGAAGGTGAAAGACCTGAAGTCCATCTCAGAAACCCCTATTCTGAGTACAGTGATCTCCAAATGATACCAAAAAACCTCTTTCAAAAACCTCTGGCCCCAAGTGATGAATCACATTTGCTTCTATCCAAACAGTGTCTCTCTGAGGACTCTGCAGTCCCATTGGGTACTATTTCAGGAAGCCCATCTAATTGTGCTTCTTGTCATTAGTTGGGAATATCCTTTTGGGGCAAGTAGAAAAGAGAATGTGAACAAAGAAATGCTAAGATTGTGATTCAAGCCATAATTTGTGTATCTATTATGTGCTGAATATATTGTTTTTACATGATAAATCTCTTAAAACTTACAAGCTAGTTAGATAATGTTCATATTTACATTTTACAGAAGAGAAAACAGAGTCCAATAGTGATGCAATGACTAGTACAAGATCACGGAACTCAGGATTTGTGCTTTTATAGTCACACTATAAGACATAATTTTATAATGTAATAATCAGGAATTATCAAAACCATTCTGAAGAGTATCTTGGTCTCTCTCAGGGTCAGTTTCTTCCTTTATCCTCATCTATCTATCCCACTTTCTTAACACAGCTTTACTTATTTTCATCCTCTTTTATTTTTCTATAGTATTATAATGTCTGTGCCCAAATTTTCAATGGACTCTCCATCCATAGATTGTCCTGAAAGCTGGAAATGTTCCAAATAACAGCATAGATAAACACTTTATCTGACTGCTCATTTTCAAAATGTGTGTTTCTACAATATTTCCATTTCAATATTTATCTTCATTCATTCAATGACTCAATATAACAATAATGATAATGAATTTAAGGCCAGAAAATGACTAAATCCATTGTATGGATTAAAAGATTATTATCTGTTTTTCAGGTAAATAATTGAGGCATGGGGAAATTAAATATCTTAAAATAACACAGTCAATTGACAACACATGGCAAGTAGACTCAGAACTTTTTGTCCTGACTATAAAGTCATTTCTGGTACCTTGTTTCAATTAGGAAGAGCTAAAAGATGAGTAAGATGTGAAAGTGAGTACAGTGTTAGTATAAACACTGGATTTATAACTACTTTTCTTGTGCTCTTGTTATAGCTTTTGGTCTAGGATTTACAGTATGGATTTTAACCATAATCTATGTAGGTTCATATTAAATTATTTTCAATAAAATATTGAAAGTTTCCAATGGTATAATTTCATTTATTTAAATCTAAATCACATGTTTACAATTTTAAACCCATTTGTGATTTTAAAAAACCCAGACGAAACTAGGTGTAGAAGGATCTTACCTCAGTCTGATAAAAGCCATTTATGATAACCCAACTGCCAACATCACATTAAGTTGGAGAGAAGCTAAAAGCTTTCCCTCTAAAATCAGGAACAAGAAAAGGAGGCTGCTCACTCCTGTTCAATAGAGTGCTCAAAACATTACCCAGAGCAATCAAGATGAAGAAAGAAATGAAAGGAATATTATAGAAATGGAAGAAATTGAATTATCATTATTTGCAGATGACATTGTCCTCTACATAGAAGATCCAAAAACATTCCACCAATGTCTTCTACAATTAATAAGCAAATTTAGCAGTATACAGATCCAAATGTGGCAGGATATAAAATCAATATATAAAAATCAATAACATTCATGTACACCAATGATCAACTCACTGACAAAGAAATTAAGAAAACAATACCATTCTCAATAGCACCAAGAAAAATTAAATACTTAGAAATTAACTTGACCAAGGCCATGAAAAACCTCAAAAACAAGAACTACAATACTCTTTTTTAAAAAAAGGATCAAAGATGGAGTGGGTGATTTAGCTCAGTGGTTTCGCAGCCTGTTGTGCAAGCACAAGGACCTGAGTTTGATCCCCGATACCAAAAGAAAAAAAAAGGATCAAAGAGGACACTGGAAAATAGAAAGGTATCCCCTGTTCCTGGATAGGGAGAATCAATGTCAAAATGGCCATATTTGCAAAACTGTTACATGGATCTAAGGCAATTGAAATCAAAATACTAATAGCATTGTTTGCAGAACTGCAAAAAAATCCTAAAGTTCATATGAAACCAGAAGAGACCCAGAATAGCAAGAGCAATTCTGGGTAACAAGAGCAAATGAGGTGGGATCACAATCCCATATTTCAAGGTATATTACAAATTATAATG